>NC_084480.1:316131042-318732702 GCF_030035675.1 Rhineura floridana | reverse complement strand
TAATGATGTTTTAAAGTGTTTTTAGCGTTTCTGTTTGCCGCCCTGGGCTCCTGCTGGGAGGAAGGGCGGGATATAATTCAAATAATAAATAAAATAAATAAACTCGCAGCAAGTTCATGCATGGATAAGGTATCCTTGGGCAGCCAGCAATGCCCCAGCATCCTAGAAAGGCCCAACGCCCATCAAAGTGGAGTCTTCTGGCAACGGCTATTGCCACATAGGAAGCCACCTTGCACTGAGTCATAACTCTGGCCCACGCAGCTCTGTATTTTCCACACTGGTGTTCTTCAACCGCAAACCCCAGAGGTTGTTGGACTAGCACTTTCATCATCCTCAACCATTGGCTAGGTTGGATGGGGATGATGGAGGGGCAGTCCAATATCCTCTGGGGACCCAAGTTTGAAGGACAGTGGTCCACACTGGCTAGTAGTAGCTCTCCAGGGTTTCAGGCAGGGGCCTACCTGGAGATGCTGGGACAGAACCCAAGACCTTCTGCATGCAAAGCAGGTGTTGTATCACTGAGCTATGGCTGATCCTCACCTCACCTCCTTGCTGGCTTGCCTGCTGGCTCTTTCCATGAGCGAGCAAGCAAACAGGCAGCAGCAACAATGGCAGTAAGAGAGGGAGGAGAAAATACCAGCTTGGCCGAGCAGTCTACTTCCAGGAAAAATGCATTTTTATTTTTCTCTCCCTGGGTGAAATTTTAAACTGTATTCTCCAAGGGCCAAACTCCTTGTAAAATGCTGTCCACATCGACAGCATTATATAAATAAAACAAAATGAAAGTAGCTATTGTAATCTTGCACAGGTTCCCACTTTGGATGCTCATTTGTACACTGGGGACGTGGAGGGGGGAGAGAACAGGAAACATTTCCCAAGTGCATTGGCTTTTGGAAAACTCCCAAGATGCAGCTTTCCTCATCGCAGAAGGGAAACCATGATCTTTATACCACTGGCTCAGCAAGCAAACCTGCTATGAAGACCCCTAATAAAAATAAAGATCACTCCTATTACTGCACCCCAGCAACTGGTATTCAGAGATATAATGCTTCTGTACATGGAAGTTCCATTTAGCAGTGGCTGATATTTGTCAAAGTATCTCTTCTCCATGAATTTCTCTAATCCCCTTTTAAATCTCTGTGCTACACCACTTGCATGAATATACCACTCGTGTGAGCAGCAATTTCCACAGGTAAGCAGGATGCAGTTAATTGCAGTGTTTGGATGTTGCTTTACAAAGCAGGGATGAGGAACCTGTGGCCCTCCAGATGTTGTTGACTATCAGTTCCCATCATCCCCAGCCAACCTGGCCAATGGTCAGGGAAGACAGGAGTTTCAGTCCAGCAACATCTGAAAGGAGCGTCTTTATTCCTGTTCTTAACTATGGTTTAGTCAATAAACATTAGTGAGACGTGAATAAGCCTCTCGCATGTCGTTTACTTCCTTCTCCTGTCCACACATGGCCGGGAGGAGAAGTTCAGAAACTTCTGCTGCCAGTGAACTGCCGTTTGCTACATGCCCAGGACCAAAACACAAGACTTTTGCCTTAAGCTTAGTAACGACCGTCGGCCTATCTAACTCAGTTTTGTCTACACTGCAGTAACATTTAACTGTGGTTAGTTTACAACACGTTAATTTCAAACCATGGTTTCTTAAGCTGGCTCATTAAAACTGACCACGGTTCAAGTTGGCCACAGTTCTGGGTCTGGACAACATCCCAAGCTGTGGTTAAGTAAAAGGAGAAGCAACATTTTCCAAATTCCTCCTCCTGGCTACGTTGCAGAAGAAAAGAGTTGGCAAGCCTGGGAGTAAGCTAGGCTGGTCCATGTCTTGCTAAGACAGGGTTTACCCAAGACACTCCAAATGTTGTTGAACTCCATCTCCCATAGCTCAGTGGCAAAGCATCAGGCTCAGTCCTCAATGGCATCTCCAGGCAGAGCTGAGAAAGACTCCCTGCCTGAAATCTTGGACAGCTGCTGCCAGTCAGTGTGGACAATATTGAGCTAGATGGACCAATGGTCTGTCACTGCATAAGGCAGCTTCCTATATTGTCATCATTCCTGATAACTGACTGGCTGTGTTAGGTGAGACTGATGGTATCCAACAATACCTAGAGGGCCAGATTCCCTAGCCCCGGACTAAACCACAGTTGAGAGGAGCAAGCGATCAATGTCCAAAATGCCTAAAGAAAGGAGTAACACAACATGTCTGGTTCCAACTTGAAAAACAACAGCTAGCTTGTGGCAGGCAGAAAGCCAGGTTAGGAATCATGGACAGGAAACAGATGTATTAAGGCCTCAGTGACAAAACAGCATTATCCAGCCAGGGAGATAACGGTAATGGGCCCTATCTCAAGTTCCTCACTCCACTTGTTAGAATCACCATAGCAACCCTATCCACACCACAATGCATGCAATCTGGCAGGCTGCTCACAGAAACAGCAGCTGACTCCCATTTATTCCCTCTTCTTGAGTTTTTGCTCACTGTTAAAAACATGTACCAAAGACCTGATGCCATATCTCCTTCAGCAGCTTCTGCTTTTGAAAATGAGAAATGTCCTTTTTTATCAAAGACAAGAAGCTTCTTCTGCATTTGCAAACACAACACAGTTGTGAAAACTTACAGTCAGTACGAGTACAAGCCTTTTAATTGAACGGTCTTCAGCCTTTTCAAATCTGAGACAACGGGACCCAGTTAGTTTTAGATTCAACTAAGTCTTTTTCAAGAGCCAGTGTGGTGTAGTGGTTAAGGTGTTGGACTACGACCTGGGAGACCAGGGTTCAAATCCCCACACAGCCATGAAGCTCACTGGCTGAACTTGGGCCAGTCACTGCCTCTCAGCCTCATGAAATCCGTATTCATAGGGTCGCCATAAGTCGGAATCGACTTGAGGGCACTACATTTACATTTTTAAGTCTTTTTCATTCCCCTTTCATCTGCCACTTTCCACATCTGTCTGTACCTCTAAAATGCACACAGAAAACTAACAAGAAAGAAAATAACTTTTCCATTATGCAAAATGAAGCCCACTTGTGGATGTTCAACCGTCCTGCAATGCTTCAAATGGAAACAAAATGGTTTGCTTGTTCATTCATTCATTCATTCATTCATTCATTCATTCATTCAATTTATATCCTGCCCTCCTTCCAGAAGGAGCCCAGGGTGGCATAACCAAAATGTTTAGAAATTCATAATTTCTAAAAATGTTTAGAAATGCATAAGAGGATTAGAAAAAAATCAGGGAGAGTAAGACCATCAACAGCTACTAATCGTTATGTCTATGTTCTACCTCCACTGTTGGAGACAGTATTTCCCTAAATATCAATTGCTGAGAATCACAAGTGACGAGAGGTCTCTTGTGCTCAGGTCCTGCTTATGGGCTTCCCATTGGCATCTGATTGTCCACTGAGAACAGGTTGATGCACTAGGTCGGCCACAGGCCTGATCCAGCAGGCTCTTCTTATGTTCCTGAAGGTACATTACTGGTGCTTTTGCTTGTTTACCTAGCACAGGTAGAGGTTTCAGGATTCATAGCTAAGCTCACTAAGCCTGTGAACGTAACCCACATTTTCTTCAATCCCCCTCCAGGCAATACTCAAATAAATCAAAGCAACTTAAAGAGGGGAATCATTTCCACTCTTTCAATGCACACCTTGTGAGTGGGATTATAATTCGTATTAGTGACTGTGTAAACGCAGATTCCATGGCGAGGTAGCTATTCTGAACAAGTTACTGAGATCACACAAACTGGATTACACTCCCGTGTGTATGTGGCACTAGTGAAGACTTTAACTTAACACATTCGTACTTGGCCCCAATCAAAGCAAACCCCAAGCTGCAGTCTTGCCCATAATAATCTCTCAGCTCTCCCTCCCCTCCCATTGATGACACGTGACCACCACCACTGAAATCTAAACTTGAAGTTCCATGAGGCTGTGACCTGCTTTTTTCTTTTTTGCTTATGTTATTCTCTGAAATGTTATGTTATGTTACATTTTATTTCTAGGCCGCCTTTCAGCCAAATACGCCCCCAAGGCGGCTTACACACAAATAAAAATACAAATACAAAATACAAATAAAAACAATACAATTTACAAAAATAAAAAAATCAAACTAACAAAATGGCATCTACCTTGATGGCAACAAGTAAATAAAAAGCACAAATCAATAATCCAACCCTCCACAAATCCTCACTAGATGTTTAAAACAAAAAGGGCAAACAGCTGAATCGTCTAGCAAGTCCAGACAGGTTGCGGATTCACTGCCACCAGTTATTGCTAAAGCAGGAAATATTAAAGCACCCGGTTGGCTTGCCCAGAGCTGTGTGAGCTGAGGTGGGGTGGGGTGGGGTGGGGGTTCCTTCCTCTTTTTCATCCCTGTTTGAGTCAACAGGGAACCCATTTTTGAAATTCTAGCAGAAACCTGTTGGGAGACAACATCAGCAGTTGTCACAAAATAAACAGGTTAGTAAATTAGGACTATTTTGAAAGTTAACATTTCCCTAAGCTAGTTGCACTTTCATAATTCCTGGTAGTTGGAGAAACTCTGAATATAGAACACACACAAAATCCTGCCAGAGACATGCTTATTCCAGTCTGAAGTGTACCCTTTAGATTTTTTTTTAATCTACTGTTAGAAATAACCTTGGTAATAGGAACAAATTAAACCAGAACTATCACTAGAAGCTAAAATGATGAAACTGAGGTTATCATACTTTGGACACATCATGAGAAGACATGATTCACTAGAAAAGACAATAATGCTGGGAAAAACAGAAAGGTAGAAAAAGAGGATGGCCAAACAAGAGATGGATTGATTCCATAAAGGAAGCCACAGACCTGAACTTACAAGATCTGAAAGCCACAGACCTGAACTTACAAGATCTGAACAGGGTGGTTCATGACAGATGCTCTTGGAGGTCGCTGATTCATAGGGTCGCCAAAAGTCGTAGTCAACTTGGAGGCACATAACAGCAACAATAGGAATAGTGAACAACCGAGTCCTTATCCAAAGGAGATGTTATAGCTCACATCCACACCACACATTTAAAGCATACTGCTTCCCCAAAAGTATCCTGGGAACTGTTGTTTGCTAAGGGTGTTGGGAATTGTAGCTGTGTGAAGGGCAAACTACAGTTCCCAGGATTCTTTGGAGGAAGCCATGACTGTTAAAGGGGTATAAATGTGCTTTAACTGTATGGTGTGGATTGAAAGCTGCCTTACATCAAATCAGACCATTGGTCCATTTAGCTCAGTATTTTCTACACTGACTGGCAGCAGCTCTCCAGGGCCTCAGACGGGGAGATTCCAAGCTCTTCCTTGAGATGCTCAGGACTGAACCATAGATGCAAAGCAGGTGCCCTGCCCTGCCCTAAAATGCACACCGCACTGCTTGAGGACAGTGTATCACCTTTTTACACCAATTGTTACCCCCTTTGTAACATTTATGATCACCTTGTGCAGAATCATGCTGCTAAGAGTCACTTCACACACACCACAAGCTTCAAGAGTACACTTAAGATATTTTTAGTGAACCCCTAAAAACGGTGCACAAGTGTGACAAAAATGTTTGCAACCAGATGCATCATACAGGTACACTCATCATGGAACCAGGATTGAGGGGCAGGTTCCTGTCTGAGGGTACACCCAGTGGCAAATGCAGACTTGCTTCTGCGTAATGCATGCCACATCCCTGACATGGTAACAGGAGTTTACAGAGAGGTAAAGTTGGACACAGAAGCGGAAAACAACTTAAAGGGAAAGAAAGGTAACATAAGGCAACAAAGACTAGCAAGAGAAGAATACAGGCCTCAAAAATGAATTTAATGCAGCAGGTTTACAAACCAGACCAGTCCTCCAGCCCACACATATGTCAGTAAATGTGGCACACCAACAGCCGGACAAAGTAGAATAGACACTCTCTGAGTTTGCAAAAGCTGTTTAGAAGCCAAGTTTGAAGTAGTGTGTTTCCAGGTGGAACCATGGGAGGAGAGCAGAGGAAGCAGACAGATTCTGGCTTTTCCCGTTGGGTATCAGCCACTGCTGGCCTCAAGGGTAGCTCTGTTGCAGATTGTAGAGATTTGTTTGGCCAAACCAGAAACTTCCTCTTAGGGAGCCCAACCACAGACCAACAATCCACATCTCGTTTGGCCCGGACTCGTTTATTAGCAGACACAAAGAGCTGCCAAAAACACAGCCGTCACACAGCCTGAGGAGAGAAACTCTAGCAGAAAACATTAGCTTAAGCGGTTTGGAAAGGGATCAGACAGTGGCAGAGAGAGAGAGAAAGAACTCTGGGTTTCACTTTAAAGTATGACTAACTTGGAGATGGTATAGCACAGCGGGGAGGAGAGCCTGTTTGGGAGTCCAGAGTCTGTGAGTTCAAATCCCCACTCATGTCTCCTGGGTGTCAAGGGCCAGCTAAAGATCACCCCCACAGGGAGTGGCTCAGGGGTGACGTGCCCTGCCACCTGTGCAGCCGTGGGCAAGCGGCATAGTCCCAAGGAGCCCAGTTGCCCCCCAGCTGGCAGTTGCGGACAAGGAAGGGGCTGGCTTGTGCAGCTGTGGCAAGCTGAGCAGGCCCTGGCCAGCTGGGGAGGACTAGCCTCAGAGGGAGGCAATGGGAAACACCTTCTGTATACCACTTACCATGAAAACCCTATTCATAGGGTTGCCATAAGTTGGGATCGACTTGAAGGCAGTCCATTTCCATTTAACTTGGAGATGGAGCAGGCGTCAAACATGCCTCAGTATTGTCTACACTAACTGGCAGCAGAGTTTCAGGCTGGGGTCTCTTTCTTAGACTTACCTGGAGATACCAAGGATTGACTTTGCAGCCATCTACATACATAGAAGATGTGCTTGCCACTGAGCTATGGCCCTTTCTCCCAAAATAGGAAGTTGTCTCACACGGAGTCAAATCCTTGATCCATCTAGTTCAGCTTTATCTACACTGACTGGCAGCAGCTCTGCAGAGTTTTGGGCCGGGGTCTCTCTCCCAAAAGAACCTGTGACCTTCTGCATGCAAAGCAAGTGCTCTGCCACTGAGCTGCATCTCTTCCCCAGAGGATGCTTTGAGCCACCGCTCCATTTCTACAAGGCACCTTTCGCGGACCTAGCTGTATCTCACCGTCTCTGCACTGCCACCACCGCCTGACCCCTTCTGGTTCTCATTCCCACTTCTTTCAGACATCTCCCCACATCCATCTGTCAGGAATGCTTTGATTTGGATTCCTGCATTGAGCAGAGGGTTAGACTTGATGGCCTTATAGGCCCCTTCCAACTCAACTATTCTATGATCTCTGATTTACCCATCCTAGAACAGGCTGCAAAACCCAAAGCCTCTTTTAACATATGGCAGGCTCTGGCAGCAGCTGATGGTGCCATGCCAGCGGGGTAGTGGAATCCACTTCGGGTTTTAGTCCATACTTTCAAGAACTGACTAAGGTGCTCAGCACCTTGGACAGCTCCTTCAATGTTCAGATTAAAACCCAGAGTGGATTCCACTGCCCCACTGGCATGGCGCCACCGGCCACCATTGGCAGGTTCTTTGCTCTTAATAGTAAAAAGAGTTCAAAATATTGGCATTTCACAGGCACTCAATACACTGGCAATGCGGAGTAAGAAGTGACTGGCAGCCCTCCAACGGCACACAAGTAAGCAGAGTCCTTGGTTGCGAATTAAATGTGCGGCAGCAAACAGTAATAATACTTCTGGCTCTCTCACCCACTCACATGCAGGTCAGTGGCTATACCACACAGAAGCCACCTTCCCCTCATCCCACCCTGGCACCAAGACTCACCTTCTGCACGCTGCCACTCTCGGAGGACTGCAGCAGGAGAGGAAATCCACCATCTCTGTCCCCATCCATTTCCCCTCCTGGGGGGCTCTCCTCTTCTGGGATCATAATTGCCAGCACCGGCGGTGGGGCATCTGTCAGGCAGCCACAGGTGTGCCACAGCTCTAGGGCATGAGCGTAGCCCTGGCTGAAGGCACATGCAAAGGACACAGTTACTGTGTGGGAACACCTTCAGAGGCAGGATCCCACGCAGGTCTTCTACACCCTCTGTGGACTACTGTCTGGGTCTCTGGACACTCCTTGGTGACTCTTCTCACACAGCCTTAGCTCCCCAGGATGGAAACCAGAGTATTGATATCTGGGACACACACAGAGACGCACCACGCTGGTTTAGAGGGCTGCCTGTGCCCGAGCACCTGTGCGTCTCTCAAGAGCACCCACCTGTCGGATCCTGAGCACCCTTCTCTAAATCCACAGACACCTTTATTGCGGGATCTGCCTCTGGCAGCCTCCTGGGCACGACTTCCCTGAGGGATCCTTCAGGGGTCCTCAGCACCTGTCGGCAGGGTCTTGTCCAGCCTTGCGCTCTCCCTCTGTGCTCTAAGACGCCCACCTGCACAGCCTGGGACTCTTTGCTCTTCTCCAAGACCCTGAGCACCTTACAGGGGTGGTTTATTTGGGGGGGCGTCCCTATCCACCTTTCCCTCCCTCCCACTGGAAACCTCTCTTGCACCTACTCATTTGCACTAACCTCCCGCCCCCTTCCTATGAGCTACTGAGGGGCTGATGGGAGGACGGACTGGCCAAGAGGTGGTATCCCTTTCTTCAGCCCCCAAACCTCTTAGTTGTTTTGCCTGCCCTGGAAAAGTAGAGGGAAGGATCAGCGGACTCGTAGGATCCCAAAAGACGATAATCACACTCAGGCTTTGCAACTTAGAGCAGCGGCTGGCAGAGGGGAGGAGCCCCAGCCAATAGAGAAGCGCTGGCTCCTAGAAGAGCAGCGCATTGACCCAATAGAGAAAAGGGAGTAGGGCAAGTGGGCGGCGATTGCCTGGGGGCCGCCCCTCCCCTCTTTCCAAAGCGATTGGTTGGGAGGAGCCGAGCCGAGCCGTCCGGTCTCCTGTGGCAACCGTGGGAATTAGAACGCGGGTGACGTCATAGAGGGATGGCGGGGTCGGGCGCCCTCTCACCTGCTGGCTCATTCGCTCGCTCTGCGCAAAGGCAACGGAATCGCCCTTTGCACAAAATGGTTTCGGGATTTTCTCCAGTGCAGTTTGACATAATGCAAGAATTCCTCTTTCCTTATAGGTGTAAAATTTAGGCGTGAGATTAAATAGCTTTTTAAAAAATATATTTTACAAAACCAAAAAAATAAAATTGCAAAGGAGGAAGAGGAGGGGACGGGGGAGAGAGAATGCAATAACCTCTTGCACGCTTAATGGCAAGGCTGTGCCCCCCACCCCACAACTGTGGCTGCTGAAACCCCCCCTCCGCCTTCTCATTCGGGACCATAGCAGCTAGTGCGGCATCCCCATCCATGCTTACTCGAGAGTAAGCTTTCACGGGGCGTGCTTCCGAGGAAAACGTGCCTAGGATCGGGTCTGGCTTGGGAGCGCTGAACTGAGCATGAGCTGTTTGGGACGTGATGTTTGGGTTCGGGGGCTGCGCAAACCGGGGGAGCGAAAGGGGCAGAAATTCCACACGTGGCGCCCAGCAAGATAACGTTGCATCAGTTGAATTTCTGCCCGAGGGTCACACCCATTTTTAAAGCACACGTGCCGGAGGGGAAGCTATTTTTGTTTGTTGTTACTTATAAGTTAGCAGTTTACAAACCACACTACCAAGATAATCTGTTATGAGGTAGTTAATTCATATGAATAACATTCTAAAGCGTTTAAGAACATGTGAAAACAATCAATTTGCAACCTAACAAAATACAAAAGAGGATTGTTCAAAAGTCTTCTTAATAATCACGTATATTAAATAATAATATTGTTGCATGCAGGTTGAAGCTGTTTACAGGAGGCCCTCCCCACTAAAAGCATGTTCAAAGTGCGCTTAAGTGCAGAGACAGAGCAGGGTGTGTGTGTGGGTAGGGGTTGGCCCCCAGAGTTCCTCCAGGTGGTGCAGTAGAAAAGGAGGCTCTGTGTGAGAGAGAGAATTCACTGCAACAAAAACTAAGGCTGTCACATCACACTGTACATTTAAAGCTTATGGCTTCCCCAAAGAATCTTGGGAGCTGTAGTTTGTTGAGGGTGCTCTAATTTATAGCTCTGTGAGGTGTAAACAACAGTTCCCAGGATTCTTTGCAGGAAGCCATGTGCTTTAAATGTTTGGTGTAGATGTGATCAGAGAAAGGTTGCTTTCAGACAAGTGTTTATTGTGAGATCAGTGTTCCTCATGCATCATGAAAGGTTTTAACGTAGTTCGCATCAAAATGCCAGCCTGTATCCCCCCTTCCCCCGGTTTAATCCAGATTTACTCTTTCCCTGGGAAAATCCAATAAGGGTGCTTCCAGGCGGGGATTTAATAACTGTAAACAAGTCGTTGAGATATCATAGAATCATAGAACAGTAGAATTGGAAGGGGCCTATAAGGCCATCCAGTCCAACCCCCTTGCTCAATGCAGGAATCCAAATCAAAGTATTCCTGACAGATGGCTGTCCAGCTGCCTCTTGAATGCCTCCAGTGTCGGAGAGCCCACTACCTCCCTAGGTCATTGGTTCCATTGTCGTATGGCTCTAACAGTTAGGAAGTTTTTCTCAAGCAGGTTGTCATTGTCAGCACAAGGGCATGTTTAGATTATCAAGATAGAAATGTGATAAATAAAAAACATGATTTCAAGAGCCTCTAGATCAGGCGAAGCCCATGTTGCACCTTCCAGATGTTGCTGGACTCCTACCAGCCTCAGCCAGCATGGCCAAAGATTGGGGTGATGGGAGTTGTACTTCAGGAACATCTGGAGGTCATCATGTTGGCTGCCTCTGCTGTAGGTACATGAATGCATCACAGAGAAAGCTCTCTGCTTGTGGAATGCTCTCCGTCAGCGAGGTCCGCTTGGCGCCTCCATGGACATCTTTTCGGCACCAGCTAAAGACTTATATTTTTCTCCCAGGCATCTGAGAGACTGACTTAAGAACATAAGAACATAAGAAGAGCCTGCTAGGCCAGTGGCCCGTCTAGTCCAGCATCCTGTTCTCACAGTGGCCAACCAGGTGCCTGGGGGAAGCCCGCAAGCAGGACCCGAGTGCAAGAACACTCTCCCCTCCTGAGGCTTCCGGCAACTGGTTTTCAGAAGCATGCTGCCTCTGACTGGGGTGGCAGAGCACAGCCATCACGGCTAGTAGCCATTGATAGCCCTGTCCTCCATGAATTTGTCTAATCTTCTTTTAAAGCCATCCAAGCTGGTGGCCATTACTGCATCTTGTGGGAGCAAATTCCATAGTTTAACTATGCGCTGAGTAAAGAAGTACTTCCTTTTGTCTGTCCTGAATCTTCCAACATTCAGCTTCTTTGAATGTCCACGAGTTCTAGTATTATGAGAGAGGGAGAAGAACTTTTCTCTATCCACTTTCTCAATGCCATGCATAATTTTATACACTTCTATCATGTCTCCTCTGACCCGCCTTTTCTCTAAACTAAAAAGCCCCAAATGCTGCAACCTTTCCTCATAAGGGAGTCGCTCCATCCCCTTGATCATTCCGGTTGCCCTCCTCTGAACCTTTTCCAACTCTATCATATCCTTTTTGAGATGAGGTGACCAGAACTGTACACAGTATTCCAAATGCGGCCGCACCATAGATTTATACAACGGCATTATGATATCGGCTGTTTTATTTTCAATACCTTTCCTAATTATCGCTAGCATGGAATATGCCTTTTTCACAGCTGCCGCACACTGGGTCGACATTTTCATCGTGCTGTCCACTACAACCCTGAGGTCTCTCTCCTGGTCGGTCACCGCCAGTTCAGACCCCATGAGCGTATATGTGAAATTAAGATTTTTTGCTCCAATATGCATAATTTTACACTTGTTTATATTGAATTGCATTTGCCATTTTTCCGCCCATTCACTCAGTTTGGAGAGATCTTTTTGGAGCTCTTCACAATCCCTTTTTGTTTTAACAACCCTGAACAATTTAGTGTCGTCAGCAAACTTGGCCACTTCACTGCTCACTCCTAATTCTAGGTCATTAATGAACAAGTTGAAAAGTACAGGTCCCAATACCGATCCTTGAGGGACTCCACTTTCTACAGCCCTCCATTGGGAGAACTGTCCGTTTATTCCTACTCTCTGCTTTCTGCTTCTTAACCAATTCCTTATCCACAAGAGGACCTCTCCTCTTATTCCATGACTGCTAAGCTTCCTCAGAAGTCTTTGGTGAGGTACCTTGTCAAACGCTTTTTGAAAGTCTAAGTACACTATGTCCACTGGATCACCTCTATCTATATGCTTGTTGACACTCTCAAAGAATTCTAATAGGTTACTGAGACAGGACTTTCCCTTGCAGAAGCCATGCTGGCTCTGCTTCAGCAAGGCTTGTTCTTCTATGTGCTTAGTTAATCTAGCTTTAATAATACTTTCTACCAGTTTTCCAGGGACAGAAGTTAAGCTAACTGGCCTGTAATTTCCGGGATCCCCTCTGGATCCCTTTTTGAAGATTGGCGTTACATTTGCCACTTTCCAGTCCTCAGGCACGGAGGAGGACCCGAGGGACAAGTTACATATTTTAGTTAGCAGATCAGCAATTTCACATTTGAGTTCTTTGAGAACTCTCGGGTGGATGCCATCCGGGCCCGGTGATTTGTCAGTTTTTATATTGTCCATTAAGCCTAGAACTTCCTCTCTCGTTACCACTATTTGTCTCAGTTCCTCAGAATCCCTTTCTGCAAATGTTAGTTCAGGTTCAGGGATCTGCCCTATATCTTCCACTGTGAAGACAGATGCAAAGAATTCATTTAGCTTCTCTGCAATCTCCTTATCGTTCTTTAGTACACCTTTGACTCCCTTATCATCCAAGGGTCCAATCGCCTCCCTAGATGGTCTCCTGCTTTGAATGTATTTATAGAATTTTTTGTTGTTGGTTTTTATGTTCTTAGCAATGTGCCCCTCAAATTCTTTTTTAGCATCCCTTATTGTCTTCTTGCATTTCTTTTGCCAGAGTTTGTGTTCTTTTTTATTTTCTTCATTCGGACAAGACTTCCATTTTCTGAAGGAAGACTTTTTGCCTCTAAGAGCTTCCTTGACTTTGCTCGTTAACCATGCTGGTATCTTCTTGGCCCTGGCGGTACCTTTTCTGATCTGCGGTATGCACTCCAGTTGAGCTTCTAATATAGTGTTTTTAAACAACTTCCAAGCATTTTCGAGTGATGTGACCCTCTGGACTTTGTTTTTCAGCTTTCTTTTTACCAATCCCCTCATTTTTGTGAAGTTTCCTCTTTTGAAGTCAAAAGTGACCGTGTTGGATTTTCTTGGCAATTGGCCATTTACATGTATGTTTAATTTAATAGCACTGTGGTCACTGCTCCCAATCGGTTCAACAACACTTACATCTCGCACCAGGTCCCGGTCCCCACTGAGGATTAAGTCCAGGGTTGCCGTCCCTCTGGTTGGTTCCATGAGCAACTAGTCTAGGGAATAGTCAGTTAGAATATCTAGAAACTTTGCTTCTTTGTCATGACTGGAACACATATGCGGCCAGTCTATGACCGGGTAGTTGAAGTCACCCATTACTACCACATTTCCTAGTTTGGATGCTTCCTCAATTGCATATCTCATCTCAAGGTCTCCCTGAGCATTTTGATCAGGGGGACGATAGATCGTTCCCAGTATTAAGTCCCTCCTGGGGCATGGTATCACCACCCACAACGATTCTGTGGAGGAGTCTGCCTCTTTTGGGGTTTCGAGCTTGCTGGATTCAATGCCTTCTTTCATGTATAGAGCGACTCCTCCACCAATACGTCCTTCCCTGTCCTTCCGATATAGTTTATATCCAGTGATAACCGTATCCCACTGGTTTTCTCCATTCCACCAGGTCTCCGTTATGCTCACTATATCAATGCTCTCCTCTAAGACCAAGCACTCCAGTTCTCCCATCTTGGTTCGGAGGCTCCTAGCATTAGCGTACAGGCACTTGTAAGCAGTGTCTCTCTTCAAGTGTCTTTGGCACTTGTGGTTTGGCCTGTGGTAATTTTGCTCTTCTGAATTGATATCCTGTGCCCCTGCTCTCACAATGCCTACTTCTACTTCATCATTTCTTTGCTTTTTATCCCAGGGGGGAGGTTTATTCCGAACCGGACCTTTCTCAGCTCCTGTCGGGTTTCCCCCCTCAGTCAGTTTAAAAGCTGCTCTGCTACCTTTTTAATTTTAAGTGCCAGCAGTCTGGTTCCATTCTGGTTCAAGTGGAGCCCATCCCTTTTGTACAGGCCCAGCTTGTCCCAAAATGTTCCCCAGTGCCTAACAAATCCAAACCCTTCCACCCGACACCATCGTCTCATCCATGCATTGAGACTGCAAAGCTGATTATGCTTTTGTTATCAAATACTTGATTATGCTTTTGTTATAAGTGTGCTGCCAACCTTCCTGTGGCTGTTACAGGGGTTGTTCATTCTGTTTTATGGTATTATTGCACACACCCCAATCTCCAAGTGGTGAGAGCGCTTAGCCAAGGTCCAGTTTCCTTGGAATGAAGATCACGGTGTCTGTGGTGTCTTTAGGATATATGGTTTTATTTACGTATATATACAACCTGAGCATAAGAAGGAAGGGCTCACAGTATTAACACTCCCAACAGATCTTGCTTCTCCTTTAGGTTTCTAGGGAGATCTCTCAAAGCCATAGCTTTGGATTCAACATGGAGAGTAGTCAAATCTCTATCTCTTTCCAACTCCAGATCAGGCTGGCTGAGGCCTGCCCTGCCCTCCTGAAAGAGCATCATCAGTCAGTTGTCCCTATGGCAACACATCTATTCTTGACCAATTCTTGGTAAATAGGGTGCTTAACCCATCCAGCTAGGCCCATTAGCTTAACAAACTGGACTGAGCAGTTTAGCATCAGTTTACAGATCCCGACCTTACATGTACAGAATTATAGGCTTGAAGGGGATCCATCCAGATGAACTCCCCTCAATTCTATACCAGTGTGTGTTTATGTTTTTCATGTGTTGTTAACCACTTGGAGACCTTTGTATAACAAACGACTAACAAGTCTAATAAATCTATCTAATTTAACTATATAAGACTTTCCTAAGCCATCATGCCATCACACTGCATCACGTGGAGGCAGGGCAGGGCAGCCAGTGAGGCGAGGGTGTGAGGGAAGCAAGGATGGCTGGCAGAGGGGGTGGCCAAGTGAGCAGGGTGGCCAAGTGAGCAGGGCGGCCTGGTACAGGGTGAGTGAGGTGAGTGGGCGACTGTGGGGCGGGCAGGCAAGCGAGGCAAATAGGCAGATGTGGAGCAAGCAGGCAAACGGACCCGGGGAGGGCAAGTAGCCAAGGGGCAAGTGGTGATGGCAGCAGCAGCCTTGATGGGATGCAGGTAAACATCCTGGGTGAGGAGGCAGACTTGGCACACTTCATGGAGCTGTGCAACGGCGCCATTTGCTGGGAGGAAGCAATGGTGTGGGACTCTGGTGCTAACAGCAGCACATAGCTGGAACAGGGAAGGCTGGCACGTGCCAATACCGGGGGAGGGGGTTGCAAAGGGAGTGGGGTGACGGTGTCCTGCCCGAACGTGAGGAACTCAGACTCAGAGGCTGTATTTTTTTCTTTTATTGAAGTAAGAGAAAGTTTCAGTTCAGTGCGCTTCATGAATCTACCTACGACTTACTCGAAACTCAGCATCCCTCTCTAGCTAACTAGGCACAACTTGGCGGCATTAAGAGGTTGACTAAGCAACTAACTCTCCCCCCTCGCCCAGCTTGTGTGTACCCAGAGTCACGGTTAGAGGTGGGCACATAATCGCGAGCTCCTCCTGAGCTGGGCTTGTTGAATTTCCCACCACTTCCGCCTCCTGGGAGGCAAAGGAGGGGTGTCTCAGCATCCGCCCCGTCCTCTCCCTCTACAGGAGGGAGAGCTGTCTCGCGGCGGCGGCAGAGGAGGAGTAAGAGGAGTAAGGGGCCAGTCCGGGGTCCCTCTTGGGGGTGTCTAGGATGGCTGGAGATGACCTGTCAACATCCAGAGGGGGGCTGCTACAATGTCCCTCCTCCTCACTGGGTCCTTCCCCAGCTGGGACATCCCAGTCCAAGTCTTCCTTTCCCCCTTCCTGTACATCGGCCCACCCCTGGCTAGCATGGCTCCCGACATTTGCGAGTGCCTGGGGAGGGGCGCATTTCCGAGTGTGTGTGTTTGGAATCCGTGTTTGTGTGTGTGTTTGGGAGTGCCTGGTATGTGTATGTGGGAGTCCGTGCATGCGCATGTTTGGAGATTAGCTTGGATTCCTGCACTGAGCAGGGGGTTGGACTCGATGGCCTTATAAGCCCCATCCAACTCTACTATTCTATGATTCAATGATGCCTGGGGTGTTTGTGTATTTAGGGGTGCCTGGGGGTGTTTGGAGGTGTCTGGTGTGTGTCTGGGGGTGCCAGGTATGTGTGAGTTTGGGGGTGAGAGCTGGCAAGCAAAGCAAGCAGGGGGCAGAACCCCCAAGTAGTACTGTAGTATTTTATGTATTTATTTATTTGATTTATATCCCGCCCTTCCAGCAGGAGGCCAGGGCGGCAAAGTAATAGTAGTAGTAATAATTAATAATGAGTAAAAATAATCCCAGCTTAACCAAGTTTTAAAAAGGCAAAGAAAGAAAAAGCTTTTTGTGTGCAGTCTAATCTTAGGGTGTCATTACTCAGAAGTAAGACCAATAGCGGTCAATAAACCTCCTTCTCAGGGAAGCAGGCAAGAGGGGTGGTTCTTAGGAAAGGCATCCACTTCAGATGAAAAATATTTTTTAAAGAAAGAGATGACCTAGGAGTCCCAGGCAAGCATTTCATAAAGACCTCAGCTTGGAAGTAACAGCCAGATGATGAGGAAACAGCAAGGCTATGTAACAAGTGTATTGGGAACCATTCCTTATGCACCCCCTTTGCATGTTTATTAAGAATTAAGTTGTGCTGCGTTGTGATGGGGCTTACTCTTTCTAGGTCAGAATGTATAGAGGTACAACCTAAATTAGCCACATCACTTTAACGGGAAATGTGGTCATGCACTCAAAACCCACCCAAAAGCAAACAAAAGCAACATTTTTTTATTGGTTCTTTATACTATTTTTGTTAGTCACTTTTTGTGAAAAAAAACAACTGATAAGTGCAATTAATAGTAATAGTAATGACAATCTTCCAACCAAAGATAATTCTCAAAGAGAAGATGTTACGTTTGGCTGTTACCTGCTTTTGAATTTTTGGTTTTGAATTTCCTTAGAACTTTTTTTTTTAAAAGTCTCCATCTGTCCTTTCCTGCAAGTCAACTCTGAAAATAAGGTTTCTTCTCTGAATGCTTTTGGGTCTGATCTTTTCCTCCTAATCAGAGATAAGCAGGAACTTTAAACTAACTTCTTAGATGGGGGCACTTCCCTAGAGAGGGAGGAAAGGGAAGATCCTTCTCTCTCTCTCTGAGGCCTTGCAATAGCCTCTAATCCAGCTCAGGTGCACATTTAAACAGGTGAGTGCAATTTAAGTTTGATTCTGGGTTAGCCCTTAAGAGGTCCTGAAAAAAGAGGGAAGGTAGTAAGATGGAAAAACATTTCATATCTGCTTTAGTTTTCTAGAGGCCTGGCTTTTCACTTTTTTGTGGTGTGTGGGTATTACCAGAGAGTGTGTTCCTCAAACTTGTTAAAATAAGGAAACCATTGGTTTAGCTTCAAAAGAGGAATGCTCTATGCTGATTCTTAAAATTGCTACAGATCCCTGAGTTACTTTACACCTCTGCTAGAGTGGGCTTGGTTGGAAGGCAAGAGTTTTTTGGTTGAAAAACATCTAGAGTTGTTCTGGATAATAAAGGGTGTTCAAGGGGTCTATGAAACATTTAATAGGATATGTAGGGGGTTGATTTATGTATGCTAATGGAAGAAGTTCCTGAATGTATTGTATTGTATTTATTTATTTGATTTGATTTATATCCTGTCTTTCTTCCCAGTAGGAGCCAGTAGTTGTTGATGAAGTCATCCCCCCCTCTCAAAGGCCTAGAGTGGACAATAATCCTATTATTTTGTCGTAAAAGATTCTTTAGAAACATATCCCAGAAGCACAGTGCTTTTCAGTAGAGTGTCTATTTGTTCTGGTTCAGTCTGTCCGTGCTGGGAAGTGTCCTGGAGATAGATGTATGTGCCATTTTGTAATGGTTTGGTTAAAAAAAAAAGCCCCTGCAACTATATAACTAGTTGATGTAAGTTGTTCTGCTCCCTGCTCTGTTACTTTTCCATTTGCGGGGAGTTTTTATTTTACATAAGGAGCATTCAAAAGGGATGCCTCCCCTGTGCCCCGTCTCCGCAGGCTGAAGTGGTACTGCCCATTGAACCACCTCATTCTGCATATCCCCATCTAGCAGCTGAGAGTTCTGTAGTGATGTGCATGTATGTGTCATGTAGGTCTATGGGATGAGGGCCTCCTGCAGGTACCATCTTATCAGGAAGACCGTTCTGCACAACTTAGGAAGCGAACCGTTAGTGTTGTGGCACCAACCCTTTGGAATTCCCACCCCTTAAATATTAGACAGACGCCATCTCTGTTATCTTTCCAGCGCCTATTGAAGACCTTTCTTTTCAACAAGCCTTTTAAGTAGAGACCTTATCCCAGTCTGCGTCTGTGTTGGAATTGCTTTTTAAGACTTTTTTTTAAAGTTTTTTTAAAAAGATATTTTATTTTTATGATGTTCTTAAAGATGTTTTTAGTGTTTATGTTGTTATTTGCCTCCCTGGGTGGCTCCTGAGAGGAAGGGCAGGATATAATTTTAATTTTTTAATCTTAATAATAACATAATAGACAAAGACTATAATCTTAAGTGTGCTTATCACAATGCAAGTCCTATTTAATTCACTGGGATTTATTTCCCGGTAAACTTTCTTAGGAATGGGCTGAACTATTCCCAATCAGTTTGGGGACGAAAAAGATTATCGTGTAGCATTTTGAGTGCTACAAGGCACAAGATTGTTATCCATATAGCAATACCTTTTTTGAAGGGAGGGTGGCCTCATATAACATTCTGGCATTTGGAACAAGCAAGGGTCTTGAGAGGGCTGCTTACCGAAAACAGTGCAATACCAAATATACTTGGCATTTTATATGGTGATCTGGAATGTTCAGGGTTGTTATCTAAATAGTCCTAGCAACAATCCTGCAAGGTTGGTCAGTGTTATTATTCCAGTGTTGGAAACGGAAAGGGTTGTGAGATAAATGGCATGCCTTCAAGCCCTTGTAGTGAGTTGATGACAGCTGTGGGACTTGAATTTAGGAATTGTCTGGTTTATAGCTCAGCCTTTTAGCCACAATCCTCTCTCCACTCTTACCATGGTTCAGTTACTCACTTTAACATCCTTGAACTTTATTGGTAGACTCACAGTCAGGCTGTTTGACCCTCTCACTTTTTCAGGGCATGCATTTGGGTGAGGATCAGTTCTTTTCTAGATATAGCGCTGAAACACAGACACACACCTTTGCTTTTTTAAAAATGCCTTGGGACCTTCAGGTTAGGGTGTTTTTATGCTGTGGTGATATCAGAATTAAGGAAGGCAGACAGGGAAACAAAAGCTTTATTGAAAAACTGTCCATGTTTTTCTTTCAGTTTAAAATCCACTTTCCATCCCACTTTGACAGCATTCAAAGATGTGAAAAATTAACATGAGTGCTACTTAAGTGATTAAAATAAATAACCCAGAGGACTTGGTTGATGGCGTGATACAGAAATGTCAAAAATAAAAAAGTGATCTTTAATAGATGGTGCTGCTACTTCTTCAGCATACTAAGAGCATTTTGGTTTGGGGTTGGTCAAGGGAGACCATGTTAGCTGGGGTTGATGGGAATTGTAATCCCAAACATCTGGAGGGCTCTAGGTTGGGGAAGGTTGGTCTAGAACAGGGATCACTATTGTAGTGTCTTCCAGATGTTGTTGGACTCCAGCTCCCATCAACTCCAGCCAACAT
Organism: Rhineura floridana; assembly: GCF_030035675.1. Taxonomy (NCBI): domain Eukaryota; kingdom Metazoa; phylum Chordata; class Lepidosauria; order Squamata; family Rhineuridae; genus Rhineura; species Rhineura floridana. Next base: position 318,712,779 of record NC_084480.1, on the reverse strand, counting down.
GGCTAATAGTCAGGGGATGATAGGAGTTGTTGTCCACAGCACCTGGAGGACACCACATTGATTACCTCAGGACTAGGTGGTTGACCAGCCCAGAGAGTAAATGTTGATTTCAAACACAGATTTCAAATGTCGTTTGGTTTCACTGAAGTGGCACTCCGCTGGTTCACGCATAGATGTTCATCACCTGGGTCACTACAGTGTCGGCCATTTCTGTGCCTCAGCGTGCCATCAAAGACCTTAATGCCACAGTTATCACCTCACACATTACCTCAGTGGAGCCAGTTCGCATATTCAGCTAGTTTATCCACAGGTGTAAAGAAATAAACTGATGGGATAGCCCGGAGTTGGGGAAGCTGTGCCCCCCCCCGGTGTTGAGGGACTACAGCTCCCGTCATCCTTGGCCATTGATGATGTTGGCTGGGGCTGATTGGAGTTAGAGTCCAATAACATCTGGAGGGCCACAGGTTCCTGATCTCTGGGATAGACCCAATATGAGCCAACCTACAATCTCAGTCCTTCAAAGCTGGCTGACATGTTACATTTATCATGCAGAGACAGCAGAAAAAGGTTCCATTGGTTAATTCCACCAAGGCCAGAAATGATCTCTCCTTCCTCAAGTAGAGACAGACTCTGGGTGCGCGCCATACATTTAAAGCATATTTCCCCCTTCCAAAGAATCCTGGGAACTGTAGTTTGTTAAGGGTGCTTGGAACTCTAGCTCTGGGGGGTAAACTACAGTTCCCAGAATTCTTTTTTGGGGTGAGGACGTATGGTGTGTACACAGCTAGACTGTGTTTGTATTGCCATACCAGCAAGGTGTGAAGCGTACTTGTGGATCATTTCTCTGAAGAACTATGGCAGAAGGGGGACCCAAAACTTCCCAGATGATGGCCGGGTGATGGTAGTAGTATAAGCTACCATGGAGGTCATTTCCTGCTATTTCTGCATTATAAACTCTTGTGCAATTGTCCAGAAGAATTGGTAGACCAAAACTCTTTTTAATGGTCTTTTCTGCTGCCCACATACTATTACAGGTGATTTGTTGACCCCAAACAATCAACTTTCATAGTTCTTCATTGCCTAATCACCTAGAGGCAATCCCTCTGTGCCACAAATGATTAGGCAGACATGGAAATGGTTTAAATATGCAAGTGGCTATTTATATTATGCTGGCCTTAGACCTGTTGCAGCAACAGTTTTTAGGGTTAGTTTTGTTGTAGGGGAGAGGGGCATTAGGAGAAGCAATAGCCCCACCTTGTAACCAAGGTATGTCATAGTGGTTTAGCCAGGAGAGCAAAAGTGATTGGCTGAGCTAGCTGCTGATGTCACAGTGCCCCCCTCCCATCCCCTTTGAGATTGGCATGCTGAGTGATGGTAGAGTCAATAACATCGGCAGTTGGAAAGAGTGGGGAGGAAATCGGGTTTCTTAAGTTGCGTTGCTTCAGGACGTAAGTACTTCCCGACACATCATGGGTAAAGCCATTAACATTATATAATTGGATCACAGGAGAGAACAGTTTTTTGGGGGGGTTTCATGTTATTATTTATTTATTTATTTATTTGATAGATTTATATCCCACCCTTTCTCCCAGTAGGACATTTTACATCATAAAAACAGACTTTAAAATACATTAAAACAAAACATCTTTAAAAACATTTTTTAAAAAGCTTTCAAGAGATCTTCTTTTAAAAAAGTCAAAAAATATATATATATATATTTTAAAAATAAGATTTAAAAACGTATTAAAAAGCAATTCCTACACAGCCTGGGATATACCTACGTCTCAACTTAAAAGGCTTGTTGAAATATACTGCTTAACAGGGCACTAGCCTGCCCTGGGCCCCTCTGCTCCCCTTCCGCGATGCGCGGAAGCAGTCGTGGGAGGGATCGCAGGACAGCAGCTTCCGAGCCACCTGCCATCCCCCTGCTTGACCTTTCCGCTGTTTTTTGGTTTGCCATCAATCAAGATGGCAGCTGAGGTTTCCCTAAGGGGCTGAAGCCTCTGCCTCCATCTTGGTTGATGGCAGCAATGCACGCATGTAACATGCATGCGTGCCATCAACCAAGATGGCGGCAGAGGCTTCAGCCCCTTAGGGAAACCTCGGCCGCCATCTTGATTGATGGCAAACTGCAAAAAACAGCGGAGAGAAAGGTAGGTGAACTGGGGAAATGGCAGGCGGCTCGGAAGCTCCTGTCCTGCGATCCACAGCTCCTGTCCTGCTTCTGCGGATCGCGAAGGGGGAGCTGAGGGACCCCTGTAGCTCCAGGGGCCCTCAGGCCAGTGCCCCACCTGGCCGCCCTTTAGAACCGGCCCTGCAAGTGCTTAATCATTTGCATTTCTAAACAGTGCACATAAAAACAAACTATACAGAAAAAGAAACAATAACAATCATCATAAAACCAAGCGCTACCTTAAAATGCCTGCTGGAACAAGAAAGTTTTAGTCATGAGTTCAACGAGGAGGGTGCCTGTCTAATCTCAGTTGGGAGGGGGTTCCACGGGCTTGGGCCCACTACACTGAACACACAGCGTCTAGTCATGACGACCCACATATCTGAGCCGTGAGCCCCACCAAAAAATACTCCCCTAAAGATCCATAATTTTTGTTTCTTGCAGATGTAAGTTTAAAAATGACCGACTGGGAACAGCCAACTGTGCGGACAATGGGGGATATTAAAAAGCCTTTGTTAACGGAAGCGCCGGACGCGGCTGACGGCGCTGTGACTCTTCCTGCGGCTACGCAGAAGGCGTAAATTGGGGGAGGGAGGCTCAATGGAGGAAAAAGTGTGGGTCAGTGTATCAGCACCAGACTCTGCTCTGAAAACAATCGTAGGCCGTCAGAACTTTCAAGGGGAAGAGAAACCACCATCAAAAGTTCCCTCACCGCTGCCTTCTTTGGGTTTGGAGTTCTAGTGTTGGGTCAGGGGGGTGGAGGAAATGGTGCTTGACAAGCCGGACTTTCTTCTTTAAGTGGTCCAAACCGCACACCTTTCATGACTTCATTGGGTGCCTTTTGCTAAGTGGCTGTTGCCTTCATGTGCCATGTGTGGGTGATAATAGCCAGCTGCCTTATATGGCAGAGATGGGGAACAATTTTCAGCCCAAGGGCCGCTTTTTCTTTCTGGGCCACCTTCTGGGGGCCACACACCAGCGGGGGGGGGCAAAGGCAAGAGTGGGCAGAGCAACAAGTGTAAATGTGACCTGTACATAGTTGGCCAGTTTCTACGCACACTTGCGCTATTCTATTATTCAAAACATTCTATTTGAATGTTTGTTTTGCAACTGATTGAATTATGTAACTTTTTTCCCATGGTGTGAGCTGCCTTGAGCATAGATTCTTATGGAAAGGCGGCATACAAATAAACATGATGATATTTTCCACCCGGGCAAGTGAGAGGAGGTTGCCCTGATAGGCTGAAAAAGATTCCTCACCCTTGGCCTGTATTGTGGCCTGTGGTACCTTGCACTCTTAAAGCAGAGTGAAATGGGAGAGCAATCTGGCTTCCAAAGGAAGAGAGACGTGGGTCAGGCCATGAATCAAGGGGAGCCCCGGATGGTTTGGGGTAGATTCGCAGAAACAAGAGTAGGGCAGGAGTTTAATCAGTGGTAATGCCAATGCAGAAGGATAGCGGCTGTATTGGCAGCAAGGGTGAGGGGACGTGATTTCTTTCTTTGAGGCTTGCTCTTCTTAATCATATTATGTGTACCTTTTTTTCAAGAAATAAGAAGCAGAATTCTGTATCGAAGGTACCCAAAAGGCCCAAAAAACTGAGGAGAAAAGCTCATGCCAATGGGCAGGAAGGTCTTCCACGTCATGAACAGGTGGGTGGATAGTTACACCAACCTTTGCCAACCTGGTGCCATCCAGACGTTTTGGACTATAACTTCCGTTAGCCCCAGAATCGTGTCTGTGCTGCCTGGGGGTGATGAGAGTTGTACCCCAAAATGTCTGGAAGGCCACCAGGTTGGCAAAGGCTGAGTCAGGTGACCACATTTCTCCTGGGCGAATGGATAAACATTTCAGTTCTGATGAGAATTATGGTGATTGTTGAATGTTGCAGAGTATAGGATGGGTTTGGGTTTTTTCTTTTGAATTTAGTTTCCCAGTATTTGCTGCTGCTTGCATTTCAAGCCACATTTTGGAAGGGTATCCAACTGGTTATATCAGTTTTAAAGCTCGCTAGGAGTGTAGGAAATGTTATGAATACAGAATGTTGTGACATAAGCATGAGAATATGGTGCACAGGAATAGTGACTTAGAAAAGCAATTAAAACTAAAGCACATCGTTTTTTAAAAGCAGTATTGCAAGCTTTACTGAAGATTAATCAGCTAAAGCGGGGGGGAGGAACTGACCTCTGAACCTCCATATATGTTGGACTGCAATGCCTATAAGCATCAGCTAGCACGGCCAATGATCAGGGATTATAGGAGTTGTAGTTTAGCAACATTTGGAGGGCGACAAGAGTCCCAAACTCAGATTAAAGCTTTGGTTGGTGGGGGAAACTTTTTAATATTTCAGGACTCAATCCAATTAACTCCTGGACCTTCTGTTTAGCTATCCATCTATGTGGGATCTAAAAGCATCCTTTAAGGTGAAATCATTACAAGACATTTAAAAGAAATAACAATAAATAATTTAATTATTATTAAGTACCATGAGTGTGCATGGCACGCTATTAACTAGCTGGTCCCATTGTGCTGCATTTTTAATGTTTTTACTGCGTGTTTTGTTTTGAACTTGTAAACCGCTTTGATGTTTTCAAATAAAATAGCGGTATACAAATATATTTATAAATAAAGATTAATAAATAACGGACTAAAGAATTAACTCAAAGGCTTCACAGAAGAACCTCAGATTTAAGGGAAGAGGTAACACCGTGTAGAAGTTTTCTCAGTTGAATACGTGCTCTTAGAGTGTACCCAAACATCAGTTAGTTCAATGACGGTTGTGGAATTGTACTTTCCCCTTTTAGGACAGCTGTGCAGTCTTCTCTCCTGAACTGAACTGGTTTGAACTCTTTGCTTTTTTAAAACTCTTTCAGAGAAATTTGAATTCTTTGCTGCCGAAGGGCTGTCCTCAAGCCTGACTGGGTGGCCCTTGCCTTGTGGCAATCATTTTTAAAAGTCTGTGTTTTTTAATTGGAAAAAAAAAGACACAGCCAGGGGTAGCCGACACGCTGTTGTAAACTACAACTCCCATTATCCCTAGTGGTTTGCCATCCTGGCTGGGGCTGATGGGAATTGGAATCCACAACACCCGAAGGACACCATGTTGGCTTCCCCTACACTCAACAATCGGTTAATCAGATGAAACTGTAATGTGCTTGGAAACAAAAGTCGACAACTTGTCGGGAGCAGTTAGGACGGGTGAAGCAGATCTGGAAAGCAGCCTTGGGGGTGGGGGCAAGTGTACATCTTGTCTGAGGGGCAGAGGCGGGGAAAGCTCACCCAGCACCGGTGTAGATGTTTGTAGGTGTATCTGTTTGCACCGTTAGATATTTTTTGTGCTACTCTCTTGCAGTCTCCTGTTCTGAAAGAACCAAACAAGAAGCTTCTACTGAAGGAGAAACCGTTACAGGAGAATACTATTTCCAGGTAACGTTTGTTTATTTTTAATGTGTGCCTTGAGCCCTTCTATACAGAGTGTAGATTTTTGTTCTTGGTCCTCTTGTTCCATTCTTTACAGCTTAAATAACTCCATAGTTGCTTTCCCTTAACGCCAGGGTTGGGGTTGAAGTCCCTCTCTTGCTACAAGGGTTGTCATCCTGGGCTGCAGCCTGGCATTTAAAGCTGCCTTAGCTATTTTCTTTTGTAGGGCCAAAAGTCCAGGTGCCAAGTGGCAGTCTGTCTGCTTCTGCAGCCGTTCCTGGGAATAATGGCTCTGCAGTAGATCACATGCTTTGCATGCCAAAAGGTCTCAAGTAAAATGGCCAACTCCAAGTAAAAGATCACACAGTTAAGGGGGAAAAATCTCTCTGCCTGAGATCATGCAGAGCAACTGCAAATCAGAATGGACTAGATAGGTCAATGGTCTGATTCAGTAGGAGGCAGCTCCTTGTATCTTATGTCTGGGAAGGGCTATAACTCAGTGGCAGGGAATCCCTTTTTCACACAGAAGGTCCCAAGTTCAGTCCCCAGCATATCCCCTATCTAAAATCCTGGAGAGCTGCTGCCAGTCAGTGTAGGCAATACTAACCTAGCTGGGCTAATGGTGTGCTTTGTATACTTCAGTTTGTTCCACGTCTTAGAATTCCTCAGTCCTGGAATGCTGACTCCTGCTTTGCCCTTTTCAGTTATTCAGAAATCACCTTTTTATACAATATACGCCATTCCATAAAACTCTGCCCTAAAGTATAATAAGCACATCGAAATATCTCCTTCTAATACCAAACTCAGGTGGTGAGTGCCGACCAGATTGTAGCCAAAACTGGGCCATTGAGAGGCTCCATGTTATTTATTTATTTATTTATTGCATTTGTATATCGCCCCATAGCCAAAGCTCTCTGGGCGGCTTAGAACAATTAATGTTGTAATTAATGTTAACAATTAATGTTAGTAGGGCAGTGGAATCCACACCGGGTTTTAGCCACGGATTCACTTCCCCACTGATATCAGAGCCGCTGCGAATGAGGACTGAGCATGCTCAGTAGTCACAGAATGTAGAGAACCAGCGCAGGTGGAAATTTTCTATCTATCTAACAGGAAGGCACAAAAGCAGGACTGCAGTTGAACAGCAAAACGATTAAAGTAATGACAGCAGAAGACTTATGTAACTTTAAAGTCGACAATGAGGACATTGAACTTGTAAAGGATTATCAATACCTTGGCACAGTCATTAACCAAAATGGAGACAATAGTCAAGAAATCAGAAGAAGGCTAGGACTGGGGAGGGCAACTATGAGAGAACTAGAAAAGGTCCTCAAATGCAAGATGTATAACTGAACACTAAAGTCAGGATCATTCAGACCATGGTATTTCCGATCTCTATGTACGGATGTGAAAGTTGGACAGTGAAAAAAGCAGATAAGAGAAAAATCAACTCCTTTGCAATGTAGTGTTGGAGGAGAGCATTGCGCATACCATGGACTGCGAAAAAGACAAATAATTGGGTGTTAGAACCCAGAACTATCACTAGAAGCTAAAATGATGAAACTGAAGTTATACTTTGGACACATCATGAGAAGACATGATTCACTAGAAAAGATAATAATTCTGGGAAAAACAGAAGGAATTAGAAAAAGAGGAAGGCCAAACAAGAGATGGATTGATTCCATAAAGGGAGCCACAGACCTGAACTTACAAGGTCTGAACAGGGTGGTTCATGACAGATGCTATTGGAGGTTGCTGATTCATAGGGTCGCTGTAAGTCAAAATCGATTTGAAGGCATATAACACACAGTCTAATCTATCTGAGGAATGGCTGTCTAGAACCCTGAACAGGAGCACTCCTTCTACAATGTAGGATATGCCGCAACAGCGTGTGCCCTTCCAGATGTCCTTTTTATTGTGCCTGCATGATGATTTGTGCTCCTGATTGTATTGGGGTAGTTTTACATGATTCTGCTTTCAATACGATTTGTGGCTACAGACGCTTTAGGGTGGACATTCTGCTTCTTTTCCAGTCAGTGCATATCTTTTCACTTCCTGCTGAAACCCTGTATACTTCGTATACCACAATGTTCCGGATTATTATTTTTTTATTATTATAATTTATTTATACCCCGCCTTTCAGCCAAGGCCCTCAAGGCGGCTTACAGAAGACACAAAAATCAAAATACAATATAAGAATACATCAATAAAACAATAAATACAATAAAGCAATACGATTTACAAAGCACAATTTTTTGTCCCACTTATGTTTTGCTCCGGTGCAAAAGTGCCCTTCCAGACTGCAATTATGCAGCAACATTGAGGAAGCATCGCTGAACAACTAATAAGAGCAGGATGATGTGTGGACGGTCCAGTATAAATCCACCACTAGTGCACTACCATTGCATCAATGACACGTTGCAGAAAATACACCCATAAAGAACCAGCAGTCTGGAGGGGGCCCTTCTTGCAGCTCCCACTTATACAGTAGGGCCCCGCTTATATGGCGGGTTCCATTCCAGACCCCCGCCGTAAAGTGGAACCCCATTGACTTTAATGGGCCATGTCGCACGAAAATGATGTGAAAACGGTGCAAAACATCGCAAAAGAGAAAAAAATAGCTTTTAAATTAAAAATGAAAGCCGCCGCATCAGCAGAACGCCGTAAAGCGGGGCCCTACTGTATATCATAACATTCCTATCACAGCATAGCATGTACACAATTTAAAGGATACAATGTTCTTATTTGTCTTTGCTTAATAACATACTCCATAAATAGACTGTATTTTCTTATGAACCCTACTTATTTCTTCATTTATAAAAGTATCAAGGCATATATTTATTTTTGCCTGCTCATCAGCCAACACAAAACACAAGCGTCCAGGGTTTTTTTATCTTTCCACGACTGCAATACCATTCTCTTGCAACTGGTGAGGCTTGTAGTGTGAAAGCCTTTATTACCGGTGCAATTTCTGTACCATCAGTCTGGAATGGTTGTGAGGAGCAGAGAACAAGGTGGCATTCTGTTTCGTAGGCAATGGGACATGGTTGAGCACTATCTAAGCCTTGATCTTAAATTTCCAGCTTTGCTTCATATTGCAGGAACTTCCTTTCACATCTCTCCGACCTCAGTTTACTGGAAAAAGTGCTGGTGCAATTGGCTGCTAGCACTGTAGGTCCCCAGAGGCAAAATTTCACACGCCCATTCAGGTCCCATCTGTGCTCGACAGTGCGTATGTTCCTGGAGTAAGACTCAGTGTTTTTTAAGCTGCTCTCCCAGGAAACTTAGATCCCCTAATGAGAAGATCAGCAATAGCAGACAAGTTTTCCCTGGGCGACAGTTTGAGCAAAGTCACTGGCCTTCTCCTGCGATGCAAAGCCCCAGGAACATAGAACTTAAGAGCCCTGCTGGTTTAAGACCAAAAAGCATATTTAGTTCAGTATGTATTGGGTACTGACTAGGGATGGAAAGATCTGCCTGTTTCGGTTCTCTCAGTTTCTCATTCTTCCAATGTAAATTCAGTTCTCTACATTTCTACAGTGATCTGTGATTTTTTTTTAAAAAATCCTCATGAAAATTCTCTATTTTAGTGCAAATGTCTCCAAATAAACACATTTTTGTAGGCAGTTTTGGCAAAGGTACACATTTTTGCAAGCCATTTCTCCTCATTTCCTGCCTTTTTGCATGTTATTGTCACTCGTATTCATTTTTATGCACACTTTCCCCTGATATATGCATTTTTGTAAATGTTGTTTAGTTGGCAAACTGCATCCCAAAATTCTAATAAATGCAAATTTCGAAGGATGCCTGTGTTTCAGTTCTCATATTGTTTCGGAAAGTGTGAATTTGATAAATTCTGCTTGAAATGCAAACTGAATCGAAATTCTCACCCATCCCTGGTACTGACTGAGTACTGAGTACTTCATGTCAGTGGTCTAAAACAGGGCTGGAGGCTCCACAAATACAAAGTGATTAATAGGAAAAAAGTATTTGCTGTAAAGGCTGCCAATAGGAATCAGGGCTATGGAGTCGGAGTCGGAAACAATTTTGGGTGGAGTCGGTAGAAATGTACCGACTCCAACTCAGGCTTCAAAAGAAAAACTTTCATAGGAATTTAGGAAAGTTTTCTTGTTCAGAAATTTTACTCAAATAAATATATTTTATGTTCTATCAATTTACCCTGATGATTCACGTGGTGGTGATGAAATGCCTTGTGCTACCATTTTACTACAGTAAATTTGTTAAGCAGTGGTAACACAGCCGAAGCTCTGCTCACGACCGGAGTTCGATTCCAACGGAAGGAGGAAGTCAAATCTCCAGTAAAAGGGGTCGAGGTCCACTCAGCCTTCCATCCATCCGTGGTCGGTAAAATGAGTACCCGGCATATGCTGGGGGGTAAAGAAAGGCCCGGGAAGGAACTGGCAATCCCACCCCATATATACGGTCTACCTAGTAAATGTCGCAAGACATCAACCTAAGAGTCGGAAACGACTCGCACTATAAGTGCGGGGACACCTTTACCTTTTTTTAGTTAATATACATTTGCCATTTATGAAGGAGTCTGAGTTGGACAGTAGAAAAATAGAGGAGTCGGAGTCGAAGGTTTGGCGTACTGACTCCACAGCCCTGCTAGGAACATAGGAAGCTGCCTTATATTGAGTCAGATCATTGGGCCATCCAGGCCAGTGTTGTCTACACTGACGGGCAGTGCCTCGCCAGGGCTTCAGATAGGGGTCTCTCTCTGCCCTCCCTGGAGATGTCTGGGATTGAACTTGGGACCTTCTGCATACAAGGCAGATGCTCTGCCACTGAGCTACGGCCTTTCTCCAGTCTTATGCCTATCTACTCGGAAGCAAATTTCACTGAGCTCAGTAGGCTTCCTCCCAATTTCCCATGTAAGTATGCATAAGGCTGAAGCCCTGGTTATCGTTAACAAAGTCGGCCGTTGTTTTGAGCCCCTTGGTTAACCGGACAAAGGGAGGGTGCCCACAAGTCTGGGATTTGCAGTCGCTACTTCTGTGCTAATAATTTAGCATTTGTTTAGAATCAATCAGCCAGACCGTAGCTCAGTGGTAGAGAACATGTTCTGTACGCAAAAGGTTCATTTTCCAGCATCTTCTGTTAAACGTTTTCAAACAGCGAGGAACATGCAGCTGCCTCGTAATGAATCAGACCATTGGTCCATCTGACTCAGTATTGTCTACACTGACTGGCAGCAGCTCTCTAGAGTTTTCAGGCAGGGAATCTTTCCAAGCCCTACCTGGAGACGCCGGGGGTTGAACCTTCTGTGTGCAAAGCAGATCCTGTACCGCTGAGCCGTGGCCCTTCCCTGGCAAGGCTTGGAAAGGCGTCTGCCTTGGAGAACCACTTTCCGTGAGACTAGGCAGTCCTGTACATCTGACCGTGAGCAATTACTTAGCCCACATCCAGGCCGCTGCAGTGGCCTAGCCCTGCAAGATATGAAGCAGAGAGGAATATCGAGGACAGGGCTTGGTACCAAAACTCTCTTCCATCCCTCCTATGTTTCCATTTGCTTGTTTTGCTAAGAAGCTCTCTCAGGCTAGAGGAAGCTGATGGGACAGAAGTCGCAAATCAGGAAGCAGAAGATGGGGACGTCGCTGTGAAGTCAGAGGAGCCCAACCTCCATCAGGTACGTCACCTGAGATGAGGTGTGACATTGGGGAAAACAGCTGAACATTTGAGGGGAAAGGCGATGATTCCGCCAGCTAGCGTGGGCGTCTCTTGAATGTTGTGGAAATGTAGCCATGTCTGTGATGGGTGAGGACACTGAAAGGTTAGAGCAAGTTCACTTCTTAGTAATCATGTGGGTAGTATGCTGCCTGCCCGCTTTTCCTTATGTATGCATTTCTTTATTTATTATTTGATTTATATCCTGCCCCTTCCTCCCAGCAGGATCCCCAATCAAAAGGTCTAGAAACTTAATTTAAAACAGAAAGAAAGAATGAAAGCTGAAAATTCAGGCAAAGGGCTGGAATCTCCCTGACGATTCAAGCCTCTTCAGGCTCCACTGTGATTATGTCCCTCTGTATAGCTGTTGGCACAGTTTGCTTTGATGTGCTGGGCATTTTTTCCATGAAACTCCTTGGATCTTGACATAATTGTTTTCCTTTCAGGATAAGGTTGAATCCATCTCATCCAAAACTCCCTTGGCAGAAGAAGAGAGCTCATCCAGGTGAGTAAGCATTTTCTGTTTGTTCCAGACTTTCAGGGCCAAGGTAAGCATGACCATGGTGTTGGAGGCAGCCTTGCAGGGTTGCATGTGCACCATACATCTAAAGCACATGACTTCCTTCCATACCCCCAAAGAATTCTGGGAACTGTAGTTTATCCTTCACAGAGCTACAGTTCCCAGGATTCTTTGAGAGGAAGTGATGTGCTTTAAATGTATGGTGTACCTGTCTAATCCCCTGCTTGATGCATCAGCATCCCCAGTAGATGATGGTCTACTTAAAGAATTTCAGCTGCAAGGGAGATCCCACCACCTCTCTAGGTCATTGGCTTCATTGTCAAATTGCACTTATTTTGCAATTTTAGGTGGTTTTAAAATTGTTTTTAATGTTGTATTTTAAAATTGCTGTAACCCACCCTGATACCTTTGAGTGAAGGTGGGGTAATCGAGGATGATGATGATGATGATGATGATGATGATAGGAATATGTCAAGATGTTTCTTCTCATGTTCATCTTGCTGTAACTTAAGCCCATTAAATCTAGTCCTGCCTTCGGGGCAGCACAAAAGCCTGCCCTCTTCTGTGTGACAGCCCTAAAGTTATTTGAAAAGTGTTGTCATGTCCACCTCAGTCTTCTCTTCTGCAGGCTAAACACACCCATTTATTAAAATAGGACTAGCTGCCCTTCTCTAGCCGTTCCAATTTGTCTGCATCCTAGATACCCAGAACTGGACATACTAATCCAGATACAGTGGTGGCTCCATGTCAATAGGGCAGTGGAATCTGCTCTGGGTTTTAGTTCAAACGTTTAGTACCTTGGACAATTCCATGAAGGTTCGGACTAAAACCCAGAGCAGATTCCACTGCCCCATGGACATGGAGCCACCAGCCGGCACTGTCCAGATGCAGTCTGACTAGTTCAGAATAAACTGGACCTGGTAATGAACTGGCAGCCAGTGCTGTTCTTTCAAAAGTGATGTTAATATCTTTGCGACAGGTACCTCCACTCAGCAACCTAACCGCTGCAGTTTACATAAGCTGTAGTTTCCAGACCAACCTTAAGGGTTTCCCCAAGTACAGTAATACAGTCTTAAGGTTACAAATGCCTGAAAGGTTGTCTTACCCCTTACATACCTAGCCATTCACTGCGCTTTGCAGGTGAGGACCCCCTGCAGATACCATCTTATCAGGAGGTCCGTTCTGCACAACATAGGAAGTGGACCTTTAGTGCTGTGGCTCTGGAATTCCCTCCCCTGAAATATTAGACAGGCACCATCTGTGTTATCTTTTCAGTGCCTACTGAAGCCCTTCCTCTTTCAACAAGCCTTTTAAGTAGAGACCTTTTCCAAGTTTGCATCTCTGCTGGAATTATTTTTAAAATGTTTTTAATGTCTTTTTTTTTTATAAAGATTTTATTTTTAATATGTTTTATAGATTTTTTAGTGTTTTGTTGTTTGCTGCTCTAGGCTCCTTCTGGGAGGAAGGGCAGGATATAGATTTTAATAATAATAATATAATAAAAGCTGGTAAAAGGTGCTTATAGCCACAGTAGCCCCTTGGGCCTCCAGTGACAATAAAAAATCAAGCAACACCCCTAGATGACATTGCTGATCTTTCGGGGGAGTGCAACCCCATCCAGAGCAGGCAAACTGTCTAATTCCCAGACTCAGGAACCACCTACCCACAAGGCCAGGATTCAGTTTCAGCTTATTGGTCCTCATCCAGCCTGCCACCACATCTGGGCACATCTAGTCCCTCTGCTCTAAAAAGTCATTACCCATCCATCTCCTGCTTTATATGTGATTGGAACAGGTTCAAGTGTTAAAAAAATATCCTGAGATCCATTGGAAGAGAAAAAAGGGAGACAGCACCGAGGGAAATGTAACAAAAAGGAGGCAGGCTCTTGTGCCACTGGTCTGCAACTATTTATTAAGCTCAGTGCATTTCAGAGAACTCTCCTTCGCCAGGAGTCAAAAACAAAATGCAAATGAAATAGTAATGATACAATGTCATCATCATTGCTAAAAAACACAACCATTTAAAATGCCACTAAAAACTGTACAGTAAGAAACCTGTTACAGAAATAAATTGTAAGACTAAGGAAACCTATGACATCGCTATAACAAACCTGCATGCCTGTAAATAAACCTTTTACTATCTCAATTCTTGCAAAATTCTTGCATCTAGCTTGGCTCTCAGTAATGGATACACCTGAGAAATATTGTTTTGCTGCTTTTTAGAGGCAATAGGCAGGGGTAGGTGGTTTACTGCAAATTTTAAAAAAAGCTCGATATCAAATTCACCAGGAAGGTGGCAAATAATGCAGCTGAATTTTGGCCTAGAGTGTTTGTGTTCTCCAACTGAGTTTCTCTGGAGATGAGGTGACAGGGGCTTGGCAAACGCATGAGATGGGGCCAGAAGTGCAGCTCTTTTGACCAGGCAGGGCCTGAAGACAAGACTTGCAAATATTTCTGCCAGGCCTGGCCAGTCCAGTTCATGCTGCCTGCTAATGGTAGAGGCTGCTGTGACACACCTGTTGTTCCCTTCTGTGGCTGAAGATGGCTCTGGGACCAAGCAGAAGGAGTTCTAGGGAGCTTAATAGCATCAGATCCTGAGGTTGCCAGTTCAATTCCTGGAGCCCTTATCAAGGAGAAAGTGGTCCAAACAATGTGCGGATGAAATGGAAGTAGGGCACAGAAGGGCTGGGATTGTAAAATGTGGTGAAGTTGGTTTCAACATGCAGTGGCCACGTTCCTAGGCATTGATAAGATGGGCCAGACTGGCTATCTATTAGCTACTGTGCTAAGCTCAAGATTCTGGTTTTGGTGTACAAAGCCCTAAACAGCTTAAGACCAGGATACCTGAAAGATCGTCTTATCCCTTATATACCCAGTCGATCACTATGCTCTGCAGGCGATGGCCTCCTGCAGATACCATCTTAACGTAGGAAGCAGACCTTTAGCATAGCGGCACCTACCCTTTGGAATTCCCTCCCCTTAAATATTAGACAGGCTCCATATCTTTTTGGCACCTATTGAAGACCTTCCTCTTTCAACAAGCCTTTTAAATAGAGACCTTATCCCAGTTTGCGCATGTGCTGGAATTGCTTTTTAATAAGTTTTCAATGCTTTTTTAAAAATGTTTTTAAAGATTTTTTGTTTTAATATGTTTTTAAGGATGTTTTGTTGTAATATATTTTAAAGTCTGTTTTTATGATGTTTGAGAGTATTTTTAGTGCTTTTGTTAGCTGCCCTGGGCTCCTACTGGGAGGAAAGGTGGGATATAAATCTAATAAATAAATAAGATGTCCAGCTTAACCCACGGTTGGTTTGCAGCTAAGTTGAGAAGATTAAGTACAAGTGACCCCATGATGATTTTTCTCTTAAGTCAGACGTTGGGAGCCTTTTTCAACCTCAGGGCTGCATTCCCTTGTGGGAAACCTTTCAGGGGCCACATCAGTGGTATCCTTAGTGGATGAATGGTTACTTCAGATGCAACAATGTTTGGAATTTTGTCTTATGATGATCTCCAGTGCCGCTTTTCTAGTATTTGCATTGTCAGTCAGCAAAGCAAATACTTTGCCCCTCTCAGTCTTCAGTAGGGCTTTACATATTTTACAATTGATAGACTCTGCAGTATGTCTGTTCTTTCCTGCTGCAAGGCTTCTGTATAAAAAAAACTAGTAGACATAAGGGCTTGAGCTCTGCTAATATCTATTGCTTGAGCAAGTGTGAGATCTGGGTGCTTAAGCAGTTTCTTTTTTTAACTTGCAATCAGGGATACTAAAAACAATATTGTCTCCTGTCGTTACATCCTCTGAGGCTTCAACCTCACAGTCTTGCACTTTGCATCTCAATTGCGTGACAAAACTATCAATCTCTTCTGCTTCGTTAAACTTGCGTTGCCAGAACTGATACTGTTCAAACATCATTTCCCTCCCTAAGCTCACAATACTGTTTAAAAGCTTTTAAGGCTTCTTCCAAGGTTTCATTGGCTGGATCTGCATACACAGTTTACATGTTGTTGTAGCTCTCTAGTCCCTTGTCACCATTTATCATCATTGGCAATCACTCGTGACCGAGTAAGATTGTCTTCCAAAATAAAGTCTTTAACAGTGAGTCCATAAGTGACTGTGAAGGCCAATCCTAGATCCACGCAACCTCCCACAGTGAGGACATAGGTTTCCAGATGGAAGATGGTCGCGATGAGTTGTTTGATGTGCCTTCCACTTAGCTCGTGTGTCTGATTCGTCCTGTATTCGTATTTCTTTGAAGTCCGTAGCACCTTTGATAATAGCCGACCTCCATTTGGGCCTCTCATGGGCCAAGACTTCTCAGCAGCTTATTTTTTAAGAACATCTTTAAACCTCTTTTGCTGTCTGCCGATATTCTGTTTTCCATCCTTAAGTTGGGAGTAGAGTAGCTGCTTTGGAAGACGGTGATCAGGCATTTGAACAACATGGCCGGTCCAGTGAAGTTGATGTTGAAGGATCATTGTTTCAACGCTGGTGGTCTTTGCTTCTTCCAATACACTAACATTAGTTAGTCTATCTTCCCAAGTAATTTGCAGAATTTTCCAGAGGCAGCGTTGGTGGAATCTTGCAAAGAAAACCAAAGAGTAAATGAACACCCATCCCCTTGCCACCAATGCATTGCAGAAGAATCACAATCTTACATTCTTCTGGTTTGTCATATGCATTGGAGACAGTAAGGTAGAGTAGAAGTTTTTGCTCACACCTTCTCCAGTTCTCCCCCAAATTTCCAGTGAAACACAGCTCAGAAAGAAGCTTGAAAGCACTCATCTTGCAGCTTCAGCAACAACTGCAGACTCTCGGTTAGAAATGCTTCTGGGTTATTGAAGGCACAGGCACACGGCTGACACCATGCAGTATCCAGTGGGTTTGGGAAAGGGTACTCGCTGTGTGAAGAAACCTTGCGATTGGACCCTTGGATGATAAGGGAGTCAAAGGTGTACTAAAGAACGATAAGGAGATTGCAGAGAAGCTAAATGAATTCTTTGCATCTGTCTTCACAGTGGAAGATATAGGGCAGATCCCTGAACCTGAACTAACATTTGCAGGAAGGGATTCTGAGGAACTGAGACAAATAGTGGTAACGAGAGAGGAAGTTCTAGGCTTAATGGACAATATAAAAACTGACAAATCACCGGGCCCGGATGGCATCCACCCGAGAGTTCTCAAAGAACTCAAATGTGAAATTGCTGATCTGCTAACTAAAATATGTAACTTGTCCCTCGGGTCCTCCTCCGTGCCTGAGGACTGGAAAGTGGCAAATGTAACGCCAATCTTCAAAAAGGGATCCAGAGGGGATCCCGGAAATTACAGGCCAGTTAGCTTAACTTCTGTCCCTGGAAAACTGGTAGAAAGTATTATTAAAGCTAGATTAACTAAGCACATAGAACAAGCCTTGCTGAAGCAGAGCCAGCATGGCTTCTGCAAGGGAAAGTCCTGTCTCAGTAATCTATTAGAATTCTTTGAGAGTGTCAACAAGCATATAGATAGAGGTGATCCAGTGGACATAGTGTACTTAGACTTTCAAAAAGCGTTTGACAAGGTACCTCACCAAAGGCTTCTGAGGAAGCTTAGCAGTCATGGAATAAGAGGAGAGGTCCTCTTGTGGATAAGGAATTGGTTAAGAAGCAGAAAGCAGAGAGTAGGAATAAACGGACAGTTCTCCCAATGGAGGGCTGTAGAAAGTGGAGTCCCTCAAGGATCGGTATTGGGGCTTGTACTTTTCAACTTGTTCATTAATGACCTAGAATTAGGAGTGAGCAGTGAAGTGGCCAAGTTTGCTGACGACACTAAATTGTTCAGGGTTGTTAAAACAAAAAGGGATTGCGAAGAGCTCCAAAAAGACCTCTCCAAACTGAGTGAATGGGCGGAAAAATGGCAAATGCAATTCAATATAAACAAGTGTAAAATTATGCATATTGGAGCAAAAAATCTGAATTTCACATATACGCTCATGGGGTCTGAACTGGTGGTGACGGACCAGGAGAGAGACCTTGGGGTTGTAGTGGACAGCATGATGAAAATGTCGACCCAGAGTGTGGCAGCTGTGAAAAAGGCAAATTCCATGCTAGCGATAATTAGGAAAGGTATTGAAAATAAAACAGCCGATATCATAATGCCGTTGTATAAATCTATGGTGCTGCGGCATTTGGAATACTGTGTACAGTTCTGGTCGCCTCATCTCAAAAAGGATATTATAGAGTTGGAAAAGGTTCAGAAGAGGGCAACCAGAATGATCAAGGGGATGGAGCGACTCCCTTATGAGGAAAGGTTGCAGCATTTGGGGCTTTTTAGTTTAGAGAAAAGGCGGGTCAGAGGAGACATGATAGAAGTGTATAAAATTATGCATGGCATTGAGAAAGTGGATAGAGAAAAGTTCTTCTCCCTCTCTCATAATACTAGAACTCGTGGACATTCAAAGAAGCTGAATGTTGGAAGATTCAGGACAGACAAAAGGAAGTACTTCTTTACTCAGCGCATAGTTAAACTATGGAATTTGCTCCCACAAGATGCAGTAATGGCCACCAGCTTGGATGGCTTTAAAAGATTAGACAAATTCATGGAGGACAGGGCTATCAATGGCTACTAGCCATGATGGCTGTGCTCTGCCACCCTAGTCAGAGGCAGCATGCTTCTGAAAACCAGTTGCCGGAAGCCTCAGGAGGGGAGAGTGTTCTTGCACTCGGGTCCTGCTTGCGGGCTTCCCCTGGGCACCTGGTTGGCCACTGTGAGAACAGGATGCCGGACTAGATGGGCCACTGGCCTGATCCAGCAGGCTCTTCTTATGTTCTTATGCATCAGGTCTGCCCTAATACCAGGAAGCAGCAGGAGTCAGGAGAACTTCAGTGGTTGTATTTATTCAGAGTAAACAGAAGAGCAACTAAGCCTAGCAGAGAGAACTAGGCCTTGCCACACCGACTTAGGGAAAGCTTCCAACCTGTCCTAGGCAGTTGCAACAGAGGGAAGGGGCGTTTCCCCTACAGGTAAGGCATGTCTCTTAAAGAGTCAGGCAACACACTCTTCACTTTACCACTCCCAATCTTCTGCAGGGCTTTACCTATTTTACAGCTGATAAACTCTGCAGTATGTCTGTTCTCTTCTGTTAAGGCTTCTGTAAAAAAAAACTGGTTGGGGTGTTGTTATATCACAAAGTTTATGATACCTGCTCCCTTTACATTTGTCCATTTATTTGTAAATATGGCAAGGCGAAGCGCATCTTTGAGTTTTTCCTTGCACAGATTCGATTCCCCATTCATATTCTGATTCTTAAGAGAGGCTTGCCCAAATAATGTCTGTCGGGGAAATGGTATCATGGTTTTGGTAATTTAAGAGTGTCCTGCCAGCATGTATTTTACTGACAATGGGGTTCCAGAAGAATATATTGCTCTTGCCAGAGCTTGGTCATTTCCCCCTCAATCTTCAGTGCCCGCTTGTCTACAAATGAAGCTGGACTGCCTTCAAGTCGATTCCAACTTATGGCGACCCTACGAATAGGATTTTCATGGTAAGCAGTTTTCAGAGGGGGTTTACCATTGCCTCCTTCTGAGGCTGAGAGGCAGTGACTGGCCCAAGGTCACCCAGGGAGTTTCATGGATGTAGGAGTCTGCAGTATTTGTTTCCTTGAGGATGTTGATTGTGCAAACTGTTGGGATGATAGTACAGCAGGAACAACTGCAAGGGCTGGGATTAATCCCCAATTAAGTCAACTTAGTGTTTAATTACATAGTTCAATCGGTTTTGAAATCCTCTTTGCTAGCTTCTAGAGCTTGACCCGTATTAATTGACTCATTTGTTAAAGAACGTATGCGGAACAGTCTCTGTATCTCATTCATACTAGTAAAATTGGAAGCCTGCTTTAAGCACTCAGGATGATGCCGGCCTGCCAGCCTGGCTCCTTTCAAACAAAACCAAAAACACACAAAAAGTTATATCTCTTATCTTGGTCCAGATTAAGCAGTTTTATATGATAATATGGACTGTGCTCCTCTGGATGAAAGGCGTTTTGCTGCCCTCTAGGAAGTAGATTCCTATACATTTTTAGGTGTTTTTTTAGTGTTTGTGGGTTGTATCTAAATGAATTTTACTCAAGAGTAGATGCATTGAAATCAATGGACCTCTGAGAATGACTTAACATTGCATACAACCCTATCTTGTTGATCTTTTTATTTTATTTTTAATAATTGAAACATTTATACTCACCCTTCTGGTTTGCAGCCTTTATTCATGATTTCAATTTGTTTGGGCACATCTATGTGAAAAAACAACAAAGTGGCTCACAACATGACAACAACAACAAAAGGCAAACCAATACATCATTACCAGTCTACATTTTCATTTCTTTAAAATTGCAATTACGTAAAAGCAACAATATTAAAACAATTAATCAAGGAGGCAGGATCAGCAGTTAAAGCCAAGCATAAAATAAATGACTGCAACCAGTGAACCACGGGGGAGCAGGGATTGCCCTACTTTACAGAGGACAATTCTCTAATTTGAAGGGCTGCCAGAGGACCATCCTCTATTTTATTTTTTTATTTAGAAAGATTTGTAGACCTCTTAATCGCAAAGGTCTCTAACTGGTGTACATAATAAAAGTTATAGGTTAAAACACAGCTAAAATCCACAAAACTATTAAAAATGCATAAAATAATTCTCAATAAAACACAGAGAAATCATAGAATAGTAGAGTTGGAAGGGGCCTATCAGGCCATCAAGTCCAACCCCCTGCTCAATGCAGGAATCCAATTTAAAGCATACCTGGCAGGTGCCTGTCCAGCTACCTCTGGAAAGCCTCCAGTGTTGGAGAGCCCACCACCTCCCTGGGTCATTGTTCCATTGTCATATCGCTCTAACAGGACCTTTTTTCTGATGTTCACTCAAAATAGTGGGCAACATTATTCCGTGCCCTGCACTCTGGTACGATTGAGAAGAGATCCCGGCCCTCCTCTGTGTGGCAACCTTTCAAATACTTGAAGAGTACTATTGTATCTCCCCTCAGTTTTCTCTTCTCCAGACTAAACATGCCCAGTTATTTCAGTCTCTCCTCATAGGGCTTTGTTTCCAGTCCCCTGATCATCCTTGTTGCCCTCCCCTGAACCTTTTCCAGTTTGTCTGCATCCTTCTTAAAGTGCAGTGGCTAGAATCAGACACAGTGCTCAAGATGAGGCCTAACCAGTACCGAATAGAGGGAAACTAGTACTTCACATGATTTGGAAACTATACTTCTGTTAATGCAGGCTAAAATAGCATTTGCTTGTGATCAACAACAATCCCAAGATCCTTCTTGCATGTGGCATTGCTGATCCAAGTATCCTCCATCTTATAACTGTGCATTTGGTTTCTTTTCCCTAGGTGTAGAATTTTGCACTTATCCCTGTTAAATTTCATTCTATTGTTTTCAACCCAATGCTCCAGCCTATCAAGATCCCTTTGAATTCCCCCCCCTCTTCCAAGGTATTGGCTATCCCTCCCAGTGTTGTATCATCTGCAAATTTGATAAGCATCTCCTGCACCTCCTCATCCAAGTCATTAATACAAATGCTATTTATTATTTATTTATTTATTTATTACATTTATACCCCACCTTTTTTTTCATGATAGAAACCCAAGGCGGCTTACATATGGTTCCCAGGCGGTCTCCCATCCAGGCACTGACCAGACCTGACCCTGCTTAGCTTCAGCAGGGTGCTGGCCTCATGTGCCTTCAGCAGGGCCACCGAAAGTGGGTTTGGATCCCCCAGCAAGGGTGGACCGGCTAAAAAACTTTACACGGGATTTGTATTGATGTGCAAAACAAGCCAAATATGCCCTGCCTGGTATACAAATGAAACATGGAATAGGAAAAGAAAACATTTATTCTTAACGAACATATTAAAAAATTTAAAGAACATTTTTTTAAAAAAAGTAAATTAAAATCACATGTATTATATTAAACAAAAAACAAATATGTCTTGCCTGATACAGAAATGAAACCTGGAATACGAAAAGAAAACATTTATTCTTAAAGAACATATAAAAATAAAATTTAAAGAACATATAAAAAAGTCAATCAAAATCACATATATCACACATTATTATAATTCACATTGCAGTAAATACTCGCAAAATGCAACCTCACAAATTGCAACTTTTCACAAATTGCAATACTCGTATAATGCAGCATAGTTAAAATTAACTACTCACAAAATGCAACTGTTTTTTCTTTTTCACTAGAATGTTAAATTTTTACATTTTTATAATTTTGACGAGATCTTGTTTATTTGAAAACTAAGAGAAACTACAGTTAGAAATATTTTTAAAAATAAATTATATTTTTTTGTTAAAATATATATGTAGGCCATTTAACCTTTTGTAATTAAAGAATTAAATTTTTTAAATATATACTTTATCATAATAAAATAAAATTGTACTCAAAATTCCCAAATTGCAACTTTATTCATAAAAAACTATATTTTTAAAAAACAATTGCTTCAGGAAAGCTGCATTTTACAAAATTTACTGTATCATATTTATATCAGTGGAGCTTTAAGAGCTTTGTGATGTGCAAATAAATAACTTCAGAAAAATCACATTTTCTCACTAATTCAGCCTCAACTGACAGTAAGCCTAAATCTGCCAATTGGTTTTGGGCCATTGTAGACCTTAACACATCTTTTATTCTAGAAAGACAACTGAAAGAGCTTTCTGCTTGAGCCACCATTACTGGTATGGTGCAGAACAACGTTAAAGCAACGACTACGTTTGGAATTTCAAGTCTTAATTGTCTTAGTTTATTCAAAAGGTTTATTGGCGAAAGAAAATTTTCTTGCAAATTTGATTTATATACTGCCTTAAGATGTATTGAAAATGGAAATGGACTGCCTTCAAGTCGACTACGACTTATGGCAACCCTATGAATCAGCGACCTCCAACAGCATCTGTCGTGAACCACCCTGTTCAGATCTTGTAAATTCAGGTCTGTGGCTTCCTTTATGGAATTAATCCATCTCTTGTTTGGCCTTCCTCTTTTTGTACTCCCTTCTGTTTTCCCCAGCATTATTGTCTTTTCTAATGAATCATGTGTTCTCATGATGTGTCCAAAGTATGATAACCTCAGTTTCATCATTTTAGCTTCTAGTGACAGTTCTGGTTTAATTTGTTCTAATATTCAATTGTTTGTCTTTTTCGCAGTCCATGGTATGTGCAAAGCTCTCCTCCAGCACGCCATTTCAAATGAGTTGATTTTTCTCTTACCCGCTTTCTGCACTGTCCAACTTTCACATCCATACATAGAGATCGGAAATACCATGGTCTGAATGATCCTGACTTTAGTGTTCAGTTATACATCTTTGCATTTGAGGACCTTTTCTAGTTCTCTCATAGTTGCCCTCCCCAGTCCTAGCCTTCTTCTGATTTCTGGACTATTGTCTCCATTTTGGTTAATGACTGTGCCGAGGTATTGATAATCCTTGACAAGTTCAATGGAGAGGAGGAGAAACATGTATGCTACTTGAGCTCCTTGGAGAAAAGGTGGGATAGAAATGTAGTAGTGGTAGTAAATGTGGCTTATGATAAACTTAGAGAATGCATATTAAAAACATTTATTTATTGTTTATTTGAAACGATTTTATCCTGGTCTTCAGCCAAGCAGTCCCAAACAAGATCCTTCCTCAGGCTTGCAAATCTAAAAGACACAGAAGGAAAAAGGGATGAGGATCCCATAATGTAACAAAGCATGCAATAAATAAAATCAGCAATGAAATAAATATAGATTCAGCACCTTTAAAACAATCCCATTTCAGTGGACTAGAGAATCACAAATGCCCTCAGGCACAAAATATTACACTGAACTTACTATGCAGAGAGGGCTGGCAGGGAAGGAGCAGCATGTTCCTCCCTAGGGAGAGATTTTTCCAACTTTGGTGCCACCCTGGAAAAGGCCCCGTCCTTGTTAATCCCCTGCTATACTTCAGTTGTTGTGGAGACCCAAATCAGGGCAGATCTTAATAAATGGGTAGATTCATATGGAAGAAGAAATTATTCTTCTGATTACTCTGGCCTCAGATCAAAGTGGCAATCATGTCTGATATACTTATTTATTCATTCATGAAAATATTTGTATACTGCAGTTTCATAAAAAATACTAAAGTGAGCCACAACAGTTATATCTGTTCAATAAAAACCGCATAAAAAAATTAAAATCACAGATAATCAGCTGACTATTACGGAAGATGTTTTCTTAACTGTCTGCATAAGCCTGGCAGCAGAGAAGTTTTCAGCAAACCTTTAAAGGCTAAAACAGAAAGTGCCTGCTGAATCTCTATTGGTAGAGCATTCCACAGGGCTGGGCCAATGTCCCATCCAGAGCTGGAACCACGAGACGGAGACGCGGGTGCAATTAAATCTTGCTTTATTAAAGTAATGGATACATCAAAGACATTGTGCTTCATATAGAAACCTGCCTTACTCACTAGAAATCCCTATCTGCACTGTAGACATGCTCTGCAGCGTGTAAAGGAAGTTGACTCAGCGACTCCCCTCTGTGAGCTGCCAGCTTAAGTAGGGAACGTTTTTGATCGTAATCTCTGACTCCTTCGCAAGTCCTGTCTCTGCCCTGTCCGTTTGTCATGGCGGCGGGCGTGAGGCGAAGGGGGGCGTGTTTCCAATGGCTCATTGGAAGACACCTGCTCTTGGGCTGCAGGCTCAAGGTCAGGAGGGGGCGTCACGCTGGAAGCGTCCTGGGAACTGCTTGGCAAGGGAGGAGTTGGCACGATCTCTGGGGCGTCCCCTGATGGGTCCTCGGGAGCAACTGGAGGCGGCGCACTCTCCTCTTCGGAGCTCTCGCCACCCATGGGAACTGGCTGGAGTTCAGGCTCACTGCCCCCCCCCCCAAGGTGCAGAGCAGACACAACAACTCCTGGGCCTTCCGCGCCTTCTGGCAGCTGAGGCGCCTGAAACTCATGCCTCTCCTCTCCCTGCTCCTTCAGGGAGAGCCAAGGCTCAACAGCCAATGACACTGAAGGCTTGGTTTTGAGTGGATACCAAATAAGCCTCACCAACTTGGACGACAACCAATAGGGATGGGCAAGAAATTAGATGCATTTTGCATTTCAAGCAGAATTTATCAAATTCACACTTTCTGAAACAATATGAGAACCGAAACACAACCATCCTTTGAAATTCGCTCATTAGGAGAAATTAGCACTAAAATGCTGAGAATTTTCATGACAATAAGCAAATTGCTGCAGAAATGTGGAAAACTGAATTTAAGATTGGAAAAATGAGGAACTGAGAGAAATGAAATTGACAGAACTTTCCATCGTTAACTACCAACAACACTCTCGCAGATGATGTCAGTGATCGAGCTGGGATATAAGGGTTCAGGTGGTCCCTAAGGTACTCTGGACCTAAGGTGTTGAGGACTTTGTATTTAAGACAAGGACCTCAAACCTGGCTTGGAATTAAATGGGCAACCAGCTATATGGGACATTGATGACGATAATTAATAATAGCAACAACCACCACCTATAGTGTAACAGAGAGAAATGGCAGCAGTATAATGCATTCAAGTCAAAAAGCCTTTTAGATTTGGTTAAATCACACCCACATCTTGGACCTTTCTGAGAAGAAGAGTCAAGAGGGCCCATGAGCATTTTGCAGATAGGATGCCAGAATGAAGAAGCCCTTGATCCTTAACAGCAACCTGCGTAACATCAGGAGGAGAGGGAAACTTGGAGCAGGGTCATAATCAAGGGGCTTGGACTTGATGGCCTTATAGGCCCCTTCAAACTCTACTAATCTATGATTCTATGGCACATGCTAGCTGATGATAAAAATCAGCATTTCAGTGAAGAGCAAGTTTCTGCCTGAAGTCACTCTTAAAGGAAGGGCCTTGTCGCCAGGCACCTGGAATGTACCTGGAATTCATAGAATTCCCCAGGAATCTGAGAAGAGGGGAAAGGCAGGGGTGAAAACTCTGGACTGATCCAAGGGGTTGCTTTCCTGGATATAGATGTTTTCACTAGTATCTTACTTTCTGGGTAACTGCGGGTGGTTCCAAACCAGCCATTCCGTGGATAGAAGGAAACAGGTTGGGAGTTGGCTAGGCCCAAAGAACAGGGAAGTGGTGCTTGCTAGACAACCACCATGTTCTCCCTTCTCCCACCATCACTCTTGACTGCAGGCTCCCAGCAACGCTAGCAAGAGTTCATCCATGAAAATAGTGACAATCCCCCCACCTCCACAGTAACAAGTACAATGGAAGGGAATGTGGGCGGCTGGGTACCCCTTCTAGAATTCCCTTGTTCTGTGTGCCAGTAATGCTGGAGGCAGTTGGGCACTGGCTGCCTTTGCCAACCTGGTGCCCTCCAGATGTTTTGGACTACAATTCCCATCAGCCCCAGGCTGGTGAAGGCTGCGCTGTGGCCCAGTGTGAAAACTTTGATATATTTATGTATCACAGGGACAGTTTGAATTCTTCTGTTTTCCAGAGACCTCCAGAGTGCCATGGACTTTGTGGAGTGTAACGCCCATGATGTTTTTCATCTGAGGTAAGGTCATGATAAGAACTTTCAGGAGTGAGTGAGTGATGCCACAACCCCCCCCCCCGAATGGCATAAACCCTTAGAGAGATGCCTTTAAAAAAATAAAAGTGGTTTGTGGACATGCAGCAAAGGAGAGTCACACAACAGGTTTATGAAGCCCGAGCAGAGTGAAGGCTTTTGATTTACACAGGTATCTTCCTCAGGCATGGTGCATTTAAGAGAGGAGCGGTGTTATTAAGTTGTGTCTGCTGTTTGTATCTGTTCTAAGACGGTAATGAAGGAAACTCTAGCAGATTAGTTAGACCAGGGTTGTGCCTTGTGTAAAAAATCTCTGATTATACAGAAGCACACTGAGAAAAAGAAGCAAATGTAAGATCTCCCTTTAAAGGTATGAAAATCAATTGTTTGTCTTGACTAGGCATAAGAACATAAGGACTGGAAAGTGGCAAATGTAACGCCAATCTTCAAAAAGGGATCCAGAGGGGATCCCGGAAATTACAGGCCAGTTAGCTTAACTTCTGTCCCTGGAAAACTGGTAGAAAGTATGATTAAAGCTAGATTAACTAAGCACATAGAAGAACAAGCCTTGCTGAAGCAGAGCCAGCATGGCTTCTGCAAGGGAAAGTCCTGTCTCAGTAACCTATTAGAATTCTTTGAGAGTGTCAACAAGCATATAGATAGAGGTGATCCAGTGGACATAGTGTACTTAGACTTTCAAAAAGCGTTTGACAAGGTACCTCACCAAAGGCTTCTGAGGAAGCTTAGCAGTCATGGAATAAGAGGAGAGGTCCTCTTGTGGATAAGAAATTGGTTAAGAAGCAGAAAGCAGAGAGTAGGAATAAACGGACAGTTCTCCCAATGGAGGGCTGTAGAAAGTGGAGTCCCTCAAGGATCGGTATTGGGACCTGTACTTTTCAACTTGTTCATTAATGGCCTAGAATTAGGCGTGAGCAGTGAAGTGGCCAAGTTTGCTGATGACACTAAATTGTTCAGGGTTGTTAAAACAAAAAGGGATTGCGAAGAGCTCCAAAAGACCTCTCCAAACTGAGTGAATGGGCAGAAAAATGGCAAATGCAATTCAATATAAACAAGTGTAAAATTATGCATATTGGAGCAAAAAATCTTAATTTCACATATACGCTCATGGGGTCTGAACTGGCGGTGACCGACCAGGAGAGAGACCTCGGGGTTGTAGTGGACAGCACAATGAAAATGTCGACCCAGTGTGCGGCAGCTGTGAAAAAGGCAAATTCCATGCTAGCAATAATTAGGAAAGGTATTGAAAATAAAACAGCCGATATCATAATGCCATTGTATAAATCTCTGGTGCGGCCGCATTTGGAATACTGTGTACAGTTCTGGTCGCCTCATCTCAAAAAGGATATGATAGAGTTGGAAAAGGTTCAGAAGAGGGCAACCAGAATGATCAAGGGGATGGAGCGACTCCCTTATGAGGAAAGGTTACAGCATTTGGGGCTTTTTAGTTTAGAGAAAAGGCGGGTCAGAGGAGACATGATAGAAGTGTATAAAATTATGCATGGCATTGAGAAAGTGGATAGAGAAAAGTTCTTCTCCCTCTCTCATAATACTAGAACTCGTGGACATTCAAAGAAGCTGAATGTTGGAAGATTCAGGACAGACAAAAGGAAGTACTTCTTTACTCAGCGCATAGTTAAACTATGGAATTTGCTCCCACAAGACGCAGTAATGGCCACCAGCTTGGATGGCTTTAAAAGAAGATTAGACAAATTCATGGAGGACAGGGCTATCAATGGCTACTAGCTGTGATGGCTGTGCTGTGCCACCCTAGTCAGAGGCAGCATGCTTCTGAAAACCAGTTGCCGGAAGCCTCAGGAGGGGAGAGTGTTCTTGCACTCGGGTCCTGCTTGCGGGCTTCCCCCAGGCACCTGGTTGGCCACTGTGAGAACAGGATGCTGGACTAGATGGGCCACTGGCCTGATCCAGCAGGCTCTTCTTATGTTCTTATGTAAGATCTTTGCTGGATCAGGCCAAAGGCCCATTTAGTCCAGCATCCTGCCCTCACAGTGGCCAACCAAATGCTTGTGGGAAGCCAGCAAGTGTAAACAAGAGCTGAGTGCAACTTGAGCTCTTGCCACTTGTATTTAAGGGACATATTGCTTCTGACAGCAAACGTAGGACATAGTTAATCATGGCTAGTAGCCCACGTGCTGTCCTTGTTGTACAACTCCCATCATCCCTGGCCATTGACCATGCTGGCCGGGGTTGATGGGAATTGGATTCCAACAACATGTGGAAGGCAACATGTTGACTCCTTTTGGTCTAGTTTTATTTCAAAAATTAAGAACTCACAGGTCCCTTGTTAAGACAGAGTGTGTCAAAAGAAATTAGTGACATAGTTGTCCTAGCACTGTAGCAATGCTCGCTATTGCATTCTGGGTACTAAATTAATAAAAGCCAAATTGCATAGTGTTTCCTATTGACTGAACGGCTAATTGCTCATCTCCCTACCCCTTGATAAAGCCCCATCTCTCTCAAATTAGAAGAAGATTTGGGCAGCATCTTCGTGACTCTTGGTGAGGGAGGTTCATTGTTGTTGGGGCATAGTGGATTTTGGGCTATGAAGGAGATGGAACTATTGCAGCCATGCCTAGGCCAGGTTTGCAGTTAACCACTTTCCTAGTTACCTCTAATCAGTGAGGTTTGTTCCTAGGCAAGCCTCTTGTAGTCTTAAAGAGCCCTGGGCAGTGTGGATTTTTCATAGTGGAGCAGGGATTTGAACCCAGCACTTCCATGCTCACTGCTTTGTTTACTATATCACATTAGTTGGCATTGCAAGAGCTTTCAGATATGTGAAAGGTTGCTTGCCTAACACTGATTTGGAACCTCACAGGGAGATGCAGCAGACTTTTTATAAGCCAGCCTGAAGGTCTTGTGTGCTGTGTTTGCATTTTAGAGCAGAGCCTGTGGCAAAGAACATTAGGCTGGAAACAGAAGACAGTCTGTGTGCCACCAGTAATGAAAATAAGGCAGTAAGTACTGTGGAATTTGTACAACCGCATTTCACACGTTGTACAAGATTAATACATAAACTGCATTCCAATAGACACTTACTTGGGAGTAAGTCCTATTGAACTTGAAAATAAATAAATGAATAAACTCAGTAGGACTTACTTCTACTGGGTACTATAGGATTGTGCTGTTAAGCATGGAAGAAAAGCCTGCTGGATCAGGCCAGTGGCCCATCTAGTCCAGCATCCTGTTCTCACAGTGGTCAACCAGATACCCATGGGCAACCTATAAGTAGGGCAGGTTCGCAGCAAATAGTTAGCTTGAAGGTGTTGATAAGTACAAATGTTGTTGTTGTTATGTGCCTCCAAGTCGACTACGACTTATGGCGACCCTATGAATCAGCGACCTCCAAGAACATCTGTCACGAACCACCCTGTTCAGAGCTTGTAAATTCAGGTCTGTGGCTTCCTTTATGGAATCAATCCATCTCTTGTTTGGCCATACTTCCGCCAGACTTTGAAGACCTGGCTTTTCAGGCAGGCCTTTGGGATGGGTTAAGTTTTACTGTTGGTATTTTAAATTTTAATGTTTTAATGTTTTATGTATTTTTCTTGTACGTCGCCCAGAGTGGCTGGATAACCAGCCAAATGGGCGACTAATAAATATAATATAATATAATAATAATAATACTAGCAGAAACCAGGAATGATTTGAAATGAATGCTGATGAAAGTTAGAGGAAAGCACAAAAGCAGGACTACAGCTGAACGTCAAAAAGACTAAAGTAATGACAGACGATTTATGTAACTTTACAATTGACAATGAGGACATTGAACTTGTCAAGGATTATCAATACCTCGGCACAGTCATTAACCAAAATGGAGACAATAGTCAAGAAATCAGAAGAACGGTAGGATTGGGGAGGGCAGCTGTGAGAGAACTAGAAAAGGTCCTCAAATGCAAAGATGTATCACTGAACACCCGAGTCAGGATCATTCAGGCCATGGTATTTCCGATCTCTATGTATGGATGTGAAAGTTGGACAGTGAAAAAGGCGGATAAGAGAAAAATCAACTCATTTGAAATGTGGTGCTGGAGGAGAGCTTTGCGTATACCATGGACTGCAAAAAAGACAAATAATTGGGTGTTAGAACAAATTAAACCAGAACTGTCACTAGAAGCTAAAATGATGAAACTGAGGTTATCATACTTTGGACACATCATGAGAAAACATGATTCACTAGAAAAGACAGTACTGCTGGGGAAAACGGAAGGGAGTAGAAAAAGAGGAAGGCCAAACAAGAGATGGATTAATTCCATAAAGGAAGCCACAGGCCTGAACTTACAAGATCTGAACAGGGTGGTTCACGACAGATGCTGTTGGAGGTCACTGATTCATAGGGTCGCCATAAGTGGTAATCAACCTGAAGGCACATAACAACAACAACAAGTCATAGGCAGAGTCAGTTGCATGCAGAACTCTTATGTCTCATATTTACTCACAGGGAATCCTGCATTCCTCTTCCTACTCAGCTTTTAAGTCTATATCAAATATTGCAATAACAACATAGCAAGAATCCTGGTGGATGAAATTTTAAAAGCCCATCTAGTCCACCATCCTTTTTCCCATAGTGGCTAACCAGATGCTTCAGCAGGGCTTGAAGGCAGTAGCCTTCAAGAGAGAGATGTTCTTGAATGTTCAGAGATACACTGTCTGTGGATTTAGAGGTTCCATAATGGCTTTCATGACCGGTACACACCATGCTCCATGAGATGAGCTTTTGACTAATTATATAGCCATGATCATGGCTGTACATCTTTCTAAAGATATCTAAGGTAGTGTCCAACACTACGTCTCCAACATGGCAGCAAAGTAATTATAATTATGCATTGTGTGAGAAAGTAATGTTCTATTGCCTTGAGAGTGCTTTCCATCAGTTTCATTGAGTTCTAGTGAGAGATCAAGGAAAATATCTTTAAAAAAAGACAATTTAAGTAATTGGCCCATTTCTGACATCACATCCAAATATGGTTTGTGCTAACCATAATTAGGATAATTAGAAAATATCTTTCTCCAAATCGTGCATGGTTTTTTAAAATCCTTCTGGGAGGAAAGGTGGGATATAAATCAAATAATAAATAAATAAAAATTTGCCCGTACACTTGAAGCCTACCTTTGAGGGTCCTAAGGACCAGAAATGTATGTGTGGTGAATTTTCCTTCCAAAGGCTGATGCAGTACAGTTGCAGGATGTTTGCACAAGCATGCTAATTGTAAATATTTTCTCCCTTTTTTGTTTGACAGGTTACCAAACAGCAGGCAAAGAACGCATCGCCCTGTTCAGAAACGGACAGCACAACAGTGGAGGAAAGAATGAAGAAAAAGAAAGTTTCTGGTGTCAAACTGAAGGCGAAGGAAGCTGGCCAGGAAACACAGGAGGAAAGGCTAAGAAGCCACAGCAAAATGAGGACTCTGCAGCAGGAGAACTTAAATGGAGTACAAGGACTTAAGAAGAAGGTGAAGAGGGAGAAGAAGAGCAGAAGGGAAGAGGAAGAGGAGGAGGAGGAGGAGGAGGAGGAGGGAGAAGCCTCAGCAGAAAGAAAGGCCTCTTGGAAGAAGAGTGAGGTGAAGACCGAGCAAGAGTCGGATAGAGAGTGTGGGGTGGAAAGAGAAGGTGTCAGGGAGGAAATGCCCGGAAGGATGTACACGGAAGAGGAGGCGGCAGGTGGTGGACCAGAGCTTGGGTTGCCCTTTGGAAGCAGGGCGGGCTGCGGCCCTGAAGAGCGAAAGCCTGCAAAAAGGAAGGCAAGCCAAAAGGAAGAAGAGGCCCCAGAGGATGACTTGGGAGAGCAGAAGGCCAACAGGAACAGGAGCAAAGGAGCCGCCTCAGCAGCTGGGGGCACGGGGGGCTCCCGGAAGAGGAGAGGAAAGGAAGAGGACCAACGAGGTGTGAAGAAGAAGAAGAAGAAAGAGGAGGAGGAGGAGGAGGAGGAGAAGGGGAAAGAAAAGGAGGACAAGTGGAAGTGGTAGGTGTTGCATTTGGGTTGGTGTCTTTGCACAGTGTTATTCCAAAAGAGAGAGACGCTGTGGCATAGTGGTTAAGAGTGCTGGACTATGACCTGGGAGACCAGGGTTCGAATCCCCACACAGCCATGAAGCTCACTGGGTGACCCTGGGCCAGTTACTGCCTCTCAGCCTCAGAGGGAGGCAATGGTAAAACAACCTCTGAATTCTGTTTACCATGAAAACCCTATTCGTAGGGTTGCCATAAGTCGGGATCGACTTGAAGGCAGTCAATTTCATTCCAAAAGAAGAGAGGCCAGGGTTCAAGCCGCCTCCAGCCTGGCAACCCCCACCCGATTATATAGGCAATGTCTAGAATAATTAATTGGGGGGTGCAAGGGGATGACAGGTGAGTATTCAGGGAGCAAGGTGTGCATTTTGGTGCTATCCCATGCCAGCTATATCCCATGGTGGCAGGGAGATTCTGGCTTCAGGCTTGCTGGGCTTGGAGGTTGGGTGGGGGAGAGGCAGGTGGGATAGGTATTCTTGTCATTACCTTTAAAGGCTTTAAAAACATTTAATTCAAACTTGGACATTAAATCCACTGTGATTCTTGCAATTTGAGATGCTCGGCTACTTTTCGAGAACAGATAGGTGGGGAAGCAGAAGGGAATATTTTTGGAAGGCAGCCAGCTATCCCTAGTTGCCCTCTGGAGTCATTCCTCTTATTTTACATGAGGGAGCTGGCTCTCCAATCTACACATGCTCAGAGGAACATTACTTTGCAAAGCCTTGGCACTAGAGACAAGTTCCAGAGTTCCCTTGGTTGCAGAGTTAGCAGTATATTTATGCCTGTGTTAGAAATGTGTGGTTCAGCCTTCCTTGTATAACATCAAATACTTAGCTGTCCCTTTGAATACATGTTGCATATATTCTCTGATATTTTTATGGAATTCTTATCAGGATGTGCAAGAAATGCTTGAGTGAACTATCACATATATACTGCCCCCAAGCGCTATAAAACTGCATTGGCATTCTTGATATCTTTTTAAAAGTCTATATTTGATTAGAGAGTTCTGTGATTTCCAGTTTTTTTCACCATTGCACTGAAACTTCATCTGTATTTTCAATGAGGACCAGATGCTCCCTTTAAAAGATAGCCATTGCCTGTGGCTAGCAATACACCTCTGAGCAAAAGATCCTCCCACTCTGCTGTGTTTTGTACTGTACTGTTATGGCTAAAATCTGTTTACCCACTAGGTGTCACCATAAGGTATGCATTTTCATGTTCTCATATTTCATAGAAGTGCATCAGTTGTTTTACAGACTGCAACATCTTGAATTATTATTATTAGTGTTTTTTTAAACAATACACACACCACTTTATTGATTGATTGATTGATTGTATTCGTATACCGCCCCATAGCTCAAGATCTCTGAGCGGTTTACAGTAACTAAAAATATTAAAAACAAATATACAAATTTAAAACACATCTTTTAAACACAATTTAAAAAATTTAAAAGAATTTAGAAACACATGCAAAAATGCCTGGGAGAAGAGGAAAGTCTTGACCTGTCGCCGAAAAGATAATGATGGCGCCAGGCGCACCTCGTCATACGGATAATTCCATAATTTGGGGGCCACCACTGAGAAGGCCCTCTCTCTTGTTGCCACCCTCCGAGCTTCCCTCGGAGTAGGCACCCGGAGGAGGGCCTTAGATGTTGAGCATAGTGTATGGGTAGGTTTGTATCGGGAGATGCATTCCGTTAGGTATTGTGGTCCCAAGCCCTGTAAGGCTTTATAGGTTAAAACCAGCACCTTGAATCGAGCTCGGAAACATACAGGCAGCCAATGCAAGCAGCCAGAATTGGTTTTATATGTTCGGACTGTCTAGTCCCTGTTACCAATCTGGCCACTGCATTTTGCACCAGCTGCAGTTTCCGAACCGTCTTCAAAGGCAGCCCCACGTAGAGTGCATTGTACATATTTGTAGTTTTAGATCTGGAAGTTTTGAATGGGTGGTTTGTTAGGCTGGGGCTGAAATTCTGTGGACATTTACTTGAGAGAAAGCCTCACTGGACCCAGTGGTAATTACTTCTGAGTAAGCATCCTGCAAAGTTAGTTACATAGAGTATCCCAGTTAAATATTTTCTAAGACCTCTATTGAGATTAGGCCATTTATTTTAATAAGAATGCAAGAGTTCTCACTTTTTTTTTGCCAAGTTTTCTTCCATTTGTTGTTGTTCTGTGCCTTCAAGTTGATTAAGACTTATGGCGACCCTATGAATCAGCGACCTCCAAGAGCATCTGTCATGAACCACCCTGTTCAGATCTTGTAAGTTCAGGTCTGTGGCTTCCTTTATGGAATCGATCCATCTCTTGTTTGGCCTTCCTCTTTTTCTACTCCCTTCCGTTTTCCCCAGCAGTACTGTCTTTTCTAGTGAATCATGTCTTCTCATGATGTGTCCAAAGTATGATAACCTCAATTTCATCATTTTAGCTTCTAGTGATAGTTCTGGTTTAATTTGTTCCAACATCCAATTATTTGTCTTTTTCGCAAAGTATGGTATGCGCAAAGCTCTCCTCCAACACCACATTTCAAATGCGTTGATTTTTCTCTTACCCGCTTTTTTCACTGTCCAACTTTCACATCCATACATAGAGATCGGGAATACCATGGTCTGGATGATCGTGACTTTCCTGTTCGGTGATACATCTTTGCATTTGAGGACCTTTTCTAATTCTCTCACAACTATCCTCCCCAGTCCTACCCTTCTTCTGATTTCTTGACTATTGTCTCAATTTTGGTTAATGACTGTGCCAAGGTATTGATAATCCTTGACAAGTTCAATGTCCTCATTGTCAACTGTAAAGTTACATAAATCTTCTGTTGTCATTACTTTAGTCTTTTTGACATTCAGCTGTAGTCCTGCTTTTGCGCTTTCTTCTTTAACTTTGATCAGCATTCGTTTCAAATCATTACTGGCTTCTGCTAGTAGTATGGTATTATCTGCATATCTTAAATTATTGATACTTCCCCCTCCAGTTTTCACACCTCCTTCATCTTGGTCCAATCCTGCTTTCTGTATGATATGTTCTGCATACAGATTAAACAAATAGGGTGATAAAATACACCCGTCTCACACCCTTTCCGATGGGGAACCCATGGGTTTCTCCATATTCTGTCCTTACAGTAGCCTCTTGTGCAGAGTATAGGTTGCGCATCAGGACAATCAGATGCTTTCCTTTTTAACTTTGATCAGCATTCGTTTCAAATCATTACTGGTTTCTGCTAGTAGTATGGTATTGTCTGCATTTGCTATTAAACCCTAGCTGGGAGTTGTAGTCAAAAACAGCTGGAGATAGACTGGGGTAGCCTGTCCCACTGAAAACTTGGAAACCAGGAATAACATCTAATATAGGCCCTGTGTCTTTAAGTGGGCACAACCAACTCTTGATTAGAGCAAATGGTTGTCTAGCGACCAATTTGCTTGAATCACATGATGAGAGGTGGATGGTGAGTGCTGGGACTACATTTCCCATGCTCCCTCAGTGCTCTGGCATTGTGGGTAATCAAAACTGCTGATCAGAACATGCTTGTTTTAAGTAAAGTGCATTGTTTTCCTCAGTGGGTTTTAGCGTGTGTGGCTTTGATGTTTTGAAAATGTGCTTGGAACAAATGTGTTTAATTTTAGCTGCTTTTGTAATCCCTAGTTAAAGGGGGTTGGAGTGAGATGAAAGCATTTCCAGGTGGAAGGTCAAACTGGAGTCACACAGCTGTTGCCTTGTGGCCGTCTGTCTGTGTCCGGCATGTCTTCTTAACAGAGCTGTAGCAGGATCAGGCGTTGCAGTTTGACATGACTGGGCTCCTGGAATGCTTAAGCATGGACTTACACTGGCTAAAAGGGCAATCTGCCCATTTCAAGCCCAGCCTGCTGCAGCCTCGCTCTGCGGCTTCCTGACACTTAGTTTCATGCGGCTTTATGCACTGTGCAAGAATGTGAAGACCTCTGCGGTCAGGTATGAGAGAGATTTGCATTAATAATAAAAATAATAAATAATTCTTTACCCTGGCCTTGGATACCTGAGACGTATATTTTTAGGACCCACCTTATTTTTTGAGACGTCGTGATTTTAATAGTTTTTAATGCTGTATTTTAAATTGTTGCAACTCGCCCTGGGACCTCAGGATGAAGGGCGGGTAATCAATTCTAACAACAACAATAAATTTGCAATAATAATGCTTTTTGGGGGGTTGGTGGTGAGGAAACTTTCTAGCAAGCCTCGTATTTAGCTTCTAAGACAAAGGTTTTAAGACAGGTTACTGGTCTGATGTAATGAAGCTTTAGAAATAAAGCAGGTTCTGAAGTTTTGGGGTCTAAGGTCTATTTTACTTGAATCGTGCAACTAATATGCTTTTAAAAGTATTTTAATAGGTATTTAGTTTTATGACAGTGTTTATTAAACCACCAACTCAGCACAAAAAGCATCATGGGGGTGTACAATAAAATAATCAGAATATCATAAAATGCATGAAATCATAAAATGCAGAGCAAATGACTGACTGTAGACCAACATTGAATCAAATTGTTGTTTGTTGTTATGTGCCTTCAAGTCGATTATGACTTATGGCGACCCTATGAATCGGCGACTTCCAATAGCATCTATCAAATTAATTCTCTAAAAATACTTGACAGAACAGAAACATTTTCAGCAGGCAATGAAATGTCAAAGTAGTAGGTGCCTGTCTACATATGCATGTATAATAAGATCAGTCAGTCCAGCTCAATGGTGAATCTGGATGTGTAAACCTGATGTGTATTTTAATCTGTAATTTAACTTAGAATGTATACTTTTAAATGTTGATTTTATTCATTTTGCTTTATATAAACTTGTTTTTAACACTGATTTTTATTGACAGTTTTAATGTATATTTTATTTTTTTTGTAAACTGCTTAGAGGTTTTATTTACAATTAAGCAGTATACACATTTTGTTAGATAAATAAATAAATATCATTTAAAATGATTACTGCAAATGGAAGATTCCAGGGTTTGCAGTGTCTCAGGGCATCTGAAGGCACATGAGGCCACCACTTTGCCCAAACTCAGCAGGTCGGGGTCTGGTCAGTGCTCGGATGGATGACCACATGGGAACCCCCCATATACACCACTTTGCGTCCTCTCCTTGTGGAAAAGTGGAGTATAAATATACTTAGTAATAAAGATTAGGGGTGATTTCAGACAGAGTTTCCTTATGGAATCGATACTGCTCTTGGACATGTCTTTCACACTGTCCACGTGACAATGATGTTGACAGCCTCTACGCTTGTTTACATCTGATCCTGATTTCCTCTTACTGTTAAGTAAAAACAAAAAACTGTTCTGCGTCCAGAGTCACCACTTGCATGGAAGCTTGTTAGTGCACTTTTTTTGGTGGACCATATATGTGGTGGTGTCGGTGGGTGGTCCCGATCACTACTTCCGCTTGCTCCTCGCCTGAGCTCAACCATTTTTCTTCAGCAGCCCAAATGATACTGCCCTGCATTTTCCCACCACTTGCCGCACGCTGGAGGCATGTGCAAATGTCAACAACCTGGTTAGGAGGAGCTGTTCTCAAGATTTCCACGCAGTACATGTGGGGGATTACCTCTGAGAATATAATAGCAGTATGCGCATCAGGACTTTTTTTTAAAGTAGATATAGAGATCTTGTGCAAGACCTGTGTCGAAATATGGGGGAGAGCCATAGCTCCATGGTAGAGCACCTGTCTTGCATGCAGAAGGCCCCAGGTTCAATCCCCAGCTTCCCCAGGTAGGGCTGGGAGAAACTCCCTCCTTGAAATCCTGGAGAGTCTGCCAGTCAGTGTGGACAGTGCTGAGCTAGATAGACCATAGGCCTGACCCAATATAAGCCAGATTCCTATGTTCCTAACTGCAGTATAGGTAAATATTGGTCTTGCACAAGACCTCTGTATTAATGCACCAGGCCTCTGTATCAACCACCAATTGTTGTCCCATCTGACACTTTACCAGCAGGGTCTGTATTTCATTAATAAATAAAATAGCGGCTCCATCTGTGGAGCCTTTGGAAGCCCTAGGGTGAGCTTTACTCTTGCATCTTTTCATCTCACAAGGTGGGAAGAGGAGAAGCGTGAGGATGGTGTGAAATGGCAGCAGCTGGAGCACAAAGGACCGTACTTCGCGACACCCTATGAACCGCTGCCCGATTGTGTCAGCTTTTATTACAATGGTGTGTGTGCGTGTGTCTTTAATTTGTATGAAAGATAGAAAGAGAGGCTGTGTAAGGAGAGGCTGAGTAGGGTTACCCCAAGACCCAATGTATTGAGTGGGGTGTGTGTGTGTGGGAAGAGCAGTTCACTCATGATTGGGTGTGACCACATGTCTGTAGAGGGGGGGCAGAGAGGAGAGAAAACCAGACACCCCAGACCCTCCTCCTTTGGTCTCCTCCATGTCTACCAAATTTATATCTTTATTCTTTGACTGTCTCCACTAAACGGCCCCTTTAATCGCTGGAAGTTACAGCCACTCTAGGCATCCTTTTTATTGTGCATTCAGGGAGATTTGTGCTCAGGACTGTATTTGGGGGGGGGGGTATACACTATCCCGTTATCCTATTTTATAATCCCTGTAGAATGCAGAAGCATGTTAGGATCCCTTCAGAGTCCCAAACTGAGCTTTTAGCAAAAGTTTCTGTAAGGCCAAAATCTGAAAACAGTCTGAACAGTTAACTACAAGGAAGAAACCAATTTACTTGAAGGATAGCTTTGCCCCATATATGCGCGTTTGACCAATTTGGTCTGCAGTACTTGCACTTTTACAAGCGCCATTATGGTGTTTATCCCACATCTGTAAGGAACTTAAGGAAAGCCTGTTGGGTCAGGCCAAAAGCACATCTGGTCCAGCACTCTGTTCTCACAGTAGACAACCAGATACCCAACGGAAGCCTCTTTTAGTGTGGCAGCACCTGTGCTTTGGAAAGCCCTGCCTATTGACATCAGGCAGGCCCCCTTGCTGAAACCTTTTTTTATATCAGCAAGTCCACCCAGATGTATAAATAAGCTTCCATATTTTATTTTAAAATTTTGCTGATTTTTGTTTTAAGTGGTTTCTAAATTATTCTGAATAAATTTCTAAATAAATAAAACCTAGCTAAAGCTAGTTGATAGGATTTCCCTGCTACCCAAGCCAATACTTAACAGTGAAACATTTTCCAGCCCTTTCATTGTGGAGGTTCTTCTGTTCCTGGGGTCTTTCCCTTAAGGTTCAATTTCCTGGGGTGGAATTTCTGACCCTCTTGGTCAGAACCGTCTCTAGAACAAAAACCAACCATTTTACAACCCATAAACAAGACAAAACGGCTGAAACAGTTACTTTGCTTCCTACTGGGGAGCTGTTTGTTCTTCCAGGCAAGGCTATGAAACTGAGCCCAGCCACTGAGGAGGTAGCCACGTTCTATGCCAAGATGCTGGATCATGATTACACAACCAAGGAGATTTTCAAGAACAATTTCTTCAACGACTGGACAAAGGTATTTCCTGTGTGTGTGCAGGTGGCTTTCTAAGGGGAAGGGCCATGGTTCAGTAGCAGAGCATCTGTTTTGTGTGCAGAAGGTTCAGTCCCAAATGGCATCTCTAGGGAGGGCTGAAAATGTCCCTTGACTATATTCCTGCACAGTTGCTGCCAGCCAGTGTAGGCAGTACTGGGCTAGATGGGCCAACGGGCTGACTCAGTTTAAGGCACCTTCCTGGGTTCCTAGTCATTGTCCATGCAGGTTGCTTATAACATTAAAATGCCCATAAAGGCTGAACAAGCCCTTGAAGTGGAGCTCTTTATCCCAGTCTGTATCTGTATTGGATTTGAATTTTTTTATATATATGAAATTCTTTTTGTTGTTATATGCCTTCAAGTCCATTACGACTTATGGCGACCCTATGAATCAGTGACCTCCAAGAGCATCTGTCATGAACCACCCTGTTCAGGTCTTGTAAGTTCAGGTCTGTGGCTTCCTTTATGGAATCAGTCCATCTCTTGTTTGGCCTTCCTCTTTTTCTACTCATGTTAGCATATCCTAGACAAAATCGCCCTACA
The DNA here is from genome assembly GCF_030035675.1 of Rhineura floridana. Taxonomy (NCBI): domain Eukaryota; kingdom Metazoa; phylum Chordata; class Lepidosauria; order Squamata; family Rhineuridae; genus Rhineura; species Rhineura floridana. The sequence continues at coordinate 318,672,342 of NC_084480.1, read as the reverse complement.
GCCAATGTCTTCATTGATCCCATCCACCGAAGGAGCCCAATTTTAACTCTTCAAGAATAGATATACATTGTTGTTGCTATGTGCCTTCAAGTCCATTACGACTTATGGCGACCCTATGAATCAGCAACCTCCAACAGCATCTGTCGTGAACCACCCTGTTCAGATCTTGTAAGTTCAGGCCTGTGGCTTCCTTTATGGAATCAATCCATCCCTTGTTTGGCCTTCCTCTTTTTCTACTCTCTTCTGTTTTTCCCAGCATTCTTTTTAATTGTGTGTATATATGCAGTTGGGGTTTTTTTTGTTGATGGTTTTTACTGTGAAATTGCTTCAAGATATTTTATGGAAAGCGGAAATGGAATTAAATAAATAAAATATTAACTAGCACTTTAGAAAGAGGTGCAGGGAAGCTTCTAGGAACAGGAACTAAAGATCCACATCATTTTGATGTTGCAACCATCAGAAATGAGTATGAGAAAGTACTTGCATTTGACTGACATTCTAGACATGTATTTTTCTGTTATTCTGAGGCCAGTTTCTGGCAAGCACTTTAAAACCTTGAGTCAGCCGTAAGGTGCCACCTGAAATGCTCAGGTTAAGAATGTTAGAGCAATCCTGCTGTATCAGAGCAAAGTATTCTGTTCCTGGCAGTGATCGGTCAGATACCTCCAGGAATCTGACCAGCAGAGAATGAAGATGGTGTGCAAGGCCATCTGGTACTTACCTCTAATGTGGAGGTTCTGTTGGAGCCCCTACCAGCCCATGTGGACAGTCCTGAGCTAGACAGACACGTGAACCTGCATGGCGCAGCAAATTAGCATTCCCAGTTAGTAAAGGCAGATGTTAGTTAAGTTTCATGGCAGCTTATGCCCATGGCTGCTATCCTATCAATGAGCCTTATTTCCTCGTGTGACAGCTTAAAGTTCTGCCTCCTTGCTTTTCCATAGGAGATGACGCCGGAGGAGAGGAAGAAAATCAAGCGACTGGAGAAATGCAATTTCAAAGAGATTCATAAGTATTTTGTGGACAAACATGAGGCTCAGAAAGCTCTGCCCAAAGAGGAAAAACAGGTTCAGACACACCATTGGCTGGGTGATAAAATCCAAGGCCTTTTTGACCACTGAGCCTAGGCTGCAATAATTGGTTCTTAACTTACGGGGATTGCCTTGTGCCATGCATGCCTCTTTGACTGCTTCAATCTACAGAACTTGCAAGGGCCACATAATGTCCGTTCCACATTTGCGAGGAGTTGATCTTTTAGTGTGGCAGCACTTCTGCCATCAAACTCCCTGCCTATTGACATTAGGCAGGCACCCTTACTATATCGTTATAGACATCTGCTGAAAGATTTTTTGTTTCAGCAATCCTACCCAGTAGTGTAGTCGTCCAGGGTCTCAGGGGGTCTTAGATCCCTTACATTTTTGGGAGCAGGGTCCCAGCAGGGTCACTGTGTCTCCAGAATCCTATGAGCCAAAAGGAGCATGAAAGGGGGGGGGTTAGCCACTGAGAAGAGTTTTCTGATGTGCTTCATTATTTCCTGCTGATTGGAGCCAATCAAAGTGAAAGGAGGTGAGTCAGCCACTGAGAAGACTCTTTTCAGTAGCTAACACTTTCCTATTTCATGCTTATTCACTCCTAGAGATGTTGCGGGAGAAGGCATTACCAAGGATTTCATTCTCAATTTAGCAACAAAAAAAGAGGGAGAGGCGTGGCTGTGACTACCATGAAGGGACCCTGCACTTCTGAATTTGTCACTACGCTACTGATCCTACCCAGGCATATAATTTAGTTACATATATTCATTTTTAAAGTTTTACTGATTTTATCTGTGTTTTAATGATACTTTATTTTGTATATACTTGCCTTTAATTGTTTTGAGGATTTTACCTGCATTATCTATAATTTTATTATGTACAGCACTTAAGGAGCTCTTTGATTAAGCAGTTTATAAGTCAAATCAAATACAAATAAATAATGTGGAAGGTTGGACTATTGGAAACACATTCAGCGTGGTCTGGCCTGTGTCGAGCGGCTGAAGGCTACACCAGCAGTTCCCAAACGTTTTTTTTCTGTCGGACGACTTGATCTTTAACTGGATTTTTATTGCTGCCTTTATTTCTTATTTTAGCATATTGTTGTATTCCACAGAATTCAAATTGTAATACAATAAAATACAATATAAGAATTAAAAGAAACAATAAGAATATAACTAAAAATCAATATGAGTATTGAATGCAACGGATGTGGCATCTCCTGCTTTCAACCGTAAAACCACGGGCATCCCTTGGACCACAGTTTTGGAACCCCTGGTTAGCCCACTCCCAGGTGGAAGGAGTAGAGTCAACCTATACCTGCTGTACCACTGTTTCAGCCTCTTCGCTGGCTTCTTGCACCACCCTTATTAAAGCCTGACTTAAACTATTTGCAATAATCTCTGGCTCAGCACAATAATTTACTTCTCAGTCTTTCTTTTCAAAAAAAGTCATGCTTCATACGACTTTTTTTTAAACTCAGAAATTGAAAGAGGAGGCAGAGAAAATCCAAGAGGAATACGGTTACTGCATAATTGATGGGCACCGGGAGAAGATTGGCAACTTCAAGACGGAGCCACCAGGTCTCTTCCGAGGCCGTGGGGATCATCCTAAGATGGGGATGCTCAAGAAGAGGATAATCCCTGAGGATGTCATCATAAACTGTAGCAAGTGGGTACTGTAACTTATACGGGTGGCTCTGTTGGGTTCGAAGATGGTTTCATCTCTTGAGGAGTAAAGATAGACGTTTCTCTTAAACTTTTTAAAATACGATATTTTTAAATTGCTGCAACCTGCGTTAGAACCTTGTGGTGAAGGATGTGTAAGAAATCATAGTAGTAGTAGTAACTGTTGGAAGTGGGGCAAGAGCAACTCCTGTTTTGTTCTTCTGTTTATGTTCCAGAAGGGCGATAGAGCTAGGGTCCTCCAGATGGATAAGCTTGTTTACCTTTACCTGTGATGCTCTGACTGATTTCCTTCTGTCGCTAGACTGTGACGTCTTTAGGGAAGCTTACCTGCCCCTCCTCTTTCCACCCTTTCCTCTCTTCTCTTCCCCCACCCTCCGAGAGAGAGGAGACACCTTTATCTCTGCTTTCTCTCTCCTGAGCCATGAGGGCAGCTCCCAAGCCTGGGCGTTGCGCCTCCAACTTAGTTAGTTAGTTAGAACTAGGTATGCCTTTCTACTCTGTATTTCTATAAATAAAGTAGCTTTTCTTATTTTACTAAACCTTAAGTCTCAGTGATCTCAGTGCAGGGTAAAAGCCTGCTTACTTAGGTAAATACACACACTGGCACACACACATCGCAGACCGCTGTTACTCTCTGTTTAACAAATATACAAATTTACACAAGACCAGTAGTAATAATATTCGTAGTAATCGGAATAGGGAAGGAGATGTGAAAGGGAGGGGTTGCTCCCCAACTGTTGTTAATTAGAAAAATGGGGAGGAGTGCTGTCCCTGTCCGACAGCCATCTGAGCAGGCAGTTTGGATGGAGCACATGGACCACTCCGCCAGCGCAACAAACCTGAGGATGAAGCTGTCTCACTTGCTGGCAAGTCACCAACCCATCCAGAAAGGTCCCACATCACACATCGGTTGCCTTGTTCCTTTCAGAAATGGTTATATTTGTTTTATATTTGAAACAGTTTGATCTGTTTTTATAATTGTATATTATACTGTTGAAACCTGCCATGGGACCTCATGTTGAAGGGCGGGTAAGAAATCTTACAAATAAATAAATCATCTTGGAATCAGTGGGTTAAAGTGACACTTTTAGCATCCAGACAAAATGTATTTAGATTTTTTTAATGGCATTCAGACATAACCATTACACAGATTCCACCCTGGCTGCAGCAGAGAGCGTAAGAACGTTGGAAGCCTCCTTATCCCAAGTCAGGCCAGTATTGGTCCACCTAGCCCAGTGTTGTCTACACTGACTGGCAGCAGCTCTCCAGGGATTCAGGCAGGGAATCTGTCCCAGCCCTACCTGGAGATGCCGGGGATTGAACCTGGGACCTTCTCCATGCAGGGCAGATGCTGCACTGCTGCAGTTCTGTTGACGTGTGTGTGTTGTTGCGTGAAACAGCATACATTACGTTGGAGTTAAGTTGCTCAAGAAACTTCTCAGATGCATTAGATCAGGTTAAGAGTCTTTTATTAAGACATTATGGCTTAAGGCTTTAAGATCCCCCCCTCTAGGAGAGAAGTTCTTAGTTCAAAGACATTACACAGAAGACTCAGCTCAACACAGATAGCTGCTAGAACTCTCCCAGTCTATCTTGATGCTGCCATGACAACGGCCTTGGCTATCCGTTCCCAGACTGGGTAAAGACATAACTTCTCTTAGCTACAGATTTCCACACTTTCAGACTTGATGGAAAAACACTCAGTGACAGTGTGGTTCAATGGTCAACAACTTCGGCCTTTCACCATCTCCGGTTGACTCCACCTGTCCCTGAACTGTTTCTGTTGAAGCTATTTATTGTGCTGGGTTTAGAATTTATTCATTTACATATCCATAGAAGTTTTGGTTTATTTGTAATTGATTGTAGGGTTCTTTGTCATTTAACATTTATATTGCATATTTCATAGTCTGTAAACTGTCTAGAGCAGCCTTTCCCAACCAGTGTGCCTCCAGATGTTGTTGGACCACAATTCCCATCTTTCCTGACCATTGGCAATGCTGGCAGAGGCTGATGGGAGTTGTGGTCCAACAATATCTGGAGGCACGCTGGTTGGGAAAGGCTGGTCTAGAGGGCACTGTTATATGTGGTAGACAAATGTAATAAATAAATGATAATTCAAACTGTGATTCCTACACTGGGGAAGGAGCTCTCCTCTTTTCTGGTTCATTGGTTCATTTTCTAATAATTTGATGTTTGTCCCTTTTTTTGGACAGGGATTCAAAGGTCCCACAGCCACCTCCGGGACACAAGTGGAAAGAAGTGAGATGTGACAATTCTGTCACGTGGCTGGCCTCATGGACAGAGAACATCCAGGGGGCCATCAAGTATATTATGTTGAACCCAAGTTCCAAGCTGAAGGTGAGGGACAGACAGACCCTTCAGAAGTTGTTTGAAAACTCTTTCTCTGCATTGCTCCAGTTGTGGGCTGCATGTTGGGTAATATGGGTCTTGTTCCTCAGTCCAAGTAAATCTGTGTTAGTGGAGTGCAGCCACAACAACCCAGAGGCCTGCATCTCTTTCAAGACCAACAGATATATTATGGTGTAAGCTTTTGTGAGCCAGGCCTATATGTGGAAATGCATGCAAACATTAAGGGGGGGATTGTACAGGTATCTTATTTATTTTATTCTATTTATTACTTATTTATTTTATTATTTGATATATATCCTGCCCTTGCAGCAGGAGCCCAGGGCAGCAAACAAAAACACTAAAAACACTTAAAATACATTAAAACAAAACATTTTTTTAAAAAGCTTTGAAGATTTTTTTTCAAAGGGTTAAAAAACATTTGTTTTTTTAAAAAAGTTTAAAAGCATATTAAAAAGCAATTCCAGCACAGAAGCAGACTAGGATAAGGTCTCAAAAGGCTTTTTGAAGAGGAAGGTCTTCAGTAGGCACAGAAAAGATAACAGAGATGGCGCCTGTCTAATATTTATGGGTAAGGAATTCCACAGGGTAAGTGCCGCCATTCTAAAGGTCTGTTTCCTTTGTTGTGTGAAATGGACTTCCTGATAAGATGGTATCTGCAGGCGGCCCTCACCTGCAGAGCGCAGTGATCGGCTGGGGATATAAGGGGTAAGACGGTCTTTCAGGTAGCCTGGTCTCAAGCTTTGTACACCAAAACTAGAACCCTGAACTTGGCCCGGTAGCAAATGGGCAGCGACTTGATTTAATACATTTATAACCCACTTCATTGTTGTTATTATTATTTATGTCCTCCCAGAAGGAGCCCAGGACAGCAAACAAACACTAAAAACATCTTAAAAGACTTTAACATATATTAAAACAAAACATCTTTAAAAACATATTTTAAAAAAAGCTTTAAAAACATCCTAAAAAGCAGTTCGAACACAGATGTAGACTGGGATAAGGTCTCTACTTAAATGGCTGGTTGAAAGAGGAAGGTCTTCAGTGGGTGCCGAAAAGATAACAGAGATGGCGCCTCTCTAATATTTAAGGAGAGGGAATTCCAAAGTGTCGGTGCCAGAAGACTGTGGGTCTGCTTCCTACGTTGTGCGGAACTGACTCGATAAGATATCTGCAGGAGGCCCTCGCCTCTTTCCTGGTATCCTGGTCCCAAGCTGTGTAGGGCTTTGTACACCAAAACTAGAACCTTGAACTTGGCCTGGTATCAAATGGGCAGCCAGTTCAATTCTTTCAGCAGTGACATGTTGACGATACCCTGCCCCAGTGAGCAGTCTCGCAGCCACATTTTGCACCAGTTGCAGCTTCCGGACCAACCTCAAGGGCAGCCCCACATAGAGCACATTACAGTAATTCATCCTGGAGGTTACCAGTGCATGGACAATCGTGGTCAGGCTATCCCGGTCCAGAAACGGCCGCAGCTGTCTCACCAGCTGAAGCTGGTAAAAGGCACTCCTAGCCACGGAGGTCACCTGGGCCTCTAGCGACAAAGGTGGATCCAGGAGCATCCCCAGACTACGAACCTGCTCTTTCAGAGGGAGTACGACCCCATCCAAAGCAGGCAACTGACCAATGGCTAGAGTCCTGAAAGTGACTAACAACATGACAGAGTTCAGTAAAAGAAAACAACCTGGAGCAAGAGCCTGCACCAAACGTTCTTTTGCATAGGACAGTTAGCTACGAGTTGGCTGTGTACAGGTTGGGGAAAGGACGGTCCAAGTGGAGCATGTCCTGATGTTGTTTTTGCCTCCCTTTGGAACATAGGAAGCTGCCTTACACTGAGCCTGGCCCATGTAGCTCAGTATAGTCTACACTGACTGGCAGCAGCTCTCCAAGGTTTCAGTCAAGGGGACATTCCCAGCCCTACTGGAGATGCTATCAGGGATTGAACCTGGAACCTTCTGCGTGCAAAGCAGATGCTCTGTCCCTGAGCTGGAGCACTTCCTCAAGGTCCTTCTGCCTCCCCACTCTCGGTAGCCTCCATGAATTCCAGAAGCAGTCTGTGAAATTCGGGTCTCCTCCTCTCTCCCTTGAGAGGTGGATCTGGGCAGCCTGGAGAAATCACACATCCTGTTTCTCTTTCCAGGGGGAGAAGGACTGGCAGAAATACGAAGTCGCTCGCTGCTTGAAAGGGGTGGTCGGCAAGATCCGTTCTCAGTACCGAGCAGACTGGAAATCCAAGGAGATGAAGAAAAGGCAGAGGTCCGTGGCGCTTTATTTCATCGACAAGGTAAGGGCTGCTTTTCAGGGCTGGAAATCCCGCTCTTAAAACTGCCTGTGGACGCCCCTTGCCGTCTTCTGGATGGAGCAAGCGCCTGATGTCCCACTCTTCTGTGTCCCTTTCCAGCTGGCCCTGAGAGCAGGGAACGAGAAGGAGGAAGGGGAGACAGCGGACACAGTGGGCTGCTGCTCCCTGCGCGTCGAGCACATCACGCTGCACCCTCGGCGGGACGGGAAGGAGAACGTGGTGGAGTTTGACTTCCCGGGCAAGGACTCCATCCGCTACTATAACAAAGTGCCCGTGGAGAAGCAGGTGAGAGAGGCCGCATCCCCTGCAGAGGTGGACCCCCTCCGCAGAACTGTAGTCAAGCGACATCTGGGGACCCAAACGTTGGGAAAGGCTGCCGTAAAGAATAAGCTGCTTTATACTGCATCGCATCCTTGGTCTATCTAGGTCAGTGTTACCTACACTGACTGGCAGCAGCTGTCCAGGGTTTCAGGCAGGGAGTCTCTCCAAGCCCTTCCTGGAGATGCCGGGGATTGAAGGTGGGACCCTCTGCAAGCAGGTTAGGTTGCTCTACCACTGAGCTATAGCCCTTTTACATTTAAAACATGTAAATGAATGTTTTTTCTTGAAATAATTGTTCATAATATAGTGCTGTTAGCTGGAGGAATTGAATTGGGAACCTTCCTGCGTGGCAATCATGTTCTCTGCCACTAAGCCAGCAGTTCCCAAATGGTTTCCCCCCCATGGCCCACTTGAAGATGACTGATCGTCTTGGTGGACCATTTAATGATTTTCCTGTCTGTTGTAGCAATTGTAATGCGCTGTGCTAGATGATGTATCATTTTCAATTGGGTTTTTGTTGCTTCTTTAGCTTCTTGGACTGTATTTTATTGTATTACAATTTGCATTCCATAGAGTTAAATAAAAGAAGCAATCAGAATACAGTTAATAATCAATACGGATACTTAATGTGGGCATGCCACAGGCCACCTGAATGAAGCTGGTGGGCCACTGTTTGGGAACCCCTGCTCTAAGCTAGGCTCCCTCTCCAGTGGATGCATGCGCTGAAACGGAGGTGAAGGGTCACACTTTTAGCCACTGCACAAAGTTTCTCCCAGTTGCATTTGTCTTTTGTCTTATTTTGAACAGGTGGTGATTATTGTCATTATCATTTTCAGTTAAATTTCTTAAGGCGCCTTTTTCAAAACAAGGCTCAAGGCGGCATACAAAACATTTAAAATATACAGGAATATGAGAATGAAACAAGAACAAACAACAAGTATCCATGTAATACTAAAACAAGCCCATCTCTTCCAAATAATTGAATCATCGCCAGCAACAGAACCAATTAACAGCCAAACAAAAACAGATGGCTGATTGCAGGCTCTCAGCTGCAAAAATAATAGAGAGCTGTCCCTGCTTTTGGGGGGGATAGTTGACGAGCCTTGCTTTTGGGAACTTTGCGTGCATTAAGCTGCTTCTATGACGGTGTTCCCAGCAAAGGTGTTCTGCCATTTTTGTGAACTGAGTTTGCTATAAAGATTTCCTTCTTGCCAATTGTAGGTATTCAAGAACTTGCAGTTGTTCATGGAGAACAAAGAACCTGGAGATGATCTGTTTGACAGGCTGTCTGTAAGTCTGGGGTCGGTCTAGGCTGAGCAGGCCTTCCTGAATTTTCCAGTCCCAAGTATCTTGAGTGCACAGCTTCTCCCAGCAACAGCAGATTTGTATTTCTGTGGCTGTTTCCTCATTCGGTTCAAGGCAGTGTGTTTGCCCTGGCCGTCAGCTTTGTGGGAGCAAGGGTAGGTTGTGCAAGGAAGGTGCACCTGGCCTCGCTGAAGCTAAACAAGTCTGGGTCTATTCAGTGCATAAATGGGTGGTGACTTAGGAACCCCATGTACACTGTCATGAGTTCCATGGAAAAAAGAGATTGGTTTCTCCCACCCTTTCCCCTAAACTTCCTTCCCCTGTTATTTTTCCAGACGACAACACTGAATAAACATCTCCAGGACCTGATGGATGGTTTGACAGCCAAGGTCTTCAGAACGTACAATGCATCCATCACGTTGCAGGAACAGCTGGAAGCACTGACAAATGGTAAATGGTCTCAGGGCACCACCTGGCAAGCTCTTCTGCTGCACAGACTGGATTTAATTCCAGCAAGCATCTGCAGGGTCTCGGTAATACATGTTAATGCACACATTTTGAGACTGATGGGCTTCTGCTCTGAGGAGCGGATGCAACTTCTAGTCCCTCTTGAAATCTGGCAGCTCTCAGGTTTGAAAGAACGTTAGAAGAGTTTGGCTGCGGGATCAAACCAGTGGCCCATCTAGTCCAGCATCGTCTTCTCGCAGTGGCCAATCAGATGCCTCTGGGACACCCGCAAAGCCAGGCCTGAGCACAAGAGCGCTCTCCCCTCCTGCCGTTTCCAGCAAATGGTATTCAGAGGCCTTCTTACACACGAAGCCATCATGGCTAGTAGCCTCATTTTCCTCCATGAATGTGTCTAATCTCCTCTTAAAGCCATCTAAGACGGTTGCCATCTCCACATCTTGTGGCATCAGGTCTCCAATTTAGCTTTGTGGTGTGTGAAGAAGTACTTTCCTTTTTGCCTGAATCGGCATCATTAGATCACCCCAGGTTCTAAGGAAGCTGCTTTTATATTGAGTCAGACAGACCATAGTTCTGTCTAGCTCAGTACTGAGTCTGACCAAGCACTGACTTTCAGCAGCTCCCCAGAGTGTCAGGCAGGGGGTCCTTCTCCCACCCCTACCTTGCAATTGTGTTTGATAGTCTTACTCCCCATGAGTTTTCTAAACCTCTTTCAAATGCATCCAAGTTGATGGCCATCATTTTTGGCTGTCCTGAATCTTCCAACTTTCAGCTTTGTTGAATGGCCCCAACTTCTAGTATTATGAGAGAGGGAGAAAACCGTCTCCCTGGTAGCTTTCTCTATGTTTCCTCAGCATTGCCTGGTTCACCCTGCCGCTAAACTCCTGTCGATCAAAACAACATGTGCTCCTGTGGTATAATGACCTTCCTCTTTCCACAAGCCTTTTAAGTTGAGACCTTACCCCAGTCTGCTTCTGTGTTGGAAGTGCTCTTTAATATGCTTTTAAATCTTTTTCTTTAAAACAATACTTTTTTAACCTTTTTTTAAAAAAACACAAGTCTTCAAGTATTTTAAGGTCTGTTTCTATGATGTTTTAAAGTGTTTTTAGTGCTTTTGTTTGCCACCCTGGGCTCCTGCTGGGAGGAAGGGCGGGATAATAAATAAAAAAATAAACGTAAGATCAATAAGGCCACCCACGAAAGCCACTCAGGCAAAGTTTGCTGAGGGCATTCGTAGTTTTTCTCCAAGACTGAGATGGTGCCATGACATACATAGGAGGGCAGGGTCTGTTGTGAAAAAAATGACAACTGGCAGGGAACCTAGACGAGTGGTGGAGCCATCTGCTTTGCATGCAGAAGGTCCCAGGTTCAATTCCCAGCATCTCCAGTAAATGGATCCCATGTTAGCAGGGCTGAGGCAGACCTGCCAGTCAGAGTAAACAGTACTTGTCTAGAATCATAGAATAGTAGAGTTGGAAGGGGCCTATAAGGCCATCTAGGTGGACTGAGGGTCCTGGGATGAGGCACATTTGTGCAACCTTCTGTATGATCTGGCTTGCCTGTTCGTGGGGCTGGGAGACGTTTGCCCACTAGCATCTCCCTTACCCCATGATATCCATCAGCGCTCATCTTCCATGCTAGTGCTCTGATTGCGGTTGTAAAGAACGTCAGAAGAGGCTGGCTGCCGGATCAAACCAGAAGCCCCTCTACGCCAGTGTTCTGTTTCTTGCAGTGACCAACCAGATGGTGATGGGAAGACCACAAGGAGGACTTGAGCACAGCAGCGCTCTCCCCTCTTGTGATCCCCCGTGACTGGTACTCGGAGGCATAAGCGGGCGGGGTATGCTGTCAAAAATTGGGAGGGATCCTGGCTTAGTGATAGAGCAACTGCTTTGCATGCAAAAAGCTCCAGGTTCAGTCCCTAGAATCTCCAGGTAAGGGCGAGAGAGATCACCACCTGGAACCCGGTAGAGCCGCTGCCAGTCAGTGTCGGCAATGCTGGGCTAGATAGAGCAATGATCTGACTTGGTATAAGGCAGCTATGCTCCTATGAAATCTTCTGGATTCACAAGCCTAGTGTCTGGTGCAGTTCAGCCCAGTTGCTGCTGGGTCAGAAATTCAGTATACATACCTGCCCGCCCCGGCCTCCCTGTTTTGTATCAACAGAGGACGACAACATGGCTGCAAAGCTGCTCTCCTACAACCGGGCCAACCGGGCTGTCGCCATCCTGTGCAATCATCAGCGGGCGACTCCCAAAACCTTTGAGAAGTCCATGCAAAATCTCCAAGCTAAGGTAACCCAGCAGAGAGGGCACAGAAATCTGATGGCTTCTCTAGATGGCCAGTATTCATTGTGATGCAGAACACTTATGTGGTGGTTAGACTATGGCTGCATACACAACCAGCTTAAAACGCAGCAAGGGCGTTCCTTTTCTCAATTCGGATTGAAGCTGGTTTGGGGGAAAACACAGCATTTGTACACCACTTCCCAAACTAGTAGTGGGAGCATGCTGAATGCAGAGTAAACAGAAGCGTGTACACAGTTTGAGTCCAGCCTTTATTGAGCATTCATGCTGATTTATCTACAGGGAGGTTATATGACAATGAGCATGCATCCTGAGTTGCTTGTGGAGTGTTTATACGTCTTCCTGTTAATTAACGTTTCCCTGCCAATTTCCAAACCCCCAAAAGTCTGGTGGTTGTTTTTTTTTAAAAAAGGATTTGCTATGCTAGGGCAACTAAATGCTTTAATCCACTTCAACTTGGTTGCCCTGATGGATGACCTTTATCGGGAGAAGGACAGGGGAGTGCGACCCTGTTATTCTTACTTGATCCCTTGGTGGCTTTTGATACCATTGACCGTGGTATCCTTCTGGGCCGACTTGGTGAGATGGGTATCGGAGGCACTGTTTTACAGTGGTTCCGATCCTATCTCCAATGACATTTTCAGAGAATAGCATTGGGTGATTATCTTTCGGCCCCCTGGCAGTTGTGCTGTGGGGTGCCTCAGGGTACCATCTTGTCACCCATGCTGTTTAACATCTATATGAAGCCCTTAGGTGCTGTCATCAGGAGATTTGGGGCGTGGTGTCGGCAGTGCACTGATGATTCCCAGCACTATTTCTCCATAACATCTGAATCGGGAGAGGCCGTGCAAGCCCTGGGCCGGTGCCTGGACTCGGGGGTGGGCTGGATTAGGGCCAATAAACTGAGTCTGAATCCTAGCAAGACGGAGGCGCTGTGGGTTGGTGGTTCCCGAGATCGGATGATTGGTCAGTTGCCTGCTTTGGATGGGGTCGTACTGCCTCTGAAAGAGCAGGTCCATAGTCTGGGGGTGCTCCTGGATCCATCTTTGTTGCTAGAGACCCAGGTGACCTCAGTGGCTAGGAGTGCCTTTTACCAGCTTCGGATGGTAAGACAGCTGCAGAAGTTTCTGGACTGGGATAGCCTGACCACTTTTGTCCATACACTGGTAACTTCCAGGTTGGATTACTGTAATGCTTCTATGTGGGGCTACCCTTGAGGTTGGTCCGGAAGCTGCAGCTGGTGCAAATGCGGCACCGAGACTGCTTACTGGAGCAGATTATCACCAACATGTCACTCCACTACTGAAAGAATTGCAGTGGCTACCTGTTAGCTACCGGGCCAAGTTCAAGGTGCTGGTTGTGGTGTACAAAGCCCTATTCGGCTTGGGACCAGAATACCTGAAAGACCGTCTTACCCCTTATATGTCCAGTCGATCACTGCGCTCTGCAGGTGAGGGCCTCCTGCAGATACCATCTTATCAGGAGGTCCATTCTGTACAACATAGGAAATGGATCTTTAGTGTGGCGGCACCTACACTTTGGAATTCCCTCCCCTTAAATATTAGACAGGCGCCATCTCTGTTAACTTTTTGGCACCTACTGAAGGCCTCCCTCTTTCAACAAGCCATTTAAGTAAAGACTTTATTCCAGTCTGCATCTGTGTTGGAATTGCTTTTTAATATATTTTTAAACCTTCTTTTTAAGATGTTTTTAAAGCTTTTAAAAAAAATGTTTTTAAAGATGTTTTGTATTTATATGTTTTTAATGGTTGTTGTGTTTTAATATATTTTAAAGTCTGTTTTTATGATGTTTTAAAGTGTTTTTAGTACTTTTGTTTGCTGCCCTCGGCTGCTGCTGGGAGAAAAGGTGGGATATAAATCAAATAGATAAATAAATAAAACTGAGCAAACCTAAAGTTCCAGTATGCGCTTAAATCCCTCCCGCAAAATACTGACATTCAGGAGGTACCCTGAAAATTGACTTGGGCTGTCTATTTGAGTGGGGTGGTTGGTTTCAGCTGTCTCATGCATGAATCTGCACAGTGTTTTGGGGGGTTTTTTTTGCAACTGCCATGTCTTAATATGGTGGACTTCTAACAGGGAGCAGCATCCCTTTTCTACAGCTCCTGGTGCACAGTTGGGGCTGATTGAGGGTTAAATGACCAGACTGATGTAGGCAGGAATCGGAAGAAGCTGTGGAGGGTGGGAAGGAGCGTGTTTTTCAGAAAGTGAGAAAGGACTGTGAAGACACTCTGTAACTGGATTTCCAGTCCGTCCACATTTGTCTAGAAAGACAGGGCCTGAATCTGAAGCCTCCTGGATTTTTGCTGTTCCAGATTGATGCCAAAAAGGAGCAACTGATTGCTGCAAAACAAGAGCTCAAGAATGCAAAGGCAGATCACAAAGCCAAAAAGAACGTGAAATCGAAAGCGTGAGTGATCCCGGTGTCTCTTCAGTCCTGGATTATTTAAATTAACTATTGTGGTGTTCCTCATAGAACTGGTGCATGGGAAGCTAATTAAATGTCATTTTTCCATTTGCAGGATTGCCTTAGCAAAGTGGTCACTTTGTGTGATGAATGTTATGCTGGAAGTGGCCCTGTATTGTCACAAAAACATGTGAAGAGCCTGGTTGCTGGATCAGGCCAATGGTCTGTTTAGTCCAGCATCCTGTATTTTTCAGTGGCCAACCAGGTACCTCCAGGAAGCCAGCAAGCAGGGTATGAAGGCAGCAGCCCTCCTCTGGTGTTGCTTCCCAGCAGCTGGCTTTTGGAGGTATACTGCCTTTGAAGCTGGAGGTTTCATATAACCTTCATGACTAATAGCTACTGACAGATCTTTTCACCTTCATTTAAGCCAGTGCTCATCACCACCTCTCACAGGAGTGAATTCCATAAGTTTTATTCATGTGTTATATGAAGAAGCCCTTTCTTTCTGCCGGCCCTAAATCTGCTGCCAGCCAAATTCATTGGATGACACTGAGCACTAGCATCATGAAAGACAAGCATTTTCCCCACTGCCTATTTCCTCTGCACCATGCATAATTTTATAAACCTTTTATTTGTCCTGTCAGTCATCTTTTTACTAAACCAAAATCTTAGACGTAACTATCAAAGATGGGCACAGCCAAAATCTTAAAAAGAGAATAGAGTGGCCACTTCCATGATACTTTGTTAGCGAACCATGAGGACTAGCTGCTTTCCTTCTTGTTGGCGGTTCCATTTTCATGTATACGATGCCTCTTTTTCAAACCAGTGCTGTGGAAAAGAAACGGAAACTGATAGAGAAGATAGAAGAGCAGCTGGAAAAACTGAGCCTGCAAGCTACAGACAAGGAGGAGAATAAGCAGATTGCTCTGGGCACGTCCAAGCTGAATTACCTGGACCCCCGCATCAGTGTGGCCTGGTAGGTGAATGTTTTGGGCAATGCAGTCCTGCTTGTAACAGGGAGGTTGGTGCGTGTGGTGTATTTCCCCCCAAGAACGAAAGTTCAGTGCCAAGAGCCCTCCTTGGTCTGATACCAGAATGCCCCCTTTTCTGGTTATTTATTTATTTATTACTAGCATTTATTAGTCGCTTTTTTCAACAGTAGAACTCAAAGCGACTTACAAAAACACCTAGAAATAGCTTGCAACAAAAGCAAACATTTACAAAACAATTTCAAGCAAAATAATGCAACCATAATAGAAAAAATAGTTTTTGTGTTGTAATGTTTGCTATCTCCACACTATAACTATAACATAACATATATTACAGAAGACCACATTACACATCCAATCAATGCTGCGAGAGCAGGAGAAAACTTAAAGCAGTTTCAGCTTAGCTACTTAGCTGATGCCGTTATTTTTGCCCATAGGTGTAAAAGGTTTGGTGTACCCATTGAGAAGATTTACAACAAGACCCAGAGAGACAAGTTTGCATGGGCGATAGCAATGGCGGACGAAGATTTCGAGTTCTAAGGAGATCTAGACTGCCTCTTGCTTCCTTTAGCTGCTTGGTGGCATTTTTATGCCTTTATTGTGACTTCCCCCCCTTTCCTTTTCTTTTTTTGCAGGCAAAATACATCTCTAAAGGAAGACTTAGTGCCTTAGAACATTATCTTTTGTGTAAGATGGTAGAAATGCACTTCAGAAGTGTGGGTCTCAGTGTGGGAGTGGCCCACTGGTCTCTTCGCAGTGACTCACTGGCTCGGGGCTTGTTGGTCTTGTCTGCACTGCAGATTTAAACTGGTTTACAGCTGTCATCACCCCCCCCCCCCAAAAAAAGAATCTTAGGAAATAATGGTTCTGAAATGGGGTCATTGCAAGATAACCCCTTGCACGTTTCAGAAACTACAACTCCCAGGGTTCTCTGAAGGAAGCCATCGCTATGAAAGCCAGTCCATGCTTCTATAGCCTAGAGTTACGACTAACAATTATCTTTTCTGTGCCTGACTCATGAGATGGTCAGGTCAGTGTAACAGCCCAATGGGAAAGTGTACTTCTACCGTTTTGTTTAGCCTATATGTGTGGGTTTTGTAGTAAATTCAGGTGGTCCGGAACTTGGTGTTACAGCCTACCTCACACCCATCCTTTTAAAGGGTACATCATTTTCCTAATCCGGCCCCTGTTCTCTGTATCAGAGATACTCTTCTTCCCATCCTTAGCTTCACTAATTTGCACAATCAGGAATTTGTGGCTGTGCTTTGAAAGCTCCTAGTCCCTATTAGGGTGTAGGCTAGAACAAACAACTGGATTTGTAGTCACAAGAGCCTTAGTAGTTGTTCAACGATAGAGGGCAGAAGGATGGGTCCTTCAGAACATCATCTTTCCTCTGCAACCCATGGCATATAATCTTTTGGAGAGAGAACTCACCCCCTATTGCATCAGAGGGCAGGAAATGTTATGTTTTATGAAAAAGTAAAAAAGCAGCACTGACCTGCCACAGAGTGGAACTCATAACATTCAGCGGCTGACACTTGAAATCCCACAAGAATCTTTGGTTTGCACTATGTATAGACTCTTGACAAATCTAGTGTTTGTTAATTTCTGTGGAATCGTCGTGGTTTGATTTAAGAAGGTACCTAGTTCAGCAAAAAGAATCCTATATGTAGCAGAGCGTTAGACATAAAATTGGGGTGTGGCAGGGGAAGAGGAAACTAGATTGCAAAAGGTTATAATGTAGCTCTGGCATGAACATACCAGTGCATTGCACAGAAGTTTGTTAAGCAGTTTTCCTAGGTTATTGTGGTGGGTAGGTGGGCTCATCTGTTTCTAATGGAAGAAATACTGTGGATTTTGCACATTCTGATAACATCACTTCTAGTTTGCTAGTATTCCTACAAAGGCAGGCATAGGTGGGTTTTGTTTCAATACAAAATGCTAACCACTGGTGACTTTTCACCACACCAGACACACTTGTAAAGCAGTTGTAGGTTCTTAGAAGTGCTCTTGTGTTTAGCAATTTCCTGCAGTTGCATCAGATTTCAAGGAAATCAGCTAGATTCTTGGGTGATTGTTCCTTTGTTGCTTTGATGTAGTTCATTAAAATATGAATATTTTTTGTCTATAATGGTCTTTGTTTTTATGAATGTGTGTGCAGTTTCATATGCACTGGAGGTACATGGGCATGGGCTGTAGCTCAGCGATAGATCATCTGGTTCGCATGCTGGAGGTCCCAGGTTCAATTTCCCAATGGCATCTCCAGCTAGTGCTGGGAGTATCTCCTGCCTTGAAACCCTGGAGAGCTGTTGCTACTCTGTGTAGGCAATACTCAGCTAGATGGACCAATGGTCTGACTCAGTAAAAGGCAGCTTCCTATGTTCGTAAATGTATCTACAAAAGAAGCATCCCTCCCCCAGCTTTGAAGAGTCAACTTCTAGAGGGAGTGGAACCCTGACAGTTGCTAGCAGGTCATTTAAAGCAAAAAGCAAAAGTAGGGATGGTGGCCAGAAATTAGGGACAGTGGAAGCACTTGGGGAGTACTCCAAAATTGTAGGGAGGTTAAAATTCTCAAGAGAGACACATTTTGTGTTGATAATTCCCATCCCGGCTGTGCTGGTTGGGGCTGATGGGAGGGCACCAAGTTGGCAAAGGCTGTATTGTAGCACAATGGAAGGTGGTTTCCGCCCTCCCCACCCTCCTTAGTTCTTCACAATGGCAGTCCTGTTCTTCCACTAGGTGTTCTGTGAGTCAGCAACTCTTTCTTTTTTGGGAATGTTATCCCTGAGCTGAACAATGGACGCCTTCTGCGATTGATGTTTATGTAAGCATTTAGGAAGATGAGTCACCCAACAACCATGTTTCCCACATGGTGCTGCACCCAGCTGTCTTGCAATTCAAAGGCAGGCATAAACCCATCCCAATAAGATTTCATCTGGGATATGCTGCTTGCTTCTCGGCACCGTGGATCATGAATATGGGGGCTAAGGTGGAATGGATTTAGAGAAGCGTCGGAGAGATCACACTGGATGAGCATCACTCATCTTGGGACATCCTGAAGAGCAGTTCTACTCTGTTGGCCACAGATGCTATTGAACGTCCACACGTAGGGCCAAGCTGGGCATGTTGTGAAATGCATCTTCACACATAGCATGCTCATTTTTAAAAATGCAGATAGGCACAGGCCATAAATAAGGCAAGGAGGGAGGGGGAGTTTTTAACCCTTTTCTGCTGTGATCATGACAAACATGCTCCTTTGAAGCAGATCTTTGCCTCGGGAAATCCCCCATCAGCACCAATGCAAGGAAAGGGTTCAAACTCCCCCGCCCTGCCTGCTGCAATTCTCATAAGGCTCCACCTGTCCAGCACGGTACTATATGCATTTTTAAAAGTTCACACATTTATTTGTGTCCCACCCTTCCTCCCAGCAGGAGCCCAGGGTGGCAAACAAAGCACTAAAACACTTTAAAACATCATAAAAACAGATCTTAAAATACATTAAAACAAAACAGCATTAAAAACATTTTGAAAACAACCTTAAAAAAGGGTTTAAAACATTATTAAAAAACAAACAATTCTGACACAGATGCAGACTGGGATAGGTGTCAGCTTAAAAGGCTTGTTGAAAGCCTTGCATTTTGTTTGGCCCTCAAAGGCTCTTGAGAAAAGTTTGGAGCGATGATCAGAGAGGTTTTAGACTTGTCATCACCTGATTAAACCATTCATGCCTTGGGGAGGAGCCATAGCTCAATGGTGGGGCACCTGCTGTGCGTGAGGAAGGTCCCAGGTTTGGTCCCCAATGGCGGCATCTCCAGGTAGGGGTGGGAGAGACTCCTGCTTGTAACACTGGAAAGCCACTGCCAGTCAGTGCAGACTATACTGAGCTAGATGGACCAATTGTCTGGGTATAAGGCAGCCGCCTCTGTGTGTACTATTTTGTGGTTTTTCTCCAGGCAAGGAAAGCAATGCACTCCCTGTACCTGCCAATCAGGTCAGTTCCCCAATTCCATACTCTGTTAAGTCTTGGAATATGTCCAGGCATATACCCAGGGCCAGCGCCAAAGGGCAGTCAAGTCAGGCCCTGGCCGGGGGCCCTGCCACCCAGAGGGGTCCCTGAAGGGCCTCTCCTTAGGGTGGGAGGGTAGCATTCTTGTTCCACAATCTGCAGCAGCGTAGACTCCTGACTCTGCCATGGATCGCAGAGAGGGAGCTCCCAGAACCCCTATACAGACCACGTGGACCCACGGTGACCGTCCCCACACCCCACCTACCTCTCCCATTGCCATGAATGCTGTGTGCACATACCTACCATTAACCAAGATGGCAGCGGAGGCTTCTCTAAGGGGCTGATGCCCCTAGTGCATAGCATAGTGCATATGTGTGCCATCAACTAAGATGGCGGCAGGGGCATGAGCCCCTTAGGGAAACTCCTGCTCCCATCTTGGTTGATGGCAACCATGTGCACACAGCGCACAGGGCATTCTCATGAAGCAATCGAGAGGTAGGTAGGGTGTGCGTGCATGTGCTGTGGGCCTGGGACAGGCTGGTGCCAGCCCTTCATATGCCTGTATTCAGTGGTGACTGGTGCCCATCGATATGTGGAGCTAGAGCTAAGACAGATGGAGCCAACTAGGCTGGATTGCTGTAATGCGCTCTATGTGGGGCTGCCCTTGAGGTTGGTCCAGAAGCTACAGCTGGTGCAAAATGCAGCAGTGAGACTGCTCACTGGGGCAGGGCATCACCAACATGTTACTCCACTGCTGAAAGAATTGCACTGGCTGCCCATTTGCTACCGGGCCAAGTTCAAGGTTTTAGTTTTGGCGTACAAAGCCCTATACAGGTTGGGACCAGGATCCCTGAAAGACTGTCTTACCCCTTATATGCCCAGTCGATCTCTGCGCTCTGCAGGTGAGGGCCTCCTGCAGATACCGTCTTATCAGGAGGTCCGTTCTGCACAACATAGGAAGCAGACCTTTAGTGTGGCAGCACCTACCCTGTGGAACTCCCTCCCGTTGAATATTAGGCAGGCACCATCTCTCTTATCTTTTCGGTGCCTATTGTAGACCTTCCTGTTTCAACAAGCCTTTTAAGTTGAGACCTTATCCCAGGCTGCGTCTGTGTTGGAATTGCTCTTTAATATGTTTTTAAGCTTTTTTTAAAAAACCAATATGTTTTTAATCTTTTTTTTAAAGATGTCTTGGAAGCTTTTTAAAAAAATGTTTTTAAAGATGTTTTGTTTTAACGTATTTTAAAGTCTGTTTTTATGATGTTTTAAAGTGTTTTTAGGGCTTTTGTTTGCCGCCCTGGCCCCTGCTGAGAGGAAGGGTGGGATATAATTCAAATAATAAATAAAATACATAAACTAATTCTAATTTTGTCCCCATCCTCCCTATTTTGAGTTCTACAAGGGCAACACTGTGTCTGAGGAGGAAGAGGTTTGACAGCAGCACGGCCCCCTTGGCTGGTTGAAAGTAAGAAGGCAGGCAGGTGGGGACTGGCGGAGTGCAGTCTGAGGCTGGTGGGGCAGTGCCCCATATGCCCTCATGGGCCAGCCTCCCCTGCCTGTCTCCCTGAAAGTGTTGGTTGACTGGATGTGACCGTATACTGCACAGGGCACAAGTGATTCTCCACCTTCTGCATTTATGCTCCAGACATCCTCAAGGACTCTGGAACAGTCCCAGCCGTGTACCGACGCATTTTGTTCCTCAAAGTACCAGGAGAAGCAGGCATGTTCTTGGCTGCATTTCTCCCTCCCGTTGTTCCCATGAATTATGGTTTTCAGTGAGGCACGCAGGTGAGACTCTTTCACTCAAGCACATGCACAAACTTTGGGGAACCCCGCAAAGTTCCTGGCAAGGATCACAGCTGAGATATGGGCAATTTGTCACAGGAGGTAGCTCTTAAAAGCAATTTGTCCCAGACAGCCTGGAATGGAGAGAGTTTCCTGGAAAATCACATCCCACCTGCAAAAGGTTGAGAACATTTATCCAGTCGTAGGGACTGGGGAGCTTGGAATCCATCAACAGCTGGGGGGCAGGCTAGCCAACATTGGCTTAGAACAGAGATAGTGGACCTCCCAAAATGAAGGAGGTGTGAAAATTGGAGGGCAAAATATCAACAATTTAAGATATACAGACAATACCATGCTACTAGCAGAAACCAGTAATGAAGAGTTATGTAACTTTAAAATTGACAATGAGGTCATTGAACTTGTCAAGGATTATCAATACCTTGGCACAGTCAACCAAAATGGAGACAATAGTAAAGAAAGTGGAAGAAGGCTAAGACTGGGGAGGGAAGCTATGAGAGAACTAGAAAAGGTCCTCAAATGCAAAGATGGATCACTGAACACTAAAGTCAGGACCATTCAGACTATGGTATTCCCAATCTCTATGTATGGATGTGAAAGTTGGACAGTGAAAAAAGCGGATAAGAGAAAAATCAGCTGATTTGAAAGGTGTTGCAGGAGAGCTTTGCGCATACCATGGACTGCGAAAAAGACAAATAACTGGGTGTCAGAACAAATTAAACCAGAACTGTCACTAGAAGCTAAAATGATGAAACTGAGGTTATCATACTTTGGACACATCATGAGAAGACATGATTCACTAGAAAAGACAATAATGCTGGGAAAAACAGAAGGGAGTAGAAAAAGATGAAGGCCAAACAAGAGATGGGTTGATTCCATAAAGGAAGCCACAGAGCTGAACTTACAAGATCTGAACAGGGTGGTTCATGACAGATGCTCTTGGAGGTCGCTGATTCATAGGGTCGCCATAAGTCGTAATCGACTTGAAGGCACATCACAATAACAAAGAGACTTCAGGACTTCCTGTCTGTCCCTTGGGATTTGTGCTTTGTAGCGACATTCCTACTTGCCCGAAAACAAATACTCAGTGTGATGCAAAACCTTGCATGCTTCTATACAAATCAGAAGTTCTTTTGATAAAATATATCATCTCAGTATAAATATATTTGTCACACTCGTGATTTCAGGCTGAACAAGCACTGTTCAGAAGGTAGCTTGCTCTAGCTTCCAGAACGTAAATGAGATTATCACTGTAATGGTTCTTAATTCATAATTAATTCACAGAGCTTTATAATTTATAATTACATGGCTTCTTAATTGTTCATGAAATTAGCTGGCACCCTCTTTGTAAAAATGTCACTTTCAACCCCGCATTGTGCACCCACTCAAAGTTCTATCTCTGTTGTATAATAATGATGTTCTGCATTTAGAGGCCACGGATGCTTCATGTGGGCCAAGCTAGTTACTTCACACTCACCCTGAGGAACAATCCTGACAAGCCTTGCTCAAATTCAGCCCTGCTTTCATTCTCTCTGTTCTTGAGAGCAAATGCCAAGTTTCTTGAAATTCTTAGAAGCTGGATGCAATGTGCCACATAAGCAAATTTATGCAGATTTACTCAGTTTCAGTCACTGAATACACTTTCTCTTGATGCAAGATACTTGTTTGGTTTGGATGATGATGATATCATAGCCAAGGTTCCCGCACATGGTTTCCATTATACATCAAGACGATCCTTACAGTAATAAACAATGAATAAATAAAAAATATAATTTAACTACAACTAATACAGTCTTCATAAATAAATCTTAATTGATGACTTAATCTGACATAGAGGTTCAAGGTAAAAGTTAAATCAATGTATTATGGAGGACGTAAGTGCATATAAGAGGGTAAGAGCATCACAATTATTTCATTCTTGTATATTCTCCCAAAGGGGAAAAGGAATAAAGGCAAAGTAGAAAGAAATGTTTGGTTTTTACTTGGTTTAGTTATGCACTCTTTGCACGTGCGATGCCACCTGTTGATGCAGCTGCTGGGAGCCAGAAACTGTGTGAGATACCTGTTGCATGTTCCTTGGAGTCTGGGTTTACCAAGAATACCTTGTCACTCAGTGCCAAACACACGCATGCAAGGGCTGGAACTCGTGGCCTGTGATCTGGGCCCCTTCCCACTCACATTTGTCCTTCCTCCAATTGCTCCATTGCTTTCCCACATCCCTATATTCTAATTTTCTGGCATGATGTGTGGGGAAAGGACATCTCCCTCCCCACCAGCCCAGAGGTGCTCTTTCCAACAGACTTTCAGAGAAGTCACGCCTGTTCTCATTATCCAGGGCTATGTCAACCTTGCATGATATATATTAGTTCTTGTTATGTGCCTTCAAATTGATTATGACTTATGGGGACCCTATGAATCAGGGACCTCCAATAGCATCTGTTATAAACCACCCTGTTCGGATCTTGTAAGTTCAGGTCTGTGGCTTCCTTTGTGGAATCAATCCATCTCTTGTTTGGCCTTCCTCTTTTTTTACTCCCTTCTGTTTTTTATTGCCTTTTTGTTGTCTTTCCTAGTGAATCATGTCTATATCTTTTAAAAAAGGAGTTCTTTCTTTGGATGCAAGAGGTGCTCCTAGGTTCAGTTGCGAGCCAAGCCCCCCCCCCCTTGGTGATAGAGGGGCCACAACTCTAGAAATTTTGTGGAAGGGCCATAGTTTAGTGTAGTCTTCCTTAACCTGCTGCTGTTGAGACTATAGCTCCCATTGGCCCTGGCCACTGGCCATGCTGGTGGAGCTGATATGAGTTTGAGTCCAAAACAGCTGGAGGAGGGCATCGGGTTGGGGAAGGCTGGCTTAGTGGCAGAGCACATGCTTTGCATGCAGAAGGTCCTGGGTTCGACCCCAGGCACCTCCAGGTATGTCTGGATAAGGATAGAGACACACTCCCTGTTCTGCCAGTTCCAGTCCATCTCTACCTCTCTCTTCTGAAAACAGGGACAGGATGCTAGTAATACCCCGCCCCTTTTTACTGTAAAGCCTAGTGGGATCAGCTTGAGTGCGTTGTGTTTTTTTAAAATTCAGCATCAAAGAGATTTCACAGCCAAGGTGCTGGTTTTAACTTAGAAAGCCTTACATGGCTTGAGACCACAATACCTGATGGAACACTTCTCCCGACACGAACCCACCCGTACACTACGCTCAACATCCAAGGCCGTCCTCCAGGTGCCTACTCCGAGGGAAGCTCGGAGGATGGCAACAAGGGAGAGGGCCTTCTTAGTTGTTGTTGTTGTTATGTGCCTTCAAGTCGACTACGACTTATGGCGACCCTATGAATCGGCAGCCTCCAAGAGCATCTGTGGTGAACCACCCTGTTCAGATCTTGTAAGTTCAGGTCTGTGGCTTCCTTTATGGAATCAATCCATCTCTTGTTTGACCTTCCTCTTTTTCTACTCCCTTCTGTTTTCCCCAGTATTATTGTCTTTTCTAGTAAATCATGTCTTCCCATGATGTGTCCAGAGTATGATAACCTCAGTTTCATCATTTTAGCTTCTAGTGACAGTTCTGGTTTAATTTGTTCTAACACCCAATTATTTGTCTTTATTGCAGTCCATGGTATGCGCAAAGTGCTCCCCCAACACCACATTTCAAATGAGTTGATTTTTCTCTTACCTGCTTTTTTCACTGACCAACTTTCACATCCATAAATAGAGATCGGGAATACCATGGTCTGAATGATCCTGACTTTAGTGTTCAGTGATCCATCTTTGCATTTGAGGACCTTTTCTAGTTCTCTCACAGCTGCCCTCCCCAGTCCTAGCCTTCTTCTGATTTCTTGACTATTGTCTCCATTTTGGTTAATGACTGTGCCAAGGTATTGATAATTCTTGACAAATTCAATGTCCTCATTGTCACCTTTGAAGTTATATAAATCTTCTGTTGTCATTACTTTAACAGTTATATTAATGCAAATCATAATAAGCATTGTCATCAAAATAATTCATAAGTTATTTCAGTCATATCCTCACCTGAAAGCCTGCCAGAAAAGGTGCATCTTTCCCTGTTTCCTAAAAGAAAACAGTGATGTGAGTTGATGCACTTCAGTGAGGAGAGTGTTCTATAGACGTGGAGCCACCACTTCAAAGGCCCTTCCTCAGGCTCTGGTGCCATGTAAGAAGAACGTAAGAAGAACCTGGCTGCTGGATAAGGCCGAAGGGGGCCCATCGAGTGTATCAACCTGTCCTCAAAGTGGCCAACCAGATACCCCAATGGGAAGCCCGTAAGTGCTCTCCCTACACTTCATCCTGCCCAGAGACCACCAGCTGGGACTCATCCACTGATCCTACAGGATGGGTTAGCATTTGGAACAATTGGTTGGCCGTGGATATAGAGGCAGCCCACCATCCGGATGACCCAGCAGCTTCCCAGGGACAGCATGGGACATTTTGCTGCCTGAGGCAAAGAACAAACTGCTTCCCCTCCCCCTGGACGAGCAATACTGGCAAGAGGCTAGCATCGTCCACCCACACAGCAGCCGCTTCATTATGGGGTCAGAGGGTAGGCTGCATGCACAGCTCTGCCCTCCAACCCAAGGGTACAGCCAGAGGGCCCAGGAGCTAGGAGGCTATTGTCACTGCTCACTGAGCATCTACCATCTGAGGCAGTGGCCTCACTCTGCCTCATGGTAGAGCTGGCCCTGGTCCTTTCCAAGATTCTGCACTTTGCCACATTAGCATTCCTTCCTTAGGTGGCTTCTTCCTTTAATGCCAGAGGGAATGGCGATGGCCATTGAAAGGGGGATTAAGCAACTTCCTAGCCATACAATCACAAGTTGGAAGCGGTCACGGAGGTCATCTAATCCATCCCCGGTCAATGCAGGAAACAGGCTGCTATAGCATCCATGACAGCTTCTGATAGGAGAGCCAGTGTGGTGCAGTGATTAGAGTGTTGGACTATGATCTGGGAGACCAGGGTTCAAATCCCCACTTAGCTATGAAGTTCACTGAGTGACCTTGGGCCAGTCAACAACTCCCAGCCTAACCTACCTCACAGGGTCATTGTGAGGATAATGTGGAGCAAGGGAGAGCCATGTAAACCACCTTCAGCTTCTTGGACGAAAGGTGAGATATAAATGAAAGAAGTAACTAAAAATAAAATAATAATTACTGTAAATCTTAACAGAGCTGCCATGTTTAGAAGAAGTGTATCTCAGCGAACAGTGAGGGAATCCTGTTGCCGTAACACCCGGCTTGTGAGCTCTTGGCTTGCCACCGTTGGAAACCAGATGCTGGGGTGATAGACGTTTAGTCTGATCCAACAGGACTATTCTTCCATCTCCCAATATTACCCAACCCCAGGTCCTGTTGCCACACAATGGCTGCAATGTATTTGCATAATTCCACCAGGATGGAAAAGTCAGGAGGTATATTTTAATGTTGCACAGACTTCCTCATCTCTGAGGTGCATTTACTGGAAAAACCACATGCCCAGCTTCAAAAGGCAGGCAGGCAGTCCACCTTAGGCCATGTTATCCCAGGACTGGAGACACAAATCCAAGTCAGAGATTGTCATGCTCTATCACAGTTGTGATCATGCTTGCAATCTGCTGGAATGAGTAAACTTCAGTCAGTTGCTATTGTTCATTTATATCATGCTTTCATAAGAGGGAGTGCCTCTTCTCAGATGATGCCTGCTGTGAGACATACATGTGTAATCTAAAAACCAAGTGCATTGTTTTATTTCTCCTCAAGAACACAAGAAGGTCCGGGCTGCTAGATCAGGTGAAAGATCCTTCAAGCGCAGCATTGTGTCCTCACAGTGGCCAACCAGATGTCCCAATGGGAAGCCACAAAGCAGGACCTGTGCACAACAGCACTGTCTCCACTTATGACCGGTCACCACACAAGTGTTTTAGAGACACTCTCAGACTATGGATTCTTGGGGGTACCCCTTCCAGAGATCTAGCTGATGAGACCACTGCATGCAACAGGAGCAGATTTTTGTTTGCCGCAGAGTGGCTGAGGGTTGGGACCATCTAGGATCAATCCAGGATCACAAAAATAGCTTTTCAGTCTTTGGGGCAAATTTATGCAGAGGGGGGATGGTTTGGGCAGAGTTGGATTGGGGAGGGAGAGGCTTTGATGGGATGGAGACAAGGGAAAAGATGGTGGAAATGGTTCAAGGCTTTGCAGCACACCCAATTTACAGAGGCACCATCTGCCCCTTGGCAATTGGACATTTCTGAAGGTAAGGTGTCATACTTCACCCACACACATTCCACTGTTCACAAACAATCTCACCCCCTGGATAAGAGTGGAGCAATCCAGCTCATCCCCACCTCAGTCGATCTTCCCAGCACATCTAACAAGTTTATTCATCTGCCCTGGAGGATCCTATTCCTTGAAGTTGCCACGACCAAGGAGAACCCTCAAAGATGAAGTCCTACCTCATAGTCCTCCTCGGCGTGCTGCTTCTCTGCACAAACCAAGGTAAGCCTGTCCTGCTTCCCCTGCACAAGCTACTAGTCCCTCTTGCACAATATCCTTATTTCAGAAGTGTTCGGATTTGGCTGTTTTTCACGAAATGCACTTCAGCCTTGGGCACAGATGGGAATATCCATTTCCAGCTCGGTCCAGCTCACCTGTCTGTGTTCTCCTTGATGGCAGGTATTTGTTGGCATTCGGTGGTATAAAATCCAGATCAGTGTGATGGTTCTTCAGGTGCTGTATAAGGCAGCTCCTGGTGAGCCTTCTTCAACCCTCCCCACCTAAAATACGGTTTTGCACAGCTAAAGTGCACCACACAGACTTGGGCTTCAGTCCCTGAGAAAAATATTCTCCTGTCCCGGCAATGGGACTCTCATATACTAAGTACCTACTTCCTTGGGACAGATGATAGCCTGCACGCTGCAAAAGCTGAATGGGAAGGAAGAGATGGAGAAGATAAATGACAAGGAGCAGCAACAGGCATGGTGAAAAGCAGGGTTCATGGTAGAGGAGGCGAGAGGAGGTAGTGGAACCAAGGTGTAAGAGAGTCTAGGGAAAATCTCACCCAGGGTCGAAGGACAAAAGAAGCCATGTGTAAGAAAGGATAAATCTGTCTGTTGCCAGTCTGTGCCAATTTTGCTCGAGTCACTCGTCAGTTGTAACCTATTTCCACATTGATCTGTGAGTTTAAAAAATAAATAAACTGCATTTAAATATGTATTCCTAAAACATGCATTATCTCAAAATTCACATTTTAAAAGACTTTATGTTGTGCTTTTTTGAGATGAGAGCTATGTCAGAATGTTCAGGAAGTGCAAAAGCTGGTGGGTTAACTACATTCCAACCCACAATTTTTTCTGGGAGATGCAGATCAGGTCCATCCATATCAGAACCTATCAAGATCAAGTTCCTGAAGTGTGCCTAATTCTATGCTGTGGTCAAGCAAAGGGCTTTGAGAAGCTAAGGAAGCGATGACCTCCTAAGGGACTTTGAGAGCTTAAAAAAAGACCTCAAACTTCTCATACAGATGTCAGCTAACTAGCTAGATGTTTGGCTGAAGTTTTTGGGTTGCTGGGAGATTGTACAACCACTTGATCACAAACCACCAAAGAGAAAGCTTTGCAGTTACCTTTGTACTCACTGCAGCTGGAAAGGCAGCTTCACAATGATGGTGGTGTTTTTTATTATAGTTATTTTACAAAAATTATATACTGCTTAAAATATTCACAAGAAAATACAGATCAAATTTTAGAAACATATTAAAATTGATCAGAATATTGATAAAATCAGCCATTTTAAAACAAATATACATAATGGGTTTTATCCAACCATGTTGTTCCATTAGTGCAAGGACTTCTGCCTGCACA
Source organism: Rhineura floridana (assembly GCF_030035675.1). Taxonomy (NCBI): domain Eukaryota; kingdom Metazoa; phylum Chordata; class Lepidosauria; order Squamata; family Rhineuridae; genus Rhineura; species Rhineura floridana. The sequence continues at coordinate 318,643,485 of NC_084480.1, read as the reverse complement.
GTGGGGCTTCCTTTTTCTCCCCTCTTCCCACGTGTTCCTGTGCCCTCCCAAATAAATTCTGGGGGTCTCCCCCCCCAACTCACTGGAGCAGATTGAAGGGGGCAGGGGAAGACGAGAGGGAGTCCCGTAGGCACAACTCCTCGTGCTAATGGGATGACTTCATTGGATGCATCACAACAAGATTACATGTCGGGGTTGGCTTGGCTAAACAAAAATGGTTTTTAGCAGACATTGAAAACGGTACAATGGGTTGTATTCAACTAACTTTTACTCAGAATAGACCCATTAAAATTATTGAGCCTAAGTTAGTCATGGCCATTAATTTCAATGGGTCTACACTGAGTAAATGTTACTTGAACGTAACCAAATGAATACACCTGCCTAATATCAACAGGCAGGGACTTCTGGAGAGTTTGTCCTGCCACACTACAGGACCGATTCCTTGCAAGCGTGCAAGGAAAATTATGCTATGCAATAATATTTCCTGAACTCTCTCTGCACACTGTGATATCATTGTCATTTCGAGGACTTTGTTGGGTCCCAATCCCATGGGACAGCATAGGGGAAAATAGAGGGTTGCTCCCAATGAGTCTATGGATATGACAATTTGTTGCAGCCCAGGGGCAATTTCAGCCTCATTTCCAGCATTTGGCAGGAGCAGCGCTGGCGAGTTGATACAATAAACTATTTTTTACAAAGAAGAAAAAGTATTTAAAAGACAGGTCCTCAGACCACCTCATAAAAGTGAGTTATTCTCTTTATTTTCAGGGGCAAACATTCATGTGGATTTCTTTCTTTTTAATTCCTCAGAAACAGAATGTAACAGATTTAAAGACAAAAATGGCAAAACTTTTTTTTTGAACGGGAATTAGAATGACACATCAATCCATACAATCAGACCAAAACAGGCTATTTTATTTCATTTGTTGTAAAATAATAAGCTCAAGGAGGTGAACGGCATGAAGATTTATCCCCAGAGAGTGGAACAATGCTGAAATCAAATGTATTTGGTTATTATCAATGTATATATGGTGCATTATATGCAAAAAAGACACTTACAATCTAAGCTTTTTAAACAACAGAACAGAAGTGAAAGGCAAGTGTAACAAACTTAATGAGTTGTGCCCAGTGCTCATCCTACTCAGAGTAAACCCACGGAAAATGAATGGCTCCAACATAGGGTCCTTAATTTCAGTGGGTTTAATCTGAGTATAATTTAGCTGGGTGCCCAGCCTCCAAGAGGTCTTCTGTATCTTTAAAAGTTGTGCAGGGGGAAGGGAGAATTCCACCTTGTGGTTTTTCCCATTACAGTGTTGCAAGAACACCTGCACTTGGCTGACTCTCTCTTCTCCTAAAGATACAGGATCAGTCTCAGGCCCTGAACCCGGCAAGCCTAATTGGAACATATTATCTCCTGTTTGTAGTTTGGGCTAACAGAGTTAAGAAGGTAGAGCCCTCAAAAGAAGTGTCGAAAAAAAAGGTGAGAGGAGAAAAGGGATTTGGATGGGGGAGCTCTCACAGTTAGAGCATGGGAACAAGAAATATGGAGTCAGGTTCTCGGACAAAATGTTTCAGAGGCGAGCCTGTAATAGCAGATTCATGGAGCACAAGGAAAGTAAGAGTAGGAAACAGGATAAAGGGGAAGCCTAGGGAAGGAGTGTAGTGATGAAAACGGACCCTGAGCTCATACAGCAACAGCCCCACTCCGTGTCCGCTGAAGTAAAAATATATTGCCACTCTGAAGACCTTCTGGGGTGATTGGCTTGTAGGATGCTGGAGGCATAGGGACCCTGCTCCCCAAAACATAAGGAGTCTAAAGACCCCCCGAGACCCTGGACGACTACACTTGGGTGATAAATGTAGAGTGAATGTAAAACAACACTTAAATGCTTTTACTCTACTTCCTTTACTCCTTGCATTGTCTTTTAACAGTTCATCTGCTGGTGTGCTTCACGTGTGAAAAAAAGACCAGCAACTGGTCTTGCCTGAAGCCCTCCAAGTGCTCAGAGAATGACAAGCACTGTGTGACCACCGTTGCCTCTTTTGGAGTCGGTACGTTGAAAGCAGGTTGTTGGTTCATTTGGACAAGTAACCCATTTTTAAACTCTAACAGGGTAGCTGTTATAGCAATAAAAACAACGGCAGCACATTTGAACATACGCTTTGCATGCAGAAAGCCCCAGATCCAGTGTCCTGTAGCTCAGTGGTAGAACACCTGCCTTGCATGCAGAAGGTCCCTGGTTCAATCCCTGGCATCTCTAGGTAGGGCTGGGAGAAACTCCTGCCTGGAATCCTGAGAGGCCACTGCCAGTCAGTGTAGGCAATCCTGAGCTAGATGGCTCTTTGGTCTGCATTGGTGCAAGGCAGCTGTCTAGATTCCATCATCTCCAGTGAAACAGACCTCCTTCTTCCGGAGAGACTGGCACAACCGTTTGGCCAGCCTGGTGCTCTCCAGCTGGCTGGGGCTGATACGAACTGTAGTCTAAAATGTTAGGAGGGTATCAAGCTGGCAAACGGTAGAGTGGACCAGGGTGGGCAGACTTCAGGCTTGTTGGATCTACTTTGGTTTTCTACTAAAACAAGATCTACCCACCCGAGCCAGGTGCAAAAGTCATGCAGTTAGAATTAAGGTGCCTCTGAGCACATTCTGAGCCTAGAATTTTGTTTTCAGTACCAGCACCGAACTAAGATCACAGTCCTTTCACACAAAAGCCCACTTATGGTTAGCTTTTCATTTCAAAAGCCTAATTTACATGGGAAACTATTGTTTTGTTGCTATCATTAAACAACTGGGAGTCAGGAAACTTTGCTGATCTGCTGAAAATTATCCAGAGATCCCAGTCCGCTTTCTGATAGTTGGGAGTAAAGCAACAATGTGTGTTACAAGTGACCTGAACCAGTGGGGGAGGGGGATGATAGCCAGAAAGACATTCTATTCTTCCCTTTGCTGATTCCTCCTCTAATGCGGTGTTGTTTTTGCAGGCTTTAATCCTCCCCTTCCTCCCTTCTCTTCCTGCCTTCATTCTAAGCTAGTTATTAATGGCTCCCTGAGTGGAAGCCACATGGCGTCAGCATGTATGAGTTTACCCCTTTGTAGTAATAAACCTTAAGATTCTTTATTCTTTCATCATATATATATGATGAAAGTTAAAGAGGAAAGCACAAAAAGAAGGTATCTAGGGATAATTAGGAAAGGTATCTAGGGATAATTAGGAAAGGTATTGAAAATTGAACAGCTGATATCATAATGCTGTTGTATAAATCTATGGTGCGGCCACATTTGGAATACTGTGTACAGTTCTGGTCGCCTCATCTCAAAAAGGATATGATAGAGTTGGAAAAGGTTCAGAAGAGGGCAACCAGAATGATCAAGGGGATGGAGCGACTCCCTTATGACGAAAGGTTGCAGCATTTGGGGCTTTTTAGTTTAGAGAAAAGGCAGGTCAGAGGAGACATGATAGAAGTGCATAAAATTATGCATGGCATTGAGAAAGTGGATAGAGAAAAGTTCTTCTCCCTCTCTCATAATACTAGAACTCGTGGACATTCAAAGAAGCTGAATGTTGGAAGATTCAGGACAGACAAAAGGAAGTACTTCTTTACTCAGCGCATAGTTAAACTATGGAATTTGCTCCCACAAGATGCAGTAATGGCCACCAGCTTGGATGGCTTTAAAAGAAGATTAGACAAATTCATAGAGGACAGGGCTATCAATGGCTACTAGCCATGATGGCTGTACTCTGCCACCCTAGTCAGAGGCAGCATGCTTCTGAAAACCAGTTGCCGGAAGCCTCAGGAGGGGAGAGTGTTCTTGCACTCGGGTCCTGCTTGCGGGCTTCCCCCAGGCACCTGGTTGGCCACTGTGAGAACAGGATGCTGGACTAGATGGGCCACTGGCCTGATCCAGCAGGCTCTTCTTATGTTCTTATGATTTATGTAACTTTAAAGTTGACAAGAGGACATTGAACTTGTCAAGGATTATCAATACCTTGGCATAGTCATTAACCAAAATGGAGACAATAGTCAAGAAATCAGAAGAAGGCTAGGACTGGGGAGGGCCGCTATAAGAGAACTAAAAAAGGTCCTCAAATGCAAAGATGAATCACTGAACACTAAAGTCAGGATCATTCAGACTATGGTATTCCCGACCTCTATGTATGGATATGAAAGGTAGACAGCGAAAAAAGTGCATAAGAGAAAGATCAACTCATTTGAAATGTGGTGTTGCAGGAGCGCTTTGTGCATACCATGGCCTGCAAAAAAGACAAATAATTGGGTGTTAGAACAAATTAAACCAGAACTATCACTAGAAGCTAAAATGATGAAACTGAGGTTATCATACTTTGGACACATAATGAGAAGACATGATTCATTAGAAAAGATAATAATGCTGGGAAAAACAGAAGGGAGTAGAAAAAGAGGAAGGCCGAACAAGAGATGGACTGATTCCATAAAGGAAGCCAGAGGCCTGAACTTACAAGATCTGAACAGGGCGGTTCATGATAGATGCTCTTGGAGGTCACTGATTCATAGGGTCACCATAAGTCGTAGTCGACTTGAAGGCACATAACAACAATGACAACACACACACACACAGTCTAACACTGATAACATAGTCCTACTTGGAGATGCTGGAGATTGAACCTGAGACCTTCTGCATGCAAAGTATGTGTTCTGCCACTGAGCTATGAGCCTTCACCAATAGGAAGCTGCCTTAAACTGATTCAGGCTGCTGGTCCATCTAGCTCAGTATTATCTACTCTGACTGGCAGCAGCTCTCTAGGGTTTCAGGCAGGGGACATTCCTAGCCCTACAAAGAGGTGCCCGGAAATGACCCTGGGGCCTTCTGCATGCCAGGCAGGTGCTCTGCTACTGTGCTATGTCCCTTCCCCTGAGGTGTATCCCTTCTGCCCACCGCTGGAGTGTTGGGTTTGGTAGACCAAATGTCTGATCTGGAATAAGGTAGCTTCGTGGGCCAGAGCGTCCTTCATCTGGGTGGCTGTTTGGGGGCCATTGGGCCCTGGTCTTGTGCCCTGAGATGCACCACTGTATTATACATGCAGAAGGGCTTACTTTTAGCCAGTTCCAGGAAGAAGGACTGAGAAAGACCCACCCCCTCCACTGCTTGAGACTCCCCACCGCCAATGGCAAACTTTCAAATCCTGCCCCCCAATTTAGGGATGGCTGAAAGTTTTGACACAATTTTCATTTTACGCAGAATTTATCAAACTCGCACTTTCCAAATCAGTATGAGAACTGACACGCAGCCATCCTTTGATGGCTGCATATGTGTTCCAGTCATGACAAAGAAGCAAAGTTTCTAGATATTCTAAATGACTATTCCCTAGACCAGTTGGTCATGGAACCGACCAGAGGGACGGCAACCCTGGACTTAATCCTCAGTGGGGACCGGGACCTGGTGCGAGATGTAAGTGTTGTTGAACCGATTGGGAGCAGTGACCACAGTGCTATTAAATTAAACATACATGTAACTGGCCAATTGCCAAGAAAATCCAACACGGTCACATTTGACTTCAAAAGAGGAAACTTCACAAAAATGAGGGGATTGGTAAAAAGAAAGCTGAAAATCAAAGTCCAGAGGGTCACATCACTCGAAAATGCTTGGAAGTTGTTTAAAAACACTATATTAGAAGCTCAACTGGAGTGCATACCGCAGATCAGAAAAGGTACCGCCAGGGCCAAGAAGATGCCAGCATGGTTAACGAGCAAAGTCAAGGAAGCTCTTAGAGGCAAAAAGTCTTCCTTCAGAAAATGGAAGTCTTGTCCGAATGAAGAAAATAAAAAAGAACACAAACTCTGGCAAAAGAAATGCAAGAAGACAATAAGGGATGCTAAAAAAGAATTTGAGGAGCACATTGCTAAGAACATAAAAAACAACAACAAAAAATTCTATAAATACATTCAAAGCAGGAGACCATCTAGGGAGACAATTGGACCCTTGGATGATAAGGGAGTCAAAGGTGTACTAAAGAACGATAAGGAGATTGCAGAGAAGCTAAATGAATTCTTTGCATCTGTCTTCACAGTGGAAGATATAGGGCAGATCCCTGAACCTGAACTAACATTTGCAGGAAGGGATTCTGAGGAACTAAGACAAATAGTGGTAACGAGAGAGGAAGTTCTAAGCTTAATGGACAATATAAAAACTGACAAATCACCGGGCCCGGATGGCATCCACCCGAGAGTTCTCAAAGAACTCAAAGGTGAAATTGCTGATCTGCTAACTAAAATATGTAACTTGTCCCTCGGGTCCTCCTCCGTGCCTGAGGACTGGAAAGTGGCAAATGTAACGCCAATCTTCAAAAAGGGATCCAGAGGGGATCCCGGAAATTACAGGCCAGTTAGCCAAGGGATTGCGAAGAGCTCCAAAAAGACCTCTCCAAACTGAGTGAATGGGCGGAAAAATGGCAAATGCAATTCAATATAAACAAGCGTAAAATTATGCATATTGGAGCAAAAAATCTTAATTTCACATATACGCTCATGGGGTCTGAACTGGCGGTGACCGACCAGGAGAGAGACCTCGGGGTTGTAGTGGACAGCACGATGAAAATGTCGACCCAGTGTGCGGCAGCTGTGAAAAAGGCAAATTCCATGCTAGCGATAATTAGGAAAGGTATTGAAAATAAAACAGCCGATATCATAATGCCGTTGTATAAATCTATGGTGCGGCCACATTTGGAATACTGTGTACAGTTTTGGTCGCCTCATCTCAAAAAGGATATGATAGAGTTGGAAAAGGTTCAGAAGAGGGCAACCAGAATGATCAAGGGGATGGAGCGACTCCCTTACGAGGAAAGGTTACAGCATTTGGGGCTTTTTAGTTTAGAGAAAAGGCGGGTCAGAGGAGACATGATAGAAGTGTATAAAATTATGCATGGCATTGAGAAAGTGGATAGAGAAAAGTTCTTCTCCCTCTCTCATAATACTAGAACTCGTGGACATTCAAAGAAGCTGAATGTTGGAAGATTCAGGACAGACAAAAGGAAGTACTTCTTTACTCAGCGCATAGTTAAACTATGGAATTTGCTCCCACAAGATGCAGTAATGGCCACCAGCTTGGACGGCTTTAAAAGAAGATTAGACAAATTCATGGAGGACAGGGCTATCAATGGCTACTAGCCATGATGGCTGTGCTCTGCCACCCTAGTCAGAGGCAGCATGCTTCTGAAAACCAGTTGCTGGAAGCCTCAGGAGGGGAGAGTGTTCTTGCACTCGGGTCCTGCTTGCGGGCTTCCCCCAGGCACCTGGTTGGCCACTGTGAGAACAGGATGCTGGACTAGATGGGCCACTGGCCTGATCCAGCAGGCTCTTCTTATGTTCTTATGTTCTTATGAAATTCACATTTATTAGAACGTTGTGCTGCAGTTTGCCATCTAAACAGTATTTACAAAAGTGCATATATGAGGGGGGAAGTGTGCATAAAAATGAACATATGAGTGAAAATAACATGCAAAAATACATTAGTTCACAAGAAGTGGGTTGCAAAAAATGTGTACCTTTGTTAAAACCTCTTACAAAAATGTCTTTACTAGGAGAAATTCGCACTAAAATGCTGGAGAATTTTCATGTTGATTTTTTTTTAAAAAATGCAAATTGCTGCAGAAATGGGGAGAACTGAATTTAAGATTGGAACAAGGAGACACTGAGAGAAGCGAAACTGACAGATCTTTCCATCCCTGCCCCAATTGCTGATTGCCGCCTCCCGTTCGCTACTAGCAAATAGGGGAGTGAATTTGGAAAGGCTCCTTTCAGTACCGAGGCACATTAGTTAAGCTGCCTGTTTTCTCTTTGCAGCCAAGATAATAACAGTCTTCCCCTCTGTTTCTGTCCTGACACACCTCAGGCTTGCTGTCCTTCAAGAAGAAAATCACCAAGAAATGCTCTCCAACCTGCCTGGAAGCGGACATGGATCTGGGCATGGCCTCCTATGGGACATCCTGCTGCCAGAGTTTCCTATGCAATATTTTTGGACACGTAGCACCTAAAACAACAACCCAGTGAGGGACACTGTGGGCCTGAGTTCAGACTGAGCCTCTCATGGTGGCAGTTGGAGAGGGTGACTTAGCCTAGGGCTACCAGCTCGCGAAGCGGGACCCGCAATTTTCTAACTTGCCTCTTCAGAGCCTCAAAGATAAGGATTAAAACAGTGTTGGGGAACCTCAGACCTGGAGGCCAAAGGTGGCCCTCCGATCTTCTCTGTCTGGCCCTCAGAACCTTCCCCATGCCATGCCCCCTCTCTCCAGGCCACACCCCTCACCGGCCTTGCTCCACCCCCCTCCTTGGGTGTTTCTGCCTGGCTGCAATGTGTCCTTGACCTCCGATAATGCCTTCTTGCTTGTCTGGTGGAGGATGCAAAGGGATGTGCATGTGTAGAAACTAGCCTCCTGTACAAATATAACCATTACCATTTCCTGCTCTGCCCACTTTTGCCTCTGGGCCCCCACTCCCCACTGATATGTGGCCCTTGGAAGCTTGTCCAGAAGGGAATGCGGCCCCCAGGCTGAACAAGGTTCCCATCCCTAGATTAAAATGTTCTGGTGAAGGGATGGCACCAAAGGGCTGCAGACTCTATTCTCCTTGGTGTAGGAATTCTTCTGCAATTAGCTCCACCCCCATGACCATCAGGCTCCACCTTGAGGTCTTGGGCACAGCCAGGTGCCTTCCCTCTTGCTCACCTGGCCTCATCCCCTGGTCTGTGAAGCACCACCCCGTTCCACTCAGGCTCAGCTCACCCACGCTACAGAGGAGCAGAAGGAGCACCCTTGCTCCACCATCCAGCTCAATGACTGGCAGCAGCTCCCCAGGCTTTCAGGTAAGGAGCCTCTCCCAGCCCTACCTGGAGATGCTGGGGAATGAACCTTGGACTTCTGTGTGAAAAGCAGATGTTCCGCCACTGAACTTCAGCCCTTCCTTAACAAGCATGAAGAACTGACGAGAGTTCAGAGGCTTGATGTGCAACACGCCAAGGACACTCACTGTGCAAGAAGCCCATGTTTGAAATGAGTTCGCTTCATGTCTGGAGCTTGCACAGAACCTCCAGGCGGACTGTGTTCCTTATCAGGAACAGACGTTATACCACCCTGTCTCTTACTTGCAAGATCTTCTCATAGTCATTCCTTTTTTCCTTGTCTCGTGGTGTGCTTGTTAAGGGGGTGTACTGCCAAACGTTATCTACTCTAGTATAAGCTCTCTTGGAGTACCCATGCATGGGTATTTTGACACAACTTCTGGCCAACCATTCCTTTGTTAGGCAGAATATGGATTCATAGTCAAGGATGGTCAGTTGATGTTTCCTCACTGAGATAATTAATAGTTCCTAGAAACTGAGGTTATCATACTTTGGACACATAATGAGAAGACATGATTCACTAGAAAAGACAGAAATGCTTGGAGAAACAGAAGGGAGTAGAAAAAGAGGAAGGTCACAAAAGAGATGGATTGATTCCATAAAGGAAGTCACAGACCTGAACTTACAAGATCTGAACAGGGTGGTAGATGACAGATGCTATTGGAGGTCACTGATTCATAGGGTCACCATAAGGCGAAATGGACGAAGGCACACACCACACACAAATAGGAGATGGTCTCCTGATAGCTGGAAATCTCTTTGTGTTTCTGAAGGAGATACCCATCTCAGCTCAGAGAATTCTTTGGAACAGAGAAAGGCAGAGAGGAGAGAGAGAACACATATAGACAGTTACTTCCCAGAGCTACCTTAAACTGGGGATGCAGCCTTGGACAGGGCTGCCAAAACTGCTCTCTGGGGCAACTTCTACCTTGTTCAAGTGCATATTTGCCTCCGCTGATGCTTTGCTTGTATAACTCTAAATAAAGCAAATGTTACAAAGATGCCATACCTGTCCAGTGCTGTCTCTGACACTTTTCGCTGCTCAGTGAAAGTGGGGGGCACCTATTTATTACCTATCTGTGCTTTTAAAAGAAAACTGCCTCATATTCATGTAAGGCAAATAACTTCTTTGAGGTTAGCCATGAGAACATAAGATGAGCCTGGCCAGTAGCGTAGCGGCAACTTCAGAAGTGCAGGGTCCTTTCATGATAGTCACAGCCATGCCCCTTCCCCTTTTTTTGCTGCTGGGTTGAGAATGAGATCCTTGATAATGCCTTCTCCCACAACAACAGACGTCTTTAGGAGCCAATAAGCATGAATGGGGAGAGTGTTAGCTACTGAGAAGAGTCTTCTCAGTGACTGACTGCCCTCCTTTCACTCTGGTTCAGGAAAGGACAAGGAGGCATGTTAGAAGACTCTTCTCAGTGGCCAACACACTCCACTTTCATGCTGATTGGCTCATAGGATGCTGGAGACATACGGACCCTGCTGAGACCCTGCTCCTAAAAAAAGTAAGAGGTCTAAGACCCCCTGGGACCCCAGACGACTACACCCCTGATCCTGGCTTCTGGATCATGTCAAAGGCTTACCTAGCCTGGCTTTCTTTCTTTCAACCAGATACTCCCATGGGAAGCCCACAAGCAGGATCTCTGTGCAGCAGTGCCCTCAGAGCTTGGGATTCCCAGCAACAGGCATTCACAGGGGTACTTCCTCCAATGGGGGCTGGTAGGGTGAAAGGCAATATGCTTCCAATAGGCGGAGCCAAAGCCAATGACAGGCACAGCCAACTAATTCTACTTTTGTCCCCGTCTTCCTCCCTCAAGTTCTACAAGGGCAACCCTGAGGCTACAGGAGAAGGGAGCTGACAAGCCATGCTACCTCCTGGGCAGTGTGTAAGGAAGGGGGTGGGCATGTGGGAGCAGGCAGAGATTGGCAGGGTGGTGCTCCGTTTGCCCTCTTAGACCAACCTCCTCTGGGTTCCTCTGATACTGGAGCTAATATATAGCCATCTTCAACTCGTAGCCCATTGCTAGCCATATCCTCCATGAATTCTGTCTAATCCCCATCTAAGCAGTGGTGTGTGCACGCGTATGCATCTGTACATCATCACCTCCTCCTGTGGGAGTGAACTCCATAGTTTAATTGTGTCCTGCTGTGTGAAGCAATACCTCCTTTTCTCCGTCCTGAATCTCCCAACAACATTCAGCTTCATTAGATTCTAGTGTAATGAGAGAGGGAGAAAAACATCTCTATCCACTTTCTTCACACCATGCATAATTTTATGCACCTCTGTCACTTTCACTCTTATCCCCCCCCCCTCAAATTTATCTCTGCATGTTTCCTTTACTTTCTGCACAGAGCCTGCGGTCACTTCCAGCAATCTGTTGATTGAGCATTAATCCTGATTTGTTTCTGGGGAGGTTAGATGACAATACATCAAATAAGTATTATCCCACAGTAGTAGTAAATAAGACCACCTCCTGTCAAGCTGCTACGCCCTGCCCCTTTTGAGTTTGATTGATGACATCAGTGGATACCCCTCCCCGGAACTCGCTCCCTGGAAATCCTACCCCGGAAAAAAGACACTATGTTTCCAAATACAGTAGGGTCCCACTCATACAGCAGGTTACATTCCAGGCCCCCGCCAAAAAGCGAAAACTGCCAGAAAGTGGGGCCCTACTGTATTCCAGCTGCCGGGCTCCAGCTGGCAGCAATCAGCTGGAGTGTGCAAGCTTCCTGAGCTACAGCTGATCGCACGCTCCAGCTAATCAGCTGGATGATTGCTGATAGGATTGCTGTCAGCTGGAGCGTGGCGGCTGGAGCTCCCCGCGCTCCAGCTGATGACCCTGCTGGCACCACCGTATTAGCGGAACGCCAAAAAGCGGGGTGCTGAAAAGCGGGGCCCTACTGTACAGCATTTTTATTTAGAGGCTTGATTAAGAGAGGTAAGAAAACTTTTATAACTTCTGCTTTTAATAACATGTAAAATGTGGGTTAAATATGCCTGGTCAGTGTCTTTCAGTATCTTTTCAACAGCTTTAACAGACTTCTGGGAACAACCTACTTAAGTCACCAAATTTAATATTTCATCAACACTTTCTTGTGTTAGAACAAGACAATTCAGGCTGTAAGCTGTTAAGAGAGCAACATGCAGCACACTTTTAAAACAGATGTTCCCACATATTCCCAACTTTCTGCAAAGGACAGGCTTTGTCCAGGTCAGACATTCATGTGATGTTTGACCTGGAGCTTGAACAATGCAACCTATACATGTGTCATACATGTTTTGCATTAAACAGTGCTTCAAAATGGCATAGACTGCTGCTCTGACAATGCATTTCATTGCTGCCCTCTGTTTTCTTGGTAAAATATTGTCTGTTTCATTGGTTTGAAAGCCAAGAATGCTTCTAAGGATGAGATGGCTGGGCTGATTTGTTGTCAGATCTGCAGAATCCTAAAAGGATTTAGAAAACAAAAACAAAAACCACAGACCTTTCTTTGTTATTATAATACACCTTGAAAATAACCACTCTACAAACCTGTATTTGAATGTTTCCTATTGATGCCATCTTCCACAGGGATGTTGGGGATGGCTGGGAACTAGCTACAACAGAGTTTTCAGTTACTGAAGATCCCTAGAAAAGTAAGGACATGTTTTCACATTTTTCCCTTCCTTTATTTTGCAGCTCTCCAATCAAGTAATTTCAAAATAAAAGCTTACCTGCATTACATGGTTATCTGTTGCAATCGCCTACAACATGCTGTTCCACATTTGGCTAATCTCATTCTCTTCCTTTTTTAGCAGTTTAGTTGGTGAAAAACATTCATCTTCATCAGAATTTGTGCTAATAATGCACTTTCGAGGGTTAGGTCTCTCTACCTGTGGTGGTGTAGTTAATTTGGTAGGACTCAAAGGGGTGCTGGCTGCTTCCATGTTCAATCCCCAGAACGTGTCTGGGCATGCAAAATGCACTTCTGTGCCAGGTCTTGCTGTCCCCTTTCCCGATTGGTTAGGGCTTCAAAACCTCGCCCTATTGGGTGATGTAACTGTAGAGGGGTCATTTGTCCCTATTGGCCCAATCTGGAGAGGGGGGGTGGAAATGGATCCCTTTGGGGTCCATTTCTGTCACCCTATTCTGACCTAAGGGACTTAAACCTCTTCAGACTGGTCCCCTGGAAACCACGTGCTCATAGAGGGGTCACATGCCCCTATAGGGCCAATCCAGGACGCTGTTTTGAGTAAAAAATACGCCCTTTGGTCCAGTGGGGGGCCACATGCTCACGGGGGGTCACATGGCTTCTATTTCCGGGGTGGGACATCAGGGATGGGGCTTCTGGGGGACAGGATATCCAGTGAAATCATTGGGGGACCGAAACGTCCAGGGAGGGATTTCCGGGGAGCGAGTTCAGGGAGGGATATCCGCTAATGTCATCAATCAAACTCAAAAGGGGCGGGGTGTAGCAGCTTGATAGGAGGTGGTCATATTTGCTACTTCCCACACATTCCAATGCATTTTCCCATCCTTTTCACTTATTGCAAAAAGTCTGATTTTGGGGGGAAGCAGTTTTCTTGGGCAAGACCTCCAAATCAGTTTTAATTGGGCAACCTGAATTTGCCAGTCTGTGATTGAACCTTACCGGAAAATAGTAACAATCTGGAATATGGACAGATGCAATATATTTGTAGAAGACCCAGGGTTGTATTCAGGGTAGACCCATTGGAATTAATAAACCTAAGTTAGTCATATCTACTAACTCCGTTGAGTCTACTCTGAGTAGGACTAGCATTGATTACCATCCCCAGTCATTGCAGGGGCACCTGGAGTTGGATTAGTGGGCACACAATAATAGAGTTGGAAGGCGGCCTAAAAGCCATCGAGTCCAACCCCTGGCCAGTGCAGGAATCCAAGTTAAAGAATCATAGAATTATCACACTCCCCCACAATGAATACATTTCATGTCTCCTTCACCTTCTCTTTTCTTTTGACAATGGTGCAGGTCAGCTTTTCCCAACCCAGTGCCCTCCAAATGTTTTGGACTACAAACCCCATCAGCCCTAGCCAGCAAGGGAAAGACTGGGGGTAGACTGAAGAGTGCTGCCTTCCTGTGGCCAGAATACGTAAGACCCTGACTGTGTGGTTTTCTTGCAAAGGATTCCAATGAATGGGAAACAGCTGCTTCTTGCTGAATGCACGGAAGGAATAGAATTTGGAGATGGGGCCTGCTGCTTGGCTTATGGGACTGGGCCACTTCTTGTGACTGCACAAGTTTCCATTCATGTGACAAAACATTTTTCCAGCCCCCAGATTTCTTGCAAGAGGAGTGGCCCCTGAAAATTCAAAAGATGGCCAGACTTTTTCTAAGGGGTGTGAAGTTGAAATAACAGGGGTGGCAGCCAGCTGCAAACATAGGTTGTTCTGCTGTACCTTTTGCATTCTTCTGGACAACTGCCCGGCCCACCTTTGCAACTGCCTTTGTACAGTGGTGTCTGGTGTCCATTAGGACTGGAAAGCAGGAGGCCAGCAGCAGGGGGAGCCAGAGCCAGTGAGCTCCATCCTCCTCCCTTCTGAGTTCTACAAAGACTATACTGAGACAAAGGAGAAGGAAGCTGGCAGACAGCGCCACCTCATGGACAGTGTTGGAAGTGGGGCAAGAGCAACTCCTGTTTTGTTCTTTTGCTTATGTTCCAAAAGGGAGATAGAGTTAGGGTCCTCCAGATAGCTAGGCTTGACTACCTTTACCTGTGATGCTCTGACTGACTTCCTTCCGTCGCTAGACTGATATGCTTAGGGAAGCTTATCTGCCCCTCCTCCTTCTGCCCTTTCCCCTCTTCTCTTCTCTGACTGTCCGAGAGAGAGAAGACACTTTTGTCTCTGCTCTCTCTCCTAGCCATGAGGGCGACTCCCAAGCCTGGGTGTTGCACCTCCAACTTAGTTAGTTAGTTAGTTAGAACTAGGTATGCCTTTCTATCTACTATGTATTTCTATAAATAAAGTAGCTTTTCTTATTTTACTAAGTCTTAAGTCTCAGTGATCTCAATGCAGGGTAAAAGCCTGCTTTCTTAGGTAAACGCACACACTGGCACACACGCATCTCAGACTGCTGACGATCTCTGCTAATATCTATACAAATTTACATAACAGACAGGTTGTGTAAGTAAGGAGGTAGGTAGGTTGGAGCTGGCTGAGGGAAATTGAGGTTGATGTCCCTAGTGGGACAGCCTCCACTGCCCTTTTAAAAGGTGTTTTGCAGACCATTATAGGAATAGCATTCCCCCCTCCCCCAGGGTTGCCCCAACACCCGGCTTTACAGAACCTCCAAATGGATTTGAAGATGAATGGCTTTGTGGGGTCCTGTGCATCCTTCCTTCATCATAAAGCGCTAGAATGTCTGCCGTAATATTATTATTTATTTTATTTATATCCTGCCCCTCCTCCCAGTGGAGCCCAGGGTGGCATACATACAAGCAATAAAACAATTAAAACATCTTTTAAAAAATCTGAAAACAATTTCAGTACAGATACAGACTGGGAAAGATCTCTGCTTAAAAGGCTTGTTAGAAGAGGAAAGCCTTCAGTAGGCGCTGCAAAGACAACAGAGTCTGAATTTTCACTGAAAAGACAACAGGCTGTCTAATAATTAATGGAGGTGATTCTAAGGGGAATGCCACATTCCAGATGCCTATTCCTAGCTCAATAGTGTCCAAATTCAATAGAGCTGAATTTGCTAGTAAGCTGGAGGGTTGGGGGGTTTTTTGGTCTGTTAAAAGTGTGGTGACTTTGAAATCAGAAGCCCACGAGAGGGAGCTTTAGAACAACGACTGCTGCATTCTGGTCTCTTGCACAATCACAATTCAGAGAACCTGTGGCAAAATGTTTCAATGTGGAATGCTCTGGCTGCCAGCCAGCCAGCCAGCCATGCCCTTTCCCAGGGCATTCCATTCCGCCCCCTTCTCCATTTTTGGTTTCCTTCCCACAGCAGAGAGGGAGCAATCTATGACCAAATAACATGCTCAGTCCTTATGAGCTAGGGCAGCGTATCAGGCTAGACTAGCCTCCCAATCAGATGGATGAGTGATTTGGGAAATGGGGACATGTATTTTGTTTTTGATTTATTCTCTTGCATTCAGTTCCCAACTTTCTTCCATCACGGAAGGTAAGGCGGCAGGCTTCCCATTGACCAGATGCAGACCTGCTTAGCTTCAGCAAGGCAGTGGCCTCGTGCGCCTTTAGACTAGAGTAGCCAATTACACACTGCCAAAAAAAAGGGGGGAAAGGGGGGAAAAGACAAGGACGTGCGTCATACACCAAAAAAGAGGACACAGACTTGTGTGACATTTCCAGACATCAATTTAAATGTATAGATGCAAATTTAGAAATAATTCCTGTAGTTTAAGGGAACAAGGCTGTGACCAGGTGACCCGTGTGCCTGCTCCCTCTGTTCTCCAGGTGCTGCTAACTGATGATGGGCAACTTCAAGTCCCCTTCTACTTGTCCTTCTGAGGGTTATTTATCTTTAAGCCACACTTGGACCAGACAGGCCTTCAGACAGAAGACACCTTCCCATAGAAGACCATCCTCTGACAGTCCTGCAAAACAGAGGGCTGTCCTCTGCAAAGTAGGACAAAGGCCACTCTAGGTTGTGGCTCGTTGGTAGAGAAGGTCCCCCGGTGTGCAAGGCAGATATTCTGCCACTGAGCTGTGGGCTCTTTCCTTAAAACATAGGAAGCTGCCTTATATTGAATCAGATCCTTGATCCAGGGCTTCAGACAGCGGATACTCCCAGCCCTACCTGGAGATGCGGAGGATTGAACGTGGGACCTTCTGCCCCGAATCACATGCTCCACCACCCAGTTACATCATTTCAGTGCCTTTTGGAAATGGAAATGGCCTGCCTTCAAGTCGATCCTGACTTATGGCGACCCTATGAATAGGGTTTTCATGGTAAGCGGTATTCAGAGGGGTTCACCATCACCTCCCTCTGAGGCTAGTCCTCCCCAGCTGGCCAGAGCCTGCTCAGCTTGCCACAGCTGCACAAGCCAGCCCCTTCCTGTCCGCAATTGCCAGCTGGGGGGCAACTGGGCTCCTTGGGATGATGCAGCTTGCCCACGGCTGCACAGGTGGCAGGGCACGTAACCCCTGAGCCACTCCCTGTGGGGGTGATCTTTAGCTGGCCCTTGACTCCCAGGAGACACGAGCGGGGATTGGAACTCACAGATTCTGGACTCCCAGCCAGGCTCTCCTCCCCACTGGGCTATACCAGCTGCTCTCAGTGCCTTTTAAAAGCTCATTTATTTACCCAGATATATTCTGGCTTTTAATATTGTGCTTTTTGTGACATGCTTTTGTTTATTGCTTTGTTTCTCCTGTGGATAACTGGTGTATTTTAATGTTATTGTTTTAATGTTTTGTATGCGCTGATTTTGTTTTTTTATCATGAAGGATAGCATGTATTTTAAGTAAAGAAACTTAATGTTACTTACAACAAAATTTCTTAATCACAGGTCATTTTGAATCAAATTAAAACTTTGGGCCAGATACTCTGCAGGAAATCTCACATCGGTGAAGGCTCCTGGCATGACATGCAGGTACCAACTGGGGTTGGCTTGAAGCTCCTCCTCGGGTGCAAAGCTGTTCAAATCCCTGTTCCATATTCAGGCTGCAGGTGCAATTTGAAATCGAATGAGGAAAGACGAACTCCAACTGTGGAATCAGGATGCAAGGACTGACACCAGTCGTTTAAGAACATCGAAAGAGCCCAGCTGCAGGACCAAGACTCATTTGGAAACTATGCAACTTGACCTGCAGTGGCAACCCAGATGCTCCAGTGGGAAACCAGAAAGCAGAAACTGGGTGCAAGAGCACTCCCCCCACTAGTGATTCCCAGGAACTGGTATTCAGAGTAGGGTTGCCAGGCTCAGGGCCTGAGACTGATTCTGTATCTTTAGGAGAAGAGAAAGTCAGCCAAGTGCAGGTGTTCTTGCAACCCGGAAATGGGAAAAACCACAAGGTGGAATTCTCCCTTCCCCCTGCACAACTTTTAAAGATAAAGAAGAGCTCTTGGTTGCCAGGCCCAGCCTCCAAGAGGTCTTCTGTATCTTTCAAAGTCGTGCAGGGGGAAGGGAGAATTCCACCTTGTGGTTTTTCCCATTACAAAGTTGCAAGAACACCTGCACTTGGCTGACTTTCTCTTCTCCTAAAGATACAGAATCAGTCTCAGGCCCTGAGCCTGGCAACCCTAATTCAGAGGCATGGTGCCAAGGCTTTGGGCCTGTTAGACCTTACTTCACCCCACAACTTAAGGAGAAGTATATTGGGGTGTCCCCAGAGGAGGAAGATTGAACTGCTAGGAACACTGAAAGCTGGCTTATATCAAGTCAGACCACTGGTCTATCTAGCTCAGTATTGCCTACACTGACTGGCAGTGGCTCTCCAGGTTCTCAGACAGGCTGAGGATTGAATCTGGGACTATTTGCATGCAAAGCTATGGTTCACATTTATATTCCTGCACTGAGTAGGGGGTTGGACTCAATGGCCTTATAGGCCCCTTTCAACTCTACAATTCTGTGATTCTATATGTCCTTCCACCAAGACATTCAGGGTGATGTCTCCAAAACAACCCTGTGAGGTAGGTTAAGCAGAGATTGTGAGTGAACTTCCTATGGCACACACAAACACAGCTTCATAACTGAGTCAAGATTTGAACCCAGGCCCCCTTGGTGAGTCCAACATTGTATCTATTGGCCTGGCATGAGAGAATTAAGTTCTGGCTCTTGCTATGCAGCAAGCTCATTTGCATTTGGGCATGCTCACCTTGCAGGTGCTACCTGTGTGCTTGCTTCTTTCCCCCTCTCCAATACCGAGGGGTGCCCGCCTCTTAATTACTGGCTTCCTGTGCTGCACGGCAGGCTAAACTTCCGCAACTTGTAATTTGTTTTAAGCTGTTTGCAATATTGCATTTTCAAATTGCTGTTACCCGCCCTGGGACCTTGCTGTGAAGGCCGGGTATGAAATCAAATAACCAACAACAGCAAAAATATCAACAACAACTCGCGGCACAAACGTGCAGCACTGGGGAAAAGAGAACCTTCAACTTCTTTCCCCTTTTTGGGAAGGCAGAGGGGAAGGAAACAGTGTCCTTTTGCTTACTTTGGGTCTGCTATTAAAATGTGCTCTGCAGACGTATTACAGGACAGGTGCAGGAGCAAGCAAGCAGGTAGCACCAGTAACATTAGTATTCCAAAAGGCAAATCAGCTCTTAGCATGGCAAGAGCCTGAAAGGACTAAGCCAATTACATTGATATGAATATTTCAAAAAAATCTTCAGCAGGGCATACCTTAGCAGAAGATTTTTTAAAAAGCCCTGCTGGATCAGACCAAAGGCTGATCTACTCCAGCATCCCTCTGCCAGAGGCCCTGGCGAGATGCTGCCAGTCAGAACCCACAATCGTGGGCTATGGGCAAATAGTCTGACTTGGCACAAAGCAGCTTCCTCAGGCCAGGGTGTATGTGCTGATGCATCACACTTTGTCCGCACAAAGACTAGACTAGAACAAAGAACATAGGGAGCTCCTTTATACTGACTCAGACCACTGGTCTGCCTAGCACAGTATTGTCTACACTGACTGGCAGCGGCTCTCTTGGGTTTCAGGAAGGAATGTCTCATTCAGCTCTACCTGGACTGCTGGGGACTGAACCTGGGACATTCTGCATGCAAGGCAGATGGTCTGCCACTTACGAGAGAGCTTGAGATGCCCACAGGCGTCCCAGTAAAACCCAGCACTGTGGAGCCACTACCACAGCAGGCAAGTTAACAGCCAACTTTTAAACAAGGCTCATTAATATTGTAGTTTGGAAGCAACGATCTACAGCAACATTATGAGTTTCGGGGTGTACCCCAAAAAGCATGTGCTCAGCGTCGTGACTGAGCCGACTCACAGATGAGCTAATGGAACAATAGAACATCAAGAAAGGCTGGATGCAAATTATGATTGCCACACACAGAGGATTGTTAAATATAGCTTGCGCCAATTAGGGTGTCAGGGGCAGGAGTTGCAAAACAAAACAGTATTCATCCAGAAAAGGAAGGCATGTAGTAGTATTGGCAGAATCCGGTTCTTTTCCAGGGCAGGGACTCAGTAGAGATTCAGCAGAGCTGGAACAACAGAACCAGGAAGAACCAAAGAAATGTATATATTCCTATTTTGGAGTCCTTCCCCCCCCCCCCGGCCCCATATCTAGTGTTGCTAATTATGGATGCTGCTGCATTTCAAGGGAAGGGTGTTAAACTGTGGGATTTGCTCCTACAAGATTTAGTGATGGCCACCAACTTGGATGGCCTTAAAATAGGATTAGGCAAATCCACGGAGGAGAAGTCTATCCATGGTTACTAGCCATGTTGGCTGTGTACATTCTCCACTGTCAGTATTCCTCTGAATACCGGTTGCACCTGATCCGTCACTGTGAGAACAAGATGCTAGACTAGGTGGGCCTCCTCTTATGTGCTTATGCTCACAGTTCACCCTTTGTGACTTTGGAACTCCCTGCCTATTGACATCAGCCAGGTGCCTTTGCTGTATTCTTTTTAGTGCCTGCTTACAACAGTTCTGTTCAGGCGTACCTATCCAGATGTTCAGGTGTTTTAATCTGTTTTCAGTTTACTGCTGTTTCAATTGTCTTTTAAATGTTTTAATTACTTGTTTTTAACCGTTTTATTGATAATTTTAATGTTTCTTGTAAGCCGCTCACAATCAAGCAGTAGATAAATTTTGTTACATACATAAATAAATGAAGCCACATCTTATTTGGTCCTTAGCCCAGTTCAGTTTAATCTTTACATTCAATTTGAAGTTCACCTTTCAACTTAGCTCATTTTAAAAACCACAATGTATCTCAAGCTCTCCATTCCATTTAAAAGGTTCTGCTTGCAGTTCAGTTGAAAAAACCAACGGTGTTGCTTTAGGTAACAAAATCAAGTTTAACCAAACTAATGAGGACTAGGCTCTTGTGCTTGTGCTGGCCCTACCATTAGGCTGAGCGAGTCAGCTTCATTAGATGGTGGGTGCTTGTGTGTGCACCCCATAAGTTAGCTAGCTTGGGGTTCTCAGGAGTGGAGGGGGATGTTGTCCCATCCCTGCTATTGAAGTAAGATCTGACTGCCAATCCAGTCGGAATAGAGGGGTGTGTCATCTTGTCCTTCACTTCAGGTAGTAAAATACCTTGGGCCAGACCTGGGTGCTCATCTTTAATCACCGCTCATGGTCTGATCCCCTGAAATAATTTCTGATAATGGTAGTCTTATGCAACCCGTTGTAGCTGAATCACAAAGTTGAGATAGGATAGGATATTAGATGCAACAGGAATTGGAGAAGGTAGCTAGGGTTATATGATAGGTGGATGGCCACCTATCAGAGATGTTCTAACGGCGGATTTGGTAGGGGGTTGATCTTTGAAGTCTAACTCTATGATTCTGCATATTTAGGGATAGCCTATGAGTGAAATCAGCTCTGTAAGCATGAATGACAAAGTGTTGAGGAAGGTGAAAGGCAGCCAGACAAGTTAAGTACCTGTGCATGTTTAGCAAAAAACTATAGTAAGTTTAAAAAATTGACCTCACCCAACTCATTGTTCTTTGAATAAAAATATTCAAGCTTTTGGTTTATTTTTTTAAAGAAACAACCTTAAAGGCAATGCTAGTTATGGAGGTAGAAAGTCAGCAGCAGTATGAGAACTATCCAGTGTTTTGCACTGAGTGCCACATGGGGTTGCCAGGTCAGAAGCATGCTAAACCCTGAGATTTCAGGGACGGGCCCTAGTGATGTCATTAAGCATGTTACATTAAGCATCAACCACAGTTGCTTGGAGCATACAACTCAGACAAACACTTCTCTGATTAGAAAAGATAGAAATCGTAGCTAAAAGATGGTGTTCCCAGGTCCGGCTGAAGTGACAGGATCATTCCTTATTTATTTATTTATTATTTGATTTATATCCGGCCTTCCTCCCGGCAGGATTCCTTCTCACCTGCTTAAGGAGCCTGGGTAGGGAACATTTAATCTAGCCAACTTGCTTCCGGCAAGAAGGGTTTAAGTGCCCCAGGCCAGGCCAGTCACCAGAAGGCCATTGTAGGAAGACAGGAGCCCAGTGCTGTGAAAGATGGGAGCACTCAGGAGCAAAGATGGATGCCCCGAAGGCTGCAATCCTAAACACACTTACTAAGGGACTAAGCCCCATAGAAATCAATAGGACTTACTTCTGAGTAGGTATGGTTTGGATTGTGGTGTTGGTAAAGCTTGACTAGGGATCCTCTGCAAAGACATCCATATCTAAGCAACCCCCTGCCTGGAATGCCCTGTCCCTGCCTTTTAACATGGCTGCTCCAAACCTCTTTACAGACTTGACCCATCACTTCAGAAAGAGGTGTGAGAAATGAGTAAGAGTTAAGAAGATTCTCTACCCTTTTCTGCCTACCCTGTGGGTTGCTATAAACTCTCTTTGACAGCCAACCCAATTCCAGTGAGTAATAACTGACAGAGAGAAAACACTCATTGTTTGGTCTACTTTCATGGCAGTAGCTTGGGAACAACAGCAATTGAAGTCACACTTCCCAGTATGTGAATTCTCTTTTATCACTATTGGGCAAGAAACAAACTGTCATGCAAACAACAAGGTGCTTCATCAGTGGGTTTAAGGAGGTTGAGCTGAGAACATGGAACCACTGTTGCTGCTTCTATGGATGTAAGGGAGTGAGGTTAAAGGTAAATGAAATGCAAATAGAAAAATAAAAATAAAATACAGTTATGATTTCCTAAATGCAATACCATACCAACCACAACAACATCCCTTTGAGTGAGGCAGAAAACTCTGTATCCCACAACCAGTCAGGATTCCTAACCAAAAACCAAAACTAAAAAAATCCTGGCAGCCAGTCAGCCAAGGTCACAGAAATCCCCATGCAGCAACCTGACCTGGGAGCTGCAGTTAGTGCAGAATGCTGTGGCACGATTGCTGACATGAGTGAGACCCGATCAGCACATAATACCTCTGCTCTGAAATCTGTACTGGTTACCAATTTACTACCAGGCCAAGTTCAAGGTGTGCTTCCCATGTTATGGCTGCCACATAGTACTTGTTCTGCTCTTGTAAGAAATCAGTCCTTTAGTGTGGCAGCACTTACACTTTGGAACTCCCTGCCTATTGACATTAGGCAGACACCTTCATTGTACTCTTTTCGGCACCTGCTAAAAACATTTTTGTTTAGGCAAGTTTATCCAGGCGTGTAGAAGCTATTACATTTTTTTATCTGTTTTTAACTCGTTGCCTTTATTATTTTGAATGTTTTTAAATACCTGTCTTTTTTCTCCCTTCCCCCTGCACAACTTTTAAAGATACAGAAGACCTCTTGGAGTCCGGGCCTGGCAACCAAGAGGTCTTCTGTATCTTTAAAAGTTGTGCAGGGGGAAGGGAGAATTCCACCTTGTGGTTTTTCCCATTACAGCGTTGCAAGAACACCTGCACTTGGCTGACTTTCTCTTCTCCTAAAGATACAGGATCAGTCTCAGGCCCTGAGCCTGGCAACCCTATATCACTCTTATATCCCATTAATTTACAGCAGAATCCTAACCATTTCTACTCAAAAGTAAGTCCTATTGAATTCAATAGGGTTTACTCCCAGTACATGAGATTAGCATTGCAGTTTTACTCCCCAAAAAGCGAGGTTTCCAAAACAGGCTGTGAATTAGATAAATGAAGGGGCCTCTTCAACAGCCCAGGAAAATTTAAACTTGACTCCTCATAATTAGAAAAGTATAACACATTGTAATGGCATTTAGAGCTGAAAGCTATACACTTACTCAGTTTATGAGATTTTCAGACAAGCAGGAAACCCAACAGTTTTCTGGCCTTGCAATGGGTTCTCCCTATTGCCTGGAGATCAACAAATCCCTCGTCAATCACAACCCTGACTTCACTTATTGACTACAAACTTGAAAGGGTGGGGTTAGAGCAGCCAGCTATGAGCTCATTTCACAGACATTGCGGTGGGATGGCTGACGTTTTGGTGTACATCTCTTGAACCAGACCACCTAGAAACTTTTTTTTTTACCTGAAAGCTAAGAGTCTGGAGATTGGGGTGACTCATCAGGAGACCCAGAGAGCACCCCAAAAATCTATGGGCAAATATCGGAGACCTGGCAACCCTATAACACATTGCCTTCAAGGCAGAAGTTGAGGGTGTGTGCTTGGTGCATGAGCGGCTGGCTCTGGAGGAACAAAATTTGTTGCCTTGAATCCAAAGTGGTTGGCCTGGAGAAGCAAGGCGTAATGAACATAAGAACATACAAAAAGCCTGCTGGACCAGGCCAGTGGCCCATCTAGTCCAGCATCCTGTTCTCCCAGTGGGCAACCAGATGCCTATGCGAAGCCCACTCGCAGGACAGGGGTGCAAGAACACTCCTCCTGTGGTTTCTAGCAATGGATATTTGAAAGCATACTGCCTCCGACTATGGAGGCAGAGCATAGCCATCATGGCTAGTAGCTGTTGATAGCCTTACCCTCCATGAATTTGTCTAGTCCTCTTTTAAATCCATCCAAGTTGGTGGCCATCACTGCTTCTTGGGGGAGCAAATTCTACTGTTTAACTATGTGCTATGCAAACTGTTTAAATATGTGCTATGTACTTTCTGTCTGTTCTGAATCTTCCAACATTCAAAATGGAAATGGACTGCCTTCAAGTCAATCCCGACTTATGGAGAGGTTATGAATAGGGTTTTCATGGTAAGCGGCATTCAGAGGGGGTTCACCATTGCCTCCCTCTGAGGCTGAGAGGCAGTGACTGGCCCAAGGTCACCCAGTGAGCTTCATGGCTGTGTAGGGATTCAAACCCTGGTCTCCCAGGTCCTAGTCCAACACTCTAACCACTACACCACACTGGCTCTCAATAGGATCAAAGGCTTGTTTAAAACAGAATGTCTTCAAAATGTTGGTGGAACACAAAGAGAATGAAGTTGGCTTGACCTCTTGGGCCAAAGACTTCACTGGATATCCTTGAGTTCTAGTATTATGTGAGAGGGAGAAAACACTTTTTCTATCCACTTTCTCCACACCATGCATAATTTTATCATGTCACCTCTTACTCGCATTTTCTCTAAACTTTGTTGTTGTTATGTGCATTCAAGTCAATTTCAAGGAGGAGAGGAAAATCACAAGAAACAGACCATTTAATTGAAGGCTGGTTGACCTGTGGCATTCCCCTTTCCTTTCAATGTTTCCTCCCGGTCCACCAAGACTGAAATATACAAAGCAGACTCTCTAGATTCCCAAAAGGAACTAATTAAAACTAATTAAAAGACAGAATTAGGGAGTTCCCAACAAGATATTGGATATCTATCAGTCCGTCTACCATCTATTTACACATTCACACACCAATTT
Source organism: Rhineura floridana (assembly GCF_030035675.1). NCBI lineage: Eukaryota > Metazoa > Chordata > Lepidosauria > Squamata > Rhineuridae > Rhineura > Rhineura floridana. Next base: position 318,618,186 of record NC_084480.1, on the reverse strand, counting down.
TGGGCAATATGCTGTGTGTGTTAAGTACCTTGAAGTCGATTAAGACTTATGGCGACCCTATGAATCAACGACCTCCAACAGCATCTGTCATGAACCACCCTGTTCAGATCTTGTAAGGTCAGGTCTGTGGCTTCCTTTGTGGAATCAATCCATCTCTTGTGTGGCCTTCCTCTTTTTCTACTCCCTTCTGTTTTTCCCAGCATTATGGTCTTTTCTAGCGAATCATGTCTTCTCATTATGTGTCCAAAGTATGATAACCTCATTTTCATCATTTTGGCCTCCAGTGGCAGTTCTGGTTTAATTTGTTCTAACGCCCAATTATTTGTCTTTTTCGCAGTCCATGGTATCTGCAAAGCTCTCCTCCAACACCACATTTCAAAGGAGTTGATTTTTCTCTTATCTGCCAATTACTTATCAATAAATAATGGCTCCTTCTAGGCCATTGAAAATGAAATGGCCTGCCTTCAAGTCGATTCCGACTTATGGCGACCCTGTGAATAGGGTTTTCATGGTAAGTGGCATTCAAAGAGGGTTTATCATTGCCTCCCTCTGAGGCTGAGAGGCAGTGACTGGCCCAAGGTCACCCAGTGAGCTTCATGGCTGTGTAGGGATTCGAACCCTGGCCTCCCAGGTCGTAGTCCAACACTCTAACCACTACACCACACTGCCTCTCCGTAGGCCATTACACAGGGTGAAACCTTAGATCTTGAGAGAAAGGGGCACTCCTCCAACACCGCATTTCAAATGAGTTGAGCATAGTTGAACATTTGAACAAAACTAAAGACCCCCAAATCCCCCTGATCATTTTGTTTGCACTTTTATGAACCTGCTCCTGTTCTACCATGTCCTTTCTGAGGACACCAGAACTATACACAGCATTCCAAATGTGGTCGCACCATAGATATGTATAACAGCATTATTATAGCTGCAGTTTTATTTCCAGTAACTTTCCTAATGATCTCTAGGATGGAGGCAGCAGGCAATGCAAGCAGGAACAATGCAGAGAAGTCTGAGGTGTGTGCTGACAGCTTCTTGGCTGCTACAGTAGGGCCCCGTTTACCGGCGCTTTGCTTCCTGGCGTTCCGCCATTGTGGCGGCTTTCATTCCCCATTTTAAAGCCGCTTTTGCTGCTTTTGTGGCATTTTGCGGCATTTTCGCAGCATTTTCATGCAATGCGCCCCATTATAGTCAATGGGGTTCCGCTTTATGGTGATTTCCACTTTACGGCGGGGGTCCGGAACGGAACCTGCCGTATAAGCGGGGCCTGCCTGTACTCAGAAGGATAGTCTTGGGGTAGGAAGGGTTCACACGGAGAGAGGAGGAAATGATGAAGCCATCTCTTCCACTGCCCCTTTCTCCTCATTATTATTACATTTATATCCCCACTTTTCCCATAAGGAAGTCAAGATGGTATACATGGTTCTCCTCGCCTCTCCATTTTATTCTCCCAACCAGGGTTATAGTCATCCAGGATTACAGCGGGTTGTAAACCCCTTACTGTTTTCGGAGCAGAGTCCCAGCCAGGTCCCTCTGTACGAGCCAATCAGCATGAAAGGGAAGTGCGTTAGCCACCGAGAAGAGTCTCTGTCCTTTCATGCTGACTGGAGCCAATCAGAGTGAAAGGAGGTGAGTTAGCGACTAAGAAGACTCTTCTCTGTAGCTAACACACAGTCTCCCCTTTCATGCTCCTAGGGATGTCTTTTGTAGTGGGGTATGGACTCGGAGATGACATGGAGAGCAAGGGAGATGAGGAAAAGTGGGGCATGGCTATGAGGGGTGTGATGTGACTATCATGAACGGACCCCGCACTTCTCCCAACAACCGTGAGAGGTAGGTTAGGCTGAGAGGCAAAACACCCAGTGAGCTTTATGGCTGAATGGGGATTTGAGCCCTGGTTTCCCAGGTCCTAGCCCAGTACACCCCATTGGCTATCTTATGCCATAGATATGCTTGCAGGGGCATGGGGTGCATGGACTGTGGTGATGGGTGACTTCATCATTAAACACATGCTGAGAGCCATGTACAATTGGAAGGTTGAGTGTAGGGGGAGTTGCCTGCCAAGTGCAAAAATATTAGATGTCACACACTCTGAAGTTAAGCAGCAGTGTGGGGAAGAAGTCAGTGGTGGTGCTCCATGTCAGTCTCGACATTGCTGGGAAATGTAGTCATGGGGTCCTGGAAGAAAAGTGCCAGGTGTCTCTACATAGGACATTGAAGTTCAGGAGCTCCAAGGAACTGTTTTCAGAAATATTACCAGTTCTGTGCCCAGTGACAGCTGCACAGGTGGCGTTGTGGAGTCTCCGTTCATGGCTGCAACGTGTTATGGGGAAGGAAGAGTTTGGAGTTGTTGGGGAATGTTTTGTAGCAAGCCAGCCCCGTACAAAAGGGAGAGGCTCTGCTTGAATCAAAATTGAACTAGACTGCTGGTATACTTAAGATGAAAAAAAGATGCGGTTGAGCTTTTGAAGTAATTTCAGGAGGAAATCCAACAGGAGCTGGAGATAGCCTCTAGTTGGTGACTCATCCCTTCAGAATGAGGGTGTAAAAGCCTAAGGTCATTCTACTGGGGATCAGATAGATCTTAACAATGAAAGGGTAGAATTGACAATGAGCATACAGAAGGATGTGTCATTTCTCATTTAGAAGGGACAACTCATCTCTCCCTAATAAGCACAAACACATTTAAGGAGGAACATCATGCATTGGGGCTTATATGCTCAAGCTAGAAGCCTTCAAATAGTCACGGAGGAGGTGTTAATTGGTTCCACTTTTCACATTGTGCCAACTTGACTTGTTGTTCTAGGACATGCTTGTGGATTGGAACACACCTCCCATTTGGATTATGCACTACTCTGGATTTTGTGGTGCACCTTTGGTGTGCAAAAAGTGACACAAAACCACACATTTTACGTTAAAATGCATTCAAAATGTGTATTTTATGGGAAAATATGTATTTTACATTATACTTAATCTAGAAGTTGCTAAATGTATTTAGTGGCTCACTAAATAGATTTAAAATTTTATTAATTGGAGCTAGATGTAGGGAAATGGGTAGGGGACAGAGATGTTTTCACAGGGTTTTAATTGAATTTTTATGTCCAAACATTGTCTGCCTAATTTTGTATCTCATACCTCTATCTAGTGTCAGTTTTTCAATGTTATAATTAATCAACACTGTATGGATTTTCAATTCTATACCCACGTCCTCAGAGATATACCCCTGGATCAGTCTTCCCCAACCTGACACCCTGCAGAATGCAGATGTTTTGAACTACAAATCCCATTAGCCCCAGTCAGCAAGAGGGGGGGTGTAATTCAAAACATCTGGAGGGCACCAGGTTAGGGAAGGCTGCTATGGACTGATCCCTTTGGGGAGGGATTGGTAAAAACTGGGAAGAAGGGAAACCCTATTTCTGGAAATGGCTCTTTCCCTCAACAGCAGTAGCTGAATGTGCTTTACTGTGTTAGGTTGAAGGGACAGAGGCCAAGGAGATGGCTCCATGTTGCCACACATCCTGACCACCTCCCTTAAACCCCTCAGGTTTTTCATCTGCAACCCTGAAAACATGTACATTGTTCTGTAACAACAACAACAATAACAATAACAATTTATGAATTGTTACCAATGAGGCATCTCAAAGTGATACAATCAGTGTTTTTGGGAGGTTAAAAAATGAGGTCTTGGAACCCATATCTTGATAAAAGCGTTGTGAGCACCAGCACAAAATGGCTACCAATGGCAGGAAAATAAAAAATAAGGGACTGTTGATATTGCTATCAAACTTTAAAAAGCAGGGAAATTGGGCAGCTATAGTGAATGCACCAGGGGAGCAGGACACCTGACCTCCTCTCTGAGATATTGAACTGCCCTAAAAATTGGTCAAAATGCAAACACAATCTGGGTTGGTCTTTCCCAGTCCAATCCACTTGCTGTGTAGCTTGGAAGAATTTGGTAACATGTGCCTCTGAGCATACTGTGAGTGGTGGTACTCTGTGAACATGGCTGATCTTTAATTAATTTCAACATATTATGAGACCATTGATAGAAAAAAGTCCAACAAGGGTCTGAATTTTTTTTACTGCTGTTTCAGACTTTACACTCTGGATACTCTCTGAGTGTTTTATGTATCGCCATGAAAGAGGGTTGTAAAGCAAGCGTTTCTGAGTTCAATACTATAAATTTTGTAAGATTTTCTTTTGAAATGAGCTTATGGGAAGCAGCAGAATGACATGGGAGGTATTTTCAATTTAACATGGTGGAATGCAAAAAATCAATGCTGGCTATAGTTTACATATATATAAAATATTTGCATATATAAGAACATTTTCATATTCATAGAATCATAGAATAGTAGAGTTGGAAGGGGCCTATAAGGCCATCAAGTCCACCCCTCTGCTCAATGCAGGAATCCAAATCAAAGCATTCCTGACAGATGGCTGTCCAGCTGCCTCTTCAATGCCTCCAGTCTCTCTCTAGGTCATTGGTGCCATTGTCGTATGGCTCTAACAGTAAGGAAGTTTTTCCTGATGTTCAGTCAAAATCTGGCTTCCTGTAACTTGAGCCCATTATTCCGTGTCCTGCGCTCTGGGATAATCAAGAAGAGATCCTGGCCCTCCTCTGTGTGGCAACCTTTCAAGGGCTTGAAGAGTGCTATCATATCTCCCCTCAGTCTTCTCTTCTCCAGGCTAAACATGTCCAGTTCTTTCAGTCTCTCCTCATATGGCTTTGTTTCCAGTCCCCTGATCATCTTTGTTGCCCTCCTGTGAACCTGTTCCAGTTTGTCTGCATCCTTCTTGAAGTGCGGAGACCAGAACTGGACGCAGTACTCAAGATGAGGCCTAACCAGTGCTGAATTGTTTAAAAATAACAACAGCACATCTATGAAATTAATTCAAATCCAGTACAGATACCAAATGATATAATTTGAGTTCTTGCATAACCCATTGCCTCCAAAGCACTGGCACAGAGAGTTTGAAACTGTTTCCACACTGGAGACTCACTTGGAAACTATGCATTACGTTATTTGAGGGTTACATAGTTCCAGCAGGTGAAGATCAGCTCTGGAACTTTCTGTTTTCCCAACAAGTATAGGAGTGAAACTTGGAACCGAGGGAGTTAATGATGAAGAAGAAACAAGTCATCAAGGGTGTGCCTGTGCAACATCTTGATCCTGGGACTTTGCTATGGTGTCAAAGATCCAGTTTGCCATTAAAATGACTGAAGGATTAGAGCAGCAGTATAGTCATCCAGGGACTCGGGGGATCTTACCCTTTACTTTTTTGAGAACAGGGTCCCAGCAGGGTCCCTATGTCTCCCATATCCTACAAGGTCATAAGCAGAAAAAGGGAGCATAATAGCCACTGAGAAGAACATTCTAACATGCGTTCTTCTCCTTTTCTGCTGATTGGAACCAATTAGAGTGAAAGGGGATGAGTTAGCCTCTGGGAAGACTCTTCACAGTAGCTAATACTGTCTTCTTTCATATTGATGGGCTTCTAGAGATGTCTGTTGTTGTGGAAGAAGGCATTAACAAGGATTTCATTCCCAACCCAGCAGCAAAGCAAACCAAAACGATGGGAGGGGCGTGATTGTGACTATCATGAAGGGACCCTGCACTTCTGGATTTGCCACTACACTGCTGGATTAGAGTGTAGCCAATGCAGTTCCATGGTCAGCATGTTGGACTAAGATTGCAGAAACCTGGATTTAAATCCCTGCTCAGACATGAAGCTGTCTGGGTGATCTGAGGTCTGTTGTGTCGGGCGTGAAGCAGATGGTGATATGGAAAGATTTGTCTTGATGTAGGATGAGCCAAAGAGAGACTGATTTGGTTTATAAATGCCGGTGGGTCAACATTAGGCGAAAGCTAATAATTTGATCAGTGCATGTTGCACTTTGGTTGTACGTAAATACTCTCCAGTTTCCTGTATTTGCATTCACTGAAGCAAACAGATCCTTGCTCAGTCCTGGTCAGATGGAAGTAGGGATGTGCAAATCTATCATTGTCACTTTGTTTACAATTCTTATTTTTCCTTAAAAAAAAAGTTATCAGGAAAATTAATCAGTATTTTAGTGCAAATTTTTCCTAATATCAACATTTTTGTATGCCATTTTGTCCAATACACATATTTTCTTTTTGAGAGCAATTTTCCTAATTTAACACATTTTTGTATGTTATTTTCACGAATATAATAGAACCTTGCTCTGATGCGTCTTACTGTCCTGCGGCTTCAGAGATACTGTGGGTATGACGATGTCCCCCGAGTAAAACACTGCCTACAGAATGCAGCTTTTCTTATAACGTGGAAGCCCTATATAACACAGGTCCATCCGTTGTCCCCAAACCCCATGTTATATTGAGGTTCTACTGTATGTACATTTCTATGCATGCTTTACCTAGTATATGTATTTCCTATGCATATATACTGCATACTTTAAGAGCCAGTGTGGTGTAGTGGTTAAGGTGCTGGACTACACCCTGGGAGACCAGGGTTTGAATCCCCACACAGCCATGAAGCTCACTGGGTGACCTTGGGCCAGTCACTGCCTCTCAGCCTCAGAGGAAGGCAATGGTAAACCTCCTCTGAATACCCCTTACCATGAAAACCCTATTCATAGGGTCGCCTTAAGTTGGGATCGACTTGAAGGCAGTCCATTTTCCATTTTTCCATGCATGCTTTACCTAGTATATACACATTACTTGACTGGAGAACTACACTGCAAAATTTGGAGAAGTGCAAGCTTTAAAAGTTCTTTGATTCGGTTTGCATATTGTGTGAGGAAGTGCAAATTAAGTAGATTCACCTTTACATGCAAACTGAGTCAGATTTCTCCCCCCCCAGTACATGGAGGGCCTGTACGTGTACAGATGTATGCATGTAGGCACCCTCTTGCAAACAATGTGTCTGAGGATATTTTAAACTTACATCAAAACATTCCTTACTTCAGTGTTTTAGGATTTTGTTTTCCTTGTGTATGTGTTTTTGCAATAATGCTGCTATTCCGATTCACACACACACACATAAGAACATAAGAACATAAGAAGAGCCTGCTGGATCAGGCCAGTGGCCCATCTAGTCCAGCATCCTGTTCTCACAGTGGCCTACCAGGTGCCTGGGGGAAGCCCACAAGCAGGACCCGAGTGCAAGAACACTCTCCCCTCCTGAGGCTTCCGGCAACTGGTTTTCAGAAGCATGCTGCCTCTGACTAGGGTGGCAGAGTACAGCCATCATGGCTAGTAGCCATTGATAGCCCTGTCCTCCATGAATTTTTCTAATCTTCTTTTAAAGCCATCCAAGCTGGTGGCCATTACTGCATCTTGTGGGAGCAAATTCCATAGTTTAACTATGTGCTGAGTAAAGAAGTACTTCCTTTTGTCTGTCCTGAATCTTCCAACATTCAGCTTCTTTGAATGTCCACGAGTTCTAGTATTACAAGAGAGGGAGAAGAACTTTTCTCTATCCACTTTCTCAATGCCATGCATAATTTTATACACTTCTATCATGTCTCCTCTGGCCCGCCTTTTCTCTAAACTAAAAAGCCCCAAATGCTGCAACCTTTCCTCGTAAGGGAGTCGCTCCATCCCCTTGATCATTCTGGTTGCCCTCTTCTGAACCTTTTCCAACTCTAGAATATCCTTTTTGAGATGAGGCGACTAGAACTGTACACAGTATTCCAAATGCGGCTGCACCATAGATTTATACAACGGCATTATGATATCGGCTGTTTTATTTTCAATACCTTTCCTCTTATTCCATGACCTCTCCTCTTATTCCATGACTGCTAAGCTTCCTCAGAAGCCTTTGGTGAGGTACCTTGTCAAACGCTTTTTGAAAGTCTAAGTACACTATGTCCACTGGATCACCTCTATCTATATGCTTGTTGACACTCTCAAAGAATTCTAATAGGTTACTGAGACAGGACTTTCCCTTGCAGAAGCCATGCTGGCTCTGCTTCAGCAAGGCTTGTTCTTCTATGTGATTCTATTGTTAATCTAGCTTTAATCATACTTTCTACCAGTTTTCCAGGGACAGAAGTTAAGCTAACTGGCCTGTAATTTCCGGGATCCCCTCTGGATCCCTTTTTGAAGATTGGCGTTACATTTGCCACTTTCCAGTCCTCAGGCACGGAGGAGGACCCAAGGGACAAGTTACATATTTTAGTTAGCAGATCAGCAATTTCACCTTTGAGTTCTTTGAGAACTCTCGGGTGGATGCCATCCGGGCCCGGTGATTTGTCAGTTTTTATATTGTCCATTAAGCTTAGAACTTCCTCTCTCGTTACCACTATTTGTCTCAGTTCCTCAGAATCCCTTCCTGCAAATGTTAGTTCAGGTTCAGGGATCTGCCCTATATCTTCCACTGTGAAGACAGATGCAAAGAATTCATTTAGCTTCTCTGCAATCTCCTTATCGTTCTTTAGTACACCTTTGACTCCCTTATCGTCCAAGGGTCCAATTGTCTCCCTAGATGGTCTCCTGCTTTGAATGTATTTATAGAATTTTTTGTTGTTGGTTTTTATGTTCTTAGCAATGTGCTCCTCAAATTCTTTTTTAGCATCCCTTATTGTCTTCTTGCATTTCTTTTGCCAGAGTTTGTGTTCTTTTTTATTTTCTTCATTCGGACAAGACTTCCATTTTCTGAAGGAAGACTTTTTGCCTCTAAGAGCTTCCTTGACTTTGCTCGTTAACCATGCTGGCATCTTCTTGGCCCTGGTGGTACCTTTTCTGATCTGCGGTATGCACTCCAGTTGAGCTTCTAATATAGTGTTTTTAAACAACTTCCAAGCACTTTCGAGTGATGTGACCCTCTGGACTTTGTTTTTCAGCTTTCTTTTTACCAATCCCCTCATTTTTGTGAAGTTTCCTCTTTTGAAGTCAAATGTGACCGTGTTGGATTTTCTTGGCAATTGGCCAGTTACATGTATGTTTAATTTAATAGCATTGTGGTCACTGCTCCCAATCGGTTCAACAACACTTACATCTCGCACCAGGTCCCGGTCCCCACTGAGGATTAAGTCCAGGGTTGCCGTCCCTCTGGTCGGTTCCATGACCAACTGATCTAGGGAATAGATCTAGGGAATAGATCTAGGGAATAGGGAACACCCCGCTAAATGCTGGATATTTTATTTGCTGGAATGACATTTCATTTTATTTGTGGAATTCTATCATGGTGGTAGTCTAAAAGTTTATTTATTTATTTATTTATTTATTTATTTATTACATTTGTATACTGCCCCATAGCTGAAGCTCTCTGGGTGGTTTGCAACAATTAAAAACATCAAAAACAAATATACAAATTTAAAAACACATTTTTAAAAAACAATTTAAAAACACATGCTAAAAGGTGGCTCACATATGGGTAAGGATGTCCTTAACTTGCCCTGCAATTTCCAAGCATATCTCCTAAACCAGATATTTTACCTGTTTTAAAGAACACTGTCTTATGCCAGGTTATGGAGTTGCTAGGAATGAGCCTGGGATCTTCTGCATGCAAAGCAGATTAGGTAGATTAGTCTGCTCTGCTGCAGACCAATCTCTCCCCTCTCGGGTTGTCCAATAAATTGCCTTTGGGAAACCCATTGACACACGCCCCATTCTCATTGACCAACTCCTACTCTCATTTCTGAGCCTCGTGCTTCCTCCCTGTTTTCTAACTCTCAAACCCTAAAATTATTGTGGCCATAGCAACAAAAGGGAAACGCCTGACAAGTATATAATGATGCCAGCCATCTGGCATAGGCTCCAGAGACTGTTGCAACAATGAAGACTCTGCTTGGTACCCTGCTGGTGGCATTCGTATGCACAGGAACAGGTAAGGCAAATATTAATCTTCATTCTTAGACAAAAGTACGGTAGAGAAAAATATGAGATTTGGAAACTCAGGAGAAGGGTCTAGAGTATAAGCATCAATGAATTGTAATCACTGTAAAAGAGGTACCTAATATGTACTGCTCAGATTGATGAAACATTGTGCTTAATTCTGGATATTCCAGTAGAAAAAGAGAAAGACCAAACAAGAGATGGGTTGATTCCATAAAGGAAGCCATAGACCTGAACTTACAAGATCTGAACAGGGTGGTTCATGACAGATACTCTTGGACATCACTGATTCATAGGGTCGCCATAAGTCGTATTCGACTTGAAGGCATATAACAAGAACCATTTAAAAAAAAATGTTTCTGACTCTGTGAAGAGGTTTCACTGAAGGGTTAAAGGATATGAATGTATAAAAACAGGTCTGCGGGATCAGACCAATGATCCATCTAGTCCATCATCCTGTTTTTGTTAGTGGCCAGCCAGATGTTTCCAGGAAGGAGGGTATGAAGGCAACAGCGCCACCCTGTTATTTGCCCACCACTTCAGTCCCTGGCCTTCTGAGAGCCTGGAAGTTCTGTTTGCCTAGTCAGTTCTAAAAGATAATTATACCTTGGTGTGAAGAAGTATTATTTCCTCTTGTCTGTCCTAAATTTCCTGCCCACCCATTTAATGATGAAGGATTTGGAAGGCAATGATGAAAGGAACGGTGAGAATGAAAGGATGTGTGATTAGCTTTTCAGAAATGTCAGAAAAGAGAAAGAGAGAAATGACTGTGGCCAATTCTAACTGGGGATATGACAAGAAGCAATTGGATAAAATCACAGAAAAGTAGGTTTAGGTTAAACCTTCCTAAGAAAGGATTGGGTCACTCAGACACACTTCAGATATGTACGGTCAACACCATGTTCACTGATTGCCAATTCATTTCTGGGTATCACATAAGTTGATGGTTATTACCTTGAAAGCCCTAAACAGTTTAGGACTGAGGTACCTCAATTATTGTCTACATACACACACACATATGATGTGCCCCATCCCTTGGAGACAGCTGGGAACAGCAGTTTGTTAAGGGTGCTGGGAATTGTAGCTCTGTGAGGGATAAATTACAGTTCCCAGGATTCCTTGGGGGAAGCCATATGCTTTAAATATATGGTGTGGATGTGTCCAAGTTGAACCTTGCTATTTATCAGTTATGTCAATTATGCTCAAAAGGTTGAGTGTTTATGGGTTATGTGACCAAGACCGTCCATTGGGCATGGAACTGTACACAGAGGCTGGCACACTGGTATAAACTAGAACATTTATGGCTAGCCTACAGAGCATGTGTAATTAATAGTGGAATTCTATATACCAGGTATAGGGAACTTGTGGCCTCAATATGTTGCTGGACTCCAATTCACATCATCCCTGACCATTCGCCAGGCTGGCTGGGGCTGATGGGAGTTAAGAGTCTGACATCTGGAGGTCATAGACTCTCCATCCCTTCTATGAACAATTTGAGACTCAAGTCCCATTGACTTCAATGCGGCTTGCTTCTTAGTAGACATGCTTAGCGTTGCAGCGTATGTGGCTGAACTCCTGGAGGAGGGCATGTATTCATGTCCCAGTGCAGAATCCCTTGATTTGTAAAATGGCAATCATCGTAGCTTCATAACCTATTCCTGTCCACAGAGGCTTAAGGTGGGTAACAGTATTATAAAAATATAAAATGGTGTGTTATAAAACTACTGAATAAGCACTCTGTGACACTGTTCAAGCAGTCCCTGCTGTCACTAGAAGCTAAAATGATGAAACTGAGGTTATCATACTTTGGACACATCATGAGAAGACATGATTCACTAGAAAAAACCATAATGCTGAGAAAAACAGAAGGGAGTAGAAAAAGAGGAAAGCCAAACAAGAGATGGATTGATTCCACAAAGGAAGTCACAGAACTTCCTTAACAGGATCTGAACTGGGTGGTTCATGACAGATGCTCTTGATTCATAGGGTCGCCATAAGTCGTAATCGACTTGAAGGCACATAACAACAAACATCTGGAGGAGCAAGGGTCCCCCAGCCCTGCTCAAAGGTGTGTTGTTGTCCTCCAAGAGGCCCACAGCTTGGAAGGTCACAGCCAGACTGAAACAAACACAGCAGGATAAATATTTAATAATCACCATCCAGGAGAGAGGTGCCTGTGCAAATACTTCATTTTCGCTCCTCTGTCTTCTTGCGCACAGTGCACTCCTTGTGGTGCTACCGGTGTGAAAATGAACCTTCCAACTGGAACTGTATGAAGATGGTGAAGTGTGCAGAAACAGAAAACTACTGTACCACAGTCATCTCCACTTCAGGAATAGGTGAGCCCTCATTATGTACTCTCCAAAGCTTCACTTCTGGAGTGTGAACCCCCACAAGATAACTGAATGTTTGTTTATTTATTTATTATTTATTTATTTATTACATTTATACCCCACCTTTTCTTTTCATGATTGAAACCCAAGGCGGCTTACTTATGGTTTCCAGGTGGTCTCCCATCCAGGCACTGACCAGATCTGACCCTGCTGGCCTTATGTGCCTTCAGACCATAGTCTGGGACCATAGCTTGGAAAAATTAGCTGCCACTTATGGCCTTTCTGCAAGCCTCCAGCCCCAGCTGCTGGCTGAGTTGCTGTGAGGACATGAAATGTTGCAAAACATTCTAATTGATGAACAGGAAGACATGTGGAAGGTAGAATTCCATTACTGTAAGCAGCGGGTCAGTCTGGCAGAGGGGAAAACTTCACACAAGGATGAAGGCCAGGGTGGGGCAGGGGTTGGGGGTTGGGATTCATTCGTCACCAGGACTGACCCAGCAGCTCAGCCATGAATGTGTGTCAGTGCCCCTGAGCAGGTAACAGAATACCTTTTCCTCAACACTGAGTAACTACAGAGTATTCCCATGCCCCAGAAATTAGGGAGTTTGGCTACTGGGGGAGAGGGTGACATTTCCAGACAGAGTTGAGTGCCAACATCGTATTTCCTAGAAATTGAATGTTGGCTAGGAGAGAAGACAATTGGGGTGCAGAGAAGGAAGGGATATGCAGGGAAAAACTTTTCATGGAGTTTAAGTTGTGAGGACTTATGCTTTGGATGGGCACTGAGGGTCAGGGTGCCAAGCAGACAGAAGTGGATAAGGACAATAAATAAATAAATTAAAAGTATGGCATTCAATGCTTCTCTTACTCAGAGAAGACCCACTGAAATTAATAGGCATGACTAACTTAGGGTCATTAATTTCAGTGGGGTCTACTGTGAGCAGGACTTAGTTGAAGACAACCCTAACTCTCACACAGAGCCCAGCAATTTGAGAAGGAATGGGGAATCTGTGGTCCTCCAGATGTTGCTGGTTGCTATCAGCCCAAGCTAGCATAGCCAATCAGGGATGTTGAAATTGGTAGTCCAGCAACATCTGGTTCCCCATCTCTGAATTAGAGGGTGCATGCCCTCTTGATGGTGCAGAGATGTGTCCAAGTAGGGCTGGATTTCACATTTTGGTTTAGAATAACTATGTAAACCTTTGACTCTATGCTCCTAGCATTATGTATAATTTCCCCATTTCATTTTTATCCTCCAGGCAAGAACAGTGCATACCAGCTTAGTAAGAGATGCACTCCAACTTGTACAGAGAACTTCATAGACACGGGCGTGACCTCCGTCTCGACTAAATGTTGCAACCATTCCCTCTGCAACATCAGTGGGGCCGCCAGTGTGAAAACAAGTGGCCTGGTGTTGGCTATGGGCATCCTGGCTAGTTTCTTCTACATTTTCCGGTCTTCCTTGTGAGGAAGTGTTGGAAGGGGGAACCTCAAATTTCCCACCTAAAAGACTAGCAAACGTCGTTCCCCTTGCCACGTTTAAGATCAAGAATTCCCCATGGACAGCAAACGCTTTCTCCTGGAGCATTGCAGAGGGGATAGTTGCCCTAAATGCTAACACTGCACTATGGTGGGTGCCTTTCTTGGCCCACCTCTATGTCAGGTTCTTATGTTATTACTTGTTCTTGCAGGGCATGGAGCTTCTTTTTGTAAATATCCTTGCCATTGGCCCCCTCACATCTGCCCAGAACCCTCTTACTCCTCTTTGCTGCCCTAGTAAATTCTGCACTGGAAAATTGGCAAACAGCAGGCTGCAGATGGGGGTTTGCATATCTTGATGCCCCCAGCCAGTTGACTGTGTTGCTCCTTCATCCCTTGATATACCTCTCTTACAATTCCCCCCCCAGTAACCAGATAAAGCAGCTGATGATTCTTGTCCTCCAATTGCCCCATCATTTGGCTCCAAAGCTTCCGGTCACTTCCAGAAAACCTGTTTATTGAGCATTCATTCTGATTTGTTTGCACAAAGTTTGTGGGGAGGTTAGATGATGTCAGCTATTTATTGAGCATACATTCTGATAGGGGAGGTTAGATGATGTTGCATGAAGCAAATGTTATCTCACGCTTTCCAGTTCATTTCCCTGTCCTTGTTGCAAAAAGTCCCGGGGGGGGGGGGCGGCAGCGGCGAAGGAGAGCAGGCTTGTTTGTGCAAGAGCTCTCCATCAATTCTGTGCAGCTGCAGTCTGTCAGTCTGTCAGAATGTGAGTGAACCCTACCTGAAATTGGCGACATCTGCCACATGGACTCAAGCTGGTTCAGTGACCATTCCTTCTTACCTTTCCCAGGCAAATAATTCTACTTGGGGAAAAATGCGTGTGTGCATTTTGGGTGGCAGTTGCTAGAGATGCTACACCAATCTTACAATTCCTGGGATTCCAGTAGAACCAGGTTTATAGTAAACTGTAACTGGATCAGGCCAGGCCGCACTGGTTGGAGGGGCACAGGGTCAAAAGGCAGAGGTGAAAAGGGGGAGCATTTGCCTGGCATCTCTCTGGGAGGGAGAAGGCTGAAGCAGACGGAGGCTGAAGAGACACGTCCTGCAGACTTGTCTCTCCTGCTTTGCACCTTCCTCCAGATTTGATGTCCTATTCTGCTGTTTTGTTCCTGTGATTTGTAAAGTTGGATGACGTTAATAAAGTTTTGCCACTTAATTTCTGCACTGTCAGTCTTCATTGATATTCCAGTTTAGTAACCTATGATGCCATCAACTGAGGAGTAGCTTATCCTGATGCTACTTGAGCACAAATTTACACAAATTTGTTCTGCTGATCAGAACAGATGGGGACATCAGACGCTGTCGGCCCCTTATTGAGCATTCACCCTGATTTTTGTTGGTGGAGAGGTTTGACAGCATTGCATCAAGCAAGTGTTATGCCAGACTTCCCCGTGCATTTTTCTATCACTTTCCTAACCATAAAAAGCATTGTTGGGGGAGGGAAGAAGCAGGTTTGCTGCACAAGACCTCCAAATCAACTCTAATTGTGCAGCCTGAATTTGCTGGTATGTGATTGAACCCACTTGAAAACAGTGACAGTCTAGAAGTGCCCTTAGACTGTTGAGATTAGAGCCATGATGAAATCCCTCCTCAGCCATAAGTCTCATGGCCTGACCTTGGGCCAATCGCTTTCACTCTCTCTTACAACCTAACCTACCTCACATGGTTGTTGTAAAGGGCAAAAGGGGAAAGGAGACCACATGCAATCATCCTGAGCATCTCGGAATAAGGAAAAGGGATAAAAGATACCAGACTTGGCTAAATAGGAACCCTCCTTACCAAACATCTGCTCTTGTTGACGACACTTCCTGCTAGACTTGAATAGGGCTCTGCCTCCTAAGAACATATATTTCTTAATATCTCACAAATAGGGTTCATATGCTTTAAAAACTTGCACTGACAGGCTGAAACTCAACAGGTGTGGTGCCTGTCAAAGTCTCCAGAATCACCAGGAGCCCTCCCAGATGCAAAGATGGTGATACTGGTTTCCAGAATGAAGGTCCCAGCCTTCATTCATTCATATATTTATTGACAGCATTTATGTGCTATCTTTCTGGGAAGAAGCTGAGTAAGACACTAAAAAAATTACTACACACGCACATACGTATATCATATCAGCATGGCTCCCATCTTGTATGTCCCTGAGAGGGAAGGTGGAAGGAGGAGGAGGAGGAGGAGGAAGGGGCTGTTTAACCCATTCCTTTCTGGGCATTTGTCTAGTCAAAAATGCTCTTCTGTTGGCCTTCCAGTTCGTGATCACAGCATCTTTGAAGCTACTTTGCATTGGAAATAACTTAAAACCAAAGGGTTGGGGATATGAATTACACAACAACTGAGCATCACGTGTGGTTGGTGCCCTGGGACCAGCTCTCAGACAGAAAAGCAGCATAGGAAGTTGCCTTCTTATACAAAGTCAGGCCGTTGGTCCATCTGGCTCAGTACGGCCAACACTGACTGACAGCAGCTCGTCTCCAAAAAGTGGCTTACAACTGTATCTAAAATTTCAACACTGCAAATCTATAAAAGATAAAAACTGATTTCAATTTACTCACATAAATAAGAGCAGCAAAATGTGGTACTCAGATTGGGACTATGGTGCTGGGGGAGGGGAGTGGGGTGTTCACTCTTTATCCTTTGTACCATTTTCATGGTTGAAATCCCAAGTTGTCATTTGCTGCACAAGTAGGGATAAAAAGATATGTCAGTTTTGGCTCTCTGTTTCCAATTTTTCCAATTTTGAATTCAGTTCTTCACACCCCTGCAGCAAGTTGTGAATTTTTTAAAATTCTCATGAAAATTCTTCAGCATTTTAATGTGCATTTCTCCTGACAAACACATTTTTGTATGCAGTTTTGACTTATGTACACATTTTTGCTAGCAATTCCTCTTAATAAATGCCTTTCTGTGTGTTTTGAAGAATATATTTATTTTTATCCACACTTCCCCCTAGTATATGCATTTTTGTAAATCATTATTTGGCTGGAGAACTGCATTGCAAAATTCAGATATGTGCATATTTCAAAGGCTGGCTGTGGTTTGGTTCTCATACTGTTTTGGAAAGTGTGAATTTGATAGATTCAGCTTTCAATGCAAACGGAATTGAGTTTCTCTCCCATTCCTACCCACAAGTAAAAACCTGCTACTAGTTAGTTGCTTGTTAGCAGAAGGTCTGTCTCCAAGCAACGTACAACAGTGTAAGGTACAATATGGATTCTTGGTATGCTTTTGCATGTCTCATATTAAAGTGGGGAAAATGAGTGCCTTGCGTGTTTGTGACTGTGAGGGTTAAATTCTCCAAACTCCAGACACGGATAATTTGGCAGCAGCCTGTCACTGCTGTTCTGCTTTAAGCCGTAAATGGAAAAGCTTGGGAACTTGCCTCTCAGGCTTCAAACAGTCTGTAAACAGGTGTGCAGTCCTTCTTTCCATAGCCCTGGATGCTGGAGGGGGTCAATTTCCAGTGGATTCATTGGGTGTGAGGAAAGGATTAAATGCGCCCTCTCTTCTCGCTACACCTCTGATAATGATTTCCTTCCTGCTTGCAACTGGGGAGGGGGGAAGGAAAGAAAATCGGGTATAAAGGCAATGCTATTTGGAAAGGGAAGGGTTAAAGTGATAGAACTGGTTCCTAGAGAGGTGAGACGAGGCATAGAGAGGAAAATGGCTACAGCAATTTAGGAAATGGTTAGAGCTATTTAATTGGCCGGAAAAGCAGTGTGATAGGTCAGCTACATATTGAGAAATTGTGCAACTATTCCGCTGTGGAAACAAATAAAGCTGGATTTCCCAAGCTGGGGGGTGGGAATCTCAAAGCTGAACAGGGAAAATACGAGTGAGGGCTTTGTTCTTGACATTAGTTGGCGGCATATTAGGGCCAAGAAGGGGCTAGCAGGCTGCAGGCAATCTGGACAGACAGAGTTGGTGTCGAGGGTCGGAGTGACTGGGAATCTGCCAAGGACCCATACTCCAGCAAGGGGCCACTGACAAGAGCCCCCTGGAACTGCTGCAATTAGGAGGTTGTCTCACTGAGGGCGAGGGGACTACCAAGGGGACCTTGCCCACAGAACCTCCAAAAGAGCCGACCTTGGGAACAGAAAACAGCCATTCCAGCAGGAACACTTTTATTTACTTTACAGATTTGCAGCCAGTCTTCTGGCCGTCAGTTTGGTTAATCAGAAAATACATTAGAACAAAACAAGTTTAAAACAGAGAGGTTGAATGCTAAAAGGGCAGCATAAACAAATGGCAGATAAAATGTAGCAAATCAGCTTGTTTGTTCTTGGATGAGGCTGGGCCTTTTTAGTCCTTATACCAGGGGTGGGGAACCTGTGGCTGGCCAGATATTGTTGACCTTCAACTCCCACCAGTCCTAGCCAGCGTAGCCGATGGGCAAGAATGATGGGAGCTGTCATTCAGCAACTTTTAACATGCTTTTTAACATGCTCTTAACTTGCTTGTATGTGTGGATATTGTTTTAATTTTTTTAACATTTTAAATTTTTAATGTGTTTATATTGTATAGATTTATTGTACTTTTGATGTTTCTTGGCTTGTGAACCGCCCAGAGAGCTTCGGCTATGGGGCGGTCTATAAGTTTAATGAAATAAATAAATAAATAAATAAATTCTGAGTGGCCAAAGGCTGTTTGTCCCTAGTTTATACCAACAATTGCAAGTATTCACCAAGCAGTCAGAAAATAGGGCATGGATGGCTCTAACTCCTCAAATCAATTCCAGATTAGCTTGGGATATAGGGAGATGCCACCCCCGAGGCAAAACAATCCTCTGTTTTGAAGGTGTTCTCTGTTTGAGAATTTAAGAAACAGCAGAACAAAAAGAAAGCTCCTCCCTCCTTCTAAATTAGGCTGCTGAGATGAAGAAATTTCGGGGAGGAGTGGATTTTTGTGTGACTTGCTTGTGAGCTCATTTTTGGTATTGGAAAAAAAATCCTTGACAGAGGCACCCTGGTATTTTTCCAGAGCTTGGAAAAGTTACTTTTTTTGAACTACAACTTCCATCAGCCCCAGCCAGCATGGCCACCGGATTGGGCTGATGGGAGTTGTAGTTCGAAAAAGTTACTTTTCCAAGCTCTGTTTTTGTTATTCTAAGTGCCCACCCCCCATCACATGGCACTGTTTTGCATTAGGCACTGATTGGTAGACCTTTAAATAAAAAAAAGACCCTTCAACTCTGCCAAGCCTCTGTCGCCCCTGAAGGCAGCAGACTGGCTTACGGGGCACTCAGTGAGCTGTGTGGCACTCACAGCTTGGTCCTCCAACACCTCACCACTCTTTGCCACCCTCCAGCATCTGCCGCCTGAGGGTACAACACTGTGCCTAATGGTAGGGGTGGTCCTCCATGACAAACTCTTGTGCAAGCTAGATAGAAGGGCAGGTGGGTGGCAATCCCAGATTAATGCGTAGCAGAAATCCACTTCACAATAGGCCCTGGAATGTGAATGCCTGTCATCGACACTATGCAACTCTCAATGGAATATAGATTCCCAATGACAACTGGAGAAACTAGTCAAAAGTCCCAGTGCTTTTTTCTCATGGAGGATAAAGCTATCAATGGCTGCTAGCCATGATGGCTGTGTTCTGCATCCATGGTCGGGACAGTATGCTTCTAAATACCAGTAGCTGCAAACCACAGGAGGGGGATGGTGCTCTTGCATAAGAACGTAACAAGAGCCTGCTGGATCAGGCCAATGGCCCATCTAGTCCAGCATCCTGTTCTCACTGTGGGCTGCCAGATGTCAGTGTGAAGCCCACAAGCAGGACCTTGCATGGCATGGGAAAAGTGGACAGAGAAAAGTTTCTCTTGCTCTCCCGTAACACTAGAACTCGTGGACATCCAATGAAGCTGCTTGTTGGAAGATCCATAGCCGAAGGCAGCCTGCTTCTGAATACCCGTTGCTGGAAACTGCAGGTGGGGAGAGTGCTCTTGGTGCTTAGGTCCTGCTTGTGGGCTTCTGGACTCTTCTTATGTTCTTAAGGAGAAACAATACCCCCCACGACCCAGGAAGTTGTTTGGGAAAGCAAGGATATCCAGCAGCATCACTAGCGGGAGTGCAGGGGGGTGTGGACCTCTGGTGCGTGCCCTCCCAGGGGCATCGACAGGGGTGGCTGGTCTCTCTCGCATGCGCTGAGCGCGCACGCGCTCCAAACTGGCAATCTCTCCCAGTGATTAAATCCTGGAGTCTGGACCCTGAGGCCCTGCCCCACGGGAGATCATCCAGGCCGCTGGCGCCCTTCCCTCACACGGTGCCTCCGATGACGTCTAAGTGCACGTGCCGTGCCGCACAGGCCGGGCAGGCAGCTCAGCTCTCCTCCGGCCCTCAGCGGTGTCTGCCTGTCCCACTTCTTCCTAGACCTGGTGCCGTCCACAGCCTAGGGGCGGGGCCAGGCAGCTCTGGTGTCACCCCCTCCATGATGTCATCCGGGTGCGGACCGCACCTGTCACACCCGGCTGGTGACACCCCTGAGGATATCTGAAAGCCCCAACGACTTTCCATCCCTAGATCCAGTTTTTAAGTCAGGTTAATTTTGAATGTCCAATAGTTCTTCCAAAGGAATCCTTTTGGTCTGAATCCTCCATCCCCCATCATCATTATTTGCAAGACTCATGAAATAAACTTGAAAATATATTTATGATTCCTACAAACAGGGAAGAGCCTTCCTTCAGGCTGGAAGATCTCTTTGCAGCTGCATTCTGCAACATGTCATTGACGCAATGGTTGTGCGTGAATGGTGGATTTATACTGGACCAGAGCTGGTATAGCACAGTGGGGAGGAGACCCTGGCTGGGAGTTCAGAGTCTGTGAGTTCAAATCCCCGCTCATGTCTCCTGGGTGTCAAAGGCCAGCTAAAGATCATCCCACAGTGAGTGGCTCAGGGGTTACGTGCCCTGCCACCTGTGCAGCCGTGGGCAAGCAGCATAGTCCCAAGGAGCCCAGGTGACCCCAGCTGGCAGTTGCGGACAAGGAAGGCTTGTGTAGCTATGGCAAGCTGAGCAGGCCCTAGCCAGCTCGGGAGGACTAGCCTCAGAGGGAGGTAATGGTAAACCGCTTACCATGAAACCCTGTTCATAGCCATAAGTCGGGATCGACTTGAAGGCCGTCCATTTTATACTGGACCATCCACACATTATTCCACTTCATTAGTTGTTCTGTAGTGCTTTCCTAATGTTACCACATGATTGTCATCTGAAGGGACACACTTGCGCTATTGCACAACAAAAGTGGAACAAAAAATAAACATTTGTGAAAAGTTATATATTTCAGTAGGAAGTTGTGGGGCATGGACTGAATGGAAACAAAGCAGCAGGTTCACCCCAAAATTGCTGCAAGCATGAGCAATATTGAAAATTGGATTGTGTGCAATCACTTTGATACCTTCATGAGTACGAATAATCATGAATGCGCACTACAAAGCATGTCTGGAAGGCCCCATGGGTTTTACTGGGCTGCCTTGGAAGGTTTTGCTGGGTACAAACCTAGCCATGAGGTGACAATTGGAAGCCCACATCTTCAGCGTTACAACAGGGAGCCTCTACACCTAGAACATAAGAACCTAAGAAGAGTCCTACTGGATGAGGCCAGCAGCCCATCTAGTCCAGCATCCTGTTCTTACAGTGGCCAACCAGTTGCCTCAATAGGAAGCCCACAAGCAAGTTACTGTGGACTTCTCTCTGTAGTCCACAATAATTGAGCTAAGGGAAAACAGCTTCCTTCAAGAACATCCCAGGCTGGTTCTTCTTTGCTGACTAGCCCCTTTTATGTTATTTGGGAGGCCATAAATTGCACCAGGTGTGTTCACAGCAAAAGAGAGAATTGAGAGCTAAGTTTGGATAATCCATTTCGGATGGGCATCTCTCGGCACACTTCTTGGTGATGAGCACCTCAGAATCATCACCTTGATGAGGGAAGGGGAGTAAAGAGAAAGCACAAATTAAGCCCAACACCAAAATGAAGGCTAAGCACAGATAACTGTATTTGCTTACATTCATCTCCTGTCAGCTCTGCCTCTCTCACTCTTTCCTAACACTCCTCTGGTGTCTCCCCAATTGCCAAAACTTAAGATTGTAAGCTTCTCATAGCAGGGACCTAGGTTTTTTTTTTATTTTGTTTATTAGGGCTGTTGATTGCAGATGTTATTCAATGTAAAGTGCATTGATAATCCTAGATAAATGATTGTCATGGTAATAAAGATATGTCCTAAAGGCAGCATGAATGAGGCAGTGAGGGGTGCATACACAGTTGTGAGATTTCAGTAAAGAGGTTGAAAGCTCTTTACGAGTTTGGACTGGACTGCCTTCAAGCTGATTCCGACTTATGGCTGTTAGAATAAGCAAACGTTCAGGTTCCCTTGTATAAAGGGAGATGTTCCCTTTAAGGGATGTTTTGAGGGATATCCCATGTACCTGTTTACCATGATGTAGCTTCCTAATGGGTGAGGTTAGTTACCTGGCTTCCTCCATTGCTACTACTTTTTACTTCTGGGAGAGGCAGCATGGAAGATGCTCTCTCCTGAGAATATCATTACCAAAGACTAATGGACTCGCTAGAGGCGTTTATATCTCTGCTAAGAAACAGGACCATGAACCTGTTCCTATTTCATTTTTAAAATACCAAACAATGGTGACCCTATGAATAGGGTTTTCATGTTAAACGGTATTCAGAGGGGGTTTACCATTGCCTTCCTCTGAGGCTGAGAGGCAGCGACTGGCCCAAGGTCACCCAGTGAGCTTCATGGCTGTGTGGGGATTCAAACCCTGGTCTCCCAGGGCGTAGTCCTAGGATAGGTAAAACTGACCATGGGGGAGGAGGAGGGGGAGGGAGGAAAAGGAAGAAAGGAGAGAGAGGAACAGAAGGAGTGGGAGGGGGAAGGAGAGGATTGGAAGTGGCAAAAGGGAGGTGATGGGAGGGAAGAGGAGGGGAGGGCAGATTTGATCATTTGTCATTTGCATACTTATTGAGTTCAATGGGATTTACTCCCATGCAATTGTGCGTTAAAATGGAAATGGACTGCCCTCAAGTCGATCCCGACTTATGGTGACTCTATGAATAGGGTTTTCATGGTAAGCGGTATTCAGAGGGGGTTTACCATTGCCTCCCTCTGAGGCTGAGAGGCACTGACTGGCCCAATGTCATCCAGTGAGCTTCACGGCTGTGTGGGAATTTGAACCCTGGTCTCCCAGGCCGTAGTCCAACACTCTAACCACTATGCCACACTGGCTCTGCTTTACAATCCAATTTAAGGGTGCAAGCAGAGCAGAAAATGGGAAGCTTCTTTGGCCTTCTTCGGCCCCTGAAGCGACCCAAACTTCACTTGGGGCAGAAGTGGCAGCAGTGGGTGCTCTGGAAGTCCCAGCAGGTGTCTTTTCCCACCAGCTATTATATGAATGCCCTGGTGCTTCATCTACCCCAGCATCCTGCTTCCAATGTGGTCAGCCTGACTCAAACAGGTGCTTCTAGGGAGTCCTCCCTTCCTGTGGTTTGGTTGTGTTTGTGCCCTAAACAGCCTGTGCTGGTGGTTTACTTGTGTAAGTCTTCTGTGAAGAGATCACCATGCTGTACCATTGCCAACTTTTCAGCAGGCCTCCGCTTCTGTGTATTTAATCTGCAGACAATAGCAAGGGATTTATTTTCAGGTCACAAAAGCAGCTCCTCTTGTCCACTTTCACAGCATATATTTATTCCACTATTATTCCACTTTAAACAGTCATGGCTTCCACCAAAGAATCCTGGCAAGCGTAGTTTGTGAAGGTGCTGAGAGTTGTTAGGTGACTCCGATTCTTCTCACAGAGCTACAGTTCTCCAAGTGGTTTAACAGTCAGTCCCTCTTCCCAGAAAACTCTGGGAATTGTAGCTCTCTGAGGGGAATAGGGGTCTCCTAACAACTCTCAGCGCCCTTCACAAATGACACTTCCCAGGATGCTTTGGGGGAAGCCAGTACTATCTAAACTGGAATAATAGTGGAGTAAATGTATGCTGTGAATATAGCCTAGTTCCCCTCTATTCGGCAATGGTTAGGCCTCATCTTGAATACTGCGTCCAGTTCTGGTCTCCGCACTTCAAGAAGGATGCAGACAAACTGGAACAGGTTCAGAGGAGGGCAACAAGGATGATCAGGGGACTGGAAACAAAGCCCTATGAGGAGAGACTGGAAGAACTGGGCATGTTTAGCTTGGAGAAGAGAAGACTGAGGGGAGATATGATAGCACTCTTCAAGGACATGAAAGGTTGTCACACAGAGGAGGGCCGGGATCTCTTCTCGATCGTCCCAGAGTGCAGGACACGGAATAATGGGCTCAAGTTGCAGGAAGCCAGATTTCGACTGGACATCAGGAAACACTTCCTAACTGTTAGAGCCATATGGCAATGGAACCAATGACCTAGGGAGGTAGTGGGCTCTCCGACACTGGAGGCATTCAAGAGGCAGCTGGACAGCCATCTGTCGGGAATGCTTTGATTTGGATTCCTGCAATGAGCAGGGGGTTGGACTCGATGGCCTTATAGGCCCCTTCCAACTCTACTATTCTATGATTCTATGATTCTATCTCCACTGTCAGAGGAAAGCATGTCAGTCAGTCAAAGATGATCAGGGGACTGGAAACAAAGCCCTATGAGGAGAGACTAAAAGAACTGGGCATGTTTAGCTTGGAGAAGAGAAGACTGAGGGGAGATATGATAGCACTCTTCAAGTACATGAAAGGTTGTCACACAGAGGAGGGCTGGGATCTCTTCTCAATTGTCCCAGAGTGCAGGACACAGAATAATGGGCTCAAGTTGCAGGAAGCCAGATTTCGACTGGACATCAGGAAAAGGATCCTAACTGTTAGAGTTATATGACAATGGAACCAATTACCTCGAGAGCTAGTGGGCTCTCCGACACTAGAGGCATTCAAGAGGCAGCTGGACAGCCATCTGTCGGGAATGCTTTGATTTGGATTCCTGCATTGAGCAGGGGGTTGGACTCGATGGCCTTGTAGGCCCCTTCCAACTCTACTATTCTATGATTCTATGATTCTAGCTGTAGCTGCACATTGCCCTTTGAGGGGTGGGTGTGCAGGAAGCTGCTTTTGAAGCCATGGGTGTAAGCTAGGCCAGATGCAATTTCTGGTCAGTTGGCAATCCAAAGGAACTTCAATAAAGAACCATTTTTCCGTCTCCCCCTCCCTATTTCCCCTATTTGTGGAAATTGCTGCTATGGAATTTGGTTGGTTTTGTTGCTCAAGAGGATAGACCAGTCCTGAGATCTGTTTAAGTTGGCCAGATTTGATTGGATGACTCACCAGTTCCTGAAACTATGCCAACCGTTAGGCATCTTCGTTCATGGTCTGAGCAAACCGTCATTCCCAGGCAGTTTCAATTAGATTTCTGGTTTTCACATGTGAAACAAATCATTGAATGAGCTGCAACTAAGGAGAGAGAGGGGGAGAGATAAAAAACACAACCTTTTGGGTGGGAAATTTCAGGAGAACACAAGTATGTGTGTGGGTGTATGGTTCTGGTTGCTGCACCTTAACAAAGATATTGTAGACCTGGGAAAGGATCAGGAAAGGGTAACCAAAATGATTATAGGACTGGCGCAACATCACTATGTGTACCACAACATGCAGGGCTTTTTTTGTTCAGAAAAAAAGGCAATGAGGGGGGGATATGATAGAGATGCATAAAATTATGTTGTGGTAGAGAAAGTGGGCAGAGATACATTTTGCTGCCTCTCCCCTAATACTAGAAACCAACAGGGCCATCAAATGAAGCAGAAAGTTGGAGAAATCAGGACAGACAAAAGGAAGTACTTTTTCACACAGTGCAGTGTTAAACTATGGAATTCACTTCCACAAGAGGCAGCGATGGTTACCAACTTGGATGGCTTTAAAAGAGGATTAGACAAATTCATGGAGGATGAGGCTATCAGTGGCTACTAGCCACGATAGCTGTGTTTTACCTCCACTGTTGGAAGCAGTGTGCTTCTGAATGTCATTGGCGATCACTCGTGGCCGAGTAAGACTGTTTTCCAAGATAATTTGCTTGGAAGACTCCTGTGCGTGAATTTGCTTTATGTGGGGAGATTGGCGCACCACTATCAACACACAGTCTTGACAGAAGAAGGTTTGGATCCAATGGCATGGATACCACGGCTATTGGAAGTCCTTTATCTGCTGCAGCCTTCATCCGCCTTCACAGCTGTTGTAACGTACACATTGTTATCCTCCGCCTGTTCTGCCGTTGAGGACTTTCTTGGATTGTTCTTTGTCTGGTTCCTCTCCCTTGACCTTACCACCGTGGGTGACCCTGGTAGGAGTACATGACTCCTGACGGCATCACTCACAGGGTTCATTGGAACACGCAAGCCCACTCACCACTAAAAGGTGACGATCCAGCGAGGGGGCTTCTGAATACTGGTTGCTGGGAATCACACACGGGGAGAGAGCTGTTGCTCTCCGGTCCTGCTTGCAGGCTTCTCATCGGAGCATCTGGCTGGCCACTGTGAGAACAGGATGCTGGACTAGATGGTCCTTATGGGTGGTTAATGAGCAAAGTCAAAGAAGCTATTAGAGCCAAGAAGCCTTCTTTGTCCAAATGAGAACAAAAACGAACACAAAATTTGGCAAGATAAACGCAATTAGAGAATAAGGGATGCTAAAAAAGGATTCAGGAGCACATTGCTAAAAACATGAGGGTTCTTCTTATGTTCTTAAGTTGTCATTGATCAGCCCAGTCTAGCCCCCTCTGATTGGCAGCATCACTCTAGGGTCTCAGCTCAGGCAGAGAAGGGTCTTGGCCTCATTTCTCGACACCGCTTCCAGTGCCATAAAAATTGTGCATTTTTCTCTCTTTGCAACTTAAACAAACCGGCAACAGATGGCAATGATGTCTCCAAAATAGATCAGTCATAAGGTCGAAGCCATGGAACCTCATCTGATGTCTCCTGCACCTCTGGATTTTGCAGAGAACAAAATAGCTCAGTGATGGAGTTGGTAAAAAGAAGAGTTAAAGAGCAATCCAAACTCAAGATCTGCCAGGATAAGTGGGTGTTTGGAATAGGCAGGTCTCTAGCTGAGCCAGGAATCAGCCACCTGAAGTCCCTCATTCTGGGCTGGCTCACTCAGAGACACTCTGGCCTAAGTCCTGCATTCTGGCTCAGCTGGTACTCACAAGGGGCATTTTCGGAGAGTGATGGGGACATGACGGGGGCAGGATGGGGCAGGGAGACTTACCCCTATTCCAAACTCCGTTTAGCTCAATCACATGACCTAGCAACCTAGCAGAACTTACGCTGGCATTGTACGTTAAAATCTCTTTTAAAGGCTTGTTTCCTCTCTGCAAGGTTCAGGCCAGCTCATCTGGCAGCAGCCTGGCTAGTGAATGTAGTTTGAAATAGGATGGAGTAAATTACACAGACATCATTTACCTATGTTGTCAATTACGCTGGCCTTCTGTAGTTTGGATTCCTCTGCCCCAGCTGAATCTGGGTCTGGTCATGCAAGAAGATACAAACTCCAGGGAAGGAAAGCTTTTGTTTTCTCTTGGGGAACAAGGCAGAGAAGTGTGTACCTCTTGGGACTTATATAAGACTCTGGAGGGCCCCAGGGGCAGCATGTTCATTTGACCCCCCCCCCCCCAGTGTCATTCACCCGCAGCTGCAAAAATAAACATAAGGATCATGTAACCCTTTCAAAAATCATCTCTACTTGACATCAGAAGCAGCATGTCAAGATGTTGATCAAACAGATAATTCACTTGCAATGTATAGCATACCTTCAGCCTTTCTGCTTACTGGGTCCACTTTTCATATTTCATCAACTAATATAAACTTCAGTAAAGTTTTTAAAAAATGTAATCTACATTCTGCTTCTTGCAAACATTATCATATTATTGTAACTGAAACAGGATCATAGCCCCCTCCCCTGCTTTTCTTGATCCCAAATTCCAAACAGTGGAAGCTGGCCCATTGGGGCAAATGGGACTCTGTTCTGCCAACCTGTCTGTCTTCAGCCAGCCCTCACCTGCCTGCCTTCTAACTTACAAGCAGTCCAGGGGATGGCACTGCCTCTCAGTATGCCTTTGTAGACCTCAGCAGAGAGGAGGATGGGGGCAAAATTAGAATTAGGGCTTGTCCACACGGGAGCATTACTTTGTACTAAAGACACTGTTTTTACCTCCGTTCTCTATTTGCACCGTCCACAGTAAGGGCTCAATGCCAGCTGCAAACACAGTGTTTTCTATTCACACTGAGAGGAAGGAGCAATCAAGCAGTTTCCTAATGACCACGCCCTCTAATTTAACATTTCCACTCCCTCTGGTTACTTGGCAACCGAGCATGCTCAGTTTGTTCTGTGAGAACAGGATGCTGGACTAGATGGGCCACTGGCCTGATCCAGCAGGCTCTTCTTATGTTCTTATGTTCTTATGTTCTACCAGTAAGCTTCGGACTGGAAGGAGGTTTCGAGTGGAGTGCCACAGGGTTCTGTCCTGGGGCCAATACTCTTCAACATTTTTATCAATGACTTAGATGATGGGGTGGAGGGAAGCCTTATGAAGTTTGCAGATGATACGAAACTGGGAGGGATAGCTAACACAATGGAAGACAGGAATAAAATCCAAAGGGACCTGGATAGACTAGAAAATTGGGCTGAAATTAATAAAATGACATTCAATAAAGACAAATGCAGGATTCTGCATTTAGGCCACAAAAACAAAATGCACGGGTACAGGATGGGAAATACCCAGCTTAGCAGTAGTGCATGTGAGAAGGACCTTGGCAGTGTAGTGGATCGCAAGTTGAACATGACCCAGCAGTGTGATGCTGCGGCAAAAAAGGCAAACGCGGTTTTGGGCTGCATAAACAGAGCTATAGTTTCCAGGTCAAGGGAAGTAATAGTCCCACTATATTCTGTATTAGTCAGGCCTCATCTGGAATACTGCGTTCAGTTCTGGGCGCCTCATTTTAAGAAAGATATAGACAAGTTAGAGCGGGTTCAGAAGAGGGCGACAAGGATGATAGCCGGTATGGAGAACAAGTCTTATGAGGAAAGGTTGAAGGAACTTGGCATGTTCAGTCTGGTGAAGAGAAGGCTGAGGGGCGACATGATTACACTCTTTAAGTACCTGAAGGGCTGTCACATAGAGGAGGGTACAAATTTGTTCTCTGCTGCCCCAGAGGGTAGGACTAGGTCTAATGGTTTTAAGTTGCAGGAGCGTAGATTCAGATTGGACATTAGAAGGAACTTCTTGACAGTAAGGGCAGTTCAGCAATGGAACCGACTGCCTAGGGAGGTGGTGGGATCCCCTTCGCTGGATGTCTTCAAGCAGAGGCTGGACAGCTATCTGCGGGAGATACTCTAGCTGTGGATTTCCTGCTGTAAGCAGGGGGTTGGACTCGATGGCCTACAAGGCCCCTTCCAACTCTATGATTCTATGATTCTATGATTTCAAAACAACAACTCAGAAGTGCAATTATTTGTATTTTCACTGGTACAATACAGCTGAAATACAAATCTTTGTTTGAGCAGTGTTATGCTTTTGCTCACAAGTTAGGGTGAAAAGAAAGCAAAGCAATGTTTGCAGCAATATAAAAAAGGCCAGCAGAATGGGGGAGAGCAGCTGGAAGTTGCTTGTCAGCCTACAGGAAATAAAATGAACAAAGGGAGGAGGAGGGAGTGGGCGTGGAGAGGGGAATGATTGCCACCTAAAAGCATCAGAGCAAAGCGTTTGCAAGCATTAGAGATATGGAGTGAAGACATTTTTTCTTCTCTATTC
This sequence comes from Rhineura floridana, assembly GCF_030035675.1. NCBI lineage: Eukaryota > Metazoa > Chordata > Lepidosauria > Squamata > Rhineuridae > Rhineura > Rhineura floridana. The sequence goes on along the minus strand of NC_084480.1, from coordinate 318,588,707 downwards.
ATGTTATTAGCAGATTGGGTTAGTACTGATTTACAGGGGGAAACTGTGTGATAGCTTCTGTTTGCCAGTAACGTCATGTGACACATGTGGATTTAAAACAGAAATGAGTAGCACCAAACACAAAGTAAACCACCGTGTAGATGAACCCCTAGTCGAGTCTGCCTATCATTGGCTCTGGCTTAATCTACTGTTGGGCACCCTGATTTCTGTCCTATCAGTCCCAATGGGCACCAACCATCACTGATCACAAGGGAATCCAGCTTTTTAATATTTTTTTGTGTGTGGCTAAGATATTCCTAGTTTCATTGATTTCTGCCTCCAAAGTGCCACGTTAGCCCTGCCAAAAGGTTGGCTATGCAATTTGTTATTTCTTTTTTTGAAACAGAAGGGTGATCCTCCCCTCTACCCCACTCCCACCCTGCCACAGCACAAACTGCCTTTGAAACTCTTGAGTATCAGTTTTGTAAGTGGATCACGGTATGGTATGGAGTGAGTAGGTGGAGGCGGCTTGCAAAATTGTGTTCCAAAGCCCTCCCAGGCATGCAGATAATTAACTGGATTCTGGCCAAAGTGATCAGTCAAACTCAGGCTGGCATTGGGGTAGGCCAATACAAGAAATTCTTGTCTGAGCAATGAGACCAAGCTGCAGCTCTTTCTGTCTTTGAGGTGATATGAATCAAAGGTTGACTTATTCTTTTGGAGGCTCGGCCAGTTCTCTCCTTCATTGGGGAGGGCTTCATGTTGTTGGAATTTCTCTCTATTGAGATGCATAGCAAAGTTGCGTAGCGCTGCGGAATGGAGAGTATTGAGCGAGCTGTGGGTGTGTTTGAATCTACCTTCCCTGCTAATTAGTCAGACAGAGACTTTAAGCTTTAAAATAAGAAACAACTACTTTATTCTGGAAGTACATGCTTGATAGGAAAGAGTTCTATATCTAGCTTAACTGGCTATGCTGGAGCAACGAGCACTGGTCCCACTACTCGCCCTCATGCTGGCTGAGAGGAGAGACAAAGAGAAGATGTCTGCTCCCCTCTCAAGAGAAAGAGAACACAGAGAGAGGCGGGAAGGAACTGGGGTCAAACATCCTTTGCATATCAGTCTAGCAGGATGGGAAGAGACAGCAGGATCAAAGGGATAGGTATAGCCTCAACCAGGAAGAGGTCTACCTCTCTAGCTACCCTTATTAACCCCATGCAGCCTCAACCCACCAAGTTGGAGTTGAACCTCATACATTCCAACACGTCACCCCATCTCTGCTACAAGCCCCATCAGTTCAAGAAGGTCGCATGGCCACGCTGGCTGGGGCTTAAGGAAGCTTTACTCCAAAACATCTGGAAGGCACCTGGTTGGAGATACTTGGTATTTACTAATAGCTATCTTGATTTTCCAAGTGTGGATCCTTATCTAACCAACACAGCAGCATCCATACACAAGAGGGAGGTATCAGCAGTTGCAGGAGAAACCCAAGGTTTGCAGATGTTAGAAAAAGCAAACATTATTTTGGGAGGACAAAAACCCTGGAAAGCTGAATTAGAGTGTGGCTTGCTTTGGAACATGAGGAGCATAGAGCAACATAATAAAATGGAAGAGAAGGAGAACCCCAAGGAAAGACATCCTATCCCTTTTCACCCAACAAATCAGCGTCTGGATGCAGTGGTGGAGTGGATGAGGGGCAATAGACTGAAGCGGAATCCTGCTAAGACAGAGACTCTGTGAGTAAGGGATGGAAAGATCTGTCAAGTTTGGCTCTCTCCATTTCTCATTTTTCCATTCCTAAATTAAGTTCTCCACATCTCTGCAACTATTTATCGGGCACATGTCATGTCAGTGCCAGGGCATCTGCACTGGCTGCCTGCTAGTCACTAATCCAGTTTTAAAGTCCTGCGACTTACATATAAAGCCCTAAAACAGTTCTAGAACTTGCACATTCCTTGTGCCGAAACTGATGGTCTGGAAAGAGATCAGTTCGCTGGATTGCTTACCAGTTCCAACTGTCAGGCATGTCCAAGTACTGTCCTGGCATTCAGTCACCTTGAGGCAGTTCCAGTTTGTCCTCTGATTTGTACATGTGTAGCACATCAACGATAGAGCTGCAAAGTCAAGGAGAGCACCTTCCACTTACAAGGAATTTGCTATTAATATGCCTTCTACGTTAGATTTTATCTTTGTAGTCCCTTTAGTACCAATCCCTATATATATGTATATATGTGTGTGTATACGGATATATATATATATATTGTATTTTATGTATTTTAATTGTATTTTATGTATTTTAATTTCTTTTAATGTTTTTGTGATTTTACTGTTTACAATTTTATTATGTACATTTGATTTTTATTTTTTTATTTATTACATTTGTATACCGCCCCATAGCCGAAGCTCTCTGATTTTATTTTTGTAAGCCGCACTGAGTGCCCTATTATAGGGTAGAAGGGCGGGATAGAAATATTTTAAATAAATAAATAAAGCTGCCTTACACCAGGACAGAGCATTCATCCTTCTAGGTCAGGCGTTCTTTTTGTTTGGTTTTTTTTATTTGCAAAATTAAGAATGAAAGGAAAGAAAAAGAAAGCAAAGAAATAACATAAAATAAAAATGCTGTTATGTGTCTTCAAGTCGACTGCAACTTATGGCGACCGTATGAATCAGTGACCTCCAAGAGCATCTCTCATGAACCACCCTGTTCAGATCTTGTAAGTTCAGCTCTGTGGCTTCCTTTATGGAACCAATCCCTAGTTTGGCCTTCCTCTTTTTCTACCACCATCAGTGTACATTATGGATACTGTAGCTATCAGTACCTGCATCTTGAATTAAGCATATAAATCAATATAAGCTCTCCAGAGGTCTAAATAGGTATCCACTCGAAACTGTGTGAAACATGTTGCAATGTAGCCAGGGCAGCGAGGTCCTCAGTCCATTGCTTTGTAGACGGTGGGTATTTATCCTTCCAGGCTTGAAGTATAAGTCTCTTAGCAGCCATAAAATGTAAAAAAAAATAAGTAAATGTACTGCCTTCAAGTCAATTCCGACTTATGGTGACCCTATGAATAGGGTTTTCATGAGGCTGAGAGGCAGTGACTTGCCCAAGGTCACCCAGTGAGCTTCACTGGATGAGTGAATGGGCGGAAAAATGGCAAATGCAATTCAATATAAACAAGTGTAAAATTATGCATATTGGAGCAAAAAATCTTAATTTCACATATACGCTCATGGGGTCTGAACTGGCAGTGACCGACCAGGAGAGAGACCTCGGGGTTGTAGTGGACAGCACGATGAAAATGTCGACCCAGTGTGCGGCAGCTGTGAAAAAGGCAAATTCCATGCTAGCGATAATAAGGAAAGGTATTGAGAATAAAACAGCCAATATCATAATGCCGTTGTATAAATCTATGGTGCTGCGGCATTTGGAATACTGTGTACAGTTCTGGTCGCCTCATCTCAAAAAGGATATGATAGAGTTGGAAAAGGTTCAGAAGAGGGCAACCAGAATGATCAAGGGGATGGAGTGACTCCCTTACGAGGAAAGGTTGCAGCATTTGGGGCTTTTTAGTTTAGAGAAAAGGCGGGTCAGAGGAGACATGATAGAAGTGTATAAAATTATGCATGGCATTAAGAAAGTGGATAGAGAAAAGTTCTTCTCCCTCTCTCATAATACTAGAACTCGTGGACATTGAAAGAAGTTGAATGTTGGAAGATTCAGGACAGACAAAAGGAAGTACTTCTTTACTCAGCGCATAGTTAAACTATGGAATTTGCTCCCACAAGATGCAGTAATGGCCACCAGCTTGGATGGCTTTAAAAGAAGATTAGACAAGTTCATGGAGGACAGGGCTATCAATGGCTACTAGCTGTGATTTTATCTGTGATTTTGTTCATTTATTGTATTATTGTATGTTGTACACCGCCCAGGGAGCCATTGGCTATGGGCGGTTTATAAATGAAATTAAATAAATAAATAAATAGCCATGATGGCTGTGCTGTGCCACCCTAGTCAGAGGCAGCATGCATCTGAAAACCAGTTGCCGGAAGCCTCAGGAGGGGAGAGTGTTCTTGCGCTCGGGTCCTGCTTGCGGGCTTCCCCCGGGCACCTGGTTGGCCACTGTGAGAACAGGATGCTGGACTAGATGGGCCACTGGCCTGATCCAGCAGGCTGTTCTTATGTTCTTACGTTATGTTGGGATTTGAAGCCTGGTCTCCCAGGTCGTAGTCCAACACCTTAACCACTACACCACACTGGCTCTCTAGCAGCCATAAAGGCTCATAAAGTTCACTTTTGTTGTCCTGCTGTTAACCCCCATAATACAGGAATATAATTTAAAAGGTCAGTGTTGTCCAAGCCAGGCAACCCGTTGTTAGCCTACATTGTCTGCAGGCAGTAAAACTAAATAAAACCACCTTTCCCAATCTAGTTTGAAATAAATGTGGAAGTGATTTCTTTATGAATGTAGTCCTTAGCACGTTTACCTGGAAGTGAATTCCATTGAAACAAAACGGGCCTTATTTCCATGTAAATATGGCTAAGTGGCCATGCTATTAAAGGCTGATGACCTCTGTTCTATTTGTTTAAAGTCATTTGCCTACCACCTTTCATCAAAATACTTACAAGTCAGTTAGCAAAAATGAAATCAATATAATCAAACAAAACAACCCTAGCAGTTTAAAATTAAGAAAAATATTGAGAGGTATAGTAAAAAGTTAGTACCAAAGGTCAAAGGATAAAGATCCGGGAATAGCTGAGCTAACAGATAAGGGTAGTTTTATTTTATTTTTTTTGCATATGTATTTTATTTATTTTTGAAAAGTTGTGCAAACAAGAAACAACAAACTGTAGAGGACAGTACATGAAACTATTGTGTTGCAATAAAGATGTGTTTTACCCACAAAGAAAGGGTTTGCTTTATTATTAGACAGTATCATTGGTCTGCCATACTGAGCCCCTCAAAAGAGAAACATGAATGACTGGAGGGTTGAATAGCGATAAGGATGTATTTGTTTATGTTAGGAAAGGGAACCATACATTTTCAAATCAATCTCTATGAGACAACACTCTTACAACTCTACTAGGCTATATCAATTCTTCTGACAAAGCAACCTCCCAAACCCTGTTTCGCCATCTCTTCAACAAGAAACAGTTTGCTGATTTCCAATGCATGCTTATTTCCATGTGGGCTGCTACCAGTAAGAGGATAACTAAATATTTCTGTATTACCTGAGACTTCATATGTTCCAAAAATCAAGCTTGATGCCAGGCATGATTGGGTCCTTGGGCACTAGCCTGCACCAGGCCCGTGGTGTCATAGCCCAACACCTCCTGATACAAGCGGTGTTGGGCTAACAAGCCCCGCCATGCCACCCACCTACCGCTCACATCATGTCAATGATCAACCAAGATGGCGGCGGGGTTGTCAGCCCCTTAGGGAAGCCCCCGCCACCGTCTTAGGTGATGGCAGGTATGCATGCAAACCATGCACCGCATTCACACTGATGGGCGAGGTAGGTGGGGCATGCGTGTGGGCTTATTTGAAGCCCACACTGTCTCTGTTGGGGGCGGAAGCCTGGAAGCTCCCCTATGGTGATCCATGGCAGGGTTGGGTTGTAGAACCTGATGCTGCTGTGGATCAAGGAACGGGAGAGCTATCCTTCCACCCTAAGGAGGGGCCCTTCAGGGGCATTCTGGGCCATGGGGCCCTCGACCAGGGCCCAACTTGGCTAACCTCTGGGCCAAAAAGGATAATAATTCCAGGGCTGGATTAGAGGCAATCAGCTGACCTGTTATGTCTGAAATTTCCCCCAAAACCATTTCCCATAAGCACGTCACAAAATCACATTCCCACCACATATGCATGTAGGGTCCAATAGTATTGCAACCTCTCCAGCAAAGTGATGAGACTGTGTTGTTAATGCAGTAAAACCTCAGTGGCGTCCAGTGCCAGTGGAACAGCACTTTGAGTGCAACATGAGTTTTTAACAACTGGTGAAACAGTAACAGAGTAGGTGCCTGCCATATCTCCGAGGGGAGATCATTCTACAGAGTGGGTGCCACTGCAGACTTTTCTTAACTGACCTTCTATCTTTAAGTTCTTAAGAACCTAGGAAGCTGCTTATACTGAGTCAGACCACTGGTCCAGTTGTATTGTCTGCAATACGAACTGGTCGTGGCTCACAAGGCTTTCACGCAGGGGACCTGGTACCTTCTGCATGCAAATCAGATGCTCTACCCTCAGATGAGCTACAGCCCTTGGTTTCTCCTTTGCCTAGATTAGGAAGAAGTACAAGATGGCTTACCTATCTGTGTGCACACGGCAACTGTGACCAACAAGGGAACAAGACAAGATGACTTCTTCATCTTGATGTTCCAGCTCACTCCGAGTGAGCAAGTGAACCTTTGGACATGTTATATAGTGTACCATGTGAATAAATGGAGCTCTGGAATCTTTGGGTGTCGTATGCAACTGAACAGGGTGTGATTTGTTTTGAAGGTCTTGATGTGGGAGTCTGTGGGAAATGGGACATCCTAGTGAAGGCAGATCTTTTGCTTCCTCCACTTCAGAGGTATTCTTTCGGCACCTTCTGATGTGATGTTTGGTATTCAGTTTTGTTAATAATTGTGTGAGTGCACAGGTGTGTGAAAACACGTGGGGCTACTCCAGCATTCTTTTGTGGTTGTATTCTGCAGCATGACCTTGAGGGTCATGTCCACACATTCTTTTCACTGTGAGCTCTTGGTGATTCGTGCTCGTTATGGGATTTGGGCAGTTATACGCAATCCCGCTTTCAATATTGTTTGCACCTGCAATAATTTCATACCGTTTGATTTCCAGTCAGTGCATCTTCCTGCTGAAATCCTGTAATTTTTCATGCTACAAATGTTCTCTGTTTGTTAATCCAGTGCCTGCAGGAACCAGACCCAGTGCCTGTAGGAAGAAGGGAACCACCATCGCCAAGGGAAGAAGGAGAGCTGTCTGCTGCTGCTGCCGGCCTGCATGCTTATTTGAGGTTTGTTGCTGCTGCTTGGCTACCACCACCGCCCTCTCCCTGTTGGACTTCTGCTTTGCAGACTGCCTGGCTTTTTGTGGGACTTGTGGGTCTTGAGTTACATGCCTGGGAGAGAGGACTCAGAGCCATGTGGGGGGAATTGAGGGGACCCCAATTAGTGTAGTGACAGGTAGAGGGAGATATGGCATTGTGAGGAGGACTTGCCAGGTAAGGGGAATGCGACCCAGCAAGTTAATGACTGTGCCTTGTTCTAGTCCTCCCCACACCCGCAGGTTTGTTGGTTGCCCTATCAGCCAGCTCTCAGACCTCCAGATGCTGCTCCTAAACACCAGATCGGTGCATAATAAGATCTCTCTCATTCACAATTTAATCATGGATGAGGCAGCCAATCTGGCATGTATAACCGAGACCTGGGTGGGTGAGCAGGGAGGAGTCAGTCTCTTCCAGCTAAGCCCACCAGGGTACATGGTCCAGCAACAGGGTAGACCTGAGGGTCGGGGAGGGGGGGTTGCTGTGGTCTATAGGAGCTCCATCTCCCTCTGCAAGCACCCTGTCCATGTGACTACTGGTCTGGAGTGTTTGCACCTTGTGTTGGGTCAGCAGGATAGATTGGGGATTCTGTTGGTGTACCACCCACCTCGCTGCCCAACAGACTCCGTAGCTGAGCTGACGGAGGTGGTCTCAGGTGTATTGTTGAGATGCCCCAGACTGTTGGTTCTGGGGGATGTCAACATCCATGCCGAGGCTGCCTTATCCGAGGCTGCTCAGGATTTCATTGTCTCCATGACAACCACGGGACTATCCCAATATGCCATTGGCCCAACACATGTAGCAGGGCATTCTCTAGACTTGGTTTTTGCAACTGGACATGGAGATGGTGATCTGAAAGTGGGGGGTCTTACATCAGTCCCTTTGTCATGGACAGATCGCTGCTTGTTGAAGTTTAGACTTACTGCAGCTTTTTCCCTCTGCAAGGGTGGGGGACCTATTAAGTTGGTCCGCCCCCAGAGACTAATAGATCTGGATGGTTTCCAAAGGGCTCTGGGGAGTTTTCCGGCTGATAGGGCTGGCACTCCTGTTGAAACCCTGGTTGAACTGTGGAATACAGAAATGACCCGGTCGGTTGACATGATTGCTCCTGTGTAGAGCTCATATGGCTCCATGGTTTACCCCAGAGCTGAGAGCGATGAAACAATACAGTAGGGCCCCATTCATATGGTGGGTTACGTTCCAGACCCCTGCCGAAAAGCAGAACTCCGTCAATAAAATGGCTCTTGATGCCCGAAAAACGCCGTAAAAGCAGAATAAGAGCCGTATGAGTGGGGCCTTACTCTAATTGAAAGCAGCCGTATTAGCGGAACACTGAAAAGTGGGCCGCCGAAAAGCGGGGCCCTACTATATTGGAGACTGCTTGAGAGCAGATGGAGACGAACTCCTGGTGGATGCAATTATACACTGGTAAGTGCGGATGGTAAGCTGTATTTAGGGGCAGTGAGGGCAGCAAAAAAACAATATTTTGCTGCCACTATCAAATCATCAATCTGCCGCCCAGCGGAGCTCTTCAGAATTGTCCGGGGGCTATTACACTCTGGCCCCAGGGACATGGTAGAACCATCTGAGGCCCACTATAATTAATTTGCTAGGCACTTCCAGGATAAAATCTTTAGCATCCGCCAGGACTTAGACTCCAGTGTTATAGCAGGTGAATCAAGTGAGGTATCCAGAGCACAGCCTTGTCCCGATTTCTTGGATGAGTTTCAGTCGGTACAGCTGAGGACCTTGACAAGGTGCTTGGACAGGTTCATGCAACCACTTCTGTACTGGATCCTTGCCCTTCTTGGCTAATAAAAGTTAGCAGGGATGAAGCAGCCGGCTGGGCCAGGGAAGTGATTAATGCTTCTCTGCGAGAGGGGGTGGTTCCTGGCTGCCTGAAAGAGGCAGTAGTGAGACCACTCCTGAAGAGACCCTCCCTGGACCCAGAAAATCTTAATAACTATAGGCTGGTGGCAAAGTTCCATTCCTGGGCATGGTCCTTGAATGAGTGGTTGCAGGCCAGCTCCAGACACTCTTGGATGAGACTGTTTATCTGGATCCGTTTCAGTCAGGTTTCAGGCCTGGTTTTGGCATGGAAACAGCCTTGGTAGCCCCGTATGATGACTTCTGTCAGGAGACAGGGGGAGTGTGACTCTGTTGATTCTCCTTGATCTCTCAGCAGCTTGTGATACCATCGACCATGGTATCCTTCTGGGACGACTGGCTGAGTTGGGAGTGGGAGTGACTGCATGGTGGTGGTTCCGCTCCTACTTGGCGGGTCGGGTCCAGAAGGTGGTGCTTGGGGAACATTGCTCAGCCCCGTGGATTCTCCAGTATGGGGTTCCACAGGGGTCAGTTCTGTCCCCCATGCTGTTCAACATCTACATGAAACTCTGTCAGAGGCAGTATGCTTCTAAATACCAGTTACTGGGAACTGCAAGTGGGGAGAGTGCTGTTGTTTTCATGTCCTGCTTGTAAGCTTTCTATAGGTATCTGGTTGGCCACTGTGGGAACAGGATGCTGGACTAGATGCATTTTACCATCTCTTTCATTATCACAAAAATCTAGGGTTTGGGAAACAAAATTGTTGTGCAAGAGACCAAATCCACTTTAACTACGCAACCTGATTTTGCTGGTATGTAATGGAACCCCACCTGCAAAATAATGACTATCTCGAAGTGCCCAAAAGTGGGTGAAAAGAGGATAAGGAGATTGCAGAGAAGCTGAATGAATTATTCGCATCTTCTTCATTTTGGGAGATGTAGGGCAAATCCCTGTGCCATGAACTGCCCTTTTCAGGAAGGATGTCTGAAGAACTGAGGCAAATAGTTGTGACAAGAGATGAACGTCTAGGTCTTATTGATAAATTAAAAATGAATAAATCATTGCGTCCAGATGACATTCACCTGAGAGTTCTTACATGATTTAAATGTGGATTGCTGGTTCACTTACATGGCCTTTCCTACCAGAAGACTTGAAAGGGGCTGGTGTAACATCCCTTTTAAAAAATGAAATCCTGGGGACCCAGGATATTACTGGCTGGTTGGCTTTCTGGGTAAAGAAAATGAAATTACCAGACATAGAATAATATCTTGTTGAAGATAGGGATGGGGAAGAATTTCGATTCAGTTCGTATTTAAAGCCAAATCTATCAAATTTGCACTTTCTGAAACAATATGAGAACCAAAACATATCCTTCGAAATTCACACTTATCCGAATTTTGAGATGCAGTTCTCCAACCAGCAATGTCTACAAAAATGCGTATGTTAGGGGAAAGTGTGCACAAAATGAATATATTGGTGAAAAGAACATACAAAAATACATTATATTGGGATAAATTGCTTGCAAAACATGTGTATGTTAGTCAAAACTGTATGCAAAAATATATTTATTAGGAGAAATTCACTTCACCAAAATGCTGAAGAATTTTCATGAGGATATTTTGTTTTAAAAAATCCACAAGTTGCTGCAGAAATGTGGAGAACCGAATTTAAGATTAGGAACAAGAGAAACTGAGAGAACCACAACTGACAGATCTTTCCATCTCTAGTTGAAGACGACTCCACATGGCTTTTTCAAAAGTAAATATTATCTCACCAACGTTTTAGAGTTCTTTGAGAATGGCAGTGAGCATATCGATTGGTAAGGCAGTAGATATTCTATACGTGGACTTTGAAAACGCTTCTGACAAATGCCCTCACCAAAGACAGACATGAGATAAGAGGACAGGTCCTTTTATGGATCTGTAACTAGTGAAAGTACAGGAACAGGACAGCAGGAATAAAGGAACTGTTTTCATAATGGAAGAGATGGGGTCTTCCAAGGATCTGTTTTGGGACCGTTGTTTTTGTTGTTTAATGATCTGGAGTGAGCAGTGAGCACTTGGAATACTGTGTGCAGTTCTGGTAACCATACCTCAAAAAGAATATTGTGGAAGTGCAACCAAAATGATCAAGGGGATGGCGTAACTCCCCTAAAACATGGTTACAATTTAAAAACTTTCTTCCATCCAGTGATCTCAAGGTTATCAGGAACAGTCCCCTTGAACCATCAAATGCCTGAGTAAACAGGAATGTTTTCAAATTCCTCCTGAAATTCAGTATTGACAGAGACAGAGGCACCTCACTGGGGAGGGCATTCCACAAACAGGGAGCCACCACTGAAAAGGCCATGTCATGGTTTAGCGCCAACTGGGCAGCGCTCTGTGGCGTCACCACCAACAGGGCCTCTCCTGCTAAACATAGTGTCTAGATATTTGGGTCCCAAGCCATTTAGGGCTTTATATGCTAGCACCAACACCTCCCAGATGTCTCTGGGGAGTCCATAAGTGGAAACATGGAACCATTAGATAGGGTTGCCAGGTTCTTGGCCTGAGACTGATCCTGTATCTTTAGGAGATGACAAGTGCAGGTGTTCTTGCAACACTGTAATGAGAAAAACCACAAGGTGGAATTCTCCCTCCCCCCTGCATAACTTTCAAAGATACAGAAGACCTCTTGGAGGCTGGGCCTGTGGTTTTTCCCATTACAGGGTTGCAAGAACACCTGCACTTGGCTGACTTTCTCTTCTCCTAAAGATACAGGATCAGTCTCAGGCCATGAACCTGGCAACCCTAATTAGCCATCTCCTGTGTTACATCCTCCCTCTGCAACTAGTATGTAGAGATATTTTGCCTCTGTAAATGGAAGTTCTGTTTGAGAAACCTGTTGACCATGACTTTGTTGGACCTCTTTTTAAAATGTAAGGGACCCCTACACTTGAAACACTGTCTTTTCCCATATGAACCTGCCCAGCCCGTGTGATCATTATCTTAGGCCTTTCTCTTCCTGATACCTCCAAGTGAGATCCAGAGGGTGACAATGAGTTCTGACCTTCCTGGTAGCAGCTCTACATTTATGCAATGCTCTGCCCCAGGAGGCCTGCCTGGTGCTGACTTTGTCAGCGTTTTGGTGCCAGGCAAAGACTCCCCCCCCCCCAAGGCATTTGGACAGCCCCAATGATATTACTGTACTGTTTAAATCTGTTTTTAATATTGTTTATGAGTTTTTATTTTATTTTATTTAGGGCCTTTTCGGTGGCCGCCCCTAGGCTATGGAACTCCCTTCCGAGTGAGGTGCGATTAGCTCCCTCCTTGCCGTCTTTCCGGCTACAAGTAAAGACTGTTTTATTTCAACGGGCATTTGGGATAGAGAACGACCAGGATTAAATGTCATAGGATTGGTGTCTACAGTATATGATTTTATTATTTTAATTTGTCCGCTGTTTTTAACGTATGTTTTATGGTTTTAATTTTTCTCATAGTTTAATTCTATTTTAATTGTATACTTTTGTATGTTTTAATGGTGTTGTTTTTTAGTTGTAAGCCGCTCTGAGTCCTATTGGAAAAAGGGAGGGGTAGAAATAAAGTTTATTATTATTATTATTATTATTATTATTATTATTATTATTATTATTATTATTGTATTATTGTATTTTTAAGCCACACCAGGGAAGCAATGTACAAATCTAATAAACCTAAAGCTAAGCCAGTGGAAGTGCATGCTATAAATTTATGGAACTGAAAACCACAAGCAAGGAGAGCATACATGTTGTTTTTATGGGCGTTCATGTGTCTGTAACCTCTGATGTGGAAGGCTTGGTCTCAGAGAGATTTTCTTTTGACAGTCACACCCTGCCAATTCCACTGGCTTAATGAGGCCCCTGATGCTCAAAGTCTCACACGCTGTGTGTGGATTGTTGTCTGAGGCAGACGATATGCCTGATCCCTGGATCAATTTTCTGATAGTTTGTGCCTTGGGGAAAACCACATGACTGCTGATTAATAGGCATGGGATGTTGTAAAGGAAATATGCAGTTGTTGAGGGGGAAATATTGGATACAGCAACAGGATAAAATGTGGCAAATCTCCAGAGGTGCGATACCATCTTCTGAACTGGCAAATTATGGGCACTTCCAGCCATCCATTATACCAGCAAGCAAACTGAGTAGGAGGGGATCAAGAGGCTTGTTGTGTGACATAGGTATGGATGAATCATATACTTTTAATTATTTTAAATACAGTGTTGGAAAACAAGGTCACTAACACCTAATGGTTTATAATCCCTTGTTATCCCTGGAGGCATTCAAGAGGCAGCTGGACAGCCATCTGTCGGGAATGCATTGATTTGGATTCCTGCATTGAGCAGAGGGTTGGACTTGATGGCCTTATAGGCCCCTTCCAACTCTACTATTCTATGATTCTATAATTCTATGATTCTATGCTATGTAGCAGTTTGGACGCATGAAGCTTCCTCGTATTATGTCAGACGAATGTTTCCTGTGGCTGGCAAAGTCTCTCCAACCAGATCTGCCTTTTCCAACTCTGCTACCTGTGACCCTTTTCACTGGAGAAGATGCCGATGTGGAACTTGGAAGCTTCTGCGTTCAAAGTATGTGCTCTGCCACTGAGCTACAGACCTTTGCAAAGCTGGACAATTCATAAGAAGCAGTCTTATGCTAAGCACAATTGGTTCCTAAGAGGTCTCCCATCCAGGCACTGACCAGACTTACACCTGCTTAGCTTCAGCAAACTGAACTGTGCCTTCAGGCCATGCTCCGAAATCTTCAAGAACACTGGAAAGGTCTTCACCTGCCACCTAAAATTTACAGTGAAGAAGCTAGGTGAATCTTCATTCCAAAGTCTGGGTGCCATAAGTGGGAAGGCCCTGCCTCTTGCAATCATTACATCTGCACCACTTTAGCAGTCATGGCTTCCCCCCAAGCATCCTGGGAGCTGTAATTTGTTAAGGGCATTGAGAGCTGTTAGGAGACCCCCATTCCAATCACAGAGGTAAAATTCCCAGAGAAGCTGAACAGTACCTTCTCCCAGGGAACTCTGGGAATCCTACCTCTGTGAAGAGAACTGAGGGTCTCAGCACCCTTAACAAAATACAGTTCCTAGGATTCTTTGGGGGAAGCCATGGCTGTTAAAGTGGCATTATAATGCTTTAAATGTATGGTGGGGATGTGGCCACTGGCTCCCTCAGAGGTTAGAGAGTCATCGTGATGTAGTGGTTAAAGTGTCAGACCTTGAAGACCCAGTTGCAAATCACCACTCACCTATGAAATTCACTGGGCCACTGAGGCCAGTCACTCAGTCTAATCTACCTCACCGATTTGTTGTCAGGATAAAAGGAGGGAGGGCTGTGTACACTTCCTTGAGCTGACCTGAACAATATGTGATCTTTGGGATAGCCCGTCACATGCCATTTTAGGATGTCACTGGATGATGCCAGTACTTTGAACTGGGCCTGGAAAACAGCTAGGATATTGCAATGATCCTGCAGTATTCCAGTAAGATACTCTGTGCGGGGAGCACTAGGGAAGGATGAAACTACCAGTTTCAATTACTCTTGGCACCTCAATCTTCTAATCTTATTCCACATTTCTGCATCAGTTTCCATTTTTAAAAAAGTCCTTACAAAAATTCAGCAGCATTTCACTGCATATTCCTCTTAATATGCACACGTTTTTGCAGTGCAATTCTGCCTAATATAATGCATTTTTGTATGCTATATTTCCACGCATGTATGGATTTTTATGTGCACTTCCACGTAATGTACACATTTTGTACACATTGGGTTGGAGGCCTATTTCACAAAATGGGTTGCTGGCCTTGTTGTGATAAAATACACCCGTCTCACACCCTTTCCAATTGGGGAACTAATCGGTTTCTCCATATTCTGTCCTTACAGTAGCCTCTTGCCCAGAGTATAGGATGTGCATCAGGACACTCAGATGCTGTGGCACCCCCCATTTCCTTTAAAGCATTCCATAGTTTTTCATGATCTACATAACCAAAGGCTTTGCTGTAAAGCACAGGGTGATTTCATTTTGAAATTCCTTGGTCCATTCTATTATCCAATGTATGTCTGCGATATGATCTCTGGTGCCTCTTCCCTTTCTAAATCCAGCTTGGACGTCTGGCATTTCTCGCTCCATATATGGTAAGAGCCTTTGTTGTAGAATCTTGAGCATTACTTTAATTGCACAGGATATTAAGGCAATAGTTTGATAATTACTGCATTCCCTGGGATCCCCTTTCTTTGGAATTGGGATATATATTGAACGCTTCCAGTCTGTGGGCCATATTTAGTTTAGTTTTCCATATTTGTTAAAAAAAATCAAAATTTGGACAGATTCAGTCTCAGTAACTTGTAGCAACTCTACTGGTATGCCATCTGTTCCTGGTGATTTGTTTCTTCCAAGTATTTTAAGAGCAGCTTCCACCTCACATTCTAAAATTTCTGGTTCTTCATCATATGGTTCCTCCGTGAATGAATCTGCCATCCTGACATCTCTTTTATAGAGTTCTTCAGTGTATTGCTTCCATCTTCCTTTTATTTCATCTTGGTCAATCAGTGTGTTCCCCTGTTGTTTATTCAGCATCCCTACTCTTTCCCTTTCATTTCTCTAATCTTTTCTAATAGGGCTCTTGTTCTTCCCTTTTTGTTGTCCTCTTCTATTTCTATACAATAACTATTGTAATAGTTCTCTTTGTCCCTACATACTAGTTGCTGTATTGTTGCATTTAGGGTTCTAACTGTGTTTCTATCTCCTTTTGCTTTTGCTTTTCCTTCTCTCTTTAACCATTTGAAGAGTTTCTTCAGCCATCCATTGAAGTCTTTCTCTCTTTTTAACTAGAGGTATTGTCTTTTTGCATTCTTCCCTGATAATGTCTCTGACTTCAATTCATTGTTCTTCTGGTTCTCTATCAACTAAGTTTAAAGTGTCAAATCTGTTCCTTATTTGATCTTTATAGTCTTCTGGGATGTTATTTAAATTGTATTTTGGCATTATGAGTGCTTTGTTCTTCTTCTTTAGCTTTACTCTGATTTTTGATACGACCAGTTCATGGTCTATACCGCAGTCTGCTCCTTGCCTTGTTGTCGCAGAAAATATGGAACTTCTCCATCTTCTGCTACCAACTGTATAATCAATTTGATTCCTATATTGACTATTTGGTGGTGTCCACATATACAGTTGTCTTTTCGGTTGCTGAAAAAATGTGTTTGCAAGAAACAAATTATTGGCTTCACAGAATTCAATAAGTCTTTCTCCTGCCTCATTTTTGTCTCCTAAGCGCCATTTCCCCACAATTCCTAGTTCTTCTCTGTTCCCTACTTTTGCATTCCAGTCCCCCATAATTATCAGCATATCTTGTTTTGGTGTGTGATCAATTGCTTCCTGTACTTCTGCGTAAAATCTCTCCAATTCTTCTTCTTCTGTGTTTGCCGTTGGAACATAGACTTGGATGATGGTTAGGTTGATAGAAGTGTATGTAGAAGTGTATAAAATTATGCATGGCATTGAGAAAGTGGATAGAGAAAAGTTCTTCTCCTTCTCTCATAATACTAGAACTTGTGGACATTCAAAGAAGCTGAATGTTGGAAGATTCAGGACAGACAAAAGGAAGTACTTCTTTACTCAGCGCATAGTTAAACTATGGAATTTGCTCCCACAAGATGCAGTAATGGCCACCAGCTTGGATGGCTTTAAAAGAAGATTAGACAAATTCATGGAGGACAGGGCTATCAATGGCTACTAGCCGTGATGGCTGTGCTCTGCCACCCTAGTCAGAGGCAGCATGCTTCTGAAAACCAGTTGCCGGAAGCCTCAGGAGGGGAGAGTGTTCTTGCACTTGGGTCCTGCTTGCAGGCTTCCCCCAGGCACCTGGTTGGCCACTGTGAGAACAGGATGCTGGACTAGATGGGCCACTGGCCTGTTCCAGCAGGCTCTTCTTATGTTCCCATTTAATCTCATTGATATCACTCGCTCAGAACTTGCATTGTAGCTCTTAATTGCTTTTGCTACATCACTTCTCACTATTAAAGCAACCCGTTTCTTCTTAATTTCTCATTTCCTGCATAAAATATTTTGTAGTTGCCTGATTGAAAATGTCCCATTCCCATCCATTTTAATTTACTCACATCAAGTATTGTAATGCTGATGTGTTCCATTTCTTGCTTGACAATTTCTAACTTTCCCTGGTTCATGCTTCTCACATTCCATGTCCCTGTTGTGTGCGTCGTACAACTCCGGACTCTCCTTTCGCATCTGTGCGCATCGGCCTCTGGGCTTCCTTTCGGCTTTGACCCAGCTGCGTCATTAGTCACAGCTCTACTCGTACTTGCCCTTTGTTCTTCCCCAGTAGCTCCGTGAGTGCCTTCTGACCTGGGGGTCTCATCTTCCAGCACTATCTCGTGTTGCATGTTGGATACTCTGTTCATAGGGTTTTTGTGGTAAGAGGTATTCAGAGGTGGTTTACCATTGCCTTCCTCTGAGTTTGGATGCATCTTAATCTGGTGTCTCAGATTTGACCATTCCGCCTTGGGTAATGCTGCTAGGAGTGTAGCCTCTTAGTCTAGACTCCTGATGACATTGCTCTCAGTTTCTTCGACACTCTCTAACCCTCTCACCATGTTACAGTGTGCATCCTAGACTGGTGATTCTGGTGTTCCCTCTTCTGGCTAGAAAAGGGATCTGAGCATTCCCATTTATGCCTGGTGCTCTCTGTGTGAGGTGAGAGTTGCAACTGGTGCACTCACTGGGCAAGGGGGTGCCATGTTCAGTTTGGTTTGCATTATAAACAATGAGCAAACCAAAACACAGCTACCCTTCGAAATTCACACTTCCCCAAATTTTTAAGCAGGTTGCAGACTACTTCATAATGGGGAGAAAGGCACCTATATCAGCTGCCTCTATGCTTGCTCACAGAGAGTAGCTCATTGCACCTCTGTTCAGAAAGAAGGGAAGGTGGAGGTCCAATCCTGGCATCCCGTGAAAAGTGGCTATGTTTAAGGTGATGTGTTTAATGTAGGGGAGGCTAAGCTAGGGAAGCCAGGAACAGAGCAGGAAGAGCCTACTCTCTCTCTCGTGCATTATCAGTTTTTGAGAAGATATTCACAAGTGCCGTGTTGGTGACCCTTGACCCAAGCGGATTATATATGCACCTGTTTTTTCAAAACTTTAAAACCAAAAACAAAACACACCGATCTTGTCTGGATTAAGTTTCCTTTTATTTGCCCTGGCATCACCTAGTCAATCATTGATCCCAAGCACTTGTCCTGAACTTCACATAGAGTCTGATGGTAAGGAGAAATTGGTTCAGGTGCCATTATGACACTACACCCCAAATCCCTGGAGAACCTCACCCATCAGTTTCAGGCAGAAGTTAAATAACAGGAGACAAGATGGTGCCTTGCTGCTGGCAAACTATCCCGAATCCAAACAACATTTAGAAGCTGGGCTACTGTCGGCTGAGCTGAAACCAGCCTAACAGAGTGAAAACAAGTCTTAGAGTTTGATGCAGTCCTGGAGCGGGGAGTGGGGAGGGGGAAATGGGGGCACTGCCACCCCCAGAGCTGTGCTTCACATCCCTAGGATTTTGGGGGGAAATTGTCTTTTTAATTTGTGACATGACACACAATGACAACGTCCATTTAAGGAATGACAGCTTGTTTTCAGAACAGGAGCAATTTAAGAATAGGACCCTCTGAAAAGTTCAGTGAATAAGGCACAGTGAGTGCACAATAAAAGCCTCATCGGGAAGAGCCCCCCAAAGTCTGCTCAGTGCTCACTCAAGACTTTCTCTGACTGAGGGTGGATTTTTCATTATCACTGTCCCCCTATAATTATTTAAGCCATCCTGAAAGAAACAGCCTGTATAGTAAAATGATCCTTGAAGAGTTAAATATTAGAATTTTGTGTTATGGGCTTGAGTTAGACGCCACCTCTTGGACTTTCCTTTGCTCTTCAGTTTCAGTGTGAGTTGTGTTCTCTACCCAGCAAGCAATAAAGAAGCGTGTTTGTTTGCCTGCAGTAAAAAGTAAAAGTTTGTTTATTCTGCATTTATTATAATGAGTAGAACGGGATTGGGTGCTTATTGCAATGCGATCTGACGAAAATGGCTACCCTAAGTTACCCTTTACTCTTTTAAAGCACTCACGATACTGACACTCATAGTAGAGGTGGTTGAGAAATTTGATTCAGTTCATATTTCAAGCCAAATTTATCAAATCACACTTTTCAAAACAATATGAGAACTGAAACACGGCCATCTTTGGAAATTACGCAGTTCATTAACTAAGCGATGTTTACAAAAATGCATATGTTTGGGGAAAACGTGCATAAAAATGAGTATATGACTGGAAATAACTTACAGAAATGCATTGTACGATGAGAAAATGCTTCCAAAGTGTATACATTTGTCAAAACTGCGTATAAAAATTGTTTATTAGGAGAAATTCACACTAAAATGAGGGAGAATTTTAATGAGAATTTTTTTTAAAGAATTGTAAATCGCTGCAGAAATGTGAACTGAATTTAAGATTGGAAAAATTAGAAACTGAGAGAACCAAAATTAGCAGATCTTTCCATTCCTACCTCATAGTGCCTATTTTTTCCTTCTTTTTCTTTATTACTTGATGGCAAAGGATGAAAACAACCCTAGAGGAATAGAAATATTGCTGTGTACACTGCAGTTAGCTAGCTGGCTGGCTATTTAGGCTGTAACTCTGTCCTAATTTCTGATTTCCCAATATGTGCAGCTCAGTGTGAGGCCTTTTCAGGTTTCTGTACAGAAAAATCAACCCAGCAACCAGTAAAAAAACCCCAGTTGCTTACTCCCAGAAGTGTGCATTGGATTGCACCTTAGTCCTTTATACTACAGCCAGTTAAATCGTCTTCCCTTGATTGTCCAACAGGAAGGGAATGGCCAGAAACAAGACTAGAAGGAGGGACTATCAAGGCAGAGCTAACAAACACACCCTAAAGTATTTATATTCTCACTGCCCTTCCCTCAACTTGTTGTATGGACAAGTTTGTTTTTCAGGTGGAATCTAAAACTGAGATGTTTAATGCAGCATCAGAGCCAAGCACAGGAGCTCACGGTCTTTCCCAGGGTAGTTCAGTTCATGAAGAATAAGAACACAGGGACAGACCACAGGTGAAAGAGGACTGTAGCTATAGGCAAAGTCAAGCTTTTGAGTCTGGCATCCCTGGGGATCTCTCAAAACAGGCTGAGACAATTCAACAGATTAAGCTTCATTCATGTAAGTTAACACACTCTCTGGATAGAGGAGTGAGGGGGAAGGTCACTGCCTTTCTTTTACCCTGTTCTGGCCCTCGTGTCCTCTCTAGCAGTGGGGGGCGGGTTGGCTGGAGCTATGCACCTCTCCCCCTCAAATGCCCCACCTAGAAACGTGGCTGCCCCACCTAAGAAGGAAGGCTGGCTACAGGGCTGGTTTGATGTACACCACATTTTCTGCTGGTATAAGTTCCACTGGGTTGCCAGTTCACATGACTGAGCTGAAAAAGGTTTGGAACAGATGGTGCCACACCCCTGCCCTGCCACACCCCTTTTTGGGGGATGTATGCTGGCTTAAGTTTCATCGGCTTAAGTTCCACAGTCCTGGCTCAGCTGGTTTGAGGGCGTTACACCGCCCTTACTCAGCCAGGACGGCTCAAGATCCAAACTTGCTCATCCCCCTGGATCTTGGGTTTGGATTGTGCTGGAAGAGGCACTCAGCTGCTTGTGAGAGGGGGAACAAGCTCTCAACACTGTATTTTGGGATTTGTACTGCAAGATGGTTCATATCATATTCCCTATGTAGCAATGTTCTAAGTCAGCCTCCACCAGCCTGGTGTTTTCCAGATGTTTTGGACTACAACTCCAATCACTCCGAGCAGCACAGCTGCTGTAGTCCAAAGCACCAGGAGGGCACCAGACTGGGGAAGGCTGTTCTAGGGAGACACATTGTATTGTGGGGGGTGGGGAGCCTGTGGCCCTGCAGATGTTGTTGGACACCAACTCCCCCCAGCCAGCATGACCAATGGTCAGGGAAGGCGGAAGCTGTAGTCCAACAAGCATTGCAGAGCCACAGATTCCCCCATGCCTGTCCCATTAACTCTCCCTTCTAAGTGATGCTTCATTATTGCTGGATAAACTAGGGCAAATCACACCTCTTCCCAGCACACCTGGGGACAAGAGATGTTTACTGTGAGGAGAGAACAGGATAGGTGGAGACTTGCAAAACTGCCAAAGATCTTGGAATGGATTAAGAAGCTACCAAGGTGAGGAAAGACTAGCTGAAAAGGAGCTGCATTGTGGGAAGGGGAAAAAAAATTAGAAGCCCTCGAGGGAATGAAGGGATAACTGAGGACTGGAATGGTGCCAAGAGGATTTGACGTTGTTTGCCACACAAAGGAATTGCTGGGATTCACATGTAGAGTCATCTGCTCTAGGGATGGGCAGCCCTGCCCAGAGGTAAAGGCAAGGTTTCCTCCAGAAATTGGCAGTGTGTGTGAGAGTAAGGGCTGAGGACCATAGCTCAGCAGTAGAGAATCTACTTTGCACGGAGAAGGTCCCAGGTTCAGTCCCCGGCATCTCCGTGTAGGGCTGGGAGAGACTGTGGAGAGCTGCTCCCAGTCAGTGTAGACAATCTTGAGCTACATGGACAATGGTCTGACTCTGTATAAGGCAGCTTCCTGTGTTTCTATGAGATGGTGAGCTCCAGGCAGAAGATGGCCTCTAGCAGGCCCTCCTCCAGAGGGCCTCAGTGATGCTTGCCTTGGATCCTTGTCCCCAGTGGTTTTTAAAAAGCTTTTTGTCGCCAACATAGCAAGGCAAACTTCAGTAGCCTCCACCTGTGCCGAGATTATCCTCTAACCCATGCGGTGGGTGGGTGGGTGGGCACAGCAAGTGGTAGCCATGGCTCCTGTCTGCTGTTTTGGCTTTCCCATAATTCTCCTGAGTCCTGACACAGCATCAAGGGGCATTATGGGAAAACCCAAAGGGTGAGTGGAGGCCGCTGATGCTGTTAAGTTAGAAGATGACCTTGGTGTGGATGGAGGATGCGGATTTGTGTTTGTTCTGCTACCATTTGCAGTGGCAAAAGGTCTGCCACCCTGGTCAGAGGCAGCATGCTTCTGAAAACCAGTTGCCGGAAAGCCTCAGGAGGGGAGAGTGTTCTTGCACTCGGGTCCTGCTTGCGGGCTTCCCCCAGGCACCTGGTTGGCCGCTGTGAGGACAGGATGCTGGACTAGATGGGCCACTGGCCTGATCCAGCAGGCTCTTCTTATGTTCTTATTTGTGTTTGTTCTGCTGCTACCATTTGCAGTGGCAAAAGGTTCTTTTTGAAAAGCTGCCAGGCTACAGAAGAGGAGTGCTGGAGAAAGGCGGCCAGGGAGGATGGCCACATGGGCTACTTTACAAAGGACCGTCCTGTATTTTAGTTTGTGGCTCTCCAGATAAAGGGTTGGGCTTCCAACTTCCATCAGCCCCAGCCAACATGGCCAAGTGTGGTGGGAGGTGTAGGCCAGCAACATCTGGAGAGGCAAATGTTCCCCACCTCTCCTCCGATGAAGGATTGCCCAGTCTGAGTGCAAGAATGCTAAGAGTCAGAGCAGGAGGGTGATTGGAGATGCCCAGCAATAATCAGCATCAGGACAGCAGAACTGAGCAGGCAAACCAGGCTCCTGGTCAAAGTGTTCACTGTAAATTACAGTAATTATTTCTAAATTTGCATCTCTACTTATAGATAAGAATGTGCAAATTTTATCCAGATCTGCCCTCATTTGGTGATAGGTTTCCTCTTTATTGGTGAAGCGGAATCAGCCACCATATGGGAAGGATAGACATTGGTGGTGGTGGTGATGGGGTTCTCCTCGGGTGACGGGGCCCCAGTAACTGCCTGAAGATTCCCAGGCTCTTGGTGAATGTGGACTCAGGCTGTATGGCTGGCACTACAATAAACAGAAAAGAAAAGCTGTTTCACACGCAGGGCTATTTCATTAGATTTAAATTAGGCTTTAATTAACCTTAGCTACATATACATCTTTATTGCTGTAGTTTTGCACAACTCTGTTAATGACTCTCAAGTGCAGTGTGTTAACATAAGAACATAACATAAGAAGAGCCTGCTGGATCAGGCCAGTGGCCCATCTAGTCCAGCATCCTGTTCTCACAGTGGCCAACCAGGTGCCTGGGGGAAGCCCGCAAGCAGGACCCGAGTGCAAGAACACTCTCCCCTCCTGAGGCTTCCGGCAACTGGTTTTCAGAAGCATGCTGCCTCTGACTGGGGTGGCAGAGCACAGCCATCATGGCTAGTAGACATTGATAGCCCTGTCCTCCAAGAATTTGTCTAATCTTCTTTTAAAGCCATCCAAGCTGGTGGCCATTACTGCATCTTGTGGGAGCAAATTCCATAGTTTAACTATGCGCTGAGTAAAGAAGTACTTCCTTTTGTCTGTCCTGAATCTTCCAACATTCAGCTTCTTTGAATGTCCACGAGTTCTAGTATTATGAGAGAGGGAGAAGAACTTTTCTCTATCCACTTTCTCAATGCCATGCATAATTTTATACACTTCTATCATGTCTCCTCTGACCCGCCTTTTCTCTAAACTAAAAAGCCCCAAATGCTGCAACCTTTCCTCGTAAGGGAGTCGCTCCATCCCCTTGATCATTCTGGTTGCCCTCTTCTGAACCTTTTCCAACTCTATCATATCCTTTTTGAGATGAGGCGACCAGAACTGTACACAGTATTCCAAATGCGGCCGCACCATAGATTTATACAACGGCATTATGATATCGGCTGTTTTATTTTCAATACCTTTCCTAATTATTGCTAGCATGGAATTTGCCTTTTTCACAGCTGCCACACACTGGGTCGACATTTTCATCGTGCTGTCCACTACAACCCTGAGGTCTCTCTCCTGGTCGGTCACCGCCAGTTCAGACCCCATGAGCGTATATGTGAAATTCAGATTTTTTGCTCCAATATGCATAATTTTACACTTGTTTATATTGAATTGCATTTGCCATTTTTCCGCCCATTCACTCAGTTTGGAGAGGTCTTTTTGGAGCTCTTCGCAATCCCTTTTTGTTTTAACAACCCTGAACAATTTAGTGTTGTCAGCAAACTTGGCCACCTCACTGCTCACTCCTAATTCTAGGTCATTAATGAACAAGTTGAAAAGTACAGGTCCCAATACCTATCCTTGAGGGACTCCACTTTCTACAGCCCTCCATTGGGAGAACTGTCTGTTTATTCCTACTCTCTGCTTTCTGCTTCTTAACCAATTCCTTATCCACAAGAGGACCTCTCCTCTTATTCCATGACTGCTAAGCTTCCTCAGAAGCCTTTGGTGAGGTACCTTGTCAAACGCTTTTTGAAAGTCTAAGTACACTATGTCCACTGGATCACCTCTATCTATATGCTTGTTGACACTCTGAAAGAATTCTAATAGGTTACTGAGACAGGACTTTCCCTTGCAGAAGCCATGCTGGCTCTGCTTCAGCAAGGCTTGTTCTTCTATGTGCTTAGTTAATCTAGCTTTAATAATACTTTCTACCAGTTTTCCAGGGACAGAAGTTAAGCTAACTGGCCTGTAATTTCCGGGATCCCCTCTGGATCCCTTTTTGAAGATTGGCGTTACATTTGCCACTTTCCAGTCCTCAGGCACGGAGGAGGACCCGAGGGACAAGTTACATATTTTAGTTAGCAGATCAGCAATTTCACCTTTGAGTTCTTTGAGAACTCTCGGGTGGATGCCATCCGGGCCCGGTGATTTGTCAGTTTTTATATTGTCCATTAAGCTTAGAACTTCCTCTCTCGTTACCACTATTTGTCTTAGTTCCTCAGAATCCCTTCCTGCAAATGTTAGTTCAGGTTCAGGGATCTGCCCTATATCTTCCACTGTGAAGACAGATGCAAAGAATTCATTTAGCTTCTCTGCAATCTCCTTATCGTTCTTTAGTACACCTTTGACTCCCTTATCATCCAAGGGTCCAATTGTCTCCCTAGATGGTCTCCTGCTTTGAATGTATTTATAGAATTTTTTGTTGTTGGTTTTTATGTTCTTAGCAATGTGCTCCTCAAATTCTTTTTTAGCATCCCTTATTGTCTTCTTGCATTTCTTTTGCCAGAGTTTGTGTTCTTTTTTATTTTCTTCATTCGGACAAGACTTCCATTTTCTGAAGGAAGACTTTTTGCCTCTAAGAGCTTCCTTGACTTTGCTCGTTAACCATGCTGGCATCTTCTTGGCCCTGGCGGTACCTTTTCTGATCTGCGGTATGCACTCCAGTTGAGCTTCTAATATAGTGTTTTTAAACAACTTCCAAGCATTTTCGAGTGATGTGACCCTCTGGACTTTGTTTTTCAGCTCTTTTTACCAATCCCCTCATTTTTGTGAAGTTTCCTCTTTTGAAGTCAAATGTGACCGTGTTGGATTTTCTTGGCAATTGGCCAGTTACATGTATGTTTAATTTAATAGCACTGTGGTCACTGCTCCCAATCGGTTCAACAACACTTACATCTCGCACCAGGTCCCGGTCCCCACTGAGGATTAAGTCCAGGGTTGCCGTCCCTCTGGTCGGTTCCATGACCAACTGATCTAGGGAATAGTCATTTAGAATATCTAGAAACTTTGCTTCTTTGTCATGACTGGAACACATATGCAGCCAGTCTATGTCCGGGTAGTTGAAGTCACCCATTACTACCACATTTCCTAGTTTGGATGCTTCCTCAATTTCATATCTCATCTCAAGGTCTCCCTGAGCATTTTGATCAGGGGGACGATAGATAGTTCCCAGTATTAAGTCCCTCCTGGGGCACGGTATCACCACCCACAACAATTCTGTGGAGGAGTCTGCCTCTTTTGGGGTTTCGAGCTTGCTGGATTCAATGCCTTCTTTCACGTATAGAGCGCCACCAATACGTCCTTCCCTGTCCTTCCGATATAGTTTATATCCAGGGATAACCGTATCCCACTGGTTTTCTCCATTCCACCAGGTCTCCGTTATGCTCACTATATCAATGCTCTTCTCTAAGACCAAGCACTCCAGTTCTCCCATCTTGGTTCGGAGGCTCCTAGCATTAGCGTACAGGCACTTGTAAGCAGTGTCTCTCTTCAAGTGTCTTTGGCACTTGTGGTTAGGCCTGTGGTAATTTTGCTCTTCTGAATTTATATCCTGTGCCCCTGCTCTCACAATGCCTACTTCTAGGCCTACCCCTTTTAAAATTTCATCATTTCTTTGGTTTTTATCCCAGGGGGGAGGTTTATTCCGAACCGGACCTTTCTCAGCTCCTTTCGGGTTTCCCCCCTCAGTCAGTTTAAAAGCTGCTCTGCCACCTTTTTAATTTTAAGTGCCAGCAGTCTGGTTCCATTCTGGTTCAAGTGCAGCCCGTCCCTTTTGTACAGGCCCGGCTTCTCCCAAAATGTTCCCCAGTGCCTAACAAATCCGAACCCTTCCACCCGACAACATCGTCTCATCCACGCATTGAGACTGCGAAGCTGGGCCTGTCTAGCTGGTCCTGCGCGTGGAACTGGTAGCATTTCAGAGAAAGCCACCTTGGAGTTCCTGGCTTTCAGCATCCTACCTAGCAACCTAAATTTTGCTTCCAGGACCTCATGGCTGCATTTCCCCATGTCGTTGGTGCCAACGTGCACCACAACCACTGACTCCTTCCCAGCACTGTCTACCAAACTATCTAAACGACGGGCGATATCCGCAACCTTCGCACCAGGCAGGCAAAACACCTTGCGGTCTACACGCCCATCACACACCCCACTGTCTATGTTCCTAATGATAGAATCACCCACTACAAGGATCCCTCCACCCCCTGGAGATATATCCTCGGCACGAGAGGATAGCTGCTCATCCCCCAAGGAATGGGTCCCTTCTAAGGGATCATTTCCCTCTTCCTCAGCTGGATGCTCTCCTTCCCCGAGACCATCGTTCTCCATGATAGCAGGAGAGCTATCATCGTTGGAGTGGGACACAGCTATAACGTCCCTGAAGGCCTTCTCCACACACCTCTCTGCCTCTCTCAGCTTTTCCAGGTCCGCCACCTTGGCCTCAAGGAAATGAAGTCGTTCCCAGAGAGCCAGGAGCTCAGAGCACCGAGAGCACACCCACGACTGCTGTCCAACAGGCAGATAGTCGTACATGCTGCAGGCGGTGCAAAACACTGGAAAGCCCCCACACCCCTGCTGGCTTCTTACCTGCATAGTTTTGTTTAAGGTTTATTACGTCAATGGGTTGGAGACTGCGGTTTAGTTGAGGTCAGGGAACAGACGGGCAGAGTGGGGGGCCCTGGCCTCCTCGCCCTGCTGCCGAACTCGCTCTGCTGCTTAACTCGCCTTGACGCTTCGTCAGCTGGGGCTCCCTCTAGCTCGTGGAGCAGGCTCATTCATTTTAAATTTGTTTCTTGTGCCTCCAATAGTTCCAGGCTTTCTTTGTTCATTTGCATGATTATGAACATTAGTACATTTCATTTGGTTATCCACTTATTATTTAATTTATACAACCAGGCAGAACGTAAATTTCTATTAAGTTATGAGAAAGAACGTAGAAGCATAACTCTGGTGTTTGGAAGTAGCCAGAGATTCATTCTTCCTTTGACCATTCACCAGACTAAGGGCCAAGCTGGACATCACTTTTGTTACATGATGTGCCTTCTTGTTGTTATTTTTAGTGCCAATTGTTATCGTTTTCCTCCCCTTGTAAGTAGTGGTGTGTGTGTGTGAGAGAGACGGGGGGGGGGGTAGACAATCTGTCAAATTCAGTTTATTATTTTCCAATCTTAAATTCAGTTCATTTCATCTCTTCATCAGTTTGCATTTTTTAAATTTAAAAAATATCCTCACAAAAATTCATCATTGTTTTAGTCCACATTTTCTCCTAATATACACTGTTTCCCTAATGCATAAATGGGGAGGCTTTTCAGCCTGAGGGCCGCATTTCTGCATGGGAAATGCAAATGGTTGCCAGAGGCAAAATGGATGAAGCAGTAGGGGTGACTCTTACCTTTGTATACTCCAGCTGTGCAGTCAGAGGTTTCTATGTGCACTCACCTCTCCTCCCATACCCCTCCCTCCAGGCAAGCACTCAGGGATGGCACAGATCAGGGCCAATGAGGGGCGTGTTCTGGGAATAGGGTGTGTGGTGTGGAATCAATAACCAGGATGTAGAGGATTCTGCGTATCTGAAAATGTGCCTTCTGCTAGAGGATTCTGGGTATCTAAAAATATTGGTTCTGCCTGTGTCTGGAAAGTGTAAAAACTGCTGGGCATAGGAAAACTGATAGACCAGATGGCTGAGCAAACATATCTTTGTGTTCTCTTGTGCCACCCTTGAAGCACATTCTTTATGACAGTATAACCACATTCAAAGTGTTACAACTCAAAAACTATCACTAATATGCAAAAAACCTTGTGGTTTAAGAATGTACCTATAGCCCACAGATATTTCTACCAAACTTTAAAAAGCAGGGAAATTGGGCAGCTATAGTGAATGCACCAGAGGAGCAGGAGATATCTGAGATATTGTACTGTCCTACAAAGTTGTCAAAATGCAAACACAATTTGGGTTGGTCTTTTACAGTCCAATCCACTTGCTGTGTAGCTTGGAAGAATTTGGTAACATGTGCCTCTGAGCATATGGTGAGTGGTGGCAACACCTGCTATCTCCAAAGATGGAGAATTATATTGTTGTATTGTTGAAGGAAAAACTGTCCAGACCAAGATTGTGCTCCAAAAGACAGAGGTTTATTGATCAATAACAAAAGATACCAGTATGCATAATGGGAGAGGGAGTTCTTTCGAACCTCACACTCTGCCAATCAATAGGAATACATTGCTTTTATAGTGATTGCTACATCATACATACATTGTACCTTATGATCCCTTTGGGCCAATCCCTACCCAAGTATCCTCCCCTGAGGGCAGGTACCTGGTCCCAGTATCTCAAACCGTTTATGTCCGTTTAGAGAAAGAGGAAGGGCCCTTTGCCCATGTTTTGACATCTCACAAGGTTCAAAACAAGACACCCAAAAACATCTAAAGAAGAGTTATAGTTCTAAACTTTACTCAATACATTTTCAGCGTATGTGGTTTCTCCTAAGAAACATTCTTACAACAGTTCCTCTTTTTCTTTAACACTGAGTTGCCTTGATTGTGGCTCCGGAAACTTGCTAACCACAAGCCACAATCTCTTCTGACAAAGTGTTAGGAGGAGAGCTTGGAAAAGTTACTTTTTTGAACTACAACTCCCATCAGCCCAATCCAGTGGCCATGCTGCCTGGGGCTGATGGGAGTTGTAGGAGAACATCCAAACAAAATACTTCCCTATTATACTGAACACTGCAAACAATATATTTTAGCCATAATAAATTAAACAGAGTAAATATTTTTGGCCTGAAGGAATAAAATCGAAATTCCTTCCACAGTATGTTTGTTGGTGTTCTTCTTACTTTGCTTCTTTCCCGTGTTACTAATGTTTGTACAGAGAATCTAAACCAGAAAATTTCCCCCCTCCTTATTCATCCTAGAAATCTGTGTCAAATGTATTTTTATTAATTTCAAAGCCTTTTTATTGGTCATTGTCATGTGATGGTGAAGACAGCCTTTTGTGTTTTATATTGGAGGTTATGTTCTCTTTCTATTTTGGGTGCATTAACAGTTGAATCTGAAACTGCAGTTTGATGTAAAATCAGACTGATTACAATATGTTGCTACTTCAGCAATGACTCTAGCTGTTGGAAAAAAGAGGATGCATGTTTTCAGCCTGCTATGTTTAAACCACTTTATTTAAGGCAAGGTGTTCACGATCAATTAAAAACATAGAGCATATCTAGAATTTTGCTAGAATATATTTCACTTTCCACTGTTTTATCTTGTGCAAATTGAGACACTTCTGAGGTCCACTGGAGACTATTTTGCAGAAGTCAGTGCCATTATTCCACAATTATGTTTGGAGTTTTTTTAGTATAAATTTTGCAAAGTGTTGCTGTACTTCACATATTCATAGAAACAAAAGCAAAAGAAAATGATTTCCTATAGGAAACTTCACTAAAATTGCAAAGTAAATCAGACATATTTAAAGTGACCATCTCAACTATATCAACTGTCTTAATAATGTTGCTTCCTCCCTGCTAAAACAAGATCAGCACAGGACATATCTTCTTTCTATTATTTGGGCTGATTACAGGTGTTGCCACCACTCACCATATGCTCAGAGGCACAAGTTACCAAATTCTTCCAAGCTACACAGCAAGTGGATTGGACTGTGAAAGACCAACCCAAATTGTGTTTGCATTTTGACAACTTTGTAGGGCAGTACAATATCTCAGAGAGGAGTTCAGGTCTCCTGCTCCCCTGGTGCATTCACTATAGCTGCCCAATTTCCCTGCTTTTTAAAGTTTGGTAGAAATATCTGTGGGCTATAGGTACATTCTTAAACCGCAAGGTTTTTTGCGTATTAGTGAATTTCCTTGCTTTTTAATCCGGGAGGTAAGAAATGGGATCCTGCGCAAGTTTGCTGAGAATGGATGGATCATTGCATGCTTATTGAGTTCAATGGGATTTACTCCCCTGCAATCATGCTTAGGATAGGTGAAACTGACCACAGGGGATGGGAAAGGGAGGAGGGGGAGGAGGGAGGCGTGGAAAGGCAGAGGGGAGGACTGGGATGGGAGCAGGCAGGAGGGGGAGGGGAGAAGAAGGACAGATGTGGTCGTTTGCATGTTTATTGAGTTCAGTGGGATTTACTCCCGTGCAATCATGCTTAGGATAAGTAAAACTGACCGGGGGGGAGGGATGGAGTGGGCAGGGGAGGCGGAAGAAGGAAGAGGGCAGGGGAGGAGAAAGGGAGAGGAAAGGGGAAGGAGGGAAAAGGCAGGTCTGATCATTTGTATGATTATTGAGTTGAATCGGATATACTCCTATGCAATCATGATTAGGATAGGTAAAACTGACCAGGCTGGGCCTGGCAACCAAGACGTCTTCCGTATCTTTCAAAGTTGTGCAGGGGGAAGACAGAATTCCACCTTGTGGTTTTTCCCATTACATTGTTGCAAGAACACCTGCACTTGGCTGACTTTCTCTTCTCCTAAAGATACAGGATCAGTCTCACAACCTGAACCTGGCAACCCTACCTCCCACCCAAATTTAAAACAAAGCTGTCCCTGGCCACATCCACACCAGGCCTCTATTACACTTTGGACAATCATTATTTAGTTATCTATTTATTTAGTGTATTTATATACCGCCCCATAGCCGAAGCTCTCTGGGCGGTTTACAATAACTAAAAACATTAAACACAAATATACAAATTTAAAAACACATCTTTTAAAAACAATTTAAAAGAATTTATCATGGCTTCTCTCAAAGCCATGGCTCAAAGCCAATCATGGCTTCTCTCAAAGAATCCTGGGAAGTGTAGTTAGTGAAGGGTGCTGAGAGTTGCTAGGAGACGCCCTGTTCCTCTCACAGACCTTCAATCAGAGTGGCTGACTGTTAAACCATTCTCTCAGGGGAATAGGAGTCTCTTAGCACCCTTCACAAACTACACTTCCCAGGATTCTTTGAGGGAAGCCATGACTGTCTCAAGTGAAATCAAGTCTGGTGTGGGTGTGGCCCTCTGATTAGCCAAGCCCAGCAGCTGGGAGGCTTTTAGAACTCTGACAGTTGGTTCTTACTGAGCATGCTCTGCGCTATCATTGGGTCCCAGCCAAAATTTCTTAAATTAATTAAAAATCAGCGAGGCATTTTTTAAACTTTTAAACTGCAGCAGATGAAGGTCAGAGTATGGGGCAACGTCAGTATTAGGATTACAGGTACTCTGTGAACATGGCTGATTTTTAATGAATTTCAACAGATTATGAGAACAGAGAAAAAAGTCCAAAAGGGCTCTGAGGTTTTTCTCTCTCTTTTCAGACTTTGATCTCTCGATTCTCTCTGACTGTTTTGTGTATCACCATGAAAATTGACAGGGTTGTTAAGCAAACGTTTCTGAGTTCAGGACTATAAGTTATGTAAGGTTTTGTTTTGAAATGAGCTTATGGGAAGCATCAGAATGGCATGGGGGGATATTTTCCATTTAACATTGCGGGATGTGAAAAATCCCCACTGGCTATAGTATACAGCCACTCTCGTGGCTGTATAAATAAAGGCCTGCTCCATTATGTAGACAGGCAGAGTCAGTTGCAGTTTTCTGCTTGGCTCTCCAGCACTGCATGAATAACCTTGAAAATTCGCTTCATGTGTAAAAGTCTCCAAGTGAACTCCTCCACAGTGGCCTGGTAATAGTCCTGGTGGCCAGAGATACACATGGAGGCATTTGGCCCTTGGGTCTGAGGTTCCCAGTCCTGCCCTATTATAACGCACTTTTGCAGATTATTTTCATTAATAGATACGTTCTTATGCATGCTTGCCCCTGATGTATATATTTTTGTGCACATTTTTTGGTTAGAGAACCGCAGGACAAAATCTAAAGAAGTGTGAATTTTGAAATATAGGTGCCTTTCAGTTTGCATATTGTTTCAGGAAGGGCCAGTTCAGGAGGCTCCCTTTAAAATCCAAGCTGGGCCAGCTTTCACGTCCATCCTGAGTAGAAGTGATTCCTCACGCCACATTCCCAATCTAGCTCAGGGCTCCCTACACCAACTACGCGCCGTGAGAATGTGGCTTTTTGGAAATGTTTAATGTCTTTTTAAAGGGATTTTCTTTTGGGGTTATCCTGTTTTATGCAGCTTTTGCTGGTTTGTTATTGCATTTTTGCAATTTGTTGTTTTACAGGGCAATCCTAATCATCCTTACTCAGAAGTAACTACCACTGAATTCAGTGGGGCTCACTCCCAGGAAAGTGGGGTTAGGACTGCAGCCGTAGTCAGTTTTATTTTGTAGTATATTGTTATGAACATGGGGGTTGGGATGGATGATTCCTGTGGGTCCCCTTTCCAGCCTCTGATTTGAAATCCTGTGCCTTGGAATGAGGAACTCTCTGCTGGTCAAATGAGTCTTTTGTTAACCAAATAGATTGGCCACGCAAGATAATGGGCCGATCAGTTGCCTAGCAACGGAGAATGGGCCAGGGAGACCCTTTTGTCATTGAAACTCTTCAGGAAAGGATCCCCCCCTTCCTGGAGCCCAGCAGAGGCTGGTAGTTTTTAGTTGTGTGTCTAGAGAATTGCTGGAGACTGCAGGCAGGCAGG
Source organism: Rhineura floridana (assembly GCF_030035675.1). NCBI lineage: Eukaryota > Metazoa > Chordata > Lepidosauria > Squamata > Rhineuridae > Rhineura > Rhineura floridana. The sequence continues at coordinate 318,555,644 of NC_084480.1, read as the reverse complement.
CAGGCAGAGAGACTGGCTCTCTGCACCATGACATTTGGGGTGCCTCCTGCAACCCAGATGGAAAAGCTGGATATTAGACTGCTGATGCATTGAACCCTGCCATTCTTGAGCTCAGGTTGGAATGTATGTAAATAAACAAACCATATTTCATAAAGACACCACAGTCTCCGCTGACCTTCTTCCCCAAAGGAAACCAAACCCTGGATGGGTGCAGGGACCCCTGAAATCTCACCGCTCGGAGTTTGGGGGAGGCACGCAACAATATGTTTTCCCCGTCTAAAAATAGAAATGGACTGCCTTCATTTTCTTAGATGCTGAGAAAGCATTTGATAATTTGAATTGGAAATTTATGTTTCAGGTTTTGGAGCAAATGGATTTTGGAGACAATTTTATAAAATGGATTAGATCGATTTATACATCTCAGAAGGCTCAGATAATTGTTAATGGAGATTTAACGGATTCATGTGAAATACAAAAGGGTACAAGACAGGGATTTCCATTATCTCCCCTTCTATTTATTCTGGTTTTAGAAGTGCTGCTTAGAGATATAAGGCAAGATAAAAGGATTTCGGGATTAAAGATAAAAAAAGAAGAATATAAACTGAGAGCATTTGCTGATGATTTGATAATTGTATTAGAAAACCCTTTGGAAGGAATTAATGTATTGATGGACAAATAAAAAGAATTTGGACCGTTAGCAGGATTTAAGATCAACAATCAAAAAACAAAGATGTTGGTGAAAAATTTAACTTTAAGGGAACAGAAAGAGTTAATGGACAGACAGATTTTACAATAGAGAAAAAGTTGAAATATTTAGGTATCATTATGACAAATAAAAATTCAAAGTTGTTTCATAATAATTATGAAAAATTATGGACACAGATTAAGAAAGATCTGCTAAAATGGGATAAACTACAATTGTCATTAATGGGTAGAATATCTGTGATAAAAATGAATGTATTACCGAGAATGATGTTTTTGTTTCAAACAATACCTGTAATATCCTCTGATTTACCTTTTAAACAATGGCAAAAAGATATCTCTAAAATTGTATGGCAAGGAAAAAAACCAAGAGTTAAATTTAAATTACTACAAGACGCCAAAGAAAGAGGAGGACTGGGATTACCAAATCTGAGACTTTATTTTGCTGCCTGCTGTTTAGTCTGGATAAAGGAATGGATTTTATTGAGGAATAAAAGACTATTGGATTTGGAGGGCCATAACCTGAAGTGGGGATGGCATGGATATCTATGGTATGACAAAGTAAAAGTAAATGTAGACTTTAATAATCATTTTATAAGACGTCCTCTGTTGAAAATATGGAATAGATATAAACCAAGGTTCTATTCGAAAATACCATTATGTGTCTCAAGTCAAGAAGCATTTTACAGAAGAGAAATGGCTGGAAAAGAGAAATGGTTAACTTGGATAGAGAAAAGTTCTTCTCCCTCTCTCACAATACTAGAACTCGTGGACATTCAAAGAAGCTGAATGTTGGAAGATTCAGGACAGACAAAAGGAAGTACTTCTTTACTCAGCGCATAGTTAAACTATGGAATTTGCTCCCACAAGATGCAGTAATGGCCACCAGCTTGGACGGCTTTAAAAGAAGATTAGACAAATTCATGGAGGACAGGGCTATCAATGGCTACTAGCCATGATGGCTGTGCTGTGCCACCCTAGTCAGAGGCAGCATGCTTCTGAAAACCAGTTGCCGGAAGCCTCAGGAGGGGAGAGTGTTCTTGCACTCGGGTCCTGCTTGCAGGCTTCCCCCAGGCACCTGGTTGGCCACTGTGAGAACAGGATGCTGGACTAGATGGGCCACTGGCCTGATCCAGCAGGCTCTTCTTATGTTCTTACGTTATGTTCTTATCAAGAACTATTAGAAAATGTACATGGAGAATATATAATGAAAGAGAGAGAACAACTGATAAAGGAAGGATATAGTTCTCAATGGTTTGCCTATTTACAATTGTTTGAAAGATATAAAATGGACAAGAAAATGTATGGGTTTGAAATAAGTAAATCTGATTTTGAAATAGGTTTGTGTACAAATGATGAAAATACAATTGCGAAAATGTATAAACTCTTACTAAAAATGGATATGGAAGAAGAACAAGTAAAAGAGTGTATGGTAAAGTGGGCAAAAAAAATTGGTTATAACATACAAATGGATCAATGGGAAAATATGTGGAAAAAAGGCTTGAGATTTACATTATGCTATAATCTCAAAGAAAATTTCTATAAAATGATGTACCGTTGGTACATGACTCCAGAAAAGTTGTCAAAAATGTATAGTAATGTTTCTAATGTTTGTTGGAAATGTAAACAAGAAGGATCATTTTATCATATGTGGTGGCTGTGTAAAAAGGCAAAATCATTTTGGGCACAGATAGGTAGGATGATGCAAAAAATTCTAAAGATAAATATTCAGTCAAAACCAGAATTTTTCTTATTGGGTTTTATGGATAAACAAATAGAAAAGAAATATGGAAGAATAATATTATATATGATTACGGCAGCAAGATTATTATATGCACAAAAGTGGAAAATGGAATCAACACCAACAACGGAAGAATGGCTATTGAAATTAATGGACTTAGTAGAGATGGATAAATTGACATGTCTACTTAGAGAAAAATCGACAGACACATTTCTTAAGGAATGGAAGCCTCTCTTAGATTTTTTGTTGAAAGATCAAAATAAAATGATGATATTGGAATTTGACGATTAACTAAGATAGCCTATGGAGAAAAGTGATCCTGTATGTATATATTAAGGGACAGGTTTGATGTATATTATATACTCATAGCTGATCTGCGACAAATCGGAAGTCAACTATTTTATTTTTATTTTTTTGTTGTATTGTTATGTTTTTTTACTTTGTTTTGTTTGTCTTTTGAAAAATTTGAATAAAAATTATTAAAAAAAAAGAAAGAAATGGACTGCCTTCAAGTCGATCCCGACTTATGGCGACCCTATGAATAGGGATTTCATGGTGAGCGGTATTCAGGGGGGTTTCCCATTGCCTCCTTTGGAGGCTAGTCCTCCCCAGCTGGTCAGGGCCTGCTCAGCTTGCCACAGCTGCACAAGCCAGCCCCTTCCTTGTCCGCAACTGCCAGCTGGGGGGCAACTGGGCTCCTTGGGACTATGCAGCTTGCCCACGGGTGCACAGGTGGCAGGGCATGTCACCCCTGAGCCACTCACTGTGGGGTGATCTTTAGCAGGCCCTTGACACCCAGGAGACATGAGTGGGGATTTGAACTCACAGACTCTGGACTCCCAAACAGGCTCTCCTCCCCACTGTGCTATACCAGCTATACCAGTCTAAACTGTCTTGCCAATTTATCTGTGTCGCAGGTACTTCTGTAGCACAGCAAATGTTTCACAGACTTGTGGGTGGCATAAAACAGCCTCCCCCCCACCTGGTGCCAGTTGGGGCAGATGGAAACTGTCACCTAAACATCTTTGTGGAAAGCTGGGCATCGTGGATGTTGATCTCCTTAGCAGAGTAGGAAGCTGCTTTATCCCAAGACAGTCCATTCACCCATCTAGCTCAGTACTGTCCACGCTAGGGGTTCCCAAACTGTGGTCCGTGAACCGCATTCAGGTGGTCTGCGGCAGGCTCAGCAGTAAATATTCATACTATTTTTAATTGTATTTTGATTACGTCTTTTATTTCTTATATTGTGTTTTATCATATTACAGTTTGAACCCTGTGGAATGCAAATTGTAATACATTGTAAGAAATAAAAGACGCAATCAAAATGCAATTTTAAAAAATCATACTGCATCTAGCACAGTGCATGACAATTGCTACAATAGACAGAAAAATCATGAAGTGGTCCGCCAAGACCATCAGCAATTTTCAAGTGGTCCTAAAATGGAGACACTAGTCAACAAATCAGAGGAAGGCTAGGACTGGGGAGGGCAGCTGTGAGAGAACTAGAACAGGTCCTCAAATGCAAAGATGTATCACTGAACAGCAAAGTCAGGATCATTCAGACCGTGGTATTCCCAATCTCTATTGATGGATGTGAAAGTTGGACAGTGAAAAAAGCGGATAAGAGAAAAATAAATTTATTTGAAATGGGGTGTTGGAGGAGAGCTTTGCACATACCATGGACTGCGAAAAAGACGAATAACTGGGTGTTAATTAATTAAATTAAATTAAATTGATTGGATTTCTTAGTCGCCCATCTGGCTGGCCATCCAGCCACTCTGGGCGACGTACAAAATGAACAAAATAACACCAAATGACACACCAGTACAATAACATTAAAATCTAAAAGCGATAATGGTAAAATCTAGCCCACTCCAAAGGCCTGCCTGAACAAATTAAACCAGAACTGTCACTAGAAGCTAAAATGATGAAACTGAGGTTATCCTACTTTGGACACATAATGAGAAGACACGATTCACTAGAAAAGACAATAATGCTGGGGAAAACAGAAGGGAGTAGAAAAAGAGGAAGGCCAAACAAGAGGTGGATTGATTCCATAAAGGAAGCCACAGACCTGAACTTACAAGATCTGAACAGGGTGGTTCATGACAGATGCTCTTGGAGATCGTTGATTCATAGGGTCGCCATAAGTCGTAGTCGACTTGGAGGCATATAACACACACACACAAACACACACACACACACACGTGGGGGGAAAAGTTAGGGAACCACTGGTCTACACTGACTGGCAGCGGCTCTTCAGAGTTTCAGGAAGGGTGGAGATACCAGAGATTGAACCTGAGACCTTCTCCATGCACAGCAGATGCTCTCTGTATAACTATGCAATACATGAACTGAAATGCAGCCATCCTTCAAATATCACATTTCTCCAGATTGTGCAGTGCAGAAGTTCTCCATCCTAGGAATGGCAGGAATGCATGTGCTTAAGCAAAGTGGGCATGAAAATGCACATATTAGTGTAAAAAACATGCAAAAATGCTTAACATTAGGGAAAATAGGAATATTAAGGAAAATATGTTTTGCAAAAATGGGTACATTAAGCAAAATTGCAACTAAGAATGGGTACGTTAGGAGAAACTCACACAAAAATGCTGATAAATTTTCATGAGGACCCCCATTTAAAAAAAAATGCAAAACGGGTGTAGAATTGTGGAGAAGTGAATTTAAGATTGGGAACACGAGGAACCAAACTGGACAGATTGGTCCATCCCTAGCGAGAGAGGGCTGGTCTCTTTGTTCCTGCTTAATTTTGTTCCAACTGCAATTTTTCAGTCATCAAGAGTCGCTCCAGAATTCCCCCAGGCTTCCAAAGCAGTAAGGTGAGCAGCAGAGGAAGCAGTCTGGCATGGAAGGGACTATAGAAACCCTGGAACATAGGAAGCGGCCTTACGCCAAGTCAGACCATTAGTCCATCTAGCTCAGTATTGCCTACACTGACTGGCAGCAGCTCTCCAGGGTTTCAGGCAGGAGTTTTTCCCAGCCCTACCTGGGAAACACCAGGGACTGAGCTTAAGGCCTCCTACATGAAGAGCAGATGCTCTGCCAAGAAGCTAGGCCCTTCCCAACTCAGGTGTGGCGGCTTTTATATCATGCTAGAGATCTTTCTGGCAACACGAGGGCTGGCAGCAAGCAGAGCTTTCAATCCTACCAGCACAGGTTAGTTGTAATTGTACCCAACCCCGGAACATTCAATTGCTACCAATAACAACAACAACAACAATAAAAGCCTTTCTCCAACTGTAATGGGCATGGCATCCACAGAACAGATCAACCATGCACTCTTCTGGATCCTGATCTCTCTCAGCAACCCTATCTTAGCATCGCTTGGATGCCGGGCTCATTGGGTGGATAGCTGCAGGCTTAGCAAATCCGGGAGCCATTTGAGATAGTGGTTTTAAGCAAGCTGTAAATTAATGTGGTTCCAAAGTGCCCTGAGCCTGAGGCTTCTTGAAAGGATTCCTGAATGTGAAGATCAGCAATGGTTAGGGATGCCTGTGTTCTGTCCGGGCACAGTGAATTAACTGTTTCTGGCTGCTCCCATCTTCCCTTCCTTTGATCTAGGATAGGGGTGGGAAACGTGTGGCTCTGCAGATGTTGTTGGATTGCAGTTCCCATCACCGCTGAACCATTGGCTGTGCTGGCTGGGGCTGGTGGGAGTTGGAGTCCAGGGACAGGAGCTTCTAGGCCAGGGATGCAGTTAAACATCTGGAGAGCCTCAGGTTCCCCATGGTGGGTGGGGCCAGAGGCAAAAATTGGGTGGAACAACAGCTGCAAGTCTCCCCTTTGTACAGCAAGTGACATTCCAGCCACGCCTCCCCCACAAAAGCGGAGGCTTCTACACACACTTCTCCCCATCTAGGCTAGCAAGAGGCATTCTCCCAGTACGAGGACACAATCCAACCAGTCAAATCACTCAAGGAGCAGGGCTGGGGAGAGTCCTGAGGGCCAGACAGAAAGGCCCTGCGGGCCGCATTCAGCCACCAGACCTGAGGTTCCCCACTCTTGGTTTAGAGTGAAGTTAAAAAACCTCTTAAGCCCCCCTCATCTGTTTCAGCAGGCAGCACATTAACAACCATCAGGTATTTTACCTGCCAGTGTTTTACCTGTTGTGGGGGGTGGGGGAAATGATCTATTATTCTTATCTTTATTATTTATTCAGTTCATATTCTCCCTTTCATCCAAAGGAGTCCAGAGTGGCAAACAAAACAACTGAACAACAACAACAGAACAGTTAAAACCATTCTAATAACAGTTGCACATAAAAACAAGCTTCCATCCAGTGATATCCGGGTTGCCGGGAACAGTCTCCTTTAGCCATCAAATGCCTGGGTAAACTGGAATTAAACATCTATTCCCCACTCCCATCCTGATCCACAAGTGCCCACCCTGTGGCATGTCAAAATGCACAACCACGCTCTCCTGCCTGGACCACCAAGATGCAAGCCCACCCGACTAGCCAAGATGTACCCCTGACTCTACCCATTTGTCCATCACTGCTCTCACCCACTGTCCACAGCTTTTAAAAATAATAATGTTAGCAACCTGAATGGTGGAGAAACATCCATGAAAGGCAGGTTCAGGACAGCAAAGGGTATGTTTTGGCATAATTCAGCTGGGTCAGGCGAGGTCCACCAGGTTTGCACAGTGCCCCCCCCCATGAATTGTGTCCTAGGAGTAGGATGGGGGAGAAAGTCAGTTCAGTTCACATTTAAAGCTGAATTTATAAAATTCACACTTTCTGAAACAATAGAACCGAAACACTGCCGTCCTTCGAAATCCTCACTTACTCGAATTTTGTGATGCAGTTCTCCAACAAAGCAATGTTTATAAAAATGCACAGAACATGTGCATTAAAATGAATATATCAGTGAAAATACCATACAAAAATGCATCATATCAGGAGAAATTGCTTGCAAAAATGTGTGCATTAGTCAAAGCTGCCTATGCAAATGTGTTTATTAGGAGATCATTCTCATTAAAATGCTGGAAGATTATCATGAAGATTTTTTTTTTTTAGCTGCAAATTGCTGGAGAAATCTGGAGAATTTAAGACTGGAAAAATGTGAAACTGACAGAACTGAACTTGACAGACCCTTCTATCCCTATCTAATACTTCTAGAAAGTAAGGGATAACAACCTGCGCTGTGGGAGGCAGTATGCCTCTTAATGCCAGTTGCTGGAAATGGAAATTGACAGATCCATCCCTATGAAGGAGACATGCCCCCAGGATTGCCTGCAAATATGCAAGAATTTAATCACAGACTGTTAGGAATTCTGAAGCAGGCAAGTAGGTGGTGGAAAGTATTCTCTAAAGATAGGACGTTCACAAATCACTGAACTAATTCTTTAATCACATATTAAACTCTGCAGTCAATTAACACGCAGGACTGATAAAAATAATGAGTCTTGGGATTCTTACAGATCTCTCTCTGTGCATGTTATAGTCTGGCACCAGCTCCATTCTCTTGCTACCAGATTTCATAAAAAGACAAACTTCCACATGTTTCCTTTCAGTTTAATCTGCAGATGGTTTGGATTTCAACATGCAATTACTATAGCTTTTTACCAGATAACCAAAGGCACCAGCCTGCAGCTGAAATCTTTCCGTTCGAAACTTTGCGTGCCTCCAGACTGTCAGCCTCTTGTGGGAGGGATTCAAGTGTACACTGGAAATTAAGATTTGTGCATCTAAAGGGGATTAAAGTGCTCTATTGCCCTAGCACAACAAATCCACTTTAAAAAGAACACAACACGGCAGACTTTTTGCAGCATGGAAAGGGACGGGAAATGAGAAGTGTGGAATGAACAAATGATTAGGGATAGACCAGTCTGCTCATTTAGCTTCTACAGGTCTCTCAGTTTTCCAGTCTTAAATTCAGTTCTCCACATTCCTGCAACAATTTGCATTTTTTTAAAAAAATCCTCATGAAAATTTGTCAGCATTTTGGTGCAGATTTCTCCTAATAAGCATACCTTTGCATGCAACTGTGACTAACATACACATTTTGCAAGCAATTGTCCCTCATAGAATCCATTTTTGTATGTTATTTTCATGAATATATGCACATTTTGCCCTAGTATATATGCATCTTTGCACACATCACTAGATTGGAGAACTACATTGCAAAATTTGGAAAAGTGTGAATTTCAAAGGATGCTCTGCTTTGGTTCAGAAAGTAGGGATTTGGTAGGTTCACCTTTAAATGGGAACTGAATTTCCCCCCATCCCTACAAATGACTAACGGGAAGACCCCATAAGTGGGTCTGGATGAACTCAGAATGAATGCTTATTGTTGTATGACATCCCCATAAACAAATCAGAGCAAGTGATCAGTCAAGACTGGACATAATCTAACCACCATGTAAAGCAGAGTTGGGGAACCGTTTCTAGCCCATGGGCCATATGCCCTTCTGGGCAACTTTGCAAGGGCCACATGCCAGGAGGGGGCACAAAAGTGGCCAGAGCAATGAATGTAAGTTTTGCCTTTGTACAGTATGGTTGTTTCTAGATTACTAGTTAGATTTGTTAGATTACTGCAATGCTTTATATGCGGGGCTGCCTTTGAAGGCAGTTTGGAAACTGCAGCTGGTGGAGAACTCAGCAGCCAGACTGCTCACCGGGACAAGACGCTTTGAGCACGTGACACCGATTCTGGCGCAACTGCACTGGCTACCAATCAGTTTCCAGACTCAATTCAAAGTGCTGGTTTTGACCTATAAAGCCTTTTATGCCTCAGGACCCCAATACGCCTCTCCCTATATGTGTCAACTTGGATCCTGCATCTGGCATTGGAGGCCCTTTTTCATGTGCCCCCTCCAAAGGGTGTGTGGAGAGTGGCAACACAAAAATGGGCTTTCTCCGTGAAACGCTCTCCCCAGGGAGGTCCACCTGGCGCCATCAGTATCCGTCTTTAGGCACCAGGCAAAACCTTTCTCTTCTCCCATGCATTCGGTTCTTAACTTGGGAAGGCTTTTGGAGGACTTAATAAGCTGTGTAGCCTTCCTAAGAAGTGCTGCTTCACTGCCATATTTACTGTTTTTGTTTTTAACTTGGTACATTTTTTAAAACCTTCTTTTATTTTTATTTATCATTAACTGTAACTTGCTTTGAGTGTGCATATGTGTGTACAAAAGTGACTTAACACTTTTAATAATAAATAAATAAACACTCTGGGATAGGGCTGCCAGGCTCAGGGCCTGAGACTGATCCTGTATTTTTAGGAGAAGAGAATGTCAGCCAAGTGCAGGTGTTCTTGCAACACTGTAATGGGAAAAAACACAAGATGGAATTCTCCCTTCCCCCTGCACAACTTGTAAAGATACAGAAGACCTCTTGGTTGCCAGGGCTGGTTGTGAAGCAAGGCTGGTGAGGGGCGTGGCTTGGGGGACCGCCGAGGTCCAGACAGAGAGGGCTTGAGATTCCCCACCCCTGCTGCAAAATTTCTGCAGGAAAATCAGAAGGAATGCTGAATAAACAGGTCATCTGGAGGAGGCCTTTGTTGCTTTAAATACGAATCTTCTGTGATCCTGATGGGACTTGAACTTGTTTATTCCTTTAGGCCATTCTGGTGTTACAACATTTCTTCATGCTGCTTCCCTCCTTCCATGGCTACGTTCGTGAGATGGGTTCCTCTTTGTTGATCATGGAAAGGCCGCTTGCTAAGGGTTTCCTGTGACTGCAATCCTTGGGCTCTTAACTCTTAACTCTGTAGGTTTCTGTAGCAACAGCTCATCCTTTTCTAGAAAACAAGTAACTGCTGCCTCTCCTATGTTTTCCTTTATAAACACTGAAGTATTTTCGTTCCCCCTCCTTGCACTTGCTCCCAGTGGACCCCCTTCACATTCCAAGCTGCAAGTCAAAATAGGGTAGCCTTCACAGAGGACAAGCCTTTATTTGAAGGGCAGTCAGGTGAGAGTTCTCTATTTGAAGGAGCTCTCCATTTGAAGGGGTGTCTGGTCCAAGGCTGGGTTAATGGTAACAAAGAAGGAGGGAGAACAGGAGGGGCCTTAAGGACTTAAGAAGAGCCCTGCTGGATAAGCATCCTCTTCTCACAGTGGCCAGCCAGATCCCCAGGGGAAGCCCACAAGCAGGCCCTGTGCACAAGAGCCCACTCTCCCCTCCTGTGGGTTCTTGCAACTGGTTTTTAGAAGCATCCTGCATCTGACTATGGTGACAGAGAGCACAGCTATCATAACTAGTGGCCATTGATAGCCTTTGTTGTTGTTGTTGTTGTGTGCCTTCAAGTCGATTATGACTTATGGTGACCCTGTGAATCAGCGACCTCCAGTAGCATCTGTTATAAACCACCCTGTTCAGATCTTGTAAGTTCAGGTCTGTGGCTTCCTTTATGGAATCAATCCATCTCTTGTTTGGCCTTCCTCTTTTTCTACTCCCTTCTGTTTTCCCCAGGATTATTCTCTTTTCTGATGTATCATGTCTTCTCATTATGTGTCCAAAGTATGATAGCTTCTAGTGATAGTTCTGGTTTAATTTGTTCTAACACCCAATTATTTGTCTTTTTTGCGGTACATGATATCTGCAAAGCTCTCCTCCAACACCACATTTCAAAGGAGTTGATTTTTCTCTTATCCGCTTTTTTCACTGTCCAAATTTCACATCCATACATAGAGATCGGGAATACCATGGTCTGAATGATCCTGACTTTAGTGCTCAGTGATACATTTTTGCATTTGAGGACCTTTTCTAGTTCTCTCATAGCTGCCCCCCCCCAGTCCTAGCCTTCTTCTGATTTCTTGACTATTGTCTCCATTTTGGTTAATGACTGTGCCAAGGTATTGATAATCCTTGATGAGTTCAATGTCCTCGTTGTCACCTGTGAAGTTACATAAATCTTCTGTTGTCATTACTTTAGTCTTTTTGACGTTGAGCTGTAGTCCTGCTTTTGTGCTTTCCTCCTTAAGGGTTAGGGTTGCCAGGCCCAGCGTCCAAGAGGTCTTTTGTACATTTAAAAGTTGTGCAGGGGAAGGGAGAATTCCACCTTGTGGTTTTTCCCATTTCCGGGTTGCAAGAACACCTGCACTTGGCTGACTTTCTCTTCTCCTAAAGATACAGAATCAGTCTCAGGCCCTGAACCTGGCAACCCTGGATGCAATGGAGGGGGGGGGGATTATGCATTTCACAGTTGCTGCCCTGGGCTCCTACTGGGAGGAAGGGTGGGATGTAAATCTGATAAATAAATAAATACACACTCACTAGCAGTGACTGACCAGGAAGGAGACCTTGGGATCATACTGGATAGCTTTATGAAGATGTTGACCCAGCATGCTGCAGCTGTGAAGGAAAGTGAATTCCTTACAAGTGATGATTAGGAAAATAATTGAAAACAGAACTGCCAACATCATAGTGCCATTATGCAAATCTATGGAGAAGGTCACCTGACCACCATCACCAAGTTATCAGGATTTCCTTGGTCAAATCATATAAAAACGCCCAATGTTATTCTGTGGTACAGGTCATCCTTAACGGAAAGTTAGACCGCATGGGTTGCATTCAGTACAGCTTGCATCTGCATTGCATCTGGGCTCCTTTGACAGGTAGGGCAGGACACACATTTAATAATATGATGCTCTACTCAGAGTAGACCCATTGAAATGATTGAACCTACGTTAGTCATGTCTGTTCACTTCAGTGAATCTACTCTGAGTCGGACTAGCCTTGAATACCCCTCGTCAGGAGTCATGTACTCCCAGCAGGGTCACCCCTGGCGGTAAGGTCAAGGGAAAGGAACCAGACAAAGAACGATCCAAGAAAGTCCTCAACGGCAGAACAGGCGGAGGAGAACCATGTGTACGTTACAACGGCTGTGAAGGCGGATGAAGGCTGCAGCAGATAGGAGACTTCCAATCATCGTGGTACCCATGCCATTGGATGCAAGCCTTTTTCTGTCAAGATTGTGTGTTGATCGTTGTGCACCGATCTCCCCACATAAAACAAATTCACGCACAGGCGTCTTCCAAGCAAAGACCTTATCTTGGAAGACAATCTTACTCGGCCACGAGTGATCACCAATGAATGAATGACCACCGCATGCACCTTAGAATAACACCCCCTCTCCAACTCAGTTCTGTACCCACTGGATCACCCAATTAGTTGGCTGTACCACCCTTTTAGCATGGTATAAGGTTGGGCTGAGATTACCCTATTTTCGTTTATCTGCTAATGCTAGATTTATAACATTTATTTATTTAGAAACCTAAGAAGAGCCACTGTGGTGTAATGGTTAGAACAGGCTTTCCCAACCTTTCCCAAAGGTTGGGAAAGGATGTGTTACAGATCTGTTCTTCAACCTTGGGTCCCCAGATGTTGTTGGACTACAACTCCCATCACCCCTAGACAGCATGGTCAATGGTCAGGAATTATGGGAACTGTAGTCCAGCAACATCTGGGAACCCAATGTTGAAGAACACTGGGTTAGAGTGTTGGACTAGGACCTGGGAGACCAGGGCTTGAATCCCCACTCAACCATGAAGCTCACTGGGTGATCTTGGGCCAGCCACCATATCTCAGCCTAACCTACCTCACAGGGTTGTTGTGAGGATGAAATGGAAAGGGGGAGAACCACATGCACCATGTGGTATATAAATATAATAAATAAATAAGAAGTATATCTATGTGTGTGTCCTGTTTTATTTTAGAAGTGTGTGCTAATAAAGCACTGGAAAGACCAAAATGTCCTGGGTTAACTAGGAAATCTTTTTGCTGGTAAAACAGGGTGAGGAACCTGTGCCCCCCTACGTGTTGATGAACGACAACTTCCATCATTCCTAGCCATTGCCCGTCCTTGCTGGAGCTGATTATTATTATTTATTGAAGTTACATCTTGCCTTTCCACCCAAAGGAGCACAGGGCAGCAAACATAAACGCAATAGCTCAACGAAAAAGGGAAAAACATACAAAAACAGTTAAAAACATTCCAAACCACAATTACAATTAAAAACATTATAAAACCCGGTTAACAACATTGTAAAAACAAAGTTAAAATATTCTAAAACACAGGAACAGTGCCCTTCAGCCATCAAATGCCTGGGTAAACAGGAATGTTTTCAAATTCCTCCTGAAAGTTAATAGTGATGGAGACAGACGTACCTCACTGGGGAGGGCATTTTACAAACGGAGCCACCACTGGAAAAGCCCTGTCATGGGTCAGTGCCAACCAGGCAGTGTTCAATGGAGGCACCGCCAAGGCCTTGCCTGCTGATCGTAGGGCATAACATGCTGGGAAAGGCTCCTTTTTCGTACTTGGGTCTCAATCCATTTAGGGCTTTATATGCTAGTACTAAAACCTTGAACTGGGCCTGGTAGCTCAACTGCAGCCAATGCAATGCTTTCGGGACTAGAGACACATGGTCCCACCAGGCTGCCCCACTTACCAGCCTGGCAGCCACATTCTGCACTAGCTACAGCCTCTGGACCCTTTTCAAAGGCAGCCCACATACAACACATTACAGCAGTTGACGGGAGTTGTAGTTCAGCAACATCTTGAGGGCCAAACCTGTATTGAGTTGTACTATGTGCTGCAATTTTTATCATATTGGTCTATGCATTGTAGTGAACTTTGTTTGGTATGCTTTTTTTGTACTGTGATTTTTATTCTGTTTATATATTGAATTTTTTTTCCTTTTTTTGTAAGTCGCTTCGAGTTTCATTTTGGGAAAAAAGCGACGAATAAATATAAATAAATAAACAATTTAAATTTGGTAAATTGTATTGTTTTTATTGTATTCTTATACCTGTGTTTATTTTTGTTTATTTTTCTTTGTAAGCCGCCTTGAGGGCCTTTGGCTGAAAGGCGGGGTATAAATAAAATTTAACAATAAAATAAATAAATAAATAAAGGTTCCCCACCCCAGTTTAAAAAAACACCATTACTGAGTCAAACTGTTCTGAATAACAGTGTGGCATTCAACAGGCCCAGAGAAACCTCTGGCTTTCAGTGGTATTCCGTTCACATCCTAGGCCATGAAAAGAGGGGTGGGGGGTGGAATTCATGCAGGTTACTACATGAACTGCGTGGATTTCCCGTTGAAAACTTCTGAGCAATCATGTGCTTCTCCCTCACGGCACCGCCCTCAGTGGGTGACATATAATATCAGAATTGCTGCCTGTTCTTTACAAGCTGGCAAGACCTCATCAAGATGAAGACTTTCACTGTTGTGCTCTTGGTCGTTGCAGCCTTCTGTGTGGAGAGAGGTGAGTGTAGCAGCAAGAGATCCCTTGGGGTTAGCCAAACGATGGCATGATGTAGAGAAGGGACTTTTTAGGATAATTGCAGGCATGGAGCACAACCTGTTGTTGAGATGCTGCAGGAGAGAGAGCTGCTGAAAACAGGTTTTGGAAGTCCTTTAGATTCTCAGTTCTTTTGCCATACACTGTAACTATTCTATTTGCATTTTAATGAGGAACGATCACATTTGCATTTCTCAAAGTAATATGTAAACTGAAACCCAATTATTCTTTGAAACTTGCACGCCTTTGAATTTTGTGAAGCAGTTCTCCAACCAACCGATGTGTACAAAATTGCATGCATTAGTGAAAATGACATGCAGAAATGCATTGTATTAGGGGAGACTGCTTGCAAACATGTATGGATTAGGGGAAACTCCATATTAAATTGAGTTAATTAGGATAAATTAGCACTAAATTGCTGATGAATTTTCATGAAGATTTTTTTTTTTTGCAAATAGCTGCAGAGATGTGGAGAACTGAATTTAAGATTAGAAAAATTAGAAACTGAGAGAACCAAAAATGACATTTGTCCATCATCTCTAGGTGCAACTGGTCTGTTTGAGAGCTCCTGGAATGAAACATTTCCAATCTTACAACGTATATGTACAGTATTCATTCATTCATTCATTCATTCTGACTCTGCTTACTAACCTGTTACACAGGCTCCCAAAGCACTTCCCTTATACTAAGTGAGAATGGTCAACTGTCCATCAGTCAAGTAATTTCTTCTCTGGGCAGGGCCTGCTATCTAAAGATCATCTAATTGGAGATTGAAGCTGGAGGCTTTTAAATTGCTAGCCAGTGCTCTGCTGCTGAACAGTGGTTATTGTGAAGCTAGTCCAGAGATAGTCACAGACTTAGATAGATAGACAGATAGATGCATCAGCCAGAAGCCACTGCAATTTATTTACAAAGTACAAACAAACATAAGCACACCTAAGCAAACAGAATTGCTAAACTAAATCTAAAAAATATACAAAACTTAAAAAGTGGCCCTTAATTTAATGACAGTAGCTAGACATTATGTGCTCATTGCTGTCACCAGCTTATCTTGATCCTCTTCTGGTTGATGAATCAAAAGAACCCATTTCAGGGTGGATGAAACAGGCTTTTGAGTCTTGACTGGATGCGTGATTTGCCGCTGCAGATTGTAATATGGAGAAGGCACATGTAGCTGAGCAGTGGAGCATCTGCTTTGCATATAGAAAGTCCCAGGTTCGATCCTAGGTAGGGCTGGGAACGTCCCCAGGCTCAAACCTGGAATTGCCACTCCCATTCAGAAGGCAGTACTGAGGGAGATGGACCAGTGGCCTTACTCAGTAGTATAACATAACTTCCTATGTTCCTAAGAGCAATGTGCCGTTGTGATGTCTCTGCACACACTAGTTGAACCAAAAAGAGGGGGACCCTCAAGATGCCACACCAGCAAACAGCAGGAGGTTGAGAACAGGACAAAATATTTACTGAAGCCCAGTGCTTTTCAGGTGATAACGTCAAGGGCAATCTGCAAATATATATATAAACATCAAAATCAGCTAAGAGTGAATTCTGAAATATAAAAAAAGCTTGATACATATATCCGCTCATAGTAAATATGGATAATTTATAATGTAACAACATCCTGCATGCTTTCTTATTCTTAACCACCTGCCATTTGCTGGCGTGGCACCTTGAGGGTCCCCTCTTTTTGTTTTGAGTTTTTGTGGGTGCATCCCTCCTTGCTCTTCTGCACACAGTGGCTCATCCCAGAGGTGCAGACATTTTATAGAGCAGCTTCAGTGCTCAAATGGGGTTTGGCGAGAGCTTCATGCAATCCATCAGGGAAGGAACAAAAGTGTGAGCCAGGCAGGCAAAGCTGGAGTCGGGCGCTGTGTGTTGCCCCTCCCGCCCCCGAGGGTTGTAGTTGGTTTGAAAGAAGCATCGGGACATGTCTGGGTGTTGATGCTTGCCCCACTTTCACTGGCTTCAGCAAACTGGCCCCAATCCAGCTCTAGTCATACAACACTGCTAATCACACGTAAGAACTTTTCCACCCTGGGCTCCTGTTGGGAGGAAGGGCGGGATATAAATCAAATAATAAATAAATAAATAAACTAGTGGCTCCTGACTCTCAAAGACTGTTTCGATCACAGGTGTGTACACCATCATGGGAACTGAAGTCTCCCAAACAACAATCAGCTCTTTAAAAAACAATTATCTGTCTGGATTCAAATATTTCTTTAGCTTGGTAGCTGTTGCTCATGCAGACTGGTGGGGCGGAAAGCAGAGCCCAAATCTAGGTTGGAGACAGCCAATGGCAGGCAGAGCCGACTAATGCTAGTTTTGTCCACATTCTGATGGGGACTGGCTGAGGGCAGACTGAGACTGGTGGGGTAATCCCCCATTCTCACCCATCGAGCAACCTCCACAGTTTGAAAAGGAAGGCTGGTCAAGTTGCAGGAAGCCAGATTTCGACTGGACATCAGGAAAAACTTCCTAACTGTTAGAGCCATATGACAATGGAACCAATGACCTAGAGAGGTAGTGGGCTCTCCGACATTGGAGGCCTTCAAGAGGCAGCTGCACAGCCATCTGTCGGGAATGCTTTGATTTGGATTCCTGCATTGAGCCGGGGGCTGGACTTGATGGCCTTATAGGCCCCTTCCAACTCTACTATTCTATGATTCATTTTGCACCAGACCAAAGACTGATCAAGGAACTTTGACTCCTGGTGCGAGCGGGTCTTTCCCACAGGACAAACTGGATAGGATAGATTACCCTGCTCGTGAAGTAGGATAGAGTTAGATCGTGAAGTTAATGACCACGGCAGCTAAATTGAAACTGCAAGTTCAGAGGCCATGTACCATACTCTGGTTCGCCATACTCGGCATCTAGTAGGGATGGAAAGGTCCGTCTGTTTCGGTTCTCTCAGTTCCTCATTTTTCCAATGTTAAATTCAGTTCTCTACATTTCTACAGCAATCTGCAATTTTAAAAAAAATCCTCATGAAAATTCTCCACCATTTTAGTGCAAATGTCTCCATATAAGCACATTTTTGTAGGCAATTTTGACAAAGGCACACATTTTTGCAAGCCATTTCTCCTCATTTCATGCCTTTTTGCATGTTATTGTCACTCATGTATTCATTTTTATGCACACTTTCCCCTAATAGATGCATTTTTGTAAATGTTGGTTAGAAGAGGTGTTAAGCAAGGCTGTTTGTTGGCCCCTTTTTTGTTCAACTTTTTTATTAACGATCTTATTCCCACAATGGCCTCCCCTGACTTCTTTCCCCCTTCAGTAGGGAACAGGAAGATAGCATCTTTGCTTTATGCTGACGACCTGGTCCTGCTGTCTCAAAATAAAATCGGGCTAAAAAGAATGTTGCTAAGATTAGAGGAGTATTGTGAGGCCCATCATCTATATGTCAATTATTCTAAAACTAAAATAATGATATGTGGGCAATATAGTAGGTCTAAATCCAGCTGGTCTCTAAATGGCCAACCACTTGAACAGGTCAACACATTTAAATATCTAGGCATATGTTTCAATAACAAACTCCGTTGGAGCCCTCAATTGGAGGCGACTAAGTTACTGGCCGCAAGGTCCAGTGGCCAATTAAGGAAATTTTTCTATTCTCGTGGTGGTCAACTTATTAACCCAATGCTAAAAATCTATGTAGCCAAACTCCTCCCTAAAATCCTATATGGTTCAGAGCTCTGGGGTCACTCAGAAAAAGCTAGCCTTGAAGTCCTCCAAAATACATTCTTGAAACAAATAATGGGCCTCCCCAGAAGTACCCCATCAGCCCATATAAGAGCGGAACTTGGTCTACCCTCTCTGTCAGCTCGGATTGATTTAGCTTTCCTACGATATTGGAAAAGAACATCTTCCACGGGTGACTCTCCCCTCACAAAACTTTGTTGGCATGATTCACAGAGTGTGGGAGGGTGGGCCTCAAAATTTACTGAATTACTAACAACCTATGACCTCACCCTAGACAAATTCTCAAACTTTAATCCATCTGAGTTACGCAATTGGATCTTTAATCATGATGCCTATCAAGATAGAGCATCAATTGTGGCAGCCTCTTTTTCCCTCTGGTTCCCTCAAATTAAACTTAACCACGCCCCGGCCGCTTATCTTACCAGTTTGACCTGTGCTCAGTTGCGCAGAGCCTTTGCAGAATTGCGGTTTCAAACCATGCCCTCAGCTATTCTAGAGGGCAGATATAAGGGCACCCCGATCGCTGAACGCCTCTGTATTTTTGGTTGTAAAGTCCCTGAAGATTTAGCCCATTATATGCTTTTATGTCCCTTATATCAGCACCCCAGAGAAAAATTTTTAGCTTCTTGTTTGAGTTCCACCAGGGGGTCTCCCAATGCAAAATTAGTAATAGAGTTATTAATGGACAATAACAAGCAGGTCACAATTGCAGTGGCTAATTTTGCTTTCGCTGCTAAAAAGCTTAGAGCAGCGTACATAAACTCCCTATGAAACCAACTTGGTGACGTACTCAAGTTTTAAGTCTTCTGATTTTAAAACGTTTTCTTGTAATCCTTTGTGCCAAATCATGTCTGATTGTTTTTATTCTGTTATTTTTATGATGCAACGGCCTATGGCTATATGCAAATAAAGGAAATTGATTGATTGATTGTTTAGTTGGCAAACTGCATCCCAAAATTCTAATCAATGCGAATTTCGAAGGATGGCTGTGTTTCGGTGCTTATATTGTTTTGGAAATAGTGAATTTGATAAATTCTGCTTGAAATGCGAACTGAATTGAAATTCTCACCCATGCCTAGCATCTAGAGGAAATTGGTTGGCCACCACTGAAAACAGGAAGCATTACTCGATGGTTCACTGGCCTGTTCCAGCAACACTCTGAAAGGGCCATAGCTCAGTGGTTGAGCTTCTGCTTTGCATGCCAAAGGTCCCAGGTTCAAACCCCAACAGCTCCAGGTAGAGCTGGAAGACATCCCTTTTGAAACCCTGGAGAGCTGCTGGATGGAACAGTGAGACTGACTCACTAGAAGGCAGGTTTCTATGTCCCTATATTTGTTCTTAATTGAGGTTTCAACTCCAGAGCTTTCTCCTCTTTGCCCAGACTTGAAGCTGTTTTCCCTTGATAAGGTAAAGGTCGAAAAACCTGCTCAACCCACCAGTCCTCAAGAGCCTCAAGTCATTGGATTGTCTCACACCTTTTTCTTTGGGAAGGTGTTCCCAGTGTTGAATTCAGTGTGTGTCAGTCTGTCAGTGTGCAGGGCTACTTTGGGACTGGCAGAAAACCAACAAGGGCTGCTTTCCCCTTGAGTGAAATCCTTAGGGCCTAACTAGAGAACTGTGATTGGACCTCCCATTGGAAGAATCTTCTCAATGTTCTGGGTTGTATCCACTGCTAGCCTGACCCAGAGTAAACCCACTGAATTAGTAATGAACCTGAATTGAAAATGGAAATGGAGTGCCTTCAAGTCACTCCCGACTTATGGCGACCCTATGAATAGGGTTTTCATGGCAAGAGGTATTCAGAGGTGGTTTTACCACTGCCTTCCTCTGAGGCTGAGAGGCAGTGACTGGCCCAAGGTCACCCAGTGAGCTTCATGGCTATGTGGGGATTCAAACCCTGGTCTCCCAGGTCATAGTCCAGCACTCTAACCACTACACCACACTGGCTCTCGGACCTGAATTAGTCATGTCCTTCAACTGCAATGGGTCTCCTCTGAATAGGACTAGCCATGGATAGAACCCACTATTGTTAAATTTCGTAATATTTAGTAATATACTCCCAATGTATTTCTTCTAAATATACAATTTCTTCTAAATATTGTAAAATGGTATACTATTAAAAGTAAACTGCTTAGAGATTTTAAAAATCATATATAAGGGTAAAGTGTTCATATAAACACATATGCAAATATGCTATGTTGGGGAAAGTTGCTTGCAGGAATTCACACTAAAGTGTTGATGAATTTTCATGAGCATGTCTTTATTGTTGTTAAAAAACACACATATAGCTGCAGAAACATGGAGAACTGAATTTCGTGCCCATACAACCCCCCTGTTGCAACAGCTCCACTTGTTGCCAATTTGCTTCTGGACTCAGTTCAAGGTGCTGGTGTTGTCCTTTAAAGCCCTTCACGGCTTGGGCCCTGTCTATCTGTCCGATCGGTTGTCTTCTTATGAACCCCCCCCGTTCTCTCAGGTCCTCCGATAATTCGCTCCTTAGGATACCCTCAACCTCACAAGTTCATCTTTCAGGAACCAGAGATAGGGCGTTCTCTGTTATCGCCCCTACACTCTGGAATTCCCTGCCAATAGAGGTCCGGTTGGCCTCCTCGCTTCCAGCATTCCGTCGCCAGGTCAAGACGTTCCTTTTGCGTCTTGCATTTAACCTGGACTGAGGAATAGGAAATCTCTTGACCACGAGAGATTATGGAGTAATTATGTGTTTATTGTATTGTATACAGTTTTTACTATTTTAATCTTATCTTATAAGTTTGTATCTATGGTGTATGTCTTGCTTTTATAAGGTATTCTCGGTCTATGTTCTTTTATTATAGAGTTGTCCGCCGCTCTGAGCTTTCCAGGAAGATAGAGCGGCATAGAAATGTTTTAAATAAATAAATAAATTTAAGGTTGGAAAAATTAGAATCTGAGAGAACCGAAATTGACAGATTCATCCATCCCTGTTCTGGAGGTCCAGAGATTAGCCACCTCTGCATCATAGGAACCATAGGCAACTGCCTTATTCCAAGTCAGACTGTTGCTCCATTCAGCTCAATATGGTCTACACTGACTGGCAGCAGCCACTGACTGGTTTCAGGCAGGGGACCCTCCCTACCTGCAGGTGCTGGGGATTCCACCTAGATGTTCTGCATGCAAAGCAAATCCACAACCACTGAGCTGCGGGCCTTCCAGTAACATCTGGAGGGCCAGAGGTTTCAGAAGGCTGGGTTAGAGCACCCACAACGATCAACAGACACAAGTATCTTCCCCATGAGGCCAAAGTGTTGAGGGTTTTTTTGTTTAGGAAAAAAGATGCTTAAGGTGGGGACAATATAGAAGTGTATAAAATTATACATGAGTAAAGGACGTGGATAAAGAGGAGTTCTGCCTCTCTTACGATATTAGACAGTGGAGGGTGGTAGCTCTATGCCAGTGGGGCAGTGAAATCCATGCCAGGCTTTTCCAGGAGCTCTGCTATAGGTTTCAGCACCTTGAACAGCTCCTGGGAAAACCCAGAGCGGATTCCACTGCCCCACTGACCTGGAGCCACCACCCTCCACTGATATTACAAACCAGGATCATGCACTGAAACTGAATGATGGTTGGGGTTGCTGGGAATTGTCGTCCAACTATATCTGGAGGGCTCACCTTGGATTACTACATCCATTAAAACAGCCTGCACCCACCTGGTGCCCTCCAGACATCATCATCATTATTTATTTATTTATTTATTCATTTATTTTATTAAACTTGTATACCACCCCACAGCTGAAGCTCTCTGGGCGGTTTACAACAACCAAAAACAAATACAATTTAAAATACATCTTTCAAAAAACAATTTAAAACACAACTTAAAAATTTAAAACAATATAGAACACATGCTAAAATGCCTGGGAGAAGAGGAAAGTCTTGACCTGGTGCCGAAAAGATAACAGTGTTGGCGTCAGGTGCACCTCGTCACCAATATCATTCCATAATTTGGGGGCCACCACTGAGAAGGCCCTCTCCCTTGTTGCCATTGTCTGAGCTTCACTCGGAGTAGGCACCCAGAGGAGGCCCTTTGATCTTGAACATAGTGTATGGGTGGGTTCGTGTTGGGAGAGGCGTTCCATCAGGTATTGTGGTCCCAAGCCGTGTAAGGCTTTATAGGTCAATACCAGCACCTTGAATTGAGCTCGGAAACATACAGGCAGCCAATGCAAGCGGGCCAGAATCGGTTTTATATGTTTGGACCGTCTGGTCCCTGTTACAAATCTGGCGCTGCATTTTGCACAAGCTGCAGTTTCCGAACCGTCTTCCAAGGCAGCTCCACGTAGAGTGCATTGCAGTAATCTAATTTGGAGGTTACCAGAGCATGGACAACTGAAGCCAGGTTATCCCTGTCCAGATAGGGGCGTAGCTGGGCCACCAACCGAAGTTGGTAGAAAGCACTCCGTGCCACCAAGGCTACCTGAGCCTCAAGTGACAGAGATGGTTCTAGGAGAACCCCCAAGCTACGAACCTGCTCCTTCAGGGGGAGTGCAACCCCATCCAGAACAGGTTGGACATCCACCATCCGGTCAGAAGAACCACCCACTAACAGCATCTCAGTCTTGTCTGGATTGAGCCTCAGTTTATTAGCCCTCATCCAGTCCATTGTCGCAGCCAGGCACTGGTTCAGCACATTGACAGCCTCACCTGAAGAAGATGAAAAGGAGAAATAGAGCTGTGTGTCATCAGCATACTTATGGCAACGTACTCCAAAGCTCCGGATGACCGCACCCAACAGTTTCATGTAGATGTTGAACAGCATGGGGGACAGCACTGACCCCTGCAGAACCCCATACTGGAGAGTCCAGGGTGCCGAGTAATGTTCCCCAAGCACCACCTTCTGGAGCCGACCTGCCAAGTAGGAGCGGAACCACCGCAATGCAGAACCTCCCACTCCCAACTCAGCCAGTCTCCCCAGAAGGATACCATGGTCGATGGTATCGAAAGCCGCTGAGAGATCAAGGAGAATCAACAGAGTCACACTCCCCCTGTCTCTCTCCCGACAAAGGTCATCATACAGGGCAACCAAGGCTGTTTCTGTGCCAAAACCAGGCCTGAAGCCTGTTTTTAATATTTTATTTTACCAAGGACGACTACCATTATGTCCATGTATAAACTGAAACACAAATTAACCAATAAAACCCTGGAGCAGAGAAAAGGCCTCTCCAGATGGACCACAGCTCCCATCTGGCCTTGCTGGCAGGAGCTGATGGGAATGGTAGTCCAAAACATCCAGAGGGCACCAGGTTGGCAAAGATTGCACTGAAACGACACAGCTGGCCTTGGAACGCACACAAGAAGGCTTGCTTAGGACTGTGTCAAAGGGTCACCTCTTTAGGAAGGCAAAAGCTGAAACGATGCTTGTCGAAGGTCTGGTTCTCCTTGCCAGTTGGCATTTCTTCACGCGACTGCCTTTAATGGACTGGTCTTGCGACTTTTTGACAGCATCGCCTCAGCCAATCAACTCCACCCTGCTGGCACCCATCTAGACTCTTTCCCTCTACAAAGCTCAGACACTATGACGTTCTCCCTAATGGAAGAGGCCCTTCACACCCACTGGCATCTCAAGATCAGCCAGTATCTTCCTACCATCTCTGAGCTGAAAAAGAAGGGAGGCACCCCACCCAAAACACAACCTCAGATGAGGAAAACAATCTTGGGGAACAGAAGGGATTGCCAAGCTGTGCTCTCGATTGCAAAAAGGAGTTGTTTGACAGGAGGATGGTGGATTCAGGACAGGCCGGGGGAAAGGACTTTTTTACATAATTCAATCTGTGGAATTCACTGCCACCAAGAGTGGTGGTGATAGTTACTGGTTTAGATGGCATGGCTTTAAAAGGGGATTAGAGAAATTCAGGGCTGATAGGACTATCAGTGGCTATTAGCCATGGTTGCTACAGGGCACCATCATGTTCAGAGACAGAGCATTGTATTCAATTAAGTCCTGCTCAGAGTAGTCCTATTGAATGTAATGAACCTAAGTTAGCCATGTCCATTAATTTCAACTCTGAGCAGGACTAACATTGAATACCATCCAGACAATATAACTCTAAACCAGTGATGGGGAACCTGGTGCCCTCCAGACCATGGTGGCTGGTGGCTCAGTTTATTATTTACTTATTAATTATTTGATTTATATCCCACCCTTCCTCCCAGCAGGAGCTCCGTGTCAGTGAAACCAAGAATCCACTCCCGGTTTTAGTCCGAACTTTAGAGGACCATCAGCACTTCGGACAGCTCTTTGAAAGTTCAGACTAAAACCTGGAGTGGATTCCACTGCCCCACTGACACGGGGCCATCAGCCATCACTGCCTCCAGATGTTGTTAGGCTCCAACTCCCATCATCCCTGGCCACCTGCCACACCAGCTGGGACTGATGGAAGCTGGAGTCCAGCAACATCTGGAGGACCAGAGGTTCCCCACTCTGGCTCTAATCAATTGGTGGCTGGGATTTAAATTTCCCGCAATACCCCAGAGTGATCCAGCTGCTCGGAGCACCAGTCCAGAAAACGTTGTTAATGAAGGAGGTCGCAGGGCAGGTGTAAGTAATGGGGACTGCCACTGGTCTGGGGCCCTGCCAGCAGCCCAAGGATGCCAAGTTCTGGTGCTGGCACCTTTAACTGTATCCAACAGAAAGTTCAATGGGAAATGTGTTGCTATAGCAACGTAAAATCCTTCACTTTTTTTTTTTGCAG
Source organism: Rhineura floridana (assembly GCF_030035675.1). Taxonomy (NCBI): domain Eukaryota; kingdom Metazoa; phylum Chordata; class Lepidosauria; order Squamata; family Rhineuridae; genus Rhineura; species Rhineura floridana. Next base: position 318,530,503 of record NC_084480.1, on the reverse strand, counting down.
CTTCCTCGTTGCACTGTTACAAGTGTGAAAATGCAAAATCCCATGCAGAGTGTACAAACACTGTTAAGTGTTCCGACATGGACAGATTTTGTGTGGCAGTGAATAACCAAGGCCCTGGTAAGTGTCAGAGTAACTGGTGGTCTGTTTATAGGAAGACGGAGAGAAAACTAGGCAGTGCTCAGCATGTCCACTGGGTGGAACTGAGGATTCTGTTAATGAATTTTGCATAGATTTCCCTGTGGGCAAAACAATGTTTTTGCTTTTAGGTAATGGCCACCATCTTTTTACATTTTTACCTTTAAGGCATTCCCCTCATATGTGTGAGAAGCACAAGAATGCTCCTTTGATAATGGTGTTTGCCATCTGCATTTTTTATAGTAATGTTGCAGTTATAAAACAAGAACACACTTTCTAAGGCTGCAATCCTAAACTCATTTATCTGGGAGTAAGCCCCGCTGAATTCAATGTGACATACTTCTGAGTAGAGATAGTTAGGGTTGTGCTGTTTAAGCCAGGGATAAATGTACCTCTTGCCAGCCTTACCGCAATGACATTTATTTCCAGACCAGTGTTGATTGCTTGTTTAAATTCTTTTGTTTTTCAGGTGACAATTTTTCCATCAACAAATGGTGTGCTCCACAGTGCCCAACCAACTTTGAAATCAAGGGTGGCAAACTCGGCTATTCGGCTCAGTGCTGCGAGACTAACTATTGCAACAAGGGTGCTGCCGGCAATGTGAAAGCCAGCTACGTCATCATGATCATGGCGACACTCGCTAGCTTTGCCTACATCCTCCAGGCAGGGCTGTGATGGGGTGGGGAATACAGATCACTAAGCATCTCTCTCTAGCTGCTCATGGGAGGCATTAATCCCACTTTTTTGGCAAGGCCTAATTCTGGCTTCACTGAGAGCTGCTCTAGGCATGATGCAGAATGTCTCTCTCTCTCTCTCTCTCTCTCTCTCTCTGTTTTGCTACCCATGAGGATGATGGAGGATGTTCTTCCATGTAAAAGCAAAGCTCCTCTCTACATGCCACTATGTAAATGAGCGTACTACAGGGTTTCCACAACAGAGGGGAACATTTTATGGGGGAGGAACATTCACAAATATATTCCAAAGTGGTGTGGTCCAAAATCCAACCATCTCATTTCTGTCTTTATGTGTAGAATGGCTCGTTGTGTCTTTATCTCTCTCCCCACCCCCAGCCCTTATGCAAAACTGCTTCTTTCTTATTGGCTTTTTTCTTCTGCTTCCGCCTATAGGTTCAGATTCCCATTGCCTCTCTGGCTGCGGCTCAGCGGTAGAGTGCTTGCTTTCCATGTAGAAAGTCCCAGGTTCAACCCTTGGCATATTCAGGTCTGACATCTTGGAGAGCTGCCATCTATGTCATTGTCTGACAAGGTTGTGGTGCAGCCTTTGCCAAGTTGGTACCCTCCATCGTGCTGGCTGAGCTGATGGGAGTTATAGTCCAAAATATCTGAAGGGCACCAGCTTGGCTTTCAGGTTGAAAGTGGGACATGTCAGTCATCTAAATGAGTCCTAATATGGAATGCTTGAGGAAATCACAATGCACTTTCCAGTTGAAGAACACTGCCCTCTAATGGGCAAAAACAGAAGGACCAGTTAAGGTTACTTTGGAGAAGAGCTAGGCCCTAGGAACAGGCACAAATATAATCTGGAATGGGGTCCAGTCCAGACAGTACCTTCTGTTGGACCAAGAGATGTAAGTGTTGGAATCTTTTGAATCACGTATAACTCTTTTGCAGAGTCAGGCAGGAACCTCATTAAATCTTCCCATTGGAAAGCACAAATGCTGTGTGTGTTCCCTTCTTCTTGAGCAAGGCCCTTTTTGAGGTTACTCCATTTCCTCTCTTCTGCTGGCTTTGGCCAGTTCCTCCAATTTAGTACTCCAACATGGGATTTTTTACTTTTGGAATGCCTTCTCTTAAATAGCCTTACTTTCCTGACAGCTTTGCAATTTCCTGATGACACTCCCTGTCCATGCTTCCCCATGTCTTTTACAAGAACACCTGAACAACTCCATCCCCCCCCCTTTCTTTCTCTTGGGCCTGTCTTAACCTATGTAGCAATTTGGTCACTTTGGGGGTGAAGATGCAGTTTGTATTATCAATGCTAAATGCAATAAACGATCCTGTTGTTCTACACAAAAGCAAATCACACCAGAAAGATTTTTGGTTTTGTCCAGTCTGTGGCTTTCTTTTATTCTTTTTCAACATGTAGCACCACAGATATTCTTTCAGCATGAAGGTTAATCTCTGGGCCACAGAGGCCGTGATGAGTCTACTATGGCTACTAGTGGAAGGTGGAATCCTGGCTGGGAGGGGGTGTTGATGGTTGGGCACCAGCAGCAGACCAGAGGTAGGGCCAGGGGTGAAGGGCTGCCAGCAAGACGCAAGTAGGTGAAGAGCAGCAGTCTTGAAAGAAAGGAAGTCTCCCACCCTAAGCCTGGAGTCTGGCTGGCAGATGGCTAGACTGGAAAAGCAGCTGCAGGCAGAGGGTAGGTGAGTGGACATTAGGGTTGGGGAGAAATGTGATTCAGTTCACTTTCAAAGGTGAACCTACCTAATTTGCACTTTCTGAAACAACATCTGAATGGAAACACAGCCATCCTTTGAAATTCGCACTCCTCTGAATTTTGTAATGCAGTTCTCCATTTGAGTGATGCGTACCAAAATGCATATACTAGGGGCAAAGTGTGCACAGAAAAGCACAGATTAGTGAAAAGAACATGCAAAACTCCAGTGTAGTAAGTTGCATTGCAAAAAATGTGTATATTAAGCAATTTTGCATATAAAAATATATGTTAGGAGAAATTCATGCTAAAATTCTGATGAATTTTCACGCGGACTTTTTTTTTTTTTAACGAATCACATACTGATGTGTAAATGTGGACAGCTGAATTTAGGACTGGAAAAATGAGGAAGAGAGAGAAGTTACAATGGACAGATGTGTCCATCCCTCGTGGGGATGTGGATCAGTGCTCAGATTAACAGTCCTCTTGTCATTTTGGTGACGCCCTCTTTAGCTACTGTCATTAGAAAGCTCCAAGGGATGATGGTTTGGTTAAATATGAAGGGGAGGGGGCTTGTAGATTTCATGAAACACCCTCTTTATTCTCCCCGTCCCCTGCTGTGTTGACCTGTTTCATTAGGCTGCTGACTCTATGGAGTTTTTATAAACACATTGTTTTAATGCGTTACTAATTTATTGTGATTTTAGTATTTTATCAAAGGCCAACCTGGTAATGTAGTTGAAGGATGAGATGTAAATATATGAATAATAATGTTGATCACCACCACAGCATCGAGTTGGATTGTTACCTTGGTACTTGTGTGCGTGCGTGCGTGCGTCCGTCCGTCCGTCCGTGCGTGCGTGCGTCCATCCGTCCGTCCGTGCGTGCGTGCGTCCGTCCGTGCGTGCGTGCGTCCGTGCGTGCGTGCGTGCGTCCGTCCGTCCGTCCGTCCGTGCGTGCGTCCGTCCGTCCGTCCGTGCGTGCGTGCGTCCGTCCGTCCGTGCGTGCGTGCGTCCGTGCGTGTGTGTGTGCGTGTGGTGTCATTCCCAGAGGCCTTCTGGGTGTGTGTGTGTGAATGATTGCCTTCCCCATTAGTCACAATGGGGAAAGCCATCTCCCTCCTTCCCCCATCAAAGAATGTCACAGGAAATGACAACCCATCTTGTTGTGTCACTCCTGGAGGGCATTCCATGCAGGAATGAGGTTGGATCAGCAGTCAGACTTTTTTGTTGTTTAAAAAAACTAACAAAGGAAAACCCTTGGCCGACTCATCTTTAACCTTAAGATAAGACAAACATTTTTAGCAATTGCCCTCCCGCCCCCCGATTATTGCAAAGGAGGGCATTTTCACGCTACCTCAACCTCCTCAATCCTATGAAATTTATTGGGGCCAAAACGTTGGCCTAGCACCCATTAATTGCCCCCTCTCTTTTTCTCATGAGAGCCAGTGTGGTGTAGTGATTAGAGTGTTGGACTACGACCTGGGAGACCAGGGTTCAAATCCCCACACAGCCATGAAGCTCACTGGGTGACCTTGGGCCAGTCACTGCCTCTCAGCCTTAGAGGGAGGCAATGGCAAACCACCTCTGAATATTGCTTACCATGAAAACCCTATTCATAGGGTCACCATAAGTCAGGATCGACTTGAAGGCAGTCCATTTCCATTTTCTTCTTCCCAGGAGCTGTTAAGGCTATAACCCAGAGCCCACAGCTCCCCCTTGTGGTGAGCTTCCAGAGCTACTTATTGAACTCAGAGCATCACCCTAAGTGGTAAAGGATCCTCAGATTTTGAAGGGGGTTATTTATTTATTTATTTATTAACTTTATTTATACCCCGCCGTTTTTCCAAATTGGAACTCACGGCGGCTTCCAGATAAAAAACAGATACAATTAAACCCTACCAAAGTTAAAAGCATATAATACATAAGTAAATAAATATAGACAGATATAATTAAAAAATGAACTCTAATTTAAAATAGCATTAAACTGTTTCTGATAATTAAAAACTATACTCATAAAATCAGAATAATTTGATTATGGACGAGGCAGCCGATCTGGCATGTATAACCGAGACCTGGGTGGTTGAGCAGGGAGGAGTTAGTCTCTCCCAGCTCTGCCCACCGGGGTATTTGGTTCAGCATCATGGTAGATCTGAGGGTCGGGGAGGTGGGGTTGCTGTGGTCTATAAGAGTTCCATCTCACTCACCAAGCACCATGTCCATGCAATTACTGGTCTGGAGTGTTTGCACCTTGTGTTGGGCCAGAGGGACAGACTGGGAATCCTTTTGGTGTACCGCCCACCTTGCTGCCCAATGGCTTCCCTAACTGAGCTGACGGAAGTGGTCTCGGAGGTATTGTTGAGATCCCCCAGACTATTAGTACTTGGGGATGTCAACATCTATGCCAAGGCTACTTTGTCTGGGGCAGCTCAGGACTTCATGGACGCCATGACAACCATGGGGCTGTCTCAACGTGTTAGTGGCCCAACACATACATCGGGGCATACTCTCGACCTTGTTTTTACTACTGGACATGGGGATAGTGATCTGGATGTGGGGAGTCTTACATCTCTCCCTTTGTCATGGTCAGATCACTGCTTGCTGAAGTTTAGACTTTCAGTGGCCTTCTCCCTCTGCAAGGGTGGGGGACCTATTAAAATGGTCTGCCCCCGGAGACTAATGAATCCTAATGGTTTTCAAAGGGCTCTGGGGGATTTTCCGGCTGATAGGACTGGCGCTCCTGTCGAAGCCCTGGCTAATCTGTGGAATGCAGAGATGACCCGGGCAGTGGACACAATCGCTCCTGTGCGCCCTCTCCTTTGTAGAGCTCATACAGCTCCTTGGTATACTCCGGAGCTAAGAGCGATGAAGCAAGATAGGAGACGGCTTGAGCGGAGTTGGAGACGAACTCCCGACAAATGCAATTATGCGCTGGTTTGTGCTTCTACCAAGCTGTATGTAGGAGCGGTGAGGGCAGCGAAGAAACAACATTTCACCGCCACTATTAAGTCATCTCTCTCCCGCCCAGCGGAGCTTTTTAGAGTCGTCCGAGGGCTACTCCATCCAGGTCCACAGGACATGGCAGATACATTGGTGGCCCGCTGTAATGAGTTTGCTGAGCACTTCCAGCATAAGATCTTATGCATTCGCCGGGACCTAGATTCCCATTTTATGACAGTTAGTCCTAATGAGGTGTCTGGAGCACAGTCTAGTCATGTTTTGTTGGATGAGTTTCAGTCGGTTCAGTTCGAGGACGTGGACAAGGTGCTTGGACAGGTACGTGCAACCACTTCGGTACTGGATCCTTGCCCCTCCTGGCTTATAAAAACTAGCAAGGAGGGAACAGCTGGCTGGGCCAAGGAAGTGATAAATGCCTCCTTGCAAGAGGGAGTGGTCCCTGGCTGTCTGAAAGAAGCGGCGGTGAGACCACTTCTGAAAAAACCTTCCTTGGACCCAGAGGACTTCAACAGCTATAGACCAGTGGCGAATGTTCCATTCTTGGGCAAGATCTTGGAACGAGTGGTTGCTGACCAGCTCCAGGCGCTATTGGATGAAACCGATTATCTAGATCCATTTCAGTTGGGTTTCAGACCCGGTTTTGGCACTGAGACGGCCTTGGTCGCCCTGTTTGATGACCTATGTCAGGAGAGAGACAGAGGGAGTGTAACTCTGTTGATTCTCCTTGACCTCTCAGCGGCTTTTGATGCCATCGACCATGGTATCCTTCTGGAGAGGCTTGCGGAGTTGGGAGTTGGAGGCACTGCTTGGCAGTGGTTCCACTCCTACTTGGCGGGCTGTCTCCAGAAGATAATACTTGGGGAACATTGCTCGACTCCGTGGGTTCTCCAATATGGGGTCCCGCAGGGTTCGGTTCTGTCTCCCATGCTTTTTAACATCTATATGAAGCCGTTGGGTGCGGTCATCCGGAGTTTTGGAGTGCATTGTCATCAGTATGCTGATGACACGCAGCTCTACTTCTCCTTTTCATCTTCTTCAGGTGAGGCGGTCGATGTGCTGAACAGTTGCCTGGACGCGACAATGGACTGGATGAGAACGAACAAGCTGAGACTCAATCCTGATAAGACTGAGATGCTGCTGGTGGATGGTTTCTCTGGTCAGACGGTGGATACGTACCCTGTCCTGGACGGGGTTACACTCCCCCTAAAGGAGCAGGTTCGTAGTCTGGGAGTCGTTTTAGACTCTTCCCTATCACTTGAGGCTCATGTAGCCTCGGTGGCACGGAATGCGTTCTACCAACTTCGGTTGGTAGCCCAGCTATGTCCCTATCTGAGTAAGGAGGACCTTACATCAGTGGTACATGCTCTGGTAACCTCACGTTTGGACTACTGCAACGCGCTGTATGTAGGGCTACCTCTGAAGACGGTTCGGAAGCTACAGCTAGTGCAAAATGCGGCGGCCAGACTGCTAACAAGAACCAAGCGGTTTGAGCATATAACACCTGTTCTGGCTCGCCTGCACTGGCTTCCAATATGCTTCCGGGCCAGATTCAAAGTGTTGGTACTAACCTATAAAGCCTTATACGGCGCGGGACCATGATATCTGCTGGAACGCCTCTCCCGATACGAACCGGCTCGTACACTACGGTCTACTATGAAGGCCCTCCTCCGGGTCCCGACCCATAGGGAGGCCTGGAGGGTAGTAACAAGATCTAGAGCCTTCTCAGTGGTGGCCCCCGAATTGTGGAATAGTCTCCCTGAGGAGGTACGCCTGGCGCCGACACTATTATCCTTTCGGCGCCAGGTTAAAACCTTTCTCTTCTCTGAGGCATTTTAATCTAAGTTAATTTGAGTAAATGTTGTAATTTTATTTTAGATGGTGTACTTTTATATACTTGTTGTATTAGATCCTGTAATTTTATTATTGTATATGTTTTTATGTTCACCGCCCAGAGAGCTGTTTGCTAGTCGGGCGGTATATAAGCTTAATAAAATAAATAAATAAATAAATAAACAAGCAAGAGCAATATGACCTCCTTTTGGGCCTATCCTTAGCCGCCTTCGGAATCAAAGGCTTGCTGAAATAAGAAAGTTTTTACCTGTCGACGAAAGGACTGCAGGGAAGAGGCCATTTTTATCTCCTTAGGGAGGGAATTCCAAAGCCTAGGGGCAGCCACCGAGAAGGCCCTATCTCGTATCCTTGCTAGTTGTATACTTGTGCGGATGAAGGTATTGAAAGAAGGGCCTCTCCTGAAGATCTCAGAGCCCGGGCAGGCACATAGAGGGCGATGCGGTCTGACAAATAGCCTGGACCCAAGCCCAGCGGTTTCATGTAGATGTTAAATAACATAGGGGACAAAACTGAACCCTGAGGGACTCCACAGGCCAACGGCCAAGAAGTCGAACAGGAGTCCCCCAGTACCACCTTCTGGGTTTGCCCCTCCAGGAATGACCGGAGCCACTGCAAAACAGTGCCCCCAAGTCCCATCCCAGCTAGGCGGTCCAGGAGGATACCATGGTTGATGGTATCGAAAGCCGCTGAGAGGTCCAGCAGAACCACAGGGACACACTCCCCCTGTCCAGTTCTCTGCCTAGGTCATCCACCAAGGCGACCAAAGCCATCTCCATTCCATCTGACCAGGCTGGCCACTGGCTGTCCTCAATGTGAAGGGCTGTAAAAGCTTCAGGTTGGGATTTTGACTGGCAACAGGAGTCCTTACTTTTTTTTAAAAAAAAAAAACTACATTTATATTCCACCTTTCCTCCATGGAGCTCAAGGTGGCATACATAGATCTGCTCCTTCTCCCTTTTATTCTCACAACAACCCTGTGAGGTAGGTTAGGCTGAGAGATTGTGACTTGCCCAAGGTCACCCAGTGAAGTTCATGGCCGAGCAGGGATTTGAAACCTGGCCCCCCAGGTCCCAGTCCAACACTCTAACCCCTCCACCAGACTTGACTTGGCTCATTCTTTCTGGCTCATTTCTGACAGTCCTAGAGAGAGGAAGGAAGGAAGGAAGGAACATCTTGAAAAAAGGGGGATGCTTGAAACTTCCAAAGGAGAAGTGGTCTGATAATGGGTCCTTTGCTAAACAGCTGCCCCTTTTGCTGCTGGCCCGTCTCCTGGAAATCTAACTAACTGACTAACCAACCTCAGCTCCTTTTGAGAGGAAGGCCTCTGCAACAGAGCTACGGACAACACTTTGATGGAAGGTGTGAAGACGGTTCTCAACACACCATGGAATGCAGAATGCTGGTTTAGGTGAGCCTTCTTAATACATTTTTGCCATCTTCAAAGTTTGAAGAACTGCAAATATTATTATGGGCTATTGGAAGAGATGTGGCCACCAGGTACAGACCCGGAGATGACTCCTCTTTACTTTCCAGGATTGTGTAGATATGGAGATATCAAAAGGTGAGTCTTCTCCTATTGCTTCAGCATTGCGAAATTCTATGGAAAATTTGAGGATGTAAACATGGGCTGCCTATAAAGTTAATAACGACTCTGTTGAGGTGGGTCTGTTCACTGGAATGATGCAGCCATGATGCAATTGAAAGAACTGTTTTACATTACAAGTACCCAACTGGCAAACCAATACCATTCACATAGAATGGTAACAGATGGGAGGGATCTTAAAAGTCATCTAGTCTAACTCCTACAGCAAAGCATTGTTTCTTTTAGCCGTTTAAGTGAGAGGACAGGCAGGACAGACGCTAACGTTACATAGCACCAGTACAATGTTGTGCATAGAGGTACTGCATTGTTGTGCACAAGAACAAAAGGAGCCAAGCTCTGTCCTGAATCCGTCTCTGCAGTAAGCATTAATCTCTGGGCAATGCTCCAAATGACCTTGGAACATGTGCGCAGTGGAAAGTCTTCCTAAACGAGTCACTAGAACTGTCTGGAAGCACACTGGCATTCATAATAGAGCCCTATAATTTGTAATACCTCGGGGGTCTATGTAACTGGAGAAACTCTTTTTACTGAGTGAGGGGAAACAGGTTTGTTGTTTGTACAGCTACAGAATAGCCAGCTGGGAGATCCTATAAAAGCAGGAATGGATGGAAAAGAAAGAGGGATCCTTAAGGGCACAGGGGGGAATGAAGAAACAGGTGAATAGATCAAACAAAATGTAGGCACAGCTCTTTATAGATTAGAGGACATTGGCTGATTAACTCTGGGACATTCATCCCCAGATAGCGAAGCAGAAGGGCTGCCATAGGACTTAAAGTCTCCTGAGAGGCACTCTGTGCATACTCAGATAATTTGTTGTAATGGTGGTGGTAATTATTATGTATTTTTGAGGCACTGAAAACCATTTCTTAGACTGAATCTGGCTCAAAGTAAGTACTGAATTCCTGCCCTTCAAGTAATTTCTGTTAAACGACACAGATGGAATCCAGAGAGAAAAGTCCTGATAACACTTTACTCAGCAAACTGAACAAAAGACGGTATAATTTGAGGAGAAACAAACGGAGAAGTTTTGCTTTTCTTTGTTCAGTCCTTGTGCATAGCAGAGGGATATATGACCAAACATGCAGAGGGAAAACTTCCTCAAAACTACATAGCCAATCAAAGCATGTGCTACCTTAGCAAAGAACATGCCATTCTGCCTGGCTGCTAAGAACGTAAGAATATAAGGCGACCCTCCTGGATCAGGCCAAAAGGGGCCCCTCTAGTCCAGCATCCCATTCTCACGGTGGCCAGCCAGATGCCCCCATGGGAAACCCGCAAGCAGGACCTGAGCGCAAGAACACTCTCCCCTCCTGCAGTTTCCAGCTACTGGTATTGGGAAGCATGCTGCCTCTGACTGTGGGGGGAGATCATAGCCATTGTGGCTAGTAGCCATTGATAGCCTTATCCTCCATGAATTTGTGCTGAATGAATACGCACTTTCTTTTGTCTGTCCTGAGTCTTCCAGCGTTTAGCTCTGTTGGATGGGCCCGAGGGTGACTTAAGGTCTGCGGAAGAGTTGAATTCTCAGAGACGAAGCAGCAGGTATTTTGCCCAACCAACCAACCAACCAACCAACCAACCAGCCAGCCAGCCAGCCAGCCAACCAACCAACCAACCAACCAACCAACCAAGCTGTAGAGGCAGCCCAGATGCTCAACCAGCTCTTCTACCTCTAGGGTTCAGGATTTCCTGCCTGGTGCAAGACACATCAGAGCCCTGGGACCACTAATTTTAAAAAATTAAGTGTTGCTTCCTCGCCCTTCCACTGGGCCGCGCTAATGGTAAGGCAGAGTGTCTGCCTGCTCTGTGGGTGTTCGTATCACCACTTTCATAATGGAATCATGTAAGAGGCCCTGGAATGGGTGAATCACAACAGCTTGTATGACTTGTTATGTCACCTTAGCCTACCACAGCGCTGCCAAGCTTAGGGTACGTAGTAGCAGCATTCCCTTCTCAGTTGTGATGAAGCTTCTGCAATATTTATGGTGTGGCACAGAAGATTCCTTACGAAACAGCTTAATTGCAAAATGTTTTTACTTTTATTGTTGCTTTGCATTATGTAACGAAGGAGTTGGCGATACCAAGTTAGGAAGCGTGACAGCTGGGCAAATGATTCTGTGGGTGGTGTCTGTGACATCATGACAAGGACATGGAAAATGTAAAAAAGTAATTAAGCACCTCTCGGGAAAACTTTGGAACAGAACTATAGCTTGGTGGTAGAAATGGTTTTGGAAAAAGAGAAGACCACTCCCCCCCATAATGACTTGTGATGGATAAAGGCACTGGAAGTGTTGAGTAACAACTGTTTGATGTGACATCATATAAACTCCATGCAAACAAATCAAAAGATAAGCTCCACAAATAGCTGAGGTTGTATAACCTCCCGCACACTTTGTGCAAACAAATCAGGACAATGAATACTCAATAAACAGGTAATCTGGAAGCGACTCTAAGACCGGAGGCCTTGGAGAGCCACTGCCAGTCAGAGTCACCAGCATGGGGCTACTGGAGACCAATGGTCTTACTCGTTGCTTTTTTGGGTAAAGAATGAGGTGCCGGTACTCATATCTTGATAAAAGTGCCACATGCCGGCCTCAAATGGCAGACATGGGCAGCAAAAGAAGAGGTGCCAGTACTCCATGCTGCAGAGTATTGTCACATACAAAAAAGCACTGGTGTTACTATATCAAACACAACCAGCAACAGGACTCACAAATATGAAAATATGCTTGTAATGTACTCCAAAGAACAAACAATGAAAAATACTATAGAACAACTGGTTATAGACCCGTTCTGCTCATTAAGTCTTTTTTCAAGTATGTCCCATTTATTTATTTATTTATTTGATTTATATCCCACCTTTCCTCCCAGCAGGAGCCCAGAGCAGCAAACAAAAGCACTAAAAACACTTTAAAACATCATATAAACAGACATTAAAATACATAAAACAAAACAACTTTAAAAACTTTTTTTAAAAAAAGCTTTGAAGACATTTTTTTAAAAAAAGGTTAAAAAACATTGTTGTGTTTTTTTTTAAGGTTTAAAGCATATTCAAAAGCAATTCCAGCACAGAAGCAGCCTGGGATAAGGTCTCAATTTAAAAGGCTTGTTGAAAGAGGAAGGTCTTCAATAGGCGCCAAAAAGATAACAGAGATGGCTCCTGTCTAATATTCAAGGGGAGGGAATTCCACAGGGTAGGTGCTGCCACACTAAAGGTCCGTTTCCTATGTTGTGCAAAATGGACCTCCTGATAAGATGGTATCTGCAGGCGGCCCTCACCTGCAGAGCGCAGTGATCGACTGGGTATATAAGGGATAAGACAGTCTTTCAGGTAACCTGGTCCTGAGCTGTATAGGGCTTTGTACACCAAAACTAGAACCTTGAACTTGGCCTGGTAGCAAATGGGCAGCCAGTGCAGTTCTTTCAGCAGCGGGGTGACATGTTGGCGATACCCTGCCCCAGTGAGCAGTCTTGCCGCCTCATTTTTCACCAGCTGCAGCTTCCGGACCAACCTCAAGGGCAGCCCCACATAGAGTGCATTACAGTAATCCAGCCTGGAGGTTACCAGTGCGTGGACAACAAAATCAGTTTTATTAGTACAAAATAAAACCTTGGGAAAGGTTTTATAAAGAATCTTCTTTGGGGAATGTGTCCAAATAATTTCTCTTGCGTATCAGCAGCTGATGAGTAGTCTTTTAGCTCAGCAGATCTCTTTTTGTTGAGAGGCTGCTGAGAGGACAAGCTCCACAAAGAAGATTGTTTAGAAAACTTTTCCCAAGGATTTTCTACTAATTGGGACATATCTGAAAATAGACTTAGGCTGTAAACACACACTGGTCACCAGATCAAAGCGTTTCCATTGGCCACACCTGGAGGGGGAATCGGTTGATCTGCCAATCAGTTGTGAAATCTCTTTGAAGCTGATTTTTTAAAAAATCCCACTTAAGTGGCTCCCACCAGGTTTTACAGCAAATAGAGGCAGAAGAGAGAGGTGGAGATGCACTGGAACTGGCAGAACAGGGAGTGTGTCTCTCCCCTTACTGGTAGAAATGGATCTTTAACTGGTTGTTCTGCAGTATTTATTTATTTATTTATTTATTATTTGATTTATACCCTGCCTTTCCTCCCAGCAGGAGCCCACGGCAGCAAACAGAAATGCTAAAAACACTTTAAAACATCATAAAAACAGACCTTAAATTACATTAAAACAAAACAACATTAAAAACATTTTTTTAAAAAAGGGTTAAGAACATATTATTAAAGAAAACATATTAACAAGCAATTCTAACAGATGCAGACTGGGATAGGTCTCAACTTAAAAGGCGTGTTGAAAGAGGAAAGTCTTGAAAAGGCGCTGAAAGGATAGCAGAGATGGCGCCTGCCTAATAATTAAGGGAAGGGAATTAAGGGAAGGGAAGGGCAAAATTACCACAGGCCTAACCACAAGTGCCAAAGACACTTGAAGAGAGACACTGCTTACAAGTGCCTGTACGCTAATGCTAGGAGCCTGCGAACCAAGATGGGAGAACTGGAGTGCTTGGTCTTAGAGGAGAGCATTGATATAGTGAGCATAACGGAGACCTGGTGGAATGGAGAAAACCAGTGGGATACTGTTATCCCTGGATATAAACTATATCGGAAGGACAGGGAAGGACGTATTGGTGGCGGAGTCGCTCTATACATGAAAGAAGGCATTGAATCCAGCAAGCTCGAAACCCCAAAAGAGGCAGACTCCTCCACAGAATCGTTGTGGGTGGTGATACCGTGCCCCAGGAGGGACTTAATACTGGGAACGATCTATCGTCCCCCTGATCAAAATGCTCAGGGAGACCTGGAGATGAGATATGAAATTGAGGAAGCATCCAAACTAGGAAATGTGGTAGTAATGGGTGACTTCAACTACCCGGACATAGACTGGCTGCATATGTGTTCCAGTCATGACAAAGAAGCAAAGTTTCTAGATATTCTAAATGACTATTCCCTAGACCAGTTGGTCATGGAACCGACCAGAGGGACGGCAACCCTGGACTTAATCCTCAGTGGGGATCGGGACCTGGTGCAAGATGTAAGTGTTGTTGAATCGATTGGGAGCAGTGACCACAGTGCTATTAAATTAAACATACGTGTAACTGGCCAATTGCCAAGAAAATCCAACACGGTCACATTTGACTTCAAAAGAGGAAACTTCACAAAAATGAGGGGATTGGTAAAAAGAAAGCTGAAAAACAAAGTCCAGAGGGTCACATCACTCGAAAATGCTTGGAAGTTGTTTAAAAACACTATATTAGAAGCTCAACTGGAGTGCATACCGCAGATCAGAAAAGGTACCGCCAGGGCCAAGAAGATGCCAGCATGGTTAACGAGCAAAGTCAAGGAAGCTCTTAGAGGCAAAAAGTCTTCCTTCAAAAAATGGAAGTCTTGTCCAAATGAAGACAATAAAAAAGAACACAAACTCTGGCAAAAGAAATGCAAGAAGACAATAAGGGATGCTAAAAAAGAATTTGAGGAGCACATTGCTAAGAACATAAAAACCAACAACAAAAAATTCTATAAATACATTCAAAGCAGGAGACCATCTAGGGAGACAATTGGACCCTTGGATGATAAGGGAGTCAAAGGTGTACTAAAGAACGATAAGGAGATTGCAGAGAAGCTAAATGAATTCTTTGCATCTGTCTTCACAGTGGAAGATATAGGGCAGATCCCTGAACCTGAACTAACATTTGCAGGAAGGGATTCTGAGGAACTGAGACAAATAGTGGCAACGAGAGAGGAAGTTCTAAGCTTAATGGACAATATAAAAACTGACAAATCACCGGGCCCGGATGGCATCCACCCGAGAGTTCTCAAAGAACTCAAAGGTGAAATTGCTGATCTGCTAACTAAAATATGTAACTTGTCCCTTGGGTCCTCCTCCGTGCCTGAGGACTGGAAAGTGGCAAATGTAACGCCAATCTTCAAAAAGGGATCCAGAGGGGATCCCGGAAATTACAGGCCAGTTAGCTTAACTTCTGTCCCTGGAAAACTGGTAGAAAGTATTATTAAAGCTAGATTAACTAAGCACATAGAAGAACAAGCCTTGCTCAAGCAGAGCCAGCATGGCTTCTGCAAGGAAAAGTCCTGTCTCAGTAACCTATTAGAATTCTTTGAGAGTGTCAACAAGCATATAGATAGAGGTGATCCAGTGGACATAGTGTACTTAGACTTTCAAAAAGCGTTTGACAAGGTACCTCACCAAAGGCTTCTGAGGAAGCTTAGCAGTCATGGAATAAGAGGAGAGGTCCTCTTGTGGATAAGAAATTGGTTAAGAAGCAGAAAGCAGAGAGTAGGAATAAACGGACAGTTCTCCCAATGGAGGGCTGTAGAAAGTGGAGTCCCTCAAGGATCGGTATTGGGACCTGTACTTTTCAACTTGTTCATTAATGACCTAGAATTAGGAGTGAGCAGTGAAGTGGCCAAGTTTGCTGATGACACTAAATTGTTCAGGGTTGTTAAAACAAAAAGGGATTGCGAAGAGCTCCAAAAAGACCTCTCCAAACTGAGTGAATGGGCAGAAAAATGGCAAATGCAATTCAATATAAAGAAGTGTAAAATTATGCATATTGGAGCAAAAAATCTGAATTTCACATATACGCTCATGGGGTCTGAACTGGCGGTGACCGACCAGGAGAGAGACCTCGGGGTTGTAGTGGACAGCACGATGAAAATGTCGACCCAGTGTGCGGCAGCTGTGAAAAAGGCAAATTCCATGCTAGCGATAATTAGGAAAGGTATTGAAAATAAAACAGCCGATATCATAATGCCGTTGTATAAATCTATGGTGTGGCCGCATTTGGAATACTGTGTACAGTTCTGGTCGCCTCATCTCAAAAAGGATATTCTAGAGTTGGAAAAGGTTCAGAAGAGGGCAACCAGAATGATCAAGGGGATGGAGCGACTCCCTTACGAGGAAAGGTTGCAGCATTTGGGGCTTTTTAGTTTAGAGAAAAGGCGGGTCAGAGGAGACATGATAGAAGTGTATAAAATTATGCATGGCATTGAGAAAGTGGATAGAGAAAAGTTCTTCTCCCTCTCTCATAATACTAGAACTCGTGGACATTCAAAGAAGCTGAATGTTGGAAGATTCAGGACAGACAAAAGGAAGTACTTCTTTACTCAGCGCATAGTTAAACTATGGAATTTGCTCCCACAAGATGCAGTAATGGCCACCAGCTTGGATGGCTTTAAAAGAAGATTAGACAAATTCTTGGAGGACAGGGCTATCAATGTCTACTAGCCATGATGGCTGTGCTCTGCCACCCTAGTCAGAGGCAGCATGCTTCTGAAAACCAGTTGCCGGAAGCCTCAGGAGGGGAGAGTGTTCTTGCACTCGGGTCCTGCTTGCGGGCTTCCCCCAGGCACCTGGTTGGCCACTGTGAGAACAGGATGCTGGACTAGATGGGCCACTGGCCTGATCCAGCAGGCTCTTCTTATGTTCTTATGTTCTTAATTCCACAGGGTAGGTGCCGCCACACTAGTATTCTTGTTCTTTCTCCTCCTTTTTTATATGTTTGCTCTTTGGCGGAGTGGGGAACCTTTGAGCCTCCAGATATTGGGCTCCTGCTGGGAGAAAGGGCCAGATATAAATCAAATAATAAATAAATAAAAATAAATATTGCTGAACTACAATTCCCATCAGCTCTAGCAAGCATGGCCAATGGCCAGGGAAAATAGGAGTTGTAGTTCAGCAACATCTGGAGGGCTAAAGGTTTCCAAACCCCATTCTTTAGAGTATATTACAAGTATGTTTTCATAGTTGTAGGTCTCATTGCTAGTTGTGTTTGAACCATAGGGACCCTTCATGCATATTGTATTCTTCCTATATATAAAATATAACTCTTTAAATCTGAACATGAAGATTCACACCTCAAAACAGCTTTTTTTCCTGGGCTTGTATGCAACAATGAGTTGTATACTTCAATCCTCCATCTCTGCCGAGAGCTGGCGTAGGCAGATGACTGAACTAGCAGTGAGAAGAACCCACATTCTAAATTCCATGACCGTCAGCCATAAGAACATAAGAAGAGGATCAGACCTGTGGACCATCTAGTCCAGCATCCTGTTCTCACAGTGGTTGACCAGGTGCCTTTGGGAAGCCACAAGCAGGACCTGAGCGCAAGAGCACTCTCCCTTCCTGCAGTTTCCAGCTGCTGGTATTCAGAACAGAGCTTGGAAAAGTTACTTTTTTTGAACTACAACTCCCATCAGCCCAATCCAGTGACCATGCTGGCTGGGGTGATGGGAGTTGTAGTTCAAAAAAGTAACTTTTCCAAGCTCTGATTCAGAAGCATACTGACTAGGGGGGCACAGCAGAGCCATCATGGCTAGGAGCCATTGATAGCCTTGTCTGCCATGAATTTGTCTAGTCCTCTTTTAAAGCCATCCAGGTTGGTGGCCATCACTGCCTCTTTGGAAGCGAATTCCATAGTTTAACCATGCTCTGTGTGAAGGAGTTCTTTCTTTGGTCGATCCTGAATCTTCAAAAGTCCGGCTTCATTGGAAGCCCACAAGTTCTAGTTATGAGAGAGGAAGAAAAGCCAGGGTGGGTGACTGGTTGTCAGACACGATTATCTGGCAACAGGAGCACTGGATTTGCTCTCCTGGCGCATCTGCACTGCACTGCACTCACTGCTGCCTCGCCCTTCTTCACCCTGGTATGTAGGAGCAACCTGGCCAGAGGGAAGTCAGGTAAATAGCACAGTCCCACGGCACCATCTGCTATGGGTAGGTTGTGATGAAATCCAGAAATATAGTCTGTGACAATGCGATAGGCATTTAGATATGCACAAAATAAGCACAGCGGCCAATTCCCAACAGCAATAATCGGTGCTAAGCTAGGACAACCATCTCAGCATCGCAGAGTAGGGACATACAAAGCTGCCTTATACTGCATCAGGCCTTTGGCTTATCTAGCTTACTCTTGTCTACACTGACTGGCAGCAGCTCTCCAGGAACCTCAGACAGGTACCTCTCCCAACCCTGCCTGGAGGTACCTGGGTTTGAATCTGGGATCTTCTGCATTTAAAGCTGATGCTCTCTGCCACTGAGCCACAGCCCCCCAAGTATAGACTAGAAAGGAGATAATTGTCTCTGTTCAGACCCAAATGAATAGAATGGAGCCCTTTGGTAAATGGTAATCCAGCAGTTTCATGGTGAAGTTTCCCTTTGAAATTCCATAGAATCATAGAATAGTAGAATTGGAAGGGGCTTATGAGGCCATCAAGTCCAACCCCCTGCTCAATGCAGGAATCCAAATCAAAGCATTCCCGACAGATGGCTGTCCAGCTGCCTCTTGAATGCCTCCAGTGTCGGAGAGCCCACTACCTCTCTAGGTAATTGGTTCCATTGTCGTATGGCTATAACAGGTAGGAGGTTTTTCCTGATGTTCAATAAAAATCTGGCTTCCTGCAACTTGAGCCCATTATTCCGTGTCCTGCACTCTGGGATGATTGAGATCCTGGCCCTCCTCTGAGTGACAACCTTTCATGTACTTGAAGAGTGCTATCATATCTCCCCTCAGTCTTCTCTTCTCCAGGCTAAATATGCCCAGTTCTTCCAGTCTCTCCTCATAGGGCTTTGTTTCCAGTCCCCTGATCATCCTTGTTGCCCTCCTCTGAACCTGTTCCAGTTTGTCTGCATCCTTCTTGAAGTGCAGAGACCAGAACTGGACGCAGTACTCAAGATGAGGCCTAACCAGTTCCAGTGTTATGAAAGAGAGAGAGGAAGAGGAATTTCTTTGAACTGATGCTCCTCTTGATACTTCTGTGTTAGTACCCCCGACGCCAGAGGCTGTTTCACACTTTCTGTGACAATTATGCACACTACCATTTCCTGCAGGAAATGTATGAAGCGTGAACCGCAGAGAGTGCATCTTTGAAAACTTGCGTACATGTGGGGATGGACGGTACAGGAACCTAAAGGAAAGCATCATTACTAACGTGCAGAGCCTGGAAAAGTTACTTTTTAAACTACAACTCCCAACATGGCCACTGGATTGGGCTGATGGGAGTTGTAGTTCAAAAAGTAACTTTTCCAAGCTCTGCTAACGTGCAGCCAGAAACCGCCCACTCCCTGCTCTCTGGGAGCCTACCCAACACACACAAACTCAAACAAGCCGAGAGGAAGTAGTATTCACTTCATTTTTAAGGCTGTGTACACAGCATATGTTTAAAGCACTTCATTTCCTCTATTCCATTAATCCTGGGGACTGTAGAAGAGGGGAAATAATGTCCCTTTCTGTGGGAAGGGCTTCCTGCTCTGCTGAAAAATGCCGACTTGTTCTTCCTGCGCCAATGGGAAGATTGCTTTGGGGAGGGGCAAATTGAGCCATAGCATGTGAGTCAGCGCCTCTCATCATCAAACGTTTCCAGAGGTGCAAGCGCTAAAATGGCTTTCCTGGAAAGTACACCCATGGCACATCCTTTATTTATGTACGTGCTTATGTCCACCTCCTCTTGACCTCAAGGCCTTTTGGTTTCAGGGACAACACCCTAATCTGCCCTAGTACGCTGCTTCAATCATACTCTACCCACATAAGAACATCTTGCTTCAAATCCATTATCTCAGTAGACGGCTGCCCATTCCAGCTCTCTACCTTTCTCATTGTGCCAACCTTCCGTTCAAGTTTTTCACATTTTCTGCCAGAATTTGCGATTTATTTTTTAAAAACTTCATGAAAATTCATCTGTATTTTGGCAGAGCGAACCAAACAATGGAGAGCCAGTGGAATTTAGGCTGGCCTAAACTGACCCAGAGTAAAATGAAAATGCACTGCCTTCAAGTCGATCCTGACTTATGGCGACCCTATGAATAGGGTTTTCATGGTAAGTGGTATTCAGAGGCGGTTTCCCATTGCCTCCCTCTGAGGCTGGTCCTCCCCAGCTGGCTAAGGCTTGCTCAGCTTGCCACAGCTGCACAAGCCAGCCCCTTCCTTGTCCACAACTGCCAGCTGGGGGACAACTGGGCTCCTTGGGACTATTTATTTTATTTTATTTTATTTATTAGACTTTTATACCGCCCGACTAGCAATAGCTCTCTGGGCGGTGAACACAAGAAATACAATAAAATCACATAGTATAATACAGCCAAAAACATATAAAAATAAAACAATCTAAAATCAATTGCAACAGATTTAAAATTAAGTTAGCTTAAATTAAAATTAAATTAAAATTAAAATTAAAATGAGAATGCCTCGGAAAAGAGGAAGGTTTTAACTTGGCGCCGAAAGGATAACAATGTCGGCGCCAAGCACACCTCCTCGGGGAGACTGTTCCAGAGTTCGGGGGCCACCACTGAGAAGGCCCTAGATCTTGTCATCACCCTCCGGGCCTCTCTGTGAGTCGCAACCCGGAGGAGGGCCTTCGTAGTAGAACGTAGTGTACGGGCCGGATCGTATCGGGAGAGGCGTTCTGACAGGTATCGTGGTATAGGGCTTTATAGGTTAATACCAACACTTTGAATCTGGCCCGGAAGCATATTGGAAGCCAGTGCAAGCGAGCCAGAACAGGTGTTATGTGCTCAGACCGCTTGGTCCTTGTTAACAATCTGGCCGCCGCATTTTGCACTAGCTGTAGCTTCTGAACTGTCTTCAAAGGCAGCCCTACGTAGAGCGCGTTGCAGTAATCCAAACGCAAGGTTACCAGAGCATGTACAACTGATGTAAGGTCCTCCTTGCTCAAATAGGGACGTAGCTGGGCTACCAACCGAAGTTGGTAGAACACATTCCGTGCCACTGAGGCTACTTGAGCCTCGAGTGAAAGGGAAGAGTCTAAAAAGACTCCCAGACTACAAACCTGCTCCTTTAGGGGGAGTGTAACCCCATCCAGGACAGGGTATATATCCACCATCGGATCAGAGAAACCATCCACCAACAGCATCTCAGTCTTGTCAGGATTGAGCCTCAGTTTGTTAGCTCTCATCCAGTCCATTGTTGCGGCCAGGCAACGGTTCAGCACATCGACAGCCTCACCTGAATGGGATGAAAAGGAGAAGTAGAGCTGCGTGTCATCAGCGTACTGATGACAAACGCACTCCAAAACTCCTGATGACCGCACCCAATGGCTTCATATAGATGTTGAAAAGCATGGGAGACAAAACCGACCCCTGCGGGACCCCACATTGGAGAGCCCACGGTGTCGAACAATGTTCCCCAAGCACTACCTTCTGGAGACGGCCCGCCAAGTAGGAGCGGAACCACTGCCAAGCAGTACCTCCAACTCCCAACTCCGCAAGCCTCTCCAGAAGGATACCATGGTCGATGGTATCAAAAGCCGCTGAGAGATCAAGGACAATCAACAGAGTTACACTCCCTCTGTCCCTCTCCCGACATAGGTCATCAAACAGGGCGACCAAGGCCATCTCAGTGCCAAAACCGGGCCTAAAACCCGATTGAAATGGATCTAGATAATCGGTTTCATCCAATAGCGCCTGGAGCTGGTCAGCAACCACTCGTTCCAAGATCTTGCCCAGGAATGGAACATTCGCTACCGGTCTGTAGCTGTTGAAATTTTCTGGGTCCAAGGAAGGTTTTTTCAGAAGTGGTCCCACCACTGCCTCTTTCAGACAGCTAGGGACCACTCCCTCTCGCAAGGAGGCATTTATCACTTCCTTGGCCCAGCCAGCTGTTCCATCCCTGCTAGTTTTTATTAGCCAGGAGGGGCAAGGATCCAGTACTGAAGTGGTTGCACGTACCTGTCCAAGCACCTTGTCCACGTCCTTGAGCTGAACCAACTGGAACTCATCCAATAAAACATGACAAGGCTGTGCTCCGGACACCTCACTAGGATCAACCGCTATAAATTGGGAGTCTAAGTCCCGGCGGATGCATGAAATCTTGCGCTGGAAGTGCTCAGCAAACTCATTTTGCCCACGGCTGCACAGGTGGCAGGGCATGTCACCCCTGAGCCACTCCCTGTGGGGTGATCTTTAGCTGGCCCTTGACACCCAGGAGACACAAGCGGGGATTTGAACTCACAGACTCTGGGCTCCCAGCCAGGCTCTCCTCCCCACTGTGCTACACCCCCATTCCACACTCCTTTCAGGAATGGGCCTATTGACAGCTGAGCCATTCTTTGAGCCGGGCGAAGGGAAAACAAGGCATCAAAATAGGAAGTTTGACATACACCACCCTTTTTGCCAGTGTACCTTCTGTTGTGTTGCTATGTGATATGACTGAGCTGAAAGGAGTTTGGAATAGGGTTAAGTCTCCCCTGCCCCGTCTCCGTCCCCGTCACCTGCCATGGTCTTGGAACTCCCCTCCTTCGGGACTTAGCCTGGCCTCAACTGACCCATCTTTGTCTGAGCCAGGATGGAGGACTTATACCAGTGTATCTCTGGCTGAACTGAGATGGGAGACGTCAGCCAGCAGAGCCCCACCTGAGCCCTGTCTGGGCTAGAGTTCTGCCTATTCCAACCCTTCCTCATCCTGGAAGATCTTGGGTTTGCATTGCTCCCTTAGCATGCATTTCTATTTGCTTCTGTGTTGGAATTGCTTTTTAATATGCTTTTAAACCTTTTTTTAAAAAACATTATGTTTTTTAACCTTTTCTTTTTAAAATGTCTTCAAAACTTTAAAAAACTTTTAAAGTTGTTTTGTTTTAATGCATTTTAATCTCTGTTTTTATTATTATTATTATTATTATTTATTTCAATTTATATACCGCCCTTAGCGAAATAGCTCTCAGGGCGGTGAACAAACAATGATGATGCTTTAAAAGTGTTTTTAGTGCTTTTGTTTGCCGCCCTGGGGTCCTGCTGGGAGGAAGGGTGGGATATAAATCAAATAATAAATAAATAAATAAATAAATTTTCTCCTGACACACATTTTTGTATGCAGCTTTGACTTACACATTTTTTTCAAGCCATCTCTCCTAATATAATACACATTTCCCCTTAAAACACGAGTTTTGTACAAATTGTTTAGGTGGAGAACTGCATAGCATTTTGAATGTTAGCTATGTCGGTTCGTGTATTGTTTAGGAAGATGCGAATTAGGTCACTTCTCATTAAAATGGAAGCAAATTCAAATTTCTCCTCCATCTTTGTGTCATTAGTAGCCCCATAAGAGAGTCCATTTTTAGCGAGGAATGAGAGGCCCAGAGCATTCGCTGTTTCATTTCCTCCTACTTCTGGTTATCTCTTGCATAACCAGTGATGGCACAATGTCAGGGCTTCATCACCTTGGACAGCTCCTTGAACGTTCAGACAAAAAGCCAGCGTGGATTCCACTGCTCCACCAACACAGAGCCACCAGCTGCCCCTGTGTACAACACAAACACATGGTGTCACACCATCGCATACTCTGTTCCCCTTTCCTTATCATTCATTCTTGGTAGAGGATAGCAAGGGTGGAGAAACTTGCAGCACAATGACTAAGTCTGGAGTTGGCAAACAGATAATGAGGAAGGTAGGGTTGCAGCCTTCGTATCAGATGTAATTGATACCAATGAATATCTAGTGGAAATTCTACTCCCTTATTACTAACCTACACAGCAATTTTAATTTTTAAGGGTAGCTCTGGCAAATGCAACCGTATGGCTCATTAGATTTTCTCCAAAATAACTGCTTTAGAATATTTTCCCTTTTTTAGGGTTAAAAAACTGTACTTGGAGATGCCTTTTGGTCCTCGCTTCACAAAGAGCGCGACTACAGCCTAGGACAACAGCCTTTTCCAGACATTAATTATAGGGTGGGGGGAGTGGCACTGTGGCAAGCTATTCCACTGACATCCATAAGAATATCAGAAGAGCCCTGTTGCTGGACCAGGCTATGTAGTCTAGCATCCTCTTTCCCACAGTGGACAACCTGATGCCCCAGAGGGAAGCCCATTGTAGATCTACACTGGCTACCAGTTGTTTACCGGGCCCAATTCAAGGTGCTGGTACTGACCTTTAAAGCCCTATACGGTGTCGGCCCAGTTTATCTGAAGGAGCGCCTCCAGCATCACCAATTAGGCCACCTAACAAGATCAGCCACACAAGACCTTCTCTCGATTCCGCCAGTTGAAACAGCTAGGCTGGTGCGAACCAGAGAGAGGGCATTTTCGATTGTGGGCCCCACCCTGTGGAACTCCCTTCCTTTTGATCTTCGCCATGCCCCCTCCTTGATAGGCTTTCGCCGAGACTTAAAGACCTGGCTATTCAGGCAGGCCTATGGGAAATCTGGGGTATGTTAGTTTTTAATCACCTGAAAGAGGTGTTTAGTTTTTTAAATAGTAGTATGTTGTATTGGTTTTATACTGGATTTTATTGCATATGTAAGTCGCCTAGAGTGGCCGTTAATTCGGCCAGATAGGCGACTCACAAATAAAATTTTATTATTTATTTATTATTATTATTATTATTATTATTATTATTATTATTATTATTATTATAAGCAGGACCTGAGCACAAGAGCACTCTCCACACTTGCAGTTGCAGATTCCCAACAACTGGCATTCTGGCTACGGATGGAACGTTCTCTCAGTTTCTCATTTTTTCAGTCTTAAGTTCAATTCTTCACACTTCTGCAGCAATCTGTAATTTTTTTAAAAAAAGAATGCCTACAAAAATTCTACAGCATTTTAGTTTCTCCTAATAAACACATTCTATATGCAGTTTTGACTGCTGTTGTTATGTGCCCTCAAGTCGATTTTGACTTATGGCGACCCCATGAATCAGTGACCTCCAGTAGCATCTGTCATGAACCACCCTGTTCAGATCTCATAAGTTCAGGTCTGTGGCTTCCTTCATGGAATCAATCCATCTCTTGTTTGGCCTTCCTCTTTTTCTACTCCCTTCTGTTTTCCCCAGCATTATTGTCTTTTCTAGTGAAGGATGTCTTCTCATGATGTGTCCAAAGTATGGTAACCTCAGTTCCATCATTTTAGCTTCTAGTGACAGTTCTGGTTTAATTTGTTCTAACACCCAATTATTTGTCTTTTTTGCAGTCCATGGTATGCACAAAGCTCTCCTCCAGCACCACATTTCAAATGAGTTGATTTTTCTCTTACCCGCTTTCTGCACTGTCCAACTTTCACATCCATACATAGAGATCGGGAATACCATTGTCTGAATGATCCTGACTTTAGTGTTCAGTGATACATCTTTGCATTTGAGGAACTTTTCTAGTTCTCTCACAACTGCCCTCCCCAGTCCTAGCCTTCTTCTGATTTCTTGACTATTGTCTCCATTTTGGTTAATGACTGTGCCGAGGTATTGATAATCTCTTTTATATAGTTCTTCAGTGTATTGCTTCCATCTTCCTTTTATTTTATCTCGGTCACTTAGTGTGTTCCCCTGTTGATTATTCAACATCCCTACTCTTGGTTTAAATTTCCCTTTCCTTTCTCTAATCTTTTGGAACAGGGCTCTTGTACTTCCGTTTTTTGTTGTCCTCTTCTATTTCTAGACAATAGCTATTGTAATACTTCTCTTTGTCCCAACATACTAATCGCTGTATTGTTGCATTTAGGGTTCTGACCGTGTTTCTGTCTCCTTTTGCTTTTGCTTTCCTTCTCTCTTTAACCATTTTAAGAGTTTCATAAGTCATCCATTGAGGACTTTCTCTCTTTTTAACTAGAGGTTATAACTAATGTACAGATTTTGCAAACATTTTCTCCTAAAATGATGCATTTTTGTATGTTATTTCCACTCATATGTTCATTTTCTATGCACACTTCCCCCTAATATATGCATTTTTGTAAATATTGTTTGGTTAGGGAATGGCATGGCAACATGTGGGTAACTGTGAATTTCGAAGGATGGCTGTTTTGGTTATCATATTGTTTCAAAAAGTGTGAATTTGATAGATTCAGCTTTAAATGTGAACTGAATCAAATTTCACCCCATTTCTAATTCTGTGGCATGCTGCCTTTGGCAATGAAGATAGAACATTGGCATCCCCTCCCCTGCTGTTTTGAACCTGCCTGTGATTCCTGCCTCGGAGGCTTTCTGGCAAACCACTGATTCTTGAGATCTGACTCCTTTATTCAAAAAGCCTCTCTGCCCTGGGAAGAGGCTAGTGCAACTGTGCTTGGCCTGTGTTTGTGTGGTCCTTTGTCTTTCTCAAGGGAAGGGCTCTTCATAGGTTGGGCATGTGAGAGCGGCCAAAAAAGCACTTGGAAAAGGTTCAGTGTGCATGCTGTTCTTAAGAACTTAAGAACATAAGAAGAGCCTGCTGGATCAGGCCAGTGGCCCATCTAGTCCAGCATCCTGTTCTCACAGTGGCCAACCAGGTGCCTGGGGGAAGCCCGCAAGCAGGACCCGAGTGCAAGAACACTCTCCCCTCCTGAGGCTTCCGGCAACTGGTTTTCAGAAGCA
This sequence comes from Rhineura floridana, assembly GCF_030035675.1. Taxonomy (NCBI): domain Eukaryota; kingdom Metazoa; phylum Chordata; class Lepidosauria; order Squamata; family Rhineuridae; genus Rhineura; species Rhineura floridana. Next base: position 318,504,223 of record NC_084480.1, on the reverse strand, counting down.
TGCTGCCTCTGACTAGGGTGGCAGAGCACAGCCATCATGGCTAGTAGCCATTCTTTTACATGGTACACATTTTTTACACATACACTGTGTAACCTTGGGTAAATGGGGACCTGGTGCCTAACCCTTCTTGTCCTCCCTCTCCTCTTTGCTTTGTGTCAGAACTACCCTGGGCTTCTTCGGGAGGGTGAGATATCAAAATAGCTGTTTTTTAAACATTTTTATTCAGTTTTCAGAAAATACAACAAAGAAAACCCTCAACTGAAATTGAAGCCCCTTCCCCCCAAGAAATTATCTTGGGGAAAGGTGCTGGATTCTCCAGTAATTATTAACTTCAGGCGGCAGTCACACAGGTGTAACCTCTCTCCTCTACACATAACCAACACCACTGCTAAGAGAGAGAGTGTTCCTCTGAGCCTGCTTCCCCTTTTTAAAAAAAGGTTGTCCAGAGGCATTCTGTACACCTGGAAGAGGGAAGCTCAGGCCCTGGAGCCAAATATTGCCCTCCAGGCAACATTTGGCCCTCTGTTGTGTCCTTTAGTGCTCTGATTGCTGTTGTTGTTTATTCAATTTGCAATGCCTCTTGTTTGCTGTATGGAAGACAGACGTGTGCATGTGTGTGAATGTAGTGTAGACACTAGCCTACCATAGAAAGGTAAAATTTACATGCATTGCTCCCCCCGCTTTTCCCTCAAGCCTCACGCCACACTGGTATGTGGCCCTTACAAGGTCGCCCAGAAGGGAACGTGGCCCTCAGGCTGGAAACAGTTCCTCACCCCCGATCTCATCCAAATCGTCACCCGTGCCACCTCTCCCTCCTCATTTCCATCCCATACTGTTGGTGGCAGGACAGTAACATACATTCAAAGGACCTTTTTAGGAGCGGAAGCCGGTCCAATCTCAGCAATCAGCAGTGATGTTTCTGCCTGCTGAGTCTTGTACCTCCATTCTTTCAAACAAGCCAGGCTGGAGGAATGCAGACTCACCCACAAATGTTGATTGGAGGAGGCTAGACACCCACATCCCAAGGGTTAGAAGTCTAAATGTGAAACTGACATTCACAAGGCTGGGATGGCTCCCACTGTCTTGGGAGATGGGATCTGGGAGCGAGGAAGCACATCAGAAACAAGCCCAGCAAGTTTCCTGTGGTTGGAGAACTGACTGAGTGTTCATTTCTCTTGCACATCTATGTTATTCAAAAAGATCAGAAGATTTATTAGGGCGGAGGTGAGCAGAAAACACGTCAGGATCAAATGGTGGTAGCTTGAGGGTGCTTTGCCAAAGACTAGCAAGGGTGTTCCTAACTCCCAGTTGTTTAATGGCAACAAAGCAACAATCTTCCCCCTCCCAAGGCCAAACTAAGATTGCTGAAACTGAGGGTGCATCCAGGCTGGGTGCATCCAGACTGTCACTATTTTGGGTGGGATTCAATGACATACCAGCAAATCAGACTTCTTGATTGGAAACCTTTGTGCAAGAAACACGAGAGATGAGACTTTCTGTCAGAAGAAAAGTGATGGGAAAATGCACTGGAAAGTGTGGGATAATACTTGCTTTGACGCAACATCGTCTAACCTCTCCGACAACAAATCAGAATTAATGTTCATGAAACAGCCAACATTGTCTGGTCTTCCAGCGAACAAATCAGGATGAATGCTCAATAAACACAGCATCTGGAAGTACCGTAGAAAAGCTTCAGTGTGTAGGACCAGGAGTGGATTCCTGCATAAAAGGACAATGAGCTCTGTTCTGCTACTGCAAAGAAAAAGCATGGGCTGAGCATATGTCCCTTCATTCGGAGTACAAGGTACAGGTATTAGTCAGTTCCATCCAATTTAGTGTTTTTGCAATTCTGCTGGCCAGCTTTAGAGTTTTGCGCTAGGCTCTCTGATCAGTAGCAGTTCTGGAAACTTGTACTTGCGTATGAAGGCCACCACAGTTTATGGATTATGGAGCACAATAAGTAATTGGTTTCATTTCCACTCCAAAGCCACCATTGTGCATCTAACCTCATCTCCAATCTACTAATTTGCACCTGGTGCCATCTGGGAGGCCTTGCTGCTTTAAACTCCCCCCCCATAGCTTAAAAAGTTAAAAATAAAATAGTAAGACTCCACAAGACTGAAATCTGCCAACACTTGCTTTGAGAATTGCTACTCTTTCTACTGGATATCACCCAATCTCTGACAGTGTAATGGTTTCAAACAGCAACTTCTCATGTAGCTGTGTGGTTCTAGTGGCCTGGGTTATAGTCGCACTGCCTCTTCCTTTGAGGCAGGGAGTGGGGAAACTGAGGCTCTCCAGATGTTGCTGGACTCCAGCTCACATTAGTCAGCACCAGACAGCATGGGTAATGGTCAGGAATTATGGAAGATGTAGTCAATCCAGCGACATCTGGAGGGCCGCATGTCCCCCACCCTGTCTCTATATAATCATAAACGTTTAGGACAGCAAGAGGTTTAAAAGCCAACCAATCCAAGCTTTTGTGCTGTGGAAAGACCATAACTTCTCTACATCTACTTTCAGGTTACAAAACCATGGAAGCTGCAAATAATTTAAAGGTATGTCTTGCCTACCCATCTCCTCTGAAAGAGGATACCCTCTCTCTGAATTACTCCTAGTAGCCAGACACCTATTAGTCATTTTGGAGAGTTGGGGCACATGTTCCAATGATCAAATGAAAGGCTACCCATCACATGTCATTTTGCAGCTAGGCATGGAGAGTTTCCACCCCACTGTCAGCTGCTTCCCAGAAGTGGGAGCAATGGCATCAAGCATCAAAACCGGCTGGTAATCAAATCTTATGTCAAGGTGGTCTAACATAGCAAGCTGCATTATACTAGGGGCCCCTCTGGGCTTTTCATTCTTTTTAATTTATTTATTTATTTATTAGATTTATATCCCACCCTTCCTCCCAGTAGGAGTTCAGGGCGGCAGGTATATTGCTTGTGGGTGTATCCTGCAACATGTCATTGATGCAATAATGGTGCATTGGTGATGGATTTATACTGAATAATCCACACATCATTCCACGTTATTAGTTGTTCTGCTATGGTTCCCCTGTGTTACCACATGATAGCCGTCTGGAGGGGCACTCGTATGCTATACCAACATTGGTGGTATAAAATGTTACAAGATTTCAAGAGCAAATTATGTGCACTGATTGGAAACAAAGCAGAATGTCTGGCCCAAAACTTTTGCAGGTGCAAACAGTATTGAATGTTGGATTGCATATAACTGCCCTGATGCTGTCAAGAGCACAAAAGATAATTAATGCATTCCACAATAAAAGGGATTGGAGAGGCCCAAAGAGGGAGCCATATGTATTATGCCGGGGAGGGTATTCAAAAGATATGGGGCCATCACAGAAAAAGGCCCGCAGAAAAGTTTGCCTTGATCCAAAAAGTACATCGTTGACTAGGTGAGGTACAATTTGGAAAGCATGCATGCAGATCTAATACAGTGCAGATTGATGACTTAATCAGACCCACTAGTCTATTATATGCCAATATGAAACTGCAAAAACCTTATCAAAGTATTATTGAAGCATTTCCTTTTGCTGGCAGCAAACTTGTGCATTTTGGAGATTGTATGCTTATTGAAAGTTGTGTGTGAGTAACTTTATGAGGGATGGAGGAGAATATCTGCTAAATCAGATTTGGTACCAGATTTTGACTGAATCTGACAGTCTGCTGTCTTTTCAGACTGGCACTGATTTCTTGCAGCTGGCCACAGCTGTAATCAGCACGGCTTTCCCCCCCGATTTTATGTAATTCTTTGTAATTACAGTCACTTTATCCATTAACTTCCATGGATTTACATAAGCATTTATGTTAAAAATTATGTAATTTTTCTTCGCCACCACAAAACAAGAACAGCAGATTGAACCAGCAAGTGGCAAAGCAAGCGGGAACAAAAAAAGGCGGATCGGGATTGAACAACGGACTATCGGAATACAAGTGGATTGGAATTAGGCAGTGAACCCCATCCCTAATGAGTATCCTACCCAGAGTCCGAGACGGAGGCAAGACTTGGTTCAATTCTCATTTTATTAGTGTGATGGTTACATCCAAGGCAGTGCGCTTCATACACCTGCCTACTCTGACTCACTATTTGCCCTCACTAGTCTAGCTAAGCAGTCTCTGCAGCGTGTGGGGAGAGTTGACTCAGCACTAGAGCCTGGGTGTGCACCTGCTTAAGTAGGGAAGGTTTTCGCCCATAACTGCCGGCTCTTCTGCAGTTCCACCCTCTGAGAGTCTCTCTTCTCGCGCCTTCTCATGAGGGGGTGGGGCGAGCCTCCACAACCCATCCGACAGTGGGGCTTTACCAGGTGATGGTGCAATGTCAGGGAGTGGGAAGCTGGTTGGCGGGGAAGCATTTGAAGCACCAGGTGGGGAGTCCAGCGTGGGTGAGCTTTCCGCGCTTGAAGGGTTGCTTCCCAATGGCTCAGGTGGGGAACTCGCAGATGAGGCGGGATCTGTCTCAACAGGAGGGATGGGCGAGGAAGCCTGCGGGCTGACAGAGCCCCCCCTACAACATCCCCAGGGGCCTCGTCCTCATCTGACTCCTCTCCCTGCTCTAACTTCCCTTGTGCCTGGGGCGCAACAATGAGTGTACAGCTCAGCTATTTGAACACTTGTAGAATGTTACATGATCGTCTTACCCCTTTTAGACCCAGTGGATTGCTATGCTCTGCAGATGAGGGCCTCCTGCAGATACCATCTTTTCAGGAGGTCCATTCCGCACAACATAGGAAACAGACCTTTAGTGTAGTGGCACCGACCCTTTGGAATTCCCTCCTGTTAAATATTAGACGTGCGCCATCTCTGTTATCTTTTGGGGGCCTACAGAAGACCTTTCTCATTCAATAAGCCTTTTAAGTAGAGACCTTATCTCAGTCTGCGTCTGTGTTGGAATAGCTGTTTAAGACGTTTTTAAAGCTGTTTTTTTAAAGTGTCTTTAAAGAAGTTTTGTTTTAATATATTTTTAAAGATCTTTTGTTTTAATTTATTTTAATGTCTGTCTTTAAGATATTTTAGAGTGTTTGGAGGCCACCAGACAAAGGCTCTTTCCCTTTGGATCATTTCGGTGAATGTACAGCATTCAAAGAAAAATTCATGAAGTGTCTGAAGGAAAATAGGTTTGAGAATGCTTTGTGCAGACAGGAATCAAAAGAATATTTAGAATGCAGAATGGAGAGGCAACTTATGTCCAAAAAACCGCTGGAAAAGTTGGGATTTAAAGACCTAATAGAAGAGAAATCAGAAACCCAACCTAAGACATTGTAATGAAGAGAAAGGAAAAGGGAGAAATTCCTGACCATCTCTTATGGAAAGCAGCAAATCTGCAGTAGTACATATTGTGCATTGTATATTTCAAATGTGATTGCAACAGGAAGTGCGCCTTCAAAGAAAATGCTGTAACTGTTGGCCAAATAGAAGAGTTACAGTGCAATCCTATATGCTGTCTACTCAACAATAAGTCTCATTGAGTTTAATGGGGCTTACTCTCAAATAAGGGGATAGGATTACTGCAATCCTATCACCAATTTACGGGAGTAAGCCCCAGTGAACTCAGTGAGAAGTACTTCTGAGCAGACATGTGCTGATACAAAACAAGCCTCCCCTCTGAATAATGAAGTTTTGTAGGAGATACAGTAAATGGTTTTCTTTAAGGGTTTGGGGTGTTAATGGTTACTTTTTTGTTTTTAAATAATTGTTTTATTATGTTCATAATGTTGAAAAGTTGTTTTTGGTTATTATATTTGTTATGTCACTGTTTTATTATTTTTTGTTATTAGGAAATTGTTTTTGCAATTGTTTTTGACATGTATTTTTGTTCACCTTGTTGTAAGCTGCCTTGAGCACAATTTTATGTGGAAAGGCGGCATACAAATAAAATGATGATGATGAGGATTTAATGTTTTTCTTGGCTGACCTGGGCTCCTACTGGGGGGAAGGGCGGGATATAAATCTAATAAATAATGTGCATAACTGTGGAGTGTATGACTCACATATTTGTGTACACTCAGGTACAAATTACACCCTCATTGAATGTAATGTGTGAAAATCCCTTACATGTTATGGCATCAAGCAACTTGTCCCCCACTTTCTAGCCCATCTTTTTCTGTCATCCTCCTTATAGCAAAGAGTCCAGATTTTGGGGGGAGGGAGGAAGCAGGTTTGCTCTGCAAGAGCACCAAATCCACCTTAATTTTGCATCCTGAATTTGTTGGTAATTATATCCCACCTGTAACATGTTGCATGAGGAAGTGCAAATATGGCTGCAAAGAAAACGAGTCCCTTGAGCTAGGATGTCCCAGCCTTCTCAACCTTTCCCCTAGTCAGTGCAACCAAAAAGTGAGTTAGCACATTTTCAAAAGTAGACATCATCCATGAGCATGTGACACTCAGTCCCTGCCCACAACAGCCAGGAAGCATGTTCCTGTTGCTGAACAGTCACCACTACAGGTTCCTGTTTTAGGAACCAGAACTAGGTTGCTAAAGCAAGTCGCTTAGCAAACCACCGGGCCAAGCATGACTCATTCTGTGCTCTTGTATCACTCTCACCCACTCCTCTGGCCTTAGCTGTACACCTCACGTGAGGAAAGCCTGGGGACTTTGGCATGTGGGGGGAGTGCTAGGGACTTTGGAGGGTCTGTGTGTGTTCACTAGGCATCTCCAGCAGATTTCTCAGTGCTCTCTTCAATTTACCTGTAGTGTTAAAGAAATGCAGTAGCTGAATAGGAGACATTCAGAACGCCAAATCTACCTTGGTATAATAAAGGAGAATCGGTGAGCACTTATCGCTTTCAACTGGACATTTGGGATTCCTCTAATCATTAAGGTCCTTTCGGGAAGGGATGGGGGCCCTGTGGCTGTCCAGAAGCTGCTGGACTACATCTCCCATCAGCCTTGACCGTTGGACATGGCAGCCACAAGCTGCCCATCCGTGCTGCAGGGGATAAAGTTGCCTGAGTAGCTAACAGCCAAATTCCCTTAACCGACTTCACTGGGTCTTTTAGCCAGGAGCATGTAGTTGCTTCACTTGCGGACCACAGTTTGGGAGCCCCTGTTCAAGGAGATGGCAACAATTCTGCTCGGAGGTAGAGACAGTTTCTGAGCCCTTCCCCAACCTTAAACAGGAACAAATGATTTGTTTTCAGCTGTCCATCTCCCAGTTTGGATTGACTTGTTACTCCTGCTGTCACCATCACCTTCTTCCATCACATGGAGATGTTTTCCTTCTGAGTCAGTCTGCTTAATTATTAACTTCTCCCACCACCACCCATGATGTTTATCTCATTTCCATTTTCACAATCCTAGAACCACATCCTCCTAGATGACTCCAGCAAGCGAGGCTTACGGAACATGCCAGGTGAACTAAATATTAACCCAAACAATTTGTTTTCAGTTTTCTATGTATAGAATCACAGAATAGTAGAATTGGAAGGGGCCTATAAGGCCATCGAGTCCAACCCCCTGCGCAATGCAGGAATCCAAATCAAAGCATTCCCGACAGATGGCTGTCCAGCTGCCTCTTGAATGCCTCCAGTGTTGGAGAGCCCACTACCTCTCTAGGTCATTGGTTCCATTGCCATATGGCTCTAACAGTAAGGAAGTTTTTCCTGATGTCCAGTCGAAATCTGGCTTCCTACAACTTGAGCCCATTATGGATGGGCTTTAAAGCTTGGATGGCTTTAAAAGAAGATTAGACCAATTCATGGAGGACAGGGCTATCAATGGCTACTAGCCATGATGGCTGTGCTGTGCCACCCTAGTCAGAGGCAGCATGCTTCTGAAAACCAGTTGCCGGAAGCCTCAGGAGGGGAGAGTGTTCTTGCACTCGGGTCCTGCTTGCGGGCTTCCCCCAGGCACCTGGTTGGCCACTGTGAGAACAGGATGCTGGACTAGAAGGGCCACTGGCCTGATCCAGCAGGCTCTTATGTTCTTATGTTCCGTGACCTGCACTGTGGGACGATCGAGAAGAGATCCTGGCCCTCCTCTGTGTGACAACCTTTCATGTACTTGAACAGTGCAATGTAGTGGAAGGGGAAGAATATGCCTCAATCAGAAATAACAGGCTGCGCAGGAATTAGGATTATTTTCTTTCAAATGATCACACCAGACTGAAGTCAATCCACTCCTGCTGAATGCACTGAAAAAAATCAGAATCCAAAAGAACATAATAATATAAGAGCCTAGTCCAGCATCCTGTTCTCACAGTGACCAATCAGATGTCCCAGTGGGAAGCCAGTTTTGGAAAAGGGAGTTCCAGTTTTGGAAAAATGGCGGTGTATAAATAAAGGTAATAATAATAATAATAATAATAATAATAATAAACCCACAAGCAGGATCTGAGTGCAACAGCAGGAACTCTTCGCTTCTGTTGTTTCCAGCAACTGGCATTCAGAAGCCTACTGCCTCCGACCCCCTCTTTCCAAAACCCTCCTCTTTGTCCGTGTTTTATTAGTGGAGTGAGCAGCAATTGATTATTATTTATTTATTACATTTATATCCCGCCCTTCTCCCAGAAGGAGCCCAGGGTGGCAAACAAAGCACTAAAAACACTCAAAAACATATTTAAAAACAGGCTTCAAAATATACTAAAACAAAACAAAACAGACTATAAATTGGTGGGAAACAATTTAACTAATGAGCCTCATTTTTGCATTCCAACCTGTGGAGAAGAACTTGGAGGGATATAATGTGTCTACTTCAGCTGGTCTTGTTTCTGAGCATTATGAGCAAAATTGTCTTCCAAGCCAGGTAATTAGGAGTTTCAGCGACATCACGGAATATGGCCCTCAAACACTGAAACTTCCTTTCTGAAGGGAGTGGGTGGGAAACTGACCTCTTTGCTAGATTTCTGAAGGGCTACATATCCATTTCTAGTCTGGCCTCCCTCCCCACTGCTATGCGTTTTCTTTATTTGTAGTTTGTGTTTTCGGGTGTGTGTGTTTTTTAAAAAAAGCATGTTCCCAGTATGATTGTTTTAGAATTGCATCATTTCCTGTTGTAACTGGCCAGGATATTAGAACACATCACTACCAACTTTTTCCACCTGAGCTGATTGCAAGTTTGTTTTCCGGCTCTGCTCACGGTGGAAGACCCACAGTTCCATGGCAGAGCATGCACTCTGTCTGTAGAAGGCCCCGGGTTCAATCCCTGGCTTCACCAGGCAGGGCAAGTCTCCCTGCCTGAAAACCTGCTGCCAGTCAGTGTTGTAGAGACCACACTGAGCTAAATGAGACCAATGGTCTGACTGGGTTGAAGGCAGCTTTCTATGTTCTGACAGTGATCTTTGACCTCTCGGCGATGCTGGGCTATGGTAGAATTTCCTCCTAACAAACAGACCTGCTTGGGAACTGCAGACTCCTATAGAGGCCCTCCTTTATGTTCTCTTGCTCTTTGAGATACGGTGGCCTGTGAGAGAGGGATCCCCCCCCGATGCATTTTATTGTATATACATGATTATTTGTGCTCAGGATTGTATTGGGGTGGTTGTAAATGATCCCATTTTCAATATTGTTTGCGGCTGCAAAAGTTTCAGCGTGGATATATTGCTTCATTTCCAGTCAGTGCTTGCTGCTGAAATCCCATAACTTTTCATATTACAAATGTTCTGGGACTTGTTTATTTTTGTCCTGGTTTTGTTGCAAGAGTTGCCCCTCCAGATGGACACAATGGGATAAAGCTGGGGAAACATCACAGAACTATTGAAGCAGAATGATGTGTGGACGGTCCAGTATGAATCCACCACTAATACACTATTGTTGCATCGGTGAGATGTTGCAGAATACACCTGCAAGACAACCAACAGTCTGGAGGGGCGCAGGGCCTTCTTAGTTGGGACACCCAGATTGGACAATTGCTTGCCTAGGGAGGTACCCTTGCAGCTCCTTCACTTCCAGCCTTTTGGAGGATGATGAACATGGTTTGGTTCCACAGCGAGTGTACTCTTAGATTGACCATCCAGGATGAAATGTGAAGAGTATTTGCCATCTCCTTTTTAAAAAAAAGATATTGTTGGTTTGAATTTATGAATCACTTCTTGAGCATTCATCCTGATTTATTTGCACAAAGTTTGCGGGGAGGTAAAACGATATCAGCTATTTATTGAGCATTCATTCTGATTTGTTGGTGCAGGGAGGCTAGATGACATTGCATCAAGCAAATGATATCCCACACTTTTTAGTGCATTCCCTGTCACTTTCCTTATTGCAGAAAGTCTGAGTTTGGGGAGGGGGAGTGAGCTTATTGCACAAGAGTGCCCAATCCATATTATTATTATTATTATTATTATTATGTTGTTGTTGTTGTTGTTGTTGTTGTTGATGATGATGATGATGATGATGATAAGTTTATATCCCGTCCTTTCTCCCAAAGGAGCCTAGAGCACCAAACACATCAATTACACATCAACTAAACATTTTAACAAATAAAGAAAAAACATTCTAAAAACAGTTAAAAACATTCTAAAACACAGTTACATTTAAAAACTTTAATTGTGCAACCTGAATTTGCTGGCATGTGATTGAATCCCACCTGAAAATAGGGACAACCTGGAAGCGCCTTCACTGTAGATTTTATGGTTTGTAGTTGTCAATTCGTTGTGTTCTTACATTTCGGTGTAAGAAAAGTGGAGAAGAAATAATTGAACTAAACAAACTGAATAAAACTGTGCGAATGTAGCATGTTATAAACTAGCCTTCCCTAATTTGGTGCCCTCCAGATGTTTTGGTCCACTGCTGGGGCTGATAGGAGTCGTAGTCCAAAACATCTGGAGGGCACCAAGTTGGGGAAGGCTGGCTTAAATGCAGGACCGGCACCAGGCTGCAATGGGCCCACAAAGGCAGCAACTGTAGCGCAGCGGCACTACCACCACTGTTGGAGGCTTAAATGGGCCCAGCCACATCAGCGGGTTAGTGCACTGTGCATACATGCCCACCATCACCAAAGATGGTGGAAGGGACATGTTGATGCCCCCACTGCCATCTTGGGCAATGGCAAGCATATGTGCTCAGTCAGCTGATGCACCTGGGCCTGTTTAAGCCCCCTTGGAGGTGGTAGTGTGTCATGGGAAGTGGTGCAGACAGCCTGCACTAGTGGAGGTGGGGGTGTTGCCTGGGAGGGTGGCTCCTGCTCTGCAGTCTACACCAGCATTGCTTCGCAGGGCGCATGCCCTGCAACACGATGCCGGCGTGGATCACGGAGTGGGACAACATTTACCCAACCCCTCTCAGCCACAGGAGCCCTCACCTCAGCCAGTGCCAACCTGACCACCCACCAGCACCGGGTCTGTTTAAATAAATAAAAGCTGCCTGGCCACATGCTCAAACACATGTCTCTGCACATATGAGTTCATGATACACCGCGTCAAACACTCAGACCAGTAGAATCTACTCTGACTGGCAGCGGCTCGCCAGGTATCTATGCCAGCCGAGATCGATGCCAGGGGAATGAATTATGGACCTCTTCTGCATGCTCAGCTTGTGCTGCCTGTTCCCTTTCCCAGAGTGCTTGCAAAGCCACACGTGCCCCCCCTTCTGCTTGTGGACCGGCAGCATCACTCATTGCCACCATTCTTCCTTTCCTTCCTCGAGTGCTCCCTCCAGTCCTGAATGCAGCCAAGAGGCCAGGGCCAGAGAGGCTGGCTGGCGCCTTTGTTCTTTCCCCATTGGCTGCCAAAGAATGCCTTACTGTTCGGCTCTCTCCTTGGCATGCTCTCATCGCATGGAAAGTAACTGGAGAGAGAGAGAGAGAGAGAGAGAGAGAGAGAGAGGAGTCCATTGGAATGCATCCCTGCAGAGCGTTTTGCACCCGCCTCCCTCTGGCTACTTTGGGATGCAAGGAGGCTGATGATTGGCTGGTCATGCCTCCCCCTCAGCCCACACCCTTCTGGCCCCTCCCCTCACACATCGCCCTTATACCACATCCAAGGGAAGTACAGCCGCTCAAGCACTACCTCTGGCCCTGAGAGAAACTCTGCCTGCCTGCCTGCCTGGATTGCAAAACAGGGCGTCCTCGAAGATGAAGGCTTCCTTTGCAGCATTGATGGCAGCTCTGCTGTGCGTGGAAAGAGGTAAGGCTTTTAGGTGCCCGGAAAGCTGCCTTCTGCACTGTCAGACCCATCTAGCTCAATATTGGCTGCACGTGCTGGCAGCAGCTCTTCAGGGTTTCAGACCAAGGGTCTCTCTTTCTCTCGGCCTTACCTGGGGATCAAACCAGGGGCCTTTTGCATGCAGAGCCGATGCGCCGTCATTGAGCTGCGGCCCTTCGCCTTGTGACCTGTTTGCTCATCCATGGCCAGGCTAAGACTCAGGGCGTGGGGTGCGTGAGAGAAAGGCAACTGGAGAGGCCAGCATTAAAATGCAAGAAGCGTAGGGCAGGGATTCCCAAACAGTGGCCCCCGAGCTTCACTCTGATGGCCCGCGGCACGTCTGCATTAAACAGTCGCATCGATTTTTAATTGTGTTTGTGTCGCTTTCTCATTCTTTGGATTGCATTTTACCCTATTACAGTGTGAATTCTATGGGATGCGAACTGTATTACAATAAAACCCAATATGAGAACTGAAAGAAGCAATATGAAAACAACTAGAAAAATCATGCAGCACTAAAGTTGCAGTGAAAACGTGAAAATGTGTTACTGTCGCTACAAAAGACAGAAAAGCCATTGCGTGGTCTGCGAAGACCGTTGGCAGTTTTCAAGTGGTCCGTGGGAAACAAAGTTTGAGGACCACTAGTTTGGGGCGTGCCAGTGGCCCAGCTGGGTAATTTTCAACTTAATAGCATTACAGATTTCCCTCCTTTGTTTACTCTGAAATGTGGGCTCCTCCCGTTCATTCTGGTGAGTGGGCCCTAGGAGGTCCACCCCAAAATCCTACTGTGATGGCAGCACCGCTGGGTGACCTTGGGCCATGCCCCATTCCTCATCCTGGCCTACCTCACAGGGTTGTTTGAAGGACAAATGGGATAAAAGGAGTCAGGGGAAAGATACCCATGCCTCCCTGGTCCACTGGAAAGAAATTCATGTAGAGTGCAAGGTTTGTTGGAAATAAAAAGAAGGAAGTGTGGCTCCCCCAACTCCCTTCCTTTGGTGTTCTGTCTTATTGTGTGGTGTTGTGCTTCTCCTGTACAGGGGTGCTGTATCAGGGCTTCTGTCCCAGGCTGCTTGCAATATTTCCCCCAATAAGCCCTCGGCCTTTGACAGTTGCTTCTGTTGGGACGAATTCTGTGGCAAAATCTCCTTGATTAAATCAGTGGCGTTCCAAACGAGAATGATCTAAGTTGGAGCCTGCAGTGCTGCAGGTCATTGCAAATGATGCTGGTCTAGACAGATACTGCAATGGGGATGCGTGAGAATTTCGATTCAGTTCGCATTTCAAACAGAATTTATCAAATTTGCAATTTCCAAAGCAATATGAGAACCGAAACACAGACATCCTTCGAGATTCGCATTGATTAGAATTTTGGGATGCACTTTGCCAACTGAACAACATTTACAAAAATGCATATATTAGGGGAAAGTGTGCATAAAAATGAATATATGAGTGAAAATGACATGCAAAAAGGCAGGAAATGAAGAGAGATGGCTTGCAAAAATGTGAAGCTTTGTCAAAACTGCCTACAAAAATGTGTTTATTTGGAGAAATTCGCACTAAAGTGGTGGAGAATTTTCATGAGGATTTTTTTATTTTAAAAATAGCAGATCGCTGTAGAGAACTGAATTTAACATTGGAAAAATGAGAAACGGAGAGAACTGAAACAGGCAGATTTTTCCATCCGTAATAGATAATAAAGCTGCTTTTGAGATGTAGGAATCAAGTAGAACCAGACTGTGCAGGGGGGTCCAGCAACCAATGGACTTTGAAGCTGCCACTCCTTAGGAGCTACTGTGGATCTCCCTGTTGTTGCGCAACACATATTATGCAGCCACAAGAGTGGCTGTATACTTGAGCCGGCATGGATTTTTCACATTCCTCCATGTTAAATTGAAAATACCTCCGCATGCCATTCCGCTGCTTCCCATAAGCTCATTTCAAAACAGTCTTACAAAACTTGCAGTCCATTTGCTTAGCAACCCACTAAGTTTTCATGGTGTTACACAAAACACTTGGAGAGAACCGAGAGTTCAAAGTGTAAAACAAGAGAAAAAAATCCAGATCTCTCCCCTCCTTCCCCTCCCCTCCCCTCCTCCCTTCTTCCTCTCCTCCCCCTCTTCCTTCCCCCCTGCCCACTCCTCCTCCCTCCCTCAGAGGCACATGTTACCAAATTCTTCCAAGCTACACAGCAAGTGGATTGGACTGTGAAAAACCAACCCAAATGGTGTTTGCATTTTGACCAATTTGTAGGGCAGTACAATATCTCAGAGAGGAGGTCAGGTCTCCTGCTCCCGTGGTGCATTCACTATAGCTGCCCAATTTCCCTGCTTTTTAAAGTTTGGTAGAAATATCTGTGGGCTATAGGAACGTTCTTAAACCACAAGGTTTTTTTGCCTATTTGTGAATTAACAATGAAGCAAGGCAGTTCGTTTTATAGACAATCTCTATCCATTTCTATTACTCAGAGTACAGAAGCCAAGTTTCTTTCCAGGAATATGCTGGTTGTCTGAATGAATCCTCTGTAAAAACAGGAGAGCCAGCTAGGTTTAGCAAGATAGTAAAGAATGGATAATCAGAATGATAGCTCAGGAAGCTGCTTTATACCGAGTCAGACCATTGGTCCATCTAGTTCAGTACTGTCTACACTGACTGGCAGTGGTTCTTGAGGGTTTCAGGCAGGATTCTCACCCAGCACTACGTGGAGATGCTGAGGATTGAACCAGGGACTTCCTGCATGCAAACCACGGCCTTTCCCCAAATGTTGCCACAGTTAATGTAAGAGTTCTCTATCTTGTTGTTCCATAAATAGAATCATCATAAGAACAAACACTGTTGGTCCATATCTTGTTTTCTGATCATGTTGGCCCATAAATAGAATCATTATGATAGCAAACACTGCAAGAACAATAGTAATAGGTGTGCAGACCACAAAAAACACAGCAAAAGTTAAATCTGTGGCACGTGGTGGTTTGAATGAACACACGTGGCTCATGCAAGGACACCTTGGAACACCTTTGTTGTAAACTGCTCAGAGAGCTTCGGCTATGGGGTGGTATATAAATGCAATAAATAAACAAACGGGAGCCTCCTGGTCTCTGCCATTTTTCAGAAAGAAAACAATAGCAAGACCCAAAATATAAAAATGGTACTATAGTGTACTCACAGTGCCTCTAGAACAGAGCACAGAGGTCAGCAACTGGCAGCCCAGGACCAAAATCAACCCACCACATTTTAAAAAAAACAAAACAATTTTTGCCCATCCTTATTCCCAAGGCTGCCAAGTGGCTGATAAGCCCTTTCTCTCCTTCCATCTCTGGCCCCTGAAATAGCTCGAGGGGTGGGATGAAAGGGAAGAAAGAGTTGTGTTTGTACAAAAGAAGGAACCACAAATGGGCGCCGGATCTGCTTCTTTAAATCTGGGTCAGTCTCAGGTATGCAACCCTTCGCCTCTTGGTACCGTCCAGATGTTTTGGCACAGCCGATAGTCAGGGAATGATGTCCGTTGGCATCTAAATCATCTGGCAAGCACCAGGCTGGGGAAGGCTGCCATGACGGAGGAAGTGAGGGTAAGAGAGGGTGTGTGTGTGTGACTGTGACAACAGTAGGGGCTTGAGGATAAGTGGAACCCTCCCTGTGCCCCACTTATCTCCCCCAAGCACCCCACCAGCAACAACTTTGCTCACTGTTGCCTGAGAAGAAGAGCCCTCTGGGTGGGATGGAAACAGCACTCAGGGAGACAAGCTGCGGGCACAAGGAGGGTTCAGCACCCACTATGTATGTCCCCCCTTTGCTTAAAATAATCACCTCTCAGATCACCCATTGGTCCCCGTTGGCACTCTCCCCAGGCTACACCCCCTCACTATTCCTACTTCCCACTTTTCTTGAGTGTTTTCACCTGGCTGGGACGTGGCTTGGAACTCTGGTAGCTCCTCTCGCTTGCCTGGGTGGACAGAGGGTGCTGTGAGTGTCTGTAGAACCTAGCTTGCTGTCCAGAGGTAACATTTACTCTCATTGTTCCGCCCACTTTTGAGTCTGGCCCCGCCTACTGTTGCCATGTGGCCCTTGGCAGATGGCCAGGAGAAACTGTGGCCCTCGAGCCGAGGAAGGTTCCCCACCCCTGTCACACATGATTGGGATAAGCTTGGGCTTAAAACGAGGGACCCACTACTGCCGTGTGCAGCCTGAGCAGCCTCAGAAGGAAGGACAATTGATCCATGCCCTGGATTTTGCTTTGTTTTTTCTTCTTACTCTTATTGAATTTCTTAGTTTCCCATCTGGCTGGCTATCCAGCCACTCTGGGCGACGTACAAAATAAACACACAGATACAATAAACATTAAAAATCTGTTTTTTGGGAGAGGGAGAGGGTGGCCTGCAATTATGTGGGGCTGTTTTGGTTTTGTTCAGGGCGGTGGCCTGAGCATCCAAGGAAGGAGCGTCATAGCTGTGATTCACAGTGCTTGTGGCCATCTCTCTCCTTTGTCCGTGTGCCTGAAGGCGTGGCAAGGAGTCGCTGGACGGGCGCCACAGAAGCAAAACAGACTGCTTTTCCTTTCCATGATTTCAATATTGCTTTTCAGGATCACAGATCCTCCACCTCAGAGGCAAAAAGAGTAAAACAACACACAAAAAATTCATGGCACAATTTAAAGCAATGCATAGTTTAGCCCATCAAATATAGAACAGAATATAGGAAGTCAGAATATTGGTCCATCTAGCTTAGCATGGTCTACACTGACTGGCAGCAGCTCCCTGGGTTTTAGGCAGGGAGTCTCTCCCAGCTCTGCCTGGAGACTGAACCTGAGAATGTCTGCAGGCAAGCAGGGAGCTTTAAACAAGGCATCAGATTGCAAAAACTATCTACAAACACCACAGCCAGCACCTTTGTTCTCTGATACCAGCTGTAACAGCTTTATGGCTCACTATCCTGCCCCCTCCCCAAGATGGGTCATTTTTCAAAATTGGGAGTGCCTGATGGTCCATTGTTCATCATGACAGACAGAGTAAAGGGATTAAAAGATTCACCCAAACCCAGTCGTTTGTTTGGCTCACAGCAAATCTTTGTGGAGCTATAAAGTAAGAAGGTTTGAAGCAAATGTTGCCAGTTTTTTCCACTGGCCTGTGCTCCTCTGCCTCAAGTGGTCGTTTCTTTGGCAGGGATGCTCTTGCTTTCCTCCACACTGCAAAAAGCTTCAATTGTTGATTCCTGCAGAACAGGGCATTCTCTCTCCCTTGATGTGTTGGGACATGCAGCAGCCATGGGAGAAGTCATACTAGGGTACCAAGGTTTACGCTTGCATAAAATCATGCCCCTCCTTTCCTAGGAATGCTCTCTCTCTAACTCCAGATGAACGGATGCTGTCTGAATCACTGCTTAGGCCAGGTGCAGGGAACCTTTGGCCCTCCAGATGTTGCTGAACTACAACTCCCACCATCCCAGGCCATGGGCCATGCTGGCTGGGGCTGATGGGAGTTGTAGTTTAGCAACATCTGGAGCAGAGCTTGGAAAAGTTACTTTTTGAACTACAACTCCCATCAGCCCAATCCAGTGGCCATGCTGGCTGGGATGATGGGAGTTGTAGTTTAAAAAAAGTAACTTTTCCAAGCTCTGATCTGGAGAGCCAAAGGTTCCCTGCGCCTGGCTTAGGGAATAGCATTCTGCACATAATCAGAGGTATGATCAGTGACTGAGCCCTGGCATTCAAAACAAGTCCAGGGCCTGAGTACATAACCATGCAACAGAAAGTGAGGACAGCCTGTTCTTCACCTTACTAGATACACAGTAGAGACTGGTGGCTCCGTTGTCAGCAGGGCCGTGAATCCGCTCCAGGTTTTAGTTTGCAATATCAAGGAGCCACCAGCCTCTACTGCTAACAGAGGACTGGGTGATTTTACAGCCCTCCTCTCTGACTAAGCGTTCTCTGTTTTCTGCTCTCTGTCTGTAATCCAGGACCAACTAAGGTGCCTTGCTCAATCGGTGGCAGGTCGCCCTGTTGCATGTGGAAGGGACCAGGTTGATCCCCTGGTATTGCCACCCCAAAAGGGTTTGGGCTACTGGACTTTAGGCCTGGGATTTTGGAGAGCTGCTGCCGGCCGGAGTACACAGGACTGGTCTAAAGGCTCTGACTCAGTCTAAGACTGCTTTACTTGTTCAGAATGTAGTAATGGGAGAGAAAGCGATGGGCTGAGAGAGGGGGAAATTCTCAAGCAAAGGGTCGCCTTCTGTCGCTTGCACACAGAAGCTCCCCACATTTAACCCTTGGTGCCCCCAGTCAAATGACCTTAAGAAAGCGAGCTCAGAAAGGCTTCTCTGTGCCCGAGAGCATCTGCCAGTTCGGTCTCATCTGCACTATGCATTTAAAGCACTACGATGCCACTTTAACGGCGATGGAGTTGCTTGGGAAAAGGGAATGATTGTTCAACTGCTCTGAAAACTAGCTCTTTGAGGGGAACACGAGGGGGGAGGTCTCCTAACAACTCTCGGCAGCCTTAACAAACGACAGTCTCCAGGATTCTCGGAGGGGGGGAGCCATCGCTGCTTGAAACGGCATGATAGTGCTTTAAATGCATTGTGCAGATGGGGCCTCAGTAAGCCGAGAAGTGGTGCCAACGGTCTGAGTTGGTGGCTGTTTAACCTTTGCTTCAGTATGCAATGTTAAAGGTGGCAGGGCGTTTCTTGCAAGCAGGTCAGGGTCAAATGAAATATTTCCCAAGAAGCGGTAGCCGAGGGACGGCATGCTCGCCCTGCTGCTGTTTGTGCACTCAGAATCACCCTCTGCAAGATCCTTTTCTGCCTCCACATGAGGAAATATATCTTTGGCGGGGAACGCAATTTTATTCATGTATTTATTTATGTTCAGGCCCTTTGTTTCTATGGATACAATCAATTTTTTAAGGAGAGACCTTATCCCGGTCTGCGGTCTGTGTTGGAATTGCTTGTTAAGGCGCCTTTGAAGAGGTTTCTTTTTTGAAAAGCTGTTTTCAAAGATGTTTCGTTTGAATGCTTTAAAAGATGCTTGCTTTGAATATATTTCAAAGTCTTTTGTTTTCAGCTATTTTAAGATGTGTTTTTAGT
This sequence comes from Rhineura floridana, assembly GCF_030035675.1. NCBI lineage: Eukaryota > Metazoa > Chordata > Lepidosauria > Squamata > Rhineuridae > Rhineura > Rhineura floridana. Next base: position 318,485,047 of record NC_084480.1, on the reverse strand, counting down.
GTTTTTGTTGGCTGCCCTGGGCTCCTTCTGGGAGGAAGGGCGGGATATAAATCCAATAAGTAACTAACTAACTAAACAATAAAATAGGGGGGGGGAAAGAAAGAAAGAAAGAAAGAAAGAAAGAAAGAAAGAAAGAAAGAAAGAAAGAAAGAAAGAAAGAAAACTATCAAAGGATATTGCCACCCTGGGCTCCTTCTGGAAGAAATGGCAGGATATAAATCCAATAACTAACTAAATAAGAAAGAAAGAAAGAAAGAAAGAAAGAAAGGGGGCATTTTGGGGCTGTCAAGTGGCAGGAAGAAAAGGCTGGAGCAGCTCTTTCCCCCCTCCCCCGTCTCTCTTCCAATCATCTCTGCAGCCTTTAAGGCCGCTTTTCATTCTTTTTTTAAATTGGCCCTCAGAAACCGGTTTGTTTTGTGGGTTCAGTTAAATCTTACATAGTCCAGAAGAGACATGCAAGCTCCAGAGCATTCGAGGCTTCTGAAACTATGCACTGGCAGCTTCCCAGCACTAATTGCTTCCCACAAGATGCCTCCTTGGGAGCAAGGCTACACGTCAAGGGATAGCCACCCAAAATAACCCTGGGCACAATTTGGGAGACTGTAGTGGCCCATAGCAGAAAAGGTAGCCTCTCAGGTGGATTTTTATTATTATTATTATTATTTATTTCATCTGTTGGTCGCCTCATACCCAACGGTCTCTAGGCGACTTACAAAAGATTTGCAAACATACCATATAAAGCAGATTTTAGAACATACAACACAATTTCAAAAGCATGCAACACAAAAACTTAAAAGCCAAATCAAAGAAACTTAGCAAGACAGCACACCTCAAGGTCAGCGCACCATGTGAAAAGGAAGGTCTTTGCCTGGCGCCTAAAGATGGATAAAAAAGGGGCCAGGCATGCCTCTCTGGGGAGAGCATTCCACAGCCAGGGGCCACCACTGAAAAGGCCCGTTCTCGTGTCGCCACCCTCTCAGCCTCCCATGGAGGCGGCATACACTTAAGCCACTTAAGGCTTTATAGCTCAAAACCAGCACTTTGAATTGAGCCTGGAAACTAATTGGTAGCCAGCGCACCTTGCCAGAATTGGTGCTATATGCACCTACTGACCCCAGTCAGAAGTCTGGTTGCCAAATTCGGCATTAGCTGGAGTTTCTGAACCATCTTCAAAAGCGACCCCACATAAACACATTGCAGTGGCCTAACCTAGAGGTTACCATAAGAACGTAAGAACATCAGAAGAGCCTGCTGGATCAGGCCAGTGGCCCATCTAGTCCAGCATCCTGTCCTCACAGTGGCCAACCAGGTGCCTGGGGGAAGCCCACAAGCAGGACCCGAGTACAAGAACACTCTCCCCTCCTGAGGCTAGAGCATAGACAACCAGAGCATAGACAACCAAAGTTAGGCTATCTCTGTCCAGACAGGGGCGCAACTGGGCCACCAGTTGAAGCTGATGGAAGTCACTCTGGTTCAAGTGACAATGATGGATCCAGGATACTCTCAAGTTACGAACCTGCTCTGTCAGAGGGAGTGTAACCTCATCCAGAGCAGGCCACAAGCCATCCATCTGGTCTAGAGAACCACCCACTAACACTGCTTCAATTTTGTCTGGATTAAGCTTCAGACAGAAAGAGATCCAAATCGTGAGATTGTTCCCTGTCTGGGAGTTTCAGATCACCCACGCCTTTGCCCCACGTGCCTGTATGCATACTGTATTCTTTGGTGCCTCTTATTACCAAAGCTTCCTTTCTCCCACACACAGCAGTGCACCAGTTTTAATCTCTCCCCGACGCCATGCTCTGCACAGGCACTCATTAAGTCCTGCAGCCGCCTTTTGCTTTTGCAAACATCTGCCCACAGAGTATTACCACCCGGAGTAGCCTGTTGACTGAGCCATTGTATGATGCGGTGATTATATTGGCTGTCTTTGGAGAACAACATTGGGAGGGTCGCTCAGGGCTGGCTCCAGAGGGTGGTGACTAGATCAGGCGCAAGCCTGGAAACTGAGGCAAGCCCAAGGGGTCCCTGCCACAACAGCACTGAACACGAGAGCAGAGGAGTCCTCTTGGAAATCAGACCACAAGCCCGTTTTGTCCACAGTGGTCAACTAGATGCCTCCGGGAAGCCTGGAAGCGTGGCCTGAGTGAAACAGTAATTGGCATTCAGAGGCATACTGCCTTTGACAGTGGACATAGCCATCATGGCTAGTAGCCATGATAGCCTTCTCCTCCTCTATGAATTTGTCGTCCAAAGTTGGTGGCCATCACTGCCTCCTATGGGAGAGACTTCCATAGTTCAGTGATGTGCTATGTGAAGATGTACGTTCTTTTGTCAGTCCTGAATCTTCCAACAGTCAGCTTCATGGCATGTCCAGGAGATCTGGTATTATGAGAAAAACTTCTCTTTGTCCACTTTCTCCATACCATGCAAAGTAAGAGGTGGCTTGTGAGAATTCTCAATTTATAAGACCCCTTTCTTCTAGAAGAAGAGGACCCTCTGAGGATGATGGCATGAAGAACCCTCAAAATCTGAATCCTCCATTCTGCTCACAGATATGCTTTTTTAAAAAAACTTAACAATAGGTTTTTTTTTTAGCAGGGGGGAATGGTCCCAGATAGGAACAGGGGAGAAATTCAATTCAGTTTGCATTTGAAGCTGAATCTATCAAATGTGCACCTTATTTATTTATTTGTTTATTTATTATTTGATTATATCCCACCCTTCCTCCCAGCAGGAGCCCAGGGTGGCAAACAAAAGCACTAAAAAGACTTTAAAACATCATAAAAATAGACTTTAAAATACATTAAAACAAAACATATTTAATTTTTTTTAAAGCTTTCAAAACATCTAAAAAAACACAAGATTAAAAAACATTTTTTAAAAAAGGTTTAAGAACATATTAAAAAGCAATTCCAACACAGACGTAGACCTTCTGAAATAATATGAGAATCAAAAAACAGCCATCCTTCAAAACCTGCACTTCATCAGCTCCCACAGGTAGTACATGCCCTGGTCACCTCTCGATTAGATTACTGTAATGCACTCTACGTGGGGTTACCCTTGAAAACGGTCCGGAAACTACAACTTATTCAAAATGCGGCGGCTCGATTACTCACGAACAGTCGTAGCCGGGACCACATCACGCCAGTGTTGTTCGATTTACACTGGCTTCCAGTTGTTTTCCGGGCCCAATTCAAGGTGTTGGTATTAACCTTTAAATCCCTACACGGTCTCGGCCCAGTTTATCTAAAGGAGCGCCTACAATGCCACCAATCATGCCGCCTGACAAGATCGGCCACACAAGGCCTTCTCTCAGTCCCACCAACCAAAGCAGCTAGGTTGGCAGGCACTAGAGAGAGGGCCTTTTCAGTGGCGGCCCCCACCCTCTGGAACTCCCTCCCACAAGATCTTCGGCACATCTTCGGCCTTAAAGACCTGGCTTTTTCAACAGGCTTTCGGGACTTCTGGGGAGGCTTAATATTTTTCTGTTTTAAATGCCTCCTATTATGTATTGTTTGCTCTTATAATTTATATTATTTCACTGTATTTTTGTATTGTATTCTGCCATATTTATTGTATGTACGTCGCCTAGAGTGGCCACTGGCCAGATAGGCGACACATAAATTACATTTATTATTATTATTATTATTATTACCTGAATTTTGCAACGCAGTTCTCCAATCAATCTTTACAAAAATGAATATATATGGAGAAAGTGTGTATACAAATTAATATATTAGTAAACATATTGTGCCAAAATGCATTCTGAGGAGAATTTGCTTGCAAAAATGTGTACATTAGCCAAAGCTGTATAAAAAATGTATTTATTAGGAGAAATTTGCACTAAAATGGTGAAGAATTTTCATGAGGATTTTTAAACAAAAATGTGCAAATTGCTTCAGAGATGTGGAGAACCAAATTTCAGACTGGAAAAAGTAGAAACTGAGAGAAACGAAACTGAGAGACCCTTCCATCTCTACTCCCAGGGCAACTGGTAGAACTACAAAGTGGAATCTTGGTGCGATTCCAGCTACCAGCAATCTTAATTTGCCCAGAGGGACGTGTGCTAGTTTTAATATGCACATAAACAACAGTTCTTTCTAAGAGATTGCGGGCAGGGCAAAGGATCCAATCTACATACTGCTCAGAGTATGCACAGAAGGATTTCTCAAGGTCCTGTCAAGAAGAGATCTAAAGGATCTGCTTCAGGGACCTGTGCATCTTTTAAGTACCTAGCAACACCCCCTGTAGATAGCAAGGCTGACAAAGGTTTTGCAGTGCTGTGGCTAGCTGGGGCAAACTGCACCAGCTAGGGATGGTCTGATGGAGTATGAAGCAGGTTCTTGTGTTCATGTACGTCCAGGAGGAGTTGTTGCATTTAAAAAGACCCCAACAGGGCTTGAAAGGGCGGAATGATTTTCATTGTTCTACAGAATGGGCCCAACTGAAATAAACAAGAGTGATGTAAGGGCAGAGAAATCTCAAACGAGGGTGAAGGTGGTGCACTGAAGAGCTGTTCTTACAAAGGGCAAGCACAGTGGCAATGTGTTTTCCCCCCTGAGTCTAGGAAACAAATGATTATGTGATAATACAACCTTCCCTTAATGCAAAGAGGAAGCAAACAGATACTCCTTGAGGACTCACGGAGTTTAACAATGTGTAAGCACAGAATTCTTCCTCAGGCTAGATTTTTTTAAAAATGCAGAAAAAATGGTTTCTTGCAGAGAGCATAGTGTTTAGCTTATTTTCACTTGTTTAAACATTCAGCCCAAGAAAGAATTCTGTGTAACTCAAATGTTTACATACCATATTATTGGGAGAAATTCTCCCCGAAATGCTGAATCTCAGCATTGTGAACACATTGTGAACCTCAGCTTACTTTAATTATGAGATCAGTTTAGAGGCCCTGTGAGTTTTGTCCTTCTGGACCAGGACGGCTGCCTTGTTTTTGATCATCTTTAACTTGAGCTGAATCCACACACACTTGCATGTTGATCACCTGATGGTGACAATGGCAAGTGATGACTTGTGTTTGTGAAATGGCCATCGGAGGTCAAACACCAGAGTCAGTGCTTTTGTATTTATCTCTTATTTCCCTCAAGTGAAACACTTTGCTTTGGGGGACATTCTGTATCAATTAGCATGCAAAGAGATCTCGAGTGATGTACAGACTGGCCATTGTTGGAGAAAATGCTGAAGGCTAAATGAACTACTTGCCTCTTACCTTATCAGTATGTCCTGATAACTATTTTTTCCCAGAAAGAAATTCCTCTTAAAGAACTCCTCAAGTAATCTGAGTGCTCAAAGCACAGCACATACGTTATTGCAGTAATCCTCATAAGAACCCTGTAATATAGCCCATTATAATTATCCTCACAATTCTTTACTGGGAGTGGGAATGCTCATTAGGCATTATTCAGATGTCCAAATTTAGCAATAATGAGATATTAAAATTTGTGAGATTTGGTGTGTGTCATGTGTAGATGATGCCAAACCACCAGCACTATGAAATCATGAGGACTAGTACATTTCCTTTGAAAGAAAGAAAAAAAATTGGATCTCCTTACACCTCTGAACTGGGGCAATGCACCTCTTTCATGCACCTGTTTTACTGTGCGTGTCTAATGAAGGTTTTTGTGGAAACTTTTGCAGTTGCCTCTCTGGCGTGCTTCTCATGTGACAACGCGGACTCCAACTGGGGTTGCATGAATATCAAGACCTGCGATGACAGTGAGAAGTACTGCATCACAAAATATTTTGGTGGTGGCATTGGTAAGTGGTTTTGCAACACTGATGTTCTTAGGTCCTATCATTCAGGGACATCCCAAACACTGACATCCTTGTTAAGCTAAACATGAATCTCTTTGCTGCCTGCCTGGCACTGTGAAAAGAATGTGGTTGATCAGGACGTAGCAAGCCACAATATGTGGCAGCCGGTCACCTGTGGGGCTTAGTAGGTCTCAGATTGTGCAGGTGGGCACAAGGCTCAGTGTCAGCAAAGCACCTGCTTCCCACGCAGAAAGTCAGGCTCACACATGTCCTAGCATTGATTTCAAGAGGGTAGCTGGGTGGGTAAAGATCTCCACTTGAGACGATTGAGAGATCCTGCCTGTTAGACTATAGATCACTGGGCTAATATACAATGGATGAATCCTATACACTAATAGCAAACTCCATCTGTGCATAAGAGGGAGTTCTCAGTAGGCTCGGTGGGGCAGGGTTGTAGAAGTTTAAAAAACACTTATCCTTAGGGGGAAATCCCTACAGCCCTTCCCCAAACCCCTAGTCCAATGAGGACTGAGCATGCTCAGTGGCCACTGCATGTTGGTTGCGTGTTGAGGAGGAGGGCAGGAAGCCCAGGGAAAACCAGGAGGGGGCTGGAAAGCAGTCTTGGAGAAGAGGGCATGGGTGGCTGGAACCCTGATCAGGAGCACACCACATGACAACATTTTGTTGCAGGTCCTGCCTGTGTGATCTAACTAAGGGCCAAACTGGGCACAACACCGTTCACAGAGTTAGCAATTTATAGGGATAGAGTTGGGTTGTGCCACCCACCTGAAGCCTCTAATTATGCCCTTGCTTCTAATGTGCTGCATGCATTCAAAGGGTGAGCAAGCCTGGAGTGAGTTGAGAGAGAGAATGAGAATCAGCCGGCCCTTGTAAAGTCATTGGCATATACCCAGTTCCCATGGATCGATAAGCTATGACAAACAGCTTATTGGGACTGAGCAGGATGCCATGCTCGCCACTCAGTGCCTCTCTCTTTGCTCCTCTGGCTTGAGCAGCAATCCATCTGTCTTGGGTTGTTGTGACATCTGAACTCAAGGTCATAGTTTGTTTCTCCTGAGCAAACCATGGCTGTAAAACCAAGGTTTGTTCATTCACATGTAATGATAAACCATGGCTCATCATTACATGTGAATGAGGCCGTTGTTAGCCGATATCCATCCATCCATCCAGCCAGCCAGCCATCTGGCTGGCATGCATTATGTTTTCCATAAATACATTGTGCTCAAAATAGCTCACAGAATGTAGATACAATAATGGCATAATAGCCATAATAATACAGAATTTAAAAATAGCACTACAGTAGAAAATTTGCAGTTCGACAGCTCTCCCATTTTTAACCCTAAAAGTCAGAGGGCACACCCTCATTCTGGCAGAGAGTCCGTTAAGAAGTCTCCAATGGATGGAGCAGGGCACATGGAAACTGCCAGTCCAGATGGCGGGGGGGGGGGGGGAGAGCAGCCACGCTCTCCTTTCCTGGAATTTGAAATCAGGCAACCCAACTAGCAGTGGTCTCAATTTCACTGGGAAAAGTCCCTTGTTCTAGAAAGAAACACAAGGGTTGCAATCTTTTCCTAAGGCACTGTAGTTGCGCCTTGAGGAGCAACTTGCTGCGGAGGGGCCGTTAAATAAGTGATCAATGTTTATCTCCATAATGTAAAAGGTGTGAGATGCTGGCTGCTTCTTGCACATCAAGCTGCTCTGAAAAGCGCAAGGGGAGGCCAGGGCAGGTTTTCTGGTTCGCAGCCCTAAGCAATAGAGTATGGGGGAGAGCCATAGCACGGCGGCAGAGCATCTGCCTTGCAGAAGGTTTTGGGTTGAATCCCTAATGGCATCTCCAGGTAGGGCTGGGAATATCCCCTGCCGGGATTGCAGCTGCCAGTCAGTGTAGCCATTACTGGGCTAGACTGACCAATGGTCTGACTTCATATAAGGAACCTTCCTGCGCTCCTATAGAGCGGCCTGTTTGAACTGTCTCCTTTTGAAGGAATTAAACAGGGCCCATTTCCTTCTTTTTCTCTGCAGGAGAGAAGCATAAGCAGTCCATCAGCAAGGGATGCTCTCCGAGCTGCCCGCAAGGAGGAGTGGACCTCGGCCTGGTGGCGCTCTCCGTCAAATGCTGCGAAAGCAGCTTGTGCAACATCAGTGGGGCCGTCAGCGTGAAAGGCAGCTCCCTGATCCTGGTTGTGGGCACCTTGGCCAGTTTCCTCTACATCTTTGGAGCCAAGCTGTAGGAGGGGGGGTGGGGGCTTCTGGTGCCAAAGAAAGCCTTCCTTCCAGGGAGAACCCTAGACCTTTTCCGTGCAAAGCTGCATGTCAGTGGAGTCATGCGCATGCGTTCCCATGCACTGCCTGTGAACTTTGGTGACCTTACAACAGCCCTGGTCCTTTAACTTCTGGGTCCAGGAGGGGCAAATGACCCCTTCTCCCCCAAACGATTCCTGAGCTGCTCTTTTGTCCCAATTACAGAGCAGTGCAGGGATAACTTATGAGTAAGCCCACCATGCCGCCTGACAAGATCGGCCACACAAGGCCTTCTCTCAGTCCCACCAACCAAAGCAGCTAGGTTGGCGGGCACTAGAGAGAAGGCCTTTTCAGTGGCGGCCCCCACCCTCTGGAACTTCCTCCCACAAGATCTTCGGCACATCTCTTCCCTGAATATATTCCGCAAGGCCTTAAAGACCTGGCTTTTTCAGCAGGCTTTCGGGACTTCTGGGGAGGCTTAATATTCTTCTGTTTTAAATGCCTCCTGTTATGTATTGTTTGCTCTTATAATTTATATTATTTCACTGTATTTTTGTATTGTATTCTGCCATATTTATTGTATGTACGTCGCCTAGAGTGGCCACTGGCCAGATAGGCGACACATAGGCCAGATAGGCGACGCAGAGGAGAACTCCCCAAGTCCCCACAAGTAGACCCACTTGTGTGAAAAGGCAGCCCAGCCTCTTACTCAAAAGTGTCTACCACTGGGGCAGCGAGTAAAACAGCTGGTAGGCAAGCGCCCCATCTTGCTTACCTATAAGTTGATGTATTCATGAGTAAGCATCCACAGCCTGCCATTTTGATTGGCAAGGATAACATCCCTGATGGTTTTAATCTTTATTTTGTTGGGAACTGCTTGCTAAATACATTCTTTTAGATGGTAGGGACATTACATGTATGCTGTCTCTCTCTTTTTTTGCAAAGTACAGAACACTCTGCAAGAAAACCTGGAAAAGGAGCCCTAATCAGGGACCCTGACCATACAGGACAGGGTATGGACCACAACAGCTTTTGGTGTGAGGAACCTTTGGCCCTCCAGATGTTGCTGAACTTCATCTCCCATCATTCCCAGCAAGCATGACCAATGGCCAAGGATGATGGGAGTTGTATTTCAGCAATATCTGGAGGGCCAAGGGGTTGGTCTTGATGCCTTTCTTGTCTCCTTCCAACTCTACTATTCTGTGATTCTCCCAGCTAGTCTGGGGAGAATTGGCTAATATGGACACACAGACTCCTAGAAGGTGTTTTTGGCCTGGAAAGGGTTAATATTTTCCCTGAACAATGCTGCCCTCTTGAGGCTATATTTATACATGCAGAGTTTATTGGCAATTAGGAGATTGGTAACTTTTTAAAGAATACACAAAATCTTTTGCGCTAAATATAGGCAGTCAACTTCCAAAAGAATGAAAGCGTTCCTAATACTTCTAAATTTTTTCTTTTCATTTTTAAAAATGGCCCCATTTATTTCGCTTTGTATCACCCCAGGGTTGTTTGCGGAGCAATCCTAAATAGCTTTACTCAGTTGTAAGTCCTGCAGCTTTCAATGTGGAGCAGGCAAGTGTGTTTAGGAAGCTTTGCTGCCTGCATTTCCTAAGCGCTTCCTGAGGCCAAGCATATAACCCCAGCCCAAGGGGAAAAGAAGGGCCCAAGGGAGAATTCTGTTATTCAAAGAACTGATTGTAACCTGGTATTTTATATTCCCTTTCTATGTAAAGTGTGTATTTTTCACCAAGGTCTCTGAACCGGAATAAAAACCTGATCCAAACCCTACATGCGTTTTTTTTGTTTGCGTGGTTGTAAGTAAGCAGTTTATTTTCATGGGGGTTGATGTTGCAGTCACCAAATTATTAAAAAATATCAAAGAAGATATTAAAATTGCAAGGGATGAAAAGGCCGTCTCTTGGCTGCGAGGCAAGCTGGAAAAAAGCACTTAGCAATTAGGTTTCATGGCAACTTCCCCCTTGACTGGGGGAGAGCTCAAGCTGCGGGGGCCATATGTGGCCCTGAACACCTCTCCCATCAGGCCCTTGGGATTCTCACCAGGCCACACCCCCTTCTCGGCCATGTTCCTTCTCCCCGGACATACCTCTTTCACATCCTGTTTGAGTGTTTTCACCTGGCCGGAATTTGTTTATTTATTTATTTATTGCACTTGTATACCGCCCCATAGCCGAAGCTCTCTGGGTGCTTTACAGCAACCAAAAACTTTAAAACAAATATACAATTTAAAACATATTTTAAAAACAATTTAAAACACAATTTAAAAATATAAAACAATTTAAAACACATGCTAAAATGCCTGGGAGAAGAGGAAAGTTTTGACCTGGCACCGAAAAGATAACAGTGTTGGCACCAGGCGCACCTTGTCAGCAAGATCATTCCATAATTTGGGGGCCACCACTGAGAAGGCTCTCTCCATTTTTGCCACCCTCCGAGCTTCCCTTAGAGTAGGCACCCAGAGGAGGGCCTTTGATCTTGAATGTAGTGTACAGGTGGGTTTGTATCAGGAGAGGCATTCCATCAGGTATTGTCCTAAGCCATGTAAGGCTTTACAGGTCAAAACCAGCACCTTGAATCGAGCTCAGAAACATACAGGCAGCCAATGCAAGTGGGCCAGAATTGGTTTTATATGTTTGGAACGTCTGGTCCCTGTTACCAATCTGGCTGCTGCATTTTGCACAAGCTGCAGTTTCCGAACCATCTTCAAAGGCAGCCCCACGTAGAGTGCATTGCAGTAATCTAATTTGGAGGTTACCAGAGCATGGACAACTGAAGCCAGGTTATCCCTGTCCAGATAGGGACATAGTTGGGCCGCCAACCGAAGTGTAGAAGGCACTGTTATGAGGAATCAAAATATTGAGGATTTTTAATCTTTGATTCATCTCAGTGAACCAGAGTTTGAAAAGGCCTGCAACAGCAAAGATTCCTGGGAAACAGCCCCTCTGTGACCTCTGAGTACATATCTTGCAATGCCTGAAGGTATAGATTTCCTGACTCCCATGGAAATTTAGATTTGTCACCTAGTAAGAATAGGCGCTCCTTTCAAACAAAGGAAATGCTTATGATAATCTAGGCCATCAGGAGGAAACAGAATAGCTCTTTTCAAACTAGGAGGTGTTGTGCATTTCTAAGCCTTTGGAGAAGACAGGATAAACTCCTGTCAAAGAAACAGTTTTACACAAGGATTATGATAATCTTAACCTTGGGGAATCATCAGGAATCTACAGCAGGGAGATCACACCTATCATCCGGGAACTTATCAGGAAATGAGTGGGTTCCCACCTTCCTGATCACATTTACTTTGGGTTTACTTTGGGGTCAGTTTAGTTAGGAAAAGATATAAAACATGAGGAGTGAGAAGGGGAGGGGGGAGTTCCTCTTCTGGAGGGCTCCAGCAACGCACTCTAGTATCATTGGGACAATTTCAGAGCTATGGATTTGGGTAAGAACTTTCAAATCTGGCGCTGGTTACAAAGGGCGGAGCTTTTGCTCATTGGACTAGATATGAAAGGTCTCTCTCAGTTTTAGGCTTGCAGCAACTCTCCAGGAAAGGTATATGCAACTATCTGGGCCTTTTTCTTTCTTTCTGTGTGGGTGATCTTAATGTGAAAGTGTTTATAGGGCTAGTCTCTTTGCTTTAGTCTATCCAGTGTTGCTGAATGAATGAATGAATAATAGTTAGAAAACTACTCATTGTTAACTGCAATTGTAAACTGCAATATTTTTCCTTGTTCCTTCTCTTAATAAAACCACTCTTTATTTTACTTTCAGTGTATGCGTTATTGGGTTAAGGGTAAAATTACACATGCTCTGGGGGTGACGTGCGTGTAACTCCAGCAAAAGATCCTGCTGCACTCTCAATAGGGGAACTTGCATTTCTAGGGAGCTATGCTCATGAGGAAGCTCAAGGTCCTGTTGTAACAGCACTCTGTGCCACCAAGGCTACCTGAGCCTCAAGTGACAGAGATGGTTCTAGGAGAACCCCCAAGCTACGAACCTGCTCCTTCGGGGAGTGCAACCCCATCCAGAACAGGTTGGACATCCACCATCCGCTCAGAAGAACCACCCACTAACAGCATCTCAGTCTTGTCTGGATTGAGCCTCAGTTTATTAGGCCTCATCCAGTCCATTGTCGCAGCCAGGCACCAGTTCAGCACATTGACAGCCTCACCTGAAGAAGATGAAAAGGAGAAGTAGAGCTGTGTGTCATCAGCATACTGATGGCAACACACTCCAAAGCTCCGGATGACTGCACCCAGCGGTTTCATGTAGATGTTGAACAGCATGGGGGACAGAACTGACCCCTGCGGAACCCCATACTGGAGAGTCCAGGGTGCCGAGTAATGTTCCCCAAGCACCACCTTCTGGAGGTGACCTGCCAAGTAGGAGCGGAACCACCGCAATGCAGTACCTCCCACTCCCAACTCAGCCAGTCTCCCCAGAAGGATACCATGGTCGATGGTATCGAAAGCCGCTGAGAGATCAAGGAGAATCAACAGAGTCACACTTCCCCTGTCTCTCTCCCGACAAATATGGCCTTGAAAGGTGATAATGCCTCTTGGCTGCTTGGATGGAAGATAAAGAGTGGTGTGCAGGTGTATATAGAGACTAGCTTAGTGTGCAAAGGAATAATTTACATCCATTGTTTGGCCTGCTTTTGCGTCTGGTCCTACCTTTGGCTGGAGTGTGGACCCCGCTAGGTTGGGCAGAAGGGGATGTGGCCCTCGATCTGAGAGAAGTTCCCTGCCCCTGCTATATAATTGCGTCAATATTTGTAAGTCACTCTGGGAGCCCTGTGGTCTGAAGTCAGCCCTGGAGACAAAACATGGATACAGTACATTGCAGAACTGGGAAAAGGTGGTGGGTCTCCCCCCCCCCCCGGCAATACCTATGAGGGCTGGAATACTTTCCCTGCAAGGAAAGGCAAAAATATTAGGAATGTTTTAGTTGGGGGGGGGGATGATAGAAATGATGCATGGTGTGGATAAAGCAGATCAGCTTTTCTTAACTTGGTGCTGTCCAGACTTTGTTGATGGCATTTGTAGTCCACAAACATCTGGAGGGCTTCAGCCTGGAGCTGGCTGAAGCAAATAGAGGCTTCCCCTCCCTCCCAGACTCCATGAGGTTGAACTAGGGTTGCCAGGCCCGGCCTCCAAGAGGTCTTCTGTATCTTTACAAGTTGTGCAGGAGGAAGGGAGAATCCACCTTGTGGTTTTTCCCATTACAGTGCTGCAAGAACACCTGCACTTGGCTGACTTTCTCTTCTCCTAAAGAGACAGGATCAGTCTCAGGCCCTGAACCTTGCAACCCTAGGCTGAACAGCAGGAGATTCAGGAGAGGCAAAATAATAATTTCTTTGTGCAGCACAGAATCTGTGCAACTCACTGGCACAGGATGGGGCGGTGGCCACCAGCTTAGAATGGTGAGTTTAAAAGTGGATTAAACAAATTTCTGGAGATTGGGGCTACTGTTACGACATGTGCTCTTGGGAACCTGAGTGTGTGCATTTGCCACCCTCATGTCCCATGAAACACATCTCCTTGAGAGGAGGGGATCTTTTGCTAGGGATAAAACAAGCGCTTTGCCCTGAAATGTGCTTAAATGGTGTATATATTTAACCCAAGAAATGCAGGTCCAAACCCAAAATAAAGCAAAGCTTGATTTTATTGAGAGAAAGAGTAGGAAAGCATTACAGAATTACTTGGGTGCATGGCTGCATTAATCATTAATATCCTAACCCATTCATAACTTTAAACTAAAGAAATCAGAGGACCTTATTACTATAAGAGGTGAAAGGTGGGAAAGATTACCTATCCTATGCCCGGAAGGGGCGGTTGAATACAGCTGAAGCTATGTGGAAGAGCTCTGATCCAAAACCAGGAAGGAATCTCCTGGTCTCAAGGTTTTGCACCGAGACCCAGAATCTCCCCGGTTCTGTCCCTGCAGTCCTTGATGCGTTCCTTGAGAGCGTAGTACACGTGTGTCGGAGCTCTGATGTTCCTCAGCCCCCCTTTTCTCTTTCTTCCTCTCCTCCCTCCTTTTCTACCTTCAAGCCTCGATTTTAAAATACTTTTTTTCCTCTCTCCCCCTCCTGCCAAGGAGGGTATGAAAGTCTGGTGATGTTGTGTATGTGTGTGTGTATCTCTAACTGACCCTGAAAACTAAGGCTCCTAACAAACAATGGGATTCACTGTGGGTGAGGGAAAGTTGCCAAAGGACAAGATAACAATTATGCAGAACATTTATGCTGTAGCTTTAGTTTTGTATCTTAATTTCTGCCCTTGTTACTCTTCGCACAAAACCTCGTGGGAAAGCATCACCAGCCATACCATTAGGTGTGGGGTGTGGGGTGGGAATTGTAGTTTAGCAGGCTCCATGGCCCTGCCTCGTAACAATCTCCCCCCCTTGGAAAGCATCTGTATATACTTATTCAGATGTCTTCTCACACCTTAGACTTCTTAGTCTTGCCCCTGGCTCTAATGCTTACTTCCCTCTGGTATATGTGTGCCATTTGGGATCGGATCCATATTACAAGGGCCATTAAGACGAAGACCAGAATTATTTGAAATATCAAAATCACCACAATGGGGTGCATTATAAGGGTTAAACCTCCTTTGGCGCCTTCTCCCCAGCCAAAGAGAGAATCCCACCATCTGTGTTCCCCTATCTTTTTAATCTTAGCTGCGATATTAGTGATTGCATGACGATCATGTGTTATCTGGAGTGTAGCTTGCTCTCCCATTTGTTTAACTGCTTCTAATTGTTTCTGTAACATAGGATGAGAAAGTAACTTCTGGAGATCGGCTAGGCCGTAACCTAATGCAATGGGTTTGAGGTGTTGAAACAAATCTGGATTAACTAATATTCTCTGGATGGTCCATACAGGGACTTTAAATGAAAAATCACATCCTACTATTTCCTCAATACCACAAAAGCATCTATTGATATATCTTAGCATAGGTTGTATATAATACTTATCAACAACAACATAATCACAAAATGTTCTAAGGCACACGCACCCATGTCCAGAATATACAATAGTTGAACTTGATTCATTTCTTAGCATGAAAGAGCAATAAGATACATTAATCATTTTGAGAGAAAAGCAATCTTGATGGGATTCCAAACTATCATCTTCACAAACAAATCCTAGATTCTTATGGTGTTGACATTCTTTCACATTAATTGTTACCCATCTTGCATGCTTAATTATAGCCCACTGGTGCACTTCCTGGGCATAAAGAACTAAATCTTGATCTACAGTGATTCCCAATGGAATTACAGGATAAACAGTAATAATTTCAGATGCTTCTACCATTACAATAAACAATCTTAATGCATGATTTTGCCTATCATATGTGGCATTGACAAGGCTCCACCAGTCTTCCAATTTTCTTTCGCCCTTGGACACCTGATGTCGAATTAAGGACCTAATTTCCCTGGGTATGAACCCACTATCTGTCATGTGAATAAGTTCCAAAGCCACTGTATGGGCCCAATTCTGCATTTGGGTGCATGTAATGGCCAAGGAAATATTCTGTTGTAAGGACTGCATGGAGTTTACCATGTCATGATTATCTTTTTCCATTCCCTGTTCCCACATTGGGAGTAAGCTTGCTATAATTTTAGGAGTTTCGGTAGCCTTATCCAGCGCCCTGTTGATAGGTTCTGTCATTTTACTTATTTCTTCAGTGGTATAATGTAATTTGTTGGCTAATATTTCAATATTGGTAGCATCTAGAAACGCAGCTCCAGTTCCCAGCCACCCTGACAAATCCCGCTTATTTCTCTTCCCATTCTCTCCATCCCATAATTTAACCCAATTATCCCATCCCCTATTGCTCATCTCTAAATAGGATGCACAGACAGGGAATTCCTTTGCAATATTTAATTTCTCAAGTGAGACTACCACTTCCTTAAGTGCAGTCCCTGGTTTTATCAATAATTGCTGGGGGTGGTTCAATTTAATCACATGAGATCCAACAGGAGGGCTTCTCAAATGGCTTAATTCATTTACCTTTTCAATAAGAGGATTCAATATTATGATTTTCTTAAATGACAAACCTACTTCCAACCTATAAGACCCTGGTGTGCTATATTTCTCAATAATAGAAACATAACCTAATGACTTAAAAGGAATATGATATTGTCCATAATGGCAGTACTTTTCCTGGATTGGCATTATCCAGTCTGGAGGACCAACAGTATGTATTTTGGTCACATCCATAAGGCCATTGAACCTTTTCCAGTGCGTTATAGTTCTGGGATATTCTTGCCCTTTTGATGAAATCAGGACAAGAGCCAGTTCATCAGTGGTTCTTCTTTTCTTGGCACTTGCCATAAAAATCTGGAAGTGTAAAGGTGATTCCTCCCCCCAAGTGACCAGAGAAATCCATAAAATGTTGCAAAATTCTTCATGTATCATGTCGCTGCCTTGGGACATTTCACCAAATCGTGGGGTGCAAGAAATCTTGGTGTCAACAGAAGAATCATGGCAAAAATGAACTTGCTGCTTCTGGGGACCTTTGGTGCATTTAATTAATCGTGACTCCTCACAAGCTGCACTCTGTGAGACAGGTAGCTGATGGAGGATATCTTTTTCCAACTGTTCTCCTGGAAGCATTACTTAGTAACCCTGGAAATCGACAGGCCATCTCCACCTCTGGGTCCTGATAACAGATCCAAGCATTTGTGGGGATGGGCTCGATGCCAGTATTCTCCAGGACACCTGCTTTCCACTCTGCACGTGCTCCTAAGATTCCACATATCATCAACAGGATAGTGGGCATGTTCTGGTGCTTTAAGAAAATAACACAGAAATTATTCTTTTCCCTCCCCCTCCCATTTTTTTCCTATGTATCTCAAAACCTTCTGCCTACATCCTGTATGCTTCAGTCTTAAAACTACCCTTGTTCCTCCATATTCTTTCTTCTTTAATCACTTGCTTGGACCAGCAGAGCAAATTTCTTTAAAAAACCCTGAACAATTGCAACCCTGGGAAAGAAAAAAAACAAAACATGCATATTGCACCATTTAAACTGTGCCCATTGAAGAATACCATATTACTGTACATCTTGGGCAATGAAGTCCTGAATTTGGGATGCATGCACACAACTAGAACTGGAGGGAGAAAGCACATCAGGTGGTTTGTCCTTCCACTGCTTGGCTACAAGAACTTGTACCTTCAGTGAGGCCCAAAGAAAATATTTAGTCCTGCAGGCATCTTTGTCAGTGTCTCTGTAAGTCTTATCCTCATGTCTTTGTCTGTCCACTGTCTGAATGCACTTTCCCTGTTTCTTACCATGGTTCATCCAATGTCTGTAACCATTGGACTCTATTGGCTTACCCGCATCTTCCCATTTCTTAGACTTGGATTTGCTTACAGGATCCTTTGCTGCTTTTGTGTCCAAATCTTTTCTGTGTAATGCAATTGAATCTGAGATTCCTTTCCCTAATTTTGTGCTTAATTCTGATACATGTGGGATCTTCCTCTTTTGGATTTCTCTTGCTGCAGATGCAAAACAAAGCACAGTTAGTAGCACCAGCGTATAACATTCCAAATACAATTGTGCTTCCATTTGTACCATGTCAGGGAGTTTCACCAGTGAACACCCTGTTTGCAGATCAATTGCTCTGGGTTCCTTGTTACTCAACTTATCAAGGACTGCATGCAATAACACATTTGCATCAGTGCCTGAATTTGCACACACAAAGTGTGACAATGAAGAAAGCAACTCCCTGTTGGAATCAGGGCTTTGCAACTTGTCCATTTGCATGCAGATGGCATCAGAAACCAGCTGCTGTTTTGGAAGCCAAATTGTATTAATTTTCAAAGTAAATTCAATGTCTGGATAGACTCTTCCTGAAGCTAGAAGCTCTATACTTTGAGTCTTGTTTTGATCCAAAGGCTGTTTGCCAGCAAGAGATTGTTCCTCAGGAAAAGAATGTTCATTAGCAAGAGACTGTGGTGTAGTAGACCCAAGGGAAGCATTCAAATCAGTATTTTTTTCCATGGAAGTGGGCACATCTTGTGTGTTTTCAAGCAACTCTGAAGCATTTAAGCAAGGGCCTGCACTTTCAGAAGATGCTTTTGTATGTTCCCCTTTAAGAACATTAATAGGACTTTGCTCAAAGACAGGAGCCCTCCTGGTTTCAACTGTTTCTTTTTCCTTTTGTGCCAAAGAAGGTCTTGCACTGTGATCCATGACACCCTGTTTTAGGAGAGAATCGCCTCCCCCCGTAGCTACAGAATTTGTACCAAAGACCTCTGGTTTTTGCAGGCTGGATTCATTCGAAAAACCCAAGCCTGGTTTTCTGGCCACTGTTCCCAGTTCCCAAGTGGTGGCCTCCACATTCATTCTGCCCCACAAAGCTGGCGCTAACATTGACACAGTTGTGACTGGAGCAGCAGGAACTAGGCAGCCCTAGGTTCGATCATGAACATCTTGTATGGCCTGTCTCTGCTCTTCTGAGCGAAGCTGGATAGGAGCAGTGGGAGCAAGGGGGGCAGTAGGGGGGGAACAGAAGCAGAGGGGGAGGGAGCCTGTGTCTGTGCTCTCTTGTTTAAAGCATTCAGCAAAACTTCAGTGGGTTGCTTGTGAAATTGATCCATATTTTCTCCCAAATTTCTAAGCATGGACCAAAGCTGATTACGGAAGGGATCCCCAAAACCCACCAGTTCATTCCCCTGTCGGGTTTGAGTAGGGCCTTGATGGGAGGGAGAAAAGTTGCTGTGATTGTTGCTGGAGTTATTGAACCCAGATCTCCTGTCTCCCCCCGTTGATGTGAAATTACCCCGATTGGAACCAGGGGCCAAGAAAGGGCGATAGTTTCCTCTTCCCTGGGCCCCCAGATTTGCGTTGGGTACAACAGATGAATGAGGCCCCTGATTGGTATATGTGACAGTTTCAGAGCTTGGAAAAGTTACTTTTTTGAACTACAACTCCCATCAGCCCCAGCCAGCGCCATGCTGGCTGGGGCTGATGGGAGTTGTAGTTCAAAAAAGTAACTTTTCCAAGCTCTGGACAGTTTGAATTGGCTCGAGCTGAATCTTCTTCGGTGTAGTGGCAGCTTTTCGCCCCCCTCCAACCTCTCGAAGGAGCTCAGAGACTTGTGAAATAGCCACACTCAATTCTCGCCAAGTAACACCTTCAAGATCCATTCTCCCTATTGCTAACTTCGTTTGAGCATTTAACCCCATGTGTACAGCTTCCAGAAATTCTCTGTCATTATACTCATACTGGCCATCGTCCCGAAGCCTGACATGCTCTGATAAACGTGCAAGGAATTTCTTCCGATTCACATAAACCTCTGGGCTTTCCCCTACACCTTGACTCTCCATAACATATGCCTTTAACACATTCATCCCTGGCAACACAGCCTTAATCACAATTCTCATCCAATCATACACATGTCTTGCATTCCCCATTCTGAATGTTGCCTCAATGGACGCTGCATCCTGCTCCGTGGCACAATATCTTGCCACTTGCATTAAATCTTGAGCATCAGCAGTAGAATACATTTCATCTGCCCTAGTTAACCACGTCAAAGCTGTGTCCTTGTTCAGAGGACCCAGACTATCAGCCACTGCCTTTGCCTGGGGAGGGGACCAACGTACAATCTCTTGGACAATTTTATTACGAGCTGGTCCCATCCCAGTGGCTTCCACCACATTTTTCACTATAATGGGTGCAACTACCTGTGACTCCTTCCATTCAGGATTTAAAGGAGCAGATGATACAGCCTCTTCCGGGAGGGAGGGAAGAGAGTGTGGAAGGCCCCATTCCTCATCACCATCACCTGAAACATGCATGACTGTGGCCACCAGTCCCTGTTGAACCTGCAACTGTCTTTCTTTTTTTTATAATAATTTTTTTATTATTCAATTTTTTATAAAAACAAATACAAATACAACAAAAACAATACAACAGAAAATAAATAAAATAAAAAGAAAAACCTGACTTCCGATTTGTTACAGATCAGCTATAAGTATATAATATATATCAAACCTGTCTCCTAGAACATACGAAATTCACTTTTTTCCAAAGTCTATCTTAATTAATCGTCAAATCCCATTATCATCGTTTCATTTTTTTCTTTCAACAAAAAGTCCAAAAGAGGCTTCCATTCCTTAAGAAATGTGTCTGTCGTTTTTTCTCTAATAAGGCATGTCAATTTGTCCATCTCAACTAATTCCATTAATTTCAATAGCCATTCTTCCATTGTTGGTGTCGATTCCATTTTCCACTTTTGTGCATATAGTAATCTTGCTGCCGTAATCATATATAACATTATTCTTCCATATTTCTTTTCTATTTGTTTATCCGTAAAACCCAATAAAAAAAATTCTGGTTTTGACTGAATATTTATCTTTAAGATTTTTTGCATCATCCTACCTATCTGTGCCCAAAATAATTTTGCCTGTTTACACAACCACCACATATGATAAAAAGATCCTTCTTGTTGTTTACATTTCCAACATACATTAGAAACATTACTATACATTTTTGACAACTTTTCTGGAGTCATATACCAACGATACATCATTTTATAAAAATTTTCTTTAAGATTATAGCATAATGTAAATTTCAAACCTTTTTTCCACATATTTTCCCATTGATCCATTTGTATATTATAACCAAATTTTTTTGCCCACTTAACCATACACTCTTTTACTTGTTCTTCTTCCATGTCCATTTTTAATAAAAATTTATACATTTTTGCAATTATGCATTCATCATTTGTACACAAACCTATTTCAAAATCAGATTTATTTATTTCAAACCCATACATTTTCTTGTCCATTTTAAATCTTTCTAACAATTGTAAATAGGCAAACCATTGTGAACTATATCCTTCCTTTATTAGTTGTTCTCTCTCTTTCATTATATATTCACCATGCACATTTTCTAATAGTTCTTGGTAAGTTAACAATTTCTCTTTTCCAGCCATTTCTCTTCTATAAAATGCTTCTTGACTTGAAACACATAGTGGTATTTTCGAAAAAAAACCTTGTTTTGTATTTATTCCATATATTCAACAAAGGACGTCTTATAAAATGATTATTAAAATCCACATTAACTTTTACTTTATCATACCATAGATATCCATGCCATCCCCACTTCAGGTTGTGACCCTCCAAATCCAATAATCTTTTATTCCTCAATAGAATCCATTCCTTTATCCAGACTAAGCAACAAGCAGCAAAATAAAGTCTCAAATTTGGTAATCCCAGCCCTCCTCTTTCTTTGGCGTCTTGTAATAATTTAAATTTAACTCTTGGTTTTTTCCCCTGCCAAACAAATTTAGAAATATCTTTTTGCCATTGTTTGAAAGGTAGATCAGAGGATATGACAGGTATTGTTTGAAATAGAAACATCATTCTCGGCAATACATTCATTTTTATTACAGATATTCTACCCATTAATGACAACTGTAATTTATCCCATTTTAACAAATCTTTCTTAATCTCTGTCCATAGTTTTTCATAATTATTATGAAACAACTTTGAATTTTTATTTGTCATAATGATACCTAAATATTTCACCTTTTCTTCTATTTTAAAATCTATCTTCTCCATTAACTCTTTTTGATCTCTTAAAGATAATTTTTTCACCAGCATCTTCGTTTTTTGATTATTGATCTTAAATCCTGCTAATGGTCCAAATTCTTCTAATTTATCCATCAATACTTTGATTCCTTCCAAGGGATTTTCTAATACAATTATCAAGTCATCAGCAAATGCTCTCAATTTATATTCCTCTTTTTTTATCTTTATTCCCGAAATCCTTTTGTCTTGCCTTATGTCTCTAAGCAGCACTTCTAAAACCAGAATAAATAGAAGGGGGGACAATGGACATCCCTGTCTTGTACCCTTTTGTATTTCACATGAGTCCGTTAAATCCCCATTGACAATTATCTGTGCCTTCTGTGATGTATAAATCGATCTGATCCATTTTATAAAATTATCTCCAAAGTCCATTTGCTCTAGAACCTTAAACATAAATTTCCAATTCAAATTATCAAATGCTTTCTCAGCATCCAAGAAAATCAAAGCAGCTTGTATGTCATTTCGTTGTTCTAGATATTCCAACACATTCAAAACATTCCTGATGTTATCACGTAATTGTCTTTTAGGTAAAAACCCCGCTTGATCTTCCTGAATAAATTGTTGCAATATTATTTTCATTCTTTCAGCCAAAATCATTGTAAAAATTTTATAGTCATTATTCAGTAAAGATATTGGCCGATAATTTTTTGTTTTAGTTAAATCCTGCTCCTCTTTAGGTATTAATGTTATATTGGCATTTTTCCAACTATCCGGTATCTTCCCCTCTTGTAAAATAGAATTCATTGTATACTGTAAAGGTAGTAAAAGTTCCTCCTCCAAGCATTTGTAATACATTGCTGATAGTCCATCCGGTCCTGGCGCCTTTCCTAATTTAATTTTACTTATAGCCTCAGATATTTCTCTTGACGTAATAGGACCATTAATAACTTGTCTCTGAAGATCTGTAATTTGGGGCAAATTCTGTTTGGGTATATACTCTTCTATTTTTTCTGAGGGAATTTCCTGACACTTGTACAAAGCTGAATAATATTGATGGAAAACCCTTTGGATTTTTAAATTGTCTGTCAACATCTCATCTCCTTCTTGTATCTTTAAAATAAGATTTTTTTGTCGTTCTTTTCTTAATTTATATGCTAGCAATTTCCCCGGTTTATTTGCAAATTCAAAAGTCCTTTGTTTAGCAAAATTTAATTTCCTTTCAATTTCTCTAACTGTCAACATTGACACTTGTTTCTGTAACATTTTAATTTGATTTACAGTAGATGCTTTAGTTGGATTCTTTTTCAATTCTTCCTCTTTTTGTTTTATTTCTTCCAAGATCAATTGCATTTTCTGTTGTTTCTTCTTTTTTAATTCAGAATTACATTTAATAAAATATCCCCTCATAAATGCTTTACTTGTATCCCAAACAATATTTTCATCTGTTCCTTTATGTAAATTGTGTTCAAAAAACTCTTTTAATTTCTTCTTACATTCTTGCACTATTTTATCATTCTGTAATAAAGATTCATTTAGTCTCCATCTAAATCCAAGATTTTTTTTTTAAAGTCAATATCACTGGATTATGATCCGAAAAGGTTTTTGGTAACACATCCATCTTGGAAATATCTTTCACTAAATTTTTAGACATCCAAATCATATCAATCCTCGAAAATGTTTTATGTCTTTCTGAAAAGTAAGTAAATTCCTTTGCATTGTCATTTATATATCTCCAAGCATCCACCAATTCTAAATTTTCCATCAATTCGAAACAGATCTTCGGCAATTTGCCCTGTGTCTCTTTAATATTTTTCTCAGAAAGTCTATCCATTTTTGGTGAAATTACCCCATTCCAATCACCCATGACACACCAATGATCATATGCAAACTCTGATAGTTTTTCCATAAGTCTAGTATAAAACCTTGTTTTATCTTCATTAGGAGCATAAATGCCCACTATCAAAATTTTTGTACCCTGAATGGTGATTTCAACTCCCACAAATCTGCCACTATCATCCAATAATATCAATTTAGGAGACAATTGTGAATTAATATAAAGAACCACACCATTTTTTTTTTAATCCTGCTGAAATAAATTCTTCACCCAATTTTTTACAAATTAAATATTTAGAATCTTTCTTCTTAATATGAGTTTCTTGTAAACAAATTATATCCAATTTTAATTTTTTCAAATAATGAAATACTTTCTTTCTCTTCTGCGACGAATTAGCTCCATTTATATTCCAAGTTAGATATTTGTAATCCATTTTTAAGCATATATTTTAGAAAAGTCTGTGCCTGTTGCTCCCTTTGATCCATCATCATCCTTTTCTTCCTCTACCTGTTTCTGTTGACTTTGTTTCACAGGAATTATATCCATATCTTTGAGTTTATCTTCTTCCATGTCTTTTGAAGCTTTTCTCAAGAAATCCCTTGCTTTTTGAACAGTATTTAATCGATACTTCTGTTGTCTAAATGTAAAAATCACTCCCTCTGGCCCATCTAAATTGAATTTTACATTGTTTAAGTTTTTCTGTGAAGAAAGCGTAATCTTTTCTCTTACGTAGAAGCCTAACAGGAATTTCCTTCATGACCTGTATTTCTTTACCGTCAATTTTGAAGACATTGTTAAAATGATGTTGCAAAACCATATCTCTGGTCCTCTTTTTTAAAAAATAAACAAGCACATCTCTTGGGATTTTTTTTATTGTTGCATATCTGGAATTAATTCTATAAACTTTGTCTATTTCAAATTCCATCTGATCTTCGTTCCTGTCGAAGGATTTTGCCAAAACATTAACAATTTTCTCTCTGATATCTTCACCTGTTTCCTCAGGAATTGCACGGAATCTCAAGCAATGTTCTTTATCTCTAAGTTCCATAACAGCAATATAGTCCAAATTTTTTTCCAATTCCATATTTGTAATATCTATTCTATTCTCTAAGGTTTGCACCTTATATTTAACATTTTTTACATCCTGTGTTAATTGCCCAATGTTATTTTTAATCTCACCCACTTCTGTTTTAATATGATCTTGTAAATCTTTAAAATCCTTTTTCATATTGCAAAATTCATCTTTAAGTTGTTGTCTGTCCTGTTTCATCTCTTGTTTCAACTCTTGTTTAAAATCACTAAATCCCTCCATAATTTTCTGGAACATGTCCATCCCTTCCTGTGTATCAATTGAAACTCTTCGCTCCAAAACTTTGGCTGTTTTCCTAGTTGTCATTCTTGAAAAAAAAAAAACCTTTTCTATTATTAGCAAATGTAGAGGCAAACAGTTTCTTTTCTCCCAGCAACAAAAAAGTTAATATTCCAGGCCTGTTTAACCAACACAGTTCTTATCTCCAGCACATTCAGGAATGTAAAACAAATCCAGTTCTCAGCATCCAGCAGTTAGTAAGATACACGAACAGCAGATTCGTACAAAAAAATTTTTTTTAATCCAAAATAAAAAAATATATTCTCAGATATATTTCCTTCAAATAATCAAATCATCTTATCTAATAAGTTGCCTCTTATCCGTTTACTCTTTGTAATTCCAGCTTTAAGCCAGCTTTTTGTCATAAAAAATAAAGCAGGTTCTTTGAATTGCTCCCTTCTTCCTTAGCTTTGTATAATACGAAAAAAGTGTGACTCACCCAAGTTTCTGAGTTGCCGATTCGTAAACAAGTCTCTTTTACGATAGTAATTTAAGTTAGTTGATAAGATTTAGACAGAAGGAGGCTAGCTCGTTAAAAACGTTTTTAAAAGAGAAAGAAAAAAAGTCTCGCTTACTTTCAGCACAGCCTGTTGGAAATCCAGACTCAGTCTTCCGCTGCTAGAAAAGCCTTCTTATCTCAGGGAGATTCCTGATCAAATCTAGCAATCTACAGCTCGACGGAGTTCCGTGGATAATCTCTTCGGTTCCCCTTTTATCTTGGAGAACATTTATGCCAGTCAAAAATTCCTCTTGACTGGCTTTTAACTGAAATAAGCTTCCTCTGAGATAGAGCTCACTCAGAGACAATCACCAGCCAGCACTCCTTCCGGGAAGTCCGAACCTGCAACTGTCTTTCCAGTTCTTTAATTTGAGCTTTGCACTCATCATGGCTAACATTCAACCATTGCTCTAGTGCTCTAACCACCAAGTGTTCAGCTGTTAATTTTGTTCTGGTACATTCATCCTTTTCTTTTTTCAACTCCTTACGAGCTATTTCAGCCTGAATTAATGCATCATCTCTCTCCTTCTCCATTTGTCTTAAAGAAGAAGCCCACCTGATTTTTTCTGCTACCATATTCATTCATTCACGGTCAAAATTGTCACAATCATTTCTCCATCCTTCATTCAAATCTACCCATTCCCTTTCAAAAGCCTCTCTTCCTTTTTCCAGTGCCTCATTCAAATTACTTTTCTCTCTGGCAAAAATCTCTCGTTCCATTTCCAGTGCCTCAGTCAAATGGAGGCGCTCTATTTCAAATTTCTCATTCAAACCCTCACAATCATTTCCCCCCTTTTCTTTTAACTCCAAACACTCTTTTTCAAAGGCTTCCTCTGCCTGTTCCAACTTACTCCTTGCCTCCTGACTTTTCTTTTTTTTTATCATTAATTTTTATTCAAATTTTCAAAGACAAAAAACAAAACAAAACAAAATAATTAAACAATAAAATAAAATGTTGACTTCCGATTTGTCGCAGATCAGTTATAAGTCTACAATATATAACAATCCTGTCTCCTAAATTATATTATAAAATCACTTTCCTCCAGTAGTTATCTTAATTAATCATCAATAATAATAGCTGTGCTATTTGGATGTTTGTGTGGCTGTATGAATGAGTGTGTGATTGTGTATAAAGCATGTGCTTTGTTATTTATTTTATTTTTATTATGTGCCTGGGCGAGAGGATAGTGTTGTGGGAGGGAGGACCAGAGGGGGCCCCAATCAGTGCAGTGACGGGTAATGGGAGGTATGGCGCTGTGAGGAAGACATGCCAGTTAAGGGGAACTCGACCCAGACAACTGGTGGCTGTGCCGTGTTCCGGTCCTCCTCACACCCACAGGATTGCTGGTAGTCTTATCAGCCAACCCTCGGATCTCCAGTTGCTGCTTCTTAATGCCAGATCGGTAAATAATAAAACCTCCCTCATCCATGATTTAATTATGGATGAGGCGGCCGATCTGGCATGTATTACCGAAACCTGGGTGAGCGATCTGGGAGATATTAATCTCTCCCAGTTGTGCCCACCTGGATATTCGGTCCAGCATCTGGGTAGATCCGAGGGTCGGGGAGGGGGAATCGCTGTGGTCTATAAAAGTTCCATTCCTCTTGTTAGGCACCCTATCCAGGTGGCTAATGGCCTGGAGTGTCTGCACATTGCGTTGGGTCAGCGAGACAGACTGGGAATACTGTTGGTGTACCGTCCACCCTGCTGCCCAACAGCTTCCCTAACTGAGCTGACGGAGGTGGTCTCAGATTTGGTGTTGCGATCCCCCAAGCTTTTGGTATTGGGGGATCTCAACATCCATGCCGAGGCTGCTTTGTCTGGAGCGGCTCAGGACTTCATGACCTCCATGACAGCCATGGGGCTGTTTCAATTTGTTACTGGCCCTACGCATGTGTCAGGACATACTCTAGACTTGATTTTTGCCACTGGGTTAGGGGATGGTGATCTGGGAGTGAGGAATCTTACATCTATTCCTTTGTCATGGACAGATCACTGCCTATTGAGATTTAGACTCACATTGTCTTCTCCCCTCTGCAAGGGTGGAGGACCGATTAAGATGGTCCGTCCCCGGAGACTAATGAATCCTGAGGGATTTCAAAGGGCTCTAGGGAATTTTCCGGCTGATAAAACTGACGATTCTGTCGAAACCCTGGTCACTCTGTGGAATACGGAAATGACCCGGGCAGTTGACACAATCGCCCCAGTGCGCCCTCTCCGTTGCAGAGCTCAATTGGCTCCTTGGTTTACCTCGGAGCTAAGAGTGATGAAGCAAGAAAGGAGACGGCTTGAGTGCAAATGGAGGCGAACTCCCGACGGCTGTAATTATGCTCTTGTGAAGGCCTCTACCAGACGTTATGTGAAGGCGGTGAGGGCAGCAAAGAAGCAGTACTTTGCTGCCTCTATTCAGTCATCTTGTAACCGCCCAGCGGAACTTTATAAAGTTGTCCGGGGACTTCTACACTCTGGTCCTCTGGATGCAATACAACCATCGATAGCCCACTGTAATGAGTTTGCGAGGCACTTCCAAGATAAGATCATTAACATCCGCCGGGACCTTGACTCCAATATTGTAGCAGTTGAATCTAATGAGGTGTCCAGAACACAGTCTTGTCCGGTTTTATTGGATGAGTTTCAGTTGGTACAGCTCGAGGATGTGGACAAGGTGCTCGGACAGGTGCGGGCGACCACTTCTGCTCTGGACCCTTGCCCCTCATGGCTAATAAAAGCTAGCAGGGATGGAACAGCCGGTTGGGCCAAGGAGGTGATTAATGCCTCTTTACGAGAGGGAGTGGTCCCACTCTGCCTGAAACAGGCAGTGGTGAGACCGCTCCTAAAAAAGCCCTCCTTGGACCCTGATAATTTTAACAACTATAGACCAGTAGCAAATGTTCCATTCCTGGGCAAGATTCTAGAGCGCATGGTCGCTCACCAACTCCAGGCTCTCTTGGATGAAACTGATTATCTGGACCCATTTCAATCCGGCTTTCGGCCGGGGTTTGGTACAGAAACGGCCTTGGTCGCCCTGTATGATGACCTCTGTCGGGAGAAAGACAGAGGGAGTGTAACTCTGTTGGTTCTCCTTGATCTCTCGGCGGCTTTTGATACCATCGACCATGGTATCCTTCTGGGGCGACTCACGGACTTGGGAATTGGAGGCACTGCTTGGCAGTGGCTGCACTCCTATCTTGGGAATCGCCTCCAGAAGGTGATGCTTGGGGAGCATTACTCGAGTCCCTGGGTACTCCAATATGGGGTCCCGCAGGGTTCAGTTCTGTCCCCCATGCTCTTTAATATCTATATGAAGCCGCTGGGTGAGGTCATCAGGAGTTTTGGAGTGCGTTCTCAGCAATATGCTGATGATACGCAGCTCTACTTCTCCTTTTCATCTTCTTCAGGTGAGGCTGTCAATGTACTGAACCGCTGCCTGGCCGCGATAATGGACTGGATGAGAGCTAATAAACTGAAACTCAATCCTGACAAGACTGAGATGCTGTTGGTGGGGGGGTACTCTGCCCAGGTGGTTGATGTCAGACCTGCTCTGGATGGGGTTACACTCCCCCTAAAGGAGCAGGTCTGTAGTTTGGGGGTCTTATTAGATCCGCTCCTGTCACTTGAGGCTCAGGTAGCCTTGGTGGCACGGAATGCGTTCTACCAGCTTAGGCTGGTAGCCCAACTACGACCCTATCTGGACAGGGAGAACCTCGCCTCAGTTATTCACGCTCTGGTAACCTCTAGATTGGATTACTGTAATGCACTCTACGTAGGGTTACCTTTGAAGACGATTCGGAAACTTCAGCTAGTGCAGAATGCTGCGGCCAGAGTTCTTACTGGGACGAAGAAATTCGACCATATAACACCTATTCTGGCCCAACTGCACTGGCTACCTATATGTTTCCGGGCCAGATTCAAAGTGTTGGTTCTTACCTATAAAGCCCTTAACGGCATCGGACCGCAATATCTGATGGAACGCCTCTCTTGCTATATACCTACCCGTTCACTGCGCTCGACATCTAAGGGCCTTCTCCGGGTCCCAACCCATAGGGAGGCCCGGAGAACAACAATTAGATCTAGGGCCTTTTCAGTGGTGGCCCCCGAATTATGGAATGCCCTCCCAGATGAGATATGCCTGGCGCCTTCTTTGTTATCTTTTCGGCGCCAGGTAAAAACCTACCTCTTCGCCCAGGCATTTTAAACTTAAATTTAATTTTATTTTAAACTTAACTGTAACTGTATTTTTATTTTATTCGTATTTTAATTTTGTTTTTAAATATGTTTTATACTGTATGTTTTAATCCACACTTGTTTGTTTTTAAATGTGGTTTTATTTTGCTGTACACCGCCCTGAGAGCTTGTTGCTATAGGGCGGTTTAAAAGCGTAATTAAATAAATAAATAAATAAATAAATCAAATCTCATAAACATTACTTTATTCTTTCCACAAAAAGTCAAAGAGAGGTTTCAGTTCCTTGAGAGATATATCTTTCAATTTTTCTCCAAATAAACATGTCGATTAATCCATCTCATTCAAATCTGTTAGGTCCAATAATTTCAATAGCCATTGTTCCATTATCAATGTTAATTCCATCTTCCATCTTCAATAATCCTGTTAAGTCCAATAAATTCAGTAACCATTCTTCCATTATCAATAATCCTGTTAAGTCCAATAATTTCAGTAGCCATTCTTCCATTATCAGTATCCCATAATAATCTTATTATCATAGCCATAGTCCAAATAAACATATAGATTAATCCATCTCGTCAAACCTGTTAGATCCAATAATTTCAATAGCCATTCTTCCATTATCAATATTAATTCCATCTTCCATCTTGCCTCCTGACTTTTCTTGCATTCTTCCTCTAACAAATCTGACAAATCCTGAAATGCATTATAAAGGCCCCAAGCAGCTGCAGCACTTTTCTTTGATTTGGAAGGCCTGCACTCTTTGCAATATTCTGCATAGGCCTCAGCCAAGGTTTTCATAGGGTCATCTGTCTTAAAACAATCATCATCCCACACACACCTTCCTTTCTTAATCAACCATTTCTCTATTTTCGATAGGCACTCTACTGGACTCATAAAGCGTTTTATTCCCTCCATGGCTACCACTTTAGAAATCTCCAACACCAAAAGCCAAATGCAAAGAATAAGAAAGAATAAGTTCAGGCATGAGCCACCTTCAAATGCCACATTCCCCAAATTAAGTCACTCATGAGTAAAGCTGTTGTACCACAGCATTTAAAGGACATTTCCCCACTCACTTTAAAATAAGAGACAGCAAAGAAAAGGAAATTACACTCATTCCAGACACATTCAAAACTTGGCTATCTGTTTCCCTGGATTGCAGGACTGTTCACATGTTAATTTGTTCCTGCAACCCTTGCTGCCCGCATTCTCCACCAGTCTGTTATGACATGTGCTGTTGGGAACCTGAGTGTGTCCATTTGCCACCCTCATGTCCCATGAAACACATCTCCTTGAGAGGAGGGGATCTTTTGCTAGGGATAAAACAAGCGCTTTGCCCTGAAATGTGCTTAAATGGTGTATATATTTAACCCAAGAAATGCAGGTCCAAACCCAAAATAAAGCAAAGCTTGATTTTATTGAGAGAAAGAGTAGGAAAGCATTACAGAATTACTTGGGTGCATGGCAGCGTTAATCATTAATATCCTAACCCATTCATAACTTTAAACTAAAGAAATCAGAGGACCCTATTACTATAAGAGGTGAAAGGTGGGAAAGATTACCTATCCTATGCCCGGAATGGGCGGTTGAATACAGCTGAAGCTATGTGGAAGAGCTCTGATCCAAAACCAGGAAGGAATCTCCTGGTCTCAAGGTTTTGCACCGAGACCCAGAATCTCCCCGGTTCTGTCCCTGCAGTCCTTGATGCGTTCCTTGAGAACGTAGTACACCTGTGTCGGAGCTCTGATGTTCCTCAGCCCCCCTTTTCTCTTTCTTCCTCTCCTCCCTCCTTTTCTACCTTCAAGCCTCGGTTTTAAAATACTTTTTTTCCTCTCTCCCCCTCCTGCCAAGGAGGGTATGAAAGTCTGGTGATGTTGTGTATGTGTGTGTGTATCTCTAACTGACCCTGAAAACTAAGGCTCCTAACAAACAATGGGATTCATTGTGGGTGAGGGAAAGTTGCCAAAGGACAAATTAACAATTATGCAGAACATTTATGCTGTAGCTTTAGTTTTGTATCTTAATTTCTGCCCTTGTTACTCTTCGCACAAAACCTCATGGGAAAGCATCACCAGCCATACCATTAGGTGTGGGGTGTGGGGTGGGAATTGTAGTTTAGCAGGCTCCATGGCCCTGCCTCGTAACACTACTGATAGCTATTAATCACCATCACCCTATAGAGTGTTCATGTCCAGCACTACTCTTCCTCTGAACATCAGTTGCTGGAGAGCAATTATTATTATTATTAGAATTTATTACCCGCCCTTCACCCAAAGGTCCCAGGACGGGTTACAACAATTTTAAAACACATAATGAAAAATAGTTAAAAACAACCTAAACAACATCACAGAAAAGAGGGTGGGTCCTGAAAATATATATGTCAGGTGTCAAAGGCCAGGGTAACGAGGTGCATCCTCACCATTTGCCGAACGTTGTACAGCGAAGTTGCCAGACGCACCTTGGTGGGGAGGGAGTTCCACAACTTAGGGGCTACCACAGAGAAGGCCCTCTCCTGGGCCACCCCCCCAAACTTCCGAGGGTGGCAGAACTACCAAAAGGACCCCCTCTGCTGATCTTAACATCTGAGATGGCCTGTAAGGAAGGAGGCAGTCTTTCAGATATTTGGGACCCAAGTCATGTAGGGCTTTAAACACTAATGTGAGCACCTTAAAGAGCCTGGAAATGAACTGGCATCCAATGCAGCTGTTTTAAAATGGGTTATATGAATTCTAAAAGGAACCCCCACCATTAATCTGGCAGCTGCAGTTTGGACCAGTTGAAGTTTCCGAGTCGTCTTCAAAGGCAGCCCCACATAGAAAACACTGTAATAATCCAGTCAGGAAGTTGCCAGAGTAGGAGCACTGTGGCCAAATCTTCCCGGTACAGAAGGGGCCAAAGTTGGTGAACCATCTGGAGCTGGAAAAAGGCCCGCCTAGCCACTGAGGCCACCAGAACCTCTAGTGACAGTGTTGGATCAAGGAGTACCCCCAGGCTGCGGACCTGCTCCTTCAAGGAAAGAGCAACCCCACGAAGAACAGGCCATCTTCCCACCTCCTGGACATGAGAACTCCAAATGCATAATACCTCTGTCTTTTCAGGATTCAGCCTCAATTTATTGGCCCACTTCCAGTCCATCACTTCCACCAGGCACCAGTTCAGCACCTCATTTACCTGATTCAGATGGAGTAGAGAGGTAGAGCTGGGCATCATCTGCATATTGATGGCACCTCACTCCATATCTCCTGGTGACAGCTCCCAGTGGCTTCATAAGATGTTAAATAGCATGAGGGACAAGATGGAACCTTGCAGAACACCACAGGATAATTCCCATGGTGCTGAATTGTAGTCTCCCATAACTACTTTTTGGAAGCGGCTCTGGAGATATGAGCAGAACCACTGAAGCATAGTGACCCCAACCCCCACGTCCTCGAGATGTTCCAGAAGGATCCCGTGATCAACAGTATCAAAAGTCACTGAGAGATTTTATTTATTTATTATTTGATTTATATCCCGCCCTTCTTCCCAGCAGGAGCCCGGAGAACGGGCTCCAGAATCCAGAAGAATGAGGCAGGGTTGCACTCCTACCTCTCTGCCAACTAGCCTGGCAACCAAGAGGTCTTCTGTATCTTTAAAAGTTGTGCAGGGGGAAGGGAGAATTCCACCCCGTGGTTTTTCCCATTACAGAGTTGCAAGAACACCTGCACTTGGCTGACTTTCTCTTCTCCTAAAGATACAGGATCAGTCTCAGGCCAAGAGTCTGGCAACCCTAGTGCAGACGAACGCTAAGCCTAGCCCTAGACAGACTGTTGGGGTGGCTCAGTATAAGATAGCATCTTGTCTTTCTTGGAGGACAGGAGGCTCCTGCACCTTTAACAGCTGGGTAGAAGGGGGAATTTAAGCAGGTGCTGCTTGTCATGCAAGCTAAAACTGCTGACATTCCATCTTCTACCCAGCCATTAAAGGTGCAGGACCCCTTGTCCTCTTTTGCACCCACCCACTCTGCGGAGAACCCAGGTGGCCACAGCTGGTACAGACCAACTCCTCCCAGCGTATTTGCCAGAGTCACAGGGCTGTGTGCCAGGTTGGCGGCCTCATCCATGGAGACGTTGTGGGCAGGATGGTTGTTTCATTATGGCCTGACCTGCACCAGCATGTTCAGTGATATGGTGGCAAGGCAGGGTGGTTAAAGAGTTGGCAAAGCTTCTTTTCTCCAGCTCACTTCTCCCTGAAGCATTTATGTGCTTATGTAAAGGAAGTTTAAGCCCGCTAGTCAGTCAAAAAGGCTCCCAGACTGGTTTAGAAAAATAAATCATAAAGCAGGTCCTGCCCTTAGGTTTACAATCTGAAAGACGTGGCACACAAGGAAGACAAGCTGGGAGGGGGGAGGGAAAACAAGCACGATCAGTTATGCAGATGCAGCAGCTTCTTTTGTGCTGTTTCTCTTCTCCAGGCTTGGCGCCAGCAGGTGGCCAGGTCGGGCACTGGCCAAGGGGCCCTGCAGCTGGGAGGGTGGAGCTTCCACTCCGTGATCCCTGCCAGTGTCAGGTCATGGGATGTGACTGGATGGTGGCACAGGTTGTGGAGCGGGAGCTCCACTCACCCAGGGAACACTACCCCCCCATGCACAAGCAGCCAATGAGCGCTTATATATGCCTAGTCATACCACCTTTTGCGTCGTCACATGCCTGCCATTACCCAGGATAGCAGCAGGGGGTGTGTTGACACCTCCGCTGCCATCTTGGATGACGGCAGGCATGCACACTGACACGGCAATGCAGGAAGAGTAGTCCAACCAAGTGTATTAAGTGTCTGTGTGTTGGGGGGGAGGGGCATCAGATGTCGGCCCGGCTTTTCTCCAAGCCGTTTGTACGCATCTCCCCTCTGTCCCCACACTCTGCTGCAGCCTTCCCCAGCTCCCTTCAGCCTCAGCCAGCACAGTGCTGTTGTAATCCACAACATGTGGAAGGCACCAGATTGGGGAAGTCTGGGTTACTGTGACTAAAATAAACATTATCTGCTCTTGGGTCTCCATTTCCCTCGTGTCCTCTCCTTCTGTTATCTGGTGTTTTTGTGGTATCTGTTTTATCGACAAATATACACATTGAGCAGGGGGTGGGAAGGCAGCAGGCAGGCAAGAGGCATAAACAGATAAACAGGTTTGCAATGTTGCATCTCTTGCCTCCCCCCAAAGCAAGCAACATCCACTTAGATCACTGCCTCTTCTCTCCCCACACTGCTGTCACGATACAAACATTTCTTTCACAAATTTGAGCAGTTACTCCCTAATTTAAATTACTCCCTAATTTGGTCCTGATTATTATTTACCCACTGCATCACCTAAAATTAACCTCTAGCTTTTTGAGTAAAAAGGATACCACTTAACTCCCCTCCTCCAACTATCTGTTTTCTGTTCCTCTTAATGTTGAGTAACTGCTAGATTTTTTTATTTGCAGACAGTGGGGAAATGGCAACTATTGTTTCTTTACCCCTGAAGGTAGGCAGGAGGAAGGAAGGGGGCCAAGCAGAAATTTAAACATTTACCTGGGAAAATGGAAGGAAGCCCCATTGAATCCAGTGGGGCTTACTACTGGTAGACATGCCTAGGATTATGCTATAAGTCTGCCCTCCTCATCTCCTGTACTACTATTGTTACAAGTTTCACTTTTGGGGGCTTCAGTTCAGCCTTTTCCACTTGACCTCACTGGTGTTTTGCTCAACATCCAACTTGAAAAGGAGTTCTGTTGAACTCAAAAGCTTGCCTGTTCCTGGGACATTTATTTATTTACTATTATCAATATGTTATTGCTTTCCAAGGCGATATGCACAATTCAATAAAAACAGTTAAAAATACTGAAAATAGCATCAGGCAAATTTAAAAAAAACTGTGTAAATGTACTGCCTTCAAGTCAATTCCAACTTATGATGACCTATGAATAGGGATTTCATGAGGCTGAGAGGCAGTGACTGGCCCAAGGTCACCCAGTGAGCTTCATGGCTATGTGGGGATTCGAACCCTGGTCGTAGTCCAGCACCTTAACCACTACACCACACTGGGCACCCATAGCAGAGAGCTATTGATCCAACTGGGAATGCTTGTCTGAACAGAAATGTCTTCAGCTGTTTCCAGAAAGGGCAGGCAGTGGACTTCTGTCAGTCCTAATAAAGGTATTTTGGTTTCTCGGGATGTTGCAAAGATGTCCAACAACTTGGATGGCTTCAAAAGAGGATTAGGCAAATTCATGGAAGATAAAGCTATCAGTGGCTACTATTCATGATGGCTGTGTTCTGCCTCCACTGTTGGAAGATGTATGTCACTGAATTACTAGTCAGTGGGGAGCAAACATAAATGGGAAGAGGGCTGCTGTTACATGTGCGCTTTTTGTAGGCATCTGGGTGGCAACTGTGAGAACAGGGTGCTGGATCTGACGGGCCTTAACTGGATCCAGCAGGCGCTTCAGTGGCGGCTCCATGTCAGCGGGGCGGTGGAATCTGCTCCGGGCTTTAGTCCAATCTTTCAAGGAGCTGTCCAGGGTGCTTCACTGCCCTACTGACATGGGGCCACAGGCAGCCACTGGTTCTTATGGACCGCCTCGCTGTGGCTTTTGCTCTCCCCAACCAACCAACCGACAAAACTTTTCCGTGGGTCACCATTCTTGCCCATGGATACTAAGCACATCCCCTCTTAGATCACCCCAAAACCACCTGCACCACCAGCACCCTGTTTCCAACAGAGGCAGGCCTACAGAGAGCTTCGGCTACGGGGCGGTATATAAATGTAATAAATAAATAAATACAGAGGCGTCTACAAGCAGCGCACAGAAACAGGGCGGCGCACGGCAAAGGCTTAATAGCTGCAGGAAAAGCAGCATTCTCCAGCCGAAGAATCCCTGAACCTGGTTTTGGCACCCCAGCCGGGCCTGGCTTGCTCAACTTGGCTCCTGCCCGAACCCTGGAAGCTTTCGATTTGCGAAGAAAGTGAGCCTGAAGGAAGAAACGAAACAGAAAAGCAAGCCCCCCGCACCCGAGGAGGAAGGGGCGGTGGCGCGAATCCCAGCCGCTCTCTGCAGCCTCGCGCTGGCTGCCTTGGATTTGAGGAGAGCAGCGCATGGGCGGGGCCCTGTCCCCCCTCCCCTGGTAAGGCTCGCCCGCCCCCTCCCCCGTTACAGGCTCGCGTCGGCTAAATTGCAGAGCGGCAGCAGTTGCAGGGGCCGCCCCCTCTCCGCGTTGGACGCCGCGAAGCAGAAGCAGAGCATCGGGAGCCCCCGCGGAGGTGGGATCCTTCGGTCTGCCCGCGAGCCCCGCTTTGCAAACCGACCAGGCGCCGCCATCCGAGATGAGGGCATCTTTTGCCGTGCTGCTGGCCGCCTGCCTCTGTGTGGAAAGAGGTGAGGCCTCGCCCTTGGCTAGCTGGCCCTCTCCAGGGCGCGCCGGCCTGCGCCTTCGGAGCCCTTCCTCTCAAAGAGGCTCCCCCCTCCTCTCCTTAAGGATACCAGGGATGGTCACAGTGTTAGCTGGCGGGTCTATTTCTTCCTCTGCTAAGGGTTTTTCTTTGTTGCTTTTGTGGCAGTTCCAAGTCTGGCTTGCAGAGGTGGGCAGGAGGAAGCCGCATGTGGCCGCTGGGCTTGCGCCCCGTTACAAGGGTGCATCGCAGGCTGCAATCCTAACTTCCTCCCTTGAGTTGGGAGGAAGCCCCCTCGCATCCAGGCCTGGGCACATTTTAAATGCAAAGCGGCCCGCGTGGATTTGCTTCTGAGTAACGGTGCGTAGGATTGGGCCGAAGAAAAAGATGTCTTGAGGCTCAAGACGTGACAGGCAACCCCATTGTCGCTAACTGCAGATGAGGCTACCTGGGGTGATTTGGTGGTGACCAGGAAGGCGCTCTGCACGTGTTCAGAGGCATTGCAAAGACCCAGGGCAGAGGCTACTGCTAAAAAAATTGGGTGCCTTTTTTTGTATGGAAGTCGAGAAGGAATGGGGCTACTAAAAAAAAAAAACTTTTAAAAACTGGTCTGCTTTGGTGCCTTTAATGGTAGTTTACTACACACGTGCGTACAGAGTACCTTCCTCATAACATGGCCGTTGTAAGGATTGCTTCACTTACTAAAGTTGGGCTGCCCTTCAAGGCGTGGGAGCAGGGCTGGAAAGGAAAGGGTACCCAACATATCAGTGTGAAAAAAAATCAAAGGGAAAGCAGTCCATGGGGCCTAATTTTTTTGTGTGCTCTTTGTTTGAGGGTCTGGAGTTTAGGATTTTGTCAGGGCCTCTTCCAGCGTTGGAAGAAAACTCTGGATTTTATGATGGCTCCACTCGCGCTGGTGTGGAATTTAGAGGGATGCTGTAAAAGCTGGAATGAATACAGACCAGGAAGCAATGTTTGTGAATAAAATGGATGCCCAAATCAGGGCGAGACACTAGGGAACTATATTTTAGAACTAAAATCCTCCTGGGCGGTTTTCCCCCCTTGTTTTTCTGGAATACCATTTATTGCCCAGAATGGTGCCTGGAATGAGGATCTGTTCCATAGCTTTGGGGCTCAGTGCATCAGCCCCATCTAGATGGTTGTGATGAGTTTCGCTGTATCTCAGAAGTTGGGCCTTCTAAGTCGTTATTCCAGGTTGCTGTTCATTGCCTGGAAAAGATTCACCTGGAAAAACTTCCTAAGTGTTACAGCCATAGGACAGTGGAATCAATTACCTAGAGAGGTAGTGGGCTCTCCAACACTGGAGGCGTTCAAGAGGCAGCTGGACAGCCATCTGTCGGGAATGCTTTGATTTAGATTCCTGCATTGCACAGATTTGATGGTCTTATAGGCAGGCCCCTTCCAACTCTACTATTCTGTGATGCTCATAATTTTTTTTAACCTAGGTATGGCATCATTCCCATCCGTTCCAATGAAATTGGTTGCTTTGGATAGTTATCCAACTCCCCCCTCCCCCCCCAAAAAGGCAGTTTATAATCTTTTCAAAACAAACCCTTGTAAAACTCAGGATGCGCTGGAACCAAGCTGCTACTTCCTAAAAGCCCCAAGTTCCTTTTTTCTTCTTTTTTGCTATTAAAAAGCTTTGTGTTTTAATATGTGCTACAAGTAGCACTTAAATGGAATGAAACCCCAAATTTCTAGCCCAGCAGGAAGCAGACTCCCCTGCAGAGCGGGAGGAATTTTATTTATCCTAAGGAGGGGAAAAATACGGCAGCCAAAGGAAGTCTCTTTCTGGTTCTTGTTGAATGCTGAGAGGCCTGTTGGGAAGCTTTCCTACGCAGAGGAAAACGAGTGTTTTTGTGCTCTCTTGGGGGAGATTGGCTAGCATCCCTTTCCTTTTCATTGAGGAAGTTTCCCCAAACTAAATAATAATATAAATTTCTACCCCCCCCCTCCTACCAAAGGAGCCCAGGGTGTCCAAAAACAAAGCACCAAACCAATACAATTAAAAATGAAAAAACAATAAGAACTAACTTGTTCCGTCAGTGGAAGGATTTCTGCTTGCACAATGGAACTGCCCGCTCCTCTCCTTGCATGTGCTCCACTCCCTCCCCAGATATGCTCTGGAGGGTTGGAGGAGCCCCCAGAACAGATTTAGGGGGAGCGTAGGGACAGGAGAGGGGGGAGAAGTCTTGTTGCTGATGCAGAAGTCCTTGGGTTGATAGAATAGGCTAGTGGGATACTCCGTGAAATGGAAATGGACTGCCTTCAAGTCGATCCCGACTTATGGAGACCCTATGAATAGGGATGTCATGGTAAGTGGTATTCAGAGGGGGTTTACCATTGCCTCCATCTGAGGCTAGTCCTCCCCAGCTGGCCAGGGCCTGCTCAGCTTGCCACAGCAGCACAATTCCTGTATTGAGCAAGGGGTTGGACTTGATGGCCTTATAGGCCCCTTCCAACTCTATGATTCTATGAAGCCAGCCCCTTCCTCATCCACAA
The DNA here is from genome assembly GCF_030035675.1 of Rhineura floridana. Classification (NCBI taxonomy): domain Eukaryota; kingdom Metazoa; phylum Chordata; class Lepidosauria; order Squamata; family Rhineuridae; genus Rhineura; species Rhineura floridana. The sequence goes on along the minus strand of NC_084480.1, from coordinate 318,445,633 downwards.
CTGCCAGCTGGGGGGCAACTGGGCTCCTTGGGACTGTGCATCTTGCCCCCGGCTGCACAGGTGGCAGGGCATGTAACCCCTGAGCACCTCACTGTGGGTGTGATCTTTAGCTGGTCTTGACACCCAGGAGACACGAGCGGGGATTTGAACTCACAAACTCTGGACTCCCAGCCAGGCTCTCCTCCCCACTGTGCTATACCCGCTGTTGGGAAAAACAGACGGGAGTAGAAAAAGAGGAAGGCCAAACAAGGGGATGGATTGATTCCATAAAGGAAGCCACAGACCTGAACTTACAAGATCTGAACACGGTGGTTCATGACAGATGCTCTTGGAAGTCCTTCATCTATTTTAACTTGTTTTAACTAAGATAGAATCATAGAATAGTAGAGTTGGAAGGGGCCTATAAGGCCATCAAGTCCAACCCCCTGCTCAATGCAGGAATCCAAATCAAAGCATTCCCAACAGATGGCTGTCCAGCTGCCTCTTCAATGCCTCCAGTGTCGGAGAGCCCACTACCTCTCTAGGTAATTAGTTCTATTGTTGTATGGCTCGTAACAGGTAGGAAGTTTTTCCTGATGTCCAGTCGAAATCTGGCTTCCTGCAACTTGAGTCCATTATTCTGTGTCCTGCATTCTGGGACAATCGAGAAGAGACCCCGGCCCTCCTCTGTGTGACAACCTTTCATGTACTTGAAGAGTGCTATCGTATCTCCTCTGAGTTTTCTCCAGGCTAAAAATGCCCAATTCTTTGAGTCTCTCCTCACAGGGCTTTGTTTCCTGTCCCCTGATCATCCTTGTTGCCCTCCTCTGAACCTGTTCCAGTTGTCTGCATCCTTGTTGAATTGCGGAGACCAGAACTGGACACAGTACTCAAGATGAGGCCTAACCATTGCCAAATAGAGGGAAACTAATATTTCATGCGATTTGAAACCTATACTTCTGTTAATGCAGCCTAAAAGAGCATTTGCCTTTTTTGCAGCCACATCACACCGTTGGCTCATATTCAGCTTGTGATCAGTGACAATTCCAAGATCCTTCTTACATGTGGTATTGCTGAGCCAAGTATCCTCCATCTTATAACTGTGCATTTGGTTTCTTTTTCCTAAGTGTAGAACTTTGCATTTATCCCTGTTGAATTTCATTCTGTTGTGTTGTGGAATTTATGACTAGGTTCGTTTTGGAGGAGACTCAATAATGAAGCCAAAGCCTGTTTTAAGGTTATTTATTCAGCAAAGCGCTTTACTGGAGCAAAGTACATAACTTGACTAAAATGGTGGTTGGGTACACCTATATACCCCTACATTCGTCATAGCTATAGCAACGGTCTCATCCAGTTATTCTATGCTACTGTGATGTTCTGCCCCCATACTAGCTACCCTCCTCTATGCATTCCTGCGATATCAGTATCTTTGGCACATGTTCAGTCTGCTACAGCAGTTCTGTTCACTATTGTCTACGTGACTCCCCTGCCTAGAAGGAATGACGGCCAGAATCCTCCTCAGTTGTTTTCAGCCCAATGCTTCAGCCTATCAAGGTCCCTTTGAATTTTGTTTCTGTCTTCCATGGTATTAGCTGTGCCCTCCAATTTTGTATCATCTGCAAATTTGATAAGCATGCTCTGTAGCTTCTCATCCAAGTCGTTAATAAAAATGTTGAAGAGCACTGGGCCCAGGACCGAGTCCTGTGGTACTCCACTTGTTACTTCTGCCCAGTTTGAGAAGGAACCATTGATAAGTGCTCTTTGAGTACGATTCTGGAGCCAACTGGATCCACCTGATAGTTGTTCCATCCAGCCCACATTTGCTAATCAGAATATCATGGGGCACTTTGTCAAAAACTTTGCTGAAGTCAAGATATATTATGTCCACAGCATCCCCACAGTTGACAAGGGAGGTTACCCGATCAAAAAATGAGATGATGTTAGTTTGGCAGGATTTGTTCTTCATAAATCCATGTTGGCTTCTACTAATGGATTAAGTAAGATGTGCCTTCAGAGTCTTATACTTGGATGTTAAGTGGATATCCAGCAACTTCTTTCATGCTGATTATATATATTTCTATTTTTCTGTTTCTGTAGTGATGCCTAAGGCCACCTAGAATGCATTTTATTCGTTGTAGTGTGGAAATAGCATATAAATAGCATATAAAGTCTCTTCAGCTGTTTGAAGTCTGACTCCCAAATAGAAAATTTCTGATACCTCCCAAGTCTCAAGAATTCTTGAGTGGAGTCTCCTCTATTCTCCACCTATACTAGACGACGGCTGTTGATAACCTGTGAGCTTAGGTGAACTAACGTTTGACATTTATTTATTTATTTATTGAATTTCATAGTTGCCCATCTGGCTGGCTATCCAGTCACTCTGGGCGACGTACAAAATAAGCATACAGATAAAATAAACATTAAAGATCTGGACACAATAAAATCTAGCCCACCCCAAAAGCCTGCCTGAAGAGCCAGGTCTTCACAGCCCAGCGGAAGCTCATCATAGAAGGGGCATGGCGGAGATCATTTGGGAGGGACTTCCACAGGGTGGGGGCCACAACTGAAAAAGCCCTCTCTCTAGTCCTCACCAGTTTGGCTGTTTTGACTGATGGGACAGAGAGAAGGTCTTTTGAGGCTGATCTTGCTGGGCAGCATAGCTGATGATGCTGGAGTCGATCTTTCAGATAGACTGGGCCGAAACCGTATAGGGATTTAAAGGTTAAAACCAACACCTTGAATTGGGCCCGGTAAGCAACTGGACATACAAGGACATAGACATGGGGGAAGGGCGAAAGCAAGAACCCTCTACCTTGTGCATTCACTGACAAGGGGGCTAGTCTTGCCAATATCAGATGGCGCCCAACGTGGGAAGATGGGAAAGCAGCAGTAGTGCCCTGAAGAGGAAATCTGAAACTGCAGAAAACCAAATATTCTGAAAATTGGTCTAAAGTGCTGACAGAACTTTAGAACCAACTGTAAAACTCGAGTGACCTCAAGCAGAGAGTGTTGGGAAGGAGGGAGCATAGATACCCCTGTACCTCAAAGCGCGACAAGTCTTGTTATAATTGACCAAGAATCAATGATTATATGCCTTTCAATTTTATGTGTTGATGATTTCACCAAGTGGGGGTGTAATGGGATAGCCCAGCTAATGGCTTAATTAATGCATATAATGTACTGAAATCATTCGTATAAGCTTATAATGGCTTACCTTGTAGCTTAGTAGTGTATAGAAGGAATAAGATCTCTTTTAAAAAGGGGCGTCTTCAACCCTCCCTTCTAGACAAAGCATTGTTTTCTTATAAAGCAGAGTACAGTACAAGGTAACATGTCTGGGCAGACAGCCGATGTGTTAACTGTCAGTACGAAGTGAGAGGAAGATACGGAGTGCTTCCGGGGGGGGGGGAGCAAATGCTGTTTCCAGTGAGCAGCATGGTTGATAAGGCCATGGAACAAGTCTTCTCCTTGAAAAGAAAGAGTATAAAAGGCCAGGTTTTATAGTACGCTAGACGACAACTGTTGAAAACCAAGCTTAGGTGAACTAACGTTCGACATTCAAGGACACTATGTAGACACTGGAGAAGAGAGGAAGCAAGAACCCTCGACTCTCCCTGTGCATTCACTGGCAAGGGGGCTAGTCTTGCTGACATTAGGCCTTTGGCCTGATGTATAAGCGCTCTTCTTGTGATGTGAAGGGGAAAGTGAAACTTGTGGCTTGGACACTCTGGCTCAAGGTTGCACGCAACCCTTCTCTCTCCCTCCCCACCCACAGTTCTTTTGAAACTACAGGAGACAGGAAACAAAGCACCATTGTGAAAAGAAAATGTTGCACTTGACTAAGTGTGATGTGTAATTTGAACCCCAGTCACATACTGTGCACATGAGATGGTGTAGCAGAAGTGGGAGGCGAGAAAGAGGAAGAATAATAGTTTTCAAGACAAAAAAGAAAAAGGTTTGAATCTTGGTGAACTGCTGCTGTCCCTGTTGTGGGCCAGTGGAATGCAACTGAAGACTCTTGGGCCAAGTTGGCCAATTCCCAGCGGAGTCAAACTTACCTGTGATCTTCTAGTGGCCGAAAGGTGCCCAGTAACCTCACCACATTTAGATGTGGAAATTGCACCAAATGTGCAGCCTGAGCAATTTGTGCGTGTTCAGTTTTTTCCCCTCCTCCTTGCTCACCAAGAGGGGCACTGAAAGGGTCTGAGACTCTCTGAGATGGGGCAGTAATGAGGATACTGGTGACGGCAACAGAGGAAGAGGGGAATTGGGGACGTATCTTTGCTCTCTAACCCTGAGCTCCACTGGAGCATAACTTGCTGGCGATTGATGCAGAAAGCTAGATGAGCCATTGATCTAACATGGAGGTGGCCATCTGGCAGTCCATGGACTGGGGCCCCCTCCACCAATTTCCTTGAAGGCTCTACCAACTCCTAATTGAGGCGTGGCTAAAAAGTTTGCTTAAACATTATCAGAAAAATAGGAGGGGAAATGTTTTAAGTTGTAAAAGGTATTCAGCACTTTGTATCACTCTAGTAATGGAGTGTTTGATCGTGGAGCCTTGCGGCTCATGATGTTTTTGGCACTCAGGAAGAGCAGGGACAAGTAATGAGTTAGGTATGACATAAGCTACCTCTGGGATGAGGACATCTTCTCAGGTGTGGGGAACATGACCCTCCAGAAGTTGCTGAACAACCAGGGCTGTGGAGTCGGAGTCCTGCAGTTAGAGTCGGAAGCAATTTTGGGTGGAGTCGGTAGGAATGTACAGACTCCGGCTTCAAAATAAATTTTGATTGACAAGTTTTTTAAAACATAAATTTGCAGTGTCAGAGAAGCTTCCCGTGAAGTCAGCTGTATTTGAGCATTTCACCATAACTCAAGATGGAAAACATTTTGTGTGTCAGTGTATGACACAGGACTCAGATGAAGGCAAATGCTGTGATGCCAAGATCAACACATATTCAGGCAGCGATAAAAATGCTCCTACGAGAGCTTCCAATTTAAAAAGACATTTACAGGGCTGTGGAGTTGGAAGCAATTTTGGGTGGAGTCGGAGTCGGACAGTAGAAAAATAGAGGAGTCGGAGTTGAAGGTTTGGCATACCGACTCCACAGCCCTGTGAACAACTCCTCCCATCAGCCCCAGCAAGCATGACCAGTGGCCAGGGATGATGGGAGTTTCAGGATTAAATGTATAATATAATGGGATATTCTTAGTTAAGTTGAAGGCCAGTGTTAAGTTGAAGGCCAGTGTTACATGTAACATCTGGCAGGATGTCTTCTAATGAGTTGAAGGACAGAGTAAAGGGATATCTGCTGAGCAGATCTTTGTCAAAGGAAGCAACTGTCTCTTTATGATTGATGACTATGCACGCCTGTGTAGTGCAATAAGGTATGTATATGTGCTGAAGATTTCTGCTCATTTGAAGGAGCTTCTGCTTTCTATCCTTTGCTGTCCTTCACGTGCAATTGCTCAAAAAGTACAAGTGTTAGTTTATTTTTATTTATAATTTGATTTATATCCCGTCCTTCCTCCCAGCAGGAGCCCAGGGCGGCAAACAAAGGCACTAAAAACACTTTAAATATCATAAAAACAGTCCTTAAAATGGATTAAAACAAAACAACTTTAAAAACAGTTTTTTTAAAAAGCTTTAAAAACATCTTTTAAAAAGGGTTAAAAATATATTGTTAAAAAAACCCCATATTAAAAAGCAATTCCAACACAGACGCAGACTGGGATAGGTCTCAACTTAAAAGGCTTGGAGGCTGGGCTTGGCAACCAAGAGGTCTTCTGTATCTTTAAAAGTTGTGCAGGGGGAAGGGAGAATGCCACCTTGTGGTTTTTCCCATTACAGAGTTGCAAGAACACCTGCACTTGGCTGACTTTCTCTTCTCCTAAAGATACAGGATCAGTCTCAGGCCCTGAACCTGGCAACCCTACTCCCAACAGATATCGGGATAATTGAAGTCCCCCATTACTACTACATCATGCCTCCTCGAAACATTGGCAATTTGCTTTTCAGAGGTTTTATCCTTGGCTTCTCCTTGATTGGGTGGTCAGTAGAGTCCAACCACCACATCCCTTGTATTCCTTGCCCCATTTATTTTAATCCAAATGCTCTCGGTGGGGCTACCAAGCTCATCATCCGTATTTCTATGCAGGGATATATATTTTTTAACTAGATCAAGGTAACAGTTGCATTGGGCATCTAACTTTTATTTATTTATTTAATTAAAAAAATTCTATCCTGCTCTCTTTCCAAAGAAATTCAGAGCGGCATGACAGAGTAGTTATAAACAATTAATATCCAATAACAAAGTAAAACAGTATCTCACAATTTAAAAGCTAGAGAGAATAAAAAGGTTTTAAGCTGCCGACGAAAAATTAAGAGGGAAGAAGACAGACGTATTTCTTGCGGTAAATTGTTCCATAGAGTAGGGGCAATTACAGAAAATGTCTTATTTCTAACAGTGGACAAATGAATTCGGGAAAAAGGAGGAATAGTAAGGGCCGGATCTAAGGCAGATCTCAAAGGCCGAGGGGGTTCATACAAAGAGATCCGATTGGATAAATAGGAAGGGCCCAGACCATGTAGTGCTTTAAAAGTTAAAGTTAGTATATTTTAAAATGTATTCGATATAAAACAGGCAGCCAGTGAAGTTGTTGGAGGAGCAGAGTGGTGTGTGCTTGCCAGTTTGCTCCTGTTATCATTAGAGCCGCTGCTCTTTGCACCAATTTAAGTTGTTGCAGTATTCTTTGGGGGAGCCCAGTATAAAGAGAATTACAATAATCAAGTCGAGAAGTGACCAATGCATGGGTCTAAATCAGCAGTCTCCAGGAATGGACGGAGTTGACGAACCAGTTTTAATTGGGCGAAGGCACTTCTAGAGACTGCCAAGACCTGTGCTTCCAAAGTCAAGTCGGAGTCCAGCAGAACACCCAAGCTCCGGACTTGAGACTTTAGTGGCAAAGTAATTCCGTCCAAAATTGGGTGATTTTCATTTGCTAAATCAGGTTTACGACTAACTAAAAGTACTTCAGTTTTATTCGGATTTAATTTCAATTTATTGAGACGCATCCAGGACATCACTTCGGACAAACAAGAATTTAAAGGTTGAATAGCCTCTTTAAGATCGGGAGGAAAAGAAAAATAAAGTTGGGTATTGTCCGCATATTGATGGAAGCGGACTGTTTAAATGTTTTGCAGCTTTCTCGCTGGTATGCTGGTCATGTGATGGAGCGGAATCCAACTGGGGCTGCTGGAGGTGGCAAATTTGTTCAGATTCAGACAATTATTGTGTAACAACCTATGTTGGTGCAGGAATTGGTATGTATATTTCATACTCTTGCTTCTCTGGAGTCATAAAGGTTCCTTTACTAGGCAAGGTACTCCCCAGGCTGATGGATTGTGTGGGTTTTGTTGCATGTCTATGATTACAATCTAATACAGCTCCTTGGAAGCTTGGACTAAAACCCACAGCGGATTCTACTGCCCGACTGCATGGAGCCACCAGCGGCCACTGTTCTGAATTTTTGTAGAAAACTCTGACAGGTCTGATTGGCTCCTTTCATGTCTTTCCTCTCTCAAAAAGTACATAGTGTTACGAATGGACCTTGAGCTTCCTCATGAGCAGAGCTCCCTAGAAATGCAAGTCCCCAAAAGAGAGCAGCAGGATCTTTTGCTGGAGATACACGTCACCCCCAGAGCATGTGTAATTTTACCCTTAACCCAATAACACATACATGTTCTTCAGGTGAGGCTGTCAATGTGCTGAACTGGTGCCTGGCTGCGACAATGGACTGGATGAGGCCTAATAAACTGAGGCTCAATCCAGACAAGACTGAGATGCTGTTAGTAGGTGGTTCTTCTGACCGGATGGTGGATGTCCAACCTGTTCTGGATGGGGTTGCACTCCCCCTGAAGGAGCAGGTTCGTAGCTTGGGGGTTCTCCTAGAGCCATCTCTGTCACTTGAGGCTCAGGTAGCCTCGGTGGCACGGAGTGCTGTTACAACAGGACCTTGAGCTTCCTCATGAGCATAGCTCCCTAGAAATGCAAGTTCCCCTATTGAGAGTGCAGCAGGATCTTTTGCTGGAGTTACCCGCACGTCACCCCCAGAGCATGTGTAATTTTACCCTTAACCCAGTAACACATACACTGAAAGTAAAATAAAGAGTGGTTTTATTAAGAGAAGGAACAAGGAAAAATATTGCAATTTACAATTGCAGTTAACAATGAGTAGTTTTCTAACTATTATTCATTCATTCAGCAACACTGGATAGACTAAAGCAAAAAGACTAAACCTATGGACACTTTCACATTAAGCTCACCCACACAGGAAGAAAAAGGAAAGAAAAGGCCCAGAAGTTGCATATACCTTTCCTGGAGAGTTGCTGCAAGACTAAGGCTGAGAGAGAGAGACTTTCGTATCTAGCCCAGTGAGCAAAAGCTCCGCCCTTTGTAACCAGCGCCAGATTTGAAAGGTCTCACTCAAAATCCTTAGCTCTGAAATTGTCCCAAAGATGCTAGGGTGCGTTGGCAGCTGTTGAGCCCTCCAGAAGGAGGAACTGCTGACCCCTCCCAACCCCTCATGTTTTATACCTTTTTCTAACTAAACTGACTCCAATGTAAATGTGACCAGGAAGATGTGAACCAACCCATTTCCTGATAAGTTCCCAGATAATAGTTGTGATCTCCCTGCTGTAGATTCCTGATGATTCCTAAAGGTTAAGCTTATCATAATCCTTATGTAAAACCATTGGTTTGTTGCTTTGTTTGAAAGCAGGGCCGGATTCTTACTGGGCAACATTCCCCAAATTTCCATAGGAATCAGGAAGTCTGTACCTTCAGGCTTTCAAGATATGTACTCAGGGGTCACAGAGGGGCTGTCTCCCAGGAATCTTTGCTGTTCCAGGCCTTTCCAAACTCTGGTTCACTGAGGTGTGCATATGGTTTTTTTGTCTCTTAGGGAGAGCAGGAGGATAAACCCCCATGGCATGCCCTCAGAAAATGAAATGTGCTCACAGGCCTTAAAATGTTGGTGACCCCTGAGCTAGCTAGACTAAAGGTTGCTTACACTCTTACGAATGCCCCCAAATTGTATCCTAAGACTTGTGCTTTGTTTATGCACATTTTATTTATTTATTATTTGATTTATATCCTGCCCTCCCTCCCAGCAGCAGCCTGGGGCAGCAACAGTAATTTTAAATTAAATTTAAATTTCTTAAATTTTAATAATAATCTCTATTGTTACGGTCAACGACCGGCATAAGGTAATCAGATGAAATTGTTAAAACACAATACTATAAAATACTTTAGCCACCTTGTTTGTTTTGTTTTTTGGATTTTATAACTATGTCTTTGACAATTCTATTTTATAGTACATATAGCTTTTGGGTACAACTCCAGGGCTAGTGGAGTTGTCTGGAGGGCACCAGGTTGGCAAAGCTTGGTTTAAAAGTTTGGCAGTAGTAAAGAGAGAACAGTGGGAGAGGCGAGGGGAGTAAGAGGGAATGTGAGAGAATTTCTAGGTGGCGTTGATGTTGGGGAACTACATGATAATTTGCCAAACATGCTTTCCCTTTTTTCCGTCCTGCCAGGTGAATATTCTACACAGTCAATCAGCAAAGGGTGTGCTCCCATCTGCCCGCATATGGGGATCAACATTGGTGTTGCAGCGACATCTGTGAGCTGCTGTTCGTCTTTCTTATGCAATATCAGCGGAGCCACCAGTGTCGCAACTAACCACCTGGTCTTGGCTGTTTCTATGCTGGCCAGCTTCTTCTATCTGTTTGGCCCCAGGCTGTGATTTCAAGAAATATGATTTCAGTTCAAGAAATGAATTGCCTCGCCCTTCTCTGGCGAGAAGCCAAAAAGTGATTGCAAAAATTGTATATTTTCAATGGCATTTAACTCCATTGCTTTTAACTCAACAAATCTTTGTCTCTGCGTTTTGTATTGGGCTTAGAGGAGAGGGTCTTTTTTGGGGGGTGGGGTGGGGATGTTTTGTATGACAACACTGCCCTCTTGAGGCTGCAGAGATTCATGCATATCTCAATCAGAAACTGCAGGTTGTTGAAGAGAATCTTGCACCAAATAAAGACAGCGGTCCCCAGAACAAAATCTTCCTAATCCCTATGGCAGGATTTAAATCATTCCAGGGACTTTAAGCAGTGTTCTGCATGTTGGGTCATCAGTAGGAAAAATCTGGACAAGATGGGGGGGGGAATAACACCTGACAAGATCTTTTTTTTGTAAACTGTTGATTTGAATCCAGTATTTTGCTAGTTACATTTTACATAAAAAGTAATACTATGTGCACGGTTTGCCATGTGTGGGATATGAATCCAGCTTTTTGTGTGTTACATTTTACATAAAAAGTTAACCCTGTACATGATTTGGCAATGTATGTATGCTTCAACATTTTCTTTTCTTTTGCTTTCTGAACTTGAATAAACATGGATTGGTTCTTACCTTCTTTCTTTTATCTTTGATCCTTGAATTAATGCAGAAAAAGAACCTTTAAAAGCCTCTGGGAAGCACAACCTAGCCCTGTTCCTTTGTTGCATTATTCCTACCTAACATGCAGGTTTCAAAAAACACGTATTTTTATTTTTTAAATCTGCTCTACAGTCAATCACATAGCGTTGTATTTGGTGTCTTCAACATAGCGCTAAGGTGAACATTACATCAGCACAAGGATTTCTCCTTTCCTCCCCCTGCGTACCCTCTAAATCTGTTCTGGGGTTACTGCCAACCCTCTGGAGCAGATTTGGGGAGGAAGAGGGAAAATCCCATTGCGCTAGCTCTCATCCTTGCGTTAGCACAAGTATAGTTGATTAATGCCTTTATACACACATCAAAATCTGTATTATGCTTTGTGATAATACAGACCGAGATGTGTCTGGTGACTTCATTGTACAGCTTTTGGCAAATGCTGAAGACACACCTCTACCCTGGCCTTTGACACTTGAGATGTGTATTTTTAGGACCCAGCCTATGGTGTTTAGGTTGCGTTTAACTTTTTAATTGTATTTAAAATGGTTATAACCTACCCTGTGACCTTTGAGTGAAGGGCAGGTAATAAATAATAATTACTATCATCATCATCCAGTTCTGACCTGGGCTTCTGCTGGGAGGAAGGGTGGGATATAAATTGAAAAATAAATAAATTAGGTCATCTATCTCTATTTTAGGAATGTGACTGCAACATCAAACCATCTCTGGCATGCACGAGCATACATGCACATACACTTAACAAATTTGCTCATTGGTGAACCCAGTGGGTTAGGGAGTAATGCAAAACCAGTGATAAAGACCACAGACCTAAGACTGGAACTGAAATGAGGAACAATGCTTCATTCAAAGTATGCTATCCATCCAAACTGAACCTTTTGCCGCCGCCTCCTCCAGTTGCTAAACAGAAGTTAGATCATAGAAGAGAATTCAGTAATGAATTATGGTATGGTAGGCTTTTTGAAATAAAATTTCATAGTTACCTAGTCAGAATCCTGTGGCCTTCAGCTGGGTGAGAGCATGCGAAGAATATATAAATTGAGAAGGAAATGGCTCTTTGGACATTTTTTATATTGATCAAGAACTCTACCAGGAAGATGGAATTTGCTCTCTTTTATTTCAGTTTTATTACATAGGTGGATCTAGCTGTTGTAGCCTATCACTATCCATAAACTACCATGGGAAAGGAAATGGGTCCCCTGCATCTCTTCACCCCTGGGTCATGTGCACATTCCAACATTCCATCAATGTTTACAATTCCACATCCATTGTGACGCTGCCTTTGCCCTTCATCTTCTTCAGCAACTTACTGATGTTCATGCTAGGAGCTTTTCTTTAACCTTATACTATTAGGTGTTGATGATCCAAGATGTCAAAGCCCCATAGGATTTGAGAGTCGACAAAAAGTTCCAAGTAACCATAAAAGTAGCACAGAGTCAGTATTGCTACCTATTTTGGTCCATTGTGGCTGCTTTGCTGTTTGCGGAGATGTAAAAAAAAAGTATTTAACACAGTGCATAGCTAAATGGTCCAGTTATCGGTGATGATGGCCACCAACTTGGAATGGTTTAAAAAAACAAGTAGACAAATTTATGGAATACACTTATCAGTGGCTACCGGTTATGATGGCCACGTTCTCCCTTCACTGTTGGAGGAAGTATGCCTCTGAATACTGGTTGATGTTGTGCTGAGGTCCTGCTGGTGGACTTTGTGATGCGTCCTTCCCTGGCTCTCCCTGTCAGGTTCCTACCTGCTCGTGGTTACTGCCTGTCACTAGGCACCACCAGGGACTCCACCAGTCCGGACCGCTCTCTCTTATGGTTTCTCTCCCCGCTCTAGCACAGATCTCAACAGATCCCCCTGCTAGGCAACCACCAGTAACGTCCCAATACTAGTATTCCCAGAGACTCTGAATACTGGTATTGTTATTCTCTTCACCGCTGCCACCATTTGTTACAGTTCCCCTTCAGCCTTGGTCATTACCTTACCCTCCCTTCTGGTCTGTGAAACCCCAGCCAAGGATCAGGCCTTTGGTAAACCAAATTAAGTATTTATTACAGATAACAAAGCTAACAAAATTAACAAGATTTCTTCTTAAGGCACATAAGCATACGGTTTTACTCAATACTAATCCGAACTCCACCTCCCTCCTGGTAAACAACGCTCTAAACCCCACCAAGCAACCCACTCAGTTCTCTTCTCCCCCCCAGATTCCACTCTCACTCTTCCTTTTATACATTCAGCCATTTTAAACACTCAGCCAATCATCTCGCATTCTACTGCCCATTCACTCCCCCTCTTTCACTCCACTTACCATGTATCTTCTAAACAACCAACACTTACCATATATACATTAATATAGGAACATCACAGACTTCTGTAGGCATCCAGTTGTCCACTCTGGGGAAAAGCCATAACTCAGCGATAGAGCATCTGCGCTGGATGCCTTTTAAAAGAGGAGTGGACAAATACTTGGAACATAAGGTTATCAGTGGCTACTAGCCATGATGGCTATGGCGGAGGCAATATGTCTCTGAATGCCAGTTGCTGGGAATCACAAGTGGGCAGAGTGCTGTTACACTCAGGTCCTGCTTGGTGGCCTCACATCAGGACGTCTGGTTGGCCACTGTGAGAAGAGAGCGCTGGACTTGATCCAGCAGCCAAGCTCTTCTTACGTTCTTAATTGCTGGTTCCTCAGACCTAGCAGTCATTCCGCTCTTCCCTTGCTCAGAGGCAGGCTTGGGATACTTGGAACTGTGGGCACCCCTCCTCTTCCTTCTCCCGCACACTGGTTGTCACCAGTTGGAACCAGCTGAACTTTGGCTTTTCCTGTAGTTCTCTAATTCCAACAGAATGTTGGCCCCAGAGTTCTGTTCTGTGGCGGTTGGAAGGCTGTGAGCTGGAAAAGAATGCCGAATGCAGGTAAGAGGGCCAGAGTAAAGAAGTGGAATCTGCGACAATCCTGTTGGGGACGAGGGCGAGATGGTGAACATGACTGTCCCATTGCTGTGGCGGAATACATACTTGAAGCGATTTACGTTCCAAGCAGAGAAGTTGTTTAGTGGTTGGGGAGAAACACTGCAGTGTGCTATTAATTAATGGGTTAAGGACTACTGCAAGTGGCCAGACTTAGGGGTGAGGGGCCTCTACCCAGCCCTCTGGGCTTGGGGAAAGGCAGTAGCTCAGTGGTAGCATCAGCTTTGCATGCAGGAGATCCCAAGTTCAACCCCTGGCATCTCCAGGTAGGGCTGGGAGACAACCCTGCTTTAAACTCTGGAGAGCCACTGTCAGTCGGTATATACAGGGCTGGCACCAGGCATGCTGGGGCCTTTGGGCACCAGCCTGCCCTGGGCCCCGGCACAGACACACACGCCGACACACGTGCCACCTACCTGTCCTGTCTTTTGCAGGTGTGCGCGCTGGCCTACCATTAACCAAGACGGCAACTGAGGTTTCCCTAAGAGGCTGAAGCCTCTGCCGCCATCTTGGTTGATGGCATGCATGGTGCTACGTGTGCATACCTGCTTTGCAAAAATGGGTATTTTGGGAGGAATTCACATTAAAATACTGATGAATTTAAAGCCATCAGGACTTTAAAAAAATGTGGAGAGTTGAAAAATGAGAAACTCAAATTGACAGATTTGCCCATCCTTAGTCTTAACTAGCCTGCAAACCAAGGAGCAATCTAGCCTCCATAGTGTCACTCAGGAGTGATCATGGCCCTTTTCATCTCACTGTTCTGCAGCGAGATCAGGATCTCAACAGAACTGACAGCTCTGTCAACTGAAAATCCCCCAGAGCACCCAGGAATCCTCTTGGGCTCCATTAATCTCCAGTTGCAGACCATGTTGAGGTGTCCTCCACATTTGCAAGTGGGAACTAACACCAAACCTCACCAGCATGATGCACAACAAATTAATGCATTGTTTCTTAGCACTACACCTACTGCATTTCTTCCTTGTGCAGAAGCCCCCCCCCAAAATGCCCCCCCCCAATAACAGCAGCAACAGCAACAACAACAACACTCCAATGGAGCTGTTGTGAGATAGCGGAGAAAGGACTCCATTTCTCTTGTCGCTTAACAGTTCCCAGCTGAAAGTGCTCGAATGTTTCACAAATGATTTATAGCCCATACTGAACAATGACACTTCCCTCTCATAGGCCTTGAGTAAAGGACATCAGTCCTGCTGTATCAGGCCAAAGGTGGCCAGCCAGATGCCTCTCCTGGGAAGCCCACAAGCGGGACCTGAGTGCAACAGCAGCTCTCCCACTTATGTCCCCCAGCAAGAGGCATTGGGTGGCATACAGTCTCCGACATTGGAGGTAGAACTTAGAAACTGTGGCTAGTAGCCATCAATAGCCTTGTTATCCGTGAATATTACCTCCAGCATCAAAGGCAGCATGCTTGGGTGATGGCACAGCTGCAGTTGCAGTGCGTGGGGGGTTCGTGCTAACGAGCTGATGTGACAGGCATGGGTGGGCTTTTATAAGCCCTGCACCACCTGTATCAGGGGTGGGGCCTATGGGAGTTAGTGCTTTGTGATCCATAGCAGCATCAGGTCACTGAGTCCTGTAACCTGACACTGCTGTGGATCACTGAGCAGGAGCTTCACCATCTCACCCTACGGAGGGACCCATCAGGGTCCCCTCTGGGCCTCAGGGGCCCTTGGCCAGAGCCCAGGCTGGCTTCCTGCTGGTGCTGGCCCTGGGGACACGTACAATTAACATCCCTCTTGTCTACCGGATGTCCAAGCTATTCTATGCTTCTGTGTTCCTTGTATGTTAGAGCATAACAAAAAACAGCTTGCCAAACCTAATTTAAATATATATATATATTAAACTCTCTTAAAGCATAGCACCATTGTAACCATATGAATCTTTATTTATTTATTATAATTATAATATTTATTATTAATATTATATCATTCATGAATTGCTTCCCATTAGGGATGGGGGAGGATTTCAATTTAATTCACATTTAAAGCCGAATTTATCAGATTTGCACTTTCTGAAACAACATGAGAACTGAAACACAGCCATCCTTTGAAATTTGCACTTATCCAAATTTTGCCACGCAGTTCTCCAATCAATGTTTTTAAAAAGGTGCATATATTGGGAGAAGGTGTGCACAGAATGAGTATATTGGTAAAAATAACATAATGTATTATATTAAGATAAATTGCTTGCAAAAATGTGTAAATTAGTCAAACTGCATACAGTGTATTTACTAGGAGAAATCTGCACTAAAATGGTGAATTTTCAAGAGTTTTTTTTAAAAAAAACCTTCTCAAATTGTTGCAGAAACGTGGAGAATCAAATTTAATATTTGAAAAATGAGAAACTGAGCATATTGAAATTGACAGATCTTTCCATCCCTACTTCCCAAAGAACTTCACAATGTGATTTAACAACAAGAACATAAATATTGAGGGATCAGGACGTAATCCACGGCACTGCTTCCTCGGCCCGATACATAAGTAAATTCCGCTCTATTATCTATCGGGGTAAGGCCATTCAAAATTATTAAGTTAAAGCAGCCCACCATTTGGGTCAGACAGATTCCTCCGTAATTCACCGTAGGGTCTTTAGAAGACCAATCGTGCTTAAAGGTGAGATTTTCAGTGTCAGTTGCCTCCCAAAGGCCCGACGAAAAGAGTGTGGTATTGTTGGGGCCTCTCCTTGCATTGAAATCCCCCATTATTATAAAATGGGCTCTGGGATATAGAGACTCAAGGTCCATTATATATTGTTCCAGAGTCTCCCAGGCCGAGTGCGTATCTTTCTTGGAAGGAAAGGGAGGAATGTAGACATTGATCAGTAGGATCAATAGTAGATGTAAAGTCCATTAGGGCAGCTATTGCCAGGTTCCTGCATGGGTTAAGTTTTTTGGTGTTTGCAAGGAGGGAGGTTGAGAACAATATCCCCAAACCTGCTTTAGGTCTGCCTTTCCCGACAGGGGGCTCAGCCGGTAGATCAATTGACAAAAAGCCGTCCAGGTACAGTTTTTTAGTAGACCATGTTTCCTGCAGAAGAATTACCTCAAAGTCTTTCAAAAAATCAAATGTCTAGGGATTTTTTTTCCTTGGTTGCCCATCCTGCTATATTCCAGGAGAGAAAATTAAGCTGGGCACTGGGCCTTCCCAGGTGGTTCGACAAAGGCTGTCTCGAAGCTAAGCAAAATTTGAGAAAGGTATACCATCAATACAGGAAGGATAACTCCAATTCCCTCCCTCCAGAATATTATATCATCTAAAACCAATACAAACTTTTGATAACTGCCAAAAAGAGACAGGCAATCCAGGATAGATGGAAGGCCTTGATAAATGCTTCCAGAATTAAAAACTCTAAAATCTTTTGGTCCTTAGTTACTGATGCCTTAACATCTCCTAATCCTACTCTCTGCAACATTTCCTCGAACATCTGGGAACAGTATTTTGCAGAGCTGTTTGAAGCCTCAAGTAACCACTTTTCGCACTGTGCTTCTATTGTGGACCCTGCTGCCCTTCTACCCCGGCCGTCTGTTACGCAGAATGAGATAAAATATCTGATTAGCGCCCTGAAACCCGGCAAGGCTCCGGGTCAGGACGCTATCCCTCCGGAACTGCTGAAATCACATCACGCCTGGTGGGCCCCCGTCTTGGCTAGCCTATTTACCAAGATCAATAACTCTGGCCACCTCCCCACGTCCTGGCTCAAGGCAATTGTCATACCAATCTTCAAGAACAGAGCCAGAGATGACCCCTCAAACTACAGACCCATCAGCCTATTATCGGTGGTGGGCAAGCTGTATGCCAGCTATCTAAATACAAAACTGGTCTGCTGGTTTGAGGAGGAGAATGTTCTGGGCTGGGAGCAGGCAGGCTTTAGAAAAGGTAGTTCCACCCTTGACCACTGTATTCTACTAAATCACGTGGCTGAAAGATATATGAGCCCCCTAGGAAACGGCCTATTTGTTGCCTTTCTCGATCTTAAAGCAGCTTTTGATACCATCCCCAGAGACAAACTATGGGCTAAATTTTTTCGAACTAACATAGATAGGAGACTCCTTTATCTTATCTATCGCCTCTACCAAACCACTTCTCTTCGAGTCCAATGCGGTATTGATGGAACTTTAACAAACTCCATCCCCGTTACTAAAGGGGTCAAACAGGGCTGTGTACTAACTCCAGTACTATTTAACCTCTTCTTAAATGACCTGAGTTTATGTTGCCATTCTCCCGCTTTCCATCCCCCTAAGGTGGCCGAGCTGAAATGCCCTCTGCTGCTGTACGCAGATGTCCTGTCCCTTTCCAAAATTGGTCTGAAACGGCTCTTCCGTGCTTTTATGTCCTATTGTACTACAAACCCTAACTATAAACTTTAATAAGACCAAAATCCTGGTCTTCTCCCGACGACCGTCAATGCCCGTTTGGACAATCAATGGTAGGAAGATATCCCAGGTCAGGCAATATAAATATCTCAGGGTCTTGTTTCACTTTTTCTTGGTCTGCTCACATATGCTCTGCTGTTCAAACTGCCCCAAACACACTAAAAGCCATTCTCTGTTTTTTTTACACTAGGGGCGGGCAGTACATACACGCTGCCATCCAGATTCTTAAATCTAAGATCTTTCCTCAACTTCTCTATGGTGTTCCACTTTGGGCCCAGAGTTTTGATCCTAAGGTTGAATCAATCTTATCAACCTTTTTAAGATCAATTTTTGGTGTACCTCGATGTGTCCCCGCCGCCTAGAGACTGGACTGCCTTCACTTGAATCCCTTGCCTGGTCCTTATCCTTCAGATATTGGACCAAGTTAGCTTATGCAAACCATGCCTCAGGACATTTACATCTTCTCTGGAAGGACATCTTTTCCAGCTCATGGTCAAAAACGTTACTCTCCAAATTGGCCACACTAGGCTTCTCAGTGGACTTTCTATCCTCGCTAGAGCCTAGACTAGCCAAACGGACCATTGAGACTCGGATCAAGGCCGTCAATTTCCAAAGTCCAATGTCAGATGCTGCTAGAACCTGCTCCCCGACCCACTCCGATTTAAATTTCACATTCCCAAACCCGGCCACCTACCTGGACACTTCGATCATTCCTAAATATCGTTTAGCCTTCTCTAGGGCTCGTTTTAATTGTCTCTTTTCCTCACTCTTAGAAGGCCGTTTCTAGGGTATACCTTTTGAATCCCGTCTATGCCCTTGTAGGAATGTAGACGTCGAATCACTGTCCCACATTTTCTTTCTTTGTTCCTACTATAACGCTGAACGCCTTAGGTACCTAAATCCTATTATAAAAAATTTCCCAGGCAGGCCAGCAGACCGATTACTGAAACATATGCTGGCCGACACTGACAAGTTAACCACTCTATCTGTTGCTAAATTTATCTCTGCCGCCCAAAGCATATGTAAGAAGATCTCTTTTAGTCGGTAATGCGTATTTTGACGTAGTACCAATATGAGCTCTGTTAGCTCTATTTTATAACCTATCTTCCTTTTCTCTTTTTTACCCTTTGTTAAATCAATTGTATACCGGGTCTATGACCGCATAATAAAATTTGATTGATTGATTGAACAAGAACATTAAACCCATTTCTAGTCCAATACGGAGACAGACTGTGATAGAAAATTTCCACTTAAAAGTCTTGCGGGAAGTGGAAGGTCTTCACTAGGCCCCCAAAAATAATACAAGGTGGTGCCTGCCTGATATGCAATGGGGGGGAGTTCCAAAGAGGAGGTGCCGCCCCAGTAAAATAGTGTTTGCTTCTGTTGGCTGCCTGGCTACCCCTTGACTATAAAAAAAAAAAAAGGAAATGGACTGCCTTTAAGTCGGTCCCGACTTATGGTGACCCTGTGAATAGGGTTTTCATGGTAAGCAGTATTCAGAGGGGGTTTACCACTGCCTTCCTCTGAGGCTGAGAGACAGTGACTGCCCCAAGGTCACCCAGTGAGCTTCATGGCTGTGTGGGGATTCGAACCCTGGTCTCCCAGGTCCCACTACACCACATTGGCTCTCATCCCCTTGACTATAACATGCTTTTAAAAATAAGAACGAGAGGAATGCTGCAGTGACCAGTGTGGACACCAGTGAGCCCCATGCTGTTCGTATGCCAGTCTAGGGGCTGACACTGGAGCAGTTTACAGCTGCCTTCATCATCTGCTGCTCTCCGGGAGGTCATTTGGGGGGCCCTTGAGCTGCAGAGCCCTGAACTTCAGCCCTGAGGCCCAGTCCTAGTTGCCCCATAGTCTCCGGTCAAACATGATTTGCTGGTTTTTGAGGCACACCCAAAACCTGCCGTACCTGCATATTGGAGGCAATAGTGGAATGAGCGCATGCAATCCTGGGAACAATGCCTTTAGTCATTTACAACCCTCTGTAATCTTCTCTCTTTCCCACCCATTTAATTTTACATTGCGCTTATTCTGGTCCACCACCACGCAGAGGCTGATATCCCCACAGGGCAAGAAGAAGGTTTGCAGAGGCTGGATTGACGTTGCTTCGTTTGCAGGGAGAAACCGGAGGCGAAGCAGCCGCAGGGGAAAAACACTTTCCGGTGTTCTGTGGGTGGTAAGTTTCTCCCCGCTGGCAGCCCTACAGCAATCATACATATGCAGTATTAAACAAAAACTGGGGGGGAGGGGAGGGAAGGGAATCTGAATACTGCCCCCCAAGCTGAGATGGTGCAGCTTAAATACATGATGCACTTTCAGTTTGCAGAGGAGCTTTTGTTTATATGCCGGATAGCTATAGCGCCGGATTGCCATTCTTTAATGAAATGGCCGTAGCTCAGTGGTTGAGCCCCTGCTTTTCATGCAGAAGG
This sequence comes from Rhineura floridana, assembly GCF_030035675.1. Lineage (NCBI taxonomy): Eukaryota > Metazoa > Chordata > Lepidosauria > Squamata > Rhineuridae > Rhineura > Rhineura floridana. The sequence goes on along the minus strand of NC_084480.1, from coordinate 318,425,336 downwards.
ACTGAGGGGCAGTCCCTGGCATCTCCAGGTAAGACGAGGTAAGGCCTCTGTCTCAAACCTGGTGCAGCCAGTCAGTGCTGACCAGGCATCCTCTGAATGCAGGGGTGACTGACCTGTGGCTCTCCAGATGCTGTTGGACCTCAACTCCCATCAGCCCCAGCCAGTATAGCCAGTGATCAGGAATGATGGGAGGTGTAGTCCAACCTCGTCTGGGCATGTATGTCACAGATTCCCCGCCCCTGATATAGGCCACATTCACACCATACAGTTATTCCACTATTATTCCACTTTAAACAGTCATGGCTTCCTCCGAAGCATCATGGGAAGTGTAGTTTGTGAAGGGCATTGAGAGTTGTCAGAAGACTCCTATTCCCCTCACAGAGCTACAATTCCCAGAGTTCTCTGGGAAGAGGGACTGGCTATTAAACCACTCTGAAAAGTCTCTCTCTCTCTCAGGTTTCACTGAAGTGGAACTCGTGTCTGTTGGATGGAAAGAATTTGGGGTTGTGCCACGTGGCAACAGCAGTGCCACACACAGAGGCTGGTTGGGTTGGAGGGCAACTCATGGACTTCTGTGCTTTTAGACGGTATCTTGGGGCCAATTTTAGTACTGCAAGTGTTAGGTTGGAAATGTAGATTGTGATGGTTATTGTTATTTGACTCTCGTAAATTGTGTTTTGTAAACTGTATTACTTTATTGTATTGATCTATTGTTTTATTGTTGCATTCTTATATTGTATTTTGATATTTGTGTCTTCTGTAGGCTGCCTTGAGGGCCTTGGGCCGAAAGGTGGGGTATGTATGTATGTATGTATAAATAAATAAATAATAATAATAAACTCTGAACTAGATGCACATTAAAGGAGAGAGTTTGTGAGGTCCAGTACTAGCCCATTGGAACTGGACTTGCGTATTATGTGAGTGTTTCGTTCTTCTTGACAACAGACACATTCGGTTCACTTAAAGCAGTGGCAGGGGCACCCTTTCAGTCGGAGGGCCACATTCCAGTGGTGAGCAGGGCGCAAGGCAAAAGTAGGCAGAGGAACAGATGTGACTCTTATGTGGCTTTCCACAACCATCTGGTTGGGGGACTAGAAGGGCCACTGGGTTGATCCAGCAACCAGGCTCTTCTTGTGTCTGTACAGTATGCTCCATTTATTATTATTTATTATTATTTGATTTATTATTATTATTATTATTTCAGACACGCAAATGTCAGAGATGTCTATATACACTCACTCACCCTACCTATCCTCCACCCAGGCAAGCAAGAAACTTTATTACAGTTGAAGGACACATTCCAGCCAGGAAAAAGCCTCAATAACGAATAAGATGGTCAGGGGTGTAGCCTTGGGAGGGTGGTGGTGGTTTGGGGACAGTCTTGAGGGCCAAACAGAGGCTCCCCACCCTTGACTTAAAGCCTTCTGAACTTCTTTCATGCTAATTCTGATCCAGTAATTACAGATGAAAAGAAGCACGTTGCAAAAACATTAAGACCAACAATAAAAATTATTTAAATACAGTAGAAAAACGAGAAACCAGCTAGGAGACAGCTGAACCTTTGGATGACAAGGGAGTCAAAGGTGTGCTAAAGGAAGAAAAGCAGATTGCAGAGAAGCTGAATCTGTATAATCAAGAGAGACAGAAGGAAGAATGCATAGTTAAAACTGTGGAATTTGCTCCCATAAGATGTAGCGATTGAGGTCCATTAACCTGAATGGTGTTAAAAAAGGTATTAGGAGGACAGCGTTATCATTAACTATTAACTGCGTTGGCTGTGCACAGCCTCCTGTATTGGAGGAAGTTTGCCTCGGAATACCAGACGGCTACTGTGCTCATGTCCTGTTTCTGGGTTTCTGATTGGCATCTGGTTGGCCACTGTGAGAACAGGATGGTAGACTAGATGCCCTTTGGCCTGACCATGAGACCATAAGAAGAACCCCACTGGATTTGACCAAAGTCTCATCTAGTCCAGCACCCTGTTCACAGGTTATGTTTGTGTACTGAAATGGCACCACCTTCCTTCACGTTGCAACCATCTGGTTGCATGAATCACATGTGCTGGGGGTGTGTGATGGTGGGGGCATTATATGGAATTGTGCATTTTTTGGCTGAATTATTGACGTGATGGTTTTGTGCACCAAAGGGAACCAGGAACTCCTCAAGACAGGCTGTTTCATCCCAACGGCTGAGAGGGACTTGAAAATATGAAGGTTCTTCCAGTCCTGTTGTTGACTGTTGTTTTCTGGGCTGAGACTGGTGAGTCTTTGACATGGTAGCACTTTGCTCCTGGAGCAGCCTTCGTGGGGGCATGGGGAAGGTCCACACGTTGGAAGGCAGTGGCACAGTTGGCTCAGCAGCAAGCCATGCTGCTGGGTTGCTCAAATGCCCTCTGGTCTTGCAGTCACTAAGGAGAGAACCTGGTGATCTCAGGGATCACGCTGTATTCAGTGGTGGCTGATGCTCATTGGGATTGGTGGAGCGGAAGACAGGGAGCCCAACTGGAGGTGGAGTCAGAACCAATGAGAGGCAGAGCCAACCAGTTATAGTTTTGTCCCCACCCTCTTCCCTGCTGAGTTCTGTTGTTGTTGTTATGTGCCTTCAAGTTGATTACAACTTATGGCGACCCTATGAATCAGGGACCTCCAACAGCATCTGTCATGAACCACCCTGTTCAGATCTTGTAAGTTCAGGTCTGTGGCTTCCTTTATGGAATCAATCCATCCCTTGTTTGGCCTTCCTCTTTTTCTACTCCCTTCTGTTTTTCCCAGCATTAATGTCTTTTCTAGTGAATCATGTCTTCTCATTATGTGTCCAAAGTATGATAACTTCAGTTTCATCATTTTAGCTTCTGGTTTAATTGGTTCTAACACCCAATTATTTGTCTTTTTCGCTGTCCATGGTATGCACAAAGCTCTCCTCCAACACCACATTTCAAATGAGTTGATTTTTCTCTTATCCCCTTTTTTTACTGTCCAACTTTCACATCCATACATAGAGATGGGGAATACCATGGTCTGAATGATCCTGACTTTAGGGTTCAGTGATACATCTTTGCATATGAGGACCTTTTTCTAGTTCTCTCACAGCTGCCCTCCCCAGTCCTAGCCTTCTTCTGATTTCTGGACTATTGTCTCCATGTTGGTTAATGACGGTGCCAAGGTATTGATAATCCTTGACAAGTTCAATGTCCTCATTGCCGACTTTAAAGTTATGTAAATCTTCTGTTGTCATTACTGAGGAAGGAGATTTCTGATGTATAATTTGGTGTATGATTTTAGGGCTTCTGACTTTAAAAGAAATGTATTAACTCGTGGATTTTTAAGATGAGTAAAGGCAAAGATTGTTTGTACTGCTAAAATGCAATGCTATGAATAAATTTCAAGGAACTGTGTGAAAGATTAATAATGAAACTAACAGCTGCTTGGAGTTTGTGTTAAGCCTGACCAGCAGTTATTATTGCTCATGTAGCATAAAGTAATGGAAAGTATGTAGAAATATTGATTTTAGATTGTCTATGTGACCTTTTGATTCTTTGATGTCAGCATGGTGACGGCAAGGCCTAAATGCATCCCATGAAGCTAGATGCGATCAGGCCAAGATATATGCAAAATATCACTTGATAGGAAGAGGGCTGGACATGGACATAGATAGTTTAGATGTATGATGCAAATATTTTATTATAAAAAGAGCTGCATTGTCTTTGATTCTTCAGAGTGTGGTTCTTTGGACCTGCTCTGCCAATTGTGCTATTGGTTTTGTGTATTGTCTCAATAGACTCTGTTCCATGAAGCACCTCAATTTTGCCTGGAAAGTTTTCCTTCCACATTACTTTAGTCTTTTTGACATTCAGCTGTAGTCCTGCTTTTGTGCTTTCCTCTTTAACTTTCATCAGCATTCATTTCTACGAGTTCTACAAGGGACAAAAGTGTGACTAAACAGGAGGAAGGTGACATGCAGGACCATTCCCTCCATTACTTGTATGTAATCAGGCAGGCAGGTGGGAATTGGCTAAGGGCAGGCTGAGGCTGGTGGGGCAGGTGGCCATACGCCCTTCATTCCCAGCAAAACTTTTGTGACTACAGTATTGCTATAGCACAATAATAAATTAACATTACACCAACATGAGGTTGCAGCATAATGGGTTTCATTCAACTAAGTCCTACTCAGAGTAGACCCATTAAAATTAATGATCTTAAGTTAATAATATCTATTAATTTCAATGGGTCTACTGTGAGTAGGGCTAGAATGAAAAGCCACCCCATATCTCTCTTTCTTTAGATTACTGTAATGTGTTCTGTATGGGGCTGCCCTTGAAGACAATCCAGAAACTTCAGTTGGTTCAGAATGCTTCAGCCAGATATTTGTGTAATGCGTTTATGTTGTTTTTACCAATATTTGCATTTTTATGCACACTTTTTCCACATATACACATTTTTGTACACATTATTTGGCTGGAGAACTTCATCATTAAATTCAGAAAGAGGCAAATTTTGAAGGTTGGCTGCATTTCAGCTTGTAAATTGTTTTGGAAAGTGTGAATTAGGTTGTTTTGCTTTAAAATCCTAACCAAATTTCTCACAGATCCCTACTTATCATGGCATGACAAATTGCCTCTGTGTATGTGTGTGTTTAAATGGTTTTTCTTCTCTGCAGTTTGTTCCCTGGAGTGCTATGCCTGCAATGAGACAAAATACACCGGTTGCCAAATTATTGTGAACTGTTCCAAAATGGATCGCTTCTGCACGAGTTACACTGGTAAGCGTGAGTATGCGCCATGGCAGAGTGCCAGAGTGTAGCACCCAAGTTCTAAAACAGCCTAACATGTTGGGACCAGTTTGGTTGCGGGACCACCTTACGCCATATGTGCTCACCCGAGCACTGTCCTCTGTGGAACTGGCCCTGTTAAAGGCGCCACGTAATATGCATTCTGCACTTGGAAGAAATTGTTCTTTTAGTGTGGCAGCCTCTGCTCTTTGGAACTCCCTGCCTATTGACATCAGGTGGGTGCCTTTGCAGTATTTCTTTTGGCACGTACTTAAAACTTGGACACATGGATGCTGATAGGTTTTAATCTTTTAAGTTAGTTGCTGTTTTAATTGTTTAAAAATGATTTTAATTACTATTTTACTGATAATTTTAATGTTTTTTTGTAAACTGCTTAGAGGTTTCTACAATCAAGGGGTATGTAAGTGTTAAATAAGTAAGTAAATAAATAAATCCTCTCAGAGAGCGGGATTGAGCTCCTCCACCTAAAATTAGAGACTCACTCACCCCTGCTCCCGTGTGCGGATCCTTAATGCGTATTTGGATCTGACAGTCCTAAGAGGGATACTAAGGCCTCTACGCTGTGTGAACATTTCAACCGGAGGGAAAGGTTTTACTTTTTAAAAGGAAACTCTGCTTGTAAATTCAAGCCTAATTTGCTTTGCTAACACCAGACACAGCTCACCAGGACTTTTTCTGGCAAAAGCGTCATTACGGGCCTGTGCACATGATTCGAGAGTGGTCTTGTGCATCCTTTGCCGTGGGATCTGGGGAGATCAGCTGGAGCTGACCAGAGAGATCCATGTGGTCCAGCATTCTGATTCAAAGTGTAGCCAGAAAAGTGCCTCCTGGAATCCCACTGTCATTTGCCCCCAGCCCAGCCTCTGCTGTTTAAAGTGGGGTATAGCTCAGTGGCAGGACATCTGCTTTGCACGTAGAAGGTCCCAGGTTCAGTGGCGGCTGGTGGCTCCATGCCAATGGGGCAGTGGAATCCACTCCAGGTTTTAGTCCAAACTTTGAAGGAGCTGTCTTCTTGCACCCTGAACCTCGGACTGCTCCTTGAAAGTTCAGACTAAAACCCTGCCCCACTGACATGGAGCCATCAGCCATGGCTGCCCAGGTTCAACCCTGACATCTCCAGGTAGAGCTGGGAATGATTCCATGCCTGAAACCCTGGAGTGCTGCCGCCTGTCACTGTAGAAAATACTGTGTTAGATGGGCTCAGTATAGGGAAGCTTTCTAGAGGTCCCCTGCCTCTGTACATGGAAGCTCTGTTTTGTTACCCTTCTAATACTGAACTTGGTTTATGAATGCTGACAGAGATTGCCGCCAAAACAGAAGGGAGACAGCAGGGGTGTAGTCGTGCAGCGTCTCAGGGGGTCTTAGACCTGTTATGGTTTTGGGAGCAGGGTCCCCATGTCTACAGCATCCTACAAGCCAATCAGCATGAAAGGGAAGTGTGTTAGCCACTGAGAAGAGTCTTCTAACATGCTTCCTTGTCCTTTCCTGCTGACTTGAGCCAATCAGAGTGAAATGAGTTCAGGACTCTTCTCAGTAGCTAACACTCTCCTCTTTCATGCTTATGGGTTCCTAGGCATGATCAAGGATCTCATTCTCAACCCCGCAGCAAAGAAATAAATAAAAAGAATGGGGAGGGACCATGGTTGTTATTAGGATGAAGGGACCCTGCACTTCTGAATTTGCCACTACACTACTGACCATCAGGCTCAGGGGAAACTCGAGTACCTTCCATGAATTTGTATCGTTCCCTTCTGTAGGTATCCATGGGCCAAAGCAAGTAATTTTTCTTTATTCAGCAAAATGTATATACCTCTTGAATGTTAAGGCCTCTAAGCGGTTTACAAAAAACATGCTACAAAAGTGATGCTAAACTGGCGGTGCTTTATGCTCATTCGTTTATTCATTCATTTTTACAATTAGTAGCAGAAGTGGAAGGAGGCAATTTTCACTGGGACTGGAGTATATGGCAGGGATTTTTTAATCCTTTCTTCTCCTGCCACAATCCTGATTAAAATCCCACTTCCTCCACCTGCAGCTGCCATTAGCCCTAGGAGGGAATTTTCATGGGACCTTTGAGTGAAGGGTGGGCAATAAATGATGATGATGTTGATGATTGACTGGGACTTTCTCAGGGCTGGGCAGTGCAAGGCGAAACAGTCAACCCCCCTCTCCTTCCTGCCCAGTGCGGCTCCAGGGAAAAATAACATCCCTCCCACTGGCTATTAATTGTTAGGGGAAAAAATGAAAAGATGCAGCAGCAAGTGGTGCATTTAGAGGCACACCCAGTTTGGTCCTCCTAAGCCAGTGTGGTTGTGGCAATTACCACTCCCTCTAATAGCAAACGTGGTTGGTGAGTGCCCACAGGACAATAGCCAACATGGGGTCAAATAAGAAGGAGCAGTAGGCTCAGGGTCTGCGAAAGGATTCTTTAGGAAAAAAACAAATAAACCTTAAGAGGGCAAAACAAAGGAAAAACAACATTAACCCAACAGTCCAATGAAGAACAAGGATGCTCAGTGGATATAGAATGTGGAGTCTCTCTCTCTCTCTCTCTCTCTCTCTCTCTCTCTCTCTTCTCTCTCTCTCTCTCTCTCTCTCTGTGTGTGTGTGTGTGTGTGTGTAAAGGAGTATCATAGAAGAGGGCATGCCTGGCTGGCACCTGAACAAGACCACTCTATGCTGCAGCATTCTGTTGCAGGTCCCAGTGGTTAAGTTAATTATGCTTTGTGGAAAGATGATGAAAGCCTTTCTTTTGCCTGGTCCCCCCCCCACACACGTAGACCCCCATGGCAGAGACCCATTCATCCTGTTGGGAAAGCTTCTCTGAACAAAAATGTTCTGTTTCCTCAAAGTGCAGATTGTGGGCACCTGGCGTATCTCGAGAGAGAGATGCTGTTCCACAAACAGGGGCAGCCTCACTAAAAGTCCTGCTCCAATTTGCTGTAGAGCGAGCTTCTGATATTTTGAGGACTTAGAGGAGAAACTCTCCAGGGGAACTCAGTGACCTACTGGGCATATAAAGGATAAAGGGTTATGAGGGAGGAGAAAAAAGATTTCCCCTCTCTATACATTAATTCCAAAATAAGCATAATCTTATATTCCCCACTTGTGCCTTCCACAAATGCTTGAGCCTTTCTTTATACAGAATGTGCTCAACCCTTTCATTGTTTTGGCTACTGTTTACCTTTCCCACAGAATAAGATTTCATTTTTATCCACTTTATATCATTTGGGAGGAAGAGCAGGATGGAAATCAATCAATCAATCAATCAAGGGCAGCCCTGGCACCACACCAACAAACTGCCCCTCTCTCATCATTTTCACTTCCGGGTTATTTCTGGCACAGACTGGTCCATGACCAGCTTCAGGCTTGAGGGGGGGCCAGGCACAGTGCCCCTTTTGGTGCCCCCCCTTCCCGCCAAGACAGTGGGGTCCCCCGACATACTCACCGGGCAATGCTGGTGGAACACTACTGCAGAGTCGAGCAGTGCGCATTCCAGCAAATCTCCCTGATGCAGTGTCATTCCAAGGCATTGTGGGAAATTGAAATGGTTGCTGGCTGGCCGCCCAGTGCTGAGCATGGAAGAATAACCGTGTAAAGGGGCCTCAGGGCAGGCCTCATTGGTGGGCCCTTCCAAGGCGGTGGCACCCTGGCACTGCCTGAGGAATCCGAGTGGTGACGCCAGGCCTGATCATGCCTGAAATGCAGTGAGTACAATTGCGCATACTAGCATTGTGAATGTGGCTGCAGCATGTGAACATAAACAAAGCCGTTAGGACATCAGCCATTTTCTTTTATAATTAATTCTTAACATGGAATATGGTTTTTTTGGGGGGTGGGGGTTGTGGCATACTGTGTGATTTCTCCCACCCCAATGACTTGTCCACTATAACAACAAGATATTTCCCTCCCTGAAGAGTCACAGCAATTCTTGAATCATGTGATGCTGTTGTCCAACTGGGGTGGAGAGATATTTTAGTCCCAGTCTTTGCTTGAACACTGTGACTTGAAACGGGCTGTAGCACACCTGCTTTTGCATGCAGAAGGTTCCAGGCTCAGCTCCAGCTTGAACTACTGCCAGTCAGAGTAGACAGTACTGAGCTAGGTGGACCGACGGTCTGACTCAGTGTTAGGCAGCTCCTGACTAACCCATAAAACACCAACTTTTTAACCATATTCCTTTCCTACCCTCTCTCTTTTCCCTTTTAGTGACTACCTCAGAAACTGGCTATTCAGTTCAGCAAGGCTGTTCGAATAGTTGTATGATCGCCAAAGCAGCTTGGCCAGTGCTATATACTTTTACCTGCTGTCAGGAGAACAGGTGCAACAGCTCGGGAAATGTCAGAGCATGCCTGTCTGTGCTGGCAACAATTGTCTTCATCGGAGCTTTGATTTGATACGGACCTGAGACCCGGAAGGCAGAATGGAGCCACTGTGAAATCCTTGCTTGCTTAGATACCAGGTCCTCTGATTTCCCCTTTGCCATGTTGCCGAGCCAGTTTTAGCTATGGCAACCAGAGTAATCCCACTGCTAAAAGGACTCCTGATCTTTTTTTCATTTCTGGATTGCCTTCGGAAGTCACCTGTTTCAGGGATGGATATCCAACACCACCAACCGCAGAATGGTGCAGCCCAACTGGATAGTTTGGTGGCTTGAGCCAGCCTGTGGCCATACAAGTCTGTGGCACTTCTGATGGCTTATCACCACTTGATTGCTATCTGGCTTAGGATCTGGGCTCTGTTCAAGGCTCTGAATGATGTATTAACCCAGACTGATCTAAGGATAATTTTGTGGTGTATATTGTAAATCTTTAGGCTGGCCTATGCTTGCCATTATAGATTCACAACCGCTGCGCCCTCCAGAAAAAATGAAAACTGGGACACAATATTTGTAGTTGTTTTCTCCCCACTCAGTATTCAAAAAAATGCCTTGTGTTTTTTGATTCCCCCTGCCAGGAAGGTTAGCTTAAGGGAAGTCGCCTTCCCAAGGCTATCAACTGCAAGAATGAGCAAGAATGCAGGGCAGGTTCCCTTACGTTAGGGATGGGGTAGAAATTCAAGCTTGTTTTCAATTTAAGGAGAAACTGATTTGCACTGCTCAAACCAATATGCAAACCAAAATACAATTATCCTTCAAAACTCAAACTTTTCTGAATTTTGCAGTGCATGTCTCCATCCAAACAATGTGTACAGTAATGCATGTATTAGGGGAAAGTGTTCATAGCAATGCTTATTTTTGTGAAAATAGCATAAAATGCAATATATTAGGGAAAATTGCTTGCAAAAATGTGTCACTGAAATGCTGGCAAACCATATGCTCCACCACTGAGCTATCACCCTTCCTGGATTTAAGGTCACATCTCCCATGGCCAACCCTAGCACTGCCTGCTACTGCACCACAAAATTTCTGGGACATACTAAAATGAATGACAAGGGTGTCCAATGGAAACAATGGGGTGTAAAGGAAAGCCCATAGGAAATGTCAGTTGACATGCTTTGGGTCTGCTGAAATGAAGAAAGTTATAAATAAAACACAGCATGGATCCTGAGAGGTAGTGGTATGGGTCACAGGGATAGACCGCATTAACACACTGATAGGCTGGAATGACAGGAATTATGGATTCTGGGATTCTCATCGTTCATTGAAGCTACCCTAGAAGATAAGAAGTGACCTGCTAGATCAGAAGAAAGGCTCATTTGGTTGAGAATCCTAGTCCCCATAGTGACCAATCTCTGGGAAGCCCACATACAGGACGGGGGCGCATTAGCCCTCTCCATTTGTTATATCTTCACAGCACCATCAATATTTGTTGTTATATGCCTTCAAGTTGATTACGACTTATGGCAACCCTATGAATCTTTTTTGGATATATACATAGGGTTTTCATGGTAAGAGGTATTCAGAGGTGGTTTACCATTGCCTTCCTCTAAGCCTACGGTGCCCGGTATTCCCAGGCGGTCTCCCTTCCAAGTACTAACCAGGCCTGACCCTGCTTAGCTTCCGAGATCAGATGAGATCGGGCGCGTTCAGGGTAGTATGGCCGTAGACCATCAATATACACAACAAAATATCATAACTCTGCCACCACACAAGTATCAATAGGCAAAAATTTGAACAGGGAAGAAGAGCCTACAGATTAGACACACTCCTTTTCCCGGGAATATTTTATGCATCACATTTACAACCCAACCTTTAAGGTGGGGGTGGAGGGACCTTTGGCCCTCCAGATGTGGGCTATAAAGTCTATCATCCCTGATCATTGACCATGTTGGCTGGGGGCAATGGGATTTGGAGTCCAGCATCATTGGGAAGGGTGCAGGCTCCCCAGCTGTAAGGAGCTCTCAGCCAGCCAGTGAGTTTCATGGTTATGTGGGAATTTGAAGCCCAAGCGGCAATGTGTCTGTTGCGCCATGCTGAACAAAGCAAGACTGGGTGTTCATACTAAGGCCACATCATTCACACCAAACATTTATTCCACTGTTATTCCACTTTAAACAGTCATGGCTTCCCCCAAAGAATCCTAGGAAGTGTAGTTCATGAAGGGTGCTGAGAGTTGTCAGAAGACCCCTATTCCCCTCACAGAACAATGTTTTTAACCCTCTTTTAAAGTTGTTTTTTTTTTTTTAAATGTTTTTAACGCTGTTTTGTTTTAATGTATTTTAAGATCTGTTTTTATCAGAGCTTGGAAAAGTTGCTTTTTTTGAACTACAACTCCCATCAGCCCAATCCAGTGGCCATGCTGACTGGGGCTGATGGGAGTTGTAGTTCAAAAAAGTAACATTTCCAAGCTCTGTCTGGGAGACAGTTTCAGGAGTGCAGAGCAGCAAGGGAAAATGGACGAAGCTGAGCTAGGGAATAAAAATCCCTGGGATGGGGAAGAAGCATCGAATTTGATGAACGAAGCTCCTAAGCAAGGCTACAATAAGAAATAAGGGCTGAGAGATAAAGGGGAGCCAGATCTTTTAGGGCCTTCAAAGTTACAACAAGAAGCCAGAGCTTGGAAAAGTTACTTTTTTTGAACTACAACTCCCATCAGCCCAATCCAGTGGCCATGCTGGCTGGGACTGATGGGAGTTGTAGTTTAAAAAAGTAACTTTTCCAAGCTCTGATGTTTCAAAGTGTTTTTAGCGCTTTGTTTGCCGCCCTGGGCTCCTGCTGGGAGGATGGGCGGGATATAAATAAATAAATAAATAAATAGAACTACAGTTCCCAGAAGGAAGAGGGATTGATTGTTAAACCACTCTGAGAACTGTAGCTCTGGGAGGAGAATAGGGGTCTCGTATGTATGTATGTATTTATATATATCCTGCCCTTCCTCCCAGCAGGAGCCCAGGGCGGCAAACTATCAACCTAACCTTGTCTCCTCAGCACCCTTCACAAACTACTCTGCCTGGGATTCACTGGAGGAAGCCATGACTGTTTAAAGTGGAATAACAGTGGAATAAACGTATGGTGTGAGTGTGGCCTCGGAGGGATATCATAAGTGCTTGTGTGAGGCATTGCAATCCCAGAGACATGCACAGTTGCTGAGGTGTGAAGAATGATGTGCACAGATGCAGTTACTGTGGCACAATTCTTGCGCTAGGCAAGGACCACAACTGTCTGTAGGGACTACATGTCAGGCTGGAATTACACTTTGCCTGAGAGGACAGGGATGAAACATCTCGGCATTTGCAAACAAAAGGTGTACATGTGTTTGTGTGTGCAAAAAATAAACAATCTAGCAAAAAAAAAAAATACCACCCCACAACAGAATGATTACAGAACATTGTAAACCGTCCAGAGAGCTTCGGCTATGGGGCGGTATGTAATAAATTAATAAATCAATGATTAGGGAGATGTGTGCATAGTGTTTGTGGGGAGAGAGGCAAAGTCTAGTCCAGTGTTTTCCACTGCTGCAGCTGCCACTGAAAGAATCATGGAGTTGAAGGGGGCTTTCCACAGCAACTCACTGCTCAGCGCACCGCAAAGCCTAGCATCTCCAGCAGATGGCTGTCTTTGCGCTCCTCTGTGTGCTAGCCCGAGAAGAGCCCTACTGGTTATGATCAAAGGCCTACCATCTTGCATCCTGTTTCCAACAGTAGCCAATCAGAAGGCCGCTAGGAAGCCCACAAGCAGGGCGATCAGAGCAATAGCCCTCTTGTCCTCCCACCCAGCAACTGGTATTCAGAGACATCCCCTTGCTGGATCGTCACCTTGTAGTGGTGAGTGGGCTTGCATGTTCCAATGAACCCTGTGAGCGATGCCGTCGGGAGTCATGTATTCCCAGCAGGGTCACCCACGGCGGTAAGGTCAAGGGAGAGGAACCAGACAAAGAACGATCCAAGAAAGTCCTCAACGGCAGAACAGGCGGAGGATAACAATGTGTATGTTTCAACGGCTGTGAAGGCGGATGAAGGCTGCAGCAGATAAAAGGCTTCCAATCGTCATGGTACCCATGCTATTGGATCAAAGCCTTTTTCTGTCAAGATTGTGTGTTGATCGTCGTGCACCAGTCTCCCCACATAAAACAAATTCACGCACAGGCGTCTTCCAAGCAAATTATCTTGGAAGACAATCTTACTCGGCCACGAGTGATCGCCAATGAATGAATTCAGAGACATGTGCCTTTGATCCTGCAGGTAGCATATAGAGACATCACGGCTAGTAGTCATTGATAGCCTTGCCCTCCATGGATTTGTCTAACCCCTCCCCCCAAAAAACTATCCAAGTTGGTGGCCATCATCACATCTTGTGAGAGTGAACTCCACAGTTTAAATATACACTGTATGAAGAAGCACCTCCCCTTTGTCTGCCCTGAATTTTCCAACATTTGCCTTCATCGGAAGACCCCGTTGGGCTCTGGTCTTACAAGAGAGGGAGAAAAGTTTATCCCTTGCCATTTCCTCTGCACCATGCATCATTTTATACATCTTGATCGTGGCCCCCTGTTACTCATCTTTGTTTTCTAAGTCAAAAGCCTCAAATGTTGTAACCTTCCCTCATAGGGGCTTGCATTCCATCTGTCCCTTCGAAAATATTCATTTTTGTAGAAAAAGGTGTCCAGAGATTTCCCCTGACGGTGAGCTGAAATGGCTCGCTGGCTTCTACTCAGCTTCCCCTTCGTTCGTGGCCTGTGTTTTCACACCAGCCATCCTGGTTGGCCCTCCCTCTTGCCTGCTCTCGATTTAGACTTATACGATTTAAGCTCTTATAATCTCTCCTTGCAATTCAATACTTTCACATTCTCTGGCTCAGCAAGGAGTGGCATTGGTGGGTTTAGGGGGAGGGTTTAGGACTGTAAGAGAAACCCTTTTCAGCTCCCTGAGGATGGGGGTGTATTCACTGTTCTGTATAACACTCTTTCTCCTCCACAATATAGTTATGTGTCAATATTTATTGTCAATAAAATTATTATTACTTATTATACAAAATGCCAAAGGGTTACATCCAATGCAGAGCTAAGTTAGGGTCCCATCGGTGCAAGGATTACCACTAGTGCAATGGGACTTTTCTCCTCCTCCTCCCCCTGCTCCCCTTAAAACTGTTCTAGGGGTTCCAGTGGAGGCTGGTGGCTCTGATGTCAGTGGGGCAGTGAATCCCCTCCAGGTTTTAGTCTGAACGTAAGCACCTTGGACAGCTCCTTGAAAGCACAGGCAAAAATCCAGAGATGATTCACTGCCCTGCTGACAATGGAGCCGCCAGTTTCCACTGAGGGGCTCCCTAACACTCTGGAGAAGATTTGAGGAGGGTGTGGGGTGCATGCTGGGGGAGGAGGGGGAAGTCCCCTTGCACTAGTGGCAATCCTTGCACTGACAGGACAATTTAGTTGGAAATTCCCCAGCAAAATAGACCATTGTTTCCGAAAATAAATTCCTGTTGAGCTTTATACCGCTATAATTTACTTTGCAATGACTAACAGAACATGTCCATCTCGGCCAAGGTAACATTCTGGGAACTGCCATTTCTCCTATAAACTCAGTCAGTCAATTTGTGTGTTCCTGCTCACTTCAAACACTTCCATATCCTTTCCCATATAAATGGAAGTTGTGCGATTCTGCACCAGCACCTGCCCACATCATTTGTGCCACTGTTAACAAGACTCTTATCAGGGATCTCAGAGTTAAATATTCCTGACCGTGACAGCTTTAGCAAGAGGGATGCTTGAAAAAATAAATTGAGTTAAATTGAACAAAAAAGCATTCCTGGGAGAACAAGTTTTTTGCAGGGGTCCATATTGTTATGGGCTTGCACCCCACCCTCTGAATTGTGAGAATTCCAGACGTGGAAATGTTTAGCCAGGGATTTGGTTGCCTTAGAATGAGAGTACCAGAGGCTGGTCGGCATTTTGTGGTATATGGTTCCTTTACATTCATATACTGGTAGGTGAAGGTTGCACAGCATAAACCCACTCTAATAATCCCACTTCAACAGAAACTGATGGCTTCCAGAGTGTCAGGATTGGTTTAAGCATATACTGGAAATATAGGTTTGCATGATTAAAGTGGGTTAAAGTGTTCTGTCACCCTGGTGCAAGAACCTCAAGGATCACAGCAACAGTATAAACATCAGTGGTATATGGGCTGTGATAACTGGTCCCAATCCACCAAATGCCTGGGAAAAGAAGCTCTTGACTTTTCTCCCCCCAAAATGTTAAGAGGCTGCACCAGGCAGGCTTTACTACCAACTATCTTTTGTTGGGTCTTAAGAGGCATAACCAGAGGGCAACCGAAATGGATGGCTCTACTCAAGTAAACCTTTACAGTCAAGAATCCCAGAGTTCGGAGAGATCCTGTGAGATCATCCAGGCTAACCTACCCAAGTTACAACCAATATTGTCAGCGCCAGGGTGGGCCATGGGTGTTGCACCCAGACTCAGGCCTGGCAGATTAACTCTCCTCCTGTTCAGGGTTTCTGAAGTCAATAGCCTGAGCTGGGATCTTGTATGGCAGCAAACAGAATGCCCCACTCTGTTGAATAGGCAAAGGCAGAAAAACAGGTTCCTAGTATTTTTACAACAAGCCCAGGCCAATCCAGAAGCTCCATATTGCCAGCCAATCACATAGGCTGGTGCCATGCACCTCTATTCACCACCTGAAGAGAATTCTGAGACCTGAATGCGGTAGCTCTTCCTCCTCTGTCGTTTATTTCTCCCATCTCCTGCTGCTTCAGCAACATAGTTTTTTTTTTCCAGATGAGGCATCTGTATCCTCCCCAGAGTAATCCCAGCCTATCAGGAATCCCATAGTGATTGTGATGACATTGTGACTAGCCCATCAGATATCACTATGCGCTGATGATGTCACTGCAGGCAAATGAAGCCAAGTGATGCCAATATTTCGTAGACAATCAGGAATCACAATATACTGATGACATAACTGAGGTCCGTTGAAGCCTGTTCAGAGCAGTGCGTCCTGAACAAGTCTGCACTTTCACACCTTTATCTTGAAAGTGAAGGAGCACCAGCACATGCCGATGAAAATGTTCATAACATTTGCCCCCTGCTTGGGTTCAACCCTACCTCCGAAGCTCCTGGTGTAAGCCTCAAAGTAACTGACACATATTTTATATAATACCTTTAAGGTAGAGTTCTTGACAATCATTGCAGTTTCTTAGTGTATTAAGGACAGGTCTGACCTGCAGATGACTTCGCATGCAGCTGATGGGCAGTGCATATACTTTAAACAAAAAATATCTGGGAGCAGGTGGAGGTGCTGTTCAGGCCAAGACCATTGCTAGAAGCTTCAAGTGTTTACCCAACCCTGCCCCACCTGGCTTTTTATTTTTAATCACAAGAGAGGAGCAAAGTTCCTGCCAATCAAAGGGGCAGAAAACGCACAAGTGTTCAGCACCACACACAGGCCGAAGGGGGGGGGTTAGAAGAGTTCACAGTTCAGCCAGTTTCAGTTAGCTTGCATGAAACTGCCCAGCTTGTATTGTTCTAGGCAATTTGATATGAAAAAAAATACCCAACTGCACATGTCAGTTCATACCTGTGCTAAAAGAAGATGACAGCGATTTCTGCGGGCCTTCTAGAGTTCTCTGTTGGTGAATTTGCCTTCCACCCTTTGTGGAAAGGTCTGTTCACAGGAGAGATGAGAGAGAAATTCAATTCAATTTGCATTAAAAGTTGAAACTATCACATTTGCACTTTCCATAACAATGCCAGAACTGCAACACAGCCATCCTTCAAAATGTGCACTTGCCTGAATTTCCAGAAAGGTTCTCCAACTAAGCAATGTTTGCAAAAAGGCATATATTATGGGAAAATGTGCATAAAAATAAATATTAGCAAAACAGTATACATAAAAGCATTATATTACATGAACTTGCTTGCAAATAAGTGTATGCTAGTCAAAACTGCATGCGTTCCAATCTTCCCTGTTATCTGGCATCCCGGCTGGCGTGGTATGTTCCAACCAAGCATACAAGATCTGTGGGCCAGGGCCAGCGAACCGCCCTGTTAAGGTTGCGAACCTTTCAGGATTTTGTTCTGTGTCTGTGGAGTGGCCTTGCTGTGGCGCTTTGGCCGGAGGAGGATTTTACCCATTTTCGGAAGGGTTTGAAAACTTTCCTTTTTTATTTGCTGAATGGGCTAATTGATTGTGGTTGAGAGAGCTTGATGTGGGGGTTTGCAGAAGAATACGTGATCTGGTTTTCGTGATGGCATTAGATGCCTTTTACGATGACAACCGATATTAGGAGTTGTGCTAATTTATGCATTGTTGTTACTTTAATTGTATATGTTTGGTGTGCTGCCCTTTGGTGGAAGGGGTGTTATAAATAAATGTTTTGTTGTTGTTGTTGTTATACAAAAGTATTTTTATTAAGAGAAATTTGCACTACAATGCTGATGAGTTTTCATGATGACTTTTTAAAAAAATTGCAAACTGATTGGAAACATGGAGAACTGAATTTAAGATTAGAAACCAAAACTGACAGATTCACACATCCCTAATCCAACCCCACCTTTCCTCAAGGCAGCAGCATTCTTTTAACCTCTCAGTAGCCACATGAGGTTGATTAGGGCTGAAAGATACTGACTGGCTCAGTGTCACTGAGCAACTGAGTTTTGTAGCCACCAGTAACAAGGATTTGAACCCAGATCTGCTCAGCCAAAGTAGCCCCTCTATAACACTTGATGATGCATCATCTCCTTTTCTGCCTAGGGCAGGGCAGGGGAACCAGTGGCGCACCAGATGTCCTTAGGCTATGACTACCATCATCCCCCAACCTGTGGCCATGCTGGCTGGAGCTGATGGGAGCTGATGGAGACCTGCAAAGTCCCCATCCCTTCCAGAATTAACTAATTCTCCGTTGTTACTCAAGGCAGCGGAAAAAGATAAGCAACAGTTTCAATAAAAGCAATGATAAAAACAGCCAAAAAGCACAGCCTGAAGGAACAGAAAAAGAAGCAGAGCCCCAAATATGTGATAAATGATCAATTAGCTTGAAACTCTGGGGAGCCATTTGTCTGCTCTGCACAGCTTCCTCTGATCTTTTCCAATCGCCTCTTTAAAAATGGTTTGGCTGATCCATTGACAAAGGCCAGGAAGGTATATATGGCCCAAGCTCCAGCAAAGCAGATTTACTGTGCAATCCTATTCCCAAGTAAGTGTGCAAAGGATTACAGCTCTAGGCCAAATGTTCTGAGAGCATAACGGCAGTGCAGGAGAAAGCTGCCTGGGATGGCTGCAAAACAAGAAATACCAAATCTTTGGAAATTTTCAGTAAAGGAATGGGAGATTTAGGCTGTCTCAATCAGAGCAGTAGATATTTGTTGATTTTCGCCCTTGTGATGCTCACAAAAGTGTTTAACCCCTTGGTGGTCAAAACGACTATTGATCTTTGGCAAATTGGCGCTTTACTTTTACCACCTATTTTTTAAAAATAAGTTTTAATTACAATTCTTTTATACAGTACATATACCAGTTCAAAATAGTGCCCACCACCTGCCCTTAATGATCACAGCTTTGTCCTTGGGTCATCTAACTGCAACATGTGCTTTGACATTTATGGCTCCCAACTATCTGAAGACCTTATGAGACTTCTTTCTTTGGAGATGCTCCTTTTCAAGACGGATGTGATTTTACTTCACAGCACTCAACATTTGAAAGATGACTCTATTGTTATGCTATGGACTCGTATTTTATATCAAGATGAGGCTGTGGTTCGAAATACAATGATTCCAAAACTGTTTTCAGTTTTTGGTTCAACATGGCTCTGCAAATCATTGTTTTCTGTCGTAAAAATGGTGAAATCAAAAATGTAGGTTGCAGATATTGGACTGTAGTCTAACTCATTTTATGCCCGATTTCTGTGCGCTACTTAATGAAAAGATATGTCAGATTTTGCACTAGTTCTATCTATCAATAAATAATTCAAAACATTATTGTCTATTTTTCTACCTGTATGCTTTAATTCGGATTCCTGCTTTGAGCAGGGGGTTGGACATGATGGGCTTATAGGCCCCTTCCAACTCTATGATTCTATGATTCCCTCAAAAACAGGAGGGTTTTTGGGTCATGTGGAGAAAATGTTAACACATTCGCCACAATTTTGGCAAGCATGAAAAAACAGTTGGGCACTGCTAGTTTACCCTTTTAATATGACACTACGCCTCAAATGTGTTCATATGAAACCAGTTTGAACGTGTTCCATCCGGAGTGAGGCTGTGTACACATTAGTGGCTTAAAACGCAACATGGCCGTTCTTTTCTCAATTCGGATCCAAGCTGGTTTGGGGAAAAGTCTGTCACAATGCAACATTTCATCAAAAATGACAGGAGAGATACAGGATAGGTGTGGATTGTGGCTAATGCCACCTGTATACTGCTTCCCAAACCAGTGGTGTGAACTCACCGAGTGCAGAGTAAGCAAGAATGTCTACACAACCTGAGATGATGTGACTCTGGCTGGTAGCAGCTCCCCAGGGTCTAAGCAAAGGTCTTTCCAAGCCCTGTTACCGGAGATCCTTCAGCCAGAGGTGCTGAGGATTGAGGCTTCAGCATGCAAAGTATGTACTGTGTTATTGCCCTTCAAAACAGGATTCTCAGTCCACCTTGGTTCAGAACACTTTGGGAGGTTCTTCATGCTGAGGTAAGTCATAACAAAGACTATACTGAATATTTTTGGGAGTTTTGATTTTTAGCTTGAAACCAGCCATTTGGGCAGGAATAAAACTTCCCAGGGGAACAACCAATTGCACAACTACTCAGCATTTTTATTGTGGCAACACCATAGTTTTCCCTAACTGCTGCTGCCTCCTTTTTCCTGAATTAGTCACATGGGTGATCCCACCCAATCAGAAAGCTACTAGTGAACTGCATGACATCATGATGCTGCCTTTCTCATTATATCATCATGGGCCGCAAAAAATAAAGCATGTGGGTTGACATATGCAGTCAGATTTTGGCCACATAGTGACTGCTATAAGCAAATGATGGCAAGTGAAAGTGATGAGAAGTGAGGGCAATTTAAACAAACGAGTTCACTTTTTTTTGTTTTTACAAAAATACCCAACACCAACATGGAAAAATGGGTGGTTTCTGTTTTGTTTTTGCACTGCTGGGAACATTAACAAAACTCCTCCAAACTAGTAAGCATTTTAGAAACACAGGCAGGTGCCTTATATTAAGTTAGATTGTTATCCTATCTAACTCAGTGTTGTCTGCATTGTACTTTATGCTCTGCCCCTGAGCTACAACCAGCTCAGCTCAGATGACAGACCACCAATTCAACACACCGAAGTAATCAATAAGGCCACTTCCACTGGATTCTCAAAGCTTTAAAAAAATGTTGCTGTGGATCACAGAGGGGTAAAGAAAGCAAGGCTGCAAGGCAGAGCAGGAACCCAGAGAGGCCTTTGGGATTAGACAGTATTTGCATTGTTGTCCTGGCAGACCTGGGAGCAGCCACATTTTGCACATGAAGACTGCTATGGTCCAGTGAAGGAGAGAGAGAGAGAACGGATTCATTTCCCTTTGGAAATCCCAAGAAATGCTTGGGTGGGTGTGTTGGGGGGGGGAATAAAACTGTCAGGTGTGCCTATTTTTCTTTTTTCTTGGTAATCTAATCCTCTCAAGATTGAAAGCAAACTTGTTTTTTCAGCTTGAGATTGTTTCAGAGAGGAGGGACATGATGGGTGGAAAAAAACCCAACCCACCTCTGATATAGCAAAAAAGGCAGAGAACCCAGATTATTTATTAGCTGGGCTGTTGACCAGCAAACTGGAATGCTCAGGCGGTGAGGAACTGCTGAAGAGGCAGGATGAAGGTGTTCCTTTCTGCATTGCTGGCGGCTGCTTGGTATGCTGAGTTTGGTAAGGCCTTTTTTATTTACATAGATCCTTTTTTAACGTTTTGATTGGGAGATAAATTAATTTGGGGCACTGGTTTATGCATGGCAGTTAATGCAGTACCTAATGCTTTCATCAGTTCCAGGAGAAGTGCTGCATTTATTGTCTTTTAAATAGCAAGTTCCTAGTCCACATGTTTGCAAAGAAAGTCCTAAAAAGGAAAAGGCAGCTCACTTCCAGATGACCTGTTTACTGAGCATTCCTCCTGATTTGTTTGCACATAGTTTGCAGGGAGTTTAGATGGAACTGGGGCAATTTATTGAGCATCCATTCTGATTTGTTTGTGGGGAGGTTAGATGAGTTTGAATCAAGCAAATGTTATCCACACTTTCCCCATCACTTTCTTTAATCGCAAAAAGTCAGATTTTGGGGTGGGGGTGGGGTGGGGTGGGAGTGTGTTTGTTATGGAAGAGCTCCAAATAAATGTTCATTGCACAAGCTTGATTTGCCGGTATGTGATTGAATCCCTCCTGAAAATCACCAACAGTCTGGAAGAGCCCGCAGAGGTTATAAACAGGAGCAAGTAGGTAAGACCTGTGGCTTGATGGAAGGTTTTATTCACAGCTCGCTGCATTTTGCCACAGACTGTATGGCCATCTCCCCTCTCTGACATCCTGTGCAGCAGCTGGATCACAAGAGGATGCAGACAAGTTTGCTGTTGCAAATTTGGGTGCCGCACCATGACACTTGCAGTTGGGTCAGGGAACCTTTAGTCTTATTATTATTTTATTATTTATTGCATTTATATACCACCCCATAGCCGAAGCTCTCTGGGCAGTTTACAACAATTAAAACATTAAAAACAGATATACAAATTTAAAAAACACATTTTTAAAAGCCATTTAAAAACACATGCTAAAATGCCTGGGAGAAGAGGAAAGTCTTGACCTGGCGCTGAAAAGATAACAGTGTTGGCACCAGGAGTATCTTGTCAGGAAGATCATTCCATAATTTGGAGGCCACCACTGAGAAGGCCCTCTCCCTTATCACAGGGGGAAGGCTGCATCTCGCTGACACTGCTCTGAACGGAGATGGCATCTACCCAACTGAGGTAGTTTTAGTAGGCTGAGTAGTCAAACAGCATTGATATTTGTGTGTTAAAGCTGATTTTACCTACGTATCACTCAAATTGCTTATCTCTCAATATGGATGGAAGATAATTTTAATTTTGTTTGCCTTTTTATGAGAAACTCCTTAATTCACACTTCTGGAACCATTATGCAAATCAAAACACAGCCATCCTTTGAAATCTGCCTTTTTTTAAATTTTGAGATACACTTATCCAACCAAAAAGTATGTACAAAAATGCATATATTCATGAAAATAACATACACAGATGCATTATATTAGGAGAAATTGTTTGGAAAAAATGTGCATATTAGTAGTGCGTACAAAATATGTTTAGGAGCAGTTTGCAGAAGGGCTGTAGCTCAGTGGCAGAGCCTTTACCTTGCATGCTGAAGGACCCAGGTTCAATCCCCGGCATCGCCACGTGGGGCTGGGAAAGAGTCTCTGCCTGGAACCCTGGAGAGCCACTGCCGGTCAGTGTAGACAATACTGAACTAGATGGAGCAATCGTCTGACTCAGTACAAGGCAGCTTCCTATGTTCCTAAAATGTTGGTGAATTTTCATGAGGATTTTTTTAAAAAAAATTGCAAATTTCTGCATAAACATGGAGAACTGAATTTACGATTGAAAAAATGAGAAATCTAGAGAATTCAAACTGACAGATTCATCCATCTTTCAGGTCCACACTCCACTACAACAGATGTCTCAGGGAGGCAACCAACATGAAAGGGGAGGCTGTGTGTTAGCTACTGAGAAGAGTCTTCTAAGTGGCTGATTCTCCGCCTTTTACTCTGATTGGCTCCAGTCAGCATGAAAGGACAAGGACTCTTTTCAATGGCTAACATGCTCCCCTTTCGTGATGACTGGCTTGGACATAGAGACCTGTCTGGGACCCTGTTCCAAAAAAAGTAAGGAGTCTATGACCCCCTGTGAGCCTGGGTGACTGCACCCCTGGAAACATTTATGTAGGGCATTTATGGAATCTTATTCAGATTCCAGAGTAGGATAGGAAGCCAGAGCGGTAGTGTTGTTGTTGTTGTTGTTGTTATTATTATTATTTAATAATAATAATAATAATAATAATAATAATAATAATAATAATAATAATAATAATAATAATAATAATAATAATAATAATAATAATGGCAGTGTAATGTAATGGTTAGGGTGTTGGACTATGATCTGGGAGACCAGGGTTGAAATCTCCACTCAGTGATGAAGCTCACTGAGTGACCTTAGGCCAGTCGCTGCCTTTCAGCCTAACCTACCTCACAAGGTTGTTGTGAGGATTAAATGGAGAGGAGAGAATCGTGTACGCTACCTTGAGCTGCTGGGAGGAAAGGTGGGAAATAAATAAATAAATAAATATTATTACCTGCCCTTCACAGGAAAGTCCCAGGGCGGGTCACAACAATATAAAATACATTATTAGAAATGGCTTACAACACATTACATTCACAACGACAATTACAACCCTACAGTAGAACATTTGAGCCAGGCTCCTTCCAGCTAAACTTTGCACTCTGCTAAACTGTATATGCTGCATTTCATATAAGAATTGTGTGGCCTTTGCCTTGACATTATTGGGATGGGAGTTTACTTTTACATCCTCTCACATCCTATGCTCAAGGCAGCTTACAGAACAACAATGCAGACCATCTGAGTAATAAAATCCTGTCCAAACAAACTGCAAATTAAGTAGCTTGGCGGCACACACATTTCCTGCTTTTAT
Source organism: Rhineura floridana (assembly GCF_030035675.1). NCBI lineage: Eukaryota > Metazoa > Chordata > Lepidosauria > Squamata > Rhineuridae > Rhineura > Rhineura floridana. Next base: position 318,401,411 of record NC_084480.1, on the reverse strand, counting down.
CAGCTGTTATATAAATTTACAAAGAAGTGTTGGGTTATATATGGCTGTGAACTCTGATGGTCAGCTGGAAATCCTCAACAAAGAATGAACACCTGGTCTCAGGACCTCACATTACCTTTGGATGTTTAGAAACGTTCAAAGAATGTTTGCTTCTAATGCTATCCAAACAGGACTTGACCCCAGGAAAAATAAGTTTAATCTGCATAACTTTATGGAGCGTTGAGGGTAGAAATGGGGGAGGGATTGATTTGGTCTGATTTTTGCAGCCAACGCCCGATCCGACACTCCAAAACTTCCTTGTGGTTCCAAATGCAACTTGCAATCAGATCACACATTTCTCCATGATAACAATATCCCAGGAGATATTTTCTCTGAAACCCTGGAGAGCCACTGCTGGTCGGTGTTGACCAGGGCTGGGCAACAACTGGGGTCCTTCAGAGGTTGTTGGACTCCAACTGCCATCAGTTGCAGCCAATAAGCGCAAGGATCAGAGATGCTGGTAGTCCAACATCTGGTGGGCAACAGGTTCCCAACCCCTGACTGTTGACAATGCCAAGTTAGTTGGACCCTTAATAGCCTTACTCTGGATAAGGCCGGTTCTTACATTCCTAGGGATTAACTTGTAGAAAATGCATATAAATTTGTACACATTTTTTTTTGCTGCCCTGGGCTCCTTTGGGAGGAAGGGTGGGATATAAATTCTAATTCTAACAACAACAACACCCAGAATCCCAATGTTCCTTCTTGTCTTTCTGAAAGGGCAACATTATATGTTGACTGTCGTGTCATCTCTGCCTCATAGCCTGAAATAGAGATTCCCATTGGCTCCAATGGGACTTTTCCCCCTAAGATGGCTTCTTCTTCTCCTCCTCCTCCTCCTCCTCTTCATCATCATCATCATCATCCCACTCTTCCTCTCAGAAAACATTAAAAAACATTACAAAATCTATAAAGCATCTCAAGGACAAAACATGTTTTGTTTTTAAAGATTTAAGATGTTTTAAAATATCTTAAAAACATTGATAGCCTATCCTAAATTTGTATTATTATTATTATTAAATGTATATCTCTGCTATCTTTTTGGCTCCAACTATAGACCTTCCTCGTTCAGCAAGCCTTTTAAGTAGAGACCTTATCGCAGTCTGCATCTGTGTTGGAAATGTTTTTAAAGCTTTTTTTAAAAAGATGTTTTTAAAGATGTTTTGTTTTAATATCATAAGAACATAAGAACATAAGAAGAGCCTGCTGGATCAGGCCAGTGGCCCATCTAGTCCAGCATCCTGTTCTCACAGTGGCCAACCAGGTGCCTGGGGGAAGCCCGCAAGCAGGACCCGAGTGCAAGAACACTCTCCCCTCCTGAGGCTTCCGGCAACTGGTTTTCAGAAGCATGCTGCCTCTGACTAGGGTGGCAGAGCACAGCCATCATGGCTAGTAGCCATTGATAGCCCTGTCCTCCATGAATTTGTCTAATCTTCTTTTAAAGCCATCCAAGCTGGTGGCCATTACTGCATCTTGTGGGAGCAAATTCCATAGTTTAACTATGCGCTGAGTAAAGAAGTACTTCCTTTTGTCTGTCCTGAATCTTCCAACATTCAGCTTCTTTGAATGTCCACGAGTTCTAGTATTATGAGAGAGGGAGAAGAACTTTTCTCTATCCACTTTCTCAATGCCATGCATAATTTTATACACTTCTATCATGTCTCCTCTGACCCGCCTTTTCTCTAAACTAAAAAGCCCCAAATGCTGCAACCTTTCCTCGTAAGGGAGTCGCTCCATCCCCTTGATCATTCTGGTTGCCCTCTTCGGAACCTTTTCCAACTCTATAATATCCTTTTTGAGATGAGGCGACCAGAACTGTACACAGTATTCCAAACGCGGCCGCACCATAGATTTATACAACGGCATTATGATATCAGCTGTTTTATTTTCAATACCTTTCCTAATTATCGCTAGCATGGAATTTGCCTTTTTCACAGCTGCCGCACACTGGGTCGACATTTTCATCGTGCTGTCCACTACAACCCCGAGGTCTCTCTCCTGGTCGGTCACCGCCAGTTCAGACCCCATGAGCGTATATGTGAAATTAAGATTTTTTGCTCCAATATGCATAATTTTACACTTGTTTATATTGAATTGCATTTGCCATTTTTCTGCCCATTCACTCAGTTTGGAGAGGTCTTTTTGGAGCTCTTCGCAATCCCTTTTTGTTTTAACAACCCTGAACAATTTAGTGTCATCTGCAAACTTGGCCACTTCACTGCTCACTCCTAGTTCTAGGTCATTAATGAACAAGTTGAAAAGTACAGGTCCCAATACCGATCCTTGAGGGACTCCACTTTCTACAGCCCTCCATTGGGAGAACTGTCCGTTTATTCCTACTCTCTGCTTTCTGCTTCTTAACCAATTTCTTATCCACAAGAGGACCTCTCCTCTTATTCCATGACTGCTAAGCTTCCTCAGAAGCCTTTGGTGAGGTACCTTGTCAAACGCTTTTTGAAAGTCTAAGTACACTATGTCCACTGGATCACCTCTATCTATATGCTTGTTGACACTCTCAAAGAATTCTAATAGGTTACTGAGACAGGACTTTCCCTTGCAGAAGCCATGCTGGCTCTGCTTCAGCAAGGCTTGTTCTTCTATGTGCTTAGTTAATCTAGCTTTAATAATACTTTCTACCAGTTTTCCAGGGACAGAAGTTAAGCTAACTGGCCTGTAATTTCCAGGATCCCCTCTGGATCCCTTTTTGAAGATTGGCGTTACATTTGCCACTTTCCAGTCCTCAGGCACGGAGGAGGACCCAATGGACAAGTTACATATTTTAGTTAGCAGATCAGCAATTTCACCTTTGAGTTCTTTGAGAACTCTCGGGTGGATGCCATCCGGGCCCGGTGAATTGTCAGTTTTTATATTGTCCATTAAGCTTAGAACTTCCTCTCTCGTTACCACTATTTGTCTCAGTTCCTCAGAATCCCTTCCTGCAAATGTTAGTTCAGGTTCAGGGATCTGCCCTATATCTTCCACTGTGAAGACAGATGCAAAGAATTCATTTAGCTTCTCTGCAATCTCCTTATCGTTCTTTAGCACACCTTTGACTCCCTTATCATCCAAGGGTCCAATAGTCTCCCTAGATGGTCTCCTGCTTTGAATGTATTTATAGAATTTTTTGTTGTTGGTTTTTATGTTCTTAGCAACGTGCTCCTCAAATTCTTTTTTAGCATCCCTTATTGTCTTCTTGCATTTCTTTTGCCAGAGTTTGTGTTCTTTTTTATTTTCTTCATTTGGACAAGACTTCCATTTTTTGAAGGAAGACTTTTTGCCTCTAAGAGCTTCCTTGACTTTGCTCGTTAACCATGCTGGCATCTTCTTGGCCCTGGCGGTACCTTTTCTGGTCTGCGGTATGCACTCCAGTTGAGCTTCTAATATAGTGTTTTTAAACAACTTCCAAGCATTTTCGAGTGATGTGACCCTCTGGACTTTGTTTTTCAGCTTTCTTTTTACCAATCCCCTCATTTTTGTGAAGTTTCCTCTTTTGAAGTCAAATGTGACCATGTTGGATTTTCTTGGCAATTGGCCAGTTACATGTATGTTTAATTTAATAGCACTGTGGTCACTGCTCCCAATCAGTTCAACAACACTTACATCTTGCACCAGGTCCCGGTCCCCACTGAGGATTAAGTCCAGGGTTGCTGTCCCTCTGGTCGGTTCCATGACCAACTGGTCTAGGGAATAGTCATTTAGAATATCTAGAAACTTTGCTTCTTTGTCATGACTGGAACACATATGCAACCAGTCTATGTCCGGGTAGTTGAAGCCACCCATTACTACCACATTTCCTAGTTTGGATGCTTCCTCAATTTCATATCTCATCTCAAGGTCTCCCTGAGCATTTTGATCAGGGGGACGATAGATCGTTCCCAGTATTAAGTCCCTCCTGGGGCACGGTATCACCACCCACAACGATTCTGTGGAGGAGTCTGCCTCTTTTGGGGTTTCGAGCTTGCTGGATTCAATGCCTTCTTTCACGTATAGAGCGACTCCGCCACCAATACGTCCTTCCCTGTCCTTCCGATATAGTTTATATCCAGGGATAACTGTATCCCACTGGTTTTCTCCATTCCACCAGGTCTCCGTTATGCTCACTATATCAATGCTCTCCTCTAAGACCAAGCACTCCAGTTCTCCCATCTTGGTTCGCAGGCTCCTAGCATTAGCGTACAGGCACTTGTAAGCAGTGTCTCTCTTCAAGTGTCTTTGGCACTTGTGGTTAGGCCTGTGGTAATTTTGCTCTTCTGAATTTATATCCTGTGCCCCTGCTCTCACAATGCCTACTTCTAGGCCTACCCCTTTTAAAATTTCATCATTTCTTTGGTTTTTATCCCAGGGGGGAGGTTTATTCCGAACCGGACCTTTCTCAGCTCCTGTCGGGTTTCCCCCCTCAGTCAGTTTAAAAGCTGCTCTGCCACCTTTTTAATTTTAAGTGCCAGCAGTCTGGTTCCATTCTGGTTCAAGTGGAGCCCATCCCTTTTGTACAGGCCCGGCTTGTCCCAAAATGTTCCCCAGTGCCTAACAAATCCAAACCCTTCCACCCGACACCATCGTCTCATCCACGCATTGAGACTGCGAAGCTGGTCCTGTCTGGCTGGTCCTGCGCGTGGAACCGGTAGCATTTCAGAGAAAGCCACCTTGGAGGTCCTGGCTTTCAGCATCCTACCTAGCAACCTAAATTTTGCTTCCAGGACCTCACGGCTGCATTTCCCCATGTCGTTGGTGCCAACGTGCACCACAACCACTGACTCCTTCCCAGCACTGTCTACCAAACTATCTAAACGACGGGCGATATCCGCAACCTTCGCACCAGGCAGGCAAAACACCTTGCGGTCTACACGCCCATCACACACCCCACTGTCTATGTTCCTAATGATCGAATCACCCACTACAAGGATCCCTCCACCCCCTGGAGATATATCCTCGGCACGAGAGGATAGCTGCTCATCCCCCAAGGAATGGGTCCCTTCTAAGGGATCGTTTCCCTCTTCCTCAGCTGGATACTCTCCTTCCCCGAGACCATCGTTGTCCATGATAGCAGGAGAGCTATCATCGTTGGAGTGGGACACAGCTATAACGTCCCTGAAGGCCTCCTCCACATACCTCTCTGCCTCTCTCAGCTTTTCCAGGTCCGCCACCTTGGCCTCAAGGAAATGAAGTCGCTCCCGGAGAGCCAGGAGCTCATTGCACCGAGAGCACACCCACGACTTCTGTCCAACAGGCAGATAGTCGTACATGCTGCAGGCGGTGCAAAACACTGGAAAGCCCCCACACCCCTGCTGGCTTCTTACCTGCATAGTTTTGTTTAAGGTTTATTACGTCAATGGGTTGGAGACTGCGGTTTAGTTGAGGTCAGGGAACAGACAGGCAGAGTGGGGGGCCCTGGCCTCCTCGCCCTGCTGCCGAACTCGCTCTGCTGCTTAACTCGCCTTGACACTTTGTCAGGTGGGGCTCCCTCTAGCTCGTGGAGCAGGCTCCCTCGCTAGGGTGCTCTGACCTCATATGTGTGGGTGGTTCCTCCCAGCTACTGCTGCCAGCCAATGATGTGTTACTTGAGGCTGATGGCTATCAGCTGGGGCTTAACTCTTTAGTATTCTCTCTGGCTTCCTTCCTGAGCGAGGGGTGGGGCTGTTTAAGCTTTTGGCTGCTTTTAATCTCAGCAAGGGGCTGCGCCTTCCAGGCAAGTCTTTTGTGTTTGTTGTTTTCCCACCTAGAACAGCCTGACCTTTCTTTAACCTAGGGAAACAGAGCATTTGGTTGTGTTTCAGGAAGGCTGAAGCTGCCCTTTTTAGCAAGGACTGAGCTGACTCTCTCCCTGTATGTATCGGTGGAGTTTCCTTTTCCCCCTTCTCTCCGACTGGAATTTAGCCTTGTTTACAGTGTCCCCTGAAGCTTTCCTGCTAGGGTGGTGTTGAAAACTAGCTTTCTATACGCTTCCTTCTCCTAGGATCTGTCTCCGAAGATATAGGTTCTTTCAGGATTTGGCTCCTAGCTCAGGGTGACCTTGGGCTGCCCTTATTAGTTATTGCTCTGAGCTGTTTTACTTCAATTAAATAATGGAATAAATGGGAGCTACTTACCCTCTTTTCGCTCTGCTGCTTAACTTGCCTTGATGCTTCGTCAGCTGGGGCCTTGATGCTTCATCAGCTGGGGCTTCCTCTAGCTCGTGGAGCAGGCTCCCTCGCTAGGGTGCTCTGACTTTATATGTGTGGCTGGTTCCTCCCAGCTACTGCTGCCAGCCAATGATGTGTTACTTGAGGCTGATGGCTATCAGCTGGGGCTTAACTCTTTAGTATTCTCTCTGGCTTCCTTCCTGAGCGAGGGGCGGGGCTGTTTAAGCTTTTGGCTGCTTTTAATCTCAGCAAGGGGCTGCGCCTTCCAGGCAAGTCTTTTGTGTTTGTTGTTTTCCCACCTAGAACAGCCTGACCTTTCTTTAACCTAGGGAAACAGAGCTTTTGGTTGTGTTTCAGGAAGGCTGAAGCTGCCCTTTTTAGCAAGGACTGAGCTGACTCTCTCCCTGTATGTATCGGTGGAGTTTCCTTTTCCCCCTTCTCTCCGACTGGAATTTAGCCTTGTTTACAGTGTCCCCTGAAGCTTTCCTGCTAGGGTGGTGTTGAAAACTAGCTTTCTATACGCTTCCTTCTCCTAGGATCTGTCTCCTAAGATATAGGTTCTTTCAGGATTTGGCTCCTAGCTCAGGGTGACCTTGGGCTGCCCTTATTAGTTATTGCTCTGAGCTGTTTTACTTCAATTAAATAATGGAATAAATGGGAGCTACTTACCCTCTTTTCGCTCTGCTGCTTAACTTGCCTTGATGCTTCGTCAGCTGGGGCCTTGATGCTTCGTCAGCTGGGGCTTCCTCTAGCTCGTGGAGCAGGCTCCCTCGCTAGGGTGCTCTGACTTTATATGTGTGGCTGGTTCCTCCCAGCTACTGCTGCCAGCCAATGATGTGTTACTTGAGGCTGATGGCTATCAGCTGGGGCTTAACTCTTTAGTATTCTCTCAGGCTTCCTTCCTGAGCGAGGGGCGGGGCTGTTTAAGCTTTTGGCTGCTTTTAATCTAAGCAAGGGGCTGCGCCTTCCAGGCAAATCTTTTGTGTTTGTTGTTTTGCCACCTAGAACAGCCTGACCTTTCTTTAACCTAGGGAAACAGAGCTTGTGGTTGTGTTTCAGGAAGGCTGAAGCTGCCCTTTTTAGCAAGGACTGAGCTGACTCTCTCCCTGTATGTGTCGGTGGAGTTTCCTTTTCCCCCTTCTCTCTGACTGGAATTTAGCCTTATTTACGGTGTCCCCTGAAGCTTTCCTGCTAGGGTGGTGTTGAACACTAGCTTTCTATACGCTTTCTTCTCCTAGGATCTGTCTCCTAAGATATAGGTTCTTTCAGGATTTGGCTCCTAGCTCAGGGTGACCTTAGGCTGCCCTTATTGCTTATTTCTCTGAGCTGTTTTACTTCAATTAAATAATGGAATAAACGGGAGCTACTGACCCTCTTTTCGCTCTGCTGCTTAACTCGCCTTGCCGCTTTGTCAGCTGGAGCCTTGACGCTTCGTCAGCTGGGGCTCCCTGTAGCTCGTGGTCTATTAGGCGTCTTCACAGCACAATACGCCTCCGGCTATTTCAGAAGTGGTGGCTTTTACACCCGCCCCCTCCCAGCTGGAACCTACTCTAGAAATGAAAGCGGCGATATCCGCCACCCAAAACACGCAAGGATTATTTCTCCTGACACCACCCAGTGGGACGCTTGCCTCAGCCTGGGTCAGATATGCTCTCTGCCCCACAAGCTGCAGCCCTCCCACCTTTTGTCCCACCCAAAAGGCGACCACTGGTGTGCCCCATTAGCACAATAGGATGTAGGATAGGACCCTGATATGGTAGCACACATGACCAGGGAGGCATGCAGGATTTTCAATGCACTAAATAACTTTATTAAAATACAAGGTGTTGTATAGTTGTCCTGCCCGAAGTCGAGGGATTCAGACTCAGCGCATCCAGAGCAGTTCGCCTCATTAGCCTAGCTACTCTTTCTAAGAAATCAACTCTGCTCTAGTTCTGACTAGCATGACTTTGTGACTCTAAGATGTTGGCTGAGCAACGGGGTCCCTCTCCTGAGTCTACTTAAGTAGGCTTGGATTGCATGTGCGCACGAATGCTCTGCCTCAGCTCTGACTGGTGGTTTGATCTCAAGCTCCCCCTCCAATGGAGGCAGGGCTTCCAACAGTCAATTTGGGCGTGGGAAACTGGGCAGCGCTTGGCTGGGGAATGTCTGACATGCCAGGCTGTGCCTCAGAGGTGGGTGGCGGGGGCGTGTCCAAATGGAGAGCGTCCGATGAGCCAGGTGGTGATTGTACAGGGAGGTTGGGAGTGGTGGGGGCTGAGCTCTCAGAGGAGGGGCTGGGGCGCCCTGAGAGTCCACCCTGCTGTCAGCCCCCACCCCAGGCTCCCAGTCCAAGCCCTCATCATCTGACTCGCCTTCTACTATCCCTCTCCTGTCTGCCTGGCTCAAGACAATAGTATGTTGACGTATAGTCGCTATCTTCCGTACCTATCCTACCCCTTTAACTATGTAATCCACCTTTTCCCACCCAGCTCATTCCCATAACACAACCCCCTCCTTCCACTCCAAATTCCAACAACAAAAAAGCTCCTAGCTGTCAAAACCAATTGTCTTTTATTCAAACTTTCCTTAAGACTCTCACTCACCCCTCCCTCCTACCTGGTTAACATTGCATTAACTCCTTCAAACCAGCAACACATTTACTAACAGTTCCCAAGAAATGGTTTCGTTACAGCGCCCTTGGCTCCAATGGACTCCTACAGGTAGCCTGTGTTGATGAAGGCTTCTTCCTCTCCCTCCCTCCCTCTCTCTCTTGCAGCCCAAGCTTTGCAGTGTTACTCTTGCGAGCAGCCCACAACTGCTGAAAAATGCATGAAGGTGGCCAATTGCACGCAGAATGAGACCGTGTGCAAGACGACAATGTACTCCCGCGAAGAAGGTGAGATATTGGCTGTGTTCTCCCTCCACACTCAGGCAGTTGCTGGGGTTCACAAGTGGGGAAGCAGGCTGTTGTGCTCAGGTCCTGCTTGTGGGCATCTGATTGGCTACTGAAAGTGTAGGATGCTGGACTAGATGGGCCGTTGATCTGATATCCTGCAGGCCTCTTCTCATGTTCTTCAAAGGGACAACCTTTTTGCTGTTGTCCACCTGGGCCAGGGGTTTGCCGGCTTTCTCTTAGAACATAAGAACATAAGAACAGCCTGCTGGATCAGGCCAGTGGCCCATCTAGTCCAGCATCCTGTTCTCACAGTGGCCAGCCAGGTGCCTGGGGGAAGCCCACAAGCTCTTTCTGGGAAGGAAAGAAACAGACAGAGAAGTTCCACTTTGTGTAACTCAGGGCCTATGCAGCAGCCCTTGACCTCCCCTGAATGAATAGAATGTTTGTAAGGAACATCTTTTTTTAACAGGGGGAGTGGGTGGGTGGAACACATAGGAACACAGGAAGCTGCCTTATACTAAGTCAGACCATTGGTCTTATCTTGCTCAGTACACTGACTGGCAGAGACCGTCCAGGATTTCAGGCAGGGAACAAGCCCTACCTGGAGATACCAGGAACTGAAGCTGAGACCTTCTGCATACAAAGCAGACGCCTTTCCTCTTGGCTGCATCTCTTCCCCAGAAGTGAAGTCGCCATGAGCTCAAATTGCCAACCTGTGCTTTGCAAGTTGTGTGGATGTTCTCACATAGTCGATGGCATGGATGCAAACAGTTGGCTCCTGACTGGGGGAAAAATGAATTATTTGGGGGAGGGAGACAGAGACAGTGTCTAAGTCAGACAGAACAAAGCATCTCCTGGCTACCTGATCCTTTTCAGTGGAGATGCCAGGGATTGAACGAGAAATGTTCTGCATGCAAAGCATGCGCTGTGTCACTGAGCTGTGGCCCTTTTTGCTGGGGAGTTTGCAAAACCCTTTCTTCCCTGTATTCCTCCACTGAAATGTCCCGTCCACCAAAACTACATCTCAGCGCAAAAAATTCAGGTAGCATTTGGGATGATGCAGTTTGATCTACAGAAGCTGACCTGTGCAAGATCTTTGGTTGCAGACTTGGTTTTGACCTCCAGGCCTTTCCCCGAGTATATGACTTTAAGGTGCTGAATTATGCTATTCCCTTACTCAGTGTTGGGTAGCAAGCCACAGCTCCCTTTGCCCAGTTGCAGATAAATTTCAAATGGTGTTAAGGTGGTACACAAGGAGACACAAAGGAAACCCCCCAATACTGTGGTTGATTTTAGGGGGTGGGCAGTCAGCAAGGGCTGACCTATCTTGCTGGTTATTTTTGCAGTGTTTCCTTTCCTGGGCGATGCAACTGTCACACGGTCTTGCTCCTCAAGTTGCATTCCATCTGATGTGGACGGGATTGGCTTGACACGCCCAGTTACCTGCTGCAACACTGATCTCTGCAACATCGATGGTGCAGCCAGTATGCAGATCAGTTACATCACAGTGGCAGCTTCGGCAGCTTCCTTCTTCATCCTCCTCAGGACTGGACTGTGATTTCAGAAGGCAGATCTTGAGGGGGGTGGGAAAGCCCACTCGATCAAGTCCCAGTTGGCCTAGCTCTCTCAGCTGGGACTCCCTTCCTTCCTAGAAAGAAGTGTTGAAAAGTGCATCTTCTGCTATCATTACAGACTCCTGTTTTCCTCAAGCAAAGAAACCAGGGCCAAAAATACTTGTGCTGAAAACCACTGCCTTGGACATGTCCACACCATACATTTAAAACATGTTTAATGCACAAAGTGCCTGGCTTTCCCCAAACAATCCTAGGAACTGTAGTTTAGCCTTCCCAGAGCTACAATTCCCAACACTTTTAACAAACTCCAGTTCCCTGGATTCTTTGGGGGAAGGCATGTGCTCTAAAATGTGCATCAAATGTGCTTTAAATGCATTGTGTGGATGTGACCTCATTCTGCTCAGAGCTTCAAAGAGAATCAGAAACCTGATCCTTTTGATATTTTGGTGGCACCCATTTGTTCTTTGCTTCATTTGAGCTCCGCTCATTTTCACTGACTATCTCATTTAGTCTGTGGGTTCGTCTTGAAGATCTCCTTTTAAGCACGCCTGATCAGGGTTCCCAGTCATGAGGTGGATTCTAAGTGCATTTAATGGGGAATTTTTATATACATAAGGTAGGCAAAATATATTCTTTTAGAAATTATAAGGATCATAATTTTATAAAGGAACAGCAGAAGTGATCCTCTCCTTGGTACTGACACTTCTGCCTGTGACACGAATGTGTCCATGGTAACTGGTATGCATCGTATGCTAGGTACAGCCTGGCTCAAGAAGATAAGATAAGGGGAACAGAACATTGGTACTGAAAGTCTCTGTCCTCCCCAAAGCTATGAGAGGAATTCGTACTGGAATGTATTAGCTCATAGCAGAAATGTGCTGGTATTAGAATTGCTTAACATTACCTGATTGGCTAGAAAATAATGTAGACAGTGTAACCTCTATGTAATGCTTATGTGTAACTCCATGATTGGGAAATGCTAATGTCTTTGTCCTGGAAAATATATAAACCCCAGGCGAACAGTGCCATGTTGCAGCGCTCCACCAAGCTCAAAGGGAGACTGACCGTGCGTACGCTCGTGACCAATAAAGGCCTACCTTTGCTGCAAGCTTGTATCTTCGCTTTCCTTTAGGACCCCCGGTCCAACGGACCACAAAATTCTCTGTCACATTCACCTGAGCACACCTAGAATCTCCCTTCAGACCTTCCCTCTCAATGTGGGAATGTCCCAAACTGAGCTGCCAGATGCAGACATTGGGGGTGGGCATTGTGTGTGCACCTCTACTCCCTACCCACTTTTAGCTTACATGGTTCGGGCAAATGTTGAATAGAATAGGGCTGTGATTCTCTTGTATGTGTATGTACCAAGGGCTCCTCCAACAGTACCTGCTTATTGAGCATTCAGTCTGATAATGATTGCACAAAGCACATTCTGAGGTTAAATAATTTCTGGTCTTTATTGAGCATTTGTTTTCATTTATTTCCAGGGAGGTTATACCACAATGGGCATTCATCCTGATTTGCTTACATCAAGCAGTTGTTTTGTTGTTAAGTGTCTTCAAGTCGATTATGATTTATGGCGACCCTATGAAGCAGCAACCTCCCCACTTTTTAGGGCATTTCCCCATTGCCTTCCTAACCACAAAAGTCAGGTTGTTTTTTTTTAAAAAAGGTGGATTTATTTATTTATTTATTATACTTGTATACCGCCCCATAGCCGAAGCTCTCTGGGCGGTTTACAGTAACTAAAAACAAATACAATTTAAAATACATGGATTTGTTGAACCTGAGTGCTTAATCCACTTTAATTGCAGAAACCTAAATTTCTGCTGTGCGGTTTAATCCATCCTGCAAAATGCTTACAGACTGGAGGTGCCAAAGATTCATGGTTTTTCATGACATTCACAACTTTATGGCTTGGACACTGCACGGTGAGTTTTTTGCTTTGGCGTCAAGTACTCTTTACAGAGTGGCTTCAGATGTCATCAGTTTACATGTGAAGGGTAGGACTTTTTGTCCCAATGAAGCTCACCAAATCGAATCTGGTCTGGCATTCTGTTCTCCCAGCACCCAAGTTTAGAAAGGTCTTTTTCCAGCCCAGTCTCCAGTCTTTATTTTCATTTATAGCACATCTAAAGCTGCATGCCCATGGTGTCTGCAAAAGATCACTGCCAGGGAATGCTTAATCTCTGTGTTTTGCAGGCAACATATTGAACAAACGCTGCCACACCCTGTAACATTGGGAAAGTGTCTGTCTTGGGTGGTTTTCAATGGGTGATTGCTTCAGATTATTATCTTGTGATAGTAAAATTACTTTGAAATTACCTTTAAGAAATCCGCTGAGATGAACTCCTCAAGTCATGATACTGATGTGTTCTGTCAATGTACCTTTTCAGTACAAAAGATTGTCATGTGCCAGTGCTCTGATCACTGTTAAAGCCACAGCCCTGCCCTTGGAGAATCCCCAAAGTTTGCAGTAAGAAAACAAAACTGGGTTATTCACAGGAGGAATGGGGGAGAAATCAGATTCAGTTCTCATTTAAAGCCGATTAAATCAAATTGGCACATTCCGAAACAGTATGAGAATTGAAACACAGCCTTTCTTCAAACTTGGCACTTACCCAAATTTGTCAGTGCTGTTCTCCAACCAATGACATAGAAAATGCATCATATTAGGAGAAATTGCTTGCAAAAACGTGCACATTCATCAGAACTGCATACAAAAATGTGTTTATTAGGAGAGTCACGCTGAAATGCTGAAGAATTCTCATGAGGATTATTTTTTTGTTCAAAAACAAGTTTGCAAGTTGCTGCAGAAATGTGGAGAACCGAATTTAAGATTGGAAAAATGAGAAATGGACAGAACTGAAACTGACAGATCCTTCCATCCCTAATGCACAGTATTCTGCATCAGCATTGCCTCCTAGAACATTCCAGGTACTTCCAAGACTGCTGAGAAAGCTGAGGTTTGGTGTGTGTTTTATATATATACACACACACACACACACATATACATAGATATACACACACACACACATAAGTATGTATGTTTAGGCCCCACTCAACTCATGGATAGGGCTGGCCCTACCATTAGGCACAGTGAGGCAGCTGCCTCAGGCGGCAGATGCTGTGGGCTGTGGCGGAGGGGCAGTGGCAGCCGCTCCCTGACTATTCTAAGCTCTCCTTCACCGCTCCCCTGTATGCACTTTCCACACCGAGTTCTGTGCACCTTCCAAGCTAGGCTGCCATCCTCAGCCATAGCTAGCAGCTTTGAAGTCAGACTCGGCTGTCCATCTGAGATTGGCTTCTGTGCAAGGAATGGGAGGGCTCTATCTTGTCCTTTGCCAATGGCAATTAAGTGTCTTGGGCTAGCCCTGCTCACAGAAAAGTGTATTGGAATTGTTTGGGTATTTCTCTAAGCCCAGAAATTTGGCACACACATTGTCCATTTCATCCAGTCGCTACAGAAATTCAGGAAGGAAACGTTTGTACCAAGGCTGTGCACAGCCCCTCCCAATCTGATTTGGGCCCTGATCCCGTACTTCAGAGTGGCCCTGATCCAACCCGGGACCATTCAGGGCCAACCCAACCTGAATCCAGATCCTGATCTGAACTGAGGGCCTTGCAATGTTTAATTAGGGGGTTAAATCCTGTTTATTGTTGGGGTGGGGAGAGTGATGGAGATACAGGCAGGCTGCCTATGTTTCTTTCTCCCTTTCCATCCAACTGCACCCCCTTTTTAACAGCCCCAGGTCACTGATCTGACCCGGGGTGATCCGGGGCTGCCTCAGTCCACTCTGGCTCGATCCTGGGTCAGCTGAAAGCAAGCAAGCTGACAGAAGGTGCATAGCCAGAGACAACCCAAATGCAGCTTAAGGTGAATGTCGTTCCCATTCATGAGATGGTCAGACCTGCATCTGTCGAAGAAGGGGCCTAACTGTTCCCTTCAGGAGATTTTGGACAGATGGCAATGGAACATATTGTAGAATACAGTTTGGTAGGTCTTCAGGATCCCTCCTCCCAGCATAACACAAGCAAGTCCATTCAGAATATGGGACTTTATGAAAACAGTACACTTGACTATAGAATCCACTGGCTGGAATCAGGGCAAAATAAATGCTTATCCTAAGGGAATTCTGTTCAAATGGACAATTTTATTTTCATTTGGGGGACTATTTCAAAGGGGGGAAAACACATACACACAGAGGGGAAAATCCTAGAAGTTTGACAGGCTGCTAGATCCACGTGAAACTCTGTTTCTAGAGGTTTAGTTTGAAGCCAGGCCTTGCTCCAAAGGATGTGGGGAAGGCCTGTAACTCAGTGATGGAATATCTGCCTTGCATGCAGAAGGTCCCAGGTTCAGTCCCCAGCATCTCCAGGTAGGGCTGGGGATGTTTCCTGCCTGAAACTACTGCCATTCAGTGTAGACTGAGCTAGATGAACCAGTGGTTTGACTCAGTATAATAGTTTCCTGTGTTTGCTCCCATGAGATGCCAGATCTCTGAAACATTTGGGTATCTTGAGCCAACCCAAAGGAGGCCTCTCGAGGTCAATTCCCCATAAACTGTGGTTCAGCCCTGAAAGGACCCCACTTTGTGTTTGGCTGCTTTTGCATGTTGTGGTTAATACTGCAGTAAGCTGCCATTCTCACCCCCTCTGCTGAGCCTTTTTGAATAACCATCCTTTTGGAAGGGGGCATCTCTTCCTTTGATATCTAATGACAGAAATATCTGCATTCAACTCACCTTGAATAAACGAAGGATTAAGCATCATGAAAGAGCATTGGCAGATTGTATTCTTTTGTGGAACAACCTGTTGTTTGCATTGCTTCATCTGACTGTCCCACCTGCCAGAAGAACTCAGATGATGACAGCAACCATCTGTGACTGTACAGAAGCTTCCTTGTTAGACCTTCCACATGCAAGGGATCAAGCAAGAAGAAATTGCTGGGCCAGGAGAAGGCTCAGCAACGTGGCAATAGAGAGCATGGATCTACTCGATGCCATCATTTTGACATGGATCTAGATCTGGAGGAAATGCAATGTGTATATTAAGACTCTGCCAGATGACCTGTTTATTGAGCATCCATACGTGGACCATATGACTAGTCTTTAATGAGCATTCGTTCTGATTTGTTTGGCATTGTGGGGAGGTTATATGACGATGAACATTTATTCTGATTTGCTAGCGCTTTATACATCTTCCAGTTAATCATCAATTCATTCCACACTTCCCAAATCCACTTCACCTGCACAAACCTAAATTTCCGGTAAGTGCTTGAATCCCTTCTGCAAATGACAGTCTAGAGGCACTCTTGCTGCCATAAACTGCTACACTTACGGACAGGTGAGAAATTCAATTCAGTTTGCACTGAAAGCCAAATCTATCAAATTTGCTCTTTCCAAAACAATCAAACCGAAACACTGCCGTCCTTTGAAATTTGCATGTGTCTGAATTTTGTGATGCAGATTTCCAGCCAAAGGGTTACAAAAATGCATATATTAGGGAAAGGTGTGCATGAAAATGAATGCATTTGTGAAAACAACATGCCATCTTGGCCGTAAGACCCTCTCCCTGCTTGCTGGCCTCTTTCCACCTGGCCTGGAAGGGTGGAGCCTTGACTGACTGCAGCTGTAAAAGGTATCATTACCTGAGGATGCCCGAGACCACCTTGACTGTGGGGTGTTGTTGAGGGGCTTCTGTTCGGGTAAAAGTTTTAATTTCTGATGGTCGGTTTTTTGGTTTGCTGTTATTGGGATTATGCTTCTGTATTGTTGGATTTTATCAGGAATTGTAAGGATGCATCATTTTATTGTATGTTTTTATGATGTTTTTGTTAACTTATTGACCATTTGAATTTATTTCTTACAGTGAGCTGTGTAATTTTTTTTCCCTGTTCATGTTGTGAGCTGCCTTGTGCATAAAGTGTTATGGAAAGGCAGCATACAAATATACTATTATTATTATACCACAATGCATTATATCAGGAGAAATTGCTTGTAAAAATGTGCACATCAGCCAAAAACGTATTATGATAGGGAAAACTGGGCAGCACTGCATACAAAATCTGTATATTAGGAGAAATGTTCACGTAAATGCTGAATTTCCATGACTTTTTTAAAAAAATTGCAAACTGAGTGGAAAAACGAGATACTGAAACTGACAAGTTAGTCAATCCCTGCATTTGAAGCACATTTGCTGTTCATCTCCTCGCTCCCTGCACTTTTGTGTATTTGTGATACATGTTTCTTGCTGATCTCCTCTCTCTGTGCCCTTCGCTGGGTGCTGCATCATCTGCTGTGCGGTGTCGCCAGCATAACTGTCTATTGTTGTCATTGCTATTATTATTATTGCTATTATTATTACAGTTAAAACAAATTACAGTCACAGGAATAAGTCTATGTGGGGAGGTGCCATTCACACTGTCAAGCAGCTCTGTGGACAAATGCGTTCTGCCAATAGGGGTTCCTGAGACTGTAAAATTAATTACTAATCATGTTGTGATTATTAATAAATATAGTTTGGGAAAGTAATTATTTATGGTTGCATCCTGCGCTGTGTGCGTGGAGTTCTGCTCGTGGAATGAAGCTTTCCGTTCCTCTCTTCTCCTCATGCCCTCTCCAAATCTGCTCTGCAGGGTCCCCCAGCCAAGGGGAGTTCTGTTGCACAAGTGGAAGTTTGTTGGTGCAAGTAGAAAGGCAGTGCTGGATACACAACCCTTAATAATTATGTCTTGATGATAAATATAGTTAGAAAAACAAAAGGGAATGGAGGTCTTTAATTGAAGCTGACGCACACGGACACATATTCTGGACAACCAAGTGAAGCTTCCACAACACTTTCAAAGACAGCACAGCATGTAACACATTGCAATAGTCTAAATGGGAGTAAGTTAGTTGGACAGGGAGTCGGCTTTTGGGGAGGCAGCTAGGTGAGAATTGGTGTTCAAAAACCAGAGCTTGGAAAAGTTACTTTTTTGAACTACAACTCCCATCAGCCCAATCCAGTGGCCGTGCTGGCTGGGGCTGATGGGAGTTGTAGTTCAAAAAAAAGTAACTTTTCCAAGCTCTGTGAAAAACCCATTTCATCTCACCTCAATAATAGCTTAGAAAAAAAATGCTGTTCTTCCTTTTGGAGGAGATCTGAGCGTCGTCCTTTGCAGTGTAACCACTAGGGGGAGAAACTTGCAGCAGCAGTCTGGATGGCAGAGATCCTAGACTCTGTCTGGAGCAAAAGATCCTTGTTTGAGGGACTTGCCAAGCAGAAAAGCAGGACATAATTTTTAATATAAACGTATAAAGAAAAGAAAGTTGTCACCCCAGCGCTCTAGGTGCAAGGGATGTGAGTCAAAGCTGTGTAATGCTCCGAGTCTGATCTACCAGGCTGTTGAGCAGGCCATAAATCCTAGATTAGTGGTTTGCATAAATTTTAACCCCACAGACCACTTGAAAATTTCTGAGGGTCTTGGCAGACCACTTAATGATTTTTCTGTCTGTTGTAGCAATTTTAATGTACTGTGCTAGATGTTGTATGACTTTTACTTTGCTGCTAGTTGCCTCCGCTCCTTTTAAGTGCCTCCTCCCTTGATCACTTCCGGTCCATCTTGCTCACCTTCTGGATGGACCTCTGAGTTCTAATAATGACAGAACAGCTGCTGCACCTCGTGTTGACAGCTGCTGCTCCCACTATACTTCAAAGACATACCGTGAACCACCTGAATGAAGCTTGCGGATCGGACGTGGTCCACAGACCACAGTTTGGGAGTTCCTATCCTAGGCCATAAAACGTGCAGAAATTTTAATTATGGAACATTCACATCATGCAAGCCCTCACCTGCAGTCTGAAGTGCTATAGACCAGGCACAGGTTGGCCACCTTATCTGCTGTTGGTGAAAACTTGATCTCAGCCTTCAGTTCAGTCGACTCTACGCAGCATCTTTCCTTGACCTCTACAATCCAAGTTTTTAGGGCACCAATGGAACTGCATGCAGTCTGAGAATTGCACACCAGAATTCTTATCATAAGATCATTGAGAACAGCCCTGCCAGATGAGGCCCAAAGCCCATCCTACATCTCAGTGGCCAAACCCTGGGACTGGTGGTAATCATCATCATCATCATCATCCCAAAACAATTTCACAATAGAATAAAAACATGTAACACAATCACATATGTAAGAACAGTTTAAAATGCATACATAAACATTTTCAAATTCAATACAGACACGAACTGGTATCGGTATTGAAGACAAACAAGTTTTCCCTCCAGTGCAGCATAGCAAATCCATTGTTCTGGTTCCAGTGAGGAAAGCTTGTGATGTAAACAGGTCGCAGGCTGTCATATCATGTTTTGGCCGAGGCTGGGGGGGACTGCAGTCCAAAAACGTCTGGAAAGCACCAAGCGGAAAGAAGGCCAAAGTAGAAACACACCAGGCTGTCAGATATCTCGAGGGGAAGTCAGTACAGAACTTGCCTGCTGCTGTTATTGTATTGGTTTTGTTCCAGGCACGAGGGAGCAAGGATGCTGGTTATGCCACAGCAATGTTCTGCATGAAATGTGTTTGTTATGGGGAAACGATGTGTGGATGCACAAGATACTTCCCCGTCACATCAGGATATGTTTTATGCGATGTAATGCCAGATATTCTGGTAAGCATTGGCAGAACAGCTAATGCTATCTATTTCCTTTTCCTAAACAGCTGATCTATGGGAATAAAAAGAAAAAAAAGTCATCTGAAGTATTGGATAAGAAACATTTTGTGAAGTTAGCATCCTGCTTTCCGTTCTCTAAGTGCAACTTAACAGTACAATCCTGTACACATGTACTCAGAGTTAAGCCTCACTGAGGCTATGGGCACACTAGTCACTTGAAAAGCAGCCAGAATGGTTTTTATGGATGCGTTTTGAAGCTACTCTGCCCTGTGCTGGCCACCCCTCCCTTCCCTACTGCTGCCTTCAGACCTTTCAGGACCGCCCACAGCAAAGTGTTGGGCCAATCACTGTCTCTGCCTGAGCCTACAGCAAAATGTTTCTATTAACCACACCTGGAGGGGCAACGGGTTGATCTACCCATCAGATGCGATACCTCTCTGAAGCTGGATTTTTAAAAAATGCACTGGAGCTATCTGATGATGATTTTAAGAGTAAAAAGGGGTGGAGTTCAACTAGCATCACGGGCAGGGCTGGTTCTAAAGGGCGGCCAGGTGGGGCACTGGCCCGAGGGCCCCTGGAGCTATAGGGGGCCCCTCAGTGGCCCCTCCGCTCCCCTTCCGTGATTCGTGGCGATCTGCACCCCCCCCACTTACCTTTCTCCTGCCTTTTAGTATTGCCCTTAATGAAGATGGCGGCCGCGGTTTCCCTAAAGTACTGAAGCCCCTACCACCATCTTAGTTGATGGCAGAGATGTGCGTGCATAGGCTTCATCCCCTTAGGGAAACTGCGGCCGCCATCTTGGTTAATGGCAATAGTAAAAGACAGGAGACAGGTAGGTGGGGGTGTGGGAGGGGCCTGCGCATGCACAAACGCACACACATGCCGGGGCCCAGGACAAGCTGATGCCCAAGGGCCCCAGCATGCCGGAAGCCGGCCCTGGTCACGGGCTCCTGTTTTGAGAAAAGAGAGATGGAGACGCACTGGAACTGGCACAACAGTAAGCGTTTCTCTATCCTGAGTTCAGGTGGCATTACTCCTTGGTGTGCATAGCAGGAATACGGAACCTGTGGCCCTCCAGATGTTACAACTCCCACCCTACCTGACCACTGGCCATGTTGGGAGCTGGTGCTGATGGGAGGTGGCATTGCAAGGGCCTATGGCAACAAGCAATAAATATTCATCGTATTGTGAGAGCGTATATGCTAATGCCGCACCCCATATCATGTCCCTAGCATAGCGGCTCTTTCACAAGCCATCAACAGCTGCCTGGATCTAGTCCTCATGACGGAATATACCTGACCAAAATATAGATTGTACAGATTTGGTGAAATATGGTAGAATTCGTCCTGAAACACCATCCTCCCACAACAGAGGAAATAAGACAACCCTTTTTCACACAGTAGCACCAGATTCTATTTATTTGTATGTATTTACATTGCATATAACATTTAACTGTTCACCCACAGTGGGTGGGAGGCGGGGAGGGCACTGGCAGAGAGCATCTTTAAAAGCCCTTGGATTAGCTTGGAAGAATGATCCAAGGTTTTTTTCAGTTGCGGGGGAGGGCGGCAGGAAGACCTCAGAAAATTTTCAAGTTAATCTGAGGTGTCTAGTCCGAAGCTGTGTTGTGTAACTCAGGGACGGCCAATATCTGCTCTGCACATGATCTTGGACCCCAGTTCTCATCAACTGTGACCAGCATGGCTAACAATCAGGGATGCTGGGAGTTGTAGTCCAACAGCATTTGGAGGGCACCAGATTGGCTGTCCTTGGCCTTGTAGTGTTGACTTTCACGTGGCTACATAATCTAGGCAGGTGAGACACTGAAGCCCCCCTCCCAAACCTTCCTCTCACTGTGGCCATTCACCTGCTCAGCATGCAGCCATTCTTTAAATTATGTAAGAACTGGTTCCTGAGTCTCATCAATTTCCTCTCTGCTCTTCACCTTTTCCAACCAACTGTAAATGTATTATAAATGTAAATGGTAAACCTCCTTTAACAGAAAAGCAATGCTATCAGTGCAAAATAAATTAAATAAATGCAACTCATCTGTAACGCTGATTATCCTGTCCAAAATGGTTTTACACTTCTATTCAAACAGATTTAACCTTTTCTTTACTTATTGAAAACCATCGATCAAAGTTGGTTATTAAATAACAACAAAGAACAAACAAATAACTTTTCCTCAGAACTTTTTAAAACCACATGGAAATTTCGCCTTCTCCTGATTCACCAAAAGCATGGGAGAAATTTCCCCAAAATGGAAGAACCATATAGCATAGAATAACTCTGTGCTCCTTTCGTGTATTTTGTCACACGGACATCAAACTCTGGCTGGTTCTGCTTTGAGGACGTGGGTGGGATATTCCTGGAACACATGACCTTCCAGCAAGACAGAGGTGTGTCTGTGCTGTGCATTTGTTTGGCCTTTGAGGGATGCCCACCTATGTCTCTATTTAAATAACGTAGGGATAGCAAAACTGTGGCCCTCCAGCTGTTGTTTGGAATCCAACTCCCATTGGCCCCAGCCAATGTGGCCAATGGTCAGGGAAGATGGGACCTCTAGCCCAGCAATGTCTGGAGGGCCAAAGGTTCTCCACCTCTGAGTTGAAGCATTCACAAGACAGCAAGCCTACCCTAAAGCCAGATGTGTATGAACTGGAAAAAACAGTTGACCAGTCACAGTAGATTAGGGTACTGCCCAGATGTTGTTGGACTCCATCTCCCATCAGTCCCAGGCAGCCAGGCAAATGGTCAGGAATGATGAGGGCTTTAGTCTAGCAACATCTGGAAAGGCTCAGTTCCCTCATCCCTGCCGTGGATCAACACTGCTGACTCTAGTCTACAAGCAGACAATCCAGTCTTCCCAGGTTGTATATTTATACTTTGGTTTCTTCAGAACCCTGGAACTGTGATGACCTCAATAAAGAGGGAAACTGGGTTCCTTTCATAGGCCTAAAACACATCTCTCCTAATTCTTTTGGGCCACGGTGGTCACCACAATACATGACCAGGGTTGGCTTTCATTAATGAGGCCAAATTCACATCAGGCTTAAATCCATGTCAATCCTGTTCTTCAGTAATGTCCATTGGATGAGGATAGGCATTGCTATTCAATCCAGTGCCGGGAAGTGACGCCAGTGCTATACCACTGCTGTGTGAGTGCAACATTATTTCAATGTTTACGACTGCTGATGTAGTGGGACCGTAAGATACTTCTGCCCAGTCCAAATCCTTTGGGATTGATTCTGCCCATCAATCTGGCTGGCTTTACTGATGCTGTAGCGAAGAGCATTGGGTAGGATCATCAATGACTTTTTCAGTACAGCTGAAAAGGGGACGCTTAACAAACCTTAGTGATTCTGCTGAAGTGAAGGAGTGGTCCAGCATAGATGGATAAAGTATGGGGTAGGCTTGAGGAATCCCATTACTCATCTTTATTATCTTCCTGGAAATCGCTCTCTGCCCTCAACTTTTGGCTGCTGACCTCATTGTACTTCAGCCAGAGTAGGACCTCTTCCGGAAGATCCGGAGACTCCACCTACAAGAAAACAGAAAGGAGATAAAATATGCCAGGGTGGTGGCGGCGGAAGAATCCATTATAAATCAGAGGAACACAAAGTTAGCATTTATGTGAAGCAATGACAATGCAATCTTGTTTTCTACATGCAAAAAAGTTAAAACCAGAATTTGATAACAAAATCTGAATGAACACCAGTAGCATCTGGAGGGCAGGTTTCAGATTTCTCATTCACCAAGATACAAGGTTTAAAGGCAATCCCCACCCCTCACTTATTTTCAGCCAAGTTAAAGTCCAGGTACTTAAAACAAGCTTTAAATTTTCAAATGGGGTTTTTTAAACGTACATAAGATTATGTTTCAGTTCTACTGCAAATCTTCATGGTTATATTTGCACTGTGTGCTGTAAGCCTTGGCTCGATAATATGGAATACGATGTCTCTGATGGTGGAATAGTGGCAATCTTTTCTTTCTGGCTAGTCCAGATGGCACAAGGAAATTTCTGCTAAAGTCTCACAAATCACAAGCAACAGGACCACCTTAGAACTTTGCTTTGTCTTTCTTCTGTTTCCCTACATTTATATCCCAGCTTTCTCCTATCATGGAACCCAAGGCAGCATAGATGTAGTTTCCAGGCGATTACCCATCTAGGTAAAGTCAGACTCTTGACCAGCTTAGCTTTCAGTGTCCCCAGGTAGAGATTCTACATTGCACTAACACAAGAATTGCCTTGTTGCTTCAAGCTCTGGGTAGAAACACCCTCCCTGTTCTGCAGATTCCAGTGCGTCTCCACTTCTCTCTTCTGAAAACAGGGGTACACCACCCTGCTCAAAACCTACCCCTTTTTACTGCAAAACCTGGTGGGATCAGATTGAGTGCATTTTCCCCACGCAAAAAATTCAGCATTGAAGAGATTTTGCAACTGATCGGCAGATCAATCTGTTCCCCCTCCAGGTGCGGCTAATGGAAACTGTTTGATCAGGCAACTAGTGTGTGTCTATATCTATTTAGTTCAGCATTTTGCTGCCAACAGTGGGCATTCAGATCTATATAGGAAGTTTATTTATTATTTGATTATTATTTGATTATTATTTGATTTATATCCCGCCCTTCCTCCCAGCAGGAGCCCAGGCAGCAAAAGTTCACCAAACAGGGAATGAAGGTAATGGGTGTCCCTATTGCTTGTCCCCCCCCATGGTTGCGCAGTCCCTCCCTCCATGCCCACATCTTGCCAACGTAGTTCACAGTCACCCCTGCCTCCAGTCTGGTGTGGTGGTTAGTGTCACGACTTAGGGAGACTAGGTTGCAAAATCCCCGCTCAGCGATGAAGCTCACCGGGTGAACTCAGGCCAGTCACCTTCCCTCAGCCTAACCTATCCCACTGGGTTGCTGTGGGGATAAAAGAGGGAGGAGGAGAACAATCTCTGCCACCTTGAACTCCTTGGAGGAAAGGAGGGATATAAACGTGGTAATAAACATAAATACAAATCCAGATCTCCACCCTGCAAGGTTAACATCTGAAGCTCCTAGCTTTGACCATCAAAATTATTTATCATTCCGATTTCAGTAACCCCCAACGTTTTAACTCCCCTGCCTCCAAAATGAATTGCTACAAGCCCCCTGTAGCTTCCTTGCCAATTTCTCACATGAAGGGATCACCTTTTCCTTCACAAGCCAACCTGCCCCCTAAGACTGTTTCCCATTCTTTTGCTTCCCCCTTGCTTTCTGGGAATGTGTAACATCTTTTGGTTCAGAGGCTCCTGGAATGGGCCAGAGCAGAGGCTAGACTTGCCTGCTGTGCTTGTGCTGGTTGTAGTTCTACCAGGGACATCGGAAGTTGCCTTATACTGAGCCACACCATGGGTCTGTCTCTAGCTCAATATTCTCTACACTGGCTGGCAGGGGCTCTCCAGGGCTTCAGAGTGGGGACATTCCCGGCCCTTCCCCGGAGATAGCAGGGACTGAACTTGGGACCTTCAGTGTGGAAAGCAGGTGCTATGGCCCTTCCCTTCAAATCTTGCCAGTCATTTCACAGAGAAGTCCAAAGCAGGTGAGGGAAGTAGCCATGGAGTAGGTTTTCGTGAAAATTTTGAATCAGGTTGTTGTTGTTGTTATGTGCGCCTTCAAGTCGATTATGACTTATGGCGACCCTATGAATCAGTGACCTCCAATAACCTCTGTCACTAACCACCCTGTTCAGATCTTGTAAGTTCAGGTCTGTGGCTTCCTTTATGGAATCAATCCACCTCTTGTTTGGCCTTCCTCTTTTGCTACTCCCTTCTGTTTTTCCCAGTATTATGGTCTTTTCTAGTGAATCAGGTCTTCTGGTTATATGTTCAAAGTATGATAACCTCAGTTTCATCATTTTAGCTTCTAGTGACAATTCTGGTTTAATTTGTTCTAACATCCAATTATTTGTCTTTTTCGCAGTCCATGGTATGCGCAAAGCTCTCTTGCAACACCACATTTCAAAGGAGTTGATTTTTCTGTTATCCGCTTTTTTCACTGTCCAACTTTCACATCCATACATAGAGAACGGGAATACCATGATCTGAATGATCCTGACTTTACTGTTTCCCAGTAATTAGGATAATTTGCATACGAACTTTTTAAAATTTTGCATTTGGTAAGATGGTTTTGTAAAAAAAACAGCTCGACAAACTCACAGAGGAGAGATACCCGCAGGTGTTTCCCATGGCAGCTAAATGTGGCTTTTTAGCTTAGAGGAAAGGCGAGTCAGAGGCAACACGGCAGAAGTATATAAAATCATGCATGGCATGGAGAAAGTGGATAGAGAAAAGCTTTTCTCCCTCTCTCACCACACTAGAACTTGTGGACATCCAATGAAGGACAGACAAAAGAGTTTCTTCACACAGTGCAGTTAAACTACGGAATTCGCTCCCACAAGAGGCAGTGATGGCTTTAAAAGAGAACGAGGCAAATTCATGGAGGATAAGGCTGTCAGTACAGCTGGTATAGCACAGTGGGAAGGAAAGTCTGGCTGGGAGTCCAGAGTCTGCAAGTTCAAATCCTTGCTCGTGTCTCCTGGGTGTCAAGGGCCAGCTAAAGATCACCCTCACAGTGAGTGGCTCAGGGGTTATGTGCGCTGCCACCTGTGAAGCCGCATAGTTCCAGGGAGCCCAGTTGCCCCCAGCTGGCAGTTGCGGGCAAGGAAGGGGCTGGCTTGTGCAGCTGTGGCAAGCTGAGCAGGCCCTAGCCAGCTGGGGAGGACTAGGCTCAGAATGAGACAATGGTAAACCACCTCTGGATACTGCTTACCATGAAATCCCTGTTCATAGGGTCGCCATAAGTCAGGATTGACTTGAAGGCAGTCCGTTTCCATTTTCCAAGGCTCTCAGTGGCTACTAGCCATGGTAGCTGTGATCTATCTCCATGGTCGGAGGCAGAATGTTTCTGAATACCAGTTGCTGGAAACTGCAGGAGGGGAGAGTGCTCTTTGCACTCAGTTCCTGCTTGCGGGCTTCCCATGGGCAACTGGTTGGCTACTGTGAGAACAGGATGCTGGACTAGATGGGCCCTCTATGGCCTGATCCGGCAGGCTTTTCTGATGTTCTTATGAAAGTACTTGTAGAGCGGCAGGTGCAATTTTTGCGTGTCACATTTTGAGCCCAAGCAGGGAGGGATAGCTGTTGGCTTCATGCCCTGCTTGTGAACGTCCCAGCTGACACCAGAGACAGACAGCAAGACTAGATAGGATTTTGGTCTGATCCAGCAACAAAAATCTTATGCTGTTACTAAAGATGCTTTTCTTTCGCATCATCTCTACAAGAGCACGGATTGCTAAGGATAAAGAGAAGCGGCTGTTCTTGCTTCTCAGGCTGCAACTTGCATAAGCACCAGGCTTCAGCAAATCAGGAGGCCCATCACACCCATAAGAAGCATCTACACTGTAACTATGCCCAACCAACGTTGCCAGCTTTCCCCAACCTGGTGCCCCGCAGGTGTTTCCAACTGCAATCCCCATGATCCCTAACCCTGCACGGGGCTGATGGGAACTGTAGCCCATAATATGCAGCAGGTCAGGGAAGGCTGCACTAAGCCAACAAATGGCAGCTGCTGTGGCTCAATGCACCTTCCTTCCTTCAGAGGCCACCCACCTTTGCTTTATGTCCTCAATCAGATTCCCCTCCACCCATTAGCTAGCAAAATGCTGGCAGGATATCTGTGCTGTCTATGCCTGTTTTCTTGTGAATGCTTTCCTTCCCACACTACAGATATTAATACAATGATCTCCAGCAAGTGCTGCGTAAATTTATCACCAATCTCTACTGTAAAAAGTGTGCCTATTTAACAGTCAGTAATTATCACTAATTTTTTGCATCTCATTGCCTTTCAGCTCACATCTTACCATCTTCTTCCTTTATATACTTGCCAGCTAAGATTCCACTCTGTGCGTCTGACTTGAATCCACAAAGCCGTATTCCATAATGAATGTGTCAATCTTACAGGTGCCACAGGACTCTTTGCTATGTCAACATCCTACGTCATTCACTGCTCTCTTTCCACCGGGACACAACTCATTACACATGGGGGAGAGGGGCACATGAGGATAAGCATGCTCCAGTATCCTCCCCTGGGCATCCCTAAATCTTGCTGATGTCTTATTAATGAGTGAAGTCGTAATAGCAACAGGTTCTGCTTGCCAAAAACATGGAAAACAGCATACCTGCCTTCTCTGAAACTAGTTATTAGGATGTGGTTTGTCTTCTCATATGAATTCTGCTTCTCTGCACATGGAAAACTAGTTGAGGTCAGGAAGAAGAGGAACACTTTCCTCGGACACACCAGTTTTTTATGTGGAAGGCATTCTTCTTCGTATGCATTTATTTTATTTAACAGGATTTTGTTGTTTGTTGTTGTTATGTGCCTTCAACTTGATTAAGACTTATGGCGACCCTATGAATCAGTGACCTCCAAGAGCATATCTCATGAACCACCCTGTTCAGATCTTGTAAGTTCAGGTCTGTGGCTTCCTTTATGGAATCAATCCATCCCTTGTTTGGCCTTCCTCTTTTTCTACTCCCTTCTGTTTTTCCCAGCATTATTGTCTTTTCTAGTGAATCATGTCTTCTCATTATGTGTCCAAAGTAGGATAACCTCAGTTTCATCATTTTAGCTTCTAGTGACAGTTCTGGTTTAATTTGTGCTAACACCCAATTATTTGTCTTTTTCGCAGTCCATGGTATGTGCAAAGCTCTCCTCCAACACCACATTTCAAATGAGTTTATTTTTCTCTTATCTGCTTTTTTCACTGTTCAGCTTTCACATCCATACATAGAGACCTGCTGGGAGGAAGGGCGGGATATAAATCTAATAATAAATAAATATAATAAATAGATCGGAAATACCATGGTCTGAATGATCCTGACTTTGGTGTTCAGTGATACATCTTTGCATTTGAGGCCCTTTTCTAATTCTCTCACAGCTGCCCTCCCCAGTCCTAGCCTTCTTCTGATTTCTTGACTATTGTCTCCATTTTGGTTAATGACTGTGCCAAGGTATTGATAATCCTTGACAAGTTCAATGTCCTCATTGTCAACGTTAAAGTTCCATAAATCTTCTGTTGTCATTACTTTAGTCTTTCTGACATTCAGCTGTAGTCCTGTTTTTGTGCTTTCCTCTTTAGCTTTCATCAGCATTCATTTCAAATCATTACTGGTTTCTGCTAAGAGTATGGTATCGTCTGCATATCTTAAATTATTGATATTTCTCCCTCCAGTTTTCACACCTCCTTCATCTTGGTCCAATCCTGCTTTCCGTATATGTTCTGCATACAGATTAAACAAATAGGGTGATAAAATACACCCCTGTCTCACACCCTTTCCGATTGGGAACCAATCAGTTTCTCCATATTCTATCCTTACAGTAACCTCTTGTCCAGAGTATAGGTTGCGCATCAGGACAACCAGATGCTGTGGCACCCCCATTTCTTTTAAAGCATTCCATAGTTTTTCATGATCTACACAGTCAAAGACTTTGCTGTAGTCTATAAAGCACAGGGTGATTTTCTTCTGGAATTCCTTGCTCCCTTCCATTATCCAATGAATGTTTGCGATATGATCTCTGGTACCTCTTCCCTTTCTAAACCATGTCAGCCCCCAACCAACTGAAGTGGCGCAGCCCACAAGTTTTGCTGCCTCAGTGAGAACTTGTTTAGATAGCCTGTGAAAGGAAGCCATGGCAGAACATGGTATTCAGATGTTTTGGACTACAACTCCCATCAGCCCCTGCCAACGGTCAATCATGGTGAGAGTTCTGGTCCAACCTGGTGCCAACCTCCACTGTCGGAGGCAGTCCACCTCTGAATGTGTCGATGGGGATCACAAGTGGGGGAAGAGCATCGTTGCACTTAATCATGTCCTGCTTGTGGGCTTCCAGGAGAGTCATCTGGTTGGCCACTGTGAGAACAAGATGCTGGCCCATATGGGCCACTGGCCTGACCCAGCAGGCTCTTATGTTTTTTTTTTTTGCACTGTGACCCACTTTGTGGGCTCCTGGGCAAGACAGCAGAAAAACGACACAAGCCAATTGCACACAATCACATTCAAGGAGGAGCCAAGGGAGGGGGATGTCTAGCTACAGGGCCTCAGCTCAGTGGTAGAACACGTGCCTTGCACGCAGAAGGCCCAGGTTCAGTCCCTAACAGGAAGAGAAAAGACTCCCTGCCTGAACCCCTGCAGAGCCTCTGCTGCCAGTCAGAGCCGACAATTCTGAGCTAGATGGATGAATGATCTGACTCAACACAAGGCTGCTTCCTATTGATGGAAATCTCTAAAATACAGGATGCTTCAGTAAACTATTAATTGCATTCTAATCACATCAGGACGCTCTAGTGAACTATTAACTGTACCCTTATTACTTGTTGACAGATATTTACTATAGCATGTAGGAGGATGGAAGGAAAGAGCAGATGACACTGATATGACAAGGGGAAGTCTTAAGAAAGATGAGTCATGAAACTCATAAAAGTCAATAGGAAGAAGTGTGATATGTATAAAGTGTGTTGCTTTTACAGAATATATTACACAAATGTAACCTTGCATAGATCTCAGTTAATTGTTAGGAAAGGGTAAAGAAATGTAGCTAAGTAGGGCACAAACTAGAATAGATACTAACACCAGGAAACAGGTGCAGCATAGACAGTTTGTGGTTCAGTTCTGCTCTGTCTATCAATACAGGAGAGGGATACTAGACGGGAGGAAGATATACCAAATATGGGTAATAATAAATATGAGTATGGGGGAGTTAAAATATGAGTAGTGGGAGATGTAAACAAAGGCGGGACTTCCTGCGAGACTAATAGGCGGCACGGATAGGTTGTAAACCCTGGAGTACTCGACCAATGAGGAAACAGGGGAGGGAATGAAGCGACGGGCAATAGGATAAAAGAAGTGTAACAATGTTGCTTGGGTGTGCCTACTTTATGGACACCTGCTCTTGCAAGGACGTATCATAAATTTATATTACTGCTTCACTAACGATCTCGTGGTGGGTCTCTTCAGAACCATTGTTTCTCACAGAAGGAATGTATAAAGATGAAACGCCGGCTTTGTTTCGGGGCTGCTCACTCAAATAACCCCTTGTGTTGTTGGTGTGTATGCCGCTATTGCAATAGCTAATAAAGAAGTTGTGGTTCAACCTTGTTGCTGAGTTTGGCTCCAGTTTTGACAGTCTCACCCGAGAGATGGGCAGCGGGTTTGGGTAGTTTTCCCATATTTTCCCGTAACACTATTATAAGGGCCTTGGCTCAGCCCGTGGGAGCATCTGCCTTGGAGGCAGAAGGCCCCGGGGGCTCAGTCTTCAAGACTCCCTGCCTGAACCCCTGCTGCCAGTCAGAGTACTGAGCTAGACAGAAGAAGGCTCTGACTCTATGGAAAGCCATTTCCTATTATAAGCCAAGGGCCTTGGCTCAGTGGTAGAGCATCTGCCTTGCATTACTTATGATTAGGGCTCCATCCCGCCTTTCCTTCCAGTAGGAGCCCAAGGCGGCATGCAGAAGGCCCTGGCCTCGGACCGCTCCGCCCGGCTCACCTTCCTGCGGCAGAGGCGCTCGACGGCTTCCGCGGGGCTGGCCCCCGCGACGTGCTGCCGGACGTGGAGGACGGCGCAGACAAAGCCGTCGCGGGCGCGGACGAAGCGCTGCTCGAGGAGGAAGGCGCGCCGGTCCCAGCCCAGGAGCCGCGTGCGGATGGCGAAGCGCTCGAGCAGGTGGAGGGAGCGGCGGTAGCGGCAGGCGGCGGCGGCCAGGACGGTGTGGGCGCCCAGCTCCCGGACGGCGCGGAAGAGCCCGCAGCGGGTCAGGTGGACGGCCCGCGCCAGGTCGGCCTCCCGCGGGTACCGGGCGTTGTTCATGTGCAGCAGGCAGTCCAGGTCACCCGGCAGGACCCAGCTCGGGAAGCTCTGCTCCTGCAGCAGGTCCCGGACGGGGGCCAGCGCCCAGCGGGCGTAGAGCAGCGTCAGGGGCATCCGCAGCAGGTACCAGCCGTCCAGGCAGGCGAAGAAGGCGGCTAGCGCCCCCAGAGCCGCGGCCAGCGCCAGCCACGGCATCGCGGCCACTGCAACGGGGCGCACGGAGGCGAGCGAGGGTGCCGGCGGCCGCCGCTCGTGCCACTTTGCGGCAGTGGGGAAGCGAAGGTCAATGAAGGTGCTGCATTCCCCCCCTGCTCCGGGGCCGCGTTGGTTTCTCCCGCCGCAAACCGAGTCGGCCTCGCCTCCTCCCGCTGTAGGCAATTCTTCTCCTGGCGTTGGCAGGCAGCGCCACCTGCTGTATCGCCTGCCGCCAAGAGCGTGCACGGATTACAAAGCGCGGGGCTCCATGTCTTCATTTGGGTAGGGCAAGGGCCCTCGTGGTAGCTCAGTGGCAGAGCCAGGCCTGTAGCCAGGAGGAGGCAAATGGGGACATTGGACACACACACACACCCCGATTTGTTTTGGGAGAATTGTCTTATTAATTGGTGGCATGACAGATGATGACAACCTCCATTTAAAGAACAATAGCTTGTTTTAAAAATAGGAGCAATTTGAGAATGGGACCCTCCGAAAAATTCAGAGAATAAGGCAAGATGAGTGCACAACAAAAGCCTAATTAGGAAGAGCCACCCCAAAGTCTGCTCACTGAAGACTTTCCCTGACTGAAGGTCGATTTTTCATGATCACAATCACCCTACAATAGTGATCCAGGAAAAATCAGCTGGTAAAGTACCATGACCTTTGAAGAGTTAAATATTAGAGCTGTGTGTTAAAGGCCAGAGTCAGACACCTTTGCTCTGCTTTTCAGTTTGAGTTGTGTCCTCTACCCAGCCAGCAATAAAGAAGCATGTTTGTTTTCCTGCAGTTAAAAAGTAAGAGTTTGTTTATTATGTAGTTATTACAATAAGTAGAGCAGGATTGGGTGCTTATCGCTAAAGGGTGAAATAAAGAGATAACTTAAAGTGACCTGAAAAAATGGCTGCTCTAATCTACCCTTTACTCTTACTATACTCGTAATCATAGTAGCTCTTTTGTCGTCTTTTTCTTGAGTACTTGATGGCAAAGGATGGAAACAGTCCTAGAGGAATAGAAATATTGCTGTATACAATACAGTTAGCTAGCTGGCTGGACGGCCGCCTAGGTTGTAACTCAGGCCTAATTTCTGATTTTCCCAATATGTTCAGCTCAGCATGAGGTCTTTTCAGGGTTTCTGGGATAGATAAATCAAACTGACCAGTAAAAAAAATTCAAATGCTTTCCACAATTAGTTGCCAATTGCTTAGTTAGTCCTTTATGTAGCAGTGACTTGAAAAGTTTTCCCTTGATTGTCCCAACAGGAAGGAAAATCTAAAGGCCAGGGACAAGACTAGAAGGAGGGACTCTCAAGGCAGAGCTAACAAACACACCCTAAAGTATTTGTTTTCTCTTTGCCGTTGCCTAAACTTGTAGTATGGATAAGTTTGTTTTTCAGGTGGAATTAAAAATTTGAGGAACTTCATGCAGCATCAAAACTGTGCTCCGGAACTCACTGTCTTTACTGAGGTAGTTCAGTTCATGAAGAATCAGACCACAGGGACAGACCACAGGTGAAAGGGGACTGTAGCTATAGGCAGTCATGCTTTGAGTTTGGTATTCCTGGGGATCTCTCATAAAAGGCTGAGACAGTTGAACAGATTGCTACAGACCTGATGCAGCAATAATAATAATGATAATAATGATAATAATAAGAACAATAATAAATAACAACAATAATAGCAACTCATACTACATTATTTTCCCCAAAAGATCCTGGGAACTGTATTTTTTAAGGGTGCTGGAAATTGTAGCTCTGTGAGGGGTAAACTACAATTCCCAGGATTCTTACAGGGTGTGTGTGGAATAATATGCTTTACCTGTGATGCTCTGACTGACTTCCTTCTGTCCCTAGACTGTTACGTCTTTAGGGAAGCTTACCTGCCCCTCCTCCTTCTGCCCTTTCCACTCCTTTGTCCTCCGACTGTCCGGGAGAGAGGAGACATCCCTTTGTCTCTGCTCTCTCTCCTAGCATGGGGCTAACTCCCGCACCTGGGCATTACGCCTCCAACTTAGTTAGTTAGTTAGAACTAGGTTTGCCTTTCTATCTACTATGTATTTCTATAAATAAAGTAGCTTTTCTTATTTTACTAAGTCTCCAGTCTCAGTGATCCTGATGCAGGGTAAAAGCCTGCTTTCTTAGGTAAATGCACACACACGCTGGCACACTCGCATTTCAACATCCGCTGTTACTCTCTGCTGCTGTGCTGCTTTAAACTAAATCAAGCACACAAACACACACAGCAACAAAAGTGGTTTACCATAGAGAAAAACGCAAATACTCATTTAGACTTCTCTGCAGGTTTGTTAACAGCATTCAGCAATGTGTTCAAAAGAAAGAAAGTAAGAATTCAGTAGGACTTACTTCAGAGCAGACATGGTTAGGAATTTTCTGTTAATTGCAGCCTAAACTGGTGTTGTAGCACCATTGGTCTGTTACAGTGTAAATACACAGTTACTGCTTTGTAGTGAAGCACTGAATTCCCAAATGAGACCTATGCATTTTTTAAAATCACAACAGGGAATAAAACACATGCAGAAGAGCAGATGTCTCTGTTCTGCAAATATGCAAATAGAGCATCCCTGTATTTTCAGGCTTGCACGTCTACAGCCAGAAGGGCTAGAAATGTGAAATTTGAGATTCTCAGGATGCTGAGTGCTTCGCTCCGCCCCAAAACAGCAAGCACAGCAGCCTGGAACAAGCATGAGATATTTTATTGGGCAGCTTCTCTTTGTGTTAAGAGCTTGCAAACTTTTGAGCTAGACAGAACACTTTGCAGGACAAAAGAACTGTATTCTTCTGGATGAAGTATGAAGTGTGCAGTGAAGTGTGTGCAGAGGGGAGATACGATTGTACTCTTCAAGTACTTGAAAGGTTGCCACACAGCGGAGGGCTTTCATACAATTATATCCCGGAAGGTTTCTTGTGCTTAGGTCCATCTGAAATATGAACATCAACAAACTTCTAGAAACAGACATCTGACATGCCTTGCAGTTACTGCAGTTTTAATGCTCTGGATTATCTCAACAGATGTTCTCTTTTTCTGGATGATGTCCCTCCAGAACCAATCCGTCCTCTTCCTGAAGCCTTATAATCTGGTCCAGAGGAGGCCAAAGGCAATGGCAGCTATAAAGCCTGTGGCAGAGATTGTGGCAGTGGCCTGTTGCCCTGCACCAATGTTGCAGAAATCCGTGAAACAGCAGTAGTCTGGGTGACTGTCTCCAATTCCATCCAGCTCAGAAGGCACACACTTTTCAGAGCAGGATTTGGTCACAGTGATGTTTCCGAAAAAAGGGTATCCTGAAAGATAGTGTGAGAGAAGGTGGAGAAAGGAGGTGTGTCAGTGATGTTGTTTTGCTGTCTTGTCATGTAAAACAAGCACATGTAAATATCCTGTTTGTTATGGATGTTGGGAGACCATCCTTTGTTAGGCTGAAGGCTTCCTAAGAGCCCCATTGAAGATGTTTCATCAGTGGGAGCTAATAAGGGATGATGTACTCCTGATTGCAGAGAAACTCTCTCCAACGTTGGAATGCATGACCCATCCGCATTTGGGAAGGGGACACCGCTGAGAGCCGGGGCGGGGGGGGGGGAGTGGAAGGGTGGGGATGGAGAGGAGGCGGCTGAAAAGGAGGCAATGGTGAGCTCATGGAAGCATCCTTGGAGTTCAGTGACTCTCCTGTCAGAAGCAGTGTGCCTCTGAATACTAGTTGCTGGGAATCACAAGTGGGGAGAGTGCTGTAGCACTCAGGTTCTTCTTGTAGGCTTCCTACTGGAGCATCTGGTTGGCCACTATTATTATTATTATTATTATAGTTTATTTCTATCCCGTCTTTTGCTTACAAAAAATAAACACAAATATAGAAGTACATATCAATAAAAACTGTACAATTTACAAAAATTAAATAGCAAGATGCTGAACGAGGCGGGCCTCTGGCCTGACCCTGTAGGGCTTGTTCTCGGGCTCTTACAAAAATGGTCTAAAGATAAAGATAAAGTGGGGTAGTAGAACATCAAGATGCTGCAATGGTTAAAAAGCCCATCACGCTTAAGTGTTATTATTTTAGGCTGTCATTGGGGGTCAAATTAAAATATACAAATTGTCTGCGGAGGTATCCAATAATAAAAATGACATTTTTAAACCTTCACTGACAACTTTCTACCCAGGTGGCGGTGGTTTTGCATGCAGATCATCAAAGACCGATTCTGGAATAGCGAAAAGGGTAGATCTGGGCCAGCCTTCGCCAACTGGGTGTTCTCCAAAGGTTTTGGACTACAACTCCCATCAGCCCCATGGCTGTGCTGGCTTGGGCTGATGGGAGTTGTAGTCCAAAGCCTACAGACGACATCCAGTTGGCAAAGGCTGCTCTAGGTCTTTGCTGTGTGTGTGTATTTGTTCTTACCTGAATCCACTGAGTGCACCGTCGTCTTGCACGCGGTTGTCTTCATGGAGCATTTGGTGATGGACACGCACTTGCCAAGGTCGGTGGGCTCTTTGCAGGTGTAACACTGCAGAGAGAGAGCTATAATGGGAGAGAGCACCATTAGAGCGCTCCGCTTGCAGCTGCATTGTCACTTCTGGTGGGGAGGCATTCTCTTGGGGCTTCTTGAGAAGGTCACAAGGTGAGAACAACACATGAACTTAAGACCATCCGTCCTTCTAGACCAACAGGTAAATCCTCAAACCGGCAGTGGCAATAGATCTGTGCTTGCTTTCAGGCTGTGCTTGCCTAGCCTGATGGATGACCCAAATTCCTTGTTTTGTTTCATTAAACAGGAGATGTGGGGGACTGATCCTAGCAGAGGAATGGGGAACCTTGGGCCCTCGGGACTCTCCGTAGTCCACCCCCCTCTCCTCAGGTCATAGTCCTCACTGTCACTGTTTCTCATCCCGAGTGTTTTCGCCTGGCTGCAATACATCCTTCACCTTCGACAATGCGTCCTGCTTGTCTGGATGGAAGCGTGTGAGCATTACTACAAAGGTAAAATTTACATTGGTTGCTCCGCCCACTTTTGCCTCTGGCCCTATCCACCACTGGCATGTGGCCCTTGGCATGTGGCCTTTGGAAGGGAATGTGGCCCTCGGTGTTGAGGAAAGGACCTGAGAAGTAACAGGTAGGGGATTATTGATGGCCTTCATTTCCCACCTTTTGTTGGTGATTTTAAAGGCATGAGGGGGATTTGTCGGAGGACATTAGTGTATGTGCATTCCACACATGAATGAACAGCATCCTGCAGTTCTGATGAAAATGCTTCTTATGAAGCAGACATCGACTTTTTGGGAGGGTGGGGTAGGGATGGGGAGGAATTGCCTATTGATGCCACACAGTTTTGTAGCTTCTGAGGAGAGATTTTCCTCAGGACTGCAGGAAGAGAGGGAGGGGTTAAATGCCATCTCCATGCTTGCTTTGATCTCATTAATGATCAGCATCCTCACCCTGGGTGCATGTTAAATGCACAGGCATAGTTTTTAATGCTATTACAAATAATAGCATTTATAAACACCACTCCTAACTTCTTGAAAGATTCCACCAATGCTGCCTCCAGAAAATTCTGCAAATTACTTGGGAAAACAGACGGACTAATGTTAGCGTTTTGGAAGAAGCAAAGACTACCAGTGTTGAAATAATGAGCCTTCAACAGCAACTTCCTGCTGGGAGGAAGGGTGGGATATAAATCAAATAAATAAATAAACTTCGCTGGACTGGCCATGTTGTTCAAATGCCTGATCACCGTCTTCCAAAGCAGCTACTTTACTCCCAGCTTAAGGATGGAAAAC
The DNA here is from genome assembly GCF_030035675.1 of Rhineura floridana. NCBI lineage: Eukaryota > Metazoa > Chordata > Lepidosauria > Squamata > Rhineuridae > Rhineura > Rhineura floridana. Next base: position 318,364,291 of record NC_084480.1, on the reverse strand, counting down.
GGAATATTGGTGGACAGCAAAAGAGGTTTAAAGATGTTCTCAAAGCTAATCTTAAAAAATGTAATACGAGCATCGAGAACTGGGAAGTCTTGGCCCATGAACATCCCAATTAGAGGTCGGCGTTATCAAAGGTGCTATGGATTTCGAAGAAGCGTGAATACAGGGTGAACGGGACAAATGAGCTAAGTGGAAGGCACGTCAAACAAGTCCTCATTGCGACCATCTTCCATCTGCAAACCTATGTCCTCATTGTGGGAGGCTGTGTGGATCCAGAATTGGCCTCCACTTATGGACCCACCGTTAAAGACCTTATCTTGGAAGACAATCTTACTTGGCCATGAGTGATCGCCAATGAAATTAATTAATTAATTAATTAATTCTAGCCTCCCCTTCCTCTCAAAGGAGACTTGGGTGGCATACAACAAAGTAATGGAAACAATTCCATTAAAATAAAACATAACATTGAAACAGAGGTTGGAAAAGTAACTTTTTTGAACTACAACTCCCATCAGCCCAATCCAGTGGCCATGCTGGCTGGGGCTGATGGGAGTTGTAGTTCAAAAAAAGTTACTTTTCCAAGCTCTGCGTTGAAAACAGAGCAGCTAAAGCCATGTTCAAACATTAAGAACATCTAAAAACATCGCGTCTGCTTATCCTTTGTAGGATGCAAATTACAAACGTCACTTTCTGAGCACCAGTCTGAGGTTCTGAGGACTCTCCTTGCGGTTAGCTGGCAGTGTCCCACTTTTCATCTCCCTACTTTATAAAGGTGGTCCTTATTTCCCATTATCTGTGCCTTGTAAACCATTGCCTATGTTTTGCATTTTGGAGGGATGGAAACCTAGGAAACTGCACCGTCCTGCCAAATCAAGGCAATGAAGATATAGGAAGCTCCCTTATGACGAGTCAAACCAAACTGATCAATCTAGCTCAGTATTGTCTACACTGACTGGCAGCAGCTCTTCAGCGTTTCAGACAGGGAGTTTCCCCCAGCCCTACCTGGAGATGCTGGGGATTTAAGCTGAGGCCTTTTACATGCAGAGCAGGTGCTCTACCACTGAGCTACGGCCTTACTTAGTGATCCCTAATCTATCAGACTTCTCCAGCATCTTAAGTAGAACCTTTTCCCTGAAACCTCAAGAACAAGCCGTGTCTTTCCCGCTGTCGAAAGACAGGCAGAAACTTGTTTGAGGTTTTGAATTCTTATTCACATTAACAATTCAAGGTCCACCCCCATCCTCAAGACTTCTCTGTTAGCACCCACAACATCATACTAAGGCTGGACCCTGTCAAGCAATTGTAAAGGAAAGATGACCACTGAGATAGCACAGAGTGCTGTTCTAATTTCTTACTCCATGCCATCTTTGGGCAGGGTTCAACCTCTCTCTCTTACACAACAGTTCCAGTTTTACAGCTAAGCCCCCATCAGCCCCTAAACATAAAAAGGTAAAGGTGTCCCCACACTTGTAGTGCGAGTCGTTTCCGACTCTTAGGGTGACGTCTTGCGTCGTTGACTAGGCAGACCGTATATATGGGGTGGGATTGCCAGTTCCTTCCCCGGCCTTTCTTTACCCCCCAGCATATGCCAGGTACTCATTTTACCAACCATGGATAGATGGAAGGCTGAGTGGACCTCCACCCCTTTTACTGGAGATTCGACTTCCTTCTTCCGTTGGAATCGAACTCCAGCCGTGAGCAGAGCTTTGGCTGCGTTACCGCCGCTTACCACTCTGTGCCACGGAGGGTCTAAACATACCTCAACAAAAATTAGTCTTACCAAGTTCCAGGGATGCTACCAAAGCCAGCCAGACAGCCAGGAATGCTTTCATCGTTGCAAGCAAAATCTGGAGACTTGTGGCCACTCTCTGGTAGTTCCCGTGTCTCCTTCCAAGTCACCGATGGCCTTTGCTGGGACCTTGTGTGTTCACACAGCCCCTTCCTGTTCTGAGCGGCGCTGCATGGCCAAGGAGAACAGGTTTGCTCACTTGTTGCGAAGAAGATATTCCCTTGTTAGGGCCACGCCTCCTCTGGCCTCCACCCTGTCCTTCTGGGGACGTGCCGTGCCCGGGGGGAACAGCATGGAAGGAAGAAGCTTCATTCAGAAAAAAAGCACCTAGACTTGATCTGAGGTTGGAAATGGACTCAAACCATTAAAGGCTACCTGGTGGTCATTGCTGGAGATCTACGCAGGCAGGCCGGCCCATCTGACGCACCTCTTGGCTAGAGTGTCCTTTGGCCTCTGATACTTCAAAAGTCATTTGCGGCAAGGGTTAATGCTGCGTCCGTGGACACTTTGGGAAATGCTAGCCCGTTGGGTGTTTGTTCCATCACTGCACCCAAGGAAAGCTGGCAAATGCAGCCCTGAGGCAGGCTCAACAATTCAGTACAAACGCAGAGCCTATGTGGGAGGCATCATACATATGAGTTCTTGATTGAATGAGTTTGTTTACATGCCACCTTTCCACAGCAAACAGTGCCCAAAAGTAGCTTTCAACAAACATTCAAAATATCAAATGGGGTATGGGAGAGATGTCAGTTTAGAAAACATAATAAATTCAAACAGGACAAACACCAACAAGTTAACAAACTTAAAACAAATCCAGTATTGCAGAAATAAATAATCTAGATTTAAATGCAAAGTATAAACAACAACAACAAGCTATCAGACAACAGAGCTCCAGGTACTTGTGTTGCTGCCCTCCAAGGACCCTCAGCAGCCTGCTCTTAAATACAGTTCATAGGGGAGGGGTCCTCTTGTCAGGCTACATGACCTACAGCTGGCTCCAGCAGCAAAAAAGGAAAATGCAGGAGAGGGTGATGATGGCCAGTCTTTCCCCCCAGCTTCCTGAAAGCTCCAGTTGCGAGTGCAGGTCTGATTGCACTCCTTGAGGGATAGAAACATGGAGACAGAATTTGGCTGCTGTCAATTAAAGGTCTTTCAGTGGCAGAAGTAGTGATGGTAAATGGAAGGGGTGGGATTTGCCTCTGTTGAAAGTTGGTTGTCATCTGTAGTAGTTGCAGTGGGGTTGTCCCTTGTGGCTCTTTTGAGGAGACCTCTGCCCTGAGCATCTTACACCTTAAATGTTAATTAGGGGTTGTTGTTATGGGCCTTCAAGTCGATTACAACTTATGGCGACCCTATGAATCAGTGACCTCCAACAGCATCTGCCATGAACCACTCTGCTCAGATCTTGTAAGTTCAGGTCTGTGGCTTCCTTTATGGGATCAATCCATCTCTTGTTTGGCCTTCCTCTTTTTCTTCTCCCTTCTGTTTTTCCCAGCATTATTGTCTTCTCTAGTGAATCAGTTCTTCTCATTATGTGTCCAAAGTACGATAACCTCAGTTTCATCATTATGGCTTCTAGTGACAGTTCTGGTTTGATTTGTTCTAACACCCAATTATTTGTCTTTTTTGCAGTCCATGGTATGCGCAAAGGTCTCTTGCAACACCACATTTCAAATGAGTTGATTTTTCTCTTATCTGCTTTTTTCACTGTCCAACTTTTACATCCATACATAGAGACTGGAAATACCATGGTCTGAATGATCCTGATGTTATGAATGAATGATCAGTGAGGTTAATTAGGGGAGGGGCAGAGAAATAAAAAACATTTATTTTCCCCCTTCCTGCTAAGTCTACCCTGAATGTTTGCATGAGGGATCCTCAAAGTCCCAATTTACTTGTTTTGTTTCTTTGTTAAATTTGCATCATGACTTTCCGCAAGGCTAACAGCAATAATACAGAACAGAGGTGGCCAATGACAGTGCCCTCCATATGGTTTGCACTACAACTCCCTTCAGCCCAAGCTAGCATGGCCAATGGATGATGGGAGTTGTGCTTCGCAAAATCTGGAGGGCACCACGTTGACTGTCCCTGCAACAGAATATAATAAAACAGCAATGAAGTGCAAGGATAAACAAACCCCATAAAAATGGGGCAAGTAAAACAGAGATTGGGGAATAAACAGGCTGCGGCCTCCAGTTCATTGCACCCAAGCCAATATTCCTATTACTTTTGGAAATCAAACCAGCATTGGTGGCATGAATCATTGTGAACGGGTAAAAAAACAGACTTTTTACTAAGTCAACCAGAGGGAGTTGTAAAAATAGTGGACATTGTGAATAATTGTCCTTTGAGCAGCTAGTTGCTTTGGGGTCAGGAGACGCCCTTGGCAGCAGATAAGCACAAACGCACTGACAAAAGGACAGGTATTTGTGCAAGAGGTGTGGCCCTCTCGGGCAGAGGCCTTTTCTCTCTCGATGTGCTCTCCGGAGCACCCTGCCCTGCCGAAAATGTACCAGAAGGGCTTTTTTCTCGCCTGAGGCCTAAAAAGGAGTGTTGTTTCGGGACAAAACTCAGCCAAGAGTGGAGAACAGCTTCTTTGTTGTGCCATCTTCCCTCTCATGGAGGAATCAACCCGAAAGATTTACTAGTATTTATGATTGATTTATTAACTTACAATAACATTGAAAAGAGAGCATTACAAGAGTAAAATAAAAGTATTGGCAGTGTTTAAAAGCACTGGGTAAACAAAAAAGACTTTCAGCTATGCATAGAGCTGCAATCTTATATACATCTGGCAATGGACCTCACAGAATTGTGCTCTGTGCAAAGCCACCCTTGAGGACAATCCAGAGGCTGCATAGTGCAGAATGCAGAGCCGGCCGGAAAGCGCCAGCTCTGGCTAACAGGTCTCCTAGGGAGTAAGAGCTCCTTGTAGGCCACAAGGGGATTAAAAATAAATCTTTTACTCTGCCAGCCTTTTGGTGGACCCCAGTGCAGCTGGGAGCGTCCCAGTGCCGCCGGAAATTCACAGCATCCAACTCATCCCAGTGTGGTGGAAGGGTGAGTTGAACTGCACCCTAGATTGCTTCTTTATTTATTTTATACTATTTATATATGTATAATCTGTACTTCATGAGTGTATCCCAAGGCAGTATACCACCCATATACAAATCATTAAAAACATCAATAAAACATCAAGAAATATTGACTGGCTAAAAAGAACTTCATCTTGCAAAAGCCTGTCTAAACATTCTAGTTTTCAAGAGACATCTGAAAGGAAGGCAGGGATGTTTCTGGCCAAATCGCTGCTGGTATGGAGTTCCACAGGGCAACAGTGCCTGCCACGCTAAAGGCTCAGTCCCTGGTAGACGCCAACCATCCCTCAGGCGCACGGAGATCCTCTGGGGTATGTGGTAGTTTGCTTGTGGGGGCAAACTATCGCTAGCATATGACACCTTGTTTGCAGGATTTGCACAGACAGCCATTTGCTACTGGACCAAGGTTTTGGTGCTAATATATAAGGCCTTACACACCTTAGGTTACTTGAGACACCCCTAATTCCTTATATACCGAATAGGTCACTGTTGTACTGCTTTTAAAACGATTTGTACCTGCTTTGATAGGTTTGTAAATCGCCTTGACACACGTGTAGAAGGTGATTCATAAATAAATAGACTTACTTCTGAGTAGGCATGTATAGGATTGTGCTGCATTACGATTGGTGGCAAGCAAGCTTCTTTGGGGGAGCATCCCACAAGTGAGGTGCCATGAGTGAAAGGGTCGTTCCCCATCTAATCTCTCACAGGGGAGGGGTGCCGGGGAAGGCCTTCAGCCTGTATAATCAGCCAGGTTTGTGCAGGACAGGAGCGTGGAACCTTTTCCAGCCCAAAGGTTGCATTTGCTTCTGGGCACACCAGTGGGGGGAGGAGCAACTCATGCAATTTTTCTACATTTGCACAGAGGTGAGATTCTGAACAAACCCACACACTCTTCTCTGCCCTCCATTCAGACAAGCAAGAGGCATTATCAGAGTTTGAGGATGCATTCTAGCAAGGCACAAACACTGATGGAAGGTACAAAGCAAGGCAAGTGAAGACTTTCGCTTGGGGAGTTGCACAGGGCCGGATTGGCTCTTGGGCCTGAAGTTCAAGTTCGAGGTTCTAGTTTTGGTGTACAAAGCCCTATACAGCTTGGGACCAGGATACCTGAAAGACCGTCTTATCCCTTATATGCCCAGTAGATCACTGCACTCTACAGGTGAGGGCCTCCTGCAGATACCTTCTTATCAGGAGGTCCATTCTGCACAATATAGGAAGTGGACCTTTACTGCTGTGGCACTGGCACTTTGGAATTCCCTTCCATTAGACATGCACCATCTCTGTTATCTTTTCAGCACCTACTGAAGACCTTTGTCTTTCAACAAGCCTTTTAATCAGAAACCTTATCCCAGTCTGGAGAACCAGTGTGGTGTAGTGGTTAGAGTGTTGGACTACGACCTGGGAGACCAGGGTTCAAATCCCCACACAGCCATGAAGCTCACTGAGTGACCTTGGGCCTGTCACTGCCTGTCAGCCTCAGGAAGGCAATGGTAAAAAAAACCCCTCTGAATACCACTTACCATGAAAACCCTATTCACAGGGTTGCCATAAGTCAGGATCGACTTGAAGGCAGTCCATTTCCATTTTCATCCCAGTCTGCATCTGTGTTGGAATTGCTTTTTAATACGTTTTTAAATCTTCTCTCTCTCTCTTTTTTAATGTTTTTAATCTTTTTTAAAGATTTTTAAAAAAATGTTTTTAAAGGTGTTTTGTTTTAATATATTTTAAAGTCTTTTTAGTGCTTTTCTTTGCCACCCTGGGCTCCTGCTGGGAGGAAGGGCGGGATATAATCAAATAATAAATAAATAAATTAAATAAGTTCCTCATCCTGGTATAAGAGAGGGGTACCCTTCAGATACTGGGTCCCAAATCCAGATGCCCCAGCACATCCCATATTTCTGTATCTCAGATGTCGCTTTTGGGGGTCCTCAATGCTCACCTCAAAGAAGCGGTCAGTATTGGGAGCCTTGAATTCTCCTCTGCCTTGCATTAAAGGCCAGGGAGAGGACCGTTTGAACACCAAGCGGACAATTTCACAGAATCTACACGGCTTCTGTTTTCAAGGTGTAATGTAATGATTTGGTGATGGCAAATGCTCAGGCTCTGTCTTCTGTGGGAAAAAAACAAACACTCTCCAACATTATCAGAGGGCAATAATTTCCTAGGTCCTGGGGTGCTGAAACTCCTGTGTTATCTCTGAGGCCTTGGGCTGAAGTTATGAAACAGGGTCCAATTCAGTCCATAGTTTATAAACTGGACAAGCCCAGCTAGTGTTTTTCCAGGGCAGAAAGAAAGTCAGCCCCCCTGACCCAGTACTTGTCAAGAATGCAGGGGGAGTGGGGATGATGGGATCAGCATTCGTACTTGACTCGCCAGCTTTATTCATAATTGAACTATAGAATCATGGAGATAAATTATTGTAGAAGAGTCATGTGGAGGAAGGGTATAGAATCATGCGCAGACTGAATGTTAGGCACTATGTCTTCAAAGCTACCACTGCCTTTTAAAAATATATATTTTATTTTGTAATTTGTTGATTTACTTCTTGGGCGCAGTTCCCTTCTGCAAGCAACACCAGAAGTGGTATGCCAAATATATAGAGAGAGACACTCTGGCTATGAAACAATCCAAATAAAACCAGAATAAAAACCATTAGTTAAAACATATGCACACGATAACATCAAACAGAAATAAAAAAAATAATTAGTATAAGGTTGTTCAATAAAATTTAGCCAGCATCACCTATAATTACATCAGCCTGCCAGAGACACCTTTTGGAATAACTTTTTTATTTTTTAACATGTATGCGAAAATTAAGCAGAGGATGTGGCCTCTGTTGGGCGTGCAACTACAAGCAGCAGGTATGTCGAAAGCTTTCTGTGGCTAACATTGGCATTAGAGTGACAACCAGTTCAAGTGAACCCTGGGATGGCCGATAAGACCTGCATAAAAAATACATCTGACCATGGGGCGTTGATTCCCAAAAAAGGCAACCAAAATATACAAGGGGATTGCGCAACTCCCCTATAAAGGAAGGTTACATACAATATTTGGGGCTATTTAGATGACAGTGATGATTATTATTACACTTATTACCTGCTCTTCACCAGCAGGTCCCATGATGGGTTGTTGCTGTTGTTATGTGCCTTCAAGACGATTTTGACTTATGGCGACCCTATGAATCAGTGACCTCCAAGAGCATCTGTCATGAACCACCCTGTTCAGATCTTGTAAGTTCAGGTCTGTGGCTTCAGTGATGCAAAGAGAGACACTGACCAGCTAAGTCATCTTCATGGCTAAGTTGTTGTTGTTGTTGTTGTTGTTGTTGTTATGTGCCTTCAAGTTGATTACGACTTATGGCGACCCTCTGAATCAGTGACCTCCAACAGCATCTGTCGTGAACTACCCTGTTCAGATCTTGTAAGTTCAGGTCTGTGGCTTCCTTTATGGAATCAATCCATCTCTTGTTTGGCCTTCCTCTTTTTCTACTCCCTTCTGTTTTTTCCAGCATTATTGTCTTTTCTAATGAATCATGTCTTCTCATTATGTGTCCAAAGTATGATAACCTCAGTTTCATCATTTTAGCTGCTAGTGATAGTTCAGGTGTAAGGTTTGTTCTAACACCCAATTATTTGTCGTTTTCGCAAAGCTCTCCTCCAACACCACATTTCAAATGAGTTGATTTTTCTCTTATCCGCTTTTTTCACTGTCCAACTTTCACATTCATACATAGAGATTGAGAATACCATGGTCTGAATGATCCTGACTTTGGTGTTCAGTGATACATCTTTCCTTTGAGGACCTTTTCTAGTTCTCTCATAGCTGCCCTCCCCAGTCCTAGCCTTCTTCTGATTTCTTGACTTTTGTCTCTCTTTTGGTTAATGACTGTGCCGAGGTATTGATAATCCTTCACAATGTCCATGTCCTTGTTGTCAACTTTAAAGTTACATAAATCTTCTGTTGTCATTCCTTTAGTCTTCTTGACATTCAGCTGTAATCCTGCGTTTGTGCTTTCCTCTTTAACTTTCATCAGCATTCGTTTGAAATCAGAGCTTGGTTATGACTTAATGTTCTTCTGAGGTGTATTAATGTTTGCATTCTTGAGCACTCTGATTTCGTAACAAAAGGGCAGGGTGTTCTTTTCTGGCACCCATAAACTCTCGGGTTCTGCAGGGGAGAATGACATCAAACAATAGAAGCTTCCCCGGCTTGTCCAGTTGAGAAGAGAGGGGACGTGCCATCGCCGAGGTCCCCTGGGGCAGGGTGTTGCAGGCCGGCCAGTGTTTTTCCATATCGCTCAGGCAGAAAGTCTGCCTCTCCCTTTCCACCATCACCCATGCCTGCCTGAGGCTTTCAGCCCTTACGCAAGGCCATATGCTGTTGCTCTGCATCATGCTGAAAAGTTACTGGACCCTGAAGTCTTAATCCAGGGAGGCTGTGAGTAATAAAGAAGCAATCCACGACAATGGAACCAATGACCTAGGGAGGCGGTGGGCTCTCCAACACTGGAGGCCTACAAGAGGCAGCTGGATAGCCACATGTTGGGTATGCTTTAATTTGGATTCCTGCATTGAGCAGGGGGTTGGACTTGATGGCCTTATAGGCCCCTTCCAGCTCTATGATTAAAAATGTTAAAGGGTAACAAGCCATGCGAAAGAATATTGAGTTTGTGCCTGTTGACCAATAAGATGCATTTGACTGGAACATAGAAAGTTGCCTTATGCAAGGTCAGGACCTGTTCTGTCTCCTGTGACTACCGCGGTGGGTCTCAGCCATAGCTCAGTGGTAGATCACCTGCTTTGCATGCAGAAGGCTCCAGGTTCAGTCCCCAACATCTTCAGTTTGGGCCCTGGAGAGCTGCTGCCAGCCAGTGTAGAGAATGAGTTGGATGCACCAATGGTCTGACTCAGTGTAAGGCAGTCTCCTGTGTTCCATTATGTGCCAGCTGAAATCCTTTTAAGTGGAGATGAATGAGCCTGGGTTCTCTTGCATGAAAGCATGTGCTCTTCCACTGAGCTATGGCCCCTTCCCAAAGAACAGACTGACGCATGGATGGACAACCTCTGGTGCCCCTCCAGACGTTGTTGGGCTCTGTCTCCCATTATCCCCAGCTGGCATGGCCAAATGGCCAGGGATGAAGGGAACTGAAGTCCAACATCATGTGGAGGGCTGCAGGCTCACCATCCCTGGGCTGAAGGCTGTATACTAAAAATTGCTTAATCTGCAGGTGTGGCTCCTTAATCCCCCGTGATAATCATAGTCGGGGTGATTAGCAGGGAGCAGTTTACTTGTGGGAGCACCTTACCCCATATGTGCCCGCTTGACCCCTTCAATCTGCGGAACTGGCGCTTACAGGCTCCACACAATACTCATTCTTTTTAGTGTGGCAACACCTGCTCTTTGGAACTCCCTGCCTATTGACATCAAGTAGGCTCCTTCACTGTACTATTTTCGGCACCTGCTTAAAACATTTTTGTTTAGACAATCCTATGCAGGCATATAGAATGCTGGCATGTGTTTTAACCCTTTTGTTTACTGTTGATTTTAATAATCCTTTGAATATTTTAACTGTCTTTTATGATAAGAACATAAGAACATAAGAAGAGCCTGCTGGATCAGGCCAGTGGCCCATCTAGTCCAGCATCCTGTTCTCACAGTGGCCAACCAGGTGCCTGGGGGAAGCCCACAAGCAGGACCCGAGTGCAAGAACACTCTCCCCTCCTGAGGCTTCCGGCAACTGGTTTTCAGAAGCATGCTGCCTCTGACTAGGGTGGCAGAGCACAGCCATCATGGCTAGTAGCCATTGATAGCCCTGTCCTCCATGAATTTGTCTAATCTTCTTTTAAAGCCGTCCAAGCTGGTGGCCATTACTGCATCTTGTGGGAGCAAATTCCATAGTTTAACTATGCGCTGAGTAAAGAAGTACTTCCTTTTGTCTGTCCTGAATCTTCCAACATTCAGCTTCTTTGAATGTCCACGAGTTCTAGTATTATGAGAGAGGGAGAAGAACTTTTCTCTATCCACTTTCTCAATGCCATGCATAATTTTATACACTTCTATCATGTCTCCTCTGACCCGCCTTTTCTCTAAACTAAAAAGCCCCAAATGCTGCAACCTTTCCTCATAAGGGAGTCGCTCCATCCCCTTGATCATTCTGGTTGCCCTCTTCTGAACCTTTTCCAACTCTATCATATCCTTTCTGAGATGAGGCGACCAGAACTGTACACAGTATTCCAAATGCGGCCGCACCATAGATTTATACAATGGCATTATGATATCGGCTGTTTTATTTTCAATACCTTTCCTAATTATTGCTAGCATGGAATTTGCCTTTTTCACAGCTGCCGCACACTGGGTCGACATTTTCATTGTGCTGTCCACCACAACCCCGAGGTCTCTCTCCTGGTCGGTCACCGCCAGTTCAGACCCCATGAGCGTATATGTGAAATTAAGATTTTTTGCTCCAATATGCATAATTTTACACTTGTTTATATTGAATTGCATTTGCCATTTTTCCGCCCATTCACTCAGTTTGGAGAGGTCTTTTTGGAGCTCTTTGCAATCCCTTTTTGTTTTAACAACCCTGAACAATTTAGTGTCATCTGCAAACTTGGCCACTTCACTGCTCACTCCTAATTCTAGGTCATTAATGAACAAGTTGAAAAGTACAGGTCCCAATACCGATCCTTGAGGGACTCCACTTTCTACAGCCCTCCATTGGGAGAACTGTCCGTTTATTCCTACTCTCTGCTTTCTGCTTCTTAACCAATTTCTTATCCACAAGAGGACCTCTCCTCTTATTCCATGACTGCTAAGCTTCCTCAGAAGCCTTTGGTGAGGTACCTTGTCAAACGCTTTTTGAAAGTCTAAGTACACTATGTCCACTGGATCACCTCTATCTATATGCTTGTTGACACTCTCAAAGAATTCTAATAGGTTACTGAGACAGGACTTTCCCTTGCAGAAGCCATGCTGGCTCTGCTTCAGCAAGGCTTGTTCTTCTATGTGCTTAGTTAATCTAGCTTTAATAATACTTTCTACCAGTTTTCCAGGGACAGAAGTTAAGCTAACTGGCCTGTAATTTCCGGGATCCCCTCTGGATCCCTTTTTGAAGATTGGCGTTACATTTGCCACTTTCCAGTCCTCAGGCACGGAGGAGGACCCGAGGGACAAGTTACATATTTTAGTTAGCAGATCAGCAATTTCACCTTTGAGTTCTTTGAGAACTCTCGGGTGGATGCCATCCGGGCCCGGTGATTTGTCAGTTTTTATATTGTCCATTAAGCTTAGAACTTCCTCTCTCGTTACCACTATTTGTCTTAGTTCCTCAGAATCCCTTCCTGCAAATGTTAGTTCAGGTTCAGGGATCTGCCCTATATCTTCCACTGTGAAGACAGATGCAAAGAATTCATTTAGCTTCTCTGCAATCTCCTTATCGTTCTTTAGTACACCTTTGACTCCCTTATCATCCAAGGGTCCAATTGTCTCCCTAGATGGTCTCCTGCTTTGAATGTATTTATAGAATTTTTTGTTGTTGGTTTTTATGTTCTTAGCAATGTGCTCCTCAAATTCTTTTTTAGCATCCCTTATTGTCTTCTTGCATTTCTTTTGCCAGAGTTTGTGTTCTTTTTTATTTTCTTCATTTGGACAAGACTTCCATTTTCTGAAGGAAGACTTTTTGCCTCTAAGAGCTTCCTTGACTTTGCTCGTTAACCATGCTGGCATCTTCTTGGCCCTGGCGGTACCTTTTCTGATCTGCGGTATGCACTCCAGTTGAGCTTCTAATATAGTGTTTTTAAACAACTTCCAAGCATTTTCGAGTGATGTGACCCTCTGGACTTTGTTTTTCAGCTTTCTTTTTACCAATCCCCTCATTTTTGTGAAGTTTCCTCTTTTGAAGTCAAATGTGACCGTGTTGGATTTTCGTGGCAATTGGCCAGTTACATGTATGTTTAATTTAATAGCACTGTGGTCACTGCTCCCAATCGGTTCAACAACACTTACATCTCGCACCAGGTCCCGGTCCCCACTGAGGATTAAGTCCAGGGTTGCCGTCCCTCTGGTCGGTTCCATGACCAACTGATCTAGGGAATAGTCATTTAGAATATCTAGAAACGTTGCTTCTTTGTCATGACTGGAACACATATGCAGCCAGTCTATGTCTGGGTAGTTGAAGTCACCCATTACTACCACCTTTCCTAGTTTGGATGCTTCCTCAATTTCATATCTCATCTCAAGGTCTCCCTGAGCATTTTGATCAGGGGGACGATAGATCGTTCCCAGTATTAAGTCCCTCCTGGGGCACGGTATCACCACCCACAACGATTCTGTGGAGGAGTCTGCCTCTTTTGGGGTTTCGAGCTTGCTGGATTCAATGCCTTCTTTCACGTATAGAGCGACTCCGCCACCAATACGTCCTTCCCTGTCCTTCCGATATAGTTTATATCCAGGGATAACCGTATCCCACTGGTTTTCTCCATTCCACCAGGTCTCGGTTATGCTCACTATATCAATGCTCTTCTCTAAGACCAAGCACTCCAGTTCTCCCATCTTGGTTCGGAGGCTCCTAGCATTAGCGTTCAGGCACTTGTAAGCAGTGTCTCTCTTCAAGTGTCTTTGGCACTTGTGGTTAGGCCTGTGGTAATTTTGCTCTTCTGAATTTATATCCTGTGCCCCTGCTCTCACAATGCCTACTTCTAGGCCTACCCCTTTTAAAATTTCATCATTTCTTTGGTTTTTATCCCAGGGGGGAGGTTTATTCCGAACCGGACCTTTCTGAGCTCCTGTCGGGTTTCCCCCCTCAGTCAGTTTAAAAGCTGCTCTGCTACCTTTTTAATTTTAAGTGCCAGCAGTCTGGTTCCATTCTGGTTCAAGTGGAGCCCGTCCCTTTTGTACAGGCCCGGCTTGTCCCAAAATGTTCCCCAGTGCCTAACAAATCCGAACCCTTCCACCCGACACCATCGTCTCATCCACGCATTGAGACTGCGAAGCTGGGCCTGTCTGGCTGGGCCTGCGCGTGGAACCGGTAGCATTTCAGAGAAAGCCACCTTGGAGGTCCTGGCTTTCAGCATCCTACCTAGCAACCTAAATTTTGCTTCCAGGACCTCACGGCTGCATTTCCCCATGTCGTTAGTGCCAACGTGCACCACGACCACTGACTCCTTCCCAGCACTGTCTACCAAACTATCTAAACGACGGGCGATATCCGCAACCTTCGCACCAGGCAGGCAAAACACCTTGCGGTCTACACGCCCATCACACACCCCACTGTCTATGTTCCTAATGATCGAATCACCCACTACAAGGATCCCTCCACCCCCTGGAGATATATCCTCGGCACGAGAGGATAGCTGCTCATCCCCCAAGGAATGGGTCCCTTCTAAGGGATCGTTTCCCTCTTCCTCAGCTGGATGCTCTCCTTCCCCGAGACCATCATTCTCCATGATAGCAGGAGAGCTATCATCGTTGGAGTGGGACACAGCTATAACGTCCCTGAAGGCCTCCTCCACACACCTCTCTGCCTCTCTCAGCTTTTCCAGGTCCGCCACCTTGGCCTCAAGGAAATGAAGTCGTTCCCGGAGAGCCAGGAGCTCATTGCACCGAGAGCACACCCACGACTTCTGTCCAACAGGCAGATAGTCGTACATGCTGCAGGCGGTGCAAAACACTGGAAAGCCCCCACACCCCTGCTGGCTTCTTACCTGCATAGTTTTGTTTAAGGTTTATTACGTCAATAGGTTGGAGACTGCGGTTTAGTTGAGGTCAGGGAACAGACGGGCAGAGTGGGGGGCCCTGGCCTCCTCGCCCTGCTGCCGAACTCGCTCTGCTGCTTAACTCGCCTTGATGCTTCATCAGCTGGGGCTCCCTCTAGCTCGTGGAGCAAGCCTCTTTTGGAGGCATCCAAGTTGCTAGCCATCACTGTTTCCTGTGGGAGCAAATTCCATGGTTTAACTATTTTATTATTATTATTATTATTATTATTATTAACTTTATTTATACCCCGCCGTTTTTCCAAATTGGAACTCACGGCGGCTTCCAGATAAAAAACAGATACAATTAAACCCTACCAAAGTTAAAAGCATATAATACATAAGTAAATAAATATAGACAGATATAATTAAAAAATGACCTCTAATGTAAAATAGCATTAAACTGTTTCTGATAATTAAAAACTATACTCATAAAATCAGAATAAATAAATAAATAAACAAGCCAGAGCAATATGACCTCCTTTTGGGCCTATCCTTAGCCGCCTTCGGAATCAAAGGCTTGCTGAAATAAGAAAGTTTTTACCTGTTGACGAAAGGACTGCAGGGAAGAGGCCATTTTTATCTCCTTAGGGAGGGAATTCCAAAGCCTAGGGGCAGCCACCGAGAAGGCCCTATCTCGTATCCTCACTAGTTGTACTTGTGCGGATGAAGGTATTGAAAGAAGGGCCTCTCCTGAAGATCTCAGGGCCCGGGCAGGCACATAGAGGGCGATGCGGTCTGACAAATAGCCTGGACCCAAGCCGTGTACTGCTGAGTTCTTCTTCTTCTTCTTATTTCCTGCCCTTCACCAATAGGTCCCAGGGCGGGTTACAAAATCTAAAATACAATATTAAAAAGTACCGAAACGCATTTCAATCACAAGAATAGGGTGGGTTCTGAAAGCATACATCTCAGGAACCGGAGGCCAGGGTAAAGAGGTGTGTCTTTAGCATTTGCCAAAAACTGCATAGCGAAGATGCCACATGCACCTCCGTAGGAGTGAGAGGGAATTCCGCAACTTAGTTCTGGAACTTAGTTGAGGGCTTTTGACTTCTGGGCTCATCCACATGGTGATTTAGTGTGTGTCTGTAATTCACATGGTTCACATGACATTGCAGGCAAGCAGAAGCTATAACACAGTTTCCCCCTTTAAATCTGTATCAACACAATCCAATTATAATGCAGAAAGGAAAGGAAAAACTGTCTCAGTTTCACCATGCTCCTGCATGTAGGAGCTTTGCTTCAATGTTTTTTTTTAGTGGGTGGGCCGTCTTATGCCCCATCGCCTGCTCCTTCTCTCTCTGCCGCCTGCAAAAACTGCCACAGCCGCTGCCTACTTTGCCTTTCACTCACAACTCCCTGTAATCAGTTTCATATAGTTTCGTGTTATTTGCACCCAAACATTCTCCCTGAAGCAGGGAAAGGCGTGCAATTGACAAGAAACAATGAGACTGACAAAAAACCCTCCCCTTCTCTATTAGCAATATGGATACTCTGGAGGGAGTAAACATGTAAAATTGGGGGCAGGACCACAAGGAAACAGCGATACTAAACCTTTTTAGACGAATGCCTACTTGTGTGAAAGGAAAACAGCAGATTGGAAGCTACCATTGGGCAAGAAGTGTGGACCTTGAAAAGCTATTGCGATGGTAAAAGCAGCTTCTTTAATACAAAGTTAGGCTTCCGTGTGGATAAGCCCTTTGAAGAGGCAATTAAGGGGTAGGGCTTATCTCTTCATTTCATGCCTTTTTGCATGTTATTTTCACTCAGGTATTCATTTTTATACATGCTTTCCTCTAATTATATCCATTTTTGTAAATGTTGTTTAGCTGGCGAGCTGCATCCCAAAATTCTAATAAATGTGAATTTCGAAGGATGGTTGTGTTTTGGTTCTCATACTGTTTTGGAAATTGCGAATTTGATAAATTCTGCTTGAAATGCAAACTGAATTGAAATTCTCACCCATCCCTACCTTGAACTCTGACAACTCCTCTTCCTTGCCTGGCTGGAGGATACAGAGGGATGTGTGAATGTGTGTAGAAACTAGCCTACTGTACTAGGTAAAATACACATTCATTGCCCCGCTCATTTTTACCTCTGGCCCTGCCCGCCACTGGCATGTGGTTCCTGAAAGGTTGCCCGGAAGAAAAGGTGGCCCTTGGGCTGAAAAACTCCCCCTCCCCCATGTAAAGAATTGCAGCGCAAGTGAGTGATATCACACACTTCAGAATTTTTGTTTCCCGGTGGCTTATAGCACAGTGGGAAGGAGAGCCTGGCTGGGAGTCCAGAGTCTGTGAGTTCAAGTCCCTGCTCGTGTCTCCTGGGTGTCAAGGGCCAGCTAAAGATCACCCCCACAGGGAGTGGCTCAGGGGTGACGTGCCCTGCCACCTGTGCAGCCGTGGGCAAGCTGCATGGTCCCAAGGAGCCCAGTTGCCCCCCAGCTGGCAGTTGCGGACAAGGAAGGAGCTGGCTTGTGCAGCTGTGGCAAGCTGAGCAGGCCCTAGCCAGCTGGGGAGGACCAGCCTCAGAGGGAGGCAATGGGAAACCCCCTCTGAATATCACTTACCATGAAATCCCTATTCATAGGGTCGCCATAAGTCGGGATTGACTTGAAGGCAATCCATTTTAAATTCATTTTAAAAAAGCACACCCAAAATACAATCAAACTATTTAGAGGATAACTTAGGTAGACATATCTATACTTTAGGTGTGAACCAGCGTAATGGTCCCCCACGAATCCTCATGTTCTATGACGGGGCTAGGGACATCCATTGTCTCAGCGTCCTCACCATTACAGTTCTAAGGATTCTCTGGGGGAAGCCACGGATATTATACTAGTCATAAATATGATATAAATTTATAATGTACAGGCCAGCTCTTGTCAATCTGGTGCCCTCCAGCTGTAGTTGGACTACAACTCCCATCAGCATAACTCTGCTTGCTGGGGCTGATGGGAGTTGTAGTCCAAACAGTCTGGAGAGCACCACCTTGGTGAAGGGTGGTGTAGGTTATACTGTTTGAGATCTCCGAGTCACTTGTAGGGTTATATGCAGAGATAACTGATATACAAGCGAAAAGGAAGGACAATATATAAATGAAACAATTCATATTCTGTGCTACAAATAATGACACCAAATTGATGAACCTTCTTATCTGGTCCCAAGTGTGAAAAAGAAAAAAAGCTGATCATTTGTCATCAAATTGAGAAGCATTTTGACACACCTGCTTTTAGGGAGGGGAGCATAAGTTGATGACCCAGTATCCACCCTAATGCGGCATGCATGTGCAGCTAATTATGGACTTCTACCAAATAATTTTGTAGGTGCTGGCTGAGCATCCTTGAAAAGGTCAGTTGCTTAGCAATTGTGCCAGCTGATGTTTCATCAATGGGAGTTAATGGTAAGAGATAGTAGTCTCCAGATAGCTGGGAATATCTCCCCCAAATGTTAGACTGTAGTCCCGTGGCAATGTTAACATCTTCCAGCTAGGGAGAGGGTAGTAAAACAGCACAAAGTAGTCTTGAATGTGTAAAGAAAGTGAGAGGGAGGCTGGGGGAGATTTTGGAGCTGTGAGTTGAAGGCGCTGCATCTTTGGGATACAGGGGCTCTCTTTCTGGAAAAATGGCTTTAAAGGAAAATAGTCACAATATTCAGCATATGAAGTTCCTTAAAAATCTTATTCTTTATTACTTTCTTTTAGGTTTTCAATGCTGCTCTTCAACATAAGATGTTTTTGGGTGGCTTGCAAACAAGAATACAAAGGTGAGAAAAAAATGCAACACAGGATCAACTATAAAGTCTGAGCAGTGAGCACATATGAGAACCGGTTTTATTCCTTGTCCAGAGTGGCCTGTTTGTCTTGAGAGAGGTTGCCAAAAGGATGCAAGGCAGCCCATTGTACCCACACCTACTCCTCATTCTCCCTGCTAGCTTGCCTTTTTCCTTTCCAGACACTGCCCCGCCTAAAATGCTCAATCCCTTCATGATTCCTGTAAAATAAGTCTTCCCAGTTTTCTCTCTGTTTCCTCACTCCTGCATGTGTACCTTAGAGATGGGCAAGAATTTTGTTAAAATTGGACTCTGCTCAAAACTTCCCAATGGTCTGCAGGTTTGCTATCTTAGCAGATTGATCCTGAATGCTGCCAGTTTCCCTGGCTTTTCCTAAAACTGGATTTTTTTTTTTAAAAAAAACACCCATTGAACTTTGCTTTGTTGATGTGAAACTGACAAGTCTGTCTCTGTGCTTTGCACACTCTGTCTTTGCTTAGCTTGCTGTTTGCAGCCTTTGTGTTTGCTTTGCTAACCTTAAACTGATAAGCCTGTGTCTTTGCTTTGCTGAGGTGAAACTGACCAGCCTGTGTGTTTGCTTTGGAAAGGATAAACTGACAAACCTGTGCCTTTGCTTAGCTAAGGTCAACTGACTAGCCTAGGTGTTTGCTTTGTGTCAAAGTGATCTCTCATTTTCTCCCAGGGCTGGGGGAGGGGGAGAGGAATACTATTTGGGAGGGGGAGGAGGGAGCATTGAGTGGGTAGGCGGGCACCCGGTACAGGCGGGCCCCATTTATATGGCAGGTTCCGTTTCGGACCCCCGCCGTAAAGCGGAAATCGGCATAAAGCGGAACCCTATTGAATAATGGGGCGCTGTTCGAAAATGCTGCAAAAATGCCGCAAAAGCAGCAAAATCGGCTTTAAAATGGGGAATGAAAGCCGCCGCATTAGCGGAATGCCAGTAAGCGAAGCGCCGGTAAGCGGGGCCCTACTGTATAGGGAAAGCTGCTTTCCTTTTCCTTCTGGAAAGGAAAACATTGATAACAATACTGTTGTTTTTTGGGAGGGGGAATGAAATGGTAAACACAAAGGATAGTGGAAAAGCAACTAGCCCAAAATGGAACTGCCTGGCAGTTTGACAGAATGCAATTAAACAGGCACCAACAAGTGGCTCCCATCCCTAGTGTGCCTTGTAGGACTCCAAAGATCTGAGTCTCAGCTCTACAGAGTCCATCTTGAAATGCTTGAAAGATGACTGTGCCAATGTGCTATTCATTGGCTTGGCCCTCCCCTGCAGTCTCAGACATGGATCATTCCCAGCTGCGCTCCCTGAGATCTCTTTTGCAAGAGACGGCAGAGACTGAAGCCAGAACCTTCTACATTCAACGCATGAACTCTGCCATGTGGCTAGGGCACCTATGCTGAGGTAATGCTCATCTAGGTATGATTGAATGCTCCTCTACACACACTCTCTCACACACTCTCACTCTCATCTGTCCATCTATCCATCTATCTATATCCCTGCATGCAGAGAACATAAAACCTCCAGAGCAGATTTGGGGACAGTGTGGGGAGGAGGGGGGAATCTTGTTGCGCTAGTGCTAATCCTTGGACTAGCACAAGAATTTAGTTAAATACTGCCCAATGTTTCAAAAGATCTTGTTTGGCAGGGCTCTGTCACTAGACCACATGGGAATGCTCACTCCTGTGGTGAGCACCAGGTAAGATTATCTCTGTCCACCAGAAGGTTTGGTGCCTCCCAGTTACTCTTGACCAGAGCCATTTCCCCTCCAGCAAGCAGTGGTTTTGGTTCTCATCTGCTCTTGTCTCAAACATTATCCAGAAAACCTAGATGGAACTTGAACCCACAATTCCTAGCTTTGGAGCCTGATAAGGTCGGCTGCTGTTGAAGGTAGCCCTACTTGTGACATAGAACCCAACTGACAAGTACCTCCTCAGCCATAATCTTATGAAATATAATGTGTATGAAGACAATGCATTGCTAGGATACTAAGAGACATCAAACTGGCTACAATGTGCACACTACACTGGAATTTGCACACCATCTCCTAACACCTACGAAGGGCATGCACAACCACTCCCACAATCCTTAACAAGTAGCTCTGCAAAGATCTTGGCATTCATTCAGAGCAACTGCACACAGCAGATCTACACAGTGAAATCCTAGACTGTGATTTTGAATGTAGCTTTAGTGGGAAAGAATCTAGATTTTGTTTCTCTTCTGTACAGCTACACACACTCTCTCTCCCTCTGTGCTGACCCTCACAGTCAGCTCCTGAGAAGTATGCAGGCGAAGCTGGCGAAAACAGCAAAGGCCACCTGGGCACAGCTCATTCTGAAGCTGGAGGCCCCGTTGACATTGCAGAGGTCAGTGGCACAGCAGGAAATGTTCCTCATGCCCACTTTGAAGTCCTTGAAGTACGGGTCACAGCTCATGGCACATTCTTTAGAGATGACGTTGAAAAGGCCTGCGACTCCTGGAAAGCAGATGGGCAGAGTTGATTATGCCCATGAGAGAAGGTCATAGGAACATAGGAAACTGCCTTATTACGAGTCAGACCATTGGCCCATCTAGCACATATTATCTACACTGACTGGCAACAGCTCTCAAGGGTTTTAGGCATGGGGCATTTCCAGCCTACTGTGAGAGACCAGCAACAGAACCTGGGGACATTTGCATGTAAGGCATGTGTTCTACCACTGACCTATAGCCCTTTAGAAACAAGGCTCTCAAATTGTGGTCTGTGGGCCACTGGACATCTGCAAGGTCCCTTCAGGGAGCTAATGTTGGAACGATTTTTTCACTAGATGGGGTTTTGGTCAAATCCATCAAGAGTTGCAGAACAATCAAGAAAATCTATACTTATCTGGCCTGTCCTGACACTTGATTTTTTCTCTCTCAATAGAGAGGGAGGCCATTTTGACCAGGACTGGATTATCGAACAGACTAAGAAGATCCAGTCTTAAGGGGCATGATTTTCATACTATGGTGCTCATGCAGCCTAGTAATTTCCCCTTAAATGTACCAGTTATAGGGGACCTTCTCAGCAATTTGGCTTAGGGCCCATGATTATCATAACACGGAGTGGTTCGACAGCAATGCTGGTACTAAAAAAAGCATATTTTTTAAAATCATATTTAATCCAAAAGCATTAAAATGGTTATTTAAACACAAGTTCTATACATCCTTTGATGCAAAGAACAAAAAAGAGAATCAGGTGGTCCACTGAGTGTGGCAGGAATTTTCAAGTGGTCTGTGTTAAAAAAAAAAGTTGAGAACTGCTGGCTTAGCTAATGTCAGAAGCTATGTTATCCACCCAGTTCCCCAATTCCTCAATCCTCCCCTTTAACCTCTGCAAGTTACTTTGCACATGTGGGAAAGATCTTGGCAGGCTCCCCACATCCCTAACTACAAATGCTCCATACAACCAGAAGAGGCCTGACTAGGGCCTCTCTTAAGAGCATGAAGCTGATATGTGGGTGGTTTGATCCACGTGGGCAGAAGGGGGACAAGCTTGGAATTTTTCTCCAGCTCAGATTTTAATCTAAGACAGAGAATATGGGACTCTCATGCTTATATCTTGGACCACCACTTTCCCCAGCAGCCTGTGCTTTTTTAAATGTGCAGCTTCATCCTAAGTCTACACTAGAGATGTGCTAGAATTCTATCCAATTCAGATTTGGTATAGAATTTTCCATTAATTCATTTATTCTCAGTCACTGAGGGTCAGATTTTAATGCAGCAAATTTCTGCAGCTATTTTTGAAACTGAGGGGGGAAACCCGACAGGAGCTGAGAAAGGTCTGGTTCGGAATAAACCTCCCCCCTGGGATAAAAACCAAAGAAATGATGAAATTTTAAAAGGGGTAGGCCTAGAAGTAGGCATTGTGAGAGCAGGGGCACAGGATATCAATTCAGAAGAGCAAAATTACCACAGGCCTAACCACAAGTGCCAAAGACACTTGAAGAGAGACACTGCTTACAAGTGCCTGTACGCTAATGCTAGGAGCCTGCGAACCAAGATGGGAGAACTGGAGTGCTTGGTCTTAGAGGAGAGCATTGATATAGTGAGCATAACGGAGACCTGGTGGAATGGAGAAAACCAGTGGGATACGGTTATCCCTGGATATAAACTATATCGGAAGGACAGGGAAGGACGTATTGGTGGCGGAGTCGCTCTATACGTGAAAGAAGGCATTGAATCCAGCAAGCTCGAAACCCCCAAAGAGGCAGACTCCTCCACAGAATCGTTGTGGGTGGTGATACCATGCCCCAGGAGGGACTTAATAGTGGGAACGATCTATCGTCCCCCTGATCAAAATGCTCAGGGAGACCTTGAGATGAGATATGAAATTGAGGAAGCATCCAAACTAGGAAATGTGGTAGTAATGGGTGACTTCAACTACCCGGACATAGACTGGCTGCATATGTGTTCCAGTCATGACAAAGAAACAAAGTTTCTAGATATTCTAAATGACTATTCCCTAGACCAGTTGGTCATGGAACCAACCAGAGGGACGGCAACCCTGGACTTAATCCTCAGTGGGGACCGGGACCTGGTGCGAGATGTAAGTGTTGTTGAACCGATTGGGAGCAGTGACCACAGTGCTATTAAATTAAACATACATGTAACTGGCCAATTGCCAAGAAAATCCAACATGGTCACATTTGACTTCAAAAGAGGAAACTTCACAAAAATGAGGGGATTGGTAAAAAGAAAGCTGAAAAACAAAGTCCAGAGGGTCACATCACTCGAAAATGCTTGGAAGTTGTTTAAAAACACTATATTAGAAGCTCAACTGGAGTGCATACCGCAGATCAGAAAAGGTACCGCCAGGGCCAAGAAGATGCCAGCATGGTTAACGAGCAAAGTCAAGGAAGCTCTTAGAGGCAAAAAGTCTTCCTTCAGAAAATGGAAGTCTTGTCCGAATGAAGAAAATAAAAAAGAACACAAACTCTGGCAAAAGAAATGCAAGAAGACAATAAGGGATGCTAAAAAAGAATTTGAAGAGCACATTGCTAAGAACATAAAAACCAACAACAAAAAATTCTATAAATACATTCAAAGCAGGAGACCATCTAGGGAGACAATTGGACCCTTGGATGATAAGGGAGTCAAAGGTGTACTAAAGAACGATAAGGAGATTGCAGAGAAGCTAAATGAATTCTTTGCATCTGTCTTCACAGTGGAAGATATAGGGCAGATCCCTGAACCTGAACTAACATTTGCAGGAAGGGATTCTGAGGAACTGAGACAAATAGTGGTAACGAGAGAGGAAGTTCTAAGCTTAATGGACAATAGAAAAACTGACAAATCACCGGGCCCAGATGGCATCCACCCGAGAGTTCTCAAAGAACTCAAAGGTGAAATTGCTGATCTGCTAACTAAAATATGTAACTTGTCCCTTGGGTCCTCCTCTGTGCCTGAGGACTGGAAAGTGGCCAATGTAACGCCAATCTTCAAAAAGGGATCCAGAGGGGATCCCGGAAATTACAGGCCAGTTAGCTTAACTTCTGTCCCTGGAAAACTGGTAGAAAGTATTATTAAAGCTAGATTAAGTAAGCACATAGAAGAACAAGCCTTGCTGAAGCAGAGCCAGCATGGCTTCTGCAAGGGAAAGTCCTGTCTCAGTAACCTATTAGAATTCTTTGAGAGTGTCAACAAGCATATAGATAGAGGTGATCCAGTGGACATAGTGTACTTAGACTTTCAAAAAGCGTTTGACAAGGTACCTCACCAAAGGCTTCTGAGGAAGCTTAGCAGTCATGGAATAAGAGGAGAGGTCCTCTTGTGGATAAGGAATTGGTTAAGAAGCAGAAAGCAGAGAGTAGGAATAAATGGACAGTTCTCCCAATGGAGGGCTGTAGAAAGTGGAGTCCCTCAAGGATCGGTATTGGGACCTGTACTTTTCAACTTGTTCATTAATGACCTAGAATTAGGAGTGAGCAGTGAAGTGGCCAAGTTTGCTGACGACACTAAATTGTTCAGGGTTGTTAAAACAAAAAGGGATTGCGAAGAGCTCCAAAAAGACCTCTCCAAACTGAGTGAATGGGCGGAAAAATGGCAAATGCAATTCAATATAAACAAGTGTAAAATTATGCATATTGGAGCAAAAAATCTTAATTTCACATATACGCTCATGGGGTCTGAACTGGCGGTGACCGACCAGGAGAGAGACCTCAGGGTTGTAGTGGACAGCACGATGAAGATGTCGACCCAGTGTGCGGCAGCTGTGAAAAAGGCAAATTCCATGCTAGCGATAATTAGGAAAGGTATTGAAAATAAAACAGCCGATATCATAATGCCGTTGTATAAATCTATGGTGCACCTGGTTGGCCACTGTGAGAACAGGATGCTGGACTAGATGGGCCACTGGCCTGATCCAGCAGGCTCTTCTTATGTTCTTATGTTCTTATGGACTTTTTTTTAAAAAAAACCCCCACCTCTAAGACATCTATTACAAGAATGATAATTTATCAATATTTCCTTCAAAATATTGATATTTAAGGGAAATATTAATATTTCCTTCACAATATCAATATTAATATTATCCAAAAATATTGATATTAGTATTGATATTTTTCCCAGCAGAAAAAAACTGATCGGTAAAAGCAGCAGCTAGCAGATGCAGAATGAACTGAATCAATGTCAGCCTGTTATGGCAACAGAATGCTTGCGAAGTGGCACCAGCCAATGGAGCCCATCCATAGTCAACACTGAAAACATTGGGATGTTGCTTAACGAAACGGGGGTTCAGAATGTAGGAAGCCGCTTTGTAGTGAGTCAGCCTAATGGTCCATTTCTAGCTCAGTATTGCCTATTCTATGTTAGGGATGGAAAGGATCTGTCAATTTCAGTTCCCTCAGTTTTTCACTTTTCTAACGTTAAATTCAGTTCTTTACATTTTATAGTGATCTGCAATTTTTTTTGAAAAAAAATCCTCATGAAAATTCTTCACCATTTTAGTGTGAATTCTCCAAATAACACATTTTTGCAAGCCATTTCTCATCATTTCATGCCTTTTGCATGTTGTTTTCACGCATGTATTCATGTTTATGCATACTTTCCCCTAACAGATGCATTTTTGTAAATGCTGTTTAGTTGGCAAACAGCATCCCAAAATTTGAATATATGCGAATTTTGAAGGATGGCTGTGTTTTGGTTATATCGTTTCGGAAAGTGCAAATTTGGCAAATTCTGCTTGAAATGCGAACTGAATCGAAATTTTCACCCATCCCTACTCTATATTGATTGTCAGAGTTTCAGACAGCAAGTCTTTCTCAACTCTGTGAGGGGATGCAATGAATTAAACCTGGGATCTTATGCATGGAAATCAGATGCTTTGTCATTGAGTTATGCTTCCTGCTATCCATAGCCTTTATTTCAGGTGGTCTGACCTGCTTCTGAGGCAGTTAGTTCATGGATGACAGGGGTCTAAGCTAGGGTTAAAACAAATGGTGTGCGTGTATCAAGTGTGTGAGTATGGGATGGATTCTTGCAATACTTCAAATGGATATTCTCCCGAATTGTTTGTATAATATTTCGAGTTACTGAAGCTGTTGGATTGAGTGTGTGATTTGTTTGCTTCAGGTTCAGTTAAAATCCAGATTTGCTGCGTTATCCCTTTACCCATCGCACTTCGCCTCTAATTTGCTTTTACATCGGGAACTGTTTGTATAAACCTTTCAAAATGATTTTGAAAACACCCTTGCAAAATGAGAACAGAGAAACTCAAACGAAACTGGGAAAACGTTTGGCTTCCTTGACCTATTTGTATTAAAAAAGGGGGTATAAAAGTTTCGTGTGAATGCAGGAGAATTTTTTTAAAAACGTTTTAGTTTGGCTCCAAGATTTGAAGTGGCAGCAACAGTAAAACCCACCAGATCAAGGAGAACGGTGAGTCACATCCAAGAGACTGACTTACCAATCACATCAGTTTTGCATATCCTTGCATTTCCATCGCAGGTTGCTGATCCTTTGCAGTTAGAGTTGCTGACCTGGGTGTTGCATGTGTAGCACTGCAGTGAACCAGCTGGAAGAGAAGAAAATGGTTTAATGGAGGAAATGAGGAAGAGCCATTTACCTTGCAAGCAAGCAAGATGGTTCAGCTGGGGACTGTTATAGGGAAACAGCTGCAGTCCACTGCTTGTCAGAATCAACTCCTTTGAAATGTGGTGTTGGAGGAGAGCTTTGCACATACCATGGACTGTGAAAAAGACAAATAATTGGGTGGCCAAACAAGAGATGGATTGATTCCATAAAGGAAGCCACAGACCTGAACTTACAAGATCTGAACAGGGTGGTTCATGACAGATGCTCCTGGAGGCCACTCATTCAGAGGGTTGCCATAAGTCGTAGTCGACTTGGAGGCACATAACAACAACAAAGAACAAATCTAACTAGAACTATCACTAGAAGCTAAAATGATGAAACTGAGGTTATCATACTTTGGACACATAATGAGAAGACACAATTCACTAGAAAAGAAAATAATGCTGGGGAAAACAGAAGGGAGTAGAAAAAGAGGAAGACCAAACAAGAGATGTGTTGATTCCATATTAGAAGCCACAGACCTGAACTTACAAGATCTGAACAGGGTGGTTCATGACAGATGCTATTGGAGGTCACTGATTCATAGGGTCGCCTTAAGTTGAAATCGACTTGAAGGCACAGAACAACAACAACTGCTCGTCAGAAACAGGCTACGAAAGGGATTTAAAAATATTTTTTTTTGCAGAAAGCTATGATGTCATTTATCTAGTCTAGAGTTCTTCATCTGCAGTGTGTATCATAGTATTTATTTATTTATTGCTTCACCAAAGCCCTATGGAGTAAATATATTCCCCATTTTATAGACAGGGAACTGATGCAGAAAGAAACTGAAATTTCCACGTTCAGAGGCAGTCTACCTGTGACTACCAGACTACCAGACAATTGGGCCAAACAATCCAACTGTTGTCTCCACTCATTCCTTGCAAGTGTCCTGGAGTGTTTCTGTGTGGTTGTGTTGGAAACAGAGTTTTTTACTAGATAGTTCTTTGGTGAAGTCTACCAAGGGACTTCTTCCTGGGTGGGAGGTTGGACTCAGCAGTCCTTGATGCAAGGCTTACTAGACTACCCTAGCATGTAACTTAGCATGATAAAACTAGCATGAACGGACAATGTCTCATTGCCCACGGGATATTATCAGCCAGGTTAATGTCTCCTTTGTCCAAATTCTTAGGGTGGAGCAAAGCTCCAAATTCTGAGTGCTGAATTATGCTATAGGAGCAGAGTAAATCTCATCACCCCTGACCATTGGCTATACTGGCCAGGGCTGATGGGAGGTGCAGTCCAAAACATCTGGAAGGCACTGGGCTGGGAAAAGCTGCTGTATGACACAGCACTGGATTAGTCTGTAGTCACTCTGAAGGAAGAACAGAAGAGCCCTAGGTCAGGAGAAGAGCATTTGCTTTGCATGCAAAAGGGCCCAGGTCCAGTTCCTGATGTCTCCAGCTACAGCTGGGAACATCCCCTGCCTGAAATCTTGGAGAGCCATTGCCAGCCAGTGTTGACAGTACTCAGCTAGATGGACCAAGGTCTGACCTGGTATAAGGCAGCTTCCTTGTTCCTCTGATATATTTTTGAGAACCACACTGCACACAGGACTCTCGCAAAGAAATGCTTCCACTAGGTGAATGGCTTCCAAACCATATTCAAAAGCCAAACTGAATCCTGAATCCTGGTTGGTTTGGAAGCCTTTAGTCAGGGCTGGGGAACTTGTGGCCTTCCAGATGTTGTTGGACTCCAGAGTCCCATCAGCCCCAGCCAACATGGTCAATAGTCAGGGATGATGAGAGTTGGAGGACTGTAGGTCCTCCTCAACTTTAGCCAGCGTTCCCTGGACAGCAACTGCCAGTCAGTGTAAACAATACTGGATGGACCCATGGTCTGACTCAGTTTAAGGCAGCTCCTTAGGTTCCTGTGTTCCTGGTTTGTATGTAAGAACATAGGAAGAGCCTTGCAGGATCAGGCCAAAGGGGGCCCATCCGGTCCACCATCCTGTTCTCACAGTAGCCAACCAGATGCACCAATGGGAAGCACGCAAGCAGGACCTGGACGCCAACAGCACTCTCCCCACTTGTGCTCCCCAGCGACTCATGTTCATGCTGCCTTCAACAGTGAACACAGCCATTGTGGACGGCAGGCATTCATAGCCTTATCCTCCGTGTACAATGGGAAGCTGTGGTTAACTGCAGCTGACTGCCATAGGGAGAAGTGAAATGGCAGGAAAGGGGCTGTGGGTGGGTGGATCAAGCTCAAGCTGAATAAGCCAGGATTCGACCATGCAAATGGGCCATTATCTTGGAAAGTTTACCTACTGCAGGGCAAAGTTTTGAGATTTCTCTTTGCCGCCTCTTCTTCTGATAGAGTCTGCCAGATAGACTGACTAGTACCGCCTTTCCCAACTAGTGGGCCACCAGATGTTGTTGGACCACAATTCCCATCTTTCCTGACCATTGGCAATGCTGGCTGAGGCTGATGGGAGTTGTGGTCCAACAGCATCTGGTGGCCCACTAGTTGGGAAAGGCTGGACTAGTACTTGGAGCTCTACCTGCAAGTCTCCTACCTCAGCAACTTTTCCTTACATTTTTGATCAGCAATCAAAGCTGCATATATATATATATATATATATATATATATATATATATATATATATATATATATATGTGCACGAACATGCGTGCACACACCAATGGGCTAAGCAATTTGAGCAAGGATCTCGGCTTTCATCAAGATATCGGTTCAGATGCTATGTGAATGAACAACTCACACAGAGGAAGAGACTTCTTACTTTAACATTAGAAAAATCACTCCTCCAACTCCTGGCACAAATCTGTCTCTCCTCAGTATTATACAGCCACGAGAATAATTCCAAGCTATGCAGGAAGTGGATTGGACTGTGAAAGACCAACCCAAATTGTTTGCATTTTGACAAATTTGTAGGGCAGTATGATCTCAGAGAGGAGGTCAGGTCTCCTGCTCCCCTGGTGCATTCACTGTAGCTGCCCAAATTCCCTGCTTTTTAAAGTTTGATAGAAATATCTGTGGGCTATGGGTACATTCTTAAACCACAAGGTTTTTTGCCTATTAGTGAATTATTAATTGATCTTGGCTGCAATCCAATGCACACTTACCTGGGAGTAAGTGCCATTGAACCCATTGTAGTTTACCTCTGAGCAGACATGTATTGGATTGCAGCCTTACTACAATCATCAGTGGCCATGGCACTTTGCAGAGTGCAAGAGGATAGGTCCCTGCCCTGACAAGCTTACAATCAAGAATCAAACCAGGGGAAACAACAGAGGAATGTGGAAGCAAGGGTAAATTAACTGATACACATTTTGGCTTGGCTGTAAGTTAAGTGGCAATGGAACATGCACCTCTGGGATAGTATTTTGTTTTTAGTAATATATGCATTTTAATGTACATATTACCCTAGTATATGCATTTTTGTACCCATTACTTGGCTGGAGAGCTGCACTGCAATATTTGGAGTAGTATTCATTTTGAAGGATGGCGGTGTTTCTGTTCACATATTCTTTTGGGAAGTGTGAATTAGGTGGATTTGCCTTTAAATGTGAACTGCAATGAATTGCCGAACGAACTCCTTAATTGCTGGCTATCAGACACAGCCATTCTCTTGCATGCCAAGTAACAAAGCGTGCAAAATGCTAAATACCACTGCATGTAAACCTGACAAATATTGACTATTGAAATGAAAGGTGATTGTAAGATTTGAATTTCAAATGTTTGATTAATATTCCAATATTCAGAAAATGTGTAGGGAATGTTAACAGTAAATATCCCAAAGAAGACTTTTTGGGAGCAAACTCATTTCAGGCTGTAAACACACTCGTCTCCAGATCAAAGTGTTTCTATTAGCCACACCTGGAGGGGGAACATTGATCTGCTGAACAGTTGCAAAATCTGTGTGGACCGGACTTTTTTTTAAAAAAAAATGCACTCAAGCTGATCTTACCAGGTTTTACAGTAAAAAGGGGTGGGGTTTGACTAGCATCATGTGCCCCCATTTTCAGAAGACAGAAGTGGAGTCACACTGGAACTGGTAGAACAGGGAGTGTGTTTCTACCCTCTATTCTGTTTTGGAGGTCCTTAGCTTTATTGTACCTGTCAATTTACCTGCAGCTAGAGTCAACATTCGACAGCTCCTACTGACATTGTGGAATAAAGAAATGGGGGGGTATACAGTCCTCTAGATGTTGTTGGACTCCAACTCTCATTCCCCCAACCAGCATGGCCACCAGCTTGGACGGTTTTAAAAGAAGATTAGACAAATTCATGGAGGACAGGGCTATCAATGGCTACTAGCCGTGATGGCTGTGCTGTGCCACCCTAGTCAGAGGCAGCATGCTTCTGAAAACCAGTTGCCGGAAGCCTCAGGAGGGGAGAGTGTTCTTGCACTCGGGTCCTGCTTGCGGGCTTTCCCCAGGCACCTGGTTGGCCACTGTGAGAACAGGATGCTGGACTAGATGGGCCACTGGCCTGATCCAGCAGGCTCTTCTTATGTTCTTATGTTCTTATGATGGGAGTTGTAGTTCAAAAACATCCAGAGGGCCACAAGTTCCCCATCCCTGATACACAGAATTCTGTAAATTAAGCATCCAGCAAATTCACAACCAGTGGTTTGGTCAGTAATGCAGAGATGTCTCCTCCTGCCATCCTAACTCTTCTCCCATAATAAATCAACCTCCCTCCCCTAGTTTATATTTTCTCCCCCAATTTAGAAGACTCAGATTGGCTTCAGAAGGAATAGGAAGGGTCCTACAGCCCATATGCAGGAAGCAGAGCACCTGATAGAGCTGGGTTTCCCAGGGAAAATACTCTTGGGAATGCAGGAAGACCATCTGGAATACTTACTTGGCTGTATGAAGAGGCTTCCAGCCACGACAATGATCAGAAGTGCCTTCATTGTTGATCAATGAACCTGTCACACAGGGAATGGGACATCCTCTCCTCTTAAGGTTGCCTTATATGCCCTGAAAAGTAACTGTTGGACCATGTGAGTCTGGGTGAATCGTCTCCAACTCCAGGCAACACCAATGGGTTTCTTTACACAGCACCATCAGTATTGTGAGACATCAACGTCCTTCTACCAAATCTGCTCTTTGAACAGGTGCTTGGGTCCTCCCACCACTGCCTAATCCACCTTTAGGCAAGTAGCAGAACATAGCAGATAAGGAATGAGGTGGGCATCATTTTTGTGAATGGTCCTCTCCCTCCCCAAACAGGGTGGGTGAGATTTCTCCTGCTCAGATGTTAAAATGATGACCTTCATGCAGAGCTTGGAAAAGTTACTTTTTTGAACTACAACTCCTACCAGCCCAATCCAGTGGCCATGCTGGCTGGGGCTGATGGGAATTGTAGTTTATTGTAGTTAATTGTGCCTTCATGTTATTCACCCAAACCTGCTTAACTTGGTCCATTGGGTTCAATGTAAGTCAATTTTGAGCCACTGAATTCAATCTCTTCTGATTATGGTGGGACTAGAGAAGTCCCCAGGGCATCAAAGTCATCCTGGATTAAGCTTTATCTACACGTGAAAGCTATTTCCCCACCCTGCTTTTTTAAAAATTTGTTGTTATATGCCTTCAAGTTGATTTTGAAACCTTTAAATAATGGAAACTCCACAGCCTCCTTGCTAATATGTTTCAATCAGCAGCCAAAAGACCCACAGAAAGAGCCATCCAGGCCCAGGAGAAAGAGCCAGGATTGTGTGTTTGCCATGATTCTGCATGAAAACAGAAAAGCCACAAGATTTGGGCAGCAGAGGCCTGTGATGCCCATGCATATGTTGTACAGTAATTATGGTGTCAGTTTTGTAGGGTAAATGTGGTAAGTAGAGTGAGTGAGGGGGGGAGTACATGGGTTGGAATGCTGGGGAATGCTGAGTTGTGATTGGCTGAGCATCTGGGTGGTTGAAGGTATAAATGAGAGAATGACAAATAGGTGAAGGTTGGTTCTGGGTTTTGGAGGGGTGGATTTGTGTTTAGGCGGGTAGTGAGGCAGGGTTTAGGACTAAGATTTGTAAGAGAAAACTATTATATGTAACCACACGCATGTTGACTGAACTTAAAGTAATCTTGTTTATTCCTTGTGTTAATAAATAAATAGTTTTGGTTTAACAACACACCTGATCCTGGGCTGGGATATTACAGGCCAGAAGGGTGGGCAGAGCAAATACCAAAGCTGGGAACAGCATCAATGGTAGCAACGAGGAAGGGATAGCGTAACAGCAGCAGGTATCCAAAGCAACCCAGGGCTGTCATTTTTAAAGGCGGGAAGATACAGGGGGATTGTGGCCTACAAGTGCACCGAGACACTACGTAGCAATCTGAGGAGGAGACTAAGGCACACTCTCAGGGCAGTATTGTGTTACAGAGTGTCAGGTGGTGGTGCCTAGTAGTGGGATCATGAGAGACCTGTGCTGGGGCCAGAGGGAGAGATCCATGACGAGACCAGACCCAGAGTAGGGGTCTGACAAGGCCAACTGCTGGAATGACAATTTTCAGGGTTGTTGCTTTTTAAGATTTATTTATTAAAGAAAGCAAGTTTCTAGCACTTAAGGTTGTGGAGATATGGTTGGAAGTGTTTGTTTAGTGAAAGAAACAAGAGCTACTCAATAAGAACATGGGTGGTGAGAGTTCTTAGGAGACCCCCTACTCCCTTCACAGAGCTACACTACCCAGAGTTCCCTGGGAAGAGGCATTGCTTGTTAAACCACTCTGAGAATTGAAGGTCTGTGAGGAGAATAGGGGTCTCCCAGCAACTCTCAGCACCCTGAACAAATGACAGTTCCCAAGATTCTTTGGGGGAAACCGTCACTATTTAACGTGGTGTGTGGCACAGCTCTAAATGTATAGTGCAGATGGAGCCTATGTTTGTAACAGAGCCCTGGGAAGTTGGTAGTATTACAGATGGGGTGGGGGTGGGGGCTGTGCCTTTGTGAGCTCATAGATGAGGTAACATTTGAACTGGGGACTTCCTAACTCACATTCAGCCATGGAGGTGGCTTAGAAGAGCAACAAAGGAGAAACAGGAAAGCATGTTCTGCAAGAAGCTGCCTTCCTTTAGTTAACCAGAGAAGCTTTTCCTAGCCCTGATTCTAGAACTGGAGGAGAAGAGGCTCAACCGGGGGCTACCAGCATAGAAAAGCAAGGGCCCTGCCACTGAACTATGGCCGAACCTGGGCGACTTACTGGACACACATTTGATGGCTTGCCTGTCTCCCAGTGGAGGGTCCTTCCTGGGCTCTGAGTCCATTGGCTCAGCAGCCTGTTGGGCTCTGGCATCAGTGATGGATGTGGCGTCATAAATACTGCCCCCTGGATCATCAGCGAGCCAAGGCATGCGTCTCATCAGTGATGCAGGAAAGATGGGTCTGGGCCACCTTTTAACTTTGGGTGAGTGTGAATAATTGGTGACATGGAGATTTAGTCATCCCCAGTGGCATCGTTTTTGGAAACTCGGAGATTAAATTTCTCTCCTCTTTTCACAATTTAAGAATTAAGAAGAGAGACGTTCAGAGTGAGGTGGGTTTTCCTGTCACCCTGAAGGGAGAACTTATACTGCCCCGCAAGAGAGATGGGTAAAGCTATTTGCTTGTTTCAATCTGTTTGATTTGTTTTCTTTTTCAAGGCATTTGATTAAATTGGAAATACTAGTCTTTGTTCTTACTGCTCCTTACTTTAGCTTAGCTTTGTTTTCTGAAGGAGTTGTTAATCCATTTCTTACTTTTTGGATTTGTTTTTATGGACTCTGTAATTTGTGTATAATCTTTTCCCCCCGGTGTATTTTTAATTGTTTATTTAATTGTTCCCTGCTCTAGAATTGAAATATGAAGAGCAGGTTAATAACAACAAAAACAGCAATAATAAATACATCTGTGGGATTTCTGCCTTTCTTGGATCTCAAAGGGTTGAACTCTATCATATTTGCATCTAAAGCTGCTCTCTGCAGAGTTGGACCACTGATGTCTCTAAGTCAGTCTTGTCTACCCTAACTGGCAGGTAGGTGCCATTCAGGTCCTGGCCTGGGACTGTCAGCAGGCAATGAATGTGGTCGCTTCCCAATATATATGAAGTTAGCCTCTTATTGAGCCTAATCTCCAAATCTTGGTCTGGGATATTATTTGTCCAGTCCAGTTACCTCTGATCCACTTAGCTGGAGATACCAAGGACTAAACTTATGACATTCTGCATTCAAAGCATGTACTCTTCCAGTGAGTACATAGGGGAAGGGTTGTAGTTCAATGATAGAGGGCTCATCTACATGGGAGCATTTTTTCCTATCAAATATACTGCTTTTACCTTCATTCTTTATTTGCACCATCAGCAGTTTCTGCTCAGTGGTAGTGCCAATCGGTTTTTCCCATTCACACAAGTAGGCACTCTTCTGGGAAGGATTAGTCTAATGGTTCCCTTGTGGCCCCACCCTCTAATTATACATTTCTACTCCCTCTGGTTGCTAGGCAACCAAGCATGCTCAGTCTGTTCTACCAGCTGCAGTAGGTTCCTTAAAAACAACAACTTGGAAGTGCAAGTATCTGTTTTTTCCCTGTCTATGGTTGGTAGGATACAGCTGAAATACAAATCTTTGTTGGAGCAGTGTTATGCTTTTGTGCACAAGCTAGGGCAAAAAGAAAATAAAGGCACCATTTCAGCAACATAAAAAAAGCCAGCAGAATGGAGGAGAGCAGCCAGAAGTTGCTTGTCAGCCCACAGGAAACAAAATGAAAGAAGGGAGGAGGAGACGGTGTGGAGAGGGGAACGATTGACACACCCACCTAAAAGCATCAGAGCAAAGTCTCTGCAACCGCTAGAGAAACAGTGGACATGTTTTTTCCTCCACTTTTCATGTTATCAGCGGATTGGGTTAGTACGGATTTATTGGGGGAAAACTGCATGATAGCTTCTGTTTGCCGGTAACGTCATGTGAACCATGCAAATTTGAGGAAGATGTGAGTAGCATCAAACACACAAGATGGCTAAGATGGCGGCCTAGGTGGAGGAGCTGTGTTTGGAGCTCCGCCGTTTATCTATTTTTAACATCAATTAACATTTTATTCTTAACATCTTTTAACACCGTGTGGGTTTTCAGGCGAGTATGTTGGCGGGTGAATGCTTTTTTGGTGTTACCCATTTCTCCTTTGCCCTGGTAAACTTGGAGTAGCGATTGCGTTGTGGACGGAGACGGTTGGATCCGGATTTGGGAGACGCAGAAATCGAAGCTGGGGATGAGTGAGGCCTCTTACCTTCTCTGCTGCTGTCGTTGCTGCGTTGCGCTGTGCTTCCTGCTGCGGCCTGTGCCTTTGCTGCCGTTGTTGCGGCTGTGCTCTCTGCCGAGGCTTGTGTGGGTCCTGCCTGTTGTCGTCTGCTGGCGTCGCCTCTGCTGCTTCTGTCGTTGCCGTCCCTGTGTTCTCTGTTGCCGCTTCTGTCGTCGCTGCCGCTGGGCTCCGCTTTCTTCCTCATTGCGGCTTGGGCCGCTTTGCCGCTCGTTGGGACTGCGGTTGGTCGTTGCTGGGCGGCTTGTTTCCTCTCTGCCGCCGTTATAGCCTGCGGTGCTTTTTCTGCTGCTTTACTGCTGCTGCTAATACTACGCTCTGCCCTCTGTTGTGGCTTGTGCTCCGTTGCTGCTGCGGCTTCTTTTCCCACTGCAGTTGGTGTTCTCTTTCGCCGCTGTTGCGGCCTGTGTGCTTCCATCTTTGCCGTTGCGGTTCACGCTTTCATCGGTGGCCCATGCCTCCTCGCCACCACCATCATCTGGACCTTCCAAGGGTGGCGTTTTTCGTGGGAAGAAGAGGGATTTTGGAGCTGGCGTCTGCGTGCACAGAGTGCGGGATTATGTTTGGCGTGTTGGTCTGAATTGGATGAGTGGCTGTTTATATGAGTGTGTGTTGTGAGTGACTGTGTATGTTTGTATATATAAGTTGTTTGCATATATAAGTGTTTGTATATATGAGCTTATTATGTGCCTCGGAAAGAGGTTTTTCCATCAAGTGGGGGGACTTGAGGGAGCCCCAATTACTGTAGTGACGGGCAGAGGGAAGTATGGCGCTGTGAGAAGGACGTGCCAGGTAAGGGGAACGAGGCCCAGACATGTAGTGGCCTTGTTCCGGTCCTTCTCACACCCGCAGGGATGTTGGTTGTCCTCTCAGCCAACTCTCAGATCTCCAGTTGCTGCTCCTAAATGCCAGATCGGTACATAATAAAACCTCCCTTGTCCACGATTTGATTGTGGACGAGGCAGCCGATCTGGAATGTATAACCGAGACCTGGGTGGTTGAGCAGGGAGGAGTTAGTCTCTCCCAGCTCTGCCTACCGGGGTACTTGGTCCAGCATCATGGTAGATCTGAGGGTCGGGGAGGTGGGGTTGCTGTGGTCTGTAAGAGTTCCATCTCACTCACCAAGCACCATGTCCATGCAGTTACTGGCCTGGAGTGTTTGCACCTTGTGCTGGGCCAGAGGGACAGGCTGGGAATCCTTTTGGTGTACCGTCCACCTTGCTGCCCAATGGCTTCCCTAACTGAGCTGACGGAAGTGGTCTCGGAGGTATTGCTGAGATCCCCCAGACTATTAGTACTGGGGGACGTCAACATCCATGCCGAGGCTACTTTGTCTGGGGCGGCTCAGGACTTCATGGCAGCCATGACAACCATGGGGCTGTCTCAATATGTTAGTGGTCCAACACATGTGTCGGGGCACACTCTAGACCTTATCTTTGCTACTGGACATGGGGATAGTAATCTGGATGTGGGAATCTTACATCTTTCCCTTTGTCATGGACAGATCATTGCTTGCTGAAGTTTAGACTTTCAGTAGCCTTTTCCCTCTGCAAGGGTGGGGGACCTATTAAATTGGTCCGCCCCCGGAGACTAATGAATCCTGAAGGTTTTCAAAGGGCTCTGGGGTTTTTTTCCGGCTGATAGGACTGGCGCTCCTGTTGAAGCCCTGGCTGATCTGTGGAATGCGGAGATGGCCCGGGCTGTTGACACGATCACTCCTGCGTGCCCTCTCCTATGTAGAGCCCATACAGCTCCTTGGTACACACCAGAGCTGAGAGCGATGAAACAAAATAGGAGGTGGCTTGAGCGGAGATGGAGACGAACTCCCGACGAATGCAATCATGCGCTGGTTAGCGCTTTTACCAAGCTGTATGTAGGAGCGGTGAGGGCGACGAAAAAACATTTTGCTGCCACTATTAAGTCATCTCTGTGCCGCCCAGTGGAGCTTTTTAGAGTTGTCCGAGGGCTACTCCATTCTGGCCTTCAGGACACGGTAGAATCATCAGTGGCCTGCTGTAATGAGTTTGCTGAGCACTTCCAGCGTAAGATCTCATGCATCCGCCGGGACTTAGACTCCCAATTTATAGCGGCTGATCCTAATGAGGTGTCCGGAGCACAGTCTTGTCATGTTTTATTGGATGAGTTCCAGTTGGTTCAGCTCGAGGACGTGGACAAGGTGCTTGGACAGGTACGTGCAACCACTTCGGTACTGGATCCTTGCCCCTCCTGGCTAATAAAAACTAGCAGGGATGGAACAGTTGGCTGGGCCAAGGAAGTGATAAACGCCTCTTTACGAGAGGGAGTGGTCCCTGGCTGTCTGAAAGAGGCAGTGATGAGACCACTTCTGAAAAAACCTTCCTTGGACCCAGAAAATTTCAACAGCTACAGACCAGTAGCGAATGTTCCATTCCTGGGCAAGATCTTGGAACGAGTGGTTGCTGGCCAGCTCCAGGCGGTATTGGATGAAACTGATTATCTAGATCCATTTCAATCGGGTTTTAGGCCCGGTTTTGGCACTGAGACGGCCTTGGTCGCCCTGTATGATGACCTATGTTGTGAGAGGGACAGAGGGAGTGTAACTCTGTTGATTCTCCTTGATCTCTCAGCGGCTTTTGATACCATCGACCATGGTATCCTTCTGGAGAGGCTCGCGGAGTTGGGAGTTGGAGGTACTGCTTGGCAGTGGTTCCGCTCCTACTTAGCGGGCCGTCTCCAGAAGGTAGTGCTTGGGGGACATTGTTCGACACCGTGGGCTCTCCAATGTGGGGTCCCGCAGGGGTCGGTTTTGTCTCCCATGCTTTTCAACATCTACATGAAGCCGTTGGGTGCGGTCATCAGGAGTTTTGGAGTGCGTTGTCATCAGTATGCTGATGACACGTAGCTCTACTTTTCCTTTTCATCCTCTTCAGGTGAGGCTGTCGATGTGTTGAACCGTTGCCTGGCCGCGACAATGGATTGGATGAGAGCTAACAAACTGAGGCTCAATCCTGACAAGACTGAGATGCTGTTGGTGGATGGTTTCTCTGATCCGATGGTGGATATATACCCTGTCCTGGATGGGGTTACACTCCCCCTAAAGGAGCAGGTTCGTAGTCTGGGAGTCTTTTTAGACTCTTCCCTTTCACTCGAGGCTCAAGTAGCCTCAGTGGCACGGAATGCGTTCTACCAACTTCGGTTGGTAGCCCAGCTACGTCCCTATTTGAGCAAGGAGGACCTTACATCAGTTGTACATGCTCTGGTAACCTTGCGTTTGGATTACTGCAACGCGCTCTACATAGGGCTGCCTTTGAAGACAGTTCAGAAGCTACAGCTAGTGCAAAATGCGGCGGCCAGATTGTTAACAAGGACCAAGCGGTCTGAGCACATAACACCTGTTCTGGCTCGCTTGCACTGGCTTCCAATATGT
The DNA here is from genome assembly GCF_030035675.1 of Rhineura floridana. Classification (NCBI taxonomy): domain Eukaryota; kingdom Metazoa; phylum Chordata; class Lepidosauria; order Squamata; family Rhineuridae; genus Rhineura; species Rhineura floridana. Next base: position 318,325,119 of record NC_084480.1, on the reverse strand, counting down.
TTCCGGGCCAGATTCAAAGTGTTGGTGTTGACCTATAAAGCCTTATACGACGCAGGACCACGATACTTGTCGGAACGCCTCTCCCAATACGAACCGGCCCGTACTCTACGTTCTTCTACGAAGGCCCTCCTCCGGGTTCCGACTCACAGAGAGGCCCGGAGGGTGATGACAAGATCTAGGGCCTTCTTAGTGGTGGCCCCCGAACTCTGGAACAGTCTCCCCGAGGAGGTGTGCTTGGCGCCGACATTGTTATCCTTTCGGCGCCAAGTTAAAACCTTCCTCTTTTCCGAGGCATTCTCATTTTCATTTTAATTTAAGCTAACTTAATTTTAAATCTGTTGCAATTGATTTTAGATTGTTTTATTTTTATATGTCCTTGTTGTATTACTGCGTATTTTATTGTATTTCTTGTGTTCACCGCCCAGAGAGCTATTGCTAGTCGGGCGGTATAAAAGTCTAATAAATAATAATAATAATAATAAATGCAGTAAACTGCAGTGTAGATGAGACTGCTTTCCATGTAGAAGATTCCAGGTTCAACATCGACATCTCCAACTTGGACTGAGAAAGACTCCCTGCCTGAAACTCTGGAGAACTGATGCCAGTTGATGTAGACAGTACTGAGCTAGATAGATCAGCAGTCTGACTTTTTATAACTCAGCTTCTGATGTTCCATGCACTGGTGGCTGGTGCCCATTTGGACCGGTGGAGCGGAAGGCAGGGAGACCAACAGGAGCTGGAGCCAGAGCCAATGGCAGGCAGAGCCAACTAATTTTAGTTTGTCCCTATCCTTCTCCCTGAGTTCTGAGTTCTACAAGGGCAACACTGAGACGAAGGAAGAGGAGGAGGAGGAGGAGGAGGCTGACTGGCAGGGCCAACTCACTGTAAGTAAGAAGGGCAGACTCAGGTTGGTGGGGCAATTCCCCATTTGCCTTGATAGAGCAGGGTCTACTGTTCCCATGTAAACAAGATCTCAACTATACCTTATTTGCCTCTGGCATAACAGAGCCTGTCTAGTGGTTGCTATACTTACAGCACATCTTCATCCCTACTGCCTTATAGTATTGTTGCATTTGACTGGTGAGGCCCTCTTAGTGGTGCTGCAGACAATACTGGCATCAGCCAGAGGCAGGGCCTTCTCTGTGGTGGAGCCCCTTACTTCGGACCAATTCTCCACTAAACTGAGGCAGGTGCCTTCACTGATGACATTTTGGTGGCTCCTTAAATGTAGGTACCAGGGCCTTTGCTGGTGCTTAGTTCCAATATGTCATTCATTTTATCCCCTCCCCCCCGTTGTTCAGCTGTGTTTGCATCATATTGTACTTTTATTGACCTTTTATGTGTTGCGCACCACCTCGAGACTGTTATAAAAATCTCTTCATGAACAAAGAAAGTGCGTAGTGATGGTAGAAGAGCCCCCATCCAGCCCTGGCCTGAGGCTTGTAGTGCCCTGCAGTTCTTGAAAAAAGTCCACTGCTTCCATGGTCCACGCTTGCCCAGCAACTTCACCAGCCTCTTTTGGGTTGTGGTACTTTGGTGCAAAGGCTCAGCTGCTTGATTGCCTCTGGAGTGGCATCTTTTCAACTTGTCACTTAGTCAATGAACATCAGCAGCTGATAATGTTAATAATCCTGTGGTGAAAAGCTTCAGCTGCTGATTTCGCCATACTGAGCTGATGTGGAAAGCAATCGGGACAGACCAGACCAGGCTCCTATGGTTATCCTATGGTAGGGCATGCACAAAAGGTCATTCCATATCTCCTAAGCAAAACTGCAAGTCCAGGCAGGGACATCTTTGTCGGAGTGTGGAATTGGGCCTACGTGACGCTATGCTGCAAAGACATAAATAACCAGAAACCTTGTCTGGTTGAAAAGAAGCAGTGTGGGTGGCAAGCAATTATCCCTTTGGCCGAATTCAGACCCTGTAAGGGTAGAAACACATTCACTGTTCTGTCAGTTCCAGTGCATCTCCACCTCTTTTTTCTGAAAGCGGGTCACATGATGCTAGTCAAACCTCGCCACTATCTACTGTAAAATCTGGTAGGAGCAGCTCGAGCTTTTTTTTAAAATTCAGCTTCAAAGAAATTTTGCAACTGATCAGCAGATAAACCTGTTCCCACTCCAGGTTGGCTAATGGAAACACTTTGCTCTGGCGACAAGTGTGTTCACAGCCTAAGTCAGGGGTGGGAAACATTTGGTCCTCTGGATGTTTTTGGGCTACAACTCCCATCAGCCTTAAGTGTTGGCCATGCTGGCGGGAGGTTGATGGGAGGTGTAGTTCAGCAACACCTGGAAGGCCAAAGGTTCTTCACCACTGCCATGTGGTCTCGGTTTCCAACCCCAGAGGAGAAAAATCCCACTCAGGACCCAAACAAACTCACAGATTTTCTCCCAAAATCTCACACCAAAGAGGGTTCCTGGAATCCATTGACATCAGCCATCTTTGGGGCTACCATCTTTCTCCAACACAGGGTTTCCAGTGCTTGAATTAAAAAAACAAAACACCAAGCCGCTTGTGCTGGGCCACAGAACATATCCCCTGTAAGGTTCTAGTGGGTTCAGGGTTGTGCCACAGATGCATGTGATACACAGGAACATAAAAGCTGCCTTATACTGAGTGAGACCACTGGTCCTTCTAGCTTAGTATTGTCTACACTGACTGGCAACGGCTCTCCAGGGTTTCAGGCAGGAGTCTCTCCCAACCCCACCTGGTGGTGCCAGGGATTGAACCTGGGATCTTGTATTTGCAAGGCAGATGCTCCACCACTGAGCTACAGCCAAGACACACAGCGTGGAAGAATTTGGCTACTCAGAGGTAGAGTTAGGATGGAATCCAGAAGGTATGGAGAAGTGCCAAGGATGAATCAGAGAGCAATAAGGAAGGAGGATACCCAACATGGTTGCTTGGCATGGTCAGAACTTGCCAGAATCTGGAGTATAATAACTTTTCAGTTTCCATCGCCAATATTGGTGGTTACGTGAAAACAGGTAGGACCAATAAAATATTGGCTGGCCGCTGGCCATCATTCCAGCAAAATTAGTCCCTAAACAGAGGAATGCAACAGGTCACTCTTACATGGCCCCACCAGCTTTGATGAGGCATTGAGATGCTGAGGTCGAGTTTCTTCTGAGCCTCCACTGAGGTCCTGGGTTCATCAAGGCTGGAACTCCAAGGCTGGCTTTTGGGATTCCTCCACCCGTATCTTCTCACAGTCGCCCAGGCTGTGTAACACTCTCTAGGACCTACATCCTTGTTCAAAACAACACAACATACACATAAGACAGCTGCTTTTCTAGAATGTTCCATGTTCTTAGCTGCTGCACTGACACCAGCTCAGCAGGTTTCTATGGTGACAGGCCTATCATTGTGTCCTCAGATTCAGCCATAGGGCCAGATGCTTCAAGTCCTCCAATTAATCACAGGCTGCCCTTCCTATTTTGGGAAATTTGGGGGATGCCGTTGTAAATATTTTCCTACTGCTGGCGAAATGTGCTCTCACCACACCATAAATGGCCGTTTAGCAGGTGGATGCTGCTGAATGGGTTTTAATTTCATCCTTTCTGTTTTAAATATAACCAGATCCATTGTGAGATGAAATGTAATACACTATTAAGCACTCTTAAAGAGAGAGATGCAAAGTGCTGCTCAACAAAATAGAATTTATTTACAATATTTGATGTTTGCGGGTTCATCTTCTTCCTGCCCCCCTGCCCAGTTTTTGCCCTTCTTTTCTTTCCACAGTTTTTAATATTGCATCTGCTTTAGAAGCTACTGCAAAGCAGGCTATTGTATAGTTAAATATTTTTATACAGCAGGGAAGAACTTGAGGAAAATGTGTAATATTTGGAGAGGGAGCTCCCTGGTGCGGTGGGACTGGTATTATACAAAAGTGTTCCAATTTTCACCTCAGAAATTTTAGAGTACAGTAGGGGAACCTGTGGCCCTCCAGAGGTTGCACGCTGAAGCACATTTAAAGCATTATCACACCTCTTTAAACACTCATGGCTTTCCCCAAAGAATCCTGGGAACTGTAGTTTGTTAAGAGTGCTGAGAGTTGTAAGGAGATCACTATTCCCCTCACAGAGCTACAATTCCCAAAATTCCTCAGGAAGAGGGGTTGATCATTAAACCTCTCGGGGAATTGTACCCTGGTGAAGAGAATGGGGGTTTCAGAACCCTTAACAAACCACAGTTCCCAGGATCCTTTGGGGAAAGCCATGACTAAGTGATATAATAGTGCTTTAAATGCATGGTGCTAATGTGACCTCTGTCAGAGAGTCGCAATGCTGGGAACGGAGAGTACTGAGCGAGCTTATGTGTGTGTTTGAATCTTTGCTAAAGATCATACCTTCTCTGCAAATTAGTCAGACAGAGACTTTAAGCTTTAAAATAAGAAATAACTATTTTATTCTGGAAGTACATGCTTGATAGGAAAGAGTTCTGTATCTAGCTAACTAGCTAAGTTGGAGCTGCAAACACTGAGCCCAGTGCTTGCCCTCATGCTTTGGAGGAGAGGGAGAGACAAAGGAATATGTCTGCTCCCCTCTCAAGAGAAAGAAAATTAAGAAGGAGGGAAGGAACTGTGATCAACATCCTTTGCATATCAGTCTAGCAGGATGGAAGAGACAGCAGGAAATCAAAGGACAGGTATAGCCTAGCAACCAAGAGGTCTCCTCTCTAGCTACCCTTTTTAACCCCATGCAGCCTCAACCCACAAGTTGAACCTCATGCATTCCAACAACCTCAGAGTCTGGCAGGCAACTGGGGCAGGAATAGAGATGCCTTTTGTGGGATGGAGCTCTGATTCCATGAGCTAGTTCATGAGCGGATTCCATGGGCTAGTTCACACCACATAATAACTGCAACTCCATTGATCACTGCTATGCTGTTGTAAAGTGATTTCTTTTGATTTTAGAGTCATCCTACTTGTTGCTTATTAATTTGACCTATTGTTAAGTGTGATTTTGAATTTGTTTTTGGCCTTGTACATCATCCAGACAAGTCACTGGGCAGCTGATAAATCCAAATAAATAAATAAACCGTCAATAGAGCCACTGGTGCAGACCAAACTGCACAAACAGAACTTAAGAACATAAGAACATAAGAACAGCCTGCTGGATCAGGCCAGTGGCCCATCTAGTCCAGCATCCTGTTCTCACAGTGGCCAACCAGGTGCCTGGGGGAAGCCCGCAAGCAGGACCCGAGTGCAAGAACACTCTCCCCTCCTGAGGCTTCCGGCAACTGGTTTTCAGAAGCATGCTGCCTCTGACTAGGGTGGTAGAGCACAGCCATCACGGCTAGTAGCCATTGATAGCCCTGTCCTCCATGAATTTGTCTAATTTTCTTTTAAAGCTGTCTAAGCTGGTGGCCATTACTGCATCTTGTGGGAGCAAATTCCATAGTTTAACTATGCGCTGAGTAAAGAAGTACTTTCTTTTGTCTGTCCTGAATCTTCCAACATTCAGCTTCTTTGAATGTCCACGAGTTCTAGTATTATGAGAGAGGGAGAAGAACTTTTCTCTATCCACTTTCTCAATGCCATGCATAATTTTATACACTTCTATCATGTCTCCTCTGACCCGCCTTTTCTCTAAACTAAAAAGCCCCAAATGCTGCAACCTTTCCTCGTAAGGGAGTCGCTCCATCCCCTTGATCATTCTGGTTGCCCTCTTCTGAACCTTTTCCAACTCTATCATATCCTTTTTGAGATGAGGCGACCAGAACTGTACACAGTATTCCAAATGCGGCCGCACCATAGATTTATACAACGGCATTATGATATCGGCTGTTTTATTTTCAATACCTTTCCTAATTATCGCTAGCATGGAATTTGCCTTTTTCACAGCTGCCGCACACTGGGTCGACATCTTCATCGTGCTGTCCACTACAACCCTGAGGTCTCTCTCCTGGTCGGTCACCGCCAGTTCAGACCCCATGAGCGTATATGTGAAATTAAGATTTTTTGCTCCAATATGCATAATTTTACACTTGTTTATATTGAATTGCATTTGCCATTTTTCTGCCCATTCACTCAGTTTGGAGAGGTCTTTTTGGAGCTCTTTGCAATCCCTTTTTGTTTTAACAACCCTGAACAATTTAGTGTCGTCAGCAAACTTTGCCACTTCACTGCTCACTCCTAATTCTAGGTCATTAATGAACAAGTTGAAAAGTACAGGTCCCAATACCGATCCTTGAGGGACTCCACTTTCTACAGCCCTCCATTGGGAGAACTGTCCGTTTATTCCTACTCTCTGCTTTCTGCTTCTTAACCAATTCCTTATCCACAGGAGGACCTCTCCTCTTATTCCATGACTGCTAAGCTTCCTCAGAAGCCTTTGGTGAGGTACCTTGTCAAACGCTTTTTGAAAGTCTAAGTACACTATGTCCACTGGATCACCTCTATCTATATGCTTGTTGACACTCTCAAAGAATTCTAATAGGTTACTGAGACAGGACTTTCCCTTGCAGAAGCTATGCTGGCTCTGCTTCAGCAAGGCTTGTTCTTCTATGTGCTTAGTTAATCTAGCTTTAATAATACTTTCTACCAGTTTTCCAGGGACAGAAGTTGAGCTAACTGGCCTGTAATTTCCGGGATCCCCTCTGGATCCCTTTTTGAAGATTGGCGTTACATTTGCCACTTTCCAGTCCTCAGGCACGGATGAGGACCCGAGGGACAAGTTACATATTTTAGTTAGCAGATCAGCAATTTCACATTTGAGTTCTTTGAGAACTCTCGGGTGGATGCCATCCGATCCCGGTGATTTGTCAGTTTTTATATTGTCCATTAAGCTTAGAACTTCCTCTCTCGTTACCACTATTTGTCTCAGTTCCTCAGAATCCCTTCCTGCAAATGTTAGTTCAGGTTCAGGGATCTGCCCTATATCTTCCACTGTGAAGACAAATGCAAAGAATTCATTTAGCTTCTCTGCAATCTCCTTATCGTTCTTTAGTACACCTTTGACTCCCTTATCATCCAAGGGTCCAATTGTCTCCCTAGATGGTCTCCTGCTTTGAATGTATTTATAGAATTTTTTGTTGTTGGTTTTTATGTTCTTAGCAATGTGCTCCTCAAATTTATTTATTTATTTATTTATTAAATTTATATACCGCCCGACTAGCAATAGCTCTCTGGGCGGTGAACATAAAATAGCATAAAAATACAATGAATAACAAAATAATACTAAAATACAATCAACAATCCAATACAATAAACATTTTTAAAAGTAAATCTTTTTTAGCATCCCTTATTGTCTTCTTGCATTTATTTTGCCAATAAGATTTTTCCAATCTTCTCCAGTGTGGAGCGTTTCAGAGAAGTCTTCTCACTCAGTCAGCTGCCAGACATTGACTCATCCCAATATGAACCTACCTGGACCCTTAGATCTTCTTCTGCGTCCCTTGTCCAGGTGCCCCCTCTGAGGGAAGCTCAGAGTATGTGACAAGGGAGAGGGCTTTTTCAGTGGTGGGCCCCCATCTGCGGAAGGCACTCCACAAATCTGCTTGGTGCCTTTGTTGACATCTTTTTGGCACCAGGTAAAAGATTTAACTTCCCCCCCCCAGGCTGTTGATAGACAAAGATGGTACTGTGCATTGTTGTTGTTGTTGTTGTTGTTAATAATAATAATAATAAATTTATGTCCTGCCCTTCCTCCGAGTAGGAGGCCAGGGTGGCAGTTTTTAGGGTGATGCCAAACCTTCCTGTGGCCCTTATGGGGGTTGTTGCTTCATTGTTTTGTTTTTATGGTATGACATATGAGTTTGTGTTTTTAACAGTGTTGTAAATTGCTTGGAGACTTTTGGGTAATAAGCGACTAACAAATCTAATTAATAATAATAATAATAATAATAATAATAATAATGAAGAAGAACAGAAGAAACAATTTTAATGCTACCACTACTAAATAATAATGGCACAATTTTAATGCTACCACTAGTAAATAATAATAATAATAATAATAATAATAATAATAATAATAATGACACAATTTTAATGCTACCACTAGTAAATAATAATAATAATAATAATAATAATAATAATAATAATAATGACACAATTTTAATGCTACCACTAGTAAATAATAATAATAATAATAATAATAATAATAATAATAATTAATGAACAGAGATATCATGTGATATTCATGCATGCATGAATCAGCCCTATGAATGATCCTGTCATTTCTGATATTGGGCTTCTCCAGATGAATTAATTACAGCTTTCATCCTGATTTGCTTGCACGAAGTTTACACAGTGGTTAGATTATGTCACTGTGCTTTATTGAACATTCATTCTGAGCATTTGTTGTTTATGGGGCAGTTATATGACAGTGAGCATTCATCTTGATCCGCTGGCGGGGTGCTTACACACTTACCCATTAATCATGCATTCATCCATCCCACACTTTTCAATGCATTTCCCCATCACTTTCCAAACCTCAAAAACTCCAGTTTTTTTTTTTAAGTAGATTTGTGGCACTAGGGCAACAGAGTGCTTTAATCCAGTTTAACTGCGCAAAGCTAAACTTCCAGTAGGGCTCAAATCCCTCCCGCTGTCTGGAGGCACCCACCACCCACAATATATGGAATAAAGAAAGGGACAGTATAATAATTCCTTGAGTCCTCAAGATGGCACCCTTGCACTGTTAAAACCCTAGGAGGCTGCACTATTGCAGTTAGGTACAGAGACCTCTATAGCTCTCACTCTCTCCCTCCCCCTCCCCCTTCCCATTCTTTCTAATTCCTAGTATGCTCAGCTGAGTAGAACATACGTTTGTCTCCACTCCTTCTCAGGGTCAGGCTCTTCTACAAATCACTCTGGTTTAAGGTTCTGTTGTGCTTTACATCAGACCTGTGTTTTGAGAAGCGCAACATTTCACTTGTGCCGGTTGATACTCAGCGTGGATGTGTGCGCTCACATGTTCATCATGAACATGCATCTGGGACCACTGTTGTTGACTGACAGTGCCTTATTTAGAAGAATCTGGGAGCTGAAGACAAAGATTTCCAAAGATGTAACAGGATTGATTTATTAGAATTAAAATATATAAGATAGGTATTTGTCTGGTGCCCAGGGCTGATCCAAAACATTTGGCTGCCTAACGCAAAAGGAGTGCAGACTCCTATCTAGGGATGGGCAAATCTGTCAATTTCAGTTTTTCTCAGTGTGTCATTTTGCCACTCTTCAATGCTCCACATTTCCACATCAATTTGTGATATCCTTTCCTTTTTTTAACATCCTCATGAGAATTCATCAGCATTTTAGTGTGAATATATCCTAATGTACACATGTTTATTTTCAGTTCTGCCTTATATACACGTTTTTCAAATGTAATTCAATTTCCCCTAGTATAATGAATTTTCGTATGTTGTTTTTCCTCTAATATAAGCATTTTTGTACACATTGGTTGGAGAACTGAATTGCAAAATCTGGACTGGAGAAGTGCAGGGATGGCTGTTCTTCAGTTCATATATTGTTTCAAAAAGTGCAAATTAGGTAGAGTCACCTTTAAATGTGAACAGAATTTAATTGCTCATCTATTCCTACTCCTGTGTCATGACTATGATGGATTTCTTATACTGTCACAGGTTCAATCTAATTTTTCCTGCTTGATTTGGGAAGGCTCATTATGACACACTTTGAGAGCCCTTTGATTTGGTGACTTTTGATCTTAAAACCCATTATTTTTAGATTCACACCTTGCTCTGCTCTCGTGTGGTGGCAATCATCCTGCTGTCAAGCAGGACGGGAGGAGGATGCAGGATTGGCACTTTCCCCAAAGGTGGTGCTATGGCACTTTCCCTTGCATCTCACAGCCCTTCTATACCAGCTGCAACCCAGAATGGCAAAATGGTTTACTTAAAGCCCCGGCAGCAACAGCGCATCAAAAAGGCATTTGACATTTTTTGCTGTTTTGCTAATTAGCTGCACTCTTTTCACTTGCCAAAAGAAAGGAAGGAAAAATCTGTGTGCAGGATCTCAGCCAGCCTCTGCTTGTGGTGCATCCGTGATCTTTGTGGCTGCCTTTTTTAAAAAAGTACTTTCCTACTTGAAAGCACATATGTTAGCTTTAAGAAAACATAAACGAAAGGTGTATGGCAGCCTCCCCTCACCTGGTGCCTTCCAGATGTTTTGTACTACAACTCCCACCAGCCAGGAGCAGTGATGACTGGTGCCCATGGGCACTGGTGGGGCAGAAGGCAGGTAGGCCCAACAGGAGGTGGAGCCAGAGCCAATAGCAGGTAGGCAATTAGTTCTAGCTTTGTCAGCATCACATCCTGTGCCCCATTAAGTTCTACTATGGCTACACTGATACTGAGAGGGAGGAGGAAGGTGACAGGCAACATAGGGCCCATCCATTGAACGTGTCAAGGATTATCAATACCTCGGCACAGTCATTAACCAAAATGGAGACAACAGTCAAGAAATCAGAAGAAGGCTAGCACTGGGGAGGGCAGCTGTGAGAGAACTTAGAAAAGGTCCTCAAATGGAAAGATGTATCACTGAACACCAAAGTCAGGATCATTCAGACCATGGTATTCCCGATCTCTATGTATGGATGTGAAAGTTGGACAGTAAAAAAAGCAGATAAGAGAAAAATCAACTCATTTGAAATGTGGTGTTGGAGGAGAGCTTTGTGCATACCATGGACAGCGAAAAAGACAAATAATTGGGTGTTAGAACAAATTAAACCAGAACTGTCACTAGAAGCTAAAATGATGAAACTGAGGTTATCCTACTTTGGACACATCATGAGAAGACATGATTCACTAGAAAAGACAATAATGCTGGGAAAAACAGAAGGGAGTAGAAAAAGAAGAAGGCCAAACAAGAGATGGATTAATTCCATAAAGGAAGCCACAGACCTGAACTTAGAAGATCTGAACAGGTTGGTTCATGACAGATGCTCTTGGACCTAGGCCACTGATTCATATGGTTGCCATAAGTCATAATCGACTTGAAGGCACATAACAACAACAACAAAACCATACCTAACTGCAAAATCCACGTTTTCCATATTCGGTTGGTGGCCTTGAGATCCATACATGTCTTATTTTTGATTGGATTATTGTGAAAACCCAGTTATCAAGCATTCATACGTGTGGGTTTTTTTGGTCTAAATTGCTTTAGTCACTCCCCTTAAGTCCACCTCTTTTCAGTGATTGGTTCATAATGGTCGTTTGCTCTTCATGCCCTTTTCAAGAAGACCGCAGAAAAGTATATCTTTTCATTCCCACGCATGCACAGGTTTGTGGATGTGCTATTGGGTGGGAAGAAGGCAGGGGGCTTGGCATATGATGGAGGAACGCCTATGGACTGCCTATTGCAGAAAGTCTGCGGCATTGCGTCTGAGCACATGGACATTAATGCGATTGATTATTGATACAGGAAAACATACTGGGTTTTTGGTGGTATTTCTAATGCGGACTTGTGAACCCAAAAATCTGTACCAGCTTGCAGCGTCATATGAACAACAGTGAATTAGTGAGGACACAAAGCCATAACATTGCAGATTATACAGTCAGATGGATGGGCCCTTAGTTGTAAATTGGAAGGCAGGCAGGTGGTGGATGGTTGACGCAGACAGAGGTTGGAGGGGCACTGCCCCACTTGTCCTAATGGGCCAGCCTCCCCTGCTCAAAATTAATAATGTCAGGGTTGGCAGGTACAGTACCTCTCACCCATCAAATGCCTGGGTGAACAGGCATGGTTCCCTCCCACAATTCCTTGTGAATGCTAAGAATGAGGGAGAAAGATGCACTTCACTAAGGAAGAGCATTCCATAAATGGGGAACCCCACACTGAGATGGCCCTGCCGTGGGTCAGCAGCAACTGGGTGGCCCCCAGCAGCACCATCACCCACAGGGTCTGCTACCCTGTCAGTCTTAAGGCCCAAGACTTATGGCCAAGTACTTGAGTCCCAAGTGAGTTTTCAGTAGGAAGACAGAGTTCAAAGCCTCTGGAGGGCATCACGTTGGGGAAGGCTGGCCTCCAACCATATAATGCACAGTCAGTACAAAGAAGAAAAAAATATTTGAAAGGATTTGTGTCACTGCGCTTCAGTTCTGTATTACCTGTTATGAACATTCAGTGAAACAATTTTGCTTCTCATGCATTTCAGTGGTACATGGACTGCCTTCAAGTCGATCCCAACTTATGGGGAGCCTCTGAACAGGGTTTTCATGGTAACTGGCATTCAGAGGTGGTTTACCATTGCCTTCCTCTGTGGCTGAGAGGCAGTGACTGGCCCAAGGTCACCCAGTGAGCTTCATGGCTGTGTGGGGATTCAAACCCTGGTCTCCCAGGTCATAGTCCAGCACCTTAACCACTACACCACACTGGTACATATACTGTTAAAGCGGATTATTAGCGTAAGCCAAAGTTTACTTCCACTATTGTGTTTGCAAGAGCCCATGTTCTTTGCACAGGGAAGCCAAAAGAGCCTATTTATTTATTTATTTATTAAATGTATTAGTTGCCCATCTGGCTGGTTATCCAGCCACTCTGGGCGACGTACAACATAAAAACATACAAATTACATTAAAACATTAAAAAAAACTCAAACAATAGTGGGGGGAAAAAAACCCTAACCCACCCCAAATGCCTGCACATCATTAAAAAGCAACAACAACAACTATCAGAACATGTACCATGTACAATGTGTACAATACAGTAGCTAGATATGAAATAAGGCAATTCCCACATCGTATCATAACAGTTATCAGAAAACCAAAACAAAGCAAAGCAGTAAGAGCAAAGAATCTTCCATGGTCTTCTTCTCCAAGGCAACCCCAAGGCGACGCCAAGTGCGACGCTAAGTGTGCACTCAGTGTCTCACTTTGTGTGATGCCGTGGCGCTGCCTCAGGCAGCCACTCTCCTTCATATACCTGGAACAGAGAAAAAACAGGATGGCAGAGTTGCAGAGTAAGTGGCCAGAAGAAGTTGGAATGGAAATGGGCTGCCTTCAAGTTGATCCCAACTTATGGCAACCCTATGAATAGGGATTTCATGGTAAGCGGTATCCGGAGGGGGTTTCCCATCATGTCCCTCTGAGGCTAGTCCTCCCCAGCTGGCTAGGGCCTTCTCAGCTTGCCACAGCAGCACAAGCCAGCCCCTTCCTGTCTGCAACTGCCAGGGTGCAACTGGGCTCCTTGGCACTATACAGCTTGCCCACGGCTGAGCCGCTCCCTGTGGGGTGATCTTTAGCTGGCCCTTGACACGCAGGAGACACGAGCGAGGATTTGAACTCACAGACTCTGGACTCCCAGCCAGGCTCTCCTCCCCACTGGTTAGGGTGCCAGCCAGACTAGATGCTGGGTAGCTCTGAATTAGTTGCTGCGATGGCATCATCCTGTCATGTCAGTGCATGAGGCTTCTGCACACCTGGCATGGCCTCAAGCACTGGAGAATCGTCATTTCAGATCTGTAGCAGCATTAGCCAGATTCCACTGGGGTGAAGACAGACATCAGCGTGATATGGTGTGATATGAGCCCACACTGAAATGAACCAAAGTTCTTGAGCACTCTGCCAGATCAAGACTTTTAACTGATTGATTGTATTTCTTATCTGCCCTTCACTAGAAAGTCCCAGAGCAAATTACTGCATTATAAAACCACAATTGAAACAGTAAAAGAACAGCTCCACCCACACCCCCGAAATCAATAATCCATACAACACTTTACAGGGAGGACCCCAAAATCAGTTCTTCAGTTTTCAAAGTCCAGGATAAAGCAGTTCAGCAACTAATAAAGCTGCAAAGAGATGGTGCAAGATGCGCCTTTGTGGGGAGGGAGTTCCACATTCTTGGGGCCCTCACCAAAAAGATCCTCTTACAAGCAGCCCCCTTCCCTGAACCTCTGGGAATAGTCGAACCACCAGGAGGGCCTCATCCTTCACTGATCTTAATTAGCATTAGATCTTAGTTGTGCTAGATCTGAGCTCTTCAGTCTTGTCAGGATCCACCTTCAGTCCCAACCTGTAATGTAGGAGAAATGGTTTAAATTATTTTCTGTACATGTCCTTCTTTACTGTTTGTGAACAAAGGAGGAAATCAGGTTTAACAGTTGAGTAGAGAGGAGGAAATTTCAGCAGGTGTAGTTTAGGAACACAGGAAACTCTGCATTATACCTGCTCTATTTGTCCGTTTAGGCCAGAAGAGTCTACTCTGACTGACAGTGGCTCTGCAAAGGTTCCAGTAGAGGCGCATCCGATCACGTGCAGGTTCCAGTAGAGGCCCATCCGATCACGTGCTAGCTGACCCCTTTAACTGGTGTCTGAGACTGACAGGAGTAGTAGTCCAAAATATCTGGAAAGCACCAGTCTGGGGAAAGCTGCCTTCAGCAATATCTAGTCAGAGCCTTGTGGTGTTTCCAAATTGCCACTGTTTTCAGGTGGGATTGTGTTATATACTGAATAAATTCAGGTTGCACAATTAGAGCTGATTTGATGCTCTTGCAAAACAAACTTGGTTCCCTCCAAAATCAGACTTTTTGCAATACAGAAAGTGATGGGGAAATGCCTTGGAAAGTGTGGGTAACAATTGCTTGAATAACCTCCCCACAAACAAATCAGACTGAATGCTAGATAAACAGCTGATGTCATCTATCCCACCTTCAAACGCTGTGCAAACAAATCATGATGAATGTTCAATAAACAGATCATCTAGAAGTGACCTTGAACTTGACAGAGGGCTGTTAATAGCTGAAGGTATTCAAGTGATGCTTCTATGGAAGCTCTTTGTTAGGCGAGCTCTCTTCAGACTTTGGAATAGCTAAGAAATACCTGAAAGGGGGGCATGTCTTACTCCCCCTGTTGCTAGCTAAGAATATAATGCAGACTTGGGGCTCATCTACATGGTGGTTTAGTGTGTATTTGATGCTACTCACATCTCCTTTAAATCTGTAAATTTTAAAAGATGTTAGACTGACAGGCACGCAGGAGAGAGCTTTTTCAGCTGTGGTCCCCGAGCTTTGGAATACCCTACCCCAAGAAGTGCGCTCTGCTCCCTTCCTGTTGGTTTTCTGGAGACTTCTGAAAATGATCTTATTCCAGAGAGCCTTTGGGAGGGACTGAAGGTAGAGCCTGATACTGATTTTATACCTTCTACATTAAATTTTACCTTTGTAGTCCCTTTAGTACCACTCCCTATATATATGTATGTGTGTGTGTGTGTGTATTGTATTTTATGTATTTTAATTGTATTTTAATGTTTTTGTGATTTTACTGTTTACAATTTTATTATGTATGTGTTTGATTTTATTTTTGTAAGCCGCCCTGAGTGCCCTATTATAGGGTAGAAGGATGGGAAAGAAATATTTTTAAATAAATAAATAAATACATGTACATTTACATTTAAATTTTGTAAATTGTAAACTTTAAATTTGTATAGTTCACATGATATTATCAGCAAACAGAAGCTATCATGCAGTTTCCCCCCTGTAAATCCATACTAACTCAATCTGCTGATAATACAAAAAATGGAGAGAGAAAAAGTGGAGAAAAAAAGTCTCCACTCTGTTTCTCTAGTGGTTGCAGACGCTTTGCTCTGATGCTTTTAGGTGGGTGTGTCAATCGTTCCTCTCTGCCTCTCCATATCTCCTCCTTCCTTCTTTCATTTTGTTTCCTGTGGGCTGCTCTCCTCCATTCTGCTGGCTTTTTTATGTTTCTGCAAATGGTGCCTTTATTTTCTTTCCCCCCTAACTTGTGCTCCAACAAAGATTTGTATTTCAGCAGTATCCTACTAACTATAGCCAGGAAAAACACAGATATTTGCACTTCTGGGTTTTTTTAAAACCAGCCTATTGCAGCTGGTAGAACAGACTGCATGCTCGGTCATCTAGCAACCAGAGGGAGTGAAAATGTATAATTTGAGGGTGGGGCCACATGGAAACAGTGAGACTAATCCTTCCCAGAGGAATGCCTACCTATGTGAATGGGAAAAACAGATTGTCAGCTACCATTGAGCAGGAACTGCAGATGGTGCAAATCAATAATGAAGGTAAAAGGTATTTGCTACGAAGAAATGTTCCCATGTAGATGAGCCCTAGGTCTTTGCATGAGAGACACTGGGAGTGACAATCAAGATAGCTGAGAGCTTGCTCTGGGAGCATTTTGAGAGGCTCACTGATCTGATGTGTAACAGTGGATTTGGGGGTGCCTCCAGATGGTCACTATTTTGGGGGAGGGATTCAAGCACATACTGGAAATTTAGATTTGTGCAGCTAAAGTGGAGTAAAGAGGTCTGTTGACCTAGTAGAACAAATTCACTTTAAAAAAGAATCAGGAACCCTCTAGTCATCCTTTTTATGATGATTTGAGCTCATGATGTGGTCACATGTTATCCCTCTTTCAGTAATGTTTGTGCCTGCAAAGGGTTTGGAGCAGTCACACTATTTCATTTCCAGTCAGTGCAAATCCTGTAACTTCCTACTGAAATCTTATTTTTTTTTAATATGCCACAAAGGTTCTGGTTTATTTTTGTCCCACTTTTGTTGTGCAATGCCCCCTCCGGACAGCAATCATGTGGTAGCATTGGAGAAGCATTGCAGAACAAACTAATGCAGAATACATCCACCACTCATGCACTGTTGTTGTGTCAAGAAGATCTTGCAGAATACACCCAGAATAAAAACTCCAGTCTGGAAGTGCCCTCAGATTTTTGCAGTTTGGAAAGTGACTGGCAAATGCTTTTAAAAGTGTGGGATGAAAAAACGATTAATGGGAAGATGTGTAAACACCCTGCAAATAAACCAGGATAAGTTCGGGACTAATGTGTATGACCACACTGCAAACAAATCTGAATGAATGCTGAACTAAGATGAGATATTCCCTAAGTTCTGCACAAGCTTTGTGTAAGCAAATCAGGATGAATGGTGAATAAATGGATCGTCTGGAGGGGCCCTAGACCCTTCGTGGCGCAGAGTGGTAAGCGGCGGTAACGCAGCCGAAGCTCTGCCCACGGCTGGAGTTCGATTCCAACGGAAGGAGGAAGTCGAATCTCTGGTAAAAGGGGTCAAGGTCCACTCGGCCTTCCATCCATCCGTGGTTGGTAAAATGAGTACTCGGCATATGCTGGGGGGTAAAGAAAGGCCGGGGAAGGAACTGGCAATCCCAACCCATATATACGGTCTGCCTAGTAAACATCGCAAGACGTCACCCTAAGAGTCGGAAACGACTCACACTATAAGTGCGGGGACACCTTTACCTTTTTTACTGGAGGGGCCCTGGATTTGGCTGCCTGTTGGAGTACTAAACTGTGCCTTTCCATTGATGCTCAATCTGTATATTTTGTAAACAAACCCTCCAGGGACCTCCTCCCAAAGGAAACCAAAGCTGGGTAAATGCTGCACCCCAGGAATGTCTCTCCACTCAGAGAAGTGGAGCACCAGAGCAACAATATGAACAATTTGAAAATAATCAAGCTTTTCCTCCACCCCTCGTGGTGTCATTGATTTTCACAGGGAATATTTCCTAACCCATCCATCTGAGGCCTCCCAGCTATAAAAGAAAAGCAAATTATTGGATCCAAAGAGGCTGGATATGATCAATAACTGGGACCTTTGTTCAACTGATGCTTTAACACCAGGAAGCATATTGAATAACACTGCCAGGCAGGGGAGACATCTTATTGTGTTAATAACGTCTTATTGACAGGCGTGCAGGAAAGCAGGGCACCTTTTGCCTGTCAGTGACAGGTTTCAAGTTGGGCTGCCAAAATCCCAGGGTTTTTAGCACTGAAACCCACAATGCTGGTTTATGGGCCTCCCTGCCTTCTGATATGGTTGGTCATACCTCTGAACTGTCACACCAATTCAGACTATTGGTCCTGACAACGTCTGCAAGCAATGCAGGTGCTCTGGTACCAACTTAGGGACCTTCTTCAAAGGAGCTGCCTTGAACAGAGTCAGAACATTGGATCAGTATTCTCTGTTCCGATTGCCAGCAATCCACGCCAAGGACCTCTGCTCCAGAGTGCTGCTACATGAGGCCCTTTTAACTGTAGATGCTAAGTACTGGAACCAGGTTCTTCTGCATACAAAACATTTGTTCTGCCACTTTGCTATGCCCCCCGAAAGCTTTGAATGCATCAAACCCCCTTGTACTAGGATGGGTGAGTGGGTGGCTGGGGGTTTAAATGCCCTCCATACATTAAAATAGTGCAGCTGAATAAGCTAACCTTGCTCTTCCGACCATCGTTGCGCCCCTCCCAGTCAACAAATGAGAGAAGGGACCCTATGCATGCATACATGTGTGTGAAACTCCTCCACATTGTGATTAGATGTTCCATGTGCTCATGTTGGCACATGTGCCAGGCTTTCCAAATGTGCAGCCAAAGGGGGCATGGCTGGCATATGTATTGATGCAATCCTGCTGCCCCCACAACATTGCGAAGACTGAGTCAGTCTTTTGTTCCACCTTTCATGGCCCTGCTGGTCCTGTGTGGCAGTGATTCTTTAAAGGTCCACCACCTGATCCTGCCCCCCAATGCAGTTATGCTTACATGGATGAACATGTGGTAATGTTTGTAGCTGTGGCAGTCACAGATGTCAGGACTGGAGAAAGGGATTCTGAGAATCTAGATCAGTGGTTCTCAACCTTTATGAGCACGGGACCCCCTTTATAAACTGAATTTTTTTTGTGACCCCCCTCCCGCCAGGGAGGCAGGCTGGCTGCCAGGAAGGAAGGGGGAAAGCAGCCTTTCTTTGCAGGCTTGCTTCTTTTTGCTTCACAAAAAGCCCTCTCCTCTCATTCTAAGTAAGGGCGTTGCCAGTAGCGGCAGTGCAAGGAGACAGGAATCAGTGACAGTAATCCCTTCTTCTTCCTGGTAGCTCCACCGTCAGCCTCCTTTGGCATCTGCCATGTATTTTATAGGCAGATGCCTGCACTTAGTGCACCTGAAAGACGCTCTGGAGCTTCAGCAAAAGGCCTCCCCTCTCGTTTGGAGCAAGGGGGAGGCACCATCTGCAGCGGCAGTGGAAAGCAGACAGTGTAGAGGGAGTGAAGACTTTTTAAAAAAATTGATAAATAATTCATTTCTTTACTGTTCACGGCCCCCTCTGGATTACTTCGCAGCCCCCCTGGGGGTCCCGGCCCCCAGGTTGGGAACCACTGATCTAGATCATGGATAAGGAACCTCTGGGACTGATTGTGTCCACAAGGCCTCCCCATTCAGCTCATGAAGCTGTTTCATCCAAGCGACATCCGCCTGTCCTACACCTGTCATCATACATAACACCAGGCATAGGGCAGTTAAAGGGCAGGCTTGGATGAAAGAGGCTTTGCAAGCACCGCCATTCAGCTGGTCAGCGGTGCCTACAAAGCCCCACGTGTAGCACTTCCCAAGCACCAATAATCAGCTGATTGGGAAGCACTGCACACACTTTTTTTGCCCACATGGTTTGAGCTTCAGCTATGGGGCGGTATACAAATGTAAATAATAATAATAGTAATAATAATTTATTTATTTATTTTTTAAAACTTATATACCGCCCGACTAGCAATAGCTCTCTGGGCGGTGAACATAGATACAATAAAATACAATATAGTACAAAAACATCACAATAATAATAATAATAATAATAATAATAATAATAATAATAATAATAATAATAATAATAATAATAATTTAACACTGCACAGGGAAAAACAGGTCACCTGATGGCATTGTGACATCTGGTGATTGACAGATGGCTGGTACCACTTCACTTGTCAAACTTGGCCCATGACTGTGGGCAGAGATAAAGATCTGGCCTGCTGGCTAAATCCAGATCCACACCCCTGATCCAGATCATAGATTCTCCCTCTATGTGTGTGTGTGTTCTGATCTCCAAACGAAGAAAATATCTCATTGATGCTTTTCTGTGGACCTCTTCCCCCTAGATACAGTAGCTCCAGAACATCAGTGAGTCACAGTCATGACATTTGGCCCATGTCTATTGTGTATGACTGATTTCACGCCACATGGGCCATAGAGTTTTCCAAAGGCAAAACTTTTAAGGACTTTTTGGATTTGAGCACAATCACTTTTGCCCTGTTCTGGTTCTCCTGAGGGAACTTTGCCACTCACAAATTGCCCGTTTAAGTGTAATAAAACCAAACCTGTGTAAGCTATTATGTGTCAGAAATGCCTAATGCAGCAAGAAGAGAATATATATATATGAGAGAGGATGAAGTACTTGCAAATGGAGATATTCAAGCAAAGTTCTTTCTACTACACTTTATTTATATGCCACTGGTCAGCCCTAAAGGGGTTAACTGCACATTAAAAAAAAATATAACATAGCACACAATAAAATGTGAATATAAGAAGAGCTTGGCTGTGGTATGAGGCTAAAGGCCTCATCTAGTCCAGCATTCAGTTTCCCACAGTGGCCAACCAGATGTCTCAATAGGAAGCCCACAAGTGGGACCTGAGTGCAACAGGTTCTCAACAGGTCAGCAGAAAGAACAATGAGACAGCAAAGTTACAGCATGGAAGGACAAGAAGAAAACCTCTCCGGACTAGAGAGAGGGTCTAGTTGCAGAAGGTCCTGTCTTTATGCAAACGGGCTGCTCAGAATGTTCCATTTGATATCTTCCAATTTTTTTATAACTCTGTCCATAACTCCAACTCTCTAATGTATCACCAGGTGATACTATCACTATTTATAAGTTGCCTCTTGTCTTAAATTCTGTTCAGTCATTAATTGCCAGTGTTTGCATTTGGCCAGAGAGGGACAGAGACCCACCTTACCAGGGAAGGCATTCCACAAGGAAGAGACACTGAGAAGGACCTGCCACTCTTAACAACGGACAGTTCCCAGGATCCTTTGGGTGACACCATGACTGTTAAATTGTATGTAGATGCGACTCTGGAGGCATCTGGTCAGCTGCTGTGAGAACTGAGTGCTGGACTAGATGGACCGTTGGCCTGATCCAGCTACAGGGCTCTTCTGATGTTCTTCGGACTTCAATACTTCAAAACATTTCTTTTAAAAAAATGCAAAGATATTCGTAAGCCTCAATATGGAGAAGCAGATTATATCATGCAAGGTAAAGATGTGTGCGTTGCTGCAGGAACTAATGGGTGTCCCTCCTCCCACCTTTATCCGATCGGCACAGCATGGGCTCCGGCTGGGTCCCTGGGGACACCTTTGTGCTGATGGATTGTTCACTGAGTCAGCAAACAGGCTAAATGCAGGAAATGACAATATGATGTAGCAGAAGGGAAAAACTTATTACAGGGCAGCAGCGGGGAGGGGGAGGAGATGCATTGGCTTTCTCCATACTTTTGTGGAATGATTAACACTGTCCAGCAGGAAATGGTGGTTACCAGGATAAAGATGTCCCTACTGGCCTTTTAAGATTTGGGGGACAACCTGCATTCCCCCCCTTCAGTTGCCACAACCTGCATTCCCCCCTTCAGTTGCCACAACCTGCATTCCCCCCCTTCAGTTGCCACACACTCTGTGTTAAATTAATTCATAATCTCCTCCCACAAAGACCCAGGCACTCAGTGGGAACACAGGAAATGGCCTTAGGTGGCATTCACAGTGTAAATTTGAAAAAAAAAATGGAAATGGACTGCTTTCAAGTCGATTCCGACTTATGGCGACCCTACGAACGGTTTTCATGGTAAGCGGCATTCAGAGGGGGTTTACCATTGCCTTCCTCTGAGGCTGAGAGGCAGTGACTGGCCCAAGGTCACCCAGTGAGCTTCATGGCTGTGTGGGGATTCTAACCCTGGTCTCCCAGGCCGTAGTCCTAGGATAGGTAAAATTGGCCATGGGGGAGGATGGAGGGGAGGGGAAGGAGAAGGAGGACAGGGAAGGAAGGGATTGGAAGGGGATGGGGAAGGGAGGGTTGAAGGAAGGGAGAGGGAAGGGGCAAGAGGGGATAGGAGGGAGGAGGAGGGGAGGGCAGCGTTGATCATTTGCACACTTATTGAGTTCAGTGGGATTTACTCCTCTGCAGTCATGCTTGAAAATGGAAAAGGACTGCCTTCAAGTTGATCCCGACTTATGGTGACCCTATGAATAGGGTTTTCATGGTAAGCGGTATTCAGAGGGGGTTTACCATTGCCTTCCTCTGAGGCTGAGAGGTGGTGACTGGCCCAAGGTCACCCAGTGAGCTCCATGGCTGTGTGGGGATTCGAACCCTGGTCTCCCAGGTTGTATTTATTCTACTGTTATTCCACTTGAAACAGTCATGGCTTCTCTCAAAGAATCCTGGGAAGTGTAGTTGGTGAAGGGTGCTAAGAGTTGTTAGGAGACAGTTATTTTCCTCACAGAACTCCAGTTCCCAGAATTGTCTGGGAAGAGGGGCTGACTGTTAAACTTCTCTGGCCACTGGAGCTCTCTGAGGAGAACAGGAGTCTCCTAACAACTCTCAGCACCCTTCACAAACCACATTTCCCAAGATTCTTTGGGGGAAGCCATGACTGTTTCAAGTTGAATAATAGTGGAATAAGTGTATGAATATGGCCTTATACTGAGTCAGGCTCATCAGCATCTGGTTGGCCACTGTGAGAACAGGATGCTGCACTAGATGGACGACTGCCTAATCCAACATACTCCGCTTATGTTCTTAAGACCTGTGGTCCATCTAGTTCAGTATTATCTGACTGGGCACAGCTCTTGAGGATTTCAGACTGGGTCTCTTGGAGCCCTACTGGAGATGCTGGGAATTGGCTCTTTTGTCAAGAGCAGAGGATGTCCTCTGGAGTGTCCTCTGCTCTTCTCTGTAAACTGCTGTCCTCCCTACATCCTGAGGCAAGTAGATATGCAAGAGGAGATTGTTGTGAAAATCCCAAATGTCCATCTCTTAGCTGAATAGCGAGGACAGGAAACAATGCCAAGAGAGGTTGCAGAATCTGTGGTCTTGGACATTGTAAAGGAAATGTTGGACAGGCATCTGTCAAATAACTTCTCAACTGATCATGCTCACTAGCACACAGTGAACACCCAATGCCCACCCCAGTTATGATACACCCTGACTATTAGAAGGACTTTTGAATCCAGATGTCTGGCCACTTCTTTGTTCACATTAAAATTCTAGTCTTATCAGAACAGGTGGCTCTCCAGATGTCTTTGGACTCCATCAACCCTAGCCAGTATGGCTAATGGTCAGAATGATGGGAGTTGTAGGCCAGACAGGTTCCCCACATCTGGGATAGGCTCTTCTTTCTGTCACTCTGAGAGGGAAGGTCCCTTCAGCCCTGGATAGCTCCTTGGCAGTGCATGGTCACAAGGATTCATTGATGGCCCAGTCCAGTCAAGTGGATTCATCCCTGCCTCAAAATGAAGGACGGGATGGATGGTGAGGACAGGAAATAATGCCAAGAGAGGCTGAAGAATCTCTTGTCTTGGACAGTGTAAAGGAAATGTTGGATGGGCATCTGTCAAAGATGGTTTCATTACAGCAGGGGCGAGAGACTGGTGGCCTTGCATTGGTTTTGTTGTTGTTACATGCCTCCAAGTCAACTATGACTTATGGCGACCCTATGAATTAGTGACCTCCAGTAGCATTGGTTGTTGAACTGCAATTCCCATCAGCTCTGATCATTGGCCATGCTGACTGGGGCTGATGGGAGCTAGAGTCCAACAACATCTGGAGGGACACAGGTTCCCCACCCTGGTGCAGGATATCCTGCCTAAGACAGAGGGGTTAAATATAACATGTACTGGCCTCACTCTGGATACTCTGAGAACCGGTACTCTGCAGCAGTGTTCTTCAACCTTGGGTTCCTAGGTGTTTATTTATTTATTGCATTTGTATACCACCCCATAGCCGAAGCTCTCGGGGCTGTTTACAACAAATAAAAACGTTAAAAACAAATATACAAATTTAAAAACACATTCAATAAATGGGCTGGGGATTATGGGAGTTGTAGTCCAACAACAGCTGGGGACTAAGGTTGAAGAACACTGCTCTACAGTGTGATGGTGTCCACATCCAGTTTTATTGTTGTTGTTGTGTGCCTTCAAGTCGATTACGACTTATGACTACCCTATGAATCAGTGACCTCCAAGAGAATCTGTCATGAACCACCCTGTTCAGATCTTGTACGTTCAGGTCTGTGGCTTCCTTTATGGAATGAATCCATCTCTTGTTTGGCCTTCCTCTTTTTCTACTCCCTTCTGTTTTCCCCAGCATTATTGTCTTTTCTAGTGAATCATGTCTTCTCATGATGTGTCCAAAGTATGATAGCCTCAATTTCATCATTTTAGCTTCTAGTGACAGTTCTGGTTTAATTTGTTCTAACACCCAATTATTTTTTCACAGTGCATGGTATGCGCAAAGCTCTCCTCCAACACCACATTTCAAATGAGTTGATGAGTTGATACAGTTTAGACCTATGAAATCAATGCTTCAAGACAGACGAAGCTGGGCAGATTTCTTTGGGACAGGGAGGCATGAAACGCTGGGGGTGGGAATGGAAACCCAGCAACTGTACTTTTTTGGGACGTGAGGTAATTTAGGGCTCATGGGACCATTTCTTCATAGCAAATACATGGAATTTACCTCCATTATAGAGATTTATTTATTTATCTATTAAATTTCTTAGTCGCCCATCTGATTGGTTCTCCAGCCACTCTGGGTGACGTACAAATGAGCATATCAGTGCAATAAACCTTTGTTAGTTCCTGCTCAATGTTAGCTGCCAATCGGTGTTTCCCATTCACACAAGTAGGCATTCCTCTGGGAAGGATTAGTCTTGCTGTTTCCTTGTGGCCGCGCCCTCTAATTGTACATTTCTACTCCCTCTGGTTGCTAGGCAACTGAGCATGCTCAGTCTGTTCTACCAGCTGCAGTAGGTTCCTTTAAAAGACTCTGGAAGTACAAATATCTGTGTTTCCCCTGTCTATGGTTGGTAGGATACTGCTGAAATAGAGATATTTGTTTGAGCAGTGTTACACTTTTGTGCACAAGTTAGGGGGAAAAAAAATAAAGGCACTGTTTGCAGAAACATAAAAAAGGCCAGCAGAATGGAGGAGAGCAACCAGCGGTTGCTTGTCAGCCCAAAGGAAACAAAATGAAAGAAGGGAGGAGGACGTAGTGGGTTTGATTGACACACCCATCTAAAAACATCAGAGCAAAGCAACTGTAACCACTAGAAAAATGGAGCAGAGACTTTTTTTCCCTCCACTTTTCATATTATCAGCAGATTGGTTTACTATGGATTTACAGAGGGAAAACTGTGTGATAGCTTCTGTTTGCCGGTAATGTCATGTGAACCATGCAAATTTAAAGGAGATGTGAGTAGCACCAAACGCACAGTAAACCACCATGTAAATGAGCCCTTAATCTAACAGCCTGCCAACATGAAAGACATAAACACCTCCCACCCCAACACTCCTTGGCAATTAAACTTGTTCCCAAATGCTACACGGCAAATGGTTTCTTTTGCAATTACTGCAAAGGTATGTGAACGAAAACCCAGATGGTTCTTCCAAAGCTTGCAGGAAGTTCCAGTCCTTACGTGAGAGGAAATGAGGAGATGAAATATCCATGCCTCTTAAAAAACATTTACTTTGGGGGGGGTGCAAAGAGGCTGTTTTGCTGCAGTGAAAGAGATGATTTGGGAGGAAAGGCGGCCGGCAGGGGTGGGGGAAGGGAACGAACCACCATCCTTACCTAACAGGTTTCTTAACAGTGTGCTTAGACTAAAATTACAATCTTGCTCGCTCATTTCTTTTTCTTCTAAACAGAAGAATGGAACTGAAGGCCTCGCAGGCTATTATAATAAATCAAGAGCAGTTAGGCCCAGTGAGGTATTTACAAGGCGTGCATAATAGAGTTTTTTTGTCCGTGTGAAAGACAGCATAATTACCTAGCAGATCCAGGGCTTGAATTGGAAAGTGGGGAAGCATTTGGGGCAGTAACAGGAAGCATATTGGTACACTGATGCACATCAGAGAAATAGTATCCGTCTCCCACAAGGTTTCAGACGAAGCATCTAGCTCCTTGCCATTCTTACATCCGGTCAGCTGACAATCTGATGGGCTTGGAGATGACATAGAGATGTAGAAATGATGTCATTAGGCAGAAATAAATATGAAAGTCTCAGGCCATGCTGGTTTTGAGAGAGCTCAGATTTCATCATAATGAGGCTTCTTTTTCTAAGTCACCCATCATATTTCTCATCCAGGACAGCAATGAAGTGGTTTGGCTACTTTCAATCAAACTGGGGGTTTTGCCATTTCCCCTGATTCCAAATCTATACAAACTGCTTTGGGGCCATCAGCTCCGGATCAGCCCTTCTTGTGGGAGCGAATTCCATAGTTTAACTATGCACTGTGTGAAGAAGTACTTTCTTTTGTCTGTCCTGAATCTTCCAACGTTCAGCTTCATTGGATGTCCCCGAGGTGTAGCGTTTTGGGAGAAGGGGAAAAATTACTCTCTATCCACTTGCTCCACATCATGCTTAAATTTATACACCCCTTATCATGTCCCCGTTTACTTGCCTTTTTCTAAATTAAAATAACCACCACCACCAAATGTGATTTTTCCTTATAGTGGAGTTGCTCCATCCTCTTGATCATTTTGCTTGCCATTTTGGAACCTTTCCCACCTCTATAATACCCTTCTTGAGGTGAGGTGACCAGAACTGTACACAGTACTCCAAGGGCAGTCGCACCATAGATTTGCATAACGGCATTGAGATATTGGCAGGTTTATTCTGAAACCCCTTCCTAATCCTGGCTTGGTGTCAAGTCAACTCTCAGTCATTTAGTGCCACAGATTGAAAGATACAAAACTAGGATAATATGCTCGGGAAAGAGGGAGGTTTGAAACAGGACAGAGATAAGACGGCTGGAAATAGGTTCTGTGGAAATAGCTTGCTCCTCCTCTTCTGGTTCTTCCCTGTCAGATTTAATGCTTTCTTCTCGGAACCCTGAGGAACAGGGCACGCCCTGGAAGTTCAGTTGAAACCTGGAGATCTGCCCACCCTGCTTGGAGATACGGAGTCAAATAATGATTTATTTCAGTTTTCATTGCATTTATACCCCACCTTTTCTCCATGGTGCAATAAATGGCTTTCCCCCTCTCCTCACAACAACCCTG
Source organism: Rhineura floridana (assembly GCF_030035675.1). NCBI lineage: Eukaryota > Metazoa > Chordata > Lepidosauria > Squamata > Rhineuridae > Rhineura > Rhineura floridana. The sequence continues at coordinate 318,298,074 of NC_084480.1, read as the reverse complement.
TGAGGTAGGTTAGTCTGAGAGATAGTGACTGGCCCAAGGTCACGGAGTGAGCTTCATGGCTGAATGGGGATTTGAACCCTGCTCTCTCAGGCCCTAGCTCACCACTGTAACCGCTGTGCCACAAATGTGAGTCAGGTGGCAGGAGGAGGATGCAGAATGGACTGCATGACTTTGGACTGCAGATGAGGATCACATTTTTGAATGCTCCTCTAGGCTGAAAATAAGACAATTCCTGCAAGTGGAAAAGTAGCACATCAGGGAGGAGAATATGCTAGAGTCTATCTCCCTGATGTCCTAGATTGTTTTTTTACTTGCAGGGAGATTTTTTGTTTACAAGGCGTAAGCATTCAGAATGACATCCTCCGCCACTTTATCCAATTTGCATTCTACACCCTCATTCTACTACCTGGGTAGTCCCAGCCTGGGTGCAGAGGAAACACCATGAATAGAATGTCTAGGTCACCTCAGGCACTGTGATTTTTGGTGGTGTTGAACGTTGATAGGGATGGACAAATCTTTCAATTTTGGGTTTCTCATTTTTCACATCTTGAGTTCATGTCTCCACATATTCACATCCACTTGCAATGTTTTTTTTAAAAAAAGAAATCATGAAAATTCATTAGCATTTTAGTCCCTGATTGCTTGCTGTCTCTACTCTTACCATTGTCACACATGCGTGCACACACCATCCTCCTAACTCTCTCACTACCATTTCAGTTCCATTATGGGAATTGCATTCTGTGAGGAGTTCATGTTGTGCTCCTTGGCTGGGGTTAGGGGTCCTCTTCAGAGACCATTTGGGGCTGAAGCCAGATACAGATCAGGTGTTGTTCACTGACTGAGAATGAACAATGACATATGTGGTAGCCTTTCTGGCTGTTGTTATAGAGCTGGCACTCCAGGCTGGATTCAGCAAAAGGGAACGCAAGTGTATTTTTGAAACTCAGCATGTGAGAGAAAATGATGTGAGGAGGAGCAGATGCCCACTGTCTGCACATAGCTTGCTGCTCAGGTGTGCATATGTGCCTGTGTGGACCTGCATTTTTTTAAAAAAACCTTTCAAACGTCGCACAGGTGCTTCCACTTTTTAGTGCACTTCCCCATAGCATGTAGCACAGACTTGCATTATAAACAAGAGGCTTGTAGTACTGTATTCCATACAATGTGCCATATGAGCAGCAATTGCTTTTGCACAAAACTCCAGCGCAGTGCTGCCTCACAAGCGCAAGGGGCTGTGATGTGGATTTGGCTCGATGCTGGAGAGATGCCCAGGGAAGCCAAAATCAAGAACGCATTCTAGAATAGGGACATTTTTTTTGATAGCTTCAGGAAATAGAACCCAGGTCTGCCAATCTTCCAGGGTGGAACTTCCCTAGCCACACGTCGATGTGCTCCATTGTCAGGATTTACTATAGGATAGTCAAAGTACACAGTGAAAAAAGCAGATAAGAGAAAAATCAACTCATTTGAAATGTGGTGTTAGAGGAGCGCTTTGCGGATATCATGGACTGCGAAAAAGACCAATAATTGGGTGTTAGAACAAATTAAACCAGAACTATCACTAGAAGCCAAAATGATGAAACTGAGGTTATCATACTCTGGACACATAATGAGAAGACATGATTCATTAGAAAAGACAACGATGCTGGGAAAAACAGAAGGGAGTAGAAAAAGAGGAAGACCAAACAAGCAATGGATTGGTTCCATAAAGGAAGCCACAGACCTGAACTTACAAGATCTGAACAAGGTGGTCCATGACAGATTCTCTTGGAGGTCACTGATTCATAGGGTCGCCATAAGTCGTAATCGACTTGAAGACTCATAACAACAACAACAGTCAAAGCACGTGTGACATACTGTCTGCACACAACTGGTAATTGCAATGCAACCAAGAAGCATCTATTTAATGCCTGCTACCAGAAGGACAATGCACCACACCAGCTATCTATCTCCATTTTCTTATGACCCACTGCCATGGCACTGGTGGACCTGCTGAGACGATAAAGTGACTGAATTAGATCCCACATAGTTAAGGGAAGGACTTTTGTGTCCTGAGTGACTCCTTACAGATTTTGGCAGTAGTTGATTTGCCTGTGGCCTCATAAGGTTTATAACATTTATCTGTCCTTTGCAGGGGAGGGTTGTGAAGGAAGGGAACTGGCCAGCTCCTCCTCATCGCTTCTAAGTTCATTCCAACAGATGAAAGGGAAGTTGCTCCCTGTGAGCCTCCCTCATACACCTTCTCCACGTGACAATGAGAAATGTCAGGCAACGGATTCCCCCGCAACCGCTTGTTTGAACATTGTGCAAGATGTGTTGTGCTATAAGGTGGGTGAGGGGGGAAAACAAGAGAATTTTAAAAATGTAAATGCTGTTTCCTTTAAACAAAAATAAATAGGTTAAAGTTAAATAATCAGGACATGTTATTCTCTAAACTCAATCAATTCCTCTACCTGGAGTTAAAGGAGCCTTTCCCGTGTACATTTAAGAAAAAATTTGGTCATTTCTCAACGTGAATATTTAAACAAATGCAATTGCACTGAGCAGGGGGTTGGACTTGATGGCCTTATATGCCCCTTCCAACTCTACAATTTTATGATTCGGTGAAGCTTCTATCCAATGCTGCACGCACAGAATTCTGCTCATGCAACAGGATCCCCCCTTCTTTTGTTCTTCTTGCATGTCCTCAAAATCTGGTCCAGAGAAATTCTGAGTGGGAGTGGGAGACTGCAGGGAGAGGAAAGGAAGGGAAAGTGCCAGTGCACAAGTGCAACTCTGTTCTTGGAACCACTGTGCAGTTCTGGCCGCCTCGCCTAAAACAAAAAAGAAAGGGTAATGTAGAGCTGGAAAATGTTCTCAGAAAAGGCAACCAAATGATCACTCCTATGAGGAAACATTTGGGTCTTTTTAATTTAGAGAAAAGGCAAGTAAGAAGAGACATGATAGAGGTGTATACAATTACAGTATGCATGGCGTGCAGAACGTGGATAGAGAAAAGTATTTCTCCCTCTCGCATAACCCTAGAACTTGTGGACATCCAATGAAGCTGAATGCTGGAAGACTCAGGACAGACAAAAGGAAGCACTTCTTCACACAGTGCAGAGTTAAACTATGGAATTTGCTCCCTCAGCTTGGATGGTTTTCACATAGGATTAGACAGATTCATGGAGGGTAAGGCTATCAGTGGTTACTACTATTAATTGATTGATTAATTAATGGATTGATTGATTGATTGATTTATATCCCGCCGTTCCTCCCAGCAGGAGCTCAGGCCAGCAAACAAAAGCACTAAAACACTTTAAAACATCATAAAAACAGACTTTAAGATACATTAAAGCAAAACATCTTAAAATATATATATTGTTAAGAAGCTTTAAAAACATCTTAAAAAGCAATTCCAGTGCAGATGCAGACTGGGATAAGGTCTCTACTTAAAAGGCATGTTGAAAGAGGAAGGTCTTCGGTAGGCACTGAAAAGATAACAGAGATGGTGCCTGTCTAATATTTAAGGGGAGGGAATGATGGCTATTTTCTCCTTCCACTGTCAGAGGCAGTATGCTTCTGAATGCCAGTTGCTTGAGAACATGACCATGGAAGTGCTATTGTGTGGGGCATCAGTTTTGCCACTGTGGGAAACATGATGCTGGACTAGATGGGTCATAGAATCATAGAATAGTAGAGTTGGAAGGGGCCTATAAGGCCATCAAGTCCAACCCCCTGCGCAATGCAGGAATCCAAATCAAAGCATTCCCGACGGCTGTCCAGCTGCCTCTTGAATGCCTCCAGTGTGGGAGAGCCCACTACCTCTCTAGGTAATTGGTTCCATTGTCGTATGGCTCTAACAGTTAGGAGGTTTTTCCTGATGTCCAGTCGAAATCGCTTCCTGCAACTTGAGCCCATTATTCTGTGTCCTGCACTCTGGGACGACCGAGAAGAGATCCCGGTCCTCCTCTATGTGACAACCTTTCATATACTTCATGTCTTTGTTGTGATCCAGCAGGGCTTGTCTTACAGTATATTCTCAGATCTATACCATCGTTTTGAAAATGTATGAAGTAACATCAGCGGGAAACTTGATTTAATTCAGCGATATAAATTGGCTTTTTTCTTGCTGGATTTAAATCAGTGATTTAAATATCCATGTATTTAACCAAGATCTAGAGCGGGTGTGGGGAACCTTTGGCCCTCCAGATGTTCCTGAACTACAACTCTCATCATCCCTGGCCATTGGCATGCAGGAGGTCCTGGTTCAATCTCCAACATCTCTAGGAATACCTCCTGTCTGAAACTCTGGAGAGCAGCTTCCTGTCAGTGTAGACAGTACCAAGCTAGATGGACCAATGTTCTGCTCAGGATAATGCAGATTTCTCTGTGGGATTGGACATGGATACGGCCTCTTTGAATGTTACATTTCCACGAGCATGGAAGTTGGAGGCAGGCCAAGCTGCCGGGTGGGTGGCCACCTGGTTGGCCACTGTGAGAACAGGATGCTGGACTAGATGGGCCACTGGCCTGATCCAGCAGGCTCTTCTTATGTTCTTAAGGAGAGATGCATTCATGCTTCCTATTATAACCATGGGCCATTGAGGCAATGAACAGGTGACAGGAAGGCTTGGACAAAAAGGAAGGAACAGCTGAGAATTTGGGACAACTTGGGACCAAATGGGATACCTTTTTACTGCTTTTGTGGCTCTGTTCCATTCACAATTTCTTTTGTTTGATCTCTTCCCCTTTCTTTTCCTGCTCAGGATTGATTTTAATTGTTGAAACTGTCTCTGTGGGAGGTCGAGCTCCCCACTGTGATTGCCTGCGGTCGGGTAGGAGGGAAACATACCTAAGCAATCACTTACGCTGCATCACTTCAAAATCATCCTTTTATGAGAGGCTTCCTGTAAAATCAAAACTCAGGACTCTCCAAGCCTGAGGTTGGCTCAGATGATACCAGTTGCTGATCTGCCCCATACATGTGGGGGGAGTCAGAGGGTACCTTCTGTCCCCACTTGCAACACCTCCTTCATCCCAGAACATTCTCGCAGGGACATAATATTCTAATGGGGGTTTTGTGAACAGGTCCTGATTGCATGGTTAATATTCCTGGGGGGGGAATCGAGACATTGTGATCTAGCTCTTTCATGTGTTGCAGAAGGATCATTATTTGGGGGTGGGGAGGGAAGGGCTGTAGATCAGTGGTAGAGCACCTGCTTTGCATGCAGGAGGTCCTGGTTCAATCTCCAACATCTCTAGGTCGGACTGGAAATGCCTCCTGCATGAAACTCTGGCAGTCAGTGTAGACAACACCCAGCTAGATGGACCAATGATCTGACTCAGTATAAGGCAGATTTCTGTGTGGGATTGCACATGGATACGGCTTCTTTGAATCTTACATTTCCATGTACATGTGCACGGAAGTTGGAGGCAGGCCAAGCTGCCGGGTGGGTGGGAAGGAGAGATGTATTCCTGCTTCCTATCATACACATGTGCCAGGGGAGATATTGTCTGATTTGGCCCTTGGCAGTCGGAGTTATATTAGCCTGTCAAAGGATCCTTCTGATGGGTCATTGGGTGGGGGGAAACTCTCCTCCCATAGGCCTTTTGGAAGAGGAGGAGGAATGATCACCTGGAATTGGCAGCACAGACTTGATGAAGCATATAAACCAAGGATGGTTCGTCCCTGTAACGCTGAAGGAGGCCCAAACTTCATCTGAGGTCATTCAGTGGCATCACATGATATGTTCTGAAGCCAGAGCACCACTGGCTTCCAGGGTTCTGGCAGCCATCAGACCCTGCTAGGACTGTAAGGCCTTGGCTGGGCTTTGGAACAACTTATATTTCCAACTGGAGCTGTCCAAGGTCTGTAGGACCTAAGAAACTACCTTATACTGAGTCAGACCATTGGCCTGTCTAGGTCAGTGCTGGCTACACCAGCGGTTCCCAAACTCCCCCTGCCATTGACTGCTTGAAAATTGCTAAGGGTTGTTGTGGATCACTTAACTATTTTTCTGCCCGCTGTAGCAATTCTAATGTGCTGAGCTAAACGCGGTGTGATTTTTAAACCGTATTTTTGTTGCTTCTTTTCTCACATATTGTCTTTTATTGTATTCCATGGAGTTCAAATTGTAACACTACAAAATACAGTATAAGAAATAAAAGAAGCAACAAAAAGACAATGAAAATCAGTATGAATATTTAGGGCAATGGACGTGTACTTTCCCATGTTCTACCACAAATCCATAGACATGCCATGGACCACTTGAATGAAGCATGCAGAGCACTGGTGGACCACAGAACATAGTTTGCAAACCCCTTGTCTACACTGACCAGCAGTGGCTCATCCTGGAGATGCCGGGGATTGAACCTGGGACCTTTTGCATGCAAAGCAAATGCTCTACCACTGAGCTACGACCTCTTCCCTAAGCGAAACTGAATGACTGCCTGTAACCAGCTCTCTACAGTCTGAAGCATCCTCCTTTGTGCAACCCCATGCTCCTGTTGTTAACCCTCAGTTACCTTCAGCCTTCCCCATCACCCCATCAGCCTGGGTGGAACCAAATATTCTGTTAGGTCCAAGACATCTTGTGTGCTACACGAGTCTGGAAATCCAAATGGAATCTAATTAACATGGGGCACAATCCATTAGGAAATTCTCATGAGTAAGTCCCAAACCATGCAAGAACATTTCATAGTTCTTCACACATAACATATATGTTCTGTACATGGTTTTCTCCAACAGAAATCATATTTCAGTGGGAAAATCAGCCTGATTGCCACAGCTTTGGCCTTTAATATGAGCCTGCCTAGGCCCTGAGATCCTCAGGAGAGGCCCTTCTCTCAATACCTACGTCCTCACAAGCACGACTAGTGGGGACGCGAGATAGGGCCTTTTCGGTGGCTGCCCCGAGGCTTTGGAACTCCCTTCCTAGGGAAGCAAGAATGGCCCCCTCCTTGCAGTCCTTCCGTCGGCAAGCAAAGACTTTTTTATTTCAATAAGCCTTTGGAACTGAAAGCTGTTAAGGACAGGACTTGAAGGGTGCTGCATTGCTATTGTCTAATTGTATTATTTTAAACGGGGTTTGAATTATTTTAACTGTATGTATGAATGGTTTTAATACTGTAAATTGTTTAATGTGATTTTAATCTAGACTTTTGTATGTTTTTAATTATATGTGTGCTTTTATCTGGAAGCCGCCGTGAGTTCCAGTTTTGGAAAAAGGGCGGGGTAAAAATAATGATAATAAAAATAAAATAAAAAATAAATAAATAAATTTGAGGCTGAATGGGGCCTAGTTATTTGAGTGTTGTCAGTCTTGAGTATATACTTGTTGTTCTGATGCATATTGTTGTGTGGGTGTGCTTTGATTTGTACGCTGAACTATTGCATGCACGACACATTAATGAATTATGGAAATTAATTAAAATCACAATGCAAGTGGAAATCTCCTTGAAGGATTATCTAAAAGAGAGCCAATGGATTAGAACTGTTTGTTTGAAAGTGAATAGAAGTTAACGTTGGATAGAGCTACTTCTTCTTTTGTCTTAATGCATCATGCTGTTTGTAAAAAGTTTTTTTTTTATTAAACATCAACAATGATTATGGAAAAGATGAGATACTGTGATCGACTGGCAGGCAGAAAACCATTGTCCTGAATTAGTGATGGGCTAACTCTTTGAGTTAGGTGAGAACAAAAAAAATGATGCTCAATAGTAATGTGGGAAAAAAATGAAATTCAACTTTAATGACATATAAGAATGTTAAAATGTATTGTTGTTGTTATGTGCCTTCAAGTCGATTACGACTTATGGCGACCCTATGAATCAGCGACCTCCAAGAGAATCTGTCATGAACCACCCTGTTCAGATCTTGTAAGTTCAGGTCTGTGGCTTCCTTTATGGAATCAATCCATCTCTTGTTTGGCCTTCCTCTTTCCCTACTCCCTTCTGTTTTCCCCAGCATGATTGTCTTCTCTAGCGAATCAGGTCTGGGCACCACTGTTTGGAACAGAATACTTTCTGTACTTGGGAGCACACCATCGTGATTACCACTTGTGCACAGAAATTTCGTGGTTATGGGTTGTTAGCTCACCGCACCATCCAGACATGCTAGCCAAGTGGCTATTTTCTTTCTCTTTTTTTGGTGACAATTTGTATGTTAAAAATCTTTTGACATCTGAGGAAGGCTCACAGGGTTGAAACGTGTTTGGTCTTAGGCGTAATTCATTTATTATTTTTCACATTAGTTTGTTGATCAGACATTGAAGTGGATAGATGAGTCCACTCTCCTCTTCTACTCTCCACTCTCTATTATTGTTATTGTTATTATTAATAATAACAACAATAATGGCATTTATATACTGCATAATCATTAACATTTCTATTTTAGCAATTTAAAAATACCTTTGTTATATTTTAACATTCCTGTGTGTGATTAAAGTTGAATTTCTTTCTTTTCTTCTTTTTAAATGATGTTTAGGACTACTTAGTATCATTTTTGTCCTCACCCAACTCAGTGTTTGCATTAATCTTCAGAGGTTGGGTTTAGCAATTCCCTTTTTTTATGTGTGTCTTCTTGGTGGGGAAATTCCTTGGGCCATTTTTGGAGCAGGGCCCACATGTTAAAATGAACATTTCAAAATAATTCCTGAAATTATTCTAAAATACTTTGCTTTAATTTGGGGCCACATTTTGGATCCAGGATGTGTTGCTCCCCAAGGAAGCTCAGTGGAACAGAAATCTTTCTGCCATTGTCCTTCCCTCCAGGCTATTTTCTTTTCCCAGATGTGCATCCAGACAGGTGTTTATAGTTGGATCAGTGCCTCTCATGCATCCAAGTTTTTTGCAGCAACCACACAATATTGTTGTCATCAACATGCCAGCTCATATTTCCCTTTCTGGGGGAAAATCTGATAAGTTAAAAAAAAAAAAACTGCTGTCAATGACATGTTAATGATGGCTCAGTGACTTGTTGACAAATTAACCCCCAAGCTGGAAGCGCCCCAAATTTCCCATGTTGTGGTGAGGCTTCTGGTATGCCCTAGGTGCTATTCTAAGCCCTCACCACTCCTACTCCCAGTGGGGGCCAAAACACACTCTTGTCAATCTAGGCCAGAATCCTGGAAGGTATGAGGCCCAACTCAGCATGAGTTCAGCAGGATTTGAACATAGGAAGCTGCCTTATACTAAGTAAGACCATTGGTCCATCTAGCTAAGTATTGTCTACACAGACTGGCAGTGACTCCCCAGGATTTTCAAGCAGAGGATCTCTGCCAGCCCAATCTGGAAATGCCAGGGATTGAATCTGGGACCTTCTGCATGAAAATATTAGACCGGCGCCATCTTTGTTATCTTTTTGGTGCCTGTTGAAGACCTTCCTCTTTCAACAAGCCTTTTAAGTAGAGACCTTATCCCAGCCTGTGCTGGGACTCCTTTTTAAAGTGTTTTTAAAGCTTTTTTAAAAAGATGATTTAAAAGATGTTTTGTTTGAATATGTTTTAAAGTCTGTTTTTAAGGTGTTTTAGAGTGTTTTTAACGTTGTCTGCCATCTTGAGCTCTGACTGGGAGGAAGGGCAGGATAGAAAATAAATAAATAATAAATAGATAATAGCACTGAGCTACAGCCCTTCCCCAAAGCTTCCAAGAGTTGCATTTTTGACTCCCATTCTATAAGAGAAGAAGAAGAGCCTGCTGGATCAGCTAATGGCCCATCTAGTCCAGGATCCTGTTCTTACAGTGACCAACTAGATGCCCCAGTAGGAAGCCCAGAAGCAGGATCTGAGTGCAACAGCACTCTCCCCTTCTGTGGGTTCCAGCAACTGGTATTCAGAAGTGTCTTGCCTCTGATTGTGGAGATAGAACATATCCCTTATGAGATCTGCTCCATCCCTGCCTTGAACTATTTTGATGGCAGTTTTTTCTACAAACGTCTGTAGAGTTTTCTGTTTAGGATATTATTACTACAGTAGGGCCCTGCTTTGCAGTGCTCTGCTTTGCAGCGTTCCACTGATACAGCGGTTGTCAATCGCAGGAAGGCCCCACTCCTACAGCGCTTGTTCCGCTTTTATGGCGTTTTTTGGCCATCGGGTGCCATTTTGGTCAATGTTAGTCAATGCGTTCCGCTTTACAGCGGTTTTCGCTTTACAGCGGGGGTCCGGAACGTAACCCGCCATATGAGTGGGGCCCTACTGTAATGACACAGCCTTGGGAAGATTTGAGGCAGGGATAAAGAGATCCCCAAGGAAACACATACCTCCCCCAACCCAGAACTGACAAGCAAGTCGCATCACCAACAGTTCAACAATTGTTTCAGAAATCAAAGAAGAAGCAAATGTGGCTACTACCAGAGCAGAGACTTAGAAAGCTGCCTTCTACTAAGTCAGACCATTGATCCATCTAGTTCCCTGGTGGCAGTCAGACACAATACATTGCCAGCCCTACCTAAAGATGTTGGGGATTGAACCTGTGACATTCTGCATGCAAGACACATGCTCTTCCGCTGAGCCACAGCCTAAATTGCATATGAATACTTCAGTTTATGTGAGAGTTTTGGGGAACTTGTCCAGATTTTTAGGTGAGGTGACCCTTTCATTGTACTTGCATTTCTGACACCTCTCTGTGAGGTGTGTGCGTTTGTGTATGTGCATGTGTGCCATTTTGGATGGAAGAAGCTTGCAGCAACATTCACCCATAGCAATATTTCCTGTATCTGACAGGACTCAAAGTTTTTTTTAAGGGAGCCATCGCTCTGTAGGTGTGTGAAAGGGAGAGCTGCATTTGTCCAGGAGATCTGTGGGCCTTCTCAGTGGTGGCCCCCGAACTATGGAATGGTTTATCCGAGGAGGTGCGCCTGGCGCCGACACTATCATCTTTTCGGCGCCAGGTTAAAACCTTTCTCTTCTCTGAGGCATTTTAATTCCTGTTAATTGTAAATTATTATATTTTGATTTTAGACTGTACAGTTTTGTGTACAGTTTTGTGTTATTTTTATTGTATTTTTAATGTTCACCACCCAGAGAGCTGTTGCTAGTCGGGCGGTATATAAGCTTAATAAAATAAAATAAAAATAAAATGGAGCTGTGGACTCTGTACTTCCGGAGTGATAATTAAGAGCAAGGCTTTGCAGTTTTCTGGAGGGTCCTCTGAATACTGCAATAAAGGACCCCCCCCCACCCCATACATTCTTTGTTAGACAAATGAGTAGAAACTAAAGTTTATTGGGTGACGAATGAGGAAGTGGGAAGAAATGGATGCCGAAATGGATGCCTGCAGAAGAGGCTAGCTCAATTATAAGCAGGCTTTGAACTTTAAAAGGCTCCTTGCTTCTATTCGGCCTGATAGTCCAACCCAATTATTCAGGATTAATTACATTGAGGAAGAATTCCAGCAACCGTTAGGAGCTGCTTGTGACAGGAGAAGAAAGGGGGAGGGGTGAAGGGGATTTGGATCTTGGCTCAAAGCCTTTCAACCGAAGTCAGTTTGCAATGACGATAATTGCGCTCTTCAAAGGGTTAACTAAGTAGGTGGAAAGTGGCCAATGGATCACTGTCAGGGACAATTTGAGACTCCTACTAAGTGCCTGGAATGCAAAAAGGTGGATGATAATTGGAGAAAACCACATGGGCAATGGGATGTTTTTGGCACTGAGTCTTTATTTTGGGGAAAGGGGGCCAGGTTTTTGTAGCTAAAGCACCCAATGGTCATCCCACATGGCTAGTTGTTTGTCTGACAATTCATGCATGGAAAAAAGCCTCCTATTACCAGTCTTTGAAGGTTTCTTTTTTGATTCAAAGCCCTCTCATCTGGGTGCTCTGTCCTGGCTTTTTGCTGCTGTTGCTTGATTGTGTAAAACATAATACTTTCCTCACCCAGAACTAGAATGTTTCCTCTCCCCTGTCTTACAGAATGAATGAAGAATATCTAAGGGCAATCTCTATGAGTGAACAATGTTGTTACCAAGTACTGATATAATGTTGTAATGTAGATGGTGCAAACAGCACTTTAGTGACACCTAGTGATGGATTACAGGCATTGCAAACTCAACCCCTTGACACTCTGGAGGCCTCCAAGCATACAACGCAGGGCCCAGCACAATCCTAGGATGTCTTTAGATAGCAGTAGGGCTCACTTTATAAGCTAACCCCAAATTTAAAGAATTGCCAGAATTGGAAATATCCAATCGGAGATGTGGATTGCAAATTTCAGAACCACTTCTGCTGCCACAGCCCAACCTCTAACACGCAGTCCATAAAGATTCACATATAAATTCTGCACATACGGATCGACCTTATAACCTGCATTTTGTGTCCCAGAAGACATCAAACTGGGCAGAGGCTTTTTGAGATCCTGCCCATTTTTTAAAAATGTGCCGGTGTAATTGTTTTCCAGAAAAACAAAAAACAAACCTCCTCTTGTCATAATGGCTAGGATAGGGAAAACTGACCACGGGGGAGGGGGAAGCGAGAGTAGAGGGAAGGGGGGAGGGGGGAGCAGAAGGAGGGGGAGGGGGAAGGAGGGAATTGGAAGAGGAAGGGGTGAACGAAGGGAGAGGGAAGGGGCAAAAGGGAGGGCAGGTCTGATCATTGCATGCATATTGGGTTCACTGGTATTTATGCCCATGCAATCATGCTTAGGATAGGCAAAATGTACCATGGGGAGGGGGGTGGAGGGAAGGGGATGTGGAGGGAGGAGGGGAGGGCAGGTTTGATCATTTTCATGCTTTTTGAGTTCAGTGGGATCTATTCCTGTGCAATCATGCTTAGGATAGGCGAAACTGACCTGGGGGAGAGGCAGGTAGGGGAGGAGGAGGGCAGGAAGGGGAGGGAGAGATTAGGTGGGTGGGCACTGGACAGAGGGGAAGCCCCTTTCCGAAAGAAAACTTTGTGAACAGTATCATTGCTTTTCAGCATTTCCGCCACCTTTTTATTCTACAGCAGGCACATGTAGCCTCCCACGCAAAGTTAAACCAAAGATGTCCCTGGCCACATCCACAACAGACCTTTATTTCACTTTGGACAGTCATAGCTTCTCTCAGAGAATCCTGGGAAGTGTAGTTAGTGAAGGGTGCTGAGAGTTGCTAGGAGACGCCCTGTTCCCCTCACAGACCTTCATTCAGAGTGGCTGACTGTTAAACCAGTCTGGCCACTGGAGCTCTGTCAGTGGAATAGGAGTCTCCTCTCAGCACCCTTCACAAACAACATTTCCCAGGATTCTTTGGGGGAAGCCATGACTGTCTCAAGTGAAATAAAGGCCTGGCCTGGGTGTGGCCCCCTGATTAGCCAAGCCAAACAGCTGTGAGTCTGGCTTTTAGAACACTGACAGTTGGTTCTTCCTGAGCATGCCTGACACTATCATTCAGTTCAATGTAAAATTTCTTTAATTAAAAATCAGCCAGGCATTTTTTAAACTTTTAAACTGCAGCAGATGAAGGTCAGAGTATGGGGCAACGTCAGTATTAGGATTACTGGTACTCTGTGAACATGGCAGATTTTTTAATGAATTTCAACAGATTATGAGAACTCTGACAAAAAAAAGTCCAAAAGGGCTCTGAGGTTTTTCTCTCTCTTTTCAGACTTTGAACTCTCTATTCTCTCTGACTGTTTTGTGTATCGTCATGAAAATTGACAGGGTTGTTAAGCAAGCATTTCTGAGTTCAGGACTATAAGTTATGTAAGGTTTTGTTTTGAAATGAGCTTATGGGAAGAATCAGAATGGCATGGGGGTATATTCAATTTAACATTGTGGAATGTGAAAAATCCACGCTGGCTATAGTATACAGCCTCTCTTGTGGCTGTATAATTTGACAATGGAACCAATGACCTAAAGTGAGGTGGGGTGTCCTCCCTCCCTGGAGAAGGTGCCCTAGCTCAGTGGTAGAGTATCTGCCTTGCATGCAGAAGGTCCTAGTTTCATTTCCTGGCATCTCCAGGGAGGGCTGGTAGAGACTCCTGCCTGAAATCCTGGAGAGCCACTGCCGGTCAGTGTAGACAATCCTGAGCTAGGGCAGAGACACACATATTGTTCTGCCAGTTCCTGTGCATCTCCACCTCTCTTGTTTGAAAATGGGGGCATGTGATGCTAGTCAAATCCCACCTCTTTTTATGGTAAAACCTGGTGGCATCAGCTTGAGTGCATTTTTTTTTTAAAAAGTAAGTTTCAAACAGATTTTGCAACTGATTGGCAGATCAACCGGTTGCTCCACCAGGTGTGGCCGATGGAAATGCTTTGCTGTAGGCAACTAGTGTTCTCGCAGCCTTAGATGGACCAAATGGTCTGACTCAGTATAAGGCAGCTTCAAACAGAAGCTGAGGGCCATCTGTTGGAGGTGCTTTAACTCTGATTTCCGGCACTGTGTGTGTTTGTGTGTGTGTGTATAGATTATATGGCCTAGAAAGCCCCTTCCAACTCTATGATTCTATTAAAATCATCATCATCACCATCCTTCAGCCCCGGGACCTTTCAGTTTGGATACAAGCAACTGCAGATGAAGTGGTTTGAAACTGAGCCCCAGGCCAACTGAAATGTTGCTTGGTCCTCTGTGGCATGAAGGATGGGTGGGGGGAGAGAACAGAAAGAAGGGAGATAGTCATCATCATTTACAACCAGTATGCAAGCTGTTTCCCCTTGTCTTTAATTGCTTTGTTTATTTCTCTGCTTTCTCTTTAACTTGAATGCCAATTGATTTTTCCATTGTCAAGAATAACTCAATTCTAGCAGTTAGGAAGCCTTGAATGCTAAGCTGCTTTAATTTTTATACAAGGCTCTGGAACAATGTTCACATTTCAAATGTTATCGGTCTTGCTGAAAACACATAACAAGCTTGAAATGAACAGTGCAGCGGTTATGAGTTCCTTCTTCCCATCGACTCTCCTTTTGCAGATTTAATTTAAATTACAAATGCTTATGATAAAAATGTGCACTCAATAGCACTTATATTATGTGCAGTTATTTCCAGCGTGCAGGAGTTGGAGGACTGGACTGAATTGCTCCCCCTCTTTCTCGCTTCCATTAATGCTTATAGGAACAGGGACAGAATTTGTGGGGCTTGCACAACAGGGATTGGCAGCTGGGAGTCTGGGGGCCAAACACTCTTTCTAAGAGGGGTTGCACCCATGAATGCATCCTCTCACTTTGGAGAATGTGACATGAAAGTAACAGGTACATATTCCTATTTGTGTGTAATGATATGACTGTTTGCATGTGTGGCATAACTCGGGATCCCTTGTTATTGCAGGGCACAAATCTTAGGAAGCATAAACACATTTCTGGATCCCACATCACTACTTGGACAAACAGACCAGCTCCCAGGAATGCCCACATTAATCATCCCTGTGGTGCAGCATATGTAGTGGATAGGGACCAGCAAAACTGGAGCAGATTTGGATGTGTGTATATGAGGCAAGAGAGGGAGAGGCCAAGAGAGGGAGAGGAAGTTCTGTTGCACAGGTGAAAGTCCTTGCACTAACAGGCCTACTTCACTGGATGCAATGATAAGTTTAGTTCTCTACATTTCCACATTAGTTTGCAATTTTTTTAAAAAAAAAACACCCATCAGCGTTTTAGTGTGGATTTGTGCTAATAAACCAATTTTTATGCAATTTTGCCTAATATACACATTTTTTGCAGAACAATATCCCAATATATGTCATCATATTTCCACTAATATATGCATTTATATGCACACTTTAGCCTAGTATATACATTTTTGAACACATTACTTGGCTGGATAACTGCACTACAAATTTCGGATGGCTGTGTATTTCGGTTTGTATATTTTGGAAAGTGCGAATCAGGTACACTTGCCTTAAAATTTAAAAAGAACTGAATTCCTTCCCCATCTGGCAATCCAAAATTGTAAATGGAAATGGACTGCCTTCAAGTTGATCCTGACTTATGGCGACCCTATGAATAGGGATTTCATGGTAAGCGATATTCAGAAGGGGTTTACCATTGCCTCCCTCTGAGGCTAGTCCTCTCCAGCTGACTAGGGCCTTCTCAGCTTGCCACAGCTGCACAAGCCAGCCCCTTCCTTGTCCGCAACTGCCAGCTGGGGGGCAACTGGGCTCCTTGGACTATGCAGCTTGCCCACGGCTGCACAGGTGGCAGGGCACGTAACCTCTGAGCCGCTCACCATGGGGATGATCTTTAGCTGGCCCTTGACGCCCAGGAGACACGAGTGGGGATTTGAACTCACAGACTCTGGACTCCCAGCCATGCTCTCCTCCCCACATTAGTCTCTACATAAATGTACTGAGAGTCTCACACCGATGTCAAATCTTTGCTCCCAACCATTAGGCAGAGAGAAGAGGATGTCTCAGGCAGCTGATATTGGGTATCAAGAAAGGGCAGAAAAAATGTTATTTAATTTACTATTGTTGTATTTTTACTCTCAGGGAGAGATACTTGTGGGATTTTCTGGCTCAAGTGACAAAATAACTAGGCCAGCCTTTGGTATTATGTACCTTGGCAGGAGGGAGAGAACAATTTATTTTTCCACCTTAAGCAGCAAAATGTCTTGAGCCATTCCTGTGTCAAATGCACAAGATTGCAGCCTTGCTCAATCCTAACCGTTGTTGTTGTTAGGAGCACAGGAACTTAGGAAGCTGTCTTATACTGAGTCACCACTGGTTTTCAATGGTGGGCCTCCAGGTGTTGTTTGACTACAACCCCCATCATCTCCAGACAGCATGGTCAATAGTCAGGGTGATGGGAGTTGTAGTCCATCAACATCTGGGGACCCAAGTTTGAAGACCAGCGGTCTACCCTGATTGGCCATGGCTCTGCAGGTTTTCAGGCAGGAAGTCTCTCCTAGTCCCACCTGGAGGTGCCATTGGGGATTGAACTTTGGACTTTCTGAATCGTAAGGCAGATGCTCTACCACCGAGCTATGGCACTTCTCCGTTGTTGTTTTGTTGTTTAAAAAACTAGCCACAATTTTTCCATCCCACCCTTCCTCCAAAAAGTTTAGAGTGACACATATGGTGTGCCTACTTTTATCCTCACAACAACCCTCTAAGGAAAGCTAGGTGACAAGATAGCAACTGACCCAAGGATATTCAATAAGCTTCTGCCTGATCATGGATTTAAACTTCAGTCTCTACTAGGGATGGACAAATCTGTCAATTTCAGTTTCCCTCAGTTCCTTACTTTTTCCAATCTTAAATTCAGTCCTCACATTTCCATAGCAGCTTGTGATTTTTTTTCTTTTTAGAAATCCTTATGAAAAATTGTCAACATTTTAGTACTAATTCACTAATAGGCAAATAACCTTGTGGTTTAAGAATGTACCTATGGCCCACAGATATTTCTATCAAACTTTAAAAAGCAGGGAAATTGGGCAGCTATGGTGAATGCACCAGGGGAGCCGGAGACCTGACCTCCTCTCTGAGATATTGTACTGCCCTACAAATTTGTCAAAATGCCAACACAATTTGGGTTGGTCTTTCACAGTCCAATCCACTTCCTATGTAGCTTGGAAGAATTTGGTAACAGATACCATCTTATCAGGAGGTCCGTTCTGCACAACATAGGAAACGGACCTTTAGTGTGGTGGCACCTACCCTGTGGAACTCCCTCCCCTTAAATATTAGACAGGCGCCATCTCTGTTACCTTTTCAGCGCCTACTGAAGGCCTTCCTCTTTCAACAAGCCTTTTAAGTTGAGACCTTATCCCAGTCTATGTCTGTGTTGGAATTGCTTTTTAAGATGTTCTTAAACGTTCTTTTTTAAAATGCTTTTAATCTTAGAAGATGTTTTGGTAGTTTTTTTAAGTAACGTTTTTGAAGATGTTTTGTTTTAATGTGTTTTAGTTTGTTTATATGACGTTTTAATAGGTTTAGTGCTTTTGTTTGCCACCCTGGGCTCCTGCTGGGAAGAGGGGTGGAATATAATAATAATAATAATAATAATAATAATAATAATAATAATAATAATAATAATAATAATAATAATAATAAAATTTCCAGTCATTGAGTAGTTTGCTTCCTTGGGCTCCTACTGGGAGAAACGGCGGGATATAAATCTAATAAATAAATAATAAACAATAGTTTCCTACGACTTGGAATGCCATGTGTTTATTGGCTATGTTGAGCAAATGTGATAGGCTGTGTGAAAGCAAACAGAAGGTCCCAGGCTGTGGTCTGAAGGCACATGAGGCCAGCTCCTTGCTGAAGCTAAGCAGGGTCAGGTCTGGACAGTGCCTGGATGGGAGACCGCCTGGGAACCATCTGTAAGCCGCCTTGGGTTTCTCTCATGAAAAGAAAGGCAGGGTATAAATGTAATAAAGAAATAAATAAATCTTCTTGAGTCATTTAGGAAAATAGGGAGTTTACATTATGTTTATCATTTCATAGAAAACATGGCCTAGGGCTGTGGTAGAACATCTGCCTTACATACATGGTCCCAGGCTCAGTCCCCAACATCCCAAGGTAGGTTTGGTATAGACCCGTGTCGGAAACCTTGCACAACCTCGGTCAGTCTGTGTAGACAGTACTGAGCTGTATGGACCAAAGGTTCTGACTCAGTATAAGGCAGCCTCCTGTGACATTGTCACTGTTCTCATTTATTTTTCACCTCATTCTTATACTTGGTCGAATTAGGGTTGGCAGGTTCAGGGCCTGAGACTGATCCTGTACCTTTAGCAGAAATGAGTCAGCCAAGTGCAGGTGTTCTTGCAACCCTGTAATAGGAAAAACCACAAGGTGGAATTCTCCCTTCCCCCTGCACAACTTTGAAAGATACAGAAGACCTCTTGGAGGCTGGGCCTGGCAACTTCTTTAAAAGTTGTGCAGGTGGAAAGGAGAATTCGACCTTGTGGGTTTTCCCATTACAGGGTTGCAAGAACACCTGCACTTGGCTGACTTTCTCTTCTCCTAAAGATACAGGATCAGTCTCCCTGAACCTGGCAACCCTAGTTTGTATGCAGTTAAAATTCTCATTATAAAAAAGGCATCATCACCATCATCAGAACTGGTTGCATGGATCTTTAAATCCTGACCTATATATTTAAATACAGCTTAAAATGACATTTTTTTTGAATTTCAGATCTGAAGTCCTATTTTTGGTTCCATTTCCTGCTAGAGACTATTTCCAAACTTTTCAGCCCTATGTCTGAGTTTTTTTTTTTTTACCATTTCTGAAGCTTAGTTCTTTAAAACAATGATTGCCATGAGATAAAGCTTAAGGCATGTGAGACATTGTTTCGGCTTGGCAATAATATTTGAAATGGCACTGCAGGTCTTTGTTGCCGGAACACCAATCCACATAACATTAGCTTCCTTATAAAGGGAAAATTCAATCAGCCTTATCATGTGAAAGCATAATTGTTGCATAGAAAGTGTTTTGAAATATGAGAGAGTTTCAAATTGTGCTTTTAAGTGATCTGTTTAAGGAGCCAAAGAATCAATGAACATACTTGAAATTTAATAGCTGGTGTAGCACACTGAATTTTTTTTAAAAAATCTGTATATTGTTCCCATCAAATTGTCTATTTCTTTTAAAAGCTGCAGTCAAGCTCTGCTGTTATCAAGGGGGGGGGGGCTTTCCAATGACACCCATAAAAATGGGTTGGTGTACTCCTAGTCACAGCAAAAAAAAAAAAAGGAAGGAATAGTATAAAAAGCAAATGGTCTCTCTTAGGGCACTTCAGACTGTCACTATTTTCAGCAAGATTCAATCACATACTGGTAAATCGTTAAAGTTGATTTGGTACTTTTGTACGACGAGTCCACTTCTCCAAGAGATCAGACTTGTTGCAGTAATCAAAATGAGGGGAAAATGCACAAGAATAGCAGTGTCGCTGGCATGACACCATGTTGTCTAACCTCCATGCAAACAAATCAGAATGAATGCTGAATAAACAGGTTGTGTGGAAGTGACCTTATTTATTTATTTATTGTATTTATATACCGTCCCATAGCCGAAGCTCTCTGGGCGGTTTACAGTACCTAAAAACATTAAAAACCAATATACAAATTTAAAACACATCTTTTAAAAACAATTTAAACACAATTTAAACATTTAAAACAATTTAAAAACACATGCTTACGCTTAGCAAACAAAATTTCTGGTTTTGTATACTCATTTAATACATGTTCCCTCTCCCCATGGAACTTAGGGTGGGTGTGAAGGATCTTTAACAGAGAATTATCTGTG
This sequence comes from Rhineura floridana, assembly GCF_030035675.1. Taxonomy (NCBI): domain Eukaryota; kingdom Metazoa; phylum Chordata; class Lepidosauria; order Squamata; family Rhineuridae; genus Rhineura; species Rhineura floridana. Next base: position 318,277,935 of record NC_084480.1, on the reverse strand, counting down.
CCCTTGCACCACTTTATAGTGCTCAGGATTCCTTGGGGAAAGCCATGGCAATTGAAAGGGTAGAAAGACCAACACAATTCTGTAGTTTAGATCTGCCCTTTGCATTTGTGCAAGCCAGGAGGAGCTAATGAAGAATCTATCATTAGGCTGCCGTTTAAAGTATTTTTTTAATCTGTAAATTGCTGGATCTTGCAGTTGTAGAAAGATTACATGAGGAGAAGAAATTAACCTTGATCCTAAATCAGAGGTGTGGCAGCCCGGGGGGAAAAACAGAAACTTGGAAAAATCAGGGCTGTATGTGTGTATGTTAGAACAAATTAAGCCAGAACTATCACTAGAAGCTAAAATGATGAAACTGACGTTATCATACTTTGGACACATAATGAGAAGACATGATTCATTAGAAAAGATAATAATGCTGGGAAAAACAGAAAGGAGTAGAAAAAGAGGAAGGCCAAACAAGAGATGGATTGATTCCATAAAGGAAGCCACAGAGCTGAACTTACAAGATCTGAACAGGGTGGTCCATGACAGATGCTCTTGGAGGTCACTGATTCATAGGGTCGCCATAAGTCATAGCCAACTTGGAGGCACATAACAACAACAACATGTGTGTGTATGTAAGCGGAAAATGCACGATGGCTTAAATTGTACTGTTTTTACACACCCATGAGGTGGAAACAGAGATGGTGTCATGCCTCTGTAAATCCTGGCAGGGCCCTTCACCAGCAGTAAAGGAGGTCAGCCTGAAGGGCACACCTCTCCTCTCAGCATGCCAAGATAAAGCAGAAATGCCATGAGGAAAGCCTGGCTTTGATGAGGAATCAGAAAGAAAAGCAGACAAGAAAAGCAGGAGGGTGGGGTGGAAGAGGAGGAGGAGAGGAATGGTTGGGATACATTCCATCCTGATTACAGAGTGAACAGTTGAGAGGAATATCGATAAGAGGGCAGTGCCCTCTAAAGCAGCATCTAAAGAAAGGTGGGAGGTGAAAAGGGATTTGGAGTGGGAAGCCCTCGCACTTTGAAGTGATAAGAAAGGAACAAGAAATAGAGGCGTTGGAGTCAGGGACTGGGGCAAAAAGTCCCAGGGGCGAGCTTACAACAAGATCTTGATGAAACATAAGAAAAGCAGGGGTAGGGAGCAGGGAACAGGTCAAGCCCAGGGAGAAGTCCAGTGGTGTAAAGGGTGCCTGAGCTCTTGTGGCATGCAGTATACTCTGAAAGAAAGAATATACAGTAGGGCCCTGCTTTTCGGCGGTTTGCTTTTCGGCGTTCCGCTAACACGGCATCTTTCAATTAAAGGCCCCACTCATACGGCACTTGTTCTGCTTTTACGGCATTTTTTGGGCATCAGGCGCCATTTTATTGATGGAGTTCCGTTTTTCGGTGGGTTTTGCTTTTTGGGGGGGTCTGGAACGTAACCTGCCGTATGAGTGGGGCCCTACTGTACTTATGTTCTGAGGATCCTCTGGGGATGGGAGGTGGTAGATGCAGTAAATGTAAGGTGCATATGACAACACCATTTTCCTGGTGTACGGATTGTACAGCTGTAGCCCACACATCTTTGGGCCTATGTGCACCACGTAGAGGCAGCCTCCAATACATGAAGACCAGATGCATGTTCACCCCCACCATGCACAGACAATGTCATTTGAAAACCGGACTTCTATGTTCCGCCATCATTCCTTTTCATTTTTCCTCCATGGTGAATTCTGTTCTGTCTGTCTCTCCAACCGTCTCCCCCAAAGTGCAGGGAAATGAGCTGCGTGCACAGTGTGCACCAGCCTCTGAGACACAGGGTGGCTTAAAATTCTCTGTCCTGCAGTGCCCAACCAAAGACTTGGGATTTCAGTACCATCTTGATGCACTCCATGTTCCCCTTTTGGCACGATTCAACATTTTTCTCTGCTGGGGACTGCATGATAGCAAATGAGGCGTAATTTTCCCCCTCTGCAAGATGGCACCATCTGGCAAATGAACCTCCAGTGCAAAACTCAGTAAAGAAGGGGGGGGGAGTGGGAGGAAATAATTAAGGGGAAAGATGTAGAGAGGTTGTGAGCTAATAGAGAAGCAACAAGTGCTCAGGGCTCAGCCGTCAGTATCAAATGCATTTCAGTTCTCCGAGGAACAAGGTGGAACTTAATAATAAAGCTAGTTCCATATGGAATGGAAGGAGGATGGGTATTATCGCTGAAATAGCCAGACTTGCAGATTAGATGTCAGCTCACTCATAGTCTTAAGAATCTATGGCCTGAACATCCAGAGGTACTCTAATGTAGATGGATCACTAGGGGAAGCTCTGAAGATAGAAATAATGCTGCTCCCTACACAGAAAGCACCCATACAGAACAAACAAGAGAAGAAGGTCCCAGAGATTGCACCAGAGTCCCTTTTGCTAATGGTTAACTCTTGAGATTTCGCTGCAACAAATGTCTGCATGATGTTCATGTCATATACACAGTCACTGAAAATGACTTCATAGCAACACGGTTGGTACTGATAACTTTGTGTGGATCTCCACCTTCCTTCTCTAAGTGGTATCCAATTTACAGTTTCACTATCTCTGTTATCTTTTTGGTGCCTGCTGAAGACCTTCCTCTTTGAACAAGCCTTTTAGGCAGAGACCTTATCCCAGTCTGCATTTATGTTGGCATTGCTTTTTAAGATGTTTGAAAAGCTTTTTTAAAAAGATATTTTTAAAGATGTTTTGCTTTAATATGTTCTTAAAGAAGTTTTGTTGAAATATATTTTAAAGTCTGTTTTTAAGATGTTTTAGAGTGTTTTTAGTGTTGTAGTTTGCCACCTTGAGCTCTGACTGGGAGGAAGGGTGGGATATAAAATCAATCAATCAATCAATCAATCAATCAATCAATCAATCAATACATCGTTGTAGCTCAGTGGTAGAGCATCTGCCTTGCATGAAGAAGATCCCAGGTTCAGTCTCCATTTTTCCCATTATTATTGCCTTTTCTAGTGAATCATGTCTTCTCATGATGTGTCCAAAGTATGATAACGTCAGTTTCATCATTTTAGCTTCTAGCGATAGTTCTGGCTTAATTTGTTCTAACACCCAATTATTTGTCTTTTTCGCAGTCCATGGGATGAGCAAAGCTCTCCTCCAACACCACATTTCAATAGAATGATTAAAAATATAATCAACATTAAACTGTGCAATCCTATGCATGCTTGCGCACGAGTAAACCCCACTGTCTTCAACAGGGTAATTCCCAGGAAGCATGCACTGGATTGCAGCCTAAAGCACACTTCATCTGAACATCCTTACAAGTCTGCCCTCACTTGGTAATCCTAGGATCTCATGCTTAGAGGCATTGTGGAAGCATCTGGCTCTTGCCAAAAATAAAATACTGGACTCGAGGGACATTGTCTGAGTCAGAAAGAATATTCTGAGGTTCTTAGAATGGCTACAGTCGCTTTTTCCCCTTCTGGAGGGAGCAGCTACAGTTATGCAGGGCTCACACATCCTGAACTGACTTGCACGTCCCTGGTTCGCCCCTCCGCACGACATCTGGCCTGTATCAGCACAGAGCATTCCTCCTCCTTTCTATTCTCCCCCCTTTCTTAAATCTAGTGGAAGTTTTAATGTCTCTCTTCTGACAAAGCTCCGTCTGTATCCTTCACCTCTGCAGCTTCCTCTTATTTAAATGAGGATAAATGCCACTAATGAGTTTTGAAAGGCGGCGACTCAGGGAGAATGTGGAATGAGCGAGGGGTGCTGTGGAAGGAACTGTGGCTTGGAATCTCAATAAACGATTGTTGCCTGGCAAGAAAATACACACACAAAACATGTTCAAAGAGTCAAATGGTGAGGGTTGCGCAGGATTCTGCCGACACGAGACCATGAAACTGCCTGGGCTGAATTGCAGGGTATTTCAGTATACAGGACCTGCTCCTAGAGATCAGACCCATTGGTCCATCTAACTGAGTATTGTCTACACCGACTGGTAGCAGCTGTCCAAGATTTCATGCAGGAATCTTTCCCAGCCCTACTGGGAGATTAATCCTGGGGCCTTTTGCGTGCAAAGCAGGTGCTCTGCCAATGAGCTACAGCTCTTGTTCATTATTTTTTTTTTTAGGGAAGGATGCCCAACTTCTCTTTTCTCAGCTGGAAAGAGCTTCGGCTATGGGGCGGTATACAAATGTAATTAGGTGAGTATCTGCAGGTGAGGGCCTCTTGCAGACACCATCTTATCAGGAGGTTCGTTCTGCACAATATAGGAAACGGATCTTTAGTGTGGCGGCACCTACCCTGTGGAATTCCCTCCCCTTTAAATATTAGGCAGGCATCATCTCTGCTATCTTTTCGGCGCCTTTTGAAGACTTTCCTCTTCCAACAAGCCTTTTAGGTTGAGACCTATCCCAGTCTGCGCCTGTGTTAGAATTGCTTTTAATATGTTTTCTTTAATATGTTTTTAACCCTTTTTTAAAGTTGTTTTTTAAAAGAATGTATTAATGCTGTTTTGTTTTAATGTATTTTAAGATCTGTTTTTAATAATAAAATTAATATATATGTATATTGCTTAATGTGCTTTTTTAATAATGTTTTTAACCCTTTTTTAAAGTTGTTTTTTAAAAAATGTTTTTAACGCTGTTTTGTTTTAATGTATTTTAAGATCTGTTTTTAATAATAAATTTATATATATATATATATATAATTTTGTTATGCACCTTTCCTGCATCAGCACAGACTCCAAAACAACTTTGGAATTAGTGCTGAGCCATAATTGTGGGGCAGGGACGTTTCATGAGCATCTAACTTCCCCACAATATCTATCACCCACCTTTCCTCCCCAGCAATAGTGTAAAACTGTTTTCATGGGAATGGAGGGGCATAACCAACATGCCTCCATTGCTGAGAGCTGGATCAGGGGGTGAATGTGTTGCCATACAGTGCTGGCAGACAATAAAATAGACAATGCAGCATGGCGCGGGAGAAAGTATACCAGACCATGTTTACCAGACCATGGGGATGCATTCCCTTTCCCTTTCAGAGGGAAACCAATGGTTTGCCCTCGGAGGCATTGCTACATAGCCAAATCCAATTGGCTACATGGTGACATGATGTCATCTATCTTCACTAGGTGATTCCTGATTGGCTGGGAACTTACAATGAAGGATCCCTTTCTTTCTTTTTTTCCTGAAGGAGCAGCATAACATAAGAATATGAGAACATAAGATGAGTCCTGCTGGATCAGGCGAAAGGGGTCCACCTAGTCCAGCATCCTATTCTCACAGTGGCCAACCAGATGCTTCTTTGGAGGAGCCCACAAGCAAGACATGAGCATAAACTGGAGTGGGTGTGGGTAGGAAACACGGCTGAGCAACGTCTGAAGGAGCAGGGAACAATTGGTTTTGAGAACATTTTCATGACAACTTTTGCAGCTAGAAAATAAAGCTCACAGATATTCTGCCCAGCACTACTTGACATTACCTAGATGCAAGGACTTGCATAGGTATGGCACTCATGTGCCTGGGTAAAGCTGGAAACCTGTATACAAAATTCAGAGAATCATGTGCTATTAAAACATGGGTTGTTTCTGACAACTTGAAAACATGCCATGCAAACCTCGTTCAAGAAACAGAGCTCCACTGTTAAATTTGAACTATCTCCTGTTTTTCTCTCCTATCCCTTTCATTCATATTTGTGTGTATGTGCATATCTGCCTGACTGACTCAGTAAAGCTGTTACAAACAATGGACAATTAACCGAGTTGCAGCGTTTACAGTGATCATAAGAGAGATCGCTGTAAATGCTGCAGCTTGACTAATTGTCTGTTGTTTCAACAGCTTCATTGATTTTGCTGATGTTTTATCCACCTGTATTTATGCTTTAAATGTATGTATGCATACATCAATGATAACAAAAAAACTCTTAAGTGGTTTACATAAAATGGTATAAAATATCAGCTAAAAACAGCAATGAAAGCAAACGTTAAAAATAGTACACATCATGAAATTATCAAAATATAGATAAAATCAACAGATTTAAAAACCAATGGTACATTACAAAATTACGTGTCTGGGTAGACTTGCTTAAACCAAAAAGGTTTTAGGAGGCATCAGAAATGGGGCAACAAAGGCCCAATATCAATAGGGAATGTTTTTTATTGTCATTTCGTAATAGTGGAAAGTGCCTGGCATTGCTTGGGAATTCTAAGAAACCAAAAAAATCAGCACAGTTTTGAAATCAGTGGCTAAAATCAGTGCAGTTTTGAAAGGCTCAGTACACCACAACAAGCTTCAAAATGGCTTTGAAAGAGGATTAGACAAATTCATGAGAGCCGGAGTGGCGTAGTGGTTAAGGTGTCAGCCGATCTCATTCAAAGGTGTCATATTTTTGTTCAGAGGTATCTGTCTCTCTCCCCTTGAGTCTTGGCTAGCTTGGCAGTGGGTGCCATCTGCAAAGCACATGCAAGGAACTCTTCACATTTGTATGTGCATATGCACATGAATCTATAGCCACCCCTTTGTTCTGTGCTCAGAATTGTTGGCACAAATTAGAAGAAGCAAGGGAGGGGGAAATCAAGCCCTGTGGTTGTGAGTACAGCAAAGTTCTCAAATGGTATTAAGGGGTGATTCCAGTGTGGCATAGTGGTTAGAGTGTTGGACTATGACCTGGAAGGCCAGGGTTCAAATCCCCACACAACCATGAAGCTCCCTGGGTGACCTTGGGCCAGTCACTGCCTCTCAGCCTCAGAGGGAGGCAATGGTAAAACCACCTCTGAATACCGCTTACCATGAAAACCCTATTCGTAGGGTCACCATAAGTCGGGATAGACTTGAAGGCAGTCAATTTCATTTTCAGACAAATTCATGGAGGATAAGGCTATAAATGGCCACTATCCACAATGGTTACATTCCACCTCCACCACAGGAGGCCGTATGCCCCCTGAGTACAGTTGCTGGGAATCACAAGTGATCTGGTTGGCCACTGTGAGAATGGGATGCTGGACTAGATGGGGCGCTGCCCTGAGCCAGCAACCAGGTGCTTCTTACGTTTTTACATTCTTATGCTCTCTTGATTCAAAATGGTGTCCAATTGTGTCCAAACGTGGACCAAAAAATGGTTCTTGATCTCAGGAACCACCATGTACAATTGGTTATGATATTTTAAAGAGGTGTCCCAAATGCACAGAGAAGAGACAAACAACTTTCCAAAAATGTATGGTATATTCCACTTTGTATTTTACTGCTGTTAGCCACCTTGCACATCATTTGATGGAAATGTAACAAAGAAATAATAAATAAAATATCTCCATGTGTCCGCCTTCCAGGGTGGTGGTGGTGGGTTGAGCAAGTTGTGGGCCCCCCAACCCACTAGTTCAAAATCAGCAGTTTATTTCCTTTCATTTATAGCTCACCTTCCTTCCAAAACAGAACCCAAGGAAGTCTCCATGTGGCTTCCAGGCAGTCTGCTGCCCAAGCACTGACCAGACCCAGACATGCTTAGCAAGGTGGTGGCCTCATGTGCCTTCTTTGGACCATATCTTGGGAGTAAATATAAGATGTCCTGCTGGGGGCAGCAGTGGGAAGTTCTCCCCAGTTCTGTTTGCGACGAGGCAAAATATATTGATTTTCTCAGGAGGTGACATTTAGCTCACTTAATTCCTGCCTCGCTTGGTAAAAGCCTATAACAGGATGGAAATATTGATTTAGCAAAACAAGTGGGATTACAGCGCTAATGAGTGTTTAAATGGAAGCACCTGTACAGAGCGTCATTACAGTTATTAACATCCTTTTCATTCCAGGGCCCAGGAAAGTGCCTTCCATGTGAATTCCAGAAAGACCTCTGTGTGCGTGCGCACATGTGCTTTCGTTCAGAGTTGTGTATAATTTATTTGTGTTTATGTGTGTTTTGCTCTTGGCGTTTTGCACGTGCAATGGAAAATCACAGTCGTTAAACAAACCCAGGCCCCAGAAACACACAACTTAAAAGGTTTTTCTAGAGAATAAACCCCATCAAACACGGTGGGAACTTTGAGTAAACATGCATAGGATTAAGCTACATGGCTCTCAAGAGAGGCCAAAGGGCCTTTTCATGCCTGGGGCATAAAGTGTTTTTGAGCATGTGTGTGCCAGGTTGTAAGCTATAACTGTGAACGTAAAATCTATATTGGGAAAAGTGTGACATTTGAAGTACAGGTCCCCTGTTCCTTTCTCTGTTCTCATGAACAATGAGGGATGTGCCATCTGTAGTTCAAATGCACCATTTAGATTTCTTGGAGAGTGTTGTGGGCACTGCTGTCCCCCTTCCCCCAGATCATCCCCCTCCCCGTCAGACAGTCTGGGAATCATATTGCTTTTTCAAGGGATCTGTGTGAAAGTCAGATTCAGAAGAATTAATCTGAGCCTTGCAAAGCACATAGAGCTGACAGAAGAAGTGGGAAAGAGGGTCACTCTTCCAACTTCCTCCTTCAGCAATATGCACTTCTCAAGGTAGAAAAAGGTCACCACCCTCACCATCTCATGACCAAGGGGGCAACGAGTGTGTGTATATGTTCAGAGGCTTAGGTATAGCAAGGCACTACATGATAAAAGAAAAAAGGCACAGCTGGCATCCCTGGGTGCATTTTGGAAGAAGCCTTCAAGTGATTTGTATGCAAGGCTTGCCTGACGTCATAGAATCATAGAATAGTAGAGTTGGAAGGGGCCTATAAGGCCATCCAGTCCAACCCCCTTGCTCAATGCAGGAATCCAAATCAAAGCATTCCCGACAGATGGCTGTCCAGCTGCCTCTTGAATGCCTCCAGTGTCGGAGAGCCCACTACCTCTCTAGGTCATTGCTTCCATTGTCCTCTAACAGTTAGGAAGTTTTTCCTGATGTCCAGTCAAAATCTGGCTTCCTGCAACTTGACCCTCATTATTTCATTTCAGACATGTGTGCTAGTTTTGAATAAAAGGTTTGCTGAAACATGTTGAACCGCTCTTCTTTTTGTGGTGTAGGAACCAATCCCTATTCTTTCCATGTTATTCCTACCTCTGGTACCAAAGTTTCTGTTAACGAAGTAATGGCCAGGAATGTATCTACTTTGTTAACGGAGGTATTACTGTATTGACTCAGAACGGTGACTTACCTATTCCTCCATTTTCTGTTCTGATTCTAGTTGTAGCTCTCCAGGATTACCAATGTAGAAAGACAGAATGTCCTTTTCCAGCCTTGTTACAACCTTTTAACTGATGGCAGGAAGCTGGCTTGCACAACATTATCCATCTGGCTTAACATTATCCACTCTGACTGGCAGTGGTTCTTCCCCAGAGAGCTACCTTGTCATTTCCCCCCCCCCACCAAAAAAAGGTGGGAGTGAATATGGGACATTCTGGAGGCAAAATATCTAAGGAGCAACTCACCTGGTGGGGTGGAGCCACAGTAATAGCCTCCCAGCAAGGGTATTGCTGCCACTTACCGGGATGGGAGAGGCTGTGGCGAGGCAGTGGATCAGGGAGCGCACCTGTGGGAGTGCAAGATTGGCTGTGCCGCAGTGCCTATGCAGCCCTGACCTTGTCACCACCTGCTATTTGAAGCATTTTGTGTGTCTATTTAAAGGATTCAGTGGTGGTTGGTGCCCACTGGAACTGGTAGGGTGGAAAACATGGAGCGTGGCAGGAGGATTCAGAGCCGATGGCAGAGCAATTAACATCTTCCTCCTTGCTGAGTTCCACGAAGGCAACACTAAGGAGGGGGAATCTGAAAGCCAGTGCCCCCCTTGGACTGGTTGTAAGTCAGAAGACAGGCAGGATGGGGGCTGGCTGGGGGGAGAGTGAGGTTAGTGGGGCAATGCCCCATTTGCCCTAATGGACCAGCCTCCAGTGAAAGGATTTTTATCCTCCTCTTCCAACAAAAAAGGCTCTCACATCAATGCAAACAGGTCCCTGCCCTTAGGTTAAAAGTAGGGAATCTGTGGCCCCCCAGACATTCTTGGACTCCAACTCCCAATCAGCACGGTCAGTTGCCAGGGATTGTGGGAGCTGTTGTCAGCGAGGGGTGTGAGAGTGTGTGTACGAACTAGCCTGTTGCACAAAGGTGAAATTTACATTCATTGCTCCACCCATTTTTCCTCTGGCCTCCCCCACCACTGGCATGTGGCCCCTGGAAGTTTGTCCAGCAGGGAATGCGGCCGTCAGGCTGAAAAAGGCTTCCTATCCCTGATGTAAAGTTTTAAGTTATAGCTTTCAGGCAGGATCAGCTCCTGTCCACTCCTGGAAACAAAGGGCCAAACTGGATGGGATGGTAGCAGTCATATTTGTTTCACCATGTCTGTCTTATTTGTGTAAGACAACACTGGGGCCTGTGGAGTGTTGCCTCTCCGTGGGCAAGATGACCTCCTTGGATGCCCCCCTCGGTCAGATACCCTCCTCATCGCCATTATGACCAGCTGCTACTGCCTTCCTTCCTCATCATTGCTGCCACCTGTGTGCTGGCCAGGCAGATAGCCGGCAGTGGCATCTGCGAGCCCTCTTCTTCACAGCTGTCATTGTCTGGTCCAAAGGGAGAGGTGGATGAGCAATGAGGGTGCAATGGAGAAGAGGAGGAGCTGCTCCAGGAGGGGGTGGGGTTCTTGTTGATGGGCCCCTACTGGGGTGTGGGCCATCGGCAGATGCCTGACCATGCTGACCATTGACACCAGCCTTAGGTGTTCATGTATTAATATCAAAAGGAACACATGGCTGAGATGTGGTGAAACCTGCCCCACTTTAGTTCCCTGAAATATCACCCAGATTATGCCACATCAGAGACAATTTGTCCACTGGCAGCTGGTGGCTCCGTGTCAGTGAGGCAGTGGACTCTGCTCTGGGTTCAAGGAGTTGTCCAAGGTGCTTCACTGCCCTACTGACATGGAGCCACTAGCTGCCAACTGAATTTGTCCATCTAGTTTTTCCTGCTGTGATGACCGGCAGCCCTCCGTGCTCTTAGAGCACAGAAGGCTCCTCTCCATCACCAGCTACCTGACTCCCCACTGGCATCTGGTTGGCCGCTGTGAAAGCAGGATGCTGGACTAGATGGGCCGCTGCCCTGAGCCAGTTGGGCTCTTCTTGTGTTCTTATTTCTTTAAAAAATCCTGGGAGATGGTAGAGTAGCCTTTCTCAACTTGGCACCCTCCAGATAGTTTGGACTAGAACCAGTAGTGGAGTGGCAAATTCAGAAGTGGAGGGTCCCTTCATGATAGTCACAGCCCCTCCCCTCCCTTTTTTTTGCTGCTGGGTTCAGAATAAGATCCTTGTTAATGCCTTCTCCCACAACAAAAGACGTCCCTAGGAGTCAAAAAGCACGAAAGGGAGAGAGCTGCTGAGAAGGGTCTTCTCAATGGCTGACTCACCTCCTTTCACTCCAATTGGCTCCAATCTGCAGGAAAGGACAAGGAAGCATGTTAGAAGACTCTTCTCAGTGGCTAACACACTCCCCTTTCATGCTGATTGTCTCATAGGATGCTGGAGACATAGGGACCCTGCTGGGACCCTTCTCCAAAAAACATAAGGGGTCTAGGACCCCCCCGAGACCCTGGGTGACTACACCCCTGACTAGAACTCCCAACATCCCTGACAGTTGGCCACTCTGATTGGGGCTGATGGGAATTGGAGTCCAAAACACCCGGAGGGCATTGATGAAGCCCATATTGTCTGCTGCATGGAGAGCTTGGAGCTTTTTTCACTAGTGGGGGACCAGCAGTATCCAGGTCTAGTTGGAGTGGGTTACTTTAGCTCTGACATGCTACAGCTTCTCAGCCCTCCTCTGTCATAGTAGAAGAATTCTCTTATTTGGGGGACTGACTGCTTGCCATACATTACATTTCACTCCCCAATCCTGCATCTCCTACACTCCCTCTTCTTGCCTAAACCATAAAAAAAAAAAACCATTTATTTACGAGGCAGAAATTACATCTAGGCCACCTGTGACTAGAGACAAGGAAACTGACTGTCCTCTTCTCTTCTCTGCTCAGCCTTCTGATTTATGGCATCATTATTGCAGACAAATATGTTTTCCACAATTACAGTTTCAATAAAATATTGATTCCCTCATAGCCCCACCTCCCTGACACCACACTGCCTGGGTTTATTATGTTGATGGGTGTATTCTTAATGTGATGTTTTGCTGCCACGTGAGTTTGTGGGCTTGAAAGCAATGTTAATGTCAGCACCAACAATGCAATGATCAGCTAGGGCTGCTTTCACACGTGCGGTTAATTGCGTCAGTTTTACGGATTAAAATGGCAGCACCTGTCCTGATTTCTAAAATTCCTTTCACGCTGCAGTACCTGTTGTGTTAAAGAGCTGTGGTTTTTTTGGCCGATACGCAGGGATTTTGCATAGCTGTCTTTCACATGGCTGCAATGAACAATGTCTTGTTTTCTTCCTTCACCTGTTATATACATGTGCACTGTTCTCCCATAATTCATAATAATGAATGAATGAATGAATAATTCACTGCATGAGTTAGTGTCGGGACACAGACATGTGGGTGGGAAAAGGAGGAAGGGGAAGATGCTACCCATGCCTACGCCAGAATACTTGTACAATTTTCATCAGGGCAAAACAACAGGCAAAAAATTGCTGTGCACCTAAAGGGTGGGAACGCATTGCATGCTGGGATGCCTGTCACGTGAGCAGTTGCAGCTAGCACAAAACTCCCATGATTTCCTGGGTTCCCAAGCCTGGAAATGGATTATTTCTGGAATCATTTATCATGGAAATGAGTGCTAAACTTCCACTATATTCCACTAGATTTGTGGAACTATGTTTTAAGTCATGTGAAAGATCAAATAAAATGTGCAGGTAAGAAATTGTTGGAATAATGGAATAAGGTACAGTGTGAAAGCAGACTAAAGCAGAGGAAAGAACAAGGAACAACAGAGTTTCCAATCCTCAATGGTTAAGTTTTACTTTCCATTGTGTGCGCTGTACTTGTACATAGAATCATATAGAATAGTAGAGTTGGAAGGGGCTTCTAAGGCCATCGAGTCCAACCCCCTGCTCAATGCAGGAATCCAAATCAAAGCATACCTGACAGATGGCTGTCCAGCTGCCTCTTGAATGCCTCTAGTGTCGGAGAGCCCACTACCTCTCTAGGTCATTGGTTCCATTTTCGTATGGCTCTAACAGTTAGGGAGTTTTTCCTCATGTTCAGTCAAAATCTGACTTCCTGCAACTTGAGCCCATTATTCTGTGTCCTGCACTCTGGGATGATCGAGAAGAGATCCTGGCCCTCCTCTGTGTGACAACCTTTCATGTACTTGAAGATGGCTATCATATCTCCCCTCAGTCTTCTCTTCTCCAGGCTAAACATGCCCAGTTCTTTCAGTCTCTCCTCATAGGGCTTTGTTTCCAGTCCGCTGATCATCCTTGTTGCCCTCCTGTGAACCCGTTCCAGTTTGTCTGCATCCTTCTTAAAGTGCGGTGTCCAGAACTGGACTCAATAGTCAAGATGAGGCCTAACCAGTGCTGAACAGAGGGGAACGTGATTTGGAAACTATATTTTGTTAATGCAGCCTAAAATAGCATTTGCCTTTTTTGCAGCCACCTCACACTGTTGGCTCATATCCAGCTTGTGATCAACAACAATCCCAAGATCTGGTATGTAGTATTGCTGAGCCAACTATCCCCATCTTACAAGTGTGCATTTGTGTTTTTTTTGCCTAGGCGTAGAACTTTGCACTTATCCATGTTAAATTTCATTCTGTTGCAAAGACCTTCCCTGCACATTGCCTGGGGGCCAAATGTGGCCCTCTGCTCCTCTCCATCTGGCCTTTGGGACTCTCCCCAGGGCACATCCCACACCAGCCCTGATTCCTTCTCAGGCTCTTTCCCCAGCTGAAATGCGTCCTTGAGCTGTGATCATGCATCTTGATTGCCTGATGGGAGGATGGAGAATTGTGTGTGTAGAAACCTCTGAAGTCTGTGTGGCTGAAGTACAGTCTGCTATGCCGAGGTAAGGGTCATGGCTGTTGCTCCACACACTTTGGCCTCTAGTGCTGCCTGCCAGTAGCTTCCCCAAAGGATTGACCACAAGAAGATGCTACCCTGGGGCTGAAAAAAAGACCCCCACACCTTGTTTTACACCCTCATGTGGCACTAGGATGGTTATGTGTCCTCTACATAAGACAGTCCCCTATTTGAAGGAACCCTCTATTTGAAGGGTTGTCCAGATCATTCAGTTTAAATATAAAGACCCATCAGAGGGGGGGCACAGGAGGGGCCTAGTAACTGCCCAGCAACAATTAGCAGCACCTGGACAGCAGACCGAGCAATCACACAGGTCACCCGGTGATAGTTTTCCCTGCTATGGCAAGATGTACTGCATTTCTGTCCAAAATATAATAATTGAGCAGTATCCAACTAAGTTCTAGTTACAGTAGACCCACTGAAATGAATGGGTCTAAGCTAGTCATGCTGATTAATTTCATTGGGTCTGCTCTGAATATGACGAACATTGGATACAACCTGTTGTTTCTAAATTTGCATCTAAACATACAAATTAGTGCATACCAATTTGTGCCTTCTTCTTTGTGTAATATGTAAGAAGCCACCATCTATGGGACCTCTGTTATAGACAGCTAAGTCTTCCCATGCTAGGGGAGGGCCCTTCCTCACAGCCCACCCTTTTCTTGTCCCCGGAGTGAGGGAGCAAGTGGGGGCAGCTGCTTCTCAGGCAAGACCTCAGAGGGACTTCAGGAGGAGCCAAAGTACTTCTGGTAAGAGATACACTGCTTGGGAAGATCATAGGCAGGGCTGTCCCTGCTGTTAGGTGGGGCGAGACAGTTGCCTCTGGCTATGGAGGGGTGAACCTGTCCATTTTGGTTGTTCTCAGTTTCTCACTTTTTCAGTCTTTGGTTCTCCACATTTTCACATCAGTTTGCCATTTTCTTAAAAAAAGTCCTCATGAATACTCACCTGCATTTTAGTGCAAATTCCTCCTAATATATATATTTTGATGCACTTCCCCCAATATACACATTTCTGCAAAGCAATTTTCCTTAACGTAATGTATTTTTGCATGTTATTGTCACTAGTATATGCATTCATCCACACACTTTATCCTAGTGCATGCATTTTAGTACACATTACGTAGCGGAAAACTGTACTGCAAAATTCAGAGAAGTGCAAATTTCAATGGACAGCTGTGCATCATGTTTTGATAAGTGTGAATTAGGTAAGTTCACCCTTCAATGCAAACTGAGTTAAATTTCTCCCTCTTCGCTACACTTGGGCAGATGATTTTGGATGATATGAAAGCAAACTAGTAGCTGTTTAATTAATTGTTATTGTATTTTTAGAGGTTGGAATTTCTGCCTCTGGTGCCAAATAACTTGTCGGGCCTTGGGTGCTATAGGATTACAAGAAGCTGCATCACACCAAGTCAGTCCATTGGTCCATCTAGCTCAGTATTGTCTACACTGACTGGCAGCAGCTCTCCAGGGTTTCAGGCAGGGAACTCTCCCAGCCCTACTTGGGATTGTCTGCACGCAAAGCAGATGCTCTGCCACTGAGCTGAGGCCCTTCCAGTTTTGCTCCACTTCAGGCAGCAAAATGGTTTGGGCTCAACCACATCCAGGTTGACTCCAGATTGAAATTAAATTGAAATTAAAAGTAATTTTTGAGGAGTGTGGTGGTGTTTATTTTTCCTGTGCCAAACCTTATGAGGATTTTTTTGATGTTAGTCAATTGATGGATTCCATAACACATTAAAAAAAATCTAAACAAAGGAAAAATTTGTATATTTTAATCCTCACTTTTCTCCGAGGAATACAGGAGAGCCCATTTTCTCCACAACAACCCTCTGAAGTAGGTTAGGCTGGGATATGGTGGCTGGCCAGAGGCCACCCATTGAGTTATATGGATGAATAGGGAGGTGCACCCAGATCTCCTCAACCAGGTCCAACACTCTCACTCAGACTTTCCCAGCCTTTGGATCCCCAGAAGTTACTGGACAACAGTCCCCATCATTCATCACCATTGGCCATGCTGGCCGGCGCTGATGAGAGTTGGAGTCCAACAACATCTGGGGATCCAAAGGTTGGGAAAAGCTGCTCTAGCCACTACACCAGACTACCTCAACCTGGTGCCCTCTCATTAGTCCCAGCCAGCATTGGCTAACTGGTCAGTCACAGTTTATTGGCCCTCATCCAGCCCAACATTACTTTTAGACAAGGTCCAGCATCTGCATAGCCTCACCTGATTCAGGTGACAGGAAGGAATGGAGCTGAGTGTCACCTGCATATTGGTGACACCTTGCTCCAAGCTGCAGGATGACCTCTCCCAGTGACTTCACGTACATTTGAAGGGCATGGGAGACAAGGTAGAACCTCGTGGGACCCCCCGAGGTAGCTGCAAAGAGATTGAATAAATGTATCTCAATGTTACTGTCTGGATATGACTCTGCAGGTAGGAGCAGAATCACCATAACACGTAGGAACACAGGAAGGTGTCTTGTACTGAGTCAGACCATTGGCCCAGTTAGCTGATTACTGCACTGACTGATAGCAGCACTCCAGGCTCTGAGACACAGAGTGTCTCTCAGCTCATTATTAGCTCATTATTGTCTGCACTGACTGGCAGCAGCGCTCCAGGCTCTGAGACACAGAGTCTCTCTCAGCCCTACCTGGAGATGTAGGGGATTGAACCTGGGCCCTTCTGCAAGCAGGACAGATGCTCTACTACTGAGCTATGGCCTTTCCCCAGGCCATTTTAGACAAACCTCTATTATCCTCAAGTCCCCCCCTCCAAAATCTGAAATAGGAGGTCTAATATACACAGTTGTCACAAGGATCACTACAGCAAACTAAATGGTTCACCCAATGTTCTTTAGCCATGATAGCTAAACTGATCATCCATATACAGATGCACTATATCTGTGACTACCAGTTGCTGATTAAAAAAAATAGATAAGACTGTTGCTTTCATGATCTTACTTGTGGGCTTCCCAGAACCCTCTGAATGCCTCTTGCTGGGGGACATGAGTGGGAAAGTGCTGTTGAGGTCCTGTCCTGCTTGCGGGGTTCCCATTGGGGCATCTGGCTGGCCACTGTGAGAAAAGGATTTTTTTTATTTATTTATTAGATTTATATCCCGCCCTTCCTTCCAGTAGGATGCTAGACTAGATGGGCCCCCTTTGGCTTGACCCAGCAGCCGGGCTCTTATCTTCCACAGGCATCAGCACAAGATTAAGGACTAGACAGATCCACTTTGAGCTGACCAGGAAGGCAATTCTTACCTTTTTATGCTTTCTGTCTTTTATGCTCTCTCTCTCTTAATAGGTAATGCCATTTTTTTTTGGCCTCAAGTAATATGTACCAAGCTTTAATCTATATGCAAGATTAATTCTGGAAAGTTATGGGAATCATGATGGGATTAA
Organism: Rhineura floridana; assembly: GCF_030035675.1. Classification (NCBI taxonomy): domain Eukaryota; kingdom Metazoa; phylum Chordata; class Lepidosauria; order Squamata; family Rhineuridae; genus Rhineura; species Rhineura floridana. The sequence goes on along the minus strand of NC_084480.1, from coordinate 318,260,573 downwards.
AAACAACGGATGATCAAAGGAGCCAGCAGAAGCAGGAACAAAAGCCCCAGCAAGCCGTCATCTTTCCATTTAGCAAGCACTATGCTAATTAATTTCCCAGGCTTCTGCCAAAGAGACATTAACACCAATATATCATCATTAAACACAATGTAAATCAAATTGCTTCTGCATCCAGTGGGGAAGCGGGAGAGGAAGACAAGAAAAATGGTCTTCGGATCCAGTGAGTGCAACAACAAATATTTTCTCTTGTGCTTACACATAACACACACTAAATGCACGCTCATAACTCCAATTTAGGCAATCCGGGGCCAGCTGAGGACACATTGCCACTGCAAGAGACTGTGCTGTGTGATCCACATGGTCCTCTTGGATCACATGCTTGGCCAGGATGGATCCTTCTCAGCCAGCTAGCCCAGTGTCCTCCAGACGTTGCTAGACTTCACTCCCTTCAGCCTCACCCAGCATGGCCAATGGTCAGGGATGATGGGAGCCATAGTCCAACAACATCTTGAGGGCTGATCTAGAAAACAGAATTATGGCTGAGGTGAGATTTCTTGCTTGAGCTGTTTTGAGCAAAAATGGGGAGAATCCAGCAGTGTGAGGAAAGTTTTCCCATGCTGCTACCTAGCTCAGCTTCCTTTCCTGCTGTCACTTGTTTCATGGTTTATTTATTTATTAAATTTATATCCCACCCTTCCTCCAAGTAGGAGCCCAGGGCGGCAAACAAAAGCACTAAAAACACTTTAAACCATCATGAAAACAGACGTTAAAGTATATTAAAACAAAAATATCCTTAAAAACTTGTTAAAACAAAAGATCTTTAAAAAGATTTTTAAAAAAGCTTTAAAAACATCTTTTTTTAAAAAAGCTTTTAAAAAGTCTTAAAAAGCAATTCCAACACCGACGCAGACTGGGATAAGGTCTCTGCTTAAAAGGCTTGTTGAAAGAGGAAGGTTCTCATCATGATAGTGCTCTGGGAGTCTCAGCGGTTGCAGGACACCATTTTTCTTTTTCGGTTCCCAGCAGACTGCAGAGTGATGGCCAAAATTCATTGCCCTCAATTCACTTGCCCTCACACGCCATCATCATGTAACATTACCAAAGTACCATCCCAACTTTGCTGCATACAAAAAGGGGATAAATTTGTGGAAGGCCTGTCTACTCAGCTCTAGACATTAAAGAGCTCTTGTCTTGGAAGTTGCCAGAGTGGGAGGCTGTCATGATCTGCAGGGATGCTCATCACCTTTGCTGAGCCAAGCAAAGGGAGGTTAGTAGTTACCTTGTTCCCCAGGTAAGAGAAGGCAGGGCAGTTTATACAGGATGGATGTTTACATAGAGGTTGGAAGAGAATTAATTTGCCTTCCTCTTCTAAAGGTTCATACGGAAGAGTCAAACCCTTTTGATGAGTATTAGCTTGTTCCTTCGGCACTGTTTTTGATTCTAATAGAGCTGACCTTTACATTTTATTTTTTTTACAGATTTAATATGCTTACTTTTATGATCTTATATTAATCCACAGATACAGACCTTTCAGTTATGCGGCTCATGTTGAAATGTATTCCATACATTTTTGCCTATAAAGGTTTTATTGCTGGAGTGTTTGTAGACAGTATCATTAGTTTTGCAATAGATTTTTTCTTACACGTATACATTTTCCCCCTTTGTTTTTGGTTGCACAGTGTAGAGATGTCATCCAGCTCACTGCATGGTTCCTGACTGGCTGGAATCACTTGTATGGCTACTTCAGACAGCATTGCCTGTCCATTGATTTCAAGTTGCCATCACCACCATTAGTTTTCAGCCAGATTTGATGGCCTGCATGTTATCATGATGCTATCTTGATTGCTTCACTATTCCTCACTGACTTGGATCACATGACGTATTTAGGAAGAAATAAACAGTCAGCGGGGACTGGGGGAATGATTCCAGAGAAGCAGCAACTAGCAGAAATGATGAAGAGAATCTTAAAAAGGTTAATATTTGCACAAAGAGCTTGTTGTAGCCACTGTTTTCAACCTCAAAAATCAAAACTAGAAAATACTTAGCACAGCCCAACAGGCTGTGAAATAGAGCGTTTGAGGACATTATTGGAGTTACTTTGATGTAGACTTGTTTTCTCCGTTCTTTTTTTTAGTGCAAAGTAGGAATATACTGTCAGCATCTCATATATTCAGGGACAACTCAAGGCTTTCAGAGACTGCTATTAGACTAAAGCACCCCAGATCCCTTGGCACAGTTCCAGAAGCTTCTGGGTTGCAACCTCAGTGTAAGGAGGGACACAGCTACGCTTGGAATCAGCACATCAGGTCTGCCACTAGCATGGCGGGTGCCCCTTCAGCGGCACTGCCTTAGTTGGCAGCCTAGTCTGCCCATAGGCTTGGATCAGCCCTGCATTCGTGAATGGTTAGGAACATGTGAGGTTGCCTTATACTGAGTCAGCCTGTTGGTGCATCTAGCTCAGTATTGTCTACACTGACTGGCAGTAGCTCTCCAGGGTTTCAGGCAGGAGTCTCTCCCGGCCCTGTCTGAAGATTAGGGATTGAGGAGAAATTTTGCACCTAATGGCAAATCTATTAAGTTCACACTTTTTGAAACAATACAAGAACCAAACACGGACATCCTTTGAAGTTTGCACTTCTCTGAATTTTGTTTGCAGATCTCCAACCAAAGAATGTCTACAAAAATGCATATATTGGGGGAAAGTGTGCATAAAAATGCATGCATAACACAAATGCAGCATATTTGGGGGAATTGCTTACAAAAATGTATACAAAAGTCAAGACTGTATACAAAAAAGTGTATATTAAGAGAAATTAGCACTAAAATGCTAATGATCTTTTTTAAAAGGCAGCTTGCTGCAGAAATGTGAAGAGTTGAATTTAAGATTGGGAAAATGTGAAATGGGGAGAAACAAAATTGATAGAACCCTTTCCCCCCCTACTGGGGATTGAACCTGGCGCCTTCTGCATGCAACGCTGGTGCTCTACCACTGAACCATAGCCTTCTAATGGATATAGCAACTTCAGCTTGGTTCAAACTCCAGGGACTCCTCATCCTAGTTAGCTGCATCTAATATGACTTACAGATGTGCGAGTGCCTCAAATCACCCCTCCTTGCTCAGATCAAGGGCCCCTGTGCCTACTACCCTGCTTTGGAGACTGAGAGGTTCAAGAGGGGTGGCAAGAATTCCCCTTCCCACCCTCCTTATGTTTTGCACAGAGACGGAGAAGGCCAGGTTGGGTTATGCTGCATGAATGTCCAATCAATTAGGCCCATCTTCCATGAAAGGCAGCAGCTTTTAAAAATTTAATCTATCCTGCTCCTTTAATCTCATGCGCGGATGCAAATTAAGCTTTAATAGCTCACTAGGTGTAATGATCAGCGAAGCTGCCGCAAACTGGATGTTGCTGGGGAGATGCAAACGGCGGCCGCTGAGCAGCCCACTCGCTTGTGGTAAAAAAGAGAGATGGAATATGTTTTGGCTCTTCCAGAATGGCCTCCTTTTCATGCATCATTGTGTGCGGTGTGCACACTCATCTCATTATCCTCACGGCCAAAACAGATTGTGCATGGCAACCTGGCAACTGACAGCTGGATGCTTAGAAGATTTAAATGTAGGGGATCGGCCAAAATTGATGGATAGGTATATTCATGCCTAGCCATTGATACTAGGGTTGCCAGGCTCAGGGCCTTCTTCTTCCTCTAGTTCTTCTCCTTAATTTACACATTAGCAACGCAGAAGAGTGTCATGATGAAATCATAGCTTAAAAATTCGCCTATGAGGAAAGGTTGTGTCATTTGGGGCATTTTAGTTTAGAGAAAAGGCGAGTAAGAGGTGACATGCTGGAAGTGTATAAAACTATGCATGGCATGGAGAAAGTGGATAAAGAAATGTTTTTCTCCCTCTCTCATAATTAGGGTTGCCAGGTTCCTGGCCTGATCCTGATCCTGTATCTTTAGGAGAAGAGAAAGTCAGCCAAGTGCAGGTGTTCTTGCAACCCTGTCATGGGAAAAACCACAAGGTGGAATTCTCCCTTCCCCCTGCACAACTTTTAAAGATACAGAAATCTCTTGATTGCCAGGCCCAGCCTCCAAGAGACCTTTTTGGCCCAAGCTCTGCCAGATGCAATGATGGCAGAGAAGTAGTCTTCTCCCCAGGCCACACAACCTCTCAGGCTACATCCTTCACTTCCCTTGCTTCGCACTCCCCTTCAGTGTTTTTGCCTGCCTGGAAGGCGTCCTTGCACTCTGACAATACCTCTTCCTCACCTGGGTGGAGGATATTTATGTCTTTTTAAAATTTCATTCTATTGAATTTGTATAGAGACAGTTGTGTCGGCATGCAATAGAAAACAGTGTATTGTTAAAAAAAAATTCACATTTAAGGCTCTGCCCACTTTGCCTCTGGACTCTCCCAACCCTGGCGTGCGGCCCCCAGAAGGTGGCCCAGGAGGCAATGTGGCCCCTGGTCTGAAGAGGTTTCTCCACCCCTGCAGGATGCCTCTGAATATGAGTTGCTAGGGGTTAAAGAGCAGGAGAGGGCCTTAAGTACCGTTTGTGGATTTGCCAGAAAGCTCTCTTCAACGTAAGGATGGGACGATCTGTCAGTTACGGTTTTCTCAGTTTCTCATTGTTCTAACTCTTAAATTCAGTTATCCACATTTCTGCAGCAATTTTCTTGTAAAAAAAACCCTCATGAAAATTTTCTAACATTTTAGTGTGAATTTCTCCTAATAAACAGATTTTTTTGTGGGCAGATATTATTTATTTATTACATTTATATGCCGCCTTTCCCTCTTGAAGGTGCTCATTCGTTTTGACTAATGTGCACATTTTTGCAAGCCATTTCTCATCATATAATGCATTTCTGCATGTTATTTTTACTCATATATTCATTTTTTAGCCTCACTTGGCCGTAACATATGCATTTTTGTAAACATTGGTTGGTTAGTGAACTGCATCGCAAAATTCGGATGAGTGCAAATTTCAAAGGATGGTTGTGTTTTGGTTTTCATATTGCTTTGGAAACTGCAGATTTGATAGATTCGGCCTGAAATGTGAACTGAATAAAATCCTTGCCCCTCCTGGCTTCAACCACGGTTGGAAATAGGATGTGGAGCATGATGTGCCTTTGGCCTGATCTGGAAGTGCTGTTCTTATCAGGAGTGTATCCTGTTGGGCCAGGCCAAAATCTGTATCCCTTCAAACTGCAGGCCTTGGGCTGCCATTGTATCCCCACATTTATTTATTTATTAGATTTATATCCCGCCCTTCTTCCCAACAGGAGCCCAGGGCGGCAAACAAAACACCAAAAACACTTTAAAACATCGTAAAACAGACTTTAAAATACATTAAAACAAAACATCTTAAAAACAAGTTTTTTAAAAAGCTTTGAAGACAACTTAAAAAAAAGGTTAAAAAATATTGTTTTTTAAAAAAGGTTTAAAAACATATTAAAAAGCAGTTCCAACACAGACGCAGACTTTCCACTGGTTGCGCTGGCTCTAGTGGCAGATGGATGAATCTCATGGCAGATGGTGATATTGTTGGGAATGAAGCACCAACACATGTTATAAGTGACCTGAACTGGGAGGGGGATAGACAGAAAGGCAACCTGTTCTTCCCTCTGCTGCTTCCTCTTCTAAAGTGTTTGTTGCTTTTGTAGGCTTTGTTCCTCCCCTTCCTCTCTTGTCTTCCTGCCTCTGTTCTCAGTTAGTTACTAATGACTCCCTGAGTGGAAGCCTCATGACTAGTAATAAGCCTTAAGTTTCTTTCTTCTTCCAACTACCAGTCTTAACAGACGAGTTATTTCTACACTCTGCTACAATATGAAAATGCGGCCTGTCAAGACCGAGGTTCCAGTGTACTAGTAGTGGGTGGCAGGATAAGTCACAGAAATGCTGGTGCTGGGAGGTCAGGTAAGTGCCACCATCTCACTGGCCGCTGCTGAGGGCACAGAGTTCAGGCAGATCTTCTTCCTTACACCCTGCTCAGAAATCTCATCTTTCTCTTTTGTCTCTACGGAGACGAAGCGAAGCACAGACTGTTTCTGAATTCTGAGCTTCAGTAGCAGAAGAGAAAGGGGGGGAGGAACAGAGTCAATTCAGATGCCAAGCTAAGGTGGCTGTTCCTTTTGTATTGCCCATGGAGTATGGTTCAATGACCTGAAAAATTAATTTCATATTAATTTTTTTTAAAAAAAAGCACACCCAACATCGCACACTGCTGTGGTTGAGCAATTGCTTTTCTCTGCCAGGAAATAATTTTGGCATTTCATTTGAAGAGAGAGAGAAAAAGTAATTAACTGCATGGGTATGCTTAGTTGAGTAAGTCATTACAATCTCTGATTTATGCAAATGAGGCGGCCGAGTTATAATTCAGATGGAGATAATGCGCCGAGATAGATTAAAATTTAATTTGCGTGAATCCACGGGAATATTTCTGGGCAAACAAAAGATGCTTACGGGTTAATTCGCAAAGCGCGGCAGCATAATCATTTCTTGGTTTGAGTGATGGAACACAAAGTGCAGAGGAGGAAATCTGTGGCCAGCCACCCAAGGGTGCACCATGCCTGCATTTAGTGGACTTTGAAGCTCTGGGATTGTTGGTTTTATCTCTGTGCTTGAACAAGATTACCACTCATTCTGTGTACATTGTGCTGTGGGATGTGCCGGAATGGAAATTTCCTGCAGAAAATTCCCAATCTTAATTAGAAGATCTCCTTTCAATATTGGCTCTCCGTGACCAGGCTCTGCCATCGAGAGAAATAACAACGTTTATAACTCATTTGGGGACGTCAACCATATGGCTCTTAAGAATTTTTTGCCCCCGAAGAAAGACATTGCCAAAACTGGAGGGGGTTGAGGGGAATCTATGTGTGTATTGTGGGTCAAACGCAGTGTTTGTGTGGGGGTTATGCATACTGTGTGTGCGTTTTGCGAGTTAGGCTTCTCTGTTACGCAGTGTGTAGAAAAAGCTCTCCCTTTGGTTTTGATAAGGCCTGACTGCTAATGGGTGTTGTCTGAGTTTCATATTCTAAAGCATCTGGACTCTGAGACAGAACCACTTGCCAGAATAAGGGCTGGCTTCCTGGACTAGCGCTGTGCTGGACATCTCTCTCTCTCTCTCTCTCTCTCTGTCTGTCTGTCTGTCTGTCTGTCTGTCTGTCTCTCTCTTTCTCTCTCAATAATTCTCCAACAATTAATGGGAAAAGAAATTGCGTTTGAAGGGCAGACAACATTTTGGTAAAATGCTCATAGGCGAGGTGCAGGATTCTTGGCAGAAGTAGTTCATTGGCTGGGGCAGATCCACTATGACAGGTTCTTGGCTACTGATGGGGAAGACACTTGATTCAGTTTGCATTTGAGAACATAAGAAGAGCCTGATGGATCGGGCCAGTGGGCCATCTAGTCCAGCATCCGGTTCTCACAGTGACCAACCAGATGCCCCAAAGGGAAGCCCACAACCAGGAACTGAGTGCAAAGATCACTTTTCCCTCTTGAGGTTTCCAGCAACTGGTATTTGGAAGCATACCGCCTCCGATGGTGAAGGCAGAGCACAGTCATCATGGCTAGTAGCCACTGAGAGCCTTTTCCTCCATGAATTTGGCTAGTCCTCTTTTAAAGCCATGTAATTTGGTGGCCATCACTGCCTTGTGGGAGCAAATTATATAGTCTAACTTTGAGCTGTGAACATATCTGATTTGCACTTTCCAAAACATGATGCAAATTAAAACACAGCCATCCTTCAAAATGTCCATTTCTCCAAATTTTGCAGTGCAATTCTCCAGACAAGTAATGTTTACAAAGATGCACATACTAAAGGTGCTTGCGATGATGCAGCCAGCAATGTGCCCTCTCGACCCTTGCCCTTCTTGGCTTATTAAAACTTGCCGAGGGGTTTGACCTAGTGGATCCAGGGTGTGGTCAATGCATAATTGCAGGAGGGAGTGGTTCCAGCCACCCTGAAAGAGGCGGTGAGCCAACCTCTGCTGAAAAAGCCCACCCAAACCCATTGGTCTGCGACAGTTACCGACCAGTCGCAAATACCCCCTTTTTAGGGAAGGTGATTGAGAGGGTTGTTGCACAGCAATTGCAAGTACTATTGGATGAAACAGATTATCTTGACCAGTTTCAGTCTGGGTTCAGGCTTGGTTATGGGACTGAATTGGCCTTGGTCTCCCTGATGGATGACCTTTATTGGGAGAAGGACAGGGGAGTGTGACCCTGTTACTCTTACTTGATCTCTCAGCAGCTTTTGATACCATTGACCGTGGCATCCTTCTGGGCTGACTTGGTGAGATGGGTATTGGAGGCACTGTTTTACAGTGGTTCTGATCCTATCTCCAGGGTCATTTTCAGATAATAGCATTGCATGATTGTCTTTCGCCCCCCTGGCAGCTGCGCTGTGGGGTGCTGCAGGGTACTATCTTGTCCCCCATGCTGTTTAACATCTATATGAAGCCCTTGGGAGCAGTCATCGGGAGATTTGGGGCAAGGTGTCAGCAGTATGCTGTTAATGCCCAGCTCTATTTCTCTACAACAGCTGAATCGGGAGAGGCTATGCAAGCCCTGGACCGCTGCCTGGACTCGGTGGTGGGCTGGATGAGGGCCAATAAACAGTCTGAATCCTAGCAAGACAGAGGCGCTGTGGGTTGGTGGTTCCTGAGTTCAGATAATTGGTCAGTTGCCTGCTTTGGATGGGGTCGTACTCCCTCTGAAAGAGCAGGTCCGTAGTCTGGGGGTGCACCTAGATCCACTTTTGTAGCTAGAGGCCCAGGTGACCTCAGTGGCTAGGAGTGCCTTTTACCAGCTTTGGCTGCTAAGACAGCTGCAGCCATTTCTGAACCGGGATAGCCTGACCACTGTTGTCCATATACTTGTAACCTCCAGGCTGGATTACTATAATGAGCTCTATGTGGGGCTGCCCTTGAGGTTGGTCGGAAAGCTGCAGCTGGTGCAAAATGTGGTGGCGAGACTGCTCACTGGGGCAGGGTATTGCCAACATGTTATCCCGCTGCTGAAAGAATTGCAACGGCTGGCCATTTGTTACCAGGCCAAGTTCAAGGTTCTAGTTTCGATGTACAAAGCCCTATACAGCTTGGGACCAGAATATCTGAAAGACCATCTTACCCCTTATGTATCCAGTCGATCACTGCACTCTGCAGGTGAGGGCCTCCTGCAGATACCATCTTATCAGGAGGTCCGTTCTGCACAACATAGGAAACGGACCTTAAGTGTGGCGGCACCTACCCTGTGGAATTCCCTCCTTGAATATTAGGCAGGCACCATCTCTGTTATCTTTTCAGCCCCTATTGAAGACCTTCCTCTTTCATCAAGCCTTGTAAGTTGAGACCTTATCCCAGTCTGCATCTGTGTTGGAATTGCTTTTTAATATGTTTTTATACGAATATGTTTTTTAACCTTTTTTTAAAAAAATCTTTGAAGTTTTTTAAAAAAATGTTTTTAAAGTTGTTTTGTTTTAATGTATTTTAATGTCTGTGATGTTTTAAAGTGTTTTTAGTGCTTTTGTTTGCCGCCCTGGGTCCTGTTTTGAGGACGGGTGGGATATAAATCAAATAAATAAATAAATAAATAAATAAATAAAGAAAGAAAGAAAGAAAGAAAGAAAGAAAGAAAGAAAGAAAGAAAGAAAGATGGCATCTATTGGCCAGTACTGGTTCGAAAGCATTCCATTGACCTAGCAGGCTGGTATTGTTTCAAGTTCGTTCTTTGTCCACTAGCCATTGATATTAATATAGATATTTTAAAAGGAAATATCAATATTTTGAAAGATGTCAATAAATTAAAAGGAAATATGGAAAAATTGAAGGAAAAATAAATCAATAATTAGATGCGGATTTCACTATGGAAAATCACTATATGAAAATTAATCTGCAGCTATAGCGACTAAGAAAATTATATTTTATTATTGTTGTTGTTGGGAAATTGCAGAAGTGCATACAAACTTTTGTATATTAGGAGAACTATGCACTAAAATACTAATGAAATTTCATGAGGACTTCTTTAAAAATAAATCAGAAACTGGCATGAAAATGTGGAGAACTGAAATTAAGGTTGGAAATAAGAGAAACTGAAATTGGCGAATTCACCCATCCCTCTTCCTGGCAGGTGAGTTGCTGTTCTTACTGGGAGGAAGAGGCAGTGGAGATGTCAACACTATGCAAATGCACCAACAGGAGTGTGTGATTCGCTCTGCTGGTGTGTTTCCACAGTCCCCACCACCTCCCCACCACTTTGTCACTTCCTCTCTTTGGCAACCCACCTGCCGGGAAACTGGTGAAGTGGCTCCGCTCCACCCAGCCAGCTGCTCCTGGTTCTTATGATGCTTACCTTGCTTTAGATGTGACCAAGGGCTGCTTGTAAGTGTCTTTCTTTCATTCTACGGTTAATCTCACCAGCAGTCTGCACATAGCACCTTTGCTGGTGGGGGTGTGTGCTTCAATTAAAGGGGGAGATATCTCGCAGTAATTCCTCCTATGCGGCTTTTTCAGATCCGGAAACACGGGCAACCAGGGAAGCTGCAGATTGCTGGAAAAAGGATGACTGGAAAGAGAATGCACACCCTCAGCGACAAGGGTAAGTTCAAAACCCTACCCCCACCAAAATTCTAAAGAAATTCTACCGCCCACTGAGAATGAGTCAGAAAACTGGAAACTTCTTTTGCAGGGAAAGAAAAATTTTTTGGGGGGGAGAAACTTGAGGGCAGATTTCAGGACAGCACTAAGCTGGAGTGTGTGAAAGGATCCCCTGAATTGCAGCAGTTTAGATACAGCAGCAAGGGAAGCCCCATTCAGGTGTTCAGTATTCATGGGTACCAAACACTCAACAGGGCTATGCAAAATGCATTGGCTAGCGCTGCCCCTAGATGCTGGCAGAGACAGTGGCCGTGCCGTTTGGCAGAGGCATGATTGGCTTCAATCTGAAGGGGGCTATGCGTGCATGGGTGTGCACAGGTAGGATTCCTTCCATGGGGACATTTTCCCTTTGCCACTCACAACTTGGCTTTGTGCATTTTAGGGAAAGTTCTGGGTGTACCTGCCTTGTTCACTTCCCTCTCATGAAAAAAGGAAACTTTGAAACAGAGATAGGTGTTCCTAAAAGGAGGTAACGAGGAGGGGTAGTTTCCCTTCTCTTCACTGGCATGAATAAGAGTTTTCTTGCCATATAGATGTTTTTAAAAGTGTGTGTGTGTCTCTGTGTGTGTGTGTGAGTTGTTACAGTTTACTTGCTCTTTAAGGACCAGCTGAGGTTTCTTCAGAGCCCCAAGTCTGCCACAGGATTTCAGAGGAGATTCGGTGACGCTGTTGTCCCTACAGGAATTCCCAGCCTTTTCTCATCACCAGGAACTTAAGTTTCATAATATTGTTTGGTCACCTCATTTGATTCATTCTTATGCACTCCCAAAGTTCCGTCAACTGTTGCAAAAAAACCCCACCTTCTTAATTGCTTGCATAAGTCTGGCAGAACAGACAGGTTTTCAGCAGGTGTTAAAAGCTAAAACCGAAGGCGCTTGCTGAATCTCTGTTGGCAGAGCATTTCGGAGAACTGGGCCAATGACACTGCAGGCTTGAATTCGTGTCAATCTTAAATGAGCCTCGCCAACTCGGGGGACGACCAGAGCCAGTCCTGCAGATAATCTCAGTGAGCGAGCTGGGATATAAGGGTTCAGGTGGTCCCTAAGATACCCTGGACCTATGTTGTTCAGGACTTTGAAAATTAATACAAGGACCTTTAACCTGACTCAGTTGTGAATGAGAAGCCAGTGTAGATGTTTTAAAAGTGGTGTCACATGTTGTTGGCCATGTGCTCCCATCAGCAGTCTGGCTGCCACATTTTGCACCAGCTAGACCTTCCGAACCAGGGCCAAGGGCAGTCCCACATAGAACACATTGCAGTAATCCAGCCTCAGGGTTACCAATGCATGGACTACAAGGGTCAGGCTATCCCTGTCCTTGAATGGCCATAGCTGACAAACCAGACGAAGCTGGTAAAAGGCCCTCCTAACCACAGAGGATACCTGGGCCTCTAGTGGCAAAGATGAATCCAGGAGTACCTTCAGAGGGAGCGCGACCCCATCCAGAACAGGTAACCTGCCTATCTCCCAGACATGGGAACCACCTACCCAAACAGCCTACATCTTCCCAGGATTCACGCACAGTTTATTGGCCCTCATCCAGTCCACTGAGTGGAGGCACTGATCTTGTGGGGCAGGGGCACTCAGGCAGTCAGAAGAGCCACAGCTTTGGGCCTACTTTCTCTGGGGAAGATGCAGCAGGTAGTTCTTGGCCTTTTCGCATGTTTTCACACCTGATGACAGCCTCTTCTTCCTGGTTGATGTCCCGGCCCCTGACATCTCCGGATCACTCTGAGCCATCCCATCTGACCCATAGTGATCTGTGGCTGTCTCAACCCAACTCAGCCAAGGCTCAAAAACCTCCAAATAGGCCTCATTTGCTCAGGCCTTGGGTCAAATTGGGTACACAGCACTAAAAGATAATATGTATGATGACCTATACATTGGCAGGGAAAGTTGTGTTTAAATTGGTCTTCAGTGCACATCAAAGCTCAGATGGCGGACGAAGAGGGTATGTGTCAGTCAAACAGCCAGCAGGATAGATAATCCCAGCTAACTCTGATCATTTTATTTGTGCTTTTCCATTGCACCTCGGCAACTTGGATTGATAGGACTGCATTAGTTCCACTTAGCCAATCCAGACACCTGTTGTCTGATCAGCTAGCTTAAGCTTTTATAAAGGGGAAGACAAGGACTGGCAACCGGGTGGAAAAAGCCATTTCTCCAGGGTAGTAGTGATGTATGAATCATTGGCCTCTCAAGGAGCAATTTGCTGGGCCTGAATAATTTACCGATGCAATGTAATCAGCGAGTAGAAGAAATCTATTCCTCTTGACTGATGAACATAATTTCTGATGAACAGAACAAAAGACTGTTGACACTGGAGAAGAAAGTGTGTGTGTGTGTGTGTGAGTGAGTGAGAGGCAGATCTCCTTTGAATGTTTGGCTGTGGAAATTCCATGGTACACTCCAGAGCTGAGAGTGATGAAACAGTATAGGAGACGGCTTGAGTGCAGATGGAGACGAACTCCTGATGGATGCAATTTCGCACTGGTAAGTGCCTATACCAAGCTGTATTTAGGGGCAGTGCGGGCAGCGAAAAAACAATATTTTGTTGCCACCGTACAATCTTCTATCTGCCGGCCGGCGGAGCTTTTTAAAATTGTCCGAGGGCTGTTACATTCTGGCCCTAAGGACATGATAGATCCATCCGAAGCCCGTTGTAATGAATTTGCTAGGCTCTTCCAGGATAAAATCTTTTGCATCCGTCAGGACTTGGACTCCAATGTTATAGCAGTGGAATTAAATGAGGTATCCGGAGCACAGTCTGGTCATGATTTGTTGGATGAGTTTCAATTGGTACAGCTTGAAGACGTTGACAAGGTGCTTGGACAGGTGCGTCCAACCACTTCTACATTGGACCCTTGCCCCTCTTGGCTGATAAAAGCTAGCAGGGTTGGAACTGCCGGCTGGACCAGGGAAGTGATTAATGCCTCATTACGAGAGGGAGTGGTCCCTGGCTGCCTGAAGGCGGCGGTGGTGAGACCACTTCTGAAGAAATCTTCCCTGGACCCAGAAAATCTTAACAATTACAGGCCGGTAGCGAATGTTCCATTCTTGGGCAAGGTCCTGGAAAGAGTGGTTGCAGACCAGCTCCAGACGCTCTTGGATGAGACCGATTATCTAGATCCATTTCAATCGGGTTTCAGGCCCGGTTTTGGCATGGAGATGGCCTTGGTCACCCTGTATGATGACCTTTGTCGGGAGAAAGACAGGGGGAGTGTAACTCTGTTGATCCTCCTTGATCTCTCAGCGGCTTTTGATACCATCAACCATGGTATCCTCCTGGGGAGACTCGCTGATCTGGGAGTTGGAGGTACTGCTTGGCAGTGGTTCTGCTCCTACTTGGCGGGTCGCCTCCAGAAGGTAGTGCTTGGGGAGTTTTGCTCGGCACCCTGGGCCCTCCAATACGGAGTACCTCAGGGGTCAGTACTATCCCCCATGCTTTTTAACATCTACATGAAGCCTCTGGGTGCCGTCATCAGGAGTTTTGGAGTGCGCTGCCACCAGTATGCTGATGACACGCAGCTCTACTTCTCCTGTTCATCTTTTTCAGGTGAGGCTGTCAAGGTGCTGAACCGATGCCTGCCTGCGGTAATGGACTGGATGAGAGCGAATAAATTGAGGCTCAATCCAGACAAGACTTAGATGCTGTTAGTAGGTAGTTCCCCTGACCAGATGGTGGATGTTCAACCTGTCCTGGATGGGGTTGCACTCCCGCTGAAGGAGCAGGTCCGTAGTTTGGGAGTTCTCTTAGAACCATCCCTGTCACTAGAGGCACAGGTAGCCTCGGTGGCAAGGAGTGCTTTCTATCAACTTCGGTTGGTGGCCCAACTATGCCCCTATCTGGACAGGGAAAACCTTGCTTCAGTTGTCCATGCACTGGTAACCTCTAAATTGGACTACTGCAATGCACTCTACGTGGGGCTGCCTTTGAAGACGGTTCAGAAGCTACAGCTCGTGCAAAATGCAGTGGCCAGACTGTTAACAGGGACTCGGAGGTCCGAACATATAACACCAATTCTGGCCCGCTTGCACTGGCTGCCTATATGCTTCCGGGCTCGATTCAAGGTGCTGGTTTTAACTTATAAAGCCTTACACGGCTTGGGACCACAATACCTGATGGAACGCCTCTCCCGATATGAACCTACCCGTACGCTGCGTTCAACATCAAATGCCCTCCTTCGGGGAGGAGAGAGAAGCCCGGAAGGTGACAACGAGAAAACGGGCTTTCTCAGTGGTGGCTCCCGAATTATGGAATTCTCTCCCTGATGAGGTACGCCTGGCGCCAACATTGTTATCTTTTCGGTGCCAGGTAAAAACCTTCCTCTTCTCCCAGGCATTTTAATATGTTAATATTTTAATATTTTAATATCTAATATTTAATATTTAACATCTTAATATTTTAACCAATTTAATACTTTTTTAATATTTAATATTTTAGTGTTGAGTTTTGTAGCTGCTTATGTGTTTAATTATGTTTAGGTTTCTGGTATAATTACTTTATTTTAAAGTTGTTTAATATATATTTTAATTGTATATTGGATGTTTATGTTGTGAACCGCCCAGAGAGCTTCGGCTATGGGGCGGTATATAAATCTAATAAATAAATAAATAAATAAATAAATAAATAAATAAATAAATAAATAAATAAATAAAGTCTTCTTAGGAACGCAGATCTGATTATTCCAGGACAGAAAAGATTCTGTGGATTCGTTTGAGAGATGAATCCCTTTCAGGTTTTTTTCCATGCACACACAAACAACAGGTAGGGAAATGGGGACACCCCAACCACTGGCCCTGCACCTAATGTCCGTACATCAAGAGGGATCTCTGGAAAGGTATGCTGTCTGTGACGGAGCTGTGCACTATCAGGGGTTCAGATTGCATGGAGTGCCTATACATGAACAATTCTTGTGTGTAGGCTTAGGGATGGAAGGATCTGCCCATTTTAGTTCTCTTGGTTTCTAATCTTTCCAATCTTAAACTCAGTTCTTCACAATTCTGCAGCAATTTATGATCTCTTTTAAATCCTCTTGAACATTCTTCAGTATCTGAGTGCACATTTCTCTTAATAATCACATTTTTGCTAACAGTTCCCCTAAATACAGTTTTGCTTCTTGGTTTCACAAATGTATTCATTTTTATGCACCCTTTCCCCTGCTATATGCATTTGTGTACACATTACTTCACTGGAGAACTGCATCGGAAAATTCAGAGAAGTTTGAATATCAAAGGTCGGTTGTGTTTCAGTTCTCATATTGTTTCCGAAAGTGCAAATCTGATGGATTTGGCTTTAAATGTGAAGGAAATTGAAATTCTCACCCATCTCTAGTGTATGCACCCCTTTTCAGATGACCCGCTCAGTGCACAGCTGGGTGGGGCGAGCAGGATGCACTGACATTGGGGGTGAGGCCAGCTGGTTGTGGTCCCACCCCATCAATGCATTTAGTATACATATGGAGGCGCATGAACAACCTTCACCAAGCTCCTGCCCCCCAGATGCTTTGCATTACAACTCCCATCATCCCCAGTTAGCATGGCTTCAGCATAGGAAGGTGCTTTAGACTGAGTCAGACCATTGGTCAATCTAGCTCAGTATTGTCTTCACTGACTGGCAGCAGCTCTCCAGGTTTTCAGGCAGCAGTCCAGCTCTACCTGGAGATGCCATTGGGGACTGAACCTAGGACCTTCTGCATGCAAGGCAAATGCTCTGCCACTCAGCTATGGGCCATTCCCCAAGCAGACATCAGAAGACAGGCAAAGGATTTGCATGAGGGGCGAGTTCTTGGAGACAAAAAGTTTTGAGATTTGTATCTGTATCTTTAATTGTCTGGCTTGTAGAAGCTCTAGACAACAACTACCTCTTCAAGGAGATTCTCCAGATGCCAGCTATCAGAAATACAATGTAAGACTTTCACCTACGCTGGGCCACCGCCACCGTTTCCTGGTTGCCGGATCGGAGCTGGGGATGAGCTGCGGCCCTTCGGCGAGCCTGGGGCTGCGGCCTCTGTTCGGGAGACAGCGTTGTTCGCCGCAGCAGTTTTCTGCTGGGGTTGGGGCGCGCCCCTGCGGCCTCCGTTGTCCTGCCATGCTGGCCTTGCTCATTTTGCCTTGTGTCGGCCACGTTTTGCCTCTCATCGCCTTTGCTTTTGGCTTCTCGGGGAGAACTTTCCTGTTGGTCGCGTCTTCGTGGGGCCTGTTTGTGCCGCCTCTCGCTGTTTGCTGCGCTGGATGCCGGATGCTGAGAGTGAGAGGAGATGCCGCTTTCGGTTTCGCAAATGACGCACCTTGTGAACTATACGGGCCAGAAGCTTTGTTGAACTTTGCTGTGGTGACCTTTACCTGTTGTTTTAGTTTTGTTGCTGTTTTGATGTTGTGATACTTATATGACTTTGTACATCGCTCAGAGTGGCTCGGTTTCCAGCCAGATGGGCGATAAATAAATCGCAGAAATAAATAAATAAATAGAGAAGCCCACAACATTTTTGAGTCCTGCTTACAAAATGGAAAATGGAAATGGCCTGCCTTCAAGTCGATCCTGACTTAGGGATGTCATGGTAAGTGGTACTCAGAGGGGGTTTCCCATTGCCTCCCTCTGAGGCTAGTCCTCCTCAGCTGGCCAGGACCTGCTCAGCGTGCCATAGCTGCACAAGCCAGCCCCTTCCTTGTCTGCAACTGCCAGCTGGGGGGCACCTGGGCTCCTTGGGACTCACGTAACCCTGAGCCACTCACTGTGGGGGTGATCTTTAGCTGGCCCTTTACAACAAGGAGGCATGAACAGGGATTTGAACTCCCAGCCTCTGGACTCCCAGCCAGGCTCTCCTCCCCACTGTGCTATACAAATGTTACTCTAACTCAGCCTTTTTCAACCAGTGTGCCTCCAGATGTTGTTGGACCACAACTCCCATCAGCCTCAGCCAGCATTGCCAATGGTCAGGAAAGATGGGAATTGTGGTCCAACAACATCTGGAGGCACACTGGTTGAAAAAGGCTGCTCTAACTGCAAGGAGCCAAAAACGTCAGGCATCTAAGTCAAGGTCATCGCCGGGACTGCTGCTGCTTTCATAAACACCTCCAGCCATTGCCAATTAATTCTAAATACATTGGAGGCCAGCCTCGTGCGCACCTGATCTCTGATTCACAGCGATTGCTGTTGACACTTCAAGTGGCTCAAAGATTAAGCGGAGCAAGGTGATGAGCAATGGGGAGAGATTAGAAACTCTTCTCCAGGCAGATCTGGAGGGGATGGCACCATCGTTTGTAATGCCTGCAAAGCAATGGATAATGGATGAGAATTTCAGGGAGGGGGCTGGAGAGAGTGGATAAAGTGCTGAGAGTTGTTAGGAGACTCAGATAGTGGCAGTGCCCAGAGAGGGTTAACAATCAAAACTTCTTTGCTTGCTTCTGAATAACAGTTGCTGAAAATCACAGGACGGAAGAGTGTTCATGTGCTCTGGTCCTTCTTGTGGGCTTCCCTTAATGGGCAAATGGTTGGCCACTGTGAGAACAGGATGCTGGATTAGATGGGCCACTGGCCTGATCCAGCAGCCAGGCTCTTCTTAGGTTTTTATGTCTAGGGAATCATAGAAACATAGAATAGTAGAGTTGGAAGGGGCCTATAAGGCCATCAAGTCCAACCCCCTGCTCAATACAGGAATCCAAATCAAAGCATTCCTGACAGATGGCTGTCCAGCTGCATCTTGAATTCCTCCAGTGTTGGAAAACCCACTACCTCTCTAGTTAATTGGTTTCATTGTCGTATGGCTCTAACAGTTAGGAGGTTTTTCTTGATGTTCAGCCAAAATCTGGCTTCCTGCAACTTGAGCCCATTATTCCATGTCCTGAACTCTGGGACAATCGAGAAGAGATCCTGGCCCTCCTCTGTGTGACAACCTTGCAAGTCCCTGAAGAGTGCTTTCATATCTCCCCTCAGTCTTCTCTTCTCCAGGCTAAGCATGCCTAGTTCTTTCAGTCTCTCCTCATAGGGCTTGGTTTCTAGTCCCCTGATCAACCTTGTTGCCCTCCTCTGAACCTGTTCCAGTTTGTCTGCATCCTTCTTGAAGTGCATAGACCAGAACTGGATGCAGTACTCCAGATGAGGCCTAACCAGTGCTGAATAGAAGGGAACTAATACTTCATGTGATTTGAACATAAGAACATAAGAACATAAGAAGAGCCTGCTGGATCAGGCCAGTGGCCCATCTAGTCCAGCATCCTGTTCTCACAGTGGCCAACCAGGTGCCTGGGGGAAGCCCGCAAGCAGGACCCGAGTGCAAGAACACTCTCCCCTCCTGAGGCTTCCGGCAACTGATTTTCAGAAGCATGCTGCCTCTGACTAGGGTGGCAGAGCACAGCCATCATGGCTAGTAGCCATTGATAGCCCTGTCCTCCATGAATTTGTCTAATCTTCTTTTAAAGCCATCCAAGCTGGTGGCCATTACTGCATCTTGTGGGAGCAAATTCCATAGTTTAACTATGCGCTGAGTAAAGAAGTACTTCCTTTTGTCTGTCCTGAATCTTCCAACATTCAGCTTCTTTGAATGTCCACGAGTTCTAGTATTATGAGAGAGGGAGAAGAACTTTTCTCTATCCACTTTCTCAATGCCATGCATAATTTTATACACTTCTATCATGTCTCCTCTGACCCGCCTTTTCTCTAAACTAAAAAGCCCCAAATGCTGCAACCTTTCCTCGTAAGGGAGTCGCTCCATCCCCTTGATCATTCTGGTTGCCCTCTTCTGAACCTTTTCCAACTCTATAATATCCTTTCTGAGATGAGGCGACCAGAACTGTACACAGTATTCCAAATGCGGCCGCACCATAGATTTATACAACGGCATTATGATATCGGCTGTTTTATTTTCAATACCTTTCCTAATTATTGCTAGCATGGAATTTGCCTTTTTCACAGCTGCCGCACACTGGGTTGACATTTTCATCGTGCTGTCCACCACAACCCCGAGGTCTCTCTCCTGGTCGGTCACCGCCAGTTCAGACCCCATGAGCGTATATGTGAAATTCAGATTTTTTGCTCCAATATGCATAATTTTACACTTGTTTATATTGAATTGCAATTGCCATTTTTCTGCCCATTCACTCAGTTTGGAGAGATCTTTTTGGAGCTCTTCGCAATCCCTTTTTGTTTTAACAACCCTGAACAATTTAGTGTCATCTGCAAACTTGGCCACTTCACTGCTCACTCCTAATTCTAGGTCATTAATGAACAAGTTGAAAAGTACAGGTCCCAATACCGATCCTTGAGGGACTCCACTTTCTACAGCCCTCCATTGGGAGAACTGTCCGTTTATTCCTACTCTCTGCTTTCTGCTTCTTAACCAATTCCTTATCCACAAGAGGACCTCTCCTCTTATTCCATGACTGCTAAGCTTCCTCAGAAGCCTTTGGTGAGGTACCTTGTCAAACGCTTTTTGAAAGTCTAAGTACACTATGTCCACTGGATCACCTCTATCTATATGCTTGTTGACACTCTCAAAGAATTCTAATAGGTTACTGAGACAGGACTTTCCCCTGCAGAAGCCATGCTGGCTCTGCTTCAGCAAGGCTTGTTCTTCTATGTGCTTAGTTAATCTAGCTTTAATAATACTTTCTACCAGTTTTCCAGGGACAGAAGTTAAGCTAACTGGCCTGTAATTTCCGGGATCCCCTCTGGATCCCTTTTTGAAGATTGGCGTTACATTTGCCGCTTTCCAGTCCTCAGGCACGGAGGAGGACCCGAGGGACAAATTACATATTTTAGTTAGCAGATCAGCAATTTCACCTTTGAGTTCTTTGAGAACTCTCGGGTGGATGCCATCTGGGCCCGGTGATTTGTCAGTTTTTATATTGTCCATTAAGCTTAGAACTTCCTCTCTCATTACCACTATTTGTCTCAGTTCCTCAGAATCCCTTCCTGCAAATGTTAGTTCAGGTTCAGGGATCTGCCCTATATCTTCCACTGTGAAGACAGATGCAAAGAATTCATTTAGCTTCTCTGCAATCTCCTTATCGTTCTTTAGTACACCTTTGACTCCCTTATCATCCAAGGGTCCAATTGTCTCCCTAGATGGTCTCCTGCTTTGAATGTATTTATAGAATTTTTTGTTGTTGGTTTTTATGTTCTTAGCAATGTGCTCCTCAAATTCTTTTTTAGCATCCCTTATTGTCTTCTTGCATTTCTTTTGCCAGAGTTCGTGTTCTTTTTTATTTTCTTCATTTGGACAAGACTTCCATTTTCTGAAGGAAGACTTTTTGCCTCTAAGAGCTTCCTTGACTTTGCTCGTTAACCATGCTGGCATCTTCTTGGCCCTGGCGGTACCTTTTCTGATCTGCGGTATGCACTCCAGTTGAGCTTCTAATATAGTGTTTTTAAACAACTTCCAAGCATTTTCGAGTGATGTGACCCTCTGGACTTTGGAAACTATATTTCTGTTAATACAGCCTAAAATAGCATTTGCCTTTTTTGCAGCCACATCACATTGTTGACTCATATTCAGCTTGTGATCAACGACAATTCCAAGATCCTTCTCACATGTTGTATTGCTGAGCCAAGTATCCCCCATCTTACAACTGTGCATTTGGTTTCTTCTTGCTAGGTGTAGAACTTTGCATTTATCCCTGTTGAATTTCATTCTGTTGTTTGCTCTCTCTGAAGGGCATAGGGGTCTCCTAAGAATTCTCATGACCTTAACAAACTATGGTTCCCAGAATTTTTTGGAGGAAGCCATGACTGTTGAAAGTTGTATGATACTCTTATATTCTGAATCCTGGAAAGTAGGGCAGTATTATCATCCGTATATGCAGATGTGGCATAATAGTATTTCAAATGCAGAGCATAGATGGGGACCTAGCCTATCATCCTGTTCTCACAGTAGCCAACCAGATGCCTATGGGAAGTCCAGAAGCAGAACATGAACGTGACAGTCCACTCCTGCTGCTGCTCTCTGGCAACTGGAATTCAGAGGCAAAGTGCCTTTAACCTTGGATGTTGCCATCATGATGACTGTCAGAGGGGACTGTGATGTCTTTATATGTTAAAAACTGTAAGTATGGTAAGTGCGGGTTTATATAGGGATATATGGTAAGTGAATTGAGTAAGAGGGGGCAGTACATGGGCTAGAATGCGGGAGAATGTTGGATGATGATTGGCTGAGGGTTTGGATGGCTGAAGGTATAAATGAGAGGATGAGAGTTGAGTTGGAGAAGTTGGTTGGGGGGAGTTGAGAGGAGAGTGATTGGAACGGAGTTGAAGCGAGAGGCAGTTGGGATTGAGTTGACAGAGTTCTGAGGGAGGTTTGGATTCTATTAGGCTGATATTTGGACAGAATGTATATAACTGGAAACATAAGAGTGACACTATATGAAACCATACACTTGTTAAACATTCCTAAAGTAATCTTGTTACTTCCTAGTGTTATCAAATAAATACTTTTATTGGTTTACCAAAAGCCTGATCCTTGGCTGGGGCAGGGTAATTACCAAGGCTGAAGGGAAACTGTATCTAATGGTGGCAGCGGTGAAGGGAGATATTGTAACATCGTCAAATATCCAGAGCAACCCAGGATTGTATGCTTTATAGACAAAGATACAGGGGGGTTGTGGACAGCAAGGGCACCCAGACACAAAGTAACAAGCGATAGGGAGACTAAGGCGAAGTCTCTAGCAGTATTGTTTACAGGGAGTGGCTGGTGGTGCTGCCTAGCAGTGGGATCTTGAGAGATCTGTGCTAGAGTGGAGTGAGAAAAATAAAAACGACGATCCTGACTGGTGGTGTCCTGAGGTGGTGCCTAGTGAAAGGGAGTAGCCACAAGCAGGTGGGAACCTGACAGGTGGAGCCAAAGGTGGGATCATCACAGGGACACACAGAGAAGGGTCTCTGAAGCAGCCCTCAGGGCACAGGAAGCCTTGTTTGGGGAAAGGTGTTCCCTATTGTGATAGAATTCTTGTAATAGTTGGCACCTTGGCATACGTTTTAGTTGGGAACCTGGTCTTGGCTGTTATTGATTAACTTATTTAAATACTTTGCTATACTGCTTTTTATTTAAAAATACATCACAAGGGAGGCTCGACAATAAAATGGTAATAATAAAACAATAATAATAATAAATGTAAAACACAATTATAGGACTGGGTTGGTTAAAACTTGGCATTGTTAGGTCCAAACCCAACACACAAGTCGCCCTGTCAACCCCAACTCGCTTATTACACCCGGGAAGAGTGCGGAGCTGAGTGCAAATGAACCCACTATCAGAGATCAAGTAACACGAGACAAAACCTTTGCAAAGGGGACCCAATACTTACTCGCCGAAGCAGGCTAGCATGGGAACCTCGTTTATTGGCGTGTAACAGCTTATATAGACTCACCCCGAAGTTTACAATATCGGGTTCACGTCATAAAATACAAAAGAAGCAATTGCTAACTGTCATAGCTATGGGGCATGCATAAGGAGACAAAAGGGGGTACGGGGGGAAGGACAAGTGGAAACATCAAGATTATCTCTTAGACTCTATGTCTGCACATTTCGCATGTCCTTGAGATAAGCACTATGCAAGTACAGACAAAGGCAACTTATTGAGGGGAGGTCCAGCTGCAACCGGGCGCCCCCTAAGCTGGAGGCAGACATGACATTATTATTGCTTACATATCAAAGGGATATCACAAGTCAAGGATATGAGGGACATAGGAAAAGTAGTTGACATGTCTATGCGAGTTACATTAGCAACAATGAGCAAGGCTATCAGCATGAATATGATACAGAAATGCATAGTGGGGAAGTTTCCAGCTTAAACCGGCTTTTATTATGCGAGCCACTGGAATGCAGATAAGGGTCAGGTCACCAGGAAATAAACCGATACTTTATATCAAAGTCAAATAAAGGCCACTTTGGTTCTATTTCCCATGAAGCCCAAGCTGGTTTAGATCAGGGCAAGTGAACTGTAGTTTTACAGCTCTGGGGATTCCATTTTATCCTTAACAGCATCAATAGTGGGGAAATGGTTGTGCAAACAATGTTTTTAGATAATGGCTTCTGGCTGGCTGTTCCTTTGCTGGCAGCTTTCCTTCAAAATTCACAGTTCTTTGAATTTGCCATGCAGCTTTGCAACCCAAAAAAGTGTACAAAAATGCATGTTACAAGGTGCATAAAAATGTATATATTAGTGAAAATAGCATTCCCACTGTTGCTTTCTCCTCTCTTCAGACATCCAGAGGTAAACTGGCTTTGTTTATAGAGGCCCCATTCTTGACCTTTATGGCTCAAGGATCTATATTCTATACATTTGTCCAATCTATCTGAAAGCCTTTTAGGCCAGTGGCTATTACTAAATTTTGGTGTTTAATTCCATAAATCGTTTATTCCACTTGGTTGCAGCCGAGAGGGAGACAGTCATACAGAGCAAGACAGAGAAAGGGCATCAAGGCCCACTCCACTGGCTCACCTGAGAGACCAACTACTATCCGGTTCCTCCTTTCTCAGAAATGTCTCCATTCCAGCTGCTTGCCATAAGAACTACTATGCCACTTCATGAATTGGCATCTAAGGTTGCTTGCTTTCCTCTTCCCTCCTCACTCCTTTTTCCTTCTAGGCAGAGACTGTCTTGTTTGTAAAATGTGTATAGTGGTTAAAAAATACTATTTGTCCTAATTTGATTTTTTAGAATAATGCCCTCTAAGGCGCTCAATGTGCATTAGACACTGTTGTCTCCACTGCCCATTTTATCCTCACAACAACCCTGAGAGGCAGGTTAGGCAGGGAGATGGTGAGTGGCTCAAAGTCGCACTCTGTGTTTTGTGGCTGAGTGGGGATTTGAACCTGGGTCTCCCCATTCACAGTCTGGCATCCTAACCACTACACTGGCATGGTGTGAAGAAGCATTTCTTTTTGTCGGTACTGAACCTACAGCTAATCAGTTTCACAGGACAACTTGAAATCTTGGTATTATGAAAGTGGTAGGACATAAAATGTCCCTCTTGTGCCGTGCAAAAGGATCCCAATAATATGCGACTGTTCACATAAGCCCTTTTACTGAAAATGAGAGGAGGGGTGTTTCTGTGTGTACGTGGAAATTGCACACAGACAAACTAAAAGTCTTGCACATTCTAGGATAGGACTGGGAATAAGTTCTCCTGGATGGGGGGGATGGAGGAAACAGAGCCCCCCCCCAGGCAGTCACAGATGGCACAGTTCCGAGTCTTTTCTCGAGGGCAGCCTGAAGAAATGGCCTGGATTTGTGAGGGAAATAAAAAAAGGCGCAAATCATCAATCACAGCAAGGCAGCGGAGTTGCAGACAGGGCACTGGAAGCAGATAGAAGAACAGAAGGAAATATTGTCACATGCATAAATAGCTCTTAATAAATCATTGGCAAACAGGAACGGGCATAGCCGGCTCCTGAGTTGGAGATAATGGCAGCCGAAAGCGTCTCAGTACTTGTTTGAAATTCTCCTGCATAGGCAATTGCGGGACAAGCTGCTAGCTGGCTGCGATGAATTTAGAATGCACCCCCCTCTCTTCCACTCCCCCACTTGGAGCTGCACTCAGATCACCCTGGCCAAACACTTCCACTCAGGGGACCGGTAAGATGTTTGTCAAAGAAGAGAGAAGAAGGGCAGAGTGGCTGGTGAAGGCACCTCCCTTCCTTCAGACTAGGGAATTTGCTTGCATTTTAATGAGAAACTCTCTGCTTCTGCACTTTTTGGAACCAATGTCCACCAGCTGAAGCACAGCTGTCTTTCACAGTCCACACTTCTCCAGTTTTTGTGGTCTCCAACCAGAAGATGTGCACAAAAAAGGTACCCATTCGTGAAACAAAGAAATAAAAATGTTTGAGGAAACTGCTTACAAAAAGGCGTGTATAGGTGAAAACTGCATACAAAAAGGTGTATATTAGGAGAAAGTAACACTATAAAATGCTGATGACAGTTCATGGGGATTTTAAAAGAAATCCCAAATTCTGCAGATATGTGAATAACCAAACTTAAGACTGGAAAGAATGAGAAACAGAGAGGAACCAAAAGTGGCAGTCACCTATCCCTACTTCAGACTCACTCATGCACCTGTTTCTTCCTTAAACCACCTGCTCCATTCCAGCCCCAGACATACCTGAGAAATCTTACTGTTCTGATTGGGTGGGTGGGGAGCTCCAGAGGGCTGGAGGATGTCCTGGGTGAGCAGAGCCAGCTAGATAGGGACAACGGACGGGAGCAGTCTGGCTGAGCAGGGGTGCTGAAAATGGGCAGTGGAACCCGATGGAGGCCCAAGACTGGCAACATGGACCACCAAGAGCCCCTCCTCAGGTGTTATGCCTCATATGATGGCACTCGCATGTGGGGGAGAGTGGGGCCACACACCCTGGCCCAGCCCCACATTGTCACATGACCATCTAGCACAGGGGTACTTGACCTGTGGTCCATGGATCCCCCTAGGGGGTCCATGGATGGGCTTCAGGAAGTCTGTGAACCAGGCCACACAGACAAAAAATCAATTTCCAATTCAATAAAATAAATGGTATCTATCTATCTATCTATCTATCTATCTATCTATCTATCTATCTATCTATCTATCTATCTATCTATCTATCTATCTATCTATCTATCTATCTATCTATCTATCTATCTATCTATCTGTCTGTCTGTCTGTCTGTCTGTCTGTCTGTCTGTCTAATCTATCTATCTACCACAGTCATTAACCAAAATGGAGATAATAGTCAAGAAATCAGAAGAAGGCTAGGACTGGGGAGGGCAGCTGTGAGAGAACTAGAAAAGGTCCTCAAATGCAAAGATGTATCACTGAACACTAAAGTCAGGATCATTCAGACCATGGTATTCCCGATCTCTATGTATGGATGTGAAAGTTGGACAGTGAAAAAAGCGGATAACAGAAAAATAAACTCATTTGAAATGTGGTGCTGGAGGAGAGCTTTGCGCATACCATGGACTGTGAAAAAGACAAATAATTGGGTGTTAGAACAAATTAAACCAGAACTGTCACTAGAAGCTAAAATGATGAAACTGAGGTTATCATACTTTGGACACATAATGAGAAGACATGATTTATTAGAAAAGATAATAATGCTTGGAAAAACAGAAGGAAGTAGAAAAAGAGGAAGGCCAAACAAGAGATGGATTGATTCCATAAAAGAAGCTACAGACCTGAGCTTACAAGATCTGAACAGGGTTGTTCATGACAGATGCTCTTGGAGGTCACTGATTCATAGGGTTGCCATAAGTTGTAATTGACTTGAAGGCACATCACAACAACAACAACGCTCTGTTTATTTCGGTCCATAGCATTCATCAGATTCTCACAGGGGTCTGTGACCCCCCCCCATCTAGTAAGAGGAAAAAGAGGAGAAAGCACAGAGGGAAATGTAAGGAAAAGGAGGCCCGCTTGGGTGCTCCTTGCATTCAGCTATTTATGAAGCGTGATGCGTTTCGGAGAACCCTCCTTCGTCAGGAGCTAAAGGCAAAATACAATTAAAATAATAATGATACTTCAGGGACAATATCATTATCATTGCTAGAAAACAACTATTTAAAATGCCAGTTAAAACTGTTCAGCCAAACATTTCTTTTACAGAAAACATAGTACATTTGACCTCAATAAGGAAACATATGACATGTCCAAAACAAAATCTCCAAGTGAAGGACAAGGATAGCAAAAGGTTTATTTACATTTATGGAGATTTTGTTATAGATGTGCCGTATGTTTCCTGTTGTTTCCTGTTCTGAGTTGTGGTGGAGTGGGCTTCTGATATCATTTATTTTATTTATTGTATTTATATCCCACCTTTTCTCCAAGGAGCTCAGGGTGGCATACATGGTTCTCTCCCACTTCATTTACGCCCCATAACAACCCCATGAGGTAGGCTAGGCTAAGAGGCACTGACTAGCTCAGGATCACCTAACTTGCAGGAGAAGCTCACCTGCGGACTACAGTGACCTACTGGGAGTACAAGGCATATGGCTGCCTTTCAAGCTTTCCCACTCAGCCCCAGTCTTTGGCTGTCTTTGTTTCCTTAAAAAATCACAGAGGTTTCACTGAACGACAAACTTTCACATTCGCTCTGCATTTCCTTTCTTGCTACAGATTCTTAACTTCAATAATGACAATAATAATAAAAACCTGACAGCCTGCATGGCCTAAAACTGAGATTTTAGTCCTGTGGAGCCAGGCTGAAATTAAACTCTGAAATCCCCTGCATATCATAGATCCAATTCCACATGGTAAGGATGAATAACAATTTCAAAAAGAGATCCATGACAGCAGCAAATGCACCAAGAAACAATACACAAGGCAATAGTTTCGCTGCTCTGTTTCACACCTGCTGCCCTCCAGAAAGCTGGCGCCGGCATTAGCATGCCAATGCATACTCATAAAGGCAAGGAGCGCCTGTACCAATGGGGCCATATAAAACAATATGGAACTTCTGGCTGATAGGTCTCTGGCACACTGCTGTTCATTTTCATCATGCCAGAGAGAACAACAACCCTATGCTCAAAAAGCAAGCAAGACCGACTTTTCTAGTGAAATTGCAAATGTATTTCAAAACCTATAAGCTCCTGGTCTATAGGAGGAAAGAACATGGAGTCATAGATCTGCAGGGCTCAGAAGGATATTTGGAATGAAATGTTAGGGTGGTGTCGCAAGATTGCACTCCTCTCACAGCTCCGCCCCTACCTTCCTAGGCACCCATTCCTCCATAGGATGTTGGTTCATTAGGGCCCCACCAAACTCAGTTTGCCCTCAGCCAGACTCCACCTGCTTGCCACCTTACTTACAACCACCCAGGAAGTGGCTCCACCTCTCATTGACTCTGGGTCTACCTACCGATGGTCTCCCTGCCTTCCTCCCCATCAGTCCCAGTGGGCAAAAGGCACCACTGCATTCCTCTTGTTTTCTCACAAATTCCTGTCTAGATAGCACTAAAAAGTGCTCTGCATAGATGATCATTCTGAGCTGAGATGTATTCTTGGAGGGGAGGGAGTTTCACACCCACTGTGTCTACTCTGTCCACACGCCACTCTTCCAGCCATTCAAGGTGACATCAAGGTGGTCAGTGTGTATATACCCCATGATGCCTAAACTCCAAACATGCAATCTAAGTGCAGAGTGCAGATCACATGATCGGAGTCTATGCATGTAGCCATCTACACACATAGACCATTATGCATGCATGCATATGAAAGAACGTCTAAATATTGACAAATCTCTAAGTCCTTCCTTTTGTCTGTCTTGACTCTTCCAACATTCAACTTCATTGAATGGCCCCACTGGGTCTATTTTTATGAGAGAGGGGGGAGAAACCGTCTCTCTATCCACTTTCTCTACGCCTTGGAATGTGGAGGGAAGGACCATAGCTCAGTGGCAGAGCATCTGCCTTGCATGCAGAAGGTCTCAGGTTCAGTCCCCAACATCTCCAGAGAGGTCTGGGGGAGACTCCCTGCCTGAAATCCTGGAATGCTGATGCTGCCAGTCAGTGTAGACAATACTGAGGTAGATGGACTGAGGGTCTGACTCAGAATAAAGCAGCTTCCTCTGTTCCTCTATTCCTCAGGCCTACAGAGTTTGTTAGCCGAAGATATCAACCATGGCAAAGCTATTTTTAACTCTTCATGGTGTAAACAGGTCTTCAGAACGACAGCAGCTGATCCCAAGCCAGCAACATCCCCTCCCCAAGGGACCCTAAACCAGGTCTGGGGAACCTTTGGCCCTCTAGATGTTGCTGAACTGCAAATTCCATCAATCTCAGCAAGCATGGCCAATGGCCAGAGTTGATGGGAGTTGCAGTTCAGCAACATCTGGAGGGCCAAGGGTTCCCTGTGCCTGCTCGCCTGGATGAAGGGTAGAGAGGGATGTGTATAGAAATCAGCCTACCATGTTGTTGTTGTTGTTATGTGCCTCCAGGTCGACTACGACTTATGGCGACCCTATGAATCAGCGACCTCCAAGAGCATCTGTCATGAACCACCCTGGTCAGATCTTGTAAGCTCAGGTCTGTGGCTTCCTTTATGGAATCAATCCATCTCTTGTTTGGCCTTCCTCTTTTTCAGCTCCCTGCTGTTTTCTCTTTTCTAGTGAATCATGGCTTCTCATGATGTGTCCAAAGTATGATAACCTCACTTTCATCATTTTAGCTTCTAGTGATAGCCTACCATACAAAGGTAGAATTTACAGTTGTTGCTCTGACCACTTTTGCCTCTGACCGCCAGAGGTGGGGAGAAAGTAGATCCAGTTCGCTTTTGAAGCCAAATCTGTTGCACTCTCCAAAACAATCTGAGACATAGCTATCCTTTGAAAACCATGCTTAGCAGAATTTTGTAACGCAGTTCACCAACCAAAGTATGTTGCATCTGTTAGGGGAAAGTGTACATAAAAATTAATTTGTTCATGAAAATAACATACAAAAATGCATTATATTAGGAGAAATTGCTTGCAAAAATGTGTGCATTAGTAAAACTTCACACAAAATAGGTATATCAGGAGAAATGCACGTTAAAATGCTGAAGAAATTTCATGAGGATTTTTCTTTTAAAAATTCACAAATTGCTGCCGAAATGTGGAGAACTGAATTTAAGATGGAGAAAAAATAAGAAAATGAGAGAACCGAAATTGACAGATCTTCCATACCTATCCTGGAGAGCAACTGCCATTCAGAGTGGACAGTACTGGGCTACTCCAATGAACTGACTCAGGGGAAGGCAACTTCCTATGCTCTTCCTAGCTTCCTCACTGCTTCCTTGCCGGTTGCTGTGCAGTCATTTGGCATCAGCCTGGCTGATGAGACCTGGCCTGTGGCTGAACATGTATTTTATGCTTTGCACCTCTTTTTACAAAGCACTGCAATGCTCAATAATTCCTCAGTGCCTCATGCTAGCAGCTCCCCCCCCCGGGTAATTTGCTCAATGACAGGATTTATTTTTAATTTGACGTGTAACTTGTCAGATGAAAGTTCCATTAGTGGTTTGACATTCCCCTTATGAAAATGCTGGCTCTGCTGCCCATGGGGAAGTGGAATCCACTCTGGGTTTTTGTCTGAACATTCAAGGACCCGTCCAAGGTGCACTTGGACATCAGAGCCACCAGTCTCCACTGAGGATTAGACTTGGGACCTTTTGCATGCAAGGCACTGAAACCTTGGACAGGTCCTTGAAAGTTCGGACTAAAAGCCAGAGTGGATTCACTGCCCCACTGACATGAAGCCACCAGCCACTACTGGCACTCCACTTCCAGTTTCTTTGACTTCTCACTAATGTTTCTGCCATCTCACCCTTTTGTCGTGGCCCCGCTGATGGATGAGCCACTAATATCTCTATGGGTCCTTTATCTATCCTATTACTTTGGTGTCATTAATTTGAAGGAAGGCAGGGAAGGGGGTTGTCAGATAGATCCAAAAGACCTGTCCAACAAAAGAAACAGTATTTAAGAGAGAGAGAGCGAGAGAGAGAGAGAGAGAGAGAGAGAGAGAGAGAGAGAGAGAGAGAGAGAGCGAGCATTCAGAGTGAATATGAAGGATTTCTTTCACTTCCTTTTTCCTTTTTTTGGCTCACCGTGATGGGTAATTTTCCTCCCCCCTCTGGCTGGATTCTCATGGTGTATTCATGAGGACGGATTTACTAGCATCGTTATGTTACCTACAGCCGATTCTTGGAAATTTATGTTTTAGCAAGGATGCGAGAGCCAGAAGGGGGTGTATGTGCACTAGAAATAAAATGCATTTCTTGTAGGGAACAGGGAGGTCTAGTAGGGTTTTATTGCTGCTGTCTTTGATGGAGAGGCTCCCGGGAGCACAATCATGATGACAGGCAAGTGGTTCATTTATCAGGGACGCGTCTTGCTTTAAAACCACATTATCTGACCCTGGAAGGCCACGTGGAGAGTGGAGTGAAAAGTTGGAGAGCCACTGCCAGGCAATACTAAGCCAGATGGACCAAAGGTCTGACTCAGTGTAAGGCAGGTGTATCGATGGCTATTAGCTGTGACAGCTAAAATGGAACCTCCAGGTTCAGAGGCAATGTATCACTAAGAGAACATCAGAAGAGTCCTTTAGGATATCGTCCCATAGGCCAGGGGTGGGAAGCCTCCAGCCCAGGCGCCAAATCTGGCCCTCCAGGCCTCTCTACCTGGCCCTTGGAACTCTCTGCAGCCCACACCCCTCCTCTGCTATAGCCCCTCTCCCCAGGCCAAACCCCTCAAGAGCCCTAATTCATGCCTTCCATGAGAGTTTTTGCCGAGCTGGAATGTGCCTGAATGAAGGACAGAGAAGAGTATCTCTGTGTATGTGTAGAAAATAGCCTACTTGTCCAAAGGTGAAATTTACATTTGTTGGTCTGCCTGCTTTTTCCACTGCCCCCCTTCCACTGGTGTGTGGCCCACGAGAGGTTGCCCAGGTGGAAATTGGCCCTCGGTCTGGAAAAGGTCCCCCCTTCTCATTTAGGCAATGAAATAATTAATTATGGGCCTATTTATTGCAACAAAAACCATGTAAGGCAGCTAGCGAGAAAGTTTATAATCCACAGACATTCAAAGGATTTTTTGGTGGGTAGGTGGGTGGGTGGAAGGACACTGAAACTGAGAATAATGGAATAACAGTCCCTGTATGTTTTGTCTCATATCTTAGGTTCTGCAAATGCTAGAAACTATTTTAACAATGAAACCTGGGGATTAGGGTTCAACAGGGTGGAACCTCCCCTGTCCTCCCTCTGGAGGAGGAAGAGTTATTCAAATGCCATTGCCTTAGACTCTGCAGAGATGGACAAAGTAGCTGACATGGCGCATAGGAGATGCAGCAGCAACTAAACAATAACGATAGCTGGAAAATGCAAGTTTTGTGATTTGAATATTGTAACAAACATTGTGGAGATTCACAGCTTGAGACTATTTGATAATTGTTGCAAGTGATGCTCTGTATAGCTTGGAGTTTGTGTGTGCATAATTATTTATTATTATTATTATTATTATTAATTTATTATATTTGTATACCGCCCCATAGCCGAAGCTCTCTGGGCAGCTTACAACAATTAAAACATAAAAACAAATGTACAAATTTAAAAACACATATTTAAAAGCTGAAATCTATATAGCCTGCTTCCCCCACAGCTTAAAAGTGTTGTGTTGCAACATGATTTGAAAGCCGACTTATGCAAGCCTGGAAACCCCATTAGGATCAGAATTCCTCTGACCTGCAGCTGTGGAACAAAAAGAACAGTCCATGATCAAACATTGTGACCTGGCAATCTGAAAGAGCAAAGAACGCTGAAAGCGGGTAGGAGAGGCTGAATTCGATATATTGATGCTGTCTGGGGCTGGAGGGAGTTGTAGTCCAAAACAGGTTTACAAAGG
Organism: Rhineura floridana; assembly: GCF_030035675.1. Taxonomy (NCBI): domain Eukaryota; kingdom Metazoa; phylum Chordata; class Lepidosauria; order Squamata; family Rhineuridae; genus Rhineura; species Rhineura floridana. Next base: position 318,227,578 of record NC_084480.1, on the reverse strand, counting down.
CTCATTTAGACTAACCAGCCGTAGCAACACAAGAAGAGCCCTGTTAGATCAGGCTCCTGCTGGAAGGACAGGATATAAATCAAATCAAATCAATCAATCAGACCAAAGGCAGATCCAGTCCAGCATCCTGTTCTCACAGTGGCCAACCAAGTGCCCATGGGTAGCCCATAACATGGCTACTAGCCACAATGGCTACTATGTTCTACAGTCTGCCTCTGAATACTGGTTGCTGGGAATCACAAGTGGGGAGTGTTGCTGTTGCACACACGCAGATCCTGCTTATGGGTTCCCCACTGGGGCATCTGGTTGGCCACTGGGAGAATGCTGGACTAGATGGGCCATTGGCCTGATCCAGCAGGCTTTTCTTATGAGAGGAACTGGACCTGTCACATCTGTGATGAGATAAACAGGGCATGGTATGTCCAATTAGTTTTAAAAACCAAGCAATTGCCTGGGTTTTGGGAAGTTACCTAGGAACATAGGAAACTGCTGTATACTGAGCCGGACTGTTGCCTTTCTAGTGCACTATTACTGTCTACAGTAGTGTTCTTCAGCCTTGAGTCCCCCAGTATTATTGGATTCCCACCATCCCTAGCCAGCTTTGCCAGTGGTCAAGGATGATGGGAGTGGTAGAACAAGGTTGAAGAACACTGGTCTAAACTGACGGGCAGTGACTCTCCAGGGTTTTAGGCAGGAGTCCTTCCCAGCCCTATCTGGAGATTCTGGGGATTTGAACCTTCTGCATGCAAAACAGGTGCTCTGCTACTAAGCTGCAAGCCCTTCACTTAGATCACCTTCCAAGTCTGTGTGTGCTGTTGCCCCATCTTTATGTCCTTAGCTAGCTAGAGTCTGATGTGCTGGCTTGGGTACTGGAAACTCTCTTAGTTTCATTTCCTCCATAGGGCTCAGAGCAGCTCACACTTCAGCAGGAGATTCCTTCCAAGGTCTCCTGAAAGCCAGGCCCATCACTCTACCCAGTGTGCCCCATTGGAGCTCTTTCTCCATGAGATGGAAAGATTTAATTCCAGAGAAACATTCAGCGCTTTAATCTCTTCCACTGTATGATTTTAATCTTTAATTTTTCATCAAGAGAAACTCGTCAAAATCATTATTTCATTTTCTTCTTTAATAAAAGAGCAAAGGCAAATAAAAAAAAGCAAAGATGTTCAGAACTGCTTTGCTAGATTAGACCAAAACTCCCTGCTTGAGAATATCAAGGGCAGCAGGGAAGAAATGTCTCCATTATCAGAAGAAGGGCATTCCACTGCATGCTAGGCACAAACAGCAGAAGAGGGCTATTGCCCATATGTCCTACTTAAGCATGTAAGAATTCTTGTCCAGCTTCCTTGTCCAGCATCTTCTCACAGTGGCCAACCAGATGCCCATTATGGGAAGCCTGTAAGCAGGGCCCAAGCAATATAGCATTCTCCCCACTGTGATGCCCAGCAACTGGTATACAGAGACATACTGCCTCCGACAGTGGGGATTGAACACAACCATTGTGGCTAGTAGCTATTGACAGTCCTATCCAAATTGATGGCCTTCCCTGCCTCTTGTGGGAAAGCCCAATGGGCCTCCATGGTCATTTAAAGAAGTGGTCCCCCCCACCTGCATTCTGAGATGGCACAAGCACCTGAGAAGACTGTACTAGATGCTTCGTGAACATTATGGAGAGAAAAATCACATAGGTCATTTGGAACACCCAAGCTTTATGTTGGTACTTGCAGATGCTTTAAGAGAATTTTTAGAAACCCTCCATTAACAATAATCACATATCTGTCTACGCATAAGCTATATAGCACTTGGCATTACTCTTTGGGGAGGGCCTTGCCTGACAGGCTGGAGTTATATTGTAATGCTTGTGAGATGTGGAATATTTTTATTCAGCCTTCCTTGCATCTTTTTCCTCTTTCAGAAGGAGGGGCATCTCGTTGCCAGTACTGATGCTTTTTTTGTTTTGCTTTTGCAAATCGTTAGTATTTAATAGTTTGATTACTGCACAATTGTTGGTTTCAGTTCCGTTGCAGATACAGAGTAGATATGCTTTCAAAATTATCGTTGTTCGTACTTAATTTGGGGGTCCTGAATTACTCCGTCTTGACTCTGGAGCAGAGCTGCCAAACTATATGCCATTCTTTTTTATTTCAAGATTGTGTTCAGGCTTGTGCGTATGTACGGTTTGCCACAATTTTAAGTGTGTACCTTTGTTTTTCTTACGAGTTCCCAATGCACATCAGCAGAAGATGTGCACATTTCACAGCATGAAAAGGACTTTGAGACCATTACATCAAAAGGAACCTTGAGACCATTGCATCCTCATATGAACCTACACAGAGCCTTAGATCTTTTTCTGAGTCTGTTCTCTAGGATCTACCTCTGAGGGAGACTCGTAGGGTCATGAGAAAGGGTCTTTTCAGTTGTGGCTCCCTATCTGTTGAATGCTCTCCCCAGTGAGGTCAGCCAGGTGCCTTTACTGACATCTTTTTGGTGCCAGGATAAGTCTTATGTCCACCAACCAGGCTTTTAATGGATTATGATGATGTCTATATTAGTGTGCTGCCAAAGCTTCCTGTGGTTGTTATGGGTTGTTGTTGTTGTGTGCCTATTTTAATAAATGGCAAGGGTTTTGTATTTTTTTTCAAGAATCAAAACACAGCCATTCTTCAAAATTCACACTTCTTTGAATTTTGCAGTGTAGTTCTCCAGACAAGTCATGGGTACAAAAATGCATTTAGGGTAAAGTGTGATGCAAATCCATATAACATACAAATATGCATTAGACTGAGGAAACTTGCTTTGCAAAAACATGTACATCTGGATAAATTTGCACTGCTGACAAATTTTCATGATAATTAAAAAAAAAAGAATTTGCAAACTGACGTGGAATTGTGGAGAACTGAATTTAAGATCAGAGACCCGTGAAACTGAAATGGTCAGATTCCATCTACCCCTCGTCTCTAAACCCTCGTACATGATCAGTGGTATTATCTGGTGCATGAAGGAATGCAGAGGCATCCACGTATATTTAGTCCATTTTACCCTGACTAATTATGGATTCATAAAAACGGAGGGTCCACCTACTACTAGATCCGCCGTAAAAACTGAATGTAAGCCAAAATGAATGTAAGCCAAGCTGTAGTTTCCCCTAGCAAACACGCACAGAGTTGCAAAAGATGTTACATATCGTAAATCCCTCTACTGCCTCCATCTCAATACAGCTGTGTCTGAAGATTTATAGATACACGCACCCTCATTTGGTTTATGTTTTGTCTGGGGAGAAGCACAGCTGCATGTTGCTACTTTGTCAAGTAAACGTCACATCACCCTTAATTGCCCAATAACAAACGACAAGCAGGAAACAATATAGATGTAACATCGCTATGCACTGGTTTTCTACCTGCTCTCCACGCCCGGTACTGCCCTTGAACAAGCACATGCACTGTATGTAATTTAAAGCTACTGAGGCGTGGATTTATAACCATGATAGGCAATGTTTCAACAGAAATTATATCCTCAGGAGAGGACAGGTCCCAGGAATGTCTGCGGGCTGCAGACCTAGGGGCACTTCCAGAGGGGACATTTAATTGCGCAAAACATTGCTGTTATCCCTTGCTTTCCAGCAAAATTATCCCATCACTTTTCTAACCACAGAATGTCTGATAAGAAAAGTGACAGAGAACAGTACTGGAAAGAACAGGGTAGGCTCCATGTGACGAATGCTCAATAAACAGGTAATGTTGTAGGGAGGATTTAACTCAGTTTGCATTTAAAGGGGAAACTAACTAATCTGCATTTTCCAACATGACACACAAACTAAAACACAGCCATCCTTTGAAATTTGTACTTCTCTGAATTTTGCAGCGCAGTCCTCCAGGCAAGCAATGTGTACAAAAATCCATACACTAGGTAGGGTAAAGCAATATAATAATTCTTGTAAAGAGGGAAATACCTAGGAACATACAAAGCTTCCTTATATTGAATCAGAGAGCCCACCTAGCTAAATATACTCTACACTAACTGACAGCAGCTCTCCAGGATTTCAGACGAGGAATCTTTCCCAGCCTACGTGGGCATTCTGGGGACTGAACCTGGGACCTTTTTCATGCAAAGCAGATGCTCTACCACTGAGCTACCTAGAGAACTAGCAGTTAGTTTGACTGACAGTCCATATATTTCATTTCTGGAGTTTATTTTAACTGTGCTCCTGCTATAATATTAAAGGCTAGGGAAGGGGACATTCTTCCTCCAGTCTTCAAATAATGATGCTGGTGGCCTCTGGAGGACAATCAGCAAGTTATTGTGTGTGACCCACACAATGGCAAACTGCTGTTTGCAAACTGAGGTTTTTACAGTTCATTTCGACAGGATTTCCAGACACCTGGGCATACAATCTGTCATGTCCCCTGAAATGGTAGACTGTACAAATAACGGACTTTGTCGAGAGCACATCATCAGGCTACATCAACTGAAACGGATCTCAAGAATTTACTGCAGATGTTGCACTGGACACTTTGCTGGGCGCTAGGGTAAATGTGGATGGGGTGTCAAGATTGCTACAGAGGTGAGCAACTTTACTCTCAAAGTGCCTTGCAAACAATTTTGAAGGGTCTAAAACTCCATTTCCTGGAGTAGATGTTAACAATATGGAAAGCTCCACTGGATGGCTATCTGAGGATGCAATGGAGGCAGAGAAATGGGCCTTCTTTGCTGCCCTCACTGCCGCACAGTAGACAGTTATGTTGTTTTACTCATGCCCGGTCGACCACACAGCATGGCTTTCACCACTTGCGCTCTAGCCATCATCCAGCCTGTTTCATTGTCCTTAGTTCACTGGTGTACCAAGGTGCCGGAGAGGTCACTCAAGGCCAACCATGTCAAGAGCCCAATGCATCTTGTTCCACAGTAGGGTTGCCAGATCCATGGCCTGAGACTGATCCTGTATCTTTAGGAGAAGAGAAAGTCAGCCAAGTGCAGGTATTCTTGCAACCCTGTAATGGGAAAAACCACAAGGTGGAATTCTCCCTCCCCCCTGCACAACTTTTAGAGATACAGAAGACCTATTAGAGACTGGGCCTGGCAACCAAGAGGTCTTCTGTATCTTTAAAAGTTGTGCAGGGGGTGGAGGGAGAATTCCACCTTGTGGTTTTTCCCATTACAGAGTTGCAAGAACAACTGCACTTGGCTGGCTTTCTCTTCTCCTAAAGATACAGGATCAGTCTCAGGCCCTGAGTCTGGTAACCGTAATGGGGAGGGGGTCATGGGGCTGCATTGGCTTGTCCTGTCCTCTGCTCCATGTTTCGCTGTGCCCCTGATGTCCATGTATCTCCAGGTAGGGCCAGGAATATCCATTGCCAGAAACCCTGGAGAGCTGCTGCCCGTCAGTGTAGGTAATACTGAGCTAGTATAAGTCGCCTTCCTAGGTTCCTAGTTATAGTGTAAGGCATATAAGATACGGATTATTTTTATTCAGTTTATCTTTTTCCTCTTTCAGAAGTTGCTGCTGCTCTTAATAATCCTTTTGGCTTTGTTTTTATTAATCTTTTTTATATATGGTTAATATTTAACAGCTTAATTAAGCTGCTATGGTTGCTTTTACTTCCATTGCTAATGCTGCAGACCATTGTGATTCCCTCAGCGATAGTTTCCTGCCAAACAGATGGGTTACGCAGGGTTTCTCAGAGCTAACAATTTCCCTTTCCTTTGCTGGAAACAAGACAAAACATTATGATACCCTCGGCACACCTAGCTTACTAGCAGGATGAGTACCACAAAACATAGCAGCTGGAACCCCCTCCCCCAAATTATGTCTTTGTGGTGAACAAATTAAGGATATGTAAAATCAGCAAGAAAATAAATACCCCCTTTCCTCACTTTCTTTTTATAATGGTATAGTTGCTGCTTGATCTGATGTTCTTGACCTATTATAGACTGGGCCTGGCAACCAAGAGGTCTTCTGTATCTTTAAAAGTTGTGCAGGGGGGGGGGGAGAATTCCACCTTGTGGTTTTTCCCATTACAATGTTGCAAGAACACCTGCACTTGGCTGACTTTCTCTTCTCCTAAAGATACAGAATCAGTCTCAGGGATTGAACCTGGCAACCCTAGTCCAAACACAGCTGTCTCCCAAATCATCCCCACCAACCCCCACACTTTTTACACAGAAAGTGGGGTGAGGCTCTAATACGTTCCACACAAGTGAAAATATTGAAGATCTATTCCGGATCCTTCACAAATGTTGGGTTTTTTTTCTTTTTTGCAGTATAGGAAAAGTGTTTTTTAAAAAGTACATTATTCCACAACAGCAGCTGAATAATGACAGGCGTTGAGTGGACGCAGGCCCAAAAATCTGACTCCTCCAACCCAGCTCCTATACCACTATAAATGGTAAGTGTGGTTGGACCTGGGAGACCAGGGTTTGAATCTCCAGTCAGCCATGAAGCTCGCTGGGGCTGCTTTCAGACATGGGACTTACTGCGTTAGTTTAACGGATTTAAATGGTAGTGCTTCTGTCCTGGTTCCTAAAATCCCTTTCACGCTGCAGTACCTGTTGCGTTAAGGAACCGTGGCTTTTTCGGCCAATATACTGGCATTTCTCACAACTGTCTTTCACACAGCTGCAACAAACAGCGCCTTGTTTCCGTCCCTCACATGTTATACACATGCACACTGTCGTTCCCCCATAATTCACTGCTTGATTTCGTGTCTGGACACAGGTGTGCATGGGAAAAGGAGGAAGGGAATACTGCTACCCACACCTATATCGGAATACCGGTAAAATTTTCGTCAGGAAAAAAATATTGGCACATGCCTAAAGTGCGGGAATGCATTGCATGCTGGAATGCCTGTCATGTGAGTGGCTGCAGCTAGCGCAAAGCTCCCGCAATCTTCCAGATCCCCATTTCCACTGCAGGAGTTTGTGTCCTTGTGTGGACAGATTTCTGTGTCCAGGGGATATGTAAGAAGAAGAAGAATAAATAAAAAGGGTTTCTTTAAAGCAATCTTATCAATAAGTCTATAAGCAATAAGTAGTGAAGTCTTGCTATAAATGCTTGCTTGAATAATAAAGGTTTTAATGTAGTTTCTATAAAAGAGGAAGTTTAGACAAATAAGTTTTGCTGCTGGAAAAGGAGAAGTTGTGGTTAAGCTAGGGAATTAAGCAAAGGTGCAGGAAAATTTCACATCGCCGGAGGATGGTTTTGGATTGCAATGAATCTCAGAAAGATTCGGTACTGTTCACCTATTATGGTGTCACAAGATGGGGTAAAACCTGCTCTAAAGAGCACCCAGAAGGGTTGTGTAGGTGCCTTATATGGTAATAAGATGCATTGTTGGCTGTTGATAGGTAAAAGATGTATTAGTAATAGATGAATATATGCATGACGTATAAGCTAGTATAAAAGGCTATGTATCTGTGATCTTAGGAGAGGACTGGCTTCCTGAAAGCCTTTGCCTCAAGCACTTTTTTTTTCACTGTTACTCAATAAACCTCTGTACTTTGGAGCATTTAACTGGTCTTAAAAGAGTATTTCTTCAACACTCCTGAGTCGCCAGTCCAGAAAGTCAGATTGATCCTTGGGAAGAACGTCTTGTGGAGGACAAAAAGCTACAGAAAGACCAACCCTTTCTCACCAGCCACTCTAGGAAACCTGCCTGGCGCCATCTGGAAGCTGCTTTGCCACTGGAGGAGTTCGTGTCTCTTGGCCCCCAGAGACCTCTGTTAGGGATTCCTCAGATGCTGACACCATCACTCCCACCGCTGCCTCAAGCCAGGACTGCCCAACCAGAACTCCCACAGGCATGGGCCCTGAGGCAGAACTCTTCAAAAACCTCTCTGAAAAGCAAAACCGGTCACTGGTCTCTCTGAACCCAGTCAGCCATCTGAGTAAGTCTAGCCATTCCCCATGCAAGGCAGCTCCTTCTCTGAGATGACCCCAGCTGAGGGGCTGATTGTCAGAGCTTGGAAGTAACTCATTATTTTTAACGAGTTACTTGTAATTAGTTACAATTTTAGATAATGAGTGGGTAATTCCATTACATTTGGCAAGTAACGGAACGACTAGTAATTTCCCTACTATTCAGCTGCAATGTTAACGTTTCCACGTTAGGTTAGACGTTACTTGGGGGTGGGAACAAGAGGAAGTCAGCTCTTGGCTGTGATTGGTTAACACAAGACATGTGCCTCACACTGATTGGACCTCTGCGCAGACTCTCTCTTCCCTCATGATCTGTGTTAGGACGCACAAGGGAAGAGGTGAATAGGCAGGGGGGGCCTGCTAGCGTCTGACTCTGAGAGGAAAAAATGGACTCCGGAGGAAAAAGCCAGGGCAAGGACAACAGCGGAGGAGAAGGCAGCAGCAGAATGGCGAAGAGCTGTGGAGGTGAGTGATGATGATTTGTGTGTGTGTGTGTGTGTGTGTGTGTGTGTGTGTGTGTGTGTGTGTGTGCGCCCCGGTGTGTGTGTTTTCGGCTGGAGTCTCTGGTTTTGGGGGGGGCTCCGGCTCTCTGGCTACCACCCCTTACTCTCTGGACTCAGCTTCAATTTTTAAAAAAAGTAAGTTTGTAGGTGGTCTAATTCCCGAGATATACACCAAAACGTCAACCGCCCCCCCTGCACAACTTTTTTTTAAACAGATCCATGCTCTAGCTACAACTCCCATCAGCCCAATCCAGTGGCCATGCTGGCTGGGGCTGATGGGAGTTGTAGTTTAAAAAAGTAACTTTTCAAAGCTCTGGCTGTAACCCCGCCCTTTCATGATTGTAGTCAATGACGCCAGAGTTGTGACTTGTTGATCCAGGCATGCCTAGGCTGAACGTCAGAATATGGTGGCTTTGAGTTTTTTGCAGTTTGCGTAAGTAATATGGCTTAATGTTTTTTTTCCTCTTCTGTCCAAGAGTCAGACCCTGGGCTATGAAATATGAAAGTATTTAATCCAATATCTGCTTTTCTGGGAGTAAAGCCATTTCTGGGAGTAAAGCATGTACCTGGAGTAAACCCCATTGAACTCCATTAGGACTTGCTTTTGAGTAGACATGGTTAGGATTGTGCTGTAAATTAATGGGACTTGTGAGTAAACATAGCGCAGACTTGTGTTTTTTTTAAAAAATGAATGAAGTTTATTTATTCATTTTTATTTATTTATTATTTGATTTATATCCTGCCCTTCCTCCCAGTAGGAGTCCAGGGCGGCAAACAAAAGCACTAAAAACACTTTAAAAATCATAAAAACAGACTTTAAAATATATTAAAACAAAACATCTTTAAAAACATTTTTAAAAGCTTTAAAAACATTTTTTTAAGAAAAAGTTTAAAAACATATTAAAAAGCAATTTCAACACAGACGCAGACTGGGATAAGGTCTCAACTTAAAGGACTTGTTAAAAGAACAAGTTCCTTATCACTTGAGGCTGCAGTTTTCCCTGGTTGAGTAAGCCCCATTGAATACATTGGGACTTGCTTCTGAGTAAACAAACATAGGATTGCACTATAAATATCTTTACAGGTTATATAAATAAACATATTTGATAGTCATGCTTATATAAATATTTTCATAGAATCATAGAATAGTAGAGTTGGAAGGGGCCTATAAGGCCATCAAGTCCAACCCCCTGCTCAAGGCAGGAATCCAAATCAAAGCATTCCCAACAGATGGCTCTCCAGCTGCCTCTTGAAGGTCTCCAGTGTCGGAGATCCCACTACCTCTCTAGTAATTAGTTCCATTGTTGTATGGCTCTAACAGTTAGGAAGCTTTTCCTGATGTCCAGTTGAAATCTGGCTTCTTGCAACTTGAGCCCATTATTCTGTGTCCTGCACTCTGGGATCATCGAGAAGAGATCCCGGCCCTCCTCTGTGTGGCAACCTTTCAAGTACTTGAAGAGTGCTATCATATCTCCCCTCAGTCTTCTCTTCTCCAGGTGAAATATGCCCAGTTCCTTCAGTCTCTCCTCATAGGGTGTTGTTTCCAGTCCCCTGATCATCCTTGTTGCCCTCTTTTGAACCTGTTCCAGTTTGTCTGCATCCTTCTTGAAGTGCAGAGACCAGAACTGGACACAGCACTCAAGATGAGGCCCAACCAGTGCTGAATAGAGGGGAACTAATACTTCACATGATTTGGAAACTATACTTCTGTTAATGCAGCCTGATATAGCATTTGCCTTTTTTGCAGCCACATCACACTGTTGGCTCATATTCAGCTTGTGATCAACAACAATTCCAAGATCCTTCTTGCATGTCGTACTGCTGAGCCAAGTATCCCCCATCTTATAACTGTGCATTTGGTTTCTTTTTCCTAAGTGTAGAACTTTGCATTTATCCCTGTTGAATTTCATTCTGTTGTTTTTAGCCCAATGCTCCAGCCTATCAAGGTCCCTTTGAATTTTCTTTCTGTCTTCCATGGTATTAGCTATGCCCCCCAATTTTGTATCATCTGCAAATTTGATAAGCATGCTCTGTACCTCCTCATCCAAGTAGTTAATAAAAATGTTGAAGAGCACTGGGCCCAGGACTGAGCCCTGTGGTACCCCACTCATTACTTCCACCCAGTTTTGTCATGCTGTGTCCCTATAAGTATCCAATTGCATACTATGGTTGTACAATACTTCCTTTACATTTTAAGTATGCCTTGGGGTAGTCATGGTTCTCCATTGTTTTCATCCTGAGGGGCAGATAGGCTGAGAAATGGTGAGTAGCCCATGGTCACCCACTACACTTTATAGCTTATTTCCATTTTGAAAAATTAATTAAAACAATTTACATGCAGGCAAAATTTATTAAGCGGATTCACACAATATGTGTAAAGCACATCCAACTCGCATTTAAAGCGCATGACTTCCCCTAAAGAATTCTGGGAAGTGTCATTTCCCCCTCACAGTTATAGTTCTCACCACTCTTAACAAACTGCAGTTCCCATGATTCTGTGGTGGGATTCATGTGCTTCAAATGGGTGTTGAATGTGCTTTAAAGGAATGGTGTGGATCTGCCCTAGGTATGACGTTCATTCAAGAGTGAATTGAAAAGAACAATTTTAAAAGATACTTCTTACTCTTACTCATTTTTCAGACCTCTTTCTGAAGTAAAGGGTCAAATCTGTAAAAACATTTGGAGCAGCCACATTAAAAGATAAGGGCAGGGTATTCCAGGCAGGGGGTTGCCAACCCTGCTTGGATATGGATGTCTTTGCAGAAGAACCCTAGTCAAGGTTTACCAACAGCACAGTCCAAACTATATCTACTTAGAAGTCAGTCCTGTTGAGTTCTATGGGGCTTAATCCCTTAGTAAGTGTGTTTAGAATTGCAGCCTTCAGGAGCCTCCATCTTTACTCCCCAAAGCTCCCATCTAACATCTCCACAACACTAGGCTCCTTTGTCTCTGCTGTGGCCTTCTGGTGACTGCCCTAGCCTGAAGGCACTTAACCCTTCTTGCTGAAAGCAAGTAGGCTAGATTAAATGTTCCCTATCCAGGCTCATATATATAAAAGATAAACGGCATTTTGTCAAAAGTATTTTTGTCTACATTTTATACCTCATCCTTGGTTTTCCAAGCTTGGCATGGAATGCTTCTCATACAGAATTAATTTGAAATGCTGCATATTTATTATCATAATAATCATATTCAAAATAAAAAATATGTGTACCGCCTTCAAGTTGATTCCAACTTATGGTGACCCTATGAATAGGGTTTTCATGAGGCTGAGAGGCAGTGACTGGCCCAAGGGCACCCAGTGAGCTTCATGGCTATGTGGGGATTTGAACCCTAGTCTCATTTTGTTCTCACAACAACCCTGTGAGATAGTAGGTTAGACTGGCCCAGGCAGGGTTATTCAGTGAGCAAAAATGATGCAAATAGGATCTCTTTTAATTGTGCTATCGACCTGCTTACTTCCACTCTGACTGGGGGATCTTGCAGCATGGGGAAGAGATGGGGGCACATCACAGCTGAAGTTCACCCATATAGGAGCATTATCTCTTGTTTATTACAGAGACGCCTGTTGCAGGTTTTGCTGCTGAGAGCAGCAGTCAGTTAGTGCGGCCACTTGAGTCACAGCTTTTTGATCCTGAGGAGGCAAAACTAGAAAGTGAGGTTCAGAAAGGAGGCCCTGTGCACGAGGAGGAGGAGGGCATGAAGCAGTGCCAGTTGCCCACAGCCACATCTGCAGAACAGCAAGTACCATGGTTTGGCTTTGAGAAAGCTTGTACATTTGTGAGCAAGAGTGGGAAAAATGTTGTTGTACGATGCAATTACTGCCTTCCAAGGATCAAAGATCTGAGATCAGGTGTTTCCTCCTCATCCAATGTGAAGAAACATTTTGAGGTAAACCTTTGTCATGCTGGTCCTCAAAGAGTGTCCATTGTCTATTTATGTTTAAATTCCATTTTTTCTTGGATTCATGCTTTGTTCTTCTTCCTCAGAGGGAACACCCTGAGGAGCTGAGAGCAATTGTAGAAGCAATAAAGGCAAGGAGACGTGGCCTTCCTGAACCAATGCATGACACCCCTCCTCCCAAAATGCTGAAGCAGCCGCAGACAACCCTTGAGAGGTGGGGATCTGGCAGGGAGCCTGTCACCCAGAGCAATCTCGACAGGAGAATCATTGATTTCATTGTAGAGGAGACATTACCACTTCAGACTGTGGACAAACCATCATTCATTAATCTGGTTCGCATTGGACTCCCCAAAGATCTCACCATCATATGTGCCAAGACTCTGAGAGACAGAATTGAGAAGAGAGCATGCCACATGAGAGAAACTCTTGCAAACCGAATGGGTGCTGTGGCAAATATAGCAACCACTGCAGATTGTTGGACCAATGGCAAGAAGAGTTACTTTGGGGTAGCAGCCCACTGGATCAACCCAACTACCCTGAAATGTGAGGTCGGGGCCTTGGCTTGTAAGCGTCTGAAGGGGCGCCATACATACGATGTCCTTTCAAAAGCACTGCATGATGTACATGTGCAGTACAGGATCCGCAACAAAGTTATGTGCACTACTACAGACAGTGGCTCCAACTTTGTGAAAGCGTTCAGAGTTTTCATGGCCAAAGAACCAGTGGAAGCTGCAGGCACCAGTGACGATGATGGTGATAACCAGGAGGAGGAGGAGGCTGAGGTGGAGTTTGTGCCTATCTGTGAGATCCTGGACACAGGACCTGAGGCAGAGGAAGAAGCTGCAGACTCAGGAGAGGATTTTGTTTTACCACCACACCAGAGATGTGCTAGCCACACCCTCAACCTTGTGGCAACACAAGACATAGAGGCCATGCTTTCTGACTCCTCCAAAAGTAGTCTTCTTGGTCCTTTCAAGAAACAGTTTCGTTCCTTGATGGGAAAGTGCAGCAAGTTGTGGTCCAAGCAGAACCAGTCAGCCCAGATTGCTGAGTATATCCGTGCACAATGTGGTGTGTATCTGAAGGTACCGAATAAGACCAGGTGGAATTCCACCTTTGATGCGTTGAAGCAACTACATGAGCTCCTGTCAACTGTGCCACTAAAAATGCATGCCATAATGGACCACTGCTCCTTGTCCAGGATCACAGCTGCCGAGATTGAAGTGGTACAGGAATACACAGAGATTATGGAGCCACTAGCCCAGTCCCTAGATATCCTGCAACGGGAGAACGGCATGTTCATGGGGTATTTGCTACCAACGCTCTGCAATCTGGACCGCAAGTTAGAAGGATTGGAAAACAAACCTGAGAGGTACACATACTGTTTTCAGCTGCTGAGAGGTGTGCACGAAGCCCTAAGAAAGCGGTTTGCAGCTATCTGGGAGGACAAGAGGCTTCTTCTGGCAGCTTGCCTACACCCTCGCTTCAAACTAGATTGGTTGGAATCGTGTCAGGCCACCACCCATACCAACAAGTAAGAACATTAGGGAAGCCCTTTGGGTGGATTACTCCAAGGGAAATGTTGTCTCAAGGGAGGCATCAGAGGGCTTAAGGTGGTAGGCAGGGGCTGGGCCTTTTCTTCCTGGGGCTCCTCATCACAACCTTGGGTTGCTGCAGGTAATCCTTAAGGGTCTGCTGTGCTGCCCCATGAGTGGGGTGACTTGGTCACCTTCCTACCTTCCATGTCATCATCCACAGGCTCAGGCTGGACCCTGAACCAGGGGACATGACAAGCATCAGGAAATGAAGAGCAGATGATGGTTTCCTAACATATATGTGTTAACATATCCTCTCTCTTTCTTAGATACACAATGGAAGCCTTGTTGAAAGCTGAAATAAAGATGGGTGTACTTAATGAGGACAGTGATCAGTCTTCAGATAAAGACCAGGAAGGAGATGACTTAGCAGATGACTTCTTTAACTTTCTGCCCCAGGGCAAGAAGTCAGCAGTGGACACTGCTGAGGAGGAACTGGTGAGGTACCTGAGGTCTCCCAGCAGGGAAGTGTCATCACTCCATGGCTTTTCATGTGCGCTGCGGTGTTTTTTGCAGCACAACACAGGCATGCCTTCAAGCGCCACAGGAGAACACCTGTTTATAATGACTGTAAAAAGACATTCCTTGTCTGACATGCTCTTTGAGCATCTTGTTCTTTTGAGACATAACAGAAACATTATAAAAGCATTTCAAGTGTAAAATTTGATTTCAAGAGTTGGGGTATCTTCATTGCTTGGGGGGATGTGAGATTCTGTGATGCCATTATGTTAATCTTATGGATAAAATGTTTTATTCTACTACCCCCTGTGTGTGTGTGTTTATTTTTAATATTGTTTTAGGCTTCTTAGATGTGCAGCAGCCAAGGCCAGCACCTTGCAGGAGTTTTTTAAAAAAAGTAACTGAAATGTAATTGTAGTGATTACTTTTGAGAAAAAGCAAAGTAATCAGTTACTTTCAGAGCAATTGTAATTGTAACGGTAATTACTACTTTTTTGGGCCAAGTAATTGTAACTGTAATTTATTACTTTTTAAAAGTAATCTTCCAAGCTCTGCTGATTGTTTGGGCAGTATCCCACGTGGCACTAAGAAACTTGTTCTGTCAGCACAAGATTGGCACCCTGGGCTCCTGCTGGGAGGAAGGGCGGGATACAAATAGAATAAAGAAATAATGATTTATGCAATGGAACGTTCCCCCCCTCTCCTTCTCCTGCTGGGTCCCCCCAACCCTCCAAAGCAGGTTTGGGGAGGGCACAGGGCAGTCAGAGGAGAGGGGAAGGGCATGCATAAATCCTTGCACTGATGAGGTTGCACTGATACCGCCCCTTGCGAATATGGAACTGTTTTTAATTGTCTGTATATATGGAATTAAAAGTTTAACTAAATTTAAACTCAACTTTAAAGTTGACAATGAGGACATTGCACTTGTCAAGGATTAGCAATACCTCGGCACAGTCATTAACCAAAATGGAGACACTAGTCAAGAAATCAGAAGAAGGCTAGGACTGGGTAGGACAGCTGTGAAAGAACTAGAAAAGGTCCTCAAATGCAAAGATGTATCACTGAACACTAAAGTCAGGATCATTCAGACCATGGTATTCCCGATCTCTATGTATGGATGTGAAAGTTGGATAGTTAAGAAGGCAGATAAGAGAAAAATCAACTCATTTGAAATGTGTTGGAGGAGAGCTTTGTGGATACCATGGACTGTGAAAAAGACAAATAATTGGGTGTTGGAACAAACTAAACCAGAACTATCACTAGAAGCTAAAATGATGAAACTGAGGTTATCATACTTTGGACACATAATGAGAAGACATGATTCACTACAAAAGACTATAATGCTGGGAGAAACAGAAGGGAGTAGAAAAAGAGGAAGGCCAAACAAGAGATGGATTGATCCCATAAAGGAAGCCACAGACCTGAACTTAGAAGATCTGAACAGGGTGGTCCATGACAGATGCTATTGGAGGTCACTGTTTCATAGGGTCACCATAAGTCGTAATCGACCTGAAGGCACATAACAACAACAACAACAACATGGAATTAGTTGTATATCCAGAAATATTTTCACATATGGGATTGTTTTTAATTGTCTTATCAATGTTTCTGGAGTGAAATCGCTTCAAGATATGTTATGGGAAGCAATTTGTACATGGAATCAAATCAATAAATACTCAGTTATTGCTGGAAATATTTGAGGATCTATAGATTTGGGACTAGTGGTCTGTTTTCTTCATTTCCCAGATAAGCCCCTAATAATCACCTTTGAAGCCAGGTGGCCTGAATAGTGGGCCAGATATGAGGAGCGAGGTTTGGGTGTGTGTGATGAATCACAACTCTGATGAGTGTTTGTGTTCTGGGAAGGCCTTGAAGTGCCAATGGAGAAAGCCGGCCTTCTCAGGGGCTTCCGCAACAGCTGTTGCCTTCTTTTCACATGCCATTGTCAGGTGTAATAAAATAGCACGGCATTGTAAGGCAAGATCCGTCCCACAGGTACCATTCTGTCCCCAAAGGTGGCTGGAATTCATTTCAGAGAATGATTTCTCCGCTCGATTGGCCCCCATTTCTATACAACACACACAACATTCTAAACAGCATTAATTATCTTTTTTGTTTGACTAATGAGTGATTATCTGATCTGTGAAAAGTGAGCCAGAAAAAAACTGTGCCAGGCCACCCCCTGTATTGTTGCTTTTTCCTTTTTAGTTAGGGTTACTTTCTGTGATATGGGAAGAGAATTTGGTATATGCTCAGAGGCCAGGCCTTAATTCCTGAGGAAAGTGTTAGGGCTCAAAAGTTTAAAGCTGCCTGAATACCACACCGTCTGCCCTGGAAACCCTGCTGCTTAATTTGATCTAATGTATGGGTCTGTGGCTATTTACTTGGGGAGGCTGGAGAGGGCCTGCCTTCCAAATATGCTTAGAAGTTCCAGAGGGATTTTATTTCCAAAGATTAGTTTCCAAATTGCGTGAAGTATTAGTTCCCCTCTATTCAACACTGGTTAGGCCTCATCTTGAGTACTGCGTCCAGTTCTGGTCTCCACACTTCAAGAAGGATGCAGTCAGGGCTGGTTCTAAAGGGTGGCCAGGTGGGGCACTGGCCCGAGGACCCCAGAGCTACAGGAGCCCCGTAGGGGCCCTCCGCTCCTCTTCCACAATCCGTGATCCATGATCCACGATCCGCGGCACCATCTGCCTGCCCACCATTCCCTTGCCTCACCTACCTGTTTCCTGTCTTTTACCATTGCCCTTAATGAAGAAGGCAGCCACGGTTTCCCTAAGGTACTGAAGCCGCGGCCACCATCTTAGTTGGTGGCAGAGATTTGCACGCTTAGCATGCACACGTGCCATCAACAAAGATGGGGGCAGAGGCTTCATCCCCTCAGGAAAACCACGGCCACCATCTTCATTAAGGGCAATGGTAAAAGACAGGAGACAGGTAGGTGGGGGCGTGGGGGGCACATGTGAGCCGTGTGCATTCACACTCACACACACACTCTGGGGCCTAGGTCAAGCTGATGCCCAAGGGCCCCGGCATGCCTGGAGCTGGCCCTGAATGCAGACAAACTGGAACAGGTTCAGAGGAGGGCAACAAAGATGATCAGGGGACTGGAAACAAAGCCCTATGAGGAGAGACTGAAAGAACTGGGCATGTTTAGCCTGGAGAAGAGAAGACTGAGGAGAGATATGATAGCATTCTTCAAGGACATGAAAGGTTGTCACATAGAGGAGGGCCGGGATCTCTTCTCGATCGTCCCAGAGTGCAGGACATGGAATAACGGGCTCAAGTTGCAGGAAGCCAGATTTCAACTGGACATCTGGAAAAACTTCCTAACTGTTAGAGCCATACGACAATGGAACCAATTACCTAGAGAGGTAGTGGGCTCTCCGACACTGGAGGCATTCAAGAGGCAGCTGGATAGACATCTGTTGGGAATGCTTTGATTTGGATTCCTACATTGAGCAGGGGGTTGGACTCGATGGCCTTGTAGGCCCTTTCCAACTCTACTGTTCTATGATTGTATGATTAATAGTTACTCAGTTTGGTACTGAAATCCTGTTGCTCTAGGATTGAAATCTGGTGCAAATGAAGCTCATACATGTTCTGAGGGAAATGAGACAAGTGTGTTTGTGTGTGTGTACGCACCTTCAACTGCAAAGCCTTGCTCTTCTAAATATACTTTGGGGGCTGTGGGGGGGGGAGAAAACCTCTGCAGAAAGGTAAAGCATTGCTCTTTGACTACAAAATATAAAAATGAAATAACACATATTTTCTTTTCAGCTTTGTCTAATCCCAGAACAATTCTTCTGTGATCTTAAAGTTCTAGCATTAGAGGATTCAGTGTTTTTAAGTCTTTATTGTGTGCTATGCAGTTTTTTAAACACCTTCTTTGAGTTACTGCAAAAGAAAAAATATCCATATTTCCAGTTGGGAAAAGCTATGTCCTTCTCCACAGAATAGCTTCCATGGTGGGAACCAGCTGTACTTAAGTACTCCAAAATCTGAATCCTTAAGATTAGCTTGGGAAATTCAGATCGGTTTAGGGGAAAAAATTACCCAAGGGCGTTTGCAAAAGATCTCAGTAAATTTGTGAGTGTCTCCAAGGTGAGCTTTGGATAAGCTGCCCACCTCAAGTGGTCAACATCTATTGTCTGGCTCTGGCTCTGGCCTATGAGTTGGAGACCGCTGGACTTCTGAAAAAATCCGCACATGTGGAGCTGGTGCGTAATGAATTACTTTGTCTTAACCTCCCAATTGCCAGGAATCACTTTCCTTTGTCTTTTCATTAGCGAGCCTTGTAATCAGGCAGAATGCCGAAGAGCGGCTTCCCATTGACTGAACAGCAAAGGCAGGCCCTTGTTCACAGCTCTTATTATGGAGACAGTGATGAATGGGCTGCTGAAGGAAGCAAATGCTCTCGGGGACTGACCTGCCTCCGTGGGCAGGGGGAGGTTTTTGTGATTCTTTCCTCCCTTCTCCCTGCAAAGTAAAATGAGCTCTGGCAGAAATCAAAGGAATAACACTGGAGCCAAAGAGGGAAAACAATAAGAGAGACTAGACATGATGTATGTTTTGTGAAACATTCAGCACTGGTTAGGCCTCATCTTGAATACTGCATCCAGTTCTGCTCTCTGCACTTCAAGAAGGATGCAGACAAACTGCAACAGTTTCAGAGGAGGGCAACAAGGATGATTAGGGGACTGGAAACAAAGCCCTATGAGGAGAGACTGAAAGAACTGGGCATGTTTAGCCTGGAGAAGAGAAGACTAAGGGGAGATATGATAGCACTCTTCAAGTACATGAAAGGTTGTCACATAGAGGTGGGCTGGGATCTCTTCTTGGTCGTCCCAGAGTGCAGGACACGGAATAATGGGCTCAAGTTGCAGAAAGCCAGATTTCGACTAAACATCAGGAAAAACTTCCTAACTGTTAGAGCCATACAACAATGGAACCAATTATCTAGAGAGGTAGTGGGCTCTCTGACACTGGAGACCTTCAAGAGGCAGCTGGAGAGCCATCTGTCGGGAATGCTTTGATTTGGATTCCTGCCTTGAGCAGGGGGTTGGACTTGATGGCCTTATAGGCCCCTTCCAACTCTACTATTCGATGAACTAATAACTGCCAGCATTGAAACCTGGCCCCCAGATCAGCACAGATGTATGAGAAGGATTGTCAACAATCAGTCGTTACTCATTAGGAAATCAACAGGGCCGGCCCTAACATTAGGTAAAGTGAAATGACTGTGTCAGGTGGCAGATGTTTGGGGTAGCATTGCCAGTTCATCCTAATCTCCCCCTACCATTCCCCAACCTTGGGGGACAGAGCTGTGCATACTACACAGCCCGTCCTGGCCCCACTAAACTAGCCTGTTGCATTCAGAAGTGATTCTGTCCCATCTCCAGGGTTGAAGTAAAGTGCAGCTGCCAATACAGTCAGCTTTCATATGTGGGATGGGCAGAGGATACCATTTTGTCCTAAGAAGATAAGAACAGCCTGCTGGATCAGGCCAGTGGCCCATCTAGTCCAGCATCCTGTTCTCACAGTGGCTAACCAGGTGCCTGGAGGAAGCCTGTAAGCAGGACCTGAGCACAAGAGCGACTCTCTCCAACTGTGATTCTCAGCAACTGGTATTCAGAAGCAAACTGTCTTTGACTGTGGAGGCAGAGCATAGCCATCAGGGCTAGTAGCCATTCATAGCCTTCCCCTCCATGAATTTGCCTAGGCCAAAGCCATCCAAGTTGTTGGCCATCTCTGCCTCTTGTGGGAGTAAATTCCACAGTTTAACTAGGCACTGAGTGAAGAAGCACTTTCTTTTGTCTGTCCTGAATCTGAATTCACAAATTCTGGTGTTATGAGAAAAGGACAAAAGCTTTTCTCTCTCCACTTTCTCCTTTGCCTCAAGCAACAAAATGTCATGGGCTGGCCATGAAAATAATAGATTTTGACAGTTTCAAGCCTATCTGTCCTTGACTGCAACGGATACTCGAGAATGCAATGGTGGCTCTGGGCTCCTTTGGGATGAAGGGCAGGAGAGAGATTTAATAAATAAATTTGTGTGCCACTTTCCCATAAATTTGGTGCCCAAAGTGTCTTACATCATACAAAAAAGGAACATGAATAAAATGAAGAACTGTACCTCAGTGGCAGAGCAACTGCTTTGCATGCAGAAGGTCCCAAGTTCAGCCCTCCATGGCATCTCCAGGTAGGACTGGGAGAGATTTCTGCCTGAAACTCTGGAGACCCACTGCCAGTCAGTGTAGACAATTCTGAGCCAGATGGACCAATGGTCTGACTCAGTATAAGGCACGTTCCTATGTTCCAACATGCATTCATTCAGGCTGGGGGGTCATAGACAAGGTATCGGAGGGTAGCACTTTACGACTTATGGCGACCCTCTGAATGAGTGACCTCCAAGAGCATCTGTCATGGACCACCCTGTTCAGATCTTGTAAGTTCAGGTCTGTGGCTTCCTTTAGGGAATCAGTCCATCTCTTGTTTGGCCTTCCTCTTTTTCTACTCCCTTCTGTTTTTCCCAGCATTATTGTCTTTTCTAGTGAATCGTGTCTTCTTATTATGTGTCCAAAGTATGATAACCTCAGTTTCATCATTTTAGCTTCTAGTGATAGTTCTGGTTTAATTTGTTCTAACCCTCAGTTATGTGTCTTTTTTCCAGTCTATGGTATGCACAAAGCTCTCCTCCAACACCACATTTCAAATGAGTTGATTTTTCTCTTATCCACTTTCTTCGCTGTCCAACTTTCACATCCATCCACAGAGATCAGGAATGTCATGGTCTGAATAATCCTGACTTTGGTGTTCAGTGATACATCATTGCATTTGAGGACCTTTTCTAGTTCTCTCGCAGCTGCCCTCCCCAGTCCTAGCCTTCCTCTGATTTCTTGACTAGTGTCTCCATTTTGGTTAATGACTGTGCCGAGGTATTGATAATCCTCGTGGTAGGGGTGGACAAATCTGTCCATTTTGGTTTCTCTCAGTTTGTCTTTTTTTCAGTCCAATACTCCACATTTCCACATCAGTTTGTGTTTTTTTAAAAAAAAGTTCTTGTGAAAGTTCACCAGGATTTTTGTGCAAATTTCTCCTCATATACACATTCTTTTACGCAGGTTGCCTAATATACACACTTCTGCAAAGCACTTTTCCCTAGTATAATAATTTTTGTATGCTGTTTTCACCAATATATGCATTTTATGCATACTGTAGTGTTTGCATTTCTGTACACATTACTTGACTGGAGGACTGCATTGCAAAATTGGGAGAAGGGTGAATTTAGAAGGTTGGCTGTGTTCCAGTTTGTGTCTTGTCTCAGAAAGTGTGAATTAAGTAGATTGTGGGGACCTTTGTGGGGATGCCACACTGTCCAGCCACACTGGTGCAGTCTGCCTTTTATGTTCTTTCATTGCAGGGGTTCTTCCACTGAGCCATCCCCTGCTTCTGCCATCCAGTTGAGGTCACCAAGCAGCAACAGGTCTCTTCTTTGTTCTTGGTCATGCTAGCGCCCCAAGCATTTAATATCAGAACTTGGAAAAGTTACTTTTTTGAACTACAACTCCCATCAGCCCCAGCCAGCATGGCCACTGGATTGGGCTGATGGGAGTTGTAGTTCAAAAAAGTAACTTTTCCAAGCTCTGTTTAATACACACATGTAGACAACATCTGTATAGCCCTTCAGTAGTGAGGGAAAGCATTCTGTACATGCTTAAAAGCACTCTCTTACTTGGCCAGTTTCAGGGTTGTGTGCTTGCAGTGAAAACTGTAATGGGGAAAATGATTAATTATACCCCGTATTACAGATGTCCGACTGGCCTCAACCAGAAGTTGGGCATTTAGAGTGGCTGGTCTCATGCGGTGTAATCCTTTTCCGGCAGAGATTCAGTAGGCATCCTTGCTTTTGACCTTCAGGCATCTCTTGAAGACTTTTTTTGTGCCAACAGACCTATGCAGCTGTTTAAAATGCTTTTTTTTTTTTTAGTAGCCAGTCATTTTAAGGATTGTTTTGTATTGCCTTTAAATATTTTTATGTTGCTGTACACTACGATGATGTTTTGAGAGAGGGCGCTCTATAAATACTTTTATAAATAAATAAATAAATAAATAAATAAATAAATAAATAAATAAGACTGGCTTACATTAAGCTTTGCAGTTTTTTTATCCATTGGAGAGAGATGGAAATGCAGCAATCCCTAGTTTTCCCAGGAAAAGGGTGTGTCCCAAGTGGTAGGGGATGGGAAATATATGTCTGAAGCGAGGGGAAGGATGACACACGAGCTGCACTCTTCAATTTCCATCTCCTGGCTCTAAAAGCCTTTGGCAGTTCAAAGAGTGGATTGTAATTGCAGAGGCTGTGCAATAACAGAGAGCACAGTCAATTGCCATCTCGGGCTTGCGGTGGATCAATAGATGGATCCCTTTTGCCTGCTCAACTCAATGTCTAATAAAGAGCAGCAAAGGGTACTTTACCTCTTCTCCAGTTAATACATATCTTAAGTGGACAGATACCATTTTTGTGGGTTTAAAGAAAAGATAAAAAAACACACACCTCCAGTTGAGCTAGTGCTCAAGGACAGAAGGGAAAGGGCTGTCATTCTTCAGAGGGGTGTGCTGCCTATTTGCAAACAACAAGAAAGGCTTGTTTATTGGAGTTTCCAGTGGTGCCCCTACCCATCCGTACCCCAGGAGATGGGAAGTTATTGCACTGCTCTAACTAAGCAGTGGTGAAGCTATACTTTAAACAACATGAATTACATCCATCAAGCCACAATTCAAAGAAGTGTGTGTGTGTTATGTGCCTCCAAGTCGACTACGACTTATGGCGACCCTATGAATCAGCGACCTCCAGTAGCATCTGTCATGAACCACCCTGCTCAGATCTTGTAAGTTCAGGTCTGTGGCTTCCTTTATGGAATCAATCCATCTCTTGTTTGGCCTTCCTCTTTTTCTACTCCCTTCCGTTTTCCCCAGCATTATTGTCTTTTCTAATGAATCATGTCTTCTCATTATGTGTCCAAAGTATGATAACCTCAGTTTCATCATTTTAGCTTCTGGTGATAGTTCTGGTTTAATTTGTTCTGTTGTTGTTGTTATGTGCCTTCAAGTCGACTGCGACTTATGGCGACCCTATGAATCAGTGACCTCCAATAGTATCTGATATAAACCACCCTATTCAGATCTTGTAAGGTCAGGTCTGTGGCTTCCTTTTCAGAATCAATCCATCTCTTGTCCCTTGTATTCAAAGAAGACAACAACACGAAAGGTGTGTGGAACAAACCTGGGATTACATATGCTGGTTCCTCTCGCTCACCATTCCCAGCCTACAAGCAGATGGGAGGCAGCCACACGGAAGGGCTATAGTTAGAGTACCTGCTTTGCATGCAGAAGGCCCTTGGTTCAGTGTCTGCTATCTCCAGGCAGGGATGGTAAAGACTCCTGTCTGTAACCTGGGAGAGCTGCTGACAGTCAATCCAGATGAAACTGGGCTGGATGAGAAATGGTCTGACATGATGTAAGGCAGCTGAAATTTGACACAGTTGGCATTTTAATACAGACCTACTTAATTTGCACTTCCTGAAACAATATGTGAAGTGAAACACAGCTATCCATTGAAAGTCACATGTCTCCAAATTTTGCAATGCAAACCAAAAAACTGGTACAAAATTTATTGTTGTTGTTGTTGTTGTTATTGTTATTATTGTTATTATTATTAAATTAGCCCATGGCGGCAAAGGACAAAGCACTAAAAACATCTCTAAACATCTCAAAAACAAAACATCTCAAAACATTTTTAAATTAAAACATATTGAAAACATCTTTTTAAAAATCTTTAAAAGCATCTTAAAAACCAATTCCAAAACAGACCCAAACTGGGAAAATGTGTATATTAAGGGAAACTGTGTGCACAAATGCATGTGTTGATTAAAATAACATATAATAACATAGAATTGCTTGCACAAATGATTATATTAAGCAAAATTACTTACAAAAGTGTGTTCAAGGTTCTGTTTGTGGAATAGCTGACACATGTACACTCAAAATGTACCCACAATCTGAATCCATATACACTAGTAGAAACAGCAGTATACAAACCTTTTAAATACATCAGATTTTTGCCAGGAAATACATCAGAATTTCATAGGCATTACATGCAATTGATACATGTGTGTGTGTGTGTGTGTGTTTATCCCAGTGGACACCACTGGGACATTTAGGAACTGTGAAATCCAGGGGACAGTTAAGTTCCAATTTGCACATTACTCCAAGAAGTACAGATCAGCTCAGTTTTTATTTGAAGTAGCAAAGATCAGATTCCTCAAGCATCACTCATCAAAGGAGTGGATCACAACAGGCTGGGAAGGCACATCTCTAGGACATTTGGGAATGAGGCTATTTGGCTTGTGAAAGGTAGCAGAAGTCAGTGATCCATTTGGGTTGCTCCCAGTGCTTTAAAAATAAATCCTGGGTTAGCAAAACCCCAGTCATCAATCTGCTTGTAATCAGTTATTTGCCCTGGGAGTGTAGAGTTAAACAGGAATGAATATTTACCTTTTAATAATTGCACCACATTAATCCTCTCTGTCTCCATTGCCCCAGGAGCTTTAATTTCCACTCTGTTCTGCCACAGCATAATGATTTTTAAAATGATTTCAAAATTGCAGCTGGAATAGCCGTGTAATTTGGTTATTAACTGCAAAGTGGCTTCTCCTTTACATGCTGCTTGAAATGGTAAAACAACTAGCCTGGAGTGATTTATATTTTGAAAACAGGAATAATTTACGAAAGAAATGTGCATAAGAGAAGGAAGACCTTTCCTCCTGTCAGATGGTTTTATGTTTTAAACATGTTAAATAATCACTTCCTATATCTGACAGTGAGCCCTGCTCAGTTTCTAAAGTAATGTTTGGGCCAAAGGCAATGAAGAATGAGTTTCATAGTAAGGACCCAGTCTGCTGGGAAGTTCTATGTAAACCAAACCTCACTGAAAAAAATTGGAGCTGCGTAGGGACTCTATAGTTCATTAAGTTATTTTCAATGGTGGCTTGCTCAGGAGAAAAATGGGGAACCTAGGCCCCTCCAGATGTTGCTGAACTACAACCCCCATCATCCCCGACATGCTGGCTCAGGAACTGGAGTCCAACAACATCCAGAGTGTCACAGATCTTCCTCATGCCCCAAAAATGACTTGGATGAGGAGGTGCAGGCAGTGCTTCTTAAATGTGCAGATGACACAAAAATGTGTGGGATAGCTGATATGCTGGAAGACAGAAACAAAATTCAAAGTGATCTTGATAGGCTGGAGCACTGGGCTGAAAACAACTGAATGAAATTTAACAGGGATAAGTGCAAAGTTCTACACCTAGGAAAAAGAAACCAAATGCACAGTTATAAGATGAGGGATACTTGGCTCAGCAATGCTACATGCAATAAGGATCTTGGGGTTGTTGTTGATCAGAAGCTGGATATGAGCCAACAGTCCAGTGTGGCTGCAAAAAATGCAAATGCTATTTTATGTCTCATTAACAAAAGTATAGTTTCCAAATTGGGTAAAGTACTTGTTCCTCTCTATTTGGCCCTGGTTAGGCCTCGTCTTGAGTACTGTGTCCAGTTCTGGACACCACACTTTAAGAAAGATGCAGACAAACTGGAACAGGTTCAGTGGAGAACAATGAGGTTGATCAGGGGACTGGAAACAAAGCCCTGTGAGGAGAGACTGAAAGAACTAGACAAGTTTAGGGTTGAGAAAAGAAGACTGAGGGGAGATATGATAGCACTCTTCAAGGACATAAAAGGTTGCCACAGAGAGGAGGGCCAGGCTCTCTTCTCGATCATCCCAGAGTGCAGGACACGGAATAATGGACTCAAGTTATAGGAAGTCAGATTTTGACTGAACCTCAGGAAAGACTTCCTAACTGTCAGAGTAGTATGACAATGGAACCAATGACCTAGGGAGGTGGTGGGCTCTCCGAAATTGGAAGCATTCAAGAGGCAGCTGGACAGCCATCTGTCAGGTATGCCTTAAGTTGGATTCCTGCATTGAGCAGGGGGTTGGACTTGATGGCCCACTTGCAACTCTGTTATTCTATGATTCTATGATCCCTGTGCTAGCGGATTGTGCCCCATGTATGAAATATCCCTACTGTAGGATTTAGGCAGCATTTGCATTAGGAGAAAGAAAAGTTCGGTTATTTATTTATTAAATTTATATCCCGCCCTTCCTTCCAGTAAGAGCCCAGGGCAGCAAACAAAAGCACTAAAAACATTTGAAACCATTAAATTATCTCAGGGGGATTATGTGCATTCTCATATTGCTGAGAGCCAATGTGAGGTAGTTGTAAGAGTGCTGGACAAGGACTGTGGAGGCCCAGGTTCAAATTCTGTCAACCACAAAGCTCACTGGGTGAGGAAAATAATGAGGAAAGAATTCAAAGGAAGCTCAGGGGCACAGGTGAATTTGCAAGGTATCTTCTAAGGTCAATGAAATGCCCATCCAACTTTATAGTTTGCAAAGAGTGTGGCAAAGTTGGTGAATCTCTCAACCTAACCTACTTCACAAGGCTGTTATGAAGATAAAAATGTTGGCATATTTGAACTTTGAGGGAAGTTGTGATATAAATGTACTAACTAAATAAATCTGGATTGGAATGAAAATGTCGCACTCTTTGCAAACTATAAAGCTGGATGGGCATTTCATTGACCTTAGAAGATACCTTGCAAATTCACCTGTGCCCCTGAGCTTCCTTTGAATTCTTTCCTCATTATTTTTTATCCACAAGTCACACTAGAGTAAGAGCAGGAAATATTGCCCTCTTTCGTTTTTGGCTTCAGACTAGCACACAGCCAAATTTCATTGGTTATATGATGTTGTCATTAAGCCAAATCATAATGAGGGTAAGGGGCACTGCTGAATGCCTTTCAGCTTCCCCTGAGCCCCACGTTTAGGCTGAAGAAGTTAATTTAAAAGTTCTCAGCTCAGCACTGGTGCAAATGCTTGTGCAGCTTCAGCACTGTGAACATTTCCTAATTACATTTTTGCTCTGTAAAACCCATCTCCAGAAGGGAACAAGATACCATGCTCAGCTACCCCCCAAAATGGCATTTCCATGTTGAGTTCCTGTCCTGATACACTGGAATACCCACTGCTATCAATAGGGGATAACCCAAGCAAGGAGGAGGCCAGTATTTCTAGGGTTCCAGGCAGACAGCGAGGCAAGGCAAGGCTGGTTTAGCACCTTGGAGAGGGACCTAGGTGTGGTTTTAGGACCACGGCTGGTGATCCTGCTGCTGAGGCAGAACGTACATGTTGCCTTGTCCTGAAGCAACTGGCAAATCTTTATCGCCTGGATTCGGTATTCATTGACTAGAGGTCATAAGAACATAAGAACATAAGAAGAGCCTGCTGGATCAGGCCAGTGGCCCATCTAGTCCAGCATCCTGTTCTCACAGTGGCCAACCAGGTGCCTGGGGGAAGCCCACAAGCAGGACCCGAGTGCAAGAACACTCTCCCCTCCTGAGGCTTCCGGCAACTGGTTTTCAGAAGCATGCTGCCTCTGACTAGGGTGGCAGAGCACAGCCATCATGGCTAGTAGCCATTGATAGCCCTGTCCTCCATGAATTTGTCTAATCTTCTTTTAAAGCCATCCAAGCTGGTGGCCATTACTGCATCTTGTGGGAGCAAATTCCATAGTTTAACTATGTGCTGAGTAAAGAAGTGCTTCCTTTTGTCTGTCCTGAATCTTCCAACATTCAGCTTCTTTGAATGTCCACGAGTTCTAGTATTATGAGAGAGGGAGAAGGACTTTTCTCTATCCACTTTCTCAATGCCATGCATAATTTTATACACTTCTATCATGTCTCCTCTGACCCGCCTTTTCTCTAAACTAAAAAGCCCCAAATGCTGCAACCTTTCCTCGTAAGGGAGTTGCTCCATCCCCTTGATCATTCTGGTTGCCCTCTTCTGAACCTTTTCCAACTCTAGAATATCTTTTTTGAGATGAGGCGACCAGTATTCCAAATGCGGCCGCACCATAGATTTATGCAACAGCATGATGATATCGGCTGTTTGATTTTCAATATTTTCAATGAGGTCGCACCACCTCAGCCCTGTATCTTTCCAGTTAAAGGATTGTTGCCTTCCCTTGCAGCTGTTGCCTCAGTGCAAAGACATCCCCCCTCAAAAATGTCTACAGGTTTAGTCCTTTTTGAAATGAGCCTGCTACTTTATGGTGCCTAGCATACTCAAAGTCAAAGACGGGTAACACACAGATCTCCAGATCCCATCAGCCTCATGTCAAAAATAATAGCACCGGGTTGAGGTCTCCATAATATTTAGTCAAATCTACCTCTCTCATTTCCCCATGTTTCCCTCTTCCTGCCCAAACCATCCTTTTTTTGATGACAGTCTTATCTCATTCTGCTCTCAGAGCCCCCTGAATCACCCTTTTAACAACACAATGGAATTCTGTATTAATAGCAATCAGCATAATAATATCAAAAATATGAACGAGAACAAGAGAGAGTGAGAGACAGAGTGGGAGTTTTCACCGTTACAAGTCTGTTCTGGCAAAGTGCAGCAGTAAAAGGCCATTAAGTGAGTTGCCCGTTTACAGAAAACATAAGAGATAACATTAATTTTAATGGATGGTTTCCATGGCAACGCTCCTGAGCGAGACACACTTTATAGTGTATTGAGCAGTGCGGGTGCTTAAGATAATTGCAACAAGGGTTGTACTATGGACACTGTGGTTTGTATGTATGTATATATATATATATATATATATATATATATTAAAAGATCCTCCGTGGCGCAGAGTGGTAAGCAGTGGTAACGCAGCCAAAGCTCTGCTCACGGCTGGAGTTCGATTGCAACGGAAGGAGAAAGTAGAATCTCCGGTAAAAGGGGTCGAGGTCCACTCAGTCTTCCATCCATCCATGGTTGGTAAAATGAGTACCCGGCATATGCTGGGGGGTAAAGAAAGGCCAGGGGAGGAACTGGCAATCCCACCCCATATATACAGTCTGCCTAGTAAACATCGCAAGACATCACCCTAAGAGTCGGAAACGACTCGCACTACAAGTGCAGGGACAACTTTACCTTTACCTTTATATATATATATATGAAAAACAGCCCTTCAGAGAGCTGCCAACCATTTTATAGCGAGAAGTACATGAATTTTTCAGAGATGCTATTTAGCCATCCAGGAAAGCAGAACCTTAAAGGGCGGACCAGCCCCATCAAAGCTCAGTCTCTCATTATCTTGCTTTTTCTCTCTCTGGACCCCCTAGCAGCAGATGGAAGATGTGGCCTTGCATAATGGAAGGAACTGTAATTACGTGGACACCAGGCCTTTTTGCTAGTGAACTTGCTTAACTAGTGGCCAGTTGTGATGAGCAATAATTTTCACTGGGCTTCCTGTTAATAAGAGAAAGTGTCCACCAGCTTTCAGTGAGTTGCCATCAGGCATGTGTAAGAAAGGCTTGGGTTGTTAACTACCTTACAAGGCATTTTACAAGCCCAAGGACCTACAGCCATTCTTGAACAGGGATAGTGAGGCCATAGTGATTCATCCATTGGCAACCTCAAGACTTGATTATTGCCATGCACTCTGTGTGGGGCTCTCCTTGTGTCTGGTTGGGAAGCTCCATCTGGTGAAAAATGCTGTGGCTAGCCTGTTAATGGGGACAGACTATCACCAGAACATAACTTTGGTGCTTAAAAGCTTGCACTGGCTGCACATGTGATGCCGGACCAGGTTCAAGATTCTTGTATTAATTTGCAAGGCCTTTAACAACTTGGGTTTAGGATACTTGAAGATCTGTTGATCCCTTATATCACTGAAGCCTGATCACTGAAGTCTTCAGGAGAGTCTCTGTTAGTGGTCTTCCATGGTTCAGATGGACAGCTCATATTTCACAGTTAAGTACTGTGGAACTCCTTCCCAGGTGAGATCAGAGAGGTCCCCTCCTTGCTGAACTTCAGGTGCTTGACAAAGACTTCTCTAATGCAGCAGGCACTTTAAGGAAGCTGTGAAAAATGGAAATGGACTGCCTTCAAGTCAATCCCGACTTATGGCTACCCTATGAATAGGGATTTCATGGTAAGCTGAATTCAGAAGGGGTTTCCCATTGGCTCCCTCTGAGGCTAGTCCTCCCCAGCTGGCTAGGGCCTGCTCAGCTTGCCACAGCTGCACAAGCCAGCCCCTTCCTTGTCCGCAACTGCCAGCTGGGGGGCAACTGGGCTCCTTGGGACTATGCAGCTTGCCCACAGGTGCACAGGTTGCAGGGCATGTAACCCCTGAACTACTCACTGTGGGGGTGATCTTTAGCTGGCCCTTGACACCCAGGAGACACGAGTGGGGATTTGAACTCACAGACTCTGGACTCCCAGCCAGACTCTCCTCCCTGCTGTGCTATATCAGCTTATTCTAAGGAAGTTGTACTGTGCCTATTTATTCAACATACAGTATATTTTTACCTATGGCTTCTGTTTAAAACAAACAAAGACAGTGTTTAAAACAACAGTATTATTTTCATGGTTTTATTGGTGGTTTTGTAAACCACTTTGTGACTGTGGCGAAAAGTGGTCATTAAGTATTGGAAACAAATAAATAGATAAATAAATAAAGATAGGACGCAGCCAGATAGCATGTAGAAGAATCTGAAGAAGCAGGAAACTTCGTACTCTGCCCATGTGTGATCCAGTACTGTTCACAATCAGCAAGGTTGTGTTCTGGATCTGTTGTGTTCTGGATCAAAAGAATGCATGTGGGCATTAAGTGTTGGGGGGGCAGAGTGCATACCATCCATGTGCCCCAATGTCTCTGTCGCTGCCCACTCTATCTGCGACCTTTCCACATTGAGGGTTCCCAAGTACAGGAGGCATTAAAGTATATTCAGACAAAAGGCATTCAGCACCTGCCTTCAGACCTTCCCACTGAATGAGGGAAGGGCAGGAGTAGGGTGGGCACATCCAGAGCATGCCAGGACATTGGGGTGGCTGCTCCCCCTACACAGTTTATATCCACATAAGCTCTGCTGAATGCATGAAGAAGGCTCAAACCAAAGCTTAAAGCTTGCCCAAAGCTGTTTACCATAGAGAAATAGCCTCATGAACAGGGATGGGATCCATTGGCCGGTGCCAGTTTGAAAGCATTCTGTCAACTTAAGGGCCAGTGTTGATTCAAGCTGATTCTTCGTCTGCTAGCTCCTGCTTTTACTGATCCATTTTTCTCCTTGCAAAAAATAGTGACATGAATATTGATATTTTGAAAGGAAATATATATGCTTTTAAAGGAAATGTCGATATTTTAAAAGGAAATATTGATAAATGAAAGGAAATATTGATAAAATTATTGTTATTAATTTTTATATTTTAGAGGCAGATTTTTTTCTAAAAAATAAAAAAAAATCACTTTTTGAAAATCGCTGCAGAAAGTTGCTACATAAAAATCCAACCCACAACAGTAGAGAATAACCAAATTAATGGAAAATTTGATACAAAATCTGAATGGGGTGGAATTCTAGCACATCTTTACTTATGAATATTCTAGAATGGCTGTTTGTTCATTTTTAAAACTCGTTGCTGCACAGCTGCATTACTTTGGGGAACCTGCACCCCTCAGATGTTGTGAGGCTGTAGTTCCCACCATTCCTGACTGTTGGCTGATGGGCATTGGAGTCTAACAATGTTGGGAGGGCCACAGATCCCCCATCATCCACTGTAAGCATGCACAAGACCTTTACCATAGAGTGGCAGGTAAAAATAAAAGACCTAAACCTGCCAACATATTTTTTTGGGGTGTGTGAATGTGTCTTTGTATTGAAATAATGTAGTTTTGGGAATGTGAGGACTCCCTTAAGGTCACTCCATTTACATGTCACGCTTGACTTTCATGTGGGGAGGACTTTGGGAAAGTTCTTCCTTCCCAAGGCTTATGAAAAAGCAGCGCCAGGTGAGCATGGCGCCGGATTCTTTGTTAACAGAAGGTCATCACTGTTGCTCCAAGGGGCACTCCCGGGCAACGTTGTGCTGCTTTTGTCCAGCCGACACTCACATCGGTGGAAGGAAGCAGGTCTGATGCAAAGTGACAGCTTGGAACTCAGAAAATTTCCTCCTGTCAGAGAGACTAAGCAGTCAGGTCGGGCCTTCAAGTGCAGCTGGGCTAAGATGCTGGGAGAGAGATTCGTTTCTAAGATGGCTCTGTGTCACCTTGCAAAAATGGTCTGCTCCACTTCCCTCTTTTTCTGTGACTATGGCTGCCTACACACTAAACAGTTTGTTGCCCAAGAATGTAGTTTTTCTCAATCCGGAATAGCTCATGCTCATCTTCAACATGTTCCTTTCAGTCTTGATTGGTTTTAGATCCTGCCTTCCACAAGGGTGGCTGTTGCTACTTGCTATGTGTTTGAAAGCCCCCTCCATTAGATTATCCACAGCTTTTCATCCCTGCACATGACCAGGTGCATGAAGAAGGAAGCGGTGATTGTGATCTTGCTTTATGCCCACCCACAACATCATTGGGCAGGTTGCCGGGACCGCCTACATCTCTTTTCATCTGTTTTCAAATGGACACACTTGAACGCGGAATCAATCTGCAATGTGCTTTTATTTTCGGAATGAAACCAGTTTCTGAAGAAGCAGTTTTCAGGGGCAAAAAATATGCAAGATTGTGTGTGAGCTACCTAGAAAAAACAAAGACTTGGTCTCATTGATTCTAGACGTTCACCAGCTTTTTTGGGACAATAGGCACATCTGGAATTTTGAGATGCCAGTCACAAAATGACTGCCATTGTGGGCATGAACGTGACATAACACAGAACGATTGCCATAAGGGCATGACAAAACAAAATGGTTACTGTAGGGGTGTGGCGTAACACAAAATGGCTGCCAAATCTAAAAGGACAGGAAAAAAAGACAGGACTACAAAATGGTACTGATAAGCCCCCCACCTCAATAAAGGCACTTCTATCAGCCACTAATGTGTTTGCTCACAGAGGGAAGGGCTGCTTTCACACTGCACTTTATTCTGTTATTCTGATGATTTCTTACCTGGAAATTTGCGCATTATATTTGATCTTTCACACGATGCACAAGCTAGCTCCAGAATTCTAGTGGAATGTAGTGGAAGTTTAGCGCTAATTTCTGTGATAAATGATACCAGAAATAACCTGTTAGCAAGGCTGGGAACCCGGAAGATTGCAGGAGTTTTTTGCTAGGTGCAGCCGCTCATGTGACAGGCATCCCAGCATGCAGTGCATTCCCGCCCTTTAGTCGTGTGGGTTTTTTTCCTCCCTGATGAATGTTGTACCGGTGTCCCAGCATCGGTGCAGATTGCACTCTGGTCCTGCTTGCGGGCTTCCCCCAGGCACTAGGTTGGCCACTGTGAGAACAGGATGCTGGGCTAGATGGCTGATCCAGCAGGCTCTTCTTATGTTCTTATGTTTTTATAGCAGCATTTCCCACACATACCCCTGTCTTGATAAAACTAAAATAATTTTAAAACTCAGATCCTAAAGGGAGAGGGCTTTCATGGTGTTGGGACGAGATCTTAGACCTCCTACACAGTGAGGAACAGTATGCATGAGTGAGGGACGAAAACGAGCCGTGTGAAAGACAGTTGCGTGAAATGCCGGTATATCGGCTGAAAAAGCTGCTGTTCCTTATCGTAAGAGGTACTGCAGTGTGAAAGGGATTTTAGATATCGGGACAGAAGCGCTACGTTTTTAATCCGTTAAACTAACGCAATCAGCCCCGTGTGTGAAAGCAGCCAAGGTCTTTGCCCTCTCCCCAGTTCAGAATGGAAGGAAGGATGGGTGTCCAGTTGTGCCGTCCAATGAAATGTGGCTTGTTTGAGGGGGCGTGTTCAGTGTAGGATTGCTTCAGAGGCTGGCTGCAGCTGGGATTCACCAGAGGCCTGACGCAGCTAAACCTTATCTCCATGGAGCTTCACAGCTGTGTGGGAGATGGTTTCCCTCCTCTGCGTACTAGAAAGAGGGAGATAAACTGGGGGAGGAGGCACCCACCAGAGAAGCAGCATCGTTTTGAAAAGGAGAGATGCTTAGTAAACGAAGCATTGCTTCATTTACTAAGGGACAGGTACAACCCAGTGGCGAGCCAAGGAAGTAAACGTCTTGCAGGGACAGATACCGAGGGAAGGGGGAAGGCCCAACAACCCCAGGGAGAGAGCTCAATGATGAGAAGAGTCTCAACTCCTATATGAGGAGCCACCAGGGACTCGCTAAGGCCTCTCTTCAGGAAAGTCAATGCCTTGGGGCTCCGAGACCACTCATACGTTAGCTGTTCTCATCCGGGGGAGACTACAAAACACGAAAGACACCACAGAGCGCCTGAGGCAGTACCAAGAGGAACGCAGTAAGATGACCAACAGTCTCCCTTTGCATTGTGGATTTTTGAGGCAATATTT
This sequence comes from Rhineura floridana, assembly GCF_030035675.1. Lineage (NCBI taxonomy): Eukaryota > Metazoa > Chordata > Lepidosauria > Squamata > Rhineuridae > Rhineura > Rhineura floridana. Next base: position 318,192,771 of record NC_084480.1, on the reverse strand, counting down.
ACTGAGACCTTTCACAGGCACCACAGGAGGTACGGGTGGACACGCTGGCACCCATGGGCACCACACTGAAGACACCTATATTCTTCTTCTTCTTCTTCTTCTTCTTCTTCTTCTTCTTCTTCACCTTATCTTAACAATTCAATGGGCTTCTAAGTAATAGGGAATGAGGGCCATGAGGAGCGTTTTGTAGTGGGATCTGATAAGCAGGGCTCTTTTTTCCTGGACTGCTGATGCCATCCAAGTCCAACCTGAAAGCAATTCACAGATTTTTGCTTCTGCAGAGACAGTCTCAATGGTCTTAGCCTTTGTGTCTCATACCTTAAGCTGGGTCAGTTTCATGTAGCCACAATTGCACTCTGTTTCACTGCAGCAGAATTAAGAAGTGTGTTTGTGTTACAGAGCGCGCATAGCTTTTGCACTCAGATTCTGCTTGCAGGCTTCCCAAGGGACATCAGGTTGGCCCCTGTGAGAACAGAGTGCTGGATTAGATGGGCCACTGGCCTAATCCAGCAGGGCTCTTATGTTCTTTGCATGTACATCTCTTCAATGAGCCTTTCCCATGTAAGACAGAAAGCAGAAAGTAGTGGAGGGAAGCGGTTATGTGAAAATGAGCTGGATCCATGTGCTCAGGGCTACTGGAATACAGATTGCCTGCATTTATTTTTAGCATTACTGTGGAGGGAGATACCAGGTGGACAGAAAAAAGTAGCAAACTCTTACAACCCCTCCCCCCCCTTTGCAGGTGAAAGCTGAAAAGTTGAGAATCAGGATATGGGATTCAGCAGGAAGTGTGGACGATGCTAGGATCCCAGGGCCTTATTCATCCATCTGCCTTGTTTACTGCCACTGGTGATGCTAGAGGGCAAATGAGAGCTGAGGACTCATCTTTTGCTTTATGGGACATAAACAAAGGGTTGTCTCTGGAGAGAGCTTTAGATGTTGCAACAATCAGAAAAAAGTGGAGGCCTCATTCATCCTGACTGATGGGAGGGGGGGGTCGTACAGGACAAGTCAAGTGTCAAGGGGACAAATTGTGTATCTGCTACAAGTAGGGTTGCCAGGTTCATGGCCTGAGACTGATCCTGTATCTTTAGGAGAAGAGAAAGTCAGCCAAGTGCCGGTGTTCTTGCAACACTTGTAATGGGAAAAACCGCAAGGTGGAATTCTCCCTTCCCCCTGCACAACTTTTAAAGATACAGAAGACGTCTTGGAGGCTGGGCCTGGCAACCAAGAGCTCTTCTGTATATTTAAAAGTTGTGCAGGGGGAAGGGAGAATTCCACCTTGTGGTTTTTCTCATTACAGGGTTGCAAGAACACCTGCACTTGGCTGACTTTCTCTTCTCCTAAAGATACAGGATCAGTCTCAGGCCATGAACCTGGCAACCCTAGTTACAAGTCTCTTTTGTGCCATTTTCATAAGAACATAGGAAGCAGCCTTATACTGAATCAGACCATTGTTTCACCTTGCCCAGTATTCCCTACCTTAACTGGCAAAGTTTCCCATCCCTACCCAGAGATCCCAGGGATTGCACCTGGGACCTTTTGCAACAAAACAATGTTCTGCCACTCAGTGTGCATGTAACTGAAGGTGCAGATGCTCGGGGGAACAGAATGGCTAGCTTCCACAACCAAGACTTTGGGGCAAACCTTTCCAAACTGATTTGAGATTTCCTCAGTCTGCCCAAGACTGAGACTGCCTGCATTGTCCCACCAAGTATTTGAAGGTAAGAACATAAGAAGAGCCTGCTGGATCAGGCCAGTGGCTCATCTAGTCGATCCTGTTCTCACAGTGGCCACCAACCAGATGCCCACAAGCAGGACCTGAGCACATCAGCACTCTCCCCTCCTGTGGTTTCCAGCAACTAGCAAGGCTATGAAGGTATGAGAGGCCTGCTTGAATCAGACATAGAGATGTGTGAAACCTAGTCTCTCTGTTTCCACACTTCACACATGCCAGCCAATCAGGTTTGGCCTTGTTTATCTGCTAAAGCAGGTATGCAGTTTTAGCAAGGCAGATCCGGATCACTGCTGCACATTCCAGGGGTACTATTTGTTATCCCTGATAGGCTAAATTGCACATCATCATTTAAAGGCACAGTATTGCAGATCTCAGTCATTCTTGAACATTGCATATGCAATTGGCTGGGCTCCATTTTGCACAACCGATCGCTACTTTATCCAGGGATCTAATTACAATCTTCACAGACCTGCTGCACGTTCAGAGTGCTTATCTGCACCACTTTCAGATCTGGAGTGTAGCACCACAGATATTCACAACATCCCTAATGTGCCACAGCAGTAAGGATGGCATCCGTTGGCTGGTGCCACTTCGAAAATTCTGTTGACCTAATAGGCAGTATCGATTTGAGTTCATTCTTTGTCCGCTCTTTTGTGTTGCTTTTACCGCTCCGATTTTTTTCCTCCCCAAAATACCAATATTATTATCAATATTTTGAAACACAGTATTGATATTTTGAAAGGGCTCTGCTATAATTTATAATTTATTTATTTATTAGATTTATATCCCGTCCTCCCAGTAGGAGCCCAGGGCAGCAAACAAAAGTACTAAAAATACTCTAAAACATCATAAAAACAGACTTTAAAATATAATAAGACAAAACAACCATTAAAAACATATTAAAACAAAACATCTTTAAAAACATTTTTAAAAAGCTTTAAAAACATTTTAAAAAAAGGTTTAAAAATATATGAAAAAGCAATTCTAACAGATGCAGACTGGGATAAGGTCTCTGCTTAAAAGGCTTGTTGGAATCATATGCTGGACTTGCTTCCTCCTGGCTTCGAGCTTGGATTATTTGAATGGAGGATGGGTGGAAGAGAGCAAGAGTGAGAGCTGTACTGCTGTGCTGTGAGTAAAATCAATAAAAGAATAATATTTGAGGGGGGGAAATTCTGGAGTCAGGGGAAAGCTGCTGAAGTCTGAAGCAAATAGGATGGAGAATATGTAGACCATTAAAAAATCCAGTATGAGATTCGAATTCAGTGGAATTCTTATCCATCCCTACATAGCAGAAACTATTTTTTTTTTTGAGCATTTCATGGCAAGAAGAGTTGGAGTAAGAAACCATTTAGTTCACTGATAGAGCACATACTCTGCATGCACAAAGTGTCAGGTTTAAAGACTTTTAAGTTAGCAGGAAGGAGAAACGCACCTCTTCAAGACTCCAGGGAGCCACTGCCAGTCAGAGTAGACAATTCCACCCCCAACAGATCTTATGTATTAGTCATAAGAATGCAACTTCGTATAGAGGGATTCTTACTATCTCCAAGACTGTGATTATTCTTAAGGAACTTTGCTAAACCTGAGCTGTTAGATGACTCAGATGTGAGGCTTTGCAAGATAGTCTCTTCTAAACTATCTAGCCCAGGGGTGGGAAACTGGATCTGGTTGGGCCCCCCGGATTCTTATCTCCTCCACCCTCTGTGGAACAAGTCTGACAAATGGCACAATACCATTTGGTGATCAATGTTTGCCTGTGCCCCCAAATCAGCTAATTGCTAGGGCTTGCAAAGAACTGTGCACAGAGCTCAGTACAGGGCTTTGTAGGAGCCACCAATCAGCTGATTGGTGATGCCTGCACAACCCCTTTCAGCACAGCTATATTTTTACCTATCCCATATCTGATGTCATATATGATGTCAGGTGTGGTAGGTGGGCATCAGAGCTGGTGCCAGGCATGCCAGGGCCCTTGAGAATCAGCCTGCCCCTGGCCCCGACACACGCATGCACACAGACACGCCCCACCTACCTACCTTGCCTGCCATCAACCAAGGTGGGAGAGTAGCGCTCCCCTTCCGCAATCCGCAGCATGGTAGCTACAGTGGATCGCAGGGAGGGAGCTTCCAAGCCGCTCACCCATTCACTCGCTCCTGTACTGCCCTCAAGTCGATTCCGACTTATGGCGACCCTATGAATAGGGTTTTCATGAGGCTGAGAGGCAGTGACTGGCCCAAGCTCACCCAGTGAGCTTCATGGCTATGTGGGGATTTGAACCCTGGTCTCCCAGGTCATAGTCCATCACCTTAACCACTACACCACACTGGCTCTCTCACTTGCTCCACCTACCTGCCTCTCCTGTCTTTTGCGGCTTGGTGCACTTGCTTGTGCAGGGCTACCATTAATCATGATTGTGGCCGAGATTTCCCTAAGGGGCTGAAGCCTCCACCGCCATCTTGGTTGATGGCATGCATGAGTGCTATGCATGCACATCCCTGCCATCAACCAAGATGGCGACAGGGGCATCAGCACCTTAGGGAAACCTCAGCCACCATCTTGGTTAATGGCAGCCCTGCGCTCACAGCATGCACAGCCACAAAAGATAGCAGAGAGAGGTAGGTGGAGCGAGAGAAAGGGCGGGCGGCTTGCAAGCTCCCTCCCTGCTATCAGCGACAGCTACCCTGCCACGGACCACATGAGGACAGTGCTACTCTCCCACCCTATCGAGGAGCCCCTTAGGGGCCCCTGTTGCCCCAGGGGCCCTTAGCCAGGGCCCAACCTGGCCACCCTTTGGTACCGGCCCTGGTGGGCATAGCTTGGTCTGGTGAGCCTAGTTGGTAGGGCTGTGCAAGGCACCCCCAATTGGTTCAGGACCCAATTTAATGATATTGATTGGGCCCCAATCAGACCCAATTTGGGCCCAAAGTTGGTTGTGAACCAAATTGGGGCCTTGTATTTAATTTAATTAGGGTTTTTAACCTTATTAAACATGCAGTTGGCGGGGGGGGGAACCAGGGTCTCTTGCTTGCATCATCTCCTTGTCCCCTTCTCCTCACCCCCAGGTGGACGCTACTGGGGCTGCCTCCGACCACTCAGGAAAATCCCTGATTGGCCTGATTCTGTTTAGGATCTGGGATTTGTCTAGACTGGATGCACAGCCTTGTCATTAGGCTCATAGGCTAGAGGTTCTCCAGCCCTGGTCTAGCTGTTAGAGTCTAGCAGCTGAGGTTGTTCTGCAAGATTAATTAACTAACAGGTTCAATTTTTGCAGAGGAATGTTGCACTGTCCTATATTTTATTTCATAGAATCATAGAATAGTAGAACTATAAGGCCATCCATTCCAACCCCCTGCTCAGTGCAGGAATCCAACCTAAAATATACCCGACAGGTGGCTGTCCAGCTGCCGCTTGAAGGCCTCCTGTGTTGGAGAGCCCGTCAACTCCCTCGGTCATTGGTTCCATTGTCATATTGCTCTAACAGGAAGTTTTTCTTGTTGTTCAGTCGAAATCTGGCTTCCTGTAACTTGAGCCCATTATTCCATGTCCCACACTCTGGGATGATTGAGAAGAGATCCTGGCCCTCCTCTGTGTGACAACCTTTCAAGGACTTGAAGAGTGCTATCATATCTCCACTCAGACTTCTCTTCTCAAGACTAAACATACCCAGTTCCTTCAATTTGTCTTCATAGGGCTTTGTTTACAGTCCCCTGATCACCCTTGTTGCCCTCCTCTGAATCTGTTCCAGTTTGTCTGCATCCTTCTTAAAGTGTGGTGTCCAGAACTGTATACAGTACTCAAGATGAGGCCTAACCAGTGTCAAATAGAGGGGACCTAGTACTTCATATGATTTGGAAACTATACTTCTGTTAATGCAGACTAAAATAGCATTTGCCTTTTTTACAGCCTCATCGGACTGTTGGCTCATAAAATTGAAATTTCATTTTATTGGAACAAAATTTATATACTGCTTGATTGTAATAAAACCACTAAGCAGTTGTGATAACATAAGAACATAAGAAGAGCCTGCTGGATCAGGCCAGTGGCCCATCTAGTCCAGCATCCTGTTCTCACAGTGGCCAACCAGGTGCCTGGGGGAAGCCCACAAGCAGGACCCAAGTGCAAGAACACTCTCCCCTCCTGAGGCTTCCAGCAACTGGTTTTCAGAAACATACTGCCTCTGACTAGGGTGGCAGAGCACAGCCATCATGGGCAGTAGCCATTGATAGCCCTGTCCTCCATGAATTTGTCTAATCTTCTTTTAAAGCCATCCAAGCTGGTGGCCATTACTGCGTCTTGTGGGAGCAAATTCCATAGTTTAACTATGCACTGAGGAAAGAAGTACTTCCTTTTGTCTGTCCTGAATCTTCCAACATTCAGCTTCTTTGAATGTCCACGAGTTCTAGTATGATGAGAGAGGGAGAAAAACTTTTCTCTGTCCACTTTCTCAATGCCATGCATAATTTTATACACTTCTATCATGTCTCCTCTGACCTGCCTTTTCTCTAAACTAAAAAGCCCCAAATGCTGCAACCTTTCCTCGTAAGGGAGTCACTCCATCCCCTTAATCGTTCTGGTTGCCCTCTTCTGAACCTTTTCCAACTCTATCATATCCTTTTTGAGGTGAGGCGACCAGAACTGTACACAGTATTCCAAATGCGGCCGCACCATAGATTTATACAATGGCATTATGATATCGGCTGTTTTATTTTCAATACCTTTCCTAATTATCGCTAGCATGGAATTTGCCTTTTTCACAGCTGCCGCACACTGGGTTGACATTTTCATCGTGCTGTCCACTACAACTCCGAGGTCTCTCTCCTGGTTGGTCACTGCCAGTTCAGACACGATGATCGTATATGTGAAATTAAGATTTTTTGCTCCAATATGCATAATTTTACACTTGTTTATATTGAATTGCATTTGCCATTTTTCTGCCCATTCACTCAGTTTGGAGAGGTCTTTTTGGAGCTCTTCGCAATCTCTTTTTGTCTTAACAACCCTGAACAATTTAGTATCGTCAGCAAACTTCGCCACTTCACTGCTCACTCCTAATTCTAGGTCATTAATGAACAAGTTGAAAAGTACAGGTCCCAATACTGATCCTCGAGGGACTCCACTTTCTACAGCCCTCCATTGGGAGAACTGTCCGTTTATTCCTACTCTCTGCTTTCTGCTTCTTAACCTATCCCTTATCCACAAGAGGACCTCTCCTCTTATTCCATGACTGCTAAGCTTCCTCAGAAGTCTTTGGTGAGGTACCTTGTCAAACGCTTTTTGAAAGTCTAAGTACACTATGTCCACTGGATCACCTCTATCTATATGCTTGTTGACAGTCTCAAAGAATTCTAATAGGTTACTGAGACAGGACTTTCCCTTGCAGAAGCCATGCTGGCTCTGCTTCAGCAAGGCTTGTTCTTCTATGTGCTTAGTTAATCTAGCTTTAATCATACTTTCTACCAGTTTTCCAGGGACAGAAGTTAAGCTAACTGGCCTGTAATTTCCAGGATCCCCTCTGGATCCCTTTTTGAAGATTGGTGTTACATTTGTCACTTTCCAGTCCTCAGGCACAGAGGAGGACCCGAGGGACAAGTTACATATTTTAGTTAGCAGATCAGCAATTTCACCTTTGAGTTCTTTGAGAACTCTCGGGTGGATGCCATCCAGGCCCAGTGATTTGTCAGTTTTTATATTGTCTATTAAGCCTAGAACTTCCTCTCTCGTTACCACTATTTGTCTCAGTTCCTCAGAATCCCTTCCTGCAAATGTTAGTTCAGGTTCAAGGATCTGCCCTATATCTTCCACTGTGAAGACAGATGCAAATAATTCAATCTCTGCAATCTCCTTATCGTTCTTTAGTACGCCTTTGACTCCCTTATCATCCAAGGGTCCAATCGCCTCCCTAGATGGTCTCCTGCTTTGAATGTATTTATAGAATTTTTTGTTGTTGGTTTTTATGTTCTTAGCAATGTGCTCCTCAAATTCTTTTTTAGCATCCCTTATTGTCTTCTTGCATTTCTTTTGCCAGAGTTTGTGTTCTTTTTTATTTTCTTCATTCGGACAAGACTTCCATTTTCTGAAGGAAGACTTTTTGCCTCTAAGAGCTTCCTTGACTTTGCTCGTTAACTATGCTGGCATCTTCTTGGTCCTGGCGGTACCTTTTCTAATCTGCTGTATGCACTCCAGTTGAGCTTCTAATATAGTGTTTTTAAACAACTTCCAAGCATTTTCGAGTGATGTGACCCTCTGGACTTTGTTTTTCAGCTTTCTTTTTACCAATCCCCTCATTTTTGTGAAGTTTCCTCTTTTGAAGTCAAATGTGACCGTGTTGGATTTTCTTGGCAATTGGCCATTTACATGTATGTTTAATTTAATAGCACTGTGGTCACTGCTCCCAATCGGTTCGACAACACTTACATCTCGATAATGTGTGTTGCATTCATGTGGCAAACTCCAGCCTCGGAATGGCTACCAGCTGGCTGTTTTTTTGTGCTGTGCCACAGTAATTTCTCTATGATTCTATGAATAGCATGGCAGGGAAGATGAGACTGGGAAGGGAAGGGTGTGGAGTTTTCCCATTGTTGTGGTAGTATGGGACACTCACAGTTTTGTGAGCTGCTGCCTGAACACAATTGCCAGCCTGCTTTTGTCTTTAGGGAGTGAAAATGTTATATTTGTGAACCTTTCAACTTTGTGAACATTAAAACATTTATGGTGTTGTACAATCTCATAAATATTTAAGATTCAGTCATGCAAACTGTTTCCTTCTTCCTAGCAGGACTACCATGAGACATTTGACTAACTCAAACCATTGCACCACATGCTTCAACCATCTGTGAAAGTGTCCCAGGGTCCCTTGCAGTGACCCAAAGGATGCTGGGATGCAACTCTTAGAATGCATGCTATTTCACTGGGGTGCCCCTTTCATTCTTTGTGGGGTCAGCCTATGCCCTAGGAATGGATTTCATGCAGTCAATTTCTGTCACTGCTTTTGAATGTGTACTGGCTTCCTGCAGTATTTTGTGCAGATGGCAACAAATCCATTTGGATCTTTGAGAAATCCTCCTTCCATATGCCCCATTGCAGTCAACTGACAGCGAGTGAATATTTGTGTTTTTGGAAGAGATAAATACCAGGCCCGATGTAGAGATCTAGGTCCCAGGCCCACTGTTGGTAGGAAAACTGACAAAGCCAAAGACAAGGATGCTTATTCAAACATTCAGAGCTTTGTACTAATCTCCAGATATTGCTGGACTCCAATTCCCATCATCCCTAGCCAGCATGGCCAATAATTAGGGATGATGAAAATTGTAGTCCAACAACTATAGTTTGGAGAGCTCCACACTGGTTTCCCTTACTTGGGAAAATAGGAATCTATCTGCTCTATACTGCGTCAGACCATTAGACCATCTAGCTCCGTACAGTCTGCACTGACAGGCAGCAGCTCTTTAGGACTTCACTTTTCTAGTCTTAAATTCAGTTCTCTGTATTTCTTCAGGAATTTGCTTTTCTTTATTATTAAAAAAAAAACATCCTCATGAAAATTCTTCAGCATTTTAGTACGGATTTCTCCCAATAAACACATCTTTTGTATGCAGTTTTGATTACTGTACAGAGTTTTGCAAACATTTTCTCCTAATATAATATAATGCATTTTTGTATGTTATTTCCACCAGCATATTCATTTTAATGCACTCTTTCCCCTAATATATGCAACACTGGTTGGTCGGAAAACTGCATTTCAAAATTTGGATAAGTGCAAATGTCAAAGAATGGCTGTTCTTTTGGTTCTAACATTGGTTTGGAAAGTGCAAATTTGATGGATTCGGCTTTAAATGCAAACTGAAATGAATTTCTTCCCCATCCTTACTATCAGTCCTTAGCTGCTGTGCAAGAACTCCATGGGGATGTTCCTCATCTAGCTTTGCAGGCACAGTTCCAGGAAACTGCTCAGCAGCTCACCCCAGCTAGTCCAGGCCTCAATGCCAAGGCTCGACTCTCACAGCTCATTTTCTGCTGGACAATTCCTCTTCAGCTGATACAGCATCTTGCACGTACTTCATCCTGCCCCACCCACACTACTCAGAATTGATGCAAGTTGCCCATTTCCCAAAGGGAGGAGCACCACTGAGGGTAGAGCAGCAACTCTTTTGAATTGTCCTACTGGCACAGACAGGGCTATAAGCCATGTCTTGTTCTCCCTGGTGGAGCTGTGATTTATTTTATTTATGAAATTTATATCCTGGCCTTCCTCCCAGAACGAGCCCAGGGTGGCAAATAAAACACTAAAACTATTCTAAAATACCTTAAAAACAGCCTTTAAAATATATTAAAACAAAACATATTTAAAAAATCTTTAAAAAAATCTTTAAAAACATCTTAAAAAAGCAATTCCAACACAGACACAGTCTGGGATAAGGTCTCTACTTAAAAGGCTTGTTGAAAGATGAAGGTCTTCAGTAGGTCTTCAGTGATGGTGGAGGGATGTAAAAAGAGGGAGGGATGGGCACCTGTCTTTTCCTTTGTCGTGGCCCCCAGGTCAGCCTCAGGAGGACTCAGAGTCAGATGACTCACTAGTTGCCCTACTCAGAGTGGGAGACCCCTTGGCACCCCATACTACAGCACACTGCTCTGGCTTGAGGATGTGTCTTCCCCATCATCTTCAGACACTGAAGTCTCCCCTACAGCTTCTCCTGCTCCACAGCCACACAAGAGCATGCAATTGCAGGATTGGCTACGAGCACTTTAAAGGTTGCAGACAGTTCTTCCAAGAGGGTGGAGTCACTGGAAGAGAAGGGCTTGCCAACCTTCTTAATGCCTCAGATGACTCTGGTCTTTGCTTGAGGTGACATCTTCCATGCTTCAGCAAGCAGGGCCTACTGGGAGCTGCCCAGGGCCTTCCCTTTGGTAATAAATGCCACTTCCTCTTTGGCCCCAGGCTCAAGAAGACTGGATAAGAGCCTGATGCTGGCCCTAACAGTGTGTGTGTGCGCATGTGCACACAGGCATAAAATTGTGTGTTTCTTGAGATCAAGGATTAGGCTTTAATCAGACGGAAAACCCTTTAGACATCAGACTTGGCACCCAGGCCTCTATCACAGAGGTAGCGAATGTAAAGCCCTCCAGATACTGTTGGACTACAGTTCCCATCATCCCTGATAATTGACCATGATGGCTGGGGCTGATGGGAGCTGGAGTCCAACAGCATCTGAAAGGCATCTTGTTAGCTACCCTTGCTCTATCCCAGCATTAGAGATCAGAGGTTGTTATCACAGGATAACTACCATGAAACAACAAACTCCAATTCTTGATTAGCTAAATATACTCTTAACCTAGTGCTGCTACTCCATAGGCACCAAAATAAGTAATTTTTTTTTTTAAAAAAAAGTGCTACTTTTTAAGCGATCAGTGTCCCAGCTAAAGAGGCAAATGAATTTAGGAGGAGGAAAACTTAATTGGCATGTGGGGTTAGAGAGCAGCAAAATACTCCCTCCAAGCTACTAATTAGCAAACAGTTAACAAAGGCAAATAAAAAAAGTTTTTTTTAAAAAAAGGCTGGCAACTTGCAAACTGAGAAATTCAAAGAATAATTTCCATCTGCCCAAACTGAGAAAGTTTGCATGAATTAGGCTCCTTCTGAACCATATCTCCACCTGTTTCACTCTTTATCCTCTTTGCAAAGCTATTTGAAGACAGAATGCCCAGGTAGCATGATGCTTTAGAGAGATCAGTTGTTAAAAACTATCCCAAACATCTGGCTAATCACTTTCAGAAAGCAAATTAGCATAATTTCTCCAGATGTGAGATGTTTTCTTGACTGAGAAATGAAAGAAACTGATGGTGTTGAAGGAAACAGATAGTATACTATTTTTAAAGAGCTAATAAGATCTCCCTGCCAGACACTGCTATTTAGTTGTTGGGAAGCCTTATGAGACCTTCGTATGCCCCAAGATGTACGTGGAGTGACTCGCAGAGCTTGGAAAAGTTACTTTTTTGAACTGCAACTCCCATCAGCCCAATCCAGTGGCCATGCTGGCTGGGGCTGATGGGAGCTGTAGTTCAAAAAAGTAACTTTTCCAAGCTCTGGGAGTGAGTACTAGCATGGAGAGGAACCTGAGTGGCAGGCCATCTGCTTTGCATGCAAAAGGTTCCATGTTCAGTCCCCAGCGTCTCTAGGAAGGGCTGGGAAAGATTCGTGCTTGGAATCCTGGAGCACTGCTGCTGGTCAGGGCAGACAGCTTCCCCCAACCTGGTGTCCTCCAGATGTTTTGGACTACAACTCCCATCAGTTCTCTGATTCTGCCTGGTGGAATAGTTGTTGATTGGGGGACTACCTGGGGAAAACAGATCGCATGGCAGTCTCTGACACAGGTGGCCTGCCAGTTTCCTGGTACAATGTTAAACTCTGGAATTTGGTCCCACAAGAGGCAGTGATGGCCACCAACTCGGATGGCTTTAAAAGAGGATTAGACAAATTCATGGAGGATAAAGCTACCAATGGCCACTAGCCACAATGGCTATGTTCTACCTTCTACCAGATCTCTGGCTTTCGGCCGGAGACTCCAGTTTTTGGGGGTCCTCTCCTGGTCTCCGGGTGACTCACCTTAATCTCCGGACTTTCAGATTTCATTTTTTTTTTAAAAAAAATAAGTTTCTAGGAGGTCTGTCTCCTGATATATACACCAGAATGTCAGCTGCCGCTCCGCAAATTCTGTTAGTTGCTCTTAGTTCTGCTCTATTCCCTGCCCTTTCAGGTTTTTAGTCAATAAGAAGTCAGGGTTGTGATTGACAATAGTAAGAGCTAAACCTCACAGTTTCCTTTTCCTGTTTCCATCAGGAATTCAGTAAATATATAGCTTTCAGCAGCATAAAGAGTACTTTCTCTGTACAGGATCGGGCATGCTTCTGATTAAACATGCATAGGATTGCACTACAACAGATCACAGAAGGATCTTGATAGGCATAAAAGTGTACATGTAAGGTTTTTTTTAATTACTTGAAAAAATGGTACATTATACTTTTTATTTTTCAAATAGTTTTTGAACAGAAGTTTTTAAAAGTGTCCATGTTTCAGTGTTACACTTTTCTAATTAAGGAATCAAACAGAATTTAAATTTTACAGGACTGTGGAAGAGGGCAGCTTATTTGTCTTATTCATAACCTGATTTCAAAACCTTCCCAATATGACATTTTTCTGGGAGTAAAACTTCAATGCTAATTCCACATACCTGGGAGCTAACCTCATTGAATTCAGTAGGACTTACATTCGAGTAGACATGGTTAGGATTGTGCTGAAAATCAGTGGGACATTTGAGTGAACATAGAAAAGGATTGTGTTATAAAACTTTCTCTCCCCCTCCAATCCTTTCTTTAAAAAAAAAAAGCAGTAAAGTAGGACTTACTTAGGTGTCACTGCTTTTATTTGGCAGGAAACTAATTGTTTTTTTTTAAAAAAATGTTCTACAATGGCCAACTGGTTTTGACAATAAACTATTATATGGGGTGTATGTATTTTTACATCTCCACTGTATGTGTATATGGAATATTTCCAACAACCCTGTGAGGTAGAGCTAGAAACCAAGGCAGCTCACAACAACCTATAAAGACATTTAAAATCCAATAACTGTAAAACAAATATAAAACAGTTGCAAAACAGATTAAAGTGTCATTATTTTGGGTTAGGTGAGTGAATTTTGGATTGGGTGAGTGAAGCTCCTTATCACTGAATTGCAATCCTATGCATGCTTCTGTGTCTGAGTAAGCACCATTGAATACATTGGGACTTGCTTCTGAGTAAACATGCATAGGAATGCACTATAAATATCTTTACAGATTGTGTAAATAATAAACATCTTTGACATCCATGCTTATATAAATATTTCTTCATAATATGTCTTGATATGTATCTGATTTCACACAATTTCACAATTTATGGCTGTAAATTATTATTTACAAATGATTATTTCCTCTACATTTTAAGTGTGCCCTCCTTCCTTGAGGTGGTAATGAGCCCCCTCTGTTCTTTTCAGGGGCAGGTTAGGCTGAGAGATGCTGCATAGCCCATGGTCACCAAGTAAACTTTATAGCTTATTTCTATTTTAAAATTAATTAAAATGATATATATGTAGGCAAAGTTTATGAAGTAATGGAGATCCACATAATGCATTTAAAGCACATCAAACTCGCATTTAAACCACATGACCTCCCCTAAAGAATCCTGGGAAGTGAAGTTTTCTCCTCACAGTTATAGTTCCCACCACCCTTAACAAACTACAGTTCCCAGGATTCTGTAGTGGGATTCATATGCTTCAAATGTATGTTGAATGTGCTTTAAATGCATGGTGTAGATCTGCCTTAGTATGCTGTGCATTCATTAGTGCATTGAAAAGAACAATTTTAAAAGATACATTTTTTAAAAGGGCTGTAGTCCAGTGGTAGGGCATATGCTTTGCATGTAAAGGTACAAAATTCAATCTCTGGAAGAAACTATTGCCTGGAATCCTGGACAGCCAATGCCAGTGCATGTCATCAGTACTGATCTAGATGGTACCAAATGGCCTGACTCGGTACAAAAGAGGAAAGAGATCCACAGGCCACAGTGACTCCAAAATTTATTTATTTATTTTATTCACATTTATATACTGCTTTATTGTAAAAAAAACCTCAAAGTGGTTTATAGCAGGAATTAAAACATGCGGCGGTTTTCAATCAGGGAAAGGCCCTGCTCTTACAGCGCTTGTTCCGCTAATAAGGTGGTTTTTTTCCGTCACGCTCCATTTTGATGTCATTTTCGCACGACGCTGCCCATTATAGTCTATGGGGCCCCGCTTTACGGCGATTTCCGCTTTACAGCGGGGGCCTGGTCCCTAACCCGCTGTATTAGTGGGGCCCTACTGTAATAAAACCAACAATGAGTTAAAATAGATAAAAAATAATTGCTTCTACATGCCTGGGTAGGCTTGCCTAAACAAAAGTATTTTTAGCAGGTGCCAAAAAGAGTCCAAGGAAGGCACCTGCTAATGTCAATAGGCAGGGAGTTCCAAAACGTAGGTGCTGCCACACTAAAGGACTGATTTCTTACAAGAGCAGAACAAGTACTATGTGGCAGCCATAACATGGGAAGCACACCTTGAACTTGGCCTGGTAGCAAATCGACAACCAGTAGAGATTTCAGAGCAGAGGCATTATGTGCTGATCGGGTCTCACTCATGTCAGCAATTGTGCCGCAGCATTCTGCACTAACTGCAGCCCCTGGCTCAGGTTGTGCTGCATGGGGATTTCTGTGACCTTGGCTGACTGGCTGCTAGGATTTTTTTAGTTTTGGTTTTTGGTTAGGAATCCTGACTGGTTGTGGGATGTTGAGTTTTCTGCCTTACTCATCTTGTTGTGGTTGGTACAGTATTGCATTTAGGAAATCATCACTGTCTTTTCTTTTTCTTTTTCTATTTGCATTTCATTTACCTTTATCCTCACTCCCTTTCATCCATAGAAGCAACAGCAGTGGTTCCATGCGCTCTGCTCAACCTTCTTAAACCCACTGATGATGCACCTTGTTTGTTTCTTGTCCAATAGTGGTAAAGAGAATTCACATACTATGCAGCATGGCTGCAATTGTTGTTGTTCCCAAGCTGCTGTCCATGAAGGTAGACCAAAACCATGTGTGCTTTCTCTCTGTCAATTATATTCACTGGAATTGGGTTGGCTGACAAAATGAGTTTATAGCAGCCCACAGGTGAGACAGAAAAGGGTAGAAAATCTTCTTACTCATTTCTCAGACCTCTTTCTGAAGTGAAGGGTCAAATCTGTAAAGAAAATTGGATGTTAAAAGGTAGGGGCAGGGCATTCCAGGCAGGGGGTTGCCAATCCTAGAGGATCCCTAGTCAAGCTTTACTAACAACACAATCCAAACCATATCTACTGAGAAGCAAGTCCTATTGAGTTCTATGGGGCTTAGTCCCTTAGTAAGTGTGTTTAGAATTGCAGCCTTCGGGGGCATCCATCTTTATTCCTGAGTACTCCCATCTAACATCCCCACAACACTAGGCTCCTGTCTTCCTACAATGGCCTTCTGGTGACTGGCCTGGCCTGAGGGCACTTATACCCTTTTAGCCAGAAGCAAGTTGGCTACATTAAATGTTCCCTACCCAGGCTCCATCTTTTAGCTAAGATTTCTATCTTAATTTCCAATCAGAGAAATGTTTTTGTATGAATTGTATGCACCAAGCAACTGTTCGATGCTTAATGTATCATGCTTAATGACATCATTCAGACCCACCCCGTGATGTCACTTGGGCCTACCCCATGACATCACTCAGGCATGCCCCATGACATCACTCAGGCCCACCCCCAAAATCTCAGATTTTGGGATGCTTCTTACCTGGCAACCCTAACCTCCACTGTTGGAAGCAATATGCTAGTAGCTGGAAAGTGGAAGTGGAGAGAGTGCAGTTGTGCTCAGGTCCTGCTTGCAAGCTTCCCAGAGATTGATTGCTATGAAAACAGTAACAACAACAACGTGGAATTTTTATCCCAACCTTCCTTCCGAAGAAGCCCAGGATGCTGGACTAGGTGGGCCCTCGGCCTGATCCAGCAGACTCTTCATATGTTATTAATGGAAAGGGCTGGTTATGACAGGCCCACGAACATGCTGCAACTCCAGGGCAGCCACAGTAAAAGCAGAAAATGGGCTCCTGGGTGCAAAAGAAAGCTGGCGCTACTCTGAGACTATGGCCCTTTACAGATGCTCTGTGTAAAAGAGTGGTGGGGAACCTCCGCCCCACAGGCCTAATTTGGCTTAGTGTGGGTCCCACTCTGGTCCAAGAGGGCATTTTCCCCAAACCACGCCCACCTGCCCCACACATGAAGTCATACATGACATCAGGTGAGGGGCTGTGGACACGTGGCTGTCACTGTGTAAGCAGGAGTCTCAGAGTGCATTTCCAAGTGTGCATTGGCAAGGGAGGTTTACTGTCACTGCCCATCAGCTGACTAGGTGTGAGAGCGAGCCAGCTGGGATTGGCTGCACTAGGGGAACTTGGTAGAGCCCCTGACCCCTAGCCAAAGCAGGGCGTTTGGAATTCCAGCAGGCTGGAAGTCATTGCCTAGACGCCTGATTGGCTATGCAACAGAATTCTGATCCCTGCAGAAAGCAGCCTTGAAGTCACTGCCTAGCAGCTCATGTCAGGCCTGTGGCTCTGCTGTGCTTCAAAGAACTGTGCTGGGACTCTTTGCAAGGCCTGCATGGGGCTTCAAAGTCCCAAAGATGGTAACTTGACATTATTGTGATGTCAGGTGATTGACGGGTGGGTAGCCCTACCCACATGTCACATTTGGCCCACAAAGGGTGGGAATGATAAGATCCAGTTCCCTACCTTTGGTGTAGAAAGGACATTCATAGGTGGTGGAAACCGGCAGCGTAGAGGAAATATGTGCATTTCGTTCACTTTCAATGTCTTTGCTGGGCTCCTGATCATGTGGAGAGATCCCTACATGCATCCCAGTGTATATGGACAAACTCATTTCAGACCCTGAGACACACATACTGAAGCCAGGGGTGAACCTTGCTGCTGTGATCTAGCTGCTGTATTTGATTAATGGCAAATATAGTAGTTTGCCTCCTCTCCCCTCACCAAAACAGAGGAAATGCATCACCGAAGAAAGGGGCAAAAGTGCATTTGCTAATTTACACGTATAGATGCAAATATAGAAATCACTCTATTTTAAATGCTGCCCTGGGCTCCTGCTGGGAGGAAGGGCGGAATATAAATCAAATAATAAATAAAAAAATAATGTAAATACCATACATCTCACCATGGGAGGGGGGACATGACCGGATGACCTTTATGCGCCTGCTCTGTCTGCCATCCAGGTGATGCCAACTGTTGATGGGCATCTTCAAGGGCCCTCCGGCTCTCCCTTTGTAGGGTTCTTTATCTTTGAGCTGCATTTGGACCAGGCAGCCCTTCAAAGAGATAGATGGCTGTTGGAAAGAGCGCTCTTGCGCTCAGGTCCTGCTTGTGGGTTTCCTTTCGGCACCTGGTGGGCCACCATGAGAACAGGATGCTGGACTGGAAAGACCATTGCTCTGCTCCAGCAGAGCTATTCTGGCATTTTCTGTAAAGTAGAACCAACGGCCACCAGTAGCAGATGGTGGGGCAGGGCAGAGGTGCTGACCTGACCTCCTGGGAGCAGAGTCGCTGCTGCTTCCTGGAAGGCCAGTGCTGTGCAAGTACACCGACAAAGTCAAGACAGCACTCTTGACAGAGTGTTTGCAGAGCGCCAACCTCCCTGCCACCTTGTCCTTTACCCTCTCCCTCCCAGTATGCATTGCTGCCCTATCCTGCCACCTGAGAACCACCCTAGCACTCCCCTTCTCCCCCTCCACGCTTTTTGAGGTTGTGTGTATTTCTCGTGCCAAGAAAGACTGTCTTTGGGGAGACGACTCAGCGCCACTCCTGGCCCAGTGTCGAGGGAGCATGCTTCTTACAAAGCAATCGACACAATTCACCAAAGGCAAACTTTCCACATTTAGCAGCTAATCTATATATCTGTGCCACTCTATTGCATATGTCAGTAGACCTCTCATCTTCACTTACCTCTCAGATTCCCCTTAAGGATATATATATAAAGAGAGAGAGAGCACTTTAGAAGCATCGTTGTCCATTATGTATTTGCTTCGTGGGCCTTAGATCCTGCATTTCATGTCCCCCCCCCCCATTTTTAAGGGCTCCACTGGCTACATAGATAGCCAGAGAAGGCTATAATTTGCTGCAGTAATCACCGTCCTCTTCTCTCTGTGCTAAAATATCAGAGCTTGGAAAAGTTACTTTTTTAAACTACAACTCCCATCAGCTGCAGCCAGCATGGCCACTGGATTGGGCTGATGGGAGTTGTAGTTCAAAAAAGTAACTTTGCCAAGCTCTGTAAAATATTCCCTGGATCTAAAGGCTGGTGACTGATTGGCTTTTATCTTTTATCTTTCCCTTGCCCTGAGAAGAAAGCCATCGACAAAGGCTAGAAAATTGTTTTGGAAGAATGGAAGGGGGGGGGAATTACCAAGCATTTAATCATTGCTAACTAATAGTCTGTGGGCGGTGAATAACCCTTCAAGGCGCCAGAGGAAGTGATCTCAGGGAGGAGGGGCCGTCAATTCCTCCTCCCCTTCAGGGTCAAAATGCTGAACAGGAAAGCAAACAAACATATGAATAGGAGAATGTTCTTGCGGATCGTAGTTCTCTCCCGAGACTGCTCCACAGCTATCTTTCCATCCCCATCGCCGGCTCTTTTTCTTCTGTCCTTGCTAGCAGGAAAAAACTCATTCTGGTACATTTCCAAGCTCTTCAGCCCAAGCAGAGATAGCGGGTCCCCCCCAATTCAAATTCACTGACTGAATTTTCTGATTTTGCATTCCCCTGGCCCCCCGGTGTTCCAGATGGAGACATAAAGAGTATGAGGTGAAGTGCGGAAGGGGTCCCGAGGAAAATCATAAGCATTTTGTTTCTTTTGACTTGTGAGGAACATGCACGGTAACATAAGGAGTTGCCTTATACAGAGTCAGGCCATTGGTCCATTCAGCTCAGTATTGCCTACGCTGACTGGCAGTGGCTCTCCAGGGTGTCAGGCAGGGGACGTTCCCAGCCCTACCTGGAGATGCAAGGGACTGAATGTGGGACTTTCTATATGCAAGGCAGATGCTCTGCCACTGAGTTATTATGGCCCTTCCCAAAGGCTACATATGGTCAACACACACTGGCCTCAGATTCCTTGTGCTGTTGGTAGCGCTAAGTAGACGAGGTGTTTGGAACGGAGAGGTGATTGGACATCTCTCCTTCTGAACTGGGACAACAGGAATCCTTTGAGTGCATCCTTCTTCCTCTCACCCAGTACAGTACAGAATTCGCACTAAGGATAAAACAATCTTTCTGCACAGAGACCTGCTGACAAGAAAGGCCTTGCACTCTTGGAAAACAAGACACATATATTGTGGGTCATCGCCAGCCTGGTCTCTTCTATTCCCCAAGAGTATTTCTGCAAGCAAAAGAAGAGGAAACCCTCTGGTGGGATGCCAACAACAAAGTATTTGGAAGCTCCTTCAAAGCCCTCTGCTCCAAAGAGAGAACACTAGGGCAGGTCTTGACAAGAGGGAGATGTAACTTTAGAGAAGAAGAGAGTTTCAGACATTAATGGTGACAACTCCAAGAGGGGCTTTAACAGTCCAGTTGACTAGACTTTGATCAAGAGATCTGGTATACACACTAGAGTGGTGGGAATCAAGGTGAAATGAGTTTTTGCTCAAATGCAAAATTCAGCTTTCCATGTTCAAGTCTGTAATTTTTCAAGTCTGTAAACTTTTTCAGATTGATCCACTACTTGTGTACCTTTCCTTGAAATGCTTGCATGTAGGCTATTGCAGCTGTTACACATTCATGACTGTATTTGATGTGAGTTGCACTGCAGCAAGAGCTTTGAGGACCATTTCAAATTTAAATGGGCCTTGGTGTGTTTCATGTACCCAGTAAAGCATAGACTATATAAATTATGTCTTTTTCTACAAAATAGTTGTTTTCATGCATGCATTGTTTTGCTAGATGTTACACTGCAACATGGTTATTATACTAATAATTAATGGAGAAAGCTCACACTCTTGTGGATTGCAGGAGGGTGGGGGGCATGTTTTGCCATTCACAGGATGGGGGTCTCAGGGTTGGCAAAGCCAGATTAGCCTTAGTTTTCTCAATTTGAATACAGCAGAAGTAAACTGTTCATAAGCATTCATCTTGCCATTAAAAAAAAGAGATTATGTGTGGGGTTTGGATGAGATCACAGGAAATGTGTTTGGCACAATATTCGTTTAAAATACCGCAAGCATAATTGAGGTTATCATGAGAACATTTCTTGCTGGGATACTGGAAATGCTTAAGCACTTCTGAGTTGGGTGTGCAAGAGAGTTGATAAAAGCCACATGGATTTCAGGAAGGGCTTGCCTGCAATTATATTTATTTCACAGGAACTGTAAATTTTAGTCTGAATCCCTGATGAATTTAGGCACCAGCTACCCTCAATATGATTTCCATATTTTGGTATTAGCATTTTATTGGATTTTAGAGTTTGAATCTTATTATGCCCCTGGCATGGGATGAATAAGGATTTCACACAACACAATAAATAAATACATCAGAATCTGCTGGGCCCTCCTTATTCCTACTGAGTTGGGGAAGAGAGTAAGTAGCTCAGTGGCAGAACACCTGCTTTGTATGCTGACAGTCCCAGGATCAATCCCTGGCATGGGAGATCCTGAAATTCTGGAGAGTGGCTGCCAGCCAGTGTGGACAATACTGAGCTAGATAGACCAAGGGTCTCTTGGTATAAGACATCTTCCTCTGCTTTTGAGTTCCTATGAAATAGGTTCTTTCTCTTTTATTCTCTCTGATATTACTGGTCTGTCAAACATCTTGTTACTAGCTTACCCCCCCCCCCCAATTATTCTGCGGTGGGGGTGGCTAACCTTTTGCAATCTGAGGACCATATGGAAGGGTGCCCACTATTTTGAGGATCAGCAGTGGGTGCGGCCAAAGCGGGCTCTTACAAGGAACATTAGCTGAGTGCCTGAAAAGTGCGTGTCTCCTGACGTTGTGGCAAATGGTGCGCGTATGTGTGTGTTTTCAAAGAAGGAGAAGTTGCATTTCCCCGGGGTGGCTGTGATGAGGAGCAAAGCCCTTTGTCAGCACAGAGGCCTTCCCACAATAGCAAGGAAGCGCCCAGTGACGAGACCATGACTGCAAGAAGGAAGATGGGAGGCAGGGCTGCTGTTGCAAGGAGGGGCTGGGGATCAGGGTGCCTTTCGGCGAGATAGCAAAGAACAAGAGAATGCTAGTAAAGTAAAAGAAAAACCTTATCTCTTCTCTGCCTGTTCCCCCACCACCGCTGGGATTATGCAAATCAACCATTCAAGTACGTTTCCCTGGTAATTAAAAACTCTGCTCTTTTTAATTAAACTTTCCCTCCAGACTGATTTCTCTCCCCCCTCCCTGCCCCGGGAGACTAATCCTTCCCATGTTTCTGTAGAGATTTCCCCCCCCTCCCACCCTGCCATCGCACTTTCCTCTAAATTGACAAGTCCCACCATCACGCGGAGTTAAGGAGTCTAACTTTCTGAATAAGCCGCATCCCAGACCTATCAGAAACTTTGAAAGACCGGGAGGGAGAGGCTTGGAGGAGGAAGGGTTGGGAGCAGGGCTGGCGCCAGGCAAGACTGGGCCCTTGGGCACCAGCCTGCCATGGGCCTGCAGCACCCCCCTGCATGCCCCGCCTACCACTCAGTTGTCTCACTTGTATGCCGTGTGCACTGCATGCATATATGCGCCATCAACCAAGATGGTGGCAGGGGCTGCCCTAAGGGGCTGATGCCTCCACCGCCATCTTGGTGGATGGCACGCATGTGTACTAAGCTACACACACACATGCCTGCCATCCACCAAGATGGTGGCAGGGGCACCAGCCCCTTAGAGAAGCCTCCACCGCCATCTTGGTTGATGGTAGGCATGTGGGTGCAGCGCACAGCATTCACAGCAATGGGAGAGGTAGGTGGGGTGTGCATGTGGGCTTATTGAAGCCCATGTCATCTGTATGGGTGTGTGTGCCTGGGGACTCCCTCTCTGTGATCTGCGGCAGGGTCAGGAGTTGATGCTGCCACACAGCATAGAATGAAAATGCTACCCTTCCACCCTAAGGAGGGGCCCCTCTGAGCCACAGGGCCCCTTGGCCAGGGCCCAACCTGGCTGCCCTCTGGTGCTGGTTCTGGATGGGAGCAGAAGGAAAGAACAGGAGAAAACCAGAAAGGAAAAGAAGGTAAAACAGACAGGAGGAGAGAAGGCCAAATTGATGTTGCCTGCACCGTTCTGCAAAAAAATACTGTTTGGCAGTTACATGATTAAAAAGAGGGGCCCCATAAGGATATGCAGGGGGTGGAGGGAATGCCTAGCCCTCAGTCACCATTGAAGTGGTTATTGGGGGAAGGAAGTGGGAGTGGTGGGGAGATGGTGGGAGTGGCCCCCACACCAAATGGTTCAGATCAAAGAGTTTTGTTTTTCTCCCTGTTTCAGAACAGGAGGACTTGAGGATATCCCAACAAAACTGAATGTTGGAAGATTCAGGATGGCGAAAGGAAGTACTTCTTCACACAGCGCATTTTAAACTGTGGAATTTGCTCCCACAAGAGGTAGTGATGGCCACCAACTTAGCGGGTCAGAAAAATCCACAGTGGATAAGGCTATCAGTGGCTGCTAGCCACGATGGCTATGTTCTGTCCCCACTGTCGGAGGCAGGATGCCCCTGAATACTCATTGCTGGGAATCGCAAGTGGAAAGAGCTCTGTTGCAGACAGGTCCTGCTTATGGGCTTCTGACAAGCATCCGGTTTGGCATGTTGAGAATAGGATGCTGGACTAGCCTGATCCAGCTCTTCTTAAGTTCTGAAGATTTCCTAAGTCCCCTTCCTTGTGCTGCAGCACCAACCCTCAATCAACAACATATGATTTTTTTCCTTCCATACTTGAGGGAGCCCCCAAGTGTGCAGACATCCCTGTGGGTGCCCTTTCTCACCACCATAGTGGTTAGCTTAGAGTAGCCTTTCCCAACCAGTGTGCCTTCAGATGTTGTTGGACCACAATTCCCATCTTTCCTGACCATTGGCAATACTGGCTGAGGCTGATGGGAGTTGTGGTCCAACAACATCTGGAGGCACACAAGTTGGGAAAGGCTGGCATAGAGATATCAACTTTGTTGTTACAAGGAACAAGCTGTTATACTATATACCAGGGTAGCCAACACAGTCCCCTCCTGTGGCGTAGAACTCCCAGCACCCCTGACTGTAGGGGACTGGAAACAAAGCCCTATGAGGAGAGGCTGAAAGAACTGGGCAGGTTTAGCCTGGAGAAGAGAGGACTGAGGGAAGATATGATAGCACTCTTCTAGTACATGAAAGGTTGTCACACAGAGGAGGGCTGGGATCTCTTCTCAATCGTCCCAGAGTGCAGGACAGGGAATAATGGGCTCAAGTTGCAGGAAGCCAGATTTTGACTGGACATCAGGAAAAACTTCCTAACTGTTACAGCCATACGACAATGGAACTAATGACCTAGAGAGGCCGTGGGCTCTCCGACACTGGAGGCATTCAGGAGGCGGCTGGACAGCCACCTGTCGGGAATGCTTTGATTTGGATTTCTGCATCGAGCAGGGGGCTGGACTTGATGGCCTTATAGGCCCCTTCCAGCTCTACTATTGATTCTATGATTCTATAGGTCTGGCTGTCTGGGCTGATGAGAGTTGTAGAGCACCATCTAGACAGCACCTCTGCTTTATACAAAATGTTGTCATATATCATTGCCACCTAATAGGAGAACTCCTGATCAGCCAGGCCCTCTTCCAGGATTCTGTAAGCTGAAATGGGCTCTAGGAGGACATCCCATAGTTTCCCAGATGCTAGGCGTACCGTGGCAACTGGGCATGCTCAGCCCTCATTATATTGGCTCTCTCTCTCTCTGTCAAATCTGTCAGTTTAGATTTCTGTCAGTTTCTCATTTTTCCAGTCTTAAATTTAGTTCCTCCCAATTTACAAGTTATTATTATTATACAAGTTATTATTATTATTATTATTATTTTAAAAAGTTCTCATGATTTGTTTGGCATTTAAATGCAAATATCTCTGATATTTCTCCCATTTTTGCATGCAATTTTGCCTAATGTAATGTGCCTTTGTATGTTATTTTTATGCTTTTTTATGCAATCATTACCTATCATATGACTTTTTATATATATTACTTGGTTAGAATACTGCATTGCAAAATTCAGAGAAGTGCAAATTTCAAAAGACGACAGTGTTTCAGTTTGTACCTTCCTTCAGGAAGTGTGAATTGGGTAGATCCAGTAGTGTAGTGGCAAATTCAGAAGTGTAGAGTCCCTTCACAACAGTCACAGCACATTCCCTTTCCCCCTCTCCCTCATTTCTTTGGCTCTCCCTGTTGTCTACTGAGAAGAGTCTTCTCCGTGGCTGACTCGCCCTCCTTTCATTTTGATGGGCTCCAATCAGCATGAAAGGACAAGGACTCTTCTCAGTGGCTGACTCACTCCCCTTTCATGCTGATTGGCATGACACTCCCTTTTCATGCCGACCCAGCTAGGACCCTGCTCCCAAAAACGTAACAGGTCTATGACCACCCGCAAACCCATAAGACTACACCCTTGGGTAGATCCACCTTTAAATGTATCCTGAATAGAATTTCTCTTACTCCCTCCTTCCCCCACCCCACTACCTGCATTCACTATTAGAGGCAGTGAAGATGATGTTCTGTGTGAAGCGCTTTAGCACGTTCGTGAATGGATTCACAGGCATTTTCTTTGCAACCCTGCATTCAGAGCCGGTTCTAAAGGGCGGCCAGGTGGGGCACTGGCCTGATGGCCCCTGGAGCTTGTTGGGCTGGTGACCAGTTGGCATTACTGTCTCTAGTAGTTTTCCATGAAGCCTGCAAGTGTGAAGATGTAACTGTGGTTAAGGGGGAGTTATGTCTATGATCTGTCTGGGAACGGACTGCCAGGGTCGTTGCTATGGTAGCCATCTGATAACAGCTGGGAAAGTTGTAACAGAGTCTATGTGAGTTGTTGCTCTTCTGAATTATGCCTCTGAGCTGAGAGGCTGTCTTTTGTGTTCATCTATGGAGAGAGATGTCCCAGAAGGGGGGGTGACTGAAGAATCTATACACGTATTTACTCTTAAGCCTCTGGCCTTTATGTCTTAATAAAGACTCTTAACATGCTCTGAGGATGTTTCTTGCTCAACTTAACTCCAACGTAATGTATGCTGTTTCACACAACAACGCACACAAGCCAACAGAGCTATGGGCCCCCCCTCAGCTGCCCCTCCACTCCCCTTCTGCAATCCGCACCCCCACGCCCCCCACCTACCTGTCTGCTGTCTTTTACCATTGCCCTTAACGAAGATGGCGAACGCGGTTTCCCTAAGGTACTGAAGCCCCTGCCACCATCTTAGTTAATGGCAGAGGTGCACGCTCGTAGCACGCATGCATGCCATCAACAAAGATGGCGGTGGAGGCGTCATCCCCTTAGGGAAACTGTGGCTGCCATCTTCATTAAGGGCAATGGTAAAAGACAGCAGACAGGTAGGTTGGGGGCCGCATGTGTGCGTGCATGTGCGTGCACACACACACGCCGGGGCCCAGGGCAAGCTGATGCCCAAGGGCCCCGGCATTCCTGGAGCCGGCCCTGCCTGCATTAATAGAAGTATCGTTTCCAAATTGCGTGAAGTATTAGTTCCCCTCTATTCGGCACTGGTTAGGCCTCATCTTGAGTACTGCGTCCAGTTCTGGTCTCCACACTTCAAGAAGGATGCAGACAAACTGGAACAGGTTCACAGGAGGGCAACAAGGATGATCAGGGGACTGGAAACAAAGCCCTATGAGGACAGACTGAAAGAACTGGGCATGTTTAGCCTGGAGAAGAGAAGACTGAGGGGAGATATGATAACACTCTTCAAGGACATGAAAGGCTGTCACACAGAGGAGGGCCGGGATCTCTTCTCGATCGTCCCAGTGCAGGACATGGAATAATGGGCTCAAGTTGCAGGAAGCCAGATTTTGACTGAAGATCAGGAAACACTTCGTAACTGTTATAGCCATACGACAATGGAACCAATTACCTAGAGAGGTCATGGGCTCTCTGACACTGGAGACCTTCAAGAGGCAGCTGGACAGCCAACTGTCGGGAATGCTTTAATTTGGATTCCTGCCTTGAGCAGGGGGTTGGACTCGATGGCCTTATAGGCCCCCTTCAACTCTACTATTCTATGATTCTAACCCTTTTATAATGACCCTGGAAGACCGTTTGGTATCATAAACCCCACATTACAGATTATTCTGCAGCTGAGAATGCCTTGCTAAGCCCACCTATTTAGTTCATGCCAGAGGTGAGATGTTGAACCTTGGTTTGACAGCTCAGTATCTTAGCAACTACACTGCAGATGATTTGGGGACTGACTGCCATGGAGAAGACTCTTCTCAGTAGCTAACATTCTCCCCGTTCATGTTTATTCTCAACCTAGCAGGAATAAAGTGGGGGGAGGGGGCATGCCTGTGACTATCATGAAGAGAACTTCTGAATTTCTCACTACACCTTGACCATTTTTCTATGAAAAATCGATGAGGTTTCTTTTAACTACCCCAATCCTCTAACATTGGATGGGGCCGTAAATATACCTCAATGCATTTCTGGGACATTTTATGCCCCAGGTGTTTTTTTGTTTCCAGAAGGAAAACCGTAAGGGGTAACTGGCTGAAATTTGGGGACATTGGACAGTTGACAATTTGTCACAATGTCCTTGAAAGACTACACTGCAGGTTTACTTATGTGTAAACTGCACAATGAAAACTGTGCTGGGGGTAGGTTTTTGCCCCACAAAATTGGATGACATAAGAAAGAAATGTTAATTCACATCCTTGCTGATGTAGGAAAGTACAATCCATGAGATTATGAGTGTACCTGTGTGATATCACCACGCACATGATGATGATTCAAATTATTGCGTGTGCCTCTGAGACGGCTTTTAATAGTTTGGCAGGGCTCTAAATATAGTGCCAACGGAAGAAGTGCCTGCATATCAGAAAAGAGTATATTGCATTTTTGAAAAAAAAATCACATCATTTCTGCCTCGTCACTTCCTACTGTAAAAAAAGAAAAATCTGGGAAGAAGACAGACTGGGGAGGGGAGGGGGAAGTCATTTTTTTTTCATTTGAAAGGATAGCTGCATTCCAGTTTGTGTATGGAAAGTGCAAGTTAAGTAAGTTCGTCTTTAAAAGTGAACCGAATCAAATCTCTTCCCCGTCTCTGCGGGCAAGCAATCCCTTTGCAATGATCTCCCTTGTTCCTGGAGACAGAGATGACATAACTTCCAGTTATCTTCTGGGGTGCTCTCTGTATGAAGGTACCTGCTGCCTCTATTTATTCTGTAACTTTTGTTAAAATGAAATAAAAAATAATGTTTAAAAGATAATAATGTACAAAAAAAGCAGCAGGCAACAGCATAAATAAGCATCATTAAAACACAAAAGCATCTCAGCCAACCAAGGAGAAAAGCTACTGAAAACAGGAAGCCCACCCCCAAATCCTGTGAAGTTTGGGACATATGGACACCATGACAGGCATTTTTGGGTTTGGGGGGGGTCATTGGAAAAGCATCCTATGTCCTGCGACCTGGAAAAGGCCAGGTGTGTAAACTAGGGGTGTTGTGAAAATGCAAACTCACATGAGCAAGTGCCCCGCTTCTCCTGCCCCTCCCGTGCCACAAGGACCCCCCAAATTACATCAGGGCAAGGCAAGATGGCAGCAGCAGGCACTCTCAGGTTGGGATGTCGGAGAATTCAACAGAAACACGAGTGGAAATTGCTGATGTTCGCTTATCCGTTCTATGTCCAGAATGGAAACCAATCTGGTGAACACAAGCAGTGCTCACTGTTGTTGCTGCTTTCAGTCTGCAAATGATACATAATTGATTACAGAGCACATTGCTAAGAACATAAAAACCAACAACAAAAAATTCTATAAATCATTCAAAGCAGGAGACCATCTAGGGAGACAATTGGACCCTTGGATGATAAGGGAGTCAAAGGTGTACTAAAGAACGATAAGGAGATTGCAGAGAAGCTAAATAAATTCTTTGCATCTGTCTTCACAGTGGAAGATATAGGGCAGATCCCTGAACCTGAACTAACATTTGCAGGAAGGGATTCTGAGGAACTAAGACAAATAGTGGTAACGAGAGAGGAAGTTCTAAGCTTAATGGAGAATATAAAAACTGACAAATCACCGGGCCCGGATGGCATCCACCCGAGAGTTCTCAAAGAACTCAAAGGTGAAATTGCTGATCTGCTAACTAAAATATGTAACTTGTCCCTTGGGTCCTCCTCCGTGCCTGAGGACTGGAAAGTGGCAAATGTAACGCCAATCTTCAAAAAGGGATCCAGAGGGGATCCCGGAAATTACAGGCCAGTTAGCTTAACTTCTGTCCCTGGAAAACTGGTAGAAAGTATTATTAAAGCTAGATTAACTAAGCACATAGAAGAACAAGCCTTGCTGAAGCAGAGCCAGCATGGCTTCTGCAAGGGAAAGTCCTGTCTCAGTAACCTATTAGAATTCTTTGAGAGTGTCAACAAGCATATAGATAGAGGTGATCCAGTGGACATAGTGTACTTAGACTTTCAAAAAGCGTTTGACAAGGTACCTCACCAAAGGCTTCTGAGGAAGCTTAGCAGTCATGGAATAAGAGGAGAGGTCCTCTTGTGGATAAGGAATTGGTTAAGAAGCAGAAAGCAGAGAGTAGGAATAAACGGACAGTTCTCCCAATGGAGGGCTGTAGAAAGTGGAGTCCCTCAAGGAACGGTATTGGGACCTGTACTTTTCAACTTGTTCAATAATGACCTAGAATTAGGAATGAGCAGTGAAGTGGCCAAGTTTGCTGACGACACTAAATTGTTCAGGGTTGTTAAAACAAAAAGGGATTGCGAAGAGCTCCAAAAAGACCTCTCCAAACTGAGTGAATGGGCGGAAAAATGGCAAATGCAATTCAATATAAACAAGTGTAAAATTATGCATATTGGAGCAAAAAATCTTAATTTCACATATACGCTCATGGGGTCTGAACTGGCGGTGACCGACCAGGAGAGAGACCTCGGGGTTGTAGTGGACAGCACGATGAAAATGTCGACCCAGTGTGCGGCAGCTGTGAAAAAGGCAAATTCCATGCTAGCAATAATTAGGAAAGGTATTGAAAATAAAACAGCCGATATCATAATGCCGTTGTATAAATCTATGGTGCAGCCACATTTGGAATACTGTGTACAGTTCTGGTCGCCTCATCTCAAAAAGGATATGATAGAGTTGGAAAAGGTTCAGAAGAGGGCAACCAGAATGATCAAGGGGATGGAGCGACTCCCTTACGAGGAAAGGTTGCATCATTTGGGGCTTTTTAGTTTAGAGAAAAGGCGGGTCAGAGGAGACATGATAGAAGTGTATAAAATTATGCATGGCATTGAGAAAGTGGATAGAGAAAAGTTCTTCTCCCTCTCTCATAATACTAGAACTCGTGGACATTCAAAGAAGCTGAATGTTGGAAGATTCAGGACAGATAAAAGGAAGTACTTCTTTACTCAGCGCATAGTTAAACTATGGAATTTGCTCCCACAAGATGCAGTAATGGCCACCAGCTTGGATGGCTTTAAAAGAAGATTAGACAAATTCATGGAGGACAGGGCTATCAATGGCTACCAGCCATGATGGCTGTGCTGTGCCACCCTAGTCAGAGGCAGCATGCTTCTGAAAACCAGTTGCCGGAAGCCTCAGGAGGGGAGAGTGTTCTTGCACTCGGGTCCTGCTTGCGGGCTTCCCCCAGGCACCTGGTTGGCCACTGTGAGAACAGGATGCTGGACTAGATGGGCCACTGGCCTGATCCAGCAGGCTCTTCTTATGTTCTTATGTTCCCCCCACCCCAATTTGGATTGTGTTTTCATTGCAGTGAAATGTATGGGTGGAATAATGTAATGATGCAATTTATGTAATTCTGCCACAGACGACAGCAAGACAAATAACGTAATTTTTGGCAGAAGGAACTGCAGTGGAGAGGAAACTGTGCTGCATGCATCAAATACAGGGCAGAATGGAAAATGATGGAAATGACGTGTGAGTATTTTTGCCAGGGATTCTGGGATATGTAGTTTCATTTCCCTATGGGAAAAGACACTCCTACTGGAGACAGGAAGTGCCCACTGCAATTGCCAAGGAAGGAGTTACTGTTTCAAATATTCTAGAATAAAGGGCTACGTGACCACATTGATGAGGGCAGATGAAGGCAACTGAGAGCAAGTGAGGACAATGTAGATGGTGAATATTTTCACACAAAGTATACTGAAAAAAACCCTGATGCATATGGAGTTATTTTTCAGCATTGCCAAAAACATATTGTGAAGAAAAATGTTTTGGCTCAGAGTAAGCACTTGTGAAGACTTCCTTATATTCCTGGCCTTCCTAGCCTTTCAGAGCTCTGGTGAACACAGTGGTGTAGAGTGCATTTGAAAAGAGTTCCTCTTCTTTTCCAAATGAATTAGATTGAAATGTGAGAGGCTTGCAATGTATACAGTGTGAAAGGCTTGTAATGTATCAACTCCTGTGAGATTCTCCTAAGATTGTGAGAAGGTATTTAGGCTGACAGAGTCCCTTCGTATTGTTATGAGTTTGGGGGGTGGTGGAATGGATGATCCCTGTGGGTCCCTTTCCAGCCTCTGATTTGGAGACTTGCGCCTGGGGGGGAAGAAACTCGCTCTGCTGGTCAGATGAGTCTCTCCTTTGTTAAACAAATAGAGTGGCCAGGTAGGATGATGGGATTATTGGTTGCCCAGCAACTGGTGGATGGGCCAGGAAGACCCTTTTGTCATTGAAACTCTTCAGAAGAGCATCCCCCCCCCCGGAGCCCAGGAGAGGCTTGTAGTTTTAGTTGTGTCTAGAGAATGCTTGGACACTGGAGGCAGGCAGAGAGACTGGCTCTCTGCACCATGGCATTTGGGGTGTCTCCCGTAACACTGATGGAAAAGCTGGATATTGGACTGATGATGCCTTGAGCCCCCTCCATCTTAAGCTCAGGTTGGAATGTGTGTAAATAAACAAACCATATTTCATAAAGACACCGCAGTCTCTGCTGACCTTCTTCCCCAAAGGAAACCAAACCCTGGAGGAGTGCAGGGACCCCTGAAATCTCACCGCTCGGAGGTTGGGGAGGTGCGCAACAGTATGTTCTGAAGACATGCAAGCAATTGGAATTTGTGCCCATTGCAGAAATGTGCTTTCGAGATTGAAATGACTCCTTTAGTCCCCATATCTCCTCCTCAGCTCCAAAGTACAGTCAAGGTGATGCTGGAAACTGTAAATTAAGGAAAATACAGCACCTGGGAGACATCCAATCTTGCTGCTCACAGCTGCTGCGCACCTTTGCTGCAACTCTGTAGAAAACAGCAGCTGCCGTCATTGTCTCCTGGCAAGAGGATGAAGCATCAAGGTTGACTCAAAGATATAAAAGGCCAGGAAAGGGTGGGGGGTTAAAGAACTGAATTCACTAATAGGCAAAAAAAACTACCTATAGCCAACAGATATTTCAACCAAATTTTAAAAAGCAGCTATAGTGGCAGCTCTTGGTTGCCAGGCCTAGCCTCCAAGAGATCTTCTGTATCTTTAAAAGTTGTGCAGGGGGAAAGAATTCCACCTTGTGGTTTTTCCCATTATAGTGTTGCAAGAACACCTGCACTTGGCTGACTTTCTCTTCTCCTAAAGATACAGGATCAGTCTCAGGCCCTGAACCTGGCAACCTTACCTAGGTCACTCAGTGAGCTTCATGGCTAAGTGGGGATTCAAACACTGGTCTCCCAGGTCATAGTCTACAGGTGTTGCCACCACTCACCATATGCTCAGAGGCACATGTTACCAAATTCTTCTAAGCTACACAGGAAGTGGACTGTGAAAGACAAATTGTATTTGCATTTTTACATATTTGTAGGACTGTACAATATCTCAGAGAGGAAGTCAGGTCTCCTGCTCCCCTGTTGCATTCACTATAGCTGCTCAATTTCCCAGCTTTTAAAATTTGATAGAAATATTTGTGGGCTATAGGTATGTTCTTAAATGGTAAGGGTTTTTTTTGCCTATTAGTGAATTTCTCTGCTTTTTTAAACCCAGGAGGTAAGAAATGGGATCCTATGCAAGTTTGCTGAGAATGGATTGATCATTTGCATGCTTATTCAGTTCATGGAGCTGGAGTGGGGAGGGGAGGGGGAGGAGGAGGGGAGGGGAGGGGAGGAGGAGGGGGAGGGGGAGGGGGAGGGGGAGGGGAGGAGGAGGGGAGGGGGGAGGGAGAAGGGAGAGGCAGGAGGGAGGTAATAGGAGGGGGAGAAGGGGAGGGCAGGTTTGATCATTTGCATGCTCATTGAGTTCAAAGGGATTTACTCCCCTGCAATCATGCTTAGGAAAGGTGAAACTGACCACGGGGGCAGATGATAAGGGAGAGGGAGGGCTGGAGTGGAGAGGAGAGGAGGGGGAGAGGGGAAGAGGGAAGGGGGAGGATGAGGAGGGGAAAAACAGGTTTGATCATTTGCATGCTTATTGAGTTCAATGGGATTTACTCCTGTGCAATCATCCTTAGGATAGGTGAAACTAACATGGGGGAGGGGGAGGGGGAGGGAGGGGGAGGGGGAGGGAGGGTATGGGTAGGAAGGGGGAGGGGAGAGGGGGTAGGGGTCAGGAGGGGAGGAGATTGGGTGGGTGGACACTGGGCAGAAGGGAAGCTCCTTTCCTTTCCTTTCCTTTCCAAAAGGAAAACTTTGTGAACAGTATCATTGCTTTTCAGCATTTCCTCCACCTTTTTATTCTGCAACAGGCAAATGAAATCTTCCACCCAAATTTAAACCAAAGCCATTCCTGGCCACATCCACACCAGACCTTTATTCCACTTTAAACAGTCATGGCTTCGCCTAAAGAATCCTGGCAATGTGGTTAGTGAAGAATGCTGAGAGTTGTTTAGGTGACCCTTACTCCCCTCACAGAGCTCCAGTTCCCAGAATTCTCTGGGAAGAGAGCCTGACTGTTAAACCATTCTGGCCATTGGAGCTCTGTCAGGGAATAGAAGTCTCCTGATTAGCCAAACAGCTGTTTTTGGCTTACTGAGCATGCCTGCGCTATCACAGATTCCAATGCTAATTTTCTTAAATTAATTGAAAATGAGCCAGGCATTTTTTTTAGCGTTTAAACTGCAGAAGATGAAGGCTAGAGTATGGGGCAAGGTCAGTAATCGGATTACAGGTACTCTGTGAACATGGCTGATTTTTAATTAATTTCAACAAATTATGAGACCACTGACAGAAAAAAAAAGTCCAAAAGGGGCCTGGATTCTTTCACTCTTGTTTTATAACTTGAACTCTTGGTTCTGTCTGAGTGTTTTGTGTATCGCCATGAAAACTTAGACGGTTGTTAAGCAAGCATTTCTGAGTTCAGGACTATACATTTTGTAAGGTTTTGTATTGAAATGAGCTTTTGGGAAGCATCAGAATGGCATGGGGGTGTTTTCAAATTAACATGAAAATACAAAAAATCCATGCTGCTGTTCTTGTGCCTATATAATACAGGAAGCAGCAGCCTTAATTTGAGCTATACTAGTGATATGTCTAGCCAGGGCTGGTTCCAGGTCCTTTTTAGGGGTGCTGGGTGCTTGGTAACTAACCCGACATCCTCCTCCCTCTTGCCCTTCCTTCTCACCCCCCCAGGACCAATCCTCTAAGACTAATGGATGAACAAGTTCCTTGTAAACTGCCAGACGTTTGCCTATTATGGCAGTGGGAGACGTTGCCACTGAGACTGCACAGCAGAGCAGATGAAGATTGTCTGTCCAAGGGGACCCAAACCTTGACGGGAGCCTTAAAAATGCCAGTGGCAGCTGGTTGAGATCAGCACTAGTGGGTCCTCCTCCTGAGGTGGGTCCTCCTTTTCAATCCCACATATGGAAATCAATCAGATTTCCAGCAGAGTATTGAAGGCTATACACAACTGTCCTTCAGGCTAACTAGCCAATAAACCTTTTTAAAGGGGGGAAATATATTTATATAGTGAGGTTTCTGAGCTGTGACATCAAGCCCAGTGTAAAAGACAGCAGTAGATCCGTATTTATGCATTGCATGTTTGTTTTGCAGAACCGAGCCCTTGAGTGCATTTTGTGAAGGATTCAGCTGGGGGCAGCAAAGCACAATGGAAAGGACACACACACACACTAACCCCCCCCCAAGAATTTTAAATAATGATAGAATAATCCTCTTGACAGCAGGTGGCTTCGTGAAAAGATATCAAATTTGCAGATGATACAAAATTGGGGGGCATAGCTAATACCGTGGAAGACAGAGATAAAATTCAAAGGGACCTTGATAAGCTGGAGCATTGGGCTGAAAACAACAGAATGAAATTCAGCATGGATAAATGCAAAGTTCTACACCTAGGAAAAAGAAACCAAATGCACAGTTATAAGATGGGGGATACTTGGCTCAGCCATACGACATGTGAGAAGGATCTTGGAATTGTCGTTGATCACAAGCTGAATATGAGCCAACAGTGTGATGTGGCTGCAAAAAAGGCAAATGCTATATTAGTCTGCATTAACAGAAATATAGTTTCCAAATCACGTGAAGTATTAGTTCTCCTCTATTGAGCACTGGTTAGGCCTCATCTGCATCCAGTTCTGGTCTCCGCACTTCAAGAAGGATGCAGACAAACTGGAACAGGTTGAGAGGAGGCCAACAAGCAGGGCCGGTTCTAAAGGGCGGCCAGGTTGGGCACTGGCCCGAGGGCCCCGGAGCTACAGGAGCCCCTGAGGGGCCCCTGAGGGGCCCCTGAGGGGCCCTCCGCTCCCCTTCTGTGATCCTCACCCCCCCATGCCCCCCACTTACCTGTCAGCTGGCTTTTTAGCATTGCCCTTAATGAAGATGGTGGCTGCAGCTTCCCTAAGGTACTGAAGCCACTGCCGCCATCTTAGTTGATGGCAGAGATATGCGCGTGTAGCACGCATGTGTGCCATCAGCAAAGATGGCGGCGGAGGCTTCATTCCCCTTAGGGAAACCACGGCCGCCATCTGCATTAAGGGCAATGGTAAAGACTAGACAGGTAGGGGGGCTGTGGGGGGTGCATGGAGGGCACACACACACACACCGACCAGGGGGCCAGGGCAAGCTGATGCCCAAGGGCCCCCGCATGCCTGGAGCCGGCCCTGCGAACAATGATGATCAGGGGACTGGAAACCAAGTCCTATGAGGAGAGACTGAAAGAATTGGGCATGTTTAGCCTGGAGAAGAGAAGACTGAGGGGAGATACGATAGCACTCTTCAAGTACATGAAAGGTTGTCACACAGAGGAGGGCCGAGATCTCTTCTCAGTCATCCGAGAGTGCAGGACACGGAATAATGGGCTCAAGTTGCAGGAAGCCAGATTTTGACTGAACATCAGGAAACGCTTCCTAACTGTTAGAGCCATATGACAATGGAACCAATTACCTAGAGAGGTAGTGGGCTCTCTGACACTGGAGGCATTCAAGAGGCAGCTGGACAGCCATCTGTCGGGAATGCTTTGATTTGGATTCCTGCATTGCACAGAGGGTTGGACTTGATGGCCTTATATAGAACCCTTCCAACTCTACTATTCTATGATTCTATGATTCTATATTGAATGAGGAAGGCAGAACTGAAAGATACCCGCTGGGCATCTGTTCTGAGTCCTGAAATGTAAAATAAGGTCATAAGAAGATAAGAAGGTTCTTTCTGGATCATGCCAATGGCCCATCTAGTCTAGCATCCTGTTCTCACAGTGGCCAACCAGATGCCCCGAAGGAAAGCCTAAAAGCAGGATTTAAGCACAAGAGCATTCTCCTCTCCTGCAGTTTCTAACAACTGTTATCCAGAAGCATGCTGCCTCTGACAGCGGAAACAGAGCATAGCCATCATGACTAGTAGCCTTGTTGTCTACCAGTTTGTCTAATCCTCTGTTAAAGCCATCCAGGTTTGTGGCTATCACTGCCTCCTGGGGGAGTGAGCGCCATAGTTTAATAATGTGCTGCATGAAGGACTTCCTTTTTTCTTTCCTGGTCATTTTCTTTCATGGTCATACACAACTGTTCTGATATTAAAAAACATATTCGGGAATTTTATTTTTGTTTTGCAGTAACTTAAAGAACATATTTTAAGTTGCAGGAGCATAGATTCAGATTGGACATTAGAAGGAACTTCTTGACAGTAAGGGCGGTTCGGCAATGGAACCGACTGCCTAGGGAGGTGGTGGGATCCCCTTCGCTGGATGTCTTCAAGCAGAGGCTGGACAGCTATCTGCGGGAGATGCTCTAGCTGTGGATTTCCTGCTGTGAGCAGGGGGTTGGACTCGATGGCCTACAAGGCCCCTTCCAACTCTATCATTCTATGATTCTATGATTCTATATTTTTAAAAAAACTGCATAGCACACAATAAAAACTAAAAAAACACTGAATCCTCCAGCGCCAGAAGTTTAAGATCACAGAAGCATTGTTCTGGGATTAGACAGGACTGAAAAGGAAAAATTTGTCATTCCATTTTTATATTTGTAGTAAAAGAGCAATGCTTTACCTTTCTTGAAATGTGGATTTCTCTCTCCCCCCTCTGCACCCAACATTTATTTAGAATCTAATCTGAATTTGTTTTCTTGGTTCATTGATTATATTTTATGTATCCATTTATGTGCATTGGGTGTCCAAAACCTAGGACTGAGTGTCCGTTTGGACACACAACTCTGACTTAAAAAATGCCTTGGTCTGATGCCCATTTTGTCTCAAAGAGCAATGTGATCTATGAGAGTGCCTTCTTCTATCAAAGAGCTCAGAAACCTGGACAACCAGTTAGTCATTTGTTAGCGCCTTGTATGAGAAGCTGAATACCATGAGTTTGCTGCTAAAAAAAGAAAGCAAGTAAGAACACCTTAGAAAGTGATACTTTCTAAAGACACTGACCTTCTCTACAGCATCAACCTAACAATTTATGGGACCAAACAATCAGGGTTCCATGTATCAGAGAAGCCTACATGCATAGATATCTACATATATAAGTTTCTCCCCTGCCAGTGGCCAAACTTAATGTATGGACATCAGGTCGAGGGGAAGCTGTGTGTCGTTCGGGGCAGACCATGGTAGGGCCTTGCCGTCCCTTCAATAATAAACACATGATCTATCTAGTCCAGCATTCTCTACTGTGACTGACATCAGCTCTCCATGATCACTCCCAATCTTCTCGCCTGAAATCCTGTAACTTAGGGGTGGGGAACCCCTTAGGTTCCGTGGGTCAGATTGTTATCAGGATCAGCCTTATGGATCAAATTTGACAGGTGGCTGTCTCCTGTCAATCCCATGACCATCGTTATGACCTCACATGATTGTTAGACCCCCTGGAACCTGTTCTTCCTTTTTTTGCAGATTGGCTGCTATAGGAACTTCTCTCTCATAGTCAAAGAAAGCACTCCCCTTTCCCACAAGCATTAGCTAGACAAGGGAAAGCAGGGACTTCACCCTTCCCCAGCCAATGCTTGGGGGCAAAACGGGCCTGTGAACAGGCACGCGCCACCACCCTGAGCAGGATTTCACCCCCATTAATCAGAGTGCCTGGGAATCACAACCAAAGCAAGTATTTCCCAAGCATTGGCTGTGGGAGGCAGAAGTTCCTGCTTCCCCTTACCTGGCCAATCTTTGGGAAAAAAGGGGTCTGCTTTCTTGGCTGCAAGTATCTGGCACACACAGGCAAACTGAGCAGGATTTAACCCTCTCTCATCAGCTGCCGAGTGGGGGTTAAATCCTGGTGGGAACAGGCCCCCAGAGCCAACACAGAACTGAACACAGAATGCAAGTGACATCAGCTGATTGCCAGGTGAGTGTGGTTTGGAGAAAATGGCTGCCTGGCGGGCTGAATTTGGCCCCCCTGGCAGGCCCAAGTTAGTTTGCAGGCTGGAGGTTCCCCACCCCTGCTTTGTAGATATCACGACACAGTGAGACACGGTGAGACCAGAGTTCAATTTCGGAGCCCCCCTCGTAATTCTCGTCTCCGCTTTTATTTTACCTCCGCTTGGAGGCGTGGATTATTTTCTCTCCATAAACAGCCTATGACCTTTAACTATTGTATAACATCACGTACATACATAGTACAACAGCATTATCTACGTGGCAATATGCAGGCAGTTATTTAACCACTACAGATGTCAGTATCCTTTACAGCCATAAAGTTAACCACATCCTGTTTTTCCACTGGTCAGATCGCAATGTCTTGAGAGATAGTGTACTGAGAACAGCAGCGTGGTTTGCCAACGTATGCTGTTCATTCAGTCCACCCCACATCTCCCCCTTTTTTATTTTTTAGCAAAAAGTAATTACTACGTAATGGTCGCGGAGCAACAGGTGTACACGTCTGGAAAAGGTATTGTAAAAAACAGCATAAGCCTATACTTAAAATGAGTAAAAGAATAGCATATCTAAGAATCTGACTTAGCCATCCAGTGGGCAGCCAACTCCAAAGCCACTGCCACCAAGTTGTAGGGGCGTCCTGCAAAATGTTATTAGCTAGATCCTTCAAGTTTTTTACCTGTGTTCTGATTTCAAAACTGTTGTCAGTTAAATTAAAACAGCACATATTCTTTATAGTTTCGCACCCCAACTGATGTTGTAATAGCAGGTAATCTATAGCTGCACGATTATCCAAGATAGCTTGTCTTAATATACCCTGCTCTTCATTTAACAAAGCAATGGCTCGAGAGGTGGCATTTATCATCTTAACATAATTACAGGCTAATTTATGTAATTGATTGCTGTTACTTACTGCCAATGCAGGAAGTCCAACAAGGGAGATGGCTAGTGATACACTTTCTGCTTTATTAAGCAATTCCACCTTGTCATTACAATCAGCCGGCATGGCAACAGCTTCTCTTTTCCTACGTTGGGCTAGCAACTCCCTTTTATGAAGGAAAATGGGAACCAGTCGACTCAGGCAACAGATGGTATCAGAAATATTAGCGGGAACATAATTAAAAGTGGTTTCTCCACATGTCCAAAACCATCCACCTGGTAAAGGAATGTGTCCGTACATACTGGATATGTTAATGTGCTGTGTACAATTCCATGTGGGTCTCCCAACCTTTAGACATCCCTTCTGCACCTTATGTCGACTACAATTAACCATCCGAGCACACGTATTATTAATGGAATTTGCAACATGTGATGTAAATAATTGAAAAGCATTAACAGGCAGCTGGAAGGTTGGAGTTCCCCAATTCGAAACAGTATGATATTTAATCTCTGAAGTATTCATGAACCGCCCAAGTCCTGTAATGTTCCCAATATCCCCAGGTGCTTTGCATACGGGTATTAAACA
Source organism: Rhineura floridana (assembly GCF_030035675.1). Classification (NCBI taxonomy): domain Eukaryota; kingdom Metazoa; phylum Chordata; class Lepidosauria; order Squamata; family Rhineuridae; genus Rhineura; species Rhineura floridana. Next base: position 318,153,023 of record NC_084480.1, on the reverse strand, counting down.
TGTTCCCAACATACCCATTTCCTGTACATGTTCAGTCATGCAAAAGTCACTCACATTTGTCATTCTTGCTAACTGAACCCAGATATTGTGTTGAAACCGCATCCCCAACTCCTGCCCCAACCTGTCAGCCCCGGCGCTTCCTAAAATCCAACAAATGCAAAGTACAAAAATAGAATTTGTATTTAAAGACGCAATTAAAGCAAGAATGGTATTCTCAGTTGTCTTGTCCACCCCGGCTTGTTCCATTGCTTTTTCTGCTTGTGTTGCTAAGTTCTTTATTTGGCCCCAAGTCACGGGAGGTTGCGGAACATTCCGACCACGCTTCCTGGAAGACATCCCAGTATCCTGAAGTTGCAGAGAAAAATTAGGGATGGGATTCTTAAGATTATCGTGCCAGGACATCGTCTTTCCAGGGCCGGATACACCTAGCAGGTACCCACACAGGACCGTCAGGCGTAGACACAGCCGCGTAACCTCGACCCCACGTTATAAGCGGAACTGGGCCTTTCCACTCTGGATTTGGTAGTTGCCGAAACTGCACCCGCGGGGCAGGTAGAGACTCCGACTGCTGAAAATGCCGCTGCGCTCGAGTAGAAAAGGAAAAATGAGTATTGGGAGATTGAGACAAATTTAAATGATTAATGGTAAACAACACTTGTGCCAGCCACTCCTCTTTGGTGGCCAATCCCAGTGGTACTCCTCCTTTTTGTTTTTGTTTAAGCAAATGCTCTTTAAGGGTACGATTGGTACGTTCGACGACAGCTTGACCTGTAGAATTATAAGGAATACCAAACAAATGTGTAATGGACCACTTAGTGCAAAACTGTGCAAATTGCTGTGAAACATATGCAGGGCCATTATCAGTTTTTATCGTCTGAGGTTGGCCCATGATGGCAATAGAACGAATGACATGATTAATAACATTCTTAGTTTTTTCCCCTTTCTGAGGAGTTACCCATATGTATCCGGAATATGTATCTACTGTAACATGCAAATACTTCCATGGGGAGAAAGTAGGAAAATGTGTAACATCCATTTGCCACAACTGGTTAACTATGAGACCTCGTGGGTTCACTCCTGGTTCTGGGGATAGAGTTAACTGTGTGCATTGGGGACATTGTTGAATAATGGCAGAGGCTTCCTGGGCAGTAAGATGGAATTGCTTCTGGAGTGCTTTAGCATTTTGATGATGAAGGGCATGACTTTCTATGGGTGTGCAAAGGAGGGCACGAAGAGCCTCCACTTTCCAGATTTCTTTTTAATCACAAACACTGGGGTGTTATAAGGGCTATTACTTTCTGCTATATGATCAGCTTCCAGTTGCTCCTTTACCAGTTGGTGCAGAGCTTCTAATTTTTCTTTGGGTAAGGGCCATTGTTCTACCCAAATGGGTATGTCTGTCTTCCATTGTAAAGGAAGAGCTGCCTTTTGTTGGCTAATCATTAATAACAATGGTGGTCTGGAATTGCTCCAGTAAATCCCTTCCCCACAGATTTACTGAAATGTCCAAAATACAAGGGCGAATGTGGGCTATACGATCACCATCAAGAGCAACAACTTGTATCCAATCCTTACTCCGTTTTGAATCCTGAGCTCCGCCCACTCCCCACACAGAAGGGGCCACTTCTACTGGCCAAGAGGATGGCCAGTTATGTTCAGCAATTACTGTGACATCTGCCCCAGAATCTATAATACCTTCAAAAAGAACATTGTTTAAACAATACTTACGAACCGGTTTCTCCCTGGTCACTTCTGCCAGTACTGCAGCTACCTGTGGATGGAAAGGATTACCTGAAATACTCACACTCGGCGATTTCGTCCTTGTAGATCCGAATCCACCAGTACGTTTTTGGGAGGAAGTGTTCGATGTGAAAAGACGATATGGCAATAACAATAGTTGCGCAAAAGAATCTCCCTTCTTCAACTGAAGGGGAAGGTGACTCCAATACTGAATATAAATAATTCCCTGATAATCAGAATCAATAACACCAGGTACCACCATTATATTATTCTTGGAAGCAGAGGATCGCGGTAGTACAAGGCCTACGGTGCCTTCTGGTAAAGGGCCAGTGAGTGTGGTAGGCATTAAAAGAACTGCTCCAGGCAAAGGAACATCTTTTGACTCTGCATGTATTAAATCAATTCCAGCGCTTCCTTGAGTAGCAGGGGTGGGTACACTTCCTTGAGATTCGGGGCTGGAAGCCTGCCCCAAGTTCAGTTTCCCTCAATAGGACGGGAAGACACATTGGTATTGGTAGTGGGAGCTGAACGACACTGATTAGCCCAATGATAACCCTTTTTACATTTCGGACAGATCTTCTTTGGCCGGTTTGTAACAGTGCCCCCACCTTTAAATGCTCCTCCGCCAGGAGCCCGACATTCCCTTCTGAAATGACCAGGCTTTTGACAATTAAAACAATTGCCTGTAGGTTTGTTACCCTGTCTTAATGCCCCAGCTAACAATGTCATGGCATGAACATGTGTACCTACCTCTGCACAAGCTTGAATCATGTCTCCCAATTCATATTGCGGTCTATGAATAATGTTTTTCAAAATCTTTTTACAGTCTGTGTTAGAATTCTCGTAAGCTAATTTTAACAATAATTCCCCTTGTGCCTGAGGGTTATCAACCTGCCGTGTCAGAGCCTCTTTCAAACGGTCAACAAACTGAAAATAGGGCTCTGTTGCTTGCTGCCGTACATTCGTAAAAGAACGTAAGGGTTCTTTCCCAGCAGGCACCTTTTTAAATGCTTTCTGTATACACTCAGCAGTTCGATGAAATGCGGCTTCAGGCAATACCCCTTGTTGTGCTATGGTAGCAAAATTACCTGACCCATAAATTTGCTCGGGAATGATATTAGCATCCCCAGCTGCTATAGCAGCATGTCTAAATTCTTGGTCCCAAACTACATATTGCGAAGGAGTCAAAATCATCCTAAAGAGATCCTTCCAATCTTGAGGGATCATGTTATATCCAGTAGCTACTCCTTCCAACATCCCTTGTACATAATTAGCCGTAATCCCATATTCTCTTACTGCCTTATTTATTTCTCTAATAACAGAAAACGGAAGAGCTGTCCAAGTTGCTATGCGATTATTAGCATTATTAGGATCTGGCTGATATGTAACGGGAAAAGCTGAAATTGTACCCTCCCAGTCTCCCATTTCTTCCATAGATAATAATCCTGAGGCTGCAGCCTGAGCTATGGCTGCTTTAACCTTCCCAGTAACCTGTTCTTGTTGAACTGGAGGGCTATATGGAGGAGCATTTACAAATTTCTCAATATCCTTTTCAGGTGTAGGTAAAGAAAGTTGGGGATAAAGAGGAGTTTTCTGGTCAGAATTGGCAAACAGCGATGTCTCTTTTATCCCTAAATGACTAATGGCCTCAGCACACTTTTGCCATAATAAGAGATGGTGAATAGGTGCTCTTGGTTCTTCATGTAATTTTCTCCCTATCTTTATCCAATCTGACTGACGTAGTGATCCTTGCTCTGGATACCATGGACATTGACATTGAATTGTTTTTAACAATGATTCAATGTGAGAACGACTTATAAAAGCTGAGGTATCCTGTTTTAAAATTTTTTGTAGCTCTTGTGCATGAACCTTCTGCTGAGCTGACAATTCCCCCCCCATACTCACGAATGGGAGCTGTACGCTGAGGTGCACCGTTGGCTGATCCTGCCAGTGGGTACGAGGGTGTTTGTTCTGAATCACGTCGAGGTCACCAGATGTAGATATCACGACACAGTGAGACACGGTGAGACCAGAGTTCAATTTCGGAGCCCCCCTCGTAATTCTCGTCTCCGCTTTTATTTTACCTCCGCTTGGAGGCGTGGATTATTTTCTCTCCATAAACAGCCTATGACCTTTAACTATTGTATAACATCACGTACATACATAGTACAACAGCATTATCTACGTGGCAATATGCAGGCAGTTATTTAACCACTACAGATGTCAGTATCCTTTACAGCCATAAAGTTAACCACATCCTGTTTTTCCACTGGTCAGATCGCAATGTCTTGAGAGATAGTGTACTGAGAACAGCAGCGTGGTTTGCCAACGTATGCTGTTCATTCAGTCCACCCCACACTGCTTTAATGTAGAGATAGCTGGGAATGAACCTGGGAGCTTACACATGCTAAGCAAGTGCAGGGCTGGACCTATCATCAGGCAGAGTGAGGCAGCCGCTGAAGGGTGGCAGTGAGCTCCTGGAGGGCAGGGCTAGGAAGTTGCCTTATACTGAGCCAGACCATCAGTATCGTCTACAGTGACTGGCAGCAGCTCTCCAGGATTTCAGGCAGGGTTCTCTCCCAGACCTACATGGAGATGCTGCAGGAGTTTGAACCTGGGACCTTCTTTGTGCAGGGCATATGCTCTGTCACTGAGGTATGGCCCTTTGTGCATCATGTACCATGCCCTATTCTCCTTTAAGTTAGCCTGCTGCCCTCAAGTGCGGCTGGAAGATGCTGTCCTGTCACAGATTCAACTGTCAGTCCAATCAGCTTATGTACTTGGAAGGGAATGGGGAATCATATTCTTTGCCATAAGCAGCAAAAAATTTTGGGCCAACCCTGAACAAAATGTTTTGGGCTGCCCCTTATGTCTTTATACAGACATACGTAGACATAACTATCTATGGGACCAAACAATCAGGGTTACATGACTTGGGTAAGCTACACATATGTCTGTATATAGACATAAACATTGCTATAATCACTGAAGAGATTGTGGAAAATGCTGCAGCTTCTGAACAAGAGTTAACAACCCCAGACTCTAAAAATATTTCACAGCGGGTTTTGCATCTAAGCTCTCAGCATTGTTAACGCATCCCAGCCATTACTTAATCTCTCAGTCTATCTGAGGGCCCTTGGTTTCCATAATATGAGCAAAAGAGATAAGCGGGAGGACAATTGAATATTGTTTCCCTCGCAGCCTTTTAAAAACAAGGCACGCACAGGTGCAGACACACACATAGACAAATACAATAAATTGAGCAAATCAGACTGTAAAGCATTGCAACATAAGTGTCTTGCAACATAAGTGTCTTGCTGGAACAGGCCAAGAATTCAAGTTCAGCAGCAGCAGACCAGATGTTCCTGGGAACCATTCAAACATAGCATGATGGCAAGTCTAGCTATCAAAGGTACACTTCCTCTCAAGATGTGCTATTCCTAGCTACTTCTACTAATAGGTATTGACAGATCTGAATTTGTCTCAAAGCTTCCTGAAGTTCTCAGAAAATCTCACAGCAATGAATTCCTTACATTAACCATCCATATCATGTCTATGCTGGTTATAATTGCTTTCCTTGTCGGTCTCATGTTCTTTCCTTATGCAGTCCGTCCAATCACTCTCCCAATCTCTGCATCCATATTTTAAAAATTATGAGCCCCACAGTCTCTAGCAGGTAGGGAGAAGTTCAGTTCAGTTTGCATTCAAAGCCAAATCTATCAAATCCACACTTTCTGAAACATTATGTGAACTGAAACACAGCCGTCCTTCAGAATTCACACTTATCCAAATATTGTGATGCAGTTCTCCAACCAACCAATCTTTACAAAATGCATTTGTTAGGGAGTATGAATAAATATGAATATATTAGTGAATGTAAGGTACAAATATGCATTATGTTAGGAGAAATTGCTTGTAAAAATGTGTACATTAGTCAAACTGCACACAAACATACACTTATGAGGAGAAATCTGCAATTAAAATGCTGAAGAATGTTCACGAGATGTTTTTTAAAAAAATGTGGAGAACTGAAGTTATAACTGGAAAAATGAGAAACTGAGAGAATAAAAATCGACAGATCCTAGCATCCCTACTGGCAGGAAATGATGCTCTGAGCATCATTTGCAGCTAAGGGGAAGCCTTGCAATGCCTCTCTGTATTGTATTGATCCTTTCCCACTGCTTGTTTACCATCTCCCCCTCCCCAGTTCTTTTTCCCCTTGGAGAAGGTAGCAAGAGGAGCACTTCTGAATCATTTCAGGGTCCAATTCAAGGAGCTGATTTTTACCCATCAGTCTCTTGTTGTTGTTATGTGCCTTCGAGTCGATTACGACTTATGGCAACCCTATGAATCAGCAACCTCCAAGAGCATCTGTCATGAACCACTCTGTTCAGATCTTGTAAGTTCAGGTCTGTGGCTTCCTTTATGGAATCAATCCAACCCTTGGCCTTCCTCTTTTTCTACTCCCTTCTGTTTTTCCCAGCATTAATGTCTTTTCTAGTGAATCAGGTCTTCTCATTATTTGTCCAAAGTATGATAACCTCAGTTTCATCTTGAAACCTCTGGGCCTGATGGAATGCCTCCTTCTGTATGTATCTTACAGTCATCAATGGATGCCCTTCTCTGAGTGCCTCCTTAATCAGAACTTCAGAGAGTGGCCATGCAAAAAAAGGACCTTTTTGGTGGCTCATACTCCCTGGGCTATGGAATGCTGTCCCTAGGGAAGCCTGCCTGGCAACCACATTGTTGTCTTTCTAGCCCCAGGCTAAGACATATCTGCTATTCTCCCAGACCCTTTCGGACCTTGCTACATTTGGACATACTTTTAACGCACACCAACTTCATATGGATACCTATTCAGACATTTGGATGGCATCCACAAGTGTAAACTAAGATGGATGTATTGTTTATTGCAATGTTAATATGCTGACAGTTGTTATTTATTCTTGTGTTTTTATTTTTCCCTCTCCTTTTCTTTTGTTCTTTTTCCCACTTCCTTTTTTCCTGTTTTCTTTTAACAAACTTGCATGTTAAAAAATCACTTTTTTTTTTTTTTTTTAAGAAGATCATGTTTTAGTTGGCTGGCAGTTTTAGCTCTTGCATTTTTGCTAGTTGTGCCTAGTTCTTAATTTGCATTCCTTTGCTTTCTGTTGTATTTTAGGTGTGGCTTGTATTGTAAGTGTGGTGGGTGGGTACACTGGTGTGGGTTTTGTGACTTTTTGTTATGTCTTAAAATGCACTGCATGATGTCTAGAGATAAGTCTGATAAGTATAATCAACAAACATGGGACCCATAAGCCCTGTTTTGAACTGGATCCTGCTCCAGATGTGGCTTTTTGAGCGGTAGAGTTCCCATTTCAGGCACCTCCCATCTGAAGCCTCTTGCCCTCTGTACTCCTGATGGATTTTTTGTTATTTAGGGACAAAGCAATTAGAATACTACTACCGGTTGAGAACAGCAGCCAGCATGATGACCATTCCTGGGTTGTAACTGAAAAAAGAAGTTAGAAAACCTTGCCTGTGTGACCATTTATTTCTTTATTTATTGCATTTGTATACCTCCCCGTAGCCGAAGCTCTCCAGGTGGTTTACAACAATTAAAAACAAATATACAAATATACAAATTTAAAAACACATTTTTAAAAAACAATTTAATTGGGTGTGATAAGAGGATTTATGTGGGTTCCGGACCCCACAATGGTGGGAAAGCCATATACTGGCCTTGCCTCAGTTACCACTATGAATCATTCTTGCTTGAGAGTGTTCAATTCACTCTCAAGACCCCTTTCGTCTATTTATTTATAAAGAGCTCATGCTTGGAAGCCAATATTTTACAAGGGGCTGATTGATCACCGTGCATTTACCAAGTGTCACTTAAAATAACTCATAGAAAATAGGTGTTGTGTGTTTTCATAAAGCTGTTCGAATGACTTACAGATGATTGCTTGGCTATAAGATACAAATGGCAGGAATTTAATGGAACAACAACCTTAAATCTGTTAACCCCCCCCTTTTTTTGTAATATTATTACCTCATGCTTTCAAGGAAAATGAAATTAATATGAAGTGTTTGAACAGGATGTTTTGTTTCCTTCCCAGGAGAAATTATCATGTAGCCAGAGAGAGGAAGCAAGTCCATTAATATAAAACCAGAGACAATTTTGCTATTGGCATTGTTTCCAGAGTTGCTTCTCCATAGAAGAGTTTATAGGAGGACATCAGAAGAGCCCTGCAGATGGTTCAGGCCAAAGGGGGGTATATCTAGTCCAAAGGGGGGTATATCTAGTCCAAAGGGGGGTATATCTAGTATATCTAACAGCGGCCAACCAGACGTTCCAAAGGGGAGCTGAACGCAAGAGCACGCTCCCCACTTGTGATGTCTAGTAACCGATAACTGGTAAGTTCAGCAAGGGGGTGTTTCAGGCAAGGAGTGGGGTGCTTCTTTAATGGGAGAGTGGTGTAAAGGTCAAATGTTTAAAAATATACACCAGTGTTTTTTTTTTAACAAAAGAGGAACAGGTCACACACATGCACAGACAAAGGTCAAGGTAGGTATCTAACGAAGTAACACCCCCATTTTCTTTAATGTCCATAAGCTGCTAGAATCTGTTTCTGGCTACCCCGTGTGGTGAACCATTGAATTGCAGGTGTCAGCCTTCTTATCGAAGAATCTTCTGGACTTACTTCTCCCATCCAAGCTGAATATTGCATCTTTCTGGGTAGGAAGAAGCAAGAGGACTTCTTGTACCAGCTGAGCCCTGCTTGAAAAACAAGCTCTAGTGTGTTCCAGCATCTTTGATTGTTCTTTGGACCTGATGTGGCTTGCTCCTGGTTAGTCCTACAACTTCAGACTCATTTTTCCATCTGGACTTCTGGTTTACCTCTTGGCTTCTGGTTTCTGACTTACCTCATATTTCCACTCATGACACAGCCGTTTGCCCCATTACAGCTTTGCAAATGTTTTTGGTAGAGCTGAGCTGAAAATTCTCAAATTTTTTTCCTCACAAAAATTCTGAGAATTTTCTTTTTCTTACCTTCTAGAAAAGAAAGGCCCCTTTGCAGAATTTTAGATGAATATTCTCCACCATTTTGTGTGTGGTGGAAGTCACTCCCCCTACAACGCTCTAAAACAGTAGCTCCCACTTCCCCCCCCCCGGACCACTTGAAAATTGCAGATGGTCTTAGTGAACCACTTAATGATTTTTCCACCTCTTTTAGCAGTTGTAATGCACTTTGCTAGCACATGCTATATGATTTTTAATTATATTTTTATTGCTACTTTTCTTTCATACACTGTAGTGTTTTATTATATTATAATTTGCATACCATAGAATATAAGAAGAAGTAATAAAATATAATTAAGAATCACAACAAATATTTAATCTGGACATGTGTGGAAGTAAAATAACCAGGATGTAGAGGATTTTGGGTATCTGAAAATATTAGTTCTGCCTGTGTCTGGAAAGTGTAGAAAAACTGCTGGGCACGGGAAAACAACTGATAGACCAGACAGCTGAGCAAACATGCCTTTGTGTTTTCTTGTATACCCTTGAAGCCACAGTATAACTAGCTTCAAAGTGTTACAACTCTTGTTAGCAAGTACTCCCTTAGCAACATGGTCTAGTACTCCCTACAACCTGTCCTAGCAATTTATAGATAATCTGAATGCTTTGAATTAAAAGAATTTCATGTGTATTACGCATGCTCAAAATGGGAGAGTTTCATCTGCTGAAGTCTTTGAAAAACTTTAAAGGCTTACACCATTTTGTAGAGAGTCAGAATCAGTTGCAATTTTCTGCTTGGCTCTCCAGCGCTGTATGCTTTGAATAAACTTGGAATCTGCTTCAGCTCAAATTTGTCTCCAAGTGAATTCCTTCACACATGCCACAGACCACCTGAATGAAGCTTGTGGAGCACTGGTGGTCCACAGTTTGGGAATCCTTGCCCCAGAGCAATGTTAGGTCCAGGAAAATTGTGGAGTATGTAAAATGATGGCCAGGCTGTCAATACCACAATAAAGGGGGGAAAATCCCTTGGGAGAAAAAAAAGAGAGGTTATGCTACTGTTACAGTTAATGGTGAGCCCACCCCTGAAAAACTGTTGGGAATTCTTTTCCCCTCTTGGTGAAAGAGTTCCCTCAATTCATTACCCCCAAATAGGGTGGAGAACGTTGAGAGGCCATTTGCCCCTAGCTTAGGTTTTGGGCAGTACAAAATCAATGCTTCCCTTTCCGGTGATTTATTGGCAAAGTTTTTTCATGTGTGGGTTTATGTTGGCTGCATTCTCAGTGATGTCATCACTTTGCCATGTCTGATTGGCTACATAGTATTCTGGCATCATTCTCCTCACTGCATGATCTTGATTGGGTTGGCTTGCTGACATGTCTAAATGGAAGAAAAAGCAAGCACCCACGTATGGGAGGGCAAGGCATTCAAACAGCAATGGCCAAAGAAACAAGGGTCCAAAACAGGATTTGAAGGTCAAAAGGGAATAATGCTACCTTAACTGTTTTTCAGGGGGTGGGGAATTACGCCTTCAAAATCACTATTTTCTATCTGAAAACCGAATCTGGAGAATATTCAGTGCAGCTCTAATATCCATCCTTGAAAGGAAACCATATTTAAACTGTGCAGTATGTGTGTGTGTGTGGAAATGCACATCTGAGGTTGAACTGTGGGGCGCTGAAAGCTCCTATGCTGCAAAAGGAGATGGGATGTTTGCACATGGGGGGGGGAATCCATTCCAACTCTGATGCAGTTTTATGGTCTTGGTTCGTTGTGTGAGTGCTTATAAGGGAATCAAAGCAAAACATAGTTCAAATGGGTGAAAGAAATAGCCTTGATTGGAAATAATATAATTGATCTCAGTGTGTCTTGGATGCTAATGGCTGGTTATCAGGGAACATTAATTTCACGAGTCTCCCAACCCTTTACGTTTAGCAAGAGGAATTGAGTAAGTTCAGTGCCCTGAAATTTGTTGCTGTTGCTGACAATAGAATGTTCCTCTCTAGCTTCAATTTCTCCTTTGATGCCCCAGGAACAGCGAATTAAGTGCTAAAACTGACTCCAAAACCTGTCCTCAGATCTCTTTTCATTTCATGACCATGACAGCTAGTATTAATAATATTAGTAGTAGTAGTAGTAGTACAAGTGGGACCTAGTACTCCTGTCCTGGGTTCTAGTCATGCACTCTTCCAGAATACCCCATTCCACAATTTTCCATTTCCGCACCTCTCAACTGTCAGTCAAGATTCCATAAGAACAATCTTGTGGAACAGGCCAGTGGCCCATCTAGTCCAGCGTCCTGTTCTCACAGTCGCCAACCAGATGCCCTGAAGGAAAGCCCAAAAGCACTACCTAAGCACAAGAGCATTCTCCCCTCCTGCAGTTTCCAGCAACTGGTATTCATATTGCCTCTGATTGTGGAGGCAGAGCATAGCCATCATGGCTAATACCCACTAATAGCCTTACACTCCATGAATTGGTCTAATCCTCTTTTACAGCCATCTAGGTTGGTGGCCATCACTGCCTCTTGTGCGAGTAAATTCTGTAGTTTAACTATTTGCTGTGTGAAGAAGCCCTTCCTTTTGCCTGTCCTGAATCTTCTGACATTCAGCTTCATGGGATGTCCACGACTTCTATTGTTATGAGAGTGGGAGAAAAACGTTCTCTATCCACTTTCTCCATGCCATGCATAATTTGATACACTTCTGTCATGTCACCTCCATAGCCGCTAAGTATGCTGAGTTCTTGTTGGGTAGTTTTGGGTTTCAATAATGATAATGGTTATGATCATTCCTTCTACCTCTTCTGCAACCCTTGGGGTTCCACTGAAGTTGCTGATACCTCATACTTGCGGACAGCTGATTCTGTTCTGGCTACAAAAGGATCCACACTTGAAGAACGAGTTTGCTACAGCCTTACTCGGAACTGTGTAGTAATAATAATAACAATAATCACAACAACAATAACAATACATATCATAGGCTTGTAATCTAACAGGAAGGGAAGGAGAGGGAAGCAGAGTCTCTTGGAGAAAGCAAAGGAAAAGCCTTAAAAGCCCCCTTGTATAGAATGGGACCACAGGGCTGCCCCTGTGCCCTGTTCCTGGTGATGCATGACTCCTCTTACCCACACCATCAATGCCAGGTAGCAGGTGGGGGGAGGAACTATTTCTGGCCAGAGGATGGGATGAAGAAGTGGCCAACCATCTGCAGGCCATTTTTGAAAGGTGGGCAGGGCTTCCTTCCTGTCAGTCACCTGACATCATGATTGTAACTCGAGGCTGCACCTCCAAAGGATGATTCTTTCTTTGCAGCTGCAGCTTGAGTTCAGCACCTTTTTCCTTTACCATGCAAGGTGGACAGAGAAAAAACCGCCCAGTTCAAAAAGTGCTGAATTCAACCTGCGGCTGTCAAGGAAGAATTGGGTGTGCAAAAGTGCACTCCCAATTTTTCCTTGGCAGCTGCAGCTTGAATTCTTGTCAAACCTTCCCTACCACTGATCTAGGCAGTCCTCTGGAGATCTGAGGCAGGGGAATATGGAATATAAATGCAAGAAAGCAAAAATAAATAAATAAAATAAAAAGATCACATATTGCAGACACGCACATACAGATAGCCCCTGCTCTCCTGCTGATCAGGAAAGGAGCGAGGAGGGGATGGTGCATCTGCTTTGCATTCAGAAGCTCTCAGATCCAGTCCCTGGCATCTCCAGGTCAGGACTATCTGAAACTCTGGAGAGCTGCTGCCAGTCAGTGCAGGCAATACTGAGCCAGATGGACCAATGTTTTGACTCAGTATAAGACAGCTTCCTGGGTTCCTCTCCATCATAAGAACATAAGAACATAAGAAGAGCCTGCTGGATCAGGCCAGTGGCCCATCTAGTCCAGCATCCTGTTCTCACAGTGGCCAACCAGGTGCCTGGGGGAAGCCCGCAAGCAGGACCCGAGTGCAAGAACACTCTCCCCTCCTGAGGCTTCTGGCAACTGGTTTTCAGAAGCATGCTGCCTCTGACTAGGGTGGCAGAGCACAGCCATCACGGCTAGTAGCCATTGATAGCCCTGTCCTCCATGAATTTGTCTAATCTTCTTTTAAAGCCATCCACGCTGGTGGCCATTACTGCATCTTGTCTAGCTCTGGTCTAGGAGGAGCGGTTGCTCTCCTCCTACCCCAGCACTGCACTGGGGAGGAAAAACAGCCTTAAAGGAAGGGAAACATTTAAGGGAGCTCATGGGTAGAAACAAAGCAGAAATGGTGGGCTGGTGATCAAGCAAGCCCCAGTTGACTGAATCTGAATGTGGTGGATGCCAAAGAGATGGTAGCGGGTGCTACGGATCTTCCTGCTTATCACGCCTTCTTTCTAGGGGCCGTTCAGCACCACGACATCGTTAAGGGGTGGAATGGATGTTCTAGCTGCCCAAAATGGTTTCTTGTCTGCAAGGCAGGGCTGGAAAGATCTGTCAGTTTTGGATCTCTCAGTTGCTCATTTTCCCAGTCTTAAATCCAGTTCTCCACATTTTTGCAGCAATTTGTAATTTTATTTTAAAAAAAATCCTCATGAAAATTCTCCAGCGTTCTAGCACAAAGTTGTCCTCATAAACACATCTCTTGTCGACCGTTTTGACTAACGTCTACACTTTTGCAATCAATTTCTCATCATAGAATGCGCGTTTGTAGACACTGGCTGGTGAACTGCGTCGCACAATTGGAGTGCAAATTCTGAAGGACGGCTGTGTTGTGGTTCTTGTACTGTTTTGCAATGTGTGGATTTGATAGATTCTGCTTGAAATGTGAATTGAATTTCTCAGCCATTCTTACTGCACATTAGTAGGTAAATTAAGAGAAGTGATCAGGTCCTGCTTGTGGGCTTCTCATTTGGGGCATCTGGTTGGCCCCTGTGAGAACAGGATGCTGGACTAGGTGGGCCACTGGCCTGATCCAGCAGACTTTTCTTATGTTCCTATCAGTGTAGATTTTTACCCCTCCATTAGCTTCAGTTGTACTCATCAGCAAAAGCCCAAAACTATTTCACTTGAATGGTGCCAGCAGCATTTTCAGAAGCTGACATTATTCTCCGAAAAGGCAAGAGTATGGAAGAAAGAGGGCACCTGAAGTTCAACTTTATTGGACTCATATATCCACCTCAGCTAAGCTTGGTTCTTTTCTTCCTGGGCCTTTGGGGGGATTAGCTTTCCTTTTGAGACTGTTCCTGGGGTCCATCAAGGTTAGCTAATCTCCAGAAGGTCTTAATCCCTTTTACTGATTTGAAGGACAAAATACAGTCTGAGAAATAGTTGACGGGAGGTGCCTTCTTAAGCCACTAGGGGGCACTGCTTCTCCATCGGAGTGAAAGTTGCTGCTGTTGATAACCCAGCAGTTAAAATGGGGGGGGGGGGGGAAGAGAAAACGAGACACCGAACAGAAAATAACAAGCAAGAAAAGTCCATGTCAGGCACAGGGAATTTTGCTCCTGCCGAGTGTAGAAACAATAACAAAAAAAAAATGAACATGCGTTTAAAATCTCGCAGTTTTGCTAAATCTGCAAACATTAAAGCCTCCTCTGGCTCCCTATCCAGTCTGGTATCCCTCTTGGGCTCCTTGTTATATTCAAAGTCCTTTGCTTTTCCTTATATTTTTGCCTCTGACCTTTGCCCCTCTAATTCTACCAGCTGCAGCCTCTCAAAAATCTTGGGGGTGGGAAATCTGTTGTTTTCCTTATGTGAGGCTATGAAGTGCCAAGCATATGAATTAGGGCTGTACGCAGCCCTCCCTATCTGCCCCGTGGCCCCAATGTGGGGGCCCTGGGGAGGGCCAAGCTGCCGTGGCCCAAAGAAGAGACCACCTGTCTTGCCCCAACAAAGATCCATCCTCAAAGCTATGGAGGGCGGGGCTAAGGATTTTTTTTACAAAGAAAAATAGGGATGGGACGGAGGGTGTCCTTCTTAGAATCATAGAAGAGTTGGAAGGGGCCTATAAGGTCATCAAGTCCAACCCCCTGCTAAATGCAGGAATCCAAATCAAAGTATTCCCGACAGATGGCTGTCCAGCTGCCTCTTGAATGCCTCCAGTGTCAGAGAGCCCACGGCCTCTCTAGGTCATTGGTTCCATTGTCATATGGCTCTAACAGTTAGGAAGTTTTTCCTGATGTCCAGTTGAAATCTGGCTTCCTGCAACTTGAGCCCATTATTCCGTGACCTGCACTCTGGGATGATCGAGAAGAGATCCCGGCCCTCCTCTGTGTGACAACCTTTCATAAGAACATAAGAAGAGCCTGCTGGATGAGGCCAGTGGCCCATCTAGTCCAGCATCCTGTTCTCACAGTGGCCAACCAGGTGCCTGGGGGAAGCCCGCAAGCAGGACCCGAGTGCAAGAACACTCTCCCCTCCTGAGGCTTCCGGCAACTGGTTTTCAGAAGCATGCTGCCTCTGACTAGGGTGGCACAGCACAGCCATCATGGCTAGTAGCCATTGATAGCCCTACTATCAATGTACTAGAAGAGTGCTATCATATCTCCCCTCAGTCTTCTCTTCTCCAGGCTTAACCTGCCATCTTCTCTCACACTGACTGAGAGCAAGGGGTCCAACCAGCACTGCGCAGGATGGAACTGTCCTGCTAAATGGGAGGATTCCATCCTCTGTATTGCTGGTCGCTGCTTCTTCGTGACCAGCTTCTCTGCATGCAAGGAAGTCGTCCGTGAGTGATCGGCGACTGGCACCACACAGGATGAATCCTCCTGCTTTCCAGCTGATAAGCAAGAGGATTCCATACTGTGGGGTTCTGCTCCTTTGTGAACGGCATCCCTGCATTTTGGGAAGCCACGTGAAGGGGATTTGGATACCATGCAGGGCTCAGGATGGCCTGGAGGGAAGAAGGGGAGATTTGGCGGGCGAGACACCTGCCTTCTCCCACAAAGAGGTGCCTCATTTTCCCAGTTTCCTGCCTCTCCTTTCCACCTGACACCCCACCCCCTGATAGCTCCGGATCAGTCTGGGCTGCCCAACTGAACCAATAGAGATCTGGGGCTATTGGCTTCACAGAATTCAATGTCTTTCTCCTGCTTTGTTTCTGTCTCCTAGGCCCCATTTCCCTACAATTCCTAATTCTTCTCTGTTCCCAAGTTTTGCATTCCAGTCCCCCATGATTATCAGCACATCTTGTTTTGGTGTGTGATCAATTTCTTCCTGTACTTCTGTGTAAAATCTCTCCAATTCCTCTTCTTCTGCATTTGCCGTCGGAGCATAGACTTGGATGATGGTTATGTTAATAGGTTTCCCATTTAATCTCATTGATATAACTCGCTCAGATCTTGCGTTGTAGCTCCTAATTGCTCTTGCTACATCACTTCTCACTATTAAAGCAACCCCATTTCTTCTTAATTTCTCATTTCCTGCATAAAATATTTTGTAGTTGCCTGATTAGAAATGTCCCATTCCCGTCCATTTTAGTTCGCTCACGCCAAGTATTGTAATGTCGATGCGTTCCATTTCTTGCTTGACAATTTCTAACTTTCCCTGGTTCATGCTTCTCACATTCCATGTTCCTACTGTATGCGTCGTACAACTCGGGACTCTCCTTTTGCATCTATGCGCATCAGCCTCTGGGCTTCCTTTCAGCTTTGACCAAGTCGCGTCATTAGTCACAGTGCTACTCGTACTTCTCCTTTGTTCTTCCCCAGTAGCTCGGTGAGTGCCTTCTGCCCTGGGGGTCTCATCTTCCAGCACTATCTCATGTTGCATTTTGGATACTCTGTTCATAGGGTTTTCGTGGTAAGAGATATTCAGAGGTGGTTTATCATTGCCTTCCTCTGAGTTTGGATGCATCTTAGTCTGGTGTTTCAGCTTTGACCATTCCGCCTTGGGTGCCCCTGCTAGGAGTCTAGCCTCTTGTTCCCTAATATAATACATTTTTGTATGTTAGTTTAACTGATACATGCATTTTCATACACACTTTACCCTTGTATATGCAATATTTTTTGCATGTATTCCTTGGTTAAGTAAAACTAATTTTGCATTGCAAAATTCAGAGAACTGCTAATATCAAAGGATGGCTGTGTTTCAGTTCACACATTGTTTCAGAAAGTGCAAATTAGGTAGATTCACTTTTAAATGTGAACCTAATCGAATTTCTCTGCCATCTCTTCTTGGAAGTAACTTCCATTGAGCTCAGTGATGCTTACGCCCAGGTAAGTGAGTATAGGCTTGCATCCTCAGTCTCCAAATATTAACTGATCCAGAAAAGGCAGGGATTTGAATACAACTCACTATTAGAGCTTGAGTTCAGGTCCACTGTAGCTATGTGAGCAGCTCATGCGAGCCAACAGTTACAAAATCAATGCTGGAGGGAATGAATAGGAGCCTGAAAGACAGATGGGGAACTGCTCTGCTGCCGTTGACAGGCGAGTAAATCAAGGTGGCTTATTTGGATATAACTGACATTCCTCATCAAAGATTCTTCCAAGGTCTTGAGCTATCTGTCACAGAAGTTGCTGGGATTGTGTTCTGCTCGGGGCATAAATCTGCTCAGAATAAAAAAAGGCATTGCTATTCACAGAGCACATTCAAGCCTGGGGGTGTTTGTGTGTCAGTGATGCTTCTTTAGCCTTGAATGAGCGGGGAGCACTTGCTTAATTTTTAAAATGAGAAATGGCTCCTCTGTCTACCTACAAACCAAACACACACACACACACCCTGGAACTAGGATGCTCACCCCGATGTGAGAGGACATGTGACTGCAGGACACGTGAGTATCTCTCCATCCAAGTTCTGTGCACACTCCATCCCAGTATATGCATTTACTATACACATTCCTCGGCTGCAGAACTGGCGTGCAAATCCAGAGAAGTGCACACTTGAAGGATGGCTGTGGTTTGGTTCACAGATTGTTTTGGAAAGTGTGAATTATGTAGGCTTGCCTTTAAATGTGAACTGGATCAAATTTCTCCCCCGTCCTTAGGTACAAGTCATCAGCAGGACGGGGGGGGTCTGAAGGGGGTTAACACTTCAAGGGCATAAGAAAGGGCCCTACTGCTGGATCAGGCCAGTGGCCCAACTAGTTTGCTTGCTTATCTATCTATCTATCTATCTATCTATCTATCTATCTATCTATCTATCTATCTATCTATCTATCTATCTATCTATCTATCTATCTATCTGTCTGTCTGTCTGTCTGTCTGTCTGTCTGTCTGTCTGTCTGTCTGTCTGTCTGTCTATCTATCTATCTATCATTTGATTTATATCTCACCCTTCTTCCCAGCAGGAGCCCAGAGCAGCAAACAAAAGCACTAAAAACACTCCAAAACATCATAAAAACAGACTTTAACATACATTAAAACAAACCATCTTTACACAGACACAGACTGGGATAAGGTCTCAACTTACAAGGCTTGTTGAAAGAGGAAGGTCTTCAATAGGCGCTGAAAAGATAACAGAGATGGCGCCTGTCTAATATTTAAGGGTAGGGAGTTCCACAGGGTAGGTGCCGCCACACTAAAGGTCCGTTTCCTATGTTGTGCAGAACGGACCTCCTGATAAGATGGTATCTGCAGGAGGCCCTCACCTGCAGAGCCCAGTGATCGACTGGGTATATAAGGGGTAAGATGGTCTTTTAGATATTCTGGTCCCGAGCTGTACAGGGCTTTGTACACCAAAACTAGAACCTTGAACTTGGCCCAGTAGTTGATGGGCAGCCAGTGCAATTCTTTCAGCAGCAGGGTGACATGTTGGTGATACCCTGCCCCAGTGAGCAGTCATGCTGCTGCATTTTGCACCAGCTGCAGGTTCTGGACCAACCTTAAGGGCAGCCCCACATAGAATGCGTTACAGTAATCCAGCCTGGAGGTTACCAGTGCATGGGCATCAGTGGTCAGGCTATCCCGGTCCAGAAACAGCGGCAGCTGTCTTACCAGCCAAAGCTGGTAAAAGGCACTCCTAGCCACTGAGGTCACCTGGGCTCTAGCGACAAAGTTGGATCCAGGAGCACCCCCAGACTACGGACCTGCTGTTTCAGAGGGAGTACAACCCCATCCAAAGCAGGCAACTGACCAATTTGGGAACCACCAACCCACAGTGCCTCTGTCTTGCTAGGATTCAGAGTCAGTTTATTGGCTCTCATCCAGCCCACCACCGAGTCCAGGCAGTGGTCCAGGGCTTGCATGGCCTCTCCTGATTCAGATGTTACGGAGAAATAGAGCTGGGTATCATCAGCATACTGCTGACATCTCACCCCAAATCTCCTGATGACTGCTCCCAAGGGCCTTGTATAGATGTTAAACAGCATGGGGGACAAGATGGTACCTTGCGGCACCCCACAGCACAACTGCCAGGGGGCCGAAAGACAGTCACCCAATGCTATTCTCTGAAAACAACTTTGGAGATAGGATCAGAACCACTGTAAAACAATGCCTCCAATACCCATCTCACCAAGTTGGCCCAGAAGGATACCATGGTCAATGGTATCAAAAGCTGCTGAGAGATCAAGTAAGAGTAACGGTCTCACTCCTCCTGTCCTTCTCCCAATAAAGGTCATCCATCGGGGTGACCAAGGCCAATTAAGTCCCATAATCAGGTCTGAACCCAGACTGGAACGAGTCCAAATAATCTGTTTCATCCAAGAGTACTTGCAATTGTTGTGCAACAACCCTCTCAATCATCTTCCCTAAGAAGGGGATATTTACGACCGGTCAGTAATTGTCAAAGACCAAAGGGTCCAGGGTGGGCTTTTTCAGGAGCAGTCAAATCACTGCCTCTTTCAGGGCAGCTCGAACCACTTCCTCCCACAATGATGCTTTGACCACACCCTGGATCCATTTGGTCAACACCCCTCGGCAAGCTTTAATAAGCCAAGAAGGGCAAGAATCGAGAGGACATGTTGCTGGTCGCATCATCTCAATCACCTTGTCTACGTCATCAGGCCACATCAACTGATACCGTTCCCAAGAAGTAGCAGCAGATGTTGCACTGGACACCTCATTGGGGACTACGCTCGATGTGGATGGGGCATCAAGACTGCTAGTTCAGCATCCTGTTCTCACAGTGGCCGACCGGATGCCCATAGGAAGCCCTGTGTAGGGCCGGGAGAAGTTGGAAAGTGTCAGTGTCAGAGTGACAGGTGCTGGGGAGGGGGTCGCAGCTTTGCTGCTGTTCCCTGGGCCACAATTCCCTCTATTTATGCCAGCCTGCTTTGTCCATCCTTCCCTGGTAGCTTGTCCTCACCAGCTCACTTGGCAAGAGATGGGGGTCTGATATTCCTTATCTGTGCCTATTGGATCCTGACCTTCACCCTGAAGATGTATCCACGAAGTTGTTTGAAGAACATAGTAAGTTGCCTGACACTCTGCTGTATATTTGTTCTCTCTTTCTCTCTACATATATATATTTGTTTTCTCTAGATTTTGTAGACTAGATTGATTTGAGATTTCAGCTTGTTTTATGATATTTTGTGGTATTATTTATTGATACTGTTGTACTTTTATTATAATTATGTTCTGAATTGTTTTTATCATATTATTTTGTTCTTCCTATGGAAGCCGCTTTGAGGTCACTTGGTGATGAAAAGCGGCATACAAATATACTAAATAAATAACAAAATCAGACCATTGGGTCATCTACCTGGGTTTTGTCCTCCTGCCCTTGGCTCCTCTGGAGGAAGGGCAGGATATAAGTGTTGCTGTTGTGGTTGCTGTTATTATTATATTGATGATGATGATGATGGATGACAACTCTAATCACCCTGACTATTGGCTGTGCTGGCTGGGACTGGTGGGAGTTGGAGCCCATCAACATCTGGTAGGCACCAGATTCCTCATCTCTGGCCTTCACTGACAGGTAGAAGCTCTCCTGGGCTTCAGATAAGGGTCTTTCCCAATGCAGCCTGCAGACGCCAGGGGTTGAACCTGGGATCTTCTACAATCAAAGCCGATGCTCTACCATGGAGCTATGCACCCTCCTCTTTTGTGCCTTATCCTGGCAATGGTGCCACTGTTTTTAGTTTTCTTCTACCAGGGAAAATGGCTAGACCAGAGTACTGGTTAGTGTTCTCCTTGGCTCAAAGAGAGATGGGTTCAAATGTTTGCTTAGCCATGAAGCTCACTAGGAGGTCTCAGGGAAGTCCTATCATCCTAGCCTATACCACAGAGCTATTGTGAGGATTAAAAAATTAGATTTTTTACCTGGAGCCTCTTGGATAAAGGCTAGGAACAAAAAATGTAAATAAATCTCACAATTCCCCATTGTTGTTGTTGTTGTTATGTGCCTTCAAGTCGACTACGACTTATGGTGACCCTATGAATCAGTGCCTGGAAATATTAAAAATTTTCCCAATACAGCAAACAGACATTGTCTTCTCATACTTTAATTGATCCAGTACTTTAATTGATCCAGGTCTTCACTCTGCAGTGGGCTAGTCTTAGCAGAATGGTTAACCCAGGCTGCACAGATGTTACCATCTTTCAGGTCTCAAAATATAAAGATGTTTCAGCAGGGAGCTCTTGACTTGATTCTGTAGCGCTAGAGGCTAAGGGACACTATTCCATGTTTACCTCATTTATAATAAGTACAAGATTCAATGCAGCACCACTTTTTCCTGAACCAATCAAGATAATTTTAATTTGGGTGAATTATTAAACCACTGAGCACAGTTTGCATGGCATATTATGCCCTGTTGTGAGCACCCCTTCTGACATGTCATGGAAATCCCGGGGCGTTAAGCACCAGATAAGAGCTGTGGGTTGTATACATCTAATTTTTCCACAGATTAGATCAGGCCCATTGAAAGAAATGGGCCTAAATTAGTCATGGCCATCAATTTCAATAGGCCTACTCTGAGTATTACTAGCTAGGAATGTGCACAGCTCAGCCCACCCTGAACCCAGCCTTGAATCAACTCAGGGGGTGCGGCTAATGTTTAAGTAGGGGTTTTTAAACCTTAATAAACCAAACAGTTGGGAGGGGGGAGGGAATAGTAGGAGATGCTGTGCCTCCTTCCCAAGCACCCTGCAAGTAGGACGGTTCAATCCTGCAGGGTGCTGCTTTCCAAGGGCCTTCCCTGCTCTTGCAAAGGAGCATCATGCAGCCCGCAGGACTGAATCATCCACTCACCAGCTGGTGCACAGCCCTGTTACTGACACTGGATACAGTCCTTTGTTCCTGCCCGTTGATTTCAGTGGAATCTAAATGCAACTGCCTTAGTCTAGATGTAAATCAAACCCATTATTTTTTATTCACTGGGCTCCCGTTTCTCCGGAGTGTGTCCAAGTGCACCTCAGATGTCAGCATGGAGACAAGGCCCTCACATAATGCTTCTTCTTTTTCCTTTCCCTTTTTTTGGTCTTCTGTCAGTTTGGTTAATTAGTCAGACTAATAAAACCAGTGGGGCCTAAGAAAAGGTCAATGAGAGCTACACTTTCAGAGCAAAATTAGAAGGGGGTGATTAAAATAAAGACCTGGATCAATGGGTCTGAGGCATTTGACAAGGACAAAAGGAGTGGGCCCAAACAAATAACCTGAAAGCCCTCCTGTGTACCGGCTCTCATGCCGAGGTGCTGTCCTGTAGAACCTGTGCCTCGGTGCAGAAGTGGCTGGTGGCTCCATGTCAGTGGGGCAGTAGAATCCGCTCTGAGGTTTCCATAGTTAAGCTATGGGATTCGCTTCCACACGAGGCAGTGATGGCCACCAGCTTGGATGGCTTTAAAAGAAGATTTGACAAATTCCTGGAGGAGAAGGCTTTCATTGGCTGCTAGCTTCTGCGCCAGGCAGTGCCTGGACGTTTGAAAGCGTTATGTCTGGGGCAGAGCTTGGAGAAGTTACTTTTTTTGAACTACAACTCCCATCAGCCCCAGCCAGCATGGCCACTGGATTGGGCTGATGGGAGTTGTAGTTCAAAAAAGTAACTTTTCCAAGCCCTGGTCTGGGGGTGCCAGTTTTGCACCAGAAACTGGATCCCATGCATGTGCTGAGGAATACACTGAAGCTCAATTTCCTTCTTAATCATTGTTTGGGTGAGTTTGTCATCTTTACCTTTGCTTCCTCCTTAGCATGAATGGGTGATTCACAGGACCAGAAGCTCTTCCTACACTAGCCACCTCTTTGTTTTGTTACTCAATTCCACGCAATTGCCTCTGTATTTTGTCTCCCTGGAAAGGGGAGGTGTGCCTTCCTGCCTACACACCCAGGCACAAATTCAGGAAGGAATGCACGCAAGAGGCGCTGATGTCTTAAGACAGTGCTGACAAATGATGGTAATTGGTATTTCTCCCGACTCGCAAGAGAAAATCTCAGTCAGGTTCAGCAGAACGAACCAGCGAGTGGATGCTCTCAAACTATACAGGGGTCTCCTTGGGAGGCAATATCCAGAAGAGAAGATGTGTTAGCCTATTGCACCAAAAAGACATGACCATGGTGTCTTCAGCACTGGATTATGATGGAGCAAACTGTCTGCTTCATCAGACACTTAATAGGAATGTAAGAAAACTGCATTGTAAGCAGGGTCGGCCCCAGATACTTTGCTGCCAGACGGGACATTTTTGCATTCCATGATTTCCCATTCCATTATAGCTCTCTTTCTTTGTTACACTCAGCTCAGGAGAGGCCGTGACTGTTCTGAGCATGGATGCAGTGGTGGGATGGATAAGGACTGACAAACTGAAACTGAATCCTAGCTGATAGGACAACCTTTGTGGGCTATAAGCAGTGCCCAGGTCCAGGAGCTGTTTTTTCTCCACTGTAGGAGGCAGTATGTTGCTGGATGCCAGTTGCCAGGAATGGCAGGTGAGGAGACTGTTCTCGCACTCAGGTCTGGCTTGTGGGTTTCCCATCGGCATCTGGTTGGCCACTGTGTGCACAGGATGCTGAATTAGATGGGCCTGTGGGCTGACGGAGAGGCCAGGCTTCTCTTCCATCCTGGGCAGTTGATCAGAGCCGGATGGGGCTGCTCACTGGGTATGCTTCTTTGGAAGTAAGGATACTTGAGGAACTGGCTGAGGAACCGGCTGAAGAACTCTCAGAACTGCTGTCTGTTATCTTTGCGAAATCGTGGAGGACTGGTGAAGTGCTGGATGACTGGAGGAGAGCTAACGTTGTCCCTATCTTCAAAAAGGGCAAAAAGGAGGAACTGGGGAACTACAGACCAGTCAGCCTAACATCAATCCTTGGAAAAACTCTGGAGCAGTCAATCTGTAAGCACCTTGAAAACAATGTAGTGATTACTAGGAGCCAACACGGATTTATGAAGAACAAATCCTGCCAAACTAATCTTATCTCAGTTTTTGATCAGGTAACCTTCCTTGTAAACTGTGGGATGCCGTGGACATAATATATCTTGACTTCAGCAAAGCTTTCGACAAAGTGCCCCATGATATTCTGATTAGCAAGCTAGCTAAATGTGGGCTGGATGGAACAACTATCAGGTGGATCCACAGCTGGCTCCAGAATTGTACTCAAAGAGTGCTTATCAATGGTTCCTTCTCAAACTGGGTGAAAGTAACGAGTGGGGTACCACAGGGCTTGGTCCTGGGCCCAGTGCTCTTCAACATTTTTATTAACGACTTGGATGAGGAGGTAAAGAGCATGCTTATCAAATTTGCAGATGATGTTAAGTTGGGGGGCATAGCTAATACCATGGAAGACAGAAAGAACATTCAAAGGGACCTTGATAGGCTGGAGCATTGGGCTGAAAACAACAGAATGAAATTCAACAGGGACAAATGCAAAGTTCTACACTTAGGAAAAAGAAACCAAATGCACAATTATAAGATGCAGGATACTTGGCTCAGCCGTACGACATGTGAGAAGGATCTTGGAGTTGTCGTTGATCACAAGCTGAATATGAGCCAACGGTGTGATGTGGCTGCAAAAAAGGCAAACGCTATATTAGGCTGCATTAACAGAAGCATAGTTTCCAAATCACGTGAAGTACTAGTTCCCCTCTATTCAGCACTGGTTAGGCCTCATCTTGAGTGCTGCGTCCAGTTCTGGTGTCCGCACTTCAAGAAGGATGCAGACAAACCGGAACAGGTTCGGAGGAGGGCAACAAGGATGATCAGGGGACTGGAAACAAAGCCCTATGAGGACAGACTGAAAGAACTGGGCATGTTTAGCCTGGAGAAGAGAAGACTGGAGGGAGATATTATTCTTATTTATAATTATTCTTATTTGTGAGGCTGCTCAGATCTCACCTTTGGCCCAGATGGAGCCAAGGGGCAGTGAGGACACTCAGGACCTGCTCATCCCCATCTCTGAGGCTAAAGGTGTGTGCCAGCTTCCGCCCTTTCCCCCACCTACAATATGCCCCCCAATCTCTCTCTCCAAGGTGCTGTGGCAGTTGAGGGCTTCCCGCCTCCCATGTGCCCAAATGCCTGCCTGCCTGCAAATGCTTGCAGGAGGGGCAAGTGGGTTTGTGTGTGCTGATCTGTCCTCTGTTCCGCCCTCACTCCCCAAGTGCACGCTAAACAAGGCATCAGTTCTGATGATCATCCGAAGGCCTAAAAGCAACCCCCTCCCCAATCTATCCGCCCTTTTGTCTTCATAATGTAGCATCCCCACCATGACCACATTGCTGCTTCTTGATTATTATTATTAAAAACAAAGCTCAGCTGGGGTCCACATGCTGCAGCTGAAATGTATTTATTTATGATTGCATTTATATCCCACCTTTCCTCCAAGTTGCTGAAGGTAGTGCGCATGGTCCCCCCCTTTCCATTGTATCCTTACACCAACCCTTTGAGAAAGGCCAGGCCAGGAGACTGGGTCTGGCCCAAGGTCACCCAGTGGGCTTCATGGCTGGGTGGGGATTTGAACCTGGATTTTAATCCAAAACTGTCACCCACTGGTGTTGGGAGACAGGACTATACATCTTCAGACTGGGGGGGGGGGAATACCAATTTGATGAACCTTTGCATTAAGAAAAGAAAGCAACACCTCCCTGTCTGCCGGGAGCTTTTAACGGAAAGAGATATTTGGAGATGTGATTTTGCCATGCAGCATTTTTTTTCAATTAACAGAGACTAAAATTACAATTAGCACGGAGGAGGGTCCACAAAATTTTTTGAGCTTTCAAAGGGGGTCCTGTACTCATAAAGTTGGAAAGCAGTGAGACAGGATTCAGTTTCAGTTTGTCGGTCCTTATCCATCCCACCACTGCAGCCATGTTCAGAATAGTCACAGCCTCTCCTGAGCTGGGTGTAACAAAGAAAGACAGCTATGGGCCATCATGGAATGGACAGATGTCTTGTCCTTTCCCTCTGGCAGCAAAGTATCTGGGGCCGACCCTGCTTGCAGTGCAGTTTTCTTACATTCCTATTAAGTGATGAAGCAGACAGTTTGCTCCATCATAATCCAGTGCTGAAGACACCATGGTCATGTCTTTTTGGTGCAACAGGCTAACACATCTTTTCTTCTGGATATTGCCTCCCAAGGAGACCCCTGTATAGTTTGAGAGCATCCACTTGCTGGTTCGTTCTGCTGAACCTGACTGAGATTTTCTCTTGCGAGTCAGGAGAAATACCAATTGCTGTCATTTGTCAGCACTGTTTTAAGACAACGGCGCCTCTTGCGTGCATTCCTTTCTGCGCTTGTGCCTGGGTGTGTAGGCAGGAAGGCACACCTCCCCTTTCCAGGGAGACAAACTACAGAGGCAATTACATGGAATTGAGTAACAAAACATAAACAGAGTTGGCTAGTGTAGGAAGAGCTTCTGGTCCTGTGAATCACCCATTCATGCCAAGGAGGAAAAAGAAGTAAAGATGACAAACTCACCCAAACAATGATTAAGAAGGAAATTGAGCTTCAGTGTATTCCTCGGCACATGCATGGGATCCAGTTTCTGGTGCAAAACTGGCACCCCCAGACATAACACTTTCAAATGTCCAGGCACTGCCTGGTGCAGAAGCTAGCAGCCAATGAAAGCCCTCTCCTCCAGGAATTTGTCGAATCTTCTTTTAAAGCCATCCAAGTTGGTGGCCATCACTACCTCGTGTGGAAGTGAATCCCATAGTTTAACTATGTGCAGCCTCCTTTCTTTTGTCTTCCCTGAATCTTCCCAAGTTCAGCTTCATTGGATGATTAAAGAGCCCCAAGTGTTGTGACCTCTCCTCATAGCAGAGTTGCCCATGATTTTGGCATAGTGGATCTTTTTAAAGTGGTGGCCCTAAGGGTGCTATTTGTGCTCCAGGCAGAAAAGTGGTGGAGAGATCCTTAGGACTTCAACTGCTCCCCAAACAAACACACTCAGGAAGGTTTTTTGATCTGGATGGGGGAACAACCACCATGTATAATCTTTGTGGGAAACCATCAAGAGAACTGACACCCCCCCAAGACATTCACCAGGTTAAAGGCTGTTTGGTTAAGTGATCTGGTCATGAAGTTCAAGGATATCAGTGATAGTTTTGTCAAGAGTAAGCAGCCAACATTAAGAAACACCTGCACATTGATAGGTAAATGTTAATATGATTTTTTAAAATAATTTTTAACCCTTTTTTAAAAGATGTTTTTTAAAGCCTTTTTTCAACGTTGTTTTGTTTTTATGTATTTTAGGTCTGTTTTTATGATGTTTTAAAGTGTTTTTAGTGCTTCTGTTTCCCATCCTGGGCTCCTGCTGGGAGGAAGGGTGGGATATAAATCAAATAATAAATAAATAAATAAATAAATAAATAAATAAATAAATAAGCTAGTTTTTGGCCCTGCTCTGCTGAATGTTGATGATTCTTGTTCATTCATTCATTCATTCATTCATTGTTACATTTATGTAACACCTTATCCCACCTTTCCTCCAAGGTGCTCAAGATGGCATACACTCTTCTCCCTCTCTGTATTTTATCTTCACAACAACCCTGCGAGGGAGGTTATGCTGAGAGGCAGTGACTGGCCCAAGGTCACACATTGGACTTCAAGGCTGAGTGGGGGTTTGAACTTTAGGCTTGATTTGTGATTCAGTTTAGCTTCATTATTATTATTATTATTATTATTATTATTATTATTATTATTATTATTATTATTATTATTATTATTATTTATTTATTTATTGAACTTATATACCGCCCGACTAGCAAAAGCTGTCTGAGATGGACAAATTTGATCCAGTTCATTATGGATTAGAGCCGTGCTGAAATTTTTCCTGCCTTTTTGAGAAGGCCATTGACCACCAATTAATGAGAAAACAAATCCTGCCCCTGCCTTAGATCTCTTAGTTAAGGCAAGGCTACTGAGCTCAGAGTATCCAGGGTAGGTTTGCATTCCAGCAGTTGATGTCATCTCTCTGCTTTTGGGGAAAAAAATCCAGAACACCATTTTTGCACCCTCCCCCTTTTTGGGCCCAGTCCTGAACACATGCCCATTTCTGTTTTCCTTCAGTTCTGTTCTGTCTTCACTGTCGAAGGTTAAACGCCTCTGAATGCCAGTTGCTGAGAATCACAAGTGGGGAGAGTTGCCATTGCACTCCTGTCCTTCTTGTGGGCTTCCCATAGGCATTGGGTTGGCCACTGTGAGAACAGGATGCTGGACTAGATGGGCCACTGGCCTGATCCAGCAGGCTCTTTTTCTGCCTTAGATATGGGCCCTAGAGGGCATTCCCTCATTAGCACTCCTGATCTCCGTTCCATGTTCAGAAATTATATTTCTCTGTTACTTCAGTTGAGTTAACCAAGTTTCAAGCTGCTACCAAACAACATATCTAAAGTATTATAATAGCGAGAGTCCTGGGGGTGCTCACTGCCATTGTACTGCAAAGCGTTGAGGAGGGGACAAACGGCTTCATGCAACGCGCAGCAAACTGTTCTGACAACAGAAGCACTTGAACGTTACCTCTGCTTTCATCTCCGTTTCTGTACTGTGCTATTTTCCTTTCCTCTCGTACAAATTTAGCCCTTTTATAATATATATAAAAAGTCAGGAGGTAGGTGGAGAGGCCGAGAGGCCAGGCAGGAGATCTATTGAACTGCTTGTCTTGAGATGGGGACTATTGTTACTGCCTGTAGGAGAGGCAAACTTTTCCACCTTGCTTAAACACAATTCTGGTGCTTACATAACTTCAGTTATTTAGCGAGAGCCGAGGAGTCATCATAAAGCATTCCACCTTCTCATTTGAAGCTTTTAATCCCTTGTTTTGTTGTTGAGCGCATAAGTAGACATTGTGTGTGGAAGCCATTTGAAATTTGCAAGCATATCAAGGGTCTTAGACTCAGTGAAACTCTTGGTACACTTGTGGTTCCCAACAGAATGCAAAGGAACTGGACTGGACACCACACAGATCTGAATGTTTTTATTTATTTATTTATTTGATTTATACCCTGCCCTTTCTCCCAGTAGGAGCCCAGAGCGGCAAAGGAAAGCACTAAAAACACTTCAACACATCATAAAAAACAGACATAAAATATATATGAAAACACAACAACCATTAAAAACATATTAAAACAAAATATCTTTAAAAACATTACTAAAAAGATTTAAAAATATATTAAAAAGCAATTCCAACACAGATGCAGACTGGGATAAGGTCTCTACTTAAAAGGCTTGTTGAAAGAGGGAGGTCTTTAGTAGGTGATGAAAAGTTAACAGATATGGCTCTGTCTAATATTTAAGGGGAGGGAATTCCAAATGGTTTGTGCCTCTACACTAAAGGTCCATTTCCTATGTTGTGTGGAATGGACCTCCCGATAAGATGGTATCTGCAGGAGGCCCTCACCTACAGAGCGTAGTGATTGACTGCGTATATAAGGGATAAGATGGTCTTTCAGATATTCTGGTCCCAAGCTGTATAGGGCTTTGTACACCAAAACTAGAACCTTGAACGTAGCCCAGTAGCTAATAGGTGGCCAATGCAATTCCTTCAGTAGCGGAGTGACATGTTGGTGATAATCTGCTCCAGTGAGCAGTCCCGCTGCTGCATTTGCACCAGCTGCAGCTTCCGGACCAACCTCAAAGGTAGCCTCACATAGAGCGCATTATAGTAATCCAGCCTGGAGGTTACCAGTGCATGGACATCAGTGGTCAGGCTATCCTGGTCCAGAAATGGCCACAGCTGTCTTAGCAGCCGACACTGGTAAAAGGCAGTCCTAGCCACAGAGGTCACCTGGGACTCTAGCAACAAAGATGGATCTAGGTGCACCCCCAGACTACGGACCTGCTCTTTCAGAGGGAGTACAACCCCGTCCAAAGCAGGCAACTGACCAGTTATCTGAACTCGGGAACCACCAACCCGCAGTGCCTCCGTCTTGCTAGGATTCAGACTCAGTTTACTGGTCCTCGTCCAGCCGACCACAGAGTCCAGGCACTGGTCCACGGCTTGCATGGCCTCTCCTGATTCAGATGTTACAGAGAAATAGAGCTGGGTATCATCAGCGTACAGCTGACACCTTGCCCCAAATCTCCTGATGACCGCGCCCAAGGGCTTCATATAGATGTTAAACAGCATGGGGGACAAGATGGTACCCTGCGGCACCCCACAGCACAACTGCCAGGGGGGCAAAATACAATTGCCCAATGCTATTCTTTGAAAATGACCCTGGAGATAGGATCAGAACCACTGTAAAACAATGCCTCCAATACCCATCTTACCAAGTTGACCCAGAAGGATACCATGGTCAATGATATCAAAAGCTGCTGAGAGAACAGGTAAGATAACAGGGTGGCACTCCCCTATCCTCCTTCTGATAAAGGTCATCCATCAGGGTGACCAAGGCTGATTCAGTCCCATAACCAGTCCTGAACCCAGACTGGAATGGGTCAAGATAATCTGTTTCATTCAAGAGTACCTGCAATTACTGCTCCACAACCCTCTCAATCACCTTCCCTAAGAAGAGGGTATTTGTGACTGGGCAGTAGCTGTCGTAAACCATTGGGTCCAGGGTGGGCTTTTTCAGGACCGGTCAAATTGTTGCTGGCTGCATTGTCACAAGCACTTTGTCCATGTCATCAGGCCGCATTAACTGAAACCATTCCCAAGAAGTTGCAGCACACATTGCACTAGACACCTCACTGGGGACTACAGTAGATGTGGATGGGGCATCAAGATTTCTACGGACGCTAGCAACGTTACCCTCAAACTGTTTTGCACACAGTTCACAGTGGGCCTCCGAAGGGTCTAAAACTCCATTTCCTGGAGCTGATGTCAACAGACCCCTGACAATACAGAAAAACTCCACTGGACGGCTCTTTGAGGATGTGATGGTGGCAAAGTAGTCGACCTTCTTCGCAGCCCTCACCACCACACAGTAGGCACAGTTATGATGCTGGGATGAAGTCCTGAGCCGGAACACTAGAGGCAGCCTCAGCATGGACATTGAAATCACCCAGCACTATCATTCTGGACTTCTCCAATACTACAGCCAAGACGGCCTTCACCAGCTCAGTCAGAGAAGCTACTGGGCAGCTGTCGGGCAGCAGGGTGGACGGTACACCAGCAGCAACCCTAATTTACTGTCTCCTTGGCCCAATGCCAGGTGCAGGCCCTCACAGCCAGCTCCAAGACAGAGTGGTTTCCTGGTGACCAAGATGGAAGTTCTGTAGACCACAGCAACTCCTTCCTCCATCCCTGCAGCCTGTGCTGCTGCTGCAGCGAGTATCCAGGTGGGCAAAGCTGGGTCAGATCAACTCCTGCCAGCTCACCCACCCAGGTCTTGGTAATGCACACCAGCTTGGCACCTTCATCCACGATCAAATCATGGATGAGTGTGGTCTTTCTGTGTACCGATCTGGCATTAAACAACAACACACACAGGCCAGTGTGCACAGCAGATAAGCAACAAGGAGCTCATCCATATGAAGAGTGGGAGTGAGGAACAAGGTGTAGATAGCCTTGCCCTTGTCTTCTATGGTAGCCCACCACCTCCCCATGGCTATACTTGCATCTACCCATGATCACTGAAATTGGGGTGGCATCACCAATGCCCCTTCTTAATAAGACTAAACACCAGATATGGACCCTGAAGAGCCCACCAACAAAGCCTGCCTGAACCAGTTATCCCAGTAGGCCTCTGTGAGAATTAGGAACAGTCAGACCCGCTCAATATTTTTCACACAGGGCACATCTACTCCCCCTCCTGTCTCACACCCAGGGAGGGCCAGCCTTCTGCCGGTTACAGACTCTCGCTCTGAAGGCATCTGGTGATTCTCTCCTATCGTTCAGTTCTCTGCACAGGCTCTCACCCTGTGCAGGAACTGCACATGTGCCATACACCCTCCCCACTACTGATCTCCTCCAGATTGGTTTAAAAGAAGAAGAAGAAGGGGGTAGCACCCTCGCCCTCAGGACTCCCTAAGGGGCTCCCTAAGGGAATGTTAAGAGAGATTTCCTGCCCTGTCTGATGCTTCTGCTTCACGTGTATGGAAGCAGGAAAATAAAAAAATAGAAACTGCAAGGGAAGCTGTGTTTGAGACTGACGACTTTGTGTTTTGAGGGAGTCTGTAAAACAAAACCTCTTTGTTCAGAGGCAACATACGTCTGATTCTTGTTTGCATTCTACCCACAATCTTCTCAGAGTCATCTGCCTGGCTGTTGTGGGAGATCCATTTTTTAACCTCCCACCCGTTTACAATATATTAACAGTAACAAATATAAACATCTATAAATAAAATGACACATTATGTGAACACTGTACGCGGGGCTGCCTTTGAAGATGGTTCGGAAACTGCAGCTTGTGCAAAATGCAGCAGCCAGATTGGTAACAGGGACCAGACGGTCCGAGCATATAAAACCGATTCTGGCCCGCTTGCATTGGCTGCCTGTATGTTTCAAGGTGCTGGTTTTGACCTATAAAGCCTTACATGGCTTGGGACCACAATACCTGATGGAACGCCTCTCCCGACATGAACCCACCGGTACACTACGCTCAACATCCAAGGCCCTCCTCCGGGTGCCTACTCTGAGGGAAGCTGGGAGTCTGGCAACAAGGGAGAGGGCCTTCTCAGTGGTGGCCCCCAAATTATGGAATGATCTTTTTGATGAGGTGTGCCTGGCACCATCACTGTTATCTTTTCAGTGCCAGGTCAAGACTTTCCTCCCAGGCATTTTAGCATGTGTTTTAAATTGTTTTTAAAAGATGTGTTTTTAAATTTGAATATTTGTTTTTAATGTTTTTAGTTATTGTAAACCACCCAGAGAGCTTCGGCTATGGGGCGGTAAATAAATAAATAAATAAACAAATAAACAAACAAACTGATGATTCATGGCAAATAAGAATTTTCTTTTTCTGTTTCTTTCTCCTGTAGAACTTTGGTCTCATTCAGTAAAAACATTATTGCATCCATATATGCATTGGTAGGAGGAGTGGATGGGGTCATGAGAGAACAGATGGACCCCTTAGTGTCCAGGCCAGCCATTGGCACTCTGGGAAAAGGCATCTTCATTAAGCATTCTTATTGGTCAGAGTTAGTGTTGGAAGTACCAGCGCTGCCTCTTAGGGGAGCGAATTCCATATGTGATGAAGTATTTTCTTTTGTCTCTCCTGAATCTTCCAATGTTCAGCCTCACTGGATGTCCAAGAATTCTGGTATTATGAGTATTATTAAACTTCATTTCAGATCATGGCAGTGTTTTTTTTTAATGATTCATTCTACATTATTTTCTGGTAGTTCCTTATCTATATATCTTGGTAAGCTGCTTTGAGAATGGGCAAACGTGCCCGCCTTTTTTTGAGCTAGCTGAGTAGTGGCTATTGAAGTGGATGACGTAAAGAGTAGTGATGTGTTATGATTCTGCCAAATTCAGTTTTGGGACCAAATTTTCCATTAATTTGCTTATTCTCAGTCGCCGAGGATCAGATTTTAATGTAGCAAATTTCTGCAGCTATTTTTGAAAATTGACTTTTGAAAAAACAAAAATCTGCCTCTAAAACATGGATTGCAACAATGATAATTTATCAATATTTATCAATAGCGGATACAGAACGGACTTGAATTGATGCCAGCCTATTAGGTTGACTGAATGCTTTCAAACAGGCGCCGGCCAACAGATCCCATCCCTAGTAAGGAATTCTGAGGTAAGAACACAAGGGTCAAGCAATTTGTCTGCTTGGAATTGTCTCCTCTTACTGAGCCAGTGTGGTGTAGTGGTTAAGGTGCTGGACTACGCCCTGGGAGACCAGGATTCGAATCCCCACGTACCCATGAAGCTCCCTGGGTGGCCTTGGGCCAGTCACTGCCTCTCAGCCTCATGAAAACCCTCTTCATAGGGCCGCCTTAAGTCGGAATCGACTTGAGGGCAGTACATTTACATTTTGTGGTAGTAGGAGCTCTTCAGGGTATCAGGCAAAGAAGGGTCTTGACATCATCTGCTATTGGTCTATTTAACTGGAGATACTGGGGGGGAAGGATGAAGTTTTGACCTTCTGCATGGAAGGAAATGTGTCCTTTCACTGAGCTATGACTCTTCCCTAACGTTTGCTTTAAAAGTGGACTAGACAGTTTTTGGACCCTGTTTTCCCTGATCCCATTAGCTATGTCTATGGGCACTAAATCCCCATCACCTGCCTGGTTTATGAGAGCTCAGAGTATCAGCCGCAAATACCTGCAAATTCCTGAGGCCCATGCAGGGAATTCCAGTGTTTGAATCGTTTGCACTTGGGTCCCTTGTGGCCTACTCTGGCTTTTACACTGTGTTTATGTATATGGATATTGTTCATGTATTTTGCTTTAAGAACATAAGAACATAAGAAGAGCCTGCTGGATCAGGCCAGTGGCCCATCTAGTCCAGCATCCTGTTCTCACAGTGGCCAACCAGGTGCCTGGGGGAAGCCCGCAAGCAGGACCCGAGTGCAAGAAAACTCTCCCCTCCTGAGGCTTCCGGCAACTGGTTTTCAGAAGCATGCTGCCTCTGACTAGGGTGGCAGAGCACAGCCATCATGGCTAGTAGCCATTGATAGCCCTGTCCTCCATGAATTTGTCTAATCTTCTTTTAAAGCCATCCAAGCTGGTGGCCATTACTGCATCTTGTGGGAGCAAATTCCATAGTTTAACTATGCGCTGAGTAAAGAAGTACTTCCTTTTGTCTGTCCTGAATCTTCCAACATTCAGCTTCTTTGAATGTCCACGAGTTCTAGTATTATGAGAGAGGGAGAAGAACTTTTCTCTATCCACTTTCTCCATGCCATGCATAATTTTATACACTTCTATCATGTCTCCTCTGACCCGCCTTTTCTCTAAACTAAAAAGCCCCAAATGCTGCAACCTTTCCTCGTAAGGGAGTCGCTCCATCCCTTGATCATTCTGGTTGCCCTCTTCTGAACCTTTTCCAACTCTATAATATCCTTTTTGAGATGAGGCGACCAGAACTGTACACAGTATTCCAAATGCGGCCGCACCATAGATTTATACAACGGCATGATGATATCGGCTGTTTTATTTTCAATACCTTTCCTAATTATTGCTAGCATGGAATTTGCCTTTTTCACAGCTGCCGCACACTGGGTTGACATTTTCATCGTGCTGTCCACTACAACCCCGAGGTCTCTCTCCTGGACGGTCACCGCCAGTTCAGACCCCATGAGCGTATATGTGAAATTAAGATTTTTTGCTCCAATATGCATAATTTTACACTTGTTTATATTGAATTGCATTTGCCATTTTTCTGCCCATTCACTCAGTTTGGAGAGGTCTTTTTGGAGCTCTTCGCAATCCCTTTTTGTTTTAACAACCCTGAACAATTAACTTGATATGGTTTTTTTTGTACCTTGCGTATTCTATTGTAAACCATGTTGAGATCTTTCAGATAGTAAGTGGTCTATAAATGGAAATATAAATAAATAAAAAAAATAAAAATAGAGCTCATATAAACAAACAGTTCCTGAATGTTGGTCCTCCAAATGACAACATACTCCAACTCCCATCGGTCCCAGGCAATGTTCAGGGATGATGGGAATTGTAGCCCCACGATGTCCGGAGGGTACCCCATTGGCCATCCCTACAATATATGTACACTCAAGCACAACTATGCATTCCTCTACACCCACACGCATGCATGCACGCGCGCACACATTGTCTGGATCAGGAGACCCCTTTTTGGATTTGCTGTCATTTCTGCACTGTTTAAGATTTGCTTGTGCAATAGATCTGTCACCATGGATTAGTGTTGCTGCTCCATTCAGTGAGGAGGTTGTAAGTGTACTGCTTGCATGGAAGAACTATCTGCATTGTCAAAACATAAGCCTACCCCAGCGCTCAGGTCATATAGAATTGCAGAACTGGAAGGGGCCTATAAGGTCAATAGGCACCTCTGTTCTCCTCCTCACTTCCACTTCACACCAATTTCTACAGAGTACTAGCAATAAATCTGGGATTTAATGATTCATCCCTCTGCTCACAACCCCAAGGAGCTGAAAACCAATATTGAACAAAAATGTAGGTCCATGTCAGCTTTGCATTAAGTGGCTCTGAGATGGCATATAAATGAGTCACCTTTTTTAAAAAAAATCTGAAAATTGTACTCTGGAATATGAATCATTTGCTGAAACCATCAGCAAAGGGTCGGAGCTCAGTGGAACATTTGAGACATTTGAATTATATCACCCAGGAAATATGAAGAGACAATTTCTTTTACAAAGGACTCTGATATTTTTTTTTGTGTGTGGGGGGAAGAGATAATCTGTCATCTCCTTCCCCATCACTCCATAGCTCTAGTTTGATTGGCATCAAATTATTACAAGCACAGGTGAATTGATGAATGGGTTCAATGTATATTGAGCAAAATGGTGGCTAACTTCAAAGGGTATGCTCATTTCAACCACATTTCCACAGAATCTTGCAAGAAGGTCTCTTCAGAGGCTTATTCTGCGTGATAGTACTATCCTTCCTACTGAATTATGGGGGAATTCTTGGTCTTATGAGGAATGTGCTTTACTAGCTTGAGGTGAAGAAAGTATACGGAGAATTGTCATTAGCACTTGAGGTCACCAAATAAGATTAACTTATTGGCAGTAGATTGC
The DNA here is from genome assembly GCF_030035675.1 of Rhineura floridana. Classification (NCBI taxonomy): domain Eukaryota; kingdom Metazoa; phylum Chordata; class Lepidosauria; order Squamata; family Rhineuridae; genus Rhineura; species Rhineura floridana. The sequence goes on along the minus strand of NC_084480.1, from coordinate 318,116,380 downwards.
AGGCAGACAAAAGAAAGGATCTCTTCACACAATGTATAATTGACAAGAGATTTGTTGCTACTTGTGGCGGTGGTGGTTTCCAAAAGCCTAGGGTTAAACTACATTATTTATTTAATTTATTTATTAACATATTTATGAGCCATTTTTTTCATAAAGGTGCATCTAAGAGGCATTACATGATAGAGTTAAAAACCAATAAAAACATCGTTAAAAATAATAAATGCATCCATTGGTAGTGCATTGGTTGGAAAAGAAAATTCATATTAAAAGACCTGTTTAAAAAGTTCAGTATTCAGGAGACGCCTGAAAGAAAGAAGGGATGGTTCTTGCCAAACCTCTATTGGCAGGGAGTTCAACAGGGCAGGGCCTGTCACATTAAAAGCTCAGTCCCTGGTGGAGGCCAACCAAACCTCAGGGGTCATGTGGGGAACCACCAAAAATGCCCTATCAGAAGATCTCAGTGACTGAGATGGACCGTAGGGAGTCAGACAGTCCTTCAGGTACTTTGGGGCCAGGTTGTTTAGGGCTTTATGAATTAACACAAGACCTTGAACCTGGACCGGTAGCAAATTGGCAACCAGTGCAGCTCTTTCAGCAGCAGGGTAACATGTTGCCAGTCATCTGCTCCTTGAGCAGTCTGGCCACAGCATTCTGCACTAGTTGCAGCTTCCGGACCAGGTACAAGGGCAGCCCCACATAAAGCACGTTACAGTAATTGAGTTTTGAGGTTACTAATGTGTGGACCGTTGTGGTCAGGCTATCCCATTACATTAGCTCCATATTATATGTGCCCTTCAGTGCATGGTATTTTACACAAATTCCAAATACAGGCTGAACTGGATTGGAACCCGTGTGTGTGTGTGTGTGGGGAAGGTAGGGTGCCTTAACCCTTTTGTGCCCTCTATGGCGCTCACCTGGATCAGGTCGACTGCACTTGCAATTTGTATCAATGGGAAACCCCCACCCCACCCCTGGAAATTACAGGTGTAGAGGTCCTGATCCGGATTGGGATCATAGCCAATTGTTAAAGCCCCTCTACCACCTGCTAGGGTCACAGTCTGAATCAAAGGCCCCGATGCTGGTAATTTGTGTAAAAAAATACTGCACGTAAGGGCACACAAATAGGTAGCCAATGTAAGATAACCGTCTGGAATTCCCTGCCCTATGACGCCCGCCATGCCTCCTCCCTGGTAGGTTTCCGCTGAGAATTGAAAACCTGGCTGTTTCGGCGGGCCTACGGGACTTTTGGGTAATCTAGTTTTATTCTGTAAAGATGTGGGTGGGTTTAGATTAAGTAGAGTTTGATGTTGTATTTGTATTTATATGTTATATTTTAATTTTCTGTAAGTCGCCTAGAGTGGCCATTAATTCGGCCAGATAGGCGACTTAGAAATAAAATTTTATTATTATTGTTATTATCACCACCTAATTTGGCTCTTAGATGGGTTTAAAGGGAGAGTGAGATAGGCCAGGGGTGTGGATCAACAGGCCCTGGAGCCAAATGTGCCCCTCTAGTCCTCTCTATGTGGCCCTCGGAACTGTTCCCAGGCTACATCCTCCCATCTCACCAGCCCTCCTTCATACCTTCCTTCAGTGCTTTTGCTCGGCTAGAACGTGTCTTTGAATGCCTGTTGGTTGCTTGAATGAAGGACAGAGAGTATGTATAGAAAGTAGCCTAATGTACAAAATTTACATTCATTACTCCGCCCTCTTTCCCCTCTGGATATGGAAGGTTTCCGTCTTTTGTAAACCACTTAGAATCCCCCCCCCACAATCAAACAGTATATAAATGCAAATAAATAAATAATAAAAGGGGATGCAGCCTTTAGGCTGGAAAAGGTCCCCCAGCCCCGGATTAGAGGCACTGCCCACTACAGGAAGGATGCTCCGTCTTTACAATAAATGGGCTGCAGTATCCATGGATTATCTTTTCACAACTTCTTCCTCTGAGGATGGTAGTGATGGGAACAATGTAAGGGAGTGTTGCAATTGTGGTGGGCTCTTTTCAAGCATGCAGGCTTACTTCAACTATGGTGCCCCATATCCACAAGGAGAACTTCTAAAAGCTGGTTCACATATGCACGGATGTCACAATTTCTCATGTGTTCAATGACAGGCCGCTGAACGGATTTCATTGAAAAGTATTGTGCGAGAAGAATGGAACATCTAAAGCTACCTTACATTGGGTCAGACCATTGGTCCATCTAGCTCATTATAGTCTACAATGACTGTAGAGACTTGCCAGGATTTCACATATGGTTCTCTCCTAGCCAGTAGTGGCCAGTGGCTCCATGTCAGTGGGACAGTGAAATCTGCTCTGGGTTTTAGTTTGAACTTTCAGGGAGCTGTCCAAGGTGCTTAAATTCAGACTAAAACCCAGAGCAGATTTCACTGTCCCACTGACATGGAGCCACCAGCTGTCACTGCTCCAGACCTACCTGGAGATGCCAGGGATAGGACCAGGGGCGTTCTATGTGCAAAGCAGTTGCTCTACCACTGAGTTACAGCCATTTCTCACCTTTCTGTGATGCCGTATCTATGATGACCCATTAACTAATGCAAGCCATCCCTGGATGCTGAGGCCATCATGTGATAATAAGCATGCATGTGCTTGATAGGGAGCAAACCTCCAAATAAACATAAATAAGATTACACTGCATGGCTGCCATAAACTCAAGTCTCATATGGAACCCAATTGCCAACTAGTTTATGGAATGATGCAGAAGCTCGGAGGGTGGTGACTAGAAATAGGGCCTTTTCGGTTGTGGCTCCCGAACTATGGAATGGTCTCCCTGATGAGGTGCGCCTGGCGCCGACGCTGCTATCTTTTCAGCACCAGGTGAAGACCTTTTTATATTCCCAGGCATTTTAATGCGTATTATTATATGTATTGTTGTATTTTGTTACTGTTTGATTATTTTTGTTTACCTTTGTTGGTTTGATTCTATTGTTTTATTGTATTTATATATTCTTGATTGCTTTATTTTATGTACACTGCCCGGAGAGCCCTTGGGCTTAGGACGGTATATAAATTAAATTAAATTAAATAAATTAAAAAAATAAAAATATTGAATGAGGTCATTGATCCATCTTGTTCAGTCTCCTCTAAGGGGCAGTGGATCTTTCCCAGTCCATATACTGCATCCCTTCTTAGGTGGGAATGCCAGAGATTGAACGTGGGATTGTCGCCATGCAAAGTAGGTATTCTACTGACTGACGGTGGACAAGTTTGTTTTGCTTAATTCCAGTAACAAATAAAACTGGCATGCTAACTAATCATCTGCCTATCAGGGAGCTTTTGAATTCCAGCATCTACCCTGATAGTTTGCAATCAGAAGTTATTTGGACCCATATGCCAGTCTTCCAACTGGGTGTCCTCCAGATGTTCTTGGACTACAAGTCCCATCAACTACAGCCAGCATAGCCAATGGGCAGGGATGACGGGAGTTGCAATCTAGCAACAGATGTGCCAGGTGCCAGGTTGCAGAAGGCTGCCACAGAGGGTCTGTGAAGCTAGCAACCTCTCTTACAAATGTTTGGCCAGCTCTTCACTTTTAAGGAACTCTAATTTATTCCTTGTGACCAATCTTTTATATAACCATTTGATGGGACATTTGTTCTATTTGTTCCTAAGCCTATTGCATTCTACATTACAAGGGGCAGCCCTTTCTGCTTGCTTCATGTCCAGAGGCAAAAGCCATTGCGTGTCAGCTATCAGCTACCAGCTACAGCCAGATACCAGCGTCGATATTGCATGCCAGCCATCAGATACTGTGAAGCGTGAAATACCTTTGCACGTCAACAATCAAATAATGTTAAACACAAAATGCCATTGTGTGCCAGCTGCCAAATGATGTCAAAGTTCATCTGGCAAATATCAAATATTGAAATAAAATATCCTCTGCTGCTGCCAAAGCAGTTGTAAAATATGCAATGAATATTCAGCAAATATAGAGAGAAGATACAGTGAATATATAAGGCAAATTGCGAGGAGAGGCTTGGGGTGAATGCATTTTTAGTTCTATCTTTTACCAGGAAGGAGGAAAGAAAATGTAAGTTGAGCTCTGTTGGATCAAACTAAAGACCCATCTGATCCAACATCCTGTTGCCTACAGTGTCGAACCAGATGCTCCTACAAGGTCTGCCCACAAGTAGGACATGACTATGTAAGAAGCTAGTGTGGCAAAGTGTTAGTCTATCACCTGGGAGACGAGGGTTCAAATCCCTACTCGGCCATGAAGCTCACTGGGTGACCTTGGGCCAGTCACTGCCTCCACCTAACCAACCTTACAGGGTCATTGTAAGGATAAAATGGAGAAGGGGGAGAAAAATGTATGCCACCTTGAGCTCCTTGGAGGAAAAGTGGGATATAAATGCAACAGCAACATAAGAACCCTGATAGATCAGACCAGTCCCGTTCTCACATTGGCCAGCCAGATGCCTATGGCAAGCCGGCAAGCAGGACCCGAGAACAACTTCTCATCTCCTGTGGTTTACTGCGACAGATATTCAGTAATCCTTCTCCAGTTCATAGGCACACTTCTTTATCGGCCAGTATTTGGAGACATCCTGCCTTGATATATGGGCTTTCCAGTTTGCTATTGTGGCTAATACCTGTTGATAACCCTATCCCACTTGGAGTACAAAGTAGGGCCAGTGAGGGGTGTGGCCTGAGGAGAGGGGGTGTGGCTGGATGGAGAGACGACTGGAGGGCCACATGTTGGCCCCAGATCTGAGATTTCCCATCTTTCCCCCTGACACACCAGCAGTTCTTTGAGAAGTTTGGGCAAGCCCTGATGCGAACATAGGAGGATGGGATGTTGCCATATGCTGACTCAGACCATTGGCCCATCTAGTTCAGTAATGTCTACACTGACTGGCAGTAGCTCTCCAAGGTTTCAGGCAGGGAATATTTTCCAGCCTTAGGCCTAGAATTGCTAGGGATTGAACCTGGGGCCTTTTGCATGAAAATAAGATACTCTGCCACTGAGCTATGGCCCTTACCTCCACCTGGGATCTTGTTGCTCTCGTGGATTCTTTGAAGACAACAGGGGCACCAGAAACTGTCAAGTCTCCGTCGATTTGTTGCAGCCAGGCGATCACATCCGTTGATTGCTCATGATCCAATATTCAAGATGTGCTTCAATTCTGGAGCAGCCATAGGGGTGACAAAATGCGATCTTCCAGCATAAATATATGACTATTTCAATTTAAGTATGTTTTAGCATTCTAACTGCTTGGTCCCATAAGCTTGTGAGACGTTGTAGCTGCTTGGAATTCCATAGGGCTAGCGGAAGACTTAATAAAACTGTCTCAGGGACTAATGAATAATTTAAAGACTGCAAAAAGAAAATGTAACCTATGCATTTAAAGTAGGAAAATCCACTTTAACTTGTCACTCTTGCCGTCTTTATCAATCTCGCCATAAAAAAAGAAGAAATTCATATAACAGTATCTTGTTTGTCCAAACGGAATGAATTCAGAATTGGAAGTATTGTCATTTAATTTAGTCCAATCCTTTGCTCTGCGTAAATTTATATTGGAAAAAAAGAGACATTATAGCGTTATTAAGACCCTATAGCGTTATTAAGTCACAAAGAGATTTGAAAAAAGGATTTATTTGGCAAAAGGTTGAGAAGAGGCTGTCTGTGGAAAGAGATTGAGGCGGGGTTTGTAAAGGATAAATGGGGCATCCCAGCCACAACCTTCAACATGATAGATTGGGGATTTTTCTTTTCTGTTCTCCAGCAGCAACTGATAATGATACTGAGTAGCCAAATAAAAACATAATTCATTTCTTGATCTTTATAAAGTGTAATCTAACAGCTCATGCCCCGTGATCTGGATGTCCTTGGCAATATTAGAAGGAAGAGCCCCATTGGCTTCTCTCAGAGTCAATGGTTAAAGACAGACTGGGACCAAACATTCTGAATGTAATGACTGCAGCCTGCAAGATAAAGGGGGCACGGAGGAAATAAGAGCATGGTGTGAGAACCTCTCTCCCCAGTTTGTATCCTGCTGTTGAACATCGAAGTATTATATATTCCATCTGAAGATGGGACTTGATTCTCTGAGAGAACATTCCCTCCAACTGCTAGGTAAGGCTACCCAATTTGATTTCAATAGGCTTTTTTAAACAACAACAACCCAGTAAAGGTAAAGGTAAAGGTGTCCCCACACTTATAGTGTGAGTCGTTTCTGATTCTTAAGGTGACAACTTGCGACGTTTACTAGGCAGACCGTATATATGGGGTGGGATTGCCAGTTCCTTCCCCGGCCTTTCTTTACCCCCCAGCATATGCCGAGTACTCATTTTACCAACCACGGATGGATGGAAGGCCGAGTGGACCTTGACCCCTTTTACCAGAGATTCGACTTCCTCCTTCCGTTGGAATCGAACTCCAGCCGTGGGCAGAGCTTTGGCTGCGTTACCGCCGCTTACCACTCTGCGCCACGGAGGATCATAACAACCCAGTACACCAACTAAAATTAATCTCCAGATTGGTTATTATAAATGCTACCTAGTTTTTCTGTAGTCCTGTGTGGTTCGCCTAAGGATCAAGACAAACCTGAGAAGCAGATGGATGTCATAATCCCAAAGATGGGTGTGTCTGTGCATAGCACCTAACCAGGGCTCATTTGAGTGCCTGATGCCTGCTCACATACTCTTGAGACTGTGACCCAATGCACACCCCACAGTTTCCCCACCAGCTAACTCCCCCCCTTCCTGCCCATCCTGCTCTGTTTACTATCTAGCCCAGGCAGAACCAACATGATGCCCTGCAGATATTGTTTGACTCTAACCAGCTTGCCTAATGCTCAGTCCAGCAACATCTGGAGGGTACCATGTCAGTTACCCCTAATCTACCCCGATGAAGTGTTCTGGAGAGCTTGAAAGTTGCACACTAATTATACAGCCACAAAGGTGGGTATATACTATAGCCAGCATGGATTTTCCGCATTCTGCAGTGTTAAATTGAAAATACCCCCATGCCATTCTGATTCTTCCCATAAGCTCATTTCAAAACAAAACCTTACAAAACCTACAGTCCTGAACTCAGAAGTGCTTGCTTAACAATCCTCTAAACTTTCATGGCGATACACAAAATAGTCCGAGAGAACTGAGAGTTCAAAGTGTAAAAAGAAAAAAAAAAGACCCCTTTTGGACTTTTTTCTCTGAGAGTTTTCATAATTTGTTGAAATTAATTAAAAACCAGCTATGTTCACAGAGTACCTGTAACCGTATTACTGACATTACCCCATACTCTGACCTTCATCTTCTGCAGTTTAAAAGTTAAAAAAAAAGGCTGGCTGTTTTTTTAATTAATTTAAGATATTTAACATTGAAGTCTATTATAGTGTGGGCATGCTCAGTAAGAACCAACCATCAGTGTTCTAAAAGCCAGACTCACAGCTATTTGGCTTGGCTAATCAGGGGGACACACCCACGTCAGACATTTATTCTACTTTAGACAGTCATAGCTTCCCCCAAAGACTCCTGGGAAGTGTAGTTTGTGAAGGGTGCTGAGAGTTGTGAGGAGACTCCTGTTTCCTTGACAGAGCTCCAGTGGCCATAGTGATTTAAGCATCAGGCCCTCTTCTGGGGATTGTAGCTCTGTGAGGGGAACACGGCATCTCCTAGCAACTCTCAGTACCCTTCACAAACTACACTTCCCAGGATTCTTTGGGGAAAGCCATGATTGTTTAAAGTGGAATAGATATCTGGCATGGATTTGGCCAGGGACAGCTTGGGTTTAAATTTGGGTGAAAGGCTACATGTTACCAAATTCCTCCAAGCTACACAGGAAGTGGATTGGACTGTGAAAGACTGACCCAAATGGTGTTTGCATTTTTACAAATTTATACGCAGTACAACATCTCAGAGAGGAGGTCAGGTCTCCTTCTCCCCTGGTGCATTCATTATAGCTGCCCAATTTCCCTGCTTTTTAAAGTTTAATAGAAATACCTGTTGGCTATACATTCTTAAACTGCAAGGGTTGGGGTTTTTTTTTTTTTTGCCTCTTTGTGAATTTTGTAACATTGTGGTTGACCTAATATTGTCCTAACAGAGATTTTGGAATCTTTCTTGTGGGCCAACACAGCTCGATTTGCTTTTGTATGCCCCTTTCTTGCCTCACATGTGGCCTTTTTGAAGACATCCGGCTGACCTGTGTTGGAATCAAGGAAGTGTGACTAGATTGACCTTTGTAAGAACTAGGAACACAGGAAGCTGCCTAGACAGACCCCTTGGTCTGTCTAACTCAATATTGTCTGCACTGACTGGCAGTGGCTCTCCAAGGTTTCAGGCAGCCCTCCCTGGAGATTTTGGGGATTGATCCTAGGACCTTCTGCATACAAAGCAGATTCTCCACCAATAAGCTACAGCTTGGCAGGCAAGTGACAACAAACAAACCTGTCCTCAGTTCTTGGCATATTACATAAAGCTTTCTCTTGGAAGGGGAAGATGAATAATAATGGGTGAAAATCTCAGTAAAACAGCTCCAGAGCTATTAGACCAAGAGCTGATCTTTGGGAGGGGTGACAGTGCGATTGTTGGAAGAGATCTTGCAAATTGGTCCCATTAGCAGCTCCCCACTCCCAGTGTTATCCTTTGGTGCTGTTTGTGTTTGTATATCTCATGGCAAACAAGGGGTAGCATTCCTTCACACAACAACCCACCCCCCTCTCATCTGTAATTCTTTTTTTCTTTGCCGCCTCAAAGTCGCTTTTGCTTGCTATTCAAATTGCAGCCGTTTAAATATCCAGAGGCACTTAACTGCAACAGCAAAGTATGCTACCGTCCCAGCTCTTGTCAAAGCTAGAACATGAAAGGCGACTCTCTCTCTCTCTCTGCATATGGCTTGGTATTGCATGGCTAGAACTTTATTATTATTTTAAAAAGATGCGAAATAGGAGCAAGCAGGCAGTTTTGTACATTCATACATATGAAAGTTGGACAGTGAAAAGAGCGGATAAGGGAAAAATCAACTCCTTTGAAACGTGGTGCTGGAGGACAGCTTTGCGCATACCGTGGACTGCAAAAAAGACAAATAATTGGGTGTTAGAACCAATTAAACCAGAACTGTCACTAGAAGCTAAAATGATGAAACTGAGGTTATCCTACTTTGGACACATCATGAGAAGACATGATTCATTAGAAAAGACCATAATGCTGGGAAAAACAGAAGGGAGTAGAAAAAGAGGAAGGCCAAACAAGAGATGGATTGATTCCATAAAGGAAGCCACAGACCTGAACGTACAAGATCTGAACAGGATGGTTCATGACAGATACTCTTGGAGGTCCCTGATTCATTGGGTCGCCATAAGTTGTAATCGACTTGAAGGCACATAACAACAACAACAGGTTCCCTTGGATTTAGAATTCCCAAACATATGCAGTTTACTCACAAATAATCCCTGTGGAGTTTGATGGTGTTACTCTCAAATAAATATATAAAGGATTGTTCAAGCAGTCCCTGCTGTCACTAGAAGCTAAAATGATGAAACTGAGCTTATCCTACTTTGGACACATCATGAGAAGACATGATTCACTAGTAAAGACAATAATGCTGGGAAAAACAGAAGGGAGTAGAAAAAGAGGAAGGCCAAACAAGAGATGGATTGATTCCATAAAGGAAGCCACAGACCTGAACTTACAAGGTCTGAACAGGGTGGTTCATAACAGATGTTATTGGAGGTCGCAGATTCATAGGGTCGCCATAAGTCGTAATCGACTTGAAGGCATATAACAACAACAACAGGTTCCCTTGGATTTAGAATTCCCAAACATATGCAGTTTACTCACAAATAATCCCTGTGGAGTTTGATGGTGTTACTCTCAAATAAATATATAAAGGATTGTTCAAGCAGTCCCTGCTGTCACTAGAAGCTAAAATGATGAAACTGAGCTTATCCTACTTTGGACACATCATGAGAATACACGATTCACTAGTAAAGACAATAATGCTGGGAAAAACAGAAGGGAGTAGAAAAAGAGGAAGGCCAAACAAGAGATGGATTGATTCCATAAAGGAAGCCACAGACCTGAACTTACAAGATCTGAACAGGGCGGTTTATAACAGATGTTATTGGAGGTCGCAGATTCATAGTGTCGCCATAGGTTGTAATCAACATGAAGGCATATAACAACAACAACAGGTTCCCTTGGATTTAGAATTCCCAAACATATGCAGTTTACTGACAAATAATCCCTGTGGAGTTTGATGGTGTTACTCTCAAATAAATATATAAAGGATTGTTCAAGCAGTCCCTGCTGTCACTAGAAGCTAAAATGATGAAACTGAGCTTATCATACTTTGGACACATCATGAGAAGACATGATTCACTAGAAAAGACCATAATGCTGGGGAAAACAGCAGGGAGTAGAAAAAGAGGAAGGCCAAACAAGAGATGGATTGATTCCATAAAGGAAGCCACAGACCTGAACTTACAAGGTCTGAACAGGGTGGTTCATGACAGATGTTATTGGAGGTCGCAGATTCATAGGGTCGCCATAAGTCGTAATCGACTTGAAGGCATATAACAACAACAACAGGTTCCCTTGGATTTAGAATTCCCAAACATATGCAGTTTACTGACAAATAATCCCTGTGGAGTTTGATGGTGTTACTCTCAAATAAATATATAAAGGATTGTTCAAGCAGTCCCTGCTGTCACTAGAAGCTAAAATGATGAAACTGAGCTTATCATACTTTGGACACATCATGAGAAGACATGATTCACTAGAACAGAGAATAATGCTGGGAAAAACAGAAGGGAGTAGAAAAAGAGGAAGGCCAAACAGGAGATGGATTGATTCCATAAAGGAAGCCACAGACCTGAACTTACAAGGTCTGAACAGGGTGGTTCATGACAGATGCTATTGGAGGTTGCTGATTCACAGGGTCGCCATACATTGTGATCGACTTGAAGGCATATAACAACAACAGAAAATAACTATTGCATATCTCAGACACTTAAAAACTTTGAATTCCTGTTCTACAGCTTTAATTTAGAACTTCTTTTGTCTAAAAGTGTTTTTTGAGTAGAGATGTGGGAGCAATTTCATTCAGATCTCATTTAAAGTCAAATCTATTAAATTCATACTTTTGGAAACAATATGAGAACCAAATACAGCCATCCTTCAAAGATTGCACTTGAATTTTGTGACGCGGTTCTCCAACCAAACAATGTTTACAGAAATGTATATATTAGGGGAAAGTGTGCCTAAAAATGAATATATAAGTGAAAATGTAATGTATGATGAGAAATTGCTTGCAAAAATGTGTACATCAGTCACAACTACATTTACAGATATGTTTATTAGGAGAAATGCACACTAAAATGCTGAAGAATTTTCATGAGGATTTTTTAAAGAAAGTAGCAAATTGCTGTAGAAATATGGAGAACTGAAATTAAGAATGGAAAAATGAGGAATTGAGAGAAGTAATATTGACAGATCTTTCCATCCCCATGTTTGACCCATGTCGCTTCCAGACAACCTATTTATTGAGCATTCATCCTGATTTGTTTGCATCAGGCTTATGGGGAGATTAGACAATATCAGTGGTTTATTATTCATTCCAATTTGTTTTTAGGGAGGTTAGTTGACTTTGAGTCAAAGCAGGTTATACTGCACTTTCCAATGCACTTTACCATCACTTTCCTTACCGTAAAAAGTCTGGGGTTTTTTTTGGTGGGGAAACAATTTCGTTGCACAAGACCTCCAAATATTGCGCACCCTGAATTTGCCAGTATGTGATTGAATCCCATCTGCAAATAGCAACTGTCTAGAAGTGCCCTAAGTCATACGCAGTGCTAACGTATTGTTTCAATATTGATTTCAATGGGTCTACTTGGTGGATATCACCCTAACAATAAATAATGCTGGATCTATTTGACTTTTCTGAAGAGCTAGCCAGGAAGAGCAGCATGAGAATTGGCTACTTTTGTATTGCATACTTCAAATTTTGGCATCTCCAGGGATCAAGGTCCAGTTTTCCAGGACATCAAAATTCATCAGCTTCAGATAGCTCCCAGGAATCTATTTCGATATCCATTTTTCTTCCTATTGCAAAATTTCAATTTAACAATAAAAAGCTGCATGATGCATCTGCCTTGCTCACTATGCAACGGCTTGAAAGGCTCTCTGAAATATATAATGAATTCATCAAAGGCGTAACACTCGATATCAGTAATCCAAGCCATAAAATGGATTGCCATAAAACATGATAAGCACTTACAGTTGGGACTAAATTAGCCAAGTGCTGTGATCTGCCCAGGCAACAGTTCCATTTTTAACCCAACTTGGCAATGGGATACAAATTTCATTTCCAATTTAAACACACCAGACATCTGTAATTCATATTCAATTTATTTGTAACTGAAAAAGAGAAATATGTGTATATAAAGAAATAACTAAAAGGAACTGTCATAGAGAAGAGGGGGGAATTTCCCAGCAGACACTCCTGTTGAGGGGGGGGAAGTGTGTTTTTGCCCCCTAAGTAGAGGCTGCAGGCCACTTCTTGTAATGTGGTGAGATGAATATGACACCTTAAGATGTCATGAACTCCCAGGAGGAGTAATTCCATCATCATCCACTCCCTCTGCCCAAAACAAGTTCCAGCAAAATAACTGTTTATATTTTGTATTATGGCATGCTCCCCACTCCCAATGTCATCCTTTGCTCCTTATTTGATTCAGTTACAGGGACTGTACGTTTTACATATGTTTATTTCACTCACAGAAAATACTGCATCATGGATTTTGTAGTTACAAGCTGCATGACTGTATAATCATTAGTTCTTCACATGGGTTGAATATTTTGCTCAAAGCCACAATTTGTCATAGGGTTTTGGGGTCTTACAGTTGCAAAAGTGTATACACAGAATGTCTTCTTCACAGTCACAGTTCTTGTTCTCACAGCAAATTTTTGATTGCCTGTTGCAATGCATCATGGGTTTGGTAGTCTTAAGACTGCATAAATGACAGAACATTGTAAACTGTAAAATTTAAATGATTTGCACTGTAAGAATACAAGTCAGATCTGAGAGGAATGGATTCTGCGAAGCTTACCTTGTGGCAGGGACGGTGGCAGGGGGTCGCCTGCTCGGGTCCTGGCCGAAGCCCCTGTGGCCCAGAGGGCATCATTTTGCATTGTGACCAGTGATCATTGCGTGCAGCGCTGTCTCATTCACTGCAATTTGGCTTCCAACAAAACCTACATTATTAGATTTGCTGTCTGCTGTGTTGGAATTTTGCATAATATACTACATAATGATATAATTAATGATATTGTTATTTGACTTTCTTCCCCCTCCCCTTCCCCTGCCATCCCCAAATCTGCTCCAGAGGGTTAGGGGAACCCCAGAACAGTTTTAGGGAGTGCACAGGGGGAGGGGGGGAAAGTCCCATCGTGCAAGGAGGAATCCAGTGTTTACTTAGTGCTGCATTGGATAAAAGCTTCAGTAATATACTAGCAGGTTCCAAAAGTGAAGGAAGATGGAAAACCGGAGAGAGCAAGTTTCACATCGAGGATCCCATGAAAGCAAACACCGATTGCCCACTGATGGTAGAGGAGGGATGAGGGAACTTGTGGCCCTCCAGACATTGTTGGACTACAACTCCTGTCATTCCTGACAATCAGCCATGCTGGCTGGGGCAGATGGGAGTTGCAGTTCAAGAACACCTGCAGAGCCAAAGGTCCCCCAGCCTTGTCCAAGCTGGTCCTACCCTTGGCCATTCTAGAGAGTTTCTTCTAACCATGCAGAAGTGATTTCCTTTTGGATGCTGGGTCCTCACAGCCCAATGATTCTTCCTCCTCTTGGCCCCTGCAGTGACGCTTAGGAGGGTTTCCCGCTGAATTAAACCTTCGCAATATATCTGCAGGGTCAAGAGCGGTAAGGAGGGATGGCGATCATCACATTAATTAAAAATCCATTATGGCACTTAGTAGCAAATTGTTTGGCTGATATGATTAAGGAAAGACAACATGCCATTATGCCCTCTTTACAATGTACAAACATTTCATGGCCTGAGCCGTAAACGGCGATGCCTGCCCTGGGGACGATTAAGGATACTTCTCATGTAATTTACGGCCACTGGCTCTGCATAAAAACAGTGGTGTCCAGGAGAAAGAAGCAGCTTTAAGACCACTTTATCCCTGCTCATGTATCTAAGGAAAAGAGCAGAGGTTAGGGACCTTTCTCAGCTGAAGGGCCATATGCCCTCATGGGCAACCTTCTGGAGGGCCACATGCCTGTGATGGGTGGGGTCAGCGGCAAATGGCTGTGGCCATTTCTAGATCAGGAAAGTCTGACCACTGTGCTGCTAACCTGCAGGTTGGATTACTGTAATGTGCTCTGTGTGGGGCTGCCCTTGAGATTGGTCCAGAAGCTGCAGCTGGTGCAAAATGCAACAGCGTGACTACTCACGGGGCAGGATATCACCAACGTGTCACTCCGTTGCTGAATGAATTGCGCTGGCTGCCCATTAGCTACCAGGCTAAGTTCAAGGTGCTGGTTGTGGTGTACAAAGCCCTATTCGGCTTGGGACCAGTATACCTGAAAGACCATCTTACCCCTTATATACCCAGTCAATCACTGCACCCTGCAGGTGAGGGCCTCCTGCAGATACCATCTTATCAGGAGGTCCGTTCTGCACAACCTTGGAAGTGGACTTTTAGTGTAGTGGCACCTACCCTTTGGAGTTGCCTCCCCTTAAATGTTAGACAGGCACCATCTCTGTTATCTTTTCAGCACCTATTGAAGACCTTCCTCTTTCAACAAGCCTTTTAAGTAGAGACCTTATCTCAGTTTGCATCTGTGTTGGAATTGCTTTTTAAGAAGTTTTTAAAGCTCTTTCTTTCTTTCTTTCTTTCTTTCTTTCTTTCTTTCTTTCTTTCTTTCTTTCTTTCTTTCTTTTCAAACATGTTTTCAAAGATATTTTGTTTTAAGATATTCTAAAGTTTGTTTTTAAGATGTTTTAGAGTATTTTTAGTGTTTTTGTTTGCCACCAAATGCCGCCAAACATACCAATGTTTTGTATTGTCTTAAATGTGTAATTTGGTATTTATGATGTTTAATGTTAATGTTAAGATGTTAATGTTTAAGATGGTTTCTCTTATATGTTTTGTATTGTTTTAAATGTACAATTTTGTTTGATTTTTTTTACAACACTGTAAACCACTTAGATGCTTCTTTTCAGGTATGAAGTGGTATACAAATTAAACAAACAAACAAATAGTAAGTTCTACTCAGAGGAGACCCACTGAAATTAATGAGCCTGAGTTACTCATGTCTATTAACTTCAATGGGTCTACAATGAATACCGCCCATAATCATTTGTATATCATTTGCAGACTGAAAGCAACAACAACAATGGACACCGATTGCATTCATTGGATTGATGTCTGTTCTGGACACGGGACAAATTACAAGCGAGCATCAGCCATTCTTTCTCCTGTTTCTGCTTTGGTTGGAATCCTCTGACATCCCTACAGATGTCACATGACATAGCATCATTCCAAGGGGGGATTGTCCGGGAAAATGAACAATGTTTGTGTTCTTGCTTTGGCACCCCATAGCACCCACTCAACCTGTATATATACAAAGTCAGCGGAGAGACTCTTGTGCTTTTATCTCCAAAGGAAAACAATCCTTGAAATGTTTCCTTGACCTTCTCATAGCTGAGATAAGGGGGAACACAAAATAGTAGTGCTGAGAGAATCAAATCCCTGCCCCCCCCATGGAAGTGAATGAAAATGAGCTGTAATTTCCAAAGCTGTTTAATCTTAGGCTGGTTGAATGAAATGCTAGGAAATGAGCCAATACCCTCTCTCTCTCTCTCTCTCTCTCTCTCTCTCCAGCTGTGTAAAGGCCACAGGTTTTGGGTACACTGAAAATATGTTCTGAGGGGCGCTGACGGCAACTGCTCTGAAGTATCCCCAGATGGTACCTTGTATAATTTTCTTTGACCTTTACTCAAAAGAGCTGTCTCCTTCTTCCAGCAAGCAATTCTTTTCCTAATAGCCACTTGGGACTTAGCCAAGGATTTTTTTTTTTTTTTGGCTGCCTCACATTTTACTAGATACTAGAATGAGAGCTTCAGATGAAATTCCAAAGAGATTTGCCTTAAAGCTAAAGAGTCCCCTGTCACCTGCATCCTAATTCTCAAAATTCTCCTCTACACATTTTGATGGAGAACAGTCCCTAAGGATCCTCTCTGGGGGCATGAAAACATGCAGTGAATATTCAGAATCTGCACTGGATATCTGAAGCAGTGGCTCCCACATCAATGGGGCAGTGAATCCGGTCCAAGGGTTTGAGTCCAAAATTGCAAGGAGCTCTCCAAGATTCATTTCTCACAGAACCTGTGTCTGGGCTAGGGATGGGTGAGAATTTTGATTCAGTTTGCATTTCAAGGAGAATTTATCAAATCCACACTTTCTGAAACAATATGAGAACCAAAACACAGCTATCCTTCAAAATTCGCATTTGGTAGATTTTTGAGTTCGCCAACTAAACAGTATTTACAAAAATGCATGTATTAGGGGAAAGTGTGCATAAAAATGAGTGTATGAGTGAAAATAACAGGCAAAAAGGCATGATGTGATGAGAAATGGCTTGCAAAAATGTGTACCTTTGTCAAAACTGCCTATCAAAATGTGTTTATTTGGAGAAATTCATACTAAAATTATGGAGAATTTTCATGAGGATGTTTTAAAATAAAATTTTCGCAGATTGCTGCACAAATGAAGAGAACTGAATTTAACAGTAGAAAAGTGAGGAACTGAGAGAACCGAAACAGACAGCTCTTTCCATCCCTGGTCTCGGGATTGAGTCACTCATTCCTACCTGTGCATCAGGGATGGGGAACCTGTGGCCCTCCAGACGTTGTTGGAGTCCACATTGCATCCAGCTCGGAGGATGGCAACAAGGGAGTGGGCCTTCTCAGTGGTGGCCCCCAAATTATAGAATGATCTGTCTGACAAGGTGCACCTGGCGCCAACACTGTTATCTTTTCGGCGCCAGGTCAAGACTTTCCTCTTCTCCCAGGCATTTTAGCATGTGTTTTAAATTGTTTTAAATGGTGTTTTAAATTGTTTTTAAAAGATGTGTTTTTAAATTTGTATATTTGTTTTTAATGTTTTTAGTTATTGTAAACCGCCCAGAGAGCTTCGGCTATGGGGGTGGTATATAAATAAATAAATAAATACCAGCCAGCATGGCCAACGGTCAACGGAAGTTGTAGTCCAACAATGTCTGGAGGGTCACAGATTCCCCATCCCAGCTATGCATAGTAAACATGACAAAAAGAAAGATAGAAGATGTAGTCCTTCATTTCCTGACATCTAGCTTTCTAAGCAAAGGGCATTTGGAAGGGCTGAAGTAGAAGAGTTCAGGAGCAGGTCTTGGTAAGAAGGACTATGCCAAGAAAGGGTTGAAAGCAGGTGCATCAGACAGGCACCCTTGTCAATAAACCAGGATTGGCTGTATTTCCCAGTGGAGAATACACTTGGTAGTAAACCTGGTTATGAGATGCTCTGCAGTGTGGCCTTGCAAAAGGGCAGTGATGAAATCTCCAGGACACACTGACCAAATGCTTCTGTCCTTGTTCAGCTCTGATGAACTGCAACATCCAATGAGGCACAAAAGGAAACATTCATGCGTGCCTCTGCTGAGTGATTTGCCTTTAATTGGTTTCTCAGCTATTGGCTGCTACGTTTCCGTTGATGCAGTGATAGAGAGAAATGGGGGAAGGAGTCACCTCTTGTGACTCCTTTGACACCACCATTTCTCCGAGTTCCATGACAGGCGCTCCAGATGTTCCAGCCAGCATGTGACCGCAAACCTATCCTAGCACATAGCTTACTTCTTTGCATGCCACAGTGTGTGTGTTTGTTTGTGTGTGTGTGTGTGTGTGTGTGGTGGCAGGAAGGGCATGTTTTATGGCAAATATCTGAGTCTGCTCCATGAGCCAATGATCCTTTGCTCATTTGGAGGTGTCAAGGACGGTTGTCATATCTGAAGTATTTAGGCTCAACAAAGCATTGTGGGCCTTGTTTGTCAAATCAGCCATCTGGAAACGCATCTCTCTCAGGGGGCCAGTCAAGAGAAAGAGTTATAAACATACCAGGAGCCTCCACCAGAATGTGTCAATTTACTATCATCCTGTCTTCTGAAACAGCAAATCAGAAAACAAAATATTGAAGCTTGGTAGGAAGTGGACTGAAAATAGTTTGAGATATGGGGGGAAATATATAGTTTGCAGGGAGCCATAACAAAGTGGCAGAGCACATGTTTACTTTGAAGAAGGTCCCAGGCTCCGTCCCTGGCATCTCCAGTATAAAGAGTACAGGTGGCAGGGGATGGGAAGGACCACTCTCTGCTTGAGACCCCACAGAGCCTCTGCCATTCAGAGTAGATAAAATAGGTTGTGGCCAATGCTAGTCCTACTCAGAGTGGACACCCTGAAATTAATGAACATGACTAATTTAGGTCCATTGATTTCAATGGGTCTACTCTGAGTAACTGGATGCAATCCAATGGAGCTGAGCCATATGGAACAATTGTCTGACTCTGAGTATCTAAGGAGCATGGAAAGCTGCCATCTTGAGTCAGACCAATGGTCTATACAGCTGAGCATTGTCTACACCAGGGATGGAGAACCTCAGTCCCAGGGGCCAAATGCAGCCCTCTGTGACTCTCTGTCTGTCCCACGGGACTCTCCCCAGGCTATAACCCTCACCAGCCCTGCTTTGCACTCGCCTTGGACATTTCCCCCCTGGCTGCAATGTGTCTTTGAACTCTGATCAAGCTTGTTTATTTATTATTTGATTTATATCCCACCCTTCCTCCCGGCCATGATACTTGCATTGGTGGAAGACAGGGAGTTGCAAATGTGTGTAGAAACCAGCCTATTGTATAAAGGAGATATTTACAGTCAATGCTGTGTCCATGTTTGCCTCCGGCCCCACCCACTATAGGCACGTGGGCCCCAGAAGGTGCCCACAAGACAAAGCAGCCCTTGGGTTGGAAATAGTTTCTCATTCAGGTGAGGGCCTCCTGCAGATACCATCTTATCAGGAGGTCCATTCCGCACAATGTAGGAACCTTTAGTGTAGTGGCACCGACCATTTGGAGTTGCCTCCCCTTAAATATGAGACAGGTGCCATCTCTGTTATCTTTTCAGCACCTACTCAAGACCTTCCTCTTTCAACAAGCCTTTTAAGTAGAGACCTTATCTCAGTTTGCATCTGTGTTGGAATTGCTTTTTAAGAAGTTTTTAAAGCTCTTTCTTTCTTTCTTTCTTTCTTTCTTTCTTTCTTTCTTTCTTTCTTTCTTTCTTTCTTTCTTTCTTTCTTTTCAAACATGTTTTCAAAGATATTTTAAGTTGAGATCTTATCCCAGTCTGTGTCTGTGCTGGAATTTATTTTTTAATATGTTTTTAAACTTTTTTTTCTTTTTTAAGATGTCTTCACAGCTGGTATAGCACAGTGGGGAGGAGAGCTTGGCTGGGAGTCCAGAGTCTGTGAGTTCAAATCCCCACTCCTGTCTCCTGTGTGTCAAGGGCCAACTAAAGATCACCCCACAGTGAGCGGCTCAGGGGTGACGTGCCCTGCCACCTGTGCAGCCGTGGGCAAGCTGCGTAGTCCCAAGGAGCCCAGTTGCCCACAGCTGGCAGTTGCGGACAAGGAAGGGGCTGGCTTGTGCAGCTGTGGCAAGCTGAGCAGACCCTAGCCAGCTGGGGAGGACTAGTTTCAGAGGGAGGCAATGGCAAACCCCTCTGAATTCTGCTTACCATGAAATGTCATAGGGTCTCCATAAGTTGGGATCGACTTGAAGGCAGTCCATTTCAAACCTTTTTAAAAAACATTTTTAAGATGTTTTGTTTTAATGTATTTTAATGTCTGTTTTTATGATGATCTAAAGTGTTTTTAGTGCTTTTGTTTGCCGCCCTGGGCTCCTGCTGGGAGGACCGGTAGGATATAAATCAAATAATACATTAAATGAACAAACAAGCAAACACATAAATAAATAAATAAATTTATGGTCTACGCTGACTGGCAGTGGGTCTCCAGCATTTTGGACAGGGTCTTTCCCAGCCCTATGTGGAGATTTATATCTTGAATTTGATGCACCCTCCAATAGTCTATTGAATCCCTTTCACATATAAGGCAGCCTCTGACTTTCTTCATGAAGGGTTGACAATCTGCTCTCCAAATTAATTGCCAGGTTTTTTAAAAATAGTCTTAGGTGTGGTTTATCAAACCTTGTGTTGAATAGGAAGGTCCGTAACTCAGCAATGGAGCCCATGAAGAGCAGGTCCCAGGCTCAATGTCTAGTCCAATAGTCTCTGTGCCAAAGGCTCTCGACAAGTGACATGAAAGAAATTTGCTCATCCCTTGGGAAGCTGCTGCCAGTCAGAGTAGAGAATATTGGGTTAGATGACAAATACTCTTGACCTGCTAAAAGGTATCTTCCTAAATATCACTGGGAAAACAGCCACTTTCTGGATCAGTGGAAGGCCCAACCTTCTAACAATGTGCAGCCAGATCAGTGGTGGCTAGTGCCTCCATGTGAGTGGGGCAGTGGAATCCACTCCAGGTTTTAGTCAGAACTTTCAATGAGCTGTCCAAGATGATTTCAGCACCATGGATGTCTCCTTGAATGTTTGGGCTAAAAGCTGAAGCATATTCCACTTCTCCACTCACATAGGGCCTGCATCCACCACTAAGACTGATGTTTCTGGAAGTTCAAAAGCAGAGCATGGAGGTGATGGTGGTTCTTCATTGTTTGTCCCTACAACAGCTGGTACAACTCAGAGATCTTCTGTCTCTGAACATGGAGATCACATTTAGGTATCCTGATGAATAGCCATCAACATACCTATCCTCTGGGAATTTGTTTAATCCTACTGAAAGTTTATGTAATTAGTGCCTCATACCCTGTGGCACTGAATTCCAGAAGTTAATTTTATGTTGTGTAAATACATATCTCCTCCTATCTGTCTTGAACTTAAGGACCTCCTCATACAACTGTCCCTAGACAAAACCCTCTGAGATGAACTTTCTAAGATTTCTCCTTGTCCCAGCTAGGGATGGGAAGGAAATTCAATTTGGAACCTATCAAATTTACACTTCATACAAGACACGAACTGAACCACAGCTGTCCTTCAAAATTCACACTTCTCTAAATTTCAGAGTAGTTCTTCAACCCAAAATGTGTATATTGGGAGAAATGCACACTGAAATACTGTCAAAAGTTTGGAAAGACTTTTTTTAAAAAAAGATTTGCCAACTGATGCAGAAATATGGTGAACTGAATTTAATATTGGAAAAATTAGAAACCGAAATTGGCAGATTTGTTCATTCCTTGTCCCAGCCCAATTTATTGAACAGGGAGGCACTGGGAACTGCAATTCCCATGCACCCCAGCAGTAATGCTACAGCAAAAAGTTCCCTAAGCAGAAAAAAAAGCATCCTGGAAAATCAAGTTAATTATGAGACGAGCCATTAATTATGAGATGAGAGCTCTCTTAGCACTACACTTGATTAATAAAGTGCTCAAATTTGCATCTGGCTTCTAATGTAATCATCATTTTCAGAAGGTGTAGAAAGTGTTGGAGAACCAAAACACTATCCAGCCAACCACTGTGCTGTTAGGCAGGAAAAATCCAGCCAGTTATTTTTACAAAGTGAGCAGGGGGCATGGAAACCGGCATTTGAAGGATCCTTGGACTCAGATATGTGCAACAGGATCCTTGCACAAAGGCAGCTTTCAAAGAGTGAGAAAGGCAGCTCAGGAGCAGAGCAGCCGCTTTGCATGCAGAACATC
The DNA here is from genome assembly GCF_030035675.1 of Rhineura floridana. NCBI lineage: Eukaryota > Metazoa > Chordata > Lepidosauria > Squamata > Rhineuridae > Rhineura > Rhineura floridana. The sequence goes on along the minus strand of NC_084480.1, from coordinate 318,094,544 downwards.
TCAGGTTTACTCCCTGGCATCTCCAGGTAGGACTGGTAATCTCTCCCATTAGATAACACTGAGCTAGATGGAACAATGTTTCGATTTGGTATAAGGCCATTTCCTAGGCAGTGGAGGCTGGCAGCTCCGATGTCAGTGTGGCAATGAATCTGCTCCTAGTTTTAGTTCTAACTTTCAAGGAGCTGTCCAAAGTGGGTCAGCTCCTTGAAAGTTTGGACTAAAGGCTGGAGCAGATTCACTGCGCCACTGATATCGGAACTACCAGTCCCCATTGTTCTTACGTTTCCAGAGTACATGGAGTCATGAATGCCACAAATACTCTTTACTTCTGGTTATAGATCACATGGCAGGTGTGCCTGCTTTGATGGGATTGTCCTGAAAGCCCTGTTAAGGCAACTGTTAACGATAGAGATTTTAATGATACAGTTGGGGGTGGTGCTTTGCTGTTGTAGCTTTTAAAGGAAAAACTATGCCAAAAGAATCTGGGGCCGGAAATTAAATGTCCCATCATTTCTGTGAATGATAGCTGTGAAGATCCCAGCAGATGAGCTGGCTAGAGTAATAATAACAGCAAAACAAACAGCAATCTATGAATTCTGGTAGCGGGGGGAGTGGAATAGGGGAGGGAGCTCAAAGCAATCAGAAAATCTATCACAGGGACCAGTATTCATCTCAGCTTGTCTCTTTGAACATGAAAAGCTCCTATTTCTCCTGCTTGGCATGCCATCATATTTAGCTACCCAGACACTGAAGGACTGAAAGCCCATTTCAGAATCTTTTTCTCTCTCTCTGTCTCTCTCTCCCTCCTCCCCTCCACACCCCAGCAGGCTGATTGCTTGATTCAATGGCGGCTTTTTATTTTGGTTAATGTATCTTTCGGCAAGTCTCATCTTCTCATCCATCCCTGCTGAAAGACACACAGGTTCTTCTTCAGGAGGCAGTGATAGGGGCCTCCTGCCCCACTTGCGATCTGGACAAAGACAAAACAAACAAACAGGTTTCAAAGCTCACATGATATATTGGCAGTTATTAAATCAATGGTAACTATGTGGCATATGCTTGCTTTCCAGTTTGGAACAATGGGGCATGTTTTCAAGATCGCAGAAGAAACACCAGATACCAGTTTGCTCAGAGGCTTAGTGAGGGCAGTGCACCAAGCAGAGGCCTTTGTCTGCTGCCTAATGCAATAAAGATCCAGATGGTATCTGCCCAAGAACTCAAATGTGAAGTTGCTGAACTTCTTAACGATAAAGTACAGTTTTTTTAAAAACAGTATCAGTTTTTATTAGGGATGTCCGATGAAAACAGAAGTGGGAGAGGAAATGGCTGATGTTCACTTATTATTATTTTAAATGTAAGTCATTGCTGCTGCTGCTAACAACGACAACAATAATAACAAAAACAACATTCATCCTGTGTTCGGAATGGAAATCAATCCGGTGAATATGCTGGGTATTCATTGTTGTTGTTGCTCTCATTCCGCAAACTATACGTAAGTGATTACGTTTTTTCTCCATTTGCATTGTGTTTCCATTGCAGTTAAATGAGAGAGGTGGAATAACGGAATGACAATATAACTGGCATGATTTATGTAATGAATTCACTAAGAGGCAAAAAAACCCCTTCGTGGTTTAAAAACTTACCTATAGCCAATAGATACAGTATTTCTATCAAACTTTAAAAAGCAGGGAAACTGGGCAGCTATAGTGAATGTACCAGGGGAGCAGGAGACCTGACCTCCTCTCTGAGATATTGTACTGCCCTACAAAGTTGTCAAAATGCAAACACAATCTGGGTTGGTCTTTCCCAGTCCAATCCACTTCCTGTGTAGCTTGGAAGAATTTGGTAACATGTGCCTCTGAGCATATGGTGAGTGGTGGCAACATTGCCCATTTGCTACCGGGCCAAGTTCAAGGTTCTAGTTTTGGCGTACAAAGCCCTATACAGCTCGGGACCAGGATACCTGAAAGACCGTCTTACACTTTATATACCCAGTCAATCACTGCGCTCTGCAGGTGAGGGCCTCCTGCAGATACCATCTTATCAGAAGGTTCATTCTGCACAATATAGGAAATGGACCTTTAGAGTGGCAGCATCTACCCTGTGGAATTCCCTCCCTTTGAATATTAGGCAGGCGCCATCTCTGCTATCTTTTCGGCGCCTTTTGAAGACTCTCCTCTTTCAACAAGCCTTTTAGGTTGAGACCTATCCCAGTCTGCATCTGTGTTAGAATTGCTTAATATGTTTTTTAATAATGTTTTTAACCCTTTTTAAAAGATGAGTATGGGGCAAGGTCAGTAATAGGATTACAGGTACTCTGTGAACATTGCTGATTTTTAATTAATTTCAACAAATTATGAGACCACTGACAGAAAAAAAGTCCAAAAGGGGCCTGGATTTTTTCTCTCTTGTTTTACACTTTGAACTCTTGATTCTCTCTGGGTCTTTTGTTTATCGCCATGAAAATTTAGAGGGTTGTTAAGCAAGCGTTTCTGAGTTCAGGACTATATGTTTTGTAAGGTTTTGTTTTGAAATGAGCTTATATGAAGCAGCAGAATGGCATGGGGGTATTTTCAATTTAACATTGTGGAATGTGAAAAATCCATGCTGGCTATAGTATACAGCCTCTCTCGTGGCTGTGTAATAAACACATAAGAAGAGCCTGCTGGATCAGGCCAGTGGCCCATCTAATCCAGCATCCTGTTCTCGCAGTGTTTAACCAGTTGCCCCAATGAGGTCCACAAGCAGGACCTAAGTGCAAGAGAACTGTGTAACTTATGCAAAGTTGTAGTTGTGCAGGATTCCAAGGGGTCTTAAACCCCTTAATATTTTGGGAGCAGGGTCCCTATGGCTTCAGTGTCCTTTCCTGCTGATTGGAGTCAATCAGAGTGAAAGGAGGTGAGTCAGCCATTGAGAAGAGTACCTAACACACTCCCCTTAGTAAAGCAACCAAGAAGGGAAACTCAGCAAAGGAAGTTCCTTATATTACAGATCTTAGTAGATTTGACTATGTATGTGCACAGAAAATAGTAGATCTAGCTGAAAGGCAACACATGGAGATTTTTGCAATTTATCACTAAAGGAAAGTACTCCAAACAAAGTAAGAGTCTGAAAGCTCATTTTAGTGTATAATATTAAAAGGGAGAGTGGCTGTGAGTGGGTGTGGTGTGAAGGGAAGGGAAGGGACCCTGCACTTCTGAATTTGCCACTACACTACTGGTAAATTATGTAATTTCACCACAGTGAACAATTAGATGAATGATATCATTTTTGGTAGAAGACAAACTGCAGTGGAACAGAAACATCTCTCCCTTTGTCATGGACAGATCACTGCTTGCTGAAGTTTAGACTTTCAGTGGCCTTTCCCCTCTGCAAGGGTGGGGGACCTATTAAATTGGTCCGCCCCCGGAGACTAATGAATCCTGAAGATTTTCAAAGGGCTCTGGGGGATTTTCCGGCTGATAGGACTGGCGCTCCTGTCGAAGCCCTGGCTGATCTGTGGAATGCGGAGATGACCCGGGCTGTGGACACAATCGCTCCTGCACGCCCTCTCCTCTGTAGAGCTCATTCAGCTCCTTGATATACTCCAGAGCTGAGAGCGATGAAACAAGATAGGAGGTGGCTTGAGCGGAGATGGAGACGAACTCCTGATGAATGCAATTATGCGCTGGTTCGTGCTTCCACTAAGCTGTATGTAGGAGTGGTGAGGGCGGCGAAAAAACAACATTTCGCCGCCACTATTAAGCCATCTCTCTCCCGCCCAGCAGAGCTTTTTAGAGTCATCCAAGGGCTACTCCATCCTGGCCTACAGGACACGGTAGATACATCGGTGGCCCGCTGTAATGAGTTCGCTGAGCATTTCCAGCATAAGATCTTATGCATTTGCCGGGACCTAGACTCCCATTTTATAGCAGTTAACCCTAGCGAGGTGTCTGGAGCACAGTCTTGTCATGTTTTGTTGGATGAGTTTCAGTCGGTTCAGTTCGAGGACGTGGACAAGGTGCTTGGACAGGTACGTGCAACCACTTCGGTACTAGATCCTTGCCCCTCTTGGCTAATAAAAACTAGCAAGGAGGGAACAGTTGGCTGGGCCAAGGAAGTGATAAATGCCTCCTTGCGAGAGGGAGTGGTCCCGGCTGTCTGAAAGAGGCAGCTGTGAGACCACTCCTGAAAAAACCTTCCTTGGACCCAGAAGATTTCAGCAGCTACAGACCAGTAGCGAACGTTCCATTCCTGGGCAAGATCTTGGAACAAGTGGTTGCCGACCAGCTCCAGACGCTTTTGGATGAAACCGATTATCTAGATACATTTCAATCGGGCTTCAGGCCTGGTTTTGGCACTGAGACAGCCTTGGTCGCCCTGTTTGATGACCTATGTCGGGAGAGAGACAGAGGGAGTGTAACTCTGTTGATTCTCCTTGATCTCTCAGCAGCTTTTGATACCATCGACCATGGTATCCTTCTGGAGAGGCTTGCGGAGTTGGGAGTTGGAAGCACTGTTTTGCATTGGTTCCGCTCCTACTTGGCGGGCCGTCTCCAAAAGATAGTGCTTGGGGAACATTGCTCGACACCGTGGGTTCTCCAATGTGGGGTCCCGCAGGGTTCGGTTTTGTCTCCCATGCTCTTTAACATCTATATGAAGCCGTTGGGTGCGGTCCTCAGGAGTTTTGGAGTGCGTTGTCATCAGTACGCTGATGACACGCAGCTCTACTTCTCCTTTTCATCTTCTTCAGGTGAGGCGGTCGATGTGCTGAACCGTTGCCTGGCCGCGACAATGGACTGGATGAGAACTAACAAGCTGAGACTCAATCCGGATAAGACTGAGATGCTGGTGGTGGATGGTTTCTCCGATCATATGGTGGATCTATACCCTGTCCTGGACGGGGTTACACTCCCCCTAAAGGAACAGGTTCGTAGTCTGGGAGTCATTTTAGACTCTTCCCTCTCACTTGAGGCTCATGTAGCCTCGGTGGCACGGAATGCGTTCTACCAACTCCGGTTGGTAGCCCAGCTACGTCCCTATCTGAGTAAGGAGGACCTTACATCAGTAGTACATGCTCTGGTAACCTCGCGTTTGGACTACTGCAATGCGCTTTAAGTAGGGCTACCTTTGAAGACAGTTTGGAAGCTACAGCTAGTGCAAAATGCGGCGGCCAGACTGCTAACAAGAACTAAGCGGTCTGAGCATATAACACCTGTGCTGGCTTGCCTGCACTGGCTTCCAATACGCTTCCGGGCCAGATTCAAAGTGTTGGTGTTAACCTATAAAGCCTTATACGGCACGGGACCACGATATCTGTTGGAACGCCTCTCCCGATACGAACCGGCTCGTACACTACGGTCTACTACGAAGGCGCTCCTCCGGGTCCCGACGCATAGGGAGGCCCGGAGGGTGGTGATGAGATCTAGGGCCTTCTCAGTGGCGGCCCCCGAATTGTGGAACAGTCTCCCTGAGGAGGTACACTTGGCGCCGACACTATCATCTTTTCGGCGCCAAGTTAAAACCTTTCTCTTCTCTGAGGCATTTTAATCTTAGTTAAATGTTTGTAACTTGGTTTTAGATTGTGTAGTTTTTATATGCTTGTTGTATCAGATTCTGTAATTTTATTGTATTTTATGTTAACCGCCCAGAGAGCTATTGCTAGTCGGGCGGTATATAAGTTTAATAAATAAATAAATAAATAAATAAATAGTGCTGCATGCGATGGATACAGGACAGAATGGAAAACAATGCCTCTTACATCCCTAGTCTCCATACCTGAGCCTGGAAAATATAACACATTTTGTTTAACAAAGGAGGGGGGAGCATTCAGGAAACAACAGAACTGTTGTCCTAATATCTGTTCTGAGAAAACTGACGAAAAGAATGATCAAAGATTGAATTACTTAGAATATAGAAGAATAGGTCTTGCTGAAGAAGAACCAGCATGGCTTCTGCAATGGAAGTCCTGTCTCACTAACCTTTTAGAGTGTCAATAAGCATGTGGACTGGATGGAAGCACTAGACTTTGTGCACTTGGACATTTGATGCAGTGACTCACCAACAACTTCTGAGGAAACGTAGCAGTCATGGGATAATGGGGCAGATCCTCTTGAAGATTACTCACCGGTTAACAAACAGTTAAGAAGCAAAAAAGTTGGATTACAAGGACAGTTCTCTCAATGGAGGGATGTAGAAAGCTCAGTCCCCCAAGGATTGGTACTGGGAACTGCACTTTTAAAATTTGTTCATATATAACCTAGAGTGAGAGGTGAGCAGTGAGGTGGCCAAGCTTGCTGATGACATCAATAGTTCAGCGTAATAAGAAGAAAAAGGGATTGCAAGGAGGCCCACAAGGACCTCTCCAAACTGGGTGAATGGGTAGTACAGTTGGAAATGTAATCCATTGTTGTTGTTGTTGTTATGTGCCTTCAAGTCAATTACTGACGACCCTATGAATCAGCGACGTCCAAGAGCATCTGTCATTATCCACCCTGGTCAGATCTTGTAAGTTCAGGTCTGTGGCTTTCTTTATGGAATCAATCCATCTCTTGTTTGGCCTTCATCTTTTTCTACTCCCTTCTGTTTTTCCCAGCATTACTGTCTTTTCTAGTGAATCATGTCTTTCCATTTTGTGTCCAAAGCATGATAATCTCAGTTTCATCATTTTAGCTTCTAGTGACAGTTCTGGTTTAATTTGTTCTAACACCCAATTATTTGTCATTTTCGCAGTCTATGGTATGTGCAAAGTTCTCCTCCAACATCACATTTCAAATGAGTTTATTTTTCTCTTATCTGCTTTTTTCACTGTCCAACTTTCACATCCATACATAGAGATTGGGAATACCATGGTCTGAATGATCCCATTTATTTAAATCTTCTGTTGTTATTACTTTAGTCTTGACATTCAGCTGTAGTCTTGCTTTTGCGCTTTCCTCGTTAACTTTCATTAGCATTCGTTTCAATTTGTTCATTCCTGGTTTCTGCTAATATTTATTTATTTATGTAATTTTAAAGTTAAAGCTGGCTGAGCACGAGGTCTGTCATATCCAACTCCCCTCAGCCCAGCAAAAATGCAAGTTGGATTTCACCCTTAATTTTAAATTGATGCATTTTCAGAAGCCATTCAGGGAAATGTAGAAATCCCAACTTTTTTCAATAGCCTTTTCTAACCTCATTTTTCAGTATTCCTACCAACACGTTAAGTATATCTAACCATTTAAAAGCCAATTCAAAGAACTGAGAAAATGGTTTTCCTGGGTAAATTGCAGGAAATCCAAGCAGACTATGCCTGAAAGCTTGGCTCATCTGGTTATATGATTATATTCCACTTGTCCCGCTGTGGATGTATCTAAACCAAAACAGATGGCCGTATGTAGATTACTTCCTCTACAAGAAAATGAGGCAGATTTCCCTTCCAGGTATTAACTTTGAACACTGGATTAGACAAAGTGTCATAGTAATCAGGAGAATGATATTGTAATGAGTAAACAATTTGGGCCACAGGAAACAACTCTGCCAGCCAGTGCAGACATTAGTGAGCTAGACAGACCCAGGAGTCTAACTCAACATAAGGCAGGTTACCAGATTAAAAAAAAAATCCTCAAGAGATCTCCTTTTTCCTCCTTGATAGAGATATTTTAGTGCCTGTAATTCAGAGCTGTTCTGACATTTGAGGCTACACTCGCCCAGTTCAGAGTTGCTTCTTTCTCTTCTCCTGAGTCCCCTGTAGGGGTAATAATTCCAAAAATTGCAAAAAGTGTGGCTCCTGCAAATTCCTGCAAAGAATGATATAATTTCCAAGCTTTACATTCCATTATGTAAAACATTTCTGGCCACATTCACACCATACATTTAAAGTGCTGTTATTCCACTTTAAACACTCATGGGCCACGTTCACACCACACATTGATTCCATTATTATTCCATTTTAAACAGTCATGGCTTCCCCAAAAGAATCCTGGGAAGTGTAGTTTGTGAAGGGTGCTGAGAGTTGTTGGGAGACCTCTATCCTCCTCAGACAGTTACAATTCCTTGAGTGGTTTAACAGTCAATCCCTCTTTGCAGGGAACTCTGGAAACTGCAGGTCTGTGAGAGGAATTGGGGTCTCCTAACAACTCTCAGCACCCTTCACAAACTACATTTCCTAGGATTCTTTGGGGAAAGCAATGACTGTTTCAAGTGGAATAATAGTGGAATAAATGTACAGTGTGGATGCAACCATGGTTTTCCCCAAAGAATCCTGGAAAATGTAGTTTGTGAAGGGTGCTGAGAGTCATAAGGAGACCCCTATTCCCCTGACAGAGCTACAATTCCACGAGTGGTTTAACAGTCCCTCTTTCCAGAGGTCTCTGGGAACTGGAGCTCTGTGAGGGGAATAGGGCATCTCCTAAGAACTCTCAACAGCTTTAACAAATTACCCTTCCCAGGATTCTTTGGAGGAAGCCATGACTGTTTAAAGTGGAATGTTGTTATGTGCCTTCAAGTTAATTATGACTTATGGCGACCCTATGAATCAGCGACCTCCAACAGCATCTGTCATGAACCACCCTGTTCAGATCTTGTAAGTTCAGGTCTGTGGCTTCCTTTAGGGATTCAATCCATCTCTTGTTTGGCCTTCCTCTTTTTCTACTCCCTTCTGTTTTCCCCAGCATTATTGTCTTTTCTAGTGAATCATGTCTTCTCATTAAGTGTCCAAAGTATGATAACCTCAGTTTCATCATTTTAGCTTGTAGTGATAGTTCTGGCTTAATTTGTTCTAGCACCCAATTATTTGTCTTTTTTGCAGTCCATGGTATGCACAAAGCTCTTCTCCAACACCACATTTCAGATGAGTTTATTTTTCTCTTATCCACTTTTTTCACTATCCAACTTTCATATAATAGTGCTTTAAATGTATGGTGCGAATGCAGCTCTGGCAAAGCAGAAGCTTGAAACTGAGGTGCAGATTGTGTTAGCATTCCCTAGGAGGCAAGCTGCGGGGGGAGGCATCAATGTTTCTGTTCAGGTTCTGTTTGACTCTTTGAATGTCAGACAGTCCTGAAGAAGTGAAGCAAATTTTTAACTCACTATTTTTTTCTCCAAGGACCCGAGCCACTGCTGTTTAGAAAGATTAACAGTGTTTTGTGCATATTTACTCAGAAGTAAATACACTGAGTTCTATGAGTCTTAACCCCCACTCCCCGGTACAGGAATGCTAGAAATGGACCTGCCCCCAATAATTCATGACTAACAAAGATGCTCTTTCAAATGAGATGGAATCGTCATCTAATCAATATGTTATCTCACTTCACTTGATTTTTTTTAAAAGTTCACTGCTAATATTTCTAATTAAAAGAATTACTCATCTGCTGGACAAATTTATGCTAATCATACGCTTGCTTCAAGTAGCATTTCTTATGTTATAACAATAATAGTAATGTCAGTGCTCAAATTGAGAATTTGTTGGGGGGGTAAAAGATAATTGTAATTGGAGTGAAATTATTCTTTTCAATGAAGTCACTCATGATTAGATATCTTAACTTTATTGTTTCCTTCCCACCCCATCTTTCATACTTCCCCCCCTTTTGACTGAAGAGCAACAGTGTTGTATCATAGTAATGAGCAATCCCATCTGTCCCCATGGTGAGTAATTGTTTGTAATTAAAACAATGAAAATGTAAGTACAGTACGTGTATCCTGGCGCATTATAAACTTCCAAAGGTTAAGAGATTCTGCTTGAAGCAGGGGCCAAACGTCTGGATTTTCTCAGCTTCCTTATTTTACATTATCCAGAAATTATAGGCCAGGGATGAGGGACCCTTTTCAGCCAGAGGGCCATATTCCCTCCCAGGCAACCTTCTGAGGGCCACTCGCCAGTGGTGGGCAAAGCCAAAGGTGAAAGCAGACAGAGCAATGAATGTAAATGTAACCTCAGTACAATAGGCTAGTTTCTTCAAACATCCCTCTCTATTCTCCAGGCAGGTAGGCAGGCAAGAGGCCTTAGAAGAGATAATATCAAAGGACACATTTCAGCCCAGCATAAACATTCAGGGTGCAAAGCAGGGCCAGAGAGAGGTGCTCCCCCAGGAAAGTTCCTTCCATACAGAGGTCCGGAGGGCCGCCTTCAGTGCAGACTCAGTTCTTCTCCCTCTCTCATAATACTAGAACTCGTGGACATTCAAAGAAGCTGAAAGTTGGAAGATTCAGGACAGACAAAAGGAAGTACTTCTTTACTCAGCGCATAGTTAAACTATGGAATTTGCTCCCACAAGATGCAGTAATGGCCACCAGCTTGGACGGCTTTAAAAGAAGATTAGACAAATTCATGGAGGACAGGACTATCAATGGCTACTAGCTGTGATGGCTGTGCTCTGCCACCCTAGTCAGAGGCAGCATGCTTCTGAAAACCAGTTGCCGGAAGCCTCAGGAGGGGAGAGTGTTCTTGCACTCGGGTCCTGCTTGTGGGCTTCCCCCAGGCACCTGGTTGGCCACTGTGAGAACAGGATGCTGGCCTAGATGGGCCACTGGCCTGATCCAGCAGGCTCTTCTTATGTTCTTATGTTCTCATATAGTCATTTCTGTGCTCACTTTTCCCTAGCAGATGCATTTTTGTGAACACTGGTCGGTGAACTGCATCGTGAAATTTGAATAAGTGCCCATTTCGATGGATGGCTGCGTTTCAGTTCACATATTGTTGCAGAAAGTGTGAATTTGATGGATTCGGCTTGAAATGCAAACTGGACTGAGTTTCTCACCCATCCCTAGTCATAGGTTTCTTTCACCCCTTTTCCACCCTATTGTGTAGAAATTGCATCCCGCTGCTCTGTCCCTTTCTGTGCTCTTGTGCACACTTTTTCTTTTGGCAAAATATACACTTTTTGATGTATTCATCAGTAAAATATGTATTTTGCATACATCTTTTATGTAAAAAAAAAATCTCCCTCTATACCAGGCAGTATGCATTGAATCCCGAAAGCCAGTTTCTGGGAATCACAAATGGAGAGACTGCTGTTGTGCTCAGGTCCTATGGAAAATGGAACATCGGTGGGCAGCAAAACAGGTTTAAATATGTTCTTAAAGCGAATCTAAAAAACTGTAACATGAACATCGATAGCTGGGAAGTCTTGGCCCATGAACGTCCCAAATGGAGATCAGCTATTATCAAAGGTGCTGATGACTTTGAAGAAGCACGAATACAGGGCGAAAGGGACAAACGAGCTAAGCGGAAGGCACGTCAAGCAAATCCTCATCGTGATCATCTTCCATCTGGAAAGCTATGTCCTCACTGTGGGAGGCTGTGTGGGTCCAGAATTGGCCTCCACAGTCACTTACTGTTACCACTGTTAAAGACCTTAACCTGGAAGACAATCTTACTCGGCCACAAGTGATTGCCAATGAAACGAATGAATGAATGCTCAGGTCCTGCTTGTGGGCTTCCCATTGAGGCATCTGGTTGGCCACTGTGAGACCAGGAGGCTGGAGTAGATGGGTTCCCTTTGGCCTGATCCAGCAGGGCTTTCCTTCTCCTCTTAAATGGAGTAGCAGCAACCCTCCCCACCCCTTGGGCTCTTCCTCTGGGTGGTCCCAGAGGGAGAGAATGAGCTGGTAGATAGCAGTGCCTTAGAGAGGAGAAGGGGAGCTACAGAAGTGCATCACCAACAGCCTGTTGACCATTGAACCGCACTGTCACTGAGTCTGTTTTCCATCAAGTCTGAAAAAACTGTAACTAGGGGGAGTTATGTCTTTGCCCAGTCTGGGAACGGACTGCCAAGGCCGTTGCTATAGTAACCATCGCGATAGACTGGGAAAAGTTCTAGCAGCTAACTGGGAGGCTGGTCTTCTGTGTATTGCCTCTGAACGGAGAGGTTGTCTTCTGTGTTTACCTTTGGAGAGAGATGTACCAGAAGGGGGGTGACTGAAGAAACTCAACATGTATTTACTCTTAAGCCTTTGGCCATAATGTCTTAATAAAGACTCTTAACATGCTCTAATGCTCTGAAGAAGTTAAGTTGCTCAACTTAACTCCAACGTAATGTATGCTGTTTCACGCAACAACGCACACAAGTCAACACAGCCTCCCAAAATCTGGAGCCGGCACTGCCACTATCCACTGTCTCCACATTATGCACCATCTCAGAACACAGGTAGCTGCCTTATACTGAGTCAGTATGAGCTCAATGTTGTCGACACTGGCTGGCAGCAGCTCCCCAGATTTTCAGGCAGGGGACATTCCCAGCCCTACCTAGAGATGCTGGAGATTGAACCTGGGACCTTTGGCATTCAATTGTTTTTAAAAATGTGTTTTAAATCTGTATATTTGTTTTTAATGTTTTTAATTGTTGTAAACTGCCCAGAGAGCATCAGCTATGGGGCAGTATACAAATGCACTAAATAAATAAATAATTAAAGCAGATGCTCTGCCGCTGATTTATGCCCCCCCCCCCGGCTCTCTCCTGTCACCCCTTCAGCCATCCTTTTTCTAAGCTAAAGGGCTCCAGCGCTTTGGTCTTTTTCCATTAAAGTGGTGATCCTCCATTGAGAAAGAAAGTTCAGTTGTCTCCCTCTCATTATGGCAAATGTGTCATTATTATCCCCCTACATCTGGACAAAGCACCAAAATCATTGCTTGTTAAGCCCTGCCAGAGAGGGCCAGCAATGCCTTAAACTGCTTAATATGACACCCACCAAACTACTCTGGCGCTCTTGTCTTTCCTGTTATTTCACTGCTTAAGTGACTCAATGAACATGTGCTTTTCTGCTTCTCCGCTTAGAACATAAGCCTGGAGGCAGTACAAAGGCTATAAGGAGCCTGCGAGCTATAAACAACTCTAGCAGCACAGTAAACCGTAAACGACAAAGACGTAAAGACGGCTGAGTTTATTTTGCGGCGGTGGAGGAAAAGACGGCATTGTGTAGGGTGACTTCCTTGCTTAATTTCTGCATGCAAGTGGAAGCAGCTAGAAATGGTCCATTTCAGATTCCGGCCAGCTCGCTGAGAAGATGTGCAAGGTTCAATCTGGCTGAAAGCTGGGCTCCACAGTAATATACTGTGAGGCTGTGCTAACTCATAGAATCACAGAACAGTAGTGTTGGAAGGGGCCTATAAGCCCATTGAGTCCAACCGCCCGCTCAGTGCAGAAATCCAACTGAAAGCATTCCCAACAGGTGGCTGTCCAGCTGCCTCTTGAAGGCCTCCAGGTTAACTGTAGGTAATCAGTAGTAGTCTTGTGCTTACTTTGTCCAAGATGGTATTGACTCACTAGCATTGTTGACTAGGGATGTCAGAGAAATTCAGTTTGGTTTGCATTGGTCTGTGAACCTAATAGGGTTCACATTTCCCAAAATAGCATGCAAACCAAAATGCAGCTATCCTGCATATCCTTCACAATTCGTACTTCTCCAAATTATTATTATTATTTATTTATTTAATTAATTAATTACATTTTTAAACCGCCCTATAGCAACAAGCTATTGTTGTTGCTGCTGTTGTTATTACAAGATTTGCTAGTCGCTTGTCACCTGAAGGTCTCCAATTGACTTACAAAAATAAACAAAACTAAATGCCATACCATAAAAACAAAACAATAAAACAGCCACAGCCCCCATACATTTTGTAAACAGCAGCAGCCCCCATGCACACAACCCCCATAAATTTTGCCATACAGTTCTCCAACTTGTAGCAATTCTATTGGTATGCCATCTATTCCTGGTGATTTGTTTCTTCCAAGTATTTTAAGAGCAGCTTTTACCTCACATTCTAAAATTTCTGGTTCTTCATCATATGGTTCCTCCGTGAATGAATCTGTCATCCTGGCATCTCTTTTATAGAGTTCTTCAGTGTATTGCTTCCATTTTCCTTTTATTTCATCTCGGTCGGTCAGTGTGTTCCCTGTGGATTATTCAACATCCCTACTCTTGGTTTAAATTTCCCTTTCATTTCTCTAATCTTTTGGAACAGGGCTCTTGTTCTACCCTTTTTGTTGTCCTCTTCTATTTCTATACAGTAACTATTGTAATAGTTCTCTTTGTCCAAACGTACTAGTCACTGTATTGTTGCATTTAGGGTTCTGACTGTGTTTCTGTCTCCTTTTGCTTTTGCTTTCCTTCTCTCTTTAACCATTTTAAGAGTTTCTTCAGTCATCCGTTGGGGTCTTTCTTTCTTTTGAGCTAGAGGTATTGTCTTTTTGCATTCTTGTCTGATAACGTCTCTAACTTCATTCCGTAGTTCTTCTGGTTCTCTGTCAACTAAGTTTAAAGCCTCAAACCTGTTCCTTATTTGATCTTTATACTCTTCTGGGATGTTATTTAAGTTGTATTTTGGCATTATGATTGCTTTGTTGGCCTTCTTTAGCTTTACTCTGATTTTCGATACGACCAGTTCATGATCTGTACCGCAGTCTGCTCCTGGTCTTGTTTTTGCAGAAAGTATGGAACTTCTCCATCTTCTGCTACCAATTATATAATCAATTTGATTCCTATATTGACCATTTGGTGATGCCCACGTGTATAGTAGTCTTTTCGGTTGCTCAAAAAATGTGTTTGCAAGAAACAAATTATTGGCTTCACAGAATTCAATAAGTCTTTCTCCTGCTTTATTTCTATCTCGTAAGCCCCATTTTCCCACAATTCCTAGTTCTTCTCTGTTCCCTACTTTTGCATTCCAGTCCCCCATGATTATCAGCACATCTTGTTTTGGTGTGTGATCAATTTCTTCCTGTACTTCTGCGTAAAATCTCTCCAGTTCCTCTTCTTCTGCATTTGCAATTGGAGCATAGACTTGGATGATGGTTATGTTAATAGGTTTCCTATTTAATCTCATTGATTTCACTCTCTCAGACCTTGCGTTGTAGCTCCTAATTGCTTTTACTACATCACTTCTCACTGTTAAAGCAACCTCATTTCTTCTTAATTTCTCATTTCCTGCATAAAATATTTTGTAGTTGCGTGATTGAAAATGTCCCATTCCTGTCCGTTTTAATTCACTCACGCCAAGTATTGCAATGTTGATACGTTCCATTTCTTGCTTGACAATTTCTAACTTTCCCTGGTTTATGCTTCTCACATTCCATGTTCCTATTGTGTGGGTCGTATAACTCTGGACTCTCCTTTCTCATCTGTACACATCGACATCTGGGCATCCTTTTGGCTTTGACCCAGCTGCAGGGCAGGCCCCAGGCATGCCGGGCCCCTTGGGCACCAGCCTGCCCTGGGCCCTGGTGCGTGTGCATATGTACGCACACACGCCCCACCTACCTACCTACCAGGTGGGCAGAGGAGCGGGAGGTTGGGCTGGTGAGCGAGCGAGCAGGATGGCAGGTGGGCGAGTGAACGGGAGGGTGGGATTGTGGGTGGGCAGGCAAGTGAGCGAGTGTGGGGGTGGGATGGTGGGCAAGCAAGCGAACAAGCAAGCAAGTGTTGGGGCGGGACGGCGAGCGAGCGAGCGAGTGTGGAGAGCAGAATGGCAAGTGAGTGAGCGAGTGGGGGTGGGAAGGCGGGCGAACGAGTGAGCGGGGGGAGGGGGTGAGTGAGTGAGCAGGCGGGGGGAGGGTGACCAGGTGAGGGGAGGGTGAGTGGGCAGGGGGGAGGGCAAGTGAGGGAGCTGGTGGGGGCAGAGGGTGAACAAGGGAGAGAGCGGGCAGGCCAGTGAGCGGGCGGGCAGCGCCGTCTTTGTGATCCATAGCAGGGAGCCTGCTGTGGAAAGGGAGTGCTACTCCCCCATCATAACGAGGGGCCCTTCAGGGGCCCCTGTGGGCCACGGGGCCCTCAGCGAAGGCCACACATTGCTGCCCTTGGGAGTCAGCCCTGCCCAGCTGCATCATTAGTCACAGTGCTACTTGTACTTGTCCTTTGTTCTTCCCCAGTAGCTCATTGAGTGCCTTCTGACCTGGGGGGTCTCATCTTCCAGCACTATCTCGTGTTGCATTTTGGATACACTGTTCACAGGGTTTTCATGGTAAGAGGTAGTCAGAGGTGGTTTACCATTGCTTTCCTCTCAGCTTTGACCATTCCGTCTTGGGTGCCCCTGCTAGGAGTCTGGCCTCTCGGTCTAGACTCCTGACGACATTGCTCTCAGCTTCTTCAAGACTCTCAAACCCCCTCACCACATTAAGGTGTGCATCCTAGAGGGGGTAGGCTGCCATAACTTACCCCTATTCTAAACTCTGTCTAGGAGCCTCTGGGAGGGGCTAGTGCTGGCTGAGCCAGAAGGTGAGGGTGGGATCATGTGTTGAGGATTGGGGTAGCAGCCTTGTTGCCATAGGGGGAGAGAAACTGGGGCACCCCTTAGAGCTTGCTTCACCACCACCCCGAGGAATTTTTTTGGGGGGGATTTTAAACAAGAGATGGGTTGATTCCATAAAGGAAGCCACAGGACTGAACTTACAAGATTTGAACAGGGTGGTTCATGACAGATGCTATTGGAGGTCGCTGAATCATAGGGTCGCCATAAGGTGAAAGCAACTTGAAGGCACATAACAACAAAATTTGTGACATGACAAATGATAACCTTCATTTAAATAATGATATATTGTTTTAAAACAGGAGCAATTTAAGAACAGGATCCTCTGAAAAATTCAGTAAATATAGCAGGGCGAGTGGAGTGGAAGAGCCCCCAAAAGTCTGCTCACTGAAGACTTTCCCTGAGGGTTTTTCATGACCACAGACATTGTACAATTACTTAAGTGATCCTGAAAGAAACAGCCTGTATAGTAAAATGACCCTTGAAGACTTAAATATTAGAATTTTGTGTTATGGGCTAGAGTTAGCTGCCACCCTTTGGACTTTCCTTTGCTCTGCTTTTCAGTTTCAGTCATGTTCTTTACCCAGCCAGCTATAAAGAAGCATGGTTGTTTGCCTGTAGCAAAAAGTAAGAGTTTGTTTATTCTTTGGTTATTAAAACTGCCATCCTGGGCTACTGCTGGGCAGAAGAGCGGGATATAAATCAAATATGCCGATATGTTTCCGGGCCCGATTCAAGGTGCTGGTTTTAACTTATAAAGCCTTACACGGCTTGGGACCACAATACCTGATGGAACGCCTCTCCCGATATGAACCTACCCGTACGCTCCGCTCAACATCAAAGGCCCTCCTCCAGGTGCCTACTCAGAGAGAAGCCCGGAGGGTGACAACGAGAAAGAGGGCCTTTTCAGTGGTGGCCCCCGAACTATGGAATGCCCTTCCTGATGAGGTTCACCTCGCGCCAACATTACTATCTTTTCAGCGTCAGGTAAAAACCTTCCTCTTCTCCCAGGCATTTTAAACATTTTAAACATGTTAAACATGTTAAACATTTAAACATCTAAATTATTTAATATGTTGACATTTTAATTATCTTAACGCTTTAACATCCTTACTAATTTTACATCTTAACATCTTAATATTTTAGTATTGAGTTTTGCAGTTAGTTATGTGTTTAATTATGTTTATATTTTTTGTTTTAATTAATTCATTTTAACTTGTGTATATGTGGCTTTTTACTTGTATTTCAGATGTTTATTTGTTGTGAACCGCCCAGAGAGCTTCGGCTATGGGGCGGTATAGAAATTTAATAAATAAATAAATAAATAAATAAATAAATAAATAAATAAATAAATAAATAAAAATGAGTAGAGCAGGATTGGGTGCTTACTGCTAAAGGGTAAAGTAAAGAGATAGCTTAAAGTGATCTAAAAAATGGCTCCCCTAAGTAACCCTTTATGTTTTTAAAGCACTCACTAGACTCACAGTCAGAGCGGCTATATTTCCTTCTTTTTCTTGAGTACTTGATGGCAAAGGATGAAAACAGCCCTAGAGGAATAGAAATATTGCTGCGTACACTAAAGTTAGTTAGATGGCTGGCTAGACTCTTAGGCTGTAACTCAGGCCTAATTTCTGATTTTCCCAATATATGCAGCTCAGCATGAGGTCTTTTCAGGGTTTCTACACAAAAAAATCAATCCAGCAACCAGTAAAAAAAAATCCAATTGCTTTCCATAATTAGTTTCCAATTACCGAGTTAGTCTTTTATGTAGCAGCCAGTTAAAAAGTTTCCACTTGATTGTCCGACAGGAAGGAAAATCTAAAGGCCAGGAACAAGACTAGGAGGGACTTGAGGAGTTAACGAACACACCCCAAACGATGTATTCTTTTTCTGCCCTTCCCTAAACTTGTAGTATGGACAAGTTTGTTTTGGGGTGGAATTTAAAACTTGAGATAACTGCAGCATCAAAGCCAAGCTCAGGAGCTCATTGTCTTTACCAAAGAAGTTCAGTTCATGAAGAATGAGACCACAGGGACAGACCACAGGTGAAAGAGGACTGTAGCTATAGGCAAAGTCAAGCTTTTGAGTCTGATATTCCTGAGGATTTCTCAAAAAGCAGTAAGACAATTCAACAGTTTAAACATCATTCATACCTGAGGAACAGCGAGGGCCATAATTTCTGACAAGAATGGTTCCAAAAATATGAATGGTTAGAGTATTCTCCATCAGCTGATGCAGCTTTCTGCTATGCTTGTCAAAATTTCCAATCAAATATGTCAAAGAAGATATCTTAGCAGTTTCAAGGACTGGAAGAAAGCAGTTGAAAAATTAAGATGGTTTCGCAAACATGCTGCATTTATGGTCAATATTTCGGCAATGTCTGTGTGCATGAAAAAAAAAGAGGACTCTCAGCTGCAACCTCTGTGTCCATTACACACAGTGTCTGTAGTGTCTACTACAGTTCTTGAAGGCAAAAGATATTATTTAAAATAATTGTTGATGTAGCCCTTACTTCCTCTCCACCAACACGGGGGAGGATTGGCTGGCACTATGCACCTCCCCCCCTCCTCAAATGTTTCATTCGCTTTTGAGGACATGGGTTGTTTGTTAAATTCCAAAACTGGCACCTAGAAATGTGGCTTCCCCACCTAACAAGGAGGGCCTAGGACACGTGACCAAGCTGAACAAGATTTGGAATAGGTGTAAGACTCTCCTTGCTCCACCCTGCCCCTGCCACACACCCCACAACACCCCTTTGGGAGACTTAGCCCAGAGTATATTCCACCTCCCGAACCCTGTCTGAGACAGCATAGCCCTGGCTGACCTAGGCTGAAGGACTCCCCCTGGCCCCAGATCCACCTATCCCAAACTCCACTCATCCTGGGGGATATTGGGTTTGGGTTGCCCTGTACGTGACTGTTTTGGAAACGTTTAGATGTTTTAACTATTTATATGTATTTCATTTTTAATTGTTTTATTTTTATTGCTACTGTTTTGCTACTTTTCTGCTTGCCATTGCTTTTGGGAGGAAGGGTGGGGCAGGAATTTAACAATGACAACTGCTTCTCACCTGTCTGATTTCTACCTGACTAACTGATGCCACCAGTCTGTCTTCCACCAGGTACTTGCCTGTCCTTGGGCCTAAATAACTACGCCTAAATAAATGTATTCTGCTAGCTCTCTGATGTGAATTCTTTTAACTACCTTGGAATCCAATCCATAAATATTTCCTGGTCCCCCCCCCATCTCCGCACAGCACAATCTGAATTATGCACATATTGAGGACCTGTCTTCAAAACTAGGGTGACATGGTTGTGTGTGTGTGTGTGTTTTTAAAAAAGCCCTCTCTGCTGTACTTTGCTGACTTCCCGTCATATTTTCTGGGGCTTTCATGTCACGCTTGCTGACCAGACGATTTATTAGCAGCCGCCTGGGAAACGCTGAAATGAATGATGAACAGCTCTGCATGTTGATGTGGCATTTTCTTCCCCTCTCCTCCGGTTGTGATAGACTTCCAAATAATAGTAGCAGGAGCAAACTTTATCTGCTTGCAAGCGAGTGACAGGAATGTTGGTTCAAAAAGCATCATTTCCCCACACCTTTCACTTGCCTCAATCTATCTCTGTGTAGAGTCAATTTGACGGTTCCGGTGAGTGACCAGAACAGACTAGGCTTCCCACACCTTGAATGTTAGAGCTTCTAATTTTGAAGACAGCAATTCAGTACCAAATGTCAGCAGCCAAACCTTCCCTTCCAAATTCATATATGAATTTCAAAGTTGGGTACGTCAAATCCGTGTATGGCTGCTGCCCATGGGTGTTTTGAAACATGTCCCCAAAGACTGTTTAGCTATTTGACCTTCAGAAATTCAGTGTTCTGGGCAAAGGCTGTAGCCCAGCTGTAGAGCATCTGCCTTGCATGCGGAAGGTCTGAGGTTCAATCTCTCGTAATCTCCGGGTAAGGCTGGGAGAGACTCCTGCCTGAAACCCTGGAGAGCTGCTGCCAGTCAGTGTAGACATAAGAACATAAGAAGAGCCTGCTGGATCAGGCCAGTGGCCCATCTAGTCCAGCATCCTGTTCTCACAGTGGCCAACCAGGTGCCTGGGGGAAGCCCGCAAGCAGGACCCGAGTGCAAGAACACTCTCCCCTCCTGAGGCTTCCAGCAACTGGTTTTCAGAAGCATGCTGCCTCTGACTAGGGTGGCAGAGCACAGCCATCACGGCTAGTAGCCATTGATAGCCCTGTCCTCCATGAATTAGTCTAATCTTCTTTTAAAGCCATCCAAGCTGGTGGCCATTACTGCATCTTGTGGGAGCAAATTCTATAGTTTAACTATGCGCTGAGTAAAGAAGTGCTTCCTTTTGTCTGTCCTGAATCTTCCAACATTCAGCTTCTTTGAATGTCCACAAGTTCTAGTATTATGAGAGAGGGAGAAAAAACTTTTCTCTATCCACTTTCTCAATGCCATGCATAATTTTATACACTTCTATCATGTCACTGAAGGCCTTCAAGAGGCAGCTGGACAGCCATCTGTTGGGAATGCTTTGATTTGGATTCCTGCATTGAGCAGGGGGTTGGACTTGATGGCCTTATAGACCCCTTCCAACTCTACTATTCTATGATTCTATGATAAGTCTTTTCCCCCCTATTGCCTATTGAAGACCTTCTTATGTCAACAAGCCTTTTAAATGGAGATCTTTATTGGATTTGAAACTGTTGTTACATAGGAAAGTGTTTTTACTTCTTCAATGCAAGTTACAGCTTCCTGCCCAGAGGACTCCAGAGTGAGAGGAAGAAGCCTCAAAGTGCTATCATGAAGCCAGTTCAGAGTGAGGGCAGGAGAAGGTAGTAATGGCTCACTCTGGCATCCTCTGGGTAGGAATTGCAATCTACATTGGATAAAAAACGCAACCACCCACCTGTACTAGAGAGTATGGTCATTGCTACCAACTCCAGAACCACTCCAAAAATGTGTGGCTGTAAGGGAAAACAAAGTAAGGGTTGTGTGATTTTGTGGCATCTTTCTCCAACCCCAAGTTCAAACTCAGGAGGTCTGACAAATTATTTATGGTTCCTGTTCAACTCAGCTATTTTTGTCCCCATTGCAGAACTTCCATCCTCCCTCAGATTCAGCACCAATCTCATTGTGCTTCACGAGATTTTTGCCACAGGCTCCGGCTGTCAGTAACCGTAGTGAGGAAAGGGAAGAAATGAGCCTGTTGTCAATCTCCACAAGAGATGCAACACCGCAAGCAAATTAACCGTGCTGGGCCATGATTTATGTTCTGAAGCAAGTGTCCACCTACACCAGTGTGGGCAGCAATGTCCTTGGGAAACGGTGCTTTGTGTACTTGTGCATCATTCCTAAATTACATGCTAAGTATGTGAATAGTACAAAAGCTTGCAATCAGCTTGCAGTCCATCTACTTGCAGCTGTCACTCTGCCAACCATATTTTACTCCTGTTGGAAAACCATGTTTCACTCCACTGCAGGGCCAGTTAAGCTACTGACCAGATAGACAGGGATGTGGAAATGTAGGTTGTGCCAACGAAAGGAGCTTGCTCATAGAATCAAACAGCGGGGGCTCTTGGTGGTCATCTAATCTAACCCCTGCTTGATGCTTGTAATCCAGAGCACAAACATCACTGTGTTGGAGCCTGGTGGCTCCAATGTCAGCAGGGCAGTGAACCCACTCCGGCTTTTAGTCCTGCCCCACTGACATCAGAGCCTCTCCTACATCCCTGATAAATGGTTGGGCCAGCCTCTGCATGAAAATCTCCATTCAGGGAGATTCCTCCCAGCCTTCTAGGTAATTAACTTCATTATTAAACTGCTTTTACTGTTAAGATTTCCCACATAATGTGAAACCAAAATCTGCCCTTCTGATACCTAAATCTGTTTGATCTTATCCTATCTTCCAGATAGGGATGGCAGAGCAATTCAGTTTGGCTCACATTTTAATGCAAACTGACCTAATTCCCACTTCCCAGAACATTGCACAAACGGAAACATATATATCCTTGGAAATTCGCACTTCTCTGAATTTTGTGATGCACCTCTCTGACCAAAAACTGTGCACGTAAATGCTCATGTTAGGGGAAAGTGTGCTTAACAATGCATTTCTTAATGAAAACAACATAAAAAAGTATAGGGAACTTGCTTGCAAAAATGTGTGTCTTGGGCACAATGACATACAAGAATGTGTATATTAGAAGTGCACAGGGAAATGCTGGTAATTTTTTGGGTGAGGTCTTGCAAAAAGGTTTTGCAAGCCAATACAGAAATACGGTGAGCTGAACTTAAGACAGGAACTTGAGAAACTGAGAAAAATAGAAAGTGACAAAATTCATCCTTCACTCCCTCTGGCACAGCCAAAAACATGTATTTGTCTTCTTCCGTGTGAGAGCCAGGGTATCTGAAGCATGCTATCATCCCACCCCCTTAGTTTCCTCTTTTCTGTCTAAATGCCCCCAGTTCTTTCAACCTTTCTATTTCTTTCAACCTTTCCATACACTCAACCATTTTCATTGCCCATCCTTCAGCCCATTTCAATTTGACTGCATCCTTCTTAAAACGCATCGCTAAAACTGGGCAAATATTCAAGATGAATTCTGCAAAGTGCAGAATAAAGTGGCATTGTTTCTTCCTATGACTTGGAAACAATGGTTTCATTAATGCAACCTAATATTGCACTTGCTTTTTTTGGCAACTGCACCACACTGCTGGTCTCTGTGGTCGCCACAGTGTTATAGTACTCACTTTGAAGAGCAGAAAGAAGTACTTGGGGAGGGGGGTAATGGGTTGCCTGAGAATAACTCACTTTCTCTAGTGGGTGGGGAGGAATCCCATGCTGCAACATTTGGTTATAGGGCTCTCTTGTTCCATCTCTTACTGGGATCAGGTCAGACAGATTCCCCCTGGGAAGGAGGACGAGAGGTACAAGAGATAAGAATATCTGGGGCAATTCACAAGGTATGAGGCAGCAGAGCAGCCTCAAAAACAAATGAGTCTATCAGCTGGATGACTCATCCATTCCCAGATCTGAGTATGCAGCAACCTGTGGAGGAGGTGAATTATCTGTGGTAGAGAGGTCTCAGAAGAAGGTAAGAACAGCCCAGCCGAATCAGGTCAAGGTGCAATTAGTTCTGCATCCTGTTCTCAAAGTGGTCAACCAGTTGCCGATGGGAAGACGGAAAGCAGACGCTGAGTACAAGAGCGCTCTCCCCACTCTTGATCCACAGTAACTTGCAGTCAGAATCAGAACATGGCCGTTGTGACTTCTACTCAGAAGTGCCTACCAGCAGTCAGATGTGCACTGTCAGAGCCCCTACTCTGGGTCTGGTCTCGTAATGGATCTCTCACACTGGCCCCAGCACAGGTCTCTCGCGATCCCACTACTAGGCATCACCACCTGACACTCTGTAACGCAATACTGCCCTGAGACTGTGCCTTAGTCTCCTCCACAGATTGCTATGTATGTCTGGGTGCACTTACAGGCCACAACCCTCTGTATCTTTCTGCCTTTAAAGATGACCTTCTTCCTAGGTACGTAAAGTCATTAGATATGATGATGATGATGAGAGAGAATGATCCAGCTTTTGACTCAGTATGATTTATTTATTAATTACATTTATACCCCACCTTTCTTTTCATGAAACCCAAGGCGGCTTACAGATGGTTTCCACGTGGTCTCCCATCCAGGCACTGACCAGACCCGACCCTGCTTAGCTTCAGCAGGGAGCTGGCCTTAGGTGCCTTCAGACCATAGCCTGGGACATGATGAAACAACAACTAACAATACTGCATGTTTAAGAAATGGAAATGAGGAGTGTGGGTTACATAATTACACCAAAGATGACAAGATTGCTGTGTTCAGGGAACATGGAAAAATGCCTAGAAGTGATATTTAGGTATTTTAATGTGATTTAAAGCTTGCTTAACATCATGCCAAAACATCTGCGATAACAAGCAAAGAAAATTTAAAGTTTTTCATTTTGCTTTGCTGGATAGTTTCAGAATATGTTGCACTGGGGGAACCGTTTCATGTGCAGGTAACTTACTGCAGTTATGGATGTTTTTGGATGTTGGAGGGAGAGAGCAGACAAAGGGCAGCCAGGAAGTGTGTGTGTGGGAATAACAATTTATAGTTCTGTCATCCAGATGGATGTTTCTATTTGCCTTCATGAACTGTAGCTCCAAAATTGAAAGAACGGAGTGCTCACAGGAACATATGGTAGTGTTCAGTTTAAAATGGTAAGTAGCTATCATGCTGGATCACCTTCTGCCTCTAACTCAAGTGTATGTGTCATAGCTAGTAACCACCAGTCATAAAAAGTCATCAATAACTATTTAAACAAGGCTCTTCTACCAAAGAAACATCTTCAGCTATTTTCTTAAAAACCTAGAAAGGACCAAGGCTTTCCCCTTTGAGGGCCATAACAATATGGCTGACTGGATCAGGTGAAAGTGAATAGCTGAGCCTTGAATATTAAGAACCTAAGAACCTAAGAAGAGACTGTAGATGAGGCCACAGGCCTATTTGGTCCAGCATCCTGGTCTCACAGTGGCCAACCAGATGCCTCTTCTAGGAAGCTCACAAGCAGGACCTGAGTGCAAAGCATTCTCTTCCCCTCCTGAGGTTTTTTACATCAAGAGGGCAAGCCAACCCTTGATGTCTCATTGAGGTGCTGGATCAGAACATAAGAAGAGCCTGCTGGATCAGGCCAACGGACCATCTAGTCCAGCATCCTCTTCTCACAGTGGCCACCAGATGCCCCCATGGGAAACCCGCAAGCAGGACCTGAGCGCAAGAACACTCTCCCCTCTTGCAGTTTCCAGCAACTGGCATTTGGAAGCATGCTGCCTCTGACTATGGAGGCAGAGCCGAGCCACTGTGACTAGTAGCCATTGATAGCTGTATCCTCCATGAATCTGTCTAATCCTCTTTTAAAGCCATCTAATTTGGTGGCCATCACTGCCTTTTGTGGCCAGGAATTCCATAGTTTAACAATGCACTGTATGAAGAGCTACTTCCTTTTGTCTGTCCTAAATCTTCTCACGTTCAGCTTCATGGGATGTCCACGAGTTCTATTGTTATGAGAGAGGGAGAAAAGCTTCTCTCTATTCACTTTCTCCGTGCCATGCGTGATTTTACCCACTTTTCATTAAGCTGTTTTTCCTCTTACTTTGCTAGTGAAGATCAGAAGAGGGGAGCCGGTGGCTGTGTTAGGCTAAGAGGCTGCCTTGTGTAAAGGTCTTACCGGGAGGAGGTTACGCAAGTGGCTTTTTAATTTTTTAAAAAAACCAAATAGCTAAAATGTTCAAGCAGCCAGAAGTACAACTGGAGGAGCTTTGGGGTCAGAGGCAGATTGTCCCTAGGAGCTGGGACAGGTTGTGAGTGAATTTGGCTAGAGTGGAGGTTTGGGATATTTGACCTGGGGAATTCTTAAATAAGCATTAAAGCAGGCTGGGGTAGAAGCTGTTAGGAGCTGTGCCCCCCTCGGCACCTTACATTTAAAGCAATATCATATCACTTTAAACCATCATGGCTTCCCCCAAAGAATCCTGGGAGCTGTAGTTTGCTAAGGGTGCTGAGGGTTGTTAGGAGACACCTTATTCCCCTGACAGAGCTACAGTTCTCAGAGTTTCCCAGAAAGTGGGATTGATTGTTAAATCACTCTGACAATTGTAGCTCTGTGCCCAGTAATGTAATGGCAAATTCAGAAGTAGTAATGGCAAATTCTCACCTATCCTAGGAGCCAATCAGCATGAAAGGGGAGGTGTCTGTTAGCTACTGAGAAGAGTATTCTCAGTGATTGAATCACCTCCTTTCATTCTAATTGGCTCCAGTCAGCATGAAAGGACAAGGAGGCATTTTGTTAGCCAAGTGAGAAGACTCTTCTCAGTGGCTTACATGATCTCTTTTCATCCTATTTGGCTTGTACATAGGAACCCTGCAAAAAAGGAAGGGGTCTATGGCACCCCCGACCCTGGACAGCTACATCCCTGTCTGTGAGGGGAATAGAAGTTTCTTAACTCTCAGCACCCTTGACATACAGTTCCCAGGTTGCTTTGGGAGAAGCCCTGACTGTTTAAAGTGCTTTAAATATATAGTGTAGATGGGGCAAGTGGCTCTTGAGTCCTTAGAAACTGTCCTCAAGCACTTCTGAGTCTCCAAAGTAAAGAACAGTATTTCCTTAATGTATAAAATATCCCTTTAATAAACCATCTCAGTTCATAGTTCACTTTGTAACCAGGGCTGGTGTCCTTTTCATGCCTAAACCTACTAAGGTTTGAAAAGCATTCTAAGGGAATGGGTGGCACATTGAGGCAAAGGGTCACACTGAGGAAGTCTGATTTATAGTGGCAGGGAGGTCCATTGACCCTGGAATATAAAAAAGTAAAGAAGCACAAATATCTACATGTGTATTTATAAAAAGTGACATCCTGTTCTCAACAGTGGTCAGTGAGCTGCATTTGCAAGCTCAAAAGTGAATGCAAAGGTCTTAGTGGTCATCCTTGTTAGTTTCAGTCTTTATGTATGTTTGCAGAATGGTCACTTAGCATTTTTTGTGTGACAGCTCCCTCCCCAAGAATGCCTCTTGGAACGGAGCATTTTAGAGGAAAAGAAATCAATCATCATCCAGTCAGAGCTACGAGGGAGTTCTAATAAGTTCTCTGTCCCCCCAAAATGCTCCCCCCCAATGCTGTGGTTTGTGAAATGAGCTGCAAAGTCTGAGGTTGTGGGGAAATTTCAGGCCAGCCCTAGAATACCCACACTGTGTTCGCTGTCAGTTCCTGAATAAAGCTGTGGACGTGGCTCCCTGAAGATTCAGTGGCTTTTCTCTGTATTCCCAGGTCTGTGCACAAAGGCTGTCATTTCTGTTGTACTCCAAGTCAACTGAGAACATGACACTTCCCACCGAGGTGTGAATTGCGGTGCTTA
The DNA here is from genome assembly GCF_030035675.1 of Rhineura floridana. Classification (NCBI taxonomy): domain Eukaryota; kingdom Metazoa; phylum Chordata; class Lepidosauria; order Squamata; family Rhineuridae; genus Rhineura; species Rhineura floridana. The sequence goes on along the minus strand of NC_084480.1, from coordinate 318,067,400 downwards.
TAAATTTCAGAGGAAAGTTTAACTGTTGTTTGCTGTCAACCTTGCCCCAGACTCTCCTCTGCTGTCAGTTTGTTCCCAGCTGTGGCATTTCATTCCCTGTGGGGTTGAGAGTACAATTACGGGAATAGCATGTCTAAAAGAAAAAAAGTTCTGGGACTCCGAAAGCATGGTTAATGGCAGGTCTTGCATCCAAGGTGTATTTTCCCCACCAGTGTGTGTTCGCTCTTGAACTAGCTAGAAATGAAAAGAGCATTAGGGAATGATGGAAAGTGACATCTCAGGAAGTAGGGATGGAAAGATCTGTCAGTTTCAGTTCTCTCAGTGTCTCATTTTTCCAGTGTTAAATTCAGTTCTCCAAATTTCTGCAGCGATCAGCGGATTTTTTTTTAAAAAAATATCCTCATGAAAATTCTCCACCATTTTGGTGTGAATTTCTCCAAACAAACACATTTGTGTAGGCAGGTTTGACAAAGGTGCACATTTTTGCAAGCCATTTCTCCTCGTTTCATGCCTTTTGGCATGTTATTTTCACTCACGTAGTCATTTTTATGTACACTTTCCCCTAATATATGCATTTAAATGTTGTTTAGTTGGCAAACTGCACCCCAAAATTCTAATAAATGAGAACTTTGAAGGATGTCTGTGTTTCAGTTCTCATATTGTCTCGGAAATTGCAAATTTGATAAATTCTGCTTGAAATGCGTACTGAATGGAAATTCTCACCCATCCCTATCAGGAAGTGTTCTCTCAAAGGACAGGGCCGAGGATGGAACATGAAGCATTTGCACACATGAGGACAATGTCCAGGCAGACAAGCCTGAGGTGCTCTGGTCACATCAGGGTAAACCAGTTTACTGTCTGGGTGGACAGAGCCACTGTGGAGCTGGAGAATGTAGAAGTCTGAAGGTTATCATGCACATGAGAGTCAGGTCCTTATGCAAAATGCGTGACTTATGCTGAGGGATTTCAGTTTGTCTCAGGTTCTCATTTTTCCCAATCTTAAATTCAATTGTCTACATTTCCATAATAGTTTGCATTTTAAAATAATGTAAATTTGCCAGCATTTCAGTACTTATTTCTCAGAACATAGGAGGAGCCCTGCTGGATCAGGCCAATGGCCCATTTAGTCCAGCATCCAGTTCTCACAGTGGCCAACCCAATGTCCATGAGAAGCCCAGAAGCAGGACCTGAGCACAAAAGTACTCTCCTCTCCTGCAGTTTTGCAGCAACTGGTGATCAGATGCATGCTGTCTCTGACAATGGGATCAGAGAATAGTCACCATGGCTAGTAGCCATTGATGGCCTTATCCTCCATGAATTTGAATAATCCTCTGGTAAAGTCATACATATTTTTGTATGCATTTTTGACTAATATACATGTTTGCAAGCTATTTCACCTAATGTAATACATATTGATATGTTTTTTCACAAATATATGAGTTATATGCACTTTCCCCTAGTACATGCAATTGCATATGCATTATTTGGTTGGACAGCTGCATTGCAAAATTCAGATAAGTACATATTTTCAAAGTATAGCTGTGTTTCGCTTCGTGTCTTGCTCAGAGGAGTGCAGATTGGGTCATTGCTCATTAAAAAAAAACACCAGAATCAATTTTCTCTTCTCATCCATACTTTTGCAAAATGTGGGAAATCATGCAGCTGGGCATATAGAATGCAGAATTCAGTATCTTGCACTTTTAAAAGCACTGAATGCCCACAGATCTGTCCTTCCCAGAGACATTAAGAGTGTAATAATATCAACTGGCGGTGATAGGGGTAGGGGGAAGAGAACCTGTGACCCTCCAAATACTGTTGGGACTACAACTCCCAACATCCTAGACTATTGGCTATGCCAATTGAGGCTAATGGGACTTGGAGTCACCACAACTTCTGGCGAGCCAGAGGACCACATCCCTGCCCTGCACTCTAACCTGAACTCAATGGGGGCTTACCTTTGAGGAGACATACATAGGAGTACACTGTAAAAAGATTGAGGGTTGTATTCAATTGAATACTATTCAGAGTAGACCCATCGAAATCGATGAACATAAGTTAGCTATGTCTATTAGCTTCAGTGGGCCTCCTCCGAGTAGGCCTTAGTTGAATTCTACCTTGTTCTCCTGGGGCAGCTGTGCTGAGCTCTGCCTAAAGATGTTTGAGCAGATGGATGTCTACCAGACAATTTGGGAAGGTTAGGAGAATGCCATCTTCACTGCAATATGCATTCCTGGCTATTATGCCAAGGCAGATGAACACGTCACTGGGAATTAATGGGCTGAACCTCATTTATGCCTACTTTCTCCCCTTTGCCCTTATGTTAAACTGTTTCCCTACCGTGAAATGATTCACACTCCTTCCAGACTGCCATCTTATGCATTTGCAGCAAGAGGAAGAAAAAGCAAAGCTCAAGAGGAAACCTGTTGTCAGCACAGCTGGAGCTCAGGTGACCTGCACTTTCTGTCAGGGCAAGCTCTGAAGTTCATTCGCTTTGACTGTTCTTGAAGGGAGGGAGGGAGGGAAGGTGCAGTGGCGCCCTGAGGAACAGTGGTAGCTCTATGTCAGTGGGGCAGCACCTTGGATAGTTCCCTGGATAGCTTCAGCACCTTGTATAGCTCCTTGAAGATTCAAACTAAAACCCAGAGCAGATTTCACTGCCCTACTGGCATGGAGCTACCAGCAGCCACTGCTGAGGAAGAAAGACCCGAGGCAGTCTAGTGGGTAAGAGAGTAAGCCCCAGCATCTGCGAGGTGGGATGTCCCTGTGATGTTCCTAGTCCCCACTTCAAATCTTGCCCCAGCCACAAGCTCATTTGGTGGCCTTACTGTGAGGCATAGTTCTTACTGCATGAATTGCATTGTAGGGAAAATAACACTCTTCTACTTCAAAGGCATCAGGGGTTGGCACTGAATGAATATGAATGAATGAAAAATGTCTATCGATCGGTCAACCATTACAATCAATCAGAAAAGCATTATAATACCGGGATCACTATGCATTAATTAATGATTTGAGCATTTCAGCCCTTATGATAATTACAATATTTAAAAACTTGGCAATATTTACAATAATGTAACAAAATGATCTTTATTTATTGCATATTGGACTAATAAAACACAGGATGGAGCTCAACCATATGCTTTACTCGATCCAATATAGTCATGAGAAATATCAGGAAATGTAGCCTCATAATGATTTGAATTATGAATCCCATAGAGATGAAATATGGTCAATGTTTATTTTCCTTTTGAATATGAGGTTAAAAAAGTTGTATAAATATAAATATTTGTGAACTTTTCGAGTTCACTTAAATATTTAATTTACATCCATTGTTTAATTGTATATAATATCATGTAAACTTGCTTCTTCTTTTCCTTTTGCTTCTTTTTAATATGTAAATACTTTTTTGTAAACATGTAATAAACCTGTAAATAAATAAATAACAAAAGGACTATTGCCATTTAGACATTCTTCCAAGAGAGCTACATTGGATCTACCAGGGAACCGTTCCAGAGCAGGGTACAGCAATCTAGCCCTTGCACCCTTCTAAACATTGCAGTACAGAAGTATGTGTGCTATAGTCTCAACTGCACCTGTGCCACATGGACAAACTGTCTGGTCATAGGGTAAACCTTGAAAGCATCCTTCCATCATCATAGAGGGCATGGCGTTGACCCTTGCCAGGAAAAAAATGCTCTCTCATATTTTCGTACAGAAAGTTTACTTCCATAAAGGGTGCATTTGTTTCTAGGGGTGGGGGTTGGCACTGTTAGTTCAGTTGCCTGCAGCCCAAGCAGTCAGGGGTTCCCAGGACTGACCCAGATTCCTACCTACAGCCACCTGCACGGAGTGCGTCTGTCAGTGCTGGAGGCCGGGTGGCCCAGGCTGGTGCTGGCCATTTTGATTCCTGCACAATCAGAGCTTGGGAAAGTTACTTTTTTGAACTACAACTCCCATCAGCCCAATCCAGTGGCCATGCTGGCTGGGGCTGATGGGAGTTGTAGTTCAAAAAAAGTAACTTTTCCAAGCTCTGTGCACAATGCCTCTGGAGCTCCATCATGATGTCGCTCCAGCGTGATGCTATGTCAGGATCCCGGAGGCACTGCAGGGAACTGACAATAGCCAGCGCTAGCAGTAATGCTTGCTCGCTTAACTGGGATCCTGCTGGGAGGAAGGGCAGGATATAAATCAAATAATTAATAAATAAATAAGTGACTTGTCTTGCAGCAGCTGCATCCACCTAGCTCAAGGTAAAGGGAAAGCTGCCACTAGGGGTCCTATCTGGGGAGACCATTGAGGGCTGCATCAAATCTGGTGCGGTCCTTGGTGTTTTACAGGGTTGTTGTAAAGGAGGCCTGACCCACCAGCCTAGCCAGTTGGGTTGCCAATTCAGAAGCGACAGCAGCAGTTCAGCACTCTGGATGTATCTGATTCACTATATCCCTGCCTGATCACTGAAGTTTTGGGGGGAGTCCCTGTTAGTGGTCCCCTATGGCTTGAATGCAATGCTTGCATCCACCGGGAGCTGTGAGTTCAAGATTGACAGATACAGAAGAGCTCTTGGTTTCCAGGCCCAGCCTCCAAGAGGTCTTCCGTATCTTTAAAAGTTGTGCAGGGGGAAGGGAGAATTCCACCTTGTGGTTTTTCCCATTACAGGGTTGCTAGAACACCTGCACTTGGCTGACTTTCTCTTCTCCTCAAGATACAGGATCAGTCTCAGGGATTGAACCTGGCAACCCTAGTGCAAGGGTTTTTGCCTGTAGAACAGCACTTTTCCCTTTTCCCGTCCCCTACACAAAACCAAATCTGCTCTGGGGGGATCAGGGAAACCCCTAGAACAGATTTAGGGGTGCATGAAGGGGGGGAAAGTCCCATTGCGCCAATGGAAATCCTTGCACTGATAGGACCGTGACTTACTTACTTATTTACTTACTTACTTACTTGATTTATATCCTGCCCTTTCCCCAATAGGAGCCCAGGGCGGCAAACAAAAGCACTAAAAACGCTCTAAAAAAATCATAAAAACAGACTTTAAAATATATTAAAACAGAGCATCTTTAAAAACAGCTTACATAAAAAAGCTTTAAAAACGTCTTTTTAAAAAAGCTTTAAAAACATATTGAAAAGCAATTTCAACACAGATGCAGACTGGGATGAGGTCTGTACTTAAAAGGCTTGTTGAGAAGGTCTTCAGCAGGCACAGATAACAGAGATGGCTCCTGTCTAATATTCAAGGGGAGGGAATTCCAAGGTGTAAGTGCCACAACACTAAAGGTCTGCTCCCTATGTTGTGTTTACCCCCCCAGTAAAGCCAGTTTTTTTTAATGAATGTAAGCAGCATTTGGGGGGGTGGTTGGCTGGTGTTTGTATGGCAGGCAGGTGCAAAACAGTGTCAACTAATTGAGCTGAACCACAAAACCCCATTGGGGAAAAAGTAGCTCAGCATCAGAGGCGTGTCCATTGCATGCGGACGGTCCCAGGATCAATCCCCAATGGCATCTGCAGGTAAGGTTGGGAAAGACTCCCTATCTGAAACTCTGGAGAGCTGCTGCCAGTCAGTGTAGACAGTACTGAGCTAGATGGACCAATGGCCTGACTCAGTAAGAGGCACCTTCTTCTGTCCACATGCTGCTGTGTCCGTGATGGTAGGGATGGACAAACCTTCCAAATTTTGGTTTCTCTCAATTTCTCATTCTTCTGATCTTAAGTTTGGTTCTCCACATTTCCATATCAGTTTTTGATTTTTTTAAAAAAAATAAACAAATCTGTTTGTGAATATTCACCGTAAGTTTTGCCTAACTTCCTGACAATCACATCTGTAACATCTGGTGATTATGCTCTCTGTCTTTCCTTTCCTTTCCAGCTATAATTCTTCCTTTGCAGCCTCAAGCCGCGTCTGCGAAAGAAGAACCTGGGACTGCTTTCGCTGCCAAAAGCAGGGCTTGCTTTCGATGCTGAAGTGAGCACTGAAAGGAAATCCTGCTTGCTGTACGGTTTGGCTACAGTCAGGAGCCCCAAACAGGAGCTTCCAAGTGCAGCTGAACCTGGAGGTAGCATACAGCCATCACGACTAGCAGCCTCCGACTAGCAATGTCTTGGGGGAAAGCACTTAGACATATAAACAGTGATGTAGTCATCTGGGGTCTCAGGGGTCTTAGACCTTTTATGTTTTGGGGGGCAGGTCCCAGCAGGGTCCCTGTCTCTCCAGCATCTTATGAGCCAATCAGTATGAAAGCGGAGTGCATTAGCCACTGAGAAGAGTTTTCTAACATGCTTCCTTGTCCTTTCCTGCTGATTGGAGCCAATAAGCATGAAAGGAGGTGAGTCAGCCACTGAGAAGACTCTCTTCAGTAGTGAACACTCTCCCCTTTCATGCTTATTAGCTCCTAGGGATGTCTGTTGTTGTGGGAAAAGACATTAACAAGGATCAGAGCTTGGAAAAGTTACTTTTTTGAACTACAACTCCCATCAGCCCTAGGCAACATGGCTACTGGATTAGGCTGATGGGAACTGTAGTTCAAAAAAGTAACTTTTCCAAGCTCTGACAAGGATCTTATTTAGCAGAAAAGGGAGGCGGAGCATGGCTATGACTATGATGAAGGGACCCTGCGCTTCTGAATTTGCCACTACACTACTGTGTATAAACATAGACTGTCTGCAACAGAGAGGGATGCCAAGCAGGCCTTCGCTGAGCAATCAGCTCCATTTGCCTCCTCCACTTCCTCTCTAAGGGATTACAGGGCAGACATCCCATTGTTCAGGCACCTCTTTTCTGAAAAATCAGTCACCAGCTTGTTTCTAAAGCTTGCGTCACCTCCTCTCCAATTTGTTTCCACGCCTCCTTGTTTGCGAGTCAATTGTCTCGAGGAAAAAGACAGGAGCCCTGGGAGAAGGGGGGAGAGGGTTGGTTTTTTTTTTTTTAAATCCTTCTCTTAAAGCAAGAAGATAAAATAATCACCTGGGAACAAGATGACAGGCTTGGCAATTTGTTCCTGCCATATCTTGTTATTATTTGTTATTGCGAGCAATTACAGGGCAGTGTCTCAGAGGTTTTGGGAAATGTTGCAGAGTGATTGCTGATAGTCGTTAAAAGAATGTTTTTGCCCATTCCCTCTTCTTTCTGCTTCTCTCTCTCTCCCCCCCCCCCCGGTTTATACAGTTATTCAGTAGAGAGGCGATGCAGCACCCTCTGGACTGAGCTAGAAAGTCTCTGGTTTGCATTTTCCCATCAACACCATGGCCGGCTCTACCATTAGGCACAGTGAGGTTGTTATGGAAATATGCAGAGATACCCAGTGTCTGAGCTGCATGTGTGCCAGAGTGTGTATTTACCCAAGTAGCAAGCTTTTACTCTGCATTTAGATCACTGAGATTTGACTTAGTAAAATAAGAAAAAGCTACTTTATAGAAATGCATAGTAGATAGAAAAGGCATACCTAGTTCTAACTAAGTTGGAGGCGCAATGCCCAGACTTGGGTATTGCCCTCATGGCTCACGAAGAGAGCAAAGGCAGAGATGTCTCCTCTCTCTTCAGTCGAAGAAGAAGACAGGTCAGCTTCCCTGAGCATATCAGTTTACAAAGGAAGGAAGTTAGGTAGAGAAGAGCACAGGCAAAGGTAGGCAAGTCTAGCCAGCTGGAGGACTCTAACTCTATGTTCCTTCTGGAATATGAACAAAAGAACCCAAACAGGAGTTGCTCTTGCCCTACTTCCAACATAGATGACTGCCTCTGGTGGTAGAAGGTGGCGGGCATCAACAGAGCAGCATGCCATGTGACCTGTCCTGCACCCCGATAACTAACATGTTACCCTGTGATGCAGTGGAGGAGCCAATCCCATTGTCAGAATTCATATAAGGTTCACCTGCCAGTCTGGTCAGTTTCTCTATGTGAAATCGTCAAGGTGCCATCTTGCCCTTTGCCCCATGAAGCAAAATGTCTTGGGCCAACCCTGATCAACTCTCTAGGAAAGCTGCTTTCTCTTTCAGCCTCAGCCCTTCGTGACTTTGAGGATGATAATACTGACATGTCTTGCAGGCTTGTTGTGAAGACTGCAGCATATGACTGCGACTTTTGTGCTCTTAACATTTGAAAGAGCTGTATAGGTGCTAAGTCCTCAGAGCCTGGCTTTGTTCTACGGAGCTTCTGTAACCCCCCTAAAAAAAAATGCGTTTCCAAGATGTCTACCTCTGAATTGCCGTCCTGGATGAAACCAAGCACTAGTTATGTCAGAGAATTCTGATAAAAATGGAAAGGGAAGTGGAAATGGCTGATGTTCGCTTATTCATCCCATGTCCAGAACAGAAATCAGTCTGGTGAATATGATCAACATTTGCTGCTGTTGTTGCTTTCAGGCCACAAATGATACATAATTGATTACATTTCTCCCCCTCCATTTGCATGGTGCTTGCTTTGCACTGAAATGAATGGGGTGGAATAACATACTGACAACCCAATTTATGTAATTTATGCAATTACTGGTGTAAATTACATGAGTTGCATACTTTACCACATCGGACTGTGAGATGGCTAACATCGTTGTAAATATTAAATATTAGACAGGCGCCATTTCTATTATCTTTTTGGCGCCTATTGAAGACCTTCCTTTTTCTAAAACCCTTTTAAGTTGAGACTAAGTCCGCGTCTGTGTTGGAATTGCTTTTTAATACGTGCTTAAACCTTTTTTTAAAAAACAATGTTTTTTAACCTTTTTTTTAAAGATGCCTTCAAAGCTTTTAAAAAAATGTTTTTAAAGATGTTTTGTTTTAATGTATTTTAAAGTCTGCTTTTGTTATGTTTTAAAGTGTTTTTAGTGCTTTTGTTTGCTGCCCTGGGCTCCTGCTGTGAGGAAGGGTGGGATATAAATAAGACTACTTCTTCTTCTTCTTCTTCTTCTTCTTCATCATCATCATCATCATCATTTTGACAGATGATGACCTGCAAGGAGAACAGAAACAGTGCTGCATATAATGGATATGAATGGAAAGCAATACCTTATTACACCCCTATCCAGCATTAAGCCTCCTACCTCTGGCCATGCACACAGTGCTGGGACTCTTATAAACAGGAAAACATGAGCCTCTCTCTCTCACACCCTCCAATGCACTTCTAATTTCACTGTGGCCAAACTTTCCATGGCGACTTTAAGGTCATCTGGTACTTAGAGGCAGCTTGCTTTGGAAGAAGGACATGCCATTCAGCTGCTGTTTGCCATGACGTTTAATGGATTTGCACCATCTCTTTTGATCATGGACATATAAAGCCACCTCGTTACACTGCAGGTGTGGGGAACTTCAGGTCTGGGGGTGAATGCTGTCCTCCTGTTCTCTCCATCTGGCCCTCAAAACTTGCCCTACGGGACACACCCTCACTGGCTCTTCCTTGCAGCCCCAGTGTTTTTGCCTGGGTGGACTGTTTCCTTGAACTCTGATGATGATGATTGTTGTTGTTGTTATTGTTGTTGTTTCCATCTGTATCCCACCCTTCCTCCTGAAAGAGCCCAGTATGGAGGATACTGTGATGTGTGCCCACAAAGAAACATGGCCTTCAGGCTGAAAATGGTTCCTCACCCCTGTTACACTGAGTCAGACTATTGGCTCATCCAGCCCAGTATTGCAGAAAGGCTGTGGCTCAGTGGCGGAACATCTGCTGTGCACGCAAAAGGTCTCAGGTTCAATCCCCGGCATTTCCAAGTAGGGCTGGGATGTGGCCAGACAGGGCCATGGCACTCTCTCCTGGCCCTGCCCATTCTCACTAGCCCTGCTCCACCACCTTCCTCAGGTGCTTTTGCCTGGCTGGAATGTGCCTTGAACGGTGACAAAGACTTTTGGTCACCTAGATGGGTCATGGGAAGATGTGTCTGCTGATCCCTTGGACGTCTGTGTGACTGTCATGCAGCTAACTTTATAAAGATAAGGATCACATGTGTTGCTCCGCCCACTTTGGCACCTGGCCACACCCACCACTGGCATGCTGTCCATGCACACATTCACACCAGTGTTTGTTTATGAGAAAAGGTAATCATCAGGCTCAAAAGGGTGCCTTGCCCCTGCTTAATAACGTTGTGTATATGCAGAAAATATTATTACTGCATATCAAAAATAACAGAATAGGAAGTATACATAAACCACACTCTTTTAAAAAGAATATTTGGCTTGTAATAATACTTTTATGGTGATAACTGTCAGAGAGCAGAGAGAAAGGAGTCCAGCATCCCTCCTTAAAATCTACACATCTCCTAGCAACCTGTTGGAAAGTCTGTTGATTTACAGTTTAGTGTGAGTGTGTGTGCTGAGAAATTCCAGAGGGATAGACCTTACTTTGTAACAGCATCTTAAAGGCTGCTCATTTCCCCCCATTAGATGGCGCCACTGGATTTCATAAAAGCCATCTTGGATTTCCTTTAAAGTAAGAGTGGGTCAAGCTCTAGCCAAATTTGAAATATATATATATATTGCAAATAGACTACAGACTACTTGGCATTGGGTGGTCAGATGCCAAAAGGAACAGGGCACTTTTAATAGTTGGATAGAAGAGGAAATTGCTGGAGATGCAACGTGTGCAAGCTACATCTGCTGAAATCCCCTCTTCTACACAACTGTTAAAGATGCAGGAGGAGCCCTATTCTCTTTTTCACCTGACCACCTTAATTTGGCAATTTGGACTGTTCATCCATTCTGCCAACAAGATCAATACAGGACGTATTACAATTTGCTCTACTTTGAAACTGGAATAGAAAAATCTGTCAATTTCAGATTCTCTCTCTCTAATTTTTTCAACCTCAAGCCCACTTTTTTTGCATTTCTACATCAGCTTGCATTTTGTAAAAAAAGTTGTCATGAAAATTTATCAGCATTTTAGCATGCATTTCTCCTAATGTACATATTTTTGCATGCAATTTTGCCTAATTACACGTTTGCAAGCATTTTTTCCTAATATAATGCATTTTTATGCCATTTTCAACTAATATATGATTTTTAGGCACAAAAATATATGCACTTTTGTACACATTACTTGCCTGGAGGACTGCACAACTCAGAAAAGTGTGAATTTCGAATGACAGCTGCATTTTGGTCTGCATATTGTCTTGAGAAGTGCAAATTAGGTGGGGAGAAATCAAAACATGGGCCTAAATGGAGAATAGAGGAGGTTTATTTCTGTATATAGAAACCTTTATGTGTGGCTGAAATAATAGTCTACCAAGGTAAGAGTCACACCCATTGCTCCACTCATTTTTGCCTTTGGCTCCAATCTGGCTCTATCTGTCATTGAAATGTGACTCCCAGAGGGTTGTCCATCAGAGAATGTGGCCCTCTGGCTGAAAAACGTCCTTGAGCTCTATTTTAGAACATGAAGGTCTAGAAGAATCTTGCTTTCTGCTAAGAAGAAGAAAAAGAAGAGTCTCAAGATGCCAGATTCTGAGAAGGCAGCATATGGAATGCAGGGGGAACAATCCACGCGGCGGGGGGGGGGGGAGGCATCCTCATGTACCGTTAGCTTCTATGAGGCTTGCATGTATAAAGAATTTCTGGTGGTTCATGTCCATGGTGAATACAAAGCCCAGCTTATTTCTGTCTGATCTCTGGAAAACTGAGTCAACCTTCTGTAGGCTTTTAAAGGAAACCAAAGTGCATAATTAGACTTTCAGAGGTCAGGTTAGCCTGGCTTCCTTACAAACATCTTGGTTGCATTGATCTCAAAAGTCCTGCAGGATATGAGGTTTGTAGCAACTGACAGCATAGCTGATGAGGGAGCTGTCCTTTGGCATTCTAGGCTGTTTTTTTTTTAACCACTCCTCTGTGGTTCTGAATTCACCCGTGATATTGCAAACTGCCCCTCATGGATATGCTTCTGACCTGGTTAAAATGTCCCCAGGGAGGTGAATTAAGGCTCGTCGACTTCAAAGCCTGTGCCACAAATGTGCTTTCACTTTTCCTTGCAATATGGAAGGGGCCTATTCATAGAACCATAGGTTGGGAAAGGACCTCAAATATAATATAGTGCAACCCCCCCTCCCCACAATGTAGGATGTTGGCTGTTACAGCATCCCTGATAGATGGTCATCCATCTTCTTTAAAAACTCTAAAGTAGGACTTCCGGGAAGGGTGACTTAGCCTGTGCCTGCTTTTGAGACGGGCTCCTGCCTCAAAAGAAGCTTATTCAGATATATCAGTCAGTTTTTTCTTTTTTTTTTGACTGATTAAACTTCTCCCGGGTAGGGAGAAACGAAGAGATTAACCTCAAAGCCTATTTTTGTTGGGACGACCAGATCTCATTAATTTATGGGACGAGGTCCAGCCGACGAAGGTGGGACGGATTTTCAACAGCAAGCTCTATCTGTTAAAGCGAACGTTCATCTTATCTTCTAAGAGAGAACGCACTAACAGGCAAGCACCCTTCTTTCTATATTTTTCTTTTACTTGACTTAAATTGTTGCTGTTTAAAAGAGATTTGCCAGATTGATCGGTTTTTGACATCTCACTGGGGAGCCGTAACTTCTCTCTGCTACGCACTAATTAATAGCTTATCTCTGTTTTTGTTGCAAAAAGCTGTCCTGGATTTGCATTCTAAAGATACACACAGAAGAGGGATTTCTATTCCAGATTTTTATTTTGAAAAATATTATACTGTTTTGAGACTACTCTCTTTTTGGTCTATTTTATTTTGACGAATCTGTTTCTTGACGATTGCCATTAATTGTTTCGATCCTGGGAACTGCATTTTGTTTACTTAACTATTGGAGAGATAAGGCTGTCTGCTCTGTTTATACTGTGATGTCACCAAGTTTGGAGTATTAACCCAATTGTTGCTGAAATAAGAAGTGGTTTTCCTATATTTTTCTTTTAAAATGGCAATTAAGAAAGTGGCTGAGAATCTGGAAATAACTATGTTTCAGAAAATAATGGATGAGATTGAGATAACGAAAATTGAATTGAGTAAAATGAAGCAGGAGATTAAAGATATAAGGGTCCCTGTGAGAGAGGTGACCCTGGAAGGGGTCCCTGTGAGAGAGGAGACCCCGGAGATTGGAACAGGGGTCCCTGTGAGAGAGGAGACCCTGGAGACTGGAATAGGGGTCCCTGTGAGAGAGGAGATCCCGGAGATTGGAACAAACGTGGAACAGGAACAAGATTTGGAGTCTATGGACTTTAGAAATAAAATCTATTGTTTGGAACTCAATGTTATCTCTGAAGAAATTAATGAAGATTCTAGAGATAAAGTTATCAATGGCATGGATTATCTTCTGGACTGGAATGATGTGATGGAGCCCAATATAGAGAAAATCTATGGAATTAACTGCAGCCATGTGACAATGGAAAAACTTTTAAGAGATGACCCAGTGTATTTTGAAAAAAAGAACAGAGATATGATTTTACAGCAGTATTTCAGCAACCTATTCAGAATGGATGGCAAGAAAATATTTGGGATAGAGGTAATTCCCATCAGACTCTTACTATATGACTATGGCTTTGACAGCAAGATTATTATGGAATACTGATAATGGAAGATTGGATATTGAAATTACTGGACTTAACAAGACTACTGAAGATGGAAGATGGAAAATGGAACTAATAGAGATAATAGAACAATGGCTACTGAAATTACTGAACCTAACAGATTCTGATGTGATGGATTAATTGAAATGTTTATTTTGACTATGGTTATGACAATAAGATTATCATAATTAGTAATGAGATGGATTAATCGATATGCTTATCTGGAAAAAAAAATTGATAGATATATTTCTTAAAGAATTGAAACCTCTCTTTGACTTTTTGTGGAAAGAATAAAGTAATGTTTATGAGATTTGATGATTAAGTAAGATAACTACTGGAGGAAAGTGATTTTATAATATGACTTAAGAGACAGGATTGCTATATATTATAGACTTATAACTGATTTGATCTTTGACAAATGGGAAGTCAATATTTTACTCTTTATTTTTTATTTTTGTTTTTTTTTCTTTTTTTCTTTTTGTTTAACTATTTTTGATTTTGTTTTTTGTCTTTGAATGTTTTATGATTTTGTCTTGTATGTTTTATGAAAATCTGAATAAAAATTATTGAAAAAAAAAAAATAAAAACTCTAAAGTAGGAGAGCCCACCATTTTCCAAGGCTGTCCATTCCACTGTCAAACAGTTCAGAGTCTCACACCACCAGGTTTTCTTTCCTAATGTTTAGTCCAAATCTCCTTTCTTGTAAATGGAACCTGTTGGTTTAGGTCAGCCTTTCCCAACTAGTGGGCCACCAGGTGTTGTTGGACCACAATTCCCATCTTTCCTGACCATTGGCAATGCTGGCTGAGGCTGATGGGAGTTGTGGTCCAACAACACCTGGTGGCCCACTAGTTGGGAAAGGCTGGTTTAGGTCATGCTCTCGGGGGGGGGGTTCAAACATGTATCAAACAACCACAACCACCCTTGTGGATGGCAGAATCAATCTAGACTAGGGCTGTGCTAGAATTTCACCCAATTTGGATTTGGTACCAAATTTTCCATTAATTTGCTTATTCGCTATCATTGTGGATCGGATTTTTGTGTAATGCTTTTCTGCGGCTATTTTGGAAATTGATTTTTTTTTAAAAAAATCTGTGTTTAAAATATTGGTATTAATATTAATATTTTATCAATATTTCATTTAATTTATCAGCATTTCTTTTAAAAATATTGATATTTCCATTAAAATATTGATATTAACATCAATATTTTTTCTGAGGGAAAAATGGATTGGTAAGAGCAGCAGCTTGTGGAGAAAGAAAGAACTTGAATCGATTCTAGCCTGTTAGGTCGACAGAATGCTTTTGAACCAACTTGAAGAGAGACACTGCTTACAAGTGCCTGTACGCTAATGCTAGGAGCCTGCGAACCAAGATGGGAGAACTGGAGTGCTTGGTCTTAGAGAAGAGCATTGATATAGTGAGCATAACGGAGACCTGGTGGAATGGAGAAAACCAGTGGGATACGGTTATCCCTGGATATAAACTATATCGGAAGGACAGGGAAGGACGTATTGGTGGCGGAGTCGCTCTATACGTGAAAGAAGGCATTGAATCCAGCAAGCTCGAAACCCCAAAAGAGGCAGACTCCTCCACAGAATCGTTGTGGGTGGTGATACCATGCCCCAGGAGGGACTTAATACTGGGAACGATCTATCGTCCCCCTGATCAAAATGCTCAGGGAGACCTTGAGATGAGATATGATATTGAGGAAGCATCCAAACTAGGAAATGTGGTAGTAATGGGTGACTTCAACTACCCGGACATAGACTGGCTGCATATGTGTTCCAGTCATGACAAAGAAGCAAAGTTTCTAGATATTCTAAATGACTATTCCCTAGACCAGTTGGTCATGGAACCGACCAGAGGGACGGCAACCCTGGACTTAATCCTCAGTGGGGACCGGGACCTGGTGCGAGATGTAAGTGTTGTTGAACCGATTGGGAGCAGTGACCACAGTGCTATTAAATTAAACATACATGTAACTGGCCAATTGCCAAGAAAATCCAACACGGTCACATTTGACTTCAAAAGAGGAAACTTCACAAAAATGAGGGGATTGGTAAAAAGAAAGCTGAAAAACAAAGTCCAGAGGGTCACATCACTCGAAAATGCTTGGAAGTTGTTTAAAAACACTCTATTAGAAGCTCAACTGGAGTGCATACCGCAGATCAGAAAAGGTACCGCCAGGGCCAAGAAGATGCCAGCATGGTTAACGAGCAAAGTCAAGGAAGCTCTTAGAGGCAAAAAGTCTTCCTTCAAAAAATGGAAGTCTTGTCCAAATGAAGAAAATAAAAAAGAACACAAACTCTGGCAAAAGAAATGCAAGAAGACAAAAAGGGATGCTAAAAAAGAATTTGAGGAGCACATTGCTAAGAACATAAAAACCAACAACAAAAAATTCTATAAATACATTCAAAGCAGGAGACCATCTAGGGAGACAATTGGACCCTTAGATGATAAGGGAGTCAAAGGTGTACTAAAGAACGATAAGGAGATTGCAGAGAAGCTAAATGAATTCTTTGCATTTGTCTTCAAAGTGGAAGATATAGGGCAGATCCCTGAACCTGAACTAACATTTGCAGGAAGGGATTCTGAGGAACTGAGACAAATAGTGGTAACGAGAGAGGAAGTTCTAAGCTTAATGGACAATATAAAAACTGACAAATCACCGGGCCCGGATGGCATCCACCCGAGAGTTCTCAAAGAACTCAAATATGAAATTGCTGATCTGCTAACTAAAATATGTAACTTGTCCCTCGGGTCCTCCTCCGTGCCTGAGGACTGGAAAATGGCAAATGTAACGTCAATCTTCAAAAAGGGATCCAGAGGGGATCCCGGAAATTACAGGCCAGTTAGCTTAACTTCTGTCCCTGGAAAACTGGTAGAAAGTATGATTAAAGCCAGATTAACTAAGCACATAGAAGAACAAGCCTTGCTGAAGCAGAGCCAGCATGGCTTCTGCAAGGGAAAGTCCTGTCTCAGTAACCTATTAGAATTCTTTGAGAGTGTCAACAAGCATATAGATAGAGGTGATCCAGTGGACATAGTGTACTTAGACTTTCAAAAAGCGTTTGACAAGGTACCTCACCAAAGGCTTCTGAGGAAGCTTAGCAGTCATGGAATAAGAGGAGAGGTCCTCTTGTGGATAAGAAATTGGTTAAGAAGCAGAAAGCAGAGAGTAGGAATAAACGGACAGTTCTCCCAATGGAGGGCTGTAGAAAGTGGAGTCCCCCAAGGATCGGTATTGGGACCTGTACTTTTCAACTTGTTCATTAATGACCTAGAATTAGGAGTGAGCAGTGAAGTGGCCAAGTTTGCTGATGACACTAAATTGTTCAGGGTTGTTAAAACAAAAAGGGATTGTGAAGAGCTCCAAAAAGACCTCTCCAAACTGAGTGAATGGGCAGAAAAATGGCAAATGCAATTCAATATAAACAAGTGTAAAATTATGCATATTGGAGCAAAAAATCTGAATTTCACATATACGATCATGGGGTCTGAACTGTCAGTGACCGACCAGGAGAGAGACCTCGGGGTTGTAGTGGACAGCACGATGAAAATGTCGACCCAGTGTGCGGCAGCTGTGAAAAAGGCAAATTCCATGCTAGCGATAATTAGGAAAGGTATTGAAAATAAAACAGCCGATATCATAATGCCATTGTATAAATCTATGGTGCGGCCGCATTTGGAATACTGTGTACAGTTCTGGTCGCCTCATCTCAGAAAGGATATTATAGAGTTGGAAAAGGTTCAGAAGAGGGCAACCAGAATGATCAAGGGGATGGAGCGACTCCCTTACGAGGAAAGGTTGCAGCATTTGGGGCTTTTTAGTTTAGAGAAAAGGCGGGTCAGAGGAGACATGATAGAAGTGTATAAAATTATGCATGGCATTGAGAAAGTGGATAAAAAGTTCTTCTCCCTCTCTCATAATACTAGAACTCGTGGACATTCAAAGAAGCTGAATATTGGAAGATTCAGGACAGACAAAAGGAAGTACTTCTTTACTCAGTGCATAGTTAAACTATGGAATTTGCTCCCACAAGATGCAGTAATGGCCACCAGCTTGGACGGCTTTAAAAGAAGATTAGACAAATTCATGGAGGACAGGGCTATCAATGGCTACTAGCCATGATGGCTGTGCTCTGCCACCCTAGTCAGAGGCAGCATGCTTCTGAAAACCAGTTGCTGGAAGCCTCAGGAGGGGAGAGTGTTCTTGCACTCGGGTCCTGCTTGCAGGCTTCCCCCAGGCACCTGGTTGGCCACTGTGAGAACAGGATGCTGGACTAGATGGGCCACTGGCCTGATCCAGCAGGCTCTTCTTATGTTCTTATGTTCTTAACCAGCACTAGCCAACAGACCCCATCCCAGATTGAAAGCAGCATGTTGAAGATGACCACGAACAATTCTGTATTGAGAAAAACAACATTTTAGTGCTACAACTGGGCTAGTGTGTACACAGCTTAAGAGAGTTCTTTTTGGCAAGCCACTATCTTCCAGGCCCTACTTCTTAGCCACACTCCAGTAGCAATCTTCTGTAATGCTGTTCCAGATGTTTGTGAGTGAGTGCATCTGTCTGCCACTCTTCTCTTTATTTACCCTTTCACTTGCATAGACAGAAAGGGTGCCCTTAGTAAGCTGAGAAGGCAAGAGGTGGAGCATGTGGAATAAGGGACCTTTTACATGATATGAAGTATCCATAACGCAACACCTCCCTGGAAACAGCAGTAAAGAAAAGGCTTCCCCAGTGCTGGGTTTATGGCCATTGTGACACCCAGTAGACCAGTTTTACTCTCCACTCTCTTTCCCTGTTTGCATGTTTCAAAATCCCAAGCTCTAGACAGCAAGTTGAGCCACGCTGTAGATTTTGAACATTCTGCTTGGTATCTGGCTTGCATGGGGATAATATTGCCCTGTCTTAAAAGAGTTGTAAAATTACAGAGAAATGTGTCAAATGAGTTTTGAGCATTTAGGATTATGTCCAGCTTAAGCCATACTCAGAGTACTCAGAGTAGACCCATCAAAATCAATGAAGTTAATCATTACAAGTCCTGTTGATTTCAGTTTGACTTAGTTGAATACAAACTTTAGTGCTTTTTCTACATAAATACTAAATATTCTCTCTCTCTCTCTCTCTCTCTCTCTCTCTCTCTCTCACACACACACACACACACACACACACCTTTCCACTTACACTGACTTGGATTTCTAATTGTGGCAACAACTATCCAACAGTACCTTCTGAGCCACAACTAAATCCACATTCAAGCAACGCATATAAAGAGCACAGTAAATTCTGTTTGTCCTCTGAAAGAGCCGGTGGTGAAAGATATATGAAATTCATTTAAATCTTGAGTTGGATGTCCAGCTGGACAGGAGCAGTTATTAGCTCCAGGAAATGTTTTCATTTGTATGATGCTCATGGCTTAGGCTGGCTGATGTGTCCTGCCCAGGGTAGCTTCCTGAGAGGTGACTTTCAGATAGATAAAAACTTCAGAGGGTGGATTAATGTTGTCCAAATTGATGAGCTGACTTATATTAGATAGTCCCATTCAGTTGATGTGAGAGGAGCCTGCCTGCTTGTGGCTGTGTTCCCAGAGGCTTCTGGTTGGCCTCTGTTAAAGCAGCATGCTACACCAGATGAGCTTTTGACCTGATCCAGCAGGGCTCATGTTGATAGAAGCTTCAATTGGGAAGCAAACGCTGGCATACACATTCCACACGGACCCCTTTTGAAGCTGGGAGCAGACAGAACTTCTCAAATCCCTCTGTGGGCCAGGTCACTGAAGTGATTCAGCTGGGCAGAGAGGAAAGGGTCAGTAACATTCAGAACAGGTGAGGACATGTCTGAGTTCACATTGTGGCTAATGCCAGATATGGGCACCAGAGGAAGCTCAGCTTAGTTTCATACGAACATAGGAAGCTGCTTAGTACTGAGTCACCTAACTCAGTAATGACTACACTGACAAAGAGCAGCTCTTCAAGGTTTCAGGCATGAGATACTCCTGAATTCTCATTCCTACTTGGTGATGTCAGGGACTGAAACTGGGATCTTCTGCATGCAAAGCGGATGGGCGCATAACATCTGCAGAACGTTATGTCACACTCTAGGGTGGCTGAGAAGTGAAGGTGTCCTCCATTCCTAGCTTCCAAGGAAGGTGGCTTGGAGTTCCAGATCTGTATAACAGCCCTCCAGATGTTTTAGGTTATGATGCTGGCTGCAGCTGGTCATCCAAAACATCTGGTACCAGGCTGGAAAAGGCTAAACTAGTGTAACATATATATCATATAATTCAATGATTAGTAGGTAATAAGGAAACAAAGGGGGAAATACAGCTGAATTAAAATTAATTAGGAAAGGTATTGAAAATAAAACAGCCGATATCATAATGCCGTTGTATAAATCTATGGTGCAGCCGCATTTGGAATACTGTGTACAGTTCTGGTCGCCTCATCTCAAAAAGGATATTCTAGAGTTGGAAAAGGTTCAGAAGAGGGCAACCAGAATGATCAAGGGGATGGAGCGACTCCCTTACGAGGAAAGGTTGCAGCATTGGGGGCTTTTTAGTTTAGAGAAAAGGCGGGTCAGAGGAGACATGATAGAAGTGTATAAAATTATGCATGGCACTGAGAAAGTGGATAGAGAAAAGTTCTTCTCCCTCTCTCATAATACTAGAACTCGTGGACATTCAAAGAAGCTGAATGTTGGAAGATTCAGGACAGACAAAAGGAAGTACTTCTTTACTCAGCGCATAGTTAAACTATGGAATTTGCTCCCACAAGATGCAGTAATGGCCACCAGCTTGGATGGCTTTAAAAGAAGATTAGACAAATTCATGGAGGACAGGGCTATCAATGGCTACTAGCCATGATGGCTGTGCTCTGCCACCCTAGTCAGAGGCAGCATGCTTCTGAAAACCAGTTGCCGGAAGCCTCAGGAGGGGAGAGTGTTCTTGCACTCGGGTCCTGCTTGCGGGCTTCCCCCAGGCACCTGGTTGGCCACTGTGAGAACAGGATGCTGGACTAGATGGGCCACTGGCCTGATCCAGCAGGCTCTTCTTATGTTCTTATGTTCTTATGTTCTTAAAACAAAACATAAGCAAGGTACAAATTTGGGTCGTTATGTTCACAGTCCCTTGGAAGAATAATAGTTATTGGTGTTGAAGGGTAGTAACATGCCATTTTTATTGATTGATTGATTGATTGATTGATTGATTGATTGATTGATTGATTGATTGATTGATTGATTGATTGATTGATATCCTGCCCTTCCTCCCTACAGGAGCCCAGAATTTTAAAGAATTGTTTTGCTTTAAAATGTGAGGATGTTGTCCTGGGGTCTTATGATATTCTCATCTGAAGCTGTAGTAAGAAGTCAAAATAGTGGCATATTTCACTGGAGGTATTTGAACTTTGTTGTCATCATTTATATATGAAATATTTTTTGTCGTGTAGTTTTGAATAAATCTTTCTTGTTTGTCCTCTATTATATCTGAGTTAATTTTTCAGCAACAGCTATGGACTAGATTTGACTGTATTCCAAATCCTTATTTAACTCCTGTCCATGTTTCCATTTTCTTAGAATAACCATGTGGCAGTTAACAATAAATATAGAATCAATCCAATCAGTCTTTATCCAATCTATCTTCATTTGCTCCATCTCATATCCCCAGGAATGCTAGCAAAGGGATTGGTATCTATCTGTCTGTCTGTCTGTCTGATTTATATCTGGCCCTTCCTCCCAGTAGGAGCACAGGGTGGCAAATAAAAGCACTAAAAACAGTCTAAAACATCATAAAAACAAAACTAAAAAATATTATTATTTATTCATTATTTTATTTATTTATTACATTTATATCCCATCTTTCCTCCAAGGAACTCAAGGTGGTATACATGGTTCTGATGGTGACTGGCCCAAGGTCACCCAGCAAGCTTTGTGGCTGAGTGGTGATTTGAACCCTGGTCTCCCAGACCCTCCGTGGCGCAGAGTGGTAGGCGGCGGTAACGCAGCCGAAGCTCTGCTCACAGCTGGAGTTCGATTCCAACGGAAGGAGAAAGTCGAATCTCCGGTAAAAGGAGTCGAGGTCCACTCAGCCTTCCATCCATCCGTGGTCGGTAAAATGAGTACTCGGCATATGCTGGGGGGTAAAGAAAGGCCAGGGAAGGAACTGGCAATCCCACCCCATATATACGGTCCGCCTAGTAAACGTTGCAAGATGTCACCCTAAGAGTCGGAAATGACTTGCACTATAAGTGCGGGGGCACCTTTACCTTTTTTACCTCCCAGGACCTAGACCAATACTCTCGCCACTAACTTATTAAAACAAAACATCTTTTTAAAAAAGCTTTTAAAATATCTTAAAAAGCAATTCCAACACAGACTTGCATAAGATCTCCACTGTTCAAGGCTTGTTGAAAAAGGAAGGTCTTCAGTAGGCACTGAAAAGACAAAATACACTGCTTCTGTCTAATATTTAAGGGGAAGGAATTCCAGAGTGTTGGTGCCACTACACTAAAGGTCCGTTTCCTATGTTGTGCGGAATGGACCTCCTGATAAGATGGCATCTGCAGGAGGCCCACACCTGCAGAGCACAGCGATTGACTGGGTATATAAGGGTATCCTGATTCCAAGCTGTATTTACCAGTGCATAGACAACAGTGGTCAGGCTTTCCTGGTCCAGAAAGCTGCAGCTATATTACCAGTTAAAGCTGGTGAAAGGCACTCCTAGCTGCTGAGGTCACCTGGGCCTCTAGCAATAAAGATGGATCCAGGAGCACCCCCAGACTACAGACCTGCTCTTTCAGAGGGGGTACAACCCCATCCAAAGCAAGCAACTGACCAATTATCAGAACTTGGGAACCACCAGCCCACAGTGCCTTTGCCAACACCATCTCCCAAAATACTTTCACAGACTGACACTCCTGCAAAGCGGAAATATGCACATTTATGTCTTTGTAGTGCCACATCATCTGGCTGGTTGCTTCTGGATGGTCACAGACAAGTCGTGAAGATAGCAGCCTCCTTTGGCGGTTTCACTCTGGTACCTGCTGTTCAGAGGTAGACTGTCTCTGTATATTGAAGCTATTATGAATATCTGTTATCAACATCTAGGATAAGAACATTTTGTAGGGCATAAGCATTTCGAAAACCTATCTAACAGAGTACAAGGAGCTCTGGACCTTGCAGAATTCAGGAGGCAAAGACCTAGTTTGATGGACAAGGTCAGAATCAGGAACTGTCTGTCACCTTCAGAATGAGAGAACAAGCAGCAGGAAAGCTAGATGGCACCACTGTGGTGGATGGCCTACAGTTCTCCTGGATCAAAAATCAGCCCAGAATGTACAGCTTCGGAGAGTTTCATTTATTCTGCTTCCTTAGTGGAAAACTTTTTTTTTTGCACAAAGAATCTGACAGTAGCAACTGCAACTACAAAACAAAACTTCGGTGGGGTTGGTCCGGAGACCAGCTGTTTCTCTCTCTCTCCTGTCCTTTCTACAACTTCAGTGAAGAACTTGTGGCCCTACAGAAGTTGTTGAACACCAGCTCCCATCAGCCCCAGCCATCAGGGCCAATGGCCAGAGATGGTGGGAGTTGTAGTCTAGTAACATCCAGAGGGATGCAGGTTCCCTGTTCTGTCGGAGTCAGTATGCCTCTGAATATCGGCTTCTGGGAATCCTAAATGGGGAGAGTGCTGTTGTGCTCAGGACCTGCTTGCAGGCTTCCCACTGTGGTATCTGACTGGCCACAGTGAGAACAGGATGATGGACTAGATAGCCTTTGATCTGATCTAGCAGGGCTCTTATGATCTTAACCTGAAGGGAGTTTAGCTTAAGTAAAATATTAAGTCTTACATACCCTCTCTTTACCCCTGAGGTTTCTCCATTGAATCTCACAGTCTGTTTGACTGCTTTTCTGTATGTACACACATACACACACACACACACACACACACAGAGAGAGAGAGAGAGAGAGAGAGAGAGAGAGAGAGAGAGAGAGAGAGTAGCTGAAAGCACATTGGACAGCTCTTTGAAAGTTCAGACTAAATTGTGGAGCAGATTCCACTGCTACACTGACATGGAGCCGCCAGCCACCATCGAGCACACGCCACACTCTGGGCTTTTTATTTCATGCTCCCTCTGCTATAGGGACCCTGTCTTCTGTGTCTGACACAGCTTCACTTTGTGCTGACAGTGTCGTTGTGAGCAAGTTCTCTTGGCACTTCTGCCGTGTGCCAGTTCTTCTGCTGCCACCTCAGAAACGTCATCAGCATCTGCTGTGTGAAAAGATTCCAAGAAAAGAGATTCCAGCAGGTTTCCTTCCCCCCTCCCCTTCCTTGTTCTAGATAACTAAAGCATACAAGATGTCACTAAAATATCTCGCAAGTCTCCCAGGGATTGCTGACGAGAGTCAACCAAAGCCCGATCATGGAATAGGAATTGTGCATCTTATTAGAGAAGGTCCGAGGGAAACAACCTCTCTTCCCCACTCCACATAAAATGACTGAAACATCTCCAGATTATGGAAGCTTTCGTAGGGCAAGGGGCTGAGTCCATATCCTGTTCAGGGCCGGCCCTATCATTATGCAGAATGAGGTGGCCATCTCAAGCAGCAGATTCTGGGGAATGGAGGCAAAATGTTCCTGAGTGGAGCTGTATGTTTTATTCATCCTGCCTGATAATCTCTGTATCAACCATTTTGGACTCTTCAATCAGCATTGAAGGCCCTGCTGGTGGTGCCAGTTGGGCACTAGCCAGTGGCACTCATCTGTGACAGGACCTTCTCGGGAGTGGTTCCCCAGTTGTGCATTGCCATCCCTGGTGAGGTGTGTCTGTCCCCTTTATCGTTAACATTCAGGAGGAATTTTAATGCATTCGTGTTCACACAGGCATTTCATGGCTGAAATATATGGTTCTTGGCAACTTGGAAATTATTAGCTGTGAGTAGTGATAGAAAGACCTGTCAATTTGGGTCCTCTCCGTTTCTCATTTTTCCAATCTTAAATTCAGTTCTCCACATTTCCACAGCAATTTGTGATTATTTTTTTTAAAAAAATCCTCATGAAAATTCTTCAGCATTTTAGTGCAAGTTTCTTTTAATAAACGAATTTTACAGATTTGGTATTCTAACACATTTCTCCAAATTCTATTTTCACTAATCATATACTTTCCCTTTTGATTCAGTTTTCATTTAAAGCCAAATCTTTCAGATTCACACTTCCTGAAACAATATGCGTATACAAACGCAGACATCCTTCAAAATTTGCACTTATCCTAATTTTGCGATCCAGGTCTCCAACCAACCAATGTTTAGAAAAAAACAATATTTTAGGGGACGCACTCTCCCCACATGTGATTCCAAGCAACTGGTATTCAGAGCCATTCCGCCTTTGATACTGGAAGTAGAATCATCATGGCTAGTAAGCACTGATAGCCTTATCCTCAATGAATTAGTCTAAATAAAATAATAAAAATAAATAAATAAATAAATAATCCCCCTTTAAAGCCATCCAATTGGTCACTGCCTCTTGTGGGAGCCAATTCCATAGTTCAACTGTGCACTGTGTCAAGAAGCCCTTCCTTTTGGCTTTGGGTTTCCACAGAAAGGCTGGCATTGGAGGGATCCCTGAAGTTGCTTTGGGTTCTGCTTGGGGTGAATTTTCTGTAGCAGTTCACAAAATCCAACCCATACTGGTGACTCTCCTAGAACCAGCCTGGGCTGATCCGGGCTGGACTTGCATTTTGAGAGTGGCCTCTTGTGACCATTGCTTCTGTTGCCTTAGTGCAAGGGTCCCTAAACTCTCTGGACCTGCAGGCACATTTGGAAACCTAAGAAACTGTCATGGGCACCTCAAAGTATTTATTTTACAGAAGAAAAAATGGCAATGCTCAGGACCCCCAGCCCCTAAACAGGCAAGACACCTACAGCCCCTCCCCAAACAAATAAAATGCCAAAAAGATCAGGCAACAACTCCAAGAAACGGGCAAATCCTTCAATGACCAAGCTGTTGTGGTGAGGTCCTTCTTTCAGGATTCCCATAAGCATCTGATTGACCACTGTGAGAACAGGATGTTGGACTAGGTGGACCCCTTTTATTTATTCCATTTATACCCCACCTTTCTTTTCATGAGGGAAACCCAAGGCGGCTTACATGTGGTTCCCAGGAGGTCTCCCATCCAGGCACTGATCACACCTGACCCTGCTTAGCTTCAGCAGGGAGCTGGCCTTAGGTGCCTTCAGACCATAGCTTGGGACCGAGGCACATAGCCTTTTGGCCTGATTCAGCTGGGATCTTCTTATGTTCTACTCCTGACTTGTGTCATTCCTGAAATCCAACTTGGATGGTTTTAAAAGAAGCCTAGACAAATTAATGAAGGACAAAGTTATCAATGGGTACTAGCCGCAGTGGCTGTGTTCTTTCTGTGTCAGAGGCAGTATATCTCTGAATCCCAGTTGCTGGAAACCACAAGAGAGGAGAGTGCTGTTGTGCTCAGACCCTAGTTTCAACCTTCCCATAAGCATCTAGCTAGCCACTGTGTGAACAGGATGCTGAACTAGATGGGCTATTGGTCTGATACAGCAGCCAGACTCTTCTAATGCTTTTCCTCCAAAACTGGGATGGTCAGGAGAGCTTGGCAGGCAGCAAGGGGATGTCTGGGGGCACCACTTTGCGGACTCCAGACCTAGTGGAAGAGATTTTTGAATCGTCCTTGTTGTTCCCCCTCACCGATTCAAGAGTGCAGATGTACAGATCCACATCTTACCGTGGTGTTGTCAATAAGCTGACGGCGACGCCGGCAATGCTCAAAATCCTACCGCTGAAAAAAGCACTAGCCTTCTCCTGCACAATCTGCAGCGCTGCGTCATCGTGAGCAGAACTCCTTAAATAAATTTCCACTTCCCTGCCAACGACCATCTGAGTATTCCAGCATCACTGTGGCACTTGGCATCGATTCAGTGTCCTTTTATGGTAGGGCTGTTTCATGCAGAATGTAGCACCAAGAATGCCAGCTCAAGGGGCAACGGAAATGGATTGTTCCCTCTGGCACAGTTATTTTCAGTCTTTCCCATTGTCAGGGAACCCTTTCCACATCAGTTCAAGGAACTCCTCCATGTCTGACACAGGAGTCCAGCCCATTCCAGAGGTTTTGACAAGGGACGCACAGGACAGACAGTGGGGCGAACTCTGAGTTCATATAGGATGCTGCAAATCATTTTTTCCCCCTCATACACGAATCTGAATTAGCGGACGGGGTGGGGAACCTGCAGCCCTCCAGTTATTGCTGGTCTACAGCTTCTATCACTTCTCACCATTGACCATGCTGGCTGAGGCTGATAGGAGTTGGGAGTGCAACAACATCTAGGGGGCTACAGGTTCCACATCCCTGAGGGAGAAGGATTGTGCCTACCCCTAGACAATGACCCCACCCCCAACATGCATTTGGGTTAATGTCTAAGAGAGCATGAACACATCCAAACTATGTATGAGGCTCTGTCCTACAACTGCGCAAACAGAATCTTTGCATGTGGAGCTTGTGTGTAAGGCTCTGGTACCTTTTCCCCCTACAGGTCCACATTCCTTCAGGGGGGAAGTAGTTGAGCTCTGGATGAGTAGTGAGTGAGGCCAAAGCTGTCATATAATCCAGTCATACATACAAACACATACACTCAAATGCTCCAGTGTGATGGGCCACCAGGGCTCACCAGTCCTGGGCTGGTATCTGGTCCCTTAAGCAGGCCCAAAAGTCTGGCTTCTGCAAGTAGCATGGTATCGTCTGCATATCTTAAATTATTGATATTTCTCTCTCCAATTTTCACACCTCCTTCATCTTGGTGTCCACCTTAAAGGATACCCGACAGGTGTTATGTAAAGAACATAAGAAGAGCCTGCTGGATCAGGCCAATGGTCTGTCTGCTTGTGATGGTTCTGGGCCGGTACCTGGCCCCTTGTAGGTAGGCCCCAAAACCCACACCCGAAGGCAACATCCAGGCAATGACTCCTGAGGAGACCTCATCTGGACAGCGCCTGGAGAGTCCACCTGTGGGAGAAGAAGGGTGAGACATTCTCCCACAGCTGCCTGATGTGGAGAAGGAGCCCAGCTGTTGGGTCTTTGGCAGAAGGAAGAGAGGAGAGGCAGGGAAGATATACAAGGCCTCAGAGAGAGGGAGAGCACCCTGTGGAGGGTCAGGGATGTGGCTGGAGGGGTGGACCTCTGCTGGAGTTGGGGAAGACTGGCCTTTATTTCCCTGACAGCAGGCTGGTCCCTGAAGAGCTACTGGGCAGGGGCAGAGCAGGGACACCCACAGCCCAGGCTTCCCTGGCTCCCTGCCCTCTGGGAAGGCATAGATTTAGGTACTGGGAAAAACAGAAGGGAGTAGAAAAAGAGGAAGGCCAAACAAGAGATGGATTGATTCCATCAAGGAAGCCACAGACCTGAACTTACAAGATCTGAGCAGGGCGGTTCATGACAGATGCTCTTGGAGGTCGCTGATTCATAGGGTTGCCATAAGTCACAGTCAACTTGGCGGCACATAACAACAACAAGGGCATTGAGGCAGTAGACTCCAGCCTGCGTTGGGGAAGACCCTCCCCTGGAACACTGAAGCAGCCTGAGAGGGATAGCCTTCTAGAGGACAGGGAGCTGGAGGGAACAGAGGATGGGAAGTAACATTTCTGCAATGAAACTGGAGTGGCAATTGAATATGTCTGTGTCCGTACCTTTACTTTGACCTCCTTGCTAGGTGGGCCACATGGAAGGTATGGAGCAGAGCCCTCTTGGCGTGCCACTTCCCCAGGGGTATGGGACCTCCACATACACGCACACCACACTCAGAACACATGTGTACGCCTTCTGAATGTGTGCATGCACAAAGCGCACTCTGCGTCCTTGCTACAGAAAGGGAGATCTCTTTTCACTGCATGCTACACAGGGATGGATGGCTCAGTCAGTTTCGGCTTCTCTCTCTTGCTCATTTGTTCAATCTTAAATTCACAGAGATTTTTTTTTTTAAAAGGCCTCATGAAAATTTGTTTGCATTTTAACGCATATCTTTGTATACTATACAAATTTTTGTCTAGAAAGTTTGCATATATATATTTTCATTGTTTGGACTGAACCAAGATACTTTCTACCTTGCACAACGAGCAGTATCATTCATGGGTCAGGAAATAGGGGGCATTTCGGCAAATTTCCAAGGGGTGTGGAAATTCATTAGTGGGGCAGGAGGAAAAGACTCTGTCTACATTCAGAGTATTTTCATTTTTTCCTCTCAAAGGCTCCCAGAATTATCTAGTATCATTTTGATTAGGCTTTTTTTGGGGGGGGGGCTCCCAAGAGTCTCCAGAGGAAGGTGGGGAGCCCTTCCCCTCCCCAAATCCCTCTCCTAAAATTTACCAGGGGTCTTACCCAAATTAATCCAAAAGGTCTCATATGAGACCATTCAGCTCAGCACTACCTTAGATAGTTTTAAAAAGGGGATTAGGGGAAAAAATCATGGCGAAGAGTGTGTGTGTGAATCTTTTTGCTTGCTTTATTTATCTGCATATTTTATATACAACCCAGTAACAATGTTATGTTGATGACTATTGGCCATGAAGGTGAAAAGGCAATGGTAGGGAACCTTTTTCACCCGGAGGGCCATGTTCCCATCTGGCCAACCTTCTGGGGCCACATGTCAGTGGTAGGCGGGGCCAGAGACAACAGTGGGTGGGGCAACAAATGCTAATTGACTCACCCATCCCTCTCTATCCTCTATCAAGGGAAGCAAGAAACACTATCAGAGATTAAGGGCACAGTCCAGCCACGAGGGGGGGGATATACCCAAGGAGTGTATGAAGGAGGGCCAATGAGATGCAGTGATAGACAGATTGTCTCAGGAGAAAGGGAGGGTCCTGGGAGCCAGAAAGACCTAGGCCTCCAATTCCCCACCCCTCTGATATGGAACCTCCATGTTTGGAGGCAGTATACCACTGATCAACAGTTGCTGGGGACAAACAACAGGAGAGAACTGTTGTCTTCATCTCTTGCTTGTGGGCTTCCTACCAGTGTCTGGTTGGCCACTTTAGGAAATTGGATGCTGGCCCAGATGGTCTGATGTGGCAAGGCTTTTCTTAACATTGAAATGTCCAAAGATTATGCTGGATATGCAAAAGGGGGCAGGGTCGGTGGAGACTGGTGGCTCCGATGTCAGTGGGGCAGTGAATCCACTCCAGGTTTTAGTCTGAACTTTCAAGAAGCTGTCCAAGGTGCTTTCAGCTCTTTTCTTTATATATAGCCAGACAAAGGTCTGGAGAATGTTAAGGAACACTCCATGGTGGCTGAGAAGTAAAGGTGAAGAGGAGTCATGGTCAGGGCTGTGGGCGCTTGAGAAGCAGTACCCTGCAGCTGGTAAGCAGAAGGTTCAATCCTGTAGGGTGCTGTTACAAAGCTGAATCCCACACCTCTTTCTTGGCACCTGCACTTCTTCCCTCCCACCCTTCCTTCTCATCCAATGCCTGCATCTCCTTCCTGCTCAATGCCACCCCCCCTGACAGCTCCAGGTCACTCTGGACAGCCCAACTGTGGGAGATCCAGAGCTGTCTTCACCTGACTCAGGTGAAGCTCAAATCCAGGGCCAGCTCCAGGCATGCGGGGGCCCTTGAGCATCAGCTTGCCCTGGCCCCCCAGTGTGTGTGTGTGTGCGCACATGTGCCCCCCACGCCCCCCTGCACACACCCCGGCCCCCCTACCTGTCTAGTCTTTACCATTGCCCTTAATGAAGATGGCAGCCGCGGTTTCCCAAAGGGGAATGAAGCCTCTGCCGCCATCTTTGTTGATGGCACATGTGCATGCTATGCGTGCACATCTCTGCCATCAACTAAGATGGCGGCAGTGGCTTCAGTACCTTAG
Organism: Rhineura floridana; assembly: GCF_030035675.1. Lineage (NCBI taxonomy): Eukaryota > Metazoa > Chordata > Lepidosauria > Squamata > Rhineuridae > Rhineura > Rhineura floridana. The sequence continues at coordinate 318,037,020 of NC_084480.1, read as the reverse complement.
GGAAGCTGCGGCCACCATCTTCATTAAGGGCAATGCTAAAAAGCCGACTGACAGGTAAGTGGGGGTGTGGGAGGGCGCGGATCACGGAAGGGGAGCGGAGGGCCCCTTAGGGGCTCCTGTAGCTCTGGGGCCCTTGGGCCAGTGCCCAACCTGGCCGTCCTTTAGAACCAGCCCTGCTCAAATCCCCCGCTGAATCAGCTCGATTTGGTTTGGGCTTCAGCTGAATCTGGTGCACTGCTCTAGTGAGCAAGCTGTCTTTCTTGATGCCTGTTCTCTGTTACTATCTTCCAAGGAGACCGGCTTGGGGTTCCAGATCTATATAATAGCATTCCCAACCCGGTGCCCTCCAGATGGGTGTGCTTGCTGGGGCTGATGGGAGTTGCAGTCCAAAAATTCTGGAGGGCACCAGGTTGGGTGACAGACTGCTATATTGCATCAAGTGCCATTTTATTTTTCCCCTCAGTATTTATAGCCTGCTCTTCATTGAGTATTTCAGTCCCAGACTGGGGAGCAATGAAATAAATTAGGAATAAAAATATACAGAAAAAAGAGAAAACATTATACAAAACTTACAGAATCCGTAAAAACAAGTCCAATAAATCATGCCAACAAATTAACAACTCCACCATGAAACAAGTGAAACTAAACTCCACTGAGGACAACAGTTAAAATTTCCAGTTTAACCAAATACCTGGGTAAAGACAAAGGGATATCCAGCCAGCCCAAACAAGCAAATTGCCTTAGCAACAGTTCCCATCCCATCCCTCCCTTGGGGCAGCTCACTCACTCCCCCTTTGTCCCTCACACAAACAGAGGCCAGCTCTGTGCCGACAGACTCCCGCTCTGTGCTTATGAGCACCTTAACACCTTTTGCCTCCACTCTCTGCCCATCCAGGCTCTCACCAGGAGTGACATGAATTGCTGCCCCCAAGCATTCAAAGCAGAAAGCTCCCACCTCCTTTCTCACAACACCAACAGACGGGCAGACAGACAGACATACAAAGAGAAAGAAGGTGGCACCCTCATGGACACACCAAAGTAGTGCCTCCAAGGGGGAGACGTCCCCTTTGGGATATCACCTTTCAGGATTATGGCGATGGTTTGCCAAGGTGCAGTAACGGTCCTTAAATAGTGAGCTCTGGGCTGAAAGTCAGTCAGTAAGCCGCAGCTAGTGTTTCTCTCCTCCTCTACCCAGTTCTGAGAAGAGTCACAGAAGTGCTAGTGTGCACCAGAATGCGCATGCGTTTCCCCCCAGAACAATGCTGCGTCATCATGTTAGTGCATCTTTCAGACATTCTTGGGAAATAAATACAACCACTACGAGCCCTGTTCCCAAAATTCACCCTCTCTGCCCACCAAATGCAAAAGAAGGGGGCAGTTCAATTCTTTTCATCTTTGGGGATACTTGTCCCCAATTACTTGAAATGCTTCTGAAGAACCCGTGGGTTTGCAAATCTCTGTTCCACTGCAGTGCTAGGTGCGGCAAATCATCCCACTGTGAGGATTTTGGACTGTTCATGTGAGTGCAAGGACAGCCTTTTTTCCTGTGCCGATCTTGCAAGCCTGTGTGGACTAGCAATAACCAGACCAGGGATGGATCCCCCTCCAAGGAGGATTCGCACATGATCAGTGTTCTGATTTGGGTTCACCTCACATATTATGTGGTAGCAACCCCTGGTTTTCCAATAAGCATGCACTCAGCAAGGAGCTGCAACCAATCAATTCTCCCTTCCATGAGTGACGGTCAGATACATGCCTTTGCATACATGGATGCACGCCTTTATGGCAAGCTGCACCAGAGGAGCGATAACCTTTTACCTGCTTGTCGCCCTCCTCCATGGCCAACATAATTTCAGTCTTCTGACACTTTCATAGAGCGGGGGGGGGGGCGGCGGCGGCTCACAGGCTTCCCTTGGTGAACTCTGACTTTTATACTGAGTTTAGGTATATGGATATTGTTTATGTATTTCGCTTTGTAAATTAATTTGATTTTTTTATTGTACCTTGTGTAGTCTATTGTAAGCCACTTTGAGATCTTTTAGATAGTAAGCAGTCTATAAATGGAAATAATAATAATAATAATAATAATATGGAATGGTCACACGCACCTGCTACATTTTAGACCAGTGGTGGCAGGACTTTATCAGCCCAAGGGCCACATTCCCTTCTGGCCAACCATCCAGGGGCCACACACCAGTGATGGGCAGGGCCAGATGCAAACGTGGGCATAACCACAAATGCAATGTTTACTTTTGTACAGAAGGCTAGTTTCATTACACACCGCATCATAAGAACATAAGAAGAGCCTGCTGGATCAGGCCAGTGGCCCATCTAGTCCAGCATCCTGTTCTCACAGTGGCCAACCAGGTGCCTGGGGGAAGCCCGCAAGCAGGACCCGAGTGCAAGAACACTCTCCCCTCCTGAGGCTTCCGGCAACTGGTTTTCAGAAGCATGCTGCCTCTGACTAGGGTGGCAGAGCACAGCCATCATGGCTAGTAGCCATTGATAGCCCTGTCCTCCATTAATTTGTCTAATCTTCTTTTAAAGCCATCCAAGCTGGTGGCCATTACTGCATCTTGTGGGAGCACATTCTATAGTTTAACTATGTGCTTAGTAAAGAAGTACTTCCTTTTGTCTGTTCTGAATCTTCCAACATTCAGCTTCTTTGAATGTCCACGAGTTCTAGTATTATGAGAGAGGGAGAAGAACTTTTCTCTATCCACTTTCTCAATGCCATGCATAATTTTATACACTTCTATCATGTCTCCTCTGACTTGCCTTTTCTCTAAACTAAAAAGCCCCAAATGCTGCAACCTTTCCTCGTAAGGGAGTCGCTCCATCCCCTTGATCATTCTGGTTGCCCTCTTCTGAACCTTTTCCAACTCTATAATATCCTTTTTGAGATGAGGCGACCAGAACTGTACACAGTATTCCAAATGCGGCCGCACCATAGATTTATACAATGGCATTATGATATCGGCTGTTTTATTTTCAATACCTTTCCTAATTATCACTAGCATGGAATTTGCCTTTTTCACAGCTGCCGCACACTGGGTCAACATTTTCATCGTGCTGTCCACTACAACCCCGAGGTTTCTCTCCTGGTCGGTCACTGCCAGTTCAGACCCCATGAGCGTATATATGAAATTCAGATTTTTTGCTCCAATATGCATAATTTTACACTTGTTTATATTGAATTGCATTTGCCATTTTTCCATTCATTCACTCAGTTTGGAGAGGTCTTTTTGGAGCTCTTCGCAATCCCTTTTTGTTTTAACAACCCAGAACAATTTAGTATCATCAGCAAACTTGGCCACTTCACTGCTCACTCCTAATTCTAGGTCATTAATGAACAAGTTGAAAAGTACAGGTCCCAATACCGATCCTTGAGGGACTCCACTTTCTACAGCCCTCCATTGGGAGAACTGTCCGTTTATTCCTACTCTCTGCCTTCTGCTTCTTAACCAATTCCTTATCCACAAGAGGACCTCTCCTCTTATTCCATGACTGCTAAGCTTCCTCAGAAGTCTTTGGTGAGGTACCTTGTCAAATGCTTTTTGAAAGTCTAAGTACACTATGTCCACTGGATCACCTCTATCTATATGCTTGTTGACACTCTCAAAGAATTCTAATAGGTTACTGAGACAGGACTTTCCTTTGCAGAAGCCATGCTGGCTCTGCTTCAGCAAGGCTTGTTCTTCTATGTGCTTAGTTAATCTAGCTTTAATCATACTTTCTACCAGTTTTCCAGGGACAGAAGTTAAGCTAACTGGCCTGTAATTTCCGGGATCCCCTCTGGATCCCTTTTTGAAGATTGGCGTTACATTTGCCACTTTCCAGTCCTCAGGCACGGAGGAGGACCCGAGGGACAAGTTACATATTTTAGTTAGCAGATCAGCAATTTCACATTTCAGTTCTTTGAGAACTCTCGGGTGGATGCCATCCGGGCCCAGTGATTTGTCAGTTTTTATATTGTGTATTAAGCCTAGAACTTCCTCTCTCGTTACCACTATTTGTCTCAGTTCCTCAGAATCCCTTCCTGCAAATGTTAGTTCAGGTTCAGGGATCTGCCCTAGCAACAAAATCTTAGGGAAAAACATGTACCGTGAACACTTTCAAAATGGGAATGTACTCAAAGCTAATCTGCAAAGGCTTTCAATTGTGAATACATGAAAGGTTGCCACATAGAGGAGGGCCGGGATCTCTTCTTGATCGTCCCAGAGTGCAGGGCACGGCATAATGGGCTCAAGTTGCAGGAAGCCAGATTTCGACTGGACATCAGGAAAAACTTTCTAACTGTTAGAGCCATACGACAATGGAACCAATGACCTAGAGAGGTAGTGGGCTCTCCAACACTGGAGGCATTCAAGAGGCAGCTGGACAGCCATCTGTCGGGAATGCTCTGATTTGGATTCCTGCACTGAGCAGGGGGCTGGACTTGATGGCCTTAGAGGCCCCTTCCAACTTTACTATTCTATGATTCTATGATACCCTACAGTGACTAATATTTTAAAAAGGGGAGAGGAGAGAGGGAAGGAGCATGCTGAAAAGGATAATCATATTCCAATCCTGTCTCCCTCCATTTGTAACGTGTTCCCCCAGCACTCCCAAAAAAGCTCCATGGGTAGGTGGTGGCAGGCAGTGGGTGGAGAAGGGTGCTACTGAACCATCGCCTGCCCCCTGGAGAGACAGCTCAACCCCCCTGCCCCTGCAAAAAGAACAAGTAATAGAAATAACTAGTAACACATTTTTCAGCACTCTGCTACTCGCCCACGCAAACTCTCGGCAGCAACCAGCCACCGCAGATCCACCTGCCCAGGAGTTAGCCTGATGGAACTGGTGAAAGGGGAGGAGAAGGCATGGGGGCGGTGTGTGTGTGTGGGGGGAGAGGGGGAATCACACTGAAAAGCAATGCAAGCATCATCCTGCAGAGGCGTGAAGAAGACTTGGGGGATCCTGCTGACAGTTTTCAGTTCTCATGGCAAATTGAGACCGACGGAGCCAGCTCAGAGATGAAAATCTCCTTCTCACAAAGATCAGATGTGGGGGTGCTCAGCTTGTGTCAGGACTGAACTGCTTTAGCTAGCAGGCGGATGCCAGCTCAGCTCAAGGGATTGAATGCTCCTCTACTGAAATGCATTTGCGGCACACAGACATTTAGCGTGTCAAGGAAAGGTATACATTAGAAATCTTGACATGCTTCTTTTCTATGTGCAAGGACTGTTTTGTATGGGAGAGCGTCCAGTCATATAAGCCACCAGCTGTGGTCCAAAGCCATAGAGCACAGTTACAAGAGTGGGCCTGGGGCAAATGGGCTGTGCCCAAGAGCCCAGTCACGCCTGGCACCAGCCCTGAGTAAGGTGATTCTTCTGCAGAGCCAGGCATTCTGGGTGAGGTGGAGCAGGGGAGCACTTGCGCTGTGACAGAAAGCTCTTCCCCCCCTAAAAATAAATAAGAAAACTAGCATTAACAAAAGCAAATACGATCTTGAAGTAAGTGAGCAGCAGACAGGGGAGGGGACAGCAGGGGGACATATTTGTCCCCCAGGCATGAGGTTCCCCTCTTATAGGGGGATGGCAGGAACCACTGGCCTCATTCTTTTTGACCTTGATAAGGGCGATGCTTCATTTATGGACTCACTCGACAGCATCCTGGGAGCAGGAGGAGGGACTGTTCAGCTGCCGAGACTCTGGGGAGCGCCTCAGGAGGGGAGAGTGTTCTTGCACTCGGGTCCTGCTTGCGGGCTTCCCCCAGGCACCTGGCTGGCCACTGTGAGAACAGGAGGCTGGACTAGATGGGCCACTGGCCTCATCCAGCAGGCTCTTCTTACGTTCTTATGTTGCTGCTGCTGCCACTGCAAGCGTGAAGCTCTTGGAAAAACCTCTGCGCAGGGAGTAGGGGTGTCGAGCAACCTTTTGCCTCCCAGAAGCTCCTTCCCTCTGCAATTCTGGCTTTTTTTTTTTAGCACAGCTTTAAAATTACTACAGTGGGGCCCACCTTTATTTGACAGATGTGCCACAGTCAAGCCCCAAATCTTACTGAGACTGTGCCATTCGCAAATAAGCTCTGTTACATAAGCTGGCCCTTTCACAATGCCCTCATCTGGCTTTAAGTCCAACCTACTGAGTCTGGAGTACAATAGTCAAGAAATCAGAAGTAGGCTAGGGCTGGGGAGGGCAGCTGTGAGAGAACTAGAAAAGGTCCTCAAATGCAAAGATGTATCACTGAACACCAAAGTCAGGATCATTCAGACCATGGTATTCCCAGTCTCTATGTATGGATGTGAAAGGTGGACAGTGAAAAAGATCAACTCATTTGAAATGGGGTGTTGGAGGAGAGCTTTGCGCATACTATGGACTGTGAAAAAGACAAATAATTGGGTGTTAGAATGAATTAAACCAGAACTGTCACTAGAAGCTGAAATGATGAAACTGAGGTTATCATACTCTGGACACATCATGGGAAGACATGATTCACTAGAAAAGACAATAATGCTGGGAAAAACAGAAGGGAGTAGAAAAAGAGGAAGGCCGAACAAGAGATGGATTGATTCCATAAAGGAAGCCACAGACCTGAACTTACAAGATCTGAACAGGGTGGTTCACAGATGCACATAACAACAAAACTGAGTTGTAGAGCCAGACAGCACAGGACAGGGAGCCAGTGTCTTCTCAACAGTGACTTGCTCACCAAGCTCCAAGGGAGAGGCACTAGAGGGCTTGTGAGCTGTGTGGCTGCTGTGCTCCTGCAGTGGATCACCCACCTTTGAACCAAGGTGATGTAGCTGGGACGCTGCGTGTAGTCCACCTGAGACCGAACCTTGCAGGGAATCACCATATCCCACATCCAAAGCTGTACAGTCATACCAGTGACACCAACAAGTAAATAGAAAGGGAGTGCAAGGCTCCTGGGTAGGATGATGCCATTCTGAAATCTTTTCATACTCATAAAGCACCCCTGAAGCTAACTCCCCAAATTGTTTCAGCAGCAATCCGGACCCAGTGGCTGAGTTTTATAGCAGGGCCAGGTAATCATTGACCTAGATCCCCACCCCCTGAGGGCTGCCTCTTGGCCAGTCAAAGGGCCTTTTGTGGCAGCACTGAATGCCTTTGAGGTAATGGGATTTTTCCAGCTATGGAGATCTGTCTTAACCCCCCCCCCTTGCAAGGGTGCTGTGGATCACCCTTGAGAGTCTGGTGGCAGAGATGCGTTCTTGGGGCTCAGGGGAGGAGTGGTGAACTCTGGTGCCCATGGACCTGCATGGAATGGGCTCCTCCTCAGGGCTGCAGTTGCTAGAGGACTCTGGCTCCAAGGAGTCTTGGTCCAGAACCCTGACAGATCTCTCCCCCCCAGCCTGATTGTGCCTCACCTGTCCTTCATTTTGTGTATTGCACAAACTTTGCATTGCCCCCACACACCTTACTTAATAAAGCCACCAAACTCTTCCATTGCCAAGAGTCTGACCCTGCAAAGGATCTGGCCTTGAGTATCCACTGGCATTTACAGTGCTGTTGCACTTCTGGGCTGCCCATGGACAGCTGGTGGGCTACCCTGAGCATCAGATGCTGGACCAGGTGGGCCTTTGGCTTGATCTGTCAGGGGTCTCATGTTCTTAACTCACTCAGCATTGTCCTTGTCTGACACAGAGAGAGCAACACCGCCCCTAACCCCACATTCAGGTTGGCAAACAAAGTTTTGGGAACCCGTGGTTCTTGAGATGATAATCTGATTTTGCCCCCAATAAATCAACCTCCCATTTATTCATAGTGCCAAAAGTTGGCTACGGCAGCTTTCTGCGCTGCATTTCATAACACTTTCGGAAAGCAAATTTAATTCCTTCCTTCTTCTTTGTCTCTTCTCCTCTCCCCCCACCTCTCTCCTTCAATGTCGGTGCCAATCCCTCCTCCACCTAATTTTGAAGAACTTCTGCTGGAAAATTAGGGCAAGGAGGCACCCACATAGCAAGTCTGGTGTGAAAATAACTCGCGGCAGATGCGTCTGGAAAACAACTCAAGGAGTTCCCCAAACTTCAGCTGAAAAGGAAAAGGAATTAAAGACAGCTACAGCTCAGATGTCAAGCACACCAGCAGCCAGCACTAGGGCCTGTAATTCATGTCCCCTGTGGTCAAAAGAATCACAAAACCTTTAATGACTTAAGATACAATCTCTCTCTCTCTCTCTCTCTCTCTCTCTCTGTATGTATGTATGTATGTATGCGTAACTCAGCAGCAGAGTATTTGCTTTGCAATTTGTTTTGTAGAAGATCTCAGGTTCCTGGCATCACCAGTTTGCAATCCCCCATAAGGTTGCAGGACTAGGAACATAGGAGCACAGGAAACTGCTTTATAGCAAGTCAAGCCCGGTATTGTCTACGCTGAGTGGCAGCGGGTTTCCAGGTTTTCAAACATGAGTCTTTTGCCAGCCCTCCCTGGAGATGCCAGGGATTGAACCTGGAACCTTTTGTCTGCAAAGCAGGTGCTCTGCCACTGAGCTACGGCCAAACGCTTCTGCCAACACCCCAGAGAGTCAAACTAGACAGCACTAGGCTAGAACGATGCACCACAGGCCTGTGCAGTTGGAAGTTGATCCTTATATTGTTTTTCAGTCTCCAAGCAGCGAGAGGTTTCAGGGGTCCCCGGGAATTGGTTTCCTTGGAATGAAGAACGTAAGTAGAGCCCTACTGGATCAGAGTGATGCCTCCGCCTCCAGCCCAGCCTCTGCTTCACCAGCCAGATGCCTTAGGGAATCCCCTGGAGACGAATGGTATTTCTGTGATACAAACAGTAGGGGCTGCTCCATTGGGGGGCAAATGGTGCATGGTCCCACCAACCACAGTCTGCTCTCAGCCAGCTCCCGCCTACCTGGCTTGTTACTTACAGCCAGACCAGGGGATGGCTCTACTTGACACTGGGGCCACATTCACACCAGACATTTATTCCACTATTATTCCACTTTAAACAGTCATACCATGGACTGAGAAACAGACAATTAATTGGGTGTTAGAACACATTAAACCAGAACTATCACTAGAAGCTAAAATGATGAAACTGAGTTTTCTGGGAAGAGGAAATGACTGTTAAACCACTTTGGCAAACTATAGCTCTATGAGGAGATTAGGGGGCTCCTAACAACTCTCCATGGTATTTCCGATCTCTATGTATGGATATGAAAGTTGGACAGTGAAAAAAGCTGATAAGAGAAAAATCAACACATTTGAAATGTGGTGTTGGAGAAGAGCTTTGCGGATACCATGGACTGCAAAAAAGACAAATAATTGGGTGTTAGAACAAATTAAACCAGAACTATCACTAGAAGCTAAAATGATGAAACTGAGGTTATCCTACCTTGGACACATAATGAGAACACATGATTCATTAGAAAAGATAATAATGCTGGGAAAAACAGAACGAAGTAGAAAAAGAGGAAGGCCAAACAAGAGATGGATTGATTCCATAAACAAAGCCACAGACCTGAACTTACAAGATCTGAACAGTGTGGTTCAGGACAGATGCTCTTGGAGGTCACTGATTCATACAGTTGCCATAAGTCGTAGTCGACTTGGAGGCACATAACAACAACAACAACAACTCTCAGCACCCTTCACAAACTACACTTCCCATGATTCTTTGGGGGAAGCCAGGACTGTTTAAAGTGGAATAAAAGTGGAATAAATGTCTGGTGTGAATGTGGCCCGGCTCTGGCTCCACCTGTTGTTGATTCCCTTGCCTTCTGCCCTACCAGTCCCAATGGGCACCACCCACCACTGGATATCAACTATTCACACAGATATACAGCCTGATAGAAGGTTAGCAGAATGATCTCCCATTAGGTTTCTAGTGGGGCATTGAGGATAAAAGGATGAGGTGCACATCTTCTCACATCACTTTCTTACACATTCATAAAGAGAGACCAGCAGCAGATATAGGGCAGATCCCTGAACCTGAACTAACATTTGCAGGAAGGGATTCTGAGGAACTGAGACAAATAGTGGTAACGAGAGAGGAAGTTCTAGGCTTAATACACAATATAAAAACTGACAAATCACGGGGCCCGGATGACATCCACCCAAGAGTTCTCAAGGAACTGAAATGTGAAATTGCTGATCTGCTAACTAAAATATGTAACTTGTCCCTCGGGTCCTCCTCCGTGCCTGAGGACTGGAAAGTGGCAAATGTAACGCCAATCTTCAAAAAGGGATCCAGAGGGGATCCCGGAAATTACAGGCCAGTTAGCTTAACTTCTGTCCCTGGAAAACTGGTAGAAAGTATGATTAAAGCTAGATTAACTAAGCACATAGAAGAACAAGCCTTGCTGAAGCAGAGCCAGCATGGCTTCTGCAAAGGAAAGTCCTGTCTCAGTAACCTATTAGAATTCTTTGAGAGTGTCAACAAGCATATAGATAGAGGTGATCCAGTGGACATAGTGTACTTAGACTTTCAAAAAGCATTTGACAAGGTACCTCACCAAAGACTTCTGAGGAAGCTTAGCAGTCATGGAATAAGAGGAGAGGTCCTCTTGTGGATAAGGAATTGGTTAAGAAGCAGAAGGCAGAGAGTAGGAATAAACGGACAGTTCTCCCAATGGAGGGCTGTAGAAAGTGGAGTCCCTCAAGGATCGGTATTGGGACCTGTACTTTTCAACTTGTTCATTAATGACCTAGAATTAGGAGTGAGCAGTGAAGTGGCCAAGTTTGCTGATGACACTAAATTGTTCAGGGTTGTTAAAACAAAAAGGGATTGCGAAGAGCTCCAAAAAGACCTCTCCAAACTGAGTGAATGGGCAGAAAAATGGCAAATGCAATTCAATATAAACAAGTGTAAAATTATGCATATTGGAGCAAAAAATCTTAATTTCACATATACGCTCATGGGGTCTGAACTGGCGGTGACCGACCAGGAGAGAGACCTCGGGGTTGTAGTGGACAGCACGATGAAAATGTCGACCCAGTGTGCGGCAGCTGTGAAAAAGGCAAATTCCATGCTAGCGATAATTAGGAAAGGTATTGAAAATAAAACAGCCGATATCATAATGCCGTTGTATAAATCTATGGTGCGGCCGCATTTGGAATACTGTGTACAGTTCTGGTCGCCTCATCTCAAAAAGGATATGATAGAGTTGGGAAAGGTTCAGAAGAGGGCAACCAGAATGATCAAGGGGATGGAGCGACTCCCTTACGAGGAAAGGTTGCAGCATTTGGGGCTTTTTAGTTTAGAGAAAAGGCGGGTCAGAGGAGACATGATAGAAGTGTATAAAATTATGCATGGCATTGAGAAAGTGGATAGAGAAAAGTTCTTCTCCCTCTCTCATAATACTAGAACTCGTGGACATTCAAAGAAGCTGAATGTTGGAAGATTCAGGACAGACAAAAGGAAGTACTTCTTTACTCAGCGCATAGTTAAACTATGGAATTTGCTCCCACAAGATGCAGTAATGGCCACCAGCTTGGATGGCTTTAAAAGAAGATTAGACAAATTAATGGAGGACAGGGCTATCAATGGCTACTAGCCGTGATGGCTGTGCTCTGCCACCCTAGTCAGAGGCAGCATGCTTCTGAAAACCAGTTGCCGGAAGCCTCAGGAGGGGAGAGTGTTCTTGCACTCGGGTCCTGCTTGCGGGCTTCCCCCAGGCACCTGGTTGGCCACTGTGAGAACAGGATGCTGGACTAGATGGGCCACTGGCCTGATCCAGCAGGCTCTTCTTATGTTCTTATGTTCTTATGTTCTTATTTGTTAACATAGGACGTTTCTGGGCAAAACCATCCCCCATATTCCATGATTTTTACAGCCAGAATCTCTGGGCTAGAAGAGACACAGAGAAGGCATCCAGACCAGCTCCAAGACCCATGTTATGTTCCTCCATGACTGGAGATATGAGCCAATTCCATTGCTATGCCACCTGGTTGCCAAGTTCAAATAACAAGAGCATGTCAGTCTAATTCATTGGTGTGGCCTGGTTGCCAATGAAAATAGGGTTTGCCGTGGTTGGGTTCCATGACACATTGGTATCTTCTGGAAACTGTGATCACATGGGCCAAAGAGAAGTGCAGCTCTGGTGTCAAAAGCAGCCATCTTGGAACCTAGTAGAATATTCTGTCCGCTACACCATGCAATTGCATTTATTTATTATTTGATTCATATTCCGCCCTTCCTCCCAGCAGGAGCCCAGGGCGGCAAACAAAAGCACTAAAAACACTTTAAAACATCATAAAAACAGACTTTAAAATACATTAAAACAAACCATCTTTAAAAACATTTTTTTAAAAAGCTTTGAAGACATCTTAAAGAAGAAAAAAAGGTTAAAAACATATTTTTTAAAAAAAGGTTTAAAAAACATATTAAAAAGCAGTTCCAACACAGACACAGACTGGGATGTCTCAACTTAAAAGGCTTGTTGAAAAAGGAAGGTCTTCAATAGGCACCAAAAAGATAACAGAGATGGCGCCTGTCTAATATTTAAGGGTAGGTGCTGCTACACTAAAGGTCCATTTCCTATGTTGCGCAGAACAGACCTCCTGATAAGATGGTATATCCCAGGCAATGTACAACAAGGCTGAACACTTCCCCCCCTTTTCTTTGATGGGGTTCTTGCTGCACACTAAATGATAATCACTTCCAGGAAGATTTGTTTGGATATCTAATGAAAACTATATATTTTTAAAGTTATTTATTAGAAGTTTTAAATACCACTTTTCATTTCCATAGGAAAACAACTCACAAAATAAAACCACAATAAAATCTAAGCAATAAAATCTAATAAGTTAAATCAAATCAGACAACATAATCACAGAGACCAAATTCCAGGAACCGGCACCAAGGACTAGATTGCATTTCAGCTAGCTGAAGATCTTTTGTTAAAGCTCAGCGGGTCTAACAAGTTGAATTTATTCTGCAAAGATCTTTTCTATGGCAGTCATTTGATCCTAATAAATTGGGCATTGTGCTATGGCTTGCGTAGCGTGTAGACCATAGGTATAGGCATAAGGTGTGTGTATATTTGGATCAACCCAACTGTCTGCAGTTTTGGATTTTCTTTAAGGGACACTCTACAGAGCTATAGCGATGAGCTCCTGAACTTCAGAGTTTGCCATGACATCTCTGAGATTCTTCAGAATGATGGGAGAACAACTGCTAAAGGAATTGGAGACGAGGAAAGAGGCCAGGACTGGGCTAGAAGAACCAAGGAAATGTTCTGTCAAGAATGAGCTGGCTCAAGAGTGTAGTGTGGGGGCTCCGATATAGCAAATCTGAGCTGGCAAGGAGACCTGTGTGTGTGTGGGCTGAGCATCACAGGAGCAGAGAGGCATCGGAGGTCAGGAAGAGTGAAGCATGCTGAGTATTTGTGTGTGTGAGAGAGGGGGAGGATTCTGCAAGCCACCTCCACCCCCCGTGCCTGTGCCCACCTTGTGTTACTAATCCTCCACTCTGGCTGTTCCTTTCCTCCAGAGTTTTGTGTGTGACTCAGGGGGGAGGCGGAGGGCTCACCAGGGTGGAGTGGCATGAAGGCTGCTGGCACCCTTACCTCAGTTCAGCATCACGATTGTTGAGAGTGGTTAGGAGACCCCTCTGCCCCTCACAGAGCTACAATGCTCAGAGTGGTTTGCCAGCCAGTCCCTCTTCCCAGGGAACTCGGGGAACTGTAGCTCAGTGAGGGGAATACAGGTCTCCTAACAGCTCGCAGAACCCTTAACGAACTACAGTTCCCAGGATTCTTTGGCGGAAGCCTTCAGTGTTTTATAGTACTGTGATGCTGCTAAAAGTACCAGAAGAGTGCAGATGGGGCTCACACGGCTTCCCTTGTAGAAATCAGGGCAGCAGGAATGGGGAACTTCAGACGTGGGGGCCAAATACGGCCCCCCATGCCTCTCTGTCTGACTCTTGGACTCTCCTCGGCCACACCCACTTTCCCCAGGCGACACTGGTGGAAGTGGGGCAAGAGCAACTCCCGTTTGGATTCTGTTGTTTGCATTACAGAAGGAAGACAGAGTTCGGGTCCTCCAGCTGGCTAGGCTTGCCTACCTTTATCTGTGCTCTTCTCTACTTAACTTCCTTCCATTGTAAACTGGTACGCTCAGGGAAGCTGACCTGCCCTTCCTTCCTTTATCTTCTTCTTTGACTGTCCAAGGAGAGAGGAGACATCTTTGTCTTTGCCCTTTCTCCTGAGCCATGATGGCAAGACCCACATCTGGGCATTGCGCCTTCACCTTAGTTACCGGTAGTTAGAACTAGGTATGCCTTTCCTATCTACTATGTACTTCTCTAAATAAAGTAGCTTTTTCTTATTTTACCAAGTCTTAAAGTCTCAGTGATCTAAGTGCAGCCTGCTACTAGGGTAAATACACACACTGGCACACACACAGCTCAGACCGCTGAGTATCTCTGCATATGCATGACACCTCCCACCCCACTGACCTTTTTTGATATTCTCTTCAAGTGGCTTGAATGTGTCCTTGAACTCTAATAATGCCTCCTGTTTGTCTGGATAGAGAATACAGAGGAGTGGATGAGTGTGGATAGAAAGTAGCCTATTGTACATATGTAACATTCACTTTTGTTGCCCTGCCCAGTTTTGTCTCTGACATGAGGCCCCGAAGGGTTTGCCCAGAAGGGAATGTGGCCCTTGCGCTGAAAAGGCCTCTTCATTCTTGAACATAAGAATTTGCCCTGCTGGATCAGGCCAGTAGCCCATCTAGTTCAGCATCCTGTTCTCATGGTGGCCAACCAGATGCCCCCATGGGAAGCACGCAAGCCAGAACTGAGCGCAAGAGCACTGCGGTTTCCAGCAACTGATACTCAGAAGCATACTGCCTCCAACTGTAGAGGCAGAACATAGCCAATGTGGCTAGTAGCCTTTTTTACCTTTATCCTCCACGAATCCTCTTTCAAAGCCATTCCAGTTGGATGCATTAGTGTGTTAGACATCAACTGGACCTGATGTCCATTTGGGCCAAGAAATTTGTCGGATGACCCCAAGGTCCAAGGGCCAGTCACTCCTTCTTCACCTAATGTACCTAATCCAATTTCTCCTAATGTAATACATTTTTGTGTGTTATTTTCAAAAATATATTCATTTTAATGTACACTTTCCCCTAATATATACAGTTTTGTAAACATTGGGTGGTTGGAGAGTTGCATCACAAAATTTGGATAAGTACGAATTTCGAAGGATGGCTCTGTCTCAGGTTTCATATTGGTTTGGAAAGTACAGATTTTATAGATTGGGCTTTAAATGGAAATTCCTCCCTCATCCCTACTTGAGAGAGACCCCACAGAGCTGTTGCCATTCACAATACTTTCATTCAGTCATTCAATACTATTGTTATGGGATTAGGGGTTGGTTTGGATGATATATTTGGGTCCCCTCCAAGCCTGTAAATTGGGCATCTAGCAGAAGGAACTACTGAAGTGGTCAAACCAGTCTCTTCATTAAATCAATAGACATAGCTGAGCCTATTAAAACATTCTTTTTACATTCCTAAGGAGTTGGTCAAGTAGAGATGTGTTGCCCTGTAAACAACTAATTAGTGGTGCCTCTAGAAAGAGGGGGTAGACCTTTCCCCCCTTACCTGGCTGGATACCACATCATCCTCGGGATGGAAGAGCAACAGGCCAGGGACTAGTTAGTGTCTAATTTTGTATGGAGCTGTGAGCTGGGAAGATACAGAGGTTTGGCTTGTTCTTTGTGCTGAAACCAAAGCTGTGGCTTTGGGGAGCTTCCCTGGAAACCTAACAGGGGAGCAAGATCTGTTTGAGTGTTAATGCTGTGAGCTTCCACCATAAGCTTAGGTTGCATATATCCATATAAGTAAAACCATATATCACACTGGGGAGGCTCTGTCCCCCTGCTCGCTCTGCTCTCCAACCCCCCTGCAACCTCCTAGGCACCCCTAACATCCAACTCCCCTTGCCAACCCCCCAGCAGTCCCACTCCCTTCACCTGTTCCTCTGCTGTTGCTGCCCTGCATCACTGTCATAGACAAACTTTGTGGCAGTGCAGAGCACTTAGGCTGCACACCGGCCTTCTGTCATGCTCCCCTCAGAGGACTCAACAGAGGATGAAGGGGAATGGGAGATTTCAGGCCCAGGAAAAGGGACGAGCAGAGAGGCAGCTCAAGACCCTTGGCCCTCAGACAAGTAGCAGGGCCCTTCTGGAGCCATCCTGTCAGATTCAGAGAGCGACCAGGAAGCTACTCCAACACCAGCAGTTGGAACAATGGAGGCAGTTGACCTGTTTAAGAACCACAAGCTCTCAAAAGAGGGAAGGTTGATTGCAAACACCTGGCCTCAGATGCTGAGCTTAAAAGGCTGTGAGAGACTTGGGGCTCTTGCTGGAAACAACGTTGGACCTCCATGTCATATCGTTGCCAGCCCTGCTCATGATCCCATGCCTTTGACCCTGCCCTGCCTCATTGGATCTCCAGTACCTGGACTTTTGGACTCCCAAGGATTCATCTCTTCTACGCTCTCTCGGCAGTTCCCATCTGGTATTCACTCTTGCTGTAGTTGCTGGCCTCCCCGCCTCAACTCAAGCTTGACAGATTTATGGGCCGGCTGCTGGACATTATCTGCTAATTACTTTATTGCTACTTTAAACTATTTCAACTCAGAGACTAACACCTTCCATCTGCCCAGGCTGCTGCTGTCACCATGGGCAAACTGTGCCACTCCCGCCCAGGCTGTTGCTGCTGCCCCACCGAGGCTGCCCACTGCCACCATCACTATACCTTGCCTGCTTGCCAATGTGGTGGGTGGTGGGTGGCATGAGTGGCGTGCAGCCAAGTGGGGGGAGAAAGTGTTCACACTGCAGTTTGTTTAGCGCCACATATCGGTGAAGCTGTGAACTGCACAGCATGACACTTAAGTTTTTTATTAAATGTATACAGAAAGGCACCACAGTTTCCAGTGACCGCTGTTCCAAGGGAATTGAACCCAGAAGTAAGTGCTGGCACCCCTTAGGTTTCTCACCGCTCAGAGATTGGGGTGCACTTAATGGTATTAATGCATTTATTTATTTCTGAAATTTAATTCTGCCCTTCAGTGGACAATCAGTGATTCCCAGAGCAAGAATATAACACAACTTAAAAGGTTAAAAAGCTTGAGAAAACAGGAAGATGCACATTTGATGATGAAATGATAGCCAACTGAACACCAGGTAGGATTCCCTTGGGAGAGCATTCCAAGGCATCCAGATAGAAAAGGCTCTCTCTCGGGTTGCTATGGTGGATGGTTTGCCCCATGTACCGAGATTTGAATCTGATGGTGGGGCATCTAGAGAAGAGTCTGGGGTTTTGATACACAGGGGCACTGGTATGAAAGACTACCCAGGTCCTAAGCCATACAGAGCTTTAAAGATGAGCACCATCACTTTGATTTGAAGCCACAAGTGAACAGAGAGTCAATGAAGTGATTCAGTCTCACATATTGACTCTTTTTAGTAGTCTAGGATCTCTATTCTGAATCAACTGAACCTTCCAGACTGTCTTCAAGGGCAGCTCCACAAAGAATGCTTTACAGTAATCTTGGAATTTACTTGGAAGTTACCAAGATAAGCATAACTATGGGTAGGCTATCTGTATCCAGGAAAGGCTGCAGTCAATGTTGAGTGACGAAAAGGCACTCTGCACCACTGAGGCCATTCGATATTTCAGTGACAATGATGGATCTATGGACTCACTTAAACTGTGCACCTGATTCTTTTGGATCTATAGGAATGCCTAAACTATGCACCTGCTTCTTTTGGGAACATGCAACCTCTTCCATAATTGGTTTAAAACCATCTCACGGCAGGATTTGATGAACAAATATGATTAAGGCTGAGATACCTCAAAGTGCAGGTGAATGTGCCCCAAGTGCAACTAGGCTCTGTGGTTCATTTTTAGCTGCAGTTCAATTGATAGGCTGAGGATGTGAGAGACTGAGCACCTGTGGCTACCTGGTTTCGGCAGTTACATGGAAGAGTCCTATGCAATTCAATAGGACTTCTGTGTATTTTTTTTTTTAATCTCGGTGTTCACCTGCCTTGCAAAAACACAGATCCAGTTCTATAAAGCATATTCGGTGTCTTTAATGAGCACTTACCTCTGCACAGAGCACAGGAGCAAAGAATTTGATGACTGACTTTGTTCCATTATGCCTTTTAATTCAGATTTCTAAATTGCTTTGCAAGCTCTGGGAATGAACATAAGAACGGTGAAGAGCACTTTGTGTTCAGATGTGATGAGCATAATGAAGTTCTACAGCATTCTTTAAAGTGTTCCATTTGGCTCTCCGGTTAGAGTTCTGCAGCTGATGGTGTGTCCAAAGCCAAGAACTTGGACCAGGACCAATCCTTAATCATTTAAAACTGAGATGGGCAAGGTCTGTATTCTCAAGGGCAGCTCTGCTTTCCAAATAGTGGTCCAAGGGTCACATTGCCACTAGAAACAGGGGACAAACTTGTTCAGTTCATGCCTTCATAGAATCTTGTTTAATCTCAGATTGGTACACAATAAGACCACACTCATCCAATATTTGATCGTGGATGGTGCTGAGTTGGTGTGCATTACCAAAACCTGGGTGGGTGAGCTGGCAGGAGTTGATCTGACCCAGCTTTGCCCACCTGGATACTCGGTGCAACACCAGCACAGGCTGCAGGGATGGGGGGTGGGGGGGGAGAGGAGTTGCTGTGGTCTACAGAACTTCCATCTCTGTCACCAGGAAACCACTCTGTCTTGGAGCTGGCTGTGAGGGCCTACACCTGATGTTGGGCCAAGGAGACAGTAAACTAGGGTTGCTGCTGGTGTATCACCCACCCTGCTGCCCGGCAGCTTCTCTGACTGAGCTGGCAGAGGCCGTCTAGGTTGTTGTGTTGGAGGAACCCAGAATGATAGTCCTGGGTGATTTCAATGTCCATGCTGAGGCTGCCTCTAGTGTTCCGGCTCAGGACTTCATGGCCTCCATGAAGACCATGGGGCTGTCTCAAGTCGTCACCAGCCCGATGCATAGGGCAGGGCACACCCTTGACTTAGTTTTTACTCCAGATGAAGGAAGAGGTGGTCTGGAGTTGAGGGGGGTGTCACCCCATTGTCATGGTCAGACCACTTCCTGTGAAGTTTATACTTAAGGCTCCAATCCTCCTCTGCAGGGGTGGTGGACAGATTAAGATGGTCCACCCCTAGAGATTAATGGAATCCACAGGATTTCTGAATGTCCTGGGGGAGTTCCCAGTAGATAAAGCAGGTGACCCTGTTGAAGCCCTTGTCATGCTGTGGAACAGCGAGGCACATCGGCCTCTGTCATGGTTTCCCCGAGTGCCCTTTCTGGCATTGTGGAGTGTGGTTTGTACCTCAGTACACCAGTGAGCTAAGCGCAATGAAACAGGCTGGATGACTAAAAGGCAAAAGATGTGCTGTGAGGCTGATCAGGCACATGTAAAACATCATAACCATGCCTACTGTGCAGCGGTGAGAGCAACGAAGAAAGCCTGATTTTCTGCCACCATTGCAGCTTCAAGTAGCCATCCAGTGGAGCTTTTCCATATTGTCAGGGGTCTGTTGACATCAACTCCAGGAAATGGAGTTTTAGACCCTTTAGAGGCCACTGTGAATTGTTTGCAAGGCACTTTGAGGGTAAAGTTGCTGGCCTCCGTAGCAGTCTTGATGCCCCATCCACATCTACTGTAGTCCCCAATGAGGTGTCCACTGCAACGTCTGCTGCTACTTCTTGGGAACGGTTTCAGTTGATGCGGCCTGATGACGTGGACAAGGTGCTTGCGACGATGCAGCCAGCAACGTCTCCTCTTGACCCTTGCCCTTCTTGGCTTATTAAAGGTTGCAGAGGGTGTTCGACCAAGTGGATCCAGGGTGTAGTTAATGCATCATTGCGAGAGGGAGTGGTTCCAACCACCTTGAAAGAGGTGGTGATTCGACCACTCCTGAAAAAGCCCACCCTGGACCCATTGGTTTGCGACAACTACCGACTGGTCGCAAATACCCAGTCTGAGGGAAGGTGATTGAGAGGGTTGTGGCGCAGGAATTGCAAATACTCTTGAATGAAACAGATTACCTTGACCCATCCCAGTCTGGGTTCAGGCCTGGTTATGGGACTGAATCGGCCTTGGTTGCCCTGATGGATTACCTTTATTGGGAGAATGACGGGGGAGTGCATCCTGTTATTCTTACTTGATCTCTTGCTGGCTTTTGATACCATTGACCATGGTATCCCTCTGGGCCGACTTGGTGAGATGGGTATCAGAGGCGCTGTTCCGATCCTATCTCAGGGTCATTTTCAAAGAATAGCATTGGGTGACTGTCTTTTGGCCCCCTGGCAGTTGTGCTGTGGGGTGCCTCAGGGTACCGTCTTGTGTCCCAAGCTGTTTAACATGTATATGAAGCCCTTGGAAGCTGTCATGAGGAGATTTGGGGTGAAATGTCAGCAGAAAACTGACAATACCCAGCTCTATTTCTGTGTAACATCTGAATTGGGAGAGGCCGTGCAAGGCTTGAACTGCTGCCTGTGGTGGGCTGGATGAGGGCCAATAAACTGAGTCTGAATCCTAGCATTATGGGTTTGTGGTTCCCAAGTTAAGATAATTGGTCAATTGCCTGCTTTGGATGGGGTCGTACTCCCTCTGAAAGAGCAGGTCCGTAGCCTGGGGGTGCTCCTGGATCCATCTTTGTCGCTAGAGGCCCAGGTGACCACAATGGTTAGGAGTGCCTTTTACCAGCTTTGGCTGGTAAGACAGCTGCGGCTGTTTCTGGACCGGGATAGCCTGACCACTGTTGTCCATGCACTGTTCGGTGGTTCCAAAAGCACCAAGCATAGGACCAGCAATGCGCCTTGCGCTGTGTTTCCTAACTGCCTGACAGTTAGCTGGCTGTCAGGTGCTTGGAACCCCATGCAAGGGATTTTGATAGGGGTGGGAGAAGCCACCTGTCCACCATGTGACATTGTAATGGCATCACCTGCTGGACAGGTGGGTTGTCCTGCCCCCATGTCAAAGATGGCCTGTGGGCTGGGCCTAGATAAAGACCTGGCTCCCAGAGCCCAAAAGAATCCCCAACCCTGCATTAAAGGAAAATGCACTCAAAGATGCTTATATCAGTGAAAATAATTTTCAAAAAAGCCTTTTATTAGGAAAATTTGCTTGTAAAAATATGCAATCTGATATGCAAATAGAAAAAAACAGGCCTCTTATGCATGGAAATAAAAGTTTTGAGAAACTGGAGGGCAGATTTCAGCACAGGGCTAGATTGTTATCCAGATATTTTCCACATTTTGTGTCTGTGGCAGCCACCTTCTCTACAGAGGGTTAGATCAGCTTTTCCCAACCTGGTGCCCTCCAGATGCTGGGGTTGGACTACAACATCTATGCTGGTTGAGGATGAAGAATGTTACAGTCCAACAGCATCTGGAGGGAACCAGGTTGGCAAAGGCTGGGCTAGATGGCCTGCAAGGTCCCTTCCAAATCCATGATTCTGTGACTCAGGCAGAGCTGTGAGAGGCACCCTCCTTGAGCGAAGAGTTGATTCTATTGTATCTCTGCATGGGAAGTGGTTCAATGATCATATATGATGGAGATATAAGACAGACTTAGTCCCAGGGAAGGAATGGCAGGGATGGAGGTGGCAAGAAAAGAACAGTATATCATGCAGAGATGAAGTAGGCAGCCTCTCCAGGACATTGGTCATTTGGGTTCACAGAAGCATTAATTAATTTACAGTGCAATCTTGTGCATGTCTGCACTGAAGTAAGACTCACTGAGTTCAATAGGCCTTACTCCCAGGCAAGTGTATATAGGGCTGCAGTCTTATTTCTTGCATCTTCCATGGCAGTTCTGGCAGCTAGAGTCCCTCTTCCACATAGGGTTGTCAGATTCATGGCTTGAGACTGATCCTGTATTTTTAGGAGGAGAGAAAGTCAGCCAAGTGCAGGTGTTCTTGCGACGCTGTAACGGGAAAAACCACAAGGTAGAATTCTCCCATCCCCCTGCACAACTTTTAAAGATACAGAAGACCTCTCGGAGGCCGGGCCTGGCAACCAAGAGGTCTTCTGTATCTTTAAAAGTTGTGCATTGAGAAGGGAGAATTCCACCTTGTGGTTTTTCCCATTACAGTGTTGCAAGAACACTGAACAGCTGAACGTCAAGAAGACTAAAGTAATGATAACAGAAGATTTATGTAACTTTACAGTTGACAATGAGGACATTGAACTTGTCAAGGATTATCAATACCTCGGCACAGTCATTAACCAAAATGGAGACAATAGTCAAGAAATCAGAAGAATGCTAGGACTGGGTAGGGCAGCTGTGAGAGTACTGGAAAAGATCCTCAAATGCAAAGATGTATCACTGAACACCAAAGTCAGTATCATTCAGACCATGGTATTCCCAGTCTCTATGTATGTATGTGAAAGTTGGACAGTGAAAAAGGCAGATAAGAGAAAAATCAACTCATTTGAAATGTGGTGCTGGAGGAGAGCTTTGCGCATACCATGGACTATGAAAAAGACAAATAATTGGGTGTTAGATCAAATTAAACCAGAACTATCACTTGAAGCTAAAATGTTGAAACTGAAGTTATCATACTTTGGACACATAATGAGAAGACATGATTCACTAGAAAAGACAATAATGCTGGGAAAAACAGAAGGGAGTAGAAAAAAAGGAAGGCCAAACAAGGGATGGATTGATTCCATAAAGGAAGCCACAGACCTGAACTTACAAGATCTGAACAGGGTGGTTCATGACAGATGCTCTTGGAGGTCGCTGATTCATAGGGTCGCCATAAGTCGTAATCGACTTGAAGGCACATAACAACAACAAAGATACAGGATCAGTCTCAGGCCATGAACCTGGCAACCCTACCTCCACAGCATGCTATTGGGAAGTGATTGCCTTTTCTATTGTATCACCAGTGTATGAGCCAACACAGAGGGGAGGGTCCACTCAGTGTTGCCACCAGCATTATGTCTAAATGGAGAACACGCCTTTTATATATGCAGCATGCCTTTTTAAAGAAAAGCCTGCTCCCAAGATGCTTGTTTTTCTACCCTTCCTGATTTTACATTCCCTGTGGCAATCAATTGGAAAGCATGTTTGGTGATTATCTCCATTCTCTGCCTAGCTACCTTTGTTTCACTCAGTCTTGCCTTTCCCCGCACAGTCTCCTGCAGGAAATCTCATTAAGGGCTTCTCTTTAAGAAAAGGTTCCTCGGGTTCTTCCCCACCCTTTATTTTAAAAAAAACACCTCTTTAAAAGGTCACCCAGCTTGAGACAAAATTATTCTCAATATGCTCATCCTCCTGGTGACTAAGACTTGCATAAACCCTTTAAGCTGGAATATGCGGCCTCAGGAGGGGGCAGAGAAGAAGACACCTTCATGGGCCTGGACATTTTTGCACCAAAATAGTCGCCAGTGCCTTCCAAAGAGGCCGCACTTTGCTGGCCCATTAATGGCTCCTCAGTCAAAACGTTTAGCAATCTACAGTTATGCATAAACACTAAAATGTTTCAGGGAGCAGCATTTTTCCTCAGTGCTGAAGGCGCTGAAATAAATATTCAGAGGGGACAGAGAATGTCAATCGTATGCACCGGTGTGAAGGTGCAGATCTTGTCAGTTCCTGAAGTTTTAAATGGAAATGAGCAGTTTTCATTGACGTTTATAAAATATGAATCCTAAATTTGGTAGGCAATTCATTCTGCTTTGCCTTTTTCCCTCTCTGCTTGTCAGTTGCTTTGTCCATGTCATGTTTGGCCGAAAGGTTTGATGCAATCTGCTTCCGAGTGTGATTCTTGAAGTGAGAGATGCAGAGTGAAAAGGGAAACAAAGCATCAGAAACTTTTGAGTTTCAAAGTTAGTGCGTCCTTCCATTTTTATAGCAATTCCAGTGTGTAGAATAACTTACCTTTCTGTGTGAGGAGACGGGAGAGGCAAAACAGAAATGTAGGGGTTCCAAAGACCTAGCAAGATCTTGCATGCATGATCTCTTCATTGCAAACCAGTTCGGACTTTCAAAAACCACGTGCAGTCAATGTACGGCATAGGATCAGAGATTCATGCCTTCTGTCCTCATCCACAGCCACTACATGCAGGGTTGGTGTGGTCAGTCATCTGCTGAGGGCCCTCGTTCTAGCATGTCAGTGAGGTGCAAGATCACAGGAAGAGTTAAAGGCAGGCAATCAAACTGGCAGAATCAAAAGCGCTCTGGTTCTTTTTTGAACAACAACAACAACAGAGGGTTGTTTTTAGATATATAAAAGGCGCTTTGTTACTTAACGGCAGTGATTCATGCTCAAGAACACGGTGTCTGCCAGGAAAGAGCTTTTCCTCCTGACTGAGAATTGCAAGACATTATCAGAGGAAGGTGGGCTACCAGCCAGTTCTCTGTGTGTACCATCAGCTGGGTCCTAGGTTTGCAGATGCAAGTGGCAGGTTTGCACAACTGCAGGGCTGTTGTCCCATGAGCCACATGGAGCACAAGCATTTCAAAGTCAGACCCCTAATTAGATATGCAACAGCAATTTGGTTGCATCTATGGGCCCATATCACCTGAAGCAGAGGTGAAGAATCTGTGGCCCTCTAGAAGTTGCTTGACTACAGCTCCCATCATCTCTGACCATAAGCAGGGCTGGCTGGGGCTGGTGAGCTTGAGAGCCCAACACACCTGCAAGGCCCAAGGTCCCACACCAGGACCCTTGACCCATGGGCCAGAATAGGCCCACAGAGCTGCTGCCCATGGCCCGCCAGCCCCCTGAACCCCATTTAACAGAGAGCCTTTGATGTTTCCCTCTCTCTGGTCCGGGGGAGCAGATTGCAGGGGGTGGGGAATGTCAAAAGCACCGTCTAGCGGCCCCTGCAGGCATGTGACCCTTTGAGACATTCCCCCCCCCTCCATAAACTACCCTGTAAAGTTCCACAAACTTTGATGGCACTGCATTAACTTTTGCTAAAAAACGAAATGAAACAGGCCTTTCTGCCTCCTGCTCAGTCTGTTGCCTTCTTCTTCTTCTTCTTCTTCTTCTTCTATCCCACCTTTCCTCCAAAGAAGCTCAAGGTGGCATAAATGGTTCTCCTCCCTCTCCCTTTTATTATTATTATTATTATTATTATTATTATTATTATTATTATTATTATTATTATTATTATTTATACCCCGCCATTTTTCCAAAACTGGAACTCATGGCGGCTTCCAGATAAAAAATACATATAATTAAAAACATACAAAGTCTACATTAAAATAAGATTAAACTATTTCCAATCTTAAGAACATAAGAACATAAGAAGAGCCTGCTGGATCAGGCCAGTGGCCCATCTAGTCCAGCATCCTGTTCTCACAGTGGCCAACCAGGTGCCTGGGGGAAGCCCGCAAGCAGGACCCGAGTGCAAGAACACTCTCCCCTCCTGAGGCTTCCAGCAACTGGTTTTCAGAAGCATGCTGCCTCTGACTAGGGTGGCAGAGCACAGCCATCACGGCTAGTAGCCATTGAGAGCCCTGTCCTCCATGAATTTGTCTAATCTTCTTTTAAAGCCGTCCAAGCTGGTGGCCATTACTGCATCTTGTGGGAGCAAATTCCATAGTTTAACTATGCGCTGAGTCAAGAAGTACTTCCTTTTGTCTGTCCTGAATCTTCCAACATTCAGCTTCTTTGAATGTCCACGAGTTCTAGTATTATGAGAGAGGGAGAAGGACTTTTCTCTATCCACTTTCTCAATGCCATGCATAATTTTATACACACATATTATCCTCACAACAACCCTGCGAGGTAGGTTAGACTAAGAGACTGTGACTGGCCCAAGGCCACCCAGCAAGCTTCATGGCTGAGTGGGGATTTGAACTCTGGTCTCCCAAGTCCTAGTCCAGCACTACTCTACACTGGCTCTCACTACCTCAGTGGTTTGCCTCAGCAATTCCCTTCACTTCCTTGGCTTTCTCTCTCTTTATAATGCCTACTATATACGTCTCCTCCTCCTCCTCTCCCCCTCCCGCTAATGTTACTCTGTGAAGTTCCATGAAAATAGGTGGAACTCTCTAAATAAAAAACAAACATAATATTTAGGCCAAGCATTCAGAATGAGACTTGAATCTGAAGATATTTTGTTTGCTCTAGCAAACTTGTAGGTATACTGTCTATTCCAAGGGAGGGGAACCTGGGGTTAAAAGTGGCACTCCAGATCTCTCTGCCTGGCCCTCAAGAATCTCCCCAAACCACACCCCCTCACTGGGGGTGCTCCAAGCCCTTCTTGAGTGCTTTTGGCTTGCTGGAAGGTGCCCCTCAAGCGTGAGGCTGCCTCTTGCTTGCCCGGGTGGAGGATGCGGAGATGTGTGCATGTGTGTTTTGCGTTACTGGCATAGTGCACACAATCACTTCTGCCTTTGGCCCCACACACCCACTTTTACGTGGCCCCCAAAAGTTGCCCCAAAGAGAATGTGGCCCTTGGACTGAAAAAAGGTTCCCCAACTGTGGCCTGAACTAATTCGAATACTGTGGTCTTGGCTGTCCGTTTGTCCTGGGTCAAGTAAATAATGAGGTTGACAAGACAGTGACTTCTACCCTAGGTGGGGTGAACTTACAGTCAGCGCTTGCAGGTTAGTAGCTATTGCTGTTCTGGTTGCAGCCTACCTCTCCCCCCCCCCCACACACACTTTCTGTGTTCTCAGATAGCAGCTTATTCTGCTGAACAATTCTTTTGCGCTGAGCCGCCTTCCAGCCACCCGGAAAGGACAGCTCCAGAAAGCAAGAAAAGAGTCAACAAAGGAAGGAGGAGGAGAGATTTAATTGAGATAATTTTAGCTCTTTGGAAAAGCACAGGCAATCTGCAAAACCATTTGGAGAGGAAAAAGGAAGAGGGAATGACTTTAGTGCAGGGCGCCGGATGCACCAAATAAGGAGAAAACGAATAAGGAAAGGGTAAAAAAATACACATACCAGGCTTAAGAACCTGGTGGGTGGAAGAATAGGACCTTTATTACATCAGGGTAAAATTCTTTGTCTTTTTCCTGAATGTTCTGTGCACCCATCTGCACATCTGAGGTTTTACCATTGTGATGGACAGGATTCCTAATCCTTGGCCCTCAGCCCACACACTCCTATCGTGGTCACTCTCACTCAGAGGTAAGTTTCACATATCCATCTTTCTGCAATCCTTCTGCAGCCTTGTTCACTACTAAAAGTTGTATTTCTTGACCTGCTATCAACATTCATATTAGGGTTGCCAGGTCCATGGCCTGAGACTGATCCTGTATTTCTAGGAGAAGAGAAAGTCAGCCAAGTGCAGGTGTTCTTGCAACACTGTGATGGGAAAAACCACAAGGTGGAATTCTCCTTTCCCCCTCCACAACTTTTAAAGATACAGAAGACCTCTTGGTTGCCAGGCCCAACCTCCGAGAGGTCTTCTGTATCTTAAAAAGTTGTGCAGGGGGAAGGGAGAATTCCACCTTGTGGTTTTTCTCATTACAGCGTTGCAAGAACACCTGCACTTGATTGACTTTCTCTTCTCCTAAAGATACAGGATCAGTCTCAAGCCAAGAACCTGGCAACCCTAATTTATATATGTATAAGTATAAGAATATAAGAGCATAAGAAAAGCCTGCTGGATCAGGCCAAGGGCCCCTCTAGCCCCACATCCTGTTCTCACAGTGGCCAGCCAGTTGCCCATGGGAAGCCCACAAGCAGGAACTGAGTACAAGAGCACTCTCCCCTCCTGCGGTTTCCACCAACTGCTGTTCAGAAGCATCCTTCCTCTGATTGTGGAGGCAGAGCATAGCCATCATGGCTAGTAGCCATTGGTAGTCTTATCCTCCATGAATTTGTCTAATCCTCTTTTAAAGCCACCCAGATTGGTGGTCATCACTGCTTTTTGTGGCCAGGAATTCCATAGTTTAACTACGCGCTGTGTGAAGAACTACTTTCTTTTGTCTGTCCTGAAACATTCAGCTTCAGTATATGTGGAGCTTGCATCAAAATGCTTTGATCTGTGTTCCAGTCAGTTGTGCCTTCTTCTGGGACACTCTATTCCATCCTCCCCCTGTTCATCTATGTCCTTGCCCTCCCACGCACACAACAGTCAGTCAGCATTTTGTACCCACTTAGCTCATTGAGCTTAGGTTATTGGGTTTTTTGTTGTTGTCCCTAATAATTTTGTGCACTTCTGCAAATCTTGGGGTTAGAACATACAAAGAGTCCTACAGGAAGCTAGTTACAGGAAGTTACAGGAAGCCAGATTTCGGCTGAACATCAGGAACAACTTCCTAACTGTCAGAGCAGCACAACAATGGAACCAATGGCCTAGGGAGGTGGTGGGCTCTCCAACAATGGAGACATCCAAGAGGCAGCTGGACAGCCACCTTTAACCTAGACTCCTGAATTGAGCAGGGGGGTAGGGTTGATGGTCTTATAGGACCCTTCCAACTCCACTATTCTATGATTCTATAATTCTACTGGATTAGACCACAGGCTTATGTAAGTCACATTCACACCATACATGTATTCCACTATTATTCCACTGTAAATGGTCATGGTTTCCCCCAAATAATCCTGGAAAGGGTAATGGGCAGGGTCGGTGCCAAGGAGTGGCCAGGTTGGGCCCTAGCCAAGAGTCCCTGCAGCCCAGAGGGTCCCCTGATGGGCTCCTCCTTGGGTTGGGAGCATAGCGCTTCCGTTCTGTGATCCTTGGCAGCATTGGCTCCTGACCGTGCTGCCAATGGAGGAGAGGGAGCTCCCAGGCACCTCCCCCCATATAATCAGTGCAGGCTTCAATAAGCCCTCATGTGTGCCCCACCTACCTCTCTCATCCCTATGAAATGCAGTGTGCATGGCTGCCATCAACCAAGATGGCCAAGGAGGCTTCCCTAGGGGGCTGGCGCCCCTGCCACCATCTTGTTTGATGGCAGGCATGTGCCTACAGTGTGCCTGTCATTTACAGGGATAGGTGGGATGTGCAGGCGGGTCTCTTAACCCCATGCAGCTTGTACGGAGGGGTTGGGCTATGGTGTTGCGAGCCCTGGGCAGGCTGGTGCCCAAAGGCACAGACATGCTTGGTACTGGCCCTGGTAGGGGGACTTGTGAGGAGACTCCCTATTCCCCTCACAGGACTACAATAACCACAGTTGTTTGACAGTCAACCCTTTTTGCCAGAGAACTCTGGAAATTGTAGCTCTGTGAGGGGTACAGGGGTCTCCTAAAAATTCTCAGCGCCCTTCACAAACTACACTTCCAAGGATTCTTTGGGGGAAGCCATGACTGTTTAAAGTGGAACAATAGTGGAATAAATGGATGGTGTGAATGTGGCCCTCGGGCAGTTTCTTGGGCAGTATGATATTGGCCCCTTTCCTAACGATTCCTAGCATTAAATTCACTTTTCACAAGCATCTTTATCTTGTTTGTGAGTGATGCCTTTTGGGCTACATGAAGACAGCAAATTAAAGAATTTCTCGGGTCCCATCTGCACCATACATTTGGAGCCCTCTTACACCACTTCAAAAGTCCTGGGAACTGTTGTTTGTTAAGGGTGCTGGGAATTGTAGGTCTGTGAGGTCAGCAGCTCTAACAAACTTCAGTTTCCAGGATTCTCCATGACTTAAAGGGGTGTAAGTTAAAGTGGTATAGGAGTGATTTAAAGGTATGGTGTGGATGTGATACCCCCCTCTCTCACACACACACACATGCACCAGGCCTCATCTCACAGCCCGACATTAATTTTTCCATTGTGTCACTCTGCCTCTTTAAGTCTTTTTTGCCCTCCTTGGCTTTCCTAATAATTAGGTTCCTTAGATTTGCCTATAATTCTGTTGTCCCCTCTCCCTTTTCAAGGTTTTAACATCCCCACTTGTTTTATCAACTGAATTATGTCCTCTGTGACTCACATCCTCCTCGCCTCTTGCCTTCTCAATCACACACCCTCCTTCCGGCTTTTCAATGAAAACGTATTTTGAGTCAGCCTAACGCCAATATAATCCTCCTCTCTTATTCTGCCTTGTATGTTCTGAGCTGTTTGATTTTTGCATGTTTGTGCCCTCAGTGCATTTCTCAGAAGGCCCCCTTTCCTGTTTTAAATGTTTGATTTGCTACCTGACTTTTTAAACCTTCCTCTACTTTTCATTACAATCAAATTGTCATCTCTAATTGCATCTGCTTCCCATTTGCTTTTCCTTCCTCCATCGCCACCTTTTAAATTAATATTTTACAAGTCTCTGAAGAAGACCATTATTACAGAATCCATTTGATGGCTTACTATGATCTCTTTCATTATATTATATTATACTGTAGTATAGGGGAGGAACTTTAGCCCGTTAGAGAAGTGTGTGCGTGTGAAATTACACTTGATCAGTTAATGCCTTTTCCCTAGTTCTTGAAATTCCAGCTAGTGAAGAGATCCTCTGGATTCCTATAGCTGGTGCCCCATCCTGATGCCATCCAGATGTTCTGTTCTACAACTCCCATCAGCCCCAGCCAGCATAGCCACATGATGCTGGGCTGTTGGGAGCAGGGCTGTGGTCACAGGGACTGATGGGAGTTGCAGTCCAAAACATCTGGAGGGTAGCAGGTTGGAGGAAGGCTTCTCTATGGGAATGCAGGAGACCTCTTGCACATTTTAATAGGGCTGGTGGACTATTTTTTCAAAAGCACAGGATGACACTATAGAAGTTTAAAAGTACACAGATTGAAAGAGAGCTTTCTCATTTGTTTGGCACTTTCTGTCTGTTTACTTAATTATAACCTAGGAAGGTTATTACAGAATCATGTCTGATAACACAGAAACAATATCAACAACAAGAAATATAATTGTAAGGAGCTGGCCAAGGTGCTACTAAAGGGCCTATTTTATGCTCAGGGAGCCATCAGAATGTCCCTAGGCAGAAAGTCATTAGACAGCACAGGTGGCGGGTGGCTCCATGTCGGTAGGGTGGTGGAATCTATTCCAGGTTTTAGTTCAGAACTCCTTGAAAGTTCAGGCTAAAACCTGGAGCGGATTCCACTGACCCACTGGCATGGAGCAACAAGCCTCCACTGTTACACAGTCAAGAGCACAAAGGAGTAAGATCGCCTCATCGACACTGATTTTCTGCATAGTTTGATTTAAACCTCTTTAAACACAAAATGAGTTCTTATTTCAACTGATGCTGCCATTGGAAAAATGTGAAAATCCCTGCATGCCATCAAACCTGCTATTATATAAACGATTAAGGCTGGGCAACGATGACTTTGCTTTTCTATTCCGTAAGCCTTCTAATTAAATGACATTTAAGCATGAGGAGCAGCTCATATGGGGAGATTCAAGAACACTTAGTCCCAGCACAGGTTTGTGCTGAATTCTCTTTCCTTGATTGTGCTTCGTGAAAGACAGGACCAGTCTTGGCTGATGGAAAATGAAGATGTGAAAGGTGCATCCATTTTCAACTTTTTGAGCTAGATAGTAAATTACAGTTTTTAGTGGGTACACCTTCATCATCCCTATTCAGACATATAGTGAACATAAACTAATGCTGTGACGAAACCTGCCCCACAGTTTCTTGACATTTTTCTTTCTCTGTGAAATATGATCTCTATTTTTTTCTGCCTCATTCGCATAATGCTTCAGAATTTCTTTAGAATCCCAGTGGGTGTGAGACAGTGCTTACCTGATCGTTGTGAAGTGGTCAAGGCTGTCGCATGTTATTTCTCTTTCCATCAAACGTTTTTTCTGCACTCTGCAGCCTCCCTGGCTGCCTGTACTTCCTGATCTGAGAAAGCACCATGGGAGGAGTTAACCTCTTGATGTCTTTCCCTGGGTTTTTAGCTGAAGTATGGGAATCCAGGGAGGCTGGACACTAAGTGCCTGAGATCAGTGTGCTTCCTGATTTCATTTTTAAGGAAAGTCTTTCTTACTACATTTTAATAAACATTTTTGAGATTGATTTCTTTAAAAGTAAAAAAAAAGACTTCGCTTAAAAAAAAAAGGCACATGGTAGACAGCCTTCTCAGCTTCTTGGCTTCACAGGAAAGCCCAGCCCAGGACATTATGGGATTTTCAGGAAGCACAGGCACCTGGGAAGGGTGTAGGATCCAGATCACTGAAGACATTATTTACAGAATGAAAAAAGGACATTCACAAACACCCCTCGGCCATCTTGAAAGTAAGATAAGTGCAACAAAAAACCTGCCCACTATCTGATGAGAATTTCACCAAAATTTCTCTCCCCTGTGATAATTTTTGAATGCAAGTTCTTTTCTCATTAATTGATGGAGAATGGCAAAAAATGTGGAAGAAATTTGCAGTGCAGTACTAGAACACAGGGAGAAAGAAGCAAGGTTGTACCCAATCAATTTGTACATTCAGGAAATTAGTTAACATTTGTGTTTTTATTTACGGACTTATGAGGGCTAGCTAACTGGGTAAATTCTGCAAGTTTTCTTTTAATTATATCTGATGTTTTTCACTGCACTGGAGTGTGTGGTCTATCTATCTATCTATCTATCTATCTATCTATCTATCTATCTATCTATCTATCTATCTATCTATCTATCTATCTATCTATCTATCTATCTATCTATCTATCTATCTATCTATCTATCTATCTATCTAATCTATCTGTCTATTGAAATATAGAGATAGAGAGAGAGAGAGAGATTTTGGCAAAACTTTTGTAAGCTCTTTTGAAGAGCATGTTAGTTGAACAGTTAAATGGGTAGATAAGCATTCAGTGGTGGCTGGTGGCTGCATGTCAGTGGGGCAGTGGAATCTACTCCAGGTTTTAGTCCAAAAACTAGAGCAAGTTCCACTGCCCCACTGACATGGAGTCACCAGCCACTACTGTAAACATCAGAGGTTGGACTGGGGCCAAGGGAAGCATTACTATGGGTAGAGGTGGGTAGAGAAATTCAATTCAGTTTGCATTTAAAGGTGAACCTGCCTAATCTGGACTTTTCAAAACAGTATGCATACTGAAACGCAGCCATCCTTCCAAATTCGCACTGAATTTTGCAATGCAGTTCTCCAGCCAAGCGATGTGTATGGAAATGCATATACTAGGGTAAAGTATGCATTAAAATGCATTAGTGAAAATAACATACTAAAGCACATTCTGTTAGGGAAAACGTTTCTGCAAAAATGCATATATCGACAAATATGTATATTTGGCAAAATTGCATGCATACAAATATGTATATCTTAAGGGAGATTTATACTAAAATGCTGAAGAATTTTCAGGAGGATTCTTTTAAATTTTTTAAAAAAGCAAACTGGTGCAGAAATAGGGAGAACATAAGACTGGAAAAGTGAGAAACTGAGAAGAACCAAAACTGGCCTGTCCATCCATCCCGAATTATGGGCGAGCCCCATGTTAACCTCCCACATGACTTCTGCATTTCTCTGTTAGCAGTGTGGGATGGAACCATAGGTGTTGGGGAGGGGGCTGCAATGCAATCATATCACGTACAATTCGAGTCAAAGGCACTTTGGACTCAGACTGCTTTGCAACGTCTGCCTGCTGCTAGAGGGCTCTCAAGCGGCCAAGGAAAAGGCCATTTTGGGGTGGTGGTGGCTGAGTCAGCTATGTAAAAGCACATGGTCGCCGACTGGCTAGCAAGACTGGTGTGCTGCTGAGGTCAGCAGGGTCTGCCAGGCAGCCAGCAGCAGTCATGCCCAGCATGGTTCTGATTCAACCTGCATGGTTCTGATTCACCACACTTTCCTAACCATTGCTACTAGGCCAAGATTGTCTTGCAGCCGTGGGGGGCAATCCATCCCTTCCAGAGATTCCTCCCTTTCTTCCCAGCCACAGCTGCTATTTAGGCTCTCTGTCTCCACTTTTGGTTCCAGTGTATTCCCCCCCACACACTCTGTTGTTAGTAGGGTTGCCAGGTCGGAACCATCCAAAAACCTGAGAAAATGGGGGCAGGCCCTAATTATGTCATTAAGCATGATACATTAAGTATCAACCACAGTTGCTTGGAGCATACCATTCCAAAAAAAAATATCTGATTGGAAATTAAAATAGAAATCTTACCTAAAATAGGGTGTTCCCAGGTCCATCTGAAGTGACAAGGTCATTCCTTCTCACAAGCTTAGGGAGCATGGATGCAAAATGGAAATGGATTGCCTTCAAGTTGATCCCAAATAGGGTTTTCATGGTAAGCGGTATTCAGAGGTGGTTTACTATTGCCTTCCTCTGAGTTCGAGAGGCAGTGAGTGGCCCAAGGTCACCCAGGAAGCTTCATGGCTGTGTGAGGATTCGAACCCTGGTCTGCCAGGTCACAGTTCAATGCCTTTAGGGAACATTTAATCTAGCTTACTTGCTTCTGGCAAGAAGGGTTTACGTGCCCTCAGGCCAGGCCATTGTGGGAAGAAAGGAGCCTAATGTTGCAGAGATGTTAGATGGGAGCACAGATGGACCCCTATGAAGGCAGCAATGCTAAACATGCTTATTAAGGAACTAAGCCCCATAGAACTCAATAGGACTTACTTCTGAGTAGATATGGTTGCAGCCATGTTAAAGACAAGGGAGGGCATTCTAGGCAAGCAGTTGGCAACTGCCTTTCAGCATTGTGCTGTTGCTGAGACTTGACTGGGGATCGTCCACAAAGTTACCCATAGGCCACTGCAACTTTAGGTGTTGGCTATTGTTCTATCTCCAAGTCGATTCTGACTTATGGCGAACCTATGAATAGGGTTAGGGTTTTCATGGTATGCAGTGTTCAGAGGGGGTTTACCATTGCCTTCCTCTGAGGCTGAGAGGCAGTGACTGGCCCAAGGTCACCCAGTGAGCTTCATGGCTGTGTGGGGATTCGAACCCTGGTCTCCCAGGTCGTAGTCTAGCACTCTAACCACTACACCACACTGTCTCTAACCAGCAGCATTCTCTGCATACACACCCTAAAGAATTATACATTGCAAAGCACTTTTCACAAAAAAGTATTCTAAAAAATTAATAATTGCAGTTCCACACTCCTGACCACAAAATTTAAAAGTTGTACTAAATAATGGTATTGGGGGGGAGAGATAATCCACATATAAATCTGATACTATCTAACAACTAACAAGGTTAGTTTGTCTTTTTTCATGCAGATCTAGTCAAGACTCATGGGTGAAAAGGTTTTGCTATTTAAGCCAAGGTTTTCCTGTCATTGATGGCTGAGAAAGAGAGCAAGTCAATGGAACAGGCAGTTTAGCTTTATGTAACACACACAGAGAGATGATGGCAGGCTTGTAGAGAGAGAGAGGAAAGAGGGCAAGAGACATACACCAGTTGCCCCCCAATTTTTTTATTCCTGTTAGCAAATACTGATTTTAGCAAATACTGAGCAACAAAAAATGCCCCTAAAAAGAAACATGAAGGCAGCAGAGCAAAGAGTGAAAGAGTGGTGGACTAGTAGAGATTAAGGATTTGAGCTCGTGGATGCAGGGCAGGAGTGAAATGGAGAGGATTTGGGACAGAGGCTATGTTGTGGTCGAAGGGAACTAGAATCTCAAGCAATTATAAGGCAGGCACAGGGTTATGGAGAGGGCCAGACAGAGACAAATGCCAAAAGATGCTAGCAGAGCGATCCTACGCGTGTTTGTTCAGAAGGAAGCCCCTGGAGTCTATGGGACTTACTCCCAAGTCAGCGTGCACAGGCTTGCAGCTTCAGAGGAGACAGAGGGCTAAAGCATCTGCAAAATTTCTGAGGCATCATGCGGGAGGGAAGGGCAACCTGGCAGAGTTATGAGAGGACACTTCCACAGAGAGAACTGAGGGGTGTCTAAAGCAGCCCTCCCCTAGGAAGGGGGGACCTCACAGAGTTTTCCCCCAAAAGGATAAACTGGGGTTTGGCAACTTACCCCCTACTTGCTCCAATTTCCTCCCTCACTGTGCTGGAGCCTGGACGCCATGAGGAAGCCTGGGCTCTGCTCTCATTGGGCCTCAGGCCTCAGGGGCAGCCAATGAGAATGCGCGGTGGTGTTTGGGAAGGCGAATGAAGTCCTTCCCCTGCCGTGCTTGCAAAGGAGAGAGAGAGAGGCAAAGGAAGGAGGCCACGCAGAAGCAAGGGGGAAATTGGAGTCTTCGTGTCTGGGTCCACACTCCACAAAAACCGGAGATCAAAGAACTTTGGGGTGATTCTAGCCGGAGGTCAGAAGAGCAAGGGCTGCGCCTGAGACTCCGGCCATTTGCCGGAGACCTGGCATCCCTAGTTGTTAGCACAGAACTGCAGGAGGACTCCTTCACCCAAATTCAACCCACAGGACCCCCTGAGCTTTGCCTTCCCTTTCTGCTTAAATCTTGGTGAAAGAATAGCAAGGGAGCGGAGGACTCAGCAGGGGAGTTTGAGAATCCAGCAGGGATTCTGTGCTTAACCCAACAGGCAACAAGCCTTGCAGTGACACTCTCTCACCCGTCTTTTTTCTTTTTCTTTTTTTAAACCCACATTTATTTATTTCCACCCTTACTTTTAACTGGGCTATGAAACAGTTTGAATTAAAAGGCTTGTGATTTCTTTTTCTTTTCTTTTCATCACTGTTTCCACGTGGGTGGATCCCTGCAGAGGTGGTCTATTTCTATCTTACAATCGATCCAGGGGCTCAGGGAGACGTTTGTGGAATTAGCCTATTTTATCCTCACAACCACCCTGTCAGGTAGGTTAGGTGGTGAGAGAGTGACAAGCTTTCCAGTGAACATCATACCCTAACAGTTCTAACGCTCTAACAGTTAGGACGTTTTTCTTGATATTCAGTCGAAACCTGGCTTCCTGCAACTTGAGCCCATTATTCCGTGTCCTGCACTCTGGGATGATTAAGAAGAGACCCTGGCCCTCCACTGTGTGGCAAACTTTCAAGGACTTGAAGAGTGCCATCCTATCTCCCCTCAGTCTTCTCTTCTCTAGGCTAAACATGCCCAGTTCTTTCAGTCTCTCTTCATACGGCTTTGTTTCCAGTCCCATGATCAGGTGCCAGTTGCCCTCCTCTGAACCCCTCAGTTTCCCCTCAGTTTCTCATTTTCCAGTCTTATTTTGGCTCTCCACATTTCCATGCCAGTTTGTGAATTTAAGTCCTCATGAAAGTTCATCTGCATTTTAGTGAAAATTTATCCTAAGTTTTCATGTGCAATTTCCTCCAATATAAACATTTTTGCAAAGCTCCTTACCCAAATAGAATGCATTTTGTATGTTATTCTATCTGTCTGTCTGTCCATCCATCTATCCAACCATCCACCCACCTCATATTTATGGGCAGAATTCAATTAACTGCACAAGCACTGGCATAAGGGTATTTCCCCCCTCTCCCACCTGTGCCATCCCAAAAAGTGATCTGGACGGTTGGGGGAACCCTCAGAACAGATTTCAGGGGCACGGGGGGGGGGAGGAGAGAGGGAGATTTTTCTGATATGCAGGGAGAAATCCTTGCACTGACAGAACCTTAGCCTGAGCCATAGCACTACATTGAAGACAGCCATATTTTTGTACACGTTTCACTGGAGAGCTGCTTTGCAAAATTAAAGAGAAGTGTGAATTTTGAAACATGCCTGCTTGTCAGCTCTTGCGTTGTTTCTGAAAGTGTGAATTGGGTAAGTTTACACTGAAATACCAACTGAACTGAATTTCTCCCACATCTCTGCAACCAACAAGCTATCTGCTTACCTCTACATTAGCACTCTCTCTCTCTCTCTCTCTCTCTCTTTATGCTCTGAATTTCCCCAAAGAGCTCCTCTGCTCAGAAACATATTTTTTTAAATTGCAGGTATTTCAGGTGGGAGGATAATATGCTTTCCCTTTTCCCTTTTGCTTGTTTTAAGTCTCTCTCTCTCTCAATTCTTCCATCCTTAAAAATGGAGGGATGGGGGTTGGGCAAAGAGGGGGAGGGAGAGAATGCCAGCCTATAGAAAGAGGAGCCTGGGAGGCAATGAAGTCTGTCCGTCTCTCTCTCTCTTTCTCGCACCCATAAACACATCCCACGCTGTCTGCTTCTTGCTCTTCTCACATCTCTTCCCTAGACTAAATGATGAAGCTTCTTTCCTCTTTGTGTCCCCACCACCACTCTCTAATACCCTTGCAGCTGCCATTTACTTTGCACAAGGAAAAAAGCTTAGGTGGCCTGCTTCATTTCTAAATCAGGAGGTATTGGAGCCCAAGCTTGTCGGGAAAGCACGCCCCAAAACCTGGAAGGTCCATGCTCTGAACTCAGCTGTTCAGAGAGAGGCGTACAAAATTCTCCTGATCTAAATTTCTCCCTGATCTTGTTTGCAGAACAGCACAAATGTGTGAGCAGAACAGCAGTCTTCCATTATTGACTTACGGACTTTGCATGTGATCAGTCCATCATGGTTTTCAGTTCATGTCTGTTTTTTCTCCTTCCCTTCACAGGGCACCAATGCGCAGAAAAGGAATCTGGGTATGACTGTACAGCCACACAGGTGGGGTTTTGGCACTGCAATTTAATTGATGCACATCACTGCACTCGTGGCACAAAAAGGTGTGATTGTGTGATCGCACCAATTTGCTTTTTAATCAGTGTGTGCGTGTGAGCAAGGGGTGGGGCGAGAACTTGCAGCGTAATCAAGCATCCCTGCTCAAATTCTTCTGAGCAAAACTGAGGTGGGCGCAGTTTGCTGTTAGCATGGCCCCCACTTGATTCTGCTCATTCCCCTCAACAGTTGCCATGTCTTCCTTCTTCTCCTCCCCCTACCCCAGGATGAAGAGATTTACCTTGGAGAAGGAGAAGGGAACACAGGGAGATGCCTTATACCAAATCATATCCATGGTCCATTTAACTCAGAGTTGTCTACACTGGCTGGCAGCAGTTCTCTGGGGTTTCAGACAGGAAGCATCGCCCAGCCCTACCTGGAAATGCCAGGGATTGAACCTGGGACCTTTTGCCAAAGCAGATGTTCTGCTACTGGGCTACCATCCCTTCCCCAGGAGGGGCAGTGGAGGTAGTGCTGGAAGTTCCCTTGACCATATGGAGTATCCTTCCCCACTGGGACCTGGCACTTGGCTACCTGTAACTGGTGAGAGGAAAAAAATGTTCTGCATGTCTGTTGGAGCCCTCGGAACTGATGCTGCAACAACCAGCAGCTTGTGCTTCCCAGGGCTCACTGGAAGCAGGAGGCATGAAGGCTGCCCAATTCCAACCACAGCCATCAACGCCCACCACTAAAGCCCCCATCATCCCTATGATCGTGATCCAGCTGGCTGTTCATTCATCCAACTATGCAAGGGTGAACAATGTGAAAAACCATCATATCTAGTTTGGCACCAAGGCTGTTACATAACTGGGGGGTGGGTGGGATGATCACTAATAGTAATGCCGAATTACAGAGGAGCTTTATACTGAGTCAGACCATTGGTCCACCCAGCTCACAATTGTCTACACTGACTGGTAGAGGCTCTCCGGGGTTTCTGGCAGGGGATATTCCCAGACCTACCTGGAGGTGCCAAGGACTGAACGTGGGACCTTTTGCATGCAAACCAAATGCTCTACCACTGGGCTATGGCCCCTCTAAAAAGAAAGGTCTCAGTGCAAAACACTCTCTGGGAAAGAAGCCCTCTGGTCTCTATGCCCTTTCCCTTTAATTGCAATTCATGGGTGGCTGTGATGATTCATTGGTACAGGTCAGGCATTCTGCACATGTTCAGAGGTCGACATCCCAAATGTGAATGCTGGCATTTCAGACAAATCCCAGTGACTCTATTAAGCCCTAGAGAGATGTAACCGTGAAGCATATCCAGGGAAGTTGTAATAAGTGGAACACAATTTCACCGTAATTATAAGTGAGTTTTTAGAATGAGCCTTCTTGAACATTGTGCTCAGCAAGCTGAGAAAGGCTGTGGAGAGTTTTACTGGGCAGAGGAACCCGCTGTTTGGTCGACAAAAGGAAGACAAACAATGGATGAATGTGCTTCTTCTGTAGAATGGGAAGATAAATCATAGAGGGACAGGAAACCAGGGCAGAGGTATGGGGTTAGGACACCCAATCCACCTATATAATTGCTCCCCACGGAGTACTCCAAATACCTGGCTGATTTGTCACAGACTTTATGCAACAGCTCTAAGAACCACCCTGCAAAATACCAGGGAGGATGAGCATGCAGTGTGTCCCATGCGCTGCAACAGAATGTTGAAACCAGTGCAACAGGACTCCTAAACAGCTTCAGGAGCTCCTAATCATCATCATCATCATCATTTTATTTGTATGCCGCCTTTCCACATAAAATTGTGCTCAAGGCGGCTTACAACAAGGTGAACAAAAATACATGTCAAAAACAATTGCAAAAACAATTTCCTAATAACAAAAAATAATAAAACAGTGACATAACAAATATAATAACAAAAAACAACTTTTCAACATTATGAACATAATAAAACAATATTTAAAAACAAAAAAGTAACCATTAACACCCCAAACCCCTAAAGAAAACAATTTACTGTATCTCCTACAAAACTTCATTATTCAGAGGGGAGGCTTGTTTTGTATCAGCACAGTCTCTTTGTAAGCAGAGGTGTGGACTCCTTCCCTTCAACACAGGTGTAGGCTTCTAAAGTCACAGAAGAGGCAGGGCAGGTGGTCTCCAACTGCCTTGAAGTAGGCAGCGGTTATCCCAAGGATCTCCCCAGACCCAGAAGTGAAGAAGTTAGGTGGCATGCTTGAGAAACAAATCGGTGCGGCTACTGCGACTCTGCCCGGGGGAAAATGTCCAGCGGTGAGTGGTGGAGGTCGAAGCTGGGTGGAGTACTCTTAACTGTGGCTGGTCCCCATGCCCCGAAAGCTGGGGAAAAAGTAGGTGCAAAGTGTCCATATGGAGCACAGCCCACCTCTCCCCACCCCCAATGGGCATCGCTCCCGAACCGGCCTCCAGGTCCACTTGTTCGCTATATTTTCTTTGCCTCAGGTTCTAATAACTTCAGCTGAGCTTCAGCTGAGCTGCCACTCTGTTCAGCAGCTCCTCTTCCCCAGTAAGAGGAAGAATGTGTCCTGGTGCTATGTACTGAAAATTGATCTTCCATTTTCAAAAACTGCCATTCTCTATTGTTTAATGAGAAAAGAAATGATCAAAAGGGGAGAAAATGTTTTGGTGAAATTCTCATGGGTGGGATACAGGGGCTTAGTTCCAGTTACCTTCCTTTCACGGTGGCCAAGGGGTGTTTGGCAGTGTCCTCTCTTTCATTCTACAAATCATCTCACCACTTGTCTACCCTCTGCAGCCTCCCCGGGTGCCTGCATTTCATTTGAAGCCAAGGGGAAGACATTATGAAATTGGGCTTCTTTAGATCAGAAAGTGAGGGCAGCCAGGGAGACTGTGGTGCAGGGGAGACGACTCCACTGGGGCAAATGGGGCACTGCCCATCCAACCTCAGTCTACTGTCAGCTATTTATTTATTTATTATTTGATTTATATCCCGCTCTTTCTCCCAGTAGGAACCCAGGGCGGCAAACAAAAGCACTAAAAACACTTTAAAACATCATTAAAAACAGACTTTAAAATATATTAAAACACAACATTAAAAACATATTAAAAGAAAACATCTTTAAAAACATTTTTAAAAAGAAGGTTTAAAAATATATTAAAAAGCAATTCCAGCACAGATGCAGACTGCGATAAGGTCTCTACGTAAAAGGCTTGTTGAAAGAGGTCCCCACCTGCCCGCTTTCTTTCTTAAAACCAGTCAAGCTGGCGGCACTGGCTGTCAGCTTCTTCCTTCTTAGGCTACGTGTTGCTTCTTGTAGACCTCAGCAGAGAGGAGGACAGAGAGAAAGCTATAACTGGTTGGCTTCTATTGTCATTGGCTCTGGCTCCACCTACTGTTGGCCTCCCGGCCTTCCGCTCTACCCATCCCAGTGGGCACCAGCCATCACTGCTGGAGAAACGTTTACTTCTGGCCATTGTGCAACGACAAGGTACGC
This sequence comes from Rhineura floridana, assembly GCF_030035675.1. NCBI lineage: Eukaryota > Metazoa > Chordata > Lepidosauria > Squamata > Rhineuridae > Rhineura > Rhineura floridana. Next base: position 317,995,194 of record NC_084480.1, on the reverse strand, counting down.
ACCAAACCACATGCCCACCAAAATTCCAAAGAAATGGTTAAGTGCCCTGAGAATGAGGCAGAAAAATGAAAGCCTTTTTTTCTCTGAGGAAAAGAACTGTAAAATTAGCGTACAGACTTTGGCACAACATCGATTTGTCCTGCAGAGAAAAAAGTACCAGAATGAAAAACAAGGGGAAAGGACAAATGGTTCAGGCAATTCTTGCCATGGCCATTAAAGAAAAGGCCAATTGGCCATCCACTTATGATTCTTTGGGTTCTGAAGCAGCAGCATATACTGTGAGGTGCAGTGGTTAGATCAGGGAACCTGTGGTGCTGCAGATGTTGTTGGACTTCAACTCCCATCATCACCAGCCAGGATGGCCAATAGTTAGGGATCCTGGAGTCTAGTAACATCTGCAGGGTTTCCTACACCTGATTTATTGACTTTGGGGGGAACCAAAAAACTTTCCTGTTTACCCAGGCATTTCATGGCTGAAGTTCCTGACAATCCAGAGATCATTGGATGGAAGAATGTTTTTATCTGTAACTATTTTTAGATTTTTAAAAAACAAAAATTAGAATGCTTTTTTGTTGTTGTTATTAAAATATTTTGTTGATGTGTTTGCCTCCTTGGGCTCCTCTGAGAGGAAGGGCAGGATATAAGTTCAATAAATAAAATAAAATATATAATTAGCATTTAAGCTGCCAGCATGAAGTAGGAGCCCCATCAAAGAAAAAGAAAGACGTATCTAGGCTCTGCTTGTTTTCATTTTTGGTGCTAATCCATCTCAAACAAACTTGAAAGCCTCCTTATCACCTCGCTTGCCAGATCCAGAAGGGTCCATCAACTAACAACTCTGGTGCTTCACCACATGATGTTATCACTCCTGAGCTGTGGCCCCCTGAGTAGCCCCTTATCTACATCACTGGAGGGAAACAAAAGGAGAACTAATACAGAGAGGGGTGCAGAGAATTTAGGGAAGGGTGTTCAGTAACAAAGGGGACAGGGTGGAGAGAACACCTTACACATGATGGAGACACACAAGTGGACTGTGTGTCCCTAGAAGGAAGGAGGGGAACAAGAAAAGGAGTTTGGGTACGGCAGTAGGGGTGGGGGTCAAAATGCATTGTCAGCAGGGAGAAGGCAAGACCCACTGCATTTCATGGATCAGATAAAGCTACTCAGTCTTTGTCTGCAGACCCCTAGGAACGACACTCTTCCCCTAAGAATGCTGATTTCTGAGGTTTTCTGCAGGTTGGGGGGGGGAAGAGGATGGTTTTCCATTGATAAAATGAAATTCTAGGACCAAGGACTTGCGCTGCTAAAATGTTTTGTCTTCCAGAGCTTAGAAACTCTTTGGAGAACAAATTCCCATTCATTTCAATCAGAGGGTCAGCCTTGATTCTACTTAGGGTTGCTGCGGCTACTTGTGTTAACATTGTATTCCCATGCTCTTTAATTACTAAAGCAATGACAGGCAAGGCAAAGGGGGCGGGGAGACTGGCCAGTCTGAGCTACCTTATTGTGATGGCCGATGCCCTTCTGTTTCCTCCTTTTTCTTAGATATTGTTTTGTTTGGTGCAACACCCTAGGCCAGACCCAGCTGTGCTGCCTTTGGGGCAAATGGCACATGGCAATGGTAATACAGTTAGCAATTATATTTTTCGTTAAGAAATAGGGACCCAGATCAGAACTATGGCATGGGGGGAGGTCTGTACGCCTTTGTCCTCACCATGGTCCCAGTCCTAATCACCTCCCCCACCCCCATAGCTGCCATTTGTATCAGGAGTAAAGCTTCCATTGGCACCCATGGGAGCTTTTCCTTCCAATGCAAACACCAGCTGTGGGAGCCTTGATACAGATTGGGACTAGGGCGGGAGCAAATGATTAAGTCCCCTGTTTCTCCCTCCTGATCCCAATTTAGTTCAGCCCCCTTGCATCTCCTATTTACTTTTAAGGGGAAGAAAACCAGGATGCAGATTGCATGTATAAGGCTCTGCTAAAAGGTGTCCTCATAGTTCTTCATTGGGCCACTTTCTGTGCAAGTCTCACATAGCCACCATGTTTTTCCATCCAACGGATGTTAGTGAGTGCGTTGTCTTGGAACACCCAGTGCAGAAGCACCCATGAAGCAAAGCAGATGTGTGGACCTCAGTAAGACCTGGATGGGAGGCCATCCCCTCATGCAAGGCACTCTAGGTCAGGAGTGGGGCATATGGGGCCTGTGGGCTGGATCCAGCCTGCAAAGTGGCCCATCTGCCAAAATTGGGAAACCGTTCTAATCTAGGAAAAACACCTCTTCCCCCTCTGGTGCAGCACCACTGCAAGAAGGTCTTAGAGACCCGGGCCTCTGAGACCTTCTTGTAATGGTCTATGGGGCAAATGTGTCATTCCTATGTGTGGTGTATGTGAGGAATGTGTGTGCGCATATGAGTGAGCATGCGTTGGCCACTTTGCCTTGTGGCCCTCAGAGGGTTTGACCAACCCTCAACTCTTTTAGCAATGTGTCAACAACAGCATTTGGTCATTGCATGTCAGATCCATCATATGATACAGATCTGAGGTATGTTAGCAACACAGCTTTTGTTTTTAAAGGAACAATCCAGGTCAAACAACAAGTGAGATGCTCCCACAGGATGCAGCGATGGCCACCAATGCAGATGGCTTTAAAAGAAGTTCAGAAACATTCAGTGGAGTGTAAGGCCTTCAGTGACTACTAGGGATGGAAAGAGCTGTTTGTTTCAGTTCTCTCAGTTTCTCATTTTTCCAATGTTAAATTCAGTTCTGTACATTTCTACAGAGATCCGTGATTTTTTTATTTAAAAAATCCTCATGAAAATTCTCCACCATTTTAGTGTGAATTTCTCCAAATAAACACATTTTTGCAAGCCGTTTCTCACAATTCCCTGCCTTTTTGCATGTTATTTTCACTCATGTATAGGGTTGCCAGGCTCAGGGCCTGAGTCTGATCCTGTATTTTTAGGAGAAGAGAATGTCAGCCAAGTGCCGGTGTTCTAGCAACACTGTAATGGGAAAACCCACAAGGTGGAATTCTCCCTTCCCTCTGCACAACTTTTAAAGATACAGAAGACCTCTTGGTTGCCAGGCCCGGCCCTGAACCTGGCAACCCTACTCGTGTATTCATTCTTATGCACACTTTCCCCTAATATGTGCATTTTTGTAAATGTTGTTTAGTTGGCAAACTGCAACCCCAAATTCTAATAAATCCAAATTTTGAAGGATCTCACATTGTTTCAGAAATTGCAAAATTGAAGAAATTAATGAAGATATTAGTGATAAAGTTATCAATGTCTTGGATAATTGTCTTGACTGGAATGATGTGATGGAGCTTGACATAGAAAAATTCTGTGGAATTAACTACAGATATGTGACAATGGAAAAACTCTTAAGAGATGAGCCAGTGCATTTTGTAAAAAAGAAGAACAGAGATATGACTTTACAACAATATTTCAGCAACATATTCAGAATTGATGGCAAGGAAATATTTGTGATAAAAGAAATCCCCATCAGACTCTTATTATATGACTATGGCTATGACAGCAAGATCATCATGGGATACTGATAATGGATGAATGGATACTGAAACTACTGGATTTAACAGGACTATTGAAGATGGAAGATGGAATTAATATTGATAATGGAAGAATGGTTATGGAAATTATTGGACCTAATAGATTTGACGAGATGGATTAATCGATATGTTTATTTGGACTATGGCTATGACAACAAGATTATTATGGGATACTGATAATGGAAGAATGACTACTGAAATTACTGGACTTAACAAGATTATGGAAGATGGAAGATGGAATTAATATAGATAATGGAAGAGTGGCTATTGAAATTATTGGACCTAACAGATTTGAATCAGATGGATTAAGCGACATGTTTATTTGGAGAAAAATTGAAAGATATATCTCTCAAGGAATTGAAACCTCTCTTTGACTTTTTGTGGAAAGAATAAAGTAATGTTTATGAGATTTGATGATTAATTGGGATGGCTACTGGAGGAAAGTGATTTTGTAATATAATTTTAGAGACAGGATTGTTATATATTGTAGACCTATAACTGATCTGCGACAAATCGGAAGTCAACATTTTATTTTATTGTTTAATTATTTTTGTTTTGTTTTGTTTTTTGTCTTTGAAAATTTGAATAAAAATTAATGATAAAAAAAAGAAATTGCAAACTTAATAAATTCTGCTTGAAATGTGAACTGAATTCTCACCCATCCCTAGTGACTACTAATACTGATGGCTATTCTCTCCCTTCACGGTTGGAGGCAGCATGCTTCTGAAAAGCAGTTGCTGGAAACTGCAGGAGGGGAGAGTGCTTTTGCACTCAGATCCTGCTTGTGGGCTTCCCTGGCTGGCCACTGTGAGAACAGGATGCTGGACTAGATGTGCCACTGGCCTGATCCAGCAGGCTGTTCTTATGTTCTAATCAGAGCTTGGAAAAGTTACTTTTTTGGACTACAACTCCCATCAGCCCAATCCAGTGGCCATGCTGGCTGGGGCTGATGGGAGTTGTAGTTCAAAAAAGTAACCTTTCCAAGCTCTGGTTCTAATAACATTGCTGAAAGGTGAGCAGGTGTGAGTGTGGCTAATCACAGACTTGTGGGAAACCCAGTATAAGCCCACCTGAGTTTGTAAAGGAAGATGAGTGTACGAGTTTACTTAAAGCAGAGACAGGGAATCTGTGAGACTCCAACACCTCTCAACACCAGGCAGCATGGCCCATTGTTGGGGATGATGGGAGTCCCATCATGATGGGATGATGGGAGATGCAGTCCAGCAACATTCAAAGGAGACCAGGCTCCTATCCATGATGTAAAGCATGGATAGGAAACCTTTTTTCCAGACCAAGAGGCTCATTACATTCTGGTCAACCTTCTGGGTGTCACATGGGTGGTGCCAGAGACAAAAAAGGGGAGGCACTGGATGTAAATTTCACCTTTGTACCAATGGCAGCTGGTGCCTCCATGCCAGTGGGGTAGCAAAATCTGCTGCGGGGCGTAGTCTGAACTTTCAAGGAGCTGTCCAAGGTGCTACATACCAAAGAGAATTCCACTGCCCCACTGACATGGAGCCACCAGCCGCCACTACTTTGTACAGTAGGGTACTTTCTACACGCACTCAGACACCCTTCTCCATCCTTCGCCCATTATCAGAGTTCAGGGAAGAATTCTAGCCAGGTAAAGATATTCCAACAGGGGGCAAAACAGGGCTGTGTCATGGGGAGACAAGGTGTAACCTCAGGAGAGTCCTGAGGGATGGAGAGAGAGGCACGGAGGGTTGCATTTGGCCCCTGGGCCCAAAGTCCCCCCACCCTTGATTTAAAATATTTATATTATGCTGGGTTTTCTGTGCAAATGCTCCTTACAATAAAAGAAAAAAAAATCACAGAATAGCAAAAGAGCAGCCAACTGGTAAAAGCAGCAGAACGATCTATTTAAGTTATAAACAGAACAAGCTACTTTTTAATCTTAATCCTTTCCCTTAAAACAAGGTGTTCTCACAAGGGCAACATCTAGGGTAATGTAGTCTGCTTGTGATGAGCTGACTTCATACATTTCTATTACTGAATTAAGCCCACCATTTTATTAATGGGCAATCTCAGGGTTCAAACCACTCGGCAAAAAAGGCACAAAGTTAATAAGCAAAATTGGCTTGTTGCTTCTCTTGATTAAACCTCCCCTGGCTCCACACAGCAGGGAAATGATTATAAGTGGGTCATAATCAATAGCTCGTTAATATTATCCCTGCCCACTTGTCCGCCTGCTGAGAAAATTAGGAAATGGCAGATTTCAATGGAGCAAACTGAGAATGTTTTTTTAATAAAGAAAACAGCCTCAGTTTTGTCTCATTCTGAATTGCTTGTTCCAGACCCCACCCGCCCCACCCAAAATAACAGTGTGTGTTGGAGTGCAACTTGGGAGTTGCCAATCAACTGCACTGCACCAATAGCAATAATAATAATAATAATTAATGGAAATCATGGTTGCCCAGAACTGTCACATCTAAGCTCAGCCTCTGAGCTGCGCACCCACTCATCTCTCAGGTAGACTCCTGCCTAGAAGGAGTAGGTTTTTGACAATGAAGGACAGTAGGCTGCTGCATTCAGAAGGCGAACGGTGAACAAGGACCAGCATGGATTATACTTTTGAGTGCTGCTAGTCAAAGAAAGCGTTCCAGGACCTCAGACATTCTGAACTACACTTTAGTCTATAAATTGAAAGGGATCATTATGGTTGTTTTTTTTAAAAAAAAATAGAACCACCTATGCATTTTCTTAATCATACCCCCCCCCCCGAATTTACCATTGAAAGCTTTGCTTGGGAGTGTACAGCTAGCCTGACAAATTGACATATACGTGCTATTTGGAGCCAAGTTTTCTTGCAATTTCCTGGGCTAAATATGTTATCTTCTAGCAGGTGGGATCTTCCCGTTTGCGAAAACTGTTCCTTTGGCAACTGCAGTTGTTCTTCTCAGCCAAAGTTCTCTTGATGAAGAAGAAAATTTTAAGATCTATGGATATACTTCCATATGTGCATAGACTTCCTCCATGCACATAGAGCACTCATGCAAAGGGGGAACCTTGGCCCTCCTGTGAAGGAATTCTTCATGTGTGCATCCCCTCCTGACATGCTCTGACACATGGACGGTGGCGACATGGCCCCTGGGCACATCTGTGTCCTGATCTGTGGCCAGGCTAGGCTTTGGGAAGGGTTCAAGTTGAATGAAACGAGGTAGCAACAAACCAAGCCAAACTGAGCAGCTGATCCCCATTACTAGCCCCCCCCCTTACTGGCAGGTGTCTTGTCAGTTAAAAGGCCCAAGCCAACTCCATCAGTCTTTTAGATGGAGCAAGGACGACTCTAGTCTCACTGGGGCCTCTGTGATGGAGTCCACAAGTCCAAGGATGGCAAGGCAACATCCTCAGACCAGAGGAGCACACGCACCACAGGCTCATCTGGTGGAAGCCAAATGTGCTTTTGGGGACCCATTTTAGGGTTGGCAAATATGGATAACGCCAGATGTTCTGTGCCTGGTCTCCACTGCACAATCAATGGCCTGTCCCCTTTATCTCACTTGCTCTGGTTACCCAGTTTTCAGTTCTGTGCCAGCTTCCATCTCCTGCCTGCCTGCCTCCTCTCTCCACACACTCTCCATCCCATCTATTTTTTCTTCAGCTTTTCGGTGTCAAATCTGTCATCTGCCTTTCTCTTCCTTTCCCATTACTTCCGGCTCCCCTCCTCTATCTCCATTTCTGTCTGCTCACCTTCCTTTTATTAGAAATACCAGAGGGATGGTTACCATGGTATCTTCCCCAGCCAGACATTCCCCAGGAAACCCAAAAGGGAAGCCCTTTTCCATTTTCTCTCCCCTTTGAAAAACAAAGCAGCACACAGGGAGGGGGATTGGGATGCCACCGGAAAACAGTGGCGGGGGAAGTTCAGGCAAAAGGTGGACCTCCAGAGATCATCATTGTCAAATATGTGGCTCAGTCGTGATGGGTATGCTTGGGACAGAATCAATGGAGTCATGAATTTAAATGCTATTTTAGCCCTAGATTGATGTGACTTGTCTTAGGCAAGTCTCTCCCAGTGAGCCTCAGTTCCCACTGTCTGTACAATGGGAGTAACAATAGGCAGCACTACAGAGTTAGGATTAGCATATGCTCATCTGGAGATTGTGCATCCTTTAGGATTTGGAGGCCCTCATTTGGAGGGACAGACAGGTCAGTCTAATATCAGTCCATTTTACTTTCACCTCTGTTCGTTTTTTAAGTCTTTAGTGTGCATTCCTCCTAATAAAATACTTTTGTATACAATTTTGAAAGCAATTTCTCCTAATATAATGCATTTTGTATTCACTAGTGCATTCATTGTCTTGCACACTTGCCCCTAATATGTACATTTTTGTTTGGTCGGAGAACTGCATTGTAAAATTCAGATTTGTGCAAATTTCAAAGGATGGCTGTGGTTTGGCAATCATATTATTTCAGATCATGCAAATTTGATGGTTTTGGCTTTAAATGCAAACTGGATCAAAGTTCTCCCCCATGTCTGCATGGGGGACAACTAACAGCTCTTCTCATGATGATCTGGTTATGTGTGTGTGTGTGGGGGGTTGTTGTTCAGGTGCCACTGAATAATCATGCAGGGTCCAGCAACTAGTGCTGTCAATCCATATAAAATATTATCTTTCCAAAACCATTGCCGATTTCCAGGACTATTCCTCAGTAACGTGGAGCTTTGGGAAAAAAAAGTGTTTGGGGGGTGGTGGGGATAGTTTGCAGCAGTTCTTGTACATGGTGTTCTGAGGCAATGCACAAAACACTACGGTTCAAAAGGGGGCTTCACCATCACCACCCCTATCTTAAAAACCAGGATCATGGAGTTAGGTCACATACAGATGATGACACCCTCAGTGGAGGCTGGTGCCCACTGAGACTGGTGGGGCGGAAGGCAGGGAGGCCAGCAGTAGGTGGAGCCAGAGCCAATGAGAGGCGGAGCCAACTAATTCTAGATTTATGTTTCCTCTTCCCTGCTCAGTTCTACAGGGGTAACACAGACTAAAAATGTGCTTTCCCCCCTTTGCACACAGGAGGAACAAAGGGGTCCGATTCCAGTCAGGGCCATTGAAGCCCTCCATTAAAGTCCCTGTCCCACCACACTCCATGGTCTTAATCCAGCTGGCTCTTCATTCATCCAACTTTGCAGACATCATCCTTGGATGAATGACCTACGTGACAAACATCACATCTAGTCTGGAACTAAGGCTGTTACATAATTGGGGGGAGGGATTACCAACAACAGCTATTCTTAATTAATTTCGTAGGAAGCTGCTTTATACTGAGTCAGACCGTTGGTCCATCTAGCTCAGTAATGTCTACACTGACTGGCAGTCGCTCTCCAGGATTTCAGGCAGGGCTCTCTTCCAGCCTGACATGCAAGTGCCGGGGATTGAACTGGGATCTTTTCCATGCAGAGCAGCTGCTGTGCCACTGGGCTATGGCCGTTCCTTCATCTGGCAGAGTATTGTTGCAAGGTTAAGTTGGGGTGGAGAACCAGGGTCAGACGATGCCCTCGAGGCCTCTCTCTGGCACTTAGGACTGCCCAGTCCACAGCCCAGCTTCCACTGGCCTTCCTCTGCACTGTCCTGTAGTGATTTGGCTTGCCTGGATGCACCATGCACAGTGGTGTGTTTCTGGCAACGCCCTCTCTGGCCATACCCACCACTGGTATAGACGGCCCCCGGAAGGTGGCCCACGAGGGAAGGTGGCCCTTGGACTGAACAAGGTTCCCAACCTTTTGGTTAAAGTGAGTGGAAAGACGGAGAGGGACCCAGTGCAACAAAGGAAAGGAAAAAGAAAGGGAAAGGGCAGAAAGCACAAAGATTAGAAGCTTTCAGAGGTGAACCCTGTGTTTTGAATGGGTTCGTCTCTTACAGATATGTAGCTGTCTGTCTCAAGAGTGTACTCAGATGTTGCTCTGCAAGCTTCTCCATTTCCAATAGCTGGTCGCTTTCAGTGGGGGGCAGGCCAAGCATCCGTGAGCTGGTGAGAAGGCAGCAAGATCGACTCCACATACCTCCCGCCACACTCAAGGAAGAACAGACATCCCTCATTTTTCTGCAATTATGTCACACAAGAGCATCACCATTCAAAACAACATTTTCCTTAAAAGGCAAACGATGAAGACCCCCAAGGGCTCCAAATCAGCAAACCCCCAAATCTACCACATGCAGCATCTCTCTCTCAAGAACCCCAGAGAATAAAATAATCACATTTTCTGAAACCTCGGGGGGGGGGAAACTCCCCCCCCAGATTCAAAATTCAGTTAAACCATATAGTAGAATGCTCGCCTCCAAGTCCCCCTCCCCGAAGAAGACACCCCACGCCTAAAGAGCCATGGCAAACCACACACCCATCTTAAAATACCTAGCGCCAGCTGTCACCCCGCAACCAGAGCCCTAGAGAAAAGAGACCCTACTCCACTCCAGGAGGGCCTGCTGCAATGCTAAGCACCATGCAAGCTATGCCAGGTAGTTATTTTTTCATCTACCAGTTCTACCCAGAATGGAGACTAAGCAAATCATGTATTTGGGGAACGTAGGGGTGTCCTGGAATGTAACCACCAAGTTATATAACCCTCCAACCTTGCTTAGTAAGCTCCACAGAGCAGCCCCCCATCCTAAAAATGTATCATCACCACCCTGTCATCCTAGTTCTCCATCTGAATGACGGGCTGGAGTTCCGGAGGGGAAACTCTCTCTCTCTCTCTCTTTCTAGAAAGGGAATCTCTTTATCTCCAGGTTATATAAGCCCCCGGTGTCCTTTTATGGCTCCGCTTCCTGCTTCCTCAACGAGCATAGCTTCATCTGCATCTGTGGGCTGCACCGTGTGATTAAGCAACTGATTCAAGCTTAGTAACTAGCAAGCTTTGCAATGGGCGGACTTAATTTGTTGGAAACCCTGGATGGATAGGACTCCCCCCCCTTAGCTATGAACATATTAACACACATACACCGCCTCTGAAAACCTGTGGCTACAATTGCATAACAAAAATGGCTGGGGGCCATTTCCCACCTCCCATTTGGAAAATAAAAGCATGCCCTTTTCCCTCTCCTTACCCACTGACCCCCTTAGCCCCCAAGAGGAAGATGTTGTACACCCAAGCGTGGGTGTGTCGTTGTGAGTGTGCCTGGGGGGGGGAAATGGGTGAGCATGCTACAGCCAGCTGGGGTGTATGTGTGGCACGTTGCGTTTTAATCCGTCTCCCTCTTTTGTCAGGGGTCTTGTGGGGAATGAGTTTCAGTAAGGACCTTGCTGAATAAAGGGCTGACCTTTCTCTTTTCTTTGGGGGTGGGGGGGAGAGCCGAGGGGGTGAGGTGAGGAGAAAAGGTAGGAATTAATCATCCATCCATCCAACTGTCTCCAGAACCTTTAAAGTGCTTCTCGCCTCAAGTCTGGGGGTGTGGGTTAGGGGGTGGGAGAAATGAAAGGGAGGAGGGAGCCTTGCCAAGAGCTGTGTTTTCCATGGAATCTTCCTCGTCCAATCAGCGCCCAGTTGCTGATGAGCAAAGAGGCTTGACTACACCCACATATGGAGCTGTGTGGAGTATAAGTATGGGTATCCGTCTGAGCTAGTGGCAAATCACAGAGAGAAACAGAATAGCTCTCGGTTTTCCAGCAGAGCGAGCAAGCGAACGAGCGAGAGTCAGACACTTCTTAGTGTGAAGTTCTCAGAAGACTCAAAAGCAGCGGAAGAAGCAGCGGAGAAAAGGCACCACCGGCGACAGCCAAAGGCTTAGCAACTTGCTGAGAAGGACCTCGGAGGCTTGGGCACTAAGGACACCAGGCAGAGGATCAGAGGCCGAAGAAAACTTTTTTTGACCTGGACTTTGGCTGTAGCAAAACAGGACTCGGGCAGCAATACTTTTCTGGGGTGATTTCTGATTTGGTTGTATTTGTCTTTGCGGGGGAAGCAGGTAGCCCACCTCCAGACAGGGTAGCTGCAACATTTTGAGAGAGTCACTTGAAAGGGTGAAAGTGCAGTTAGTCCTTAGCTGAGCAGCTAGGAAACATGCAGTTGGATAACATCAACCACGGGAACATCCACTCTTTCCAGGGCCACCGCGGAGTGGCCAACAACAAGCCTAATGTCATCCTTCAGATAGGGAAGTGTAGGGCAGAGATGTTAGACCACGTCAGGAGAACCCACCGGCACCTCCTGACCGAGGTGTCAAAACAGGTCGAGCGGGAGCTGAAAGGCCTGCAGAAATCGGTGGGGAAACTTGAGAACAACCTTGAGGATCATGTCCCTTCGGCCGCTGAGAACCAGAGGTGGAAAAAATCCATCAAGGCCTGCCTGGCTAGATGTCAGGAGACCATTGCTCACTTGGAGAGGTGGGTCAAGAGAGAGATGAATGTCTGGAAGGAAGTGTTTTTCCGCCTGGAGAAATGGGCTGACCGGCTTGAGTCTGGCGGGGGAAAGTACTACCATGGGGATCATCACAGGCAAACTGTCTCTGTAGGGGTAGGAGGCCCAGAGATCAGGCCTAACGAAGGGGAGATCTATGATTATGCACTAGACATGAGCCAGATGTATGCCTTGACACCTCCTCCTTTAGGGGATGTCCCTGTTGTGCCTCAGTCCCATGACTCCTATCAGTGGGTCACTGTCCCAGAAGATGTCCCACCTTCCCCAGTGGAGACCCAGATTTTTGAGGACCCCAGGGAGTTCCTGACTCACTTGGAGGATTATTTGAAGCAGGTGGGTGGGACTGAGGAGTACTGGCTCTCCCAGATCCAAAACCACATGAACGGGCCTGCCAAAAAATGGTGGGAATACAAGCAGGACTCTGTCAAGAATTGGCTGGAGTTCAAGAAAGAGTTCCTTCAGTACAGTGAGGGCACCCTGACGAGGGATGCCATCAAGAGAGAGCTGGATCTCCCTCAGAAGGATGGGGAGCCCCTAGACCAGTTCCTCTGGCGCAAAAGGGACTTGTACCAGACCCTCTATGTTGATGCTGAGGAGGATGAGGTCATTGAATATGTGGTAGGGACCCTACAGCCCAAACTCAAGCGCTTCCTTAGCCACCCCTACCCCAAAACTTTAGAACAGTTGATTCAGAGAGGCAAGGAAGTTGAGGTCACCTTTGACAATTCGGAGGAGCCCAGTCCCCAGAGAACCCCCGAGCACCAGCTTAGAGACTCACTGGAAAGCTTGCCCCCCTCCACCACTGCCAGCCCTGCTGCTAGTGAGGGGACCCAACCAGAAGTTTCTGCCACGCCAGCCACAGTGATATGAACTGTAGAGCGACACAGGCATGACCTAGAAGGGAGTCGGTGGCTTATTTAGATAGGTGGTTTCCTTTCAGCAGAAGACTTCAGCCATGGTGGGTCTGCACCATGGTGGTCGGCCATGGTGGGTGCACTCAGCCCAATGGCAAATAGGAGGAGAATTACTTTTCCTTAGGGGCAGACCATTGGTGGAGTGCAGCTAGCCTGAATCACCTCAGGTGGTTCACGCTGCAGAACAGATGGCTCTTTTGAGGATTTCTTTTTTTAAAAGCCATTGCAAGGATTGGACTATGTCAGAAAGGCAAACCAGCCTCTTTGTTATGCCAGAGGTGGCCACATCTCCTTGGGCATAGCTTCCCAGGGAATTCCAACGGGCACAAAAGAAGGATTTCCTTCCCACTTACACTAGTCCTTTCCTTCAAGGTGCTTTTCCTTCCAGGCATTTCCCCCTCCTTCTGGGAACCTTTGCTTACCTCGGTGTTAATAACCTTTCACTTACTCTCTAGAAAGCTGTTGGTTTTCCACTTTAAACCTCTTTCTCCCCCTCCTTCCAACTTTTTCATCTGAACTCCAAACAGATTGGGAAGGGAACTTTTATCAGGTTTCAGGAAGACCTGCAGAACTTCAGCAAGAGTTTCAGCCATAAAATCAACCCACCTCCTGCTCTTACCCAGCCCTCATTTTTCTCCCCAAGTGGGCCTCTGGATTCTCTTTGGCTTTGATCTGAGTATCAAGGTCTTTCAGTTCCAGAAAAGCCACCACCTACCCACCCATTTAATGGTGGACTACAGCTAGAAGCTTGATGCTTGACTCCTCTACATTCTAGACCTTGGGAAGAGAGGGGCTTGCAAGGGTTGGGTGTGCCCTTCTCTCAGCAGGATGCTAAGGCGTGTGAAACAAAAGAAGCGACATCAGATGTCAAAAAGGGAAAGATCAGCTAGCGCTCTAAAAGTATACAGGGCTTAGATTCCTAGACTATTTTAAGGAAAACAAATAGTTGCATACAAATACAACTTGAATTAAGAAGTCAAGCCACCCTAATCTCTGTACCAGGAAGACAGAGATGCTGCATCCATTGAACGTCTTCTAGATTGTGCCGCTTGAAAGACAGACTGGGCATTTTGCTGATGGAGTGAGCTCCCAAGGGCACGATCTCCTTGACACTGAGGTCTAGGTAGCTCAGCCATATGGAATGTTGATGACTTCTTCCCCTAAACCAGCTGGATTTTTATAAAGAAGTGCTGGAAGAAAGCTCAGGTCATGCTGCTTTTCCCAGTGCTGAGAAACAAAAGACCAGCAACTTTGAGAAACTTTAGTAGTTTGAGAGAGAGAGAACTGAAGCATAAAGTTCATGCTGCAGAAAGTTGCGCCCTCTACAGTTGTGGAACTGCAGGAAGAAATGGGCTGCGTCCTTTCAGAATGGCTTACTAGTCATTGTCCGTATGACTAGGAGTATTTTCACACCAACAGTGTGAAAAAGAATACAAGAAAAGAAGGGAGAACTTGCACAAAGACCTGTTCCTGATTCCATTGCTGCAAGAGAAGCACAGAAGAGCAAGCAATCGCTCAAATGATTCTGTGTGCCTTTGGGGTGTGACTCCTTCCTACAGGCTACAGGTAAGATAACACCTTCTTGGATCTTTGATTTTTTGCCAAAATAAGTAACAGATACAGTTCTTAGAGAACCAAGTTCAGCCTCATCAAAGTCAGATATTATTTTTGAGGCTAAGGGTGGGGATAATTAGGGAAATGTAAAGAGGTTATTTCCAAACAGGACTTATGGACTGTGGTCCTTGGCAAATTTGCAGAAGAGATGCTTAAAATTAGGACTTATGATTCTGGGGTGAAGCAAATAGCTCTGGCTTGGGGAGGCTATACAGACCGGGCTGACAAAATCCATATTTTCAACTTCAGCCACTCTTCTGTTAGCAGGGGTAGTCAACATGGTGCCCTCCAGATATTGGTAGACTACAACTCTCATTATTGCAAACCATTTGCCATGGTGGCTGGTGTTAGGGTTATCCTGGGGTGGCTGGAGCTGATGGGATTGTAGTCCAATAACATCCAGAGGGCACCACATTGGCTACCTCTGACTTACAGCATAGAGAAAGAGTGAACCACCAGTTCAGACCCCATGAGCGTATATGTGAAATTCAGATTTTTTGCTCCAATATGCATAATTTTACACTTGTTTATATTGAATTGCATTTGCCATTTTTCCGCCCATTCACTCAGTTTGGAGAGGTCTTTTTGGAGCTCTTCGCAATCCCTTTTTGTTTTAACAACCCTGAACAATTTAGTGTCGTCAGCAAACTTGGCCACTTCACTGCTCACTCCTAATTCTAGGTCATTAATGAACAAGTTGAAAAGTACAGGTCCCAATACCAATCCTTGAGGGACTCCACTTTCTACAGCCCTCCATTGGGAGAACTGTCCGTTTATTCCTACTCTCTGCTTTCTGCTTCTTAACCAATTCCTTATCCACAAGAGGACCTCTCCTCTTATTCCATGACTGCTAAGCTTCCTCAGAAGCCTTTGGTGAGGTACCTTGTCAAACGCTTTTTGAAAGTCTAAGTACACTATGTCCACTGGATCACCTCTATCTATATGCTTGTTGACACTCTCAAAGAATTCTAATAGGTTACTGAGACAGGACTTTCCCTTGCAGAAGCCATGCTGGCTCTGCTTCAGCAAGGCTTGTTCTTCTATGTGCTTAGTTAATCTAGCTTTAATCATACTTTCTACCAGTTTTCCAGGGACAGAAGTTAAGCTAACTGGCCTGTAATTTCCGGGATCCCCTCTGGATCCCTTTTTGAAGATTGGCGTTACATTGGCCACTTTCCAGTCCTCAGGCACGGAGGAGGACCCAAGGGACAAGTTACATATTTTAGTTAGCAGATCAGCAATTTCACCTTTGAGTTCTTTGAGAACTCTCGGGTGGATGCCATCCGGGCCCGGTGATTTGTCAGTTTTTATATTGTCCATTAAGCTTAGAACTTCCTCTCTCGTTACCACTATTTGTCTTAGTTCCTCAGAATCCCTTCCTGCAAATGTTAGTTCAGGTTCAGGGATCTGCCCTATATCTTCCACTGTGAAGACAGATGCAAAGAATTCATTTAGCTTCTCTGCAATCTCCTTATCGTTCTTTAGTACACCTTTGACTCCCTTATCATCCAAGGGTCCAATTGTCTCCCTAGATGGTCTCCTGCTTTGATTGGATAGGGTCTGGCTCACTTTTTGGCACCTTAGCCTCAGGAGACCAGCTTCCTAGTGCAACTCCTCTCTTATCCTTCCCTGGTGGCAGGGGAGAGGTTTGCAGGAAGTGGAGCCACTCCTCCTTGCATATGAAAGAGCCAAACACAACACAAGAGGGAACAGGGTCATGGGGGGAAAGGCAACTCTCCGGCTGCCGTGCGTAAGCTTATGCCCGCGATGGATAGACTGCTGACAGAGTGATGCTTGTTCAGACAAAGAACACAGTCTGAGCTCACTTAGACAGAAAGCAAACAATGGATAAGGCAAAGGTATAATGTGTTGCTGAAGCAGACCTGGCTCACAGCGCATGTTCTCCTATTTTTTTGCTGTTGGCAGTGACTCATTCCAAAGCAGCTGGGAGCAAAGCATTCCTGAACGGCATGCGGACCAGAGGCGAAAGCAGAGAGGCGGTTCAGAAAGTCCCAGCATGCAACAGAGCTGGATGGACGTCAGAATCCAAACGCTTCTGCATGGGGAGATTGCTTGGAGAAGGTAAGTGATGAGCTCTCTGCGTGATGGCTCAATTCCAGCCCACCCCCACCAGATGCCAGTTTCTCAGTGCCCACCAGACCTATTAAAATCATAATGAATCCTTCTGACTAGAACAAGGCACTTAATTCCCTGTGTTTTGGAACATTGCTTTGCAAAAATGACGTTGCAGATTTCCCCATTTTTCCTAAGGAGGCAATTGAGCTTCTATGGAAATGTCAGGAGCGGAGTCTGACCCAATGACACCCACTCCCAAATATTAGGCAAGTCAACTCCAGATCCAACCCCCCCCCCCCGCAGCTTGATCAAGCCAAAGGTCAACTAGCCTCTGTTCACACAGTGTCCCTTCGGATGCCCCGATGGGAAACCCACAAGCATGATGTGAGTGCAACAGCACTCTCGTCACTTGTGATCCTCAGTGGCTGGTATTCTGAGTCTGCCTCCAACAGCCTGCCACAATTCTCCCAAACCTCAGTATATCTATACACTAGCTCCTCCTCTCCCAGTTTCCCTAATTCACCATCTAACTTTCACATTCTTTTATTCTAGGAAATTATTTTCCTTCTGAAGATACAGAGGCAGCTTCTTGATTGCTTGAGTCATCACTCCCATGCTCGGAAGAAGCAATGCCTGGGAATGTGCAGCTCAGAAAGATCCACATCTGAAAGAACATGGCAGTGGTGCCCACATGCCAAGATGGCTACAGGGAAGGGAAAGAGAAAAGACTATGCTGGGTGCAACCAGCAGGAAAAAAAAGGAAGTGACATTTAAGAGACTACCAACTATGGAAACAGCAAAGTGACAACTATAGCAATATGATCTCTAGGGTTGGGGGCATCAGGGACAGCTGATGTTCTGCAGAACTTGACCGCGGACCTTTTCTAGAGAAGGGGCCATTGTAACTGGGGATGACAGTGAGGATTTGGGAGGGGGAGAATTAAGCTAAAAATTCCTTTCCTGTTCAGTTTATGTAAGAGATCAGTCCAAAATGTCCTGAGAACCCTACTGGCCACAGAGAACTCTACCATCCATGGAGTTTTGGCAGTCAAAGCTGAAGACTTCTGAACACCTTTATGCTCAGAAAAACATCTGGGAATCAAAGATGTTTGGCTGGACAATATAGATGGTTGCAGTAGCCTCAGGACAGTTGACAGTCAAGTGCGGGATGAATGGGGCATGGCCAACATCTCACATTGGCCAGAGGAACCTCAAGAAGTACATTTCTTTTCCTTATTTGATGCTCCCATTTTCTTTCTTGAGCAAACTAGGGAAGGAGAGACACATACACCATAGTATGCAATGCGCATTTACCAAAACTTTTTTTGATGTTCAAAGAAGTTTCACTTCAAATTCCACCTGTCAAACAGGTTGGAGATTGGAGATGGTTTTGGATTTGGTTTTCATTTCATCCAGAACTACTTAGCCTACTGCTCTCATGTAGGTGTGACTATATATGAATGTATGCCAGGCCAGCGTGCCAAATCATCCCATATAGCTATATTCTGGTATGTTTGGTCCTTTTTCCAGCTCAGAGCTGAGGAGACCCTTTCAGTCATCTCAAGAAGACTATTTGGGGACAGGACTATTGAATTTGTAATTTTAAAAAAATGAATACTACTTATATGTGTTGTAGGAAATGGTGGACTTCCAGAGAGCTCTAAATATCCAGGATGGCATTTTTTTCCATCGCTTTCCGCTCGCCCCTAACTTTGCTGACATTAATTGAGATGGCAACTATGTGACATCACAGTTCTGGGGGTATTTGGAGCACTGGCCAATCAGATTGCTGGCTTTTCACTACATCAATTGCTTCTAACCCATGGGAGCTTTATCTATATTACCCCTTGTTTATGCATCAACAAGTTCTCATTGAGAGATTTGATGGTGCTTCTCTCCCAAGGGAGAATCAGGTGCAAGGGTATGTGTGTGGTGTATCTGTGAAACCAACAAAAATCATCTGTTGTCTGATATTTTAGTCTAACAAAGCTGTTTTCTACTTCTGATTTTATTTTTACTATTGTGGGTTTATCTGTTTACTGCAAATTGTACAGAAGGTGGACCTACTGATGCGTTATGAATTGTTGTATTGATAAATGGACTGGGGAACTCAAGGTTTTTTCTCTGCTCAAACCACTTGAGCCTATATTGATTGTATGAGGCCCCTTGTTCCTCATTCACACTGGGGGTGAATCATAAGAGGCTGCGTCTGCCCCTTTTGACAGAAAAAAGCAGCATTCCCCAGCTGCAAAGCAATTGTAGCAAAGTCTGTTTGTAGCAAGAACACTTTTCCTTTTGTAGATTTCTATAATAAAACATTGTGAGAACCGCCTCAAATAATCCTAGTCTTGCCTCTCATTCATTTTGTTCTCCCATCCCACAAATATGCTTTTTGGAAGGCTGGAACTACACAAAACCTTCACCCGTCCTCCTCTGCCACCCCTTGGTTCAGTTGTTACATCTGTTGAAACATAAATCTACTACAAGCAGAAAGGACGGCAGTCCCCAGTATTTCTGCCATCTGTGGAGTACCTGTTGCGGGTGGGCGTGATCCATCTGGTCCTGATTCACTAAAATTAGCCATGCTCAAGATGCACTTTCTGGCCTTCTGTATATCCAGTCCCCTCCCTTCCTCCTCTTGGCTTCTGATGAAGTCTTGTCTTGGCAGCATCTCCTAATCCAGCTTGGCTGTCACATCACTACGGAGGCTACTATTGCACTACTATATTTTTGTTTATTTCATGCTGATCTTGCTCTCCTTTTTCAAGCACACATCAATCTCCCCTTTCCCACTTTATTCTCACAGCGACCCTGTGAGCTAGATTAGGCTGAAATGTATCCGTTGGACCAAAGTCACCTAGTGGGCTTCATAAGCACATCTAGGAAGTCATCTAATCGAAACTGTGTGGATTGAAATATGAACTGGAGAAAAATTCCTGGGTTTCTTCTCAACCTCCTGGCCAGCTCAGCCTCCCTTTCCCCACACCTACCTGATAGCAGGAGGAGAGTCTGGCACATGGGAAGGGCAGAAGAGGGAGGTCTGCTGTCCTTTCCTCCCCCATGCCCTTGCATGCAGCAGCACACCATGACAAAAGGCAGCATGATCCAGTGGTGATGCAGTATCATCAGTTGCTCTCCAGAATCTAGGGTTGCCAGGTTCAGGGCTTGAGATTGATCCTGTATCTTTAGAAGAAGAGAACGTCAGCCAAGTGCAGGTGTTCTTGCAACCCTGTAATGGGAAAAACCACAAGGTGGAATTCTCCCTTCCCCCTGCACGTTTAAAGATACAAAAGACCTCTTGGAGGCTGGGCCTGGCAACCAAGAGGTCTTCTGTATCTTTAAAAGTTGTGCAGGGGGAAGGGAGAATTCCACCTTGTGGTTTTTCCCATTACAGGGTTGCAAGAACACCTGCACTTGGCTGACTTTCTCTTCTCCTAAAGGTACAGGATCAGTCTCAGGCCCGGAACCTGGCAACCCTAAGCCCCACCCCCTGGCTACTTTGTGATTGGTGTCAAACTGATGGGGCAGTCTCTACCCACAGAATGGTCACATCTATGGGAAGAGGAGTCCTGATTGCCTGAGGTCTCAGTCCCTGTGCTGGAAACCCTATGCCACACAGAAGTGGCATCTCTCAGACTGACACCGATTATCTATCAGCTGGGATGTGTGGCTCGTGCATGTGAGACTGGGGGAGTGGAGGTAGCACCACTTGTTCCTTCTGAGTCCTTGACACATTTGGAACTGAATGCCTGAGAATACGGCTTCTGTGTTTTCACAATCTTTTTATTATTAAAGGATGTTGATTCTGCAGCTACTATACGGTGGCTCTGCTCTTCAGATGACAATGCAGAGGAGGATGGAGCAGGGTGGCTGAAACCCTACAAGAACATAAGAACCTAACAAGAGCCTGCTGGATCAGGCCAGTGGCCCATCTAGTCCAGCATCCTGTTCACACTGTGGCCAACCAGATGCCCAGGGGAAGCCCACAAGCAGGACCTGAGCACAAGTGCACTCTTCCCTCCTGCGGTTTCTGGCAACTAGTATTCAGAAACATACTGCTTCCGACTGTGGAGACAGAGCACGGCCATCATGGCTAGTAGCCATTTATAGCCTTCTCCTCCATGAATTTGTCTAATCCTCTGTTAAAGCCACCCAAATTGGTGGCCATCACTGCCTCTTGTGGGAGCAAATTCCATAATTTAGTCCCTCTTCAGGCTGATGCCAATCACATGTCAGCTAGGAGTGGGCCACATGGTCAGCACATATGTCAGTATGTAGGGGGTGGGGATAGCCCCTTCATTCATTTGGTAGTCATTGGTGCTGAACACTTGAACTGGCTATGAGTCATGATCATAGAATCATGGGATAGCAGAGTTGGAAGGGGCCTATAAGGCCATCAAGTCCAACCCCCTGCTCAGTGCAGGAATCGAAATCAAGATCTCTGTGAATTGTTTTCTTGGTAGCATCCAACCAGTTTCCAGTGAAGGATCCCTGGGGTGGCACAGAGTGACTCCATGGAATGCAATCTGACATCAGTGGAGCAAGGCATCAGTGCTTAACCCTTGCACCATAGCATCGGAGAACTTTTGACACAGCATTGCCTGGGACAGTTCCTTGAAAGTTCAGACTAAAACCTAGAATGGATTCACGGCCTGGCTGACCTGCTGGAATGTGAAAATCAAAGCTTTTCTCATTTCTACTTGGAGAATTAGAGTTTGATAGAATAGCTTTGATTAGGAAGCCAAGTGCCTCCCTGTCCTTCGCAATGCTATTACTCATGTGCCCTTTCAACATCCTCCCATCCCTATGGGAGCTGTTTGTCCACAAGCAGCTCTTGCGTGCCTCAGATAATGTTTAAATGATTCAGCCATGTGCCAGCACTAGATCTTTCCCACACAGCTCCAGTGCCAGCTCTGCAGGAAAAGACCCAGGCAATTATAACCTTCTAGACTTCAGGCCAGTGGCCCATCCAGTCCAGCATCCACTGGCCAGCCAGATGCTTATGGGAAGCCCACAAGATGGACCTGAGTGCAACAGCACTCTCCCCACTTGTGATTCCCATCTGGTATTCAGGGACATACTGATAAGTAGGTACAATATAGGCATTGTGGCTAATAGCCTCAGACAAGATGCAGCTCAAACATTCCTCTAAGCAAACTTTGAGGTGAACTTTGGGGTGATATGGAGGGGCAGGGAAGGCAGGCTGGAGCCAGCTTTGGCCTTATATAGTGCCAGTGGCCACCACAGTGCTTTTCTCAAGGCCTGGAAGCTGCTTCCAACCCCGCTGCCCAGAAACCCCTGCATGTGATGCTACTTTGTCACATAGCATGGCACAAAGAGGGTCTCTGGGTAACAAAATGGCAGCTGCCAGCCAACCATCACAGAGCAGCATGCCGTTGCCATCACTGGTGAAAACAGGATCCATGCAGGCCTCCCCCTTGCCCAATCGCTGAGACGATCTTTTCACCATCTGCAAATGGTGTGCTGAAAATGGGGCAGGTGCATTTTATCTCAGGCAGTGCTGGGTCAAAAATTCTCTGATGTTACGGTGCAAGGGCTTAAGTGCCAATGCCTCGCCCTGGCCTGCCAGAGTACAGAACTCTGATAGTGCTTCAGCGACCCTCAGCTTTAGACTGAGCCTTATAAAGCAGCGGCGGCAGTTCAGACTTCATTGAAAGCTCTGCCATTACTGCCTCTTCAGTTAAAGGCCCCCAGCTCCCCCCCCATCAGTCTCTTATGCAGATGGAGTTGGAGAGAGTCTGGTTGTATTGGGCCTTCTGTGATGGAGTGCTCTGAATGAGAGAACAGCTGTTTTGCATCCTCAAGCCAGAGGGGCACTGGTGCCACAGACTCTTCTTTCAGACATGCTTCTGGGGCAGGATCTGTGTAAATTCCCCCATTTACTCAGGCTACTTCCAGTTATACTGGTTTCAGGGAGTCTCCACCGCTGTGTTGTGAATCTGGGAACACAGCGTCAGTCAAAATCCGCCCCTTTTTACTCCAAAATCAGGGATTTTTGAGGTCAGATGTGCTTTCCCTTTAAGCCAGCTTCACACTGACTTCAAAACTGCTTGGTTTTCAGCGCCCTGCTCTGCCTCCTGGTTTATACCTGGAGTCAATACGATAAAAAAATGAATCAAACAATAAAGACGTGTACAGTTGGGTGCAGATTAGGGGTGGAAAGATCTCTCCATTTCGGTTTTCGCAGTTTCTCATTTTTCCAGTCTTAAATTTGGTTCTCCACATTTCTGCATTTTTAAAAAAAATAAAAATCCTCATGAAAATTCTCCAGCATTTTAGTGTGCATTTCTCTTAATAACCACATTTTTGCAAGCAGTTTCTCCCAATATAATGCATTTTTATATGTTACCGTCATTCACCTGTTCATTTTTATGCACGCTTTCCCCTAATATATGCATTTTTGTAAACACTGGTAGGTTGGAGAACTGCATTGGAAAATTCAGTTAAGTGCGAATTTTGAAGGATTGCTGTATTTGAGTTCTCATATTGTTTCAGAAAGTGCTAATTTGGTAGATTCGGCTTTGAATGCAAACAATCAAATTTCTCACCCATCCCTAGTGCAGCTTAATTTCGAACTGCGCCCAGACAAAATGGTCTCACTGCTTTTTAAGGAGCAAGTATGTATATAGCCTCAGAGTCCTAGATCTCATCCCCTGGATGATCCCAGAGTCATTACATGTGAGAATTTTCAGCCAAATTTGGGAGGGAATGGATGTGACAGGGGATGCTACATTTCACAAGCCCTTTTGCTTGGTTCTCTTGCCATTGCCAGCCTCTCACAGTGGGCATTGGTGGTAGAAGTGTTACTCATAGGGGCCACTGGCTGATAGCCTCACTGCCCCTCCCTGAAGCTTTCTGTGCTGATCCTTATGTCATGTTGTAGTGTCACACACCGAGAGCTTCTGGGAAAGGGGACATGGTGGCCACCAGTCAGAAACCCCCAAGAGAAGTTGATGCTTCTGTCACCACCATCAAGCCTTGTCCCCAAAGCCTTTGCCCCATTTCATCCCCTGGTGAACTCTCCCTCCCCTTTTTGCGACGTGATGGGAGTGAGGCAGCAAAATGGTGGTGACGGAGGGAGCCACATTTTGCAATGGCCACGGCCATGTCTGTCTGGAGGGCTGAATTCACCTTGGTGGCTCACAAATTGTGCAGGCCTGGCCTGTATAACTAGGAACATAATATGATGGAAGCTGCATTATATAGTGAGTCAGATGGACAGGGTTGTCTCTCATCCCTACCTGGAGCTGTCAGAGACTGAACGTGGGACTTTTGCACGCAAAGCAGAGGTTCTGTCACTGAGCTATGGCCTTTCCCTTTCCTTTCTTAAGAGGAAATATTAATAGAAACACTCTCTCTCTCTCTCTCTCTCTCTCTCTCTCTCTCTCTCTCTCTCTCACACACACACACACACACACACACACACACACACACACACACACACACACACACACACACACACTCTTCAAAATCCAATGTACCAGCATTTCTGCTCACAAACACCCACCATGTGGGATATTCACACTCTTGCGTGTGATTCACCAGGTAGGTTACATGAGCTGTCAGCTATGCTTCACGGGAAAATCACTACTCACATTTCTTTCTTTTCCAGAGGCAAAGTGGCTTTCCATGGCCAGTCCAGTGCTGCTGAAAGGGTCCCTCAAAACCCCTCCTCTGCACCATCAGATCACTGCGTCATCCAGATTCTCCTTCCTCTCTCCACCCCCCTGTGCCTAGTTTTGAAAATGACAAGCAATCAGCCGCTTTGGTCTACTCACCGTCCACCCACATACCACCCACTCTGCCATTATCCCAGCCGAGCGTGGACATTTGCCTGCCTTGTACCTTTTCGATGGGATGGAAACAAAGAAGCCAGCTTTGCCACCCTTTCCTTCTGGTTGGCACAGAAAAGGGGGGGGTTCAGGAAACAATACGAACACTCCCTCTACATCCAAACCACCCCTCTGGTCCCTGGGGGTAAGTGGGTTCCGTGTGCACATACATAGCTTTGGTTTCTATGGCACCAGGGGCTTTCCCCCACAAACGGTGTGAGGTGTCAGGCAAGGCAGTGCTGGCTGTTGGAGCACAAGTCTCCATGGAAACAGGATGTGGGTTACTAGGTTACCCGATGAGGTGCCCTCTCCTCTGTCTTCCCCTTCTGTCACTGGAGGTCCTGAAGAATTGTATCTCAGTGCTGCATTTGCTGATCAGAAGGGGAAGATGAACACTGATATCTATCTATCTATCTATCTATCTATCTATCTATCTATCTATCTATCTATCTATCTATCTATCTATCTATCTACCTATCTACCTATCTATCTATCTATCTATCTATCTATCTATCTATCTATCTATCTATCTATCTATCTATCTATCTATCTATCTATCTATCTACCTATCTACCTATCTACCTATCTATCTATCTATCTATCTATCTATCTATCTATCTATCTATCTATCTATCTATCTATCTATCTATCTACCTATCTATCTATCTACCTATCTACCTATCTATCTATCTATCTATCTATCTATCTATCTATCTATCTATCTATCTATCTATCTATCTATCTATCTATCTATCTATCTATCTATCTATCTATCTAATCTAAGCACTGGGGGACTGAAAAGACCTGCCCTGGGAGTGAGTCTTTGAGCATCTGGGTGCTTGCTTGCTCCTCTGCGTTGCTGTCTCTTGAGACAGCTGAGGTCCCAGGTAAGTGCTGCAAGGACTGGGACCCCCTGCCTGACCCTGACTCCAGAGAGAGGCTGCAGTCAATCTTGCAGCCTCTTGCATCAGTTCCTGGCTGGGTCAGGAGGCAAAAGAGCCCAGTTCTCCTTGCGGCTGACATGTCTGCTGCCAGTGGGTTGTTCTTTGGAGAGCCCCTTAGGCAGTCTTGAAGGCAAGGGTACTCCCCCTTCTATTTTTTTTAAAGCTAGAGGAAGCTAGTAGTGGGAAGGGCATATGGTGCATGTGTAGTTCCTGTGCTGGGTGAGAGCCTGTGCAGGGTGAGAGCCTGTGCAGTGAACTGAACAATAGGAGAAAGTTGCCAGTTGCCTTCAGAGTAAGAGTCTGCAACTAACAGAAGACTATCTCTAGCTGGGTGTGAGATGGGGGGGGAGTAGATGTGCCCTGTGTGAAAGACATTGAGTGGGTCTGATTGTTTCCAACGCCCTCAGAGGCTTACTGGGATAGCTGGTTCAGGTAGATTTTGTTGGCGGGCTTTTGTTGTGTTCATGTCAGGTGTTTGGGAGGGGTCTTGGTGAGGAGAAACATGGGTGATGATCAGTGATCATCAGTAGAGGGAAGTATAGCAATGGGAAGGTGGTGAACTACCATAGAAGATGAGGGCAAGGCTATCTGCACCTTGTTCCTCGCTCCCACTCCTCTTATGGATGGGTTCCTCATTGCTCATCTGCTGTGCCCACTGGCCTGAGCGTGCTGTTTTTTAATGCCAGATCGGTACACAATAAGACCACATTCATCCATGATTTGATTGTAGATGAAGATGACTATTTGGTGTGCATTACCGAGACCTGGGTGGGTGAGCTCGGAGGAGTTGATCTGACCCAGCTTTGCCCACCTGGATACTTGGTGCAACACCAGCACAGGCTGCAGGGACGGGGGGAGTAGTTGCTGTGGTCTACAGAACTTCCATCTCTGTCACTAGGAAACCACTCTGTCTTGGAGCTGGCTGTGAGGGCCTGCACCTGGTGCTGAGCCAAGGAGACAGTAAACTAGGGTTGCTGCTGGTGTACCATCCACCCTGCTGCCCGGCAGCTTCTCTGACTGAGCTGGCAGAGGCCATCTCAGCTGTGGTATTGGAGGAGCCCAGAACGATAGTCCTGGGTGATTTCAATGTCCATGCTGAGGTTTCCTGTAATGTTCCAGCTTGGGACTTCATGGCCTCCATGATGACCATGGGGCTGTCTTAAGTTGTCACCAACCTGACGCATAGGGCAGGGCACACCCTCGACTTGGTTTTTGCTCCAGATGGAGGAAGGGGTGGTCTGGAGATAGGGGTGGATGTCACCCCCTTGTCACAGTCATACCACTTCCTGGTGAAGTTTAGACTTAAGGCTCCAATCCTCCCCTGCAGTGTTGGTGGACAGATTAAGATGGTCCACTTCCGGAGACTAATAGAATCCACAGGATTCCTGAATGCTCTGGGGGAGTTCCCAGTAGATAGACCAGGTGACCCTATTGAAGCCCTTGTTATGCTGTGGAACAGCAAGGTGGGCTGTCAACACAGTTGCCCCTGAGCGCCCTCTTTTGCATTGTGGAGCTGGTTTGCACCTTGGTACACCGGAAATGGAGTTTTAGACCCTTCAGAGGCCCACTGTGAATTGTTTGCAAGGCACTTTGAGGGTAAAGTTGCTCGCCTCTGTAGCTGTCTTGATGCCCCATCCACATCTACTGTAGTCCCCAATGAGGTGTCCAGTGCAACGTCTGCTCCAATTTCTTGGGAATGGTTTTAACTGATGCTGCTTGATGATGTGGACAAAGATGCAGCCAGGAGCATGTCCTCTCAACCCTTGCCGTACTGCTGAGGGTGTTGGACCAAGTGGATCCAGGATGTGGTCAACGCATTGTTGCAGGAGGGAGTGGTTCCAGCCACCCTGAAAGAGGTGGTGATTCAACCACCCCTAAAAAAGCCCACTCTGGACCCACTGGTTTGCGACAACTATCACCCGGTCACAAATACCCCCTTCTTAGGGAAGTTGATTGAGAGGGTTGTGGTGCAGCAATTGCAAATACTCTTGAATGAAACGGATTATCTTGACCCATTCAAGTCTGGTTTCAGGCCTGGTTATGGGATGGGATTGGCCTTGGTTGACCTGATGCATGACCTGTATCGGGAGGATGGGGGAGTGCAACCCTATTATTCTTACTTGATCTCTCAGCAGCGTTTGATACCATTGACCATGGCATCCTTCTGGGCCGACTTGGTGAGATGGGTATTGGAGGCACCTTTTACAGTGGTTCCGATCCTATCTCCAGGGTCATTCTCAGAGAATAGCATTGGGTGACTGTCTTTTGGCCCCCTGGCAGTTGTGCTGTGGAGTGCCGCATGGTACCATCTTGCCTTCCATGCCGTTTAACATCTATATGAAGCCCTTGGGAGTGGTCATCAAGAGATTTCAAGTGAAGTGTCAGCAGTACACTGACGATACCCAGCTCTATTTCTCTGTAACATCTGAATCAAGAGAGGCTGTGCAAGCAGTGGACCTGTTCCTGGATTTGGTGGTGGGCTGGATGAGGGCTAATAAACTGAGTCTGAATCCTAGCAAGATGGAGGTGCTGTGGGTTGGTGGTTCCTGAGTTCAGATAGTTGATCAGTTGCCTGCTTTGGACGGGGTCGTACTCCCTCTGAAAGAGCAGATTTGTCATCTGGGGGTGCTCCTGGATCCACCTTTGTTGCTAGAGGTCCAGGTGACCTCTGTGGCTAGGACTGCCTTTTACCAGCTTTGGTTGGAAGACAGCTGTGGCCGTTTCTGGACTGGGATTGCCTCAGCACTATTGCCAATGCACTGGTAATCTCCAGGCTGGATTTTTGTAATGTGCTCTATGTGGGCTGCCCTTGAGGTTGGTCTGAAAGCTGCAGCTGGTCCAAAATGCCGTGGTGAGACTGCTCACTGGGGCAAGGTATTGCCAACGTGTCGCCCCACTGCTGAAAGATTTGCACTGGTTACCTATTACCTACTGGGCTAAGTTCAAGGTTCTGGTTTTGGTGTACAAAGCCCAATGCAGCTTGGGACGAGAGTATCTGAAAGACCTTCTTACCCCTTATATACCCAGCAGATCACTACACTCTGCAGTTGAGGGCCTCCTGCAGATACCATTATTATTATTAGTATTATGGTTTATTTCTATCCCACCGGCATACATAAAACAGTACAATTTACAAAAATTAAATAACAAGATAATAACATTATTAAAAAGCAGCAATAACAACTTTCAATGAATATACAATAACAAATCACATTTTCCTAACACTTTCCTAATAAATTCCTAACAATTAGACAAGGTCTAAGCTGGTATAGCCCAGTGGGGAGGAGAGCCTGGCTGGGAGTCCAGAGTCTGTGAGTTCCAATCCCCGCTCGTGTCTCCTGGGTGTCAAAGGCCAGCTAAAGATCACCCCACAGCGAATGGATCAGGGGTGACGCGCCCTGCCACCTGTGCAGCCGCGGGCAAGCTGCAGAGTCCCAAGGAGCCCAGTTGCCCCCCAGCTGGCAGTTGCGGACAGGAAGGGGTGGCTTGTGCCAGCTGGGGAGGACTAGCCTCAGAAGGAGGCAATGGTAAACCCCCTCTGAATACCATTTACCATGAAAACCCAATTTATAGGGTCGCCATATGTTGGACTCGACTTGAAGGCAGTCCATTCCCATTTTCAGAGAAGGTCTACTCTTTCTTTCATCAATATGTTGACATCAAAACATAATACCACTGAGGTGTTCTGCTGGTACGGCATCTGCCAGTCCTAACACAGGAAAAGGACCAGAAGCAGTCCAACTTTTTGCCGGCATAGACGCTGTCCACGGTAAGCAGTACGTCAACCATCTTATCAGGAGGTCCATTCTGCACAACATAGGAAGCGGACCTTTAGGGTTGTGTCACCAACCCTTCGGAATTCCCTCCCCTTAAATATTAGACAGGCACCATCTCTGTTGTCTTTTTGGCGCCTACTGAAGACCTTCCTCTTTCAACAAACCTTTTATGTTGAGACCTTACCCCAGTCTGTGTCTTTGTGTTGGTATTGCTTTTTAAGATGTTTTAAACACTTTTTTAAATAAAATGTTTTCAAACCTTCTTCTTTTTTTTTTTTAAGGTATTTTTAAGGATGTTTTGTTGTAATATGTTTTTAAGGATGATTTGTTGTAATATATTTTGAAGTCTTTTTTATGATCTTTTTGTCATTAAATTGTAACATGGTTTAAAATGGTTTTTGCAACATGGCTCAGATGCAGAGAATTGTGGGGATTTCATCTTGGGAGGAGATGGGCCTCTGTGCGACTGGAAAACTTTTAAGTTTCGTTTCAGCTGCTGTTGATTAAGAGCTGGAGAAGCAGCATCTGGTTAGAGCCTGGTACTCAAGGCCAAGTGGGCCTGAGAAGAGTTGAGATCAGGAAGGGGGGCCTGCTAAGGAGCGAAAAGTGAAGAAACTTCAGAAAAATTACTTCATCTGAAACCTCCCTGATTGGCTGAACCACTGTGAACTGTTCCTAGGGTTTTTTCTTTAAGTATAGGGAGTGACACCTATAGCATTTGTTCCCCTGGGTTCCATCTAGATGGGTGGTTACCTGAGTGGGGTTCCACTGCCTTCACTACCCCACTTATGCCTCTCTGAGGAGAGGTGAGATTTACAACAACTACCTCTTCAAGTAAGTAGAATAGCTCAGTTAGCTTTGTTGTTTTGGTTGTGTCTGAACTCTCTAATATGTCTTACCTGAACCCCTGGTTGGGCGTGGGTTTTAAGGAATTGTTTTGCTGCTATTAATTGTGCACTTATATTTTATTAATAAAGCCACTTCTTATTTACCCTTGTGTGTTCATTGAGCAAAAATAACCTTGGTCCTGGATCTGGCACCTTGACCACTGACCACAAACTACCAAGAGTGTGTTCGGCTTTACCTGAGGGCTCCTGGACGAGGGGTGCCTGTTTGGCTCTTCCCTTTAGAAATCCTTGGTGGACCTACATTTGGGCTCTGAGTTTCCCCTGACTCAGAGTGTGAACCAGTAGAAGGGGTGATGGCAGCCTAACTTCTACCTTGCAGGGTTGGTGTTGGTTTGCACAGCCTTGGCAATGGGGATTGGGTTCCAGAACAATTACCCAGGGTGGGGAATTGGGTCTGAAGCATGCGCCTGGCGCCCGTGGGGTGGCCGAGGCCATGACACTTTTAGAGTGTTTTTAGTGCTTTTGTTTCACACCCTGGGATCCTACTGGGAGGGACTGCCAGATATAAAAATAAATAAATTAATAAAATATATATTTGAGAAACAAAAATGGGTGGGTGCCTTTCATTAAGTCGTATGTATTTGTGTTCAGAGAGATGGCTCATCTGTTTCAGCGGCCTTTGCATGCCTGAGTTATGAGTGAAGTTGGATCCTCCCCAGTGGTCTTGCTCAGGCTGGCTGGCAGCACCCAACATACCCCGGTTTTAATCTTTGCAAGCCCTTTTACAGAAACCAAACATATGTAAGCCCACAGAACAAAAAGGAACCGGCATAACTGGTTTATTCTGTGGGCTTCCATATGTTTGGTTTCTGCAAAAGGGCTTGCAAAGATTAAAACCGGGGTATGTTGGGTACTGCCATATATATATATATCCCACCCTTTCTCCCAGTAGGAGCCCAGGGCAGCAAACAAAAGGACTATAAACACTTTAACACATCATAAAAACAGACTTTAAAATATATTAAAACAAAACCACCATTAAAAACATACTAAAACAAAACATCTTTAAAAACATAAAAAAAATAACAGTTGGGCTAGGTAAATGTTTTGGCATTTTGGCAGTGCCCACCAGTGTTGCTACCTTGTTCTGTGACCTTGCTCTGACTGGGGCCTGGTCTTACCAAGTGGAAGCAGGGGTTGGCTGGAAGGCCACCAATTTATAGCGCTCACAGTACTCCAGAGCAATTGTGTTCTTAGGGATTATTAGGTGGCTGTTGCCGTCCTGCCTGTTTACCAAGGCAAGCAGTATTAGGTGGTGTGAGTGGGATGCACATGGGAGGAGTGTTCACGCTACAGTTTGCAGCGCCACCTGTCTGTGGTACTGTGAACTGTAGTGTGATGCTTATATTTTTATTTGGATAGATAGATGATGCTACATATTAACTCCAGTATCATATAACAGTTACTGGAAAGCAACAGTGGAAAAGGGCTATTGCCTTCATGTCATGCTTACAGGCTTCCCATAGGCATCTGGCTGGTCACTCCTCGAAATAGGATGCTGGCCAAGATAGGCCAGGTCTGACCCAGCAGGACTCTTCTTATCTTCACTTACATGCAACAAGGTCTTTGAGGCAGGTAAACACAGAAAAACACCTCTCCCTTTCTGTACTATAGGTGGTTATTTCTTTACCGAGCTGGAACCTGTAAAGGTAGAAGCCCCTCCTATTCCTCATGGTGGGTAGTTTTCCAATGGAAATAAAAAGAAATTATCTGTACAGCAGAACTGGTCTGTTTCTGAACATTTTCATTACCCTGGATCATCCAGGTCCCCCAACTCATTTGAACATCCGGAGAAAGTGACCAGCACATGAATGAATTGAAAAGCTTATTATACAGAAGTGCTTCCATGGTTACTATCACTACGGAGACGAGAAGCTTTCTTGCTGCCTCTTATAATCAGTACATCTAGTCGATGACTTGTCCATTGGCATTTTCAAGCATCCAAAAACCTGCAATTTCAGTAAAAGCTCAACATCCCCTCCCCTTTAGAAAGCTGATTTCACTAAAGGAAAACCCCAAAGAGAACCTTTTCAAAAGGACTGATGCCAACACAATGCCTCTCCATCTCTCCCCTTTCTTATATGTATATATGCATGTATTTATTGCTGCTGTTATTAATTCTTCATGCAATAACTCATTAACTTCTGGAATTCACTACTGTAAGATGTGGCAATGGTCACTAACACAGACAAACTAATAGTGGAATATACGACTATTGACAGCTGTTACTTATGACAGCCAGTGAAGTTCATGTATTAGACTAAGAACTGGAAGACCAGGGTTCAAATCACCACTAAGGCAAGAAGCTCAGTGGATGGCCTTACTATCCCTCAGACTAACCAACCTCACAGGGTTATTGTGAGGGTAAAATGGGGAAGAGAGGAACAATATATTATGAGTGTGCATGGCCCCCAAAATTCACCTTATATTTCTATCTGCATTTTAAAAAATGTGGATCTGTTTTTCAGTCACATTGTGCTCTCTGCACTTGATGTGTGTTTTGGGTTCTAAGCCACTCTATATAAAACAAAGTTCTTTGTCCCCAGTTCACTATAATGGGGAATCTAACATGGCTATAACTTTTCCTCCTTTTGGCCAAAGTGGATGAAATTAACGGACACAGGAGCCCCTCAAGATAGATTAAGCCTGGAATTGCAGACAAATACAGTAGGTACAGGGTCTTTTTGTGGGGAAAGTACAATGAATTCACTTTACTCCATAATCCATATTAGTGTCAGATTTGTGAAGAGGGGTGGGTCTTTGTTGCTCTTTCCTACCTTAATATAATTAAGAGGTGGCCAAGTGGTGTATATCCTTGGTTGTGTGTGTATATATATATACACACAAAATATATATAAATTATAAATGTATATATATATATAAATACTTTGCACTTTCACAGTGGGCTTACAATGTGAGGCTTTCTAGAATTTTGCCCGAAGAGTTCATTTTGTGTGTGTGTGGTGCATGTTAAAGCAGAGCAATGCAGGATTTCCCCCCCCCCAAAAAAATCTTAAATGGGATTTAAGACTTTACAGACGGCAAAGTCATCTTCAGATCAGAAATAAGCTGAGCTACTTCTGAATTTTTAAGGAAGGAGGTCAGTTTGTTTCTGGGGCAAAGCCAATGTGAGTCACAGGTGAATCGCCCATTACTATACCTGTTTAGATATCTTCAGAAATGTGTCCTGAATACCAGATGCTGCAGCCAGATAAGAAAAGAGGCCTCTGGCTTTTACACCCTGTTTGTAAGTTTCCCAACAAGATCTAGCTGGTCACCATTGGAAACTGTATGACATGGTATTTTGGCTTAGTTTTTATTCCATTCCCCCTCCCCTTAGCAATATGTGAGTGGGGTGTGAGTTCTTTTACTCTTAACATTAGAGTTCTGATAGACATCCTTATCTCTGTTCTGATAAGATAAAGTTTATGGACAGTATTCAGTGAAATAATTGTGCTAGCACAAGGATTAACACCAGTGCGAAAGCATTTCCCCCCCTTCTCCCATGGCCCACACTGTCCCCAAATCTGCTCCGGAGAGTGGAGGGAAAACTCAGTACAGAGGAGGGTGTGGGGGTGCAGGGGGAGAGAACATTCCATGGCATAAGGAGAAATCCTTGTGCTAATAGAAAGTTCACCTCAGCACTACGCTCAATTGAATCATAGAACAATAGAGTTGGAAGGGGCCTATAAGGCATCCACGTCCAACCCCCGACCCCCATGACCCTGGACTTGATGAATTCTGATTAAGTCAGGCTGTTCTTTATTAGATTAGTATTATACATGCACCTCATTCTTCCTCTGAGGGTGCTGTACATAAAGGCCATTCCATTTACATAACACCATTATTTCACATTGTTGTTTAGAGCAGGGATAGCCCCTGTGGGGGCATCCATCCATCCGTCCGTCCGTCCGTCCATTTTATATCCCACCCTTCTTTGCAAAGGAGCCCAGGGTGGCAAGCAGCAAGCGATACAGCAATATCACTTGGACTATAGTTCCCACCATCCCTGACCATTGGCCACACTGACTGGGGCTGAAGCTAGCCGTCCAACAACATCTGGAGGGCACCGTGTTGGTGTGGCAATGGAGTCTAGAGGGCTGTGAGTGAGAAACTTGGTCTGGCAAAGGCTAGAGGTGAACTAAGGCCTTTTCAGCATTTGCCTCCAGCCTACCTCTCCTAGGTTCTGCCTCTTTTGCGAGAACTGCAGTCCTTAAAGGATCAGCCCTCTGGTCTGCAGATGGGCACAGCTTATGTGCTTCCTATTCATCCACCTGGTGTGCACGCTGTGCTGTTGTACGAGGCAAGGTAGGTTAGGAAACAGTCATTTTCTCTTTTTTTTTTTACAATAATTTTTATTCAAATTTTCATAAAACATAGAAAACAAAATCATAAAACATTCAAAGACAAAAAACAAAACAAAACAAAAATGATTAAACAAAAAAAAATAAAATGTTGACTTCCCATTTGTCACATATCAAATCAGTTATAGGTCTACAATATATAACAATCCTGTCTCTTAAATCATATTATAAAATCACTTTCCTCCAGTAGTTATCTTAATTAATCATCAAATCTCATAAACATTACTTTATTCTTTCCACAAAAAGTCAAAGAGAGGTTTCAATTCTTTAAGAAATATATCTATCAATTTTTCTCCAAATAAACATGTCAATTAATCCATCTCGTTAATAATAATAATAATCTTATTGTCATAACCATAGTCCAAATAAACATTTCGATTAATCCATCTCATCAGAATCTGTTAGGTCCAATAATTTCAATAGCCATTATTCCATTATCCCTATTAGTTCCATCTTCCATCTTCAATAGTCCTGTTAAGTCCAGTAATTTCAGTGTCCAATGAGTCATTTTCTCAGGCCCAGGGGAGGCACCTGTGAGGGCCTTGCCTCTGGTTCTACGGGCCCTGGTCCATGGAGGTCAGGCCCATCAGCCTCACAGAGGTTTTTTTTAAGTAGATTTTCTAGCTGCACAAATTTCCCATCGGACACCCCACAGTTAAAAATATATATAAATAACCTGAACAAAGACAGAGGGTGCTTTGCTCCTTGCCTGCACCCGGCATTTTACGTCTGCACCAGACATTAAAAGCACTATTTTATTACTTTAACAGACATGGCTTCTCTCAAAGAATCTTGAGAACTGTAGTTGGTAAAAATGTGCTGAGAGCTGTTGTTGTTATGTGCATTCAAGTCGATTTCGACTTACGGAGACCCTATGAATCAGCAACCTCCAATAGTATCTGTTATAGGAGCGCCTTATTCTCCTCAGACAGCTACAATTCCCAGAGTTCCCAGGGAAGAGGGACTGACCCTCAAACCACTCTGGGAGTTGTAGCTTGGTGATTTGGATACTAAATGTTCACAAAGACTTTTTATATATAGAAGCAAATTGATGCAGAAAGGGGGAGAAATGAATTTGTGGTTGGAATAATGAGAAATGGACAAAAATCAATTGATGGGTTCAGCTATCCTTAATCTATCCCAGAGCTGTTTTGACAAAGTGGTGGGAAGGCAAAGGGGAAGGAAGGAAGGAAGGAAGGAAGGAAGGAAGGAAGGAAGGAAGGAAGGAAGGTAAAAGCCAGGGTGGTGAAGAGAAAAAGGAAGAGGGGGTGAATGACGAAGCCTAGTAACTGACAACAAATGTGAAGAAATGTCTGATGTGGCACAGGGGCCTTCTAAAAGAAAACAAAAGCACCATTACTCATCTGCAGTGACTGCTGTACATGCAAAAGGGCTTGCTGAGTTACGGAAAATTCTTCCTAGGTACAGAAGCTCCTGTGAGAGCTCTGTGCTGTATCTCAATGCAGACAAGAGATACCTTTCCTGAGCCTGGCTCGGATCCTTGGGAAATATGCCATTCCTGTCACTGAATGACCTTGAAATGGGTACTCCCTTGGAGTCTGTGGCAACAAGAGCAGAAGTGAATCATTTGCAGTGAACAGACCTCCAGCCATGTATGACCAGAAGAAAAAAAGGAAGAAGCCTGAGCTGAATCAAAGTATCAGAGGATCCTCAGACTGGAAGTCATCATGTAGATATGCAAATGAAAAGAATATAAACAAGAACATACGATCTGTTCCAAGGAGAAACCGTATGTTCTGAATTAAAAGAACCCAGTGTTGGCAGGCTGGCTACGAGCCTATAAACCGAGAAACACTCCACCCCAATATGGCCTATATGATTTTTAAAATGGCTTCAGTTTGGTTCATTTTACAAAGATGCTACTTGAGACCTGATGGAAAAAGTAGCTGAAAGACTTAAGTCTATCATTTCAGCTGAGAGGATGATGCCAGGCATATGCACAGGACACGACCTTTGGCAATCCAATCAATGCAATCCCAAATGTAATTGTAAACATTTGGCCCTCAAGACAGGAGCCCATTGTTCAGATCTTAATCAAGCTAGCTAAAAGGTGAATGCCACCATCTGTCTTCACAAAAGAAAAGCCCATCACCCTGACCATATGACTCATAATAGGTATGGAAATTAAGGAAGGACACCTGCCTGATCCAATCAATTCTGTATTTTCCTTTGAGGCTTTTGTCCAGAAAGGTATAAAAACTGGACTCCTAGAGCCATGTTCCGGGGGTTCTGGGTTCTGGATGTCCAGTTCCACAATGAAATCACCTGCTGAATCGCTGTTCTGGTCTCTGGGTCTTGGTCACCCACCCTGCTGAATATCACTATACCTGAAATCGCCTGCTGAATCACTTAGCCAGTCAGAACCCAGAGATCTGACTCCCCTGCTTTTCCTTCACTGTCTCTGGACCCCTGCCTGCTGAAACAGAGGGCCCTTGCTTGCTGAAACTGCTTCAAAAGCTCTTTTCAGGGCTCCATTTGCAGTGAAATGTATCTTTTGGTTAGATGCACAGCAAAGAAAGAGTTAACATTCTCTAGAGGGTATTACCCACCCTAGGGGGAGCTAGACTGATTTAGTTACTGGAGCGAGTTAGTCAGCGTTGTGCTGCTGGGTGAAGCATAGAAAAGAACAAGCGCAGATGTTTTACTGTTTAAGAATTATTAAATAAAGAAGCTCTATTTCATCCTTGGTCTCCTCCTGAGCAATATAACTCCATTACTTTTCCTGCTTTGCTCTGGACCTTTGCTAGCCAAAGCAGAGATCCAAGAAGCCATTTCAGGACTCTGCCTGCTGCTCCTGCACTTTCCCTGTGTGACCCAGGAGTCTCAATGCGCCCCACATCCATTTCTGGATTGCCCATCAGGGCTAGGAAAGGTCCATCTCGCTCTCTGCCCTGTCTTCTGGAGGTCCTTTCCCTACAAATTGTAGCCTCCACATCTGCTCCATAGAATCATAGAAGAGTAGAGTTGGAAGGGGCCTATAAGGCCATCAAGTCCAACCCCCTGCTCAATGCAGGAATGCTCCTTCTGCCTATATTTGACTCTCTCTGTGTATGACTGTTCAGAAGCCATGCTCTGGTCCTCCCTGCCCAGCTGCACATGACTGAGGCCTAGCCTGCAAAGTGAGCCCAAGAGAGAGAAAGGGCAGGCTAGCGTGCCTTCCTCAGTTGTGCTGAACTCAACTTCCCCCCTTCTCCTCTTGTGCCTTATGTGCTTGCTCCTTCGTGTGTGTGTTTTGAGTGTGTATGTGAGTTTAATTACAGTTAGGTTTATTTAGATAGATTCCTCACACATACCGTTACTGAGATGTATTGGTACTGAGCTATTCCCCACTGAAGTGTTAAATGTGTATATTTTGATTCTCTGTGTCCAGGCACAATAAACAGAATCATAGAACAGTAGAGTTGGAATGGTCCTATAAGGCCATCAAGTCCAACCCCCTGCTCAGTGCAGGAATCCAAATCCAGCTGCCTCTTGAATGCCTCCAGTGTCGGAGAGACCACTACTTCTCTAGGTCATTGGTTCCATTGTCGTATGGCTCTAACAGTTAGGAAGTTTTTCCTGATGTTCAGTCGAAATCTGGCTTCCTGCAACTTGAGCCCATTATTCCCCTGTTTAAGATCTGTGTGAGTGCAAGTTGCTGGGTAAATCTGCCAAGATGCACTATTGCCAATGTCAAAAGATCCTAATTCACAAGACTTGTAGGATGTGTGAATGTGAAACACCTGTCTACAGAGGAGTCTTGCTAACACCAGTGATATGAAGAGATAGTCTAAGAACTCGGTTGCAATTGTGTAGATTTTTGTAGACTGTGTGCTTGCTCTGATCCCTCTGTGGGTGTTCTCCACACACTTGATTCCAAGGATCAAGGGCATGGTCCTTGGCGCCATCCTTTCCATCATGTCATTGTCATTGACACTTCAGCCCTTCACTTGTTGGGGGCTGAACATCTGCAGAAGGGAGCCTTTTCTACTCCTGTAGGCTTTCAGAACCCTGGTCTCCAGAGGTTCCAAACCATGCAGAGAGGTGTTTGTGTGTGTGTGAATGTAGGCCTGAATAGGGCTCTACTGCTCAGGAGACGTGGGGACATAGTTTCCAAAAAAACAGCAACCCGTCAGCCCACCACAAAACAGCAATTCTGGCCATTTTTGTCATCACTTGGTGAAGTAGTGCAAAACTGTTTGCAAGAGTGTTTAGGAGGAAGATAGAATGTACTCCAATCGCCAAGGCAAGTTGATATTCCATTGCAGAGGGAGGAACCTCCAAATGCACACCCCATGGTAAGTAATGCACTGGAGAGGAACTCCCTCCTCAGTCAGGCATCTGTGTGGCCCTCCAGATGTCAGACCTGAGCCCCCATTAGCCCCAGCAAGTCAGGGTCAGGGATGATGGGAGTTGTGCTCCAACAACATCTGGAGGGCCAGAGGTTCCTTATCCCAGCTTTAAACAGCTCCTGCCCTGCCACCAGAAGAGCTTTAACTCAGTGGTAGAGCATGAGATTTTCATGCAGAAGAACGGAAGTCCAGTCCCTGGCATCTCTGCGTATGGCTGGAAGACAGCCTGTCCAAAACCTTGGAGAGCCACTGCTAGTTAGTGTAGATAATAATGAGCGAACATAAGAACATAAGAAGAGCCTGCTGGATCAGGCCAGCATCCTGTTCTCACAGTGGCCAACCAGATGCCCCAGTGTGAAGCCCACAAGCGGACCTGAGTGCAAAGAGCACTCTCCCCTCCTGCAGTTTCCAGCAACTGGTATTCACAAGCATGTTGCCTTCAACTATGGAGGTAGAGCATGGCCATCATGGCTCAGTAGCCCATTGATAGCTTTATCCTCCATGAATTTGTCTAATCCTCTTTTAAAGCCATCCAAATTGGTGGCTGTCACTGACTCTGGTGGGAGCAAATTCCCGTGGTTTGATGTTGACAACATTAGCTGGAGCAATGGTCTGACTCAGTAGAAGGCAGTTCCCCATGCTCCTATCCTGCTCTGCTGAGCAGCTGCACAGCCGAATGGGATAGGAACTGTTGCGGAACCATTATCCTGTGCTTCACCGCAAAAGCCTACACCTTCCTGAGAGCCTGCATCTCCTTACCAGAGAGATTTCTCAGTTTCTACCTGTCACCAATTCTGTATGTGAGGATAGGACAAAAGGGCAGATGACTTCCCATTCCCTTCTGCAAGAGCTGCCATGCTGGGTTGCATTTACCCAGGACAGCTTGATAGAATCCCTGTTTAGTTCTGTTGAGGAAGGCCATCATATTCTCTGCTGATCAGTAGTGATGAGGTGGTGAGTTTATGCCCTAGATGGTTGCTGTTGGAAACAAAAGACTGGATCACATGGACTGTTGTCTGATCCAGCAAAGCGATGTTCATAGAAAGACAGGGACTTCTACAAGATGACACGGTGAATGTTGGAGACCAGCTATTTGTATATGGACCTTTCCATTTCTAAACTGTGGAGCCCAGGAACTGTTCTTCAGGGCATCACTCACTCAGTGATTGGTCACTCAGTCACTCCCAGACAAAAGTTTGAACTGTCTTCTTTGTGAAGTGTTAGAACCACCATGTAAGGGGACATTAAAAACTCTATTGTGCTTGACTTGTGAAGGTTGCTTCAGATGTCGTCGTCATCATCACTTGATATCGTTGGAAGATGAGCAGATTTGAGCAAACGCAAATGCATCACTAGTATGAAGTAGGCCAGTTCATGGGATTTGTCTGAACCTTGAACCAAATTAGGCTGATTCAAGCAGATCAGGGCTTCATCTGAATGGGGACCAGACAGCTCTGGATTATCCCAGGTTGGGTTGGGCTACCCAAAGCCATCTAAGGCTGTCAGGGGGTAGGAAGAAGAAGAGGCAGGCAATCTCTTCAAAGAGCAGCACAAAGTTTTCAAACAGTCCCACATTGCTGCGCACGCCTGTCCCCACAGAGGATCACACGTGCGCAGTTGTACTGAGCAGGACGGAACCCTCCACTCACCAGCTGGTAAGTGAAGGGTGCAATCCTGCTAGCTAGTTTGCCAGCAGGTTTGCTACAGGGAAATGGATTCAGGGCTTGATCCAGGTTGAGTGTTCCTCAGGTCAGCCCAGATCATGGGGCCCAGGTCAGGTCAGGGGGCACACCTAGCCCTAGTATGCAGGGGAAGGCTTTATTGTGACTCCACCTTGCCCAGCAAGCTGCTTCTGGTTTCTCATCCAAGCACATAACATATTTCTTCCCAAGTTTGGGGAAAACTACTGATATACTTCATTCGGGTTTGTCGAGGAACACACACATTCTTATGTTCCAACTTGATAAGATGGCGACCCAGGAAGACGTCGCGTCAAGAGCTCTGCCTCTTTGCCTGCCAAGAAACTAAGTGAGCTGTTTTTATTCATCTAGCTGCTATTTTTGTGTTTTGCATAGCCACCCTGCCTATCCACTTGCTTGAACTGACTTGCATAGAATTTATTGACTGACCTTGGGATTGTCTTGCTCCGGACGGCATTTTTGCTCCTCTTTTACGAGGGCATCTGTGTTTGGAACTGTGCCTAGGAGTGGGCTGTTGTCATCTTCTCAAGGGGAGGTATGTGAATGGAATACAAACTTGTTTTGGCAGCTTTAGTTGGAAATTACAAGAACGACGCTGAGAGCAGCTGAGAGAGTTGCAGCGTTTGGTTGCCTCTCACACCCAGCAGCCCAGCAGCAGCCTCTAGCCTACAGATCGGCGTTAAGAACAGTTGGGAGGGGAGAGAGAACTACAACACTCTATTTGCCTTCTACTTAGAGCTCTGTAAGCCGCTTTTTTAACATCAAGTTTATCCCCCTTTAACACCTTTTGGGACTATAAGAGGGGGGTAGTGTTGAGCTGAGAAGCCCACCCCCCTTTATGGCCATCCCCCCTACCTTAGGGTCTGGTTTTGGTGGCAGTGAGGGAGCAGTGTGACGGACGGCCAGAACATCAGCCAGGTGGTGGTGGGAGAGCGCCTAGCCTGCTCCCCCTGCCTGTGGTGTGGAGGGCTGTAGAGAGTAACGGCCTGGCGGTGGTGAGAGCGCCGCAGAAAACAGCCGGGCCCTGGACTCGGTGTAAGGCGCCAGGAGAACGGTCGGGGCGGCAGCGTAGAAGAGCCGTGGAGGACATCGGTCCAGCGGCGGTGGGAGCGCCGCGGAGGGCAGCCAGGCTCTGGGTGCGGCCCAGCAACCGAAGGAAGATTGTCATCTTTATTATTGCCACCACTGCCAAGACTAGGACTACTTGTGTTGATTTTGGGCTGATTTTGACTGTGGGGATGTATGGATGTGTGGTTGTGGGGAATTGTAATGATTTTTAATTTTAATTTTAATTTAATTTAGCAGTATCAGAGTGTTAGAGGCGGGTCTCCGGCTCATTATTGTTTTAGGGTGGGTGGCCTGTCTGATTGGCAAACAGGGACAGGGGCATGTGCAAGTCAGAGGGGGATGTGACAGGGAGGGTGAGGGGCCAAACTATAGAAAGAGTGGGTGGCAGACGCTGGAATGGTACTGTTGGCAGACCATGCCAGATGAGGGGAACACGGGATAGATGTGTAATACCCATCCCATGTTCCGGGTCTGTTCAGAACCAGACGACAACTGGGGGATGCAGGATTCCTACCGACCTTCGATTGTTGTTGTGTAATGCCAGGTCTGTAGTACAAAAAACATCGCATATCCATGATATAATCTTGGATGGACAAGCAGACCTGGCATGTATTACGGAGACCTGGCTGGATGAGGCCTCAGCTCCCATTCTTGAGGCCATGTGTCCGCCGGGTTTCCGTTATGCACAACAACCGAGGGTGGGAAGGCGGGGAGGGGGTGTGGCAGTCATCTATCGGGAGTCTCTAGTTTTTACCAGACCTCCTCTTCATAGGACTAAGTTTGTTGACTGCATGTACTGGAGGTTGGGCCCGAAGGGCAGTTTGGGGATCCTGCTTGTGTACCGCCCACCCCGCTGCACAGCAGACTCCCTGGCCGAGGTGCTAGAGATGGTCTCGGCTGTACGTGCGTTGTCCCCAGAGCTGTTAATTCTCGGGGACTTCAATGTACATGCTGAGGCCACTCTCGTAGGAGCCCCTTGGGATTTCCTGGAAACCATGGCTTCCTGGGAACTGCACCTTAGTAATATTGGGCCCACCCATGTAGCCGGTCATGCTCTCGACCTTATATTTGTCCTGGGAGGGGAGGGAAGTGTTCTGAAGTTGGGGGTGGCTTCTTCCACCCCTGTGTCATGGTCAGACCACTATCTGGTAAATATAGACTTCTCGATACCACACACCCTCCGTAGGGGAAAAGGACCTATTAGAATGGTCCGCCCCAGACGCCTAATGGATCCAGAAGGATTCCTGACTGCGCTTGGGGAATTGGAACCTGCTGAAGGCCGCACGGTCGATACCCTGGTTATGGAGTGGAATGAGGGGATCACCAGGGCTCTGGACCGCGTGGCGCTGAAACGTCCTCTCCCCCTGAACAGAACTCAGTTAGCACCTTGGTATACTCCACGGTTGTGAAATCTGAGACAGGAGGTGAGACGACTAGAACGCCGGTGGCGGAAATCCCGTTCCGAAGATGTCCGGACACAGGTTAGAGCAGCAGTAACTGCCTACCAAGTGGCAATAAAGGCAGAAAAGAAGAGGTTCTTTGCTGCCTCTATTGCGTCCGCAGAGTGCTGTCCCAGGAGGTTGTTCCAAGTGGTCCGAAGCCTGGTCGGTCCAGTTGCTCAGGAACCCTTGGAACAGTCTAAGGCCTCCTGTGACAAATTAGCAAAGCACTTTGCCGACAAAATCGAACATTTACGGAGCTCAATTCCGTACGCCGTGGACACAGTAAATGAAACAGAGTTGGCCAGTTGCAATCCGGTCAAATGGGATAGGT
This sequence comes from Rhineura floridana, assembly GCF_030035675.1. Lineage (NCBI taxonomy): Eukaryota > Metazoa > Chordata > Lepidosauria > Squamata > Rhineuridae > Rhineura > Rhineura floridana. Next base: position 317,951,901 of record NC_084480.1, on the reverse strand, counting down.
TTCGACCTCTTCCTTCTGAGGATGTGGACAAGGTGCTCTCGACTGTGAAGCCTACCACCTGTCTAACTGATCCTTGCCCATTGTGGCTCCTTGTGAGCTGCAAAGAGAAATTGGGCGAGGGGATTAAGGCGGTGGTCAATGCATCCTTGGAGGAGGGTGTAATGCCATTAGCACTCAAGGAGGCAATTGTAAAGCCCATCTTAAAGAAGTCCTCCTTGGATCCCCAAGTTTTGAATAACTTTCGCCCAATTTCGAACCTACCATTCCTGGGCAAGATCATTGAGCGAGTGGTGGCTAATCAGTTGTCGACACACTTGGATGAAACGGATTATTTGGATCCATATCAATCGGGTTTCAGGACTGGACATGGAACTGAAACAGCATTTGTCGCTCTAGTTGATGATATGAGGAGGGCATTAGATAGGGGAGAATTCACCTTTCTTGTCCTCCTCGATCTCTCAGCGGCTTTTGATACTGTCGACCACAGTATCCTTTTACATCGCCTGGAGGAATCGGGAATAGGAGGCACTGTACTACGGTGGTTCCATTCCTTTCTTTCCGACAGGCATCAACAGGTAGCATTGGGGGAGGAGGTTTCAGACCCTTGGCCTCTCAATTGTGGTGTGCCACAGGGCTCTATCCTCTCTCCCATGCTATTTAATATCTATATGAAGCCGCTGGGGACAATCATCAGGAGATTTGGGCTGCAGTGTCACCAATATGCGGATGACACTCAGCTCTATCTCTCGTTTAAATCTTCACCAGAGTCTGCTGTGGAGACCATGTCCAAGTGCCTGGAATCCGTGAGTGGATGGATGGGAAGGAACAGGCTGAAGTTGAATCCTGATAAGACTGAGGTGCTACTCGTGGGAGACAAGGGAAGGCTGGGAGATGTTGACCTGGTGTTGGGGTGAAATTGCCCCTGAAGGACCAGGTCCGCAGCCTTGGGGTTGTTCTTGATTCCAAGCTGTCCATGGAGACTCAGATTTCGGCAGTGAGCCGGGCAGCTTGGTATCAATTGCATCTCATTCGTAGACTGCAGCCCTACCTTCCTGCTCATCAGCTCCCACTGGTGGTACATGCCCTGGTCACCTCTCGGTTGGATTACTGTAATGCGCTGTACGTGGGGTTACCCTTGAAAACGGTCCGGAAATTACAACTTATACAAAATGCTGCGGCTCGACTACTTACAAACTGTCGCCGCCGGGAACACATCACCCCAGTGTTGTTCGACCTACACTGGCTCCCAGTTATTTTCCGGGCCCAATTCAAGGTGTTGGTATTAACCTTTAAATCCCTATACGGTCTCGGCCCAGTTTATCTGATGGAGCGCCTCCAGCGCCACCAACCGTGCCGCCCAACAAGATCAGCCACACAGGACCTTCTCTCAATCCCGCCAACTAAAACAGCTAGGTTGGCGGGGACAAGAGAGAGGGCATTTTCAGTGGCGGCCCCCACTCTCTGGAACTCCCTCCCGTATGACCTTCGACATGCCCCTTCCCTGAATGTATTCCGCCAAGCTTTGAAGACCTGGCTCTTCAGACAGGCCTTTGGGACTTACAGGGAGGGTTAAATTTTTACGACGAATAGCCTACTACTCTGTACTGGAACTGTTTTATTGTTATATTGTATTTTATTATGTATTTTATTATGATGTAATGTATTGTTGTTAAATTGTACGTCGCCTAGAGTGGCCATTGGCCAGATAGGCGACCCACAAATTAAATTATTATTATTATTATTATTACAGCAAATCCACCCCTTGCTCCCAAAAGATGCTTGCAACTGCAATCCCAGCCTGATTCCAGGAAGGAAGTGTAGAAGGAACAGGCTGAGAAGAAGCATTGTCCGTGCAGGGCCAGAACCCTTCCTTGTAAAAGGGAAGAATGTAGCCCTCCCTGACAATGTTGTGCATGTCACATGGCAAGCAGGTGCTTATTTCCCTGGGCACATCAAGCACAATTGGGACATGCAACAAAGCCTCCCAGAGCACCTGGGGAGGTCCTCAGGGATGCTGTTGCCGCTGTGTATTTATTCACTGCTTTCTACTAAAATGTTTCCAAGCAACTTACAGTTGTAAAAACAAGCAAGATGGTGCCAGCCCTAATCCAATCCACAGATACAAACTGACTGTACTGCCAGTGGAATCTTTCTTCAGTGTCGGTGGATGGGACAGTGTTGTCCACCACACTTGAGAGCATCAACGTAGCTTAGGGGGCACAAGGCAGGGGAGAAAGGCTGGGAGCTGCCTCCATAACCCTTTCACATACCCCAGCATCCACTGCCTGATTTGGTCATCTCACTTTTTGTTATTGTTGTTATGTACCTTCAAGTTGATTATGACTTACGGCGACCCTATGAATCAGTGACCTCCAAGAGCATCTGTCATGAAGGCTGGCCTCATCTCAGAGGCTGCTTTGTAAGCTCCAATTGCATCCAGGGGCTTGGAGCATGTGAGCTGACTTCCTATACCAGGTGTGGGGGGAACCTTTGGCCCTCTAGATGTTGAGGAACTACGAGTCCTGTCACCCCAGCCGTTGGCCATGCTCTCTAGGGCTGTTGGGAGTAGTAGTTCAGCAACATTTAGGGGGCCAAAGGTTCCCCACACCTTTCCTATTCCCACTTCCTGTGCATCAGACTGAGCATGCATAAAGACCTCTTAATGCCTGCCTGGAATGAAGTTTGCAAGCCACCGTCTGCTTAAGTGTTTGGATGATGTGGAGTGGATATATTTCACACTCTGCTAAAACCTTGCAGAGCAGAACCACTCAGTTGCACCTGCCTGATGAGTTCCTACTCCTCTGAGCTGTTTTAGTAACCTTTTGGTCAGTCTGATTCATCTAATTTCATGTCAAGTTATTGAATCCAGGGCTACATTTGCATCTAAACAGGCCTAAGAATGTCTCCTTTCATGTTTTTTTATCCCCTAAATATCTTTTAGGGGGAAAAAGATCCCTGATGAATATGTATAACCACACTGGATGCTCATAAACAATACAATGAGACTACAAAACTTGTTAGCAGCTGTTACTGAGCCAAATACATGCCTGCCTCTATAATTATGTCGGGATGTGAGTTATACTCAAAGATGCCTCACTGGTTTCAGACTTCTCGCTCACAGAAGGAGGATTTCAGCTCTCATCACTGCCTATATTACAGATTTGATTTTTGTGTTGGATATAGGGTTGCCAGATTCCTGGCCTGAGACTGATCCTGTATCTTTAGGAGAAGAGAAAGTCAGCCAAGTGCAGGTGTTCTTGCAACCTTATAATGGGAAAAACCACAAGGTGGAATTCTCCCTTCTCAGTGCACAACTTTTAAAGATACAGAAGACCTCTTGGTTGCCAGGCCCAGCCTCCAAGAGGTCTTCTGTATCTTTAAAAGTTGTGCAGGAGGAAGAGAGAATTCCACCTTGTGGCTTTTCCCATTACAGCGTTGCAAGAACACCTGCACTTGGCTGACTTTCTCTTCTCCTCAAGATACAGGATCACTCTTAGGCCCTGAGCCTGGCAACCCTAGTTGGATAGGAGAGGGAACTGCAATTTGTTTTTGTCTTGTGTTGAATCCCAGCAAGCGCTGGGATTCGATATGAGGAGGGCACACCAACCATCCTCAAATCAATTCAGCTGCATTCGCATGAGGCTGGTGACCTGGGAGTGTTTTCCGACTCATGTGGCACTAGAGGATCCTATCATTCTTGGAGGGGAAGCGGGAAAGTCTGGAATGGACCCTGTTCTACCCTCCTCATTAGTGTTGGGCCAAAATCTGCTCTTTGGTTTCTCGACGGCTTCCTCCCCGCCCATTTCCCTGTCTCATTTTTGTGGGACTTTAGCATTTCTTTAGAATTTCTCTGGGTGCAAGGTGTTGGGCTTATGGTGTCCACCGGGGGAGGCAGCATGCTTCTGAATGCCAATTGCTGGAAACCACAGGAAGTGAGAGTGCTGTGCACTCCTGCTCTCCGGCTTCCCACAGGCATCTGGTTAGCTGCTGTGAGAACAGGATGCTGGACTGGATGGGCTGTTGGCTTGATTCAGCAAGGCTCATCTTATGTTCTTATACTTGTGGAGTTGCCAAGGGTAGTGTGTTTGTGTGTGTGTGTGTTTCTTTCCAGTAAACAGTACTCTAGTACTCTGCAACTTCCCTGGCTGCCTGCACTTCCTGATCTGGAAAGGTCCCATGGAAGGAGATGCGTCATTATCTTATCCTTTCCTCTTCTCCCAGGCATTTTAGCACGTGTTTTTAAATTGCTTTTTAAAAAATGTGTTTTTAAATTTGTATATTTGTTTTTAATGTTTTTAATTGTTGTAAACCACCCAGAAAGCTTCAGCTATGGGGCAGTATACAAATGCAATAAATAAATAAATAAATAAATAAACAAACAAACAAACAAACAAACAAACAAACAAACAAATAAATAAATAAATAAATAAATAAATCCTAGGGTTTAACTGAAGTGCAGGCACCAAGGAACGCTGTAGAGCACTGGTTCCCAAACTTTCCCCCCTCTTGGACCACGTGAAGATTGCTGATGGTCTTGGCAGACCTCTACATGACTTCTCTGCCTGTTGTAGCCATTGCAATGCACCATGCTAGTTGCTGCATGCTTTTAGTTGCATTTGTATTGCTTTTTTTTATTTCATTTGTCACATTTGATTGTATCACAATTTGCATTCCACAGAATTCAAACTGATATACAATAAAATGCAACATGAGAAATAAAAGAAGCAATTAAAATCATTAAAAATCAATATGAATATTTAATTCAGACATGCAGTGGTGCACCTCATGGAGCACCAGTGGTCCATGGATCACTGTTTCAGAAACCCTGATGCAGAGTGCAGTCCACTGGTGAGATGATTTGGAGAACGAAAGATAGGGATCTCAGAGGCATCCCTCAGATGACAAAAACCCTGAGAATGAGAATTTCACTGAAATTTCTCTCCCCTTTGGTTATTTTTGAATCCAATTTCTTTTCTCATTTCTTTTATTTTATTTACCCAACAAAATTTATACATGGCTTGATTGCAATAAAACCTCTAAGCCGTTTACAAATCCCCCCCCCGACAACATTAAAATTTATTGGTAAAAAACAAACACATTTAAAAGATAACTGAAATGAACAGCAAGCTAAAAAGAGATTAAAACATATGTCAACATCTATGTGTCTGGATAGGCATTTCTGAACAAAAATGGTTTAAGGAAGTGGTAAAAAGCATACAGCAAAGGCACCTGCCTTATGTCAATAGGCAGGGAGTTCCAAAGTGTAGGTGCTGCCACACTAAAAGATCAATTTCCTACAAGTGTGAAACATGTGGTACCAGTAACAGTGCCATTTCCACAGATTGAAGTGGTCAACTGGGCACATATGGAGTAAGGCGATCCTGCAAGTAAACTGGTCCCAAGCTGGTAAGGACTTTTATTGATTTTGAATGGTCAAAAATAGGGGAGAAAATTTTGGCACAGTGCTACTCCTCACTGGTTTGATAGAAGAGCTAGTCTATTCCTCGATTTTTATTTCCATGGAGATACCCTCTTTCTCTGTGTGTGTCCATTCCATGGTCTTGGATAATGAGGGAAACTCCTCTGAATGTCATGGATGGTTTCGGTTTTAGGAAATGCTGTGAAAATCAGAAGGGCACAGGACCGTTAATCCAAATGCTCTCCATCCCTTCCAATGGAGCGCACCTCCAATGTGGGTGATAAGGCTGAGCTGAAGGTTCTTAATGGAGGCTACATGGAGATCTCATGTCAAATGTTGGGGGCATGCAGTATCCCCTCTCCCCATTAACTGCCTCATAGGGAAGGCATTCTGCCTACCTCTTGGTCATTTCGGTTTATCTTTTTAAATCTTTTTTAATCTTTTCCAATTCTACAAACATCCATTTTGAGTAAGGACAGACATGGACAAAAAGATCAATCTATCTCTAGTCTGTCAATTTCACATGTGTTCATTCCTGAGTCCATCCCATCCTGTTTCCGCATTGGTATGTGCTTTAAATGCATATTTGAATACAGTGAAGAATGGGGGCTCCAACGTCAGTGGGGCAGTGAATTGCTATGGGTTTTAGTCCAAACTTTCAAGGAGCTGTCCAAGACTGTTTTCACACTTAACCTGGAGTGGATTCACTGCCCCACTGACACTGGAGTCACCACTCTCCACTGTATGAATATGTATTCTATCTCAATGCAGCATTTCTAACTGTATTTTATACTAAAGTGCACAATTTCTTTTAGGTTTGTTTTCTTTAAGCTGAAGACTGAATCAGAAAATTCTGGGAAGTGAGAAATCCAAAGAATAATTACAATCCATGCATTTAAATATATATTTTACATGTATTCTCTTTCAAAAACACATCTAAGGACACATTTTGATTTGGGGGGGAGTGGTGAGCCAAGAACAGTGTCAGAACAGGAGGGAAGGATGAAAGCTGGTGGGTGGGTATTAAGTTCTGATCTGCACATGAAGTCTGCAATGTATTATTCCTGCTGTTGTTACTAGGGGCTCTTCCCCGCTCGCTTTGCTCACCAACCCTACCTACTGTCACCAGCACTCTTCCCCCTCCCTTATTCTCCTCCCCATGGGTGACCTACACTCCCTGCCCCCTCCCTATGGGTCACCATCTCTCCCCCTCCTTCCCTCCACAGGTTGCTGGTGCTCCCCCTCCCTCCCTCAGAGTTGCCAGCCTGCTCCATCTCTTCCTCCCTGGGTCACCAGCCCTCCCTCCCCTCTTCCCTCCCCCCATGAGCTACCAGCCCTCCCTTCCCTCCCCACTCAGGGGTCGCCAGCCCTCCCCTTCCCCACCCCGGACACCTGTTTGGAGGGATGCCTAGGAGCTCCTGTTCCACGATCCACGGCAGCATCCGATTGCAGGACCTGATGCTGCCATGGATCACAGAATAGGAGCGTCATCCTCCCACCCTAAGGAGGGACCCTTCAGGGCCTGTCTGGGCCACAGGGGCCCCCACCAGGGCCCAACCTGTCTGCCCTTGGTGCCAGGCCTGAGCACAAGAGCACTCTCCCCTCCTACGGTTTCTAGCAACTGGTATTCAGAAGCATCCGGCCTCCGACCATGGAGGGAGATCATTGCCATGGTGTCTAGTAGCCACTGATAGCGTTATCATCCATCATTTTGTCTAATCCTCTTTTAAAGCCATTCCCCTCTGATTCCACAGGTGAGTCAGCTGCCACAGGTGAGCCAGGAACCTTTTCTATGGGTCCCTCTGGGTCCTCAGCTGCAGACTGGTCTGGCATTGCCTTTCCTGAGCTGCTGCTGGAGCTGTCATGGGGCTAGCACTAGAGTCAGGTCTTTGGCCTTTATGATATCAGGGTCTTCCTCTGAGGCGGAGTCACCCTGGCTTAGGCCTGGGTTCCACATAACAATTTTTACCCTGCTCTGAGATTGCCTGTGACAAAGAAGAGTGGGTAACACATATTTGAAATAAATAAATAAAGAGCTGTATTAGGCTGGTGGCCACCCTTTTAGACTTCCCAGACTACCCCATTCTAGGGGTTATTTTGAGGGGGGGGGAAAGGTGGCTGCAAAATTAATGATTTCACAAACAAAATGCCCTTGGAACAAGGCATCCTTCGCAATCTAAACTGGCACTCCACGCTGGCATTTTCCTTCTAGAAAATCTTTAGGATATATATTAATCTCAAAACTCAAAAGTATTCAGCACTTTTTTAATATAGGCAGTTATGAGGGGGTCAGGGAGTATGAATGAACCGAGCAGAGAAGGCTAAATAGGTATATCAGCTCTTCTGGATCTGTGCCAGGGGTCCTTCTCAGACACATGAAACTCTTTAATTAATTAATTTATTATTTTATTTTATTTATATCCCGCCCTTCCTCCCAGCAGGAGCCCTTTTAACTGGAAACAACACAAAAATTGTCACTGAGCTGTGGCCCCTCGCAAACATTGATTTAAAGAACCCCAAATGACTTGTGCAAGATGTTTCATTGATGTAGAACAAGTATTCCAAATCTGTGATGACAGTGTTTGAGTCACACAGGACTCTGTTGAATGTGGGGAGATTTTTTAAAAAAATGAGCCATCTGTGCTAAGGAGTGGCATTTGGATCCCACATCTGCAGGCTTTTCCAGAGTGAAAGTGGAGAGAGGAGGCTGGCACAGGCAAGTGGATTTCAAAACTGGCCACGAAGGACTATAACTCAGTGGTAAAGTATTTGCCTTGCACGCTGAACACCCCAGGTTCAGTTCCTGGCATCTCCAAGTACAGCTGGGAAAGGTCTCAACCTCAAACCCTAGAGAGCTTCTGCCAGTCAGTGTTCACAATATGGGGCTAGATGCACAAATCATCTGACTCAAAATAAGGCAGCTTCCTAAGTTCCTGTGTGAGGTTTGGGGGTTACTCAAAAGCCTTCTGACATGATTGCAGTAAATTAAAACACCACCACCACCAACAAAACCACCTATCCCATTCAGAAACAAATGCCATGACCAGGAAGGACTCCATCTCTGAATCTGATTTTTAGTGTTAAATTCAATGGAACAGGTTACAACCTAAATTCATCCTCTGTACACAATCTTCTGGGTGACCCCCGAACCTGTGAGATCTTTTGTGTGCAACATGACCATAGGTCACTGGTAGAGAATCTGCTTTACATACAAATGGCCCCAAGTTCAATCCCTGGCATCTCTGGTATTATTATTATTATTATTACTATTACTACTACTACTACCTGCCCTTCACCAGTAGGTCCCAGGACAGGTCACAACAATATAAAATGCATTATAATAACAATTTAAAACAAATTATGTTCACAACTAGAGAGGGTCCTACAAATATACTTTTCAAGTGTCAAAAACCAAGGTGAAGAGGTGCGCCTTCAACGTATGGTGAAAGTTGTATAGTGAAGATGCCAGGCACACCTGTGTGGGAAGGGAGTTCCAAAACTTAGGGGCTGCCACAGAGAAGGCCCTCTCCTGGGCCACCACCACCCCTCCAAACTTCTGAGGGTGGTGGAACTACCAAGATGGCCCCTTTTGCTCATCTTAACACCCAAGAAGTTCTGTAGGGAAGAGGCGGTATTTTGGATATTTGAGGCCTAAGTCATTTGGGGCTTTAAACACTAATGAGAACACATTGAATTGGGCCCAGAAAAGAACTGGCAACCAATGCAGCTATTTTAAAACAGGAGTTATATGAGTTCTAAAAGCAACCCCAGACAGTAATCTGGCTGCTGCATTTTGCACCAGTTGAACTTTCTGAGTTGTCTTCAAGGGCAGCCCCACGTAGAGTGTATTGCAACAATCCAATCTGGGAGTTACCAGAGCATGGAGCACTGTGGCCAAGTTATCTCTGTCCAAAAGAGGCGGAAACTGGTGAAATAGCCGGAGCTGGAACAAAGCGCTTTTAGTCACCAAAGCCACCTTAGCTTCCAGTGACATTGTTGGCTCCAGGAGCAAGTAGGGCTGGGAGGGACCCCTGTCTAAAACTCTAAAACTCCATCTGCTACTGAGCTAGATGGGCCAGGTTCCTTTGTTCGTAAAGCACTTGCTATACAGTAGGGCCCCGCTTATACGGCGGGTTAGGGCCCAGGCCCCCGCCGTAAAGCGGAAATTGCTGTAAAGCGGAACCCATTGACTTTAATGGGTCGTCGTGCAAAAATGCAGTGAAAATGCCGCAAAATGCCGCAAAACGGCAAAATCGGCTTTAAAACGGGAATTTCCCCTAATTGAAAGCTGCCGCATCAGCGGAATGCCGTAAAGCGGAACGCCGTAAAGCGGGGCCCTACTTAGCTGTAGACTTGTCACAAGCGCTGTACTGTTTAGGGATCCCACTAGGTGGCGGCATTGTGCAGTAATGGTATACCTTTTATGAGTGCAGGTCTTTTCCAGTGCCTTACTTTGTGATGTTCCTTGCCTGATGCACGTTTTGTTTTTACCTGTGCTAGCAATGGGAAGGATTTTTTTTTTTACTTTTCAGAGTGGACTGACCCAATCTGACACTCCCAAATTTGGTACCCACAATTCCCAGTTGGATTAGACACTGGATTTTGCAATGGATTTTGGGGTGTGCAAAAAGTGAGCATAAATATAGATGTTTTATGTAAAAGATAGAGACAAACACATTTTACTGGTGAACGCACTGAACAATTTATGTTTAAATTTTTTATGGTAAATAGGGCTGCCTTATACAGAGCAGTCTCCAGGCAACTTACATCCAAGTTAGAAACAAACAAACAAAAATTAAAGCATAGCAACCATCAATAATTAATTGCCCTAACAATATACAAACAGCTATATTCTAAACAACAACAACAACCTCAAAGGCATCACTAGCAGCTCAAAACCATCACCAGTATGTGTCAGCTAAACACAACAACTAGTTCATACTTCATCAAACTATAGGATACAAATGTATTTAAATTCTCAGCAAAGTAGTTCTCCTAATGCAAGGATTTCTGCTTGTGCAGTTGAATTTCCCCTCCTCCCCCTAAATCAGCATGATCTGACGTTAGAGTTCTGGATTTTTATTTGGCATTTTCAGGCTTTGCGTTGCATGGTGAATTTTGAACTCTGAATCCTTGGCCAAAATTTATTATTTTATTTATTTATTTATTAAATTTATATCCCATCCTTCCTCCCACTAGGAGTCCAGGGTGGCAAACAAGAACACTGAAAACACTCTAAAACATCATAAAAACAGGCTTTAAAATATATTAAAACAAAACATCTTTTTTTAAAAAGTTTTAAAAACGTCTTAAAAAGCAATTCCAACACAGATGCAGACTGGGATAAGTTCTCTTCTTAAAAGGTTTGTTGAAAGAGGAAGGTCTTCAGTAGGCCCTGAAAAGACAACAATTTAAGGGGAGGGAATTCCACAGGGTAGGTGCGGCCACACTAAAGGTCTGTCTCCTATGTTGTGTGGAACGGACGTCCTGATAAGATGGTATCTGCAGGAGGCCCTCACCTGCAGAGCGCAGTAATCAACTGGGTCTATAAGGAGTAATCCCTGTTGTGGCAACACCATGAGACAGATGAGGCTGAGAGACAGTGATGGGCTCAAGATTATCTTGAGTCTCTTGGCTAAGAAGGATTTTGAATATCATTCTCCCCTGAATCCGGGTCTAGGGTTGCCAACTGACCAGAAAAACTGGCCTGGCCTGTTTCTTCCCCTTGTTCAGCAGCTTAATCTGCACAAACTTCAATGAGAAACTTCAGAAGGCCTTGAGATAAAACATTATCACCTGGTGATGTGGAGCCATCAATCCACCAAAAAAAGTCACAGCTACAGAGGCTGATTGAAAAGTTGTCAACCCTATCCAGACCTGACACTTTCCACTGTCTCTCAACATACTGAGAACAACATCCTGCATTTTCAGACATATGGAACATTGGCTTTTTGCTTCAGACTTGAAAATGACAATATGATTCATCTAACTGTTGCCTAGACAAATAGTGGTTATTTGTCACTCTGGAGATTTCTGCTAACATATTGTTCAGCTTTAATCTAAGCCATTGCTAACAGACATTTATCCTGGCAGTGTTATCCACTGGAGAGCTGGCCTTGAGTCCCAATTGCAGCTCAGCTGTGAGCTTCCAGCGAGGTCTTTTAAGAAGGTTAAAACGAAGAGTGTCTCAGCCTGAAGACCCAGATCCTCAAAGGATTACCTGTTGTTCCCATAGACCCAGCCCAGACCAAGAAGCTGTACAGATCACTGCTTAGAATGGCAAGACTCAGAAAGTTTCAGGCTGACTGCATTGAAGAATCCCTGGGGAGGAGAGATGTACATCCCCAGCCTGCCTCCAGACCCTTTGGACTGCAGAGGTTGGAAGAGGAGAGCAGCAGGGTCCTCCCTCTTATTCTCCTCCTTCTCTCTCCCTTTACTTGAATTGAAATGGCTTACAATTTTGGAATGTGCCAATAAAGGCCTACAGTTCCACCACCACCACATGCCCAGTAAAACAAGAGGTAGAGGTGGGAGGGAGGCGTCGGCGGAAAGGGTGTGGCTCAATGGTGGAGCACCTTCTCTGCATGACCCCTGGCATCTGCAGGTAGGGCTGGGAATGTCTCTTTGAAACCCTGGAAAGCTGCTGCCAGTCAGTGTAGGCAATACTGAGCTCAATGTGCCAATGGTCTGACTCAGTGTAAGGCACATCCCAAGGGGTAAAATTAATCTTAACCTAACCCAGCGAAGCAAGCAAGCAAAAGGTGGCCCTGAGTTTCTTGTATAAACTCAGTGTTGATGTATGTGCACTTGTTTTGAAATTGTTTCCTGGATCTGGTCTTCAGCTTTGGTTGTGTAGTCGTCCAGGGTCTCTGGAGTGTCTTAGACCCCTTACTTTTTTGGGAGCAGGGTCTCAGCAGTGTCCCTATGTCTCCGGCATCCTGTTGCTGACCCTGCCACAGTTCAGGGGACAAATACGTTCGGAGAATACGGCAAGCAGTTCTTTCAGCTCAGAACATGCACACTTTTGTGGAACATTCAGGAAACAGGCAGACAATCTGATGATTGCCCCATCAGCAAGTTAAGGCAGCAGGTAGGTAGAGAAGCAGTTTTTTTGGTGAGAAAAGCCACTGTGGCACAAAAAGCCACAACTCTGGGGATGGGATGGGCCATGGCTCCTTGGCAGAATACCTGCCTGGCATGCAGAAGGTCCTGGTTTCGATCCCCAGTTGCATCTCCAGGTAGGCCTGGGAGACTTCTCTGCCTGAAATCCTGGAGAGCCACTGCCAGTCAGAGTAGACAGGACTCAACTAAGTTGAGCAAAGGTCTGATTCAGGATAAGGCAACTTTGTATGTCCCTATGATTAGGAACTGTGAGAACAAGGTTTGAATCCCCACTCAGCCATGAAGCTCACTTGGTGATATTAGACCAGTCACTATTATTATTATTATTATTATTATTATTATTATTATTATTATTATTATTATTACTCCTACTCTTACTACTACTACTACTACCGGACCTTCACTAGTAAGTCCCAGGGCGGGTCACAACATGCTTGAAAAAAATCTCTTCAATAAGATGGGAGACACCTATTGGGTTATGAGGAGGTATGTTCATAGAATCATAGAATAGTAGAGTTGGAAGGAGCCTCTAAGGCAGTCAAGTCCAACCCCCTGCTCAATGAAGGAATCCAAATCAAAGCATTCCCGACAGATGGCTGTCCAGCTGCCTCTTGAAGGCCTCCAGTGTCGGAGAGCCCTCTACCTCTCTAGGTCATTGGTTCCATTGTCGTATGGCCCTAACAGTTAGGAAGTGTTTCCTGATGTCCAGTCGAAATCTGGCTTCCTGCAACTTGAGCCCATTATTCTGTGACCTGCACTCTGGGACAATTGAGAAGAGATCCCGGCCCTCCTCTATGTGACAACCTTTCATGTACTTGAAGAGCGCTATCATATCTCCCCTCAGTCGTCTCTTCTCCAGGCTAAACATGCCCAGTTCTTTCAGTCTTGCCTCATAGGGCTTTGTTTCCAGTCCCCTAACCAACAGGCACCCAGCACAGCCAGCTGCCGTGGAAATGTGCATAGCCTTTTCTTGAAACTTGCTCTAGGATGTTAAAGCCATCTGTGTGTTTTCAGGGTCGTATCAATCTAGCCTTCCTGCCCCGCACACCTCCACAGATCACCATCCCTGAAAATGTTACCTCTGTCTTCATCCAAAAGGGAAGTACAGCACCCCACTTTACCATTACAGACACACACTTGAGGTGACATCTCCACTTTCCCTTGCACAACAAATACGAGGAGTTTACAGGAAGCAGAGATTACCACAAGCATTTTAGTGCTACCCTATTAGGATAATGTTGCTGTTTCATCATTTCTGTTAATATGACATAAAGGCCATTTGTAACGTTGAAAAAAGACTATTAGCAGTGACAGCAGGAAAAAATGAAGAAAAACTCTTATTTGTGTAATGTCCCAATAAGCACATCTTTTTTTTTTCCTGCTCAGACATTCAGAAGATATGTTCCTTTGGAGGCTCTTGAAAGAATCCTCCACAGAGTCCCCATCCTAATTAATGAACTTTAAAAATGCTTCCAATGGAACAATTTTAACGTTGATCCATAAAACTGACAGCAAAACGAGATGTTTATTAGCAGTGACTCTTGGAGAGAGCCCAGCTGTGCCATCCCACAGAGGATCTCTCTGAAGTGCTAAGCAGATGCAGAAACAAAGTTTTTCTAACATGTAACTTTAATTCTGCAGGTAGCTGCCTCTTAAAACACACACACTGCAGGGCACTGCATCCTCCCAGCTCATACTGAAGCCTGCAAACAAGGCCTCAATTACACTATACATTTAAAGCAATATCATAGCACTTTGAACAGTCATGGCTTCCTCCAAAGAATTCTGGGAACTGTGGTTTATTAAGAGTGCTGAGAGTTGTTGGGAGTCCCCTCACAGACTTACTGTTCCCAGAGTTCCCTGGGAAGGGAGATTGATGGTTAAACCATTCTGAGAACTGTAGTCCTGTGAGGGGAACAGTGGTCTCCTAACAACTCTTAGCCAATGACAGTTCTCAGGATTCTTGGTTTAAAGTCATACAATACTGCTTTGAATGTATAATGCAGATGGGGTCCAGGTCTCCACTTGGTGAGAGAAGCCTCCTGCAGCAACAACAGCAACAGGTGCAGAAGTGATTGTGACGGTAGGATACTGTGGGTGTGCAAAGGCATCCATGATGCAATGGCGGCTGATGGCTGCATGTAGTGGGGCAGTGGAATCTGCTCTGGGTTTTAGCACTTTGGACAGCTCCTTGAAAGTTTGGACTACAGCCCAGAGCAGATTCTGCTGCCCCACTGACATGGAGCTACCAGCCACCACTGCTGTGGTGACTCTTAGAGAGGATATTCTAGAGCACATCTTGGACAATTCCTCCCTCCCCAGAAAGGAATGGAGCAGAATGGGAAAGAAAACATGAAAATAGGGAAATGGGGAAAATAACTGATTGGGGCCATGGTGACGGGATGGATGGAGTTCTGGACCATTCAATTTTCTCCCTCAAATGTCCTCTCTGTGTAGAGCACCATCCTGGATGGCTTTAAGATGTCTTCTCTCAATGGCAGAGCATCTGCCTTGCATGTAGAAGGGCCCAGGTTCAATCCCCAATGGCATCTCCAGGTAGGGCTGAGAGAGACCCTGTCCAAAACCCTGGAGAGCTGCTGCCAGTCAGTGTAGACAATACTGAGCGACATGGACCAATGATCTGACTCAGCATAAGGCAGCTTCTGAAGTTGCTGTGTTTTGGGGATTCTGTTTGGGTAGAATATTGAGTAGGATTTGGGATGAGAGACTCTGCCAATTCTGGTTTCTCTTTTTTCCCATTATTGTTCAGTTCTCCACAACAGTTTGTGAACTCTCTTTTAAGGTCCTCATGAAAATTATTTAGCATTATCACGTGAATTTCTCCTAATATGCATATTTTAGCATGCAGCTTTAATATAATGCATTTTTATGCCATTTTCACTAATATATGCATTTTTATGCACACATTACCTGGCCTATGCATTTTTGGTTGGACAAACTGCACTGCAAATTTCAGAACTGGACAAATTTTGAATGATTACTACATTTTGGTTTGCACATCGTTTCAGGTGCAAATTAGATAGCTACACCTTTACATGCAAAGCTGAGCTGAATTTTTCCTTCATCAATATCCCTAAGGGGGATACTGAAGAACCTTCTTGTTAATTCATCAATGGGGACTGCCCAAACCCTTCTGACTTTCCATTATGTGGTAGCACTGGTAACAAGCCTCACACATAAGAACATAAGAACATAAGAAGTGCTTGCTGGATCAGGCCAGTGGCCCATCTAGTCCAGCATCCTGTTCTCACAGTGGCCAACCAGGCCAATACTCAGGCACTGTTATACACAAGCACTGTGGGAATCCATGATCTGTATTAAACCCAAGTTTTTCGGTATTTCATAGAGCCCACACTCTATGAATGATAGATGGACACCATACATGAAATGGTACTGTGTGAAAACAGTTGGAATTGATTTAAGCATCGAAAAATGGTTACTAGCCGTGATGGCTGTGCTGTGCCACCCTAGTCAGAGGCAGCATGCTTCTGAAAACCAGTTGCCAGAAGCCTCAGGAGGGGAGAGTGTTCTTGCACTTGGGTCCTGCTTGCGGGCTTCCCCCAGGCACCTGGTTGGCCACTGTGAGAACAGGATGCTGGACTAGATGGGCCACTGGCCTGATCCAGCAGGCTCTTCTTATGTTCTTATGTTCTTAAAAAGATGAATAGCCCATCATCCCTAATTGCTGTATATGAAAAAGCTAGGGGCAGTTCTGTCTTCACAAGTATGCAAAGGCATTCAAACATCTGCAACAGTGTCTGGAGTTACACAAATGCAGAAAGCAACATTGTGTAATGACGACATTTGGGTGTTTTTTTTTAAAGCCCTCTTTTCCTCAGCAGATTAATGTATTAATTTTCTAACGAGAAGGGATTATTTGTAGAAGCAGTAGCAGCATTGAATAATGCCCCCATAAAGACCATAGAGCTAATATTGCCAAGTCCAAAATAACTTCCATGCTTTCCTCCTCTCCCTTGTGGCCTGATGCAAATTCTATTGAATTCACAAAAAGACAGGGACCTCATAATTCAGTGATGTAATTCTCACAGCCCAAAGAGAATTAAGTGAATAAAACACATAACACCACTTTGCTACTTGTTGCGACTGGAATTGTTAGTCTCTTATGCAGTTATAGTGAATCATACTGACTGTGTCAAGAAACAAGGGGGAGGGGTTATTTCCCAGAGCACATGTTCTGTATACAGGCAGTCCAAACTGCAATCCCTGGTGTCATTACTCTGCCCTCAATCCTCCCCCCCCCCAGCCCAGGGAAAGACTCAGGTGGAGGAGCCAGCATGCCCCACTCCAGGATGCTCCAGGCCAGAGAACATGGCTTTTCCTGACTCCTCAGATGTGGAGGGACCCTAACACATTTCTCACCTCCCCCATGCCATAGAAGCCCGCTGCAGCAGAAGCAAGCAGTGTCCTTTGAGAAACCGGCAACTCCTTAGAGGGGGCAGGATTAACAGCGGATCCAGAACAGCCTACCTTCATCAGGCCTCAACATGTTGCTGAGACAACAGCTATCCTAAAGTAAGTTCCAGACAGCATCTGTCACCGTGATCTGTCCAGGGTCCTGAAAAAGCCCTGCCTTGCCTTGCTTTCGGTTGTTCTGCATTGCCATGACTTTGCTCTTTTGGACTTGACTTTACCCTGTCTGATGTGCCCCTACTCTTCAGGATGTGACCCTGCCCTTCCAGTAAGCCTCACTGCTTCGAACCGTCCTCGCCTGGGAGCCTTGAGCCCAGCTAGGACAGACTACTTACTTGTAAGAATTGAAACCACTGCCAGTTGGAGCAGGCGAGACTTGACTGGAAGGACCAGTAGTCTGGTATAGTGTAAGCCAGCCTCATATGTTCATTAGTCCGATCCTCTTGGTTCAAAGTCACAGTGGACTCATATTTCTTCAGCCATTACCATCTCAGGATTCGTTGGAGTTTATGTGCATGGGGTACGTCACTGCAAGGAGAATATAAGCAGCAACTGGATGTAAGAAATAGATTTCAGCAGTGTCTGCAGGTAGATATGAGAGAAAGGAATTCATTTCCTCAGCTTTTTACAGTAGACTAATCTGTCCCAACACTCCCAAGCTTGCCTGCATATCAGAAGACGACTCCCAGTCAGATTATGCATTTTTGGTGCGGAAAAAAATGTGCAACAAAAATAGTGTTGTTCTTTTTTTACATAAACGATGCATAGAAAATGCGTGTTTTGCTGGTAGATGCACTGGAAAGCATTCTAAGTGTGCATTGTATGTAAACATACACACAAAATGTATACAGTGGGACAGAACGGGACACAATGGCACACCAGGAAATGGGATGGGAAGGGATGGATCCATGACTGGACACCAGTGAGCCCCAAACAGGACGGAATCAGCTGCTCTCTCCCTCCCAAAACTGAGAGCATCATTCAAGTGTCAGTCTTGAGTGGAGACTGGGAAGGGGCCTCATAAGCATTCCTGCCCACTGGCTCTCTTAACAAGAGACCTGGATGTTGGGCAGGGGGCAGCAGTCGTTATGCGGAGAAGGTGCCACCATTGCAGAAGGTGTAATACCAGATGATCTGGCACAGGGCTAAGTCCTACTGAAGGTTTGAAACCAAACTTCGTACTTCTTCATGCAACAAATATTTAACTACGGAATTCAGTCCAACAAGAGGTAGTGATGGACACCGACTTGGATGGCTTTAAAAGAGGATTGGACAAATCCCTGAGGGATAAGGTTATCCGTGGCTACTAGCCACAATGGCTATGTTCCACTTCCACCATCAGGGTCAATATGCCTCTGAATATAAGTTGCTGGGAATCACAAGTGGGAGAGTGCTGTTGCACTCATGTCTTGCTTGTGGGCTTCCCATAGGCATCGGCTGGCCACTGTGAGAACTGGATGCTGGACTAGATGGGCTCTTATGTTCATATTTGGTCTGAGGGACCAAAGCACTTGGCATCTACCCTCTAGTCCTTGCTTTGCCTTTACAGGATTTTCCATCTTTACCTTAGCAGGTAATTTTGGTTAACCTCATTAACCAAAATGGAGACAATAGTCAAGCAATCAGAAGAAGCCTAGGACTGGGGAGGGCAGCTATGAGAGAACTAGAAAAGGTCCTCAAATGCAAAGATGTATCAGTGAACACTAAAGTCAGGATCATTCAGACCATGGTATTTCCAATCTCTATGTATGGATGTGAAAGTTGGACAGTGAAAAAAGCAGATAAGAGAAAAATCAACTCATTTGAAATGTGGTGGTGGAGGAGAGCTTTGCGGATACCATGGACTGAAAAAAAGACAAATAATTGGGTGTTAGCACAAATTAAACTGGAACTATCACTAGAAGCTAAAATGATGAAACTGAGGTTATCATACTTTGGACACATCATGAGAAGACAGGATTCACTAGAAAAGACAATAATGCTGGGAAAAACAGAAGGGAGTAGAAAAAGAGGATGGCCAAACAAGAGATGGATTGATTCCATAAAGGAAGCCACAGACCTGAACTTACAAGATCTGAACAGGGTGGTTGATGACAGATGCTCTGGGAGGTCGCTGATTCACAGGGTCATCATAAGTTGTAATTGACTTGAAGGCACATAACAGCAACAACAACCTTAGCAGGAGCCAGATTTCCCAACAGAACCACTGGTGGTGACAGCTTTTTTTTGGGGGGGGGAAGCTTATTTAGCAGCAAAGGAATCTGGAAGTTGTGTTAAGCCCAGCCCAGTATAGCAACATTTGCCTTCTGCAGCTGCTAGATAAAAAAGCAGTAGGCAAGACATGTTTTAATAGATCAACTGGGATAAGGGGAAATAGCTGGCCTGGGATTGATTTGTCTCCTCCTGGCTTGTAATTAAAATTTGAAAAATCTCTCCTGGGTAATGAGCAGAAGAGACTCTGGGGATGTCACTTAACACACATTGCCATTAAGGAGTCCATCTCCGTTACAGGAAACCATTATTGGATATTAATGCAAAATGTCGAGAAGCTACACTGGAAGCGGAATCTTCTCCTTAAAGCCAGAAAGTGAGGCAGAGTATAGCCCCCCTTTCTTCATTTGCTGGCAGAGTCGAGTATTAGTGTCAAGTCTGATAATTCTTCTGGCTACAAGGCAAATGTCTAAAAAGAATGAGGAAGTCCTTGGAAGTGGAGACGGGGGCACAGCAGTTGGTAAGAAGAAGCAACATCCTAATTGCATTCCTGTTTGGAACAAGGCTATCCATGTCTAGCTAGCATATCAGGGTGGAGGACCTTAGGCTTGGAGCCTGCAGGCAACCACCCAGCTTCTTTCTCCTCCTTTTTGGACACTCCTCAAGTCACAGCCCCCCCAGTGTGCACCCCCTGCCAGCCCTGCTCTGCACCCTCCTTGAGTGCTTTTAGCCATCTCGAATGTGTCTTTGAACTCTGATGATGTCTTGCATTGTCTTCTATTGAGTCACACCACTGGATCATTTAGCTCAGTGTTGTTTACACTGACTGGCAGCAGCTCTCCAGGATTTCAGGCAGGGAATCATTCCTAGCCTTACTTGGAGATGCTGGGGATTGAAACTGGGACCTTCCACGTGCAAAGTAGATGCTCTGCCGTGGAGGTACAGCCCTTCCTCGAGATATGTGTGGGTATGTAGAAACCTCTGACTTTGGGTGGCTGGAATGCAGCCTACCTTTCAAAGGTAAGAATCACATTATTTATACTGCCCACTTTTGCCTACAGCCCACTCCCCACTGGAATCTCCTCCCCATCCCCGGAAAGTCATCCACAAGGGAAATGGATGGGATTAAGTCCCCAGTAGGGATGGAAAGATCTGTCAATTTCTGTTTTGTCAGTTTCTCATTTTTCCAATCTTAAATTCAGTGCTCCATATTTCTGCAGCACTTTGAAATTCTTCAGCATTTTAATGCAAATATCTCCTAATAAACACATTTTTGAAGGCACAGCCAGTACATTTTTCTAAGCCATTTCCCCTGATCTGATGCATTTTTTATGTTATTTTCATTCATATATTCATTTTTATGCACACTTTCCCCTAATGTGTGTATTTTTGTAAACACTGTTTGGCTGGCGAACTGCATCACAAAGTCTGAATAGTTTTGAATTTCAAAGGATGGCTGTGTGTTGGTTCTCATATTGTTTCAGAAGGGCAGATTTGATAGATTCAGCCTGCTGTGAGAAATGAATCAAATTTCTCATCCCTCCCTAGTCCCCAGCCTTCCTTTCA
This sequence comes from Rhineura floridana, assembly GCF_030035675.1. NCBI lineage: Eukaryota > Metazoa > Chordata > Lepidosauria > Squamata > Rhineuridae > Rhineura > Rhineura floridana. Next base: position 317,931,131 of record NC_084480.1, on the reverse strand, counting down.
GGTTTTCCTGGGCTTCCACTGCCTAGCTAGGGATCCCTCTGCACTGCACTCCAACTACTAAATTTTAGGAATAGCCATTTTGGAGAGGAGCAGAAGGATCCCCAGATCCCTTTCTGTCTCCATGTTTCTGAGCACACTCAAGGAGATTGGTTGGCTCCTCCCCTCACTTTATCAGACTCACTTTGCCCAGTGTCCCCCATTGATATCACCCCCACCACACATCCTCACTATCCACCTCTCCGTCTCCTTACCAACCTCTTCCATCCATCATCGCCATCATAGACAGAAGCTAGGAAGGGGCTGCATGCTGGAGCTCTTTACCAGCACAAGGAAATCCTCCTGTAAGCCTTCCCTGATCCTTCACCATTCAGCTCCTTATAGCTTATGGCAGGTGTGGCCAACTTGTGCCCCTCTGCCAAATGATGATTTATTTGTTTGTTTATTTATTGCATTTGTATACCACCCCATAGCCGAAGCTCTCTGGGTGGTTTACAGCAACTAAAAACATCAAAAACAAACATACAATTTAAAACACAATTTAAAAAATTTAAAACAATTAAAAAAACACATGCTAAAATGCCTGGGAGAAGAGGAAAGTCTTGACCTGGTGCCAAAAAGATAACAGTGATGGTGCCAGGCGCACCTCGTCAGGGAGATCATTCCATAAGTCCCATCCAGCCTGGCCAGTGGAAAGGGATAATAGAAAGTGTAGTCCAACAATATCTGGAGGGCCAAGGGTTAACTGTCTCTGGCTTATTGTATTCTGGAGGAGAAGGCTTGCCTGGCTGGAATCTTGGACAGGAGCAACCCTGCTATAACAACAACAACAGTAAGAAAAGATCCTGCCCTTCCTCTCAGAAGGAGCACAGGGTGACAAACTACAAGCGCTTTAAAACATTTTAGAAACAGAAGACTTCAAAACACATTAAAACAAAACATCTTTAAAAACAATTTTTAAAAAATCTTAAAAAGCAATTCCAGCACAGACGCAGTCTGGGATAAGGGTCTCAACTTAAAAGGCTTATCAAAAGAGGAAGGTCTTCAGCAGGCACTGAAAAGATAACAGAGATGGCGCCTGTCTAATATTTAAGAGGGAATTCCAAAGTGTTTATTTATTTATTAGATTCATTAGTCGCCCATCTGGCTGGTTGTCCACTCTGGGCGACATACAGAATAAAAACTTGGTGTCACTATGCTAAAGGTCTGCTTCCTGTCTCCTGATAAGATGGTATGTGCAGGAGGCCCTCACCTGCAGAGCGCAGTGATCAACTGGGCATATAAGGCGTAAGACAATATTTCAGGTATCCTGGTCCCAACCTGTATAGGGCTTTGTAAGCCAAAACCAGAACCTTGAGCATGGCCTGGTAGGAGTTGAGTGTTGCACACAACCTCACACAACCACTCCCTTCTCTTTTCCAATCTGCCACTTCATTTCTTGTTCTTTGCTCTACCGCTCAATATGCCACTTTCCTGTCTTTGTTTCTTCCAAGTCTCTTTGCCTCACTTGTCTTCTCCCTGACCTTCCCTCCTCACCCTTTCTTCATCCACCCCTCCTTCTTCCTCCTCATCCTCGCAAACATAGCTGAGAGCCAGGACAGGCCTTGAAACTCAAAATGCAGCTCATGTCATGAGTGGACAGCACTGCAGGAAAGTCTCCTCCCTTCCACATTCATTCCCTCTCCCCCATATAAACAAACTCAGACACGGGGGGGGGGGTTTGTTCTGAGTTTTTGTTTGTAAATATGTTCTGAACTTGTGCCTACCTCAGGGAACCTCCACACTTGCAGAGACATCTTGTTCATGGATGATACCCTTTTGGCTAGATAAGGATTGGCACCGAAGCCTGAACATTGCTAATAGAAGGAATGAAATATCCTCCCTCACTTGTTTTGAGTCCCTTTAAACATACAGTGGGTTAGCCCACCACAGAAGCCTCTCTTTCCTGCCTTGCTTGTAGTGGTTGCTTGTGGAAGAGAGTCTGTTTCCTCAGAGAAGATTTCAAAACCAGTGGAGGGAAACTTGAATATGTCTTATAAGGAGGGCAGACAGATAGCTCAGCAACTAGTGCAGTGGGAAGAAATGTACTTTTTCCAGTGATGGAAGGTGTCTTGTCGACTGAGATGAGGGTAGCCTTCCTATTATACAGGATCTCAGTGGCCTCTGGATTTTAGACACAGGACCCTCATCTTTAGTTCATGTGAATTCATGATGCAAGTAATCTGTCTGAAATTATACCATGAGGCAATGTGGCTCATAAATTGTTCAGTCGTGTGTGATCTCACTAACGGGGCTCAGCACCAGATGTCAGATGCTTCTGGCATCAAATCTTCACTTCCTGTGTACATGGGGGCTGAAGTTCAAAGGAAAAAACTGCAGGCACTTGGAGCCTGAACCTACGTACCACAGTTCAAAGTCTTCCTGGTTCGAGGAATCAGGTGATCCCAATGAGCCAATCCCATACCATTGCCTGGCATAAACCTCCCTAATTGGCTCTGCTCTCCTAGTCTGAGCCATTCATTCCTGAAGAAGGCCAGCACACTGCACATGACTCTACCTGCTAGCTCATGCATCTGTTTGAGGTACTTGCCAGCCCTCAGCCCTGAACCTTAGCCATGTCTGATGGGCAAATGGAATTTGGAGTCCAGCGACATCTGGAGGACCACAGGTTCCACATCCCTGCCCTAGAGGCCTGACTGGGGCCCTCCTCCATGTGCCCTCTCTGAGGAAGGTGCAGGGTAGCAACATGAAAACGGACCTTCTCAGTTGGTGGCTCCCCATTCGTGGAATGCTCTCTCCAGGGAGGCATGCCTGGTGCCACCACTGCCTATTTTTAGGCACCAGGTAATAACATTTTTAGTCACCCAGGCCTTTGGAATTTAATTTTCGGTGTGTTTTTAGTCAGGTGGGAGGAGTTGGATCTTGTTTTTATATATTTTGTGTGCATTTTATGATGTTTTCAGTCTTGCTTTCATCTGTTTTTAATGTTCTGAGTTGCTTTGAGTTTATTTTTAAAATATAATAATAATAATAATAATAATAATAATAATAATAATAATGCAAACACATTTTTGAGCAACCGAAAAGACGACTGTACACATGGACATCACCAAATGGTCAATATAGCAATCAAATTGATTATATAATTGGAAACAGAAGATGGAGAAGTTCCATACTTTCTGCGAAAACAAGACGAGGAGCAGACTGTGGTACAGACCATGAAGTGGTAGTATCAAAAATCAGAGTAAAGCTAAAGAACAACAAAGCAGTGTTGGGTATGGAAATATTACTGACTTGATATAAAGTAGATATCGGTTTATTTCCCCATGACCTGACCCCAAACATTCCAGTGGCTAAGTGAATAAAAGCCTGATTGAACTGGAAATGTATTTCCCTCCTACTTCCCGGTGCATATCTATACCATATATCTTGTATGATGTTACCAACTGTATCACAAAGGAATGCCTAGGTCTCATTTACATGGTTGTAGACCTTGACACGCATACGCTTACAAATGCAGAAATGTAACCTGAGTGTAATTCTTAGTTTAATGATCCCACTTGTAACCGAACCTCCCCTGCTCCTATCTATTCTTTGTTCCTCTGACTCTGAGTCCTTATCTCAAGGTTGTATAAACTAACTTAACTTCTGTCCCTGGAAAACTGGTAGAAAGTATTATTAAAGATAGATTAACTAAGCACATAGAAGAACAAGCCTTGCTGAAGCAGAGCCAGCATGGCTTCTGCAAGGGAAAGTCCTGTCTCAGTAACCTATTAGAATTCTTTGAGAGTGTCAACAAGCGGACTTTCCGGAAGGAGTGCTCTGCTGGTGGTTCCCTCTGAGTGAGCTCTGTCTCAGAGGAAGCTTTTTTCAGTTAAAAACCAGTCAAGAGGAATTTTTGACTGGCGTAAATGTTCTCCAAGACAAAGGTGAACCGAAGAGATTATCCATGGAACTTCGTTGAGCTGTAGATAGCTGGAATTGATCAGGAATCTCCTGAGATAAGAAGGCTTATCTAGCAGCGGAAGACGAAGTCAGGACTTCCAGCAAGCTGTGCTGAAAAAAAGCGATATTTTTTTTCTTAAAAACGTTCTATAACGAGCGAGCCTCCTTCTGTCTAAATCTTATCATTTGGTTTAAATTACTACAGTAAAAGAGACTTGTTTACAAATCAGCAATTGAGAAACCTGGGTGAGTCACACTTTTTTCCTTTTATACAAAATTAAAGAAGAAAGAAAATTTAAAGAACTTAATTTATAGCTTAATGACAAAAAGCTGGCTTGAATTTGGAATTATAAAGATTAAAATGGATGAGAGGCAACTTATCCAATAAGATGATTTGATTATTTGAAGGAAATATATCTGGGACTATTTTTTTTCTTTTTTTTTGGACTATTCTCTTTGGACGAATCTGCTGTTCGTGTATGCTACTGACGGCTGGGTGATGTGAACCAAACTTGTTTTACATTCCTGGACGTGCAGGAGATAAGAACTGTGCTGGCTAGATCATATTAACAGGCCTGGAATATTAACTCTTTTGTTGTTGGGGGAAAAAAGAAACAGACTGCCTCTAGGTTTGGGAACATTGGTTAATAGCAGAAACTAAAGGTTTTTTTTTTCAAGAATGACAACTAGGAAAGCAGCTAAGGCCCTGGAGCGAAGAGGTTCAACTGATGCACAGGAAGGGGCTGTCTCCCCAGACATGTTCCAGAAAATAATGGATGGGATTAATGATCTTAAACAAGATCTCAAACAAGAGATGAAACAGGATAGACAGGAAATTAAAGATGAATTTGGCAAAATGAAGATGGAATTGAAAGATATAAAAGATCATATCAAAGTAGAAGTGGATGAGATTAAAGGCACAATTGGGCAAGTAATACAGGAGGTAAAAATGTTAAAGGAAAGGTGCAAACCTTGGAGAATAGAACAGATATATTAAATATGGAATTGGAAAAAATTTGGACTATATTGCTGTGATGGAATTGAGAGATAAAGAATATTGTTTGAGATTTCGTGCAATTCCTGAAGAAACAGGTGACGATATCAGAGATAAAATGGTTAATGCTCTGGTAAAATTTTTGGATTGGAATGAAGATCTGATGGAATTTGAAATAGATAAAGTTTATAGAATCAATTCAAGATATGCAACAATGAAAAAAATCCCAAGAGATGTGCTTGTGCATTTTGTAAAAAAGAGGACCAGAGATATGGTATTACAACAACACTTCAATAATATCTTTAAAATCGATGGCAAGGAAATACTGGTGATGAAAGAAATCCCTATTAGACTTTTACGCAAGAGAAAAGAATATGCTTCCTTTACAGAAAAACTTAAACAATGCAAAATTCAATTTAGGTGGGATGTTCCAGAAGGAGTGATTTTTACATTCAGACAACAAAAATATCGATTGAATACTGTTCAAAAAGCAAGGGACTTTTTGAGAAAAGCTTCAAAAGACATGGAAGAAGACAAACTCAAAGACATGGATATAATTCCTGGGAAACAAAGTCAACAGGAACATGCAGAGGAGGGAAAGGAAAATGATGGATTAAAGGGAGCATCAGGTACTTTTTAAAATACATGCTTAAAGATGGATTACAAATATCTAACTTGGAATATAAATGGAGCCAATACGTCACAGAAGAGAAAGAAAGTGTTTCATTATTTGAAAAAATTAAAATTGGATATAATTTGTTTACAAGAAACTCATATCAAGAAGAAAGATTCCAAATATTTGATTTGTAAAAATTTGGGTGAAGAATTTATTTCGGCTGGATCAAAAAAAAAAAAGGTGTTGTTCTTTATATTAACCCACAATTGTTTCCTAAATTGATATTATTGGACGATAGTGGTAGATTTGTGGGGGTTGAAATTACTTTACAGGGTACAAAAATTTTGATAGTGGGCATTTATGCCCCCAATGAAGATAAAACAAGGTTTTACACAGGACTTATGGAAAAATTGTCAGAGTTTTCATATGATCATTGGTGTGTTATGGGTGATTGGAATGGAGTAATTTTACCAAAAATGGACAGACTTTCTGAGAAAAATATTAAAGAGACACAGGGTAAATTACCGAAGATTTGTTTTGAATTGATGGAAAATCTAGAATTGGTGGATGCTTGGAGACATATAAATGACAATGCAAAGGAATTTACTTATTTTTCAGAAAGACATAAAACATTCTCGAGGATAGATATGATGTGGATGTCTAAAAACCTAGTGAAAGACATTTCCAAAATGGATATATTACCAAAAACCTTTTCGGATCACAATCCAGTGATACTGACTTTCAAAAAAAAAAATCTTGGATTTAGATGGAGACTAAATGAATCTTTATTACAGAATGATAAAATAGTGCAAGAATGTAAGAAGAAATTAAAAGAGTTTTTTGAACACAATTTACATAAAGGAACAGATGAAAATATTGTTTGGGATACAAGTAAAGCATTTATGAGGGGATATTTTATTAAATGTAACTCTGAATTAAAAAAGAAGAAACAACAGAAAATGCAATTAATTTTGGAAGACATAAAACAAAAAGAGGAAGAATTGAAAAAGAATCCAACTAAAGTTTCTATTGTAAATCAAATTAAAATGTTACAGAAACAAGTGTCAATGTTGACAGTTAGAGAAATTGAAAGGAAATTAAATTTTGCTAAACAAAGGACTTTTGAATTTGCAAATAAACTGGGGAAATGGTTAGCATATAAATTAAGAAAAGAACGACAAAAAAATCTTATTTTAAAGATACAAGAAGGAGATGAGATGTTGACAGATAATGTAAAAATCCAGAGGGTTTTTCATCAATATTATTCAACTTTGTACAAGTGTCAGGAAATTCCCTCTGAAAAAATAGAAGAGTATATATCTAAACAGAATTTGCCTAAAATTACAGATTTTCAGAGACAAGCTATTAATGGTCCTATTACGTCAAGAGAAATATCGGAAGCTGTAAGTAAAATTAAATTAGGAAAGGCGCCAGGACTGGATGGTCTATCAGCAGTGTATTATAAATGTTTGGAGGAGTTTCTACCTAAAAGACAATTACGTGACAATGTCAGGAATGTTTTGAATGTGTTGGAATACTTAGAACAACAAAATGATAAACAAGCAGTTTGATCTTTTTAGATGCTGAGAAAGCATGTGACAATTTGAATTGGAAATTTCTGTTTAAGGTCTTGGAACAAATGGATTTTGGAGATAATTTTATAAAATGGATCAGATCTATTTATACATCTCAGAAGGCACAGATAATTGTTAATGGGGGGTTAACGGACTCATGTGAAATACAAAAGGGTACAAGACAGGGATGTCCATTATCTCCTCTTTTATTTATCTTGGTCTTGGAAGTGCAGCTTAGAGATATAACGCAAGATAAAAGGATCTCGGGAATAAAGATAAAAAAAGAGGAATATAAATTGAGAGCATTTGCTGATGATTTGATAATTGTATTAGAAAACCCTTTGGAAGGAATTAATGTATTGATGGACAAATTAAAAGAATTTGGACCGTTAGCAGGATTTAAGATCAACAATCAAAAAACAAAGATGTTGGTGAAAAATTTATCTTCAAGGGAACAAAAAGAGTTGATGGACAAGACAAATTTTAAAATAGAGGAAAAGTTGAAATATTTAGGTATTATTATGACAAATAAAAATTCAAAGTTGTTTCATAATAATTATGAAAAACTATGGACAGAGATTAAGAAAGACTTGCTAAAATGGGATAAATTACAATTGTCATTAATGGGCAGAATATCTGTGATAAAAATGAATGTATTACCGAGAATGATGTTTCTGTTTCAAACAATACCTGTAATATCCTCTGATTTACCTTTTAAACAATGGCAAAAAGATATCTCTAAATTTGTATGGCAAGGAAAAAAACCAAGAGTTAAATTTAAACTACTACAAGATGCCAAAGAAAGAGGAGGACTGGGATTACCAAATCTGAGACTTTATTTTGCTGCCTGCTGTCTAGTCTGGATAAAGGAATGGATTTTATTGAGGAATAAAAGACTATTGGATTTGGAGGGCCATAATCTGAAGTGGGGATGGCATGGATATCTATGGTATGACAAAGTAAAAGTAAATGTGGATTTTAATAATCATTTTATAAGACGTCCTCTGTTGAAAATATGGAATAGATATAAACCAAGGTTCTATTCGAAAATACCATTATGTGTCTCAAGTCAAGAAGCATTTTATAGAAGAGAAATGGCTGGAAAAGAGAAATGGTTAACTTATCAAGAACTTTTAGAAAATGTATATGGAGAATGTATAATGAAAGAGAGAGAACAACTGATAAAGGAAGCATATAGTTCTCAATGGTTTGCCTATTTACAATTGTTAGAGAGATATAAAATGGATAAGAAAATGTATGGGTTTGAAATAAGTAAATCTGATTTTGAAATAGGTTTGTGTACAAATGATGAAAATATAATTGCGAAAATGTATAAACTCTTGCTGAAAATGGATATGGAAGAAGAACAAGTAAAAGAGTGTATGGTATACAAATGGATCAATGGGAAAATATGTGGAAAAAAGGCTTGAGATTTACATTATGCTATAATCTTAAAGAAAATTTCTATAAAATGATGTATCGTTGGTACATGACTCCAGAAAAGTTGTCAAAAATGTATAGTAATGTTTCTAATGTTTGTTGGAAATGTAAACAACAAGAAGGATCATTTTATCATATGTGGTGGTTGTGTAAACAGGCAAAATTATTTTGGGCACAGATAAGTAGGATGATGCAAAAAATTCTAAAGATAAATATTCAGTCAAAACCAGAATTTTTTTTATTGGGTTTTATGGATAAGCAAATAGAAAAGAAATATGGAAGAATAATATTATATATGATTACGGCAGCAAGATTATTATATGCACAAAAGTGGAAAATGGAATCAACACCAACAACGGAAGAATGGCTATTGAAATTAATGGACTTAGTAGAGATGGATAAATTGACATGTTTACTTAGAGAAAAATCGATAGATACATTTCTTAAGGAATGGAAGCCTCTCTTAGACTTTTTGTTGAAAGATAAAAATGAAATGATGATAATGGGATTTGACGATTAATTAAGATAGACTATGGAGAAAAGTGATTTTGTATGTATTAAGGGACAGGTTTGATATATATTATATATTTATAGCTGATCTGTGACAAATCGGAAGTCAAATTTTTTATTTTTATTTTTATTGTGTTATGTTTTTTGATTTTGTTTTGTTTGTTTTATGAAAATTTGAATAAAAATTATTGTAAAAAAAAAGAGAGTGTCAACAAGCATATAGATAGAGGTGATCCAGTGGACATAGTGTACTTAGACTTTCAAAAAGCGTTTGACAAGGTACCTCACCAAAGACTTCTGAGGAAGCTTAGCAGTCATGGAATAAGAGGAGAGGTCCTCTTGTGGATAAGGAATTGGTTAAGAAGCAGAAAGCAGAGAGTAGGAATAAACGGACAGTTCTCCCAATGGAGGGCTGTAGAAAGTGGAGTCCCTCAAGGATCGGTATTGGGACCTGTACTTTTCAACTTGTTCATTAATGACCTAGAATTAGGAGTGAGCAGTGAAGTGGCCAAGTTTGCTGATGACACTAAATTGTTCAGGGTTGTTAAAACAAAAAGGGATTGTGAAGAGCTCCAGAAAGATCTCTCCAAACTGAGTGAATGGGCGGTAAAATGGCAAATGCAATTCAATATAAACAAGTGTAAAATTATGCATATTGGAGCAAAAAATCTTAATTTCACATATATGCTCATGGGGTCTGAACTGGCGGTGACCGACCAGGAGAGAGACCTCGGGGTTGTAGTGGACAGCACAATGAAAATGTCGACCCAGTGTGCGGCAACTGTGAAAAAGGCAAATTCCATGCTAGCGATAATTAGGAAAGGTATTGAAAATAAAACAGCCGATATCATAATGCCGTTGTATAAATCTATGGTGCGGCCACATTTGGAATACTGTGTACAGTTCTGGTCGCCTCATCTCAAAAAGGATATTATAGAGTTGGAAAAGGTTCAGAAGAGGGCAACCAGAATGATCAAGGGGATGGAGCGACTCCCTTATGAGGAAAGGTTGCAGCATTTGGGGCTTTTTAGTTTAGAGAAAAGGCGGGTCAGAGGAGACATGATAGAAGTGTATAAAATTATGCATGGCATTGAGAAAGTGGATAGAGAAAAGTCCTTCTCCCTCTCTCATAATACTAGAACTCGTGGACATTCAAAGAAGCTGAATGTTGGAAGATTCAGGACAGACAAAAGGAAGTACTTCTTTACTCAGCGCATAGTTAAACTATGGAATTTGCTCCCACAAGATGCAGTAATGGCCACCAGCTTGGACGGCTTTAAAAGAAGATTAGACAAATTCATGGAGGACAGGGCTATCAGTGGCTACTAGCCGTGATGGCTGTGCTGTGCCACCCTAGTCAGAGGCAGCATGCTTCTGAAAACCAGTTGCTGGAAGCCTCAGGAGGGGAGAGTGTTCTTGCACTCGGGTCCTGCTTGCGGGCTTCCCCCAGGCACCTGGTTGGCCACTGTGAGAACAGAATGCTGGACTAGATGGGCCACTGGCCTGATCCAGCAGGCTCTTCTTATGTTCTTATGCAAGTCTATGCCTGAGGAAAAGAAAGATGTTCCTGGCTTTTGTTATCCTAAGCACCCCATATTCTTTATCTTAGATATTACTATGTCTAGCAATGTTTTCTTCTATCCTTTATGACGTCTGCTCCCCATTTTTGTAACCATTGGGGAAACTATATAACTCATGTGTGTGTCAATAAACGGGGTTCCCACTTCTGAAAGGCATCTTGCTGGCAGGTCTTGGGACCCCTTTGCAAAGGTAATATTGTGTGTTATTTCCTGGCCTCTGGCAGTAGATTATTGCTCTCAACTCCGCACCTTCCCGGGTGGATGTGAGCTGAGTAGACAGTGACGGCTTGCGTGTTGGGTTTGGACCTAACAGCAGTCATAATGCCAAAATACAATTTAAATAACATCCCAGAAGCATATAAAGATCAAATAAGGATCAGATTTGAGGCTTTAAACTTAGTTGACAGAGAACCAGAAGAACTATGGAATGAAGTCAGAGACGTTATCAGGGAAGAATGCAAAAAGACAATACCTCTAGTTAAAAAGAAAGAAAGACCCAAATGGATGACTGAAGAAACTCTGCAAATGGTTAAAGAGAGAAGGAAAGCAAAAGCGAAAGGGGACAGAAACACGGTCAGAACCCTAAATGCAACAATACAACGACTAGTACGTAGGGACAAAGAGAGCTATTACAATAGTTACTGTATAGAAATAGAAGAGGACAACAAAAAGGGTAGGACAAGAGCCCTGTTCCAAAAGATTAGAGAAATGAAGGGGAAATTTAAACCAAGAATAGGGATGTTGAATAATCAACAGGGGAACACACTGACTGACCAAGATGAAATAAAAGGAAGATGGAAGCAATACACTGAAGAATTCTACAAAAGAGATGCCCGGATGACAGATTCATTCACGGAGGAACCGTATGATGAAGAACCAGAAATTTTAGAATGCGAGGTGAAAGCTGCTCTTAAAATACTTGAAAGAAACAAATCACCAGGAATAGACGGCATACCAATATTGCTACAAGCTACTGAGACTGAATCTGTCCAAATTTTGACAAAAATCTGTCAAGAAATATAGAAAACTAAACAATGGCCCACAGACTGGAAGCGTTCCATATACATCCCAATTCCAAAGAAAGGGGATCCCAGGGAATGCAGGAATTATTGAATGATTGCCTTAATATCCCATGCAAGTAAAGTAATTCTCAAGATTCTACAACAAAGGCTCTTACCATATATGGAGCGAGAAATGCCAGACGTCCAAGCTGGATTTAGAAAGGGAAGAGGCACCAGAGATCATATCGCAAACATATGTTGGATAATGGAATGGACCAAGGAATTTCAGAAGAAAATCAGCCTGTGATTTATAGATTACAGCAAAGCCTTTGACTGTGTAGATCATGAAAAACTATGGAATGCTTTGAAAGAAATGGGGGTGCCACAGCATCTGATTGTCCTGATGAGCAACCTATACTCTGCTGTAAGGATGGAATATGGAGAAACTGACTGGTTCCCCATCAGAAAAGGTGTGAGACATGGGTGTATTTTATCACCCTATTTATTTAATCTATACGCAGAACATATCATACGGAAAGCAGGATTGGACCAAGATGAAGGAGGTGTGAAAATTGGAGGGAGAAATATCATTAATTTAAGATATGCAGACGATACCATACTTCTAGCAGAAACCAGTAATGATTTGAAATGAATGCTGATGAAAGTTAAAGAGGAAAGCACAAAAGTGGGACTACAGCTCAACGTCAGGAAGACTAAAGTAATGACAACAGAAGATTTATGTAACTTTACAGTTGACAATGAGGACATTGAACTTGTCAAGGATTATCAATACCTCGGCACAGTCATTAACAAAAATGGAGACAAAAGTCAAGAAATCAGAAGAAGGCTAGGACTGGGGAGAGCAGCTGTGAGAGAACTAGAAAAGGTCCTCAAATGCAAAGATGTATCACTGATCAATAAAGTCAGGATCATTCAGACCATGGTATTTCCGATCTCTATGTATGGATGTGAAAGTTGGACAGTGAAAAAAGCGGACAAGAGAAAAATCAACTCATTTGAAATGTGGTGTTGGAGGAGAGCTTTGCAGATACCATGGACTGCAAAAAAACCCCAATGATTGGGTGTTAGAACAAATTAAACCAGAACTATCACTAAAAGCTAAAATGATGAAACTAAGGTTATCATACTTTGGACACATAATGAGAAGACATGATTCACTAGAAAAGACAATAATGCTGGGAAAAACAGAAGGGAGTAGAAAAAGAGGATGGCCAAACAAGAGATGGATTGATTCCATAAAGGAAGCCACAGACCTGAACTTACAAGATCTGAACAGGGTGGTTCATGACAGATGCTCTTGGAGGTCATTGATTCATAGGGCCACCATAAGTCGCAGTCGACTTGGAGGCACATAACAACAACAACAACAACAATAATGGATAGAGAAACTTATTGATAGTTGTTTTTTCTGACATTGGCAGAATTGGCACATCCTATATCCAATATACAGAAATTAAGCAACTGAAGCCTCACTAGCATAATCTCTTTTGGCCTTGTTGCTTTTAGACACGTGGGAATAAGGCCAGAAAAATGGTGGTAATTCAACCTCTTGCTATCTTTGAAAATTTTTACTGGATTTGACCCTGGCATTTGGCTTTTGCTTTATAATTTTAATGGGTTTTCAATTCTGTTCTGTCTAAACGATGTTATTTCCTTGCCCTGGGTCCTGCAGGACATGCCCTTGCAAGGAGAACAGATTGTCTCACCTCCCAACAATGGATTTGTCATATGGATTGAACTTTATAAATGGCTTCCTACAGTGCCACCCACTGTGGCCAAACTGGATTTGCTTCCAGTTAAGTGGGCATAACATTGTAGCACTGATGTGATTTTTCAACATCTTATTAAACCAGGTGTGAATTTGAGACTTCCTTCTCCACATCAGTATTCTGTCTGTTAAGCAGCAATTATGAGTCAGAGTTCCCATTTGGGTGCTTCAGGTCTAGTAATCAATCAAGTTATATACGTACTCATTGCTGACCTCACTTTGATTGATGCAGAAATTGATCTCTTTCTGGCATCAGACAGATTTTTTTTTCTGGGTCACAAGCACGCCACCTAGAGCATCCTTAGCCACCTGAATATTTGGTATCCATTTCTGATTTTCACTGGGATGCTTAACCAATGAGACCCTTGGCATCTTAAGTTATATAGATGGACAAGCACTTGCTTACTTATACCTGGGTTAGACAAAAGCTTTTGTAAGCTCAGAGATATTTGAGATAAAAAAGTTCTACCAATTCCGTCATGGCTAAATGGGGATAAATACTTTCTATAAAGGATTTGGGCTCTCCATATATTTTCCTGTTCTTAGAAGGCACAACAAATGCAAAGAAGTAGCCAATAAAGGTGAGACTAAAATGTTAAGAACATAAGATGAGCCTTGCAGGATTGGACCAAAGGCCTCTCTAGTCCAGCATCTGTTCCTTACAGTGGCCAACCAGATGCCCCAGTGGGAAGCCTCTCTAGTTGTCATGGACCAGAGAGGCCTTTGGCCTGTTCTTATGTTTATAAAACATCAGTGTCAACCCTATTGATTAAAGCAAAATTTGCAGCATTTTGGGGTTCCTGATCTGGTGAAATGTCCAAGTAATTCAAAATAATAAGACTAGTGAATTTTTTTGGGAATGGTATCTTCTATGTCCTTAGGTTGGCCATAGTATTCTCCTCAAGGAAAATCTGGAACACGCAGAGTAGGATCAAAGAACATTAGAGTTGGAAGGGGCCTAAAGTATAAGGCCATCGAGACCAACCCCTTGCTCAATGCAGGGATCCAGGTTAAAGCATATTGAGAACATTGGGAAGTTCTTCCTCAGGAGACACATCTGGGAAATTTCAAGGGAAACAAAAAGAGTGTCTACAAAAGTAATGAAATTTCCTCGGCTCTGTGTCTTGTCTCTCTCTCTGTGTGTGTAGCTGCACATCCATCACGGTCACTATGGAATGAAATGATCACCATCACATACATGTCAGCACAGTAGGGCTCTACACATGTGGTGAAGTCTACTGAAGTGATAGCCAGCTTGGTACGCCCCCAGATGATATTGAACTACAGCTTGTATCACCCCAGCCAGCATGGCCAGTTGTCAGGGATAATGGGAGTTGTGGTCCAACAACATCTGGAAAGCACCATGCTGGCCACCCTGGGCTCCTTGCATTGCAGATGCCTCTGGAACCAAGCAAAGCCATGTAGATTTCTACCTAGTCCCTGGTCTGTCTTGCACAAAACCATGGCTTTGTCACTGAATTCCATCAGCATGAGAATTCGGAGGCCTTCTACATCTAGAAGTATATCAATTTATGGAGGATGTTTTATTTCTAATATGACACATTAATAGTTTGTGGCTGCACCTGTGCCTAGTCAACTTACCTTCTTTTCCTCTTATGGCTAATTGTCCTAATTACTCTGATTTCAAAAGTTTGGTTTCTTTGGAGCATTTTGTAAGGTTCAGAGTTCCAGCTGCACTTAATTACTTTGTTGCTATGTGCCTCCAAGTCGACTACGACTTATGGCGACCCTATGAATCAGTGACCTCCAAGAGCATCTGTCGTGAACCACCCTGTTCAGATCTTGTAAGTTCAGGTTTGTGGCTTCCTTCTGAAAGCCCTAACTACCCAGGACTTAAAACCAGAGAGAGGCAACTATTGTATATGTACAATACAAGTCTCAAGGAAGACATTTAAATGCCACCCACACCTTCCATTTACAATCCCAAGCACCCACCTGTTCAATTATCTTTAAAGACAGGCTTGAGCTGAAAAACAGAGCTCTGAATGCGAGCACTCTGGAGGTTGTTTCTGATCTGTTGACTCTGAATTGGAAAGCTGAAATCAAGAGTGGACTGGGCAAAATGAAAACTGAATGAACATCAGTGATCCAGGTACATATTCCCAAATTAGTTATTGTTTCCGTGGCTTTCCAGTAAGGTACTGGTAATATAGGAATATAGGAAGCTGCTTTATACCGAGTTAGACCATTGGTCCGTCTAGCTTAGTACTCACTGGCAGCATCTCACTAATGGGCTGGAACTAGTTGTTATGGCTGATAATGTGCCTACCACTGAACATTGTGGCTTGGAGTCTCCTCCTCTTCTCAATCTTGGTCATCAACACATTGTGAGTTTCCTGATTTCCTTCTCTACTTTGCTGGCTGCATTTTGTGGGGCCGTTAGGGTTGCCATATTGCCCGGATAGCCGGGTTTTACCCGGATTCTATGCATGCCACCCAGCGCCCAGCTAGTCCCTTACGTGGCTCGGATTCTCAGCTTTAATTTAAAAAAAAAAAAGTTTCTAGGTGGTCCGGTTCTCGAGATATACATAAAAACATCAGCCACCCCCCTCAATTGTTAAATCTTTCTTTAAACAGTACTGTACTATAGCACTTTGTAGCTTTAACCCCGCCCGTTCAGCATTGCAGCCAATCAGGGATTGTGTTTCAGTTTCATTGACCTCACGCAGTGTCTAGAAAACAAAATGGTGGTTTCACCGCCCCCCCCCGTTTATCTGAAAATCTCATAAATTGGGTAAGTATATACATTTCAGTTTTTTTTCCTCTTGTGTGCAGGAGTCGGAGCTTGGGCAGTGTTTTGAAAACCTTCCCAATACTTGCTTTTTGTAAAAGCAATGCTAATCCCATATGCCCAAAGTAAATCCCATTTAATTCAATAGGACTTACTTTGAGTAGACATGTTATGAATGTGCTGAAAATCAATGGGACTTTGGAGTGAATGTAAAAAATAATTATGTCTGTGTTCTCTTTCTGTCTCCAGTCCAATTTTAAAGCAAGTAGGCAGGACTTGCTTAGGTATTACAGTTTTTATTCTGTAGGAAAGTAATACTGATTTTTTAAAAACTAATACTGATTTTTCTGCAATGACCAACTGGTTTGACAATAAACTATTATATGGGCTGTATGTATTTATACATCTGCTGTGTGTGTGTGTGTGTGTGTGTGCGTGTATGGAGTTTTTCCAACACCCCTGTGAGGTAGGGTTGGAAACCAATGCAGCTCACAACAAGAAATAAAGCCATTTAAAATCCAATGACCATAAAACAAGTATAAACAGTTGCAAAACAGCGTAAAGTGGCATGATTCGGAATTTTGGGTTGTGTGAATGAAGTTGCTTATCACTTGAGGTTGCATTTCTGTCCCTGTTTGAGTAAGCCCCACTGAATACGCTGGGACTTGCTTTTGAATAAATAAACTTAGGATTGCACTATAAATATCTTTACAGTTTGTGTAAATAATAAATATATTTGATAGTCATGCTTATATACATATTTCTTCATTTATCATATTTTTGGTTTTTGATTAGGAATCCTGACTGGTTGTGAGATGCTTAGTTTTTTGCCTTACTCATAGGAATCTTGTTGTGGTTGGTATGGTATTACATTTAGGAAAGTGTTACTGCCTTCTGTGTTTTTTTTTCCTATTTGCATTTCACTTATCTTTAACCTCACTCTGTTACAGCCATAGAAGCAACAGCAGCATATGCAAGATAATTAACTCCCATTAGTGATAAGAACAAGAATTTATAATTATTATTTCAATTAAAACAAGAGGCTTATCAATACTTTGAAGAGGACCAGATATTTATTTTCTTTCTGAGCCCAGGACTGGGTCTTTCATGATGCCCAGGGAGCAGGAGAGTAGTTGATAAGACAGACATCCTGGCATTGGTAATCTAATTAGCAAGGTATGTATGAGGTTGTTGCACACTTCCAGGCCCAGTTTCATTTTGAGTATGGAGGTGGAACCTGTGTAGATGTGGTTGAGAAATTTTGAGTTAAGCAAAGCTCTGCTTTTATAAAACCTAAGAAACATACAGATACTTTGAATGTCTGAGTGCCTGCACCAGTGGAATACTGGAGGAACTTGTAAAACTTGCTGCAACAGTATTTAGAACTGAGCATGTGGTGTGAAAGACTCCTTTTCCTAACATTTTGGCTTGTTTTTCTCCACCTACCACATCTCTGAAATATATTGTATGTGTTATGGTTAACTGTGCTGCTGCCATGACTTACTTTATGTTTGTTGCTGTTTTGTGTTTTTATTATGTTTTTATATTGATTGTGTGTTTTTATTATATTTGTAAGCTGTGCTGAGCTCTGTTTTTAACAGCAAAAGGGCAGGATATAAATTCTCTTAATCAATCAATAAATACTCCATAGTGTTGGAAACTAGAGTCTAGGCATTTAAGGCTGAAAATGTTGCTTAAAAAAAAAAAAGATTTCTCATATCTTTCCCCAGTTTTTGGTGGTAATTCCTAGGCACAAAAGCAAAACAACTGGACAATCCAAATATTAATATGCAAATATTTGCATAATATGCAAATAATATGCAAATAATATGCATAATATGCAAATTAACCTGTCCGGATTTGTGGAACTGGAATATGGCAACCCTAGGGGCCGCGCAACCCAATTCAGAGTGAGGGAAGGAAGCATTACTTTTACTGTGAATGGGTGGCCACTTTCACCTCTATTCACACAAAAACACCAAAATGGATTATTTTCATGGGGGGTCAGCTCAGCCTTGTCATATACTACCCTTTCAACGTCAATTGCTCAAAGACATTTCCAAAAAGATTTTTTTAAAAATACAATAACGTGAACAGAATATTCCTAAGCGGGAGACCAGAATAAACAATCAACTTTTATTTAGGAAGGGATAGATTACAAGACAAGAAAGGGTGAGTTTGATACTGTTTAATCAAAGGACTGGCAATTTTTCAACTGGTTGACATAGCTATGTTTTTAAATTGTGTTTTAAAATTTGTATATTTGTTTTTAATGTTTTTAATTGTTGTTAACTGCCCAGAGAGCTTCGGCTATGGGGTGGTATACAAATGTAAATAATAATAATAACAACAACAACAACAACAATAGCTATGTCTCAGAGAGCAACTTGATGTGCAGTCATTAGCAAATTTTAATGTTTGCCTCCATGACATGAAAGGCTTTGCCTGCTGATTTTTGAATGTCAATCTGATGTGATAGTCACAAGACCAAGTGAGGCAATTTCCCACAACAAAGAACCCCTGGGCTGAGGTCTTCTGAACCACACCCTATCAGTTAAGCCTCCAACAGCCCCTTCAGCAGTCCTGGAGGAAACCCCAGGGCTGTAGCTCAGTGATGGAGCATTTGCTTTGCACACAGAAGGTCCCCAGTTCAATCCCCAGCATCTTCAGGTACGGCTGGGACAAACTCCTGCCGGAAACCCCGGAGAGTGGCTGCTAGTCAGTGTAGGCAATACTGAAATAGATGGACTGCCATTCTGACTTGATATAAGGCAGCTTCCTATGTTCTCATGAATTCTCCATGCTTCTATTCCTCCCTCTCCCCTCTGCAAAGAGTAAAGCCACCCATGCAGTTTCTCTGACGAATGATGAGTCAAGCATCTCTTGAAGCCAGGCATGTTGGACTTGGCAAAATCAGGTGCCATCTGAATGTGGGTGGATAGAAATGTCAGCGAAAGGTACTGCATAGCATTGATTGACTACAGCTGGCAATGATTTTACCATGTCAGCCTGCAAGCCAAGCTCATTTGCATGCCAGGGAATCCCCACAGGGTCACCTCTGCATATTTGGACTGCTGAGTGATGACATAAAGAGCAGGCGTGGGGGTTCTTGAGAACCACATTCTTCTCTTCCTTCTCTCATTCCTTTTAAGGAATCATTTTACCATTCCTGGTACCTTATGCTTTTACCTTACTGCATTCTAAAGCAATGATTACAAGCGGTTACAAGCAATTGACTTTCATCAGTACTTTGTTGTTACTATGTGCCTTCAAGTCGACTACGACTTATGGCGACCCTATGAATCAGCGACCTCCAATAGCATCTGTCATGAACCACCCTGTTCAGATCTTGTACGTTCAGGTCTGTGGCTTCCTTTATGGAATCAATCCATCCCTTGTTTGGCCTTCCTCTTCATCGCTACTTAGGAGCACAATTATACATAGAGATGCTTCCAGAAGATGCTTCTCTACATCTAAACATCTCCTTGAATTTTCTGGTTCTTATGAATTAAACTCATCTCAGTTCCAAAGAGAAATAGACATCTCAGGATTCCATGGGTTATGTCTAAACTTAGCATCCCCGTCAGTGCAAAGATTTGTGCATGTGTAACGGAACTCACCCCATCTCTCCCCCTGCCCCCCCGAAACCAACCCTCCAGAGCAGATTCAAGGTGGCCTCAGGGTGCACATGGGGAGAGGAGACGGAGGAAGTCCTGTCATGCAAGTGAAAATCCTTGGACTGATGGGATGTGTTAGTTAAAGATATATGTATTCTGGATGTTATAAGCATTTTTCAGTTTACTTGCCCTCTGCAAGGATCCTCATATGCACACACACACACAGACCCACATACAGAGCAAACCTACAGACAATCATGATGTGATCATGTTATGATTGTATCAAAATTCTTCTTGAGTAGTGTTTTAGTGATGTATATTGGTGCACTGAGAAAATATTATGAAAAGCACTCTTGTGATTGAATGTGTCTGGTTTATGATAACTCTCTCTGTGTGTGTGTGTGTGTGTGTGTGTGTGTATGTGTGGTGTTTTGCTAACACACAGGACCACATCGGTACATCAGGAAAACAGAACACAAAAAGAATTTTGATGTAGTCATATGTACATTTTTGTTCAGGAAACTGTGCCCATTTTATGAAATAATAAACAATTTTAGAAATTGAGTTTAGTTTGTTGAGTTGTAATATTTTGTGTTTTATATTTTATCTGATTTTATTTCATTGTACACCACTTTGGTTGTGAAGGTTGTAAATATGCAAAGAAATACAATATAGACTGTGGCTTGAGCACCTTGGACAGCTCATTGAAAGTTTGGACTCAAACCTGGAGTGGATTCACTGCCCTGCCGACATCAGAACCACCAGTCTCCACTGCTATCAGGTCAAGTATTTTTGCAGTATTCGATGACATTAGTGCACAGACACATCAATAACACAAAAGCCACTTTTTCCTGATGATGTGCACGGCAAGAGAAAAAAAGGCTTCCAATTTAAAAAGTGCAGATGTTACTATGCAAAGGAAGAATCAGGAACACTCTCAGAGTACCCCCGTCATTCTTCCTTTTAGCCACAGCTTGAAGTTTTACATGCGAGACATCATATAGCACATCAGACCCAGGAAAGGTGGGAGCAGTTTTCTCAAAATAGCCAGAAATCCATTATGGCCTGGTGGGCCTAATTATGTTTTTAAATAGCTTTTTAAACATGTGTTTTTAAATTTGTATATTTGTTATTAAATGCTTTTAATTGTTGTAAACCGCCCAGAGAGCTTCGGCTATGGGGTGGTATAGAAATGCGACAGACAGACAGACAGACAGACAGACAGATAGATAGATAGATAGATAGATAGATAGATAGATAGATAGATAGATAGATAGATAGATAGATAGATAGATAGATAGATAGATAGATAGATAGCCTTATGGATGCCAAATCATTTCTGGGCCCTCTTGGTAGTTCTGTTGCCTCAGAAACTTTGGGTAGTGGTGATGGCCCAGGAGTGGGCATTCTCTGTGGCAGTACCTAGGTTGTGTAATTCCCTCCCCACAGAGATGTGTCTGGCACCATCACTAAACAGTGTTTTGCAAATATTGAAGACAAACCTCTTTACCCTGGCCTTTGACACCTGAGACGTGTGTTTGCAGGATTCATCCTGTTCCTGTGAGCGTAATTTAATTGTTTTTAACATTGAATTTTAAACTACTAAGAACATAAGAAGAGCCTGCTGGATCAGGCCAGTGGCCCATCTAGTCCAGCATCCTGTTCTCACAGTGGCCAGCCAGATGCCCATTAAGGGAAGCCCTCATGCAGGACCTGAGTGCAAGAGCACTCTCCCCTCCTGTGGCTTCTGGCAACTGTTGTAACCTGCCTTGGGACCTGCTGGAGAAGGGAGTGTGGTACTACTACTACTACTACTACTATTAAATTTTATTTATACCCCGCCTTTCAGCCAAAGGCCCTCAAGGCGGCTTATTACCACCCCCACCCCCACCAATAATAATAATAACAATAATAATAATGATGATGATGATGATGATGATATAGGTTCGGAGATCCCCCACCCCTGTTCCATACAGTTAAAGCCTCACTGTAGATATCATTAACATACAAATGGTCTTTTAAAAGAATCACCAAATCTTTCCTAGTTTTTCCTCCAATCAGGCAAAGTACCAGACTGCTTCAAGTAAGCAATTGTGATGGAATAAGGCCTCCTGATGAATGCTTCCCATGTATCTTATGTCCCAAGATTTTTTTTTTCTCTCTCTCTCCCACCAAAGCTATTAATAAAGAATAGGACATCCCTATGACATGAAGCCACTCTCTGAATAGCAATGCACTAATTAGAGAAAGGTAATGTATCTCAGCTTGGCAGTTAAGGCAGGACAAATAAAAGAAGAAGCCCTGCGTATGTCTGAATGGATCACTTTTTAAAAGAAGCACATTGTTTATCTCAGAATGGGGACAAATAACAGAAAGCAAGATAAAAGTATTTAAAAATCAGTAATGGCGCAGAGAAAGCAGAGCCAGAGCTATCCATCTGCTTTATTCATAGCCCAATATAAAGAAACACTTAAGATCAGAAGAGCATCTCCACTGGATCCATCTAGTCCCACATCCTGTTCCCACAGCAGCAAACCAGATGCTGCTGAAGAAGCCAACCAGGATGGTATCAGCCCCCTCCCATTGTATTTCCTTAATATTTGACGTTCAGGGATATGCTGCTGTTGAAAATGGAAGCCCCTTTTCACTTGATAGCCTTGTCGTCCTTGAATTTGTCCAAGCCCTGTTTTCAAGCCACCTAAGGTCGCGGCCATTCCCACGTCTTGCGGCAGCGAATGCCATAATTTATTTATGTGCTGTGTGAAGATGCCCTTCTGTGAAATGGAAGCTTTGCCGTTCTAGATGGCTTAAAGGAAGGTCTTTGACTGTTAGTTTGCACATGGCATGTGCATCACTGGATTTCTCTGTATTTGAAGATGAGCAACTGAATGTGTCAACCCAGGACCCCTGCAAGGTTTGCTCTGGGAAAGGGGGTCCCTGGGGGTGCCTGGTGTCACCCTAGTGCCCCCTGGTAAGCTTGCCAGGTGGTTGCAAGCAGGGCCCCTATTTTTACAGTTGCAGCCTTCCACTGTCCCCCTACCCCGAATACCTATCAACCCCATTATGTCAGGTTCAGAGGCACAGGAAAATGAAGATGGAAGACCCTTGTAGCCTTAGCTAGCACTTCACAATGCACACACTGCCCTAGTAAAAATGTTGACAAAAGGAAATAAGGTAACATCAAGGCCCCAGCTGACAAAGCGTCAAGGCCCCAGCTGACAAAGCGTCAAGGCCCCAGCTGACAAAGCGTCAAGGCGAGTTAAGCAGCAGAGCGAGTTCGGCAGCAGGGCGAGGAGGCCAGGGCCCCCCACTCTGCCCGTCTGTTCCCTGACCAGAAAGTGGATAGAAAAAAGTTCTTCTCCCTCTCTCATAATACTAGAACTCGTAGACATTCAAAGAAGCTGAATGTTGGAAGATTCAGGACAGACAAAAGGAAGTACTTCTTTACTCAGCGCATAGTTAAACTATGGAATTTGCTCCCACAAGATGCAGTAATGGCCACCAGCTTGGATGGCTTTAAAAGAAGATTAGACAAATTCATGGAGGACAGGGCTATCAATGGCTACTAGCCATGATGGCTGTGCTCTGCCACCCTAGTCAGAGGCAGCATGCTTCTGAAAACCAGTTGCCGGAAGCCTCAGGAGGGGAGAGTGTTCTTGCACTCGGGTCCTGCTTGCGGGCTTTCCCCAGGCACCTGGTTGGCCACTGTGAGAACAGGATGCTGGACTAGATGGGCCACTGGCCTGATCCAGCAGGTTCTTCTTATGTTCTTATGTTCTTATCATTTCCAGTGGGCCTAGGAAACCACCTTGTACTGGATCAGAGCAATGGTCCACCTAACACAGTACTGTCTGCACTGATGGCGATGGTCTCTAGACATTCAGACATTCCCAGCCCTAATTAGAGATGACAGGGATTGAACTGGGGCCTTCTATGTTCAAAGCAGATGCCCAAGCACTAAGCTATGGCTCTCCCACTGCACTATGGGAAATTGCTCAACTGTGCTGGGTGCTGATGCCAGACCTGTGTGCCAGACTGATTTCATAAGCATAAGTGTGGTGACCTGAAAGTTTCGTCGGTAGTGTTCTACTCATGATCATCACAATCTTTAAGGGGTGGGCATTGATCAATCCATCAGTTACATGAATATCTTGCCTTTTTGCCATGATGAAACGCAACATGACATACTTGATTTTCCAGGCAGAATCCCATTCTGCACACCAACCAGATCTTGATCTGCTTCATCAAGGCACTAGGCCATGCAACTTCAGTCAGATTCCTGGAAACATGCATGCCAACCCTCTCAAATGTAACAGGTTTATGGTTTATACCTCTCCTTTCATGCCCGTTCTCAAAATTTACTTTTCCCCTTGTTCGGAGTGGTTTTCCACAGTAGAATGGTCTGGTATATCTAAGGATGCATCTTCTTCCTTATAAAGTTTCAAAGAATGATTGGGTAGTATGCAATGCTAGTTGTACTCAGAGTAGACCCACTTAGTTGGCCTAGATGAATTCACAGAGTTGGAGGAGGCCTTGTGAGCAGGATATCCGCAGTTAGAGTATCCCCAACAGATGGCTCAGTTTGATGACCTTCAGGTAGGGTAAGGCCCCAGGCCCTGCTCAGGTAATTGGTTTCACTGTCAAATTGCTCTTATCATCAAGATGCTTCTCCCAAAGTTCAGCTGAAATCTACCTTCATGTGCTTGAAATCAGCTGAGGATGCTCTGATGGTTACTCCATAATCTCAGCTGCCTATATCTCTACCAGCTTTAGCAGAGCCTTTAGCACAGTGGGAAGGAAAGCCTGGCTGGGAGTCCAAAGTCTGTGAGTTCAAATCCCCGCTCACAACTCCTGGGTGTCAAGACCAGCTAAGGATCACCCCCACAGTGAGTGGCTCAGGGGTGACGTGCCCTGCCACCTGTGCAGCCGTGGGCAAGCTGCATAGTCCCAAGGAGCCCAGTTGCCCCCCAGCTGGCAGTTGCGGATAAGGAAGGGGCTGGCTTGTGCAGCTGTGGCACACTGAGCAGGCCCTAGCCAGCTGGGGAGGACTAGCCTCAGAAGGAGGCAATGGGAAACCCCCTCTGAATACCGCTTACCATGAAATCCCTATTCATAGGGTCGCCATAAGTCGGGATCAACTTGAAGGCAGTCCATTTCCATTTTTTCCCCAGAAACTGTGAGATCTCAGAAGAACCTCATCAGATTATTTTTTTAAAAAAAGCAAAAATAATAAACGACAGTACAAAGCAGGATTCTACCCTCATTTGCCCTAGTTGAAGTTGTGGAGGGGAATGGACAAAAGGACCATGTGAAAAAACTGAAAGGGATCAGCCAAGATTTCTACAAACACAGGAGTTCCCTTGTATTGAGTCAGACCAATGGTTCATCTAGCCTAGTATAGTTTACACTGACCGGCAGTGGCTCTCCAAGATTTCAGACAGGGACATTCCCAGCCCGATCTGGTGATGTAGGGGACTGATCCTGGGATTTTCTGCTCTATGGGTGCATTTAGAGTTGCATGCTGTCTGAGTGAACTGTGCTGAACTGCCGGCTGCCCCACTCTGTAAGCAAGTTTAGGGCAAACGGCTAGAGGTTGCATCACTCCAGATCTGGAAGTATGCCTCCCTCCACCATGCCTTCTCACTGACACCCAGCAAGAGACGTGGGAGGGTTTCCACTCAGCGAAAAGGCAGCCAACATTCGTGATTTCTCACAGCTGAAAATAAAGGGGGTTTGGCAGGAGAAGATGGTATGGCTCTTCAAGGCTTCCAAATGAGTGGGCTGGGAAACCGAGCCAGGTGGCTGTGGATCAGTTCCAGCTTATGTATGTGTTTATTTATTTTCTGCCAGGCTTTGACTGCATCTTGCTCATCATTTACTTTTGGTACCAAGTCGAGAACAGAGTGGTGCCTGCTTTGTATTCAACAAGTCTTGCTTCTCACTCTACCTGGTGGCAAGTGGTAGAACTGCAGCCACTTTGAAGGCAGCTAATCAGAGCTTGGAAAAGTTACTTTTTTGAACTACAACTCCCATCAGCCCAACCCAGTGGCCATGCTGCCTGGGGCTGATGGGAGTTGTAGTTCAAAAAAGTAACTTTTCCAAGCTCCAGAAAATATCTGAGGGACTTGAAAGGGCAAGTAAATTCCCCCCTAGATTAGCTCTCCTCATTTGAGCCACCCAATTTAGGTGAGGAAACATTATTTTATTGTTCCTATGGTTAGACAAGTGAAAAGCCCAAAACCTTTGCAGATCCACTGCAAATCACCCAGAGATTTACCAGTGGATTCCAACCTGCTTGGCATACATGGTACTTTCCTCTTTATCCTGACAACAACCCTGTGCAGCAGGTGGACACCTAGAGATCGTGACTGGCCTAAGGTCACCGAGTGGACTCCATGGCTTAGTAGGGATCTGAGCCCTGCTCTTCCTACTCCTCCTGCATCAAAAGACCACACGGGCTCTTCACGAGCGTGGGCTTGATCGGCAGAGTAGGAAGGACAGAATCATCCAACTATCTAGAGGCAATGAGTTCCAAAGATAAGGTGCTCCCAGAACAAGTACTAGGAAATGGATGTGGAACATTCTTAGTGCAGTTCAGTCTCATCCATATGTTCTTATTGTGATATACCTAAAGTACTAGTCTGGAGGTAGTTCTTCATACGCAAACTCATGCAGGATTGTTAATGGAAATAAATGTACATATCTGTATAGTGTTGCACATGCCCTGATCTCTGAGCAGTGAGAGGTTTCAGGTGTCTCAGCACATCCCTTGAGTTTGGTTTCCTTGGGGTGAGCCTCTGGAGACTGATGGCATTTTCTGTGATACCACATTACATTTCAAAGCAGAAATGTATGCACATATATACAGGCTGAGCATAAGATGGAAGGCTCACAACATTAACACTCCAAGAGACTCTCCCCAAACCATAGCTTTGGGTACTCAGAGAGAGCAAGTCAGGGCTCTATGTCTCTTTCAAGGCCCCATACATGTAGTCTAGGCTAGATATAGAATATCTGTTTCTCAACATGAACAAGTTGCATTGATAACATTACCTCTAGTAAGGGGAGGGAGAGCAAGAAAGGCACACCCCCTCTCACCTCTTTAGTTTCTCTGGGAACCCATTACTAGGGTTGCCAGGTTCCGGGCCTGAGTCTGATCCTGTATCTTTAGGAGAAGAGAAAGTCAGCCAAGCGCAGGCGTTCTTGCAATGTTGTAATGGGAAAAACCACAAGGTGGAATTCTCCCTTCCTCCTGCACAACTTTTAAAGATACAGAAGACCTCTTGGTTGCCAGGGGCACATGCATAAACTTGGTCATCTGTAGAAAATACTTTATGGCTTCTTCTTGCAACGATTGCATTGACTGCAGTACTGCATTCAGTTGGAACATTTGCTGTCACAGCACAACAAACTAGGAAAAGATTAATTACAAGAAGAGGACACTTCGAGCTCCTATTGAAAGAATGAGGAGGAGGCATCTTGACATTTCAATTTTTAAAAACGTACAAATGTTTTTATGATTCTGTTTTCTAATGCTGACGATTTTGACATATGTTCCAGGATACTTTGATGTATTCCCATAAACTTTTTTTTTAGTTTGTGAAAGGTGTAAGTCATATGAAACTCAAATACCAGTATAACACTCTAAGACACTGTGGTGTAGTGGTTAGAGTGTTGTATTAGGATCTGGGAGACCAGGGTTCAAATACCTACTCAGCCATGAATATCACTAGCACATTGTTTTTTGACCAATGGGAGAGAGGAAAGGGGGAAGAAACCACTCCAAAATATTGTGAGGGGTAGGAGAGATTCAGGAAAATTTGGGTTTATGTTTGCCTTTGTAGTGGAAAATGGGTATTTTTCTTCCTTAAAAAAAAAATCTTGAGAGCTAGATAGAGAGGACTAGAGGGCCGTATTTGGCCCCCTGAGCCTGAGATTCCTCACCTCTGCTTTATAGGCTTCCATTGTTGACCCATATTCAGCTTGTGATCAACAACAATCCCAAGATCCTTCTCACATGTAGCATTGCTGAGTCAAGTATCTCCCATCTTTTAACTGTGCATTTGGTTTCTTTTTCCCAGGTGTAGAACCTTGCACTTATGCCTGCTAAATTTCATTCTGTTATTTTCAGCCCAATGCTCCAGCCAATCAAGATCCCTTGGAATTTTAAATTTTGTTTCTGTCTTCCAGTGTATTAACTATCCCTCCCAATTTTCTATAATCTGCAAATTTGATAAACATTTCCTCCATCTCCTCATCCAAGTCATGAACGCAGGACCAAGCCCTGTGATACCCCACTCATTATCTTCCTCCAGTTTGAGAAGGAACCATGGATAAACACTCTTGGAGCATGATTCTGTACCCAACTGTGCATCCATCTGATAGTTGTCCCATCTAGCCCACATTTAGCTAGCTTGCTAATCAGAATATCATGGGCACTTTGTCAAAAGCTTTGCTGAAGTCAAGATATATTACATCCATAGCATTCCCACAGTCTACCAGGGAGGTTACCATTTTGATGCCTTCCCTCTACACTGTCACACAGCTGCAGTGGAGAAACATGTCCCTTGATTAAAATGCAAGGTTTGAGGAATTGCAAGTTCAATGAAATTGGTGAAATCTCTTATCTTGCGATCAGCTGTTAGGTACCTGGTGGAGTATAGCTGTCTGAACTCAGACGAATCATCTACACGGGTTTGTTTGCTTGTTTATATTCTGCCCATCCTCCCAGTAGGAGCCCAGGGTGGGTTATAGATTGGAGAACTCTCACAACACCATCTGGTTTTTCACCATGTTCATCTCGTTCTGAATTTATCTACCTTTTGCTAACATAGAATCTCTATTGCCTTTAGTTGCTGCTGCGTCTGAGCTAATCATTACTTTTGCTGCGGCATTAGAGTTAGATTGTGCAAGCGCATTAACAAGGGCATTTTTCTTTTTATGTAACGCTTCTGACTCCGCATTTTGGTGCTCTGGTTTATCCACAAGTTCAATCATAGTTTTGACTTCTTTAGTATTGCACATTTCAATTGCTTACATGTTTTAATAGTCTGCCCCATGGTCAGAAACCCATGGTCAAAAACCCACGGGTTTCAGGCTTTTCAGCTATTCAACTACATTTCAGCTATTCAGGCTTGAGCTGAATGGGTAGAGTCAGAAATTATTAACATGGGGAGCAGTGTAGTTCCACTTGGCTTCCTTAAAGGCATAAGACTAAAAAGTCATGCCAGATCAGTCCTTGGGTTTTTCTTCCTGTTCTTTACGCAAACTGTTCATCTCCTGGTCTTGTGTGGCATCTTCACCATCTTCCTCTTGGAGTATGGTGCATACATGCCGAACAGCCTTTGGTTCCATACCTGGTTGGCTGGGTTCTACAGCTGATGGTTGGGTCACCAGACAGTGATCTCTCCTTGGGCCTCCCCCTCTCTGGGGAGTAGTGGTATTTGCTGCTTGGCCTCTTGTTTCCCAGGCAACATGCCACTCTCATAATTCAGGATTCTCTTCTCCACAATAATGTGCTGGTGCTCTTGGGACTGGTCTTCATGTCTTCTGTTGGACCCTCTCTGTGAGGCTGGCTCTTGCTGCCTCAGTGGGTTTCTGGGTCTCTATGAGCCATTAAACCAGAACTGTCACTAGAAGCTAAAATGATGAAACTGAAGTTATCATACTTTGGACACATCGTGAGAAGACATGATTCGCGAGAAAAGACCATAATGCTGGGAAAAACAGAAAGGAGTAGAAAAAGAGGAAGGCCAAACAAGAGATGGATTGATTCCATAAAGGAAGCCACAGACCTGAACGTACAAGATCTGAACAGGGTGGTTCATAACAGATACTCTTGGAGGTCACTGATTCATAGCGTCGCCATAAGTCGTAATCGACTTGAAGGCACATAATAAACAAAATGATTTTCAACTCAGTAGGGCTCTCACAGCAGAGAATGATATTGACTCCCCCATGTGTACACATGCTAAGGACCCATTGGATGGCTTTAAAAGAGAATTAGACAGATACATGGAGGATAAGGCTATCAGTGGCTACTAGCCATGATGGGTATGCTGTCCCTCCACAGTTGGAGGCAGCAGGCTTCAGAATACCAGTTGCTTTTACACCGTCCCAAAAAAGACAAATAATTGGGTGTTAGCACAAATCAGAACTGTCACTAGAAGCTAAAATGATGAAACTGAGATTATCATACTTTGGACACATAATGAGAAGACATGATTCTCTAGAAAAGACCATAATGACGGGAAAAACAGAAGGGAGTAGAAAAAGAGGAAGGCAAAAAAAAAGATGGATTGATTCCATAAAGGAAGCCACAGACCTGAACTTACAAGATCTGAGCAGGGTGGTTCACGACAGATGTTCTTGGAGGTCAGTGATTCATAGGGTCGCCATAAGTCGTAATCGACTTGAAGGCACATAACAACAACAACATGAGCCTGTTGCACTGGAAAAGGAAGTGTGGGTCTTCTTCCTCCTCCACATCTTTGGCTCGATCTTTCCACTTCTGATTTTTCAGCAGTTTCTTTTTCTTAAGCCTCCTGGGTTTGTCCTAGAGGATCCAAGTCCAGGCACTCTGTGCTCAAGCTAACATGGTCTCGAGCTGTTCATCAAGCAGAACATCCAAGGTGGTATTTACCGCTAATGTCAATGCTTGTCCTCTCAGCAAGCTTTTCGCTATACCATATACTGTGGCATAGGCTTCTGGAGCCAGGCACATTGTTACACATGTATGTGTGGATCCCCATATGTGTGCATACCAACTGGGAACTCAAATGTCACCCCTAAGAGTGTAGTAGAACCTTTTGCTGGAATTAAACCATTAGTCCATTTGGTAAATATTGGAATAGTTATTGATCACAAGCTGAATATGAGTCAACAGAGCAATATGGCTGGAAAAAGACAAATTTTAGGCTGCATTATAGCTCCAAATTGCATAAATACTAGTTCTCCTCTATTTGCCACTGGTTAGGTCTCATCTTGAGTACTGCATCCAGTTCTGGACACCACACTTTAAGATGGATGCAGACACTGGAACAGGTTCAGAGGAGGGCAACAAGGATGATCGGGACTGGAAACAAATACTTATGAGGACAGACTGAAATAACTGGGCATGTTTAGCCCTGAGAAAGGAAGAATGAGAGGAGATAGGACAGCCCTCTTCAAGGACTTGAAAGGCTGCCACACAGAGGAGGGCCAGGCTCTCTTCTCAATCATCGCAGAGTGCAGGACATGGAATAATGGGCTCGAGTTACAGGAAGCCAGATTTTGACTGAACATCAGGAAAAATTTCCTAACTGTTAAGTGGTATGACAATGGAATCAATGACCGAGGGAGGTGCAGAGCTTGGAAAAGTTACTTTTTTGAACTACAACTCCCATCAGCCCAATCCAGTGGCCATGCTGGCTGGGTCTGATGGAAGTTGTAGTTCAAAAAAGTAACTTTTCCAAGCTCTGGGAGGTGGTAGGCTCTCCAATACTGGAGGCATTCAAGAGGCAGTTGGACAGTGACCTGTCAGGTATATTTTTTAGTTGGATTTCTGTAATGAGCAGGGGGTTGGACTCAATGGCCTTATAGGCCCCTTTTAACTCTACTATTCTATTATTGTAGTGCCCAAAAATAAATCAGGGGTCACAGACAAGTAACAAGATGCCTGACAGACAGAATATCAACAAGTGAAGCTTTTCCCATAACTGTAGTTGCATACTAGAAAAGGCTTACTCTGTTTAATATCTGCCTGCCACATAGTTGTTAAAGGTACGACGGCCCTGCTTTCCTTCAGTGCCAGCTATAATCCATGCAAAGAGTTCAAGTTTCATAAAATGTAAATGTGTTATGTTACTGTGGGTTGTTCATCAGCTGATGTTAGGCTGGCAATGCTATATTCAGTGCAAAACCAGGCATGGTATTTCAGATGGAGGGCATCAACAGTGATCTTAGATTTGCAGAAGTTCTTTTCAGATGCTTGTGCTTCAATAAATTCAATATTTAAATAATTAAAAAGCAAGCAGTGTGTTCATTTGCTGTGGTTATTTATTCTTCATAATACCTTCAGCAAGTTTTCTTTTTTCCAGAGCAAAAAAGATTTCAAATCCTCACTAACCCATGAAGGACCCCTTGGGCCAATCACTATCTCTTGGTCTAATCTACCTCACAGGCTTGTTGTGAGGATAAAATGGAAAGAGGGGATTCATGTACACCACCTTGATCTCTTTTAGGACATAAGAAGAATCCTGCTGGATCAGCCCAATGGCCCATCTAGTCCAGCATCCTGTTCTCACAGTGGCCAACCAGGTGCCCATGGGAAGTCCACAAGCAGGAACTGAGCACAAGAGCACTCTCCCTTCCTGCCCTTTCCAGCAACTGGGGTTTGGAAGAACGCTGCCTCTGACCATGGCGGCAGAACGTAGCCATCATGGTTAGTAGCCACTGATAGCTGTATCATCCTTGAATTTGTCTAATCCTCTTTTAAAGCTGTCCATTAGCATCACTCCCTCCTGTGGGTACAAATTCCATAGTTTAACTATGTGCCATGTGAAGGCGTACTTTCCATTATCTGTCCTGAATCTTCCAACATTAGCTCAATCTGATGTCCATGAGTTCTAGCGTTATGAGAGAGGGAGAAAAACTTGTCTCTATCCACATGCTATTGTCCACACACTGATAACCTCCAGGCTGGATTACTGTAATGGGCTCTATGTGGGGCTGCCCTTGAGGTTGGTCTGGAACCTGCAGCTGGTGTAAAATGCGGCGGCGAGACTGCTCACTGGGGCAGGGTATCGCCAACATGTCACCCCGCTGCTGAAATAATTGCACTGGCTGCCTATTTGCTACTGGGCCAAGTTCAAGATTTTAGTTTTGGCGTACAAAGCCATATACAGCTTGGGACCAGGATACCTGAAAGACCGTCTTATCCCTTATATGCCCAGTCGATCACTGCACTCTGCAGGTGAGGGCCTCCTGCAGATACCCTCTTATCAGGAGGTCTGTTCTGCACAACATAGGAAACGGACCTTTAGTGTGGCGGCACCTACTCTGCGGAATTCCCTCCCTTTGCATATTAGGCAGGCGCCATCTCTGCTATCTTTTCGGTGCCTTTTGAAGACTTTCCTCTTTCAACAAGCCTTTTAAGTTAAGACCTATCCCAGTCTGCATCTGTGTCTGAATTGTTTAATATGTTTTTTAACAATGTTTTTAACCCTTTTTAAGTTTGTTTTTCAAAAATGTTTTTAATGCTGTTTTGTTTTAATGTATTTTGTTTGCCGCCCTGGGCTCCTGCTGGGAGGAAGGGCGGGTTATAAATTAAATAAATAAATAAAATAAATAAATGCTCCATGCCATGCATAATTTTATACACTTTTCATATGTTGCCTCTTATGCACCTTTTCTCTAACCTAAAAAGCCCCAAATGCTGCAACCTTTCCTTACTGGGGAGTTGCTCCATCCCCTTCATCATTTTGGTTGCCCTTCTCTGAACCTCTTTGAACAACAACAAACTTTTAAGTGTTTATATCAGCAGCACCAACTGACCTCCAAGAACCACCATATCCCACCCCCATGGGAATATTTCTCCCCACTCTACCATTCCACTGCTCCTTGCTGTCAAAACTACAGCAACAAAACATTTGGATAACTTGATATATATTAAGAATTAGCATCTGTAACTGCATAATTTACAATATGGCCCAGGCAAAAAAGAGGTGATGGGACACACTCAAAGCCAGGCACGCAAGCATCCGTTGCTGACCTGAATCTTAATGGGGTAAAATTGCCCCTGAAGGATCAGGTCTGCAGCCTCGGGGTTGTTCTTGATTCCAAGCTGTCCATGGAGGCTCAGATTTCGGCAGTGAGCCGGGCAGCTTGGTATCAACTACACCTCATACGGAGGTTGCAACCCTACCTTCCTATTCATCAGCTCCCACTGGTGGTACATGCCCTGGTCACCTCTCGATTAGACTACTGCAATGCGCTCTACGTGGGGTTACCCTTGAAAACGGTCCGGAAACTACTACTGGTGCAGAATGCGGCGGCACGCCTGCTTACAAACAGCCGCCGCCGTGATCACATCACGCCGGTGTTATTTCATCTACATTGGCTTCCAGTTGTTTTCCGGGCCCAATTCAAGGTGTTGGTCTTAACCTTTAAATCCCTATACGGTCTCGGCCCAGTTTACCTGAAGGAGCACCTCCAGTACCACCAACTAAGCCGCCCGACCAGATCAGCCACACAGGGCCTTCTCTCCGTCCCACCAATGAAAACAGCTAGGTTGGTGGGGACTAGAGAGAGGGCATTCTCAGTGGCGGCCCCCACTCTCTGGAACTCCCTCCCGTTCGATCTTCGCCATGCCCCTTCCCTAGATACATTTCGCCGAGCCTTAAAAACATGGCTCTTTGGACAGGCCTTTGGGGTCCCCGGGGTGGGCTAATTTCTTTATATTGTTTTAAAATTGTCTATTGATGGCCCTGTACTGCCGCTTTTTAAAATGGTTATTGTTGACTGCGTTGTATTTTATTATGTATTGTATTATTATGTATTGTTGAATTTAATGTTGTACGTCGCCTAGAGTGGTTTCGGCCAGATAAGCGACTCAAAAATTAAATTTATTATTATTATTATTATTATTATCCCCCAATCCACCCTGCATAGTTTGATCGCTACATTACACACCTGATTTTTTACAACAAAAGCCAATTTGCCAGCCATGAAAAGGGTACTCTGACCACGTACATTTTACATTTTAAACTGGCTTAACTCATCATTGTTTTGCTCACTTTCTGCCTTGGGCTGGTCATCGACTCTCAGTCAAACCTACCTCACATGGCTGTTGTGAAGATATAGAAGGAGGTATAAAATGTCTGCAAAAAGGGAATGCATTAGATTTTGCTTTAAAGGTAGCAGTGATGCATCTTTACAAAGGAACATGTTTTGTTCTCTACCCCTGCCCATTAGTACATCTTCAGGCTTCAACTCATCTGGCATGATTATTGTGTGTTTAGATGCTCCCAACTGTATTCAAGTGAATGTACTCCCAAGCTGGTGTGCACAAGTGGCCCCCACACCACAAACTCTTATCTGCTCCTTCCTCACAAGAAAGCCTAGGCTGCAATCCTGTACCCACTTGCCTGGGAGCAAGCCCCATTAAACACACAGGGACTTACCCCTGAGTAGACATGTATACCATTGTGCCATAAGTTAATTATACAGGAATTTCTTAACAAGTGCTTATAATTTAGTTCCTAAGCCTCTTTGCAAAGTGTTCAGTTTTGCATTTGCCATTTTTGTTGTTGTTGTTGTTGGGGTGTGTGGGAGATTCTTTGACATTCACTCACATTTACTGTGAATCTGCAGAAAATAACTCATAAGGAGTCCCTGATGTCAAACAGAGTTTGCAGGGAGATAGATGCTAGCCAGAAAGAAGAAAACAGCATCAGCATTATATTCCTTGCTGATTCAGTCACAGATCAGACTGTACTCATTGGCTGAGAACATGAAGGGGTGGGGACTTGGAGCAACAAGCAAGCTTATTTTATAGAAATTGTGCATGGGAGGGCTTACGTTTTGGTGTCTAAATTTTGTTCTAGACTTCCTAGAAACTTATATATTTTTTTTAAAAAATGGAAGCCAAGAGTCTGGGCCTTCGGCTGGCTCTGCCCACCCCCAAATGGACCCTTTCTACCTATCTGTCTGTGGCCCTGCTGGGCGGGGCCAGAGATAAAAGTGAGCAGAGCAATGAATATAAATGTTACCTTTGTAGAGTATGCTAGTTTTACACACACTCCTCTCTGTCCTCCTCCTCCACCTTGGCATGCTAGAGGCATTAACCAGCACATGAAGCTTATTTGATGCTCTAGTTCCCCCCTCCTCCCAACAATCCCCTCTCCCTCCCTCAAGTCCCATCCACAGAGTAAACTGTTAGA
This sequence comes from Rhineura floridana, assembly GCF_030035675.1. Taxonomy (NCBI): domain Eukaryota; kingdom Metazoa; phylum Chordata; class Lepidosauria; order Squamata; family Rhineuridae; genus Rhineura; species Rhineura floridana. Next base: position 317,895,396 of record NC_084480.1, on the reverse strand, counting down.
GGTTAGTTCAAGTAGGGCATCCTTCACCATCCTTCATCTCAAATGCAGAAGCCCCAGGGATGGTGCGGTCTCCATCACCCTCATCTTATCTGTAGGCCACCTCTCCGCAACAATAAAAAAATGTGCTCAAAGAGGCTTACGACAAAGAGAACGATGATACGTCTCAAAATCAAGAATTGCAAGAACAGTTTCATAATAACAAGAACAGTCAAACAGCAACATATGTAACAGCAAACAAAAACCCACTTTTCAATATATAACAACGTTGTATTTCCTGGCAGGCAACACTGACCTTTGTGGCAATAGTCTTTCTCCTGCAGCCACTTCTAAGGCTTCCCAAGGCAGGGTGGTGGTGGGGCAGCTGGAACTCCCCCCCCCCAGATGTTACTCCTTAAATAGCATTGGCATGCCTCCCTCCTTTGTGCATGCTTTATGAGGTCTGCCTGCCTGCCTGTTTGTTTATTTGTTATTTGATTTATATCCCACACTGCCTCCCAGCAGGAGTCCTGTGCACTCCATGCCTCCATCCTTCTACGGGCCAGAGGCACTGGAGTGGGGAAAAGTGGCTCACCCAAACCAACATCTCATGGCTGAGTGGGTAAAAGGGAGCTGTGGAAGGGGGGCACCGTTGGGCCCTGATGGCCTCGTTGACGCCAACACTTTCTGGCCCGGGGCAGATGACACAGTTAAGGTGCACAGGCAGTGAAGAGCAAAGGCCTGATTTAAGGCTGTTCCAATGTGCAGAGACAATGATGTTATCCACCCAAGAGACTGGCAGGAATGGCAGTTCCTAGCCTTTAAACGTACTTAAAGAGCTGCAGTTGGCCTTGACTCGTTATGCACAGATCAAGGAAAGTCATGGCCCATTGTTAACTCATTAACCTATGTGCCAGGAGTGTCAGGAGAACCACTACCTGTCAGGGAAAATAGCTGGGGATTACTACTAAGTGGGTGGGCCCCATTCCACCATCCCGCTACACAAAGAATCTAAGGCTCCATGTGATCTATGCATGGAGTCTTCCAGATGCAAAGATGCAGCTGCTCCTGAAAGACTGAGCTCCACAACTCATTCACATGGATTTCAGGTTCTTCATATTCACATCTCTAAAGGTTTCTCCATGAGGACCTCATGAAAAGCCCTTTCATAATAAAATCGTATTTATGCAAAAAATAAAATAAAATCCTGACCTCATTAAGCTACAGGGCATGGCTCCTTCTGCCCATCAGCTGGCAGTTCTCACAACATCTCGTTTCCTTCCGGACGCCGTCGTACCCACAACGGTGTAGATTGGCAGATTGCTAGAATTTATCCCCTGACACGTCCTTGGCTGCAAATCACCAAGTGATAGTTTCATGTTGTAAATAGAGGATTGAAAAAGAAAAAATATATAATATGCATATTACAAGTGCCTGAGGCATACACTACTGCAATGGTAAATAATATAGCATTGAGCTAGTAATAATGATAACAATAATAATAAAATAATGATGATGATGATGATAGATCCACTTACTTTTACAGTCAGCCATTGAAAGTGCTGAATTTCTCAACTGATTAGATGTAAAATGCTTTGCAAATTATGGAGGTACTCCAGTCCTACAAGTGCTTTTTAATAGGAATGGAGAGAAGTAAGAGATTAATTCATTTGACTGAGCAGGTGGTCCAGTATAAGGCATTTCATCACATGCTCCAGACGCCAACTCTGCAGGAAAGGTAGGCAGATGACTGGGTAGGGTTGCATTGCTAATTTTCAGTCTCTTGCCTTCTTGGTATTTTTACTGTCTATATTATTTTTGGTAGTTTAATGGCGGTTTTGAACTGTGCTTACAATCTGGTGAACCACCTTGGCGCGTTTTGGATCTATAGCGTACAGCACCCTTCCCTAACCTTGCACCCTCCAAATCTTTTGGATCGCAACTCCCACCAACTCCATTTTGGAAGGTGCAAGTTAGAACATTAAATAAATAAATCCATATAGCGAAGTTAGAACATTAAATAAATAAATCCAGAATGAAGGGGGGGGTATAGGGAGATGTTTGCCACCAAGGTTGGAAAACTCAGGGGGGTGGAGCAATTGACTTAATTCTTCACTCAGATTGTACCTTGTGGTCAAGCAAGGTGACAGGTCATTTAACATGGGACCCTTGCTCTCGGTCAGTCTAGCCGTCTTGTTTATTTTCCCTGACAGGCAGTGGCTCTCTGTGGTCTCCAGCAAGGGTATTTCTGGGATCATAGAATCATAAGGTTGCCTCCAACTATGTTATGTTGAGGGGTGGCCGCTGCCCATTGGGACTTGTGAGGCAGAAAGCAGGGGAGCCAACAGTAGGTGGAGCCACAGCTAATGACAGGTATGGCCAACTCATTTTAAGTTGTTCCCCTCTTCATCCCTGCTGACTTCTACATGGGCAACACAGAGATGAAGGTGGAGGAAGATGGCAGTCAAAACTACCTTGTAGACTGGTTGCAAACAAGTAGGCAGGCAGGTGGGGGTCTTGTTGAAGGCAGGCTGAAGTTGGCAGGACCCTATCTGCCCTAATAGGTCAGCCTCCACTAAGTGGACCTATTTAAATTAAAGAACCTAAGTGAGTCACACTCAGCTATTTCTACTCTTGAGGATGACTAATATGGGACACAACTCATAGAGCTGGGAGGAAGTGTAGGTCATTTAATCAGATATGATCATTAAAATGACTGGCTGGTCAAAACAAAGGAAGAAACTGAAACAGTTACCTAGACCTGTCTCCATAAAAAGGTCTTCAGGAGATGCTTGAAAATCAAAAGCAAGGGTGCCTGCTGAATCTCTGCTGGAAGAGTGTTCCACAGTATGGGACCAGTGACACTAAATGCCCACTTTTTAGTGGAGGCCAGTCAAGCCTCTATCATCTTCAGCAGGTGGCTGGAGCTGAAGAAAAGTCCAACAACATCTGGAGGACACCAGATTGGTAAAGGAAGATTTTAAAAGTGATGGTTGAGGAATACAGTGCATCAGTGAACAATCTAAGCTCTAAAGGATGATATGACCCTACAAGAAAAAAAACAGTTTGTGGTGTACTTCCTTGCTTAACAGTGGACCACATCACTAGTCCATTTTGTAAATCTTAGTCAAGAGAAGAGCATAAGAACAGCCTGTGGAATGAGGCCAATGGCCCATCTAGTCCAGCATCCTGTTCTCACAGTGGCCAACCAGATGCCCATGGGAAGCCCATAAGCAGGACTTGAATGCAAGAGCACGTTCCCCTTCTGCAGTTTCCAGCAACTGATATTCAGAAGCATACGGCCTCTGACCATGGAGGGAGAACACAGCCATCATGGCTAGTAGCCATTGATAGCCTTATCCTCCATGAATCTGTCTAATCCTCTTTTAAATCCATCCAAGTTGGTGGCCATCTCTGTGTCTTGTGGGAGTGAATTCACAGTTTAACTATGCACTCCATGAAGTTTATTTTGTTGCCTGAATCTTCCAACATTCAGATTCACTGGAAGTCCATGAGTTCTAGTGTAATGAGAGAGGGAGAAAAATGTTTATCCACTTTCTCCATGGCATGCATAATTTTCATAGAATCATAGAATAATAGAGTTGGAAAGGTCCTATAATACCATCCAGTCCAACCCTTTGCTCAATGCCAGAATCAAAATTAAAGCATACCCAAAAGATGACTGTCCAGCTGCCTCTTGAAGGCCTCCAGTGTTGGAGAGTCCACCACCTCCCTAGGAGATTGGTTCCATTGTACCACTCTAACAGTTGGGAATTTTTTCCTGATGTTCAACTGAAATCCAGCTTCCTGTAACTTGAGCCCATTATTCTGTTTTATACACTTCTATCATGTGACCTCTTTCTTGCCTTTTCTCTAAACTAAAAAGCCCCAAATGCCGCAACGTTTCCTCATAGGAGCACTATAGAAAACACAGTTGGGTAAAATTACTTTGTACAGAACGATTGCTCTTAAATAGAAGCCCTCATATCCCCATGCAGGTATATCCCAACAAAATTCCTTTTGATAACATAGAAAACACCCTTAGAAGTTGCATTTTGCAATCTCAACACAGAAGGAAGACAAAGACTTTCTCTGCCTTCATTGAGACTGAATTCAAATGTATTCCATGGTACATTACTGTCTATTTGGGGGCTGGTCTTGCTTCATTCCTTTTCTTCTTTCCCCTGGGGTGCACGTGTGTGTTTGGGGGAGGGTACCTGCTCACTCTGAGACCCATCGTGCCTCTCTTGTAATGTTAGCATGATACCAAGCAGCAACTTCCAAACCGCATTTTGAGGAGACTCTAGGTTCCTCAGGAGCTCGCCAAAGGTTCCATATTTAGAAGATCAGTAATGGTAGAACTATTCCCTGGAGTACAGCATGACAACTACAAGCCATCCCCACCCCACATGCAAAGTACAGGCACGAGGAAGCATTGAGCACATTATAGGGCAGAGCTGCACTTTACATCACTACTGAGAACCCGAGATATGCAGTTTTAATTCAAGGTCAAACTCTCTCTGAACTTGATAAGACCCATGCATGCATCTTTTGTTAAGAGCACAGGCTGTCTGCCCCATTCCATCCCTCTGCCTGGAGGCCTGTCTCTGGAGACTCAGATAAGGATCTCAACATTTGAGGTTTCTGTTCAGTGAGCTTGACATAGCCAATGTCTTATATTAATCACAATTACTGTAAACCGCCCAGAGAGCTTCGGCTATGGGGCAGTATATAAGTACAATCAATCAATAAATGAATAAATTCAGCCGTTTTGGTTATTTATACCAGTCACATAGCAAGTTGCTAGAAAGAGAGTCAGAAAAGAAATAGACAGGCGGAGCAATTACTCAAGGTACTCATGCCAGCCTCTGGTCCGGCGATGAACGCAAAAATGGAGGCTGAGCACAGGCCCTTGGTTGGAACAGACCTCAGTAACAGCATTATCCAACTTGCAAATACAGAAATCTTACCTGAATTTGCCTCATCATTTGGAAACACACAGAGCTGACGCAGATCCCCACTAAATATGTTTTTTTCAGAATACACATTTCTAACACCGTTTACAATGCATTTTGATATGCTGTTTGGATGAAGTATCACACTGTAAGTTTTGGCGAAGTGCAAAATTCAAAGGGTAGCTACACTCAGATCTGCGCCTTAGTCCAGAGTATGAGGATCTGCTTAGTTTATATCACAATTTGCTAAGATCTAATCCCTTGAGCGTCCTTAAACTGGAGCTTGTGCTATTCGTTTTATTTTCCATATTTAATACCTGTCATTCACCCATTGGGCCCAGGGCAGATTGCATAAAAAATGAACAGAATAAAATATACCCAATCAAGCCACAAAAAGCATCATAGTAAAATAAATATCAGATTGCCGCCTTCCTTACAGACCCTCTTCGGTGTTAAGAGCAGCAAAAGGGGCCAACTTTGTTCAACTGTCCTCAGATGTTTGGATGGGGTGGTAGTGGCCCATGAGAGGCCACTCTCTGTGGTAGCCCCTAAGTTGTGGAACTCCCTCCTCACAGAGGTGTATCTAGCACCTTCATCATGGTTTATTTATTTAATTGTTTAATTTATATTCTGCCCTTTCTCCCAGAAGGAGTCCAGGGTAGCAAACTAAAAGCACATGAAAACATCTTAAAAACAAAAGATCTTACAACATACTAAAACAAAACATCTTAAACTCATCTCTAAAAAACAACTTTAAAAATATCTTAAAAAGCAATTCCAGTATCTTCTTAAAAGGCTCGTTGATAGAGGGAGTTCTTCAGTAGGTGCTGAAAAGATAACAGAGATGGTGCCTGTCTAATATTTTGTTGCTTGTTATGTGCCTTCAAGTTACGGACACCCTATAAATCAGCGACCTCCAGTAGCAGCTGTTACAAACCACCCTGTTCAGATATTGTAAGTTAAGAACATAAGAACATAAGAAGAGCCTGCTGGATCAGGCCAGTGGCCCATCTAGTCCAGCATCCTGTTCTCACAGTGGCCAACCAGGTGCCTGGGGGAAGCCCGCAAGCAGGACCCGAGTGCAAGAACACTCTCCCCTCCTGAGGCTTCCAGCAACTGGTTTTCAGAAGCATGCTGCCTCTGACTAGGGTGGTAGAGCACAGCCATCACGGCTAGTAGCCATTGATAGCCCTGTCCTCCATGAATTTGTCTAATCTTCTTTTAAAGCCATCCAAGCTGGTGGCCATTACTGCATCTTGTAGGAGCAAATTCCATAGTTTAACTATGCGCTGAGTAAAGAAGTACTTCCTTTTGTCTGTCCCGAATCTTCCAACATTCAGCTTCTTTGAATGTCCATGAGTTCTAGTATTATGAGAGAGGGAGAAAAACTTTTCTCTATCCACTTTCTCAATGCCATGCATAATTATATACACTTCTATCATGTCTCCTCTGACCCACCTTTTCTCTAAACTAAAAAGCCCCAAATGCTGCAACCTTTCCTTGTAAGGGAGTCACTCCATCCCCTTGATCATTCTGGTTGCCCTCTTCTGAACCTTTTCCAACTCTAGAATATCCTTTTTGAGATGAGGCGCCCAGAACTGTACACAGTATTCCAAATGCAGCCGCACCATAGATTTATACAACGGCATTATGATATCGGCTGTTTTATTTTCAATACCTTTCCTAATTATCGCTAGCATGGAATTTGCCTTTTTCACAGCTGCCACACACTGGGTCGACATTTTCATCGTGCTGTCCACTACAACCCCTCTGTGGCTTCCATCTCTTCTTTGGCCTTCCACTTTTTCTACTATTTTTCTACTAATATTTAAAGGAAGAATTCCACAGGGTAGGTCTGTTTCCTGTGTTGTGCAGAACTGACCTCCTGATAAGACATGTTTATTTGGAGAAAAATTGTTAGATATATTTCTTAAAGAATTGAAACCTCTCTTTGACTTTTTGTGGAAAGAATAAAGTAATGTTTATGAGATTTGATGATTAATTAAGATAACTACTGGAGGAAAGTGATTTTATAATATGATTTAAGAGACAGGATTGTTATATATTGTAGACCTATAACTGATTTGATATGTGACAAATGGGAAGTCAACATTTTATTTTTTTCTGTTTAATCATTTTTGTTTTGTTTTGTTTTTTGTCTTTGAATGTTTTATGATTTTGTTTTCTATGTTTTATGAAAATTTGAATAAAAATTATTGTAAAAAAAATAAAATAAAAACAAATCTTAAAATACATTAAAACAAAACAGAGTTAAAAACATTTTAAAAAAACAACTTTTAAAAAGGGTTAAAAACATTATTAAAAAACATATTAAGCAATTCTAACACAGACACAGACCCTGGGATAGGTCTCAACCTAAAAGGCTTGTTGAAAGAGGAAAGTTTTCAAAAGGCACCGAAAAGATAGCAGAGATGGCGCCTGCCTAATATTCAAGGGGAGGGAATTCCGCAGGGTAGGTGCCGCCACACTAAAGGTCCGTTTCCCATGTTGTGCAGAACGGACCTCCTGATGAGATGGTATCTGCAGGAGGCCCTCACCTGCAGGGCGCAGTGATCGATTGGGTATATAAGGGGTAAGGCGGTCTTTCAGGTATCCTGGTCCCGAGCTGTATAGGGCTTTGTACACCAAAACCAGAACCTTGAATTTGGCCCGGTAACTTCATTATGTAATTTCCATGATATGCTGAAGACATACCTCTTTACCCTGGTCTTTGACACCTGAGACAGTTGTATTTTAGGCCCCACTCTATTCTTGTGACTGCAACGTTTTGTTTGAAACTGTTTTTAATGTTGTATTTTTTAATTGCTGGAACCTGCCCTGGGAACTTGTGGTGAAGGGTGGGTTGCCTTCACTCTGAATTGATGCCCTTTTGGAGCAACCCCCAAAACTGACAATAGAGGATTACGTTTTGCTGCTGTTCAAAATCACCCCCCAAAAAGGTACTGCTTCTTTTTTTCTTTTGGTTTGGCCATATTTAAATCCCCCTTCCACCATTCAAGAGAGAGAAAGAGAGAACATTAATGAATTGCTGTGGTCCTTTTCTTCTCCCTGATGTATCTCTCCCCCCCTCCAGTTGCTGTGCACATACATTAATTTTTATATTAGCTGTTACTGTAATGTGACACTGACATTTACAGCATTCCCAAAATTTGTACTGTATGCAAAATGAGGAAATTAAAGGTAGAGATACCAGGGAGAAATGCTTAGGCAAAGGAAACAGGGAGGGGGGAAGCCCCCTCCCATTTGTGATTGGACCCTTTGGCTCAATATCTCACTGATACTACAATTTATAGCCTACTAAAGCAAGAAAAGTTTTAAAGCAGAGAGGAAATAGCATTGGGAAGGGCGTGGAGACATTCACGAGGCAGACGTGTCACTCTGATTTACATTTGAAAACTTACACAGAAATCCAAATGCTAGGGATCCGGTGGAAAGCTCTGTGGGGTCCTCTTTCCGCTCGGGAGCTGCCAGCCTGGCCGAACACTAGCTCTGTCCGGAGTCGCGTGCATGAGCCAGCCAGAAAGTGCCAATGTAACCCCCACAATCTTGTTTTAGTTGGCTCAGTCTGGTGGGTGGGGTTTCATAGCAGAAAAACCCTGTTTGAAGCAGAAAGCAAATGTTGGGCAGAAAAGTTGGTCCTGGGTGTGGCTGCTAGGGAGGCTATTATTTAGTTGGTCTTTAACCCCTTGATTAAGGTGCATATGTATATCTGTATTGTACAGAAGTAGGGCAGAACATGAGGAGTATATATATATTTGAATGGTGGTTATTTGCATATGTATTCTTTAATCATAGGGCCTTGCTGAATCTGTGGACTTTCCCGCCTAGCTGAAGCTGCAGTGGTTCAGGGCAGCAGGATAGAGCGATTCATCTCCTGAAGATTAAGAAAAAGAACTTTTCAGTTGATTGCAGATATTTTGCCAAAAAAAGAGAGAAAGGACATATGGACAAGGATCTTTTAAGTATTTGGAAGCTGAGAACTATATAAAACTGTGTTATATTTAATGTTATGTTTTCTTTATGAAAAAAAGTTCACAAGGTTAAAAAAAAATTAAGATGTTTTGTTTCTGAGATGTTTTTAGTGTTTCGTCCTTTGTTTGCCACCCAGGGCTCCTTGTGGGAGGAAGGGCAGGTTAGAAGTTTAATAAATAATAAATAAAACATCTGCAGGGCCACAGGTTCCCTAGCCCTGAATTATAGCCTGGATGCCCCTGAGCAAGCCAGTGGGATGCCACTGGGATGCCTATGAATTGTGGGTTCTGATGGCAATTCAAAGAATAGAGCCATTAGAGAGTATTGTCCTCAAACATGCCAGGAGCCATGGGCACTCTTGAATTCCTTTGGTGGCAGTTAACTTTCAGAGTGAGGAATGGATGCATCTGCTCTCCATTGCTGCAAATACATACACATGAGCCCTAAGACCCAATGCAGTGGCCTGCCAGTGACTGCATTCACTGATGTTTGGGGTTTTTTGGAACATGTGTGATAACATGGGACAATTATATATATATATATTCATATAGCATCAGATAAACACTATATCTGCTTTTCAGTCCAAGAAAGACAGATAGTAAGAGAAACAACAAACAGACATGAAGACATGAGCATTCACATGTTTCCCACCATGCATTCACTTAGTACACGGAGAGAGGTGTAGCATTGCACATACTGCTCCCGCCGCTGATGTTGGTGCACTGGCTGTGGCACCTGTGATCCCTGTGTCTGCACATTCAGCATTAATGTGAAATTGCATGAACAACTGATCGATCGATCGATCATCAGCTGACAGTCATAGTTGGCAAAAGATGGCATAGTGATTATCACATTGACCTTTGGCTGGTGAGACTTGGGTTCACAACTCTGATCAGCCACAAAGTTCATTGGGTGATAAATAAATAAGATCACCCAATGAACTTTGTGGCTTATCAGAGTTGTGAAAATAAAATAAATAATAAATAATTTTCTTACATTTATATCCCAAGGCAGTATACATATGGTTCTCAGGCAGTCACCCATCCAGACACTGACCAGGCCCAGACTAACTTAGCTTCAGCAAGGTGATCACTTCCTTTGCCTTCAGACGATACCCTGGGACCCAAACCTAACAAAGGGATACTCTGCTGGGCCAGACGTGTCACCAAGCCCCTAAAGCTTCTACCACTGGCAAATAGTGCTCCAGCTGATGACATCATTGCTCCTGATGTGAAAAAAGAGCTGAGCTTCCCCATGATCCCCCTCCAGTATACTGCTGTATCTGATGCTCAGGGTTAGGAAAACTGATTTCTTCTTACTTGCTTCTTCAGTGTTACCATTTACACTCACCCCCCCTTTAAGCACCATTTTTATTTTCCCCCTCCTTATTTTTCTGGTCAATCAGGGATCACACATCTATTATAATGGCATCCTCATTCTACATAGCCAATCAGGGTTACATAGCCATGTGGAATCACACGGTCAGTAATTGTGGAGGCTGGTCCATTTGGGCAAATGGGTCTCCCTGATTTCTGCCCTGCTAGTCCAATGGGCAGCAGCCACCACTGGTCAGATGTTTCTCACTCTGAATTGGTGCACTTTTGTGACTTTTGGAGCAACTGTTCATGCATGACTATGGTCTAACCTACTGGAATTCTGCAGCCAGGAATGATTATTCATAATCATAACACATTTAACAAAGGGCAATCATGGCTCAGAATAGCTATGAATGTATTATTGCAGTGAAGAGTTAAATGTGGACTGGGCAATGTCTCTAACAGCAGGCAATTGCTGTTGATCCGTTGAATGAGATTTTTCACCTTCTATTTTGATCTCATCAAATATCTGGGCTTGTTGCCAATAAAGGCTATTGCTCTACCACACAGATTATATACTTAAAGGAATAGCTTAAATGCAGACCGTTAAAAAAAAGTAAAGGCAGCCAGGGGGAGGAAAAACTTTAAGTTGTCCCATTTGATCTGACAGAGCCTCAGTCCATCTAAGTGGACTTAATATTTTGACAATCTTCTTGCCAAATCTCTTTTTGTCCAGCACATGAGAATTTAATTAAATGGAAACATTTTAACCTTATTGCATTTCAGACAGTGCGACGTAGATCTTCCTAATCTGCATGCATAATGAGCATACCCTGACCTGCAATTTCCCCCTGTTTGCTGCTGATTTGTCCAACTGCCAAAAAGCCTGGCAATTCTTTTTTGTTTTGTCATAAAGAATCTTTTATAATCACCACCTAATAAGATTTATAACCCACGTTAGGAGATTCAAGAGCTTTTAAATAAAGGAAATTAAGGGAAGGAGGGTAAGAAATATGAGGCTTGAACTTTAAAAAAATTAAAAAGAAATGCACTTCTATTTTTTTTAAAAAGGAACATCATAAGAACATAAGAAGAGCCTGCTGGAGCAGGCCAGTGGCCCATCTAGTCCAGCATCCTGTTCTCACAGTGGCCAACCAGGTGCCTGGAGGAAGCCCGCAAGCAGGACCCGAGTGCAAGAACACTCTCCCCTCCTGAGGCTTCCGGCAACTGGTTTTCAGAAGCATGCTGCCTCTGACTAGGGTGGCAGAGCACAGCCATCACGGCTAGTAGCCATTGATAGCCCTGTCCTCCATGAATTTGTCTAATCTTCTTTTAAAGCCATCCAAGCTGATGGCCATTACTGCGTCTTGTGGGAGCAAATTCCATAGCAACATCCCATTAGAGCTTTTGGCTGGCCCCTGTGAGAACAGGATGCTGGATCAGGTGGGCCTTTGGCCTGATCCATTGGGGCTCATCTTATGTTCTTTAACAAGGCCTGGAAGAGGGCTCAGTAGCTAACAGGCATCCAGTGCAGTTCTGGAAGGGCTGGATATGCAGAAATGGCCCAGTGTACTCAGTTTGCATTTGAAGGTGAACCTAGCCAACTGGCACTTTCAAAAGCAGTACACAAACCAAAACAGCCATCCTTCGAAATTTGCAAAAGGAGGAAGGCCAAACAAGAGATGGATTGATTCCATAAAGGTAGCCACAGACCTGAACTTACAAGATCCGAACAGGGTGGTTCATGACAGTTGCTCTTGAAGGTCACTGATTCAGAGGGTCACCATAAGTCGTAATCGACTTGAAGGCACATCACAACAACAAACATTGCAATGCATACATTGGGCAAAAGTGTGCATAGACATGTATTTATTTATTTATATTTTATTACATTTATAATATTTATATCTTGCCCTTCCTCCCAAAGGAGCCCAGGTCATATATTAGCAAAAAATAATATGCAATTATTAATTAATTAATTAGATTTGATGGTTACTTTTCTTTACCATGTGAACTCAAAGTGACTTACAATCAATAGAAGATTAAACCCAGTATAACAAATTTTAAAACAACTAAAAAGTTATTTAAAAAAACACAACACATAAATGCCCTAAAAGAAGCTATAGCATCAAAATCCTCCAAAATCCCTACAAAATTAGGAGCCGAATGCTTGGGAGAAGAGAAAAGTTGCTGCTTGGCACCTAAAAATAGATCACAGAATGATAGAATCGTAGAGTTGGAAGGGGCCTATAAGGCCATTGAGTCCTGCTTGATGCAGGAATCCAACTTGAAGTATACCTGACAGGTAGCTGTCCAGCTGCCTCTTGAAGGCCTCCAGTGTTGGAGAGCCCACCACCTCCCTAAGGAAATGGTTCCATTGTCATACCATTCTAACAGTTAGGAAGTTTTTCCTGATGTTCAGCTGAAATCTGACTTCTGAAATAATGATCATGATGGTGCCAGGCTTGCTTCTCTGCATTGTATTTGATCACAAACTGATGTGGAAATATGGAGAATTGCACTTAAGATTGGAAAAAAATGAGAAACTTAAGAGAAATGAACATTGTCAGATTCGCCAATCTCTATGCACAAGTTCTCTTGAACCCAGCTCAGAAATGAACTCATTTAGCTGCAAACACATTTCAGTTTGAGTCCCATTTCCTGGGAAAAGTTTGCCTGACCAGAATTCCGAATTGATCCATTAGAAACCTCAGTCCCACGTACATGTGCACATTGTTGTTGTTGTGATGTGCCTTCAAGTCAACTACGACTTATGGCGACCCTATGAATCAGTGACCACCAGTAGCATCTGTTATAAACCACCCTGTTCAGATCTTGTAAGTTCAGGTTTGTGGCTTCCTGTATGGAATCAGTCCATCTCTTGTTTGGTCTTCCTCTTTTTCTACTCCCTTCTGTTTTTCCCAGCATTAAGCCCAAATGTTCTCGGGGTTGCTGCACCCAAATCCAGCCTTATCTGAATGGGGAAACCACACCTGCGCAAACCACAATGGAAGTGATGTAAACCATGGGGCGGGTCATTGTAGAAACCTCACTAGTATGAGAATACTTTGAGGGTGAGGTGATAAGCAAGGGTTGTATAAATAGGGCTGTGTGTTTGGTGATCATTTAAAGATGGGTGAGGATGGAGAACATTAGCGCATTGAGTACACTGCTACCATCCACCTTCCCAGCAACCAGCTCAGCGATGAGTTCCACAGCCTCAACCCCCCAGGGGAACTGGAACATATCTACGGACAAGAGTTCCTCGACTGGGATACCTCTTGAACCAGTTATACTGACCAACTCTACATGGCAAGCGGAAGCGAGTTCACCCTTGCTTATCATGCTGGTACTCCTATGGGCACTAAGTATTTTGTGCAACTGGAGAAAGCTCAGGAGTATTACCACCTCCACATTGTCAGCGGTGGTATCAGCATTTCCATCTATAACTTTTCTAGATACATCCACAAGGCGACCGAGCATCTCATTTGAGCTTGCTTCACCGTTGGAGAAGACCGAGCAGCCACCATGGTGCAGGACTGAGTGGATGCGAGGCACACAGACCAACACCTGGTGTGTCAAGACCATTGTGCCCATTGAATTTGTGAATGCTTACCTGTACTCCAAACGAGGACCAGAACACTCTGGCAAGTGTGAACGCCACACCTCCTCCGTCTGCATCCTGTGGGCCTGGACCAACTACAACTGCCTGTATCCTTCCTGCATGAACTCAGTGCTGCGGAACATGGAGTAAATGGACATGATTCGCCCAGAACCGATGGAAGCTCCTGTGGACACGCCCCCTTTAGAAGACAGGCTATCGAAGACAGAGCTCAAATTTAAAAACCTGTGTGAGTTCTTTATTAAGCACCGTGTGAGCAGCGAAATTATGGTGCAAAAGCAATTTCCGGCCATCTACATCATGTGCACATAGGAGTCCTCTAACTATCTGCTTTTTTTTTTTTGTCTGTCATCCACTCATGCCCTCACACATTTACAGTGTCCATCATCATTCTTTGGAGCATGTGATGCTTGGCTTTGCCTGAACTGCCACTTTTCACCTACGCGGAACCATAACAATGTCCTGAACCATGACAAGGTGCAAAGTAACAAAAGCAGCAACAAGCACCCAGATGGCAAATGAAGTAATAACAAAATTTGGCTGTTGGAGAAGGATCAGTGCTTGTGATCTGATGACATCTCAAACCAATGGAGACTTTAGGAAGCCCTCTTTGGACTTGGGGGTGTGTGTTTCTAGATGTGGTGCCTCCAAAGTAACCTCATGTTCCCTACCCAAAACACCTTGTGGAGGCAACTATGGGGCTAAGATGAGGAGTAAAAATGCCAAGCCCCCAAAGTACCACACAGGGCCTCCAGAGATGTAGAGCAGGTGGGCGTGGCCAAAACGGCTTCAGAGACACATGGGGAGGTAAGGCAGGCCTAATTAGATTCCATGTCACAGATTGATAGTCTCTCAGACCTGTCTCTGACCACACAGTCCTGGGATCAGTGTAGACTGGTGGCCCCGATGTGAGTGGGACAGTGAATCCACTCCAGGTTTTAGACTGAACTGAAGCACCTTAGACAGCTCCTTGAAAGTTTGGATGAAAACCCAGAATGGATTCACTGCCCCACTGACATTGGCGTCACTGCCTGGGATGCAGCTTTAAGCCATGGTCTCTGCCACACCCTTTGGTGATGCTGCTGTTGCACGAAGGGAGGATGAAGGTGCTGCTCCCTCTTCCATGGTCTCCTCTGGGTGGTTCTTTTTTACTCCATCTCTCCCTGAAATCTCCACAGTTTCTTTTTCCTCTCTGCAGTCTTCAACTCTCCCATAATGAGCCCCAAAGCGCTGTGCTCCAGGCATCTCACAGGGGGCTATGCTGCATAGGGTTAAACAATGGGTTTACCTCAACATCTCAGGTATACCCATAAGAAATGGAATTAAGGAAGGGGAGGAATTAGTTTGGTCCAATTTTCATAGTGGATTGATCCACTTCTCGAGCACTCTTGAACTTGCTTACGGATTAGAACACAACTTGCAGCTGGACCATGCATTTATCTGGGTTTTGCAATGCATTTTCAGTGCACAAAATGTGCATTTTACAACAAAGATGCATACAAAGTGTGTACTTTACTGGTGAATGCATTGAAAAATGTGCATTTTATATTAAACTTGGTATTTTATGTAAAAGGTGTGCACAAAATAATAGGACAGAATGGCATGCAATGGCATGCAATGTGTTGGGCTGGGATGCAATGGCATGCAACAGGACGGAAAGGATCTATAGTTGAATGACAGCAAAGCCAGAATCAGCCCGTCCCTGAATTTAAAATGTGAATTTGCCCTTAGTCCTGTCCAGTTACACGATTCCATCTGACCATCTTGCTAAACAGTGGGGGGTCCTTGCAAAATTTGAGATCCATTGGTCTGCCTCCGTACAGCTGTTCCCCCATATGTTCTGTCTTAGACAGGTTTTAGACAAGCAAGGCAGAGTCCAGCTGTTATACTAGCCTTGTCCGCTTGCCAAGAGGCTCCCAGCCGGTGCTCCCAAGCTTACTTTGGAACTTGCATTCCATTATGTTCTGTGCATAATAGCTTTTAAAGTGCTAGAAGCCGATCTCCCTGTGGCATAGAAGACCATTTTGAACAGTAATGGTCATTTGCTAACAGGCTGTAAATGGCCTAACAGTTAGTGAGAGAATCGGATGACATGCGTCTGTGCCAGGTGCCGACTAGTTTTTGCTTTTCATTATCATCATGTTCCTAGTTTGTGGGAATTGGGGACAGCTTCCTGCAATTGAATACCACCTTGCGCTCTTCCATTTTAATATTGCGCAAAATGGGAATACACCAAGGGAACCTAAAACCAGACTGATTGTGTAATTCATGGGAAGCAGCAGACTCATACTGTCAAGCATGCCACATTAAAGAAATCTCTCCATCAGCATCCAACTGATCACATATATATTACTAATTAAACTATAGCAAAACATTAAGGCAAACTTCCTCTGGTTTCATTGGAAACCACGATAGGCCTTAAGCATCTAAATATTTAAGACCCAAACTGGAGCCAGTGTGGACTTTCTGGCTGTTGTATAGAGGCCACCTCTGGAAACATCTCTGTGTTTCAGCACTTCCATACAAGGCCTGTAGCATTTGAAATCTACCCACTTTCGTGGTTGCTGATTGCACGGACAGTCTCTCTATTAGTCCTAGCGACCATAAAAGTTGTGGGGCTCGTATGGAGATGAATTCAATGCTTCCCAAATTATCCTCATCTCCAAATTTATCCTTGGATTTTGGAGTCCAACATTAATTGGTCTGGTTTCTGAAGTTCCGACTAGGACCGTGCACCAAATCTGGCCAAACCCTAGATCCTGAGTTGAATTGGCCTGACCTGGGGCATTCTGGCTTTCAGCTGGGTCAGGCTGAGATTGACCTGGGTCAGGCTGGCCCATCTGGAGTGATCTGGGGCAGGGCAGTTGAGTGGCAAAGGGGAAGAAGGAGAGTCAAGCAACCTCTGCAGGGTCTCCTTTGCCAGCACTTCCCTGGAGGATAGGATTGAATGCAGTGCCTCCTTCTTTTCCCATCCTCCTCCTGACCACATGTTTAACAAGGATGTAAAACCCTCATTAAACATTAGGGCTGCCCCCTGAATCAATTCAGGGCCTGGTCGGGTTGGCCCCGGATCATCCTAGGTCCGATCAGGGCTGATCCAAAGCAGGGCTTGGAAAAGTTACTTTTTTGAACTACAGCTCCCATCAACCCAATCTAGTGGCCATGCTGGCTGGGGCTGATGGGAATTGTAGTTTAAAAAAGTAACTTTTCCAAGCTCTGATCCAAAGTGCCAGGTGGGGCCTTGGATCAGGCAGGCCATGCACAGCCCTTCTTCCAACACATTCAGAATCCTCCATTGTCCCAAATTGTTGCAGCAAGCAGCGTATGCACAGTGTTGCTACAGGAACGGATGGGAATCTCTGGATCATCCCAGTTCCATCTAGGAATGGAACTTAGACTGTCCCATGCCATTTTTGTGTGGATTTTTAAGGGGAAGTGTTATTTTTTAAAAAAACCCAAACAACATATTCTGGTAAAAGTGATTCCTTGCCTTTTAAAAAAGTTCAAAAACAGGTCATTCAGACTGTGACAGCCTGGAGGGTCTGGTACCTGGAGTTCCTTGCCACAACATGCCTTGACTATAACACAGCAAGTCACTCTGGGAGCATCGAGACTTGATCACATTCTGCCGGTGTTTAATCTGGAGGCAGCTTTGTCTCCTCCCAAATCACATTCTTTTATTTTGTTATTTCATTACAATTTGCAACATTTTTTTTAAAAAAACCCCAAATATAAAAAAAAATTAAAAAGAAAAAGAAAAAAACCCAGACTCGAGTTAAATTAATCTGCAAACTATAAATTACAATCAGGAGCAGGTAAAAACATAACTCCATGTACTTAATCAAAAGATTTCCCCCCATCTTATTCATTTAGAACATTACAGGTATACTAAATTACTGTACCAATTTATTCCACATGTTCAAAGAATCAGACTTCACAACTGATTATCTCACCCCATTTCTTCTTTCTCTTTTCCATTTACCCAATTGCCACAATGTTCTATTCATCTATACCATGCTTCTACACAGACCTAGGATATTGGGTGCCTGTAGGTTATCATCATTTGTTTAAGAAATAAAGTCCTGCCATATTGCTAAAAATTGGTCTTGTGTAGTTTGTCCTCTAGATCCTCTAGCAGGGCTATTTGCTAGACCTTCTTATACCAGCGATCTAATCTATGCAGGTTGAATACCTTCCAATGCTTCGCTACCAATGCCCTTGCAGCTGTCAATAAATGTGTGACCAGCTCTTTATTTTTTATCTCTCTATCAGCACCAAAGAACATATTCTAAAGAGGCAAATAAGGAGAGGGAGAAATGTTTTGTTTAATTATTAATGAATTTCTGAAAAGACCTTCTCCCAAAAGGCTTTTACTTTTATACATTCCCACCACATGTGGTTCCGGGTGCCAGTCTTTTGGCACCCTCACTAACACATGGGGGCAGCTTTGTTTTAACTGGGCAATTCCCCCTGAGATTGATGGAACATCATGAAGTCCCATCACTCCCAGAGGGACTTGCTGCATTCAGGGGTGCAAACAGTGGCAGCTGGTGGCTCCATGTCAGTGGGGCACTAGAATCCGCTCCATGTTTTAGTCTGAAATTTCAAGGAGCTGTCCAAGGTGCTGAAAGCCAGAGTGGATTCCACTGCACAGTGGGGAGGAGAGCCTGGCTGGGAGTCCAGAGTCTGTGAGTTCAACTCCCCGCTTGTGTCTCCTGGGCGTCAAGGGCCAGCTAAAGATCACCCCACAGGGAGTGGCTCAGGGGTTACGTGCCCTGCCACCTGTGCAGCCGTGGGCAAGCTGCATAGTCCCAAGGAGCCCAGTTGCCCCCCAGCTGGCAGTTGCAGACAGGAAGGGGCTGGCTTGTGCAGCTGTGGCAAGACGAGCAGGCTCTAGTCAGCTGGGGAGGACTAGCCTCAGAGGGAGGCAATGGTAAACCCTCTCTGAATACCACTTACCATGAAAACCCTATTCATAGGGTCGCCATAAGTTGGGATCGACTTGAAGGCAGTCCACTTCCATTTACTGACATGGTGTCACCAGCCACCACTGGGTGCAAACAAGATTTCCTGAGCCAGGCAAGCTGTATGTCGATTAGGATCCATCCATTCCTCCACCCCCTGAAACCTATTGGCAAAAGCAGCTGTCTATGTACATCTATTAACACCATTATAGACAGTTATCCACAGTACTGCTTTAAGATGCATTTAACCTGCCTTTCAGATATCCTGCCCTCACAAGGCATTTCACAACAAGTATAAATAGCTCAAACACCATGATCATATAAGAGATAATTATTAAATAACACTTAAACATTAAAAACACATTAAAAGATAGCAGTAGCTAAAAACAACAACAACAACATTTCAGGCAGATTTCAAACTGGGAAATAAATAGACCGTGGAGACAGAAATAAAGATGCACGAAGTCGGGAAAGTTTTAACTGCTATGTTCCTAGCATTTTGCTGCAACATATGTATATATGCATATATAGAAAGAGAGACAGTTTTTAAAGCAACAAACAGAACTTCACCCAAGCTTGCTCTGGATCCCTATAAGGATTCCATTAATCACCTAAAAATATATGTACGTAATTGTGATTAACAAAACAGAGGTTTTTGTCATTCTACCAAAATGTTTTGGCTTCTGCCTTCATCAGCTGCTAACATACAAATGCTGAATGTTAGCAGCTGATGAAGGTGGAAGCCGAAACGTTTTGGGAGAACAATAAAAACCTCTGTTTTGTTAATCACAATTATATGCATATATATATAAATAACTAGGACAGCATTCCCACTCCGTGCTAGAATATTACCCAGATCTGATAGTTTATACAAAAAAATAAATAAAAAACCCCACACCAAATCCAAACACATCAACCAAACGAAAACAGTTTCGCCGACTCTGATAAGGAAAGAAAAATACTCTGAGCTTATTCAGTTTCACATCTCAGAAAAACGGCAAAGAGACCACGCAAGAGGGAAATCGTTTAAAGGACTCCCCCTTCCATCCTGAGGACACTTCCCAGCTCCCTGTGGTTCTCCTGTATGTGTCGGTGCTGCTGCTGCTGCCCCCTCCACCCGTTCCACCTCTTGCAGGTTGCAGCAAACAACTTCAAAGCAGATAAATTGCAAAAAGAGCCAAGGCTCGTGTGTGAAACAGCTTCACACCATAGCCTTGCCTTCCTGGGTGAGGGCGCATGTCTTACGGATGGGTGGTGCAACCCGAAGCGCAGTTACAGACCAAGCATGTGCCAGCATCATGCATTTGCTGCTTTGCACCAGCGCCGTGTCCGTGCCAGTCTTTTTGCTTCCCCCTGCTGGAGCTCTGCCCTGAAGGTGAACGTAGCCCATACTGGTGCATCTCTGCCTCTGCACCCCACACCAGCATGCTGCACCCTTGTTCCTTCTGCTCCTACCCCTTCCAGTGGCCAGAGCAGTGCAAAAGGGCTTCGCTTTGGATCCAATTGCATCAGGACCGGGCATCCCACTTCCAGGCCATTGCTAGCGGCTGGGATCTATGCTTGACATACAGGCAACAAATGACAGACATCAGGTCTGGTACATCTCTCAGGGGCCATTATTGTGTTCAAAATGTGTGGTAGCAGGTGGCCCCATGTGCTAGCCATTCCAGCTTTGAACATGAAGTGGACCCATGTTCATATCTGGGTGGTGATCCATCTGGAATCCACTTTGGAATCTGAGTTTGATGGATCCCTCCCCCATCTCTAGCTTGCCATCGCTTTCAGTTCAGTCATTTTTCTCTTTGTCTCTATACTTCCTCTCTATTATTTCCAATCCACAATAAACTGTTGACTTATAGGCTGTGCTCCTGCTTGCTTTGTTCATCAACCCGACCTAGCCCCCAATCCACCCCCTCACCCCCTTGATCACCACCCCCCTTTACAGGTCGCCAAAGCCAAGCTTCTCCCTTTACACCTGCCTGCCTGCCCCCATCTCCATGTCACAATGAAGGTCACAGTGCCCCCTGTTGGCAGCCAAGCACATTTCTGCTGATGACATCTTTAGGAGCGCACGCGCAGACACACACACACATAGGCTCCACCTCTCTGCTCTTTCCACACCTACCTCCTCCCCCACATTGTCAAAGTAGCTTTCCCCCTCCCCCAGGTTGTCAAGACACCTTCTTCCCCTCCCTAGGTTGCCAGGGCATCTCTCCACCCACCATGCATGCTGTACAGGAAGGCTGCCCCAGTTTGTGGCTCACCCAGGCCACCGGCCACCGCTCATTCTCCTGCTCTCTGCCAGTGTCACCTCCCTACCCACGCACCCACCCACCCTGGCCTTAGCCTCAGCAGCAGCAGCAGCAACAGAAGCAGTAAAGCACTCTTCATTCTCCTGCTGCCCGCTCAGTCTCACCTCTTTGCTCACATGCCCACTCTCCTCCCTCCCTCTTCTCTCAGTTGCTAGACCCACTGGTAGCAGGAAAGAGCAGCTCATGTCCCTGCTGCTTGCCTGGTCTCGCCTCCCTCCCCGCTCGCTTGCCTGCCCGCTCACCCTCCTCCCTCCCTTGCCACTGCTGCCTGCTTGCTCTCCAGCCAGTCTCGCCTCCCTGCCCACCCGCCCTCTTCACTCAGTCCCCGGCCTTGGCTGCCACTGCTGTGTTCCCACTGTTGTGTGACTACAGTGGGACGCCTTTCAAAAATACTAAATTTTGCATGTATGGTTGCATCACATATCCAGCATTTTATCCATGTACTTTATGCATTTTTGTGCATTAAAAACATAAGAACGTAAGAACAGCCTGCTGGATCAGGCCAGTGGCCCATCTAGTCCAGCATCCTGTTCTCACAGTGGCCAACCAGGTGCCTGGGGGAAGCCCGCAAGCAGGACCCGAGTGCAAGAACACTCTCCCCTCCTGAGACTTCCGGCAACTGGTTTTCAGAAGCATGCTGCCTCTGACTAGGGTGGCACAGCACAGCCATCGTGGCTAGTAGCCATTGATAGCTTAATCCTCCATGAATCCTTCATTGGTAACTAAGGATGTGCTCAAATTTCGTAAAATTTAAATTTGACACTGGATTTCTTTTTATTTGGTTTTGCAGAAGGGTTTTTTAAAAAAATATTATTACCATTTATATTTCCCTCAAAATATTGATATTAACATTGATATGTCCCTCAAAATATCAATATTAATATTGATATTTCATTTAAAATTGTGATGTTTTTTAAAATATTGATATTAATATCGATACTTTTGCAGGGAAAAAACTGAATTGGTATTTATACCAAATAGCTAACACTGATCCCGGATGAAAGTGGTACTGAAAGGAAGTTCAACGGAGCGAAAATCAAACTGGCACCAAAATGCAGATCCCATCCGTGTCGGTAACACTCAGCCAAAAAGCAAACCAACAAAAACCACACCTAACCTTGACATCATTATACATCCACTAGTAACAACAAGTGTTTTGCTAATGTACTGGATTCTGATGCACGGCGATGCAAATGGACATATGACCCCATCAAGATTTTTATAGTGCATTTCCACATTTTCAACAAAGGGAAAGGGGAGAGGGAAGATGCAAATCAATGGTGAGAATGGAAGGCTGCCGCTAACTGCCCAGCCTCCAGTTCTGGAATGCATTCTGAGAAATTCTCCTGGTTAACCTCTAGCTTGTGATGCCATGTCACTTCCAAGGCATTTGGAGAAGAGCTGTTGTAGGAAGCAGAGCTTGGAAAAGTTACTTTTTTGAACTACAACTCCCATCAGCCCCAGCCAGTGCAATGCTGGCTGGGGCTGATGGGAGTTGTAGTTCAAAAAAGTAACTTTTCCAAGCTCTGGCTGGTGCAAAGCTTCCTCCAGCGCTTCCCACCAGCCACTCTTTCTTGCCTTGGGGCAATGTAGACGAGAGAGAGCCTCACGATGCTGGGAGTGCCTTGTGGCTTTTTAAAAAAAGTTTGAAAAGTAAAAAAAAAAAGGAAAACTTTTGGCAGCTCATGAAATTAAGTCAGGGACAGGGAACCTCAGGTCCAAGG
This sequence comes from Rhineura floridana, assembly GCF_030035675.1. NCBI lineage: Eukaryota > Metazoa > Chordata > Lepidosauria > Squamata > Rhineuridae > Rhineura > Rhineura floridana. The sequence continues at coordinate 317,872,534 of NC_084480.1, read as the reverse complement.
GCTGAATACGGCCCCTCCCGGCCTCTCTGTTGGGCCCTGGGCACCCTCCCATGGCCAGCCCCCTCACTGTCTCTGCTTCACGGCCCAAGAGCTTTTGCCTGCCTGGGATGGGTCCTGAATTCTGATCCTGCCTCTTGCTGGTCTGAATGGAGGATAGAGAGAGGGTTGGGTGGATGTGTGTAGACACTCGCCTGACATATAAAAGGTGAACTTCTCATTTCTTGCTCTGCCCACCTTGCCCCTGGCCATGCCCACCCCTAGCATGTGGCCCTCAAAGGTTTGTCCAGAAGGGAAAGCGGCCCTTGGACTGAAAAAGGCACCCCACCCTTGGGTTAAGTAAGGTAAATAGCAAAACACCCCCGAATTTTAGGGAACTTTTTACAGCTGTGCACTGGATTTGGCTGAGTTCTGAGTCCTAAGCCACATTGACCCTATTTGGAAGTTTTTGGATCTCAGTCAACTGCCTGATGGTGTCCATTTTCCACCCACCCCGATTGGAGTCATGGGGCAGACTGGTGTGTGTGTATGTGTGTGTGTGCACAGCCCTGCAACACTTCTCTTCCTCCTCAAACTTTCAGATGAGCTTTGTTTCATACCCACCCAGAAAATGATCAGAAAAGACATTTTCAAATGTTTCCACTTAAGTCTACTTAAGATTAACCTCCAAGTACTTCACCTTTGAGTTGAGACAGGTGGCAACAGGAGACACATACATCCCTGTTTCGACATCCTGCTTCTGGAATTCTCTCCCTAGGAAAGTTCACCTGGCACCATCTCTGATTTCCTTTTGGCGCCGGCTGAAAACTTTCCTTGTTGCATAAATCTTGTAAGTATCTTAGTCTATAGAATGATGGTGCTTCTTGCTGGTATCCTAACTGTGCTGCTGTGAGCAGCTTTTGTTGCAATTAGTTTTGCTAGAAATGCCAGATGACCAAGCTGGATTTAGAAAGGGAAGAGGCACCAGATATCATATCGCAAACATATGTTGGATAATAATGGACCAAGGAATTTCAGAAGGAAATCACCCAGTGCTTTATAGATTGGAACAAAGCCTTTGATTGTGTAGATCATGAAAAACTATGGAATGCTTTAGAAGAAATGGAGGTGCCACAGTATCTGATTGTCCTGATGTGCAACCTATGCTCTGGACAACAGGCTACTGTAAGGACAGAATATGGAGAAACCGATTAGTTCCCAATCGGAGAGTGGGTGAGACAGGGGTGTATTTTATCACTCTATTTGTTTAATCTATATGCAGAACATATCATACAGAAAGCAGGATTGGACCAAGATGAAGGATGTGTGAAAACTGGAGGGACAAAAATCTATAATTTAAGATATGCAGACAATACCATACTACTAGCAGAAACCAGTAATGATTTGAAACGAATGGTGTTGAAAGTCAAAGAGGAAAGCACAAACGCAGGACTACAGCTGAACATCAAGAAGACTAATGTAATGACAACAGAAGATTTGTATAACTTTAAAGTTGACAATGAGGACATTGAACTTGTCAAGGATTAATACCCTGGCACAGTCCTTAATCAAACTGAAGACAATAGTCAAGAAATCAGAAGAAGGCTAGGACTGGGGAGGACAGCTTTGAGAGGACTAAAAAACATCCTCAAATACAAAGATATATCACTGAACAGGAAAGTCAGGATCATTCAGACCATGGTATTCCCCATCTCTATGTATGGACGTGAAAGCTGGACAGTGAAAAAAGCAGATAAGAGAAAAATCAACTCATTTGAAATGTGGTGTTGGAGGAGAGATCTGTGCATACCATGGACTGCGAAAAAGACAAATAATTGGGTGTTAGAACAAATTAAACCAGAACTATCACTAGAACCTAAAATGATGAAACTGAGGTTATCATACTTTGGACACATAATGAGAAGACATGATTCACTAGAAAAGACAATAATGCTGGGAAAAACAGAAGGGAGTAGAAAAAGAGGAAGGCCAAACAAGAGATGGATTGATTCCATAAAGGAAGCCACAGACCTGAACTTACAAGATCTGAACAGGGTGGTTCATGACAGATGCTATTGGAGGTCGCTGATTCATAGGGTCGCCATAAGTCAAAATCGACTTGGAGGCAATTTTGCAACAATTTTGCAAGCCACTCTGACAGCTTTGGCTGTTAGTGCCTAATAAGCATCTTAAACAAACACACAAACAAACAAACAAACAAACAAACAAACAAATAGAATGGGGAAAATCTGCTCATCCCTACTTCACGAGTTGCTTTCAAACATTACTGCCCATGCATTTTCATCAAGCTCCACTGGGTGGCAGTAATGTTTGACCTGACATAGAGCTTTCAAATGCTGAATGGGTGCTGAATTCTCAAACACAGAGAGATTTCAGAACTGCTGCAATGATCACTGTCTCTCTACCCCAAAACTGGGCAAACATTTTGTTTCTAAATTCACAGGAGGACAGAGCTGAATATTCATGTATTTTAGTTTTCACATGATTTGGGAAGACATCTTTTTGTCCACCCCCCTTCTTTAGAAAATCTGGCTTCTAAAAAATAAATAAAAATCAAACATTCTTGAGCCTATTTCAGGAGGATTAGTTTCCCAGCCTTGAAGACTTGGCAACTTCAGACAAGTTTTGGATGAGACATCCATAAAACCCTTTTGGCCCAAGCCTAATTGATATCCATGTGAGCCATCTCTATATTGTCAGTGTTTTGTGGGAGGGATTCAAGTGTGTACCAGAAATGTAAATTCAGGCAATTAAAGAAGACTAAAGTGCTCTGATGCTGTAGCACAACAAATCCACTTTAAAACAACAGACTTTCTGCAGTTAGGAAAGTGAACAAGGACCTATGCTGAAAAGTGTGGGATTAATGGCAAGATGTATGAACACCACACAGGATGAATGCTCCTTGTTTGTATAACCTCCCCACAAACAAATCAGAACAAATGATCAGTAAAGGCTGAACATCATTTAACCTCTGCACAAGCTTTGTGCAAGCAAATCAGGACGAATGCTCAAGGAGCAGATCATATGGAGGAGCCCGAGGATTGGCAATGTGACATGTTACATTGGAAGTATGGTGGAAGAAACACACATCTACACTCCTCCATGCAAGGAATATTTTCAGCCTGGTGGTAAGTAGCTGCAGGGGCTCTACTGTTACCAGTTAAGGCGAGATCTAATTTTGCTGCAATGCCTGAGCATTTCAACAAAGTTTCCTTTGTGTCCTATCCAATGAAACTGAAGGGTGTTTTTATAAGAACTGCTAAATGTGATTGCAAGGAATAAGTCACCGACAGACCCTTTTTGTTCACCTTACAAAGAAGCATATTTAAGTCTCTCTGGCTTGATTCCATCCCATTCACTTCATCCTTCTCCATTATTTTGAGGAGGCGATATTTATCCTGCAAAATGAATCCTCCCAATCTTTCATCAATGTATTTAAATGAACAAATAATCCACAAAGCTCTCCCGCACTCCACAATGTAGTCATTTTCCACGGCTGGCCTCCTCTGAAGATCCAGGTCACCATTTCTAATCAGAAATGACTTTGTGGAAACAATTAGCAGTTATCCATAACATGCCAAAGCTAAATCCTAAATACGTTTCACATCTGTCTTCCTGAAATTTCCCAGTCAAATGCATAGTGAAAAAAAAAAACTCTAGGCAAATTTCTTGATTGATTGGGTAAAGCCATGCTGAATTGTTTTCCCTAGGTATAGCAACTGAGGATAAGAGAAATATTTTACCAAAACACTTCCATTTTTTAAATATGCATTTTCCCCCCAATCTTGCTTCTTGGTGATGTTTCACTTAGACATTCCTACAGCAACTGGCCATCCCTCGCTATAGCTTGTTGGGTACATCTAGCTTAAATTCTATTAGCTCAGTTCAGGCATCCAAATAAAGCACAAGGGCATGAAGAAGGAGGCGGCAGAGCCTTTTCAGATCAAGGACCACATTACATTTTGAGCAGCCTTTGGGTAACCACATGCCATTGGTGGGTGTGGCCAGAGGCAAAAGCAGGAGGAGCAATTGATGTAAATTTTACCTTTGTACAGTTAGCTAATTTCTATAGACCCTCAAACTCTCCCTTCTCTATCCTCCATTAGGAATGAGGGAGAAAGTCAATTCAGTTTGCATTTCAAGCTCAATTTATCAAATTCGCACTTTCCAAAACAGGATGAGAACCAAAACATAGCCATCCTTCAAAATTCACACTTATCTGAATTTTGCGATGCAGTTTTCCAACCAAGCTATGTTTACAAAATGCATATATTGGAGGAAAGTGTGCACAGAATGAATAAAGTGGGGGGAAATAACATGCAAAGTGCATTATATTGGGACAATTTGCTTGCAAAAATGTGTACATTATTCAAAACTGCACACAAAAATGTATTTATGAGGAAAAGATCACACAAAAATGGTGAAGAATTTTCTTAAGGATTTTTTAAAAAAAAAAATACACAAATTCGTGCAGAAATGAGGAGGACCGAATTTAAGATTAGAAAAATAAGAAACTGAGAGGTCCTTCCATCCGGGTAAACAAAATGCATGATCAGAGTTTAAGGAAATGTGCCAGCCAGGCAACAATCCTCAAGGAGGGTGTGAAGCAAGCAGCTAAGGCATGTGGCCTGAGGCACATGATCTGAGTGTGGTCCCAAGGGTCAAACAGAGAGGCCTACAGGGCTGCATGTGGCCCCAGGCCATACAATGTGCCTATCCTCTCCTGCTCTACCCCCAACCTTCCCACATTTTTTAGGGAAATCTGGAGGGAGTTGTGTGCAGCTGAATGTGCTTAAAAATCCACCTGTAGTTGGGAGCCTTGATAGGGAGGTATGGGGAGATGGTTAGGATTGGATTGGCTTCTCTCTCTCTAAGATGGTTGGTATGGTGTTTTCAAGGGGGAAGGTGCCTGAGGGAGTGAATTTGATGTTATATGGAGAGCAGATTCATGTGGTGCCTAGTTTTAAATGTTGGGGTGTTCATTTTGACACCAAGTTGACCTAGATATAATGAGTGTTTTGGAAAAGCATAAACCTCGTTTAAATTTGTTGAGGAGTATTTCAGATATTTCTTGGGGAGCAGATAGGACATTGTTAATATTGTATCGCATGTTTGTTCGGTCAGTGATAGAATATGATTGTCAGGCATATGCATTTGCTTCGAGATCGTTGTTGCGGGAAATTGATGCTGTTCAAACCAAAGCACTGAGAATAATTTGTGGGGCTTTTATTACCTCTCCTCATAATGTGATGCAGGGAGTGACTGGAGAATAGCCTGGGGACTTGAGATGGGTTTTTATGGACCTTATCTTTTGGGATAAGAGACATAATTTACATGTGGATTTTGGATATAATATTTATGAGGCCTGTTGGGAATTTGCGGCTCTTGAGAGATTTGTTGGTTAGCATGTAGTTACGGTGCAGGTCAGGTTGGAATCTAACATGTTGCAAACTTTGGGAGTCCCTCATTTGCCTGTCCGATGGCCTGATGAATGGATTCCTCCTCAGATTGATTTGAGTTGTGGAGGTGTCTCCAAAACTCAGCTTGGATATGTAATAATGAAAAATAAGGCAATAGAGTACGTATTGTCTAAGTGGGACCAGTGGTGTGCAATCTATACAGATGGTTCTCGGGAATCTCAGGATGGTCATGTGGATGTTGCTTAATATGTTCCAGCATTTCAGGTTCAAAGGGCTTGTCATTTATCAAACTGGGCTTTGATCATGAATGCTGAATTGGTTGCTGTCTTGTTGGCTCTGGAATGGGTGCAGGATGTGAGACCTGATCAGGGGGTTGTGTGCTCAGACTCCTTGTCAGGTTTGATGGTTACTCAGAATGGTGGTATAGGATGCAAAAGTAATACAGTGAATGAGATCTGGAGGTTGAATACTGAGCTATTACATATGGGTATTCTCGTTTAGTTTTGTTGGATCCCAGCTCATGTGGGCATTGTTGGGAATGAGATAGTTGATCAGGTGGCAAAGAAGGCATTGGGACAGAGGAGCATTGATTTTATGTTGCCTCGGAAGTTAGTAGCAGGGTTAAACTGACTATGCTGAGTGAGCGGCCGAGGTGGTGTGAGGTGGAAGCCACAGGCCAGCTGGTGTTTTTCTTTTGTCCAACTTTGAAGACCTTCAGAGTGTTTCACTTGAAAGGACAGCAGAGACAAGTCAGCATGTTTAGAGTCCTAATGGGACCCTGTGCTCTTCTGAGTGGCTTGTACAGGGTCAGATGTATGGGCTCTGAGGATTGTGAGCTCTGTGGGGTGGTGGAAGCCATGGACCATGTTGTTTGGGATTGCGTTAGGTATGTGGAAGATAGAGAGCCTCTCCTCCGAAAGCTTACTGTTTGGGGGATTAGAAAGCTGAATGTGGGTTTGGCCCTTTGAGACAAAAGTCTCTGGGGCTTGGCACTGGAGGCTATTTGGCAGTTTGTTAAAGATACTAAGCTTTATGAAAGGCTGTGAATCAGTTGTGTTACATGAGATTGACAGTAAGCGGCGATAATAGGGCCTTGTCCTGGCCTTGATTCGCCGTTAAACACCAATAGAAAAAGAAGAACCTTGATCGCACAGGGTTTCCAGATGTGGTGAGGCTTGTAAGCACAATCAGTTGAACCTGCACAGAATCCCCCTTCAGATCTTTCTGCTAAACACAGGAAGGTTTGAGGCAGAGCAGAGGTGGACGGGGAAGTTTGAGTTAAAGCTGTTATAATTTCCAGGGTACAGTGATGCACATTGAGGCAATCCCCCCTTAATTTCACATTTATTTACTTATAAACATATTTATATATTGCAGATTCATAAAACATAACAAGGTGGTGTACAGCAATATATACAAAACGTAAAAACACTGTAAAAACAGTGCATAATGATTTCTGGGGTTTGGTATATACACCAGCAGAGTGCAGAAAGGAATAGTCTGGTAAGATTGGTGGTTGAAAGAATAAAGAAGCTACTGGGAAGTAAAGCCATTCTGAGTACAGACACACATGTGATTGTTATGGAATCATGAGGCTAGCACTCACAGACACTGTCTCTAACTAACTTGAAGGGAAGAGGGAGGAAACAAAGCCCAGGAAAAAGAACCTGCATATCAACAAGTGGTTTGTGAAGAAGCAACCATTGAGAGAAGAATAGGTTGCCTTTCTGCCTATCGCCATTATACAGTTATGCTGCTATGCACATCTATGGTTTAGCTGCGTTTGGAATACTGTGCACAGTTCTGGTCCCCTCACCTCAAAAAGGATATTGCAGAGTTGGAAAAGGTTCAGAAAAGGGCAATTAGGATGATCAAGGGGCTGGAGTGACTCCCCTATGCAGAAAATTTGTCATTTGCTACTAGTCATGATGGCTAGGTAGAACCTTCAGGATCAGAGGCTGACAATATGCCTCGGAATACCAGCTGCTGGGAATCACAACAGCAAAACAGAGCTGTTGCTCTCATGTCCTGCTAGTTTTCTTCTGAAAGAGAAGTTGGAAGACGTTTGCTACTAAGGATGGGAGAATCTGCACATTTCTGCCTCCCAGATCCTCATTTTTCTAGTCTTAAAATTAAATTCTCTACATTTCCACATCAGTTTTCTAATTCTTTAAAAAATGTCCTCTTGAAAATTCATCATCAATTTAGTGCAAATTTCTCCAGATGTACATATTTTAATATGGAATTTCGCCTAACGTACTGTACACCTTTTCTTTCGCAAGGCAGTTTCCCCTTATGTAATGCATTTATGTTCTTTTTCACTAATACGTGCATTTTAATGCACTCTTCACCCTCATCCATGCATTTTTGTACACATTACTTGGCTGCAATTGCAACATTCGGAGAAGGATGACTTTCAACAGATTGCTGCCTTTCTCCTTGCGCATTGCTTCGAGACGTGCAAATTGGGTAGGTTTGCCCTTAAACGCAAACTGAATCGAATATTTCCCCCATCCCTAAGAGAACCACCACCCTTCGCTCTGCCTTGGCCCTGGAAGCTGCAGCCTTGGTAAAGAATTTGGAAGAAGCTTGCTATCAGCAGCCAAAACAACAGCCGTTAAAGAGTTAAGCAAGCGCGTGAGCACACACACACACACACACACTTACTTCTACAGGCAGAGAGTAAATGTTAAACAATATTGGCAGTTGGACATTTCAAAGCCTCTACCTGAAGAATAATTTAAACACAAAAGGACGAAAGAGAGGGAAATGGTTACTGAACTGGCTAATGTGAGGGATGGAGATTTATTACCTTGTGATGGCCCTTTTGACAGTCAAGTATGTTCATTCAAGTGCTGCAGCCTCTAATTTACCCCCACGCCCCCCACCTCTTCATCCCTCCTCCTCCTCCTCACCCCCACCCCTCCCCAGTCTGTCACAGATATAATTAATGGCCTTACTTTTCGGCCATTCTTTTTCATGCTTGGCACTCTCGCAGTCAGGAAAGTTAGAGGCTGGAAACTGAAAAACTGTCTTCCAAGTGAGCAGAGATCTAAACAAGGCTTGTGGGAGGGAGGGAGGGAGGGAGGGGGAAGGAGTCCTGCCTGGCTGAGCTCTGCACAGAAAAGCCCCAAACAACTTGGGCACCTTAAGGGCTGCCTGATTCTTTATGCCCCTCCTTGGTCACGGAGATCCTCTGATCGGGTACTTCTTGCGGCTCCCCATGCCCCTGGGGTTCAGTCAGCCTTTACCAGGGACCAAGCCGGCCCTGCCCTGTGGAACTCCCTGCCAATAAAGGCTCCAAAGGAACCATGCCTGCCATTTTAAAAAAGACATTGCTGGAAAAAATTGTGTTATTTAGATAGACCTTTGAAATGTGGTCTTCCTTTTAAACAACCAGTATTTGTGGATGGGTTTTCCCCCCTGATGTTTTATGGATAGTTTTATGGTTGTAATTTATGTATGTGGACACCAACTTGTTGTATTTTTATAAATATTTAAATAAATGCATGAATACATAAAGAAAATGCCAGGCTGATGATAAAGGGCATGGCCTGGGGAGAGGGGGTGTGGCTGAGTCCCAAGGGCCAGGTAGAGAAGTCTAGAGGAGCACATTTGCCCCCCTCCGGGTCTGAAGTCCCCATTTCTGGTCTACAATGAGTTTTGGGGCAGGAGTCATTCTTAGTGTTACCTGAAGATGTCTGGGATTGAACCTGAAAGACCTTCTATGAGTGAAGCATGCTCTGTCACTGACCTACAGCCCTTTCCTCTACATTTGGGAAGTTGGATATGTTTCGCTTGGAGAAGACGCTATTAAGAGCATGATAGTCCCTTTCAGGTATTTGAAGGGCTGTCACATGGATGACGTGGGGAAGATGTTGTCTATTGTTCCAGAGGGCCCCCAACCAATAGATGAACCTACAATGGCAATTTGCCCCCACACATGGAAACAAGACTCAGGAGACACTAATGCCAGAATAAATGTCATATTTCTTTAAATTTAACAACTTGGAGGAACTGCAGTCCAGCTTAACCCAATGAACTGAATTCAAAACTTCAAAGACCACAGGAAGGTGAGGATTTTAACTAGTTCTGGTTGGTAAATATCCCTCTGGACTAAAGTTGCCAGGTTCTTGGCCTGAGACTGATCCTGTATCTTTAGGAGAAGAGAAAGTCAGCCAAGTCCAAGTGTTCTTGCAACACTGTAATGAGAAAAACCACAGGGTGGAATTCTCCCTTCCCCCTGCACAACTTTTGAAGATACAGAAGACCTCTTGGAGGCTGGGCCTGGCAACGAAGAGGTCTTCTGTATCTTTAAAAGTTGTGCAGGGGGAAGGAAGAATTCCACCTTGTGGTTTTTCCCATTACAGTGTTGCAAGAGCACCTGCACTTGGCTGGCTTTCTCTTCTCCTAAAGATACAGGATCAGTCTCAGGCCAAGAACCTGGCAACCCTAGGTGTAGCAGTGGTGGATTTCTTGCATCAGGAGAGGGATGGACTGGAGGCAGTGTTGTCCACCAACCTGGCTGGTTTTAAAAGAGGATTTGACAAATACGCCGCCCTGGGCTCCTGCTGGGAGGAGATATATATAGAGAGAGAAAGCGAGAGACAGTGTTGAAAGCAACAAACAGAACTTCACCCAAGCTTGCTCTGGATCCCTATAAGGATTCAGTTAATCACCTAAAAATATATGCATGTAACTGTGATGAACAAAGCAGAGGTTTTTATAGTATTAACAAAACGTTTCAGCTTCCGCCTTCATCAGCTGCTAACATACAAATGCTGTTACCAAGGTGGCAGTTATAGAGCTTTGAGGGTGGAATGCTCAGAGGGGCTTCATTTGAATTAATTAATTGATTCACAGAGGATAAGGCTGTCAGTAGCTACCAGCCATGATGACTATGCTTCACCTCCGCTGTCGGAGGCAGTATGCTTCTGAAAATCAGTTGCTGGAAACCACAGGAGAGGAGAGCTCTCCTGCGCTCAAGTCCTGCTTGCGGGATTTCCATAGACATCAGGTTGGCCCCATTGAGAACGGGATGGTGGACTAGATGGGCCTCCTTTGGCCTGATCCCGCAGGCTCTTCTTACCTTTTTAGATGATCTAGGGGGTTTCCTTCCATCTCCATGGTTCCAAGTGGACTGCATGTTGCGTAAAGAAGTCGCTACGTAGAGCTCCACCCCTTGCATCCCCAGTTATAGAGTTTGGAAAATGTGGCTGGGGAATGCCCTTGCTACAGGCCTTGGACAGCCAGGCAACATAGGCAATACTGGGCTAAAGTGGACCACTGGTCTGTTTTGGCAAAAGGCAGCTTTGCTGGTTCATATATGGCAATATTGAACAAATCACTATGGAGTGACTAGTGTTATTGGTGAAATGATGGTAGTAGCCGCAATCCAAACGTGGTCAGCAAGTTCTGTGTGCCAGCTGGTGGCTCTGGATAGACATGTCCTTCCCCGCACATGTCACAAGACACATCCAGCCCATTCAAGGGGGCCTAGGAGAGCACTGCAATGCATCCACCTTGGTTTTGCTGTGTGAAAAAAGCTGCATCCATATCCTCATCGCCGTATCAGGGCACTTAATATGACTGTTCACACTGTGCCATCAGTTATAGCTGATGCTTTGCAGAGTAATGTGTGCAAGAAAGGCAGGTGTCTGTCACAAGGAGCTTACACGGAAAGTACTAAGCCACTGAGATGACAAAAGCATGATTTACATTTTGCGATACTCATTTCCATTCAGTTTTTGATAACCCTATTAGTCAATTTGAAGGGGGGATGTAATGTAGTTTGAATTGAAATATTTTGTTACTAAAGCCTAGGGAACTGCCTTACCATATGGCTCTTATCATATATGGAGCAAGAAATGCCAGATGTCCAAGCTGGATTCATAAAGGGAAGAGCCACCAGAGATCATATCACAAACATACATTGGATAATCAGAACGGAGCAAGGAATTTCAGAAAAAAACCACCCTGTGATTTATAGATTACAGCAAAGCCTTTGACTGTGTAGGTCATGAAAAACTATGGAATGCTTTAAGAGAAATGGGGGTGCCACAGCATCTTTGTCCTGATGTGCAACCTATACTCTGGACAAGAGGCTACTGTAAGGATAGAATATGGAGAAACTGATTGGTTCCCTATTGGAAAGGGTGTGAGACAGGGCTGTATTTTATCACCCTATTTGTTTAATCTGTATGCAGAACATATCATACAGAAAGCAGGATTGGATCAAGAGGAGGTGTGAAAGCTGGAGGGAGAAATATCATTAATTTAAGATATGCAGACGATACTATACTACTAGCAGAAACCAGTAATGATTTGAAACGAATGCTGATGAAAGTTAAAGAGGAAAGCACAAAAGCGGGACTACAGCTCAACGTCAGGAAGACTAAAGTAACGACAACAGAAGACTTATGTAACTTTAAAGGTGAGAATGAGGACATTGAACTTGTCAAGGATTATCAATACCTTGGCACAGTCCTTAACCAAAATGGAGACAATAGTCAAGAAATCAGAAGAAGGCTAGGACTGGGGAGGGCAGCTAGCGCTGTGGAGAGAACTAGACAAGGTCCTCAAATGCAAAGATCTATCACTGAACACTAAAGTCAGGATCATTCAGACCATGGTATTCCCAATCTCTATGTATGGATGTGAAAGTTAATATGTTTTTAATAATGTTTTTAACCCTTTTTAAAAAGTTCTTTAAATGGTTTTAAATGCTGTTTTGTCTTAATGTATTTTAAGATTTGTTTTTATGATGTTTTAAAGTGTTTTTAGTGCCTTGTTTGCCGCCCTGGGCTCCTGCTGGGAGAAAGGGCGGGATAAAAAATAAATAAATAAATAAATAATAAAGTTGCACAATGAAAAAAGAGGATAAGAGAAAAATCAACTCATTTGAAATGTGATGTTGGAGGAGAGCTTTGCGCATACCATGGACTGCGAAAAAGACAAATAATTGGGTGTTAGAACAAATTAAACCAGAACTGTCACTAGAAGCTAAAATGATGAAACTGAGGTTATCATACTTTGGACACATAATGAGAAGACATGATTCACTAGAAAAGACAATAATGCTGGGAAAAACAGAAGGGAGTAGAAAACAAGGAAGGCCAAAGAAGAGATGGACTGATTCCATAAAGGAAGCCACAGACCTGAACTTACAAGATCTGAACAGGGTGGTTCATGACAGATGCTCTTGGAGGTCGCTGATTCAGAAGGTCACCATAAGTCCTAATCGACTTGAAGGCACCTGACAACAACAAAGGGAACTGCCTTATTCCAAATGTGATCACTGGTCCATCTAGATTAGTATTGTCTACACTGACCGGCAGTGGCTTTCCAGGGTTTCAGGCAGGGGATATTGCCAGCCCTACCTGGAAACACCAGGAACTGAACCTGGAATATACAATGATACCTAACAATTTTATGTGACGTCTGAACACTGAAAAGCAGATACAGTGGGATAGTATACACAGCATCTGTTTTTCAGTATTCTGAAGTCATGTAAGTTTTTTGGGTATTATTGCATATTATTCTACAAGCCATAGACTTATTCTTTGTAAAGTTTTCAAATCCTTTCATATCTACGTTATAAAAATGCATTACGTTCATTTAGTACCTTGGCTTTATTTATTCTTTTGGAACTTCTGCCAGGAAAACATCTGCTCTCCCAATGAGTTATGGTGCTTCCCCTGAAAACAAAGTAAGGTTCTAGTCCTCATGGTTCTGCGAATGTAAAATGGAACAAAGGAAGTTGCAATATACTGAGGAAGACCAGCATTAGTCCATCTAGCTCAGTATTGCTGACACTGACTGACAGCAGCTCCCCAGGCTTTCAGATTGGGATCTTTCCCAGACCTACCATGAAACACCAAGGGTTGAACCCTGGACCTTCTGCAGGCAAATAATCAGTCGGCCACTAAGCTTATTGTTATTGCCACTCATGCAGCTCTTCACGTGTGTGGGGCTAAATGTCTGCAGCAAGGATTCATATGTTGTAACAGCCACAATCTCTCTAAGTAGCCTCAGGCAATGAACGCACTAGAGTGTTAGAAGATTATGTGAAGGGAAACACTTCCACATTAAAGGGCTCATATTGTAAGGAATACTGAGTTTTGAATACTGCCAAATTTAGGAAATTCTTCCTATCCATTTTTTTCTTCAGATTTTAGGGTTCCTGATGCCCCATTCGTGTTTCTGGAGTGAGAACCATGCTCAGGTAATCTGCCACTCATCCATTTTTAAAAAAAATGTTCAGACTGGGATGCATCTGGAATTTGCTGCAATTCTCAGTGCATGTTTTGCCACCCCCACACCCGGAGCGTATTGATTCACAGAGGCACTTCAGAGCATCAATGAAATCACAGTGCAAAAAGAGCCTTGCTACATGTGCGTAGGGATTCCTTTTGGGGCCGTGATTTAATCACTTCACAACAAATAATCCTCCTGATGTGATCCTGTTGAGATTTCTTTTTTAAAATCAATGTGCAGGATGCACACAGTTTTAAAAGGGGAAATAGAGTTTCAAACAGCCGTGGCAAGCTGCATCTTTGCTAATCCTGAAATCAAATTTACAAATTCTCCAACTTAAACTAGAAAGCTGGAGTTGTAGAATGTGGGACAAAGTGACCCCCATGGAACAACAATGGAACAGTTCAGAGGAAATCTACTCATCCCTCTTTGAATGCATTTATACAATGTAATGATTATTATTATCAAGTAACGTGCATGCATGTGTGAAAAGCCATGCTCAGCTTAAACTAACCATGCTGAGGGGACAGAATGAAACAAACATTTATCACAATCCTGGAAAGGATAGGAAATGAATAATAAATATGACATGTTTGTAAATTCCTATTGTATATATTTCCTAATACCTCTAGGGGGCACTCTTGCTCTGGTCTGTGGTTAAACCAAAGCAGTATTACAAACCACTTTAGGAACCACCGGCAGATTCTCACACTCTCCTCTTCTCTCCCGGGCAGAGGGATGTCACATTGGCTTCACGGCAAAATCCTTTGCAATAAGGAATTGAGTAAGCTAAACCGAGTTTCAGTCCACCTGCAGGTGAGGCTTTGTGGACTTTCACCATGTGTAATTATTTAATGAAGCAAGGAGTTGCTATTGATTTTGTGACTCTGTGTGGAAATTAGAAGCCCAACTATAATTGCCCTTAAGCTTCCCATTTATCATCCCAAACTACCTTTGTCTGTTAGATCTGTGATAACAGAAATGGTGATGCTGGTGACTCACCTTGAAAAGGCTACCCCAGTCCTGGAGAGGAAATTCTCCTGAAATTTGGATTCACACCTTGCAAACCCACAAAATCAAGTTGGGTTAGAGTTAATCATTGCAGCAGAGCTGAAGTGGCTGTAGAAACTAATGCTGAGCTGAAAAATGGTCCCATTTTTTTCCTGACCATTTTCCATCAAACAATGAACAAAGAAACTGTGTTGCAATATTATCAAAGGGGAGAGGAAACATCAGTGAAATTCTCATGGATGATATGTGTGTGGAGGGTGTTGGGCTTACCTTCATTTTGAGGTGGCTGAATAGTTTTGTGAGTGGCCTTCTTTTCATTCCGCAAGTCACATCTCCAAAGGTCTACATTCTGCCACCCTCCTGGGTGCTGGTGCTCCTGAAAAACCCAAGGCATCTTCAGTTGGGCTTTCATGCAAGTGTAGGTAGCCAGTGAGGCTATCAATCATGCACCTGATAGCTGTTCATTGGAGGTTTTGTTTCTTTGTTTTTACTTTAAAGGAACCAGTGTGGAAACATTTTCTTTTAAAGAGAAAAGGAAAATCAGTGTGTACAACAATCTCAGGCACATGATAGCCAGCAATGGCAGCTGGAGGCTCCATGTCAGTGAGGTGGTGGAATCTGCTCTGGGTTTTAGTATGGACATTCAAGGAGCTCTCCCAGGTGCTGAACCATAGGATGCACCACTCTTGCCAACTGTGCAACCGTAAGGTAAGATCAACCCTGAACCCGCTGAAGGAGAAGAAATTCTAAGAAATTAAATTTAAGAAATGTAAATTAATTCAAAAGCGTCCTGCAAAGGAGGCATAAATACAGGAAGCCTCTTTGGTGCAGGAAGTACACTTCCAAAAAAACAGCAGGAAAGTGCTCACCATAGCAGTAGCATGGACTATTTAACACTGGTCAGAACTTGGCAATACTGTTGTGAGTGTCCCTCCTCCCTTTCAACATCATTGGCTGGCCTTTGTGCGGACAGAGAACCTGACCCTGGCAGCATTCAGACATGGGGTTTATTGTGTTAGTTTTCCTGATTGTAATTGTAGTGATTCTGTCCTGATTTCTTAAGCTTCCTTTCACACTGTGGCCTTATGGAAGCGTGGCATTTGCTAAATTTCGTTCACACCAGAGGGGCGTGGTGTGACCCGACAATGAATGTCATTGGACATGCTGCTACTGCCCCACCCTTTCTGCACATGCACACTTCCGTTCCCCGATGATAATGGTGGGAAAGAACTATATGCCCTTATACTGCCCCAAATTTTGTCTCTTTATTCCTGTGATTTTCTGGGTTTTTCTGGAACCAATTAACACAGAAATGAGTGCTTAAAGTCCACTATATTCCACTAGATTTCCAGAAGTGGCTTTTACGTCGTGTGGAAGATCAAATAAGATGTGGAAATTAGGTAAGGAAATGCAAGAAAAGTGGAATCAAGCGCTGTCTGAATGCTGCCCCTGGGATGATGCCACTTCACACATTGCCTGACTGTCCCTAGACATTATGGAGAAGGGGACAAGACCCCCCACTGCCATTGAGAATATTAGCCTTGTGTCTTGAGTCTTCTGTGTGAATCATTTTTTTCTTTTGTATAAGGGAACATTATCAAGGACCTTGCAGATCACAACATGAGGAAGAGCCATACCTCAGTGGTAGAACATTTGCTTTTCAGGCAGAAGGTCCCAGGTTCAGTCCCCAGCATCTTCTGCTGTGGCTGGGAATATCCCCTTTCTGAAACCCTGGAGAGCTGCTGCAAGTCAGTGTAGACAATACTGAGCTAGATGAGCCAATGGTCAGATGATATAAGGCAGCTGCCTTTGTTCCTATGTAGCTTGAAGAGACACAAGTTGTCCAGGGCTGCGGTTAGTGAATTTGAGTAGGGCTTTGTGTGGCCATGTTCTCATTGTGGTACCCCCATGATGGCCACCAGTGTTGGAACATCCTCCTGGCTGTCGGGTCCATTCACCCTGCCACAACCCTCTGGCTGCTCCCGTGGCCTCAGATATGTTCAATGAAGCAGGCTGTGTCCACCCATCCCCTCCTCCTCCTGCCCAGCCCTGGCCGCCACCAGAGATGGACCACAAGCCCAAGCTGCTTCTCCCTGAGTCACCTCTTCTCTTCTACTGCAGGCAACAAGCTCCCTCCAAAGTAAGTCGCATTGAGTTTAATGTGACTTGCTCTTAGGTAGGGATGGGGGAGGAATTTGATTAAGTGCACAGTTTGAGAGGGAGGTGTCAAATTTGCACTTTCCGAAACAGCAAGAGAACTGAAACACAGACGTCCTTTGACATTTGCACTTATTTGAATTTTGTGATGTTGTTCTCCAACCAACCAGTGTTTGCAAAAATGCACATATTAGGGGTAAATGTGCTTAAAAATGAATGTATCTGTGAAAATAACATACAAAAAGTCATTCTGTTAGCAGAAATTGCTTGCAAAGATTTGTTCAAATCTGCATGCAAAATATGCTTACCTGGAGATGCTAAAACGCTGAAAAAATCTCATGAGGATTTTTAAAAAAATGTTTTGCAAATTGCAGAAACGCGGAAAACCAAACCAAATCTTAATTGGAAAAATAAGAAATGGTGGGAACCAAAATTAACAGATCTTCCCATCCCGACTCCCAGGTAAGTGGTTACAGCAAGACTGGGCAGACTTCAGGCTTCTTGGATCGACTTTATTTTTTAATAGAACCCACCAAGATCTCAACTAACCAGAGCCAGGTTCAGAAGACACCAAGTTAAGACTGAAGGACAGGTTGTCCACTCCTGCTTAGCTTTCTTCATTTCACCAGACTCATTTAGATGGGAAAAGCATTTTCTTGTTGCTATTGGTACAAAAAAAGTGGGAGTAAAAGTACCTTACCAATCTACTGCAAACCATGCAGAGACCTACTGATAGATTCTGATATACTTTCTGCCCTCTCCAGGCTTATAGAATTGCAGCTTGAAAGATCCTATCTGACTGAAGCTCTTCAAGAGGAAGGATTGCAGCTTAGTGGCAGAGCACATGTTTTGCATGCAAAGGCTCTGAGGTTCAATCCCTGGCCTCTCTAGATAGGGCTAGAAATGTCTTCTCCCAGAAATCCTGGAGAGGCACTACCAGTCAATGTTGACTGTATTGAGCTTGATGAATCAATGGTCTGATTCAGTATAAGGCAGCTTCCTGTATTCATTAGGAGCGCACACAGCTCAGTTATATAGCATCTGCTTTGCATGCAGAAGCTCCTAGGAGATATGATAGCACTCTTCGAACACATGAAAGGTTGTCACACAGAGGAGGGCCGGGATCTCTTCTCAATCGTCCCAGAGTGCAGGACACGGAATAATGGGCTCGAGTTGCAGGAAGCCAGATTTCGACTAAACATCAGGAAAAACCCTGTTAGAGCCATACGACAATGGAACCAATGACCTAGAGAGGTCGTGGGCTCTCCAACACTGGAGGCATTCAAGAGGCAGCCATCTGTTGGGAATACTTTAATTTGGATTCCTGCATTGAGCAGGGGGTTGGACTTGATGGCCTTATAGGCCTCTTCCAACTCTACTATTTGATGATTCTATCTAGGGAGATGGTGGGCTTTCCACCAATGGAGGCATTCAAGAGGGAACTGGGCAGCCACCTTTTGGGTGCTTGAATCTGGAGTCCTGTACGGAGCAGGGGGGTGGACTCAATGGCCTTATAGGCCCCTTCCAACTCTACTATTCTATGATTCTATGATTCAGTCCCTGGCATCTCCAGGTAAGGCTGGGAATCTCCCCTACCTGAAATCCTGGAGAACTGCTGCCGGTCATTGTGTTGAGTTAGATGGACCAAAGGTCTGCCTTTGTATAAGGCAGCTTCCTATGTTCCTGTCTAAATGTGAATATCTTCAAAGCAATGAGCAACGCACACACATTCCCTCATTGTACTATAAAGCCATCAAGATGCAAAGCTTTCTATTTAGTTCATGGATGAGGTTGAGCCAACATGAGCTCCTGTGGCCAAAACTTATGTGAGACCTTCTGCTTTGGGGTGGGGGCACGGACTTGCATTTTCAATAGTTGGCTCAGCAGAATCTAAACCCAGGCTTAACACAATCAGTGTAGAAGTGTGGACGGTACTTAATGAATGATGAAGAACAGATGGCCCAGTTAGGGAGAGTCACTTTGCTGTTCCTTTCCATGTGGTCACCTTGCAATCCATATGTGCCCTATCATCTGAAATAGACTGGCAGTTAGCCAGGGAAACCAGCTGTGCTCCTCGTAGCTTTACACAAGCAAATAAAGACAAAATTAAAAGAATCCTCCAGTGGCACCACCTCATCTTTCAGGAAGATGAACACTTGGTTGTTGACCGATGACCACGCTTGCCACTTTCTGTCTACCTTAAATGCTCCCAAAGAGAATATAGCTGGATAGCAATTAAGGTTGATCAAGCCTCTCATCAGTCATTGCTAGTTGTTAACTGTGACGCCCTTCCCTGGCTCTCCCTGTCAGGTTCCCACCTGCTTGTGGCTACTGCCTTTCACTAGGCACCACCAGGGACACCACCAGTCCGGACCGTCCTATATATGGTTTCTCACTCCGCTCTAGCACAGATCTCACTAGATCCCCCTGCTAGGCAACACCACCAGTCACGTCCTATAACCAATACTCCCAGAGACTTTGCCTGAGTCTCTCTCTAGCTGGGTACTTTTGTGACTGCGTGCTTATGCTGTTCCCAACCCCCTTGTATCTTTATATAAAAAGCATACAACTCTGGGTTGCTCTGGATACCTGACTTGTTACAATTCCTCCCTTCACCGCTGCCACCATTAGATACAGATTCTGTTCAGCCTTGGTAATGACCTTGCCCTCCCTTCTGGTCTGTATATTCCCCAGTCAAGGATCAGGCCTTTGCTAAACCAAAGAAGTATTTATTTACTAATAACAGGAAATAACAAGATTACTTTAGGAATGTTTCACAAGCGTATATATATATATATCTCATATATATATCCTCTTTAAATATCAGCCAAATCCAATCCAAACTTCCCTCAGAACTCTGGCAACCCACTCAACAACCTCTCTCTCTCAACTCTCTCTCCCACCTTCCAACCGACCCCCCTTCATCACTCACAAACCTCCATTTATACCTTCAGCCAGCCAGCCACTCAGCCAATCATCATCCAGCACACTTCAGCTTCTCACCCATGTACTCCCCCTTTCTCTCTCAGTCAATTACCATACATCACCCAATAGACCCGCACTTACCATATTTACAGATGGTAACTTACAGGAACATCACATTAACACACCCAGATATTTAGGGATGCTGTGAACATTCAGGAACTGCTCACGATCACCTATGCATAAGGCCTATTCTCCATGATTTTGTCAGCTGTGTACATTCTTATGTTGTTCAGTGGCAATGAAGGCCAAGAATCTTAGCCAGTGTAGTTTGGTGCTGGGTTGGGATCATTGCGGTACTGAAACCACTCCCTGCACCTCCAGATTCAAGGCATAATGTAGGAACCAAGAGAAGATTTGCATGAAAAAAAGAGTTTTGCCATGAAGCACCCCCAACCTTGTTCATGAGGAATTTTGAATGCTCATTAGTGTTGGAAGTGGGGCAAGAGCAACTCCTGTTTGGGTTCTTTCGTTTGTATTCCAGAAGTAAGATAGAGTTCGGGTCCTCCAGCTGGCTAGGCTTGCCTACCTTTACCTGTGCTCTTCTCCACCTAACTTCCTTCCATTGTAAACTGATATGCGCAGAGAAGCTGACCTGCCCCTCCTTCGTCTTCTTCTTCGACTGTCCAAGGAGAGAGGAGACATCTTTGTCTTTGTTCTCTCTCCTGAGCCATGAGGGCAATACCCAAGTCTGGGCATTGCGCCTCCAACTTAGTTAGAACTAGGTATGCCTTTCCTATCTACTATGTATTTGCTTTTCTTAATTTTTCTAAGTCTTAAGTCTCAGTGATCTAAATGCAGGGTAAAAGCCTGCTGCTTAGGTAAATACACACACTAGCACACAAACAGCTCAGACACTGAGTATTTCTGCATATTTCCATAACAATCAGAGCCCCACAAAACTTCCTCAGTCTGGGCAACTTGATCATGGGGGAAGCTGCTCACTTGTCCTTCTGTCCACCAAACTCTGGATCTCAAGCCAGCCCATCTGAAGTCTAACTACCTATAGCTTGCCTGTCTAATGGCAAAAGAAGTTGTCTCCCTTTTGGAAGAACATGACACCCTTGAAACTAGCTTGGGATGAAAAGTTTATCCCTGTTTTCTTCCTCTGGCTTGTACCACACTTTCTAAATTCCAGTGTAAATAGAACAGGGGCCACCAACCTGGTGTTGTGTTACAAAGGAACCTTGAACTTCCTCATGAGCAGAGCTCACTAGAAATCCAAATTCCCCAAAAGAGAGCAGCAGGATCTTTTGCTGGAGTTACCCGCACGTCACCCCCAGAGCATGTATAATTTTACCCTTAACCCAATGACACATACACTGCAAGTAAAATAAAGAGTGGTTTTATTAAGAGAAGGAACAAGGAAAAATATTGCAATTTACAATTGCAGTTAACAATGAGTAGTTTTCTAACTATTATTCATTCATTCAGCAACACTGGATAGACTAAAGCAAAAAGACTAAACCTATGGACACTTTCACATTAAGCTCACCCACACAGAAAGAAAGAAGAAGAAAAAAGGAAAGAAAAAGGCCCAGATAGTTGCATATACCTTTCCTGGAGAGTTGCTGCAAGCCTAAAACTGAGAGAGACCTTTCATATTTATTTATTTATTTATTTATTTTGTTCGATTTATATACCGCCCACAGCCCAAGGGCTCTCAGGGCGGTGCACAACATGGATAAAATACAATAAAATCACAAAAACAGTAAAATATACAGTATTAAACAAGTCTAATCTAGTCCAATGAGCAAAAGCTCCACCCTTTGTAACCAGCACCAGATTTGAAAGTTCTCACCCAAATCCATAGCTCTGAAGCTCTGCAATTCGTCCCAAAGATGCTAGCGTGCGTTGACAAGAAAACCAGTTGTTGCAGCCCCCCAGAAGAGGAACTCCCCTCCAGAAGAGGAACTCACTTCCCCTTCTCACTCCTCATGTTTTATATCTTTTCCTAACTAAACTGACCCCAAAGTAAACCCAAAGTAACTGTGATCAGGAAGGTGGGAACCCACTCATTTCCTGATAAGTTCCCGGATGATAGGTGTGATCTCCCTGCTGTAGATTCCTGATGATTCCTCAAGGTTAAGATTATCACAATCCTTGTGTAAAACAGTTTCTTTGTTTGACATCAGTTTATCCTGTCTTCTCCAAAGGCTTAGAAATGCACAACACCTCCTAGTTTGAAAAGAGCTATTCTGTTTCCTCCTGATGGCCTAGATTATCATAAACATTTCCTTTGTTTGAAAGGAGTGCCTATTCTTACTGGGTGACAAATCCCAAATTTCCATGAGTCAGGAAGTCTATACCTTCAGGCATTGCAAGATATGTACTCAGAGGTCACAGAGGGGCTGTTTCCCAGGAATCTTTGCTGTTGCAGGCCTTTTCAAACGCTGGTTCACTGAGATGAATCAAAGATTAAAAATCCCCAATATCTGATACCTCATAACAGTTGATGGGCATTATGGCACCTTTGTAGTCTTCACCTGAACCTATGAAGCCTCTGAGTCCAGACACACACACTTCACCCTTGGTCATGAGACCATAAGGGTGGTTATCTTTTTAATTCCTTGAAAATTACATAGAACTGAAGGAGGAAATTGGGAGAGTGACATTCTTTCCCATTTCCTCTTTAAGCTCTATGTGCTCTTGAAAGCTGAGATTAATTCTACTGGATCTGACGTTTAGCTAAGTCTCTTGGGAAAGCAAAGTTTGTGTGTGAGAGCAGTCCCTCTCTCTCTCTCTCTCTCTCTTTGAGGCTGATCTGGGAGAGTGGGGAGAGAACTGATCAGAGGGTGGGGGAGCAACTACTGTATTCACGCAAACATCCAAATGTGCCCACATGCATAAAAAGGCTGGTGACTGCTGAACTAGGAGAATATCAGAAATTCATTCTGAAACAGAAGCATCCACATGTTTGCAGAAGCTTTCGTTTTCTATGCCTTTAGTCTGCACCAGAAGAAACTGACTCCATAGCTTGCTTTCTCGTTCCAGTTCATGCCCTCTTGATAGATTTTTCCCCTCCCTCCTTTTAATATCGCTGGGAGCAATTACCTTCAGAGCTCTCTGGGGGATGCCATATTGAAAACCAGAGTACATTTCTTGTGAATTATGGGAGGATTTGTGCAATGGCAAAGGTGCTGAGGTAAGGGCAACCCGGATGATTCAGGTACTGTGGTCTTCATTAGGAGGAAATATTAGCCAGCCGTGACCTTTTGTTTGCATCTCATATAAATGGAGCAACTCTCTGAGAGCTAGCAAAAGGAACTGGCAAAATGGATGGCAACAGTGAGCCAAGCATGACAACTGCTAATTCAAAGGGAAAAGTTTATAGATTAAATTGAAAGGAGGCTCCATTTAAACTATGAGCAACTGAGACAAAATCTCTTTGCAGGGAAAAGTCAACCACGCAATGAGAGCAAGAGTGATGCCTTGGAGGATGGGCACCTGTTGGGCTAGAAATTGTATTTAAACCAGCCTGGTGCCCTCCAGGTGCTTTGGGCTACAATTCCCAAAGGTGGTATATAAATGTAAGAATGAAAGAAAGAACAGAGGCACACCCAGGGTTCCTGGATAGGTGGAACCTACCCTGTGGAATTCCCTCCCCTTAAATATTAGACAGGCGCCATCTCTGTTATCTTTTGATGCCTACTGAAGACCTTCCTCTTTCAACAAGCCTTTTAAGTTGAGACCTTATCCCAGTTTGCGTCTGTGTTGGAATTGCTTTTAAAAATGTTTTTAACCTTTTTTTTTTTAAAAAAAGATGTTTTGAAAGCTTTTTAAAAATGTTTTGTTTTAATGTATTTTAAAGTCTGTTTTTGTTCGGTATTATAAAAATACAAACAGAAATAGGAACTAATTTGGTTGGTCCAATTTCTTAGCAGAGTTGTAAAAATACAAGCAGCAGAATGAGAATATAAACCAGCCCACCTTTCTCTATATAAATAACAACAGACACAATCCTTTAGGTAAAAGAAAAGAATATTTACTTACGACCTTTCATACGTGGAGGGATAGCTAACACAATGGAAGACAGGAATAAAATCCAAAGGGACCTGGATAGACTAGGAAATTGGGCTGAAATTAATAAAATGACATTCAATAAAGACAAATGCAGGATTCTGCATTTAGGCCACAAAAACAAAATGCACAGGTACAGGATGGGAAATACCCGGCTTAGCAGTAGTGCGTGTGAGAAGGACCTTGGAATTGTGGTGGATTGCAAGTTGAACATGACCCAGCAGTGTGATGCTGTAGCAAAAAAGGCAAATGTGGTTTTGGGCTGCATAAACAGAGCTATAGTTTCCAGGTCGAGGGAAGTAATAGTCCCACTATATTCTGTATTAGTCAGGCCTCATCTGGAATACTGCGTTCAGTTCTGGGCGCCTCATTTTAAGAAAGATATAGACAAGTTAGAGTGGGTTTAGAAGAGGGTGACGAGGATGATAGCCAGTATGGAGAACAAGTCTTATGAGGAAAGGTTGAAGGAACTTGGCATGTTCAGTCTGGTGAAGAGAAGGCTGAGGGGTGACTTGATTGCACTCTTTAAGTACCTGAAGGGCTGTCACATAGAGGAGGGTACAGATTTGTTCTCTGCTGCCCCAGAGGGTAGGACTAGGTCTAATGGTTTTAAGTTGCAGGAGCGTAGATTCAGATTGGACATTAGAAGGAACTTCTTGACAGTAAGGGCAGTTCGGCAATGGAACCGACTGCCTAGGGAGGTGGTGGGATCCCCTTCGCTGGATGTCTTCAAGCAGAGGCTGGACAGCTATCTGTGGGAGATGCTCTAGCTGTGGACTTCCTGCTGTGAGCAGGGGGTTGGACTCGATGGCCTACAAGGCCCCTTCCAACTCTATGATTCTATGATTCTATGATCTATGTTTAGAAGAACATAGGCTCTAGCTTGGAAGAAAGAAAAATAGGAATCTCAGTCTATCTTAGTCTTTGTATTGATGCACTCAGCAGAAAGCATCTTGCCATGCGGCCTCTCTCAAAGGTAGGAAGATCAGCAATGGAGATTATTCAAAAATCCCCCAGGATAAAGGAGGAGGAAGTCAGGTAACTAAACCCCACCCATTGGGAAGTTACATCATGGTAAACAGGTACATGGGATATTTCCCAATTAAAGTGACCGTGCAATATTTGCCTATTCCAACTGTTTTTATGATGTTTTAAGTGTTTTTAGTGCTTTTGTTTGCCGCCCTGGGCTCCTGGTGGAAGGAACGGCAGAATATAAATCAAGTAATAAATAAATAAAACATACAGGAATCTCCATGAGAACAGGTGGCTTTGCAGAGAATGTATTGCTATGCAGAGAATTACCGATATTATAACTGCTGTTTATTCATGAGTCTCCACTGGTATCGATCTTTATACTGAACTCTGTAATGATTGCCTGTTTACATTACTTTTCAAGTGCACTCCAGAGTAGATCAAGGCAGATAATCAAGTTAGTGTCTTCCCCCCTGCTGCTTACAATCTGCATCTCATTGCCCCTGCTGCTTTCTGCTGTCAGCTGCAATTAACATTTCATTGACATCAGTGAAAGGGAATACACATTTGATAAGCTCACACAGAAAGCAGATTGATAAAAGTATCACACTATCAATGATTTCAAAGCATTTTTTTTAAAAAAAATTGAATAAAAAAGAAGAATTAATCGGAAACCAGGCGGAGAGAGTTGTTACTTCAAAATTCTCTCTGCAAAGATAGAGAATATCAGAAATAATAATTAATCCAATGGCAAATCCGATTATTGCAGAAATGGAGCATCTGTCTCCACATCTCTTCTCTGAAAATGGGGGCACACAATATTAGTCAAACCCCACCCCTTTTTGCTGTAAAAACCTGGTGGGATCAGTGCATTTTTTTTTAAAAAAAAATCAGCTTCAAACATATTTTGCAACTGATCGGCAGATCAACCCTTTGCCCCTCCAGGTGTGGCCAATGGAAACACTTTGCTGAAGGTGACTAGTGTGCGCACAATCTGAATAAACCTTCTCTAACCTTGGATCAGACCAGTATTTCAGCATCCTCTTTCCCAGTGGTTTGAACTACAACTCCCATCAGCCCCAGCCAACACAGCCATGCTTCCATCAACCCCAACATCTTATGACCATGCTGGCTGGGGTTGAAGGGAGTTGCAGCCCAAAGGATCTGGGTCAGGGGGTGAGCACCAGCTGTGGAAGACTGGCCTTAGTTAAGAAGGAAAAAACAGCTGGGTGAATGTGTGTACCAAAACAAAGGAGATTTTAATGAATGACATTGCAAAAGAGAGATGTTAATGCATGAAACACAAACAAATGAAGCTTTCAACAATGAAAATGGATAACATCTCAAAATATTAGTTTCCTTGCACACTCATAGATGTTACATACAATACTGGTGGTGTACTCTATGCCTCATAGATATGCAGTAAGAGGAAATGTTGCTGTTTCATGCTAAAGTGCCAGGTCCTTTGTAAGGCAGCTTTTTTGCCTGGCCTGAGCTCCCTATTATTTACCACTGCTTGCCACAAAAGAGCTTGCTAGCTCAGAATCCAAGACCATGATGAGGAAAATGTTAGCTGTGATTTATTCCCAGCCCAGTGAGGCCAGCCGACCAAAGGGTTATGTTTCAACAATCCAAACTGCATTGTTTAAAATCTTGTCAAGCTTAGCTTGCCTCTAGAAAGACTCCGTCACCTATTGCAGTTGAAAGCCACAGATTGTCCTGAGCCACCATAAAGAATAACGAATCTGTTGGGCATGATGTTTCATGGGTCAGAGAGCTCACTTTGTCAGATCCGTGGTTTGGCGTATCTGCTTAAGATGTGTGCTTACACGAGCAAGACTTATGTACATCTCCCTACTCACAATTCTTTTGGAACCAAGCAGTTTCATATTTCATTTATTTTGCTCCAGAACATGCTTCAGTCTTCTGAGCAAAGTCATGACCGATTGTTTTGGCAGATTCAATACTACAGCACACGTGATGCACTGTAATATTTATAATACTTCAATCACTAGACGTTATTGAATGAATGGCAGAACAAAATGAATAGGCAGATTGCTCCATGGAAATCCACTCAGAACCAGAAACAAAATAATTGGGTGTGTTGGGGGGGCGGGGTAAGCATTCACATGTACAGAACTCATACAAAGGAACTCTTGTGTCAGGGCTGAAATGGTGATGAGAGCATTTAAATACACTTCTGAATAGTATTGTTATAGGATTGGCAAAAAAAATTGAAAAGCAAATTGTCAATGTTTCGAGGAGGCATGATGTAGTAGTAATGGGGAATTTCAATTATCCCGATATCTGCTGGGAGACAAATTCTGCCAAACACGGCCCCTCCAAGAAATTTCTGCCTTGTGTTGGAGATAACTTTCTCCTACAGAAAGTGGAGGAAGCAACCAGAAGATCAGCTATGCTGGACTTGATTCTAACCAATAGAGATGATTTGGTGGATGAAGTGGCAGTTACGGGAACTCTGGGGGAAAGTGACCACACCATACTTGAATTCTTGATTTTAACAGAAGCAAAAGCTGAGAGTAGCCATACGTACACCCTGAACTTCAGGAAAGCTGATTTTAATAAACTTAGAACAATAGTAAGTATTGTTCCATGGCAAGCAACCCTAATGAGAAAAGGAGTCCAAGATGGGTGGGAGTTTCTAAAAAAGGAAATTCTAAAAGCACAACGGCGAGCAATTTCAACAAGGAAAAAAGGGCGGAAATAGCAGAAGAAGCCAATGTGGCTTCACAAAAAGCTTAGAGATGACCTGAAAACAAAAAAGGACATACAGGAAGTGGAAAGAAGGCCAGGCCACAAAGGAAGAGTACAGGCAGGTATCACAGAATTGCAGGGATGGCGTCAGGAAGGCTAAAGCTGAGAATGAGCTGAGGTTAGCGAGAGATGCTAAAAGCAACAAAAAAGCTTTCTTCAGGTACGTCCATAGTAAAAGACAGAGAAAAGAAATGGTGGCACATCTTCTCAATGAGGATGGCAAAATGATAACAGATGACAAAGAAAAGGCAGAAGTCCTCAATTCCTACTTTGGCTCAGTCTTCTCCCAAAAAAGGGTCTATGACCCTCCCATGAAGTAGAGGGGCAGGATTGGAGCTTGAGAGTGATAGATAAACGGACAAGGAATACCTAATCACTTTGAATGAGTTCAAATAGGCAGGGCCCGATAAACTGCATCCTAGAGTATTGAAGGAACTGGCTGAAGAACTCTCAGAACCACTGTCTATTATGTTTGCGGAATCATGGAGGACTGGCGAAGTGCTGGATGGCTGGAGGAGAGCTAATGTTTATCTTCAAAAAGGGCAAAAAAGGAGGAACTGGGGAACTACAGACCAATCAACCTAACGTCAATTCCTGGAAAAACTCTGGAGCAGATTATAAAGCAGTCAATCTGTAAGCACCTTGAAAACAATGCAGTGATTACTAGGAGCCAACATGGATTTATGAAGAACAAATCCTGCCAAACTAATCTTATCTCATTTTTTGATTGGGTAACCCTCCTTGTAGACTGTGGGAGTGTTGTGGACATAATATATCTCAACTTCAGCAAAGCTTTTGATAAAGTTCCTTTTTTTTTTTTCAATAATTTTTATTCAGATTTTCATAAAACATACAAGACAAAATCATAAAACATTCAAAGACAAAAAACAAAATCAAAAATAGTTAAACAAAAAGAAAAAAAGAAAAGAAGGAAAAAAAAAAAACAAAAATAAAAAATAAAGAGTAAAATATTGACTTCCCATTTGTCAAAGATCAAATCAGTTATAAGTCTATAATATATAGCAATCCTGTCTCTTAAGTCATATTATAAAATCACTTTCCTCCAGTAGTTATCTTACTTAATCATCAAATCTCATAAACATTACTTTATTCTTTCCACAAAAAGTCAAAGAGAGGTTTCAATTCTTTAAGAAATATATCTATCAATTTTTTTTTCCAGATAAGCATATCGATTAATCCATCTCATTACTAATTATGATAATCTTATTGTCATAACCATAGTCAAAATAAACATTTCAATTAATCCATCACATCAGAATCTGTTAGGTTCAGTAATTTCAGTAGCCATTGTTCTATTATCTCTATTAGTTCCATTTTCCATCTTCCATCTTCAGTAGTCTTGTTAAGTCCAGTAATTTCAATATCCAATCTTCCATTATCAGTATTCCATAATAATCTTGCTGTCAAAGCCATAGTCATATAATAAGAGTCTGATGGGAATTACCTCTATCCCAAATATTTTCTTGCCATCCATTCTGAATAAGTTGCTGAAATACTGCTGTAAAATCATATCTCTGTTCTTTTTTTCAAAATACACTGGGTCATCTCTTAAAAGTTTTTCCATTGTCACATGGCTGCAGTTAATTCCATAGATTTTCTCTATATTGGGCTCCATCACATCATTCCAGTCCAGAAGATAATCCATGCCATTGATAACTTTATCTCTAGAATCTTCATTAATTTCTTCAGAGATAACATTGAGTTCCAAACAATAGATTTTATTTCTAAAGTCCATAGACTCCAAATCTTGTTCCTGTTCCACGTTTGTTCCAATCTCCGGGATCTCCTCTCTCACAGGGACCCCTATTCCAGTCTCCAGGGTCTCCTCTCTCACAGGGACCCCTATTCCAATCTCCGGGGTCTCCTCTCTCACAGGGACCCCTTCCAGGGTCACCTCTCTCACAGGGACCCTTATATCTTTAATCTCCTGCTTCATTTTACTCAATTCAATTTTCGTTATCTCAATCTCATTCATTATTCTCTGAAACATAGTTATTTCCAGATTCTCAGCCACTTTCTTAATTGCCATTTTAAAAGAAAAATATAGGAAAACCACTTCTTATTTCAGCAACAATTGGGTTAATACTCCAAACTTGGTGACATCACAGTATAAACAGAGCAGACAGCCTTATCTCTCCAATAGTTAAGTAAACAAAATGCAGTTCCCAGGATCGAAGCAATTAATGGCAATCGTCAAGAAACAGATTCGTCAAAATAAAATAGACCAAAAAGAGAGTAGTCTCAAAACAGTATAATATTTTTCAAAATAAAAATCTGGAATAGAAATCCCTCTTCTGTGTATATCTTTAGAATGCAAATCCAGGACAGCTTTTTGCAACAAAAACAGAGATAAGCTATTAATTAGTGCGTAGCAGAGAGAAGTTATGGCTCCCCAGTGAGATGTCAAAAACCGATCAATCTGGCAAATCTCTTTTAAACAGCAACAATTTAAGTCAAGTAAAAGAAAAATATAGAAAGAAGGGTGCTTGCCTGTTAGTGCGTTCTCTCTTAGAAGATAAGGTGAACGTTCGCTTTATCAGATAGAGCTTGCTGTTGAAAATCCGTCCCACCTTCGTCGGCTGGACCTCGTCCCATAAATTAATGAGATCTGGTCGTACCAACAAAAATAGGCTTTGAGGTTAATCTCTTCGTTTCTCCCTACCCGGGAGAAGTTTAATCAGTCAAAAAAAAAAGAAAAAACTGACTGATATATCTGAATAAGCTTCTTTTGAGGCAGGAGCCCGTCTCAAAAGCAGGCACAGGCTAAGTCACCCTTCCCGGAAGTCCCTTTTGATAAAGTTCCTCATGACATTCTAATTAGCAAGCTAGCTAAATGTGGGCTGGATGGAACAACTATCAGGTGGATCCACAGTTGGTTCCAGAATAGTACTCAAAGAGTGCTTATCAATGATTCCTTCTCAAACTGGGCAGAAGTAACACGTGGGTACCACAGGGCTCAGACCTGGGCCCTGTGCTCTTCAACATTTTTATTAACGACTTGGATGAGGAGGTACAGAGAATGCTTATCAAATTTGCAGATGATACAAAATTGAGGGGGGGGGGCACAGCTAATACCGTGGAAGACAGAAAGAAAATTCAAAGGAACCTTGATAGGCTGGAGCATTGGGTTGAGAACAACAGAATGAAATTCAACAGAGATAAATGCAAAGTTCTACACTTAGGAAAAAGAAACCAAATGCACAGTTATAAGATGGGGGAATACTTGGCTCAGCAGTACGACATGTGAGAAGGATCTTGGAATTGTTGTTGATCACAAGCTGAATATGAGCCAACAGTGCAATGTGCCTGTCTGGCTGCCCCTGTGTGTGGAACCAGTAGCATTTTAGAGAATGCTACCTTGGAAGTCCTGGCTTCCAGCATCTTACCTGCCAACTTAAACTTTGCTTCCAGGACCTCACAACTACATTTCCCCACATGATTGTTACCAACCTGCGCCACAACCACTCAAGACTAGAATGAATGCGTTCGACCCAACTCACCACATTCTGTTGGGTGAACAGGTCATGTATCTTTTAATATCCTCTTTCTCTCATCTACCCAACCTCATTTCTATACACAATAGGCAAGAGATAAAACCCAAGATGAAGGGAATTAAAGCGTGGCAGTCCAAGACAACTCAGCACAGTAAGAGAAAGAAAAGCCCCTATAGAACTGGCACCAAGGTCACCTCAATGTCCACTTCTGATTCAATAAATGCCCCCCTACCTGATCTTGAATCAGAAGTGCTTGTTTACTCCTCATTTCCATTCCTGTGTGAGTCTTAGCAAGCCCCCTGCTGATGCATCTCTGAAGGAGTCATATTGTCTTTCCAATGAGGCATAAAGAAAAGTATTGCCAGGATGGAGGTGGAGAGAGAGAGAGCCTCTTGCATTAGGATTATTAAATACCATGGTTATACTTTGAAGACTCACCAGCAAAATGTGCAAAAATAAAATATTCAGACAGAATATTTCAGATCCAAGCACTTCAGATCTTTCTTGCTGACTTCTGGTGGCTCAAAGAGAACTGGCCACATTGTTGCTGAAACTGCATACTAGAGCAAGCTGTTGTCAAAGTCCTCACAGGTTTTAAAAAGCATGATATAATAAAATGCTAGTATTTTATTTATTTTTACTGAGTACATAAGAACATAAGAAGAGCCTGCTGGATCAGGCCAGTGGCCCATCTAGTCCAGCATCCTGTTCTCACAGTGGCCAACCAGGTGCCTGGGGGAAGCCCGCGAGCAGGACCCGAGTGCAAGAACACTCTCCCCTCCTGAGGCTTCCGGCAACTGCTTTTCAGAAGCATGCTGCCTCTGACTAGGGTGGCAGAGCACAGCCATCACGGCTAGTAGCCATTGATAGCCCTGTCCTCCATGAATTTGTCTAATCTTCTTTTAAAGCCATCCAAGCTGGTGGCCATTACCAAGCTGGTGGCCAGTACATTTTATATCCTTCCTTTCTTCCTCAAGGTGGACCTCAAGGTGGCATCCATGGGTCCCTTGGGTATGTGTGGGTGGGTGGATCTTCCATCCAAGCACTAA
Organism: Rhineura floridana; assembly: GCF_030035675.1. NCBI lineage: Eukaryota > Metazoa > Chordata > Lepidosauria > Squamata > Rhineuridae > Rhineura > Rhineura floridana. The sequence goes on along the minus strand of NC_084480.1, from coordinate 317,840,380 downwards.
CCAGAGGCAGACCTCCTTCATTCCCTGTCTGGAGCTCATGGGTTGTGTAGTTTTCTAACCAAAAGCCCCAGGATCCCTGACAATCCCTGCATTTCCAGCTATGGGTAGGCTCTATGGTGCTTTTCTTCTGCGGAAGTACACCCTCCACTTAAAAATAAAAACTCCCCCCCCCAAAACCAGTCTTAGAGACCTGAATCAAAGTCTGACTCAGTCTAGGGGAAAGTAAAGAGTGCTAACCCGTTAAGAAATCTTATCAGGGTCAGGAACCTGATATTCATGAAGGCATTCTGATGTATGCCTTTTTAGGAGTCAACTTAAGTCAGCAGTAGCCAGCCTGGAGCCCATCAGATGTTGTTGGATGCTAGCTCCCATCAGCCCCAGCCAGGATGGCCAGTGGTAAAAGATGAGGGGAGCTAGAGCCCAATAACATCTGGGGGAGCATCACATTAGCTACTCCTCTCTATAGCTATTTATTCTGGGAGGAGCATGGCAAATCCAGAGAACTCCAGCTCCCAGCACTCTTCTGATGTTATCATTATATCACATCAAGTCTTGTAGAGATCAGGAAGGGGGCAAGTCATTTTGCACCTTATTGGTCCCACTTTGGAGTCAAGATATTTGATCCAGGCTCTGAAATTTCAAGTGAAAAATAGTTTTCACAAACACAGCAATTGGGCCTTCTGTTTGTGATATTTTGTGCCATGAAATCCTTCCTTGCACCCGTACCAACCAAGCAACTCTTAGACTTCACATGTAGTTATCCCATGGAGGCTGGTGGCTCCAATCTCAGTGGGGCATTGCATCTGCTCTGGGTGCAAAGCACCTTGGATAGCTCCTTGAAACTTTGGACTGAAACCCGGAGCAGATTCACTGTCCCACTGACGATGGAGCCACCAGGCTTCACTGCAGTTATCATTTGTTTTCTGTAGGTTTCTTCTCTACAGTCTGCTGTACACGTGCTTCCCCACCCCTGTTCATTCACTGTTCTGATTTACACCTCTGATTCCACCTGTTGTGTGACATATCCTTCTTATTTATACCATGCGTCCTTCACTTTGAAGGCTGAGCTTATCCGTCTCCAGTTCCCAGGTGTGATCTGCTTCATAATTTCTTCCAAAACACTTAACGGGAGAAGTGAGTTGAAATGATATGACAAGATAAAAATGACGCCCAGAGACACAGCCTTCAGCATGGGGGAACTGCCGGAGGGGAACATGAGAATGGGAACTGCATCATGACTGATTTAGGCAGAAAAAAACTTAACCGGTGCTCATCCGTTCCGTCACAGCATGAAGACTGCAAATGGTAGAAATCAAATGTTTCTTTCATCCTTGTCGTGAAGTGGTATTTTGGTCCCGTTTGGGAGCAGAGGGGAGCAATAAACAGCGGGTTGTATTCTGTGGAGTGCGAAGGCAATCGCTCCATCAGTGCAAGGATTTCTTCTAGTGTGATGGAACAATTTTTGCCTTTCCTCCTTTTGCGCCTCCCCTAAATCTGTTCTGGGTTCCCCCCCCCAACCCTCTGGAACAGATTTGGGAATGGTGCAGGGCATGCGCAGGGGAGGAGGGAAAACCCCATCGCACTATTATTATTTTATATTATTATTATTAACTCGTATACCGCTTCATACTTCACAAGTCGCCTCTAAGTGGTTTACAGTGTTACCAATAATAATAATTAAAAAATTGCACATTCAAAACAATACAAAACATTTGAAAAGTTCGTCTTAAACATTGGCATCTTAACATTAACATTAAACATCATAAAAACAAAATTACACATTTGAAACAAGACAAAGAATTTTCAGCAATCATCTTTGTCTTTGTCTTGTTTCAAATGTGTAATTTTGTTTTTATGATGTTTAATGTTAATGTTAAGATGCCAATGTTTAAGACGAACTTTTCAAATGTTTTGTATTGTTTTGAATGTGCAATTTTTCAGCAATCATCTGGACTTCCGGGAAGGGTGACTTAGCCTGTGCCTGCTTTTGAGACGGGCTCCTGCCTCAAAAGAAGCTTATTCAGATATATCAGTCAGATTTTTTTTTTTTTGACTGATTAAACTTCTCCCGGGTAGGGAGAAACGAAGAGATTAACCTCAAAGCCTATTTTTGTTGGGACGACCAGATCTCATTAATTTATGGGACGAGGTCCAGCCGACGAAGGTGGGACGGATTTTCAACAACAAGCTCTATCTGATAAAGCGAACGTTCATCTTATCTTCTAAGAGAGAACGCACTAACAGGCAAGCACCCTTCTTTCTATATTTTTCTTTTACTTGACTTAAATTGTTGCTGTTTAAAAGAGATTTGCCAGATTGATCGGTTTTTGACATCTCACTGGGGAGCCATAACTTCTCTCTGCTACTCACTAATTAATAGCTTATCTCTGTTTTTGTTGCAAAAAGCTGTCCTGGATTTGCATTCTAAAGATATACACAGAAGAGGGATTTCTATTCCAGATTTTTATTTTGAAGAATATTATATTGTCTGAGACTACTCTCTTTTTGGTCTATTTTATTTTGACGAATCTGTTTCCTGACGACCGCCATTAATTGTTTCGATCCTGGGAACTGCATTTTGTTTACTTAAGCATGGAGAGATAAGGCTGTCTGCTCTGTTTATACTGTGATGTCACCAAGTTTGGAGTATTAACCCAATTGTTGCTGAAATAAGAAGTGGTTTTCCTATATTTTTCTTTTAAAATGGCAATTAAGAAAGTGGCTGAGAATCTGGAAATAACTATGTTTCAGAAAATAATGGATGAGATTGAGATAACGAAACAAAACCTGCGACAGGGTTGTAAGGAGCTGAAAATTGAATTGAGTAAAATGAAGCAGGAGATTAAAGATATAGGGGTCCCTGTGAGAGAGGTGACCCTGGAAGGGGTCCCTGTGAGAGAGGAGACCCCGGAGATTGGAACAAACGTGGAACAGGAAAAAGATTTGGAGTCTATGGACTTTAGAAACAAAATCTATTGTTTGGAGACACAGGAGATTAAAGACATAGGGGTCCTTGTGAGAGAGGAGACCCTGGAGACTGGAACAGGGGTCCCTGTGAGAGAGGAGACCCTGGAGACTGGAACAGGGGTCCCTGTGAGAGAGGAGATCCCGGAGATTGGAACAAACGTGGAACAGGAACAAGATTTGGAGTCTATGGACTTTAGAAATAAAATCAATTGTTTGGAACTCAATGTTATCTCTGAAGAAATTAATGAAGATTCTAGAGATAAAGTTATCAATGGCATGGATAATCTTCTGGACTGGAATGATGTGATGGAGCCCAATATAGAGAAAATCTATGGAATTAACTGCAGCCATGTGACAATGGAAAAACTTTCAAGAGATGACCCAGTGTATTTTGAAAAAAAGAACAGAGATATGATTTTACAGCAGTATTTCAGCAACCTATTCAGAATGGATGGCAAGAAAATATTTGGGATAGAGGTAATTCCCATCAGACTCTTACTATATGACTATGGCTTTGACAGCAAGATTATTATGGAATACTGATAATGGAAGATTGGATACTGAAATTACTGGACTTAACAAGACTACTGAAGATGGAAGATGGAAAATGGAACTAATAGGGATAATAGAACAATGGCTACTGAAATTACTGAACCTAACAGATTCTGATGTGATGGATTAATTGAAATGTTTATTTTGACTATGGTTATGACAATAAGATTATCATAATTAGTAATGAGATGGATTAATCGATATGCTTATCTGGAAAAAAAAATTGATAGATATATTTCTTAAAGAATTGAAACCTCTCTTTGACTTTTTGTGGAAAGAATAAAGTAATGTTTATGAGATTTGATGATTAAGTAAGATAACTACTGGAGGAAAGTGATTTTATAATATGACTTAAGAGACAGGATTGTTATATATTATAGACTTATAACTGATTTGATCTTTGACAAATGGGAAGTCAATATTTTACTCTTTATTTTTTATTTTTGTTTTTTTTTTCTTTTTTTCTTTTTGTTTAACTATTTTTGATTTTGTTTTTTGTCTTTGAATGTTTTATGATTTCGTCTTGTATGTTTTATGAAAATCTGAATAAAAATTATTGAAAAAAAAAAAAAGAATTTTCAGCAATCATCTTAAGCATCAATGTAACCTAAAATGATTAACATAATAAATCAGAATCACTGCTAGTGGATCAAAACATGAATATACCACAAAGACAAACAACCCCGCCCACCAAACCCATGAGCATGTGTGTTCAGGTAGTAGTATCACTCCCACTTCTGCTGCTATCGGCCCAACTTAGGTTCTCACCAAAGGTGGGGCAAAATGACACACTCCCCACCCCTTCTTTTCCACCTCTCACCAGGGAGCACCCACAATCATTCCACCACACTAGCCCTGTCGTGCTAGTGCAAAAAATAATTGTATAATGCCCAATGTGATATTTTTTAAAGATCTGAGCCATGAAGCCATGAATATAGGAATCTGCCTCATACTGAGTGAAACCATTGGTCCAGCTAGTTCAGTATGGCCAGTGTGGAACAGCTGACCGGAGGAGATACGCCTGGCGCCTACGGTTCTTTCTTTTAGGCGCCAGGTTAAGACCTGGCTATACTCCCAGGCATTTTAATGTTCAATGTTTTTATGTTTAATGTTTTAGTTTAATTTTGTTGCTGTTTGTTACTGATTTTATTCTAATATTGTATTTTAATCTTGTTTTGTACACCGCCCAGAGAGCTATTAGCTATGGGCGGTTTAGAAATGAAAATAAATAAATAAATAAATAAAATAAATAAATAAATACTGACTGGCAGTGGCTCTCCAGGCTTTCAGGCAGGGTTCTCTCCCAGCCCTACCTGGAGATGCCAGGGATTGAACGTGGGACCTGCTGCACGAAAAGCAAATGTTCTGCCATTGAGCTATGGCCCTTCCTAATAGTCTCTGCATGATGAGCATGATACTCCTAATAATCACAAGAAGTGGAGCTGCCACTCTGGTTCTGTCTTCAGAACATCCCACTTGAGAGAAGATGGCAGCAAGACCCTGTGCAGCCTGGCAGGAAGATGGCTAAAGCAGCAGTGACCGGCAGGGAGGGACGCCACCATGCGCCTGCCCTCCCATCAACAGAGTTTCTGCCACTTACTGGGAGGGAGGGAGTGAAGTGGCAGGAAGGTTGGTGCTGTGTGGGCACTCTGAAAGGAGTGCTGGATTGGCTCCTGTTGTCAGCAATGAAATGCTGAAGCGATATGCCCGAAGAATAATGCACCCAAACAAACAGAATGCCCACGAACATAGAATAACGACGGACAACAGCAAGTTATGTATAGATGGATCTTTACTGATCCCTAAGACAAAGGTTACTTGATAATACAATTCTCTTACTCTGACTAACATCCCCCACACCTTGTGATTTGTCTCCCAAGGCTTTATACACTTTTGGTTCAGTGCCAGCTGCAGTTTGTCCTTGGACAGCAGCACAGTTTTAACCCTTTACTTGTCTTTCTGAAAACACTTCACTGTCCAGAAGCCTACAGTTCCCACCTTTCCATAAAGATAAGATACAGTTTAATACACAGTTTTCAAACATAATTCTCATTTGTTACGTTCATGTTACATTTGTTCATTTTGGTTTGGTTTATTACAAGTGAAATATGCAGTTCCTTCTTCATTCGTCGTTTCGTTTTGGGCATGTACAGAACTAACATGAAACCTTTCAGGTGGTTTACCTAAGTTTTCCCTTGTTGATCTCCTTAGTGTCATTTGAGGTTCAGTTTCTGGTGTGTTACTTGCGGTAGGACTAGCAAGAGTATGTTCCATCTCCTCTTGTTTTATTCCTGTCTCTATTTCTGTGTTTTCGTTATAGCTCTGAGTGTGTTCTAGTTCAACATATACAGTTTTATCCCATTCTTGTTCTTGGGCTTTGACACTCCTACTGAGCACAACCCTGCTTTGTTTCGGTAACCAGACTCGATAATATGCATTCTGGAACCCTATCATATATCCTTTGTCTGCTCTGTGAGCCAATTTCCCATTGCGTTTCCCCTTTGGAATATGCACCCAGCATTTTGCTCCAAATCTCACAATGTGTTGTAATTTGGGTTTCTTCCCATGTAGACGTTCATATGGTGACATGTTGAGTACTCTATGAAATAACCTGTTTTGTATATAGTTAGCGTATAACACACATTCTCTCCAAAATGCCTTCTGTAGTGCTGAGTCTTTTAACATGGCTCTTATGACATCCTGCAGAGTCCTATTTTTTCTCTCTGCTATGCCGTTCTGAAATGGGGAAAATGGGGCTGTTAACGCATGTTCTATTCCATTCTGTACTAGATACTGTTCAAATGATTTCCCAGTGAATTCCCCACCTTGGTCTGAGCGTATTTGCCGTATGTGTTTGCCATGCTGCACTTCAATTTTCTTTATGAACTGTTTCAATTTCCTTTCTGCTTCATCCTTAGATTTCAACAAATAAACAGTACAAAATCTGGTATAATCATCAACTATTACAAGATAATATTTTGCTCCACCCTGTGACCTCTGAAAGGGTCCTGCTAGATCGACATGTATTTTTTGATATGGTTCGTTTGTTTCACATTTAGCTTCTTTTGGTGTGGGAGCTTCTGTGGCCTTAGTTTGGTTGCATATCTCACAATCTATATGCTTGTTGCACTTCTTGAACATTATGTCTTTCCTATGTTCTGGTGTCTTACTAATAGTGCCAAAATAAGCATGTCCTAGTTTCCTATGCCACAGGTGAATGCACCTATCATGAGGCTTTTCATTTGCAATCATTGATATGTGATCTGTTGGTTTCTGTGATATATAAAACAGTGAATTCTTTAGCTTTCCTTGTACACATATCCTCTGTCCTTTGCTTATTTTACACATTCCGTGACTAAACATTACCTCATAACCCATGGACTTCAATTTCGTGACAGATAAAATGTTTTCTAATCCTGGTACATATAATACATCAGTCATTACAGTGTTAAGCATACATAACTTTACAGTTCCCCTCTCCAGTACCTTTCTGTGTGTACCATCAGCAAGTACCACATCCTCAGTCGTGGGAACCATAGTTTTAAACAATGTTCTGTCTGTGATCATACTGTGAGTAGCTCCTGAGTCTAATATCCATTCAATACAGTCTCTGTTTCTGCAGCTTTCAGTTTTGCACTTGTCAGCACTCACCAGCTGCACGTACGACGGCTTTCTCCCTCGTCCTTTTCTTTTCAACTCACAGTCCTTTTGTAGATGTGTATGTGAACCACATATATAACAGGCTTTCATTCCATAAGTTCTCATACTTATCTCAGTTCTTTCAGTTCTTCTTTCTTTTGTTTCCAATCCTCTCTCTCTTTCTTCTGCTTCCTTTTGCCTTTCCCATTCCTGGATCAGCTTTCCCAAAACATACTGAACAGTCAGCCCTTTGTATGGCATTGCTTCCAATGTTCCAATTGCTTCCGGGTTCCAACGCATAGGGAGGCCCGGAGAGCAATAACTAGAGCTAGGGCCTTCTCAGTGGTGGCCCCCGAATTATGGAATGCCCTCCCTGACAAGATACGCCTGGCGCCTTCTTTGTTATCTTTTCGGCGCCAGGTAAAGACCTACCTCTTTGCCCAGGCATTTTAAATTTAATTTTCATTTATTTTAATATTAATCTTTTGTCTTAATTTTGTTTTTAAAAATGTTTTGTATTGTATTGTACTCATACCCACATGTATTTTAATCTGTTTTTACCCTGTTGTACACCGCCCTGAGAGCTTGTTGCTATAGGGCGGTCTAAAAATGTAATAAAATAAATAAATAAAATAAATAAATAAACATACTACAGAGTCCCATGAACTATTCAATGAAGAGAGAATGATATAAACCTGTTGCAATTGCATGTGAACTACATTCCTTTCTTGCAATTCAGCAAACAGCTTTTTAATCTCCAGAAGATGTGTAGACATTCTTACGTCATCATTCAGTCTCATTTGGTATAGCTTTCTTGCCAAATGTATTTTGCTGCTGGCGGTTTTCCTTATGTGCACCTCGTTAAGAGCAGTCCATATAAGCCTAGCTGTCAGTCTATCTTGAATATGCAGCAACTGTGAATCATCAACTGCCAATATAAGAAACGACCTTGCTTTTCATCCATACGAATCCACTGCTCCAGTGGCGGCACGGTTGGGGGTTCATGTATAACTACTTGCCATAGATCCTCCTTTGTCAGAAATGCTTGCATACTCAAACGCCAACTTAAGTAATTTGTTTCTGTCAGCTGTTCCAGAGGCATGCCAGCCGAAAGCGAAACTGCCATCCTGTCTGCAGCTGCTTTCTGCGACTTCGTACACACTGTACTTTGTTTACTGTTCACTCCGAGCTCTTTGGGTTATTTCCTTGGACAGTTTGGGCTATATCCTTGGGCATTCTGGGCCCATAACCCTTGTTGTCAGCGATGAAATGCTGAAGCGATATGCCCGAAGAATAATGCGCCCAAACAAACAGAATGCCCACGAACGTAGAATAACGACGGACAACAGCAAGTTATGTATAGATGGATCTTTACTGATCCCTAAGACAAAGGTTACTTGATAATACAATTCTCTTACTCTGACTAATATCCCCCACACCTTGTGATTTGTCTCCCAAGGCTTTATACACTTTTGGTTCAGTGCCAGCTGCAGTTTGTCCTTGGACAGCAGCACAGTTTTAACCCTTTACTTGTCTTTCTGGAAACACTTCACTGTCCAGAAGCCTACAGCTCCACCAATGCACCCATACAGCACTGACCTCTGCTCCACCTTGCCTTTAATCCTCTCCTTCCTGGTAAGTGGTAGCGCCTCCGCTGTAAGTGAGTCCAGTAAGAACATAAGAGCCTGGCTGCTGGATCAGGCCAGTGGCTCATCTAGTCGAGCATCCTGTCCTCACAGTGGCCAACCAGATGCCCATGATGGCAAGCTGGCAAGCAGGACCTGAGAGCCATAGCAGGACTCTCTCCACTTGTGATTCCCAGCAACTGGTCTTCAGAGATACATTGCCTCTGACAGCAGAGGTATTGTGACCCCTTAGCTGTTTGGAAAAGAAGTTTCTCCACAACAATCCAAATACTGCACCTCACCCTCCATTTCCCCACTATCATTATTAAATACCATTGATCCCAAGGGCTGTTGTGATACTTTCCGTCTAACGGCTTAGCTGAAATGGAAATCCAAGAAGGACATCCCAAGAGCTTGATATTTTATCCCCAATAGATAGCACTAATATTGGAATCTTGGAGTATGAAATTGTTTTTTATATGTAATGGTTTTTATATACGTAATGGTTTTTAATAGTTTTTATATGTGCAATGGTTTTATGTGTATTTTTATGGTACTGTAAAGTCGCTTTTGAGATGCTTCATGGGAAGAAATTCATAAATGAAATTAACAACAACAATAATTTCCTGTCTTTAGATGCCTCATCCAAGGCCGCTTTTGACCTCTGTTCAAAAGAAGCATGTCCGTGGCTAGTGGGGAGGGAATGAGACTTGTTAATTTTCATTTCCCTTCAGCTACTACATTTGTGTATTAAACCCTAAGCCTATAAAACTCAGAGTCACTCAAGTCTTTCGTGCGGTACAGACCTAGGGCCATACAAAACAAATGAAGCCATACAAGTTTCAGTATGTGATTAACCTGTCATGTACGGCTGCATCACAATGATGCCACTTAGGGCTTGATATTGTTTCCCATTCCTCATTTCCCCACACAGCAGGAATTATCGGGCACACTCCCTTATGAAGAGAGTCTACTGGAGATCGACAATGCCTTCTTGTGTAACTGCTTGCTTGGACATATCCCAGGTGAGCAGAAGGGATGGCAAAAAGAAGGAATTCTTCACACAGTGCATTGTTATAATAAATAAATAACAAATTACTGTTGTAAACAACAACAACAACAACAATAATAATAGGAAACTGTGGAATTTGCAACCACATGGAATTGTCAGCTGTCTGAAGCAAGTCCTGTGTGTCAGGACAGGAGCATCCCTGTTCACCTGGCCCAGAATTCCTAGAACTGATGGGGGGGGAGAGAAGTGAGTGGTGGCTGGTGGCTCCATGTCAATGGGGCAGTGGAATCCACTTTGGGTTTTAGTCCAAACATTCAAGGAGCTGTCCAAGGTGCTGACTCCTTGAAAGTTCAGGCTAAAACCCAGAGTAGATCCCACTGCCCCATTGTCATAGAGCCACCTTGGACAGCTCCTTGAAAGTTTGGACTAAAACCCAGAGCCGATCCCATTACCCCACTGACATGGAGTCAGCAGCCGCCAGTGGGAAGAGTGCTTCCTGGGAGAGCAAGGCAATCAGAACCAGCACTGAAATTGGCTGTTCCTTTAAAAACTGTAGCTTCAAGAACTTTTCCCTAAGCTTGTTTTTCCCTCCTCCTTCCCTTTCCTTCTTTCCTTGTGTGACGTGTCTTTTTAGATTGCAAGTGTGAGGGCAGTGACCATCTTAGAATTGATTTTTGTAAGCTGTCGTGAGAGCCTTTGGGGTTAGGGGAAGGGAATAAATGCTGCAAAGAAAGTTAAATAAATAAAGGTGAAGGCAACCAACTTACAACTAGAAATGTGATGCAGTTCACATTTCAAGCTGAATCTATCAAACTGTCACTTTCCGAAACGATATGAGAACTGAAGCACAGTCATCTTTCAAAATTTGCAATTCTCCTAATTTTGTGATGTAGTTCCCCAACTAAACAACACTTACAAAAATGCAGACATTAGGGGGAAAGTCTTGCTTAGACAGCAAATCCTAAAAGGAATTGGGGGAGGGGATTTCTACATCCGGTTGTGATTTTTAAAAATAATAATGAAAACATCTGCACTTCAGTGCAAATTTCTTCCAATATCAAGTTTTGCAAAGCAATTTCCCCTGATATGCACATTCTTGCAAAGCAATCTTTCCCAATATAATGTATTTCTATCTCTTAGTTTTGCTACTATATGCATTTCTATGCATATTTTACCCCAGGATACGTGTTTTTGTCTCCTCAGCTGGAGAACTGCACTGCAAAATTCAAAGAAGTTTAAATTTCCAAGGATTTCCGTTTGCATACTGTTTTAGAATGCATGGTTTAAGGTTTGCCCTTAAATGCAAACTGAATCGAATTTCTTCCCCGTTGCTACAGGCACCCCATCTTTGAGGTAGCGTAAAAGCCATGGCCCCAATAGCCTCTGGAACACAGGAAGCAGCCTTATATTAAGTCAGACCGTTCGTCCATCTAACTCAATATTGTCTGCACTGACTGGCAGAAGCTCTCCATGACTTCAGGCAGGAGTATTTCCCAGGAGATGCTGGGGGTTGAACCTGGGGCCTTCTGCATGCAATGCAGATGTTCTGCCTAGAAGCTACAGCCCTTCTAGTGCCACCTTCTGGAATTTGCCCTCCAAATAGAAGTAGTGACATCTGGTCGTAGCCAAAAGCTACACACACCTAGCCATCTCCCTTGTCAAACTAAGGCATTTACTCAGCAGAGTCCCCTAAGACTCCATGAAACCAACATTAAACTGAGACATTAAACCAGAGTGTAAAAATCAACCCCCGCCCCATTTCATCTGTCCATCAAGCACAGCCTTGGGGAGCCTACAGAACAAGGAACCGGCTTAACAGTCATTAGTGGGACCGTTTCCTTTATTGTGTTGCAATGGATCAGGTCACCACTGGTGGGATGCAATTGAGAACTGCAGAACCATACAGAGCCTGAAGTCGGCTGCAATTATTCAGAACACATCAGCAGCACAGCGAATTCCGGCCATGCAAATATGGCTGATAATTGGGGGGCTGTCTCCAACAGTCTGGTTCCTGAACTTCAAGGTTCTGTGTCTCTGATAATCCTTCTTCCTCCCTGCTAATGCAGGATTAATTAATATGCCAGTGGAAGCACCTGGACTTTGACACAGGGAGAGGCAGGAATGAAACAGCTACAATTAATTATGCTGGCCTCTGTGAGCTGCATGCCAGCAACCTGGGACTTGCTCACCGGTCGGGGCTCCCATCGTTCACCTTTCTCCCCCAGAGCAAAGCAAAGCCTTGTAAAAATTAATTCAACGGAACTTGATTAAACCTCAATGTTTTTGTCACATAGACAGCTCAATAGGAGTGTAAGCTGTGGCACCTGCAAGAAAGCCCTGGTTCATCCCTTACAGGTTTCACTCCAATGCCAGGTTTATAACACAGAATCTCATCTAGGGATGGACCAACTCTCCTTGACTCACCACAGTTGCCATTCACTTGTTGTGCTCCTGCCTATATTCAGTGCTTTGTTTTTGACAGAGTACCATCATCATGATTACTATTATTTTGCTGCCCATGGCAGTCATTTTGTGGTGGCGCCCACGGCACTTTTATCAAGACAGGAGTACCACCTCATCATTTTCCAAAAAAGAAAGAAAAGCACTGCCTTTATTTATTCTTTATTATTAGTTATTTATTTATATACTAGGCCATAAGAACATAACCTAACAGAACATAACCAGTGGCCCATCTAGTCCAGCATCCTGTTCTCACAGTGGCCAACCAGATGCCTCAATGCTCGCAAGCAGGACCTAAGCGCAGGAGCACTCTCCCCTCCTGTGGTTTCCAGCAACTGGTATTCAGAAACATGCTGCCTCCAACAGCGGAAGCAGAACATAGCCATCGCAGCTGGTCGCCATCGGTAAAGCTGATCCTCCGTGGACTGCTCCAGTTCCCTTTTAAAGCCACCCGAGTCGTTCTCCATCAGTACAGCCTTTGCGAGTGGATTCCAGAGTTTTGCTACTCACTGTGCGAAAAAGTCCATTCTGCTTCATAAAAGATCCCAGGACAAAATACAGTCTTGCTCAGTGGAAACCCAGTGAAATTAATGAAGTTAAGTCATGTCTATTAATTTCTGTGGGTCTACTCAGAGTAGGATTCAGAGCTTGGAACAGTTACTTTTTTGAACTACAACTCCCACCAGCCCAATCCAGTGGCCATGCTGGCCGGGGCTGATGGGAGTTGTAGTTCAAAAAAGTAACTTTTCCAAGCTCTGGTAGGATTAGCATTGAATACTAACCACAATTCAAAACTATAAATTATGCTAAATCAGCTATTAGCTATCAAGGCAAGTTCAAGGTTTGTTGGTTGACATTTAAAGCCCTAAACAACTTGGGACCTGGGAACCTAGAAGACCACGTCCCCCAGAACACACCGAGAAGGTCTTTAACGTCTTAAATGAAACCCTGCTGGTTGTTCCACACCCAGCAGATTGTCACTGGGTGACGATATGGAAACAGACCTAGGTGACAGCACTCACCCACCCTCATGAATGCCCCCCCTCAGGTAATTCATGAGGCAAAGACACTAATGGCCTTCAAATGCCTCTTTAAAAATGTATATGTTTACCCAAGCTTCCCTGGCCCCGACTCTTAATTTTTAATATCTTCATTTTGTGCATTGCTCCATTTTATTTGTGAGATGCAGTTGGATTTTGTTTTTATCTCATTTGTGCAAATTTTATTGAACAGTGTGTTTTTATGTAAACCGCTTAGCAATTTTTATCAGGCAGTGTCTCTTTTTTTTACATAAATAAAATAAACAAATAAAAAAAAAACATCAATCAGAGCAGCAAATAAAAAACGCAACATTTAAATCTACAGTACGAATACACAACACAGGGCGCTTTTCAGCTCTCAGTAATGAAACCCCCCCGTGTCCTATAAATGCCTGGGCTACTTGAGGAGTGCCTTTTAAGGACTGCAATTTCTTTACTTGAAGACCGCTTTGAAGAAGTTGTCCTTGTAAGGGATTGCAAAAAGCAAATGGGCAGTGTGAGCCCTTCCTGCTATTTCTCCCATGATCCCTTACCCCTGCGGATTCCTAGACCACGGGTGAAGAACCTTTTTCAGATTGAGGGCCATATCCCCTTGTGGGCAAACTTCTGGGGCCACCTACACGTAGTGGGTGGGGCTAGAGGCAGAACATGGGTGGGGCAAAGGATGTGATGTTTACCTTGACACAGCAGGGTACCTTCTAGGCACACAGAGGTTTTTGCACACTCCTGCTCTCCCACATATATCTATCTAGGCAAGCAAGAGGCATTATCACAAGTAAGGGACACCGTGTGGCCAGGAGACCATAGGGCAGAGCTAGTGAGAGGTGTGGCCTTCGGAGATTCACAAGGGTGCAATGGGGGGGTAGTGTGCTCTCTCTCTCTCTCTCTCTCTGGACATTTTTGCCTTCCTCCCACACACTCTCACTCCCTCTTTCTAGTGCAACAGCAGCACCTCGAGTGCAAGGCACTCTGGGAAATGTTGCTCTCCAGAGTTCCTGAGTCTGCAGGATGAATGTATGGGTAACAGCATGATCTCAAAGGAGGCAGTAGGGTTATTAGGATTTCCGGGTGCACCCTCCACTACGGCTGATAGGCATTGGGGAATTGCAGACCTATTGTCATTCCCCAGAAAATACAACTCTATCCCTGGCTGATTGCACAAAGTCAAAGGTGAGATGCTGGGAGTAGGAGAATGTGTGGGAGACATCGCTTCTGGCTGGGTCGGAAGCATTTCTAGAAAGGAATGAGGCCCTGCTGCTTCCCAATAAGTCCCTAGCATGTCCTTGGCTACACCATGGCTGCCTACATGTTCCCACCAGCGCTATGGCCACATTCTATATTGAAAGCATGTGTTGATGTACTGGTGTGACCTGGGAGTTCACAACAGAAAGCAGTTGTGTGGAAGCCACTATGTTGCACGAATTTCAGCAAAAGGGAGCCTAAGTGTCATACGGTGCTGCTGCCTTCTGAGTTCCTGCAAATTACATGTAAATCCGCATTAGCGCTCTAATGAGGCTGTTAATGCAGATTGGAGTTGCATTCAAAAATCTGAATGCTACGCTGTGAAACATGGCAAAGCAACAACAACCCCCAGACCCCATTGGGAACATATGTAAAACCTGGCCACCAATTTTGTTCATTCCTGAATCTCATTTCTAATGTTAAGCACAACAGCCATGATATTTGTATCAAGGTTGAGTAGAACATGACTGGAAGGAAGGAAGAAGCAGGTGTTATCACTCAGATGAGAGAACCATGTCATATCTCAGATCAAAGTAGATATGGCAAGATGCAAAGTTTTCAATTAAAAGAGAGGAGAAAGCAAATGAAAGCTAGAAAGCGAGTCATAGTGCGTGGCAGTTCTATATGGGATTTGCAAATCCTCAGTTTCTCCCTCTTTGCCCCCATTGCAACACCTTGATCTACATCTTTTTCACCCTGGGTGATGCCACCTCTGAAGTCCCTTTAATAGCTTTGCCATTTCACATGAAGGATGATTGGTGGTGGTGGTTTATCATCTGAGGCCTAGGGTAATCCATTCACATCTTTCCAGACAAATATCCCCACAATGAGAGCTTTGATTGGAGTTGGGAAGAATCATAAGTTTGAACGGCCGGCCCTACCATTGGGCAGAATGAGTCAGCTGCCTCAGATTGCACTGTGTGTTTCATGCAACCTGTCCTACATCTGTTGTTCTCAGATATAGCCATGGATCATAGAATCTAGGGTTGCCAGGCTCAGGGCCTGAGAATGATTCTGTATCTTTAAGAGAAGAGAAAATTCAGCCAAGGTGAGGTTTTCTTGCAACCCGGTAATAGGAAAAAACCACAAGGTGGAATTCTCCGTTCCCCCTGCACAACTTGTATCTTTAAAAGTTGTGCAGGGGGAAGGGAGAATTTCACCTTGTGGTTTTTCCCAGTACAGGGTTGCAAGAAAACCTCACCTTGGCTGAATTTTCTCTTCTCTTAAAGATACAGAATCATTCTCAGGCCCTGAGCCTGGCAACCCTAAATCATAGAATAGTAAGAGTTGGGAGGGACCTATAAGGCCATCAAGTCCAACCCCCTGCTCAATGCCGGAATCCAAGTTTAAGGAATACACCACAGATTCCTAGGTAATTGGTTCCATTGTCGTACCACACTAACAGTTAGGAAGTTTTTTCTGATATCTGGTTGAAATCTGGCTTCCCGTAACTTGAGCCCATTATTCCATGTCCTGCACTCCGGGATGACAGAGAAGAGATCCTGGCCCTCTTTCATGGCTGATGGTATTCCCCCCTCCCTTCAGTGATAAATTAATCACACCCTGAACCCACCTGGTCAATCCCTTCTCATTTGCTCCTACCACCCAGAAGGGTAAGGTCTGACAAAGCATAAGGTAGTCTGGATCCTCTTCAAGCAGCAAATTTATTGTATTATTATCATTATTTATCCTCAGCATCATGGCCCCAGAGGAAGGTTATAAATAGCATATTGTACAGGCTTATCCACCCTGAACCTAGCTATGTTTATTCAGAAGTAAGTCCCAGTAAATTTGGCCTCAATTTGTAATTACCCTTAATTTGTGTACTTAGTCAACAGTTTCTCAGTGTGGTTGATTCCCAGAGGTGCAGGCTTTAAAAAGACAGAGTCTCAGAATCACATGGCTGAATATAAAAGAAGTCAGTTGCCAGGATCCAAGGTTAATTTAAGGTAATTGCTCTTCTGGAAGATCGGGGAGGGTAAGCTCTGGGTTTTTGATACAAGCAAAAGACTTCTAAAGCAGCTTTCGGGTATGTATGGCAAAGTCTTTTTTTATACATATATTCTTCATCAATGGCTGTCATTTCAGCTTTCGTTTGTGGGAGGCAAATAGATTTCTGTGAGGTGGGAGAAGGTACAATTGCCAGCCAATGAACCATCCGGAGAGACCTATTATTATATTATTATTATAAATTTATTTATACCCTGCCTTTTGGCCAAAGGCCCTCAAGGCAGCTTACGAAGAAAACTAAACACAAGTATAAAAACATCAATGAAAGCAGTATAATTTACAAAAAATTAAACTAAATAACATTATTTAGAAAAAAATGTTCAGGAAAGAAACTTGTCTTAAAAAGACATCCATCCTTTTTCCTGCAATGTTTTGCATCTCAGTGGCACAATTCCCTGAAGCCTGTTCCAACGGAGGGCGGTGGCAGCTCCTCGGTCTTTTCGGTGGCGCCAAACCCCGCAGCTTGAGTCCCGACGCCCACCAGTGTCGTGGGAGCCGGTGAGGATGAAGCTGCGGCTGGGGGAGGACTATAATTAGGATTCCAGATAATTAGGGAACTGTAGGCCCGGGGGTCAAATGTGGCTCTCCAAGCCTCCCTTAGAACTCTTGCCATGCCAAACCCCTGCCACACACCCTCTCCCAAGGCCACTCCCCCAATGTCCCTTTCATGCTTTCACCTGGCTGAAATGTGTCCTTGAAACGTTGATCACGGCTTTTACTTGCTTGGATGGGTGACGGAGAGAGGAGGGTCAGCAGAGCTTGGAAAAGTTACTTTTTTGAACTACAACTCCCATCAGCCCCAGCCAGCATGGCCACTGGATTGGGCTGATGGGAGTTGTAGTTCAAAAAAAAGTAACTTTCCCAAGCTCCGAGGGTGTAGATACCAGCCTACTGCATAAAGATAACTTTTGCATCTGTTGCTCTGCCTCTTTTTCATCTTGCTGCAGCCATCAATGGCTTGCGGCCCCCAGAAGAGAATGTGGCCCTTGGCCTGAAAAACAATCCCCAACCATGGTCTAGATTGTGTGGAGAGCCTTGCAAGTGCAGGAAGCTCCCCACTTCAGAATACAAGAGGCTGTCCACTACAGAAACGTCCCCTTCAACTCCTGCAAATGTGCTGGAGGGATCAAGGCTTAGCAGGGTCCCCCCACTGCTCTCCGAGTTCAATTTTCATCACATGTAATAATAACTGGACCTCAGAATAAGCTTCTCTCCTTTAGCTGCAGAGAAAAGAAGCCTTGATTATCATTGGGGTGGTGGTGGCAGTGGATGCTCTTTTATCCCTGGTTCCTGTTTTCTTTTTAATCTTTTTCATGATGCTTTGCTCAGTTCCCCACTCCTTCCAAGGACTATTCAAGGACGCCCATTGATGGGGCTTTGCCTGTAGCTGTGTTTTCCACGGTTTTCTCTCCCTTGCCTCAAGCCCACACCTCCTGCTCAGTGCTTCTGTCTCATCTCTGTAAACTGAGAAAGGAGGTGGACCCAGTTTAGCCAGACCATGATGGCTGGGATGACTTCCTGAAAATACTCACAACTGTATGAGCTGATTGATGACAGGTGCCTCCGCAAATGATTTATTACTACTTTTTGAGGTCGGTGTTCCATGACTGTATATTGCATGACTGCACCACACCCACCTACAGACGTGGTATAGGGTCACAGAATAATAGAGTTGTAAGAGGCCTATAAGGACATTGACTAACCCCCTGCTCAATGCAGGAATCCAACTTAAAGCATACCCGACAGGTGGCTGTCCAGCTGCCTCTTGAAGGCCTCCAGTGTTGGAGAGCCCACCACCTCCCTAAGGAAATCGTTCCATTGTCGTACCACTCTAACAGTTAGGAAGTTTTTTCTGTTCAGTTGAAATCTGGCTTCCTGCAACTTTTTTTTTTTTTTCAATAATTTTTATTCAGATTTTCATAAAACATACAAGACAAAATCATAAAACATTCAAAGACAAAAAACAAAATCAAAAATAGTTAAACAAAAAGAAAAAAAGAAAAAAAAAAACAAAAATAAAAAATAAAGAGTAAAATATTGACTTCCCATTTGTCAAAGATCAAATCAGTTATAAGTCTATAATATATAACAATCCTGTCTCTTAAGTCATATTATAAAATCACTTTCCTCCAGTAGTTATCTTACTTAATCATCAAATCTCATAAACATTACTTTATTCTTTCCACAAAAAGTCAAAGAGAGGTTTCAATTCTTTAAGAAATATATCTATCAATTTTTTTTTCCAGATAAGCATATCGATTAATCCATCTCATTACTAATTATGATAATCTTATTGTCATAACCATAGTCAAAATAAACATTTCAATTAATCCATCACATCAGAATCTGTTAGGTTCAATAATTTCAGTAGCCATTGTTCTATTATCTCTATTAGTTCCATTTTCCATCTTCCATCTTCAGTAGTCTTGTTAAGTCCAGTAATTTCAATATCCAATCTTCCATTATCAGTATTCCATAATAATCTTGCTGTCAAAGCCATAGTCATATAGTAAGAGTCTGATGGGGATTACCTCTATCCCAAATATTTTCTTGCCATCCATTCTGAATAGGTTGCTGAAATACTGCTGTAAAATCATATCTCTGTTCTTTTTTTCAAAATACACTGGGTCATCTCTTAAAAGTTTTTCCATTGTCACATGGCTGCAGTTAATTCCATAGATTTTCTCTATATTGGGCTCCATCACATCATTCCAGTCCAGAAGATTATCCATGCCATTGATAACTTTATCTCTAGAATCTTCATTCATTTCTTCAGAGATAACATTGAGTTCCAAACAATAGATTTTATTTCTAAAGTCCATAGACTCCAAATCTTGTTCCTGTTCCACGTTGGTTCCAATCTCCGGGATCTCCTCTCTCACAGGGACCCCTATTCCAGTCTTCAGGGTCACCTCTCTCACAGGGACCCCTGTTCCAATCTCCGGGGTCTCCTCTCTCACAGGGACCCCTTCCAGGGTCACCTCTCTCACAGGGACCCTTATATCTTTAATCTCCTGCTTCATTTTACTCAATTCAATTTTCATTATCTCAATCTCATCCATTATTTTCTGAAACATAGTTATTTCCAGATTTTCAGCCACTTTCTTAATTGCCATTTTAAAAGAAAAATATAGGAAAACCACTTCTTATTTCAGCAACAATTGGGTTAATACTCCAAACTTGGTGACATCACAGTATAAACAGAGCAGACAGCCTTATCTCTCCAATAGTTAAGTAAACAAAATGCAGTTCCCAGGATCGAAACAATTAATGGCAATCGTCAAGAAACAAGATTCGTCAAAATAAAATAGACCAAAAAGAGAGTAGTCTCAAAACAGTATAATATTTTTCAAAATAAAAATCTGGAATAGAAATCCCTCTTCTGTGTATATCTTTAGAATGCAAATCCAGGACAGCTTTTTGCAACAAAAACAGAGATAAGCTATTAATTAGTGCGTAGCAGAGAGAAGTTATGGCTCCCCAGTGAGATGTCAAAAACTGATCAATCTGGCAAATCTCTTTTAAACAGCAACAATTTAAGTCAAGTAAAAGAAAAATATAGAAAGAAGGGTGCTTGCCTGTTAGTGCGTTCTCTCTTAGAAGATAAGGTGAACGTTCGCTTTATCAGATAGAGCTTGCTGTTAAAAATCCGTCCCACCTTCGTCGGCTGGACCTCGTCCCATAAATTAATGAGATCTGGTCGTCCCAACAAAAATAGGCTTTGAGGTTAATCTCTTCGTTTCTCCCTACCCGGGAGAAGTTTAATCAGTCAAAAAAAAAAGAAAAAACTGACTGATATATCTGAATAAGCTTCTTTTGAGGCAGGAGCCCGTCTCAAAAGCAGGCACAGGCTAAGTCACCCTTCCCGGAAGTCCGAAATCTGGCTTCCTGCAACTTGAGCCCATTATTTCATGTCCTGCACTTTGAGATGATCGAGAAGATATCCCAGCCCTCCTCTGTGTGGCAAACTTTGAAGTACTTGAATGGTGCTATCATATCTCCCCTCAGTCTTCTCCAGGCTAAACATGCCCAGTTCTTTCAGTCTTTCTTCATATGGCTTTGTTTCTCATCCCCTGATCATCCTCGTTGCCTTCCCCTGAACCTGTTCCAGTTTTTCTGCATCTTTCTTAAAGTGTGGTGTCCCAGAACTGGATGTAGTACTCAAGATGAGGCCTAACCAGTGCCGAATAAAGGGGAACTAATACTTCACACAATTTAGAAACTATACTTCTATTAATGCAGCCTAAAATAGCATTTGTCTTTTTTGCAGCCACATCACACTGTTGGCTCATATTCAGCTTGTGATCAATAACAATTCCAAGACCCTTTTCGCATGTAGTACTGCTGAGCTAAGTATCCCCCATATTATAATTGTGAATTTGGTTTCTTTTTCCTAAGTGTAGAACTTTGCATGTATCCCTGTTAAATTTCATTCTGTTGTTTTCAGCCCAATGCTCCAGCCTATCAAGATCCCTTTGAATTTTGTTTCTGGATATTGGCTTTGTTGTTGTTGTTGTGTGCCTTCAAGACGATTATGACTTGTGGTAACCCTATAAATCAGCGACCTCCAATAGTAATTGTCATGAACCACCCTGTTCAGATCTTGTAAGTGCAGGTCGGTGGCTTCCTTTATGGAATCAAGCCATCCCTTGTTTAGCCTTCCTCTTTTTCTCCTCCCTTCTGTTTTTCCCAGTATTATTGTCTTTTCTAGTGAATTATGTCTTCTCATGATGTGTCCAAAGTATGATAACCTCAGTTTCATCATTTTAGCTTCTAGGGACAGTTCTGGTTTAATTTGTTCTAAGACCCAATTATTTGTCTTTTTCGCAGTCCATGGTATGCACAAACCTCTCCTCCAAAACCACATTTCAAAGGAGTTGATTTTTCTCTTATCCGCCTTTTTCACTGTCCAACTTTCACATCCATAAATAGAGATCAGGAATAACATGGTCTGAATGATCCTGACTTTGGTGTTCAGTGATCCATCTTTGCATTTGAGGACCTTTTCTAGTTCTCTCATAGCTGCCCTCCCCAGTCCTAGCCTTCTTCTGATTTCTTGACTATTGTCTCCATTTTGGTTAATGACTGTGCCAAGGTATTGATAATCCTTGACAAGTTCAATGTCCTCATTGTCAACTTTAAAGTTACATAAATCTTCTTTTGTCGTTACTTTAGTCTTTTTGACGTTCAGCTGTAGACCTGCTTTTGTGCTTTCAACTTTCATCAGCATTCGTTTCAAATCATTACTGGTTTCTGCTAGTAGTATTGGCTATTGGCTATTGGCTATTCCTCCCAATTTTGTATCATCTGCACATTTGGTAAGCATTCCCTGCACCTCCTCATCCAAGTCATTAATAAAAATGTTAAAGTGCACTGGGCGAAGCCTGATCCCCGCTCTTTACCTTCCCCCAGTGTGAGAAGGAACCATTGATAAATGTTATTTGAGTATGATTTTTTAGCCAGGTGTGGATCCACCGAATAGTTGTTCCATTCAGCCCACATTTAGTTAGCTTGGTAATCAGAATATCATGGGGCTTTTTGTCAAAAGCTTTGCTCAAGTCAAGATATATTATGTCCACAGCATTCCCACAGTCTACCAGGGAGGTGACCCAATCAAATAATGGGATAAGATTAGTCTGGCAGGATTTGTTCTTGATAAGTCCATGATGGCTTCTAGTAATCACTGCATTGTTTTCATGGTGCTTACAGACTAACTGCTTTATAATCTGCTCCAAAATTTTCCCATGGATCGACGTCAGGCTGACTGATCTGTAGTACCAGGTCCCTCGTTTTTGCCGTTTTTGAAGATAGGAACAACATTAGCTCTCCTCCAGTCATCCGGCACTTCACCAGTCCTCCACAATTTTGCAAAGATAGTAGATAGTGGTTCCGAGAGTTCTTCAACCAGTTCTTTCAATACTCTAGGATGCAGTTCATCAGGTCCTGCCGATTTGAACTCGTTCAAAGTGATTAGGTATTCCTTGACCATTTGACTGTCAACTTCAAGCTGCAATCCTGCCCCTTCAACTTCACATTTCCCAGGAGGGTCATAGACCCTCTTTTGAAAGGAGACTGAGCCAAAGTAGGAATTAAGCACTTCTGCCTCTAATTTGCCATCCTTATTGAGTAGCTGTAGCACCATTTCTTTTCTCCATCCCTGCAATTCTGTGCTACCTGTCTGTACTCTTCCTTTGTGGCCCAGGCTTCCTTCCACTTCCTGTATGCGTCCTTTTTTGTTTTCAGGTCATCTCTAAGCTTTTTGTGAAGCCGCATTGGCTTCTTCTTCTGTCTTCCCCCTTTTTTCCTTGATGGAATTGTTTGTGATTATGCCTTTAGAATTTCCTCTTTTAGAAACTCCCACCCATGTTGGACTCCTTTTCTCATTATGTTTCTGATGAGGTGAGCCTGGAGCCAACACTGTTATCTTTTCGGCACCAGGTCAAGACTTTCCTCTTCTCCCAGGCATTTTAGCATGTGTTTTATATTGTTTTAAATTTTTAAATTGTGTTTTAAATTGTTTTTTAAAAGATGTATTTTAAATTGTATTTGTTTTTAGTTCCTGTAAACCGCCCAGAGAGCTTCGGCTATGGGGCGGTATACAAGTATAATAAATAAATAAATAAATAAATAAATAAATTAGGGCTGCTTGCCATGGAACCTTACGTACCATTGTTCTGAATTGATTAAAATTAGCTTTCCTGAATTCCAAGGTATGTGTATGGCTAATCTCAGCTTTTGCTTCCTTTAAAATCAAGAACTCTAGTATAGTGTGGTCATTTTCCTCCAGAGTTCCCGTAACTGCCACTTCATCCACCAAGTCATCTCTGTTGGTTAGAATCAAGTCCAGGATAGCTGATCTTCTAGCAGCTTCCTCCTCTTTCTGTAGAAGAAAGTTATCTCCAGCTCAAGTCAGGAATTCTCGGAGGGGCCGTGTTTGGCAGAATTTGTCTCCCAACAGATATCGGGGTAATTGAAGTCCCCCATTACTACTGCATCGTGCCTCCTCGAAACATAAGTAATTTGCTTTGCAAAAGTTTCAACTTCTTCTGCTCCTTGATTGGGTGATCAGTAGTAGACTGTAACCACCATATTCCTTTTATTCTTTGCCCCATTTATTTTAATCTGGATACTGCTACCAAGCTCATCATCCTGTATTTCTATGCAGGGATATGTATTTTTAACATATAATGTGACTCCACTTCCCTTTCTATTCCTTCTGTTCTTTTTGAACAAGTTATATTCTACAGTCACTGTTTTCCAGTCATGGGAGTCATCCCACCAAGTTTCAATTATACCTATCAAATCGTATTTACTCTCCTGTATTAGAGTTCAAGTTTGCCCTGTTTGTTTCCCATACTCTGGGTGTTAGTATACAGACATAGATGACTATGAGATTTATGGCCTGGTTTCCTTCCTACATTTTTATGAAGACTATTACTGGGCCCCATTAGAGCTGTTATCTCAATTTCTGTTATTGTGCACAAGCCATCAGTCATTATCGCAAAGTTTATTTCTTTCCCCCTTAGGATTCAGTTGAAAGCTCTCCTGATGACGTTCTCCATGCTGTGGTCAAACACATTCTTCCCAGTGCTTGTGAGGTGCAACCCATTACTTGCCAGCAGTCCATCATTCAAGAATCATAGCCTGTGGTCCCAGAATCCAAATCTCTCGCATCGGCACTACCTTTGTATTTTTCTTTCCTTTTCTACTCCTCTTCTAAGTAACAGAAGGATGGATGAAAAAACTATCTGGGGCCCCAAGTCCTTGAGTTTCCTTCCCAGAGCTTCAAAGTCTGATGTGATTACTTCATAGCTCCACTTGGCAGTATCATTTGTTCCCACATGGGTGAGGAGAAAGGGATAGCTGTCAATGGGCTGTATGAGCGATGGCAACCCTTCTGTCACATCTCTAATCTGTCCTCCAGGGAGAGAGCATACAGTATAGGTCTGGGAGATAGATCTCCACACTGTTTCTGTCTTTCAGAAAGGACAGCATTGCTTAACACTACTGTTTTGCTTCCATTCTCCCTGTTAGTGAGTGCATGTATTTCTTTGTACGCTGCCAACATCATGGCAAGCTACCCTTTCAGTGGGTGCAGTCTTTGCTCTGCTCTTCTGAGGACCTTTGACAGGATGTGGCAATATTGTAAGGCTCCAGGCAAAGCCTTTTGAAGCAAATCATCCTGTCACTGTGAAAGAGTTTCAAGTTCCAGGACCTGAGTGGCAACAGCACCCGCATGGAAAGAATGCAAATGCCATTCTCAGAGCTTGGAAGTAACTCGTTATTTTTAACGAGTTACTTGTAATTCGTTACAATTTTAAATAACGAGTGGGTAATTCCATTACATTTGGCAAGTAACGGAACGACTAGTAATTTCCCTACTTTTCAGCTGCAACTTTAACGTTTCCACGTTAGGTTGCACGTTACTTGGGGGCAGGAACAAGGGGAAGACAGCTCCTGGCTGTGATTGGTTAACACAAGACATGTGCCTCACACTGATTGGACTTGTGCGCAGACTCTCTCTTCCCTCGTGATCTGTGTTAGGATGCATGAGGGAAGAGGTGAATAGGCAGGGCCTGCTAGCGTCTGAGAGGACAAAATGGACGCCGGAGGAAAAAGCCAGGGCAAGGACAACGGAGGAGAAGGCAGCAGCAGAATGGTGAAGAGCTGTGGAGGTGAGTGATGATGATTTGTGTGTGTGTGTGTGTGTGTGTGTGCCCCCATGGCACCGTTCTGCCCCCCCGCCCCCCATGGCACCGTTCTGCCCCCCCACTGCCTCTCCTTGCCTCTGCCACCCCCTCCATCAATCACAAGGCACTTCCGAAACTTCGGCCTACAGCACCAGGCTGATTTTTTTGTTCTTGGCAGAGATGAGGTGAGAAGTAGGGTCCTTGCAGCTCCTCCTCTCAGTCCCCCAGCTCTCAAACTCATGTTCTGTGAGAGAGAGATTCCCAGTCCCAGAGAGAGATAGACTGTTGACAATCTCTGCTAATATCTATACAAATGTACATAACATGCATCACCTGAACTCACATGATCTAGAGTTACCTTAGATCTTGCAAGATTTGCAAATGAGAAGCAATAGGGTTTTATATTAGTTCTGATTGTCTATTGGGCTATCATAGGTTATATGTTTTTTTCATTTTCTATGGCAAAAACTCCAACTTCAGTGGAATTTATGTGATGTGTTCTAATCATTTGAATTTGGCTAATGAATGCTTTATTCTTTCATCAGAACTTTAGCAGTAGTACTAAAATATTAATAAAAAAGAAAAGGGAAAGAAAAAATACTTTACATACATCATTCAGCTGTATTGCTAATTATAGATATAGATATAAAAGATAAACGGCATTTTGTCAAAAGTATTTTTGTCTACGTTTTATACCTCATCCTTGGTTTTCCAAGATTGGCATGGAATGCTTCTCATACAGAATTAATTTGAAATGCTGCATATTTATTATCATAATCATCATATTCAAAATAAAAAATATATGTACCGCCTTCAAGTTGATTCCAACTTATAGTGACCCTATGAATAGGGTTTTCATAAGGCTGAGAGGCAGTGACTGGCCCAAGGTCACCCAGTGAGCTTCATGGCTATGTGGGGATTTGAACCCTAGTCTCATTTTGTTCTCACAACAACCCTGTGAGATAGTAGGTTAGACTGGCCCAGGCAGGGTTATTCAGTGAACAAAAATGATGCAAATAGGATCTCTTTTAATTGTGCTATCGACCTGCTTACTTCCACTCTGACTGGGGGATCTTGCAGCATGGGGAAGAGATGGGGGCACATCACAGCTGAAGTTCACGCATATAGGAGCATTATCTCTTGTTTATTACAGAGACGCCTGTTGCAGGTTTTGCTGCTGAGAGCAGCAGTCAGTTAGTGCGGCCACTTGAGTCACAGCTTGTTGATCCTGAGGAGGCAAAACTAGAAAGTGAGGTTCAGAGAGGAGGCCCTGTGCATGAGGAGGAGGAGGGCATGAAGCAGTGCCAGTTGCCCACAGCCACATCTGCAGAACAGCAAGTACCATGGTTTGGCTTTGAGAAAGCTTGTACATTTGTGAGTCAGAGTGGGAAAAATGTTGTTGTACGATGCAATTACTGCCTTCCAAGGATCAAAAATCTGAGATCAGCTGTTTCCTCCTCATCCAATGTGAAGAAACATTTTGAGGTAAGCCTTTGTCATGCTGGTCCTCAAAGAGTGTCCATTGTCTATTTAAGTTTAAATTGTGAAGTTCCTCTTCCATTTTTTCTTGGATTCATGCTTTGTTCTTCTTCCTCAGAGGGCACACCCTGAGAAGCTGAGAGCAATTGAAGAAGCAATAAAGGCAAGGAGACGTGGCCTTCCTGAACCAATGCATGACACCCCTCCTCCCAAAATGCTGAAGCAGCAGCAGACAACCCTTGAGAGGTGGGGATCTGGCAGGGAGCCTGTCACCCAGAGCAATCTCGACAGGAGAATCATTGATTTCATTGTAGAGGAGACATTACCACTTCAGACTGTGGACAAACCATCATTCATTAATCTGGTTCGCATTGGACTCCCCAAAGATCTCACCATCATATGTGCCAAGACTCTGAGAGACAGAATTGAGAAGAGAGCATGCCACATGAGAGAAACTCTTGCAAACCAAATGGGTGCTGTGGCAAATATAGCAACCACTGCAGATTGTTGGACCAATGGCAAGAAGAGTTACTTTGGGGTAACAGCCCACTGGATCAACCCAACTACCCTGAAACGTGAGGTCGGGGCCTTGGCTTGTAAGCGTCTGAAGGGGCGCCATACATACGATGTCCTTTCAAAAGCACTGCATGATGTGCATGTGCAGTACAGGATCCACAACAAAGTTATGTGCACTACTACAGACAATGGCTCCAACTTTGTGAAAGCGTTCAGAGTTTTCATGGCCAAAGAACCAGTGGAATCTGCAGGCACCAGTGACGATGATGGTGATAACCAGGAGGAGGAGGAGGCTGAGGTGGAGTTTGTGCCTATCTGTGAGATCCTGGACACAGGACCTGAGGCAGAGGAAGAAGCTGCAGACTCAGGAGAGGATTTTGTTTTACCACCACACCAGAGATGTGCTAGCCACACCCTCAACCTTGTGGCAACACAAGACATAGAGGCCATGCTTTCTGACTCCTCCAAAAGTAGTCTTCTTGGTCCTTTCAAGAAACAGTTTCGTTCCTTGATGGGAAAGTGCACCAAGTTGTGGTCCAAGCAGAAACAGTCAGCACAGATTGCTGAGTATATCCATGCACAATATGGTGTGTATCTGAAGGTACTGAATAAGACCAGGTGGAATTCCACCTTTGATGCGTTGAAGCAACTACATGAGCTTCTGTCAACTGTGCCACTAAAAATGCATGCCATAATGGACCGCTGCTCCTTGTCCAGGATCACAGCTGCTGAGATTGAAGTGGTACAGGAATACACAGAGATTATGGAGCCACTAGCCCAGTCCCTAGATATCCTGCAACGGGAGAACGGCATGTTCATGGGGTATTTGCTACCAACGCTCTGCAATCTGGACCGCAAGTTAGAAGGACTGGAAAACAAACCTGAGAGGTACACATACTGTTTTCAGCTGCTGAGAGGTGTGCGCGAAGCCCTAAGAAAGCGGTTTGCAGCTATCTGGGAGGACAAGAGGCTTCTTCTGGCAGCCTGCCTACACACTCGCTTCAAACTAGATTGGCTGGAATCGTGTCAGGCCACCACCCATACCAACAAGTAAGAACATTAGGGAAGCCCTTTGGGTGGATTACTCCAAGGGAAATGTTGTCTCAAGGGAGGCATCAGAGGGCTTAAGGTGGTAGGCAGGGGCTGGGCCTTTTCTTCCTGGGGCTCCTCATCACAACCTTGGGTTGCTGCAGGTAATCCTTAAGGGTCTGCTGTGCTGCCCCATGAGTGGGGTGACTTGGTCACCTTCCTACCTTCCATGTCATCATCCACAGGCTCAGGCTGGACCCTGAACCAGGGGACATGACAAGCATCAGGAAATGAAGAGCAGATGATGGTTTCCTAACATATATGTGTTAACATATCCTCTCTCTTTCTTAGATACACAATGGAAGCCTTGTTGAAAGCTGAAATAAAGAAGGGTGTACTTAATGAGGACAGTGATCAGTCTTCAGATAAAGACCAGGAAGGAGATGACTTAGAAGATGACTTCTTTAACTTTCTGCCCCAGGGCAAGAAGTCAGCAGTGGACACTGCTGAGGAGGAACTGGTGAGGTACCTGAGGTCTCCCAGCAGGGAAGTGTCATCACTCCATGGCTTTCCACGTGTGCTGCGGTGTTTTTTGCAGCACAACACGGGCATGCCTTCAAGCGCCGCAGTAGAACGCCTGTCCAGTACTGGTGGCAACGTAATGACTGTAAAAAGACATTCCTTGTCTGACATGCTCTTTGAGCATCTTGTTCTTTTGAGACATAACAGAAACATATTATAAAAGCATTTCAAGTGTAAAATTTGATTTCAAGAGTTGGGGTATCTTCATTGCTTGGGGGGATGTGAGATTCTGTTATGCCATTATGTTAATCTTATGGATAAAATGTTTTATTCTACTACCCCCTGTGTGTGTGTGTTTATTTTTAATATTGTTTTAGGCTTCTTAGATGTGCAGCAGCCAAGGCCAGTAACTGAAATGTAATTATAGTGATTACTTTTGAGAAAAAGTAAAGTAATCAGTTACTTTCAGAGCAATTGTAATTGTAATGGTAATTACTACTTTTTTGGGCCAAGTAATTGTAACTGTAATTTATTACTTTTAAAAAGTAATCTTCCAAGCTCTGGCCATTCTGCTCTGTTATTATTATGCATGGCCAAGCTAGGGTTAGAGCTCAAACTGGGGAAATGAGACCTCTTTTACATTCTGTCATGAACCAAAACCTGTGTAGGTTTTGCCACCAAAACCTGTCAAAAGTGGAATTTGAGCCACACACTGTGGTTTTGGAATGGATCATCGCTCTGCAGGTAAGGGAAAGGGGACCTCAGGCACGGGGGCCAAATATGGCTTTCCAAGTCTCTGAATCTGACCCTTCCAACTCTCCCCTGCCGTTTACTGCCTTGCTTGGCATCCTCCTCAAGTGCATTTGCCCAGCTGGCATGTGCCTTTGAACAGAGATAATCCAAGGGGAAGGGCCATAGCTCAGTGCTAGAGCATCTCTCTTGCAAGCAGAAGATCTGACATTCAATCCCAGCATCTCCATTTGCTACTGGGCCAACTTCAAGGTTCTAGTTTTGGCGTACAAAGCCCTATACTGCTTGGGACCAGGATACCTGAAAGACCGTCTTACCCCTTATATACCCAGTCGATCACTGCGCTCTGCAGGTGAGGGCCTCCTGCAGATACCATCGTATCAGGAGGTCCATTCTGCACAACATAGGAAATGGACCTTTAGAGTGGTGGCACCTACCCTGTGGAATTCCCTCCCCTTAAATATTAGACTGGCGCCATCTCTGTTATCTTTTCAGCACCTGCTGAAGACCTTCCTCTTTCAACAAGCCTTTTAAGTAGAGACCTATCCCAGTCTGCGTCTATGTTGGAATTCCTTAATATGTTTTTAAAAATGTTTTTAACGCTGTTTTGTTTTAATGAATTTTAAGATCTGTTTGCTTTGTTTGCCGCCCTGGGCTTCTGCTGGGAGGAAGGGCGGGATACAAATTAAATAATAAATAAATAATAAACCTTGGGGAGCCCCTGCCAGTCTGTGTAGACAATACTGAGCTAGAGGGACTGGTCTAACTTGGCATAATGCAGGTTCCTAGAACGTCTCTTGCTTGGAGGGAAGAAGGATGGAGAGATGTGTTTGGGGTGTGCGTGCATGACTCTGATTTTTGCATGTCTGGTGTGTAGCCTTTTTTGTACAAAGATAGTCACATGTTGCTCCGCCTACCTTTGCCTCTGGCCCCACCCACTACTGGCATGCAGCTCCCAAATGGTGGCCGAGGAGGGAATGTAGCCCTTGGGCTAGTTCCCAACCCCCAATATAGATGGTCTAGATGACTTCCAAAGTCACTTCCAAGTCTAACATGATGTGACTCAAAGGGACGGGACAGCTGTGGTTGCAAGCTGAATATGAATTGCTGAAATAAATAGTTGAGGATGAACATAAGCAAATTCATATCCACATTCTTAGGATTTTGTTTCAATTTGGGATGAGGAAATCTATTTTTTCCAGATCACAAGCTTCTCTCAGTGAAGCTCAGCAAATTGTGCTGGTAAATGGCTTATAAACCGCTTACAGATTACAAAATTGTCCTCCTCCTCATCTCAATTTCACTTTCATCCATGCTGGCATCTTTTAAGTATTCGGATGCTTGCCACTTTTCACTCAAGTGACAGCTGTCAATCATTGCTGTACAGCTTGCTATGTGAAATATGACCATTATCAGATGTGGCAGCCCACATTTTCTTGTATTTAATGTTAAAGTAGATGGGTCCAGAATTCTAACCATTTCATGCTGATGCTTTTTGCTAGAAAGGAACTCCCAGAAACAGGGATTATTCGACACGAGTTTCAAGCCATGGCAAAATATTTTGAAATAAATGAGCAGCGCACCTGTAAATAAATAAATAAAATAAAAGCCACTGCTGCTTCTACAGTCTCACAACAAGGCAATATAAACATTTTTTTAAATCTTGCCAATTATCAGACAAATGTAATAAAAGAAACACTTTAGAACCAAATTAGGATTATATTAAAAAAAGATGGAAATGAGAGGTGATAAACAATAAATAAATGGAAAGAACCTCATAAACAAGTAGATTGAAATATAAAACACATTCAGTAAAAATGGAAAGAAAATCCTGTATGTATTTCTCACCCTCCACCCCATCATATTCATCTGCATGAAGAAGATAGCAAACTGTTGTGTGTCTGTGTAGCATGAGACAGCATTTAGGAATCTCAACCAAATCCCATTAATTTTGCTCAAAATTGCAGAAGATCACAATGACCATCTCTCCCTCTTCTCTCTTCCCTCCCCACACTTCTTGCAGGCCGTACATTCAGACTGTAAGAGAAACCCTCAGGGCCTCTCCATTGACTCTCCTGGAAGACCACCTCCATCAAGCTCCTCCTTCAACTGTCATCTGCAGCAGCCATTCCATCAGGCTGCAAAAGATGGTGAGAGATAGGACTGACAGAATAGAGATCGGATTTCTCCATCAGCTCTGCCGAAAGATCAGCAAGATTTGGCTCCTCTCCAAATTGTCCCATACCTGCTGCTCACTACAAGGTCTTTGTAACTAAGAATTAGAATCTGAGCTTGATTTTTATCCTCTGGTCCCCTGATCCCCTTTCCTTTTGTGTTATGCCTCTTATACTGTGAGCCTAAGGGCAAGGACTTCTCATTGGTATTTGCAAGCTGCTCTGGGAGCAATTTCTAGCTGCACAGCAAAGTAAAAATGCCAACAACTAACACCCTGTTGGTTGGGCCAGGCCATGGTGGGTCCATCTAATCTAGCACTCTGTTTCTAACAGAAGCCAGCTGGATGTTTCCCAGAAGACCACAAGAAGAGCATGAAAATGATAGACTTTCCAGCGACTATATTCAGGGGTAGCCTGCTTCTAAACTTGGATGTTCAATATATCCATCATGAGTAGTAGCCACTGATGAGTCAATTTTCCCTTCCCCCCCCCAAGTCTTCTAAGCAAGGGGCTGTCACCACATCCTGGGGCAGGGAATGCACTAAGGCTGCAATCCAGTACCTGCCTACTTAGAAGTAAATTCCATTGGGTTCAGTGGGACTTACTCCTAGGTAAGTGTGTACTGGATTTCAGCCTAAGTTAGCTGTGCCCTCCACCCACAACAGGATAAAGCAAGTGTGGGGAACCTTTGGCCCTCCAGATGTTGCTGAACTGCAACTCCCATCAGCCCCAGCAAGCCCCAGCAAGCTGGAAACTGTAGTTCAGTACCATTTGGAGGGCCAAAGTTCCCCACACCTAATCTCAGAGCTTGGACAAGTTCCTTGTTTCGAACTACAACTCCCATCAGCCCAGTCCAGTGGCCATGCTGGCTGGGGCTGATGGGAGATGTAGTTCAAAAAAGTAACTTTTCCAAGCTCTGCCAAATGTAACTGAGAGGCATGAATAGAGGTGGATTCTGAAACTGTCTTAAAGCTGCCTGATCTTCCCTATTGACAGACTGAACTGTAGGTCTAGTTCACGTGTTTGATGGACCACGGAGCTGTTCGAAGGGATGGGGGAGAAAATAAAATGTTGTTTGCATTTTAATGAGAAACTACTTAACTGGCACTTCTCGAACCGAAACGCAAACTGAAACCCAACTCTCCCTCGAAATTTGCCTTCTCTGAATTCTCCATTATAGTTCTCCAACCACAAAATGTGTACAAAACTGAATATATTAGAGGAAAGTGTGCATGAAAATACATATATTAGTGAAAATAAAAAATGAAAATGCAGAACATTTGGGAAAGTCGTTTATAATAATCAGGGCTGGCAGCAGGCATGGCCCAGGTGGGGCACTGGCCGAGGGCCCACGACCTAACAGGGGCCCACAGTCCCAAGCCGGCTGGACACTGCCTCCCCTGCTGCCACTGCCACCACCACTGCTGCCCTCCGTCTCCCCATCAGGAAAGTAGCATCTCATGCCTGCCCAACACACTGCTTGCTTTCTAGGCTTCTAGATTTCTTTACCATCCTCCTTACTACTCATGGTAGCTGAGTCACTCCCACTGAGTTGGGGCTTCACATCAGAAGGTGTTTATTTCTCTGTTGTGTGCATGCCTCCTAAAAGCAGTTCTGCATGGATCCCACTGTATCTGTGTTGGAATTGCTTTTTAAGATGTTTTTTAAAGCATTTTTAAAAGATGTTTTTAAAGATGTTTTGTTTTAATATATTTTAAAGTCTGTTTTTAAGATGTGTTAGAGAGTTTTTAGTGTTTTGTTTATTAGGGTGTTTATTGCTTTGCACACTGTCAATGGAATCTGGAAAGCTCAAAGGACAGGCTTTCTGACATTGGTTATAATAAGCTTCAATAAGTTTTTCACTCTGCCTATGCTCAAAACAGGGCTGGAGAAAGTTGTCCAATTAATCAAAACAATCCAGCTCATCTCACACTCCTGCTTGCCCAGGTGGGCTTGGTTATGGCTTTCCCAAGCTGAAAAGGGACAATGAACTTAATTGGTTTACAAATGTTCTCACCCTGCTAATGTAAACAAGAGTCAGAGAAAGACTCTTGTTAGTCTAAATAAAGTGGCTACAGCTGTATTCCCAGCCCAGGTTGCTGCAAATACAGGGCCAGAAGGGATAAACAAAAGTCACATGTGTGAGAGAGCCCAGCAACCTGGGTGCTGGGAAGAGAATGATCTCATAGGTATAAGGTACCCCCTCCCAGGCGGTCTTTTGGGTATAAATAGAGGACCCATAGAGTCTCAAGCAAGAATCCTTGCTGTGGCTGTTTATGAGGCTTCCAGCCAGCTAGGCACATGTAAGATAAGGGAGGGGGAGGAAAGGACCCATTAGACATCAGTTTCATTTTAGTGTTTTATTGCCAGCAAACGACAGCTCAATGTACTCAGCTTTGTTTTAATAAATCAGTTAACTTCTTCACTAACAGCATGTTCATTGACTTTTGAAATTTTGAACTAATTTGCTTGGTGCCTGTCCAGGCTAGGCATTTGGCAATACAGGAGCCAAGATGGAGGGGTGTGGTTTAAGAAAGAAAGGATGGGGCCAAAGGGCCCTTTGGTATCCTGTGCCCAGGGGCCCCAAGAAACCTGGAGCTGGCCCTGACAATAATGTATATGTTGGTCAAAACTGCAGACAATCACAAGTATATTGGGAGAAATTTGCACTACAAAGCTGATGAATTTTCATGAGGATTCTTTTTGTTGAAATCACAAATGGCTGTAGAAATTTTGAGAGCTGAAAACTAGAAAAATGAGAAACCAAAATGGGCAGATTTGTCCATCCCTAGGAAGTTACCAGTCAGTCCATTCTTCTGGCCAAATACTGGGCACATGCTTTGCATGCAGAGGTTCTTAGGCTCAGACCCCAGCATGTCCAACAGAAAGAATGGCTAATGATGGGTAAGATGTCTACCTAAAGAGTCACTGCCAGTCAGAGAAGACAGTATCGGGCTAGATGAGGAGTGGGGAAGCAGTGGCCCTCCAACTCCCATCAGCCCCAGCCAGCATGACAAATGCTCAGGGATGATGACAGCGGTGGAGGCTGGTGGCTCCATGTCAGCAGGGCAGTGAAATCCATTCTGGGTTTTAATCCAAACTTTCAAGGAGCTGTCCAAGATGCTGACTCCTTGGAAGTTCAGACTAAAACCCAGAGCAGATTCCATTGCCCCAATGATATGGAGCCACCAGCCACTACTGGATGAGAATTGTAGTCCAATAACATCTGGAGGGCCAAAGGTTCCTCAACCCAGGTCTAGATGGATGAATAGTCTGAACTGGTATAAGATAGCTTCATATGAGTGTCCTTGAATGTTCCACGTTTCCGTCTCCTCACAGTAGATTACACCAGGTATGATTTGGGGCTCTTCAACTCAAAGTGATGTCCACTTCAAGGGAGAAGAATAACATTACTCCATGAGGAATGCCTGCCTCACATTACCTGCATGATACAGAGATGGGTGCATGTACTTGCTCTTTAACCATGCAAAGAGTCATGTCTTGGTCTAGAAAATGCCTGAACCAGGCCATAGATTTGGGAGGACTTGGGGTATGTGCGCTATTTTCTGCAGCTTCCACTCTTGTGTAAGAGCTTACACATCCAGTCACTTGGTGTGATCCAACTAAGTCATACTCAGCTGGACTAATTTAAAGCTGTTGATTTCAGTGGGTCTGCTCTGATTTAGTAGAGTACCCCCAACTGCTCTTTTCTTTTGCCAACAAATATTTATAATTGCTCAGAAGTTGCTACACTTGTGGGACACTTGCTTTTCCTCAAAAGCAGACAGATATGAGCTATTGTTGGACCTGGTGAAGTTCTTCACTCCCACAGATGTTCTAGGGAGGCAATTCCAGATCTTTCAAATTATCAAGAGGGTCACTGATAAGCCGAAATTTTCGTAATGTGATTGAGTTGTATGTGCATCTGCCTTTAAGAGAATTTAGCCCTGTGCAAAAATTGCCCATCTGTCCTAACCTCATTTTGGTATTAAAAAAATCCTTCCAGTTCCCAAATTGAGCACTAGGGGTAGTTTCTCCAGCATGCACACCCTAGTGTCCTTATTAACAGGTTTCTGCTGTGTCGGTAATTGTGGGTTGCTTTTTTCCAAGAATGGCACTGAGATAACTTTTTTTCTGCAGTAATGAGAACTGCTGGGAGACGTTGCTGCTCCAGATAGACCCAGAATGCCCATAACCATGCACAGCTGAAGTAAGTGGGCACCTGCTTTCCTCTCCTTGCCTTAGTTTTAACCTACAGTGCTCAAAAGACCAGCAAGCCCACTCCACCCTCTACTATGACTAGGAGGGTTTAGACACATTTGCAATTTCAGTAGCATCATTAATGTACAGGGGTGCATTAGACAAGGAGTGGGGAACCTTCTTCAGCCTGAGGGCCACATTCCCTTATGGGGAGTCTTCCGGGGGCCACCAGCAAAAGTATGTGAAGCAACACGAGTCTCTTACTTTTGTAGATAGGCCACATTCTAACCATGCACAAGTTCCTATACCTATAACACAGGCAAGCAGGAGGCATTGTTATCTCTGTTATCTTTTTGGCACCTGCTGAAGACCGTACTCTTTCAACAAGCCTTTTAAGTAGAGACCTTATCCCAGTCCACATCTCTGCTGGAATTGCTTTTTAAGGTGTTTTTAAAGCTTTTTTTTTTTTTAAAAAGTTTTGTTTTGATATGTTTTAAAGTCTGTTTTTTTAATGATGTTTTAGAATGTTTTAGTGTTTTTGTTTCCCACCCTGGGCTACTACTGGGAGGAAGGGTGGGATATAAATTTAATAAATAATAGTACTAATAATAATTGCCACAGTCCAAGGACCTATTCCAGGCAGGCAAAAGCACTCAAGGAAGGATAAGAGCAAGACTGGGGAGAGGCGTGGTTTGGGGAAAGAGGTGTGGTCTAACCAGTGGTGGCTGGTTGCTCCATGTCAGTGGGGCAGTGGAATCCACTCCAGGTTTTAGCTTGACCTTTCAGCACCTTTAGTCTGAACTTTCAGCACCTTGGGCAGCTCCTTGAAAGTTCCAACTAAAACCCAGCCTGGATTCCATTCCACCTCCCCGCTGACATTGAGCCAGCAGCCTCTACTGCATCTAGAGAGGAGGTAGTGACTGCCTGGGGAGAGTCGAAAGGGCTGGAGAGAGAAGCTTACATTTGTCCCCTAGGCCCAATCTGTGCCTTGCAGCATAGCACAAGTATAAAAACAAAACACATGTTAGACTCTTATGTTCTTATGTTCTTATGTTCTTATGACATGTTAGAATTTTGGTGAAATTTTCAGGGAGGATTGGCGCTTGGGACTTAACTTTGCAAGGTGACCAGTGAGCAGAGATTTTTTTCTTCCTTTAAACTTTTTTATATAGCAAAAAGACTCAGGCATACTTGTCTCTCTGGTGCACTGCAGCCTTCCAGTTGGCCATGGCTCCTGGAATGCCCAGGGGTGGATGTGACATCACACATCTCATGGGCATCACAGGAAGTACAGAGTCTTGGGCCTGCTGCAGAAAAAGTGTTACTTCTTCCTGTCACCATAGCTCAGTCTGGCAATTTTGCACGCTCCAGATTATTTTAGACCACAACTCACAGCCAGCATGGGTTTACGGGACCTGTAGTCCAAACGTCTGGAGGGTGGCCAGGTTGGTGAAGGCTGATATAGATTAAAGGATTCATAGTTGTACTCTGCCCGCTGATTATCTCAAGAGATGGAAAGATACTTGCCGTCGAGGAATTCTAATGAAGGCTGTCACCCAATTAATTTTACAAGATTTGCAATGAATGAACAATTAACCTATCAGTTAAATTGGCACATGTGTAAAAACAATAGTTTTGAAGAAAAAGTGGTATTTTCTTGGTTGTTAGATGACATATGTTTGCTTCGTAGCAGGTCTGTGTAAGAAAGAAAGTGGAAGGGATGCCTCTTTTAAGACATTGCAGGCCATCTGCAGTTTTTATAAGTACTGCTGTTAAAATAATAGTTTAAAGAACATCGGCATGAGTATGCAAGGCACGCCTCACATCCATTCAACACCTATTCACATGCATACGTATTTGCATCATGAGAACATACAAACACACCCCATACACATACATGCACATAAAGCACAGATCACACACACACGCACACAGTCTCTCGCCCCTCCCCTCCCCAATTGCAGTCTCCACAAAGAATCACCCTCCCCTCCAGGGCAGCAATTAGCCTTGAAAAAAGCTACTCATTGGATCCAAAGGGAAGCCAGTTTCAAGCCTTATTGCTGGAGGGGTGGGCAGAAAGGGACACTGAAGACCAGTTTGGAAAGTTCCATCAGATGCATCTGGGCCATGGGCTGGAGGTTCCTCATTTCCCTTGCTATTTCAGCAGTTGTGGAAAGCCCTCCCTCAGCCCCCAAAGCCCCAAATGTTTTAGTGTTTCTTAACAGGGAAATGGTGCTCTATTCCCCCCCTCAGCTTTCCTCCCTTTGCTTCCTGACTGCACCCACTGCAGGGAAGTTTGGGGTTTGTACAGAGCAGTGGCATCCAACCTAGTGCCATTGCCCATGCTGGCTGGGGCTTATGGGAGCTGGAGTCCAACAACTTCTGATGGTCCCCCTTGTGCCCCTGGGATTTGGTTAGCTTTTACCAGGACTGAGCGTTTAGTGTGGCAGGCCTTGCCTGTGGAACTCCTTGCCAATAGAACTTCAGCAGGAGTGATCCCTGTTTTCTTTCAGTCTTTTATAAACTGTATTGTTCAGACAGGTCTTTGGAGAGAGAGGGAGAGAGATTACCAACCACTTTTCATTGATATTGTTAGTTCTACTGTTATTATCAGCATAGTATTTTAAGTTGAAGGCTGCTTTGTTACATTTTCTATGAAAGTGTTTTTGTTGTTGTTGTTGTTGTGTGCCTTCAAGTCGACTACGACTTATGGCGATCCTATGAATCAGCAACCTCCAACTGTACCTGTCGTGAATGAAAGTGTAAATATCTAAATTTATTTATTCATTCAATGCATTTCTATGCTGCTTCACACTTTTGTGGGTTTTTTTTTTAAATCTCAGTGAGGTTTACAACCTAAATTAAATAATCAAATAAAACATATCAAAATAAACATCACAGATGAAAGTCAAATAGAAAATACATATTTACAGCAGCGCAATGAATAAGAAAACAAAAGATTCCCTTAAATATAAAAAGTTACAGATAAAAAGCAAATACAAGTAAATAGAATCAACTCCACAAAACAGCATCAAAATAACTGAGACAGGAGCTTCAATGTATTGTTTTTATCTTGTACGTCGCCCAGAGTGGCTGGACAACCAGCCAGATGGGCGACTGATAAATTTAATAAATAAATAATAATAAATAAAATTCACCGACACTCCCTGCCACTGCAACACAGCAACCTCTCCCAAATACATCCTTAGCCTCACTCTTACACATTTATTTATTTATTTATTTATTTATTTAAATCTAGGGGACACTAGATTGGTTATTGCTGGTACATGTTGGAGGCTGGTGGCCCTGATGCCAGTGGGGCAGTGGAATTCACTGTGGGTTTTAGTCCCAACTTTCAAGGAACTTTCCAAGGTGCTGAAGCAACTTCACTGAAAGTTCAGACTAAAACCTAGAGTGGATTCACTGCCCCTCTGACATCAGAAACACCAGCCTCCACTGCTGGTACAGAGTAGTAGAGGAACTAGATGTGCCACTGCTGTGTGGCATCTAGGGATCAAAGAATCTGTCAGTGTTGGTCCTCTCAATTTCTAATTCTTCCAATCTTAAATTCAGTTTTCCACATTTCCACAGCAATCAGGATTTTTTTTAAAAAAAATCCTCATGATAATTCTTCCCCATTTTAGTGAGAATTTCTCCTAATAAAGTCATTTTGTATGCAGTTTTGATTATTGTATTCCTTTTGAAAGCAATTTCTCTATAATGCATTTTTGTATGTGCGTTCACTGATATATTTGTTTTTAATGTCCACTTTCCCATAATATATGAATTTTTGTAAACATTGTTTGGAGTACTGCATTGCAAAATTCAGATCCATGTGAATTTCAAAGGAGGGCTGTGTTTTGGTTCTCATATTGTTTTGGAAAGTGCAGATTGGATAAAGTCAACTTGAAATGCAAACTGAATTCAATTTCTCCCCCATCTGCAAGTGGCACCTCATACCACCTGGCACTTTCGTGCCACTCCTTCACTGAGTTTTGCCTGGGCTGAAGCTAGCTGGAAAAGCAAGAGCCATATTTTGCAGAAACTTCCTCTGAGAAAACAAGTAAATTGCCTGAAGGAAGGAAAGTGGGGCGGGGGGAGAAGCAAAAGCGACAAAGAAAAATTGCTTGTAGTCCAAGCAGCAGATCGTAAAGTTTAGGTAGCTCAATTTAAATGACACCCCATAAAAAGCCTGCCGGATTATATGGGGCCATCAACCCACCTGAGGTCCCTTGGTCTTGCCTTTTATTTACATGTGTAGTGCAA
The DNA here is from genome assembly GCF_030035675.1 of Rhineura floridana. NCBI lineage: Eukaryota > Metazoa > Chordata > Lepidosauria > Squamata > Rhineuridae > Rhineura > Rhineura floridana. The sequence goes on along the minus strand of NC_084480.1, from coordinate 317,800,207 downwards.
CCCCTGTTGTTAAACCTTTCTTGGAATTTAAGGCTGTTTCTTTTAATGCCTTATGGCATCATCCAACGTGCCCTTTGCAAAGCAGCCCCTTGACGGTGTCATAATCATCTTCTCCAGTGTAACCGGGTGATAAAATGCAAGAAATTATGGAGATATATCTTAATGGATTCAGGAAGAACTGGTATTCCTATGAGATGAAGATTCATGGCAGTGGTGGTGGTGGTGGTGAGCCTGTGAACCCCCCCACTTCTCTTTTAATGAAGAACTCCGGAGCAGAAATTATGAAAATATGTCATTTGTTTTACAACTTTCAGAGTGCCCTAGTGAGATTTAGTGGGAAAGGAAGTACGTTTTTAAAAAAAGCAAAATGAAGCTTTAATGCTGTTTTGCTTTTAAAAGCCGCCAAAGGGGGAGATCAGATCTCGTCATCTGCATGCCAGTAATAAAGGAATTAGAGGTATTGTACGAGTCTCTAAGCCAACTATCTAAGGGCAGCATGAATACAAAGTAATCTTTGATTGATGGATTTTGTTTGAGTTTGTCACCTGTCCAATCATTAAGGGACAAAATGTCAGTGTAGCCAGCTGGCCATGGACATGTGGGGAGGCTGAGCCACCCCCAGGATGGTTTCAAACATATTCAACAGTGTCAGAGAGCCAAGAATGACCTTGTCGTCTAGAGAGCAGTTTGGGTCTACGTTCACTCAAGTCTCAGAGACCCCTTTCAGGTGCAGAAGGGCATAGGCCTGGTTAACAGGGCCACACCTGGCACATCATCAGGCCTTCATACAAATATCATAATGCCTCTACTCAAACCAATGGTGCTGCAACCACACGTGGAAGATTGTGTAGACTTCTACTTGCTGCATCTCAAAAAGGACATGATGGAGCTGGAAAAGGTGCAGAAAAGGGCAACCACAATGATTGAGGGACTGGAACACTCCCCCTTGAGGAAAGGTTACAACCTTTGCAAGCTTTTCATTCAGACAAAAAGACATGCAGGGCAAGACAGAGTGCATAAAAGTCTCAGGAAGCAGGTTTGTAGATTTATGGCAGATATATTGAGACACAGGCAGGGCTGGTCTCAGCCCACTACAGGCCCTTGTGTGCCAGCTCGCATGGGCCCCCAGTTCCCTCTTGTGTGCACATGCATGCACACATGCACTTAAATACACCAGTTGCACCACCTCACACAACAGAATACATGCCTGCATTCACCCAAGATGGTGGCGGGGGAGTGTTGATGCCCCTGCCACTATCTTGGGTGATGGCAGCTATGCATGCTAATGTGAGAAGTGAAGCAACTGGGTGTATTTAAGCACCTGCCGGCTGCATGTGTGCGTGTGCAGAGGTGATGTTGGCTGGGACAGCAGAGCTTCTGCTCCACAATTCACGCCACCCTCCGGTCACAGCCCACAACCTGCGACACAGTGCTGGTGGGGATTCTGGAGTGGGAGCTCCACCCTCCCTCCTGCTCAGCCAGCAGCAGGACCCTCGGCCAGTGGCCAACCTGGCCACCTGCTGGTGCCGGGCCTGCACACAGGGTAGAACCTGGGAACTAAATTGTGGGATTAGGGACAGATTTGGGGATGACGCTTGGGGATGACAGTGGAGCCTGGTGGTACCTGTTGAGGGCAGGCACCTTCTTGGAGGGAGAGCCTGGCAATACTTGGAGCCCCAGGGTATAATGACATGAACATTGGGAGGTAACAAAAGCTCTTGAGCCACAAAGAAAATAGCCTAGTCCCCTTGATTCTGACCTCACATCTGAGAATTTGCCCCTTCCCCTGGAGATGAGAAGGCTAAACTCCTGAAACTTCAAGTCCCAAAGCATCAGGAAGCCCAGTTAGAGAGCATGCACTCCAGGTACGGATTCAGGTATGGCAATCCACACTTCCAGCCTGGACTGAATAAATACAACAGTGCATCTGCCGGAAGCCTTCAGATGATAAAGACTAGTACATTTCCGTATGCTTTCTAGCGATTGCTAGCTTGTCACAATTCAAGTGTTATTTATTTTATAATTTTGTGCTGTTTTTGTTTGCACAATTCAGAGAGGGTGTGGAAGAAAGCCTCAGGTTCACACATGAGTAAAAAGTATGCTAAGAAGCAGGACTGATGATGTCACATGATATTCTGGCAGGTCAGCTGTCCTCACAACTACTTCCCACAAAGTGTATATAGTGCTTAGTTGGCCATTGCCAATAGCAGTTAACACTAAGTTTGTTATGGGAGTGCAGGACAAAAAGATTTACAGGATTATTTCAAAAAAGCTTAATTGAGAACTCAGCCCCAACCCCAGCAGAAGCAAATCTGAATTTAGAAAACCTTTCTGAGAAAGGGGGAAATCTTGGGAGTGATGTCAGAGGAGGAGTCAAAGAATCCAGATGTATGCTTTAGAAAATTAATCTAAAATAAAGGAAGCTGATAAAAATGACTTTCATTCTCACTATTGGTGAGATGAGAGGTACAAGCAGAAACTTTAATTCGCCTTCCCCTTCTCTGGAATAATCCATGCACCCTCCTTCCAAAAATTATTCTACCCAAGGAGCCTACCTGCTCACTAACCTATAGTATCAATTTATATGCTAATGGCCCTTGCTTTGTAATTCAAGGCATGCCCTACCAGTGTTGGGTGTAGAGTGTGGAATGCGCTTCATCTCCGAACAGAGGGGCTGGGGATGGCCGTAGCTGAGGGAAACAAAAAAGGCATCAAATCCTAAATAATTGGATCACTGATGGAGTTCATCCCTGCAGATTAAGCTGGTGTTTCATCTCATCCCCTCACTTGTTTGGCAGGAGGGTTCTGAAAGTGTTTTGTAATTAGTTAAACTTTGTGAGTAAGGTGGTGCTGATGGGAGGCTTGTAGCTCTCAGAAATAGTCATTGACTTTTTGTTCCTTTTTGTTCCTTTTGAATGATCTTCAGACAGGCTGCCTTAAAAAAAAAACAGTGGTCCTAATGCAAGTGGTATGCATGGGCCATCATGAAGCGAGAGAGGAAAACATCATTTGGTTTGCATTTTAAAGTGGACCAGCCTTATTCATAGTTCTCAGACTTACATGTGGATTGGAAGGCAGTTAATAATTGGATTATGCATTTCCCCAATGACAGAAGATTGAAACTGTCATAGAAAAGATGTCAGCTGACCCATCCATTCTTATGTTATGACCTCAGGCGAGGCCTTGTACAAGGCTCTAGCTGAATGCTATAAAACAGCAACGCACTACTGTTGCTTCAGTACCAGTCAGCCTTAGACTGAGTCTTATTATACAGCCATGAGAGTGAAACTTATAGTCCTGAACTCAGAAATGCTTGCTTAAAACCTTCTAAATTTTCATGGAAATACACAAAGCACTTAAAGAGAATCCAGAGTTCAACATTTGAAAAATTAGTAAAAGAATCCAGACTCTTGTTGGACATTTTCTGTGAGTGGTCTCATAATTTGTTGCAATTAATTAAAAATCAGCCTTATCCTCAGAGTACCTGTAATCCTATTACTGACCTTGCCCCATATACTGAACTTCATTCTCTGCAGTTAAAAAAAATGCATGGCTGATTTTTAATTAATTTTAAAAAATTAACATTGGAGTATATGATAAGTGCACACATGCTCAGTAAGAACCAACTGTCAATGTTCTAAAAGCCAGACTTCACAGCTGTTTGATTTGGCTAATCAGGAAGCCACACCCATGCCAGACATTTATTCCACTTTAAACAGTCAGAGCTTCTCCAAAAGTATCCTGGGAAGTGTAGTTTGTGAAGGATGCTGAAAGTTGTTAGGACATCCCTGTTCCCCTAACAGAGCTCCAGCGGCCAGTGTGGTTTAATAGTCAGCCCCTCTTCTGGGGATTGTAGCTCTGTAAGGGGAATAGAGTGTCTCCTAACAACAGGAGTAAATCCCATTGAACCCAATAAGCATGCAAATGATCAACCTGTGCTCAGAGGCACATGTTACCAAATTCTTCCAAGCTACACAGGAAGTGGTTTGGACTGTGGATGACCAACCCAAATTGTGTTTGCATTTTGACAAATTTGTAGGGCAGTACAATATGTCAGAGAGGAGTTCAGGTCTCCTGCTCCCCTGGTGCATTCACTATAGCTGCCCAATTTCCCTGCTTTTTAAAGTTTGATAGAAATATCTGTTGGCTATATGTACATTCTTAAACTGTAAGGCGTCTTTTGCCTATTAGTGAATACAGAGGGAGCAGCAGCTCTGTCTTCATTGTAAGCTCCATTTTTATAGAAAAGTGCCTCTTCAGTTATAGGGGCCCAGACTGCTCCAGCAATCTCTTATTCTGATGGAGTCGGGGAAACTCTGGTTCTACCGGGTGATGGAGTCCTCTGAATTATAGAATGGTGTGGTGGGGTGGTGGGGCACTTGCACCACAGGCATAACTTGCAGGCATGTTTCTGGGGGTGTCCCTGCATGAAATTGCCCTTCTCATCTCCTGAAGTAGAGGGATCTGATCCCCAGGGTCATGACACTTTCGCATCACAACCAGTGGGCCAGTGCAGAGCCTGAAACTCTAAGATGTACACAATGACTGTCTGCTTCAAATGCCCTTCTCCTTGGCCCCATCTGCACTATACACATCAAGCACTATTATACCACTTTAAATAGTCATGGCTCCCACCAAAGATTCAAAGATTCTTCACCTCACAGAGCTATTCACAGTGGTTTAACCATCAATTTCTCTCTTTGCAGAGAACTTTGGGAATTGTAGCTCGGTGAAGGGAATAGGGGGTCTCCTAACATCTCTAAGCACCCTTAACAAATTATAGTTCCCAGCATTCTGTTAATAGTGCTTTATACATAAAGTGCACCTTGATGATGCAGTCATGCTGTGCAGCTCTAGTCAATTCACACACATTATCTGGTTGGCCACTGAGAGCAGGATGCCAAACTAGAAGGATCTTTGGCCTGATCCAGCTGTAGGGTGCTTCTTATATTGGCTGAGGGAATACTGTGATGTAATATGAGGTCTAGAAAAGGAAGACTGTAGAGCTCAAGAAGTTATATTCTTACACACTGAGGAGAATGAAAGCTGGTTGCAGTGGGGCGGGGGAAACGACTCTCTGCATCCCAGTGGAGATCTTCTATACGACTTAATAAATTGGCAAAGCAATGCATTCAGACTTGCCTTTTGTTCAAATTTCCACTTAAGGGTGACCCTCAAAGGTAACATTATTGTGATGTGCCCAGAATAGCCAGGGAATGTTTGCATGCTGCACTGAACAACCAGGGAATGTTCAGCTGGTTAATAGACGGCAAGCGGGAAACGAACAATGTCAGACCAAATCCCCAGGGCACATGGCCCACAGGGGGATATTGTTATTGTTATTAATCATTCATCATTAAAGCAGAGCACATTCCAAATCAACGAGACTTTTAAAAGGAATTGTGTAAATAAATGCATTGCATCTCCCTGACACTCTGCATTCTATTTTACATCCCAAATAAAGATGAAGGCATAACACAGCCGAGGGGAAGAAAAGGATCAGTTTATCGATCCTCAGCCAGTCTATTATTGTGGTCAGGCACTGATTCAATCCATCCACCACCACACCTGCTGAAAATGAAACCTTGAAGTAGAGCTGCATGCCTTCAGTGGGTTAATGAGAACACGCTCCAAAACTCCAGATGACCCAGCTCAGGGTTTTCATGTAGCATGGGGGACAAGACTGACCCCTGCAGGACCCCACTTTGGAGGATCTGCAGGACTGAGTCATGCCCCCAAATCATCATCTTCTGGAACCAGATAATTAGGTAGGAACTGGACCACTGCCAAGCAGTCACCCACCACCAAGCAGTCACCCCCCTCAACTGAGATAGGCACTCCAGAAGAATACCTTGGTTAATACCATAGCTTCAAAAACTGCTGAAAGCTCAAGGAGAATCAACAGGGTCACACTCCTCCTGACTATCTCCTCCTGGCACGGGTCCTCGCACAAGGTGATCAAAATGGTTTATGTGCCAAAATTGGGTCTGAACCCCAACTGAAATGGATCCAGAAAATCTGTTTCCTCCCAGAGCACCTTGAGATGGTTGGCAACCAACTACTTGAGCAACTTGCTCAAGAAGGGAATGTTCACAGCTAGCATAAAATTGTTAAGATATCCTGGATTTGGGGAATGTTCCAACAGGAGTGGTCTTACTGATGCCTCTTTTAGGAAGTCCAGAACAGCCTACTCTTGCAGTGAGACATTGATCATCTCCCTGGCTTAGCTGGATGTCTCCTTCCTTCCTGTTGAATAACTCATGGGGGCTACTGCTTAACCTATAAGCAGTGGCAGCTGATGGCTTCAAGTTATTGGGTAGCGGAATCTGCTCCAGGCTTTAGTCTGAACTTTCAAGGGTTAGGGTGCTTTCAAGGGTTAGGGTCCAAGGTGCTGAAGATTCCACTGACATGGAGCCACTAACCACCACTGCCTATAAGGAAATTAGGAAATGGATGTATAGACTGCTGCAGATTGCACATGTACCGATTTCAGAATTAATTTTAGAAAGTTTCCAAGTGCTGCATAGTGGAATGTAGGTTTGAAGAGTGTATTCACAGAACAGCTTTCTTCTTTCTGTAAGATAGGCAAGCAGTCATGGAAGTTCATTGCATGGTAGGAAGGAAGAATCATCAAGAGGCAAAACTGAGCCCATCTCTCCACCAGAACAGGCGATTGGTGTTTTCACCCCCTATTTTATTATCTATTTATTACGTTTATGCCCTGCCGTTCCTCCAAGGAACTCGAGGTGATGTACCTGCTTTGTGGAATGCCCACCACTGAGGTGTCCCTGTCTCCATCACTACTGACTTTCAGGAAGAAGTCGAAAACATTCCTGTTTACCCAGGCATTTGATGGCTGAAGGGGACTTGAAGATCACTGGACAGAAGAATGTTTTTAAATTGCAACTGCGTTTTAGGATGTTTCTAACTGTTTCTAGAATCCTTTTCTTTTTGTTGCTGTTAAATTGTTTTGTTATGTTTGTTACCGTGAGCTCCTTTGTGAGGAAGGGTGAGATATAAATGTAATAACAAACTAGGAAATGAACAAATAATACTGCACACAGTCCCCTCATTTTATCCTCACAATTCGCATGTGCTGAGACAAAGTGAATCATCCATGGCCAGTGAGCTTAATGGCTGAATGGGGATTTGACCCTGTGCCTCCCCAGTTCGTTTGACACGCTAACCACTATGCTGCACCAGCTGCTGTGGCTTTGTGTATGCAGCTGTTCTATCAGGTACGCCATCCTTGACTACACATCTGACTCTTCATCCATCTTTTCAGACAGACACGCAGCAGCATGCTTCTCCCAGCACATCGGTAGATGGGTCACAATGCCCCATTTCTTTCCTCACACACATGTTCACACAGAACGTTAAAACATATGTCAGCACGGCATGAAGTTACACAGTTTTCTTTTATTAGAAAGAAGACACATTTGGGTGTGCTCTGAGAACTGTACAGAAATAATTGACAAACATGGGGGGGGGGAGGGAGAACCCGAGAGCACAGAGTTAAACCAAGAAAACCAGGGGGAGGATGAAGGAGAATATCAACAGTTATCAAACCAACATTTGTCCCTGCAATTATCTAACATGATCCTGCTAGCGGAGTGAATGGAAAAATGTTGGGAGGTTGCAAAAGAAAAGTAGTTTTAATGGGGTAGGATGGGAATGAAAAGCTTTAAAACACAGTAGAACAATATGCGTATGCTAAAAATTATTGGGCGCTGTCCACAAAGAACTTCTCCTGGTATTTCTCAGTAATTTCAAAGGTGCTTGTGCAGGAGAACAACCCAATGGATAGAATTTCCACTTTGCATGATTAGAGTAGTTACAACATTATTCAGCTCTGCATATGAGGCTGTTTTGTGCTTCCAACTTTCCAAGAATAATCTTCTAAAATAGGATCACACAACAGTTTTTAATTAGTCAACTTTTTGTTAAAATCTGGATTTTTTTTTTTAAAAAAAGTTTTAAATTAACATTTTATTTGTACAAGTACACATTTAGAAACAGAAATGCCATTATGCTATTGTTGGTTTCTTTAAAAAATAAAATAAAATAAAATCCATGGCACCCAAAAGAACAGAATATATTAGAAACAGCAACAATGCTGGAATATTGAACAACTGTTTGTGGCATTATGGAACAGGAGGGTGGTTTGATATTTGGAAGTCATTGTTCTTTTCTTTCATGCTTAATTACGCATCCCTATAAAAACAACAATGCAGTTTTGATTTAAGACTCTTTCTGTGGTTTCTAGAGATGGAAAGATCTGCCAATTTTGGTTTTCTCCATTTCTCATTTTTCCAGTCTTAAATTTGGTTCTCAACATTTCTGCAGAAATTTGCATTTTTTTAAAAAAAATCCTCATGAAAATTCTTCAGCATTTTTTCTGTGAATTTCTCCTAATAACCACATTTTTGTATGCATTTGACTAACGTATTTATTTTTGCAAGCATTTTCTTCTAATATAATTCATTTTTGTATGTTATTTCTATGAACATAGTCATTTTTATGCCCTCTGTCTTCTAACATATGCATTTTTGGTTGAAGAACTGCACAGCAAAATGTGGATAAATGTGAGTTTCAAAGGATGGCTATGTTTCATTTCTCATGTTGTTTCAGAAACCTGTGAATTTGATAAATTCAGCTTCACATGGAAACTGAATTGAATTTGTCCCCCATCCATAGTGGTTTTCTGCTTGCAGTGATCACCCATGCTCATGTTGGTGATAGGTGTAGAGTTTCTGGGTGCATCCAGATCATGATGAGTTCTTTTCATTAGATCTGGAACAGCAAGCATAGCTCCCCTTAAGCAGGTACACTGTTGTCAGTTGTGACAGTGTTGATTACTTGTCTGTGGGTAGAGGGGATTACATCCAGCCCCCTTTACCCTCCAAACATGTGACCAGCATTGTCAGAGCTGACAGTGACCTTCTTGGTCAACAGGTACGTTGACACTTCTTGGTCAACAGGTAGGTACATAACCATGCCATCTTCATGTATCTGTATGCAGAGCTGGATGTGGGCTTAAGGGTAATCTTTCACCATGGGAGAATGGAGGAAAACTTTGTATTTTGTCCCCCATTGAACTAGGAACTTGGTTTATTTCTGGGCAGCTCAATCCACTTTAAGGCTTACTCCCTCTCATTCTTCCAGGCCATTTCTCACAAACCATTCTTTTATTCTGTGACAATCCCCATAATCCTAGGCATGAAGCATGTTCCTTCTGCTTTCATCAAGATAGTCAATCAATCTGCTTGTGAGACTATTCTATATTCTAATGAGCTGCAGGAGCAATGTACAATCTCAGTCTCAACTGATGCATTGAATTCTTTGGATTGTTATATTGTGGTTGAATGGACATTGGATTATTATAGCATATTGATATGCATTTTTTCTGTTGTGTTGTGAGCCGCCTACATTTGTGTCAAAAACTGGCTTACAAATATAATAATAATAATAATAATAATAATAATAATAATAATAATAATAATAAAATTCCAAGGATCAGATCTTCCTGCTTGTATTTCCTAGAAAAGTCAGTTGGTTGCAAATTTTGCCACACAAATAAATTTTGGCACAGACCATGAGAATCAGTAAGAATCTTGTACATGTCTAGTCAGAAATAAAGTCCAATGAATTCAGTGGAACTTACTTCTAGATAGGGATGGGGAAGAAATTCGATTCAGTTCACATTAAAGCTGAATTTATCAAATTTGCACTTTCTGAAAAAAAAGAGAACTGAAGAACAGCCATCTGAAATTCACACTTATCCAAATTTTGCAATGCAGTTCTCCAACCAAGCAAGGTTTATAAAAATACTTATATTAGGGGAAAATGTGCATAAAAATGGTTATATTAGTGAAAACAACACTAAAATGCAGTATTTTACCCTAATATTGCTTGCAAAAATGTGTACATTAGTCAAAACTAGGGACAAAAATGTATTTATTAGGAGTAATTCCCACTAAAATGCTGAAGAAGTTTTATGAAGATTTTTTAACAAAAAGGAAATCGCAAGTTGCTGCAGAAATGTGGAGAACCGAATGTAAGATTAGAGAAATGAGAAACTGAGAGAACCACAAGTGACAGATCATTTCATCCCAGGTAAGTGAGTGTGCAATGGCAATCTTAGTATCAGTTATTTTTGTGAGTGTTGTGCAAGGACCCATCCGAAATCTTGTGTTCTGCCGTGGAGAGCTACTCATGGGACCTCTCATACTCTTAGAGTAGGGCTGAAGTCAAGATGTGGATGCTGCAAGGAAGCAGCTGGGACATTGCCAGCTCTTTTGATCACCTAGAACGATTGCAGTGAGACAGGCGGGCATGTATTCATATGATTTACTGTGCCCTCCCTTTCCTAGGTCTTTCTCTTGCCAGAGGCCCCATCTGCACAATACATGTAAAGCACTATTATTCCACTTCAAACAGTCATGGATCCCCCTAAAGAATCCAGGGAGCTTTGGTTTGTTAAGGGTGCTAAGGATTTTTAGGGAGACCCGTATACTCCTCACAGAGCTGCAATTCCCAGAGTTCTCTGGGAAGACGAATTGACTATTAAACAACTCTGAAAGTTGTAGCTCTGTGAGGGGAAGAGGGGTCTCTTAACAACTCTCTGCACCCTTAGCAAACTACAGTTCCCAGGATCCTTTGGCAGAAGCCATGGCTGTTCAAAGCCATGGCACGACACTGCTTCAAATGTATAGTGCAGAAGGAGCCAGAGTGTTTGCAAGTGGCTTTGGAATCTGACCAGGAGTCCTCACTGTATACCATAGAAATAGCCACAGGATCAGCTTCTTCACGCAAAAAACAATGAACACTGCTCCACCCTCCCTTTTCTTTAAAATAAGGAACAGTCCTGCCGGATCAGGCCAGAGGTCCACATGCTCCAGCCTCCTGTTCCCATAATGACCACCCAGATGCCTCAATGGGAAGCCCACAAGCAAGACCTGCGCACAACAGCACTCTCCCCCCATGTATTCCCCATCAACCTGCCTCCGACCATGGAGGTAGACCGCAGCTGTCACGGCTAGTAGCCATTGAAGCCCAGGTCCTGTGAAACCCAAATCAGAAACACACACATTAAGATGATAGACAAGATCATTCCCTGGTGAGTCCCATATAGCTCATTCTGAAACTCCAGTTATATTTACATGCTTGTGTTGCATTAATTTTAAGCCTCTCAAACTCAGTGGAATTAATACTCTGATTCTCTATTTACTTTGCTAAAGCACAGCAGCAGATTTTTTTTTAAAAAAAAATGTATAGTTAATATACTTCTGCACAAGAAGCACAATGAATCCCGCGTGGGCTGTCATAACTCTCCTCCCTGCCTTCCTATGTGCAAGCAAGTCTTTCTGGAGTTGAAGGATTACCTGCAATCCCTTTTCACTCCAAGGAGCTCAGGGAGGCATACATGGGTGTGTGTGTGTTATCCTCACAACAGCCCTGTGAGGCAGGTAAGACTGAGACAGTGACTAGCCCAAGGCCAGCCTGTGTGCAGCTGAGTGAGAATTTGGAACGGAGTCTTCACAGCCTATGACCAACACCCTGTTAACTATACCATACTGCTTAATAAACCCCCCTTGCCCCCGCAACCCTTTACCACTGTGCTGCCACTAATTCTGGTGCTGATCTCAGAAAAAGGGATCAGGGATGTGCATTTTGCTGTGCAGCTCACATGCAGTATCACCAATATCCAGGGTAGGAATGTTCTGCTATATGTATGGACCTGCGTATACAGCTGCTTACTAACATCCATCCACCTTTCCGGGATGGCCAAACTATAGGAAGCCAGAGTAATTCATGCCAAGGTGAATTTTGCCAGTGTAACTTCCCCCCATTCCAAACCCCGTTCAGGAGTGGAGCTATTGCCAGCTGACCTGGCCAAATCTAGCAGAGGGAAATCAAGCCTTTGAAATAGTGTTTGATTTATTGATTAATATGTTTTCTTTAATAATATGTTTTTAACCCTTTTTTTAAAAAAGATGTTTTTAAAGCTTTTTAAAATTGTTTTTAACGTTGTTTTGTTTTAATGTATTTTAAGGTCTGTTTTTATGATGTTTTAAAGTGTTTTTGGCACTTTTGTTTGCCGCCCTGGGCTTCTGCTGGGAGGAAGGGTGGGATATAAATCAAATAATAAATAATAATACATTAATTTACACCACCCTTTTTGCCAGTGTAACATCTGCTGGGTTGCTAGGTCATGTCCCCAGACTGAAATGGGCTGGAATAGGGGTGAGTTTTTCCCAGTCCCATGCCCCTGCCACATGCCCAGAATGCCGTTTTGGGGAACGACCGTCGGCTCAGTTCCTTTTGGCTGAGCTGGCTGAGCCAGGATGGAGGATTTATGCTGACATATCTATCTTTGGCTGAGCCAGGACGAGGGACTTCAGCCTGTGGTAGCCTTGGCTGAGCCCAGACTTACAAGCTCAGCTGGAGATCCACCTATTCCAAACCCTACACATTTGGGATTGCTTCCTAAGTTTCTCTCGCTCTCTCTTCACAGGACTTCCGCAAAAGCGTACAGCAAGGATGGGGAGCCTGTGGCCCTCCGGATGTTTCTGGATTCCACCTCCCGTAAGCTCCAGCCAGCATAGCCAATGGCCAGGGCTGATGGGAGCTGCAGCCCGGCACTATCAGGAGGGCCACAGGTTCTCCACCTCTAGTATAAAGAGTACCATGGAACCAAAAAGTATGAGAAGCATTTGTACAAGAAGCTCTGGGAGAACCTCACACCACTGTCACTCATTGGGTCATGCCACCCTGGGCTCCTTTGGGAGGAAGAGTGGATATAAATTCAATAATAATAATAATAATAATAATAATAATAATAATAATAATAATAATAATAATAATAATAATACAGACTGCACATCCCACATTAGTCTGGTCATGTCCATTCGAGTACAAACATGGTCCATCCAGAACTGCATTCACACTGCACATTTATTCCACTATTATTCCACTTTAAACAGTAATAGATTCCCCCAAAGAATCCTGGGAACTGTAGTTTGTGAAGGATGCTGGGAGTTTTGAGGAGACCCCTGTTCCCCTCACAGAGCTATGATTTCCAGAGTTCCTTGGGAAGAAGGATTGATTTTGAAGCCACTCAGGGAATTATAGCTCTGTGAGGGGAATAGGAGTTTCCTAACAACTCTCAACACCCTTCACAAACTATACTTCCCAGGATTCTTTGGGGGAAGCCATGGCTGTTTAAAGTGGAATAACAGTGGAATAAAGGGATTGTGTGAATATGGCCTAGCTCAGTAATGTCTACAATGATACAGAGTGGCTCTCTGGGTTTTTAGAGGGGTCTTTCTCTGCCCTATCTGGAGACACCAAAGATTGAACCCGGGATCTTCTGCATGCACAACAGATGCTCTGGGATGGAGGGGAAGATGTGCCTTTGACTTTCCATAAATGCTCCCATGTGCCTTGTGGGATGAAGCCCTAAAAGTTTAGAAGTCCCAATTTCTAGAAACTACCAGTATAATTTTCAAAATATTTGTTTTCTTACGAGAATATAAAGTCATTTCATGGATTAACATTTGGTGTGCCCTCCCACTCCCTTTTCTGGGGACTTTCCTTGTGTTCCCAACATAATCTGAGGGCTGGAAAGACCTTGAACATAACAGACACTTGCATAGGAACTGCATAACAGCACATCTATGATGAATCCTATGAAGTTCTCTTCAATATGGCTTTTACAACACATATTCCTGGTGGCTGATGTCCAGTTGCCCTGAGCCTTATGGAGGGCAAATTCATTCCATTCAAGAGCAATCCATATCCTCCAGTCTTTGGTGTACTTGCAGTCTGCCCCATTCACTGCAATGGAGAATACACCTCCAGTTTTACAATGCACTCTCCATTGGAGAAAATGGAACATACTCTTTCGGCAAGGATATCAGTGTATGCATCTACAAGACCCACCTACATGCAATCCATCCTTGGTGGAAACGATCACTTATCTCAGCCTAATCACCTCACCCATCCCTTAAACATATTTTTCCAAAGTGAAGTTTGGATCTCACCCACCCCACCCACCCTCCAAAAATGCCCGCCAACAAATGATGATTGTGGTTTTGCAGGAAAAATATATATAACAAAAGTGTATTAGATCTCCATATTGAAACAAATGTTCAAACAAAAGAAAACATTGGGGAAAACCATAAGAAAATTGTTGTGAAGACAGAGACAAGGAGGGAATGATTTGGAGGCTTTAATTGTCTTTCTGTGTGGGAAAGATCCTAAACCTTTGTTTTTACTAAAAATGGATGATTTTTCTCTACAAAATCCCCGATTAATCTTTTGTTTGCTTAAATATTGCTGACCATTTTATGGTTAAAACAAATGGCAGAAATATGTTTCAGGAAAGTTTGTGATTCATTATTTCACCGCAAAAAAGGAAGTCATTCCACATGTACATTTTCTCTTGGAAAAGATCAAAATTGTTCAATCAGTTCTTACACTTGCCTTGCTCTCCTGTAGAACAATTCCCAGCTATTTTGGCAGGGGGGGCGTGGTGGTGTTGATATCTGTTGAGTTCTCATGGAATCACTGAATCATAGAGCTGCCCCTAGTTTAGAACATGGTGGTTCTGAATTCAAAGTCTGTGGACTCAAGATTTATTTAATTTGTACCATATTTTACTGTATTAGGCAATTTCCTTAACACAACATGGTATTCCAAACCTCAGGACGAGACAGACCTGCATGTTAGACGTTTCCCTACTTTTTCCTCGGGGGCAAAGTTGAAAGAGCAGCCTGGCATCTTTGCCCCATTTGCGTGGAACAGAAGCATGGATAGATAACTGGAATGACACAAGTCAAAGAAATGGAAGTCCTTGGGTTTCAAGTTCTTTTTATTGAAGAAAAGAAAAAAGAAGAAAAAAATAGATTTTTTTTCCCCAAATGGATGTTACTCATTTTTTCCCCAGTTTGTCTCAAAGTCCTAAGGCAATGTTCTCCATATTCTCGACTTCTCCAGGTCTGTTAACCGGGGACTGTCTGCTTGAGAAGGCAGACCGGGGGAAAGATGTCAGGTCTTTTGAAAACAAAAAGAAGAGGCCATGTGAACCCTTTGTACAAAGGCCCACAATGAGCTGGCCTAGGATCTACTAATAGTCAATATAATGACCTACACTCTTGTGTTGTTGTCTGACTGATTGTTTTTTTAAAAAACCCTCCCCATCAAGTCCTTTATTTCATCTGGAGACCAGTTGAGTGGATCTTAATTGTCTTAACAGGAGTTCTCTTCATTGTCCGTACATCACACTTTTTGTTTTACAAGTTCAGAAAATCCAGCATGGAAGAAGACATTTTGGAGTCCACCCCCCATTAGGGCTCCCTCTTCCATCCCACTTTGCTACCTCAACTTGATATCCTCTCAGTTAGCTGGAGAAATCCAACTTGAGGAGGAGAAGGAGGAGGAGGCTTCTTGGTTGAGGATCTCAGTTCCTGACGCCTTTCTGGTGATTGTGAGGGGGCAGAAGGGAGATGGACAGATTCCTCTTCCTCCCTCCACCTGTACAAGAGCCAATGGGTCACAGGCTATGTCCAGTGGAACTGTGGCTACCCAGTGCTCACACGTGCTCCTCCTGAGCTTCTGTTCCAGGCATCCATTGCTACATCATGGCCATCAGCATCCTCTTGGTAAAGATAATCCAACCATCCTTTTGTCACAAAAGGCTGGTTTCATTCATTTTTTTAAAAAAAAACCCGACTCTAATCCTCCCCTTCTCCCCATTTTCTTTCCTTCCCCCGTGGCCCTGCTCTCTTCCCCCCCCCCTTCGGCCAGCTTATTTACCTGGGAAAGACTGCGTGTCATTCTGCACCTACTGCTACTACGCTCTACAAAGTAATAGTTCCCCCCAACTCTCTCTGCAGAGAACAGCACAAAGGTTACTCCATTTTCACACAGTTTTAACTGAAAGGTTCCAAAAAGAAACCAACAGATTTCTCTCTCTCTCCATTTCAATTCCATTCAATTCCAATTCTTTTTCTTTTTTATTTGTTAAAAAAATTCTTTATCTGTTTGTATTTTGTGTTTTGTTTTGTTTTCCGGGGCGAAAAGGACAAACAAAGAGTCTCTTTTCTCTTTTTCCTCTTCAGACCTCTGTCTGGAGGTCAATAATGTCCTGTCCCACCAAGGGGATTGTGGCACCCGCCTTTTCCCACTCAACAGTTTTGAGTTCCAAGGGAGACTGTGCAACAGGCTCCATGTCCTTTTTAACCCACGCTGGTGGTGAGTGGACCTTCCGGATTCCTTCCCAGGGTCTCTTGTTTGGTGTCTGCTGTTTTTCTTGCTGCAGTGAAGGAAGGAAGAAAATACGGAAATAAATTAGATTTCAATAAATTAGGTTATGAGGGGGACATAAAAGATTATGTCAATTTAATTGGGTGGATAGATCAGTTACAAAAAAGTAGATTGCTTTGAAATTCATTCTTTTAAATGCAAGTATTTACAATAGCTTCAGGTGGCAGACACTAACTTTAAAAAGGTACACCCCCCCATATTGGAGAAGATGCGTATTTGACAAATATGCCTACTGCAGTGTATGCATGCATTTACAAAATTAAAGCCGTGTCCAGGACTGGGGAGGGCAATTTGGATTGGGACAATGGCATTGGAAGAGAAAGATACAAATCCATCCCTTTCCTCAGCACTGTGGCACTGATATGAATCCCCTACCAGAGGGTAGGGATCCTCAGACCTGGGGGCTGAATATGGTCCTCCAAGCCTCTCCATTCAGTCCTAGAGACTCTGTGCAGGCCATATATCTCCCAGGTTGACACCATTGGTGGCTGGTGTCTCCGTTGTCAATGGGACGGTAGAATCCACTCCGGGTTTTAGTCTGAACTTTCAAGGAGCTGAGACCAACTTGGGCAGCTCCTTGAAAGCTCAGATTAAAACCCAGAGCGGATTCAACTGCCCCACTGACATTGGAGATGCCACTGATTGACACCTCCTCCCAAGGCCATTCACCCCACCAACTCTGCTCTGCCCTCTCCTTGAGTACTTTTGATTGGCTGCCATGGGTCCTTGAGCTGAGATCATGCCAGCCATGATAGAGGATAGAGAGATGTGGGTTTGGGTGGATGGGGAAACCTCTGGGTGCCTAGAATGTACCCTATGGTTTAAAGGTGCATGTCATATCCATTGCATCATCCAGTTTTGTTTTGTTTTTGGCTTGTTACACTAATGACATTGGCAGCAATTGCTTGTAGAAGCAGTAAGAGAAAAGGTATTTCTTGACAACCGATGCAAGCCCTGCCCATCCCACAATATGGCAGATGATTCACATCCCTGATGTCACTTGAAATCTCATCCCTGGCCAATCAGTCTGGAGTTCCTGCCTCCAAGAGGGATCACAGAGGTGGGGCCATGTGACCTGTCTACGAACTCACCATACCAGCAAGGAGCAATAGGAAAATCATGTAACTAAGACTACAGCAGCCTGCTTCCTAGAACCTCACACTGGATTGGTAGCTATGTTCTTCTCTTAAAACTAAAATGCAATACAGTTGGGTCAGTTGGTAATATACTAAGCTTTAAGCAGGGGGCTGGTGGAGTTTAACTGAACCAATGCTGGGTTCAGCAATGGTGAAGTGGTAGTTAATTTTAATTCTGCATATTGTAATCCTTGCATGTAATAGTCACTTTATCTGATGTTTTAATACATTTTATTTCACTTATAATGTGCTTTTGATTTTCCATTGGTATTATTTGTGGATCATGCTTACGTCTTTCATAAACTAAAATGCATTCACTGGGCTTCTGATGATGTATTTAAAATACATTTTCCAAACTGACTTCAGTCTCTGGCCATATCTGGCCACCACCCTCCCCCCAAACTGGGGAAAACTGAAGACCTCACTTTCAGCATACAAGAAGTAGAAAAGATTGGTGAAATGAAGACACCACTACCATCCATAGCATTGCAGAAGATTGATTCAACAAGGAACCTTCACATTCTGGTTATGATTATTTCTGGAGCCTAGTGTAAAAAACACTGTTTATGCTTTTAAAATAAAAATTAAAAATGTTCACTTAAAAACTGCAGAGGTAACAACTGCTCAGCCAAGCCAGATCTCCCTGACAAGATATTATATTTATATTTATTTATTTATTATTTGATTTTTATCCTGCCCTTCCTCCCAGCAGGAGCCCAGGGTGGCAAACAAAAGCGCTAAAAAGTGTCGGAAGGCAGAGCTGGGGTCCCAATCCCGGGGAGCTGGATCCCGGAGAGTTGGGAGAAGAGTATTCGGATGGATGGCAGAGGGAAAGGGGAGGAACTTCCCCCCTTTGGAGCGAAGACGAAACAGAGGAACTGCCAGTGATAAGGTCGCTTAGCGACGGGGAGCCTGAGCCCTCCCTGGACATTCTCACGCCTCCCCCTCTTTCAGGCTCAGAGCAAGAGGGGAAAGAGGGAGGGCTGCTCACAGCTGAAAAGCGGGGAGGCAGTTTACCATCAGCCCCTCCCCTATCCCCCATCCTGGAATCGGAAACTTCAGAAGAGGAGGGGGTGATGCTTCCCCCCTCACCGCGCACACGCAGACAGCTGAAAAGACAGGAGAGAAGGGAGGGAAGGCGGGCAGTACCTGAGGGGCAGTTAAGGAGGAGCGAAAGATTGCGCGCCCGTTTGGCCCCTTCTTAAAGAACAGGCGGGAAGAAGTCCCTTGCTCTGTCAACTTTCTCCCAATGCCGCAGGACCTGTATCCCTGTATTGCTTCATGAGAAAACGCAGTCTTTGTTTGGACATTACAAAACACGAATTAACTACAGCCGTTGGTCTGGTTCCTGAGTCACATCATGGGCCTGACAGCTTGACAGAGCCACCTAAATCACCCTCAACGCTCTCTTCACTTGACTGGGACAAGATGTCAAAGGGAGCAGCGGGGGGGACGAACCCCACTTCTGAGATGGAAGAAGTGGAACTCTTGAGGACTAAGGTAGCTGATTTGCAGACGGATGTTCAAGCCCTGCTAGCAGCAGTCAAGGCGCTGAAGACGGATAATCAAACCTTGAAGGCCACGATAGACCAGATGCGAACAGCCCCTCCAGCTGCCGTAGTAAAGGTTCCCATTGGATTGCCCCCAAAATACGCAGGACAAAGTGATCAGTTGGCAACCTTTGTGGCTCAATGTGAGTTATATCTGGATGTCAGGCACACGGAATTTCCAGACGATGGGGCTAAAGTAGCTTTCATGATTAGCCTCCTGGAGGGAGAAGCTGCAAAATGGGTGACTCCGTATCTCGTGAGAAAGGATACTGTCTTAGGAAGGTACAGAGGATTTATACAGGAGATGACCGAGATGTTTCAAGACCCGCAAAGGGCTGAAACAGTAGCGCGGCAACTAGGCGCTCTGAAGCAAGCTAAAGGGACTGTTTCCGAGTACACTAACGCTTTTAAAATTCTGTCCCAGGAAACTGGTTACAATGACGCCGCCCTGATGTTTATGTACCGGAGTGGATTAAATGCTGAAATCCTGGATGAGTTGGCCAGGACCTGCCCCCCCGCTGACCTACCAGGACTCATCCGGCTATGCCTACAGAGAGATCACCGGATGGAAGGAAGGCGCCTGGAAAGGAAGCAGGAAGTCCTGAGATACTCAGCCTCGGCATCCCGCAACAAGACCCTTCCCACTGCAGGGATGGCAGGTAATGCAATTGAGGGACAGGGAGGGGCTAGGCCAAGACTGTCGGAAGAAGAAAAGGAAAGACGATGCCAGGAACATTTATGTTTTTATTGTTCAAAGCCGGGCCATGTGGCCAGAGACTGTGGACTGAAAGGGGGGAAAGCCGAGCCGTCGGGAAACTAGAACACCCAGTCCACATGCAGGCCGGTGGACTGGGGGCAGCGTTGTATAAAGGCCCCCCAACGATCCAACCTCCCTCAAAGGGGGTGTTGGTCTTGCCTATTCGGATTACAACTTCCAGAGGAGTGGTGTTTAATTCCACTGCCTTAATTGACAGTGGAGCCTCCACAAATTTTATTGATGCAAAGTTAGTCAAGCGTCATGGAATTTCCCGGTGGAAACTGGACGCTCCCCTAGCTGTGGAGACTATCGATGGGAGACCCCTGAAGTCAGGAGGGGTGACACAAGCCACGGAGGAAGTGAAACTTCAAATCCCTGGGCATGAAGAGTTCATTTCGCTATACGTGTCAGATCTCTCGAACTTTGAGGTGATTCTGGGAATGCCCTGGCTAGCAAAGCATGAACCCAAAATAAGTTGGAAGGAGGCGGTGGTGTGGTTCACCTCACAGTATTGCCAGGAGAACTGTCAACCTGAAGGAATCAAGAACACCTTAGCAGGGGCAGTGCAAGAGATCGAGCAAGTGACCCTGCCGCCAAAGTATGAAGAATTCAAAGATGTGTTTGATGAAAAAGAGGCAGAGACTTTACCCCCCCACCGCCCTTACGACTGTGCGATTGACCTAGTGCCAGGAGCCAGCATCCCATCAGGGAGAATCTACTCTCTCACAGAGAATGAGAGGGAGGCCCTGGAGGAATTCCTGGATAAAAACCTGAGGCAAGGATTCATACGCCCCTCACAATCCCCTGCTGGAGCGCCACTATTGTTTGTGAAAAAGAAGGGGGGGGGACTCAGACCCTGTAACGACTATCGTGCATTGAACCAGATCACCATCCCCAACAGCTACCCGCTGCCCCTGATCTCAGAATTGCTGGACCGACTGCGCTCTGCAAAAATCTTCACGAAGTTGGATTTGAGAGGAGCGTACAATCTGATCAGAATGAAGGAGGGAGATGAATGGAAAACAGGATTCTTGACCGCTTACGGACAGTATGAATACCTGGTCATGCCGTTCGGGCTTTGTGGAAGTCCAGGAATTTTTCAAAAATTCATGAACGACGTGTTTAGAGACTTGTTGGACACGTATGTAATCTGTTACTCAGATGATATCCTGGTGTTCTCAAAGAACCAGGAAGACCACGACCAGCATGTGAAGACGGTGTTGAAGAGACTGAGAGAAAATCACCTGTATGCTAAATTAGAGAAATGTGGATTTGACCTCAAGTCTCTAGACTTCCTTGGATATCGAATCTCAGCGGAAGGCGTGGAGATGGACCCAGGGAAAGTAAGCTGCATATTGGACTGGGGCCAACCTGTCACCAAAAAGGATGTACAACGGTTTTTGGGGTTTGCCAATTATTACAGAAAGTTCATTCCAGGGTTTTCCAAATTAACAGCTCCTCTGACTGACTGTTTAAGGGGGAAGAAGAAGTTTCAATGGACAGAGAACGCCACCGAGGCCTTTGAGGAGCTGAAGAGAAGGTTTGCTACTGAGCCCATTCTGCGCTTTGCTGATCCGAACTGCCCTTTTGTAGTGGAAGCAGATGCTTCAGATTTTGCCATCGGGGGGGGTCCTGCTACAATTAGACCAAGAAGGGAAGGAGCTGCACCCCTGTGCGTACTTCTCTCGGAAGTTAAAGCCTGCAGAGAAGAACTACACAGTTTGGGAGAAGGAGCTGCTGGCCATCAAGGACTCTTTTGAAAACTGGAGACAATACCTAGAGGGGACCTCTCATCGAATTGAAGTGCACTCTGACCACAAGAATCTTGAAAGCCTCCAAACTGCCAGAAAGCTGAACCAGAGACAGATAAGATGGTCCCAGTTCTTCACTAGGTTTAACTTCCAGATTACTTACCATGCCCAAGCCAAAAACCAGAGAGCGGATGCCTTATCCAGACAGCCACAATACAAAGAAAGTGAATCCGAGGACCAGCCTCAGTATGTAATCCCGCCAGAGAAATTAACGTTGGGAGTATGCCAGCCTTCATGGGAAGAGGAACTCAAAAAGGCACAACAAGAAGATGCAGACATGCTAAAATATCAGCAGGAGACGGGACAAGGTCAAGACTCAGAAGTAACCTTTCACTGGAGAAATGGACTGTTATGGTTCAAAACCGCCAGATATGTGCCAGAAGGGGAATTAAGGCTCAGAATCCTACACCAGTGTCATGATTCCATCACAGCGGGACACTTTGGGATTTACAAGACCATTCAGAACGTGGCCAAGGACTTCTGGTGGCCTAAAATGCGTCGGGATATTGAAAGCTATGTAAAGTCCTGCTCTGTCTGTCTGCGGACAAAAACACAAACAGGAAAACCAGCAGGACTGTTACAACCGTTGCCTGTCCCACACGAACCCTGGAAGGACCTCTCCATGGATTTTATAACTGATCTACCCAAGTCCCAAGGAATGACAGCCATCTTAGTAGTGGTGGATCTACTTACCAAAATGGCACACTTTCTTCCTTGTGCAGGGGCCTTAGAGGCTAAAGAAACGGCCAAGTTATTCATAAAAGAAGTCTACCGGCTGCATGGATTGCCAAACAGCGTAGTCTCAGACCGAGGAACTCAGTTCACAGCCAAATTTTGGAGAGCAATGTGGAAACAGTTGCAGACGGAATTAAAACTCTCCTCCGCCCATCACCTCCAGACAGATGGGCAGACGGAACGCTTGAACGCCGTTTTGGAAAGATATTTACGAAGTTATGTGTCCTATCAACAGACTGACTGGGTATCATATTTGCATTTTGCAGAGTTCGCCTACAACAATTCTCTGCACTCCAGCACTCAACAAACCCCGTTCTTTGCTAATTATGGATTCCATCCTAAAGTCTTTCCAAGCAGCTCAGAAGGAATGCTGGTACCGGCAGCTGAGAACTTCCTTAAGGAATTGCAAGCGGCGCAACAGACACTGAAACAGCAGTTAAACGAAGCCAAAACGGAGTACAAGCGAGTTGCTGACCTGCACAGGAAGGAGGGCCCCCCCCTTCAACCGGGAGACCAGGTATGGCTGTCCACCCGCTTCCTCCAGATGCCAGGCAAATGTAGAAAATTACAAGACAAGAGGGTGGGTCCTTTCGAAATAGAAACTCAAATCAATCCCGTGGCGTACCGACTGAAGCTGCCTGACACGTTTAAAATACATCCTGTGTTCCATCGATCCCTCTTAACGAAAGCCGCCCCTCCCAGTGAGTTACGGCCGGAGGAACCTCCCGGAGCTCCACTCCTGGTAAATGAGCAGCTTTAGTTTGAAGTTGAGGAGATCTTAGATTCCAGGATCAGATGCCACAAGCTGCAGTACTTGATTCACTGGAAAGGCTATGGGGTGGCTGACAGATCATGTGAAGATGCAGCTGATGTGCATGCTCCAGAATTGGTAAAACTTTTCCATCAATGTTTTCCCCACCGTCCCAAGCCAGACAAGGGGAGGGGGGCACAGCCTGGGAGGGGGGATGGTGTCGGAAGGCAGAGCTGGGGTCCCAATCCCGGGGAGCTGGATCCCGGAGAGTTGGGAGAAGAGTATTCGGATGGATGGCAGAGGGAAGGGGGAGGAACTTCCCCCCTTTGGAGCGAAGACAAAACAGAGGAACTGCCAGTGATAAGGTCGCTTAGCGACGGGGAGCCTGAGCCCTCCCTGGACATTCTCACGCCTCCCCCTCTTTCAGGCTCAGAGCAAGAGGGGAAAGAGGGAGGGCTGCTCACAGCCGAAAAGCGGGGAGGCAGTTTACCATCAGTCCCTCCCCTATCCCCCATCCTGGAATCGGAAACTTCAGAAGAGGAGGGGGTGATGCTTCCCCCCTCACCGCGCACACGCAGACAGCTGAAAAGACAGGAGAGAAGGGGGGGAAGGCGGGCAGTACCTGAGGGGCAGTTAAGGAGGAGCGAAAGATTGCGCGCCCGTTTGGCCCCTTCTTAAAGAACAGGCGGGAAGAAGTCCCTTGCTCTGTCAACTTTCTCCCAGTGCCTCAGGACCTGTATCCCTGTATTGCTTCATGAGAAAACGCAGTCTTTGTTTGGACATTACCCTAATAAAACACGAATTAACTACAGCCATTGGTCTGGTTCCTGAGTCACATCCTGGGCCTGACAAAAACGTATCAAAACATCATAAAAACAGACCTTAAAATACACCAAAACAAAACAACTTTAAAAACATTTTTTTAAAAAAGCTTTGAAAACATCTTGTTAAAAATGGGTTAAAAACGCATAGGCCTATAAGCTGATGAAACAGCCCAAATTTTGCCAAGAAGATGCCACGGACCATCAGATCTAATTGTGAGGAGTGTAGTGTATGGAGTTCTAAACATGAGAAGAGCCTGGGAGCTGGATCAGGCTAGTGGCTCACCTAGCCCAGCATCCTGTTCCCACAGCGGCCAACCAGATTCCTCTGGAAAGCCTCAATCAGGACTTCAGCATACAGCATTCTCCTCACCTGTTATTTAACTGAATTATTTAACCGAATTTATATTCCACCTGAACAAGAAACATTAAAATTATCAATAAAACAGTTAAAAACAAGGAATTAAAATGTTTAAAAACATAAAAACAGCAGTAAATTAAAACGCACATAAAAAAGTTTTTAAGCAGGCATGGAAAAGGATGCAGCAAAGGAGTTCCGAGGGGTAGGTGATCCCACACCAAAATGACTATTTCTTACAAATGGGGAACAAGTATTATGTGGCACCTGTGGAATAGTACTAGTTCCACAGATCAAAGTGCTTGAATGGGCACATATGGGATAACTTGTGATCCCGCAAGTAAACTGGTCCCAAGTTGTGATTCCCAGCAACTGGTATTTAGAGGCACATGGGAGGTATTGCTAAAGCACCGCTTAATCCAATATCTAGTCCTATGTCATCATCAGAGCTAGCACTTTGAGGGTTTAGGTGGAGAGTTAGCTCTATAAGTGACAAACTGGTGCATGCCACCTTTCTCCACCCGTGCCATATGTCTCTGGGCTCTAAAACCTCTACCTGTTGCTCCATGGTGGTGTGGCCAGTTCATAGAGGGATCACATGACCCCACTCCCAGATAGGAAGACTTTTGGTCTTAGTCCAGCGTTTCCCAACTAGTGGGCCACCAGATGTTGTTCGACCACAATTCCCATCTTTCCTGACCATTGGCAATGCTGGCTGAGGCTGATGGGAGTTGTGGTCCAACAACATCTGGTGGCCCACTAGTTGGGAAAGGCTGTCTTAGTCAGCTCAAGGTGGGTTTCCTGATGACAAGGCTCTAAATTATCTGCCATCTTGAGGGAGGTCTGGTCTTGCACAGTTTGACAGGAAGTACTCCTTTCTTAAAACTTCTTGCTGAGTGGGGCACCACCCAACCTAAGTGGCATGATGTGAATTATCTAGATGTAAAGACAGCAGGGTCCTTTAATAAAGCAGCCAAAGATAGTGTGCTCAGGGCTCAAGCGGTATAGCTTCCTTTTAAGATGTTCAGAACTGGTGCATCATTCTGTTAAATAAAACACACGGCAGACCTCACCAACAACCAATAAGCAAAGGGATTTTCCATGCAAAATATCTGCCGGGGAGAGATTGGAGGTTAGCAGAGAGAAAAACAAAGTGCAGAATTCAAGTCAGGCAGTCTCAACACTGGAAAAATGAAAATATGATGTACATGCACAATGCCTCCATTCAATTTGAACAGAAACTGAAGGAACCTCATGGGAACTCACAAGGAAAAACAAGCAAAACTATTTTGTGCGACAGAGTCCATCCACTGGGGCTGTGTACGCTCGGGATGGAAGGATCTTGTCAGCTCTTCACTGAGACAGCAGTGTCGGTGGGGGTGCAGGCAGGGCTGGAGATTCCTTGGTAATTGCCAGGCCGTAAGTCCTCAGCCGGCAGCTTGGCTATAAATCTGCCAGGCTAGCAAGGAGGAAGCAAGATAAGGGCAGAGGCCGTTCAAAGCTTACGTGCCAAGCCAGAAATACAGAAGAGACGTCAGTGAAGGTCCGGGTCTAGTTTGCCGAGAGATCAGTCCAAGGCAAGGGTCAGGGGATAGGAAGACACACAGTGGTCACGCCTGACATTGTAGTCAGCAACAAGCTGAAGCCAAGGTTTGACTTTTAAGGAGCAGGTTTGTCAGCAGGTGTGAGCCATCAGCATTTTGGGCTTAAGTGGACAGGCCTGCCCCTCTTCTGCCTGACCTTCTGCTGTCTACGTTCTGCAGGTGAGGGGGGAGTATCCTGTTCACTGTTTGCGTCTGGCTGAAGGGCTTCAGCTGTGTCTGGGGTGCTCTGCAGCTGAGGGGGAGAAGGAGCTGGGTTCTCAGGAGTTTCCTCCATTTCTCCTTCTGGGTCTGCTGCTTCTGGGTCTGCTGCTGTTACTCCCGAGTCATCCTCGTCTGATGAGTCCTCTGACGGGGCCATGACAGATCTGTACATTTCAGTTCTCTCAGTTTCTCATTTTTCCAATCTTAAATTCAGTTCTCCACAATTCTGCATTTGTGCATGTGTGTTTTTTAAAAAAAATCCTCATAGAAATTCTTCAGCATGTTAGTGCCGGTTTCTCCTAATCACCACATTTTTATATGCAATTTTGACTATTGTACATATTTTTGCAAGCAATTTCTGCTAATATAATGCATTTTTTGTATGCTCTTCTCACGGATATTTTCATTTTTATGCGCTTTCCCCTAATACATGCATTTTTTGTAAACACTGGTTGGTTGGAGAATAAATAGCACTGCATAAGTATGAATTTCGAAGGATGGATGTGATTTGTTTCTCATATCGTTTCAGAAAGTGTGAATTTGACAGATTCATATTAAACAAGAACTGAATTGAATTTCATCCCTGTCCCTAGTGTACACATTGCCATTTACTCTGGCTCCAGTGCACTTCCATTGCTGGTTTTTTAAATGTGTGTACACATGATGTTAGCCACAATGCAAAGGTACCTTGTCATTTATTGTGAAATACTTCTGTTTGGTATGTTTTCCAAGCCAGCTTCGATCCAGCTTCAAACTGTTATTTATTATTATTATTTATTTTATTTTATTCAATTTTTATACCACCCAAAGCCAAAGGCTCTCTGGGCGGTGCACAGCATAAAGTAAATACAATACAATAAAATACAATAAAATAACAATAGAAACACTAAAAGCATACATATTAAATATTTAACAGCCTGGTATATATTAACAACAATAAAATATGTGAAAATGCCTGGGAAAATAAAAAGGTTTTAACCTGGCACCAAAAAGATAGAAGTGTAGGCGCCAGGCGCACCTTGTCGGGGAGACTATTCCTTAGTTCGGGGGCCACCACTGAAAAGGCCCTAGATCTCGTTACAACCCTCCGAGCTTCTCTGTGAGTCGGAACTCGGAGGAGGGCCTTTGATGTTGAACGTAGTGAACGGGTAGGTTCATATCGGGAGAGGCGTTCCGCCAGGTGTTGTGGTCCCGCACCGTGTAAGGCTTTATAAGTCAAAACTAGCACTTTGAATTTGGCCCGGAAACAAATAGGTATCATTATTCAAAATGCAGTGAATCCCAGGGGTGTGCATTTGAGACACCTGCATTTCCTGTGTGTGTGGGGGTTAGGTCCTACATGTCTGACATCAGTGGAAGGGTGTATCTCAGAGGAGCACCCTCATTTATCTTTCTACTCTCTTTGCGTGTGCAGCAAAGGGGAGGGAGTCAATCTTTACAAGTTGTAAAGATACAGAAGACCTCTTGGTTGCCAGGCCCGGCCTCCAAGAGGTCTTCTGTATCTTTAAATGGTGTGCAGGGGGAAGGGAGAATTCCACCTTGTGGTTTTTCCCATTACAGGGTTGCAAGAACACCTGCACTTGGCTGACTTTCTCTTCTAAAGATACAGGATCAGTCAACCCTATCCCCAACCCATGCATTTCTCTAATCCTCTTTCAAAGCCATCTAAGTTGAAGACCCATCACTATCTCACCTCTTGAGGTGGTGGATCCCAAACATTAATGATGTGTTGTGGGAAAACTCTTTTTGAGGGGTGGGGAACAGGGTATTTCCTGAATCTACTGTCAATGCACTTCACTGGAGTAGCCATGGAATCACTTTCTCCTCAGGATGATGGAAAAACTTCACAACAACAAAACATGCTACTGAGAAAGATGGTGGAAGCTGCCCATCTTTGCATATTGCCCTTGGCAAGGCAAGAGATTGCCAGTTAGGGATGGCGTGGGAGGAATGCAGCCAAGGGTTTCACAATGAGGGGGGATGGATTGGAAGACGTGCGTGGGGTCCTCTTTGCTGTGTGATGTCAGGTGTGGAAGGGTCAAGGAAGCATTCAAGGGGTGCTTGGCTTGTGATTGAGAGGGCCAGATTTTGTTGTTGTTTATAGGTGTGAGGATGCATCATGCACCATGGGAAGGTTGGAAGGGGATATCTCTATGAGGTTTGTTAAGGAAACGCAGGCAGTAAGACTTACGCTAGTGTTAGTTTTATCACTTCCACCCGAAGAAACACTCCATCGTTTTATAGCCTAAAGATATAAAAGAGAACAGGGTGTTTCCCCGCCTTTTGATCAATGTAGTTGGGTTGGCACATGCCAAGAAACAGTCCAAGAGAACAGTGGAATAACAAGGGATGGGGGTCAATAGTCAAGAGCATTTCGCCTTAAAAGCATAGTGCTTGATGGAAAAAGGGAACATTCATAACTGGAGAGTAATCCCCAAAAGGGCCCTTAATATCTTGACATTATTGGCCTTCTTTATTTCTAGAAATAGTGTCTTGACTGCTTTTGAAGTTATACCCTCGTTAAAGAAAACAGTGATAATTATTTGTTATAACAATCGTAAGGCTAATATCAGAAAGTGACATTTATTTATGATTAATCTTGGCTTAATTAATCAAGAATAAAGGACGGTGATTTTGAAAACACAACCATAATCCATCTGTAGAAAGTCGTTCCTCAAGCAGAACTACGCAGATCTCCCGTTCTACTTAGCTCAGTCATGGTCAACTTTTTGAACAAGTGCGGTCCAAAGTATGAGGTTAAGCTACTCTGGAGACCAGTCCTGTATATGTACAGTGCATCCCTCTTTGATCTTGGGGACTTTTGCCTTTGATCTTCGGAACTAAAGCACAGGAAGTAATGTAGGCCAGATATTGTGCCAGGGGTGGGGAACTGGACCTGTCCTGTGGGCCAGACCATTATCTCTGTCACCCCTTGCAGTCCACAAGAACATAAGAAGTGCCCTGCTGGATCAGGCGAATGGCCTACCTAGTCTGGCATCCTGTTCTCACAGAGGCAACCAGATGCCCCAATGGGAAGCCCACAAGCAGGACTGGAGTGCAACACTGGGACTCTCCCCATTTGTGATTCCCAGCAACTGGCATACAAAGGCAGACTGCCTCCAACAGTGGAGTGCCCATCTGTTACTCACCTAAACATCACAGTGATGTCAGATGACCTTTAATTTTTTGCCCACAGGGTCTTGCAGAGCACTTAGCGCTTTGAAAACCACTCTACAAGACCAGACAATCAGCTGTTTTGCAGAGCACTTTGAAATTTTGTGGAGCACTTTCTGTTGGCCTTTGCAGGCACTGCCAATCAGCTGACCGGGACTGGCAGGGTTTGAAAACCGCCATGTATGACATTAGGCATAGGGCAGGTAGGCATGTCTTGGCTTAGCTGAAATGGCCTTGGAGACCAAATGGAGAGGCCTGGCCAGGCTAATTAGGCCTGCAGGCTGAAGACTCTGCACTATGATATCAGTCTTCCTGTTCCTATTAAGAGGTATCACACCCTCTTACTGCCTGTTCCACTTGTAGCACACATGTGTCACCTTGGTCACATATGACTTGGCAGGATATCTGTCATGGTGAAAGCCAGCTCATCGAGGACACAACACTGTTCATAGTCAGCTCCTCACAACCAGCTGCAGATCCTTGTGAGAAGAGCAGGCCCTAACTTACTTCTTTGTGGGATCTATGCACAAACTTTTAAAATGTTTTAAGATGCTCTTGTTTTTAAATGTTTTAAACATGTTTTTGCTTTATTTTTAATTGTATTGTTTTATTACTTTACTGTTTGCCACCTACCCTTGGCTCCTTTGGGAGGAAGGGCAGGATATATTACTGCTACTGCTACTACTGCTACTACTGCTACTGCTATTGCTGCTGCTGCTGCTGCTGCTGCTGCTGCTGCTACTACTACTACTACGACTACGACTACGACTACTACTACTACTACTACTACTACTACTACTATGTCCAGAGTTCAGCTTCACAATAGATACTGTCCTAGGGAAAGAGGCACAGCAACGTTGTAGAATAACACAGCTTTGTATTCAGAGCAATTTCTAGTGGGAATGAGGAATTACTCACCCCATTTCGCCTTATTTCTATCTAGAAGACATTGCAGAGAGTCCGGGGGGAAAAAAAAGTCTCTTAAACTTTTCTCCAGCCACATAAAAATAAAGACTTAGCACAGTGACTGTAGATTTTCCATCTGCACATATCCTCATGTGGTTCCCAAAAATGGGGGAGAGAGGCATAAAAGATAGTGGGATTTTGCCCACCGATGCCAAATTACAGGTTCTGAAGTTTCTCGGATCCTTCATTTGTAGGCCCCAAGGGATGGAGTTTTCAGGAAAGCGGCTCTGGACTCACCTTGCTGTCTGTGGTTGGAGACTCCTTATCTTTCTCTGCATGCTGCAGCTTCCGGTTCAAGTCCTGGAACATGTCTTGGTGACGTTTTCTCGTGTGCATGATTTTCTGCAGCAGATAAGTGAGAAAAACAGGTCAAGACATCCCAGGTCCATCAAAACCTCAGGCAGGACTGGTGAGAAGGAGGAGTCCTAATTAGGGAGGGGTGAACCTGTCAATTTCGCTTCCTCTCAGTTCCTCATTGTTCCAGTCTTAAGTTCAGCGCTCCACATTTCCACATCAGTTTGCATTTTTTTTTAAAAAAGGGCTCTTGAAAATTCACAAGTGTAAATTACTCCTAAGATACACACTTTTGTATGCAAACTCACATTGGGGAAGGAGTGTAGGATTGCGGTAGAGCATCTGCTTTGCATGCTGAAGTTCAATCCCCAATGGCACCTCCAAGAAGGGCTGGGGCAGACCTGTGCCTCAAACCCCAGGGAGCCACTGCCAGTCAGTGTAGACAGTACTGAGCTAGGTGGACCAATGGTCTGATTCAGTTTATGGCAGCTTCTTATGTTCCTATGCCTAATAGTTTTGCAAAGCGATGTCCCCTGGCATAATGGATTTTTGTATATTGTTTTCCGTAAATGGGCATTTGTATGCACATTTTACCCTAGAATATGCAATTTTGTACACATTAGAACGGCACTGCAAAATTCGGAGAAATGCAACTTGTTTTGGAAAGTGTGAACTGAATAGGTTCGCCATTCAGTGTGAACAGAATAGAATTTCTCCACTATCTCTACTCCTAATCAAGTGAAAATTAAGGACTGGGATCCTCCCTCCTTTTAAGCTTTTCTCCAGTCACTCAAGAAGAAAGGCTCAGCGCAGTGAAAATAGATTTTCCATCTGCACATGGGGTCCCTGAGAGTGGGTACTAATTCAGCTCTCTTTGGCACAGCACCTGCATTTAGGCATACCCTATTGTTACTGGGCACTTTCGCAGGGCTCTCCCTGGAAGTCTCGCCTTATATTGTGCGTGCAGCTAAGTGGAGCACAGAGTAGGGCCAAGAAGCTAAGGATGGAGGACATCTGTAGCCCTCCAGATGTTGTTGGATGCCAACTCCCATTACCCCCAGTCAGTCAGTGTGGCCAGTGGCCAGGGGGATGATGGGAGTCGTAGTCCAATTGCATCTGGAAGTTCCACAGGTTCCCTATCCTCGTTTATTGTACATATTGTACTTTTATGCTGTTCACCATCCTGGGTTCCCACAGGAGGAAAGGACTTATAAAACATTCATCTCAATGGACCTTACTTTTAATGTTTAAGTTTGAAGTGTAAGATTATAACCAGTGGGACCTGTCACAAAATGTTGCCATGGGCAAGGTGCTTGTTCAGGGTTTCAACTAGCCAGCCATGCCCTCTTCTAAGATACTCCATTCCATTCCCTAGGAACAGGAATTTAAGCATTCCATGGGTGCTGATCATTCTCAGTACTCACTGAGCTGTTGAAGGTTTTTCCCTGTTAGGCTATTTCCCTCCTCAATCTTTTTTTTGTACCTATGTTAACCATGGTGTTTCCCCAAGACTGCTGACACCTGCCTCTTATGACTGTTTGGTCCTATTTTGGCTACAGGATATGATTTTTCATCAAAAAGAAACCTCTTGGAGAAGGGCCATAGCTCAGTGGCCGAGCACCTGTTCTGCATGCAGAAGGTCCCAGGTTCAATCCCTGGGGTTTTCAGGTAGGGCTGAGACAGACTCCCAGTCTGAAACCCTGGAAAGCCGCTGCCAGCCAGTGTAGACAATACTGAGCTCAATGGACCAGTGGTCTCACTTGGTATAAGGTAGCTTCCAAACCACTTCATTCTTTCACCTGATGCCTAACCAAGATAGATGCTCTAGGCAGCAGGGCCGGCAAAATACTGATTGGACCGATTGGGCCCAATCGGGCCCCGTGCTTAGCAGGGGGCCCGTGCTCATGGGGGAACTGCACCTTTTTTAACCCTCGAGTGGCAGTGCTTGTTTCCGTTTCTGCTGCTTCACGGAAATCGGCGTCCGCCATAAGGTTCCCAATCGGGCCCCGCATTTGCAAACGCCGGCCCTGCTAGGCAGCTACGGTTGCTGGGTGTCTGCTTTAATGCTCGGCTTCCAGAAGTTGTGTACTGTACACTGTGTACTGTGTTGTGTACACTGTGTACTGATCGATCACACATCTTTGCATGGCTGTACGCTTCAGTGGAGAAATTAACACCCTCCCTTTTACAGAGATAAAACCCAAACTGAAACATCATGGGCTCCTGGGACACGTATGTCATCGATTACAGACGTTTTCTATGTAGAAATAGCCAATTAGGGACACATTGAACTAAATTCAGTGGAGGGGGAGGGGCAGGAAGCTTTATTCTCATCCTGACTGGGCCTTCATGATGGAAATGGGGAAACACTCACCTCAAAATCTAGTTCTGCATACCGGGATTTCCGTCTCTGGGGATTGAAAGAGAAAGACAGATTACAAATGCTTGACCATGGACTGACCACATCCCAATGAAATTGTGTACATTGTCTCCCTGTGGTATTCCTCACAGGCATCTTTGCACAGAGGAAGCGCCACGCAAAGAGGCGCTCCATGGAAATCTTTGCAGCGATGACAACAATTGCGGCGGCAGTGTTGAGCTTCAGCTGCTGCAGCCGTGGTAGGTCACTGCACCGTCTGGGTCATGATTCTGCTTCTCCATGTACATGTGCACTCTCACTGGACAGAAGGCATACAGTCCCTGGTCCCAGGTGGTAGATATTGGGGTTGGGGTATCTTGTTCTTGGAAACAGGCAGAAAAATGTCTTGAACCAGCCCTGCTTGCTCCATTCCTTCTCTTAATGCTCTTATCCTCAGGGAGGATCTGAGGGAGATGGATGGATCTTGGCGGGTCTTGACACTACAGCGTGGGTAGGAAACCCAGGATCCATAGGTGCCCCCCTCCCAGGTAGGGAGGAAAGGGTCTGTCAGTTTCGGTTCTCTGTTTCTCATTTTTCTAATCTCAGATTTGGTTCTCCACATTTCTGCATCAATTTGCATTTTTTTTTTTTAAAAAAAACCCCTCATTAAAATTCTTCAGCATTTTAGTGTGAATTCCTCCTAATAAACACATTTTTGTATGCAGTTTTGACTAATTTACTCATTTTTGCAAGCAATTTCTCCTGAAGCATTTTAGTACGTCATTTTCACTAATATGTTCATTTTTTCTTGCATGTCCCCCCCCCCCCACTATGTGCATCTTTGTAAAGATTGTTCGGCTAGAGAACTCAATTGCAGACTTCGGAGAGAAGTGTGAATTTTGAAGGATGGTTGCAGTTCTCATATTGCTTCGGAAAGTGGGAATTTGATAGATTTGGCTTTGAATGTGAACTGTTCTAATTTCTTCCCCACCGCTACCTCTGGGACCCTGTATTTGGCTGTTGGGACACTCCCTATGTAACTGTCCCTCTCCAGCCCCCACTTTTTGACCTCTTTGAGTGCTTTTGCCTATTTGGAATGTTCTCTTGGACTGGGATAATGCCTCTTGCTTGCCTATGGCCCTACCCACCAATGGAAGCTCTTCCCCTCGAGGTTGCCCCATGAGGCAATGCAGTCCTTGGGCTGAAAATGGTTCCCCAACTCTGCTTTAGGAAGAAGCATTTTAGAGCTGGGGAAGAGATGGTAAAGAAAGTGCAAGATATTTTTCCATTCTCCCTCCCCCACCATTTTGCATGCATATGAAGATGCCTTTTATTTGCTTATTTATTTGTTTATATATCTCATCTTAAGAAACATCTTTTTTTAAAATAAAAATAAAAATTAAACAGCAATTCCAGCACAGACACAGACTGGGATAAGGTCTCTACTTAAAAGGCTTGTTGTTTATCAAAGTCAGGCCTCCCTCACTAGCCCATTATTGCTAACGTTGACTGAGAGTGACCCTCTGAGGTGTCATGAGAAGAACTTTGCTGGATTTGGCCAAAGGGCCCTCTAGTCTAGCATTCTGCTCGTACATGTAGGGTCCAAATCCTACTGCCTCCTCCCCTATCGACCAAATTGAGCTAGCCGCTTGGTGGTATGGGGCCTTCTTGTGGTGCTGTTGACAGGCATGGCCTCTTATGTGATGACACAAGAAATGGCCTTCTCTGTGCTGACACTGAAGTAGTGGAACTCTCTTCCTTAGAGATACGGCGATCCCTCTCATGGAATGATTTTAGAAGGCAACTTAGAATAATAGAATCATAGAATAGTAGAGTTGGAAGGGGCCTATAAGGCCATCAAGTCCAACCCCCTGCTCAACGCAGGAATCCAAATCAAAGCATTCCCGACAGATGGCTGTCCAGCTGCCTCTTGAATGCCTCCAGTGTCGGAGAGCCCACCACCTCTCTAGGTCATTGGTTCCATTGTCGTACAGCTCTAACAGTTAGGAATTTTTTCCTGATGTCCAGTCGAAATCTGGCTCCCTGCAACTTGAGCCCATTATTCCGTGTCCTTCACTTTGGGACGATCGAGAAGAGATCCCGGCTCTCCTCTGTGTGACAACCTTTCATGTACTTGAAGAGTGCTATCATATCTCCTCTGAGTCTTCTCTTCTCCAGGCTAAACATGCCCAGTTCTTTGAGTCTCTCCTCATAGGGCTTTGTTTCCAGTCCCCTGATCATCCTTGTTGCCCTCCTCTGAACCTGTTCCACTTAAAACACGTATTTTCACACTGACATTTGGGTGAGGTCTGTAGGCGGGACGTGCTTATAAACCACTGCTGAACTGTTTCAATGGCTGAATTGCTTTAACACATGCTGTTTTTATGATATTGGGGCACCACTCTGGGATCCCTCAGGATGAGGGTCTGACTTAGTATAAAGCAGCTTCCTG
The DNA here is from genome assembly GCF_030035675.1 of Rhineura floridana. Classification (NCBI taxonomy): domain Eukaryota; kingdom Metazoa; phylum Chordata; class Lepidosauria; order Squamata; family Rhineuridae; genus Rhineura; species Rhineura floridana. The sequence goes on along the minus strand of NC_084480.1, from coordinate 317,764,909 downwards.
TATGAATTTGCGCAATAAGTGCCCACTTGACCAGTCTGCGGAGCTGGCACTTACAAGTGCTACGTAGTATGTACCCTGTAACGCTCAGGAGTTGATCTTTCAGCTTGGCAGCACCTGTGCCTTGGAACTCCCTGCCTATTAACATCAGGCACGCTATACAGTTTTGGACAGCAGAGGGTGGTCCATTACGTGGAGGGGGCATTGCCCCGCCAGCCTCAGTCTGCTTTCTACCTGCCTGCCTTCTTATTTACACCATTCCAACGGGCGGCATTGCCTTGAAGCTTTGTCCTCTTTAGTCTGATCGTTGCCTGCGTAGAAATAATCAGGGAGGAGGATGGGTCAAGACTAGAATTACTTTGGCTCTGCCTCTCATTAATTCTGGCTGCACTTTCTGTTGGCCTCCCTGCCTTCTGCACCACCAGTCCCAAGGGGTACCAGCCTCTACTGGTTTTAGACACTTGTTTGTTTGTTTTCTAATTTCAGCACGCATCTCCAGATTCACATAAATGTCTGCTTTTAACTTTTGCTGATTTTAACTGTGTAATGGTGATAATTCTTTTATTTGTTTATGTACACCCCTTAGAGTGACTTTTTGATTAAATTTTCCTAAATAAATAAAATAGATAAGAATAAATGATTGTACATCACAAAATATTTTAAAGTCTGTTTTTATGATGTTTTAGTGTTTTTAGCGCTTTTGTTTGCCGCCCTGGGCTCCTACTGGGAGGAAGGGCGGGATATAAATCTAACAAACAAACAAACAATAATAATAATATCTGATCTTCAACTGGCAGCCCTTCAAATGTTATCTAAGGACCTCTCTCAGTAATTAACACCGCATATTATGAATGCAGAGTGCTTCTGAACTGTTTTCTTTGCCACTTTCCACGTTATCTTTCCTGCCCTGCCTTTCAAACGTTTTGGAGTGACCTTCATAGCACTATGCTATTTTATCCCAACAAGAATCTTTTTTTATCACAAGTCTTCCATATGAGCATAGGGAATAGTTCAGAAAACCAAGGGGCTGTTGGTACCTATCATACCTTCTTGGCAATAACATAAAGAGACCTGCTGAATCAGGCCAATGGGGGCCCATCTAGTCCAGCATCCAGTTCTCACAGTGGCCAACCAAATACCCCAGAGGACCTGAGTGCAAGAGCACTGTCCCCTTTTGTGCTCTCCAGCAAGTGGCATTGAGAGTCATGCTGCCTCTGATCCTAAACTTAAAGCCCTAATTAAAAAGGAGAAAGGGAGAAGGAAATGCACACAGGCTGTCTGTGTGCGTCTCCTTCTCCTCTCTTTGCTGCCAGGGCACCACCCCAGGGCACCACTCTGGATGGGCCCAATCTGATCTGGGGCTGCCTCAACCCACTCTGGCCAAATCCCGGATTTCCCACCATTCAGCTTCATTGGAGGACCCCAGGTTCTAGTATTATGAAAGAGGGAAGTAAAATGTCTTCCTCTCCACTCCATGCATAATTTTCTACACCACTATTTCATCCCTCACCCCATTATCCCTTAGTCCAGGAAGCTGCATGCAAAGTTTGTGCACTACCACTGAGCCACGTACCTCAAGAGAACTCATGGAAAGGGTGGAGACTGTCTCACTCTTGAATACCATTCCAGAATTGCTAGACTCGCCCGTGTCACACAAGCTGTTCGGCATCAGTGAGTCACCAGATTTGTTGGCCAGCAGAGGAGAGAGGTGTTGTTGCTGCTGTTGCTGCAACACTGGGGAAGCTTGAACCTCCCCACAGCTCATCACCACAGGCTCCCTTGGAGGGCTCTTGACAACAAAACCTGGGTCAGTGGCCATGTTGAGGTGGATGAGCCTCGTCTGTGGCATCTGGTCAATGCTGATGCTGTACTTTGTATCATCCTTGGGTGGCGGTGGAGGTGGAGGTGGTTTGGGCCGCAAAGTGGCCGTGTTGGTGGGCAGGATGACATAGCTGGTATCTATGGCTTGATCCTGTGCCCGGGAGAGCTCGGAGTCCAGCTTTTTGAAGATGTCCCCATCGCAGATGTAGATGGATTTGGGAGGCTGGCTCTTGTCCTTCTTCAAAGTGAGGGTGTGGTTGCTGAAGTCATTGAGGTTGATGGCCCCTAGGTAGTGTGGGGAGCCTTGGAGGTGCATCTTGGAGACATTGGCTGGAAGACTGTTAAAGTTTGATGAACCCTTCTGGTGGTTCAGCTTCAGCTTCTCTTCATCATGCAGTGACGGGCGCTTCAGAGTCCCCGTGATGGTCATAGTGCGGCAAGTGCTGATGTCTTTGTTTAGCACTAACGAGTCAGGGTGAAAGAGGCACATTATCAGCAACTGATGAAACTTGTTATGTTATGTTACACAGCAACAGAAATGACTCTCACCACCATCACACCACCTAGACATGTCCACTCCACTTTCCAGAACAGAGGCTCCTAAAGGGATTATGACTTTGCTTTTGTTCTGTACCCCATGTTGCTAGTGAAATTTCTACCCCATTCTTGTTCCCGAATTAGTGGTTATGCTTGCAACAACTGCTGAGTGGTGGATTTTTTTTGCCTCCTATTTATTAATTCTTTGTATGAAAACCATGGAGGGAAGAACAAATGGCCTACTTCTAATTTGCCTGATTATGTTTAAAATTAATCTCATATTCCACGAGCCTCTCAGGTGGGATTGCACATTTCAATAAATAAATAATAATTTCTGTATTATCTTGGGATCCTATATATAATCCAGTGAGTTTGATTTATGATACAAATATTGTACTTCCACTGGTATGGACTTATAATCTAGTTACCTATATTCATTTTAAAAGTTGTATTGAGTTTTAATCTGCTTTAATGATAATTATTTTGTGTAGGTATGTTTTAATAGTTTTGTGGATTTTAGCTGCGTTTTATCTACAATTTTATTATGTACGCTGCTTAGAGGGCTTTGTGATTAAGAAAGTAATAAATCACTCTAAATAAGTAAATAATTTAATTTTAGTTGGCAGTGGGAGAACAGCAGTACATTATCTGGATGTACAAATTCTTGCACATATTGCAAAGAGAGAGAGAAAATAGATTTGGTTGGATGTACAACATTTTGCACCATCTACAATTTGTGTAAAAGACACATGGTGAAACTGACATCTTTCTCACACACACACACACACAGAGAGAGAGAGAGAGAGAGAGAGAGAGAGAGAGAGTCCAGCATTGAAGCACATCTGCGCAGGGTGTGAAACTGAAAGGGGTTTCCAGGCCTGCTCTTCCCTTCCTTAGCACACGTCTATTTTTATTTATTTATTTATTAAATTATTTATAAGCTGCTCTTTTCATAAATGTATGTCAAGGTGGCATTACTGCATACAAAAATGTGATAGATTTTTTTTAAAAAAAACCCAATAAAAACATTGTTAATACTAATAATAAAAGCATCCAGAAGTACTGAAAAAGAAAATTCATATTAAAAAGCCTATTTAAAAAGTTCAGTTTTCAGGAGGCTCCCGAAAGAAAGAAGGGATGGTTCCTGCCAAACCTCTATTGGAGGGATTCGACAGGGCGGGCCTGCAAAAGCTCTGTCCCTGCTGGAGGCTAAGCAAACCCCAGGAGCATGAGGGACCACTAAGACTGCCTCATCAGAAAATCTCAACGGTTGAGATGGAACTTCTACTTGCACTGTAAAAATCAGCTGCCTGTGGGGCTGGCAAATACGAGTCCTTACACTGCAGAGGTAAAGCTGACATGGGGATCTACAATGACGGCGGTTATCCCAAGAAATTCATTCAAGAGGTGTATGTATGTCTGTGTGCTAGCATTGTGAGACACCTGTCAGTTTCATCACTGGTCTCTGCCGTGAACTAGATAATGAACAATTAGCTCTTCACATTCCATAGTCCGTGGCTGGATGTGCAAGTTATTACACATGCACAATAAAAAGAAAAACTCAGCTTTTCCAGGAAAACACATGCATGCGCAGAAGGCATTCGGAAACTCCACAGATAACTAAGAGATTTGGGGGAGTTTCCATAGACATCTGCTGGCGCAGAACAATGGAGAAGTCTGCCAAAAGGAAGTGTGAAGTTCCACACCCCGTTAAAATTCTTTTCATGACACTGTGCCTCACACCTGATGAAGGCTTGAGCAGGTGCAACGTGAACGTTGCTCTGACTTTGCAGTCTTCAACTTTGGCAGCTGATTGAGTGGGGGAAATGCTGGCTGGCCTGGCCACCTTCACCCCACTTGTCTTGAATCCTGGCTGGCCTGGCCACCTTCACCCCACTTGTCTTGAATCCTGGCTTGCACCATCTAGCTTGACAGAGCTGGTTTAAGTTGGAAACTCCAGTGCTTCTGTGTATAATAAAAAGTGAATGAGCTGCATGGCTGAATAGGGTCGTGCTCAGATCAGACCAATTGAAAGCAGTGAGTCTAAGTTGTCTATTAACTTCAGTGGGTCTACTCTGAGTAAGACTGGCATTGAAGAAAACTCTATGTCTAGAGGTTTTGTTTGGGCTCTGAGTCCCAAGGGATGTCTTTTGGGGACTGATGTCTGGGCTTGGGCATAATCCTCAATGCAATGCATCCTTTTGTCTCCTGGTGAGGGTGGCTTCCTTTTTAGAGATTAGTTATATAGAATATCCTCAGGATGCTCTGACAGCAAAAGAGGAAAAGCTTCTGCTTCACAGAAAAAGAAAGGGCCCTGTCCTGAAGGAGGTGGAGAACACGGTCATCACACACACACACACACACATGTGCAGCCCATGTATAAGTAAACTACCTTTTGCTACTGCTCAGCTAACTGAGCAGCGGGGGGGGGAGAAGCCACTGTATGCTTGTATTATCAGCTGCAGTATGATGGAACCATGTCATACTTACCTAGCATTTCAGTGGAGCAGTTGTTTTAGCCATATTCCCCTGGAGAACAGGGGGGAATAAAATAAGGGCTTTCTGGCATCATTAAAATAATGCATGACTAGGGATGGAACATTATGTTGTACCTGGGCAGTTGTGATGTCTTGTAAAACACAGCAGCAGGTTGTTGGCTTTTAATTGGTTCAGAATGGTGCCTTCTGACAGTATTTAAGCTAACTATTTGTCCTAGCACAAGGATGAGCACTAGTGCAAGGGGATTTTCCCCCTCTTCCCCCCCCCTGTGCACATCCTGCGCCATCCCCATATCTGCTCTGGAGGGCTGGGGGAAACACCAGAACAGATTTAGAGGGCATGCAGAAGGAGGAGAGGGGGATACCTTGAATACAACCCTTGGTCTTGATAAGACAACACAATCTTAGGGGCAAGCACACAAAAACTATAACCAAAGCAAAGTGTAAGACACATTTCCCCAAGCTGGCACCCTCCAGATGTTTTATATCACATTTCCCATCAGCTTCAGCCAGCACACTAGTTTGGGCTGATTGGAGTTATAGTCCAAAACATGTGGAGGGCACCAGCTTGGAGAAGGCTGCTCTAAGACATCTTGACATACTGGGTTATGACAAATTCAGAGCTAGCCATTTGGGTAAGAAGACAGTGGTATTCACATCATAGTACTAGACTGATATCCTTAGCAATTGATACAATCTGACCCGCTGACTATGATATCCAATGGAGAATAAAAATGAAGCTTCCAGATCTCTCAGATTTTAGTTCTACCTCTTCACCCTGGCCTTTGACACCTGAGATAAACATTTTCAGTACCCAACCTATTCATGTTTTTAAATTATTTTTAATAATCAATTTTATATTGTTGTAGTAACCCACCCTAGGATGAAGGGTGGGTAAGAAATCAAACTACTACTACTGCTGCTGCTGCTGCTACTGCTACTACTGCTACTACTACCACTGCTACTACTACCACTGCTACTACTAATAATAATCTGTATAGACTCCGTGTTTTCTATGGAACAGTAGAACTTTTGCCAGGAAAAATGGAGACATCGTGTTTAGCAAATCTTTCATTTTGCTAACATCACCCATGCATTTTGGGTGAAGACAACTGAAGAGATGCTTCCGAGGATGTGTGTGTTGATGATGCTGGCACTATCTTAGCTAAATCGAATGACTGCATTGCTTACTAGAGGACCACCAGAGCTGGGAATCTACTCCAGCTTCTGAAGGGTCCAAGGGAAACTACTCCTGGACTGAAATCACCTTTGATTAATGTTCTCTCTGCAGAGAAGGGTCAGACGGAAGACAAAGAAGAGGATCCTACCACCAGACACACCTGAAGTTGTTAAAACAGTTTATTTGATGGATTATCTTTTGTTTCCATGGGCTGGGAATCCCATCAGAAACATAGCCACATACTTTTTTGATCAGTAAAACAGGTTATTTTGAGTGCAATTTGAACTCCACATCTCTGTACACTCAAGAAAATGGCAATTCCATGGTTTAAAGCAGGATGGGGAACCCATGGTCCTCCCATTGTTGTTGAACTACAACTCCCATCATTCTTCATCATTGCTCATGCTAGCTGGGGCTGATAGGAGTTGGAGGGGTCCAACAACATCTGGAACACCAGAGGTTCCCCACCCCCTGGTTTAAAGACTGAAAAGGGGACACCAGAGCCATCACTCGCTACACTGGAGGACGGTTATATCACTCAAATATTGCAAGACAAAAGAGCATGTGCAGTGCAAAGACAATCTATGGATGAGGAGAAGTTTGAACAGTAGCCCAACTCATTTGGGACCACTGGTAGTCCACAGCTTAGAGCAAAACATACTGTTAAAGATAACCCTTCTCACCCAACTTCAAGCCTTCAAATCTAAATACACAAAATCCATGATAATGGGTTATCTACAGCCTGAAATACATGAGTAAATTTTGTCACTGCACTAGGTGACAAAATGTCTGCACTGTGCTCATTTCAAAAGCTTCCTTTTTGCTGGACAATGATAAAACAATGTTAAAAGGGGGGAAAAGGACAATTCCAGGTTACTCTCCTGCTGGATACATGGGATAATTTCCAGGCATCAATGGCTCCTTATTGAACATGCTGCTCAATGCAGATCAGTGGCAGAGGGACAACCACCCTTCATTTTTGTCAAAGTTGAGGGTCCTGGTGTTTTTAATCATGTTGAGATTGCTCTGCTATGATTGAATTCTTCTCTTATGAGAGACAAATCTTGAAGAGTTTTCATAACTGGTGTGTGTGTGTTGGGGGGAAGGGAGGGAGGGTAAAAACAACCACACCATGTTGCTTACTATTATTTTATGTAATGCTGCTGATTTAAAACAAAACCTTAAAGGAATCTGGAATGAGCCCATTTCTGCAGCTCTAAAGATCTGGTTTGGAAAGTGGAATCAGAGGGTCAGTTATTGAAAACATTATTTATTTATTTGTTTGCTTGTTTATTGCATCTGTATACCGTCCCATAGCTGAAGCTTTCTGGAAGGTTTACAACAATTAAAAACATTAAAAAACAAATATACAAATTTAAAAACACATTTTTTTTTAATTAAAAAAAAAGCAATTTAAAAACACATGCTAAAATGCCTGGGATTATGTGGGCAAACCTGTTTAGCTGGCCTCTGTGACAACAGGATGTTGGACTAGAAGGGCCACTGGCCTGATCCAGCAGGCTCTTCTCATGTTCTTCACGGTAACCCATCACTGATTTTCAGTGAGGGATGAGGAATGGAGTCAATGCATTTATGATTTGTCTGGGGTAGAAATTCAAAACTGCATTCTTCCCAAACATCCCTGGGCATTGTTATTAGAGTGATCTCTTATAGCAGTTTTCTGTACCCTTGAACAATTATGGTTTCTAGAATTCTTTGACAGGGGGCTGTACGACTGTGACGCCAGTTTCAAGATGGGTTTAAATTGGTTGTGCGCTCATGCCCTGGAAACCTGAACTAGATCATGCCTGCTTGGAAGTGAGCTTCACAGTGTCCAACGGGATTAGTTCTGAAAAAAAGGTACATTTGGGATCACAGTCATGATACATCCCAGTACTATGAATCAGAAGTCCCACTTGGTTCAGTGGAGCTTATTCCAAAGCAAATGAGCATAGGATTGCAGCCTTACAGTGTAATCCTTAGCATCAGAACCCCTCTGTGTTCAATGGGACTTATTTGTTCTGGTAAATGTGCTATAGGATTGCATCCTTATTCAAGTTGCAAATCCCGCTTCCCATGATGAATTTCATGGCAAGTGAAAGACCAACCGGGTTCTGTCCATTGGCCAGAAAAGGAGCAGCTTTCCCTTTCAGAAAGATCACTCAGTTCCACCTGCCAGTTGCCCTGTGATCACAGAGCTCAAGAGAGGAACACTCTGGCCTCTGCTACCAGCCAGGAGACCAAGTGCCACTGGGGGGGCAGCACCTCCTGTCTCCGGGGAGGGGGAACATGATGGCAAGGGGAAGACCTTCTGTCACATGTGAAAGAAAGCAGCTTCTCCAGTGCTTGCTTTCCTCTCCTCTCCCCTCCCCATTCCCTTTTCCTTTTGTATCATGTTTGTTAGATTGCAAGCATTAGAGAAAGGCTGTCTTATCTTTAAATAACTGCACCGTGCTTAGAAAATATTAGCTGCTTTGTAAAGTATTAAATAACAGTTACTATAGGAAGATACCGGTGAAAATGGAGCATGCGTCCTCCTTTAATACCTGGCTTATGGATGCCTTTTGTTTGGTTAAAATCAGGTTGTTGGTGTCAAAAAAGATCAGAGAGGAAAAAAGAGACAGAGAAACAAAAAAGAGAGGGAGAGGGAAAAGAAGGTAAGGGAGGGAGAGGAGAGAAGACATCAGCAGACAGAGGAATATCACATTTGATCGAAGGGTGTCATATGGAGACAGAAAAAGAAGCAATGAACATTTGCCCATGGGCATGTCGGAACTGGCATAATTCACACTCCCTTTTGAAATTATGATGCTGAAAGGGAAGGATGATAAATAGTCCCCATTGAAGTAGGAGCGATGTGACGTGCCTCACTCTCCATCAGGCTGGCTCTTGTAGATGCGCATAGAGTCTGTTCACCAGAAAGCCACCTGTTTGTTAACAAAGACTCAAACTGTCTGGGCAAAAAGCACAGTGTGGATGGCCAGAGACTGATGCACCATGAAGCAAATTTGATGCGGGCTTTCCACTGGAAGGACAGACCTTTTAAGTCACCTCCAGATGAAGCCAATGTGTGGTCCTGAAGTGCTTCTTTGGGATGTGCTTGGTTCTGCAAGGAACAGCACTGAAGTCCACACCTTACCATTCCAGTGTGGAGTTTTTAAAAGGAGAAATCCAAACATTTCTTTTAAAGTTGTCGGATATCTGAGAACTTTGTTTACAAGTTGGTCAGAGGGCTGTTTCTCTGCCTTCACTCGATCATTTAAAATAGTAATTACAGTTGCCTATCATGAAGCTATGAAAGCAACCATGGTTTCTCCCAAGGCTTTCTCTTCTGTCCCTTCAGTCCCAGGGAAACTAGCGGCTACTACATTGCTTTCAACATGTGCAGCAGCAGGAATCCTACTCATAAGAGCCCTGCAGCTCAATCAGGCCAGTGGTCCATCTAGTTTAGCATCCTATTCTCAACATGGCCTACCAGATGCTCCAGTGGGAAGCCCACAAGTTGGTCCTGAGTGCAACAGCAACTCTCCCCATTTGTGATTCCCAGCAACTGGTATTCAGAGGCAGATTGCCTCCAACAATATGCTAGCAAGCCCTTCATAGGTGGCTGCAATTATTTTTTTGAAAACCACAGAAAACAGAGAGGCATCGCTTGGACCACCTTAGACAAGTAAGCAAGCTAGAAAATCTGGCAGTGTGCAGATTCCATAGAGGACCCCTGATGGGATCAGGTGAGTCCACTACAGAAACCAAGTTTCCTAGATTCCCCTCCCATCTTTCATCACTGATGCAGCATTCTCATTCTCTGCAGGCCAGACCAGTGTTTCAGTCTGCAAGAAGGCCTTCCCGTTTGCAAGGCTTAGAAGGGCCAGCAACGGTGATGTAGCCCACCCAGAGGATCTGAAATCTGATCATGGGAATAACTGAGTACAGGAACTGGGTTGAAGAACAGGGGAAAAGATGCTGATCTTTCCATCTGGCCACTTTGTGCTTTCAGATGCATCCTCCCAGTAGGAGCCCAATTAAGGATGGGATTTTCTGAAAAGCTTCATGTCAAGCTCATCTGCATGACTTTTTTTTTCTAATTCCCATTTTGCTTCTCAGTCTTGACGAGAAGCAACTCCCCCCCAAATTCTGCTAAAAACATGAACAAGTCTTGCATATTATATGCATTATTATACACATTATTATGCATATAATATTATACACATACACACTCCTGGTCTTCTACAGTACTCGGCACATGAACAGATATGTACAATAATGCACACAAGAGTATAAAACCTGTATGTATTAATATACCTGTAAAATTATCCTGCAGAAATATAGTACAGCATGGAACTTGACTCCTTGTTATGTATTATTAATATAATATACGTATTTTAATGTAGGTATGTGTATAAGTTTGCATATAATTGGACTTTTTTAAAAAAATAAATCCAAACAAAAAATGCACAAGAAATCATGGACATAAGTGAGCACTCGAAGCCAGCTCAGTTGGGTCAGTTCTGCCAAAATCCATGTATAAATCCATCTAAAATAGATTCCTCCTCCATCCTGACTTGCAATGCCCAGCAGGGAAGTTGCTGCCTTGACAAGCAATCAAACAACATCTATAATGGGATGCTGAGATGAGTGGATGGACAGATAGAAAGGATGGAGATGGATTGATAAAAGGTGTGAATGGAGGTAGGTGGCTGGCTGAGATAACTGAATCAAAGAGAGTAAGCATAATTCCACACATTACATCTTAAGCTTTACCTGGAAGATATTTCATATGTGCACATAAACATATAATAAATGGGAGCAGCAAATGGGTGCAAACGTGTACTCTCACTAGGGAGATGGAATTGGCTCCATCACCCTGTCAAGTAAGTGTACATCTGTTGGCAAACAAGAATTTGCTACAAGACACAGCAAGAAAGAGTGGGATAGAGGGAAAAGAGAAGAATAAAAGGAAAGGAAAAACAGAAACCCAAGAAGGAAAATACAAAGAAATTTTATAGAGGTGCAGACAGCAATAATTCTCAGCCTCAAAGAGATCCTGGTTTGGAAGATTGGAATTTTATGAAGGGTTTGAATGAGCTGGGGGGGGTGTTTTTGCTTGGAAGCAGGAAGGAGAATCTTTAACTCATCAAATCCAAAGGTCAAGGGTTATTTTTTTCCTTGGTGAGGCAGGGATCCTGGAGGAGAGCAGAGCATTTAAGGAAGGGTCGGTCTTGACAGAGTTATCAGTAGCATCAGGCACAGTGCTGGATCTATTGAAGTAGGGGTAGGTAGGGGAAGAGGCAGACAGCCCATGCACGTCTGCAGGGCTGGGATGGTGAATGCCCAAAGGCATGGGATTTGGAAACAGCAAAAGGGAAGTGGAGGAGACAGAGGATGGTGGAGGAACAACTTCACCCATCATCTCTCCAAGCACAGGGAAAGTCTGGAGGAAAGAATGGAATAGGAAGGGAGCTCTAAAGGGACTAAGTTAATACACACAACTTATTCATGTCTATTAACTTCAGTGGGTCTACTCCGAATAGGACTAGCACTGGATACAACCCTAAATCTGCCAGTTCAAACATTCATGGTGCTAATCAGTTCAGTCCCACTCAGAACAGACTCATTGAAATTAATGAACCTAAGTTAGTCGTGTGCATTAACTTCAATGGGTCTACTCTGTGTAGGACTAGAGTTGAATACCATTCCCAGTTCTTTCATGGTTATGTCAACATGAGTGGACCTTTGGGCAAGATGAATTGATTTTATGAGCCAGAGAAGATGAGCCCAAACCAGGACCAGCCATATCCCACGTCAACTCATTCTCTGAAATGTTTCCCAGGACATGGTTAGATTGCAGTTGGCACACATGAGGAAGTGCTCACAAGATGATTGATCCACTATACTCAAATCTCTCTCTCCCCCACTCCCCACAGTCAATTCATGCAGGCTTTATCATGTAGCAAAAATGGTTGCAGGCATCAGTGTTAGGGAGTGTCCAGCCAAGAGGACTCTGTAGGTTCCAGAGCAAAAACGTAGTGGGATGATTAATAATAATAATAATAATAATAAACAGAAGATAGACCTGCTATGCGCCAAACTAGGTATGATGCAGGCAGCCCTGTTTGTTCAAGTTTAAAGTTTAAAAAATTATGAAAAGGGGTACAGAAGGGAGGGCATCTGAATCTTCTACCCCCACCCACGCTTCATAATTTTCAGGCACTTTTTCTTTCAGCCCAGCTGTGAAAGTGTCTGAAGTAACAGGGAGGGTTCAGCTCTTGACCAATGTGAGCATCCCTTTTGATGTAGTAATTAGACCCTCCCACACCACCCTGGCTCTAGATTTGAATGAAGCAGTCAAGTGACTTAGTTAACATGGCTGCCACCATCATGTCCAGTTTGGGCTAAGGTCTCTTCTTTCTCTTGCCACAACTCTTCAAAAATCTGTCCAAGGGCAGTTGTGCTTGACTTCAGCCAAGCCCTACGAGTACAGGGGGGCAGCAGAAGGAGAGTTAGCATATAGGGAATGGGAGGAGCTGGGAGTTCTTTGAGGGCAGGGCGAGCAAGGAACAGCTCAGACACACAGACCGCAGGCAACACAATTTGATGCAAACAGAGAGTAAGGATATAGAAATAGATAGACATTGTAAAAAATAAAAGTCAAGTTCAATCCCCAAACCAGGTCACTTGTTGATTTCTCACCTGTGATGTGCTCACCTGATCTACAAGCCATATCCACATCCTTCTCAAAATCAGTCTGGAAGACAGAGAGAACAGGGGGAGGGGGTCAACAAGGTAATGGGGAGAGAGTGGGCATGAGGGGGCAAACAGCAGGGGAGCTCAAAGCTAACGTTTCCAGAACATTTCCAGAATTAGCAAGCAAACAGTCATTACAACAACACCCTCAAATGAATAAAAGGAGGACTGTTAAGAGATGAAGGTGTTAAGCATGGAAGAAATCATTGTAGGGATGCAATGGAAACCCAATAGGTTCAGTTCCTGATGCTGTATTTCCACAGGTGTAGGCAATTATGCCAAACCCTCCTCATGCCTGATCTGGTCTGATTTACTTTCTTTGGGGGTGGGTGGGCGAGATGGATAGCTGCTTGTGCATATTCTTGCACATGCCAGTTGGAGGAGATAAGTGGTGGCTGGACGTGGGAACTCTTATGCAAACTAGCTCAGGCTCTGAGAGTAATTCAAATATGCACCCCATTGAATGCAACAGAAAAGCAGCATCTCCATTCAGAAGCATTTTGAGATTTGCATTACAATTTAGGCTGATGATGAGGGGAAGGGCCATAGCTCAGTGGCAGAGCATCTGTCTTGCACGCAGGAGGTCCCAGGTTCAATCCCAAATAGCATCTCCAGGTACGTCTGGGACCCTGGGAGGGGGGGGGGCTGCTACCAGTCAGTGCAGACAACAGTACTAAGCTACGTGGACCAGTGGTCTGACTCAGTATGAGGCAGCTTTCTATTTTCCTATTCATCCAAGAATGAATTCTCAAGACAGAGGGTTTGTGGCCATTCAAGACCTAGCAGGGCAGAAAAGCAGAATGTTCTGTGGAAATAAAGATACAGTTTTCAGTCACACAAATGCATGCTGCTAATTTATGTAAATGATATGACTGAATTTTCATTTCATTTATTTTTTTAAAAAAAATATTTATCAATCTCCAACTCATAAAAATTCAAGGTTGTGTACAATAAAATCATTAAAACATTATACAATTATATAGTTAAAATACAGACCCAGTGCTCAACACTGAATCCAATTAATTTTCTTAAAATGCTTTGTGAAACAAATACTTTTTCAGCAAGTTAGAAATAACAGGATTGTAGATGGTTGTCTGATTTCCCTAGGAAGAGTACTCCAAATGACAGGTGCCACTATGCTAAAAGCCTTGGTTTGCACAGAAACTAAACAAGCGTGTGACAACTGTGGGACAGTCAGGAGGACTTTGCCAGATGATCTATCTGGGTGGCGTATAAGGAACAAGTTGGCCCTTCACATAGCCTGGTCCTAGGCCATTTAGGGTTTTGTACACTAACAGTAATATACAGCGGTAGCTGGTGACTCCATATCAGTGGGGCAGTGGAATCCCCTCTTTGTTTTAGTCCAGGCTTTCAAGGAGCTATCTAAGGTGCTTAAACCTATTTCCGTAATGGACTGGCAGCCAGTGCGGGGCTTTCAGCACTGGTGTAATATTGTTTTAAATTTTCAAAGTATATAGCAATTCATAAATTTTCATAAAATGAAATAAACCATAATTTAGTTAGTCAAATCATTTCTCTACTGCCTTTTCACCACATTAAAATAAATAAGGTTTCCAAAATGGAACCACAGGGTTCCTCATCAGGCCTTGGGAAAAAATATTTCACTTCTCTGGACCTCAGTTCCTCTTCTGTAAAATTGGAAGAAGAGGTATGGCATGGTAGATCCCCTCATCAAAAAGCATGTGAGATGCTCAGGCACTATGAATAGCCAGGTTTACAAAAAGCAGTCAAGAGAGATGGCAAAGAGGGGAGAAGAACAAGCAGCAGTGAACTACCAGAACTTCAGATGTTACCTTCTGGCAGTCCTAGCTCAGGGAAGGGGAGTGCTGGTTCACAAGTGAAAGAAGTTTTGCTTCTGGGAGGTCACGGAGGATCCCATTCCATCAGAGCAAGTGTCCTTTTGCCAGAAATGGAAAATACTACTTTGAACCTCACTAACGCCACGAAACATGGCGAGCCAGCCTTCTCAAGTGGCAGACGTTGGGTGCTGCTCAGGGTGACCGAGTGGTAGATGCTAATTACTTTGAGGTGGGCTGTTATTAAAGTGTCATGAGCTGGGCCAGGCTGATGGCGGGTAAACCCAAGCAAGGGCATTACTTGACTGACAGCAACAGTTACAGAACAAGGGTGAAGTGTTTCCCCCTCCCCCCAAACTGGAGGAAAACCTGAGGATTCAAAGTCTCCCCCGTTATGAACCTGCCCATACACTACGTTCATCATCAAAGACCCTCCTCCGAGTTCCTACTCATAGGGAAGCTCGGAGGATGGCAACGCGGAAAAGGGCCTTTTCTGTGGTGGCCCCCGAACTCTGGAACGATCTCCTGGAGGAAATACGCCTGGCGCCATCGTTAAAATCTTTTCGGCGCCAGGTCAAAACTTTTCTTTTCACCCAGGCTTTTTAATTAATTATGTTTAGTATACGCTGACATTGTTTTAATTTTTAGTAATTTTTAACTTTTTATATGTTTTATATTGATACATGTCTTGCACTTTGCTATTTCTTGTCTTGTGAACCGCCCAGAGAGCTTCGGCTATGGGGCGGTCTATAAGTTTAATGAAATAAATAAATAAATAAATAAATAAATAAATAAATAAATAAATGAAAAGAAGACTGATTGTGCATAGTAGTGGACAAACTGGGTAAGACTGGGGTATTGGGTGCTGGTGATGTTTTGTGCTATGTGACTTTTTATTTGAGATTCCTTCTTCAGGATGCCTCCAGACTGTCAGTATTTTGCAGGCAGGATTCAAGCATTTACTGGACCTTTAGGTTTGCAGTTATAGTGGATTAAAGTGCTCTGTTGCCCTAGTACAACAAATCCACCTTTTTTTCCTTTTTGGGAAGAAAAGCCTACACAGATGTTTTGCATTTTGAAAAGTGGCAGGGACATGCACTGAAAAGCACAGAACGAATGTATGACTAGTAGGGAGATGTGTAAACACCTGTCAAGGAAATCAGGATGAATTCAGGATGAGAAACATTGTGGTATAGCTTCCCCACAAACGAATCAATTCAAATGCTCAATAAAGACTTCACTGAGCAGGGGGTTGGACTTGATGGCCTTATAGGCCCCTTCCAGCTCTACAGTTCTATGATTCTACAGCCAGATATAATCTAACCTCTGAAAAAACCTCATGCAAGCAAATCAGGATGAATGCTGAATAAAAAGGTCATCTGGAGAGGCCCTCAGAGACATGCAGAGTCAACATAAGACTCCATGCCTTTGAACTAGTACCACCTTTGACTCACTGCGGCAGTAGCAGTAGCTGCTGCATTTTCCCCACCGACTAACAACAGAACAAGAGGCTCTTTATCCTACCATGAGCTGAGCATGTCCGTTCTGGAACGACCCCCCAGAATCTCCGTTTCCTTCTTCTTGGCGGTCCACCACTCGGCATTTCACAGCATCCTGTACCTAGAAAAGGGCGTTGCATGAGATCGAATGCAATCAAAGCACGGATTGAGTAAAAGAAGGGATTGGGACACAAGTAGTTGCAACACTGGGACAAACATGCAGTCATTAAAGGAACCAGGGGACAGAGGTGGAAAGAACAGCAGCAACAGACCCTCAGTAGTTCTAAGGAAGTGGTATGAGAATTTATCAATGCATCCGTCCTTATAAACCAATATTTATTTATGTATTTAGCTATTTTCTTGCATTTACAGCCCATCTTTCCTCTATCCTGGAACCCAAGATGCCCCGGGCAGTCCCCCATCCAGGCACTGGGGAGACCTTGACCTGTTCAGTTTCAGCAAGGTGATGGCCTCGTGTGCCTTAAAGACCTTGTACCAGGCACACCACGGGGCAAACAAAGGTTTATATGCTGCTATCAAGGCATCTCCCTGGAAAAAAAATCTAAACAGCCCTTCAGTCCATCTCATAAGCTAGCAGGTATGACCAGCGCCTTCACAGGAGCAAAACAAGGTTTTGTACATATATGTTTGGAATGTTTACTTATGCAAGGCAAAACGTTCTCAATGCAGTCCGCATCGCAAAGCCAAGTGACAATTAACACGCAGGAAACATCATCATTCCCAGTAGTTCAGTACAGCTTCATCTGCATTCTCCCTTGAACAGGACAGTCCTCAAGTCTTCTTCAGGCAAATGGTGTCAACCGTACCTGGCTCCCTAGACCAGGGGTGGAAAGCCTTTGGCTCTGGAGATGCTGCAGGACTGCAACTCCCATTGTCCCTGACCGTACAAGATGTGGTGGCTATGGATGGTGGGAAATGACCTCACACAACACCTGGAGGGCTGCAAGTTCCCTGTCCCTGCTCTAGACTGTCAGTGGAAGAGGCTGCTGGAGGCGCTGAGGGAATGGGGATGCAAGAAGTCCCCTCTCTTGCCCCCTTGTTGCTGCTCTTATTACCCCACTGGGCCTGCAGAGGCCACAGGGAAATTGCCCTCTGCTCAATAAGTATGCTACTGAGCAGTGGCCTGGGCAACACAGGGCACTAGCCTTTAAAGAGAGCAGGGGCGTCCATTTGCCTACAGTGACGCCACGTAAGTCTCAAGAAAGGGAAACCAGGCAGGTTAAAATTAGGAAAGGTAATGACAGAAACATTAGAGCAGTCTTTCCCAACAGCTGGCGCCGACCAGATGCTTTGGACTACAACTCTCATCAGTTAGCCATCACAGCATTGTGATGCATGTTGGGGGTCAGTGCTCTAATTACAGGATGAGGGCAAAGGGAGGCCAGTCCCTTGACCCTTTGTGATGGCTTCCTTAAGTGTTTTTAGGGAGCTACAACATTATTTGGCTAAAACTGGGGGGGGGGGAGGTGAGAATCAGCAGGGTTCATGGATTTCATTAAGGTCTCACTACCTTCCCATCCACAATAACTCACACTGGTTGGTGTTTACATCCACTGAAACCATACAGAAAAACCAGATCCAAGGTGACTTAGATGATGCTCTCCGATTAACTTTATGCCTGCATGAGAACGTAAAAAGAGCCCTGTTGGATCCAGCCAAAGGGGGCCAATCTAGTCCAGCATCCTGTTCTCACAGTGGCCAACCAGATGGTCCAATGGGAAACCCACAAGGGAGTAATATATGGCCTCCTCTAGAGCATGGGAAGTTCCTTGCTTCGGCTGAGTTCAACTATACAGGTGCAGAAGCCCACCTCTCTTCTCAGGATGCAATGGACCATCACAATGACAAAGCCCTCCAAGGAGTCAAAGACTGCAAAAAGGATTTGGAAGAGGGCTGACCGACGATCTGTGATAGCCAACACTGCTGACATCCAGGTCAGGGCGAGGAGAGGTAGGACCACACAGGAGCTCCAGAGAGATGCCCTGCGAGAAGAAAAAGAAGAGAACACCCTTCATCTTCCTTGTAATTCCGGTTGTAATGCTGTGACCACTCAAGCGAGCAGATCCCACAAGTCTCCTCAGCCCAAAGGATTGCAGAGGAATAACTCTTGGTACAGGCAGGATTCTCCGAAATGGTTTGCAAGTTATGAACGGGACACTCATGTTGACCGAGGAATGAATGAATGAATAAATTTATTTTGGTCACAGACCAGCCTAGTTGACCGAGGAAGGAGAGTGATGATGTTCCTCACTAACAAAGTAACTATACATCAAAATAAAATAAAATGCATAGTGAGAAAACAGGTAGGCCTATCATCTCTCATTTATATCTGTCCTAACTTAACTGACACACTCTGCACCTAAAGAATGATCTGTGGGCTAGGATTCTATTTACTGATTTATTATTGATTTATTTGATTTATATCCTGCCCTTCCTCACAGTCGGAGCCCAGGGCGGCAAACAAAAGCACTAAAAACACTTTAGAATATCATAAAAACAGACCCTCAAATACATTAAAACAAAACATCTATAAAAACATTTTTAAAAAAAGCTTTAAAAAACATCTTTTAAAAAAGGTTTAAAAACATATTAAAAAGCAATTCCAACGCAGACACACACTGGGATAAGGTCTCAACTTAAAAGGCTTGAAGAGGAAAAAGGCCTGAAGAGGAAGGTATTCAGTAGGCTTCTAGGATGAAGAGTGATAGCTTCTTCCTCCCAGGATTCTAGGAGTGGAACTTGTCATCTGTAACACCTGGAGGGACCTATTCAGCCTGCAATCTCCATGTTGGGTCCTGAATGAGGAAGATCAGCCTGATCTTTGCACTCCCCCCCCCCGTCCCTCTAACCCCTCTGCTTTGTGTAATATCTTGCCTGATTAAGAGTTCTTGGAATTCGAAAGCTTTGCCACATCTCTGTGACATTTTGGCAAGTAAAGGAGTTGCCAAACTGTGGATTTTGAGCTTCCAGGGAAACTACCCATTTGCTCTTGCTATTTCTTTCTGGATCATGGGAGGCTCCTCAGAGTGGAAAATATGCTTTTTGATGTATCCGATTTGCCTTAAATCAATTCAGACCTAAGTTAAGAGAACTATACAGTACGGCCCTGCTTTCCGGCGCTCCGCTTCCCGGCGTTCCACTAATGCGGCGGCTTTCCTTCCCTCTTTTCTGAATAAGTTCTCTGTGTCTAAGCCCCTCAAAACCCAGGCTTGCCAAATGTATATTGATATAACGTCAAAGGTCCACTATATCTTCCATGCAATCCACTTATTTTCAGATCTTTCCACACAGGGATTGATTTTGTAAATATATATTTACCAAAGACACCCACACGAAATTTGCTTGTGATGGAAATTTTGTGGGCATACCAGATACATTTTTAGAGCTGATTTGCTCTTTATGAACCAGTCCTGAGGATTCTTCTTATGTGAGCAGCATCACATGAGATAAGAGTGCTTGTGGAAGATGCAGCAGCAAATTCTGAAAACACCAGCTGATGGAAGTGGCAGCTGGGTCTTCTATGAGTTCTCACATATCATGTTACATGTCATGTAAACATTTTGAAGAAATCAGAGCCAGTTCATAACTATCTCTTAGCTTCTTGTTCTAGAAATATCTTTTCCATTCTCTGGAATTAATTCATAATCTCATCTAAATCTGCATAAACAAATTAAACATCACATATTTCTGGGACTGGTGCAAAGAAGATGCTTAAGGGAGTATTTTTCACAATGGTAATCAGAGGCACCTTAAGATATTTAGCCTTTTTAACACTCACATTAGCAACCAGTTCAAAAACGGGTACAGGATTCTCTTTAGATTGATAGCACAAGGCTTGAAAAGGCATTACAGTTTTCAAAATGAGTTATATATCCCGTGAAAAGCATACTAAACCAAACCTTGCACCCAACACCCACCTCCTCTTTTCAACTGTAGCATGTCCCCCCATCCCCCTCCAGCTCAAACATATTACACTGGTTAGCAGGAAATCCCAACAAAGTAATCTTTTTGCAACCCAAAAGTTAATAAAATTGACTTAAGCACAAAGCACAAGGTGGGGAGAACAGAGCACAGCCCAACAAAAAAATGAACAGAAATGATACATGGGGGGAGGGGGGACAGGACGGAGAGAGATCAATGACACAGTAGCACAGATATATTCCATGCAAAGAACAAGAGAGAGTCAACATGTCAGTCATTTGCCTGTGAGATCAGTCATTAGGATTCTGCATTTGGGGTAATCAGGTGGCATTCAGATTTGCTTTTCCCTGAGCAATCAATTGCAAAAATGAATATTGGATCTCAGACTTTTCTACTGGATGACATACCAGTGGAGAATGGTGGTTCCAATGTCAGTGGGGTAGTGAATTCAGCACCTTGAACAGCTCATTGAAAGTTCAGACTAAAACCTGGCGCAGATTCACTGCTCCACTGACATCGGCGCCACACCACCAGTCTCCACTGTGACATACAATGTCCATCCAGCCTTAGGCCTTTCTCCTCACTACCTTGAAGCGCTTGCAATTCATGCCTGTTCTAGAATTGTGTAATAATGAGGAGTCTGTCTGCTACAGTTCGCATTGCACGCAAACTAATGGTCAGAGCAGTCCTTTAAGAGTTAAGCAACAGGTTTCCCCAAACCACCTTTTTCACAGGAAACTGGGGAAAGGGAAGGGTGCTAGGAGGACCTCCTCCATCTTTTAATGCTGGCCATTATCAAATATCAGGTGCACATGGAAACGCTGATGGTGGCATGGAAATGGAAGGAAGAGGAAGACGTTAAAGGAGCAGATAGGCAATGAAGGCTGTGTGGGAAAGAAGGAGTGAGACAGGAGGGCAGGAGAACCTGATTGCATAGAGATCGAGGGAGAAATGTAGAGAACTTTGGGGAAAATGCTGAATTGAGAGGGTTGCGAGGAGCTGGTGTAGAGAAGGGGGAGGTGAGCAGAACAGAAAAAAGATGGATGCATTAGGAAGAGGCCTCTTATGGGTGGAGGGGGTGCAGATGTGGCAGGAAGGAAGATCCAGCAAAGAGAAGCTTAGAGTGCCCTAAGCAAGAATCACGTGGAGCACAGAGAAGTGTTTTAGCAGAAGAAAGGGCAGCTGTTTCATGCAATGAACTGGCAGAAACAGCAGGATTGAGCAAAGAGATAAAGGAAGGAGAGATTGTTTGTCATTGAGATGCAGGAAGATGATGGTATCTGTGATAGCAAAGCACAGCAGGATTTAGAAGCACAGGAAGTTGTCTCATCCTGAGTCAGACCAATACTCCATCTAGCTCAATATTGTCCATGTCGACTGGCAATGCCTCTCCAGGGTTTCAGACCAACATCTCTCACAGCCCTACCTGGAGATGCCACTGGGGATTGAACCAGGGACCTTCTGCGTGCCAAGCAAATGCTCTGCCACTGAGCTATGGCCCTTCCCCCATTTTAGGGAAGACAGGAGTTCTGTCAGGGGCAGCAAATACAATGGGAAGATGCCAGCAGAGCTTCCAGGAGGGAATTTCGCTGAGGGGTATGGAACCGCACAGAAATTGTACTGCAGCCCTCCATGCCAGGATGCCTCTCTCCCTCGCTACCTCAACCTCTCCCTCGCAACCTCTTCTTAAGCTCAGTTGAAGAAAAATGGCTGGAGTTTCTCCTCATCTACTCTGTCTCTTGCTGCACTCCCTTAATCCCCACCCCAGGCTGTGCTGGCTGGGGCTGATGGGAGTTGTAGTCCAAGTTGGCGAAGGTTGTTCTAGCCCATTTGTTAAATTCTAAAGCAAGACATATGGTCAGGGACTCCAACGGGTGATTCCATGGTTTAGAGCAGGCACAACCATTTTCAGGGCCTTTCAAAGTTGTTTCTTCCTGCCACTCCTCATGATTAGCAAAAGCAGAAATATGGAAATGCATGGAAACATATTAATTTGCAATACACATCTGGTGTGTGTGTGTGTGTGTGGCAGTTTGGAATACCGGTGCACTTCAGGAGTGCCAAATGAGCATTTTGAACTATATAATTAAAAGGCTCATGGACAGTGCTAGTTATATATTTCTTAAAACATTAATATCAAGGCTGCTTATTATGACACATTTTACATCCTGGCTCTGATATCCAAGCACAAAATAAACACATTACTATCTCAGATATGTGTTGGGATGAGGGAGGAATTCATTTGGCATTCTGGCAGGTCTGACCCAATTTGATGTCCCCAAATTTGCTTGCAGTTTGGAGTGTAACTATTGAACAGATAATGCACTTCTCCCAGATTTTATGATGCCGTCTTGGTCCCCAAAAGAGGAACACAGGAAGCTGCCTTGCACCGAGTCAGACATTGGTGCATCTAACTCAGTATTGGCTACACTGACTGGCAGCGGCTTTCCAGGGTTTCAATGAATCTCTCCCAGCCCTATCTGCAGATTGAACATGGGACCTTCTGCATGAAAGACAGATGCTCTACTGTTGAGCTATGGCCCTTTCCCACACAGAGCACACATATATACTAGATTTTATTATCTTTTGTCCAGATTTTTAATGTTTATTGTATCTGTATGCTTATTTTGTATGTCGCCAGAGTGGCTGGATAGCCAGCCAGATGGGCGACTAAGAAAGTCAATAAATAATAAAAAATAATATATATGCATTTTACCTACAAAATGCATGCTAAATGCATATTTTAGTGGGAAACTGCACTGAAAACATCAAAATGCATTGAGAAATACATATTTATGGGAAGAGTGTGTACAATTTACATCCATTTCTTTTCTTTCGGAAAGTTTGCAAAATATGGTCTAGGACCTATGATTGAGTGCAAGGAAACCTGACGTGTGACAGACTCGATTTTGAGCTGGATTGGGGGGGAGTTGGATCCCCAGCTGAGCTGGCAGGTGGCACCGACAGCAGAAGCCCTTCATCCTAGCTGAGCCGTGCCACCACCAGAACCCTGCCAGCATCACCGAGAGTCCACCAGGAATGGCCAGCCCGGCAGATGGAGAGCGGGCGGAAGCTGGCAGTAGGCATGAAAATGGGGCATTCTCGGGGCATGGTGGGGGTGGAGCTGCCAAGGGGGGGACTAACGTGACATCCAAGTCTCCCTCAGAGTGCTCCCTCTGGTCCCAATCCCCACAAGAATTCCACTGGCTAATAGGCCCTGGTGGCCTATAGGGACTGCTTACTCCCCAGTAGGCCTGTTTGCTGGAGCTGGCTCTTCCCTGACGGCTCCTGTGCGCAGCTCCCGACTGAGCTGACACTCAGCCAGGCCAGTGGCTCCCGAATGGGAAGTGGATGCCACGAAGCTTTCTGCCAGCTACTCCTCCGTCAGCCCCCCTCCCACCAGCTCCCCATCATTTGGATTGCGCTGCCTGGCTGGTTTACAGATCCTTACTCATGTGAACTCCTTACTCACCATTCCAGACAGGGAGAGACCCCTCTCTTACATCCAGGACAGCTACTGATAGTCAGTGTAGGCAGTGCTCAGCTAGATAGGCCAATATTGTGATTTAATATAAGGCAGCTTCCTATGTTCTTGTGGGAATAAATGATTGTTTTTCCCCTAGCGATGTTGCCAAACCTGCAAAACACAGGTCAGACTATGGATTTTCATCCAATGTTTGGATGTAATATGAACTGAAATTCCTCTACAGTCTGGGCTATAAAATGAGGTTCTGCACATGCAGTTTAGGCTTAAGTCTGGTGTCACTTAAGCGAATTACACAGAACAACCATAAATTCATATAATTGTAGAGTTGGACAGGGCCTATAAGGAATGCAGGAATCCATCCCCAGCAGGTGGCTGTCCAGCTACCTCAATATGCCTACAATATTGCCAACAATGTGAGTAAATTCTTTGGAAAGGACAATTTTTTAAAGAGTTTTCTAAAAAATACAGTTTTGGGACCAAGTTCCAAATGGGGAAAGATCCACAGCTTAGAGGCAGAGCTTATGGCTTGCTCACTGATAATTGTATGCAGTGCGACAGCAGAGCCACTGAAGTTAATGAACATGATGATTAATCATCTGAGGTTCACTGTTTTCAGTGGGTCTTTTCTAAGCAGTACTAAGTTGGCCCTAACCCTAAAGGCCCCACAATCCAGTCCCCAGAGTATCTAGCCAAAAGGAACTCAGGGAACAGATGATGGGGAAGTTCTCTCTCTGTTGGAGACCCTGAAGAAGCACTGCTGCTTGAAAAAAGTAACACTAAGGCAGATGTACAAAGAGTCTGACCTGATATAAGGCATCTTCCTTTGTTCAAAACTGCACCCTCTGTGACTAGTTCGAGATGCATTTCTTTTGCGATTAAGTACAAGGGCTGAGAGTGCAGACTGTATCCCAAGAAGCAGCCCTTAGACCAGGGGGTGGAAAGAAAGTAGATCAAGATCTACTGGTAGATCTCTGGGAGATCTGCATTAGACTGGCAGGGGTTTCTGATTCCCAACTGTCTTAAAGACAGCAACATCTAAAAGGCTTCATCCCTATACTATGCAGCCATGAAGGAACCTGTCAATTTAGTTTCTCTCACTTTTCCAATCTTAATTCAGTTCCCCACATTTCCACATCAGTTTGCAATTTTTATTTTTATTTAAAAAAAAGTCTTCATGAAAATTTATGAGCATTTCCGTGCAAATTTCTCTTAATATACATTTTTTTTTGGTACGGCATTTTGCCCAATGCACACCTTTTTGCAAGCAATCCCCCCTATTATAAGGCAGTTTTGCCTGTTACTTTCACTAATTGATGAATTTTTAATGCACACTTTACCCTAGTTTGTGCATTTTTGTACACATTACTTGCCTAGAGACCTGCACTGCAAAATTCAGAGAAGTATGAATTGCAAAGGATGGCTGTGTTTCAGTTCAGATATTGTTTTAGGAAGTGCAAATTCAGTAGGGAGGCCTTTAACATTCTTCCCCATCCCTAGTAGAAGGTAGAGCAGGATCTACTGGTGCATGTGGCTATATTTTTATAATTGGTTTTATACTTGTAAACCTTGTAAACCACTTAGAAGCCATTTTGATAAGTGGACTACTACGACTACTACTAATCTCATATTGATTTGCAGTGGATTAGCAAGGGTTTCTCACGTCCAACTGTCTAATGATAGCAACATCTAAAAGGCTTCTCCTAATCCTAAATTGGGCTGCTGAGACAAATAAATGTTTGGGGAAAATCCCAGGAGGGGGTTGTGCTTCAAAGTCCCCTGCCCTAAATTCTTAAAATACGCCTTCTCTCCTGAGCTACCATTTTGCGCCTGGTTCCAACTGGAGTAAAAAAAAAGGAAAAAGAAGCCAATTCCGCATCACTACCTTAGACTGCCAACAACATGTGCTGAAATGATGACAGCAAAGATCCTTACAAGCTTAATTTGTGATACCGGAATATGGATAGGTGTGGACATATGCAAGGCAGCAGGCGAAAGACTGTGGGCAGCTGCAGGAAACATTTCTATCGAACAGGGCACATGGGAGGAGGAGGAGGAGGTCTAAAACAGCCTTCAACGTAGAGGGGAGTGAAGAGTCCAATCCATCACCTCATTTTCAGGTGGCGAAAATAGAAGGCACCTGTTTGTTTTGGAAGTGTTTGGGGAAGTGGTCTAATCAGTTGCAGCAGGGAAATGGCAGAATTTCCCCTCTATTTTTTTTAACTATAATTTTCACTGTCCTGCCACAAATAGTCCTGCCACAAATAGAAATTCTTCAAAGCAGTCTCCCCTGAAAATCAACCCTAGTATTGGGGACCCATTTTCAGCCCACCCCCACCCTAAAGTTCACAGCTGTGTGGTTTCAGCATAGCAGTAATTTATTAATTGGGGTGGGGAACTTGATGGATTTCAACTCCCATCAGCCTCAGGCAGCAGCGCTGAGCTCTGGGATCATGAGAGTTGTAGTCCAACTAGATTGGGAGGGTCACAGGTTCCCCATCCCTAGAATAAGATCTAATACTGTTAATCAGTGACTGCCAGCTGTGATAGCTAAATGGAACTTCCATAATCGGGCAGTATATCTCTAAATGCCAGATAGCAACACAGGGATGGGGAAACTGTGGCCCTCCCCGTGTTGTTGAACTCAAAATTCCTTTATACAGTACTCAGCTAGCATGGCTAATGGTCAGGGATCATGGTGGTTGTGGTCCAGCAGCATCAGAAGAGCCATAGGTTCCTGATCCTTGGCAGAGTTGAGCGTGGGGGGCACATGAATTCATGAAGTCTCCCACCTTCATGTCTAAGATGAACCTTAAGCACGACATTGAGCACCAGAGGTGCCCAAAAAGACTCTGCACGTTAACTTCTACAGGCCTATGTTTTGTTTTAAAAAAACATTCCCAAGTTTGTGCTGTAGGATGAGAGGTTGTAGGATTGTGGAGTGGCAGGACTTCTGAGGACACTTCGCCATCTGAATTTGGTCCAAGGTGAGAATAAGGCAGAGGAGCCAAGCAAAGAGAAGACAAATCAGAGTGCAGGACAGGAAGTATGAAAGAGGAAACTCGTAGCCAAAAGAAAGGGGGTATGGGGATAAATAATAATAATAATAATCAAAAGGAGAAAGAAAAGAAGTTGAAATTAGAGGAACTAACATGGCATTACTGGTGGCTGTGGCCGAAACGTCAGCGGAAGACACCACTCCACACTTGGAACATTTGAGCGTGATGCCGTAAAGGGGCACTGCCATCTGACTGCAATTAAAATTAAAAGACTGAAACGAAACAAAACACTTGCTCGTGAAAACACAAACAAAAAAAAGGAAAAAGGAAAGGGAGGACAGAAGGACAGGGGAGAAGAATATTTAAACCTCAAAGGGGGGAACTTTGAAAGAAAAAAAAGCAGATCAAAACGGAATCCCAACCAACAACAACCACATCTTGAGAGAGAAACAAAATAACATAAAGAGGAGGGTTAAAACTCTCAGCTATATCCTTCCAGGGGTAGGAAACCACAAGCAACAGCCCAACTTCCCCCTGCCCCCCGCAAAGGTCAACAGCCAGGTCAAAGTCACTGGGATTGGGCAGAGCTGTGTTGGAAAAGACTGGAGAGTGACAGCCTGGGAGGATTCAAGGCTGTGGCAGGCCACCACTGCCCTGTCTGGTTGCTCCCTTATTTCTGTTGGGTTGGATGACTGAGAAAAGTCGCTTTTCCTCCTTAACCTGCTTTGCTCCCTTTCTTATTCGGACGCTCTTTGGCACAGGCCAGCTCTCATCATCAATCCAACAATAAGTACTTTTAAGACCTGCATATTTCTGTATTTGTATTGTCTGTATCTATATTGGATTTGAAATTGTTTTTACACATGATATTTTTAATTGTTTGCATATATTTTTGGAATTTATCTGGGTTAGATTTTAATGTTATTGTTGGAATGTTAAGGCTCTAATGTGAATTGTATGTTTTTATGTTGTGCGTCGCCCACAGTGGGTGACTAATAAATTTAATAAATAAATAAATTAAATAATTTAATTTTTTATTGTTGATATACGCTCAAGGAAATTTATGGGAAGCAATTCATAAAAGGAATCAAATTAACAACATCCTTTTTTTGCTATATATGCTGTTTTTGATATTTCTGTTCTACACCATTTTGGAATCATTTGTTGGGAAGCAGTTCATAAATCCTTACATAAATAGGACTGCAACTTATTCTGTTCCCTGGTGGAAAAGTAAACACATTGCATATTGCATATTTGACGTTTCGACCTCTTGGAAGAAACAGACTGGAAATAGATGCCCTCCCACTTTTTTTTTAGTTGAAAGGGATACAATTGTGCCATCTTTTTTGGGGGGTGGGGAGGGTTATTAACCAGACAAATGTTGGCTCAATTGTGGCTGTATGGAACCTCCATGTTAAGAGGCAGTCTATGCCACTGAATATCCATTACTGGGGAGCAAACAGCTGTGAAGGGTTGTTGTCCTGTGGGCTTCATGGTAGCATTTGGTTGGCCACTGTGGGAAGCAGGAGCAGATGGAACCTTTGGTCATCTGATACCCTCTGGTTGCCAGTCAGGCATGTTTGTAAGGCAATTGTAGGGCTTCAAGAACATGCATCAAAGGACTGAAGCCAGAGATGTTGGCAGGGATCAAAGTAGCAAAGTATCTGCTCTACTACTGAGCTAGTGGCCTTTCCCCCAGCTGGGAAAGAAACCTCAGTAAGGGGTGACCAAAAACATTTCAGCAGGGAATTGTTGGCTCAACAAGGACCTCCCTGGTGGGGCGCGTCTCTGTCTCTCATTATTGACTTTTAGGAGGAATTTAAAAAGATTCCTGTTTACCCAGGCATTTGACGGTCGAAGGAGACTGTACTTGGCAATCCAGAGGTCACTGGATGAGAGAATGTTTCTAACTATATTTAGACTGCCTTTTTTTAAATATTTCTTGTGTTTATGTGTTTGCTGCCCTGGGCTCTTTCAGGAGGAAGGGCAGGATACCAATTTTATAAACAAACAAACAATAAGGCAAATGGAGAGAAAATATCACACACCTCTCCTAGATGTTTTGTCAGCAGGAGGACTGCTTTTCCTAGTGGCTATGAGCTGGTGGCCATCATTTTGTTTTCCCCAAATCCATCTTGAAACAATGCTCCCACGTGGATCCTGGGTGTGTGTGAGAGAATGGTAGCTGTCTTTAGTGGCTTCCAGGAAAACCTGTAGCTGATGCCACAACTCAGGGGTCTGGTGGTGGGACAGAGAGGGCATCTCCAATTGGCCCTAAGAGAAAGGCTGTAATACTGGACAGTTGGCTCATGAAGCAAGGGGTGACTGGCATGTAGGAAGCTGCAGCAGTCAAGAAACGAGAAGAGGAACTGTCTGTTCAACTAGGAAGGGCGGCAACATTACGGATCTGGCTATGGATGTTTATTCTGATGCCATGAATCAGGGATGGAGAACGTGTGGTCCTCCAGATGTTGTTGGACTCTAACTCCCATCAGCCCCAGCCAACATGGCCAATGGTGAGAGGCGAGGGGAGTTGTCGTTTAACAACATCTGAGGGTCAGTTTCCCCCATTCCCCATACCTGCCATATAGGTTTTAGCCATACAATTCTGTGTTGTATAAAAATAATACTTCTTTCCATTCTAAAAGAATACATCAGGCTCCATTTCTCCCTTCCCCAAATTTTGGCAACTCATTTGGATCTAAATCTACTATAATCGCCTATCACCACCACCACTTTTCCAACACAGTTCCAAAAAACAAAACGAAAACAGGCTGAACTTAGCTGGCTGGATGACCTGAGCAAACCCAGCTCTCCTGGGCATTTCCACATTTTCAACAGGTAACACGTTGAAAACAGGTAGTAACATCAGCAGACCCATTCAAATTGGAGAACATAATTCAAAAACAAAAACATTTCACATGCAAGCAAAGAAATGAACAGAAAAAGAAGGGGGAGGAAAGGTATGAAAAGCAAAGTCCCACATTTCTCTCAATGTTTTCATTTTCATAGCACATTCAACACAGTCGATAACCAGCTGGAGGAGACCTTGACAGAAAAACACTTGCCATGTTTTAGCAGAACAATGAAAATGGAAGTGGACTGCTTTCAAGTCGATCCCGACTTATGGCTACCCTACGAATAGGGTTTTCATGGTAAGCAGTATTCAGAAGGGGTTTAGCATTGCCTCCCTCTGAGGCTAGTCCTCCCCAGTTGGCTAGGGGCTGCTCAGCTTGCCCCTTCCTTGTCCGCAACTGCCAGCTGGGGGGCAACTGAGCTCCATGGGACTATGCAGCTTGCCCACGGCTGCACAGGCGGCAGGGCACGTCACCCCTGAGCCACTCCCTGTGGGGTGATCTTTAGCTGGCCCTTGACACCCAGGAGACACAAGTGGGGATTTGAACTCACAGACTCTGGGCTCCCAGCCAGGCTCTCCTCCCCACTGGGCTATACTGGCAACTTCCAATAAAGCAATTCTCTGGTTGTGTGGTTTGATACTGTTTTAGCATCCTCTGCAGATGCGGAGAGTGGCTTGCATTAAGGATGAACAGCTTTGCCAAGTTCCGTGCATAGAGGCAGACAAAATGGACTCTATGTACCTGAGGGTGTGTTTTAAGATATGGAGAGATAAACTGGTCATGCTTCAAGCAGCAGGAGACCCAGTGATGTGCCAATGCCAGTGGGAGAGATCCTACAGGAGTTGCCCCTTTAGTGTCTTCCCTTCTAGGATGCCATTGGGGGACAAGGACTCACCCACACGAAAGTAGCAGATAGAGGAAGGAAGGACCCTGAGTGAAAGGCAAAGAAGTAGAGACCTCCCAGGATGGGAGAGGAAAGGAACGATCCCAGGTGAGAATTGGGAGGGTCTGTCATTTTATGTGAGGGCGGAGAGGATTAAGAGCTACTTTTGTATAGAGAGTAGATTGTGTACTTGTACACTGCTTTTGTATTTTATATACCCTCCTACTGATTTTCCCTTCCTTAATTTCTTACGTTGTTGCCATTATATGTATATTATGTTTTACAATTGTTTCTGAGATAAGGAGGTAATAACTTATCAGACATGTATGGTATTATGTATTTCTTCTTTTCAGAAGTGTTTTAATATTTTTTGTATTGCATAGATATTATATCATTTACAACTGTTTGTTATTCTCTATGTTGTAAACCACCCTGTGGTCTCTTGGGAAAGCGTGGTATATAAATTTAATAAATAATTTTTTTGTTTTGTTTTGTCGGAAGGCTCTGACCCATCTTCGACTCCACCTGCCTTACGATTTAACATGGAACATTTTTAAAATTAATTTTGGCATTGCTGTGTGCATGCTGATGCAGAGATGGCAGTGTTGCCAGCAACTCAGGTACAGACTAGTTGGGGTTCCATGTCAACCTTGAAGCCTGTACTGGAATTCTGAACTCTGGAATCCTTTTTTAAACAAACCTGGGTGCTGCCATGTTCCAGCAAGCTCTGGGTCCATTCGAGAAATAAAGTGGGCCTGCTGCACCTTGGGAATGGTCTCAAGGTGCAATAGCCTCAAAGGCCTGAAGGCCTCTGATGTGGGGCAGTGGTGGTGATGCCTCCACACCATGCTGCAGTGAAGTCTTTGAAGCAGGCACAGAGAAGGTTTGCCACATGAGACCTTTTTGCATGCATGTAGAGTGGATTTTAGAAGCTGCTCCATACTTCTCCAGAAGACCTGAAGGCATATAAAGCTGCTTTATACTGGAATCAGACCATCTAGCTCACTAGTGACT
Source organism: Rhineura floridana (assembly GCF_030035675.1). NCBI lineage: Eukaryota > Metazoa > Chordata > Lepidosauria > Squamata > Rhineuridae > Rhineura > Rhineura floridana. Next base: position 317,733,636 of record NC_084480.1, on the reverse strand, counting down.
ACAGTGAGTAGCAGCGGCTGTTCAGGGCCTTCCCCACAGGAATTCTCCACTCACCAGCTGTGGGGTGCACAGAAGACACTTGCAAAAGACAGCCAGGCAGGACTGAACCCCAACTCATCACCGCCACCACCATCAGGCCTCCTCGCAGCCTGTTCCCAAGGCCTCGTAGTGATGGCAACTGCCTGGGCCTACCACCAGCCATGGCTGGGCTGGAGGAGCTGGGCCTTCAGCAGGGAGTGGGAAGCTGTGGCTGGTACAGGCCAGGCTTGACCCAGACCCTGCCGCAGAGGCTGCACAATGGCTGGAGGTAGGCCTGGGCAATTGCCATGGGAACAGGGGCTTGGGAACAGGCTGCAAGGAGGCCTAGCCCTGAAGTATTTAAGGAGAGGATTTTAGATTAAATCCTGTGGGGCGTTCCTTTGCAAGTGCCTTCCCCACAGGGGGAAAAACCCTAATTAAACATTAGTCATACACCCCAAATTGATTTGGGGCCAGATCTGGGGTGGGACAGAGCTCTGCATAGCTCTAATTGTGTTTCTGGCATTTGTCAAAAACGTTTTACCCCAGCCTTCCCAAAATAAGCTGTAATGCCAACCCCACTTATCTGGGAGTAAGCCTCATTGAATTCAATATGACTTACTTCTGAACAGACATAGTCAGGATTGCACTGTTGGTCTTAACTTCTGCAGTTTTGCATTCTTGTTGGCTTCCATGTTTTTAACACTGTTTTATGATGGTATTTAATGTATTTGGATCATGTTTTTTAATATTGTCTTTTGATTTGGATCATGTTTTATATTCCTTTTTTATATAAACTGTTCACTTGTATAAAATATGAAGGTAGCGTGCAGCAATATTTACAGGTACAATTAAACACAAAATACCACCAAAAAACCCAAAATAATTATTAAAATGACCAGCTCATATGCTGTTAAATGCGACTGATGGGCTGTGTGTGCAGATTTGGGGGGGGGGGTTGAATAGGTGGGGTGATTTTTGGGCAGGGCTGTCAAAACTTGCTGGAGCTGTTCAAAGTTTCACTCATGCTGGTGGCTCCCCTTTTATGTTTCCCAGAGTGCCCCATTCTGAGAGGCATTTTGGGTCAGAAACTGGTCAATGTTCTAAGTAGCCAATGAAACTTTGATGAGCTCCAGTACGTCCCCCACCCTATAAAAAACACATCCATGCCAGAATCTACCCTTTCATCCTCAGTGCAATTCCCAAATCTAGGCCTAACATGGTACTTTGGAAAGTTCAACCCAGCACTAGCTTTATGCAGAAGGAATGTGCCCAGTGTCTTTGGTCCTAGATGAGCAGGATTTGTGTTGCTATGATTTGCATGTGATGTGGGGGGTATTCAGTGCTAATCCTACTTAGAGTAGACCCACTGAAGTTAACAGACATGATTAACTCAGTTTCATCAATTTCAATGAGTCTATTCTGACCTGAACTTACAAGATCTGAACAGGGTGGTTTACAACAGATGCTGTTAGAGGTCGCTGACTCGTAGGGTCGCCATAAGTCGTAATCGACTTGAAGGCATATAACAACAACAACAATTCTGAGGAGGACTTAGTTGAATACAACTCTGTGTCTTAAAGCACCTGCTGCATTTGTGCTCCTTTAGTGAACCACACTTGAATGATAATGTTCCTCCTCTGTTCCAATTAGTCCCAATTAGCCCAATGGGTGATTTCCACTTTCCTTTTCCAATTGGCCTTGGGGGCAGGGGGGGGGGAGGCTACAATTACTACAATCTTTCCGTTCCTCCACTCTTGCCTGGTTATCGAGTGCGACCATTTAATTTCCGGTTTCGCTCTTTTTGCTTAGAGGAATGATTGATATAAGGCATACCCTGCCCGTTCCTTCAGTTTCTTATCTGTTATTCCATCTTTCGATACAAGTTTGTTAAACACCAGAATACCAATAACCATGTTCACCTGTTGGAAGAAAAACGACAACAGACACATTTGTTTGAAAGCCTGCTCAGGTTAAAAGAAGGAGAGAAATCAGAAACACGATCACACATATCACCCTGTTGAACATGCCCAGCACAGCCTTCCAAGCAGCTTACCATTGCTTAAGGGAGGTTAATTAATAGCAAATCTGAATGGTCAGCAGGACTCCGGCCAAGGTCAGAGGACGCTGGCCTGCTAATTTTCGGTCCTGCAGCCTTTTGCATGATGAACGTTTGGTGTCTGGGAAAGCAGACATTGGAGTCAAACCAATTTTTCAGGAGAGTTCCAAGGAATACAAATAGTGCGTGGAGGAGACAACCAGTGCGTGCACCTGAGGGATGTTGTGTCTCTTTGCTCAAGGATTGCACTGTCTGCTTTTCATTATCCCTAATGCAAGTCACAGACACAACTGCTTTAAAGCTACCCTTGCTTAAGGATGGATGATTCCATAAATTTTACTTTCTTATTTTCCCAATCCTAAATTCACTCCTCCTCGATTCTGCAATATTTTTAGAGAAAAAAACTCTTACGAAAATTCATCAGCGTTTTAGTGTGAATTTCTCCAGATAGTCACATTTTTGGAAGCAAACTGCCCTAATATAATGCATTTTGTATATTATTTTCATGAATATATGCATTTTCAGGCGCACCTCCCGCTAACATACATATATTTGGTTGGAGAAATGCACTGCAAAATTCAGAAAAGTGAGAATTTGGAAGGATGGCTGCACTTCAGTTTTGCATATTGTTTCTAGAAGTGTGAGCCAAACCTCATCCCCACCCCAGATAGCCTTTTTGGTGGTTCACTCAAATATTTTGAGTTTGTCCTGTTTGGCTTTCGGAGGTGAGATGCTGTGCATCAGTGAGCAAAGGGAAATAGGGCCAGAATTACATTTTCCATCATGCACCTTATTTCCATCATGTACTTTATTACCATTCTAGGTAATATAATTCCAAAATAATGTGCCCTCTAATTAGGCTCCTCTTTGATCTTCTTTATAGGGTTGTTTCTTCTCTCTCTCTTTCTCTCTCTCTGTTTCTTCTCTGATTAGTTATTGTAGGTGCATTTCCCCTCATCATGGAAGTTCCATTATTATCAATGTGACTAAAAGCTTTTAATAGACACAAGGGTCTAACTACACATTCTAAGTGAATGTGTGAAACAGAGACTTAATGGCCTACAAATCAGTGATGAGGAGGAGGTAATCTGAAGATTAGAAGCCATGGGGAATGGAGTGTTCAACCTTTTTTTTTCAACCACCAGTTTTCAATAAGTTACAGCCTCCCTCAAACCTCCTCTTTCCAATGGGAAGCAGCTTTGGAGACTGGGAGTTCTATGCAGAAAAGTAATGAGTGGGGCACAGTTAAATCCTGCCCCCCTCCCAGTTACTCCTTCTCTCTTCCAAATAGCCCCCTCCTGAAGCTGATTTTTCTTCAAGGTGGCTCTTTCGGTTTTGTTACATATATTCACATACAATATGTACTTAGACCATTAGTTAACATAAGAACATAAGCAGAGCCTTCTGGATCAGGCCAGTGGCCCATCTAATCCAGCATCCTGCTCACAGTGGCCAACTAGATGTCTCAGTGGGAAGCCCACAAGCAGGACCTGAATGCCAACAGCACTTTCACCTCAAGCTCTTTCCAGTAATTAGTATTCGGAAGTGTACTGCCTCCAACCATGGGGGCAGAGCACAGACATCATGGCTAGTAGCCATTCATAGTTTTGTCCTTTATGAATTTGTCTAATCCTCTTTAGAGCCATCCAAGTTGGTGGCCATCACGCATTTCATAGTTTAACTATGTGCTGTGTGAAGAAGTACTTTCTCTGTCCTGAACAATCAGCTTCATTGCATGTCCACAAGTTCTAGAAGTGATGGGGAGAAAAACACTTCTGTATCCACTTTCTACCTGCCATGCATAACTTTATACACTTCTATCATGTTGCCTCTGATTCGCCTTTTCTCTAAGCTAAAAAGCCCCGAATGCTGCAACCTTTCCTCATAGAGGAGTTGCTCCATCCCCTTGATCATTCTGGTTGCCTTTTTCTGAACCTTTTCCAGCTCTCTATAATATCCTTTTTTGAGGTCAAAATGAGGTGAGTTTCTGGTCCTCAACTTCATCCACATCCCGTGACAATGAATCCCACACATTAGATATACTCTGAGTGAAGAAGTGCTGTTTTGTCTGTTCTCTGGCTATTGCCAGTCAGTTTCATTAGATGACCCTGAATTCTAGAGAGAGAGAGAATATCACTCTCCCTGCCTTCTTCAGAAGAATGTTATAAATCTTTCTTATGTTCTGCTAATTGTCTTTTTGGTACGCTCAGAACTCCATGTGCACTAGCCCTTCCTCACAGAGGAGGTGTTCTAACCCCTCAGTTTAAGGATTTTGAGAATTAACTAGGCCTTACAACAGCACTTGAAGTCAGGCCAGGGGGGTGAAGAGGGAAGCGGAATGGGTTCATTTCAAATTAGGCAAGACTAAATTAGATCTGCTGAAAAAGAACTAGGATGGTTTTATCACACCTTCACATGAAACTGTCTCTATCCTATACACTTTGAGCACTGTAAGAGGAGGAACACTCCATCTCTTTAGTCCTTCTTCCTTGAAACATCTAGGAGGGGGCATGTGTCCAACTTTAAAGAGGACACTCCTCTATTTGAACCTGTTTTCTGCTTCTCTGGTCCGGTCTAAAGATAAGAACCATATAAAGGGAGAGATGGACCTTGGATTTACCCATCTGCAGTTAGCACCTGGAAAACAGAGTCTGGCAAGCATACTTGGTCAGTTTTTCCCACTGTGGTGAACTGGATAGCATTTCCATGAAATTAACTATTTATACATTTGCGTCTACGCATATAGAAATTAGCATACGCAAAATCTGTGCCATCTTTTTGTAATCTGTTTTGGTAATGTGTTTCCTCTTTTTTGGCAATGTGTCCATAGCTGCACTATGATAAGCACAGCAAATGACATGAGATCATTGCAGTGTGCATTTCTTTCAGTTAATTATATGAGGAAGGGGAAATGCAAAGTGCAATTTCCTGGTGGTGGTGGTAGTGGTGCTCTCCCTCTCCGGAGGTCTTCAATCAGAGGCTCTGGATTTCCTGCACGGAGCAAAGGGTTGAATTTATGGCTCTACAAGGCCCCTTCCAACTCTTTTTTATTCTGTGCTGTGCTGTGTACTGTCTATACTTAGACATAATGAGGAAGAGGGTAAAGTAGACATGGAGTGCTAGTTTCTGTCTGAGGATGGAGAGCCACACCATTCCTGGAATTTTGCTGCACAACACTTTTCCCCAAGTTGTAAGGCTCTGCGCTAGATCTCTTGTCCCCAGAACAACATTTATGCACATTTCAGACATTTTGTTCTGAACTACATTTTGTTCGTGGGCATCCATTAATCATAATTTATTCAAGATCATTTGAACACATCTAATGTTAGACCTTTATCACTGCTACATGAAGCAAACAGCTCTTAATCCTCCATATTTTTTTTAAAAAGTGCCTTCATTCAAATTCACCCATCAGTGTGGCATTCATTCACTCTTAATAAATCCAGAATGAATTTCCTGCTGAGAAAGAACCTTAGCTTAGGCACTTTTGCTTTCCTTCAGCAGTGATTTCCTCTTGAAGGTAGAGACAGTCTTTCAAAACAGGACTTTGGGGGAATTAAGGATAGAGAAGGCACGCAAGGAAAAAAATGTTTGGAAGTGGGGTCAAATACCAAAACGACGGCTGCTGCTGGTCCCACGAAGGCATAAAGCAGTCCTCCTTCCAAAGACAGCCAGCAGCTAGGAGAGGAAGAGGAAGAAATGAGACATTATGACAGTGGCAAGGCCAGTGGCAAGGCACAGCAGAAACATTTACCTTGGGTGTGTTTTGAAATGTTTTTAATTGTCATTGTGCTTTAGCATTTCTTCAACTGTAACTGTGTTTTAGAAGGTTTTTGACTGTTTTTAGAATGCTTTCCTTTTTCTTGTTGTTTGGTTGTTTTTGTTGATATGTTTGTCATCCTGGGCTCCTAATAATTAAAGAAGCTAAAGAAAAAGCCATGAAGATGGGGGACAGTTCCACCGGGACAGGGGGAGGCCCTGCCAAAGGAGGAGGCAAGTTATGAGATAAACATTTGTATTAATTAGGGATGGGTGTATCTGTCCATTTCTGTTTCTCTCACAGAGCAATCCAGATGATGGGAAGCCGGTGGAGGGGGACTGGTGGAGAAGGAGCCGCTTGGCGGCATCCACTTGCCACTTGGGAGCTGTTGGCTCAGCTGAGGGCCAGCTCCAATGGAAACTGCACACGGGAGCCAGACGGGAAGAGCCAGCTCCCACGAACCAGCCTACCGGGAAGTAAGTGGCCCCCACACACCACCACTGTATTTTTTTTACTACACCAGCCTATTAACCGGAGGAATTATCATGGGGATCGGGACCCAGGGGAGCACTCCACGGGGGACTTGGAGGTCGTGCAAGTCACCCCCCTACAGCTCCTTCTCGCCACACCCAGGAATGCCCCATTTTCAGGGCTTCCACCAGCTTCTGCCAGCTCTCCATCCACTGGGCTGGCTGTTCCTGGAGGACTCCCGGTGGTGCCGGCAGGGTCCTGCCAGCTCAGCTTGAGGGGGCTGCATCCAACTCCCCCAAGCCTGGTAGAAATATGAGATGTATTGCACCCTCAGTTTCTCATTTTTCAGCATTTTACTGCAAATTTCCCATAATATACAGTTTTGCATGCAATTTTGCCTAATATGTACATTTTTGCAAAGCAATTTTCCCTAATATAATACATTTTATATTATTTTAATGAATATTTGCATTTTTATACACACTTTATCCAAGTATATGCATTTTTGTACACACGACTTGACTGAAGAACTGCACTGAAAAATTTGGAAAAGTGTGAATTTCAAAAGAAGGCTGTGCTTGGGTTCATGGATTGTTTTGGAAAGTATGAATTTGATAAATTCACCTTTAAATGTGAACTGAACCATACTTTTCACCTGTTGTCATCCCCAGGCTAACTATTTCAGTACCTATCTCATTAAACTGAGCTCTTGGTCTGCCTCCACTGGAATTATAAACACCAGTTGCTTCCCTATTCTGAAGTATCTCTATGTTACTTGGCTAGAAAATTACACTGCAAAATTCAGAGAAGTGAAAACTGTGAAGACTGGGTGTTTTTTGGGGGGGAGGGGTTTATGTATTGTTTCAGTAAGTGTGGATTAGATAAGTTCACTTCTAAATGCTTTTCATTTAACATTTTATTAAGTAGGAACCTTATTGGTGCTGTCTGAACATTAAAATCAGGTTTTAAAATATCTATACATTCTTCTAGTGCAATTAATAAGGATATAAGAAAATAGGGACAGTTGGAGTTGGTGGCTTTCAACTTGCTCAGTACTGCAAGTTCCTGGATAGTAAGGTTACAGAGGCAACAGGGAGGCTGGCTTTGTTCAGGAGTAGGGTTGCCAGGTTCAGGGCCTGAGACTGATCCTGTATCTTTAGGAGAAGAGAAAGTCAGCCAAGTGCAGGTGTTCTTGCAACGCTGTAATGGGAAAAACCACAAGGTGGAATTCTCCCTTCCTCCTGCACAGCTTTTAAAGATAGAGAAGACCTCTTGGAGGCCGGGCCTGGCAACGAAGAGCTCTTCTGTATCTTTAAAAGTTGTGCAGGTGGAAAGGAGAATTCGACTTTGTGGTTTTTCCCATTACAGCGTTGCAAGAACACCTGCACTTGGCTGACTTTCTCTTCTCCTAAAGATACAGGATCAGTCTCAGGCCCTGAGCCTGGCAACCCTAATCAGTATCCAAACAGTCAAACGAACAGTGAGAGGGTGAGCAGCACCCTTTTTAGTTGAGAAGACCCACAGCCTACAAAACCAAACAACTTGAAGCCTTTCCCACAGCATGGGAGAAAAGCTAAGCAAAACACACTCAGAGTGTCACGACTTGGGGAGATTGGGCGGGTGACAGAGTAAGAGGGAAAGAAAACTTCGAAAATGTGCAATTAAAGGAGGTGGTGAAACTATATTATTTGAAACTTGTGTTCTTGAGGGTCAGAAGAGCTTGGGTCTTCCTATAGGAATAACAGGAATATCTCCTCAAAAAGCCAGAGGCAGGCTTGAGTCTCTGGAGGAACTGATGCCGCTGACATTTGCTGTAGACCTCTTAAAGAGAAAGCAAACTGTAACATAGCACTTCTCTGAATTTTACAGTGCAGTTCCCCAGCCAAGCAACGTGTACAAAAATGCAGAGCTTGGCAAAGTTACTTTTTTAAACTACAACTCCCATCAGCCCCAGCCAGCATGGCCACTGGATTGGGCTGGCGGGAGTTATAGTTCAAAAAAGTAACTTTTCCAAGTTCTTCAAAAATGCATATGTTAGGTAGGGTAAAGGCCTCATCAAAATGCAGATATTTGTCATTCAAAAATGCATTATATTAGGGGAAATTACTTTGCAAAACTGTGTATATTAGGCAGAACTGCATACACAAATGTGTATATTAGGGGAAGTTTGCAATAAAATTGCTGATGAATTCTCAAACAGACTTTTAAAATAAATCAATAAATTTCAACGTAAACAAGGAGAACTGATCTTAAGTTTGGGGGGGAAATGAGAAACTAAGAGAAAGCAAAATTGAAAGATTCGCTCGTCCCTTGTCGTTGTATGCTCAGAAGCAATGCATTTCCACAAGGACAGTAAAACAGGCAATTGTGGGGTTAAGCCAGCGATGTGTTCGTGCCAAGGCCAAACTGCAGATGTTGCTGAGCAAGGTCACGGAATGAGATAAAAGCGCTTGGCAAACCGAAAGCAAGTGTGGGGGTTGTTTTTGGAGCTAGTGATTCTTGTAGCTGTATGTCTTTTGGAATAAAGACTCTTAAACCTATTAACGCATCTGAATCTCTACCGAACCTGAAATCCTTTAACCGGGATACTCTTAGCAATCTCTTGTGCCAACTGGGTTCGCTGCATCACACAGAACAACAGTCATACCCTGGAAGATGACACCACTCTAGTCCAATCCTACAGGAACAGTCTTTCCCCATTTGCAATGAGACAAATATCACCATTGCAACTTTGCTCCTGTTCAATCATGTCCTCACACATTGAGGGAAAGAAGAGTCCCACACCTTTCACTGTGTCCCCCTCCCAACACCTGGCTGAAGGATGAAAATCTGCAACAAGAAGTCAGATGTCTTCTACACTTGTGTTGCAACCCTATGAGGCTGAGAAAGTCATGATAGGAGCCTGCACAATGAGGAGGGAGGGAGCATTCTAGAGTATTCCCAGTCTCACTCATGTGGTCCTGATCATGTGACTCCACAAACATGAGGAGAGTGCTCTTGCGAGATTCTCATTAGGGCATCTGATTGGATGCTTTGAGAACAGGATGCTGGAGTAGACGGACCTTTGGCCTGATCCACTGGGGCTCTTCTTATATAAATGGTTCAAAGATAAGGCCAGTCACCAACTCCTTGGACCAGCCTGCCTCATGGGGTTGTTGTGAGAATAATATGGAGATGAGGAGAACCATGTGTGCCATCTTGAGCTCCTTGGAGGAAAGGTTGGGTATCAAAGCGATAGATAGATGGATAGATGGATAGATGGATAGATAGATAGATAGATAGATAGATAGATAGATAGATAGATAGATAGATAGATAGATAGATAGATAGATAGATCGATCGATCGATCGATCGATTGATCGATAGATAGATAGATAGACAGTGCCAAATGTTTCCTCTTTTGTGGCATCATTCATCCCTGCAAAAAATGGAAGAGAAATATTTGGGAAATTTCATGGGGGCAGGTGAAATTAATTTTGCAAGGGACAGTAGGCCTCTTGTTAAAAAATAGGAGGTATGTGAGGGTGGTTTCCTTCCCACCCACCCCTTAACTTTTAAACAGCTGCTATTTCCAAGAATCAGTTCAGCAGCCTAACTCCTGAGCTTTTTCCAAAAGGGGCTAAAGTGCCCCTGGGAATGACACTATGTGATGATGCACTATAATTCCCAGGGGCATTCCTGGGGGAGAGGAATGGCTCTTGCCATTGAGCATTCATCTTTGTCACCCACCTCCAAGAAATGCCCTTGGGAACAATCATATGTCATCACATTGTGATGTTCCCAGGGACATCAGCAGCTTGATTTTCAAGGACACTTTGCTTAAAAGTGAAAGAAGTTAAAGAAAAGAATTTTTTAAGCCTTAAAAATAAACGATATACTGTCACACCATAATGCTTTCAATGAGCTGGCAACACCCTCCCCCCATCCTCATTTCTGAAATATGAGTCTCACAATTGCCATGGGGCTGAATGTGGTAAAAAGGCATGAAAAGCACACAATTATTGTTGCAAAGATGCCGCAGAGCTCATAATGACAACAGGGTGATTACCCACACTGTTCAATGGCTGATGGTGCAACAAGAAACCAAAGTGATTATATTCATGTGTGTGTGTGTTTCATGGGCCAGTACTATGAATAAAGAGTAATGGCAGGCAATTCTCCTCCTCTTCAGATCATTGGGTTTAGTCCCCGCTGGTAATTAAGGTCAAAAGTTAAACAACTCAGCTGCCTTCTAATGCTCCATGCAGTAATTGAAGCAAGGACTGAAGTTAATATATGACAAGATGAGGATTCCGGATTGATTGGTGCACACATTTTGCAACCACATCATAGCATTCAAGTCATTTGCACATCATCGCAAAATCTGGGTGAATTGTTTGCCACAGAATCATGGAATTAAACCAGGTGTGAGGACCCTTTGACCCTCCAGTTGTTGCTGAGCTATAACTTCTGTAATTCCTGGCCATTGGCCACGTGTGCTGGGGCTGATGGGAGCTGTAGTTCAGCAACATATGGAGAGCCAAATAGTCCCCACGCCTGAGTTAAATGGTAGCCATTAGGGAGTCTGATGCCTTTCCTGAAGGGCGTGTCAAGTATTGAGCTATTTTTAGGATGACCCTCTTAATATTTAGAATATTCCACTAACATTTAACCTAAAACTATGTTCCTACAACCATACATCGGATTATTAGGGATGGATGAACCACCTGTGGGTCACGTTGGATGATCTCACAAATAAGGCAGCCATTGAGAAGTCAGTAGGTTCATTTCCAAGCTGATCCAAGTTCAGCCTCCACCACATTTAACAATCAGAGATGACTTTGTAGCCTTCCAGATCCCTGGGTGTCAAATGACAGCTTTGTGCATTCAGGACAAATATCCATAGAGCACCCTCTTGCCATGTGTCCTCTGTGGCCTTCCTTTCACATCAAGAGTTTTCACAGCTGCGTCTGTCAAGGCAGCTAGGGAATGTGGGATGTTTGCATGCATGACCAATCCATAGATGTCTTTTACAACTTTATGAGATCAAGAGAGGTCCCATTTTGGAGATTATCCTGGCCATGCTAATTTGTCATTTTGGGCAGCCTTTAACAATCTGGGGCCCTCCAGATGTTTTGGAAAACATAAGAATGTAAGAAGAGCCTGCTGGATCAGGCCAATGGCCCATCTAGTCCAGCATCCTGTTCTCACAGTGGCCAACCAGATCCCACGGGAAGCTCACAAGCAAGACCTGAGTGCTAGAGCACTCTCCCCTCCTGCTGTTTCCAGCAACTGGCATGATTGTTGCAGTGGCTCAGGGGTAGAGCATCTGTCATGATGCAGAAGGTCTCAAGTTCAATCCCCAGCATCTCCAGGTAGGGCTGGAAATGTCCCGTCTGAAACCATGGAGAGCCACTGGCCATCAGTGTAGATGATACCGAACTAGATGGACCAATGAACTGATTTGGTATAAGGCATCTTCCTATGTTCTTCCTTTGTAGTCCAAACTATCTGGAGAGCACCAGGGTGGTGAAGACTGATTCAGGGCCTTTAGGAAGCAAACTAGGAATTCTTCACCAGCTTGGATGTTAATTGAAATGGAGAAGAATTCAGGGTCTGCAATGCTCACCTCAACTTTGAGGTGAACATCAAGCTCATATCCCATCAACCTTCACCAGCCTCTTTGGTGATCATACCTCATAAGCATCTTCAAGCACCTGTCCTTTGGAACCCATTATTATTATCTATTTCATTTATATATCACTTTCTTGAAGTGACATCACAATATAATAAAAACTTATAGAAAACAACTGCATATGTAAAAACACTTAAAAACAATTACATATACAAAAACAGTTTAAAAACATAAATATACATATCGCAATTAAAATCCAAGTCAGATACCTAATGGAAATGACAGGCACCTACAATATATTGGTATTTAAAAAATGGAAATGGACTGCCTTCAAGTTGATTCTGACTCATGGTGACCTTTTGAAGAGGGTTTTCATGGTAAGCGGTATTCAGAGGGGGTTTACCATTGCCTCCCTCTGAGGCTGAGAGGCAGTGACTGGCCCAAGGTCACTCAGTGAGCTTCATGGCTGTGTGGGGATTCGAACCCTGCTCTCCCAGGTCGCAGTACAACACCTTAACCACTACAATGCACTGGCTCTCATTGGCATTTAAGCAACTGCTTAAAACTCATCTGTTTCTCCTGAGGGGTGATTTGGCTATGTCAGTGTATTAAGCTGATCTACTAATTTGTTATGCACTTATATGCATGTAATTTTATTGTTGATTCTATGCTGTTCCCCAGCATGATTTTTTTTTTAAAAAAAAAGTTGGCAGTAGAGACATTTTTTGCAAATAAATAATAAAATAAATGTGTGCCTTAAAATGCGAGTTGCTGCCAAAGAAAGAAAGAAAGAAAGAAACTGCTACTTACTAGTTCATGGTGCCGTACCCCTTGGCTTTCGTGAATCCTACAGAGATGGCCACCACCAAGGCAGGCAGGCCTAAATGGGAAAAAGCAAAACAGACAAAAATGCTATTGTCAGACTCATTTACAAAAGGTCTCTTGCAGCAAAGCAAGTCAAGGAAATCCAGCTTCTTTCCAGAAAGGGAGGTTCCTCTCCCCCCACTAAGGATCCATATTTATTCATTTATTAATTTAGACAGTTTATATACTGCTTAGCTACAGTTACCTCTAACCTAAAAAGAGCCCTGCTAGATCAGGTTAGTGGCCCATCTAGTCCAGCACCCTTTTCTCACAATGGCCAGCCAATGGGAAACTTGCAAGCAGGACCTGAGCACAAGTGCACTCTTCCCACTTGTGATTCCCAGCAACTGGCATTCAGAGGCATCCTGCATGTGACACTGAACTTAGTACACAGCTTTCATGATTTATGGCCTTATCCTGTATGCAATGTATGCTGATGTAGGAAAATGTTGTTGTTGTTATGTGCCTTCAAGTCGATTATGACTTATGGTGACCTTATGAATCAGCGACTTCCAAGAGCATCTGTCGTGAACCACCCTGTTCAGATTTTGTAAGTTCAGGTCTGTGGCTTCCTTTGAATCAATCCATCTCTTGTTTCGCCTTCCTCTTTTTCTACTCCCTTCTGTTTTTCCCAGCATTGTTGTCTTTTCTAGTGAATCATGTCTTCTCATGATGTGTCCAAAGTATGATAACCTCAGTTTCATCATTTTAGCTTCTAGTAACAGTTCTGATTTCATTTGTTGTAACACCCAATTACTTGTCCATGGTATGTGCAAAGCTCTCCTTCAACACCACATTTCAAATGAGTTGATTTTTCTCTTATCCGCTTTTTTCACTTTCCAACTTTCACATCCATACATAGAGATCGGAAATACCATGGTCTGAATGATCCTGACATAGTCTTGGGAAATCATGGGGATCTCTGATGATTGGCAAGGTTTCTGGAGACTAGATGTTCAGCTTCTACATAGGATTTTGTTCCTCATTTTAATTAATGTCTGGAATTTAAAAGCCACTCTCTCATTTGAATCTGCTATCTATGTTACTCATCAAACTCTTGTGACAGTTAAAAAACCTCTGCTCAGTCAAACCATGTTGTACCAAGGACTGTTGCCAGTGAGTGTGATTGCTCCTTTTCCCCTTAACAACACAAGAAGATAACTAACTCCCCCCCCCTTTATTTTTAACTTAATTTCAGAATAAAATAAAATTTCCTGTACTGTTAGGAACCCAAAGGAGTATTCAGCAAAACTGAAAAAGAAAAAGAGTACAGCTACAATATAGCGTGGAAGTTGTGCAGTTTAGAGACAGGGTGGCCATTCTGGTGAGAACCAGACCTGGGAGACAACAACTGGTCAGAGGATACCCTGTGAATGAAGCAGAGAACTCATCTCAAAAGGATGCTACATTTACTTGGAATAGCATCCTCAGTTGGGTAAATTATGCAGCTGAGAATAATGGCCTCCCCCAAATTCTCCATAGTATTGCAGGCAGCAAAACTGGGAAGGGACATTTTGACCAGCGCTATGCCAAAATCTAATTTCTTCAAAGTTATCTTCCTTTGGAAAAGAGGCTGCCATCTTTCTACCTCGTCCTCATGGCACTTTAGAATTTCTTTATAATTTTGGTGGGCAAAGGAATGATCTTACCTTATTGCTGAGGGGTGGGCAGCGTGGGTGATATATATGTTTCTCTTTCCATTTAACATTCCTCCTGCAGCCTCCCCAGGTGCCTACATGTCCTGAACTGGAAAAGCCCCATGGGAGGAGTTATCTCATGACAACTTCCCCTGGGTTTTAACTGAAGTGTGGGTACCTAGGAAGGCTGCAGAGTGCAGATCAATAAAGCAATGATTTGTAGAATGAAAAAAGGACACTCACAAACACCTCTCTGTCACCTTAAAATTAAGGCAAGCACAACCAAAACCCTACAACCCCCACTGAAATTTTTGGAGGGTGGTGAAACTATTGTTAGATTATGCTGTTGGATGATGTACATAATGGCAAAGGGAGGATAAAAAGGAGTTGGAACCAAAACCATTGCTTCCTTCAACAAGATTAATATAATTTTAAAAACATTAAAACTGGATCCACACTTGCACCCAAAATTCATGAGTGGCGAAATGAGGGAGGCAATTTTACCAATGGTTCTGGAGGGAAATACTGAAATTCTTCATAGGAGGGCTGTAGATAGTAGGATAACAGGATAATAAAGCTGTAGATAATAGGATAATAGGCTTTAGATAATAGGAGGGAGAAATATCAATAATTTAAGATATGCAGATGATACCATACTACTAGCAGAAATCAGTAATGATTTGAAATGAATGCTGATGAAAGTTAAAAAGGAAAGCACAAAAGCAGGACTACAGCTGAACATCAAGAAGACTAAAGTAATGACAACAGAAGATTTATGTAACTTTAACGTTGAGAACGAGGACATTGAACTTGTCAAGGATTATCAATATCTTGGCACAGTCACTGACCAAGCTGGAGATAATAGTGAAGAAATTAGGATAAGGCTAGGACTAGAAAGGGCAGCTATGAGAGAACTAGAAAAGGTCCTCAAATGCAAAGATGTATCACTGAACACTAAAGTCAGGATCATTCAGACCATGGTATTCCCGATCTCTATGTATGGATGTGAAAGTTGGAGAGTGAAGAAAGTGGATAAGAGAAAAATCAACTCCTTTGAAATGTGGAGTTGGAGGAGAGATGGATTAATTCCATAAAGGAAGCCACAGACCTGAACTTACAAGATGTGAACAGGGTGGTTCATGACAGATGATATTGGAGGTCGCTGATTCATAAGGTTGCTATAAGTCATAATCGACTTGAAGGCACATAACAACAACTCAGTGGTAGAACATTTGCTTTTCATGCAGAAGGTCCCAGGTTCAACCCTCCACATCTCCAGGTAGGGCTGGGAATGTCCCCTGCCCGAACCCTGGAAAGCCACTGCCAGTTAGTGTAGACAGTACTGAGCTAAATGGATTGTTAATCTGACTCAGTTTTAAGTCAATTTCCTATGTTCCTAGCAGATCAAAAAATACAATTTTCAAAAAAGTCATTTCAGCTCAATCTTAGGAAATTCAAAATACATTATATTTGGGCAGGGGCAATACAGACCTCACTCTCAACACCACAACATTCACAGTTTTGACTGTGGTTGCTGAAGCACCTCTGACCTACCATATCCTCACAACAGTGGAGACAATAGTCAAAGAAATCAGAAGAAGGCTAGGACTGGGGAAGGCAGCTATGAGAGAACTAGAAAAGGTCCTCAAATGCAAAGATGTATCACTGAACACTAAAGTCAGGATCATTCAGACCATGGTATTCCCGATCTCTATGTATGGATGTGAAGGCTGGACAGTGAAAAAAGTGGATAAGAGAAAAATCAACTAATTTGAAATGTGGTGTTGAAGGAGAACTTTGCACATACCATAGACTGCGAAAAAGACAAATAATTGGGTGTTAGAACGAATTAAGCCAGAAATGTCATTAGAAGCTAAAATGATGAAACTGAGATTATCATACTTCAGACACATAATGAGAAGACATGCTTCACTAGAAAAGACAATAATGCTGGAAAAAACAGAAGGGAGTAGAAAAAGAGGAAGGCCAAACAAGGGATGGATTGATTCCATAAAGGAAGCCACAGACCTGAATTTACAAGATGTGAAAAGGGTGGTTCACGACAGATGCTCTTGGAGGTCACTGATTCATAGGGTCGCCATAAGTCATAATCGACTTGAAGGCATATAACAACAAACCCAAAGCCTTAGAACGGGGATAGTACTGAATATCAAAGAAACACTTATTGATTCCTGTTTCTCTCCCCCCCCCCCAATTAGATGAGGGCATATATAAAGTCTGACATGATCAAGTCGCTCTCTGCTGCCAAGCTTTTAAAAGGATATTAAATGACAATTAAACTAGGATTACAAGAGGTAAGACTAACAGCAAATAAATTATAGTCATTTGAGTCAATAAACCTAAGCAACAGCAAACAGAGAATTTCTCTGGAGAGAAAAGCTTCACTTGGAGAGCTGTTCTCCACATGGCAGAGAATGATGCGGTGGTAGAGAGAGGTGGCACTATTTGGGGCTGCACCTTCTCCAAATGCAGATGGGAGCGGATTTGTTTTTGATGCTTCTCTATGTAAACACACATACCTCAAAAGCCCACCTCCCTGTCTGTCTAGATTAGCACATCAGGGAGAGGATTATGCTGAGCTTTTCTTCATAATATGCTGGTTTTTTCTCAGTGTATGATGGCCTGTACGGAGTTTATTTTTTTTAAAAAAATGCAGTCATCTTGTCTGCATTAATAAGGAAATCAAGAACTCTGTCAGCCCATATTCCAACTATTTTTCCGTAACTTGCACAATGGCTCTCAGCTTTAAAATTAGAGCTGAGCTGAAATTTCCCAAAAGACATTTTTCTGAGAATATTTCTGATTTTTCTTTTCCTTTTCCTGTGTCCTTTGAAAAAGGCCACTATGCAAGAATTTCAAACAATATTCTCTCTTCTTCTTCTTCTTCTTCTTCTTCTTCTTCTTCTTCTTCTTCTTCTTCTTCTTCTTCTTCTTCTTATCATTATCATTATCATTATCAGGCTGCTGCTCCCATCCTCCCAACCCTCCCAACACCCAGGAATGATGCTGCATCCTGAGCATTGTGGAGGATGCAAAATAGTTTTCAGGCTCTTCTATGGACACCCTGGACTCCTTTGGGAGGAAGGGTAGAATAAAAATGTAAAATAACAGCAGCAGCAGCAGCAGCGACAACAACAACCACTGTACAGTTGCTGCTGTCATTTGCAGTGGTAGTAAAACAAGCAAAACAGAATCTTCCCTACCACCCTTGCTAATAGAGCACCAAACTCACCAGACGTTGCTGAGAGAATTTCTCCTCTGCCTGGAGAAATCCTCCCCCACAGCCATTTCTCTGCCCACGGACAGCGTGGAAATTGTCAAGATTCTATTTATACACAGATTTATTCAAAATGGCTGGCGGCAACCAGGGAGGAGTTGGGTGCAAGGAATTCATCGAGGTGAACCCTTGCACTAAGAACGCCCCTGTGGCTTTGGTCACCCTCAACGGAAAAATCTCCCCTAGACCCCTCCTGTAACACCTTTGAGATGAGCCGCCGCAGCGCCCCGGAACATTTGCAGCCACTGCCCTGCCCTCGCCTCCATCGCCAGTGCTAATGCCTGAGAGCTGCCTTTGCACTGGGACGGAGCAGCGGACAAGCCGGCTTGGAGCCTCCTCGCAGCAGCACCAGAGGATTGCCTCCACTCCCCAGCTCAAGCCGGCGAAGCTGTTTGCAACTCGGGGACGTCCATCCAGCATGTTCCAGTGTAGCCCCCATCGGCGTTGTGGAGCAGGAAGAACTGCCGGGAGCTGTGGCGAGAGAGCTGTGGCTAATAAAAACTAGCAGGGATGGAACAGTTGGCTGGGCCAAGAAAGTGATAAATGCCTCCTTGCGAGAGGGAGTGGTCCCTAGCTGTCTGAAAGAGGCAGTGGTGGGACCACTTCTGAAAAAACCTTCCTTGGACCCAGAAAATTTCAGCAGCTACAGACCAGTAGCGAACGTTCCATTCCTGGGCAAGATCCTGGAACGTGTGGTTGCTGGCCAGCTCCAGGCGCTATTGGATGAAACCGATTATCTAGATCCATTTCAGTCGGGTTTTAGGCCTGGTTTTGGCACTGAGACGGCCTTGGTCGCCCTGTTTGATGACCTATGTCGGGAGAGAGACAGAGGGAGTGTAACTCTGTTGATTCTCCTTGATCTCTCAGCAGCTTTTGATACCATCGACCATGGTATCCTTCTGGAGAGGCTTGCGGAGTTGGGAGTTGGAGGTACTGCTTGGCAGTGGTTCCACTCCTACTTGGCGGGCCGTCTCCAGAAGGTAGTGCTTGGGGAACATTGCTCGACACCGTGGCCTCTCCAATATGGGGTCCCGCAGGGGTCGGTTTTGTCTCCTATGCTTTTCAACATCTACATGAAGCCGTTGGGTGCAGTCATCAGGAGTTTTGGAGTGCATTGTCATCAGTATGCTGATGACACGCAGCTCTACTTCTCCTTTTCATCCTCGTCAGGTGAGGCAGTCAATGTGCTGAACCGTTGCCTGGCCGCGACAATGGACTGGATGAGAGCTAACAAACTGAGGCTCAATCCTGACAAGACTGAGATGCTGTTGGTGGATGGTTTCTCTGATCAGATGGTGGATATATACCCTGTCCTGGATGGGGTTACACTCCCCCTAAAGGAGCAGGTTCGTAGTCTGGGAGTCTTCTTAGACTCTTCCCTCTCACTTGAGGCTCAAGTAGCCTCTGTGGCTCGGAATGCATTCTACCAACTTCGACTGGTAGCCCAGCTACGTCCCTATCTGAGTAAGGAGGACCTTACATCAGTAGTACATGCTCTGGTAACCTCGCGTTTGGACTACTGCAATGCGCTCTACGTAGGGCTACCTTTGAAGACAGCTCGGAAGCTACAGCTAGTGCAAAATGTGGTGGCCAGATTGTTAACAAGGACCAAGCGGTCTGAGCACATAACACCTATTCTGGCTTGCCTGCACTGGTTGCCAATATGCTTCCGGGCCAGATTCAAAGTGTTGGTATTAACCTATAAAGCCTTATATGGCGCAGGACCACGATACCTGTCGGAACGCCTCTCCCGATATGAACCGACCCGTACACTACGGTCTACTACGAAGGCCCTCCTCCGGGTTCCGACTCATAGGGAGGCCCGGAGGGTGGAGACAAGATCTAGGGCCTTCTCAGTGGTGGCCCCCGAATTGTGGAATAGTCTCCCCGAGGAGGTGTGCTTGGCGCCGACATTGTTATCCTTTCGGCGCCAAGTTAAAACCTTCCTCTTCTCTGAGGCATTTTAATTTAGTCACTTAGTTTTAAATGTGCTGTAACTGTTCTTAGATTGTTTTATTTTATATGCTTTGTTGTATTATATTGTGTGATTTTATTGTATTTTGTTGTTCACCGCCCAGAGAGCTATTGCTAGTCGGGCGGTATAAAAATCTAATAAATAAATAAATAAATAAATAAACGCAAGTTTCGAGAACTGCCGCCACAACTTCCCGAGCCAGGAGCCCCCCCACACACACACGGCAGCAGCCGCCACAGACAAAAGATCTAGGGTCCGGCCTCGCAAAGATGGCGCTTTCCAGAGAGTTAGAAAGAAGAACTACATGCTGCCGGCTATACTGGCCCCCAGTCCGTACATCGTCGCCGCCCACTACTAACACCATTACCGATTCTATTTTGTTCTATTTTGTTTAGATTTGTAAGGTCCTGATGTTTTTGTATGTTCTGTTTTGTACGTCACCCAGAGTGGCTTGACAACCAGCCAGATGGGCGACCAATAAATCCAATAAAGAATAACAAATAATAAAATAGTCATGTATTTTGCTTAGCAACAATGGGAGGTTTCCATTTTCCTGTTGTCAGAGATGTTCCAAAACAGGAACATCCAGTTCTGGTCTCCACACTTCAAGAAGGATGCAGACAAACTGGAATGTGTTCAGAGGAGGGCAACAAAGATGATCAGGGGACTGGAAACAAAGCCCTGTGAGGAGAGACTGAAAGAACTGGGCATGTTTAGCCTGGAGAAGAGAAGACTGAGGGGAGATATTTTAGCACCCTTCAAGTACATGAAAGGTTGTCACATAGAGGAGAGCCAGGATCTCTTCTCGATCATCCCAGACTGCAGGACACGGAATAATGGGTTCAAGTTGCAGGAAGCCAGATTTCGACTAGACATCAGGAAAAACTTCCTAACTGTTAGAGCCATACGACAATGGAACCAATTACCTAGAGAGATCGTGGGCTCTCCGACACCAGAGACCTTTAAGAGGCAGCTGGACAGCCATCTGTTGGGAATGCTTTGATTTGGATTCCTGCATTGAGCAGGGGGTTGGACTCGATGGCCTTATAGGCCCCTTCCAACTCTCCTATTCTATGATTCTAGGACATGGACCCAAATATTCTGCATTTTAATCCTCTAATACCTTTCTTTGTGAAGGGTGAAACAGCTCCTTTTAAATTCTCTGGGGAGTTCCACTCAAATCAACACCTCCCTGAGGAAATCTGAGAGGTTAAAGGATTAACTAGGTCAGGACGAAGAAAGCAGCAGGCAGGCATGGGGAAGGTGATTTTCTAACTTTGGTCACAATGGTAAATGCAGAAGAAACTATCTCATTTAGTAGTGGGGGAGAAATTCAGCCCAGTTTGCATTTTAATGTGAACCTTCCTAATTTGTCCTTCCTGAAACACACCTGTCCTTCAAAATTCTCCGAATTTTGTTGATGCAATTTTCCAATAAAAAATGCATACAACAATGTGTATATTAGGGGGAAGTGTGCATACAAATCAATATATTAGTGAAAATAAGGGAGGTGGTGGGCTCTGCAACCCTGGAGGCCTTCAAGAGGCAGCTGGACAGCCACCTATCGGGTATGTTTTAAGTTGGATTCCTGTACTGAGCAGGACTCAATGGCCTCATAGGCCACTCCCAACTCTACTATTCTATGATTTTATGATATACAAAAATGCACTGTGTTAGGAGATTCCTTTGGAAAGCCTGTCAGCAGGACCTGAGTGCAAGAGCACTCTCCTTACTTGTGATTCACAGCAACTGGTATTTAAAGGCAAATGTTGGAGTGAACTTTGAAATCCATTTACCGAGGAGTTTAATCACCTATCTTTTAGATCTCTTTGACTTCTACATGAGCTTGAGCAGAACCAGATATGAATTAGCAAACAATTCAGACTATTGATTTTGGGATGCTCACAATATCTAGGCTCAGATAGGAGCTCAGAGAGCGCATCTGAGGAGTGTTCATATGATACATTCAACAACTGTCCAATATGTGTACACTAGTTGAGCTGTACAAATCAACAAGTGTAGACTGTTTTACACAAATGCTTGTGCGTGTGCAGAGCGACAGCTTGAACCTGCGTTCAGTGTGATGTCTGAACAAGCTTAACGTTTCCCTCAAAGGAAAGGTCAATCGTGGGTGCCCAAATTCTTCTCTGGCTTGAATTAAAATCTGAACCAGAGAAAAAATTCCAGTTCACCTATCACCCATCCATCCACTTGGTGCCCAAACCCTTTCCCCTCCCAATTATAAAGTAGTTATGCGATGAACCTGCTGTGAGCTGACAGTTTGGTGACATTTTGTCACTCTGAACAGGTTTTGTGATGTTACTTCTACTTTTGTGAACAGGTTGATCTGATACATGTCAATATTGAGTCCTGGACAGCATGGCAAGAACCACAAATTAACCAGTCACAATTTGGTGTATGTTGGACCATTCTCAAGAATGCTTCCTTGTGGCTGGAAATTGGAACATGAGCATCCTATCAGCATGAAAAAAAAACCCTGGGCGATAGGTCCCCACCTTTTTTAATGCAGATCTTGATAATATGCATTCATGCTAGTCCTTTGAATTTCTTCTCCATTGTAAGAATGATTCATTAAACTAATTACTTGAACATACAAAGGAACATGCAAGGGAGGAAGCAGATGGGAAGAACCCAAACATCTGCCCTGGACCAATCATTTCTTTTTGGAAGTAAACCCTTACTGCTGAAAGAGCTGCTGGATACAACCTTGTGCAACAGAATGGCTGTGCAACCACAGAGTTAGAAGGAAGCTCTAGGACAGAAGAGGAGAACATGGCTAGGATGTGCCCTTGAGTTCTGATGATGATTCTTCTTTGCCTGTGTGTGTGTGTGTGTGTGTGTGTGTGTGTGTGTGTGTGTGTGTGTAAACAAGCCTACTATGGAAAGGTAAAGTTTACATTCCTAGCCCCTCCCACTTTTGCCTCTGCCCCTGCCCACTACTGGCATGTGGCCCCTGGGAGGTTGCTCAGAAGGGAATGTGGCCCTCAAACTGAGAAAGGTTCCCCACCCATGCTTCTACATGCATTTAAAAAGAGGTAACCAACCACTGCGCTATGGTCTATGTGTTGGAAGTGGGGCAAGAGCAACTCCTGTTTTGTTCTTTTGTTTATGTTCCAGAAGGGAGATAGAGTTCGGGTCCTCCAGATGGAAAGGCTTGACTACCTTTACCTGTGATGTTCTGACTGACTTCCTTCCGTCGTTAGACTGATATGCTTAGGGAAGCTTATCTGCCCCTCCTCCTTCCGCCCTTCTCTCTCTTCTCTTCTTCGACTGTCCGAGAGAGAGGAGACACCTTTGTCTCTGCTCTCTCTCTCTTAAGCCATGAGGGCAATACCCAAATCTGGGCATTGCGCCTCCAACTTAATTAGTTGGAACTAGATATGCCTTTCCTATCTGCTATGTATTTCTATAAATAAAGTAGCTTTTCTTATTTTTCTAAGTCTTAAGTCTCAGTGATTTTAATGCAGGGTAAAAGCCTGCTTTCTTAGGTAAACACACACACTGGCACACACGCATCTCAGACCATTGACAATCTCTGCTAATATTTATACACATTTACATAACACCATGGTGCCTCTAGATGCACCTTTAAACTGTACTCACCCTGTATTCTTTCTTTCTTTTTACATTTATATCCCACCTTTCTTCCAAAGAGCTCACAATGGTGTACATGGTTCTCTGCTTCCCCACTTTATCCTCAAAACAACCCTGTGAGGTAGGCTAGGCTGAGAGACTGTGACTCGCCCAAGATCACCCAGTGAGCTTCATGGCCAAGTGGGGATTTGAACCCTGGTCTCCCAGGTCCCAGTCCAACACACTAACCACTGGCCTAAATATTGAGGAAATGGGAGGGGCATCTCGAGAAGCTTACTATGTTTTAAAGATAGACTCGGTAACCAGTACTACTTTTAACACAATGTACACTCTGGCAGAACAATCCCACCAAAGTAAGTCAAGACAGATTGCTCAGGTCTGCCATTTGGATTCAGCATCTGGAACCTCCGCCACAGTGGACCAATTGGATGATCAATCCATGCTGTAGTGATATTTATATGTAACATAATGAATATGCACTAGGATGTTTAAACTTTTGCAGGAGAACACCACTTTCTGTTGCTATACTGAGCCGTGAAACCGCTTCCGTTCCCAATCATTAGAAAATAAACAAACTCTGAATCCTAAATTGCAAGCTCACAGTGCTTGAAAAGATCAACCACAGCCATGTGAACATCCCAACACCACACCAGGCCATGCTTTCTTCCACTGATACATAGGGAGATCCCCTATGCTGAGTTACACCATTAAGGGGAAGGGATGAAAGTGGTGGTTTTACATGCAGGATGTGCCAGGTTCAGCCCCGAGCATCTCTGGGTAGGCCTGGGAATGTCCCCTTCCAGAAACCCTGGAGAACAACTGCCAACCAGTGTAGATAGTATTGGACTAGATGGACCAATGGTCTGATGTGGTATAAGGCAGTGTCCTATGTTCTTATAATAATCTTGTTCAGTATTACTGTATCTACACTGAGTGGCATCAGCTGTCCAGGGTTTCAGACAGGAGTCTTTTCCCAATCTCACCTGGGAGATCCTGGAAACTGAACCAAGGGCATCTTGCAAAAGACTCTACCACAGTGTTACAACCCTTCCCCTGAACTTCTCTCAAGACGGATTCAGACAGAAAATGAATGGGGGGGGGAATGTAATTTCAGCCACACACATCAAAATCAGAGCCTTATTGTGGTTTCCACACTGTAGAATTCAATATAAATTTGGGCACTTTTTGAGATTCATCTATTTGAGCATCAGTTGATGCTCAACACCGAATGCATTGATAATTGATAAGATTCTCCCCCCTTTTCAGCTCTAGGTTTGAACAAGGGATCCTCACCCCATCCAAGACATAGGAAGCGTTTACGGATGATACGCTTCCGCAGCCGGCCTGTCACTGCCATGTAGGATTGCCAGGCTTCTGTCAGCACCCAACAGAAGGAGGAGAGGAAGAAAAAGTGCAGGAAGGCTGCCACCAAGGTGCATATCACCTGGAAAGGAAGGGGGAAAGGGACACGTGTAAGAAGAAAGGAGAAAAGGAAAAACAAAGAGATGGACTGTAGAGATATAGGTACAGCATATGCCACAAGAACCCCTTTGGCCGAGTCCACTGGAGACTGCTGGCTCCAATGTCAGTGGGGCAGTGAGTCCGCTCCGGGTTTAGTCTGACTTTTCCAAGATGCTGAAAACACCTTGGACACCTTGAAAGTTCGGACCAAAACCCAGAGCGGATTCACTGCACCACTGACATTGGAGCCGCCAGTCTCCATCGGCTGAATCCCTTCCTGAATCTTGGATTCTAATCTTGGAGAGTGCCAATGAACCTTAAGTCCCCAGTGTTCACCCATCTACTTCCCTGCCTGTGAAAACAGGCAGGCAGGCATGAACACACACACACACCTATCTTAGTGAGCTTGGAAAGTGCAGGAAAAGGAGGCACAAGAGAAGTGTTTTTTCTGTGGCGATGCCCCTCATGTTGAACTCCCTGCCTCAAGAGGTTAGGTTGAAAATGGAAATGGACTTCCTTCAAGTCAATCCTGATTTATGGCTACCCTATGAATAGGGTTTTCATGGTAAGTGGTATTCAGAGGGGGTTTCCCATTGCCTCCCTCTGAGGCTAGTCCTCCCCAGCTGGCTAGGGCCTGCTCAGCTTGCCACAGCTGCACAAGCCAGCCCCTTCCTTGTCTGCAACTGCCAGCTGGGGGGCAACTGGGCTCCTTGGGACCCTGCAGCTTGCCCACGACTGCACAGGTGGCAGGGCACGTCACCCCTGAGCCACTCACTGTGGGGATGATCTTTAGCTGGCCCTTGACACCCAGGAGACATGAGCGGGTATTCTCACAGACTCTGGACTGCCAGCCAGACTCTCCTCCCCACTGTGCTATACATGTGTTTGTTTTTAGATTTGTAAGCCGTTTTGAGTAACTCCTTTGTGGAGTTGAAATGAGGGGTATAACTTCTAAAAATAATACAAAGAAAGAAACTGGCAGCCAGAAAGTTTAGTGCTGCTGGAGGGAGGTGCTAGCCAAGTCATTAAGAGCTGAGCCAAACCTCAGAGGACATTTGGCTCAGTTTGAAATTGCTGAGGGATTTCTGAACCAATGAGTCTGAATTATGAATGCTCCCTTTTTGCACTTTGCTGCTGACACTGTTTAGGTCTGCCTGGAGGCTGCCAGCTGGCTATCCTTGCATTGAGATATGAAACTGAAACCTATCTGAAGTAAGTCTCTCTTCAGATTTCCCAAACAGTAATGGTGAAAGGAAGATCCTGCTGTGTACCTCCTTCCCTGTAGAGGAATGAAAGAGGGACAATGAATAGTCTTTCAGTCCCCTGTTCCATTTGCTAAAATGGGACACTAGGCTCTGGCATTGGGGATAGGGAAGAAGAAGGCATCCTTGTCCACTGTGTCCTATAGTCATCACATGCAGCAGTGTTTCCATTCCACTGCAGTTTGTCCTCCACCATAGAATCATAGAATAGTAGAGTTGGAACGGGCCTATAAAGCCATCAAGTCCAACCCCCTGCTCAATGCAGGAATCCAAAACAAAGCAAACCAAAACCTACATGATTTGTCTTGCTATCTGCTGGGGCAAAATTATGCAATTTACATAATTTATGTAATTAATTATTTAAATTACATTGTCATTACATCATTCCACTCCATTCATTTCAATGCAAAGGAAATGCAATGCAAATGGGGAAAAATGTAATCAATTATGTATTTGTCTGCGGGCTGAAAGCAGAAATAACACCACTGAATGCCGACTGTATTCACTGGGTTGATTTCCATTCCGGACATGGAACGAATAAGCAAACATTGGAAATTTCCATTCCTGTTTGTTTTCATGAGAATTTTCTAACATCCCAAATTGGGAAGGGCACTTTTAGAGACGTGTACTTGCTTCAAGTCAAGTCAAAGGGAACGCAGTCCACAAATGAGCTCCTGCTGGGAGGAAGGGTGGGATATAAATCAAATAATAAATAAATAAATAATAAATGGATCCCCATCTATAAGACACTGAACATGGAATATTTGGCTTTAAAATTATTTAATCTCATGGGTATATAAATACTAAACCAGCTTCAATCCAAGCATTCTGGCTTAGGTTCAGGCTGCAGCTGTAATTACCTCCTTGGGATTCTAACCCATCAAGACTCTTTCCCTTCTGCCTTCAGAAGTGAACCCCTCCTTTTTTTGTCCTTTGAAGCAGGCGGCAATGCTTGGCCAAGCGTGATTTAATAATCAAAAAGCTTGCCAAGCTACTACTGAGAGCAACGATGGCAGGGCCCTTTTTCCTTTTGTCTAATGTGACTGGCAGCAAAAATATGCATATTTTTATGTATTGCTTTCATCTTCAAAGGGGCTCATAAATTCAGAGAGGGATGCAATTCACCAGGGGTCCATACAGGTGGAAAGTGTGTGTGTGTGTGTCTGTCTGTCTGTTGGGAAGGTGAGGGAGGAGAACCCATCAAGACACAGAGAACTGGAAGTTAGAACAAAAAGACCCACGTTGCTAGTTGCTAAAGAGGACACTGCACCAATCAGAAGTTTTAAATAATAAGTGCCACCCCCACAAAATTCATGGGGGCAGCAGAAGATGCAAGAGGAAGGAATGGGGAGGACTATTTTCATTCCTTCTGCTCCCTTCCAAGTATTTCTGTCTTATATATAGAAGAATTTCCATACCAAATTCCACATGTGAAAATGGAAAGAATAATTTCCTGGATCCCCTTAAATGTTGTCTTTAAAACTACATACGCTGTTTTCTCCAATTTAATGCCACTTTTCCCAAATCAAGAATTGTTATAAATCTGATTTTATTGATGAAGAACTGCTAGCATGGAAATAGCTGGTCCCAACTTTGTCCTCCTCCCTTGCATTAGTCCACTTGGCACCAAAGCACCGGAAGTGGCTTCATGCCTTCCTCCCGGCCCCTGGCACAAAAGCGCTCCCGCCTGGACCCCTTGCAGAGCCAGACAGTAAGGAGCGGGATTCTCTTAAACAGAGCGTACTGACAAGGATCCCAGGTTGAAGGTGAACAGAGGTGTCTCATAGGAGAGGACTAGGACAAGGCAAGCCAGATAGTCAAGACTAGTGGTAAGTCAAATCCGGTCGTCTACCCCTGGTAGGTACTGCCAGATCCAGATCTGTTTACATCCCAAAAAGCAGGAGCAAGACAAAGACAGTCCCACAGTCCAGTCAGGGCCAGCATTGCCAAAGCCCAACCACGGCAGGAGGGCACAGCAAAAGACACAGTCTGTCAGTACCCTGGACAGCTCACTGCGCCCAGAGGTGGCTAGGACTCGCTTGCAGAGAGCTATTCCCTCAGCCATATGCTGAAGCCTTCTGAGGCTTTCTGATGGATGGACAGTTTGAACCTCCTCTTAGCCCCACCTCCTCTGAGGAGCCATCTGTCCTTCTGAAGGGCCATTGCCCTCTTACTGCCCATTCTTTAAACCCTGGCTCCTACGGTGTCGATGAATTGAAGGGGTATTCTCTGAGCCACAGGAGTTAAACAAGGCCACATCCTCTGGCCTGGATGATCTATGAGCAAGGGGGTGATGGCTTCCCAGGTGATGCCTCTTCCTCAGATGCTGTCCCTAAGCTTGTTGGAGGATCGTGGCCAGAAAACATGGCACCAAGGATAGTTGACACCATCATCATTATCTTGCTTGTGAATGTCCTGGACAAACCAGCAATCTGGACCACTTTTGATAGATAGGATGCTGAGCTACATTCAGTGCTGAATAATCACCATCAGCTCCAGTCCTGCAATGGTCACTCGCACACAAGCCCCAAAACTGCATCAAGTGAAGGATTGCTTTGCTAGATTAGCCCAAGCTCCATCTAGTCCAGCATCCAGTTTCCAACCATGACCCTAGGAAACATACAAGTAGGGCACGATGACCTTTCCTCATTTTGTTTGTCCCCAACAGCTAGTGTTCAAAGGTATACTGCTTCCGCACATGGAGGTTTGATTTAGCTCTAACGGCTAATAGGCACTGGTAGACCTCTTCTCTAGGAATTTCTCCCAAAGATTTTTGAAAAGCCATCAGAACTAGTGTTCCTTGCCACAACATTTGGAATAGACTCCCTCATATTTACCTACCTACCTAGGTAATGAGTGTGGGTTAGGATTTCTTAATCATGGTCAGCAACTGGCTTCAGGCCTGGTGTATAAAAAAGGTGTTATGGAAGAGCAGAACATTTATGAAGTGGAACATTCTCCTGCCTCCCTTTGGTCAATCTGTCCTTTTGAATTTATAAAAAAATACACTGAACCTAAAAAATTAGTCCTGTTCTCGCAGGAGAGTGCCAGGGGGCAGCTAACTCTAGGGAGATATTCAAAAAGCATCGCATCTGAAGATTTTTTTTAAAAAATGATTATTATTCTTAAAAGCTGCAAGGACATTTCCCAGATTCTCAAAGGCAGAGACTGATAAATGTGAAATTTGCCATTTAGTGGTACTTTCAGAGAATGAAATAATTTAGCAGAAGGAAAGCCAAAGTTATACCTCCCTGGAAATTTGAGTTCAGCTATAACATCTAACAAAAAGCCAGACAAGTTCCTACCTTATTCCGGGTCTGCGTTTGCCCAATCAGGATGAGAGCATTGGAAGATATGATGGAGAGACAGAAGTTGATAAGGATGACAGAACGTTCTGAGCGGATGTACCTGCAGAAGGGCAAGAAACAGGGAACCGGAAGAAGAAAGACTTAGAGATTTGCAACTTATCACAACCTGGGTCGTTAGGATGGATGAATCCATTAATTTCGCTTTCTCTCAGTTTCTTAACTTCAGTTCTCCACCTTTCCATGACAGTTTGCAGTTAAAAAAAAGTCCTCATGAAACTTCATTCACATTTTACTGCAATTTTCTCCTAATATACACACTTTTGTAGGAACTTTTGCCTACTATAACACATTTTTGTATGCTATTTTCCCTAGTATATGCATTTGTAGTGCACACTTTATCCTAATATATGCATTTTTGTATATGCATCACTTGGCTGGAGAAAAGAACTGCACTGCAAAATTCAGAGACGTACAAATGTCAAAAGACTGCTGTGTATTGTTTTAGAATGTGCACATTAGGTAGGTTCACCTTTAAATGTGAACAGAATAGAATTTCTCCTTCATCACCAGCTGCGACCCCCATGGAACCAGTAGCTTCCAGACCTAAATCAAGGTGAACACTTAGGTGCTTACTTAGAGCCCTAAATGACTTAGGCCCCAATTATCTGACGGAGCACCTCCTTCCCTACAGGCCCACCCAGACATTAAGGTTGGCAAAGGTGGCTCTTTTAGTAGCTTGGCTGCCCTCAGAAGCAATGGAGATGGCAGCTCAGGTGAGAAAGGCTTTGTGTGATGGTGGCTCTCCAAATGCAGAACTCCCACCCTGTAAAGGTGCATCAAGCATCCTCACTGTCTTTTGTGTTGTTTGCTGAAGATGCATCTCTTTACCCAGGCCTTTGGAAGTTAAGATTTGTGTGATTTGTTTTGTGGGATCACCTCTGTTGCTTGATGAACATTCTTTGCTTTGATTTTCAGTTGTGCTTCTGGATTTTAATATTCTATGATTATGTGGTTGTAACCCATCACTTTATGGCAGAGGGCAGGCAAGCTCCCTTAAATAAATAAATAAATATGAGGGAGTGAAACAGCATGCCAGCAATGCCTGCTCAATGTTCATGTCCCTCTTCCTCAGAAAGCAAATTGGTGGTGGCAGAATTACCATGACCATGTGAGGTGAGGCCATGGATCCCCACTTGCCTAATGAGGACCAGGGCCTTAGATTATCATGACCTCTCAGGGAAGCCATCATATGCTACCAGATGTGGCTTTCTGCAAGGCTGCTGGTATGGATTTTTTTCCTTCCAAGTCCACTTTCTATTCAACTTTGTTCAATTTACTTTCCACTGGGAAGTGGGGGGGGGAGAGGAGTCATCAGCAGTCTGAGGCACAAACACTTGCACAAGGTAGCCAGAGGGTTAAGGACGGGAATACACGTCTGGGTGTGCATCCCACTGAAAACCGTGGGCAACGCCTGCATCTGAACAGCACACACTCCTGATTTATGCCCCCAATTCCTAAAAGCAAAAGGATATCTGAGACGCTCTGACATTTCTGTGGGTATTTGAGGCCAAAGGACGGAAATAAAGGCAGAGGTTTCTTATGTCCCTGTTCTCTCTCCTCATTCTAAGGCTGGCTTTTGAGAAGCACGATGCACTTTAATTAATGGATTGATTGATTAAAAGACTTTTGAGAACGGCTTCTCACACAAGAATCAAAGCTGGTGAATAAGAATAAAATTATGGTTGCAGCGGTCATTAAAAGGTTTCTGACCAGTACACAAATAGGCACAAAGGAAGCTGCCATATATCAAGTCAGGCCATTGGTCCATGTAGCTCAGTACTGTCTACACTGACTGGCAGCCGCTGTCCAGGGTTTCAAGCAGGAGACATTTCCAGCCCTATTTGGCAGTGGCAGGAATTGGATCTGCGGCATTCTGAATGCAGTGTAGATGCTCTGTTACTGAGCTATGGCCCGTCCCCAATCTGAATCCCTTGCTGATCTCTCTAAATGATAGCAAAAATCCACCCTATCATGTAATATAAGTTTCTGTACATTGACCTTTATCCTTTGGCCTGCAAACTCACTGCTACAGTGCACCTTAGCTCAAAGCATGACACACTTCTCCACAAACACCTCATTCATTGTGGAATCTTAGAATCTGGATGATCTGCACCTATCCTTTCACGATCTTTGGATACGGAAGACCTTACCTTGTTTCAAGGCATGATGCTAGATCATTTTCAGCTCCTCTCAAGCCCTACAATTCTGTTTATTCCGTCCTACTGGCAGCTGGCACACCCCAAGCCAAGTCCAGCTCAAGGAAAGCTGCCAGCTGGTCTACCAACTCAAGAAAACCGTTCCTCCTATCAGAGCTTGGAAAAGTTACTTTTTTGAACTACAACTCCCATCAGCCCCAGCCAGCACTGGGCTGATGGGAGTTGTAGTTCAAAAAAGTAACTTTTCCAAGCTCTGCTCCTACTGACTTGAGTTGGCAGCTGCTGCTGACACCACTACAAAAGTACAGCCAGCTTAATTTTAGGAGGACTTCAAGGAGGAGAAGGTGGCTGGGGTGGGGTGGAGAGAGAATGGAAACCATGTGGATAGTTGCAAGGCAGCTACTTCTGTGGCACTTTGTGTGGACATAAGAAGCAGCCCAGCATATCTTCTTCCTCCTAATGCAATGTAATATAATATCTTGAAATGCATTATAACAACTTTACAGAGGTGTTTATAGTTGAACTTCACTGAAGTGAGAATTGACCAGATAAAGTGATGCTGTGGGTGTAAGAAGTGTGTGATTGTTGAGTGATTGGGGGTTGTGTGGCCAGTAGCGTAGTCGTAAATTCAGAAGTGCAGAGTCTCTTAATGATAGCCACAGGCACACACCCCATTTTTTGATGCTGGGTTGAGAATGAGATCCTTGTTAATGCCTTCTCTCACAGTAACAGACATCTCTAGGAGCCAATCAGCATGAAAGGGGGGGGGAGTGCTGGCTACTGAGAAGAGTCTTCTCAGTGGCTGACACCTCCTTTCACTCAGATCGGCTCCAATCAGCAGGAAAGGACAAGGAAACATGTTAGAAGACTCTTCCCAATGGCAAATACACCCCCCTTTCATGCTGATTGGCTTGTAGGACGCTGGAAACAGGGACCCTGCTGGAACCTTGCTCGAATAAAGTAAGGGGTCTAAGACCACCCCGAGACCCAGGACAACTACGCCCCTGTGTGCATCTTTACATTAGTTTTATGGAGTGTGAATGGGATTTTGGTGATTGTGGGTTGTACCCAGTGCTCTCTGAGCATAGTGCTACCGGTGCAACAAGACTTCCATTTCCTCTTCTCCACTGGACCCAACTCTCCAATCTGCCTGAATTCATTTTGTGGGTGTTTCCAGAGGGTTGGAGAGGACAGGAGAGGAAGCAGAAGCTCCGATGGTCACATGGAAGTCCATTGCACCGCACAGGATACAGCCCTGTGGGGTTCGGGGTATTATCTTTTGGTAAATACTTATGCCATTTTCTAGATTACATGTACAGTAGGGCCCCGCTTACCGGCGCTCCGCTTTCCGGTGTTCCGTTAATGCGGCAGCTTTCAATTAGGGGAAATTCCCCGTTTTAAAGCCAGTTTTGCGCTTTTGTGCCATTTTGCGGCATTTTTGCGGCATTTTCGTGCAACGTGCCCCATTATCCTCAATCGGTTCCACTTTATGGCGATTTCTGCTTTATGGTGGCACTCCGGAATGGAACCTGCCGTATAAGCGGGGCCCGCCTGTACTGCAATTAAGTTGGTTTTATGTTTCATGTAACTGTTGCTTTTGTGATTCTGTTCACTTTATTTTTGTACATAGTCTGATATGTTTATTGT
The DNA here is from genome assembly GCF_030035675.1 of Rhineura floridana. Classification (NCBI taxonomy): domain Eukaryota; kingdom Metazoa; phylum Chordata; class Lepidosauria; order Squamata; family Rhineuridae; genus Rhineura; species Rhineura floridana. The sequence goes on along the minus strand of NC_084480.1, from coordinate 317,700,431 downwards.
TCCTTTATTATGTTAATTAAAACATGGAATTCTTCATAATAATAATTAGTAGTAGTAGCAGCAGTATTATTATCATTAGTAGTAGTGGTGGTGGTGTTTATTTTTGAATATGGAATCTGTATTGTATTTTTCTACTGATTCTTTTTTGTTGATATATATAAACCGTTTAGAGATTTCTGCTGAAATATGAAGCAATGCATAAATTATCTGGATCAATAAATACATTTCAGTGAGTCAGACCATTGGTCCATCTAGCTCAGTATTGTCTACACTGACTGGCAGTGACTCTCTGTTGAACCCAGGACCCTCTGCATGCAAAACACATGCTCTTCCACATGGTACCCCCTAGTGAAACCCCCTCTTTCATTATTAACCCTTGTATTATTATCCATCTAAAATCCCTGCTTTGATTTGGGGATTTTATTTATTTATTTATTTATTAAATTTTTATACCGCCCGACTAGCATAGCTCTCTGGGCGGTGAACAACAAATCAGTACAATATACAATAAAATCCAATAAAACATACAGCGAAGTACAGAGAATAAAAGATCTAAAAAAATTACAGCACATTTTAAATTAAATTAAGTTAAATTAAAAGCCCTAGAAAAGAGGAAGGTTTTAATCTGGCGCCGAAAAGACAGCAGCGTCGACGCCAGGCGCACCTCATCAGGGAGACTATTCCACAGTTCGGAGGCCACCACAGAGAAGGCCCTAGTTCTTGTTACCACCCTCCGAGCTTCTCTGTGGGTCGGAGCTCGGAGGAGGGCCTTCGATGTAGAACGCAGTGTACAGGCAGGCTTGGCACCGGATAAACATCCCAGGAAAAACATCCCAGTTCTAGACTCAACCATTTATGGCCCCTCCATAAGAACATAAGAAGAGCCTGCTGGATCAGGCCAGTGGCCCATCTAGTCCAGCATCCTGTTCTCACAGTGGCCTACCAGGTGCCTGGGGGAAGCCCACAAGCAGGACCCGAGTGCAAGAACACTCTCCCCTCCTGAGGCTTCCGGCAACTGGTTTTCAGAAGCATGCTGCCTCTGACTAGGGTGGCAGAGCACAGCCATCATGGCTAGTAGCCATTGATAGCCCTGTCCTCCATGAATTTGTCTAATCTTCTTTTAAAGCCGTCCAAGCTGGTGGCCATTACTGCATCTTATGGGAGCAAATTCCATAGTTTAACTATGCATTGAGTAAAGAAGTACTTCCTTTTGTCTGTCCTGAATCTTCCAACATTCAGCTTCTTTGAATGTCCACGAGTTCTAGTATTATGAGAGAGGGAGAAGAACTTTTCTCTATCCACTTTCTCAATGCCATGCATAATTTTATACACTTCTATCATGTCTCCTCTGACCCGCCTTTTCTCTAAACTAAAAAGCCCCAAATGCTGCAACCTTTCCTCGTAAGGGAGTCGCTCCATCCCCTTGATCATTCTGGTTGCCCTCTTCTGAACCTTTTCCAACTCTATCATATCCTTTTTGAGATGAGGCGACCAGAACTGTACACAGTATTCCAAATGCGGCCGCACCATAGATTTATACAACGGCATGATGATATCGGCTGTTTTATTTTCAATACCTTTCCTAATTATCGCTAGCATGGAATTTGCCTTTTTCACAGCTGCCGCACACTGGGTTGACATTTTCATCGTGCTGTCCACTACAACCCCTAGGTCTCTCTCCTGGTCGGTCACTGCCAGTTCAGACCCCATGAGCGTATATGTGAAATTAAGATTTTTTGCTCCAATATGCATAATTTTACACTTGTTTATATTGAATTGCATTTGCCATTTTTCTGCCCATTCACTCAGTTTGGAGATATCTTTTTGGAGCTCTTCGCAATCCCTTTTTGTTTTAACAACCCTGAACAATTTAGTGTCGTCAGCAAACTTGGCCACTTCACTGCTCACTCCTAATTCTAGGTCATTAATGAACAAGTTGAAAAGTACAGGTCCCAATACCGATCCTTGAGGGACTCCACTTTCTACAGCCCTCCATTGGGAGAACTGTCCGTTTATTCCTACTCTCTGCTTTCTGCTTCTTAACCAATTCCTTATCCACAAGAGGACCTCTCCTCTTATTCCATGACTGCTAAGCTTCCTCAGAAGTCTTTGGTGAGGTACCTTGTCAAACGCTTTTTGAAAGTCTAAGTACACTATGTCCACTGGATCACCTCTATCTATATGCTTGTTGACACTCTCAAAGAATTCTAATAGGTTACTGAGACGACTTTCCCTTGCAGAAGCCATGCTGGCTCTGCTTCAGCAAGGCTTGTTCTTCTATGTGCTTAGTTAATCTAGCTTTAATCATACTTTCTACCCATTTTCCAGGGACAGAAGTTAAGCTAACTGGCCTGTAATTTCCGGGATCCCCTCTGGATCCCTTTTTGAAGATTGGCGTTACATTTGCCACTTTCCAGTCCTCAGGCACGGAGGAGGACCCGAGGGACAAGTTACATATTTTAGTTAGCAGATCAGCAATTTCACATTTGAGTTCTTTGAGAACTCTTGGGTGGATGCCATCCGGGCCCGGTGATTTGTCAGTTTTTATATTGTCCATTAAGCCTAGAACGTCCTCTCTCGTTACCACTATTTGTCTCAGTTCCTCAGAATCCCTTCCTGCAAATGTTAGTTCAGGTTCAGGGATCTGCCCTATATCTTCCACTGTGAAGACAGATGCAAAGAATTCATTTAGCTTCTCTGCAATCTCCTTATCGTTCTTTAGTACACCTTTGACTCCCTTATCATCCAAGGGTCCCATCGCCTCCCTAGATGGTCTCCTGCTTTGAATGTATTTATAGAATTTTTTGTTGTTGGTTTTTATGTTCTTAGCAATGTGCTCCTCAAATTCTTTTTTAGCATCCCTTATTGTCTTCTTGCATTTCTTTTGCCAGAGTTTGTGTTCTTTTTTATTTTCTTCATTCGGACAAGACTTCCATTTTCTGAAGGAAGACTTTTTGCCTCTAAGAGCTCCCTTGACTTTGCTCGTTAACCATGCTGGCATCTTCTTGGCCCTGGCGGTACCTTTTCTGATCTGCGGTATGCACTCCAGTTGAGCTTCTAATATAGTGTTTTTAAACAACTTCCAAGCATTTTTGAGTGATGTGACCCTCTGGACTTTGTTTTTCAGCTTTCTTTTTACCAATCCCCTCATTTTTGTGAAGTTTCCTCTTTTGAAGTCAAATGTGACCGTGTTGGATTTTCTTGGCAATTGGCCATTTACATGTATGTTTAATTTCATAGCACTGTGGTCACTGCTCCCAATCGGTTCAACAACACTTACATCTCGCACCAGGTCCCGGTCCCCACTGAGGATTAAGTCCAGGGTTGCCGTCCCTCTGGTCGGTTCCATGACCAACTGGTCTAGGGAATAGTCATTTAGAATATCTAGAAACTTTGCTTCTTTGTCATGACTGGAACACATATGCGGCCAGTCTATGTCCGGGTAGTTGAAGTCACCCATTACTACCACATTTCCTAGTTTGGATGCTTCCTCAATTTCATATCTCATCTCAAGGTCTCCCTGAGCATTTTGATCAGGGGGACGATAGATCGTTCCCAGTATTAAGTCCCTCCTGGGGCATGGTATCACCACCCACAACGATTCTGTGGAGGAGTCTGCCTCTTTTGGGGTTTCGAGCTTGCTGGATTCAATGCCTTCTTTCACGTATAGAGCGACTCCGCCACCAATACGTCCTTCCCTGTCCTTCCGATATAGTTTATATCCAGGGATAACCGTATCCCACTGGTTTTCTCCATTCCACCAGGTCTCGGTTATGCTCACTATATCAATGCTCTCCTCTAAGACCAAGCACTCCAGTTCTCCCATCTTGGTTCGGAGGCTCCTAGCATTAGCGTACAGGCACTTGTAAGCAGTGTCTCTCTTCAAGTGTCTTTGGCACTTGTGGTTTGGCCTGTGGTAATTTTGCTCTTCTGAATTTATATCCTGTGCCCCTGCTCTCACAATGCCTACTTCTAGGCCTACCCCTTTTAAAATTTCATCATTTCTTTGGTTTTTATCCCAGGGGGGAGGTTTATTCCGAACCGGACCTTTCTCAGCTCCTGTCGGGTTTCCCCCCTCAGTCAGTTTAAAAGCTGCTCTGCTACCTTTTTAATTTTAAGTGCCAGCAGTCTGGTTCCATTCTGGTTCAAGTGGAGCCCGTCCCTTTTGTACAGGCCCAGCTTGTCCCAAAATGTTCCCCAGTGCCTAACAAATCTAAACCTTTCCACCCGACACCATCGTCTCATCCACGCATTGAGACTGCAAAGGTGGGCCTGTCTGGCTGGTCCTGCGCGTGGAACCGGTAGCATTTCAGAGAAAGCCACCTTGGAGGTCCTGGCTTTCAGCATCCTACCTAGCAACCTAAATTTTGCTTCCAGGACCTCACGGCTGCATTTCCCCATGTCGTTGGTGCCAACGTGCACCACGACCACTGACTCCTCCCCAGCACTGTCTACCAAACTATTTAAACGACGGGCGATATCCGCAACCTTCGGACCAGGCAGGCAAAACACCTTGTGGTCTACATGCCCATCACACACTCCACTGTCTATGTTCCTAATGATCGAATCACCCACTACAAGGATCCCTCCACCCCCTGGAGATATATCCTCGGCACGAGAGGATAGCTGCTCATCCCCCAAGGAATGGGTCCCTTCTAAGGGATCGTTTCCCTCTTCCTCAGCTGGATGCTCTCCTTCCCCGAGACCATCTTTCTCCATGATAGCAGGAGAGCTATCATCGCTGGAGTGGGACACAGCTATAACGTCCCTGAAGGCCTCCTCCACACACCTCTCTGCCTCTCTCAGCTTTTCCAGGTATGCCACCTTGGCCTCAAGGAAATGAAGTCGTTCCCGGAGAGCCAGGAGCTCATTGCACCGAGAGCACACCCACGACTGCTGTCCAACAGGCAGATAGTCGTACATGCTGCAGGCTGTGCAAAACACTGGAAAGCCCCCACACGCCTGCTGGCTTCTTACCTGCATAGTTTTGTTTGAGGTTTATTACGTCAATAGGTTGGAGACTGTGGTTTAGTTGAGGTCAGGGAACAGACAGGCAGAGTGGGGGAGCCCTGGCCTCCTCGCCCTGCTGCCAAACTCGCTCTGCTGCTTAACTCGCCTTGACGCTTTGTCAGCTGGGGCTCCCTCTAGCTCGTGGACATCATATTTACATCATATTTACTGTGCATTCATTATGATTTGTGCTTGTGATGATATCAGAGCGGCATTCGTGATCCTGCTTTCAAAGCTGTGCCTGCAAACATTCTGGGGCAGACATGCTGCTTCATTTCCAATCAGTGCATGTCCTGTAGCTTCCTGCTAAAATCTGATCATACTGCAAAGTTCTGGCTTATCCCCCACCCCTCGCTTCACACACACACTTTCACTGTGGTATAGCACAGAAGCGTCCCTCCGGACAGCAATAATGCAACAACCAAGGAAGAGGAATAACTAATAAAGCCGAATTATGTGTAGATTAAATCGACCACTAAAGCACAATTGTTGCGTCAATGACAAGTTGCACCCACCAAAAACAAAGTTTCTATATTTTGCCAGCAACTTTCTGTATCTTGCGCTGCCAAAAGTAGTTCAAGGTTCTGGTTTTGGTTTTCAAAGCCCTCTACAGCTCGGGACCAGGATACCTGAAAGATCGTCTTACTTCTTATATACCCAGTCGATCACTGCGCTCTGCAGGTGAGGGCCTCCTGCAGATACCATCTTATCAGGAGGTTCGTTCTGCACAACATAGGAAACGGACCTTTAGTGTGGCGGCACCTACTCTTTAGAATTCCCTCCCCTTAAATATTAGACAGGCGCCATCTCTGTTATCTTTTCGGCGCCTACTGAAGGCCTTCCTCTTTCAACAAGCCTTTTAAGTAGAGACCTTATACCAGTCCGTGTCTGTGTTGGAACTGGTTTTTAAGATGTTTTTAAATTTTTTTAAAAAAGATGCTTTTAAAGCTGTTTTTGTTTTAATATATTTTAAAGTCTGTTTTTATGATGCTTTAGAGTGCTCTTGATGTTTTTGTTTGCCACCGTGGGCTCCTACTGGGAGGAAGGGCGGGATGTAAATAAAATAAAATAAAATGTTCTTAAAGTTGTTTTGTTTTAATGTATTTTAAAGTCTGTTTTTATGATGTTTTGATGTGTTTTTAGCACTTTTGTTTGCTGCCCTGGGCTCCTGCTGGAAGGAAGGGTGGGACAGAAATCAAATAATAAATAAATAAATAAAATTAAAATTAAATAAATAATAAAACTACACACTATCCACATTGGACTATAAAAACAGGAAGGGTGTATAGCTGAATGTAGATGTTGGCATGTTGTTGTTGTTTAATCACATTCCACATATATATCTCAAGGCAATGTATACAATAAAAACAGGTAAAAACAGCACAGAAAAGTTTAAAAAGTGAAAGAATTGAAAACGAAAGCAGACACTCGTGGCAGAAACCTAATCATCCAGCTGGAAAAGTTTGTGGGTTCAAGACAGCTGGTGGGTTATGACTGGCTTTCTGGGTCACACATCTTTTAGGTCCGTTCAGTCTGAAACAATTATCCTACCTAGAAGTGTAAGGGACACACACACACACACACACACACACACACAGGGGGGGAACATGGGCTTTTAGAAGTCTCTCTGCTAATTGTCACTACTGGAGGCACGCCTGAAGTCCCTTACATCTGGGCATAGATCAATCAGTAGAAATGGGGTCAGTGGGTTAAGCCTCCTCCTGGCAGTAAGCCTAGAAGAGGCTGCAAAGTGGCAAAGACTACAAAACCTCGAATTATTAAAATGTGAGACTGGAGCTCAGCGAGCCAGCAGCCAGTTGCAATTGCAAAGGCACTGACAGATATGGGCAGCCCTGTAACATTCCCCCCCCCTCCAAGTCTGATCCAGAAGTCCTCAGACGTATCTGCTCAGGGACTAAAGGGGAGAGGAACTGACACCCCCACTGACACCCGCAGGCTCACTTTGTTTTGTTACTGCTTGTTCCATGGCATAAGAACATAGGAGGTTGCCATCAGACCATTGTTCTTTCTAGGTCACACTTACACTTGTCTACACTGGCTGGCAGTGTTTCAGACAGGGGACATTCCCAGGCCTACCTGGAGATGCTGCAGACTGAACCTGGAACCTTCTGCGTGCAAAGCTCTGCCACTAAGCTACCACACTTCCCAATGGTAAGAATGCTTTGCTCAGCAGTAAGAGCAATGGTGCTTGCCTCGACGTCTGATGGGTACCATATTTTCCCCTCTGTGATTCTTTCTTGCATAACAGCAGCGGTAAGAGAAGATCTGCCGGAGTTGCTGGTGAGACCCCCACTTTCACCTCCCAGACTTGACAAAACATCCTCACAATTTTGCAAATACAGCAGCAGAAGTTGGAGGCCATTCCAACTCAGCCACAGAAACCTTTTGTACTGTCCTCTTGAGTGTATATGTGGGGGCAACCCCAAATCCGTCTCTGGGTAATGTGTGAAATGAACGTAAGAACGTAAGAAGACCCCATTAGCTGGATTAGGCCAAGAGCCCATATAGTCCAGCATCCTGTTCTTACAGTGGCCTACCAGACGACGCGATTGGAAGCCCACAAGCAGAACTTCCCCACTTCTGATTCCCAGCAACCGGTATTAAGAGTCATACTCCCTCCTCCAAGGGATGAATGATTCTGGGTCCACAATATTCTTCCCCACTGATAGCCGTATCTCTATGCCATTTCTGTAAGAACATTAAAAACAACCCTGCTGGATCAGGCCAAAGGCCATCAGGGGTCATCAAGATGCCTCTGGGAAGCACAAAAGCAGGACCTGAGCAGAACAGTTCTCTCACTGCCTGAGATTCCCAGCATACTGCCTCCAACAATGGAGGCAGAACATTGTATCACGCTGGTAGCTATGGATAGCCTTCTCCTCCATGAATTTGTCTAATCAAGCCATCCCAAGTTGGGGGTTATCAATAAATGAATAAAGTTGTGAACTCATGACAAGTGAAAAATAATTAAAGCAACCCTTTTTTGCAACCCTCCACTTAAACTCCCAGCACTGTGTTTTGGTAAACAACCAGAATAGGGCAACTGTTGGCAAATTACCCACATGGGACCTAAAATCTGGATTAAAGAAACAGGTTTTCCCATTGCGACGGACTTCCAAAGTTCACACATGTCCGTCCATCCTACCTCCAATCCACTGTTTTGCATTCACACAAGTTTGTGTTCATCTAGTACAGTAGGGCCCCACTTTACGGCGTTCCACTTTACAGCGCTTCGTTCATACGGTGGTTTCCAATTAGGGAAAGGCCCCGCTCTTACAGTGCTTGTTCCGCTAATACGGCGGGTTTTTTCCATCGCGCACTATTTTGACACCATTTTGACGTCATTTTCGTGCGACACAGCCCATTATAGTCTATGGGGCCCCGCTTTACGGCAATTTCCACTTTACGGCAGGGGCCTGGTCCCTAACCCACCGTATTAGCGGGGCCCTCCTGTATCTCTGTTTCCTTGTGGCCCCACCCCAAAATTTACATGTTAACTCCCTCCTCAATATCACTAATGGAGAAGGGGAGGGTTTTTTTGTTCAATTTGGGAGAGGGGGTGCAATTGACAGGAAAAAACTTTTTTTCTGTCAGTTTCATTTCCTTCACACATATTTAGAGTAAAACCCCTTTTTGGTTAGGAATGAATGAAATACAATTGTTATAGTGGCCACTGTGCGTGCTTGCATGTGGGGGTGTGGGGGTGTGTAACCTATGCAAGGTTCAAGCAGATAGAAGAATCAAGCTTTCCTTTGCTTTTCTTCTTTTCTGGAAAACCTTCTAGTAAGTCATGCAGAATTATTGTTGTTAAAGACGCACCGTCTGCAACCGGATTGCAGATTTGACTCTGTTCATGGGAACAGGTTCAGCTACAAGCAAAGTCCAGATGCAGAAGCCTACCACCGCCTTTGTTTGCAAGCAGAGGGGACTTGACAAAGTGGATGGATGCAAGGAAGCCGAGTTCCACAAGTCAGCCTACAGATTGCTGGATGAGGTGGAGCTGCTGTACTGGCTTCACAGCAGGTGGGTCACTGTTGCTTACTGGGAGGGGGAGGGAGAGGTGGTGGGAAGGTCAGTGTGATGCAAATGCACTGGCAGAGCCAACCTGACATTTTTTCTGTGAGTTTGCACCATGACAATCTCCTCACTGTCTCATCCCTCTCCCTCCTGGTAACAGTGACCAGCCTACCAGAAAACTCACATAGCAGCTGCCCCCACCCCACCCAGAGAGACAGTTCTGCAGCCTCCAAATCAGTGATTCTCAAACGGTGCGCCCAGGCACACTGGTGCGCCCTAAGAGGTGGCTAGGTGTGCCTCAAACATTATGAAAGTATATTTTAAAAATGAGAAGAAACCCATTTGTATAGGGTAAGTAATAGTTTTCTATAGTTTATTTTTATTCATAGTTTAAAATATATTAATATATTTTTAATTTTGTACACAAAGTGCGCCAGAAAATTTTTATATGTTTTACAGTGCGCCACGAACCAAAATAGTTTGAGAACCACTGCTCCAAATGAACCACTTTAGCACAGGGTATCCCAGAGCAGGAGGAGGAGTGGGGGAGGCATAAATGCTGGGTAGAGGTTTGGGGACAACAGTTCCTAGCTTGTACAGCACCATGAGCCCAGGCGAATGTCTTATACTGAGCCAGACCATCTATCTCATTCTTGTCTACAGTGAATGGAGCTGCCTGGAGCTGCCAAGGGTTGAATCTGGTACCTTGTGCATGCAAGACAGATGCTCCACTACTAAGCTATGCCTTGCATTGGCCTACACAGGTTAAATGATGCAAGTAAGGAAGCGTTTGATTGGCAAATGTACTACTCTAACAACGGTAGCGTTCCAGTAAGATCATATTTGGGATTCATCTCTGTCTGTCAGGAGAAAAACGGTGGACTTTCACATCTGTTCTTTGCTGCCTCTGGCCTGAAGCCAATTGAAGTTGCAGTTCAAAGTTGCAGATTACAAGGCTCATAATGTCCTCACAGGCACCAGGATGGCTCCATCCAGCCAGACAGCTAATTCATACCTACCCACCTCCAATTGGCTGAATCATAAGCTTCTGGATCAGACTTAAGACAACAGCTGGCCTTAACTTTGTGGCTATCCTTGGCTCTTGAGTCCCTTGTCTGGCGGATTTGCTCTGGTCCAAGCATGCTGCCTCTCCAGGTTGCCTCAGCCCAGCATCATCACAGATGCCCCTTTCTCTGAGAACAGCATGGCAGTCATCCTTTGAATGACAAGTGGGGACAGGCAGCAGTGATGCAGCCACAAAAGCAAGAGCAGGACACTCGGACTGTCCATTTTAGCCCTTCTCTTTCTTTGCATTTGTTCTTTTGTCTCTCTCTTCCCCTCCCCCTCCTGCCCAATGTAATATGAAATCCAAATCTGCCGACCTGATGTTTTGTCTCTGAGGCCGAGCATCCATTTGGCTCTGGTGTGTTCTCATGCGGCTCCTATTCCTCTCAGCGGGGGTTGTGGAGGAGGGTGTCCCAGTGGATGGTGCTCCATGGGCCAGAGAGGTCCTGCTCCCCATTGCACTGATTGCAGCAATGCCTAAAAATGGCCACCAGAACTGGCTGCTTCTCTGTGAACCTTAAATCCACACTATCCTGAGCCCTTCCCTTTACTGTCCACTGTTGCTCAGTAACAGCAATAAGCCTTAATAAAGGAATGGTTGTATGGAAATAGCCAAGAAGTCCCAACAAAGTAAAGCAGTGGTAGGGAACCTCCAGCACATGGGCCTAATTAGGCCCACCAGGCCTCTCCATTTGGTCCTTCAGGCTGTTTCAACCAGGCCATCCTCACATGCCCTACAAGAGATAATATAGGACAATAGAGGTTTGTAGGGTACCCGCCAAGCCCTGTGCAAAGCCCTGTGCTTTTGGTTTTGCAAGCCCTGACGATCCACTCACCACGGTGGTTTGCAAACCACTGTGCACTGGCCTTCTCAAGCCCCAGCCAATCAGCTGCTCATTGGAGCATTCAAAACCAGGTACACAACCCTCCACGAGACCTGACAGTCAGATAATTGCTGGTGCTTTGTGGGCTGTGCCTTTGCTCGCATGGTTTGATTTCAAACGACATGGGTAAAAAAAAAAAAAAAAGGCTCACCTGATATCATTCTGGACTCCCTTTGACAGGAAGGGCAGGATATACATTTAATAAATAAATAAATAATCAACAATCAGACTTGGCCCATGAACTGCAGACCGGACTGCAGACACACAAGTTACCTGATCACCATCTTCCTTACTACAATGAGATGTACTATATTTCTATTTAAATTATACAAATTATTTCTAAATGTTCGCATGCACACACACACAGACATGTATGCAAATTGAATGCAAATCTGGATCCTATCTTTTTTGTGACGTGTAAGTTGCTGCTCTAAATAAGGCTAGGAAACTTCCCCAGGCAGGTCACAAACACACCTACAGTCTTTGCATGATGAAGGGCAGCCCTCATGACTTTCAAATGCCTGCTTATCTCTCACAGTGTTTACGAGGAGGCATAAATTAATTACCATAAAGCACCTAGGCTGAATGTACTGCAGACACCTTCATGCAAGATGAAAACAACTGTAGATATATGGCTTCAGACAGAAATACAAAGATATAAATGAATATGTATATATATATATATATATGAATGAAGGAGAGTAGAACTTTTACCTCCAGACTGAGATGTAAATGATTATCAAGAGCAGGAGAGTTAAGGAAGACACTCCACAGCCAACGATTAATGTCACTGAAGGGACAAGCACTTTTTCCGTATTCTGAAAGAGAGAAAATGCACACGTGAGTGTACTTGAAAGAGTAGCTGACCTACATTTCATAGCAAGATCTTTCCTAGTGATGGAGTAGTAATAATAATCGGTCAACAAGCTTGATTTCTGACCTGGATATTGTGATTTTGCTGCTGCAGACCTTAATCCCAAAGCAATTCTGTCTAATTTACCTTCCGTCAGGGAAAATTGCTATTCTGGTAGCTGCATGCACAAGGTTAGTCAGAAGGGACACCGGCTGGGTGCAGAAACTCACGTGCAACCCTAGTTGTGTGTGTGGCCCAAAAATAATTACAGAATGTGTATTCAAATACACATCAGATTGAAATCAATGGAATAGGTTAACAATATCTCCTTTGGGGATTACATTGTATACAAGTGGCTTCTTAAAGGAAGGCTGTTCTAGATACTCCATGGAGATTCCACAAGCCTCCAAGTGAATAGGACAGAAAACAGACTCATTGGCCAATAGGCCCCTTTCAGCTCTATTGCTGCATGATTCTATGATTCACACGCCCCTATAATTCCCTCTTCTGCAATTCACTGATCATTCTGCTTTGGCTTTTGGGAAGCGCCAAAGGGTTGGGGAGAGACCTTTGGATAACTCTGTCGTTCATGTTCTGTTCCAGTTCACAGGAACAAGCACAACTCAATACAACGGAAAAATCAACACACTTCCGATGTGCTACACAACATCACGATCACTTCTACGCATGAAACAGCTATCATGGATGTGACAGCAGACTGATACTCTGCCACCAGCTTCAGCTCTTCTCCAGCTTCCCCAATTATTAGGCAGTTCTTCCTAATGTTTACTTGAAGGTCTCTTTCTTGTAATTTGGACCCATTGATTCAGGCCCTACCTTCTGGGCCAACAAAAATATCCCATCATCCATTGGGCATTCCTTCAGATACTTGAAGATGGCTATTCCAAAGCCTCTTAACCAGCTCTTTTTCAGGCTACCACATGTGTGAATGCAAGTTTGGGGTGGCTTTGCATTTTAGCAGTAAGCTCATATTGCTTAAATCCACTCTATGTGACCCTGGATACTGTCTTTAGTTCCTCCTTCTCTACTCTCTCCCACAAGTTCAACACACCCATCGTTGGGTGTCTCCCTATGGAACACGGAAGCGGCAGCTTCCCCCTCTAGTTTGCCCTCATCACAGAAAAATGGAAGATCCATTTAGCTATGGCTAGTAGCCACTGAGATAGACTTATCCTCCAGGATTTTGTCTAATTCCCTTTTAAAGCTATCTAAATCAGTGGAGTCATGACTACATCTCACACATTCTCTTAAATTTATTATGCACTGAGTGAAAAATGTGTTGCTGTTTCCCTCCTGTCCTGTATCTACTGCCCATCAGTTGCATTGGGTGTAGCCAAGTTTACAATCCTCTTCCCCCCACAAATTGACAACAACCATGTTCCATATACTTGCAACTAATGATAACACTTTGTGGCTATGTTCTACTTCATGTGTCAGAGGCAGTATGCCTCTCGACACCAGTTGCTGGGAATCACAAACTGGGAAAGTGCCACTGTGCTCAGGTCCAGAGCTTGGAAAAGTTACTTTTTTGAACTACAACTCCCATCAGCCCAATCCAGTGGCCATGCTGGCTGGGGCTGATGGGAGTTGTAGTTCAAAAAAGTAACTTTTCCAAGCTCTGCTCAGGTCCTACTTGTGGGCTTCCCACTGGCTTTCCATAGCTTGTTGGCTTTCCAGAGTCAATTCCCATTGTCTAGATGGGCCTCTGGTCTGATCCAGCAGCCAGACTCTTCTTGTGCTCTTAGGCATCTGATGAAGTGAAATGCACGAAGCATATTCCATTATAAATTTGCCAAGAGTTGTATCCAATGATAGTTCTACTCACAGTAGACCCACTGAAATTAATAGGCACGGCTAACTTATGTGCATTAATTTCAATGGGTCTACTCTGAGTAGAACTCAGTTGATGATAATCCTAAATCTCTAAGGTACCACAAGGTTCTCTGCTGTTAATTCCTCATCAGTTCCATGACATCCCTTTTGTTACTGTTGTTTCAGAACACTATAACTCGTCTGTGGAGATCTGTGGATGGTGGGCAGGCTAAAAACGGTCTAAAATAAATACATAAACTGTGTTTATGCCACTTGTCAGCCACATGGGCTAACAGGAATTGTGGCATCCAAGGCGCTGTTTTGGCAAGAGCAGTTGCCCTGAACTGGGGTTTCAGAGTCTCAAAGGTCTCTATATGTCAGGAGTGGAGAATGTTTTTCAGTCCAAGGGTTGCATTGACTTCTGGACAATCCTCTAAGGGCGATGTGCCAGCAGTGGGAGGGGCCAGAGGCAAAAAATGGGCAGAGCAATGAATGCATAGAATCATGGAATAGTAGAGTTGGAAGGGGTCTATAAGGCCATCAAGTCCAACCCCCTGCTCAATGCAGGAATCCAAATCAAAGCATTCCTGACAGATGGCTGTCCAGCTGCCTCTTGAATGCCTTGGAGCATGTGTCGGAGAGACCACTACCTCTCTAGGTCATTGGTTCCATTGTCGTATGGCTCTAACAGTTAGGATGTTTTTCCAGATGTCCAGTCAAAATCTGGCTTCCTGCAACTTGATCCCATTATTCTGTGTCCTGCACTCTGGAACGATCGAGAAGAGATCCCGGCCCTCCTCTATGTGACAACCTTTCATGTACTTGAAAAGCGCTATCATATCTCCCCTCAGTCTTCTCTTCTCCAGGCTAAACATGCCCAGTTTATTTTACCTTTGTATAGTAGGCTAGTTCATACACACACTCACACACTCCTGTTTCTGTCCTCTGTCCAGGCAACCAAGACACATTATCAGGAACACATGCCTGCCTGGCAAAAAGGCTTGGGGTTGTATCCAGTAGTAATTCTATTCAGAGTAGACCCATTGATGTCAATGGACATGCCTAACTTAGGTCCATTATTTTCGATGGGCCCACTCTGAGTAAAATTTAATAATAATAATAATAATAATAAATTTAATTTCTTTGTCGCCTATCTGGCCAATGGCCACTCTAGGCGACTTACAACATAGTTAAAATACAATTAATAAAATACAGTAATACAATATAAAAACAATACATCTGCAACAACAATATTAAAACTGGGCAGAAGGCATTACAGTTATAACAATTAACCCTCCCCGGATACCCCGAAGGCCTGCTGAAAGAGCCAGGTCTTTCAGGCTTTCCGAAATACATTTAGGGAAGAGGCGTGCCGGAGATCTTGTGGGAGGGAGTTCCAAAGAGTGGGGGCCGCCACTGAGAATGCCCTCTCTCTTGTACCCGCCAATCTGGCTGTTTTTGTTGGCGGGATTGAGAGAAGGCCCTGTGTGGCCGATCTTGTCGGGCGGCATAATTGGTGGCGTTGAAGGCGCTCCGTGAGATAAACTGGGCCGAAACCGTGTAGGGATTTAAAGGTCAATACCAACACCTTGAATTGGGCTCGGAAAACAACTGGAAGCCAGTGTAGGTCGAACAACACTGGTGTGATGTGATCTCAGCGGCGACTATTCGTAAGTAGTCGAGCCGCCGCATTTTGTATCAGTTGTAATTTCCGGACCGTTTTCAAGGGTAACCCCACGTAGAGCGCATTACAGTAGTCCAAATGAGAGGTGACCAGGGCGTGTACCACTAGTGGGAGCTGATGAACAGGAAGGTAGGGTTGCAGCCTTCGTATGAGGTGTAGTTGGTACCAGGCTGCCCGGCTCACTGCCGAAATCTGAGCCTCCATGGACAGCCTGGAATCAAGCACAACCCCAAGGCTGCGGACCTGGTCCTTTAGGGGTAGACTCACCCCATTGAACTTCAGGTCAAAGTCGCCCAACCTTCTCTTGTCCCCCACAAGTAGTACCTCGGTCTTATCAGGGTTCAACTTCAGCTTGTTCCTTCCCATCCATCCACTCACGGATTCCAGGCACTTGGACAAGGTCTCCACAGCCAACTCTGGTGAAGATTTAAACGAGAGATAGAGCTGAGTGTCATCCGCATATTGATGACATCGCAGCCCAAATCTCCTGATGATTGCCCCCAGCGGCTTCATATAGATGTTAAATAGCATGGAAGAGAGGATAGAGCCCTGTGGCACACCACAATTGAGAGGCCAAGGGTCTGACACCTCCTCCCCCAACGCTACCTGTTGGTACCTGTCGGAGAGAAAGGAATGGAACCACTGTAATACAGTGCCTCCAATTCCCAATCCCTCCAGGCGAAGCAAAAGGATACTGTGGTCGACAGTATCAAAAGCCGCTGAGAGATCGAGGAGGACAAGAAAGGTGTATTCTCCCCTATCTAATGCCCTCCTCAAATCATCTACCAGAGCGAACAAGGCTGTTTCAGTTCCGTGACCAGTCCTGAAACCCGATTGGTATTTAGTTGACCACAACCCTTTGGATGCAAAGCAGGGCCAATTAGGGGTGTAGCCTGGAAGAGATCCAAGGGCCAGGTAGGGAGGCCTAGAGGGCCACATTTGGCCTGAGATTCCCCACCTTTGCTGTGCATTCTTAAAAGCGCACTTACTTTTGATAATATTTTCAATGGTGGCAAATGGGTTCTGAAGCTAAGCCCTTGTGAGCTGTGGTCACATCCACACCCAACATTTAAAGCACTTACACCAATTAAACAGTCATGGCTTCCCCCAAATAACGCTGGGAATTGTATTTTATTTTATATATTTATTTACACATTTATAATCCATACTTTCATAAGAATATAGCAAGGTGGAGTGCAACACAGAAAAATAAAATCAGTTAAAACAGCCATAAAAGGGTCATTAAAAACATTAACCAAACATCGATAAACTATGGTTTGTTAAGGATGCTGAGAGCTGTTAGGAGACCCCTCACAGATCTACAGTTCCTGGCACCTTTAATGAGCTACACTTCCCAGGATTCTTTGGGGGAAGCCATGGCTGTTAAAATGGTATAAGAGTACTTTAAATGGATGGTGTGGATGTGACCCTGTGTCTCAAACGAAATCACCTCTCTTTTCCTTCTGAAGCAGTATGAAGAAAAATGGATGGAGGTCCACAAGCACTCAGGTCGTTTGGTCACTGCATGCTTTCCTTTCCAGTCATTCTCAAACTGACGTTAGAACCTCAAATTAAAGGCACTGTTCAAAAGCGTACAAGGTTCTCCAGGCAGATTTCCAAACTGGTAATGTGCAACCTTTCACTCATCTCATGGCCAGAAAAACACACACCAAAAAACCCCTAAATGGTGGGCGTAACAATGCAAAGCCGCTCACAGCTGTGCCTCCCTGTCCAGCTTAAACGAGGCTTATGACACAAGATGTAAGGAGCTAAACTCTATTCAGCTTAGGAGGCTGACAGGTGACATGATTGAGGCCCACAGATCAGTGGCTTGTGGACAGTTTTTCCCAGCATTATGGTCTTTTCTAGCGAATCACGTCTTCTCATGATGTGTCCAAAGTATGATAACCTCAGTTTCATCATTTTAGCTTCTAGTGACAGTTCTGGTTTAATTCGTTCTGAGACCCAATTATTTGTCTTTTTCACGGTCCATGGTATTTGCAAAGCTCTCCTCCAACACCAGAGGGCTCTCTAATCTCAAAATTTAAAAGGGAGTGGAACAATCTACACCAGGGTGGTTGGCCTGTGGCCCTCTGGACATTGCTGGGATGCAGTTCCCGATACCTCCGACTTCTGGTTGGGGCTGATGGCAGGTGTGTGTACATTGGGGAGAGGGCCGTAAGGTGACATCATCACATTAGTGCTTTCCCTCTCTCTGCAAGAGGCAGCCGAAGACGTGGAGTGGAAATGTTCATGTGAAGATGTCAAACATCCACTACTCTCACAAAAAAACACATTCATTATTAGGATGTTTGGGTCACTTTTGTAGTTGGGTTTTAAGGGTTCAGTTTTAGCAGGGTATGAATGAGTTCCAGAAGCTTCTCTTTTTGAACCTTAAAACAGAGATAGGGAACCTATGACCCTCATGATATTGTTGAAATCCAACTCCCCATCAGTCCAAGCCGTCATAAGCAAGGCAATCCAGAAACATGATTTAACAGCTTTTTTTAAGGTGTAATTGATTTTTATCTCCATTTTTAATGGTGATGATGATAATTTTATATATATTTGTTTATGGATTTTAGCCAGGTGTTACTTATACACTGCTTTTTTGTTAATTAAGTGAATAATAATTTTTTGAAATAAATGTATCTGCAGTCCCATTACTGATCCTCCATGCCTGCAGTGAGTCCTGGGGAATGGTTTCAAGGCACATGAGGCCAACATCTTGCTGAAGCTAAGCAGGTCTGGGTCTGGTCAGTGCCTGGATGCGAGACCACTTGGGAACCACACGTATGTTGCCTTGACTGTGCTCTACATCCACTGTCAGAGGCAATATTTGCACCCAATATACCAGTCACTGGGAATCACAGGTGGGAAGATCTGCTGTTGCACTCAAGTCCTGCTTGTGGGCTTCCTATTGGGGCATCTGGTTGGCCACTGTGAGAACAGGACACTGGATTATATGGGCCATTGGCTTGATCCAGCTGCCAGGCTCTTCTTACTGTCTTATGTTCTTAAAGGCTGGATAGCATTGCAAGAAAATAAATGAATAAATTTTATGTACATGTAGGTATGGATGCTGCACAGCTGGATATTTGAATAAGAGCGCTGCTGAAATTTATCTTAAGATATTTTTTCTAAGAAGCAGCCCTGGGCTCCTACTGGGAGGAAGGGTGAGATATAAGCCTAATAAATAAATAAATAAATAAATAAATAAATAAATATAAGTCTAATAAAGAAATAAAAAATAATAAAAAAATAAAAATTCTGAGATTTTTCTGTTTAACCACTGCTCCCAAACTGATAAAAGAAGGCTGCTTTGCAGAATTTTCTGCAAATATTATCCACCCTTTTTGAATGGCGGTCATCAATGCACACACCCCAATGCCCTGGAATGACGTTAGGGCATTGTGGAAGATGGAAATTGATGGCTAGGCTGCCAACACAGTTGCTGGTGCTGTCACTTGCAAGAGCAGATGGAGGGGGCAATCATTGGGGGGGGGGAAGAAAGAAGCTGTGTTGCTGCTGGTCCTGACAGTGAGCCCCTCCCTAAGAAACTGTTGGAGAACGTTTACTCTCACTAGAGAAATTTGGAGAAACAGTTTCTTTGCCCACAAATAGAGCAGAACATTTTCGAGAGGCCATTTGTGCACAGCTTTACTTTGACTGTCAGGTCTTGTCACCTTGCTGAGCAACTCTGTGAATGATGACAGACACAAAATATCTAGAGCAGCAGTACTTATTTGAACACTCCTGGCTCATAGGGTATGCTGCAATAATGCAATCTTAGGGTTGTCAGCGCACGGGTCACTGTGGTCAACCTAGACTTCTCCGTGGCAGTCTTACCAGTTGAAGGTGGCAAAAGGCAATCCTAGCCACCTGTAGGATGAGCACACCTTAACGTGGTGAGGGGGTTTGAGAGAGCCAAAGAGAGTTCCCAATCTGAAAGGGTGTGAGACAGGGGTGTATTTTATCACCCTATTTGTTTAATCTATATGCAGATTATATCATACAGAAAGCAGGACTGGACCAAGACGAAGGAGGTGTGAAAATTGGAGGGGGAAATACCAATAATTTAAGATACGCAGACGATACCATACTACTAGCAGAAACCAGTAATGATTTGAAACGAATGCTGATGAAAGTTAAAGAGGAAAGCACAAAAGCAGGACTACAGCTGAACGTCAAAAAGACTAAAGGAATGACAACAGAAGATTTATGTAACTTTATAGTTGACAATGAGGACATTGAACTTGTCAAGGATTCTCAATACCTCGGCACAGTCATTAACCAAAATGGAGACAATAGTCAAGAAATCAGAAGGCGGCTAGGACTGGAGAGGGCAGCTATGAGAGAACTAGAAAAGGTCCTCAAATGCAAAGATGTATCTCTGAACACTAAAGTCAGGATCATTCAGACCATGTTATTCCTGATCTCTATGTATGGATGTGAAAGTTGGACAGTGAAGAAAGTGTATAAGAGAAAAATCAACTCATTTGAAATATGTGTTGGAGGAGAGCTTTGAAGATACCATGGACCATGAAAAAAACAAATAATTGGGCATTAGAACAAATTAAACCAGAACTGTCACTAGAAGCTAAAATGATGAAACTAAGGGCATCATACTTTGGACACATCATGAGAAGACATGATTTACTAGAAAAGACTATAATTCTGGGAAAAACAGAAGGGAGTAAAAAAGAGGAAGGCCAAACAAGAGACGGATTGATTCCATAAAGGAAGCCACAGACTTGAACTTACAAAATCTGAACAGGGTGATTCTTGACAGATGCCATCGGAGGTCACTGATTCATAGGATCGTCATAAGTTGTAATCGACTTAAAGGCACATCACAACAACAACATAACAACAAGGTGTCAAAGGCTAGGTAAAGAGGTATGTCTTCAGCATTTACCTAAAGCTGTACAGTGAGGTTACCAGTCACACCTTGGTGGGAAGGGAGTTCCACAACTTAGGAGCTGCCACACAGAATGCTCTCTCCCAGGCCACCACCACCCCAAGCTTCTGAGGGTTACCAGAAAGGGCTCCCTCTGCTGAACTCAACATCCAGGAAGGTCTGTAGGGAAGGAGATGGTCTCTGAGATATTTGTGGCCTAATTTGTTTAGGCCCTTTTAACACTAGCATACCTTGAATCAGGTCCAGAAACAAACTTGCAACCACTGCAGCTGTTTTAAAACAGGAGTTATATGAGATCTAACAGCAACCAAAGCTAGCAATCTTGCTGCTGCTCTTTGGACCACTTGAAGTTTCCATGTCGTCTTCAAGGGCAGCCGCATGTAGAGCACATTGCAACAATCCGATCTAGAAGTTACTAGAGCATGGCACATGGTGGCCAAGTCATCTCTGTCCAAAAGGGACAGAAGCTGGTGCACCAGTTAGAGCCGGAAAAAGGCACTCCTAGCCACTGAGGACACCTGAGACTCCAGTGACAATGTTGGATTCAGGAGTACCCCAAAGCTGCAGACTTGCTCCTTCCAGGGGAGTACAATCCTGTTCATAACAGGCCATCTCTCCACCACCTAGACATGAGAACTCTGGCACATAACACGTCTTTCTTTTGATGATTCAGCCTCAATTTATTGGTCCACATCCAGCCCATTACATCTCCAACCACTAGTCCAGCACCTCAACTGCCTCTTTTGATTCAGATGGAATGGAGAGATAGAGTTGGGTGTCATCTGCATATTGATGACACCTCACTCCAAATCTCCTGGTGACAGCTCCCAGTGGCTTCATACCGATGTTAAATAGCATGAGGGACAAGATGGAACCTTGCAGAATACCACAGGATAATTCCCATGGTGCTGAACAGTAGCCTCCCATAGCTACTTTTTGGAAATGGCCTTGGGGGTATGAGCAGAACCACTGAGGCACTGTGCCCCCAGTCCCCACCTCCTTGAGACGTTCCAGAAAGATAACATGCTCAACAGTATCAAAAGCCACTGAGAGATCAAGGAGAATGAGTCACGTTGCTCATTCTCCCTCCCAACAGATGTCATCAACCAGGGAGACCAAGGCAGTTTTGGTGCCATGGCCAAGCCTGAAGCCAGACTGGAATGGATCCAAGCAATCAGTTTACTCACTCTAAGCATGCTTGAAGATGGACAGCCACCACCACTAATTGTCACCTATCTGCTACTGAAGCGTTAACATTGCTGAACTGAACATATATTCACCCTCAGTTGGCCCTCCAATCCATCTTCCTCGTCTCTTTATGGTCTTCCCTTAAGTGGAACATTATTATTATTATTTATTCGTCCCATTTTTGCATTAAGGTGTTTCAAAGCGAGTTACAACAATAAAAACAGAAATAGCAAAGACATTAAAATCAGATACAAACACAGCAATGAACAAAAGCTAAAAAAAAATTCCAGAGTTGTCTGTCAATATGAATTGATTGTTAAACCAAACGGAGACCTGTTGCTCTGTGAAGCGAACAGAGATCTCCTGACAACTCTGAACACACTTAAGCTACCCTTCCCAAGTTGCTTTGGAGGAAGCCATGACTGTTTAAAGTGGGATGATACTGCTTTAGATGTGTAGTGCAGATGGGGCCTGAAACAGTTTTGTGGTCCAGGCAAATAACATAAATAAAATCAAACAGCATCAGGGTCAAACAAGCTGCAAACTAAAGCAGGGAAGACAAAAATAGAGAATTAAACCCTCAAAGCTGTTGCCTGGACCGCTTGTCTGGGCAACTTAGGCTACTCACATCTCTATTAAGCCTTATGTGTAAGCTCTCCGGGGCAGGGATCTGTCCCTTTCTTTCCTGTTTCAGTGCACTATATCAAAACAACAGCACAACTGCATATTTCAACTGTCTCTATCTACAGAGGATAATCCTTAATTTTTGTAGCTTTATAAATCACTGCCCTTTAACTAAAGGAGCCATTCGGCTAAGCCCCGCCTCCCTAAACAAAACTGTTATGTCTCTAGAGCAGCCTTTCCCAACCTTTGGGTCCCCAGATGTTGTTGGTCTACAACTCCCATCAACCCCAGCCAGCATGGCCAATGGTCAGGAATGATGGGAATTGTAGTCCAGCCACATCTGGGGACCCAAAGGTTGGGAAAGGCTGCTCTAGAGGGACATTGCTGGGTGAATCTTTTCTCCTGGACAGGCCATCCGCTAGGTCTCCTGCACCATCACTGGGAATCCTAAAGGGTTTGGGATTGTTTTGGCAGCAGAGGAGTGGTGAGCAGCTGTGATTCTGGCTCCTACAGAGAAGCATCTCTGCAAGATAAATCCAGACAGGTGTCATTCTTTGCTCAACGATTCCCTTACCATCACTCAGTGTTTAATGTAATGGGAACTGACATTTGGCTCTCTCTGCCATGTTTTCATATGCCAGGCACCCGAGCCAGCAGCAAGTGGGGACCTGGACGCAGATGGCGCTTTCTGTTGCAAAAGGGTTCCGCTTGCTCCCCTCTCCTGAATGAACAAGTTGGCAAGGCTCTTGTTTGGGATCCGTGCTAAACATTGAAGGCTGGCCCACATAATGCTTGTTGAGCTACAGCAGGAACAGGAGACAGAAGCCTGCAGTGTCCACACTGTTGTAATAGAGCAACCTTTGCCCAACCTGGTGTCCTCCAGATGTTTTGGACTACAACTCCCATCAGCCCCAGCCAGCACGTCGGGTGAAAGCTGCAACAGCTTTCCAGAAACGTTCTCTATCTTCCAGCACAAGGCAGACATCGCTTCTAATTAGGGATGGGTGGATCTGGCAATTTTGGTTTATCTGCATTTCTCCAATCTTAAGTTCAGTTCTCTACATTTCCACACATTTTGTGATTTTTTAAAGTCCCCCTGGAAAATTCATCAGCATTTTTGTGTGGATTTCTCCACACATATTTTTGCCTAATATACCTTTGTAAAGCAATTTCTACCATACTTGGCTGTAGAACTTCATTGCAAAATTCAGAGAATATGCAAATATTGAAGGATGGCTGTGTCTCATCAGTTTGTGCATTGTTCCGGAAAAAGGAAATTAGGTAGGTTTGGTGAAATGCACTGAATTCCCCCCTCCCACACAACCCAGGGAGGCAGACAGCCCTTCCTCTCACCAACTGTTGGCCTAATGTTGCTGTAAGTTGCTTGGAGCTCTTTGGGTAATAAATCTAATAAACAATAATAATCGTTCTTTTTACCACACACAAGAGAATCCTTGGGGAGTTCATGAGAGCTCTCATTCCTGCCCTTCCTCCTTGACACCAATTAGCTTGTTAGTCCTGACTGGTGCTCTGGTCTTATAGGGCCTGAGGTCCTTGGCATGCCCTGGAGAGCAGGAAAAGAGAGAGATACTTCCTCATCCTCAGCCTCAAGTGTGGGCTAAATAGTGGCTTCACTCCTGGAACATAGGAAGCTGCCTTATATCGAGTCAGATCATTGGTCCATCTGGCTCAGGTCTGTCTACAGTGTAGACTCTACACCAGCCTTTCCCAACTAGTGGGAAACCAGATGTTGTTGGACCACAATTCCCATCTTTCCTGACCATTGGCAATGCTAGCTGAGGCTGATGGGAGTTGTGGTCCAACAACACCTGGTGGCCCACTAGTTGGGAAAGGCTGCTCTACACAGACTGGCTGAGCATTTCAGACAAGCCTCTTTCCCTGCTCTACCTGGAGGTGCCGGGGACTGAAGCTGAGACCTTCTGGATGCAAAGAAGATGCTGTGCCACTGAGCCACAGCTCTGCCTCATATATTAAACAGCTGTTTCAGAAGGATGATTTCCTGAGCAAGCTCTAGTTTTGGGGGCAAAGATGCCCTCTATGGACCTCTCCTCCTACAGGGCGCCTACTTGCTCACTGCCATTAACACCAGCTGTTGCTGCTACTACCTGTTTCCTTGCCAGGCAGAGAGCTAATGAGCAAGCAGGCAGTGGCATCTGCTGCTCTTCCACCTGGCCATCTCTTTTGTCTGAGCCAGAGATGGACAGATGACGAGACAGGCTGCAATGGCAAAAGGGAGGAGCAAGTCCAGGAGGCCCTCCTGCCAGTCCCCCCCCCGGACAGAGCTTGGAAAAGTTACTTTTTTGAACTACAACTCCCATCAGCCCAATCCAGTGGCCATGCTAGCTGGGGCTGATGGGAGCTGCAGTTCAAAAAAGTAACTTTTCCAAGCTCTGCCCCCGGAGTGAGGCTCCTCAATAGGTGTTCAATGTTGCTGACCCTTCACACCAGCCCTGGTGATTTTTATTGGGACCTCAGTGAAGGGGGAAAGGGTTAACACTTCCCCACACATTATGATCCCCATCCTGATCACTCTCATTCCTCAGCTGTTATTTATTTATTTTAAAAACCATTAAATATGATTGCATATTTAATACAACATAGAGCTTGACTCTGAATCAAAGCCTGCTTATGTGTAACTGTATACCTGCATGCATTCAGTCTCTGGTTACACTCGCTTGTCTCATTCCTTCCCTCTTGCTATGATTGCTAACTTTAGGGTTGTTTGCCCTCTACATTCAATGGGTATAGAATCTGTATACCTGTGTGCACAAATGGTTGAGCTGCACGAATCAACAAGTATACACTCTTTCACAGAAGGCTTGTTCACACATTACACTAAGTGCCGGTACAAGCTGTCTCCACACAAGTGAAAGAGTATACACTTGTTGATTTGCACAGCTCAGCTATTGTGTACACAGGCACACAGACTGTACACTCGTTAAATGTTACATGCAAAATAACTGTACAAGTGCACAGCTCCATTCTTTGTGTACATGGATTGTACACTCTTTGAATGTAACATGTGAACATGCTTTGCACTTGTACATGTGTAGAGACACCTTGTACCCGTAGTTCCGTGTAATACTTGAACAAGCCTTTTGCTCCTTCTCTCCACACTGAATTTCAATTGCAAGTTCTTCTGTACACGGATGTAAGTAGATGTATAAATAACAATCAAGTAATAATAAGTTGGTTTGCTTTTTTTTTTAAGCTCTTGCAGCCTTTCCTCTAACCATGATCTTTTATATCCTTTTTTTTCTGCGCTCGTCTGATAACTTTAAATCAGGTAGCGCATAATAGCAGTTGCTCATTGGAAGCATGTTTGGAGAAGTTAAAACTCCCTTTTCTGCACATTTTTGCCAGTCTTAACAGGCCATTCCACATAATTATAGTAAATAAAACGGACCCAGAGAGCCATCTTAATGCAGCACTATTCATTAACAATTACTATCTCTGCTAAGCAAACTCCAGGGGAATAGCAAGGCAATTTGTGCTTGGTAAATGGCTCTGCTTATTCTCTCAGACTTAACACTGCACATTGCTAATAAGTAGGGAGACTCAAAGGGCTGGGGCTGGAATAATACCTACAGAGAAGGGGTTCGGGAGAGAGAGAAAGAAGGAGAATTTCCAAATCCTTTTCAGAGAGAAGACACAGAAATCATGTTAAATATAAGCAGTGAGCCATCCTAAGGGCCCAGTTGGATGTGATATGATGGCAGAAGTGTGTGAATCAGCAGCAGTGCATGGGTGTGGGGAGTGGCAGCAGTGACCTCCCAGCTGCATGGTGCTCACCAGGATGTAGATGGATGGAGTGAAGTGGTGGTGAGGTTGGGGAACTCTAGCTTGGCAGTGGCAACTCTGCAGGTTTATCCACAGCTATGGGGTGGCTCCTGCCACCAACCCAGAGCTCCCCAACTCACCTCGCCCTGCCCACCATCAGGACAGCTCTGGTGCCACTCGCCCCCACCCCATGCACCACTGCTAGTGTGAATACTTTCTACTTCTGCAAATACCAGCTGCCTTGGGTGTGAGTGTGTGTGTGGGGGGTGGGGTGATGTTTAATTCCCCCCCTTGCAATACGAAGGGGGTGAGGGTAATTTTCATTGAGAAAATAACACAGGGTAAATGGTTGACCTCTCCCCATCCATGATCTAAGTTATAGCACTCCCCACTTGCCACCCTCAGCCACTTGAAAATGTTTGCAGACAACACAGAAACATACTGCAGGCAGTGAAAGGTGGGAATTTCAGGGTTTGAGGGATTTTAAGGGATCGGGAGGGTGAAGCCAGTAGCATCAGCAGAGGTCCTCTCAGTTGCTAGCAGCTGGCAGGCACCATTTTCCCCAGGACTCCCCCTTAGAATGACACAGGATGCACACACAGTCTCCTCAGAAAGGGGCATTTAAGGAAATAAAAAATGGTGGCCTGCAGCTTGTGGGAGGAACATTGGAAGCTGCCCTATACTGACTCAGACCAATGGTCCATCTAGCTCGGTATTGTCTACCCTGACTGGCAGCAGCTCTCCAGGGTTTCAGGCAAGAGTCTCTCCCAGCCCTCCCTGGAGATGCTAGAGGGGATTAACCCTGGGACCATCTGCACACAAAGCAGAGGCTCTACCACGGAGCTACAGCCCTTCAGCTGGTGAATGTTAGCCTGGTGACTCTCAGGAGGAGCGGCACCTCTGCTACCCAAAGAGGAGGTGGTGGTGGTGAGGATGAAATAAAGTTTCAGGCATCCATCCCTCCATCCCAAAGCACACCTGAAAGTTCTCATCAAGAACGTTTGGGCCACTCCTAAGGTGACTGCTGTGGATGCTTGCGAGCATCTACAGGAATTGAGCCAGGAATTGTTCTAACAGGATTATTGCGTCTGGTCAAGCAAAGTGATTTTTAGGTGTCACAGAGACAAAAAATGTTTGACCACCACTACCACCACGGCTGGCATACTTCCATCTAGTCCCAATGCAGCGGCATTGACCCTCTGCAACCTCTCTCCAAAATATGCAATCTGAGGGCAGAGGCACACTCCCTGTTCTGCCGGTTCCAGTGCATCTCAACCTCTCTTTTCTGAAAACAACGGCACACAATGCTAGTCTGACTCCATGCTTTTTTACTCTAAAACCTGGTCAGATCAGCTCAATTGCATTGTTTTTTTTAAATCAGCTTCAGGCAGATTTTGCAGCTGATTGGTAGATCAACCCATCTGCCTTCCAGGTGTGGCAAATGGAAATGCTTTGTTGCAGGCTCAGACACAGTGGGTAGAGAAACACTCCCTGTTCTGCCGGTTCCAGTGCGTCTCCACCTCTATCTTCTGAAAAGAGGGGCACACGATATTAGTCAAACCCCATGCCTTTTTACCATAAAACCTGGTAGGATCAGCTTGAGTGTTCGTTTGTTTTTAAATCAGTTTCACACAGATTTCACAACTGGCTGGGAACTGTGATAAAGTGTTCTCATACAGCTCTCAACAATTAAATACAGTATATATTATTAGACTCTGTTCATAGGGTCTTCATGGTAAGAGGTATTCAGAGGTGGTTTGCCATTGCCTTCCTCTGAGTCTGGATGCATTTTAGTCTGGTGTCTCAGCTTTGACCATTCCGTCTTGGGTGCCCCTGCTAGGAGCCTAGCCTCTTGGTCTAGACTCCTGACGGCATTGCTCTAAGCTTCTTTGACACTCTTAAAATGACACACTTAAAATGGTTAAAGAGAGAAGGAAAGCAAAAGGAGACAGAAACACAGTCAGAACCCTAAATGCAAAAATACAGCTACTAGTACGTAGGGACAAAAAGAAGTATTACAATACTTAATACTTGTGTAGAAACAAGCCTACTCCATAAAGGGATGGTGAATTTTTAAACACAAACCACAACCACCTTAACTGTGCCAGAGACCACCTTGACTGCAAGGCCCTCTTAAGAACATAAGAACATAAGAAGAGCCTGCTGGATCAGGCCAGTGGCCCATCTAGTCCAGCATCCTGTTCTCACAGTGGCCAACCAGATCCCATGGGGGGAAGCCCGCAAAACCTCTCCCTGCTTACTGGCCTCTTTCCACCTGGCCTGAGAGGGTGGGGCCCTGACTGACTGCAGCTATAAAAGCTGCTAGTACCTGGAGATGCCAGAAACCATCTTGACTATGGGATGTTGTTTAGGGGCTTCTGTTTGGGCCAACATTTAATTCTGCTGGTCAGTTATTTTTGCTGTTATTGGGATTATGTTTTTGTATTTTATTGTTGGACATTAAGAATTACAATGGAGTTTCGATTTCTTGTATGTTTCTTGAGATGTTTTTATTGTCTGACTATTTCAACTTTGTTTTATGACAGCGAATTATGTAACTTGGTTCATGTGGTGAGCTGCCTTGAGCACCAGATTACTGTAGAAAGGTGGCATACAAATAAACCATGATGATGATGATGAATAGCTTTTGTATAGAAATAGAAGAGGATAACAAAAAAGGTAGAACAAGAGCCTTATTCCAAAAGATTAGAGAAATTAAAGGGAAATTTACACCAAAAGTAGGGATTTTGAATAATCGACAGGGAACACATTGACTGACCAAGATAAAATAAAAGGAAGATGGAAGCAGTACACTGAAGAACTCTATAAAAGAAATGCAAGGATGACAGATTCATTCACAGAGGAACCAATGAAGAACAAGAAATTTTAGAATGTGAGGTGAAAAATGCTCTTAAAATACTTGGAAGAAACAATTCACCAGAAACGGCATACCAATAGAGCTGCTACAAGCAAGTGAGACTGGATCTGTCCAAATTTTGACAAAAGTTGGTCAACAAATGTGGAAAACTGAACAATGATCCACAGACTGGAAGCGTTCAATATACATCCCAATTCCAAAGAAATGGGATCCCAGGGAATGCAGTAATTATCGAACTATTGACTTAATATCCCTTGCAAGTAAAGTAATCCTCAAGATCCTACAACAAAGGCTCTTACCATATATGGAGTGAGAAATGCCACATGTTCAAGCTGGATTCAGAAAGGGAAGAATGCCAGAGATCATATTGCAAACATACGTTGGATAATGGAACGGAGCAAGGAATTTCAGAAGAAAATCAACCTGTGTTTTATAGATTACAGGAAAGCCTTTGACTGTGTAGATCATGAAAAACTATTGAATGCTTTAAAAGAAATGGGGGTGCCACAGCATCTGATTGTCCTGATGCGCAACCTATACTCTGGACAAGAGGCTACTGTAAGGACAGAATATGGAGAAACCAACTGGTTCCCCATGGGAAAAGGTGCGGGACGGGTGTATTTTATCACCCTATTTGTTTAATCTATATGCAGAACATATCATACAGAAAGCAGGATTGGACCAAGATGAAAGAGGTGTGAAAATTGGATGGAGAAATATCAATAATTTAAGATATGCAGATGATACCATACTACTAGCAGAAACCAGTAATGATTTGATAAGAATGCTGTTGAAAGCTAAGGAAGAAAGCACAAAAGCAGGACTACAGCTGAACGTCAAGAAGACTAAAGAATAACAAGAGAAGATTTATGTAACTTTAAAGTTGACAACTCTATTCATGGGGTTTTCGAGGTAAGAGGTATTCAGGGGTGGTTTACCATTGCCTTCTGCTCTTGGAGGTCGCTGATTCATAGGGTCGCCATAAGTTGTAATCAACTTGAAGGCACATAACAACAACAAAAAGTTGACAACAAGGACATTGAACTTGTCAAGGATTATCGATACCTCGGCACAGTCATTAACCAAAATGGAGACAATAGTCAAGAAATCAGAAGAAGGCTAGGACTGGAAAGGGCAGCTATGAGAGAACTAGAAAAGGTCCTCAAATGCAAAGATGTATCACTGAACACTAAAGTCAGGATCATTCAGACCATGGTATTCCCGATCTCTATGTATGGATGTGAAGGCTGGACAGTGACAAAAGTGGATAAGAGAAAAATCAACTCCTTTGAAATGTGGTGTTGGAGGAGAGCTTGTGCATACCATGGAGCGCGAAAAAGACAAATAATTGGGTGTTAGAACAAATTAAACCAGAACTATCACTAGAAGCTAAAATGATGAAACTGAGGTTATCATTCTTTGGACACATAATGAGAAGACATGATTCACCAGAAAAGACAACAATGCTGGGAAAAACATAAGGGAGTAGAAAAAGAGGAAGGCCAAACAAGGGATGGATTGATTCCATAAAGGAAGCCACAGACCTGAACTTACAAGATCTGAACAGGGTGATTTAGAACAGAGCTATTGGAGGTCACTGATTCATAGGGTTGCCATAAGTCAAAATTGACTTCAAGGCACATAACAACAAATACATTATTATTATTTATAGTACAGAGAGAGGGAGAGAGAGCAGGAAAGTATTTGCATAAATCCCATCTTTTGAGAATATGAAAATATTTAGCAATGTGTATTTGAGAGAAAATACATTTAAAAAATACAGGAGATACAAATTTTCATGTGGATTCTTTTAAAAAAATGCAGATTGATGCAGAAACAGAATGACATGGACTAATGGAGGAACAAATGGAATACAGACTAGAAATGGACAGATTCAGCCATCCATGCTCATGATTGTCCTCTTTTCTGTTGCTTGGCCTGATAATTTATCCAAGGCACTATAAGGCCAGCCTTAGAGAGCCCAACCATCAAAGCTGAATGTCTGAACGTTGGCTGAGCACAGTCATCATCTGACAGGAAAGAGAGAGAGAGAGAGAAAGATCATGCCAGGAAAAGAAAGAGATCCCAGCTTGTGTTGATCCTGAGAGAAATGTCATCCTTGCTGGGTGCCAGCTGTCAATAAAAGTGTGGAATGTTATCCAAATAACAGGCCGTGCGCTTGCCCTTTATTGGCATTATTTTAAACAACCACAAAGTAGGGTTGGAAAATGCCAAATGGAATAGGCAGCTTTGGGAAAAGGAGCTCCCTCAAAGGAGGGTTGAACTACAGGCAGAATTTAGCAGGGCTTGGAATCTGAAATGGGTAAGTTAAAGGTGGCTACTTTTCCTACTGGCATCTTCCACAGGTGGCCAAATTCTGTGTTCTCAGTGGCCGTTCTATTCTAGCAAAAAGGGGGGGGAGTCTGGGTGCGAGAAGGGCATTTTGGAACATCTGAACTGAAGGATGATCTAGAGGTATTTAAAATGAACAAATGAAGTATTGCCACACATACCATCTCCCGAATAAAATACTTTTAGAATGGACCAAAGCACCCTTTAATCTTACAATTTTTTGCTGCTGCTCACTAATGTTTTCAATCAGTACTCCCATGTCTTTCCGCTGCTGTGTCAGCAGCCATTTTTTATCTGTTTTCTTTCTTCCTGAGTAATTCAAGTTAATCAGGTTTTATGCCACCCTGGGATCCGCCTAGGAGTGAATGCAGGATATAATAATAATAATAATAATAATAATAATAATAATAATGTGATGTCTCAGTGTTATGTAGCCAAATCAGCTTTAGCTATCTATAAGGTCACAATGGGTAAATGAAGCCCATTTAGAGGGACAGCAATGCAAATAGTTCACATGGGTGACCATAGCCAATTAGGGATGGCAAAACTTTCTTTTCCACACAGCCCCTTTCACAACGTTCTCTCACCAAATGACGGAGGCATCTTTTGATACTTAGCGAAAAGGTGTGCAAAACAAGGAAGAAAGAGCTTCAGAGAATTATGGACCAGAGCAGTTTGGGCATTTTATTTATTTATTTTATGGCATTTGTTGTTGTTGTTATGTGCCTTCAATTTGATTACGACTTATGGTGCCCCTATGAATCAGTGACCTCCAAGAACATCTGTCATGAACCACCCTGTTCAGATCTTGTAAGTTTATTTATTTATTTTATGGCATTTATACGATTGGTCCATCTAGCTCAGTACTGTCAATACTGACTGGCAGCAACTAACCAGGGCTTGAGGCAGGGGGCATTCCCAGCCCTACCTGGAGATGCTGGGGATTGAACCTGGGACCTTCTGCATGCAAGGCAGATGCTCTACCACTGACCTTCAGCCCTTAGCCAATAACCTGCCTTCCCTCCATCACGGCCTACACATGGTTCCAGGAGGTCTGCAGCCTAGGCTCTTGACCCTGCATAAATGCACCACTGGTCCAATGCCATAGCCTGTCAGTGTGACAGCTTGGGCAGCCTACCATTTCTAAACCCCCGTCCAGCGAACAAATGAATCTAGTCTCAAAACAATTAATGGGCCTCAAAGGCTACTTGTGCTCAATGTTCACATTCTCACTGCTCAGATTGCTCCTACAGTTCTGCATTTTTTCTAATACTAAATCCTGTTCATTCTCCAACGCCTCTGATTTTCTCCTCCAGCCATTACTGGCCATTACTGGCTAGTGGGGCAGTGTGGGTGGAACTGAGTTGGCCTCCCAGCTTCCCAAACCGCAAATCATTATCACGTACCAAGAAGGCAGTGGCAGCTGATGAGTCCATGTCAGTGGAGCAATGGCATCTGCTCTAGGTTTTATTCCAACCTTTAAGGAGTTGCTGAAGCACCCTGGACAGCTCCTTGAAAGTTCAGACTTAAACCCAGCGCAGATTCCACTGCCGCACTGGCATGGACCCACCAGCCGCCACTGCAAGAAGGAGAGGGTTGAGGAATGGGGAGCTCGGTGCGGTGTGGCGCACGGTGTGGAGGACTCGATCTGATGCTGCTGATGCTGCACTGTGCCGAGCTCCCGAGACACCTTGCCCCTTCCCTCTCCCTCACAGTAAAAAGCAGTGACCTGGGAAGCCAGGAAAGCGATGCAGCCCCACCTGTGCCACCCTTCCAGCCACTTCCGCCTCCATCTCCAGCTGAATTCAAAGGCTGATTTTGCTTTACTGTGCTAAGCTGTGTGTTTACACTCAGGCTGCGGCTCTTGCTAAGCCACCAGGGAAGCTGGTACCTGGCTTTTTGGATACACCCATCTTGAAAAGATGCTGAAATATCCCATTCCAAAAGTAAAATATTACTTAATTCAACTTTACTACCTGCCAATTCATGCCATTTGATGCCAATTTTGTTTTCCATGTCAAAGATGCCACCAGGACAGGCAGCCCATCACTTCTGCGGTCATTATGAGAGTGCCCCACACCCTACAAGACTTGCTGCCACTTAGCGTCTAATTCTTCCATGGAGAAGCCACTTGCAGAGTGAACTAGCTCTCCTCCTCCCCCCCTTTTCAATCTGCTGCCAAATTGTCACCAGTAAAGGTGGCTGCTAGGGTGAAACTGCCAAAGGGAGGAAAAATTAACAAGGCCTGAATGAAATCAATGTGGTCTGACAAGCTGACAGCCTAGTAAGCTAATTACTACTGGGTTGCATTAATCAATGCAGATGGAAGCACAGAGTAAACTAAAAGCAGCATCAACATTCTTTACAAAAGATGGAAAAGGCAGCATGCTTGGGGTACGAGGCGGATCCCAATCAGCTGACTGATCTCGAAATAAAAGGAACAAGCAAGCATACAACTTAAAGCATTGAGTGTGCAACTAGGGATGGGAGGCAAATTTGATTTTGTTTGCATTTTAATTTAGAA
The DNA here is from genome assembly GCF_030035675.1 of Rhineura floridana. NCBI lineage: Eukaryota > Metazoa > Chordata > Lepidosauria > Squamata > Rhineuridae > Rhineura > Rhineura floridana. The sequence goes on along the minus strand of NC_084480.1, from coordinate 317,666,776 downwards.
GCTTCACTAATTCACATTTTCTGAAACAATACACAAACCAAAATGCAGCCATCCTTCAAAATTTGCATTTTTCTAAATTTTGCTATGCAGTTCTCCAACCAAACAAGGTGTACAAAAAGTGCATGTTAGGAGAAGGTGTGTGTTAAAAATGCATATATTAGTGAAAAGAACACCAAAATGCATTATGCATTGGGGGGAATGCTTGCAAAATCTATATATTTGTCAAAATGGCATTAAAATGTGTTTATTATGAGAAATTTGTACTTAAATGGTTACAAATTGTCCTGAAGATTTTTTTAAAAAACCAAATTGCTGCAGAAATGTGGAGAGCTGAATTTAAGACTGGGAAAATGAGGGAAACCAAAACTGACAGATTCAACCAATCCTAACTGCAGCTTGAAATTCACTGAGCTGGCAGAAATTCCAGGCGAAACCCATGGATTACTTGGTAGGGAGAGAGGTGAATGCAATCGGGACACATTCGGATTTTGCACCACTTAGCTATTTCCACTGTTGCAAGCTGACATCTATTTATTGCCAGGTGTTCTAGGATCTGCACAGAGAGGCTGAGCACAGGCATCTATCTATAAGGCATGATTCAAACATAGCCAAAGAACCTTTGCAGATGCCTCTCTCCAGTTCCTTTTGAGGAAGAAAGGTATTAGCAGACAGAGAGAGTGATATGGCATTTTTAAGAGATAGGACTGAAAGGTGAAAGTTGTTAAAAGACAGAAAGCAGGCACTAAGTGACCAGAAAAGCTGGTAACAACATCCCTAGGAGATATTAAATTTTTGACTGGAATTATTTAGGCTACAAGGCAGTGTTTCATACCCAGAAATTCACCCACGGCCTCTGTTTCCCATTCACCACCTGTCTGTGCTTCCCTGATAGGATGCCCCCTCCATACCACCTCCAACCCACTTATACCCTGCATATGCCAAAGAACAAACAGGGCTGTCAACTTTTCAACCAACCTTTGTGCTTTATGCAGGCAATAGCAGGTGCAGGCTTTCGAGACCTAGAGATAAACATCATCACCCACTCACTGCTGTAGGTAATGGTGCTATGAAAGGCACGGCTGCAGAAGCTGGCTGAAAAAATAGGCCACGCTAAGCCCAAAGGGACTGGCTCTTTCAAACACTGAATTTACCAGCACACTGCAATACTCTCTTGCTACAGAGAAGACCTGAAGCGAAACTGGTCCCCTCCTGCTGTGCAGTGTGCACTCTGCGGCTGAAGAGGGTGCCTATTCTTATCTCTCCTGTAACACTGGCAGCTGGTGACTCCATATCAGTGAAGCAGTAGAATCCACTCCAAGTTTCAGTCTGAATTCTCAAGGAGCTGTCCAAGGTGCTCGGCTCCTTGAAAGTTTGGACTAAAACCCAGAATGGATTCCACTGCCCCACTTACGTAAATCCACCAGCTACCACTGCTACTAAAACTTGTTCTTTATTGCACCAAAAGGCAGGACTAGGACTAGAATGGCAAGGAAGCAAATTTACGCTGAAACAGGGTTGGATCCCCCACTCCTCCCACATCATGAGTGAATTTTGTCAGCTGGGTGGGACCACACACTTCTCGGTCACTTGACATCATAATGACATCTGGCAATTGACACTTACCCAATAGTGTAGCAACAAATTCAGAAGTGCAGGGTGTGATGTTCCTGTAAGTTAGCATCTGTAAATATGGTAAGTGCGGGTCTATTGGGTGATGTATGGTAATTGACTGAGAGAGAAAGGGGGAGTACATGGGTGAGAAGCTGAAGTGTGCTGGATGATGATTGGCTGAGTGGCTGGCTGGCTGAAGGTATAAATGGAGGTTTGTGAGTGATGGGAGGGAGAGAGTCGGTTAGAGAGTCGGTTGGAGAGAGGTTGATGAGTTGGTTGGCAGAGTTCTGAGGGAAGTTTGGATTGGATTTGGCTGATATTTAAAGAGGCTATATATGAACAGAAACATAAAGAGTAACCATATATTAAACCATACGCTTGTGAAACATTCCTAAAGTAATCTTGTTATTTCCTGTTATTAGTAAATAAATACTTCTTTGGTTTACCAAAGGCCTGATCCTTGACTGGGGAATATACAGACCAGAAGGGAGGGCAAGGTAATTACCAAGGCTTAACAGAAGCAGTATCTAATGGTGGCAGCGGTGAAGGGAGAAATAGTAACAAGTCAGGTATCCAGAGCAACCCAGAGTTGTATGCTTTATATATAAAGATACAAGGGGGTTGGGAACAGCATAAGCACGCAGTCACAAAAGTACCCAGCTAGAGAGAGACTCAGGCAAAGTCTCTGGGAGTATTGGTTATAGGACGTGACTGGTGGTGTTGCCTAGCAGTGGGATCTAGTGAGATCTGTGCTAGAGCGGAGTGAGAAACCATATATAGGACGGTCCTGACTGGTGGTGTCCCTGGTGGTGCCTAGTGGAAGGCAGTAGCCACAAGCAGGTGGGAACCGGACAGGGAGAACCAGGGAAGGTCATCACACAGGGTCCCTTCATGATAGTCACAGCTACATCTCTTCCCCCTTGAGGGAGAAGTCTGATAGCAGGGGAAGAGAGATCTGCAGGCGTCCGCTGAGCATCCCTCTCCCTTGGCTGCATATTTAATCAGGGTCGGGGGAGAAGGAGGAGGGGCATCTCCCCTTTGGAGGAGCTTGTCTTCTCTCTCTCTCCGGACCCCATGATGGTGCAAGGCCCCTGAATCAGTTCAGGGTCTGGATCTTGTTCAGGTTAGCCCTGGATTCTCCAAGGTCAGATTGGGGCCACTCTAAGGCACCAAACTGGAGCCTGAATCAGATCAGGGGGCCCGTGCACAGCCTTAATTTTAATGGTTCACACATCAAGTGCTTTCCTGTAGCGGAATGCCAGCACATTGTAGAGACATTTTTAACGCTGGCTTCTGTGTTGACACATGAGGTTTCCACCTCAGCGAGTTGTTGCTACGTGGGGGAAGTGATGGCACTGAAATTCAGGACGGGGGTGGGGGAGTGAACAAGAAATTCCTTTAATTTGGAAAACAGCAATGCATCATGAACCAAGCCCAAGCACTGCCATAGTTTGTGACTGCTGTCTACTAGCTTACTCTGGCGCCTGCGCTCCCTGCTATCAGGAAGCTCTCCCTGGAAAAGGGAAGGGTCAGCTGATGGGAAGAATCCTTCAGCAGTGATAGAGAGGCCTTCTAGTTTACTCCAGGCTCCTCCAGGATTCATCAGAATTAGGAAGCAATTTTCCCTAATATACTGCACTTTTATTTTTTATACTCATGTTATTTTCACAAATTTATATGCATTAGCACAAAGATTGGGCTTAGTGGCAGAGCACCTGCTTTATATCCTGAAGGTCCCAGGTCCAGTCCAGGCATCTCTGGGTAGGGCTGGGAGAGACCCCAGGCTGAACTCCTGGAGAGCCCCTGCTAATCATCGTAGATAATAGTGAGCTAGATGGGCCAGGCATCTGACTTGGATAAGGCAGCTTCCGAGGTGCCTATACATTTTAATGGACACTTCCTTCAATATATGCATTTTGTACACATCGCTGGAGAATTGCATCAAAAAATTCAGAGGTGCAAATTTTGAAGGATAATTTCGTTTCAATTTGTGCAGTAATGCAAGAAATGTGAATTTGGTAGTAGAGATGTAAAATTTCCAGAAATTTTGAAGCCATGGGGAAAAACTTTTTTCTGTTTTTTTAATTTAAAAAATGGAAATTTTCAGAAAAAATGAACAAATGCAATATTAGCACTTTTTACAGATTGAAAGTCACTTTGTTACTTCAGGAACATCAAATGTAATTATGTGCAAGTTGGTTTGGCATAAAATTATCACACTTGGTATATTAGAAGTACATTGTATTCAAACAATTATTACAAACTGAATTTACTTTTTTAAATTTAATTTTTTTTTGTAACAAATGGATGTACAAGATCTTGAACTGTAAGGAACCTCTTTCGTTTTGCCAGTTTATGAGGAGCAGGTAAAAAACAATTTAAAAAACCAGAAGAAACCATCAACATTAATAAAGAAAATTATTTATGTCTCCGCTAGTCGTCCACAGATTCAAGCAGACATAAAGCATCCATTCCCATAAAAAGAACTGAGGAAAAAAAGCGGGGGACCAAGATTCAATGAAACATTTTATTCATCATGGTAAAATAAAATATTCCATAATCCATTTTTTCTTCATTTTTTTCAATTTTTCAGAAAAAAAACAAAAAAGGCTTTGTAAAAAATGAGAAAAAATGGTTTTTTTCCTGAATTTTTCTGGTTTTTTCCCAGGCCTTCACATCTCTATTTGGTAGTTTCTCATTAAAATGCAAATGGAATCAAATTTCATCCTGATACCTCCTCGTAAGTGTCTGTTACTGCTACAGAGCCTAGCAAATTCGCAGCTCAATCTTTTTAGTAGAGAGGCATTAACAATTAATTTTCCAGTCTCTCCAGTAGCAATGGACTGTTGTGGGCATGCTCAAAAGCAAGCCAGGGCTTAAAGAGAATGTCTCTGCTGCTGGAGAAGGCTTTTTCACCCCACCCTTCCATGCCTCTCCCCCCCCCACACACCCTCACCAGTTCCCAATAAGCTCAGAGCCACTGTTGAGTCTTTTCCTAATAATTCTCTAAGAATGTTCTTAAAAACTGAACTGGGTGGGGAACCTGTGGCCTTGCAGATGCTGCCAGACTGCAGCTCCCACCAACCCCAACCAAAATGGCCAAGGGTCAGGGATGATGGGAGGTGTAGTTCAACAACATATGGAGGGCCATAGGTTCCCTATTAAGTGGGGAGCTTACCCATCACTATAGGGGGGAGGAAGTCAAATATGCGATTCCCCCATTTCCAGTCTGCAACAATCATACTTCTTTGGCTAGTGTGAATCACCTTCCAGATGTATTTGGACACACTGAGCAACTGTGATCCGATCACTCTTTCAGCTGGGTTGTTTGGATAACATGGGAGAACCCCCATTTGTACAGTGCTGAGCTCCTTGGAGAAAGGGAATGAAATAATCCTAATACATTAATAAATAGTGATTAAAAATGTATTTGCAGAGAAAGAGGTACTCACACCACACTTCACACTGATGGATTACATTGCGCCTTCCCCAAAATGGAGTTTATATATTGGATCCATAGTGATTCCAATTAATTTTTTTTTTTTTTTTGGATTGTGCCCACTGATCAAAATGTTCCATGGGCCAAGAATACCCTTCTTGGCCATTTACTGCAGTTGCAACACACAACTTGTGTGTTTACAACACACAAATTATGGAATGATCTCCCTGATGAGGTGCGCCTGGCACCAACACTGTTCTCTTTTCAGCGCTGGGTCAAGACTTTCCTCTTCTCATGTGTTTTTAAATTGCTTTTTAGAAATGTGTTTTTAAATATGTATTTTTGTTTTTAATGTTTTTAATTGTTGTAAACTGCCCAGAGAGCTTCAGCTATGGGGCGGTATACAAATGCAATAAATAAATAATAAACTTGCATCAGCTTCCCATTCCTTACATGGAACAGTCAACTGACTTATGACAAATTCAGTGACAATACAGAAGAAGATGAAGTTTTGACTGTAGGTAAAATCAGCTGAAGCCACTGGCAATAAACCTGGGAGATTTAGGGCTTACCCACACAGGTGCATACCTTCGTACTAAAGACGCTGCTTTTCCCATCATGATAGATTTGCAAGGTCCACACTTGGTAGCTTCAAACCCACTGTTTTCCATTCACACTAGTAGGTGGTCCTCTGGGAAGGATTATTGCCGCTGTTTCCTTGTGGCCCCGCCCTCTAATTTTACATGTTTACTCCCTCCGATTCAAGGCTGAAGCCTGGAGAGCACCTCGGTGTGAAATTGGCAAGAAAATATGAAACTGACAAGACTGAGTGAAAGGCTGATGGGGGGGAGTGAGTGAAAAGGCAGAGAGGGAGGGAGCGGGCAATAGGGCATTAGAAACATTGAGGCAAAGCGCCTACAAGGAGAAACACAGCACAGCTGAGACTTTTTTCCTTTCCTTTCTGCATTATAATTGGATTGGGTTAATATGGATCTAAAGGGGAAAACTGTGTGATAGTTTTTGCTTGTCTGCAATGTCATGTGAACCATGCGAATTACAAGGGGATGCAGGCAGCACTAGACACACACTAAATTGCCATGTCTATCCCTCATTGTCTCATTTAAATCCTCACCAGAGTTGGCTGTGGATACCTTGTCCAATTGCCTGGAGTCCGTAAGTGGATGGATGGGAGAGAACAGGCTGAAGCTGAACCCCAACAAAACCGAGGTGTTGCTGGTGGGGGATAAGAGAAGGTTGGGAAATTTAAACCTGGTGCTTAATGGGGTGAGATTGCCCCTGAAGGACCAGGTCCGCAGTCTCGTGGTCATTTTGGACTCCCAGCTGTCTATGGAGGCGCAGATTTCTTCAGTGAGCCGGGCAGCCTGGCACCAACTTCACCTGGTACAGAGGCTGCGACCCTATCTTCCTATACATCTGCTCCCATGAGTAATACATGCCCTGATCTCCTCTCGATTAGACTACTGTAATGCGCTCTATGTGGGGTTACCCTTGAAGACGGTCCGGAAACTCCAGCTGGTACAAAATGCGGCAGCACGCTTAATAAAGCAGACCCGTCGCTGGGACCATATCACCCCAGTGCTGATTGAGTTACACTGGTTGCCAGTTGTATACCGGGCCCAATTCAAGGTGTTGGTATTAACCTTTAAAACCCTATACGGTTCCGGCCCAGTTTAACTGAAGGAACGCCTCCAGTGTCACCAAATATGCCGCCAAACGAGATCAGCCTCACAAGACCTTCTCTCGGTCCCACCGGTGAAAACAGCTAGGCTGGTGCGGACCAGGGAGAGGGCTTTTTCAATCGTGGCCCCCGCCCTTTGAAACTTGCTTCCCTTTGACCTTTGGCATGCCCCCTCCCTGATGACCTTTCGCCGCGCCTTAAAAACCTGGCTTTTCAGGCAGGCCTATGGGATCTCTGGGGTGGGTTAGGCTTTATACTGTATCAGTGTAGGATGGTTTTTAGATGATATGATATTAATACTGTGATTGTTATGAATATGTTGATATTGTATTTTATATTGTGTACGTCGCCCAGAGTGTCCGTTAAGTCGGACAGATGGGCGACTAATGAATAAAATTTTATTATTTTATTATATTATGTGGATGACCCCTTACTCTGCTGCCTATTCAGCACAACAACTGCATTTAGAACATTTTGTTGTTGTTGTTGTAATATTTAGGGATGCTGTGGACTCAGGAAGGTTAGATATTTGACATGTATGCTGTAGTTCTGTTTCTATATATGGTTAACCAAAACCCAGCTTTCCGTCAGGAGGTTGAACTGGAAACACTTGTGCTAGCCAGGCAAGGCTTTAAGAACAGGAATGTATATCTCACTGATTTGTGCCTCAATGAAAGCCAGGCATGACACCAGCATCTGCATCCAATTTATGACGGGAGTTCCTAACAGCAAATTATTCAAGACGTTCTACTGGGCAGGCTTTGCCAGCCTCGTGCTAGTTGGGACTGATGGGAGTTATAGTCCAAGGCATCTGGAGGACACCAGCTAAGGGAAGGATGCTATAGAACTTCTCTGCATGCCAAATATCAAGAGCAACAAAGCTGGGAAATCCTTGGATTCTTCTGGTGGAGTTTGCACGGTGGCTTCTATGATGATTGCGTTGTTCTGATTTTTGAATAACTTAAATTTTAAACAAAATAACTCCTTGTGCTTTTTAAGGGCTATTCTGAATATTATGTATACTTATACTGACCTAGCATGGCATTGTATTTGTTTTTAAAAGAGCCTTAGCTCCAACCCAAAATAAATAATAAAAAGTTAGTCTGTAATAAATAATATTGTACAAATACTCTTATTAAACTAAAGTCAACTTATTACTGTACTCTTATTCAATAAAACTGACGAATTGGGGCTGTCATACCAATGATATAACATCTCCAAGAAATAAATAAACAACCCCCACATTGGCTCAATATAGTGAATCTGCTTGGCATCATTAAAACTTCCAAAATAAAACTGGTTGAGAATGCCAAACACATTTCAGCCAAAGTCTCCCTAGTACTGTTAAACCAATGGGAGTTGGTTGGTAGTGTGCTGGATGATCTAGGGAAGTCAGGATTAGATCTCTGCTCAGCAATGGTGACCTTGGCCAGATACAGCCTAAACTATTTCGCCTAGGATTAGGGATGAGGAATGAATTAGGCATGCCTTGATTGCAAAGCAGACACACCTGATTCATTTTGCCCAGATGAATATGATGCGCATCAGGGCATAGGTTCACTCCTGCAATCTGTGCATTGCCAGATTGCCACTCTGTTATGCATTTCCATATGAGGTGGTCCAACGGCTGCCTGTCTGTCTTCAAAATCAATAATCCTCCAACACTGGAAAGGACGGGCCACACCAAGCACAGAAAACTGTTTACAAGACCTCCTGCAACTAGCAGCCCATGGAAAAATTCTGCTCCATAAACTACATAAAAAGTCAACTTTCCAAGAGATTTGGAGCACATTTTTGGAACTCTTCACTAATACACAACAAGTGACAGGCCATAATGTTGGGTTGGAAACTTCTCCAACTTAACAGTGATTAATCTGGGAATCCTCAAGGGTGTAGTCGTCCGGGGTCTCAGGGGGTCTTAAGACACTTTTTAGGAGCAGGGTCTCAACAGGGTTCCTTTGTCTCCAGTATCCTACAAACCAATCAGCATGAAAGGGGAGTGTGTTGGCCACTGAGAATAGTTTCTAACATGGTTCCTTGTCCTTTCTTGCTGATTAGAGCCAATCAGAGTGAAAGGAGGTGAGTCAGCCACTGAGAAGACTCTTCTCAGTAGCTAACACACACCCCTTTCATGCTTATTGTCTCCTAGGGACATCTGTTGTTGTGGGAGAAGAAATTAACAAGAGCCTCATTCTCAACCCAGCAGCACCAAATAAATAAAAACGATAGGTGTGTGGCTCTGACTATCATAAAGGGATCCTGCACTTCTGAATTTGCCACTGCACTACTGTCTGGGATCCCAACACAGCATTTTCATTCCTTTCTCCTAATCCTGATCTGAGCATGTTAACTTGGACAACATATAACACACTAAACAACTGAACTTCAGAAATGAAAATGCTGTAACTGAAAAGGACACAAGAGCAGAGGGCGATGGGAGTGCTGGGAGTGGGGAGGGAAAACAAAGGGCTGGTACTATTTTGTTGTAATAATGTGAAAACCAGAAAAAGAAAAAGAGAGTAATTTCAGCCACCTAATAGCAGCTAGGAACTATATATGGGTCTCCTGAAGCTGCCCTGTGTATTGAAATCAATATAGCAAGTCCCACCTAGAGTCTTGATACGGGTCTTAATAATTGTCGCACTTTTACATATTTTATTTTCCAAGACTCTACGAGGGAATTGAATGTAAAATATGTGAAATGTACATAAAATATCTAAAATTCCTCCTGAGAGCGATGGCTCATTATCAAGACCCATCACTTCCTCGGGGCAGGGCTTCTCTTCCTACATTAATTCCAACATGCACGGTGGTGGGAGCTCCTTGCCTGGCTGGTCACTCTTAGACACAACAGCGTAGTGGCAAATTCAGAAGGGGAGGGTCCCTTCATGTTAGTCACAATGAAGCCCCTCCCTCTTTTTTTGTGGCTGGTTGAGAATGAGATCCTTGTTAATGCCTTCTCCCACAACAACAGACATCCCTAGGAGCCAATAAGCAGGAAAGAGGGAGTGTTGGCTACTGGAAAGAATCTTCTCAGTGGTCGGCTCACTTCCTTTCACTCTGATTGGCTCCAATCAGCAGGAAAGGACAAGGGAGCATGGAAGAAGACTCTTCTCAGTGGCTAACATACTCCCTTTCAATGCTGATTGCCTCGTAGGATGCTGAAGACATTGGGACCACAAAAATATGGGGTCTAAGATCCCCTGAGACCCTGGACGACTACACCACTGCTTAGACAGCTTTAATTATTTTTTAAAACGCTAGTTAAAGAAGACAGACAAGGAGACAAGCCTACACAGAAACAGGATGGAAGGGACTTCAGTCCCAGCTCATGACAAACTGGCCCAACATGGATTGCATCCTTATCCTCTCCCGACATAGGATTGCTAGGATGATCTGCCATGAATACTGTCCTGATCTCTACAGAGGAAGGGTGGAGCACAAACGTGGCTCCCTGAACAAGCATTATAATTGATTACAGCTTCTGTTTCTAATAGGAACATAGGAAGCTGCCTCACACTGAGTCTGACCATTGATCCACCTAACTCAGTATTGCTGACACTGACTGACAGCAGCTCTCCATGATGTCAGGCAGGAGTCTCTCCAAGTTCTACCTGGAGATGCTGGGGATTGAGCCTCAGACTTTATGCATGCAAAGGAGATGCTCTGCCACTCAACTATGGCCCTTCCTCATAGCTGTTGGGTGTTGTCTCCTGTGACTGGAGGTGCCACTCCAGGATCTCAGGCAGAGAAGACTCCTTCCCTTTTCACTGGGGTGCCCAAGCACCTTCTGCATCCCAAGCCTGTGGTCTCCCACTGAGATATGGTGCTGCCCTGAAAGGAACAGCCCTCTTCTCCCTGCGCGCACGGGCTTGTTCGGGACTCAAAGGAGTGCCCTCTCCCACGAACGTGAGACTCACGCCAACAACAAGCATGATAATGTAGGTTTGGGATGTATGGCCCAGCCCTTTGGGTCATGGTGTAAGATAGGAAAGAGCCAGCTTCCTTTTATATCAGTACATCACAATGCACAACTTGCAGCATTTCACTGGTGCAGCCAAGAATATTGCTCTGGGGCAATTACTCAGGCTGTGGAAACTGCAGGAGAACAAATGCAGCATCCAAGGCCATTGCACGTGTCGAAAGGGGCCAAAAAGGGGTGGGCGGCAGAATAGTAGGGGTTGCATCCGTATTTGCTTTGGAAGGAGCAAGGAAATGCACAGAGATCTTAAAAATGCAACACTGAAACTATAAAACATAAATATTAACACAATATGCTTAATATCAATCCCAAAGAAGCAATAAATGAGGACTAGAAACTGGCTTACTTTCACGCAAGCACAGAGGATTGGGTTATTAGTTCCATTAAACTAGGTCCTTTGTTCCTAAAAGCAAATTAACTGACTTTATCTTTAATAATGGAGCTCACTTTGTGAATATTAAAGTATCCTTGTTGCTGTTCTGTTGCTGTGAAACTGAGAAACAAAAAGATCTGGCCATTATTTGAGACCAATAAAAATAAAAATAAAATCCATTTTTAATTGATTCAATAACCATTGTCATAAAGAAACACACACATACTCATACCAAACAGGTTAGAAATCACTAACATTTTGAAACAGAGCATATCTGCCTTGTCACACATTGCAATATTACATCCAGCAGAGATCCTCGTGTATGAACATGTCTATACCATTTTCCATATCAGTTCCAAGGTGGTTTACAACCATAAAAGACAATCCAATATGCAAATGGAAAACAGATTGCAATAAATATAAATTAAAATACAATAATAAAGTCCTGGGTGGGAAAAAGTGTTTTCAGAATTCACTGAAAACTCAAGAAGGTAGTGCCTGTCTTATTTCAAAGGGGGACCGAGGTCCATAAACTGAATGACACATTAGCAAAGGTCCTCATCCTGACAGTGTTTCTACAGGCTGAAGCACAGTCAAGAGGGCCTCATCCTGAGATCCTGACAGCCAGGAAGGTCTATATGGGTAAAGGCATTTTGTCAGATAACCAGACCCAAAGTTGTTTAGTGCTTTATATATAGCACAGTGGGGAGGAGAGCCTGGCTGGCAGTCCAGAGTCTGTGAGTTCCAATCCCCGCTCGTGTCTCCTGGGTGTCAAGGGCCAGCTAAAGATCACCCCCACAGGGAGTGGCTCAGGGGTGACGCGCCCTGCCACCTGTGCACCCGTGGGCAAACTGCATGGTCCCAAGGAGCCCAGTTGCCCCCCAGCTGGCAGTTGCAGACAAGAAAGGGGCTGGCTAGTGCAGCTGTGGCAAGCTGAGCAGGCCCTAGCCAGCTGGGGAGGACTAGCCTCAGAGGGAGGCGATGGTAAACCCCCTCTGAATACTGCTTACCATGAACACCCTATTCATAGGGTTGCCAGAAGTCGGGATTGACTTGAAGGCAAGCCATTTCCATTTCCTTCAAGTCAACAACAGAACCTTGAACTTGGCCTGGTAGCAAATTGGCAGCCAATGCTGCTCTTTCAGCAAAGGGCTTATATGATCACAGTAGGCTGCTCCTCATAGGAACCTAAATGCTGCATTTTGCGTAAACTGCAGCTTCCAAGCCAACCTTAAGGGCGGTACCACAGAGAGTTCATTTATAGTAATTCAGCTTCAACTTGTTGGCCCTCATCCAGCCCACCACTGCATCCAGGCACCAAGTCAGCACGTGCATGGTTGCACCTAATTCAGTTGTAACAGAGAAACAGAGCTGAGTTTCACAGGCATACTCAGGACACCACACTTTAAATCGCCTAATGACAGCTCCCAATGGATATCAAACAGCATCGGGGACAGCATGGAACTCTGTGACACCCCATAACTTAACATTCAGGGTGTTAAGGTACAGTCACCCAACCCCAACCCCTGAACCAACTCTGCAGGTAGGAGAGGAGGTAAGAGAGTAATACATTGCCCCTGACTTGGAGCTGACCCTCATGGAGCTGGTCCAGCAAGACAACATAACTGACTGTGTCAAAAGCTGCTAAGAGATCAAGCCATGGGGTCATGCCCCCTCCATCCTTTTCCCGACATAGATCATCCATTTATGTATATGTGTGACAGACATGTTCACCACCACAGTATGTGCATACTTCTTGTTGATGTTTTATGTTTACATTTCAAATAACCATTTGAGAATACCTGAAAGAACTGGGAAGAAGGGAGGGATATACATTTAATAATAAATAAATAAATAAATAAATAAATGTGTTAAGTGGTCCTCCAGATGCACTAGAGGCAGGTGCTTCTCCATGGATGCCTCAGTATGTTTCCTAATGGTGTAGGGCTGTTTGGTGGATGCTGGAGAAGGTAAGAAACTCTACATACGCCCACTCTCTGTAAGGATGTGCTAAATTGTTTTGAGTAAGTGAAGTGGATGAGTTGAGAGGCAACAGTTGGAGTATGTTTGGGAGACTTTGTGTAGTCATGGAGTGAACTAAAATTTCTGGAGTGTGAACAGATATTATTCTAAAATGTACTGGAAGAGGACAGCTAGGCTGTATTTGTATTTAACGAACTAAGGAAACTAGTGAGCCTTGGCTCACATGTTCTTCATACTCTCTCCTCCCCAAATGCAGCCATGAAAAGATCAGAAGCTTTCACTTCCGATTCTGATCAACCACAATTTAGCCTTACATCCAGGCCCTGAATCATAGTTTAGCTTAACTGTGGTTTCTTGACACAAACCAGCTTCATAAACTTAAGCTTGAATATGACATGTTTTAATAAAGCATATTTAAGATAAACCACACTTTGCCTACCTCAGGTGTCATGACAAGTTGTGGTTAATCAAAAAGTGAACGCTTCCACTGATATCTTCGTGGCAGCACTAGAGGAGGAAGGGGGGGTATGTGAGCCCAAGACTCATAATACACTATGTGTGAATGCAGGCATAGTATAATTGGTGACAGTGGAGAGTAAAGTGGAGAGGAAGGTTGCAGCTTAAGTTGTTATTGTAGGACGGAGAAGTTATGTACAACTGTGTAAAACCACAACTTGCTCTGAGTCCTTACAATATCTATCCATCCATTCAACCAGGGAAAGAGAGGAGAGCAATTCCAGTGAATGAGAGAATGTGACCATTTTCACACTTCCCCCTCAGCTATGTGGCAAAAATAGGGAGAAAAAAAGAAAAGGAATTCCCTTGCCACCGTCTCTTGCCCTCTGTTAAAAAGGCTGCTTCTCCTATGACTTAAATTCCTAGCACACCTAATCCCATGCTGCAAGGCCCAGAATTTTGGAAGGGGTTTAGGCTGTGGGCCTGCTGTGGGCTCAGGCAAGCACAGCCGACACTGCATCTTTAAAGCCACTTCAGTGCAGATGTTTCCATAGCAACTAGTGGACCAAATACATTAGTGTTTCTAATAATAACCCAAACCTTCATCTCAGAAAAGCTGCCTTCCCCAGCAGCCCCCCACACCCCCATCTCACCACTATCTTCCTTGACCCTCCTAAGATGAGCCGCTCGTTGCCCAGAGAGGGGGACAGAAGGAAGGAGTTACTGGAAGTTGCTGGACCTTGCAAGACCTAAAGCCCAAGATGATGAGTGCTGAGTGCATGGAGTGATCTGCACCAGGCGGGGTGGGTTCATCTGCCGGCCCAGAATAGGGTGAAAGTCAAAGGAAACACCTTGAAAAGGGGATGTGGATGTGCACAAAACCAAATCAAATAAAGGCATCTTTCTTTCTTTTTACAAACTCCAAGCCAAACTCATCAGTGCCAATAATTCATGCCCCAATTTTGATAACCAAACCACAACAAGAGCCACTGCCTGCCTATTTTCTAAGAATCCTCTTAAAAAAGAAAAAAAAACTTTTGCAGGAACAACTGAGTGCATACTTTTGACCCCATTGTGAGGCACTAAGGAGCGCATTGAAGTAACTGCAGACAAAGCTGTCACAACACTCAGGAACCACAAAGGATGCCCCCAAAGGGCTTGCAGGCTGGGTATTCAGCACCAGCTGTCCAGAAAGAGTTAAAAGTGCCAGTAACATTCCTGAAAAGGTTCAAAGAAGCACAGACCCTCCCTTCTTTCTCCACCTCAACCCAGCACTTCCATTCAAATTCATACCACAAGGCCTAACGCAATCAAAGCCACACACTCCCCCCCACCCCACAACCCCCATCCTCCTCCATCACCCCTAGCACAGGCAACCAGCCCAAACTGCATGTGACAGCAGTGGGGAAGGGGGTCAGCGAGGGGTACCCAGGAGCCAGCAACAGTGGGAGAAAGGGTTCTTTCGGGCACAGCTCGGTTAAAGACAATGGTGGCATTTCAATGCAGCAATGCTCTTGGACCGGACAGGGTTTTTTTTTTTTTTAATTACTCTTATTTAGGTCACCGATTCTCAAAGACCCATGTAAGTTGCCTCCTTATTGTGCTGGTGCTTATATTCAGAGTTATACATGCATACACACATACATACACACCCCCACGGTTGCCCACGCAGTCTCCTTGCCATGCACAGAGGCAGCCAGACGCGCAAGCGTGCACACCCCGCCTTGCAATCGCCTGGCGCACGGGAATGTCACAGGCGGGCCAGTTCTCTCTCTCTCTCTCTCTTTCTCTCTTTCTCTCTCGGCAGAGGCGCCGAGGGGTCGTCGCTGGGACGCCGTGTCGGCGGCACTTACCATTTCGGCACTCAGCTGGGCTAAGATGGCGAAGGTGGAGATCCTGTCACAGAGGCATTTAGTTCGGAAAGGATCGACCGGGACCGTTCGGCAGCCACGCCACGACCAGGCACCAAGCTGAGAGGAGGAGGAGGAGGGGGAGGGGGAGGAGGGTCTGTGGAGGGAGGGGGAGGGTAGCACAGTGCAGAGAGGGAGCAAGCGAGGGAGATGGGAAGACGCGCACACACAGGGGGAGAGCGAGGGAGAGAGGGGGAGAGAGTCAGGAGGGAGAAAACAGGCATCACTAACAAATTGCCAGTCAGAAACAGCACAGCAACAGCCAACCCTCGTGCCCACTGCACACGTGGCCCTCCTCTCTCTATCCCCCCCCCAAATGACACCCTTTCAGTGACACACGCAATCCCTTCCCACACACCTGGAGCATCACTCCTGGCGCCCTGCAACAGAGAGCGCACCCATGTGCCACCCTTCCCTCTTCCCCCCCACACATAAATATTGAGGCACGGCTCGTGATCAACGGAGGCAGACACTCCCCCCACCCTTTGAACCACATGCTGCTTCTTTCTTCCCCCCCCCCCTTGCTGTGCACCTCTGGCCCACCAGACTCTCCCTCCTTGGCAGAACTCTCCCTGACATGCTCAGAACTTTCCCTGCCTGGTGAGGAATGCCCCACCATCGACACATCAAAGCAGACCTCATAACTTACAAGATCTGGACAGGGTGGTTCATGACAGATGCTACTGGAGGTCACTAATTCATAGGGTCACCAAAAGTCGTAATTGACGGGAAGGCCATAGCAACAACAAAAATTAGATGATGAGGCTCAGGAGACAGACCTTGCTCTCCCAAACTATGACAAATATACACACACATACTTCCTGGATCATCACCCTGTGACATGCTCATTTTAAGGGCTCCCCAAGGGATTGCTTCTTTACCAAACTCACTAAATTCTCCCAAGTGGCACGCACAAAGTTATCCAGCTGAAGCACTTTAGTCACTCCCCCCCCACACACACACACATCTCTTCCTGCCCACCAACATGCCTCTCACTTTCTGTGTCGGTACCAGCCACATCCTCCTGCTTTCACAAAGACACTCACTCTTGATGTCAACACAGCCCAAGGCTGACACATCACCCTTGCCACTCAGCTTGCCAGGCAGGGGGCCTGCTCTCCCACCTGCAGCCATTGCACAGATGCACGTATACACACAGCCTTCCCTCTCTCTCTCTCACACACACACACGCACCCAGTCAGCTGTCCACACACCCACATGGATTCAGTATTGAGAATACACTGGTGGGGGGGGCAGAGTAGAGCAGGGAGGACATTTTGCAAGGTGGCAGGTGGAAGAACTGAGTCTGCTGCGGTGTGCGCTTGTTTGGAGCCTGAAGGCAGTCCTGGGTCTCTGCTACTGAGCAAGAGACACGCTTGTCTCTAAACACATGTTCGCCTTATCGTTGACACATTGCATTTGTTGATGTGCATTTCAAATACATCAGGTGTACACTTAACAATCCTTCTGTGTGGTGTGGCCCTTGTGTTCTGCCACCAGCAGTACATAAACTACAACCCCTGAAATGCCCTCTCCCGACTATTCTACAGTAAGGGGATCATTGCATGGGAGGGGGGGAAGAAATCATGAAGGGGGCACCTTCTGAACCACAAGGAATGTGCTTGCCGCAGGGGTGAGACTGTGCTGGGACCATCAAGGGGCAAACCTTTCCACCTGC
Source organism: Rhineura floridana (assembly GCF_030035675.1). Classification (NCBI taxonomy): domain Eukaryota; kingdom Metazoa; phylum Chordata; class Lepidosauria; order Squamata; family Rhineuridae; genus Rhineura; species Rhineura floridana. Next base: position 317,649,645 of record NC_084480.1, on the reverse strand, counting down.
TTTGCCCCCTCACCCCTGCTGCTCTTAGTGACATTTATCTGGGGACTGTCCTTTATCAGGAAGATGAGTGCTTTTGGTTTTTAGCTGTTGTTGCTTTTTAGAAATGCTAGGACTTTGTTGGTTTGATTTTTTGTCAATTGTATTGTTTTTATTTGTATTTGTGTTTTTCTATTGGTGTATAAGCTGCCTTGTGGGACCTTTTTGGCCAAAAGGCGGCCTAGAAATAAACCATAACACAACATAACAAGGAATGTGTGCGCCAATGGATAATTTATTTCAACATCTTCACTGTCAGACATAGCTTGACAGGATTCAGTTGCAAAACTAACAGCCGTAATCTCCAGTTATTCTCCCTGTTTTATCATCCCACTTTTTAGACTCCCAATCCCATCCAAGACCCCCCCTCCAAGACACAGTGTAAAAAGTTCTCTGATGCTTCCTGAACTCAGCAAATAGTACACCACCAGCTCAGTCCCTGCATCAATGCATGCTCCGCTGATGTCCCCCATTCCCATCCACAAGGCAGTTATTATTATTATTATTATTATTATTATTATTAGTAGTAGTAGTAGTAGTAGTAGTAGTAGTAGTAGTAGTAGTAGTAGTAGTAGTAGTAGTAGTAGTAAGTAAATTTACATCCCGCCCTTCCTCCCAGAAGGAGCCCACTTTTTCATAGCAGGTCTGTTGTGCCTTTGGGGCAGAAGCTCAATGGGATACAGCTTCCCTGCGTAACTGTAATGATGGGGGAAAGGCACCTTTTGAGCTTCTGGCTGTTGCATGGCTATTAAGGACACAGAGAACCCACCAGAAAAAGTGAAAATGTTAACCTTCCCCCTCTTCTCTCAGACACACAGTTAAGTTGACTTCTGAGCTCACTAGGTCATACCCCTCTTAACCACCCACCACATGGCACTTTATGTTTCCTCCCAGGGATGTAGTCGTCCAGGGTCTCGGGGGATCTTAGACCCCTTACTTTTTTGAGAGCAGGGTCCCAGCAGGGTCCCTATGTCTCCAGCATCCTATGAGAAAATCAGCATGAAAGGGGAGTGTGTTAGCCACTGAGAAGAGTCTTCTAACATACTTCCTTGTTGTTTCCTGCTGATTGGAGCCAATCAGAATGAAAGGAGGTGAGGCAGCCACTGAGAAGACACTTCTCAGCAGCTAACACTCTCCCTTTTCATGCTTATTGGCTCCTAGGGATATCTGTTTTTATGGGAGAAGGTTTAAAAAAGATCTCATTCTTAATCCAGCAGCAAAAAAAAGGGGATCAAGGGAAGTGTGTGTGACTACAGGAGTGTAGTCGTCCAGGGTCTTGGGGGGTCTTAGACCCTTTAATTTTTTGGGAGCAGGGTCCCAGCAAGGTCCCTATGTCTCCAGCATCCTATAAGCCATTCAGCATGAAAGGGGAGTGTGTTTAGTCACTGAGAAGAGTCTTCTAACATACTTCCTTGTCCTTTCCTGCTGATTGGAGCCAATCAAAGGAGGTGAGCCAGCCACTGAGAAGACTCTTCTCAGTAGCTAACATTCTCCCCTTTCATGCTGATTGCTTTGAAGGACATCTGTTTTTGTGAGAGAAGGCACCCGCGGGAAGGACTGAGGAGTGTGGAGAGGATGATGGAGAGCAAGCGAGCGAGGGTGTGTGGCATGACTTATGAAGAGACCCTGCACTTCTGAATTTGCTACTACACTACTGTTTCCTCCCCGAATGAATCTCTGCCTTGCCTATAAGATTCCCTCTCTCAAGACGCTTTGGTTAAAGACCTCCAAACTGGCTTGTGCTGTATAACATGGGTGGGGAACATTTTTCAGCTTGAGGCCCAGATCCATGACTGCCCTACCCCCTACAGACCATATCTGACTGGTGGGCAGGGTCACTCACCTGACATCATATGTCATCAAGTGGCTCAAATTTCACGCAGGGAGCAGGCACAGACTTATCTTCAACCTTAGCGCTGTAGTCCCAGAGCGCTAAGATCTCAAATAAGAGAAATGTGCTGTCAAATAGCAGGCAGAGACTTATCTCTGATCTTAGTGCTGTGGCGCATACTGCTAAGAACGGAGGAAAGACTACAGATAACAGATCTCCATGTCTGGCACCATATGACGTTAAGGGACTGGAAGTGGGTATGGTTTGCCCAAGATAGCCTCCAGCCCGGACTCAGAGGTCTGGTGGGCTGAATGAGGCCTGCAAGCTGTGGAGATTCCACATCCCTAAAAACAAGAAACACCCACAACAGCACACAAATGAATAAAAGAGGGTAAACAGAAGCAGCATTGAAAGTGCCGAAACACACATAAACAAACCCTGGACAAATATAAAAAATCCCTTTGCCTGGGAGCAAGAGGGTGTATGATGGCGCCCCAAAGAAATCTTTCTGGGCAGAAAATGCCACAGGTATGTGTGCGGAGGAATAATAACAATAATAATAAATTTAATTTTTGTGTCGCCTATCTGGCCGAAGCCACTCTAGGCGGCGTACAAACTAAAATTCAGTAAATTACAATACAATACAGATAAAATACAATAAAATCAGAACGATCATTAATCACAGCAGCATGAAATCAGTTAGGGCGATCAATAGATAATAAAATATCCCAAAAAAGTTAGCCCTCCCCGGAATTCCTGAAGGCCTGTCCAAAAAGCCAAGTTTTTAATGCCCGGCGAAATATATCCAGGGAAGGGGCATGGCGAAGATCGAATGGGAGGGAGTTCCAGAGAGTGGGGGCCGCCACTGAAAATGCCCTCTCTCTAGTCCCTACCAACCTAGCTGTTTTCGTTGGTGGGACTGAGAGAAGGCCCTGTGTGGCTGATCTGGTTGGGCGGCTTAATTTGTGGTACTGGAGGCGCTCCTTCAGATAAACTGGGCCGAGACCGTATAAGGATTTAAAGGTTAATACCAACACCTTGAATTGGGCCCGGAAAACAACTGGCAGCCAATGTAGGTGAAATAATACTGGCGTGATGTGATCACGGCGGCGGCTGTTTGTAAGCAACCGAGCCGCCGCATTCTGCACCAGTTGTAGTTTCCAGACCGTTTTCAAGGGTAACCCCACGTAGAGCGCATTGCAGTAGTCTAATCGAGAGGTGACCAGGGCGTGTACCACCAGTGGGAGCTGATGAATAGGGAGGTAGGGTTGCAGCCTCCGTATGAGATGTAATTGGTACCAAGCTGCCCGGCTCACTGCCGAAATCTGAGCCTCCATGGACAGCTTGGAATCAAGAACCACCCCGAGGCTGCAGACCTGATCTTTCAGGGGTAAACTCACCCCATTAAACTGTAGGTCAACAGCACCCAACCTCCCCCTGTCACCCACAAGTAGCACCTCGGTCTTATCAGGATTGAGCTTCAGTCTGTTCCTTCCCATCCATCCACTCACGGATTCCAGGCACTTGGACAAGGTCTCCACAGCCATCTCTGGTGAAGATTTAAAGGAGAGACAGAGCTGCGTGTCATCTGCATATTGATGACATCGCAGCCCAAAACTCCTGATGATAGCTCCCAGCGGCTTTACATAGATGTTAAATAGCATGGGAGAGAGGATAGAACCCTGTGGCACTCCGCATGTGAGGGGCCAAGGGTCTGAAACCTCATCTCCCAATGCTACCTGTTGATGCCTGTCAGAGAGAAAGGAACGGAACCACTGCAAAACAGTGCCTCCTATTCCCAATCCTTCCAGGCGATCCAACAAGATACCGTGGTCGACGGTATCAAAAGCCGCCGAGAGATCCAGGAGGACAAGAAAGGTGGATTCTCCCCCGTCTAATGCCCTCCTCATATCATCCACCAGAGCGACCAAGGCTGTTTCAGTACTATGTCCAGTCCTGAAACCCGATTGGTATGGATCCAAATAATCCGTTTCATCCAAGTGTGCTGCCAACTGGCCAGCCACCACTCGCTCAATGATCTTCCCCAAAAATGGCAGATTTGAAACGGGGCGAAAGTTGTTCAAGACTTTGGGATCCAAGCAGGCCTTTTTCAAAATAGGTTTTATAATTGCCTCCTTGAGGGCTGGTGGCAAAATACCCTCCTTCAAGGATGCATTTACCACTGCCCTGATCCCTTCGCCTAATTTCTCCCTACATTTCATAAGAAACCATGATGGGCAAGGATCAATCAGACAGGTGGTAGGCTTTACCGTTGAAAGCACCTTGTCCACAGAACCTGTGTGTACTGCCTTCAAGTCGATTCTGACTTGGCAAGCCTCCCCCAGACAGGTTTACAGCCATGTTGCTCACCTCTGTCTGGTACAATCAATCAAGCTGCCCTCTGGAACTCTGTCTGCCGTTCAGACCAGCAACTTACTCCCGTGTAATGTGCTGTGGATCTGGGCCCATAACCCTGTTGACGTGTGTGCGTTGTTGCGTGAAACAGCATACATTACGTTGGAGTTAAGTTGAGCAAGAAACTTCTTCAGAGCATTAGAGCATGTTAAGAGTCTTTATTAAGACATTATGGCCAAAGGCTTAAGAGTGAATACATGTAGAGTTTCTTCAGTCACCCCCCCTTCTGGTACCTCTCTCTCCAAAGGTAAACACAGAAGACAACCTCTCCGTTCAGAGGCAATACACAGAAGACCCAGCTTAACACAGATAGCTGCTAGAACTTTTCCCAGTTATCGCGATGGCTACCATAGCAACGGCCTTGGCAGTCCGTTCCCAGACTGGGCAAAGACATAACTCCCCCTAGTTACAGTTTTTCAGACTTGATGGAAAACAGACTCAGTGACAGTGCGGTTCAATGGTCAACAATGGCGACCCTCTGAATAGGGTTTTCATGAGGCTGAGAGGCAGCGACTGGCCCCAGGTAGCTTCATGGCTATGTGGGGATTCGAACCCTGGTCTCCCAGGTCATAGTCCAACACCTTAACCACTACACCACCAGGACACCCGCTCTCTGGTCCTCACGTACCTCACCACTCAAGATGACCTCGACATTTTGGCCGGTGTACAGGGGAACCTTGTACAGCCCTATACAGCCTTTCGTACATGGCATGTTCTAAATTGCACAGATCACCTCATGCAGATACCTGCTCACTTAAAATATCTTCCTGAATATGCCCTTCTCTTTTTTTTCTGCTGCTTGCCTTTTTTGCCTCCTCTGTCACAGACCTACATTTCCATGATACGTTGGGCCAACAACATCCACGCTTTCTGCTTTCAGGCAACTACGCCTGACCTGAAACTTATCAGGAGGGATTTTTTCCCCATTTGACATATTTTTCCCCCACCAACACTGCGGAGAGATCTACTGCCCTCAGGAGAAAATGGCGGGAAAGCGTCGCCATCCCTTCGCTGGGCTAAATGAATACATAAACACCACAAAACAAGCCCCGTTTACCCCAAGCGAGGATGAAACCAAAGCTGTGCAGGACAGGGAAGGGAAAAAAAGAAACAAAGGAAAAACAGAGAAAAAAATGATAAAATTAGGAAGCCCAACTTGGTGAACTCCCAGGCTGAGGAGGTCTGGGAAGTGGTGGGGGGGGCTCCTCTTAGAGAAGGAAAGAGGTTTGCATGACTCAGCCTGTGGGCTCCAATAGGGGGTGCCATCTTGACCGTGTTCAATGCCTATTAGGACTCTCTGGTGCATTTCCAACATTTTCCCCACCCACCCCCTTTTCTCATTGTATTTCGTGGTGGCCATAATTTTCTCCCAACATCTGCCCTAGAATGACACCAGACCCAGGGCACAGGGCTTGCAGCAGCACCATTAAAAAAAGTAAGGGGAAAAAGAAAGAAGCTGTGCTCCCACCACTGATCGTATTTATTAATATTTGTTTTATTTTATTGAATTCACAGATCACCTTTCCTCCAAGGAGCTCAAAGTGATGTACCCCCTTCATTTTATCCTCACAACATCCCTGAGAGGTAGGTTAGGCTGAGCAACAAGTGACTGGCCTTCATGGCTGAGTGGGGATTTGAACCCTGATCTACCAGGTCATAGTCCAACACTCTAACCCAGCCTTTCCCAACCAGTGTGCCTCCAGATGTTGTTGGACCACAACTCCCATCAGCCTCAGCCAGCATTGCCAATGGTCAGGAAAGATGGGAGTTGTGGTCCAACAACATCTGGAGGCACACTGGTTGGGAAAGGCTGCTCTAACCATTCCGACATGTTGGCTCCACCCTTGAGAAAATATTGAGCTTGACCCCTGAGAAAATGTTGAAGAATTTCTCCTCCCCTGGAGAAATTGGGAGGAATGGTTTGCCCCAATTTCTCTGCCCACACATATGCTGGTGAAGTCTGAGAGGCCATTTGCACTACCAGGAAAATGTTCCACTTCAACTTGTCTGCGGAGTGCTGTGGAACCCCTCAACATCTGCCTGCTGAGGAAGCTGCATTATTCCAAGTCAAACCATTGCTGTTGGCACTGACAGGCAGCAGCTCTCCAGGACTTCAGGCAGGGAGTCTCTCCCAGCCCTACTTGGAGATGCCATTGGGGACTGTACTTGGGGAATTCTGCATCCAAGGCAGATGCTCCGTCACTGAGCTACGTCCCTTTCCTCTGCACAATGTAGAGGACTGTGGGACAATTTCTAGGATGTACATTCAGACACTGGCTAGGCCTGTTGGCTCTCACACATTCCCTGTGTGACTTAAGGCCAAATCAGATGAGGTGGTAGGAGACCCATGCTTCCATCTCCTGTGGATTTTGCAAAAAATCATATCTCTCCCTGCCCCACCTCGCTCTAATTTGGATTAGGGCCATGGCACTGAGATGTCATTTCTTATCCTGAATTTCCCAGTGTGGCGTAGTGGTTAGTTTGTTGGACTACGACCTGGGAGACCAGGGTTCGAATCCCCATACAGCCGTGAAGCTCACTGGGTGACCTTGGGCCAGTCACTGCCTCTCAGAGGGAGGCAATGGGAAACCACCTCTGAAAACTGCTTACCATGAAAACCCTATTCATAGGGTTGCCATAAGTCGGGATCGACTTGAAGGCAGTCCGTTTCCCTTTTGTTGCTCTTTGCCTAAACATACACAAGACAACCTGGATCCAAACTGACGGACACCAACTAGGATGGCTTTAAAAGAGGATTAGACACATTCACGGAGAATCAATGACTACCAGCCATGATGGCTATGATCTGCCTCCATAGTCAGAGTATGCTCCAGAATACCAGTTGCTGGAAACTGCAGGAGGGGAGAGTGCTCTTGCACTCAGGTCCTGCTTGTGGGCTTCCCAGAGGCATCCAGCTGGCCACTGTGAGAACAGGATGCTGGACTAGATGGGCCTTTGGCCTCATGCAAAGGGCTCTTATTATGTCTTTATAAGACCACCCACTGGCACTTTGCCTTTTGAAATAAATCCCATGAGAGATCTGATCACAGAACCCCTTCACCCACTGGCACTGAAAATGTGTCCCAAACACACCAAAGAATTCTGTACAACCACCCAATGCAAGTGGAGATCTGTAAAGTATGGGTGTCTATTGATCTGTCCGGGAAGCTTGTTCTCCGTTACTGCACTTTTCATTGCCAGATCTCAGATCAGCTTCTGAGGAACAGTAGCATTTCCCAGAACACCGTTTGAAAACCACCAGTACATGCACCAGTTATATGTGTCGGTTTAGGAAACACTATCCATGGAGCAGATAGGGAATTATAATGAGAAGACCTGATTCGCTAGAAAAGACAATAATGCTGGGGAAAACAGCAGGGAGTAGAAAAAGAGGAAGGCCAAACAAGAGATGGATTGATTCCCTAAATGAAGCCACAGACCTGAACTTACAAGATCTGATCAGGGTGGTTCATGACAGATGCTCTTGGGGGTCACTGATTCATAGGGTCACCATAAGTCGTAATTGACTTGAAGGCCATAACAACAACAGCAACAAAGACTCTGGTCTTGCGGGGGGGATCTTTAGATGGCAATATTTATTACTTCAGAATTTGGTAAACCAGCCCTACTCTGTTTGGGGGTCCAATGTCCCATCCTGATGGCACCACTGAAGATTATAATCACATCTGCACCTTATATTGAAAATAGCATTATACCACTTTAAAAGTCATGGCTTCCCCTCCCAAGAATCCTGGGTAGTGTAGTTTGTGAAGGGTGCTAGGAGAGTTGCTAGGAGACCCCCTATTCCCCTTATAGAGCTATAATCCCAATAATGGTTTACCAATCAATCCCTCTTCCCTCTGGGAACTGTGCTCTGCAGGGGGACCAGGGGTCTCCTAACAACTCTCAGCACCTTTAACAAACGACAGTCCCCAGGATTCTTTGCACAGTCACAGTGCTTTAAGGGTAGTGTGGATGCGGCCGACGTGTGGGCATCTACATTATTTGGCAACGTATTACACGTATATGAATGTACGAGAGAGGAAGAGATTATACAGCGAAGGTTGGATAATAATACCAAGATAGATGGCCTCCCTGGAGGGATGGAAGCACAGTAGACAGCAGTGGACAGCAGCAAAGCCCTAATGTACAATATCAGAAACATCTACTCGCAGGCTGACAACAGAAAAAGGGACGTGGATAATGGGGTGTGAGCGACCAGGCCCAGCTCATGAGTAATGCAGAAGGGTCAAGAGCTCAGGGGGCCTGGGGCTGATGAAGAAGTCAAAGCCAATCCTTAAAGCCTCATTGCCATGCTTAATCACCTTTGTAATGTTGTAAAGACTAGGAGAGAAAGTGATGACAGTTGCAAGCATCCTGTACCTGCCCTTAATCCAAAGGTTAAGGGATCTGAGTGGATGTATAATAACAACAACAACAATAAAGGGAAGGAGTTGTTCCCTGCATCCATTCTGAAGAGGTACATTTGGGTTAAACACAGAAGCTGCAGGCAGGACTTCAGGAGCTTAGCTCATGGACTTTTCTCTTTACAAGCTGTGTAATGTCATCATGATGTCAGATGTGGCACCGTGATGTCATTAGAGACAAAGAGCTGCATGGGGGTGGGGTGGGAGGCACAACTGAAGAGGATTAAATAGCACGCTGAGGGCAGTGAGGACAAAGAAAAGAAAAATGGAGGTGGGACCCCTCAGGACAACACGGCAAATTAAGTGATGATTGTGATGGTGATAGGTTGCATCCAACAAAACAGTTCCACTTGCACAAGGAGTTTGGGGAAGGGCCACAGCTCAGTGGAAGAGCATCTGCCTTGCTTGCAGAAAGTCCCAGGGTCAATCCCCAATGGCATCTCCATGTAAGGCTAGGAGAGACTCCAGCCTGAAGCCCTGGAGAGCTGCTGCCAGTCAGTGTAGACAATACTGAGCTAGATGGACCTGCAGGCTTGACTCAGTGTAAGGCAGCTTGCTACGTTCCTAAGTTCAGCTGTGCACTGGAAATTCCCTGCCCTCTTCTCTCCCCCTTACAACCCCTAAAATCTGTTCTGAGGATTCTTCCAACCCTCCAGAGCAGATCTAGGAGTCAGGTAGGGAGGAGAGAGGGAACATAGAAACATAGGAAGATGCCTTACACAAAGTCAGACTAATGGTCCATCTAGCTAAGTGTTGTCTACACTGACTGGCAGTGGCTCTCCAGGGTTTCAGGCAGGGGGCATTTTCAGCCCTACCTGGAGATGTTGGGGATGGAACCTGAGACCTTCTGCATGCAAGACAGATGCTCTACCACTGAGCTATGCCCATCCCACACAGGGCGGGTAAGTTCCACTGTATAGTTAAAACTCCTTGTGCTAGCAGAGCTGGATACAGCCTCACCACCACCACCACCACCATCATCTTCTCTCAACCTGAGTCCCTCCCTTTTTTTGCTGTGTTGTTTTAATGGGACTATTTTACCGCTTATTTTATTTACGGCTGTTTATATTTTAATGTTTGTATCACTGGTTTTTATACTTGCAAACTACTTGCAAACCTATCTTGGCATTAAAATGTACTGCCTTCAAGTCGATCTGACTTAAGGCGGCCCTATGAAGAGGATTTCCATGAGGCTGAGAGGCAGTGACTGGCCCAAGGCCACCCAGGGAGCTTCATGGCTGTGTGGGGATTTGAACCCTGGTCTCCCAGGTCGTAGTCCAACACCTTAACCACCACACCACTCTGGCTCTAAGCAGACTATAAACCATCATTAACACAGATTAGTTCTCAACAAGTAGCCCAAAAAGCAAAGCAAACCCAGGAGCAGAACTATAACTGAGATTCACACTTATGGGCTTGGCAACATGAGTCTCAAGGAGGTTGCAGTGCTCACTTCAAATACGGGGTGAGTGTTATAACATCAAAATTCCTCTCTAATAAATAAATCCAAGAGAAAAAAAATCAGCTGCTTCTCCCATCCCACCCAACCAGCCCCCAAACCTCCTCCCAACTCAGCACTGAGAAGCAACAGTTCCAAGGTGTGCTAGCACCTGGCACATTGCAAAGCAGCATCTCAGTTTCTGGAGGGAAACGGGGAATCAGTAGCAGCAGCAGCAGGCAGGCAAGTGGACAGGAGACAAGGGACAGTTTTGGCCAGGGCAGCTAGTGGGGCACTGCTCCACCAACCTCAGTTTGCCTTCAGGCAGCCGATACTTATTACCAGTCCAGGGCATGGCCTTGGCTGTCACTTCCTCTCCCTCTTTGCTCTCCCTGCATGCAAAGCAGATGCTCTTCCACTGACCTATGGCCCTTCCCCATACTACCTTTAACTTAGCTTCATTGATTTCAGTGGGTATACTCCGAGTTGAGGACAACCCACTGCTCCGAGTGGTGAGTGACGGGCTGGGGAAGGCAACTGGAAATTAACTGCTCCTGTACAACCCTGATTTTCAATTGCGCCAAACTACGTATTTCTGTCTCTCCTTTACACTCTGGCTCTTAAATGGAATTCTTATAACAGTTCCAGGAAACAGTCCTCAGCGTTACCCTTGCAGAACTCAGCAGGAAGGAAGACAAGGACACCGCTACAAATAGTTGGCTCCTCCTGTCATTCGCTCTGACTTTGCCTGCTGTTGTGATGCCTGCCTTCTGCCCCACCAGTTCCAAGGGGCACCGGCCACCCCTGGTTTGGGAGGATCATCTGTCTGAAGAAGGGAGGGATCTTGAGGGATGGCTGGGTAGGCCAGGCCAGGGATCAGACCCTGTCACACACACACACCATCCAATTAATTAAGCCAAGTTATTTTTAAGTGCATGAATGTGGGTGGAGGGGGGGGGGCTTCTGATCTGAGCCTGGGAGAATTCACCCATCACTCACCTACCAGTGTTTTTCAACACTCCTCTAATGAAAACCATAAACTTTTAATATCCCTCCCCTTGAATTGTGAACTGTATTGTTACGTATTTTTATCTGTTTTTGTTTCAATGTGTTTCTATCTAATGTGTACGATTGCATCGTGAGCTGCCCTGAGTGCCCCATTGTGGGGTAGAAGGGCAGGATAGGAATATTTTAAGTACACAAATTAAATAACTAAATAAGCATGTATGCACTCCCAGTGAGCTCACAGATATCAAGCAGTGTGGTGGGCCGGATCGTGGAGCTGCCCTCCTGACACCAGATTCGCTGCAGGTTGCTGGATGGGGATCAGGTGGGCCATGGTGGTCGTGAGGTCAACGCTGCCTTGGAGCACCAATGGGAGGGCTGGGTTGACTCAGTCAGTGGAAGCACACAAGCCAGACCTCACTCACTGGCTTCCCCCAGGTTCTGGAACTCTCTTCCTAGGGAAGCACGAATGGCCCCTTCCTTGCTATCCTTCCGTCTGCAGGCACAGACTTTTTTATTCCGACAGGCTTTTGGACTAGAAGATGTTTAAGATAGGGCCTCATAAGGTCTGTTGTATTGTTCTATGGTCCTATTCTTAATGTTTTAAATTGTCTTAGTATCTTAAGTGTATGTTTTACGGTTTTAATGTCGCGAATAGTTTAATTCTATTTTAATTGTATATTTTTGTATGTTTTTTTACCTATGTGTAGTTTTTATTTGTAAGCCGCCCTGAGTTCCAGTTTTGGGGAAAAGGCGGGGTAAAAATAAAGATTCATTCATTCACTCACTCCTGCTGTGCCTCACCCCATCCAGGTAAGCTGCAGTGACGCCTGTGTCAGGAGGGCAGTTCCACAGCGCTCTGCCACCACATGCACCACCACGGATGTCAAGGCTATGATAACCCCCACCGAAGGCCCTTACTTTTACAAACAGGACCAACATAAACTGGACAGCCTAGATCAAGCGTGCTGTCGAGACCATCTCCAAACTGCCAAAGCCAAGAAATAGCTCCTCCCCAAAAGGCAAGGGAACCACACAGCCCCGGTTCTGTGTTTTCCACAGACGTTTCTGTTTTCAAAACTCTTGAGTAAAGTGTTCATGCTGAAGTTCTCCAAGCGCAGGAGATCACCCCCTCCTCCCAAAATGGAAGCAAAAAACACATTGTTTTTCTTTACACTGCAAGCTAATGCAATAGTATGCATATTAGTCCAGGTCCAAACAACACTGTTTCACTGGCTGAGCCAGCTGTGGGACACGTTTGCAGAGGTGGGGTGGCAGAGTGAATGAATCGCTTTGGGCGAAGATGCGTGTCACTTATCTTACCTATTTTTTTTTTTTTAAAAAAATTCCAAGGGAACACACACTCTCCCTCTCTCTTTCCCTATTTCTCTGAGACAGACAGAGAGAGAAAGCTGCTACGCTCCTGCCAGAAGACATTTGCTGCCGCCACCCCACCCGACGGTAATAGCAATGCACCACTGTCACTGGGCTGGGAGAGGCGTCTTGTCTGAAATCTCTGGAGAACCACTGCCAATCAGAGTAGATAATACTGAACTAGATGGACCAACGGTCTGACCTGATGTAAGGCAGCTGCTTGTGTTCCTAACAACGGCAGCGCTTTATCTAGCATAGGGTGTGTGTGTGTGTCCGTGTGCTTAGGGACCGAAAAGAAGACAAACAGCTGTTCCATCCCAAAACGATTCAGCAACTCCCTCCACCCTATAGCCAAAATGGGCCCCCTGAACCCATTTCTGCATTAATCTGCAATATTAAACAAACGCACACAAAACTTTTACATGAAAGCTCGCATTTAAATATGCTGACTGGTGGTGCTCTTTTTGGCCCAGCCCTGTCTTTACACGGCCCACGCCATAACTGATGTCAGGCGTAGGGCAGACGGGTGAGGCTTGTCCAAAACAACCTCCAGGGTGACGTGGGAAGGCCTGGTGGGGCCAGCCAGCCCTGTGGGATGGAGGCTCCCCACTGATGCAATATATGATAGTTATTACATATTCATGAGCTTAATAAAAATACAGTTGGGCCCCACTCATACGGCGGGTTACGTTCCGAAAAGGGAAACCCGCTGAAAAGCGGAACTCCATCAATAGAATGGCGCCCGACGCCCGAAAAAGGCCGTAAAAGTGGAACAAGCGCCATATGAATGGGGCCTTACTCTAATTGAAAACCGCCATATTAGAGGAACACCGAAAAGCGGGCCGCCAAAAAGCAGGGTCCTACTGTAGTAATTTGTAGTTTAAATCCTGTGGATCTGCACATTATTCTGGAATGTATTACTCAGATCAGTTCGTAGCAGGATTTGCCAAGCTCAACCAATCCTTGCCAGGAGACCTTAGAACCCAGGAAGCTGCCTTCTACTGAGTCAGACCATTGATCCACCTAGCTCAGTATTGTCTACACTGACTGGCAGCAGCTTTTCAGGGTTTCAGGTAGGAATCTCCCCCAGCCCCAGCTGGAGATGCTGAACCTGGGATCTTCGTCATGCAAGGCAAATACTCTGCTCAGTGGTAGCTACAGCCCTTCAGCCTCTACCACTAAATCCCTTCTCTAAGAGTTTTGCTGGTGTGGCTTTTTTCAAAGGTACCTTCTGGGTCAACTTTGCATTAAGAAGCAGCATCAGCTGGGCCTTGGGAATACAGGGCCTGTCTATACAACTGTATAACTTGTAGTGTTATTGCTTTGTGTCCTCATTAATTCACCATCATCCATATGCCATTGCAAACTAGTACAGATTTTTGTGTTCACAGATCTGCATTTGAAATACCACCGGAAACCCAATAATGCTTTCCTTAACCAATAATCAATCGCATTAACATCTGTGTGTTTGGATGCAATGCCGCAGACTTTCCTGCAGTAGGCGGTCCATGGGCGTTCCTCCGTCATATGCCAAGCCCCCTGCCTCCTTCCCACCCGATAGCACAGCCACAAACCTGCACATTCACAGGAATAATAAAAAAAGATATACGTTTCTGCACTTCCAAAAAAGCATGCAAAAAGCAAGTGACCATTATGGACCAATCATTGAAAAGGGGTGGACTTAGGGGAGCGGCCAATGCTAAAGCAATTTACACAGAAACACCCCCCCCCGACATGTATGCTTGATAATCGGGTTTTCACAGTAATCCGACCACAAACAGGGCATGTATGCATCTCGAGGCCACCAACCAAATATGGAAAATGTGGATTTTGCAGTTAGGCATGGATGCGCTCACAGTGAATTAAGGACCCCTCTCAACTCGAGAGTAAGTGGAACAGCCACCTCTCAGAAGTGAAACAGCTCTTTTCTACCGAGGTCTTTTCCCTCCTCCTTGCTCTGAGGTCAGTCAAGTATCTGGCTGGGATCCATCTGCCAGGCTGATTACTAATTCCGAGAGCAGGAGACAGAGCCAAAGTTAATTCTTCTCCTAAGAATCCCCCAAAGCAATTTTCATTTGCAGCCTTGGCAGTTTCAGACCTCCTTTTTGCACCCTCAGGACAACCAAGCTGCCATGTTAGATTGAGGAGACACAATAAAGGACTTGCAATTTGAGGCTCTCTGGCATGTTACAACTGCACAGCTCTTAGAGGTTGCTAAACATTTCGGGATGGGCCTGGAGGCTCTGAGAGTAGGCCTGCCGTGTCACGCAGAGCTTGGAAAAGTTCCTTTTTTGAACTACAACTCTGGGGCTGATGGGAGTTGTAGTTCAAAAAAGGAACTTTTCCAAGCTCTGGCCGTGTGTTCTCTTTAGGACAGAGTTGGGGACCTCAGGCCCAGGGGCCAAATGCGGCCTTCCAGGCCTCTCTATTGAGCCCTCAGGACTCTCCCCCAGGCCACACCCCTTCCAGAGGCCACACCCTCCTTGAGTGCTTTTGCTTGGGGCGAATGTGTCACTGAATTGTGATAATGCCTCTTGCTGGCTTGCATTGGAAGAAAACCTCCCATTCCTATCAATGGACACTTTTCTTTCAACAGGGGGCTAATCAGGATTGGAACCACAACAGGGGCCAATAGATTAAAGCCGCCCTACAATCTCCCCACAGTCTCCTGCCATTTGCTAAAAAACAAACCCTCTTCTGCAATTGCTAATCACACAAAAGACATCACACCAACCAGCGAGTCCATAATAAATCTAGTAGGATTTAAACTCAGATCCTTCAACCCCTCTAGCCGATGGATCCTGCAGAATGAAAGAGGGTTAAAACTTGAGTGAAACGCAATGGGAAATAAGTAAACAAACACTGTATTTTGCTTGCTTTCCCCCGCGGCCTTTGAAACCCAAACCGGTGGGAGAAAATATTTAATCTGATTATTATTGATCTAGTGAGCTGTGGCTCACGGAAACCAACGGAGACGGCAGGGAGATTCGTCTGCTGAGGGATTTCTCAATTTCAAATCATCCTATCTTGCTGATCACACTCAAAAGGAACCCCTGACCTGTGCAAGGAACAAGGAATTTAGTTGATTTGAAAGTAGAAATGTGTTTGGATGGGGGTTGGGAGGGGAAAGGACAGAAAAGGCAGAGGTGGATGAGGACTTCTCCCATCTGTGTTCCGAAAGCCAATGGTTTCTAACAGAACCAAAGCTTTGCAGGGAGGACAAGGTTAGTGAACCATCTGCCAATTAGCCAGAGAAAGTAGGGAAGGAAGAGCTTTCAGTCTGAAGCCTTAATTAACAGCAAACACGTTCGTTTGCACCTAGAAATCCATATCACCATCAAAATAAAACATACGGTTCACTAAATACCCAGGACATTATCTGAAGTGGGTGGGGGGAATTACCATCCCCAGACACCATAAATACAGCTGCTGCAACTAGATTCCTCCATACTCTGAAGGAAGCTCGCATTCTAGCAGGACACTTGGTCTGGCAACCAGGTGGGGGAAAACATTTCCCCCCCCATCCAAATCAGAGGGACTCCTCTGTATTTGAATTCTACTTGCAGTTGAAAATTCTGAACAGGGCTTGCACCAGAGGGTGGCCAGGTTAGGCCCTGGCTAAGGGCCCTTGAAGGGCCCCTCCTTAGAGCGGGAGGGCAGAGCTCCCGTTCCACTATCTGCAGCAGTGCCAAGTCCTGCAAACTGACCCTGCCACAGTCATGGAGAGGGAGCTCCCAGGCACCACCCCAATACAGACAGTGCAGGCTTCAATAAGTCCACACGCATGCCCCACCTACCTCTCGTGTTGGTGTGAATGTCATGCGTGTTGTGCAAGCATGCCTGTTATCACCCAAAATGGCAGCAGGGGCTTCCCTAAGTGGCAGACTCCCCTGCGACCATCTTGGTTGATGGCAGGCATGTGTGCTCATGTTATTTACATGGCACAAGAAGTAGGTGGGGCAGGTGGGCTTATTGGGAGTTCCCTCTCCTTGATCGATGGCAGGGTTAGCCCCACACTGCCTGTATGGGGGGGGGCTGTTGGGCCACAGTGCTCCAGGCCTGGGGCAGGCTGGTGCCCAAGGGCACAGTCATGCCTGGCACTGCCTTGCATCTGAACAGTTGCAGAATGTTTCCTGCAAACACTGCTATTGCTATCTTGAGCTCATGAATTTTAGTAGCTAAGAGGAGATGGGAAATCTCAGGTTCAACTACCATTGTTGGAAGTCTGTGAATTTCCCCCACTTAGGATGACAGGATTTGTCCATTTTGGTTTTCTCAGTTTCTCATTTTTCCAGTCTTAAATTCAGTTCTCTACATTTCTGCACCAATGGGCAATTTCCTCATGAAAAGCCTTCAGCATTTTAGTGTAAATTTCTTCGAATAAACACATCTGCATACGCAGTTTTGACTAATGTACAAATTTTTGCAAGCAGTCTATCCCAATATTTTATTTATTTATTTATTATTTTATTTCTACCCTGCCCTTCCTTCCAGCAGGAGCCCATTTTTTTGTGTTATTTTCACTAATATATTCATCTTGTGCACATTTCTGCCAAATATATGCAGCATTGTAAACACTGGTTGAAGATATGCATTGCAAAATTCAGATAAGCGCAAATTTTGAAAAATGGCTTTGCTTTGGTTCTCATATTGTTTTGGAAAGTACCGATTTGATAGATTCAGCTTTAAATGTGAGCTGAATCAAATTTCTCCCCCATCTCTGTCCCCTGCCTTGAGGAAGCCTCTTAGGGCTTGACTTCACCTCCAGTGTATACCGTGCCTTCTCCTCCAGTCCCCCCAGCATCTCCTTAATTTAGGGAAGGAAGTCTGGAGTCTCCTAATAACAAGGAGACATGATGGGAAGTAACTTAATACTTTGCACTCTGCACATGCACTGGGATATAATAATGATGTGATTTTTTTAAAATAACAGTACAGGAAAAGAACTTGCATTCCAGAACACTCTGTCTATATTTAACTCTTTCCTGTTTTGAAAGACTGCCTCCTTCCCTGCAGACCTTCTTGGGTGTTAAGATGGGCTGAAGGGGCCTTCTTGGTAGTTCCACCACCTTTAGAAGTCTTGGGGGGGTTGGCCCTGGATAGGGTACTCTCTGTAGTAGCCCCTAAGTTGTGGAATTCCTTTCCCACAGAGGTGCACCTGGCTCCTTCACTGTACAGCGTTCATCACATGCTGAAGATGCACCTCTTTACCCTGGCCTTTGACACTTGAGAGAGAGATATTTTAGGACCCTCTCTCATTGTGGATGCGATTTGTTTTAAACTTTTAAAATGCATTTTATATTGTTGCAACACACCCTGGTGAAGGGTGGGTAATACAATCAATCAATCAATCAATCAATCAATCAATCAATCAATCAATCAATCAATCAATCAATCCGACTTGGGTCCAGGCTATCTGAAGGAACATATTTTCCCATATGAACCTGTCTGAGCCCTGAGATCATTGGGGGAGGCCCTTCTCTCGGTCCCGCCACCCTCACAAGCACATCCGGTGGGAACACGGGGAAAAAGTCTTCTGGAACTCCCTTCCTAGGGAGGCTAGACTGGCTCCCTCCCTCCTTCTGTTTCCAAGTAAAGACTTTTCTGTTCCCACAAGCTTTTGGGAACTGACTGCAAGGGCTATTAAATAGGGTGCTGGTTTTACCGATTTGTATTTTTTGTGTGTGTGTGTCTAATCGCTATGTTTTAAATGGCTTTAATTTTACAGTTAGTTTGATTACATTTTAATTATAACCTATATATGTTGTTAACTGTATTTGTTTTAAGTTTTGTAAGCCGCTTTGAGTCCCAGTTCTGGGAAAAAGGAGGGGGGGAAATACAGCACTACTGCTACCACTACGACTACTAACAACAACAACAATAGCCAAATGGACT
Organism: Rhineura floridana; assembly: GCF_030035675.1. Lineage (NCBI taxonomy): Eukaryota > Metazoa > Chordata > Lepidosauria > Squamata > Rhineuridae > Rhineura > Rhineura floridana. The sequence goes on along the minus strand of NC_084480.1, from coordinate 317,631,224 downwards.
AAAGTTCCTTTCTTATTGGATTTTAGATAAATGAGGAAAGGATATGGGGGAAGTATAGCCTGAAGTCACCAACATGATCTGCCTGGAAGAGACAGTGAACACAACACCCTCTGACCCACTTCAAAGCCATCACCGTCTGCACCCGAAAAAGAAGAGACTAGATTAAGGATTAACTGGTGCAAAAGGGAAGTAGCAGGAAAGGCTGCTGTTGCCACCAATTCAGCAAAAGCAACAGAAATCCTCCAAGAATCAAGAATTCACAGATGCCAGTGCATCTGGAACACGGAGCCTTTCTTGCTGTGTGGAATTTACTTTCCCCTTTGTTGAGCGAGGGGAAAAAAGACTTAAAAGTGGAGCAAGGGAACTTGTCATTAAGAGAAATGCTTCGTTGGCTGATCTGTGCAGTCAGCTGAGAGGGAAAGAGGTCTGGGAGAACATGAAGTGGGTTGCTCATGTGGTCTTCCCTGGGGAAAGGCTGCTGTCTTTCAAGCGCTCATTAGAACCAAACCTTAAGGGCAAAGGAGAAAGCCCAGGATGAAGGAGTAAAGTATATCTCTGATATATCAGCTAGTAGGGAAACAGCAACTAGATTCTTGCTAAGCATTTTTTTTAAAAAAAATAAGCACCTTTGCGCTATCTGTGCTTGTTTTGTTTGATGGTTTCACACTTATTTGTTTTTAAACACACAGAGGAATTGGCAGGGGTTATTTCATTCCACCTTGCTGAGTCACTTTGAGAACATAAGAACATAAGAACATAAGAAGAGCCTGCTGGATCAGGCCAGTGACCCATCTAGTCCAGCATCCTGTTCTCACAGTGGCCAACCAGGTGCCTGGGGGAAGCCCGCAAGCAGGACCCGAGTGCAAGAACACTCTCCCCTCCTGAGGCTTCCGGCAACTGGTTTTCAGAAGCATGCTGCCTCTGACTAGGGTGGCACAGCACAGCCATCACGGCTAGTAGCCATTGGTAGCCCTGTCCTCCATGAATTTGTCTAATCTTCTTTTAAAGCCGTCCAAGCTGGTGGCCATTACTGCATCTTGTGGGAGCAAATTCCATAGTTTAACTATGCGCTGAGTAAAGAAGTACTTCCTTTTGTCTGTCCTGAATCTTCCAACATTCAGCTTCTTTGAATGTCCACGAGTTCTCGTATTATGAGAGAGGGAGAAGAACTTTTCTCTATCCACTTTCTCAATGCCATGCATAATTTTATACACTTCTATCATGTCTCCTCTGACCCGCCTTTTCTCTAAACTAAAAAGCCCCAAATGCTGCAACCTTTCCTCGTAAGGGAGTCGAGAAGAGAGTGGTTTGTGCACTATGTATAACTATCTTATAAATATCTTCAATTAATTAAATAATATGTTGAGAAGATGGGGAAAGCGTGTCTGCTGGATCAGACCAAAGGCCCATGTGGTCCAGCATTCTGCTCCCATAGTAGCCAACCAGAATCTCCAAGGAGAAGCCCACAAACAGGGCATGAGCACCATAGCCCACTCTTGCTGAGTTGGTAGTCTGCTGATCCTGGAACTGATATATAGCCATCTTTCATGGCTGGAGGCTCTTTGCATACTGTGTTTCTGGGTTGAGGCAACAGGAGAGAGTCCTGCCATGCACAGGTCCTGCTTGCGGGCTTTCCACTGAGACATCTGGTTGGCCTCTGGTTGGTTCTCTGTGACAACAGGATGCTAGACTAGATCATAGAATCATAGAATAGTAGAGTTGGAAGGGGCCTACAAGGCCATCGAGTCCAAACCCCTGCTCAACGCAGGAATCCAAATCAAAGCATTCCCGACAGATGGCTGTCCAGCTGCCTCTTGAATGCCTCCAGTGTCGGAGAGCCCACTACCTCTCTAGGTAATTGGTTCCATTGTCGTATGGCCCTAACAGGAAGTGTTTCCTGATGCCCAGTCGAAATCTGGCTTCCTGCAACTTGAGCCCATTATTCCATGTCCTGCACTCTGGGACGAACGAGAAGAGATCCTGGCCCTCCTCTATGTGACAACCTTTCATGTACTTGATGAGTGCTATCATATCTCCCCTCAGTCTTCTGTTCTCCAGGCTAAACGTGCCCAGTTCTTTCAGTCTCTCCTCATAGGGAACATAAGAACATAAGAAGAGCCTGCTGGATCAGGCCAGTGGCCCATCTAGTCCAGCATCCTGTTCTCACAGTGGCCAACCAGGTGCCTGGGGGAAGCCCGCAAGCAGGACCCGAGTGCAAGAACACTCTCCCCTCCTGAGGCTTCCGGCAACTGGTTTTCAGAAGCATGCTGCCTCTGACTAGGGTGGCAGAGCACAGCCATCATGGCTAGTAGCCATTGATAGCCCTGTCCTCCATGAATTTGTCTAATCTTCTTTTAAAGCCGTCCAAGCTGGTGGCCATTACTGCATCTTGTGGGAGCAAATTCCATAGTTTAACTATGCGCTGAGTAAAGAAGTACTTCCTTTTGTCTGTCCTGAATCTTCCACCATTCAGCTTCTTTGAATGCCCACGAGTTCTAGTATTATGAGAGAGGGAGAAGAACTTTTCTCTATCCACTTTCTCAATGCCATGCATAATTTTATACACTTCTATCATGTCTCCTCTGACCTGCCTTTTCTCTAAACTAAAAAGCCCCAAATGCTGCAACCTTTCCTCGTAAGGGAGTCGCTCCATCCCCTTGATCATTCTGGTTGCCCTCTTCTGAACCTTTTCCAACTCTAGAATATCCTTTTTGAGATGAGGCGACCAGAACTGTACACAGTATTCCAAATGCGGCTGCACCATAGATTTATACAACGGCATTATGATATCGGCTGTTTTATTTTCAATACCTTTCCTAATTATTGCTAGCATGGAATTTGCCTTTTTCACAGCTGCCGCACACTGGGTCGACATTTTCATCGTGCTGTCCACTACAACCCCGAGGTCTCTCTCCTGGTCGGTCACCGCCAGTTCAGACCCCATGAGCGTATAAGTGAAATAAAGATTTTTTGCTTCAATATGCATAATTTTACACTTGTTTATATTGAATTGCATTTGCCATTTTTCCGCCCATTCACTCAGTTTGGAGAGGTCTTTTTGGAGCTCTTCGCAATCCCTTTTTGTTTTAACAACCCTGAACAATTTAGTGTCGTCAGCAAACTTGGCCACTTCACTGCTCACTCCTAATTCTAGGTCATTAATGAACAAGTTGAAAAGTACAGGTCCCAATACCGATCCTTGAGGGACTCCACTTTCTACAGCCCTCCATTGGGAGAACTGTCCGTTTATTCGTACTCTCTGCTTTCTGCTTCTTAACCAATTCCTTATCCACAAGAGGACCTCTCCTCTTATTCCATGACTGCTAAGCTTCCTCAGAAGCCTTTGGTGAGGTACCTTGTCAAACGCTTTTTGAAAGTCTAAGTACACTATGTCCACTGGATCACCTCTATCTATATGCTTGTTGACACTCTCAAAGAATTCTAATAGGTTACTGAGACGACTTTCCCTTGCAGAAGCCATGCTGGCTCTGCTTCAGCAAGGCTTGTTCTTCTATGTGCTTAGTTAATCTAGCTTTAATCATACTTTCTACCAGTTTTCCAGGGACAGAAGTTAAGCTAACTGGCCTGTAATTTCCGGGATCCCCTCTGGATCCCTTTTTGAAGATTGGTGCTACATTTGCCACTTTCCAGTCCTCAGGCACGGAGGAGGACCCGAGGGACAAGTTACATATTTTAGTTAGCAGATCAGCAATTTCACCTTTGAGTTCTTTGAGAACTCTCGGGTGGATGCCATCCGGGCCCGGTGATTTGGCAGTTTTTATATTGTCCATTAAGCTTAGAACTTTCTCTCTCGTTACCACTATTTGTCTTAGTTCCTCAGAATCCCTTCCTGCAAATGTTAGTTCAGGTTCAGGGATCTGCCCTATATCTTCCACTGTGAAGACAGATGCAAAGAATTCATTTAGCTTCTCTGCAATCTCCTTATCGTTCTTTAGTACACCTTTGACTCCCTTATCATCCAAGGGTCCAATTGTCTCCCTAGATGGTCTCCTGCTTTGAATGTATTTATAGAATTTTTTGTTGTTGGTTTTTAAGTTCTTAGCAATGTGATCCTCAAATTCTTTTTTAGCATCCCTTATTGTCTTCTTGCATTTCTTTTGCCAGAGTTTGTGTTCTTTTTTATTTTCTTCATTTGGACAAGACTTCCATTTTCTGAAGGAAGACTTTTTGCCTCTAAGAGCTTCCTTGACTTTGCTCGTTAACCGTGCTGGCATCTTCTTGGCCCTGGCGGTACCTTTTCTGATCTGCGGTATGCACTCCAGTTGAGCTTCTAATAGAGTGTTTTTAAACAACTTCCAAGCATTTTCGAGTGATGTGACCCTCTGGACTTTGTTTTTCAGCTTTCTTTTTACCAATCCCCTCATTTTTGTGAAGTTTCCTCTTTTGAAGTCAAATGTGACCGTGTTGGATTTTCTTGGCAATTGGCCATTTACATGTATGTTTAATTTAATAGCACTGTGGTCACTGCTCCCAATCGGTTCAACAACACTTACATCTCGCACCAGGTCCCGGTCCCCACTGAGGATTAAGTCCAGGGTTGCCGTCCCTCTGGTCGGTTCCATGACCAACTGATCTAGGGAATAGTCATTTAGAATATCTAGAAACTTTGCTTCTTTGTCATGACTGGCTTTGTTTCCAGTCCCCTGATCATCCTTGTTGCCCTCCTCTGAACCTCTTGCAGTTTGTCTGCATCCTTCTTGAAGTGTGTAGACCAGAACTGGATGCAGTATTCAAGATGAGACCTAACCTGTATGTCATGCATGCAGTTGAAATGCCAGCTGGTGACCAACCAGTTCTGCATGTGTCCTTGACAGAAACAAACACTAATGTGCATCCAGTTGCAACCCTGGAATGATTAATCAGGAGGGAACTTGCAAAAGGGCAGAGAAAGTTCATTATATGTGTAATAAGCCTTTTGTTGCTTTTGCTTCTGGCCCAGACTTGGGACTGGCCCAAGGCATTTTTGCTTCTTGATGCAAAGGACAAGATCCCTCTCACATGCACACACACACACACACACACACACACACATACTCCATGTAGAGAATCTTCAACACTGGCGACCAGACAGCATTTTTCACCACATTTATGGGCAAGAGGCAACTGCAGAGACAACAGGCCTTTTCTCTCCTTCAACACCTCATTACTGCTTGATCGCTGCTCCACCAGATGCCGACTCATGGCCCGGTCAAACAAATGCAGCACTGGCAGCAGCTGAACGTGTCATGTGATCAGAACGCCACATGCACACACCCAGGAGGACTGATGGGAGTGTGAGGCCTCAGCGATCTGCCTCTCAGTCCGCTCACTCAGTGTGGGGCTTTCTCCAATGGTGTGTTGGGAGGAGATAGCCAGGAAAGGCTGACAGCCCAAGGCTGCTACCAGGATACAGGCAGGGACATAAGAAATGGGATGGAGAAAAGGCTGATGCTGCCTGAGGTGGATGCTTCATTCTGCCTAATGGCAGGGCTGGCCCCGAGCAGAGACCTACAAACAAAGAGGCTGGTGTCAGGACTGCTAGGGCAGGCAGTGGCACCCTAGCTTCCCGCAGCTTCACAGCCATCTGCTTGCTGGGTTGGAACATGGTGAAGAGAGGAAGGAATGTGCTGCTGATTTTAAAAACATCCACTCTCCTTCCGCCCAATGGACTGAAGGCCTGCTAGCCACTGAAGCACACACTTTCCATGTGCCTAGGACCTCTGTAGGAGATAATTCTACCAATGGTGATTCGCCATGGTAGCTGAACAGCAAGTCTGTGCTTGGAAGCGGCACACCTCTGAACTTTTAGCAGTGACAAGAGCAACTACCATTTGGCCCTCTTTGCATGGGGAGAGAGATTGAAAGATATTCCTCTTAGCTGGCTAGCCTGCCACTGACCTGTGCTCATCTTTTCTGTCTGTCTTCCTTCTGCATCAACTGATATGTTTTCATACCTCTGACTCACCTTCCTGTTTCTTCTCTGCAGACTACCGGAGGAGAAGGAGCCATGTTATCTCCTCTCCTCTAGCACGAGGAGCAATGTCCGAGCATGGTCATTGTAGCCACAACGTAGTTAGCTAGACGGAAGTAGCACCTTTCCTAGCCATATTGTTAATGCTAATGAAGTAGTCTTCTCTTATTTTGAAACCAAGTCTAAGTCTGAGTGATTTAAAGCAAGGTAAAAGCTCGCTTTCGCTCAGGTAAAATCACACTCCTGCAGCATAGAGCGCTGAGCAATCTACACTAAGCTAAACTCTGCTAATTTACTAAAACTCTGATTGGCATACTAGCCACTGGAGAGCCATCATGAACAACAGATGACAGAGACAAACCAAAAGGTGGGCTGGGTAGTGGCCTTGAGCACCACATCTTACTTACATCTTCAGCACCACATCTTATTTACTCCCAGATGCACCAGGCAACATTAAAGCTTTGTTTCAAATCTAGTTGCTGTCATTATCATGCTTATCTCTGTCATGTCAATCATGTGTTTGAGGACATCTGTTAGTTCCTGGAAGAAAATAAAGCCTACTCCATCTCGATTCCACTGTTATACTGCATCTCTCTCTCTCTCTCTCTCTCTCCTGGGTTTCTGCTCCTGTATCTGTGAAGGAAGCTTCTGTGACAGCTGGATGATCCGCCCTATATATTCCCATCCTTCCCCATGAATCCACATTTGACTCAAGGCTATCTTGTCCTACTTGCAACACAGGAAAGTAAGGCTGCCCCATTCTGATCTCAGCTGACAAAATGCTGAATCGCTTCTTGCTCTCACTGTTATGTCGCATTTCCTGCAATTTACACTGACGCATGACACGTTGCATTAGACTGTGAAGTTTGGCAAAGGGCCGTAGCTCAGTGGTAGAGCACCAGCTTTCCATGCAGAAGGTTCTAAGTTCTGTCCCTGCCATGTTCAGGTAGGGTTGGGAATTCTCCTTGTCTAAAATCCTGGAGAGCGGCTACCAGTCAGTGTAGAGAGTAGACAGAGCTAGATGGACCAATGGTTTGACTCGGCATAAGGCAGCTTCCTATATTCCTTTGTTGTTGTTATGTGCCGTCAAGTCTATTACGACTTATGGTGACCTTCTGAATCAGCGACCTCCAATAGCAACTGTCATGAACCACCCTGTTCAGATCTTGTAAGTTCAGGTCTGTGGCTTCCTTTATGGAATCAACCCATCTCTTGTTTGGCCTTCCTCTTTTTCTACTCCCTTCTGTTTTCTCCAGCATTATTGTCTTTTCTAGTGAATCATGTCTTCTCATTATGCGTCCAAAGCATGATAACCTCAGTTTCATCATTTTAGCTTCTAGTGACAGTTCTGGTTGAAGATCTACTCTGAGAAGGACTTTGTTGTTGTTATATGCCTTCCAGCTGATTACGACTTATGGCGACCCTATGAATCAGTGACCTCCAATAGCTCTGTTATAAACCACCCTGTTCAGAGCTTGTAAGTTCAGGTCTGTGGCTTCCTTTATGGAATCAATCCATCTCCTGTTTGGCCTTCCTCTTTTTCTACTCCCATCTGTTTTTCCCAGCATCATTGTCTTTTCTAGTGAATCATGTCTTCTCATGATGTGTCCAAAGCATGATAACCTCAGTTTCATCATTTTAGCTTCTAATGGTAGTTCTGGTTTAATTTGTCCTATTACATCAGGGAAATTACCTTCTGGAACTGATTGACAGAAGCTGTGACGATGGCCCCGTGCCACAGATTCTTCAAAGGAGCATCAGGCAAATTCATGGATTGGAAGAGATCCACCTACCGATGACTCTTAGGCTGCATACATGCTAACCCATTTGTAGTGCAAAAATATAATTTTTCTGAGTGCAGAGTTGTTCCTGTTCCTGTTTTCAGTCGATGCAGATTGATTCTAGATCCTGCCATCCACAAGGGAGGGTTTAGTTTCTGGTTCAATATGTTCTAACACCCAATTATTTGTTTTTCTTTTGCAGTCCATGGTATGTGCAAAGCTCTCCTCCAACACCACATTTCAAAGGAGTTGATTATTCTGTTATGCACTTTTTTCACTGTCCAACTTTCACATCCATACATAGACATCGGGAATACCATGGTCTGAATGTTCCTGACTTTAGTGTTCAGTGATACATCTTTGCATTTGAGGACCTTTTCTAGTTCTCTCACAGCTGCCCTCCCCAGTCCTAGCCGCCTTCTGATTTCTTGACTATTGTCTCCATTTTGGTTAAGGACTGTGCCGAGGTATTGATCATCCTTGACAAGTTCAATGTCCTCATTGTCAACTTTAAAAGGTAAAGGTAAAGGTGTCCCTACACTTATAGTGCAAGTCGTTTCCGACTCATAGGGTGACGTCTTGCGACATTTACTAGGCAGACCGTATATATGGGGTGGGATTGCCAGTTCCTTCCCCGGCCTTTCTTTACCCCCCAGCATATGCCAGGTACTCATTTTACCAACCACGGATGGATGGAAGGCTGAGTGGACCTCAACCCCTTTTACCGGAGATTCGACTTCCTCCTTCCGTTGGAATCGAACTCCAGCCGTGGGCAGAGCTTTGGCTGCGTTACCGCCACTTACCACTCTGCGCCACAGAGGATCTTATTGTCAACTTTAAAGTTACATAAATCCTCTGTTGTCATTACTTTAGTCTTTTTGACATTCAGCTGTAGTCCTGCTCTTGTGCTTTCCTCTTTAACTTTCATCAGCATTTGTTTCAAATCATTACTGGTTTCTGCTAGTAGTATGGTATTGTTTGCATATATTTAATTATTGATCTTTCTCCCTCCAGTTTTCACACCTCCTTCATCTTTGTCCAATCCCACTTTCCGTATGATATGTTCTGCGTATAGAATAAACAACAGGGTGATAAAATACACGTCTGTCTCACAGCTTTTGCGACGTGGAACCAATCAGTTTCTCCATATTCTGTCCTTACAGTAGCCTCTTGTCCAGAGTACAAGTTGCGCATCAGGAGAATCAGATGCTGTGGCACCCCCATTTCTTTTAAAGCATTCCATTGTTTTTCATAATCTACACAATCAAAGGCTTTGCTGTAATCTATAAATCACAGGGTGATTTTCTTCTGAATTCCTTGGTCCCTTCCATTATCCAACATGCGTTTGCGATATGATCTCTGGTTCCTCTTCGCTTCTAAATCCAGCGTGGACATCTGGCATTCCTCTTTCCATATATGGTAAGAGCCTTTGTTGTAGAATCTTGAGCATTACTTTACTTGCATGGGATATTAAGGCAATAGTGCGATAACTACTGCATTCCCTGGGATCCCCTTTCTTTGGAATTGGGATGTATATTGAATGCTTCCAGTCTGTGGGCCATTGTTTAGTTTTCTATATTTGTTGACAGATTTTAGTCAAAATTTGGACAGATTCAGTCTCAGTAGCTTATAGCAACTCTATCGGTATGCCATCTGTTCCTGGTGGTTTGTTTCTTCCAAGTATTTTAAGAGCAGCTTTCACCTCACATTCTAAAATTTCCGGTTCTTCATCATACGGTTCCTCCGTGAATGAATCTGTCATCCGGGCATCACTTTTATATAGAGTTCTTCAGTGTATTGCTTCCATCTTCCTTTTATTTCATCTCAGCCAGTCAGTGTGTTCCCCTGTTGATTATTCAACGTCCCTACTCTTGGTTTGAATTTCCCTTTCATTTCTCTAATCTTTTGGAATAGGGCTCTTGTTCTTCCCTTTTTGTTGTCCTCTTCTATTTCTATACAATAACTATTGTAATAGTTCTCTTTGTCCCAACATACTAATCGCTGTATTGTTGCATTTAGGGTTCTGGCTGTGTTTCTATCTCCTCTTGCTTTTGCTTTCTTTCTCTCTTTAACCTATATTCCTTAGTTATAGAACAATAGTATAATGTGGTATAGTACCATATATGCATTCCATGCTAAGAAATCCTTCTGTACCACTACAGTTTACATATCACAATTTGTCTGTCAGGATCCTAAGGACCACATCTGTGAATATGTTGTTGTTGTTATGTGCCTTCAAGTTGATTACGACTTATGATGACCCTGTGAATCAACGACCTCCAATAGCATCTGTCATGAACCACCCTGTTCAGATCTTGTAAGTTCAGGTCTGTGGCTTCCTTTATGGAATCAATCCATCTCTTGTTTGGCCTCTTTTTCTACTCCCTTCTGTTTTTCCCAGCATTATTGTCTTTTCTAGTGAATCATGTCTTCTCATGATGTGTCCAAAGCATGATAACCTCAGTTTCATCATTTTAGCTTCTAGTGACAGTTCTGGTTTAATTTGTTCTGTTGTTGTTGTTATGTGCCTTCAAGTCGATTTCAACTTATGGCGACCCTCTGAATCAGCGACCTCCAAGAGCATCTGTCATGAACCGCCCTGTTCAGATCTTGTAAGGTCAGGTCTGTGGCTTCCTTTACGGAATCAATCCATCTCTTGTTTGGCCTTCCTCTTTTTCTACTCCCTTCTGTTTTTCCCAGCATTAATGTCTTTTCTAGTGAAGCATGTCTTCTCATGATGTGTCCAAAGTATGACAACCTCAGTTTCATCATTTTAGCTTCTAGTGACAGTTCTGGTTTAATTTGTTCTCACACAAAGGAGCATTTTCAGCCTGATAATGATTAACTGGCCTGTTGGGTGGGTGCAAATGATAAATGTTTCTTTCCCTACATAATATCTTGTCAAACGTCAGATTGGATGAAGGAGGTCTCTGCTGGAATAATCACAGCTCAGCAGTAGAACACATACATCTCCAGCTGCAGCACTAGGGAACTGAAGAAGACCTGCCCTGGGAGTGAGTATCTGAGCATATGGGTGCTTGCTGCTCGCTCCTTTGGGTTTCTGTCCCTTGAGACAGCTGAAGTCCTTAGTACGTGCTGCAAGGACTGGGACCCCTGCCTGACCCTGGCTCCAGAGAGAGGCGGCAGTTAATCTTGCAGCCTCTTGCATCAGCTGCTGGCTGGGGCAGGAGGCATAAAAGCCCAGCTGCCCTTGGGCGGTGGGTCTGTCGCCACCGGAGTCGCCACTGCAGGGGTGACACCAAAGGGGGTTGCCGCTTGGGGACCCCTTAGAAAGTCCCAAGGGCAAGGGTGCTACTCCCCTTCTATTAACTTTTCTTTTTTCTATTACCTTTTCTTTTTTCTTTTTCTTTTTAATTTGTTTTCTTTTAAACCAATCTAGAGGATATTGGTGGTGGGGAGGGCATGTGGTGCATGTGTAGGAGAAAATCCTTCAATTCCCATCTTGTTCTACCCTCCACAATATTTCACCACAGGATCTCGAGGCCATGGGCTGCTTCAGTGGGCATTGCAAAATGACATTTCCCATCAGGCTCTGCCCTTGCATGCACGATTCCAGAGCAGCCAAATTTTTAAAGCAATTAAAGAACAGGGAAGATGGAGTGAAACACAGCCAAACAATACTAGGATGGGAGGGGCAGAACAATAATTTAAGGGGCAAAAATGGGGTTAAGGACATAAGATGATCCTGCTGCATGAGGCCAGTGACCCATGTAGTCCAGCATCCTGTTCTCACAGTGGCCAACCAGATGCCTGTGGGCAGCCCACGAGCAGGACCTGAGTGCAAGAGCGCATTTCTCTCCTGCGGCTACCGGCAACTGGTTTTCAGAAGCACACTGCAACTGACTATGGTGGCAGAGCACAGCCATCATGGCTAGTACCCACTGACAGCCCAAGAATCCTAATCATGGTTCTGCTCTGTTACATCAACGTTGATGTAGGGTGTCATTTGCAGGGGAGATTCAGCAGGAGGGATGGGGTGCTCACTGCCACAAGCCCTGGGGTGCCATTGGGCTTAGGCTTGGGTTGGTAGGCTGTGCAGAAAGATGAGGAGGGAGAAGAGAAGGATTGGACAGGGGAGGCTGACACACTGGATGGCGAAGGGAGGGCCTCGCCTTTCTGCAATTCCAGCAGCTCCAGATGGAAAGGCAGGAGTCCCTGCTCTGCCCTTCCCTCCCATGGAAAGAACATCATCATGGTTGGGGAGGGTGCTTGGGATGGATGAGCAGAGGTTGGAAGGGGGGGAGGGCTCAGCCTTGTCTTCCAGGGCCAGGCAGCACCTCCAAAGAGAGGAACGGACCCACCCACCTAGACATAGCACAGACCTGCAGGCTCAACGTTCCTGCAAAACATGGGAATCTTGCTAGTAAGCATGCCATGCCTTGACTTTAAAAACTTGGCAGGTGGGTGTGGGAATTCGTTGGGACAACTCTGTAGCTCCCGCGTGGTTTTGAACTTCTTGCTCTGATCTTAGAGCCTTAAAACTTGGTTCCTGCTCCCAGCCAGGCTAGTCCTGCCATCCATTCTCCTAGTAAGAACTTTGGGGGTGCCACAACTCTGTGCCTGCTGCTGAGTCTGTACTGCCACTTTGCTCCAATAATATCTCCTTACTTCCACGTCAGAAACTCTGGAGCCACGGAACCCATCCCATTCATTCTCCCCTGCTAGGGCCTTAATTTCCCCCAACTAGGCTCTGAGCTCAGAAGAAAGCCCAGTCTATGGGAGGGTGAGAGACTACCCATGTCTCTGACTGTGCATTCCCATTATCTCAGCAACGGCAGGTTTGGAAGGATGCTTCTTTTGAAGGAGTGTGTAGTTCTGTCCTTGTGCTTTCTGAAAAGTGCTCCCCATTAACAAGCGCTGCACATGTGTTCATGGCAGTGACCCCTGCCTCCTGGCAATCTATGCTTTCTTCTCTTTTAGAATAAAGGAGCATCTTGATGTTGGGAATCTATTCAGTGCATAATATTTAGAACCCAGCATCTGCCAGCCAAATGCTCTGTAAAGTAGGAGCAAAACAAACATACTCACACGCCCCACAATAAAACAAAACTGAAAAACCCAATGCTTAATTCCTTTGTATTATTTAACTGGCTGTCACACACACACACATATCCCCAATGTTTGTGGGAAATCAAAGCCTGTTTCTTTAACCATCTTCCCTTCAACGTTTTCCTCCTCTCACCTCAGTTTCACCTCTGAAGAAAGGAAGGAAGGAAAGGGAAAAGAAAAGAAGGATGTTTTACATCCTAATCTCCACAGCCAATCCATTTTCTCCAAAGTGGGACAGATGTCAAAACATCTGTGCAAAACCATCCTCTGCTTTTCACACTGGAGTTAATCTCAGCTCTGGGGACAGAGGAAGGATTGGGAAGAGTTTCCCCTAAGGGAAGCTTCCTTCTGTTCTCTGGTTGTGAGGACACAAGAGTGTGATTTTGCTAATTAAATACCTGTTAATGTGGAGGCAGCTGAAAGAGGGAGGCTTCTAATTAAAATAGGAAGGGGTGGAGGTGGGAATCAATCTGTTTGCCAAGGGCTCAGCTGGAGAAAGTCTCCCTCCATAACTCCCTGGACGGACCACACACATGCAAGTCACAGCTCTGGGATCTGGTAACATGATAAACAAGGACTGGCAACTCGAGAGGGTTCCTAGCAGACTGCTACCCGTTCACATAGACTCATAGAATAGTAGAGCTAGAAGGGACCTACAAGGCCATCAAGTCCAACCCCCTGCTCAATGCAGGAATCCAAATCAAAGCATTCCCGACAGATGGCTGTCCAGCTGCCTCTTGAATGCCTCTAGTGTCGGAGAGCCCACTACCTCTCGAGGTAATTGGTTCCATTGTCATATAGCTCTAACAGTTAGGATCCTTTTCCTGATGTCCAGTCGAAATCTGGCTTCCTGCAACTTGAGCCCATTATTCTGTGTCCTGCACTCTGGGACAATTGAGAAGAGATCCCAGCCCTCCTCTGTGTGACAACCTTTCATGTCCTTGAAGAGTGCTATCATATCTCCCCTCAGTCTTCTCTTCTCCAGGCTAAACATGCCCAGTTCTTTCAGTCTCTCCTCATAGGGCTTTGTTTCCAGTCCCCTGATCATCTTTGACTGACTGACATGCTTTCCTCTGATAGTGGAGATAGAATCATAGAATCATAGAATAGTAGAGTTGGAAGGGGCCTATAAGGCCATTGAGTCCAACTCCCTGCTCAATGCAGGAATCCAAATCAAAGCATTCCCGACAGATGGCTGTCCAGCTGCCTCTTGAATGCCTCCAGTGTCGGAGAGCCCACTACCTCTCTAGGTAATTGGTTCCATTGTCCTATGGCTCTAACAGTTAGGAAGTTTTTCCTGATGCCTTGCAAGCATACACGGTTTCAAAAAACACCCCAATTAATTGGGTGCCATTTTCAAAGCCTGACTTTTTTCTCTCTCTCCTCACATCTCTCCTGTTGTTGTTTTTTTAATTCCTTCCTGTTCCTAGGGATGAGTGATTCAGGCTATCAAGACTACTTCCTTGTGGAACTGTTTGGTTTTTATGTTTGCCACCTGGGCTCCTCAGGAGCAAGGGTGGTCTATACATTCAATAAATAAGTAATAATAGAAATGTCTAATAGCCATGATGCACACTTCTGAATACCAGTTGTTGGGAATCACTGGTTGGGAGAGTGCTGTTGCACTCAACCAGGTCCTGCTTGTGGGCTTCCCATGTGGATCTGGTTAGACACTGTGAGAACACAGGTGGGTCTTTGTCCTGATCCAGTAGGCCTTTCGTATGTTCTTATGTTTATGGCCATTTCGATTCCATGTCACTTTTGAACATGTTTACCTATAAGGCCATCCTGTCTCATGTATCCATTAATGTGTAGGGGACGGGCAACAGCTCAGTGGCAGAGCAGCTTTTTGCATCCAAAAGGTCCCAGGTTCAGTCCTTTGGACCTCCAGGTAGGGGTGGGAGAGGTTCCCTGCCTGAAACCCTGGAGAGCCACTGCCAGTCAGTGTAGACAATACTGAGCTGGACTGACAGATGGTCTGACTCAGAATAAAGCAGCTTCCTAAGTTCAAATCTGCAATTTACATAAAATGCATTGAGGATACGGCTTTCGATGGCTGCTATGACATGGTGGCTGTGCTCTACCTCCCCAGCTGGAGGCTTCTGAACACCAGTTGCTGGAAACCAAAGGAGCGGAAAGTGCTCTTGCACTCAGGTCCTGCTTAGAACATTTGGGAAGTGTGAAAGCCAGTGGGTAATTAAGTTCCACTGCCCATCAAATCTAGGCAGTGAGGACCAGATCACTTCGCAACTGGAATGTGCACAGATCAATACCCTCAAGCATCCCTCTCCTTTCCTCTGTTGGTTAGCTGACAAGAGGGAGTGAAGGGGTTAGATGCAAGCTTGGAATTATATTGCGTGACAGCATTGCTGGTCCTCTCATCGCCTCTTGGAGGAGCTAGCTTAGCAAGGATAAAAAGACAATGAGCTTGTCCTACCACCAGAAGCAGCATTGCTTGGGGAGGTTGCAGTGCTGCAACTCTTAGTTTACCTCGGGTGTAAGTCTCATTGAAATCAATGAGACTTACTGCCAAGTAGCTAGTAGCAGTGAGCATATAGTAAGCATGTTCACCCCCCACCAATATATGTTGGTTTTATTGCATGTGACATTACTGATTCTCTCAATAAGGAACCCGATTTAGGATGACCTGGAGCTTAGTGAAGAGATAGAAAACCTTTTTCATCCATAGAATCATAGAATAGTAGAGTTGGAAGGGGCCTATAAGGCCATCAAGTCCAACCCCCTGTGCAATGCAGGGATCCAAATCAAAGCATTCCCAACAGATGGCTAACATAAAGAAGGCTATATGTCAGGGGGCGGCAATGCAAAAGTGGTTGGTGCACACAAACTCTTACACATCCACACATAAACACCCACACATGCATGGATCTGCACAAGTCCATTCTCACACATAAGAACATAACACACAGCAATTAATTAATTAACACACACACATTCACCTCTACATAACATTATTCTCAAAGTGGAGGGCATTCTCTGTGTGTGTGTGTGTGAGAGAGAGAGAGATGATTTTCAGGGTGAGAAATTGCAAGTCACAAAAAGGGGAGGATTAATCATTAGTAGTAAGGCATTTGCTTTGTATATGTAAGGTCCCAGCTGCAATCCTTGCATTTCCTCCAGTCAAAAGATCTGAGGCAGGTGGGTTGGGAAAGACCTCTATATGAAGAGTTACTGGCATTCAGAGGGGACATTACAGAGCTGGAGGGATTAGTAGTTCTGGCTCAATATAAAGCTGTTGCATGTCTTCACATAAAAAACTCTTCAAGGGATCCTGGGGGGTCTCCAAAAGACAGTTTGCACAGCTGTAGCTGAACCTTAGCATCTGTAAAACACTGAGAAGGGGCTGGGATACACCTGAAAACCATCATTCCTTGTGCTGCCAACACCTCAAGAGGAATGCTCCGACTTGGCAGTGGCAGTTATTTGCCTGCCTTCAGCACCTGACCTTAGGTTGTATCAAATTCTAATAAATCCTTTTAAAAAGAAAAAAAAACTGGCAAAGAGGAGCTGTCCTTTCAGCACCACAAACTATTCTCTACATCCCGAGGCAAGGGCTCATTCCTCCATAGGAGGCTCAGCGCCGCCTACTGCCACACAGCCTGACACGCCATCCATCACAATTCCTCATCAGTAGGTCAGTTGTGCGACAGCTATTCCCTATTTCCCACTCCCTGAGGTCCCAAGAAACTGCAGCGCTAAGTATCGACCCAGCTGTCAGCTCTGGCTCACTCATGGTGTGGTGCTCTAATCCGCTTTGCCAGTCAGCTAAGAAGCCAGTGCTTCTTAGGAGTCTAACTACTCTCCAGTGCAGGGAAGGTGCTGTGTGAGGGTATGTCGTTCCTCTAGCGCAGGGGTCACCAGTGTGACACATGTGCCCACAGAGGCCTTACTTGGTCATCTCCTCCACCCCTTCCCCTCCTGAGATTAGGCTTGAAAGAAGCATTTTTGTAGCCAATAGTCCTGCTTGCAGTGTGTGCTTGATTCTGCAGGGCGGTGGGGTGACCATGACAGTTTCTCTGGGTTGCAAATGTGCCAACAGGCTCAAAAAAGCTACCCATCTCTGCTCTAGAGCAGAGACCTGTGGCCTTCCAGATGTTGTTGGGTTCTCTCTCCCATCAGCCACATCCAACATGGTCAATGGCCAGGGATGGTTGGAGTTTCTTTCTTTATTAAAGCATCTATAAACTGTGTGACATCACAAGACTATGTAAATATGTTATCCATGCACTGCTGATGTTCGCTTATTAATACATGTCCTTACGGGGTAAATAGAGAGGGGAGGGGTAAAATGGAATATTAGAAAGTGGATGTTTCTGATTGGGTGTTGGATTCTCTGGTTGGGTGGAGGGAATGAGTGAGGACCTTTTTTAAAAAAAAGTCAGTTTGTCAGTTAAAAGTATTCTGTTGGTTTGTTTCTGCAGTTTTTAGATATGTAGTTAGAGGAGGAATTGTTATAGGGGGTGGAGGTTGGTCTGAGGGATATAGAGATTTAGTTAGATAGTGTAGTGTAGTGATATATTATATACAGAGCTTTATACCATCTTCAAAAGTTTTAAAATATTCATATGTAAATAATGAAGTATCTTTCTGTCTATCTTGTTCCCTGTTCGCACCAAAGCTTGGTAAATATCAGATAGTGAGGTGGCATAAGAACCAATGGTGCTGAATCTAATCCACACAATCTTCAGAGTCTCTTGTTAAATATTTTAAAGGTGTTTCATTTTGAAACTGGTGGCAGCTTTATATCATAAGGGTAACCCTCGAAGGAAAGGTTTGCCTCACAAATAATCTAGCAATAAATATATAAGCACAGTGGGATTGGGGGTATCCAGCATCACCCAGACATAAGGGTGGGATGCTGTGGAGTGCCCAGGCTGTGAGTGAAAATGCTGCACATGAAGTTTAGGAGGGACTGTATACCCTCTGTACATATGTAGAAGGTAAATTCTACAGTGTATAGGGACAGATGTTCCCCTCTTCATCTGTAGGAAGGCGGGGATAGGTGGGTGGTGACATCACAGATTGTCTTTCATATAAAATTAGCAAGGCAGCTTACAGGATAAAAATCAATACAGTAAAATAGCAAAATACTAGAAAAATACCACACGTCCAGAATTTCCATTAGAACCAGTATTTTTGGGAATACCCTCACAAATAGTTATGTTTTAAACAACTGCCATAGGCACCCACCGTATCTTTATTCCACAACATGAGGGCCACTACAGAGAAGGCCCTCCTTTGAGTCACCACCATTATAGTCTAGCAACATCTGGAGAGTCACAACTTCCCCATCTCTGCCCTAGGGCAAGCTGTTCTCAAACTTGGTCACTGTGAGCTGCCCCATTTTAAGAGAAATGCTGTCCACCCTGCTTTTAACCCCGGGATGGGGGACTTTTTTTCACTCTGAGTGCCGTGTTCCCTTCTGGGCAACCTTCTGGGAGCCACATGCCAATGGTGGGCAGGGCCAGAGACAAAACTGGGCAAAACAATGTATGCAACTTTTATTTTTGTACAGTAAGTTAGCATCTGCACACACTTGCACACTCCTTGCTATGGGGGAAAGTGGATAAAGAAAAGTCTTTCTCCCTCTCTAATTACACTAGAACTTGTGGACATTCAGTGAAGTTCAATGCTAGAAGAATCAGGACAGGCAAAAGAAAGGACTTCTTCACACAGCGCATAGATGAACTATGGAATTTGTTCTCCCAAGAGGCCGTGATGGCCACCAACTTGAATGACTGTAGAAGAAGATTAGACAAGTTCATGGAGGATAAGGCCATCAGTGGCTACTGTTCTACCTCCACGGCCAAAGGCAGCACGCAACTGAATACCAGTTGCTGGAAACAGCAGGAGGGGAGAGCTGTCTTGTGCTCATGTCCTGCCTGTGGGTTTGCCATCAGGGCATCTGGTTGGCCACTGTGAGAAGAGGATGCCAGACTAGATGCTCCCTGGGGGACCCCATTTCTTACAAAACTCCAACACTCCATTGCTAAAAGGGTCCGTTTGGATACCAAAACAAGCAGTTCTGTCTTAGGTCTGAAATGGAGGTGAGTTTTTCTCCCTCTCTCATAACACTAGAACTCATGGACATCCCATGAAGCTCAATGTTAGAAGAATCAGGACAGACAAAAGAAAGGACTTCTTCACACAGAGCTTGGAAAAGTTACTTTTTTGAACTACAACTCCCATCAGCCCCAGCCAGCATGGCCACTGGATTGGGCTGATGGCAGAGCCAGGAAAAGTTACTTTTTTGAACTACAACTTCCATCAGCCCCAGCCAGCATGGCCACTGGATAGGGCTGATGGGAGTTGTAGTTCAAAAAAGTAACTTTTCCAAGCTCTGCGACAGCACATTGTTAAACTATGGAATTTGCTCCCACAACAGGCAGTGAAGGCCGCCACCTTGGATGGCTCTAAAAGAGGATTATACAAATTCACAGACTGGCAGTGGCTACTCGCCATGATGGCTATGCTTTGCCTCCATAGTCAGAGGCAGCAGGCTTCCAAACACCAGTTGCTGGAAACCACAGGAGGGGACAGAGCTCTTATGCGCTGGTCCTACTTGAGGGCTTCCCATAGGCATCTTGTTGGCCACTGTGAGAACAGGATACTGAACTAGATGGGCCATTGGCCTGATCCAGCAGGCTCTTCCTATGTTCCTACAGCATTACTAGAGTTCAAGGACACATTCTAGCCCAGCAAAAGCACTCAGAGTGTGAAGCAGGGCCTCTGAGGGGTGTGTGATCTGCGGAGGGTGTGTGTAGTCTAGGAGAGTTCTGTGGGCCAGATAGAAGAGACTAGGGGCCGTATTTGGCCCCCAAGCCTGAGGTTCCCCAGCCCTGCATTAGAATATTATATTGAATAAATAAATGCATAAATACATCTCCATGCATACATGAATGCATAAAATAAAATAAATAACAGCCCGGCCCTCCAGCTCCTGTCCTGATGTACTTGTGCCTCATGGTGTTGGGGTGCTGTTCATGGGGGACCGTATAGTCCCCAGACACCATTTACATTGCCGCATGCCTGCTTTCATATGTGTGATGAGAGGATGCAGTGTGATTTCAGTCACACACCGAGAGACACACACTACTCTGGGCATACAATTATTGCTTTCTCTTATACTAATCTATTTCTTAAGCATCCATTATGGCAATTTCTGATGCATATGAAGAAAATCAATGGAACAGCTTTTTTTTTTCAAAAAAGGCGACGACTGACTCAGAATTTTATAAAAATGTCACAGTCTCTACAACTTCAGCATGCATGAGTGAGTGAGTGATGCTTCCCCCTAGTGGCAGGTCTGGAGAGAGAGCACAGCTCTTCATTTTCCTCCCAATCTGTGTATTCCAGAGGGACCTGTTTCAGGGGAAACCGTATAGTCTTCCATTCTGCACTCTGAAAAAAATGGGGGCAGGTGGGCAATTGGTTTGCACAAATGCTTCCATGGCAACAGCAAAATAATTAGTTTGCTGGATCAGTCCAAGAGCCAGCTAGCCAATTATTCTCTGTGGTATTCACCTAAAGAATAGTGCTAGCACAAGGGGACTTTTCCCCCTCTCCTCCCCCGTGCACCCTCTAAGTTTGTTCTTGGTGTCCCCTCCAACCCTCCAGAGTGGACTTGAGGACAGTGTGGGATGTGTGAGTGAAGAGGAGGGGGGAGTCCCTATGCACTAGCACTAATCCTTGTGCTAGCACTATTGTTTCCATCAGTGGCCAGCACCCTCTGAAACTTGCAAGAAAGGTATCAGCCTTCCTGTTTGATCCCAGTAGCTGGTATTCAGAGGTATACACTCTCCAAACATGCAGGATCCATTTATCTGTCATGGCTAATATCTGTTGACAGATGTATGGATTTGTCCAAGCTATCCTTTTCCATCCTGGTGCCTTCTGGCTGCTTTGGGTGACAGCTTCCATCAGCCCCAGCCAGCACGGGCTGATGTGAGTTGTCATCCGAAACATCTGGAGGACACCAGGTTGGCAAAAGCTAGCCTAAGCCTTCTAAGCTGTTGGGCATAATCATTTATTGTACCAGTGAGTTCCAAATGTTCATATTTGTGGAGAAAATGGTCAGAGGTGAGAGAAGGGTGGAGCTTGCCTTCTGACACAAACACACATACTTTGGAAGTGGTTCCTTGTACGTACCACTTCTAAGACCTGCTTATTTTCCCTTGCTGGTGGAGAAATCATTACAGGTACATGCATTAAATATATTCAGTAAGGAGAGGCTGTGACAGACCACCACTACCATCACTAGAGAGGCTGGATAATTTCTTCAAGAACCTTGGGGGCTTATAAAAGCCATCTCACAGGAGTAGCAAGCTTTTAAAGCCTCTAAATTCTTCTCTGGTTTGGATGTTGGCTTAGGACCCTGTTGCTGCAACATAGAAAGCTGCTGTATGCTGGGTCAGACCATTAGTCCATCTAGCACAACATTACATTGACTAGCAATGGCTCTCCAGGGTTTGAAACTGGGATCTTCTGCATGCAAAGCAGTTGGTTTTCCACTGAGCTGTGGGCTTTCCCTTAAGACACAGACACATAGGAAGCAGCCTTATATCAAGATGGACCATTGGTGGACCATTGGTCCACCTAGTGCATTATTGTCTACATTGACTGGCAGCAGCTCCGTCTTTTCCTGGTCTTACTTGAAGATGATAAGAATTGACCTTGGTATCTTATGCATGCAAAGGATAGGAACATAAGAAGAGCCTGCTGGATCAAGCCAGTGGTCCAGCATCCTGTGCTCACAATGGCCAACCAGAAATCTGTGGGAAGCCCACTAGCAGGACCTGAAGCAAGAGCATTCTCCCCTCCTGTGGTTTCCAGCAACTGATATTCAGAAGCATCCTGCATCTGGCTATGGTGGCAGGGCATAGCCATCATGGCTAATAGCCAATGATAATCAATATATATATAGGGTGTGGACATTCATTAATATCGAAAAAAGAGAGGGGATGTCCCCAGAAATAGGATGGATCTTAAGACTCAAGACAGTGACACCTAATGGTCTAAATGAAGAATGTTCATTTCTTCCTTTGTTGTAAAGGTTTTCTCAAGTCCAAAAATTTTTTTACTCATAAGTATTCTACAGGTGTTTTCTATTATACTTCTAAAAGGTTAAGAAAATTATTCTTCTGGTCATATGGTAGTTCAATGAAAAAAAGATTTAAAGGGTTTTCACTGATTTGAAATAGTCATAAAGATATTGAAGCCATCCATAGTGAAAGTGAGAAGTACTCTATTGAATAAAGCATTTCAACCACATAAATGTAAGTGTTTCTGATAATATAAAATCTTTTAGATACTGTATAGAAAGATAAGGTATCTTATATGGATTTGTGCACCTAGATATATATATAGTCTATAGGTAAACAAAATGATATTTTTAAGGAGTTGTTTATAACAACAAAAAAATTATTTGTGCATATATAAAGATTATAAGTGTATCAAATGAAGAATGTTTTTTCAAGATATTTTAACGAAAATTTATACCTACATATGTCTGTCAAAATGATGTTCTTTATATTTGATTTGTAGCCCCTGATGAAAGCCTAGTTATAAGGCTGAAACGCGTTGGGTATTTTAAGAAGAATGTTTTTCTCTTTTAAAGAAAATAAACAAATAAATCTATACAGTTTGGAACTTCCCTCCTTGACATTCTGGGGACATCCCCTCTCTTTTTTCGATAATAGCCAATGATAGCCTTACCTGGCATGAATTTGTCCAATCCTCTGTTCAAGCCATCCAAGTTGGTGGCCATCACTGCTTCTTTGGAAGTGAATTCCACAGTTTGCGCTGCATGAAGAAGCACTTTCTTTTGTCTCTGCCGCTTAGCAATGGCTCTTCCCTTTGGCCCTTGGAAGAACTACATCTCCCGAGGGCACTGTTGTTTGCGCCACAGCATGCAAATTATAAGCACATCAGGGAGTCGGAGGGAGGGCAGACGTGGAGAAGTATCACTTCTCCAGTAGTTGCCGGCATGGCTGGGCCAGAGCTGCAAATCTGCCTTCCCAACACTGGTGTCACTATAACTTACCTGGCTGGGGCAGAGCAGTGGCAAGATTGTGTGGAGGCATGGGTGGGGCTCCAATGATGCATCTATGCAGCCCTGACCTTCCTGCTTTAGTGCCCAGTGCCATCCTGGTGAGCAACACCAGTGGTGGGAGGATGGCTCTGAGCCTCTGCCCCATTACCCTAGCAGCTTCTGCACGCCTCTCTTCTTCTCATGTGCCCTCGACTGTTGCTGCCACCACCACAATCAGTTGCCAGATGAGGAAAGTGAAAGCTGGTGGCAGACACTTTTTGCGGGGAGGGTCATTTCTCTGACTCTCAACGTTTTATTTATTTATTTTGCAGAAGAAAAATCAATGATGAGCACAGGAAAGCTCAGACGTTTCTCCCACTATACCCAAAGGTCTCAATCCACTGAGGAGGAGGAGGAGGTTATTATTATTATTACTACTACCACCACCACCATTGCTGGGTCCAAAAGCTTCCTTTCTGAGATGTGAAACCTTCAGACCGAGGGGTGGGAAGGTAATACAGTAGGGCCCCGCTTGTAGGTGCCCCACTTTTAGGTGTTCCGCTCATATGGTGGTGCCAGCGGGGCGATAAGCTGTAGCGCAGGGAGCTCTAGCCACCGCGCTCCAGCTGACAGTTATCAGCTATAGTGTGCAAGTTCCCCGCACTACAGCTGATCGTGCAATCAGCTGTAGGGTGGGGAGCTTGCGCGCTACAGCTGAGTAGGGCCCCACTTTCCGGCGGTTTTCGCTTTTCGACAGAGGCCTGGAATGGAACTTGCCATATGAGTGGGGCCCTACTGTAAAGCCATTCCTGGTTGCTGGATTGCAGTGAATAACAGAAGCCATTCTGGATTCTGCAGTGCACTCCAGGATTTTGGTGGAGCAGAATAAAATCATTCCACACTCTCTGCTGGAACTGATTGGAGAAGGGACTGCCCGTCTTTAGGTTGTTGTGTTTTTTTATGGTGCACTGTAAGCTGCCCTGAATGCTCGTTGGGTGTCTGGGAGAGGATATAAATTTCATTTTAAAAAAAGGAAAGGAAAGCTATACAAATGTCAGTCCATTAACTTCTCCATACAAAATGAACCATACACATTTTGAAATTTCCAAAGGAGAAATGGCAACCTTAGAATAAATTCAGGGGACACTATGTGCATTCTGAATCTCTAGATGTGGGCTTTTTCACCTGCCTTTCTGCTGACTCCTGTTCCAGGCAAGCCCTGTAGCCAAGTTATGCAGGGAGCATGGAGCAGAGCATTTGGCCACTGCTGTTTCCGTCTGTGCGGAACGACTCTGCTGGGTTGAGTCACTAACACTGAGAACAACTCCTGCCTGCATTAGCTATTCCTAGCACATTCAAAGTAAGCTGCACAGGCAACAATGAATTCAAGAGTTATTCCAGTCAGGGGGTCTGCAACTAGCCTGACCCTGTCCCAAGTTTTTCAAATGTCTAGGCTCCAAACATTGCTCTGCGGATATACATTTGCAAGGGGCCGGATTCTACCACGGGCCTATGGAGTGAAACGTCCTCCTGCTGGAACACAAGGCCAGAGGGAGGTGCGCTGCGAAACAGTCAGAGTGAGAGATCTTTCTGGCCACACACTGCACAGGCTGCATTCAAACAATGCCATGAGGGGGAAGAATCTCAGGGGGAAAGCCTTAACTGCACATAAAATATATGCACATTCGCAAATACACCATGCACAAGATATACATGCATGCACATACGCACCATGTGCAAGGTATGGATTCTGCATGCAGATGCACTCTGAATATGCACTGCTGTGAGGTAATCATAAACCTTTGGCAGCTTAGAATAATGAAAGGGACAGCTAAGACTCATCTCCTGAACACTGATCTACTCTCTATCAATGGCTACTAGCCATGATGGCTGTGCTCTGCCACCCTAGTCAGAGGCAGCATGCTCTGAAAACCAGTTGCCGGAAGCCTCAGGAGGGGAGAGTGTTCTTGCGCTCGGGTCCTGCTTGCGGGCTTCCCCCGGGCACCTGGTTGGCCACTGTGAGAACAGGATGCTGGACTAGATGGGCCACTGGCCTGATCCAGCAGGCTCTTCTTATGTTCTTATGTTCTCTGCTATTATTACCATGGCTCCTCCTGCCCTTGACAACATATGGATCAACCAGAGTACAGTCAGGAAATGTGCACATTCAGACCTGAGGCCCAGAGAACTCTGCCAGTCAGGGCAACAATGGCTCTTGGCTGCCACTTCTCCATTCACACACACACACACACGATCCCAGGGAAAGGGAGAGGTAATTGATAATACTATACCAGCAGTTTTAGTTGAGGCCTGTTCAGGGTGGATGAAAATCTCCTCCTCACTCCTTCACTCCCTCCCTTGGTGAGGAAGCTTCATGTGGCTTGTGGGATCTGTGGCCCCCTCTGGTTTAATGACAGGAGCTAATTTATTCCCTCTCACAGACTGCCATGGACAACTCCCTGTCTCCTTCTCTCTCCACAACCCTCCCACCACCACCAACCCCCTCCTCCTGAGCCGGTGAAGCTGACTAACTTGTAGGTCTGCACACTTAACAGAACCACGTGACTCGTCCGCATGGAAACCCATAATGAGGCCCGTGTGGCTGGTACACAACAGGAGGCACCGGCGAGTCTGGAAGCTGGACACTTCCCAATGAATAGCCTCCTCCCACCCCCATCAGAAAGGGAGCGTTGGAGCAAGGATGTGGGGGTAAAGAGGGAGTTGGAAAGATGCAGAGCCACGAGCAGCGCAAAGATGGGGGAAGCAAAAGACACCCCCCCAAAGAGAGAGTCCTGGCATTGAGGGACCTATTCCATCTACTTGTAGGCCATGTTGGTGTCTTGAATACCACAGGGCAGCTAGCTAACCCTGGGCATTGTTAGGTATTCAGAGACGGGAAGGCGCAGAAAAGGCATGCTTTCCCCTCTCTCTAGTGTTTGGAAAGGGGGGAAATGGGGACATGCTGATCTGCACTTAATTCAGAGATGAGAGAGAGAGAAGACCTCTGTTTCCCTGGCACACCTACACTCTTTAAGTAAGAAATTTCACACCTTGTCATTGCAGGCCTCTATAAACACAGATATATGGAAAGAGAAGCAAGGGAGTGGGGATATTGTCATTTCTAATAAATTGAGGGGAGATTATCTTGATCATGATCATTATTTTAATTTATTATCTGCCCTTCAACCTCAGGTCCCAGGTCAGGTTGCACCAATTTAAAAAACAGCTGCCTAGTCCGCCTCTCATTTATTTAAGTGGATTTTTCACACACGAGAACCTCCAGGAAGACTGTGTGGCAACTGAAAATCTTTGTGGGCAATATCAAAGGTGGGCAACCTGCAGCCCCAGGGATGAATGCAGCCCTCAGCCTAATTGCAAAAGTCCTCTGCAAGTGATCAGTTCAGACCTCTTAGAAGAGCCGCCTGTCCCTCCTCTGTCAGCCAGCTGGGTAAGGATGAAGAGTGAGAGTGATAAAGGTGTGTGTGTGTGTGTGTGTGTGAGAGAGAGAGAGAGAGAGAGGTGACCCTGCCTACTTCAGGTCTGCCCACTCTTTGCTACTACCCTACCCCCTGTTGGCATATGGCCCCCAACTGATTATCCCCAAGGGGATAAGGCCCTTGTCAGAAAAAAAAGTTTCCCACCCATTTTTTCCTATATACTATATACTCCCCTGATATTGAGCAGGGAGTTGGACTTGATGGCCTTATAGGCCCCTTCCAACTCTACTATTCTATGATTCTATGAATCTAGATATGCATTTGCATCAGGAGCCACCTCCCCTGCCCCTGAGACTCAATGAGAAGACAGTGCCGGCCACACCTCACGGCTTTGGCTTGGCTACAATTGTTTGAAGCCATGTGCCTAGAAAGGGGTTAAGCTTCCCTTATGCCCTTACTTTCCTCATGTCTCTGTGGCAGTTCTACAAGTCCAACCACATGGTTCTGGGCCAGGTGCAGGGAACCAGTGCCCCTCCAGATATCATGGAACTACAACTCCCATCAGGATGATGGGAACTGTAATTGAACAACCACACACTGGTTCGAGGCAACTAAGGGTAGAGACACCCTCCCTGTTCTGCCGGTTCCAGTGCGTCACCACCTCTCTCTTCTGGAAACAAGAGCACACAATGCTAGTCAAACCACACCCCTTTTTACTGTGACACCTGGTGGGTGCAGCTCAAGTGTTTGTATGTTTGTTTAAATCAGCTTCAAAGAGATTTTGCATCTGATTGGCAGATAAACCCATTTCCCCTCCAGGTATAGCTAGTGGAAAAGCTTTGATCTGGTGACCAGCGTGTTCACAGCCTAAGTGGGCCCAGTTAATCAGAAATGAAGGGGAATTAAGTAGAGAGTAACTACATTTACTTTCCTTTATGGGTTGGAGGAACACTAGGCTGCTATTGCTTTTGCAGTCCTCCTTGCCTTGATGCCTTATTCAGCCACCCCTTCATAGCTGAACTCTTTTTGATGCAGCTAAGGCTGTATACTAAGTGTGGATGTTGTGACATAACCTGGTCCTGGGCCCTGTGCTCTTCAACATTTTTATTAATGACTTGGATGAGGAGGTGCAGGGAATGCTTATCAGATCTGCAAATGATATAAAACTGGGAGGAACAGAAGGATCTTGGGATTGTTGTTCATCGTAAGCTAAATATGAGCCAAGAGTGCAATGTGGCTGCAAAAAAGGCAAATCCTATTTTAGGCTGCATTAACAGAAGCATAGTTTTCAAATCATGTGAAGTACTAGTTCCCCTCTATTCAGCACTGGTTAGGCCTCATCTTGAGTACTGCGTCCAGTTCTGGTGTCCGCACTTCAAGAAGGATGCAGACAAACTGGAACAGGTTCAGAGGAGGGCAACAAGGATGATCAGGGGACTGGAAACAAAGCCCTATGAGGAGAGACTGAAAGAACTGGGCATGTTTAGCCTGGAGAAGAGAAGACTGAGGGGAGATATGATAACACTCTTCAAGGACATGAAAGGTTGTCACACAGAGGAGGGCCGGGATCTCTTCTCAATCGTACCAGGGTGCAGGACATGGAATAATGGGCTCAAGTTGCAGGAAGCCAGATTTTGACCAAATTTCAGGAAAACCTGACTGTTAAAGCAGTATGGCAATTGAAGTGATGACCTAGAGAGGTGGTAGGCTCTCCAACACTGGAGGCCTTCAAGAGGCTGCTGGACAGCCACCTGTCGGGTATGCTTTAAGCTGGATTCCTGCATTGAGCAGGGGGTTGGACTGGATGGCCTTATAGGCCCCTTCCAACTCTATTATTCTATTATCAGTATACTCTTATCCCAGCCATCTGTAATGACTGAGATGGAGGAAGGGCTGTACCTCAGTGACAGAGCATCTGCCTTGCATGCAGAAGGTCCTAGGTTCATCCCAAGTTTAATTCCCAGCATCTCCAGATAGGACTGGGATACAACCCTGTTTGAAACCCTGGACAGTTGCTGCAAGTCAGTGTAGACAATTTCAAGCTACGATTTAGGATTTGTTCAGACCTTTCTTTCTTTCTTTCTTTCTTTCTTTCTTTCTTTCTTTCTTTCTTTCTTTCTTTCTTTCTTTCTTTCTTTTTCTTGTTGTGTTCTAATGTTATACAATAGTTACCCAGGAGTAAATCCCATTGAACTTAATGGGCTTTACTCCTGAGTAGAGACTGAAATGAAAGAAAGCAACACTATGCATATCTGCTCAGATCCATATTAATTGTTTAATTAATTGTATAATTGTTGTAAACCGCCCAGAGAGCTTCAGCAATGGGGCGGTATACAAATGCAATAAATAGATAGATAGATAAATAAGATGGAGCAGTATTCACTGTAGTTAATAATGGTGATTGTGTCTACCTTAATCATGGCTAAGAACGGCAGGGGAACACCAGGTGAACTCACACTCTGCAGGAGGGGAAGCTGTATCTAATGAGGGATGGGCAAATCTGTCAGTTCTCCACATTTCCATAGATGCTCCTTGGACAGTTCCTTGACAGTTTGGACTAGAACCTGGAGTGGATTCACTGTCCCACTGGCACTGGAGCCACCAGTGTCCACTGCTCCTATTTATGTATTTATAAAAGTATTTACATATCGCCCTCTCTCAAAACATCAGGGTGGTGTACAGCAAGATAAACACATGTAAAAGCAATACAAAACACACCTTAAAATGACTGGCCACTAAAAAACACACATTTTAAACAGCTGCAAGGCGCACACACACACACAAGTCTTCAAGAGATGCCTTAAAGTCAAAAGCAAGGATGCTTGCTGAATATTTGCTAGAAAAGTGTTTTATAGCATAAGACGGACGACACTAAATGCCCAACTTCTGGCTGAGGCCAGCTGGGCCTCTGTAATGTTGGAGATAACTAAAAGTTTGTGTAGATAAGGGGCTGCTATCTCAGAATAACAGCCCTAGCACAATCACTCAAGATAGCAACCCCTCTGCGTCTGGCCTGACTTCCTCCACAGTGAGGCGCAAACACTCTCTGTTCTGCCAGACATCCCCATCTTTGCAAACCACCCCAAAGAAAACCTACCCAAAGTTTTATGCAAGAGGAGAGACAGCAGCCTTCCGAGAGAACGGGGGAAGGAACCTGCTGAGATATTTGCTCAAACTGTGCCGCTAAGCAGTTAATAATTACTTCCTATAAAAGCCCCTGGAAACACACCAGCGTAACCCAAAATCCTTCCACGGTCGCAGGTTTCAATTTTGCCAGCTCCTGCAAAGCTCATTAATCACATGCACTATTCCAAACACAAAACAAGCACCCACCCCAGCCTGCCCAATTCAAATATGAAAGGCGGGGTGCAGAGGAGGAGAAGGGGAGGTCTGGCCCACCCCAGCGACATGCAGTCACCCAAGCAGACTGGATTTATTAAATCAAAGAGCCATTATTAACAATACAGCTTAAATATCTATCTAAATGCAAATGAGTGCATGATGGATTGTGAGATTTCCCCCCTATTCCTTTTAAAAAAAAAAGATTCAGACATTTCATGTTTGAATTTTGGGACAACTCATATTGCAGAGACTCTTCTTTTTTGGGGGGGTAGGGGGACACAAGCCCACAGATAAGGTCATGGAAACTGTAGCTTTAAGGGCCAGCCCATCGTGATTTGTATATTTAAATAACCCTTCAAGGGGAGTATTAAAATGGGCCGAACTAAATACTCTGCTAACTATGTCTGAGTCTGCTGCTGAAGGGTGTGTGTGGAGAAGGGTGTGTTCAGCTTTCTCCCTCCCCTCCAATAAGAGCAACAACTCATCAGTGCCCTTCCATCATGGTGTTCAACGTTTTCCAGCTCCGGTTCTATGTAATTGGCCGCCACTGGGAGGAAAAATACAGAGCTATGTAATGCCTGGGCATGGGCAAGTTGTATGATACTTTATGGTTGGGAAAGTTTAATGTGTGGCTGTCATTTTTTGACATCAGTCCAGCACATTTATGTAATCCCAGTTCAGGGTTAGCCAGTGTGGATGACACATTGCTGGACTATAACTCCCATCAGCCCCAGCCAGCATGGTTAATGTTCAGGGTTGATTGGAGCCTCGGTCCGACAAGATCTGGAGGGCACCATATCACCTATTCCTTACCTAGCTTGACACTATCTTTGTAGAGTAGTAGAACATCTCTCTGGCTCACATATACCACATATATATAATCTTTCATTCCAAAGAAAATCCAAGGTAGTATATGTGATGTCCCTGTATATAGATATTACTGTAAATATGGTAAGTGCGGGTTTATTAGAGTAAATGAGGTAAGTGGGCGGAGTAAGAGGGGGAGTACATGGGCTAGAATGCTGGAGAATGCTGTATAATGATTGGCTAGCTGTTTGAGTGGCTGAAGGTATAAATGAGAGGATGACGGGGTGGAGTTTTGGGAGTTCTGTTGGAGTTGGTTGTGGGTTGGAGTTGGTTGTGGGTTGGATTGTATTAGGCTGGTATTAAGGCAGATTATATATGACTAGAAACCTAAAGAGTAACACAATATATGAAACCATACACTTGTTAAATATACCATAAGTAATCTTGTTATTTCCTGGTGTTTATAAACAAATATTTTATTGGTTTACCAAAAGCCTGATCCTTGGCTGGGGCTTTCACAGACCAGAAGGGTGGGCGGGGTAATTACCAAGGTGGAGAAACAGTATCAAATGGTGGCAGCGGTGAAGAGATAGTGTATCATCAAGTATCCAGAGCAACCCAGGGCTGTATGCTTTATAGGCACAAAGATACGGGGGGGGTTGTGGTCTGCAAGTGCACCCAGACACAAAGTAACAATAAGCCAGAAGGAGACTAAGGCAAGGTCCCAAGGCAATATTGTGAAATAGGGAGTGGCTGGTGGTGCTGCCTAGCAGTGGGATCTTGCGAGATCTGTGCTAGAGCTGATGAGAGAACAAATAAAACCCAGGATCCTGTCTGGAGGGACCTGACAGGTGGTGGCCTGAGGTGGGATCGTGACAGTATACAATATCAGTATAAAATAATGCAGTCACAATATGTTAGAAGCAAGTCAGTAGACCCTCTAGGTGTTGCTAGACTCCAGCTCTTATCAACAATGATCAATGTTCATTCCAGTCATGGCTGTCACCTTCTGGAGGGCGGCAGGTTCCCCATCCTTGCAGTAGACAGAGACATAACCACAGCTGAGTATCAATGGTCAGTAGGGATGGGTGAGAAATTTGATTCAGTTTGCATATGAAGATGAATCTATCAAATTTTCACTTTCTGATATATATGAAAACCATAACACAGCCATCCTTTGAAATTCGTACTTATTTAGATTTTTCAATGCAGTTCCCCAAACAATGTTTACAAAAACTCATATGTCAGGGGAAAGTGTGCGTAAAAATGAATATAGGAGGGAAAACAGCATACAAAAATGTTTGCAAAAATGTGTACATTAGTCAAAACTGCCTACAAAAATGGTAGGGAAATTTCGCACTAAAATGCTGGATAATTTTCATGAGGATTTTTTTTAAAAAAAACACCCTCAAATTGCTGCAGAAATGCAGGTGACTGAATTTAAGTTTGGAAAAAATGAGAAACTCAGAGAACCCAAATTGACAGATCTTTCCATCCATAGTGGTCACAAAATTTATTCACGCCTGGTTAAATAAATATGTGTTTAACAGACAGTCCAAAAGCATAATACTGTCAGTTCCTTGCTGTTCACAAAGAGGTGCCTTCACGGACAAAGCCCTTCCCTGGGTTGCTGCAAGATGGACTGATGCAAGCCATGGCACAGTCAGGAGGGAGTCCTTGAAAGATCTTAGCATACATACAGCTTCATATGGGCAAAGGTGTTCTATCAGGTAACTGGGCTGAAAGTTGTTTAAGGAATTATAAGTCAAAAGAAGACCCTTAAACTTGGCCCAGTAGCAAATTGGCAAGCAGCGCAGTTCCTTCACGAGGTGTGTAACATGCATGTGGTCAGTAGGAAGCTCTGCTTAGCAACCCAGCTGCAGCATTCTCCACCAGCCAGCTTCTAAATCAACTCTAAAGATAGCCCCAGATGGAGAACTTGAGGTTATTGAGACCTTAAGACCACTGCCATTGACACTCAATTTTAAGGCTGATTTCCCTGCCTCTTGACTCCTGATCGCCTGACTTTGCCTTTGGTCTGATAAGCGAAGGTTCCCTAGATGATCTAACTGGGGATTATGTGAGCTTCCAACTGCTGGCACCCCACCCCCATCCTGCATCACAGGACTGTCGGGACTGCAGATTGCTGCACACAAAAAATGAATAAATTAATCTTTCTGCAGACTGCCAAAGAAAATAAAAGGGTACTCTGCGTACTACAAGACTGCGGACACAAGTTGGGCACTGTGTCAGTGGCTACAGGCAGCAGGGGGGGCATAATCAATCCAACTTCCCCAGCTTGTGGACCTGCACCATGCAAGACACACAAGATATAATTTTAGATGCATTCATAAAACATTTTATATGTACACATTAAAAGTTTAATTTGTGGATAGGGAAGAGCTGATATTCCTCAGCCAGTTGTTTTCTTGTTCCGTTGGCTGCCTCCATCCTTGCATTTATCTTTCCTTTCCGTATGGTTTAATTTGGAGAATTTCAATAATTAATTTTGGAATTGGCACATGGGCTGTTTGCTGAAGTTTCCAGTTTGCTTCTCTCCCCCCCACCACCTTTTTACTGGTCTACTGATGTGCACAAATGACTATACACATTGATTTAAGAACTAATCTTCCTGAGATCATGTAACTACATCAGGATCTCCTTTTTGTGCTTTGATTTAATCAGCACAACAGGTCCATGGGTGCCCACTGATCAAATCACAGTGCAACAGGAATTCCGGACAGGATTCTCAGATGCAAATGCCTTTTCTGAACAGTATTTTAATCAATGTGCAAATGCAGCCAAGTGGATTGGTAATGAGGAAGGGGAGGGGGAAGGGAGAAAATGGAAAACTTCAACAAGCTGCACATGCGCATAATTCTGAACTAAGGTATGCGTGTATAGAGGCGGGGTGTTTGTGAAATTCCCTCTCAGAGGAGACCTGTCTCGTGCAAACAGAGCTAACTTTTGCCTCCAGGCAAAGAGATTTTTATTCTCCCAGGAGCTTCAACAGCTATTTTAATGTTGCTTTTTAAACAGGCTGGGTGGTATGCAATGTTAGTCCTAAGTCAGATCAGGCCCACTGAAGTTAATGAATTGAACTAACAGTCATTAATTTCAATGGGTCTACTCTGAGTAGGACTTAGTTTAATACAACCCACTGCTGCTTAATACGGGTTGTACACAGGGACGGAAAAATCTGCCTGTTTCACTTCTCTCAGTTTCTCATTTTTCCAATGTTAAATTCAGTTCTCTACAGCGATCTGTGATTTTTTAAATAAAAAAATCCTCATGAAAATTCTCCACCACTTTAGTGCGAATTTCTCCAAATAAACACATTTGTGTAGGCAGTTTTGACAAAGCTTCACATTTTTGCAAGCCATTTCTCTTCATTTCATGCCTTTTTGCCTGTTATTTTCACTCATATATTCATTTTTATGCACACTTTCCCCTAATTATATCCATTTTTGTAAATGTTGTTTAGTTGGCAAAGTGCATCCCAAAATTCTAATAAATGCAAATTTCAAAGGATGGCTATGTTTCAGTTCTCATGTTGTTTCGGAAAGTGTGAATTTGATCAATTCTGCTTGAAATGTGAACTGAATCAAAATTCTCACCTATCCCTAGTTGTACTGCCTGAAGCCGACTCAGAGTAGATCCGTCTGTGGAATGCTCTACCCCGCAAGGCCCACCTGGCACCTCTGTTGACATTTCTTCAGCACCAGGTAAAAGCTTATCTCCTCCGCCCCCAGCATTTGACAGACTGAGATGATGCTCTTCTTATTATTAGTGTGCTGTCAGTGCTTCCTGTGCCTGTTATGGGGGTTGTTTGTCCCTTTTTATGTCATTATGTATTTGTATTTATGTATTTAATGTGTTGTAAAATTCTTGGAGGCCTTTGGAGAATAAGTGACTAACAAGTCTAATATATAAAAATAATTTTAAAAATTGAATTATTGAGCCTAAGGTAGTCATGCCTATTAACTTCAACATGTCTACTCTGAGTAGGATTAGCATTGAATATAACTCTATATTTTATATTTGTATTTTATTGTGCTTTTTTAAACTAGGTTTGCAGAACCTGTGGCCCTCCAGACGTTGTTGGACTCCAACTCCCCTCAGCTCCAGTCAGCATGGGAGACATCAGGGATGATGAGATAGTTATTTGATTTATTTCAACAGTTTACAGAGCACTTCACACCATGGTTTGGGGGTGGCGTTCAATAAGGTTACGGGAGTGATATGAAAGATACAACTAGATCAGAAAAACGTACTTTAAAAGCCAGCTGAAATGAAATAAAATAAAATAAAATAAAGCTCTCCTCAGTACATCGCAATTCAGCAGCATCTGAAGGGCCACTGAGCAGCCCTCCCTGTTGCAAACTGTCCTGGAATCTTTGCTGAATGGTAGAATATTTTGAACAAACACAGCAGAGTAGCAGGCCAAAATCTGGGGGGAAGTGGAATAGGCAAAATTTCACAACTAGCCCTCCTACCACAAGACAGACACAGAACGGAGTAAGAGCAAATTGAAAAGACAGACTCATTACAAGAGGCACAGTGTATTTGGCCCAGCCTTCGTTGGCTCCAAAATGACACACATCCCTTTTGATAAATATTTGTGAGTAAAATTATTTTTTTGTTGAGCAAACAGGAAAAATAAAAACCACTGGACTTACACATAAGTTTCATCCCAAAGGATGCAGGTCTGGTTGGTAGTTCCCTGCCAGGGTGAGAAAAGAAGAAAGGAGAAAAAAACAGGTGTTGAATGGTTGACTGAGAGATCGGCTTAAAGACAGGATGCCATGCACTGGAATTGTTCCTGGGAGCTAGTCTCATGGAAACTTGAGCATGCCTCAATTTTGCCTCTCCTTCCTTCTTCAGAGGCCTTTGCGGCTCTCTAAGTGGAGAGTCTGGCCCAGCTGCATTAGGGCCCTCGGCTGTGGATACAGTGCCCCACCATTTCATATAAGTGCACTCCCAAACTCATTCCTCCAGACCAGCAGTGGGGAATCTGTGGCCTTTCCAATTAGACTCCCATCAGCTCTTGCCAGTATGGCCAATGCTCAGGAATTGATGGGGATCTGTAGTCTAACGACATCTACAGCAGACTTCTTCAACCTTGAGTGCCCAGATGTTGTTGGACTACAACTCCCATCATCCCAGCCAGCTTAGCCAATGGACAAGGATGATGGGAGTTGCAGTCCAACAACATGTGGGGACCCAAGGTTGAAGAACAGTGATTTAGAGGACCACAGGTTCCCCATTCCTGATCCAAACCCTTCCCTACGCCCTTACCATTTGAAAACAAAGCAAAAGAACCCATCGATTTCACTTTTCAACTTGACTCTAACCCCCCTCCCCAAGTTTCTCCCTAGGCTCATATCTCATAAATCATATTTGCTTGGGTGGTGGTGGTAGCATTGCTCTTCATTCATACCAGTAACATTTTCCTTCTGGAGGAAGATGAAGTTTGACTTTTGACTTCCCTTCCAGGGGTAATTTCCTCCTGATCAGCTACAAGGAAGTTGGCACTTACGTTGTGCAGGTGGGAGAACTCAATCTCCATTGGGGTGAGCAGCGAGCGGGGAGCTGGTTTCACAGTCACGGAGATGACCCTGGAATTCAGCACTGTCATGTTTCTGGAGAAAAGGGGGGAAATCACAGTGTGTGAAAGGGGGAAAGGAAAGGGGCAGAATGGAAGGCCACAGTGATGGAGATACATCCCACTGCATGATAGAGTGTTGGACTACAATCTGGGAGACCAGGGTTTGAATCCCCACACAGCCATGAAACTCACCAGGTGACCTTGGGCCAGTCACTGCTTCTCAGCCTCTGAGGAAGGCAATGATAAACCCCCTCTGAATACCGCTTACCATGAAAACCCTATTCACAGGGCCGCCGTAAGTTGGGATCGACTTGAAGGCAGTCCATTTTCAAACATGATTGCACGGGAGTAAATCCCATTCAACTCAATAAGCATGCAAATTATCAAACCTGCCCTCTCCTCCTCCCTCCCATCACCTCCCTTTTGCCTCTTACCTCCCCCTTCCTTCCCCTCTCCTTCCCCTCCCCATCCCCTTCCAGTCCCCTCCCCCCTCCTCCTCCCCCTCCCCTCCGCCCTTCCCCATGGTCCTTTCCTAGGACTACGACCTGGGAGACCAGTGCTCAAATCCCCACACAGCCATGAAGCTCACTGGGTGACCTTGGGCCAGTCACTGCGTCTCAGCCTCAGAGGGAGGCAATGGTAAACCCCCTCTGAATACCGCTTACCATGAAAACCCTATTCATAGGGTCGCCATAAGTCGGGAGCGACTTGAAGGCACTCCATTTCCATTTTATTTGCCTTTGAATAAAATGTAGTCAAGGCAGCTTATGACCAGCATAACACAATTTCAAAGGATTAAAAAGCAATGTGGGAAACACACAGAGAGAGACAAAATGCCAACAGTGAAAATCATAATATTGTTAACCAAATGTTTGAGAGAAGAAAACAATCTTAGCCAGGTGATTAAAGGTATAAAAGGCTCCAGGCTGGAGACGGGATCCACTGGCCAGTTCTGGTTTGAAAGCATTCCATCAACCTAACAGGCTGGTATCAATTCGAGTTCATTCTTTGCCCACTAGCCACTGCTTTTACCGATCCTTCTTTCCCTTCACAAAAAATATTGATATTACTGGTACTTTGAAAGGAAACAGTGATATGTTGAAAGGGAATAAATTAACATTTTGGAAGGAAACATGAATATTTTGAAAGGAAATATTGATAAAATTATCAACAGTGATGTTTTAGGGATCGATTTTTGTAAAAAAAAATCTGTTTTTGAAAATAGCTGTGGAAAATGGCTACATAAAAATCAAATCCATAACGATGGAGAGTATGTGAATTAATGGAAAATTTGGTACCAAATCTGAATTGTTCGGAATTCTAGCACATCCCTATTCCAGGCAGATAAGGGCATAAGAAGAGTGCTGCTGCATAACTTCCCAGGCTCTGGTCTGAAGGCACATGAGGCCAGCTCCCTGCTGAAGAAGCTAAGCAGGGTCAGGTCTGGTCAGTGCCTGGATGGGAGACTGCCTGGGAACCATGTGTAAGCCACCTTGGGTTTCTATCATGAAAGGAAAGGTGGGATATAAATTTAATAACAACAACAACAACAACATCCTGGTCTCATAGTGGTGAACCAAATGCCTATGGGAAGCCAGCAAGCTGACCCTGAACACAGGAGCAGTATCCTCACTTGTGATTCCCAGCAACTGGTGCTCAAAGGCCTACTGCTTCTGGAAGCACAGGTAGCACAGGTAGAACACAGTCATTATGGTTAGTAGCGACTGATAGCCTTATTCTCCATGAATTTGTCTAATGTTCTTTTAAAGCCATCCAAGTTGGTGACGATCACACTACATCTTATAGGAGTGAATTCCATAGTTTAACTGTGTGCTGCTGTGAAGACATTTCTGGAGAAGACATACTACAAATGGAGTCCACCACAGAGCTGTCCACCCAATCTCTGGAGCCTAGGACACTCACAGCAGGGAACCAATGTTTGCAAGGGTACCCTTCATGAGTGGGTAGGCTTGTTTGGGGAAAAAGAGGTGCTAGATTGATTTTGTTTCTTTGTAAAAATTTATATCCTGCCCTTCATCATGATCACGATATAAAATGACATTAAAACAGCCATACAAATATTGAAAAATGGAAATGGACTGCCTTCAAGTCGATTCTGACTTATGACAACCCTATGAATAGGGTTTCCGTGGTAAGTGGTATTCAGAGGTGGTTTTACCATTGCCTTCCTCTGAGGCTGAGAGGCAGTGACTGGCCCAAGGTCACCCAGTGAGCTTCATGGCTGTGTGGGGATTCGAACCCTGGTCTCCCAGGTCATAGTCGAACACCTTAACCACTACACCACACTGGCTCTAAACATCTAAAATTCAAAATCCAGTCTGCATATGACATTCCCCTCAATACAAGGCCAATACTTGAAATCAGAGCTAGCACCAGTCGGCTGGGGCACTTGGCATAGTTCAGCTGATAGCCTTCCAGCCTGCTGCTCTTCCTTTGTGACAGCAGCACAGCCCTCCTCTTCTCCCGCCCTGCCTCTGCCTGGCTGTGAGCAGAAGGTCTGGCAGGTAAGGGTCCCTTCTGAGCACTGGGGCCCTTGTCCAGTGCCCAGCCTGGCCGTCCACTGATGCTGGACCTGCTCAAAATTCAAAAGAGGCCTGGCAGAAGAGCTTGTAATTCCCAACAACCCACCTAATCTCTGGCATCAGAGGACTATGAAGACTTTGATAACACCCCTCTCAACCATGATAAGCTCTTGGAACCCCACAACTACACTGCAGGTTTTGCAGAGGAGTGGGCAGCTGAGGGAATGGTGGCTTCCCAAAGGATGAGTTCATGGCTGTGGTGAGATTCAAACCAGGGACTTGCCCAGCTTGCACCCACAGCCGTGATACTGCACCAGTCCTCATGATGTGCAATCACTTTTTTAATGAAAAGAGCAGACGTGGCTTACTGCGTTTAATTCATGTGTTCATTTGTGATCATTCAGGAACTGCTGTCCTAAACTAATCCCATGGTGGGGATATCAGAGAGTGCAGCCTGTTTGCTCACTAATCTGCCCACATCCTCCAGCCTGACTGCCTCCCTCCTTCCCGCTCTAAATCTGTAGGTGCCTTCAATGATAACCAGCCAGGAGTGAAGGCCCGGCGTTTACAGGAAGCACTCTCATGCTAATCAGTGCAGAACAAATTTTGAAAGTGCCAGAGGGAGGCTTAATTTGCTGCCTCAGTACCAGCCTCAGCCTCAGAAGGAAGGAAAGTGAGATGTAGAACAGAGAAATCTCTTTGTTATTAGAGACTGCTGAGGCTCACAAGCCCCAAAGGCAGGACAGAAGAAGTCAGAGCATGCACCCTGGCATCTGTGCAGTGACATTCCCAAAGCATTGCAATATGGCAAAAGTCCCCTCTAGGGAGCAGGAGAGAGATGCCCCCACAGGACTCCCACAGAGAGAGAACTTAGAAGAATCCTCTGCCCTAGGGATGTGCAAAACTGGATTTCATTTTAGGTAAATATTTCTGCCTTCCTGCATGCTCATATTCAGGACACCTATCCCTCAAAGCAGGCAGGCTTTTTCCACCAAGCAGTTCTGAATCCTTGCTTCTTGCCACCTGTGTGCTGCTAACTGCAGCTACCTATCACATTCTCCATTCAAATGCAGAGAGAGGGATACCAATCCAAACCACTGTGGAGAAGGTGCTCAGTGATAAAGCATCGGCCTTGCATTCAGCAGGCTGCAGGTGCAATCCCCAATGGCATCTCCAGGTAGGACTCTGAGTAAGTCCAACATCCTGTTCTCACAGTGGTCACTGCTAGTCAGTGTAGACCATACTGAGATAGATGGACCAACGGCCTGATTCAGTTGCCTGTCATGCGCAAAATTGGCTGGCCTCTGCACCTGGTCTCCTATTCAAAAGCACAGACAGATGCATAAACAGATGCAGATCCAAACTGCAAACATTTACAGTCAAGTTGCTGCTTTAGTCCAAAGGACCAGACCTATAAGGACAGCACAGCTGGTTGCCCTTGAACATGTCAATGTGCTTCAAATCTGTCCAATAGGACTTAGTGGCCTTCAAGAACCAAACTATACACTCAGCAAGCCTGCAGTTGAAGGTTGCTGAAGAACAGCCTAAAAGCACCAGCTGCGAGGGTGATGTGATATGCAGGGGGGAGAAACAGCAGGAGAGGGTGCTTTAGCCTTCTGGTACTTTCCTCCTTCTACTTCTTCCCCAAGTTGATATTTCATGTGAAGTGGTGAAAATGCATCCAGAGCTTCAGCTGGAGGAAAAGCATCTGGGATAAGGGACTTCCAGGAGAAAACTGGTAGGGTAATGTACTTTACCACTGTGTGGCCGCTATCCCGATCCCTGAAACCATGACTGCTGATGAATAAGTTGGTTGACTCCCCCACCCATTCATACAGACTTCTGCTTGCCTCTCAACCATACCCTACCTGGGAGCCCATACACATATCTGGAAGGCCAACTGTGTAAGGTTGGCCAGGGAAGGATTTGCTAACCCTATGGGGAGGGCAGCTATGAGAGAACTAGAAAAGGTCCTCAAATGCAAAGATGCATCACTGAACACTAAAGTCAGGATCATTCAGGCCATGGTATTCCCGATCTGTATGTATGGATGTGAAAGTTGGGCAGGTAAAAAAGCAAATATGAGAAAAGTCAGCTCATTTGAAATGTGGTGTTGGAGGAGAGCTTTGCGGATAACATGGACTGCGAAAAAGACAAATAAGTGGGTGTTAGAACAAATTAAACCAGAACTGTCACTAGAAGCCAAAATGATGAAACTGAGGTTATCATACTTTGGGCACATCATGAGAAGACCTGATTCACTAGAAAATATAGTAATGCTGGGAAAAACAGAAGGGAGTAGAAAAAGAGGAAGGCCAAACAAGAGATGGATTGATTCCATAAAG
Organism: Rhineura floridana; assembly: GCF_030035675.1. NCBI lineage: Eukaryota > Metazoa > Chordata > Lepidosauria > Squamata > Rhineuridae > Rhineura > Rhineura floridana. The sequence goes on along the minus strand of NC_084480.1, from coordinate 317,590,269 downwards.
GAAGCCACAGACCTGAACTTACAAGATCTGAACAGGGTGGTCCATGACAGATGCTACTGGAGGTTGCTGATTCATAGGGTTGCCATAAGTCGAAATTGACTTGAAGGCACATAACAACAACAACAATTCTACGGTGCCCATGATCTACCAATGGATCACCCATCCTCAGTCCCTTTCATGAGTACATGTATCAGCCTTACCTCTGAAGGGAGAGGATCCCACCCAGGTTTCGATACAGTACTGTCCCCACCACGAAGACAGCGGAGTCATCAGTCCCTGTGAAGAAGCAATAGGGCAAAAACAAGCAACATGATAAGAAAAGAAGGACGGGAACTGACTCATGATTGCACTGAAAGGTTCTGGACGAGAGCAAGAGATGAGAGAGAGTGAACTGGGTGCCATTCAGAGGGGAAGCCCAGCATGGCCCCCAAAAAGCTGTTTGAGAGGAACAGGGTGGAGTGAATGAAGGAGCCATTCTCCATACCAGCCTTCCCGAAGTTGGTGCCCTCCAGATATTTTGCACTACAACTCCTCTCATTCCAGACCATTGGCTATGGTGGCTGGGGCTGATGGGAGGTGAGAGTCCTAGCTTAAGGAAGGCTGCCCTAATACTTCCTACACAAAAATGCTTTGCTTGTAGGAAAAGCCAAATGTTGGAGATGGTCTTGATTTTGAGCTGCCTGTGCTCATGTCAGTAGAGGCTCGTCCACCAGGATGAATGGGCAACAATCCACAAATAATGCAGTCAAGTTTCCCGCATTTGGGGAAATTGCAAGTGTCAGCACACCCAGAGTGCAATGGAGGAGCCTCACCCTGGGACAACCACCTTCTCGATCATGCTATCTCCCCTGCCATAAATCCTGTAGTGCCAATATGCCCACAGATTAATCAGGACATGTGAACAGAATTATGTAAAATTATTTTGCTCAGGGGCTCGAAAGCTATGGCCCTCCAGATGTTGTTGGACTATCGCTGCCCCATCATTCCTGACCATTTGGCATGCTGACTGGGGTTCACAGTGGTTAGAGTAGAACAACATCTGGAGGGCTGCAGGGTACCCAGTGGTGGCTGGTCCTTTAGGATAAGTAGGGCACTGCCCTGCCAGTCTCAGTCTGCCCTCAGCCCCCCCACCACCGTTTGCTTGCCTTCTTACTTACAACCAGTCCAGGGGGTGACACAGCCTCCCAGCTTCCTCCTCCTTAGCAGAACTCAGCAGGGATAAAACTAGAATTAGTTGGTCTCTGCCTGTCATGAGCTCTGGGTCTATTCTACCTACGGTTGGTCTCCTGTCTGCTGCCCTGCCAGTCCCAACGGCCATCAGCCACCACTGGTTCACGTGACTTGAGGGCTGGTTGTGGTTTGGGTCTGCATTTCACAAACCCTTTGGGCACTTCTTTTTCTACACACTCGGTGCGGGCTAAGTTTAAAGTGAGCTAGTCATCCATAGGGATAGGGAAGAAATTTGATTCAGTTCGCATTTCAAGCTGAATCGATCCAATTTGCACTTTCTGAAACAATATGCGAACCAAACCACAGCCACCCTTTGAAATTTGCACCTATCCAAGATTTTGCAGTGCAGTTTCTCCAACCAACCAATGTTTACAAAAAATGCATATATTGCAGAAAAAAGGATGCATAATATGAATGTATTGGTGAAAACAGCATATAAAATGGATTATATTTGGATTGTTTGCCCCCAAAAAAGTGTATGTTAGTCAAAACTGCATACAAAAAATTGTTTATTAGGAAAAATTTATACAAACTTTCTGAAGAATTTTCATGAGGATTTTTTTATTTAAAAAAGTTTGCAAATTGTTGCAGAAATATGAAGAACTGAATTTAAGAATGGGAAAATGAGAAACTGAGCAAACTGAAATTCACAAATCTGTCCATCCCTAAGTATTAGGTATATGATACCAACGGAAAGCTCAGAATGATGATGCCTACTTTCTGTTTAAAGTTACGTGAGCATGAGTAATTTTTGTATTGTCTTGGAAAGGTGGGGGGGTTACCTCTAAACTACCTGTTTTGCTTAGTACATCGTCAATGCTAGCCAAGGCCATTTGTGCATGTGGGGGTGGAGTACGTGTACAATTATCAGAGTTGACTGTTCTACTGCTGCTAATTTTCAAATAGCTTCAATTAATATTTACAAGGTTTTATAACACAATTATGCTGAATTGTTGCATTATGTTGCAGGTAAAATAGGCATAAAGCACAAGTTCCAAAGAAACATATGTCAATTAAAATATGAAAAGTTCCAGAGGCAGAGGTGGGAGCCAATCACCCCTGATAAAAAGGAAAAATGTAGGGGCCCGTGATTCCTCATATTGAATGGGAGCATTATGAGTTGACTAGTGGTTATTCTGTCCTGCTGTTTTTAGCTTTTTGATTGCATATTTAGTATCTGTATCTGGTATCTGTACCAGAGCTTGGAAAAGTTACTTTTTTGAACTACAACTCCCATCAGCCCAATCCAGTGGCCATGCTGGCTGGGGCTGATGGGAGTTGTAGTTCAAAAAGTAACTTTTCCAAGCTCTGATCTGTACTGATGAAGGGTGGGTTATGAATGTATTCTAACAACAACAAGCACAACAAATATGAGCTACCATGTTGTGTGTTCAAAGCCAAGAAAATGACTAAATCTGACATCACTACAAAAGTGTATCTATGTTGAGGGTGGCTAAGCTGTGGCCCTTCAGATGTGGATGGAATACAGCTCTCATCATCCCTGGCCATGGCTATGCTGCTTGGGGCTGATGGGAGTTGTAGTCCATCAACATCTGGAGGGCCACAGCTTAGCCAGTCCTGATCTATATAAAGCAGAAGGAAGTCTTGTTGGGTATGAGCCATGGGGATTAAGGTAAATCTACCCTGGTAGATTTTCAACCTCACTCAGGGCTGGCCCTGGACATTTAGCTGCCTGAAAAAGGGGGAAAGATGATATTGTGCTTTAATTTGGAGTGCTGCACAGAGCAGGGGGTTGGACTCGATGGCCCTATAGGCCCCTTCCAACTCCACAGTTTTATGATTCTGTGATTCTGGGATCATCCCTGCCCCAACATTCCATATACAGAAATCAACTAGACTCACTTCAATGTTAACAATGGGATAGGATCCTCCACTGCACCAAAGGTCAGCAGGCTAGCATAAGAAGTGCAAGGAAGATCTTCTGGCACACGCAGCTGTGTCCACTCCGCAACCCCCAGCATCTGCTGCTTGAAGCAACCATCTAACTCTGTCTAATGGTAGGGCCAGCCCTGGCCTCACTTCAAGCCAGTACCAGCAAGCAAGGACTAGGAGCAAAGTGGAAACCAGAGCAGCCATGGCAGTGATGGATAAAAGAAAAACAAAATGCCCCATTTGGTTATGTGGCAGGCAATGACTATGGGCTATATTCACCAAAGGCCTACCCTGCGTAAACCCAGTGTGAAATGCATGAACCCAAGTCAGTCATATCTATTAACTTCAATGGTCTACTCTGAGTAGGACTAGCATTGAATACCACCCAATATCTATTTTAAAAAACAAAACAACAGGGCACACCTTGTCTTCCCTCCAGGGCATGCTTCTGGCTATAGTCTGCCCCTAGAGGAATAATCTAACCTCGAGTTGTCCCACTCAGCTTACCTGAAACCCCTGAGGAGAGGATGCTTTTGGACACTGTGACCTTGTCCTCTGCACTGCGGGCCCAATCCACCATGCCCCGCCAGCCTTTCATAGGGAAGCTAATGTCTTTGGCTTCATTGGCAGGAAGCTTCTGGATGCTGAGGACTTGAGAGCACAGAGAGACAGACAGAGAGAGAGAGAGAGAGAGAGAGAGAGAGAGAGAGAGAAGGAAGAAAATCAAGCCAACTCACACAACAGATAGTCAGAGCAACAGAACAACTTGGCAGCTTGATTGTGGGCACACAGAATTTATTTATTTATTTATTTATTTATTAACATAAGAACATAAGAACATAAGAAGAGCCTGCTGGATCAGGCCAGTGGCCCATCTAGTCCAGCATCCTGTTCTCACAGTGGCCAACCAGGTGCCTGGGGGAAGCCCGCAAGCAGGACCCGAGTGCAAGAACACTCTCCCCTCCTGAGGCTTCCGGCAACTGGTTTTCAGAAGCATGCTGCCTCTGACTAGGGTGGCACAGCACAGCCATCATGGCTAGTAGCCATTGATAGCCCTGTCCTCCATGAATTTGTCTAATCTTCTTTTAAAGCCATCCAAGCTGGTGGCCATTACTGCATCTTGTGGGAGCAAATTCCATAGTTTAACTATGCACTGAGTAAAGAAGTACTTCCTTTTGTCTGTCCTGAATCTTCCAACATTCAGCTTCTTTGAATGTCCACGAGTTCTAGTATTCTGAGAGAGGGAGAAGAACCTTTCTCTATCCACCCTCTCAATGCCATGCATAATTTTATACACTTCTATCATGTCTCCTCTGACCCGCCTTTTCTCTAAACTAATGCTGCAACCTTTCCTCGTAAGGGAGTCGCTCCATCCCCTTGATCATTCTGGTTGCCCTCTTCTGAACCTTTTCCAACTCTATAATATCCTTTTTGAGATGAGGCGACCAGAACTGCACACAGTATTCCAAATGCGGCCGCACCATAGATTTATACAACGGCATTATGATATCGGCTGTTTTATTTTCAATACCTTTCCTAATTATTGCTAGCATGGAATTTGCCTTTTTCACAGCTGCCGCACACTGGGTCGACATTTTCATCGTGCTGTCCACTACAACCCCGAGGTCTCTCTCCTGGTCGGTCACTGCCAGTTCAGACCCCATGACCGTATATGTGAAATTAAGATTTTTTGCTCCAATATGCATAATTTTACACTTGTTTATATTGAATTGCATTTGCCATTTTTCCGCCCATTCACTCAGTTTGGAGAGGTCTTTTTGGAGCTCTTCGCAATCCCTTTTTGTTTTAACAACCCTGAACAATTTAGTGTCATCAGCAAACTTGGCCACTTCACTGCTCACTCCTAATTCTAGGTCATTAATGAACAAGTTGAAAAGTACAGGTCCCAATACCGATCTCTGAGGGACTCCACTTTCTACAGCCCTCCATTGGGAGAACTGTCCATTTATTCCTACTCTCTGCTTTCTGCTTCCTAACCAATTCCTTATCCACAAGAGGACCTCTCCTCTATTGCATTTGTATATACAAATGTAAAAACACATTTTTAAAAACAATTTAAAAACACATGCTAAAATGCCTGGGGGAGTTAAATCAGGGCTGGGAAACCTCACACCTTGTTATGGAAATATGTATGCAGAGATACTCAGCGGTCTGAGCTGTGTGTGTGCCAGTGTGTGTATTTACCCAAGTAGCAGGCTGCACTTAGATCACTGAGACTTAAGACTTGGTAAAATAAGAAGAAGCTACTTTATTTATAGAAGTACATAGTAGATAGGAAAGGCATACCTAGTTCTAACTAGCTAAGGTGGAGGCGCAATGCCCAGATGTGGGTCTTGCCGTCATGGCTCAGGAGAAAGGGCAAAGACAAAGATGTCTCCTCTCTCCTCAGACAGTCAAAGAAGAAGACAAAGGAAGGAGGGGCAGGTCAGCTTCTGTGAGCATATCAGTTTACAACGGAAGGAAGTTAGGCAGAGAAGAGCACAGGTCAAGGTAGGCAAGCCTAGCCAGCTGGAGGACCCGAACTCTATCTTACTTCTGGAATACAAACAAAAGAACCCAGACAGGAGTTGCTCTTGCCCCACTTCCGACACACCTGAGGGTCAAATGTGGCCCTCCAGGATTCTCTATCTGGCCCTTGGAACTCTCCCCAGGCCATACCCCTCTCTGTCCCTACCTCCCCCCCACAAGTGTGTTGCTTGGCTGGCATCTGTCTTTGGACTCTGATCATGCCTCTCTTGCTTATCTGGATGGCGGCTACAGAAGGGGATGTGAGTGTGCGCACCTAAAGTACAAAAGTAAAGTTTGCATTTCTTGTTTTGCCCACCACTGGCCTGTGGTCCTCAGAAGGTTGCCCAGAAGAGAATGAAGCCCTTGGGCTGAAAAGGGTTGCCCAGCCCTGTGTTAAACAGGCCAGGGTTCACTCAGCACTAGTGGCCAACTGTTCCATAGAGAGTAAATAACCTTCAATGGCAGGAACAATTTCAGAGCCAGTGTTAGGTACCAGTTGCTCCTTATATGCCTTCGTATTGTTGGCTGTGAAGACATCTAATGCACACATTGTGGTCATGTATTCAAGCCCTTTGGAGTCACATTTTGGGTGATATAACTGAAATCGTTGGAGTGATGGCCCTATTGTAGATATCAGGTTAGTATTTGTAAATGGCTCCTCGGATACTGGAAAATTATAGGAGCTCCATCTATCAAACAGTGGGAGATGGTGTGAAAATGCTTATAAGTGACACGTTATAACAAAGGGAAAAAATATAGAAAGTGGGGAGTTGGGTGATTTTTTTTGTCAGTAACAGAAAGGGATTTGTGGAAGGGCCTTCTCGATCAAGGCTCACCGACTGTGGAATGCCCTCCTGTTGGAAATTTGCTCACTAGGTCTCTGCGTGCCCCCATATGTAATTCATACCTAACCCAGGCAGACCTGACCCAGATCCAGGCCCCAGATCAATTTGCCTCACAACCACATGTTCCTCCCCACTCCCAACTGCACCTCAGGCAGCAGGATTGAACCGTCTATTCATCAGTGAGTGGGGAACACAGGCAACCAGCAGGATTAAACCCTCTGGTTATCAGCTGCTGGCAGACCCCTGCAGAAACCAGGACTGAACCCTCCACTCACTAGCTGGTGAGTGGAGAGTTCAATCCTGCTCACATTGGCTGCACATGCATTTCCCCTGCTAGGAGCAGGTACGCACAGTCAAAGTGCAGCATGGGGATGTTTGAAAGTCCTCTTGGCACTGCTGTTTGCAGAGGCTGCCACCTGACCCACCAACACCTCACCTCTTGACAACCCCAAGTCATTTTAGATGGGCTGAATTTATTTATTTTATTTATTTATTAATTAAATTTCTATACCGCCCCATAGCCGAAGCTCTCTGGGCAGTTCACAACAAATAAACATCTGAGATACAAGTAAAAAGCCATATATAGCACAAGTTAAGAATGAATTAATTAAAACAAAAAAATACAAACATAATTAAACACATAACTAACTGCAAAACTCAATACTAAAATATTAAGATGTTAAGATGTAAAATTAGTAAGAGTGTTAAAGCGTTAAGATAATTAAAATGTCAACATATTAAATAATTTAGATGTTTAAATGTTTAAAATATTTAACATGTTTAAAATGTTTAAAATGCCTGGGAGAAGAGGAAGGTTTTTACCTGACGCCGAAAAGATAGTAATGTTGGCGCCAGGCGAACCTCATCAGGAAGGGCATTCCATAGTTCAGGGGCCACCACTGAAAAGGCCCTCTTTCTCGTTGTCACCCTCCGGGCTTCTCTCTGAGTAGGCACCCGGAGGAGGGCCTTTGATGTTGAGCGGAGCGTACGGGTAGGTTCATATCGGGAGAGGCGTTTCATCAGGTATTGTGGTCCCAAGTCGTGTAAGGCTTTATAAGTTAAAACCAGCACCTTGAATCGGGCCCGGAAACATATCGGCAGCCAGTGCAAGCGGGCCAGAATCGGTGTTATATGTTCAGACTGCCTGGTCCCTGTTAACAGTCTGGCCGCCGCATTTTGCACAAGCTGTAGTTTCCGAACCGTCTTCAAAGGCAGCCCCACGTAGAGTGCATTGCAGTAGTCCAATTTAGAGGTTACCAGTGCATGGACAACTGAAGCAAGGTTTTCCCTGTCCATATAAGGGCGTAGTTGGGCCACCAGCCGAAGTTGGTAAAAAGCACTCCGTGCCACCGAGGCTACCTGTGCCTCTAGTGACAGGGATGGTTCTAAAAGAACTCTAAAAGAATTGGGCCAGGACGATCCGGGGCTGCCTCAGCCCAATCCATCCAAAGCCTGGATCCCCCCAAACTGCCCCAATTCAGTCCGGGATCTGGGTGCTGGTTGGATATGCTACATAGTCCTAACAATCATCCCCTTCATTGACTTCTTTCCATCACCTACTGAAAAATACATCTGTTCTGATCAGCACGTAACAACTGATCAGATGATTATGCCCTTTCTTGTTTTGGACTATGTGTGGAGCTGCAGCTGATTATTCTTATGATATTGTGGTTTTATTGCTGATGTTTTATTTTGCAGTTCATTACTGAGGTAGATATATGTGGTGCAGCAAATTGATGTGATGTACTGAAGTTTGCCTTAGTTGTGTCTGTTGTTACGTATGGCTGGTCTGAGCAAAATAAAGTTGCACAATCGGAATGTATGAGGCTGAGTTATGCCGAGTCAGCCAATTAGTCCATATAGACCAGGATTGACAAGCAACAACTCTCCAGGAGTCTCAGGCAAAGGTCTTTTGAAGCATATCCTACCTGATCCTTTTAACTGGAGATGCCGGAACAGAACCAAGGGCACGCTTCATGCAGAACGTGTATCACTGAGCTATGTTCTCCCTGCTCCCATTTGTTTTGTCTTTTGTTATTTTGTTAATAAAGTAAAATAAAATGTCCCGCAAAATACACATTACGTGCAAACACGTTAAGCAAACCAGCAACTGGAGCTAGTTCACCATCTTTCTCCCCAGAATTGGATAGAAAGCATTCCATTTTTCACTGACCTACCCTATCAATTAAACCAAATCGCAAGGAGCAGCTCTATCAATGTTTTGAAATTACTAGCTGGCTAGAGATGTTCAGGTAGTGGGGTGGTCCAACCTACTCACCCAGATTTTCAGTCGCTTGATAGGAGTCCTGGATGTCTTTCATACGGAATCCTATGACATCAATGAAGTCCTCCACCAGCCTAAAAAGTTCCTTGACATTAGGTCCCATCTGCAAAGGCAATTATTATTAATGTTGTTGTTACTACTACCACTACTACTGCTGCTGCTATAGAATGGCCTGCATCTGACGGTTGCAGAGTGGTATACATCAATACATAAAATCCTACAGAGTAGAAAAAGAAAGGATCATAGATGACATTGCTGGTCCACTAGCACAGCAGACTTCTGTTTGCCCAATGGCAATTTTTCCCTCAGTTACTCTCCCCTGCAGCCCCCCGTGCACCCTCTGGAGCACATTTTGAGGTCACGCAGAGAGAGGAGAGGAAGGGGAAGTCCTGTTGCATGTGTGAAACTCTCTCCTTGCATTTAACTGAGCCCAAATATTGCACAATTTTAAAACATCATCAATAACCTCTGAGTATCACATATGACCTGCTGGACCATTTTCTTCCCAAATCCTGAGCGAATAAACGCACTTTCCGATGGCGATGGAAAGACATCTCTGAGGAGGCCAATTGTGTCTCCCAACGACTCTTTTGCAGGGGAGGGAGGGAAAACAAGAAAATAAATAAATAACAGGACTTCCCCTTCTCTCTGCGCGTGACCTCACAATGCACAGTTGGCTCAGGGGCTCTGAAAGATATTTGAGGGTAGGGTCAAGACCTGGAAAATGTAGGACAAATAGGCAGGGATGAGAGAGAACGGGGAAAGCAAAAGGAAAGAGAGCAGATTTAGGACAGGGGCTGGCCCAAAAGAAACTATGGAACAAAACCGAGATCCAAAACACACAGGATGGGATGCACACACAGCAGTCTAAAATCGAGCTATCGGTCAGTCTGTCAGCAGTCTCTCCTTGTTTCTTTTTTTGGTGGGCTGTGAGTAGGAAAGGGCCAGCAGGCCAGAGCAGATAAAATAGTCTCAGGTGAGCTTAACTAAAAACCCATAGAGCAGGACTGCGGTCAGGTGCTCTGTTGGACAAGGAGCCACAGAGCTGCAGCCATGCTGAGGTCCCTCTTGCTGCTAGCCTGGCTCCCGAGATTTCATCAGACACATAGCTGGCTCCATTTTCTCTGCAGTCTTGAGGACTAGGGCCTTGCTTTCACAACAATACCCAAGGCGTACAGCATGCACAAAAAGTGTTTCCATTGGCCTCACCTGGAGGGGCAACAGGTTGCTCTGCCAATCAGTTGCAAAATCTGTTTGAAACTGCTTTTTTTTTAATAAAAAATGCACTTGAACTGATTCCACCAAGGTTTACAGTAAAAAGGGGAGAGTTTGACTAGCGTGGTGTCCCCGTTTTCAAAATATAAAAGTGGAAAGGCACTGGAAATGGTAGAGCAGTAACTGCATTTCCTCCCTTAAATTCAATTCTCCACATTTCTGCAGCAATTTGCATTCTTTTTTAAAAAAAAAAATCATGACAATTAATCAGCATCTTAGTGTGAATTTCTCCTAATAAACACATTTTAATGCAGTTTTGACTAATGTACACATTTGTTGCACAAATGTCCTTAATATAATGCATTTTGGGGTGTTATTCCCATGACATTCTCTTATTTTTTAGGCACTCTTTCCCCTGACATATGCACATTTATAAAGAATGATTGGAGAACTGCATCATAAAATGCAGCTAAGTACGAATTCCAAAGGGTAGCTGTCTTCAAACTTGTGTCTTGTTTCGGGAAGTGCAAATCTGATAGATGCATGCTGGGTGATGGAGCCAGGTGGTCACAGGGGGAGGGGGCAGTGCTCCCCAAGGCTGCTGCAGTTGCTGCCCATGCCACTGTGCCTGCTTGGTTTTCAAAGGTTAGGGGAGAGCAGAGATTTGTTTCAGAAGTGGCAGGCTGGGGGAAGGGCTTTGTGGGTTTTTGTTTTAGTTAGTTATAACATTTATAACATCCTGCCCTTCAAGTGTAAAATAAATCAGTCATCACCACTCAGGGCAGCTTACCACATTCATAATATTATCATTCCATAAAACAATGTAAAACAATTTTTAAAACCAGACAGGGCCGGCAGCTAATGAAATAAAATAAAATTATTAAAACTTTGTCTGCCTCTGGGGATGGTGTGGGGGGGGGGTAATTTTTTTCAAGCCCCTCAGTTTGCCTCATAAAATCTATGCAATTTTGCCAGTTTTGGGGGGAGGGGTCAGGGTAATGGAGAATCCAATATTCCATGAGTTGATTAGAGGTGAATCCCAGAGAACTCCTTTGCCCCTAGCTTTCTTTCCGCTCCTGCATTTGACTGTTATCAGATGAACCACACCCAGATCCGTCTGAATTCAGGATTTCATTTGGAAGTGGGAAAGGCAATGCAAGGCATTGAGACACTGCACTCAGGCTAGGGGTGGAAAGATCTGTCAATTTCAGTTCTGTCAGTTTCTCATTTCTCAAAACTTAAATTCAGTTCTCCACACTTCTGCAGCAATTTGCGATTTTTAAGAAAATAGTCCTCATGAAAATTCTCCAGCATTTTAGTGAGAATTTCTCCTACTAAACACATTTTTGTATGTGGTTTTGACTAATGTATAGCTTTTTGCAAGCAATTTCTCCTAATGTAATGCAATTTTGTATGTTATTTTCACTAATATATTCATTTTTATGCACACTTTCCCCTAATATAGGCATTTTTGCAAACACTGCTTAGTTGGAAGGTTGGCTGTGTTTCGGTTCTCATGTTGTTTTGAAAAGAGCAAATTTGATAAATTTGGTTTTAAATGCAAACTGGATTGAACTCCTCTTCCATCCCTAACACACACAAACCTTGCTGCCACTGCCCAAGTCTTTCCATGCCAGTTTCCCTTTAAAAGTAAGGCTCTGTGTCCCACATTTGCAGAGACTGATTTGAAAATGTGCTAATAGGATTTGAAGCGGCAGCATTTTCAACACAAAACAGCCGCTTTTGTGAGGCCTGAAATGCTTCCCCAAAGTTTACCCTCTTCCCTATTAGTTCATGCCTGTTTGCGTCCTAATTGGCTGCAGCTGTGGCACCATTTTTTTTTTGTTTGAAAATAATAGACTGTCTTCTTCCTAAAAACAATGATACCATCCTGCAACCAATCGGTTTCATCTGCATGATGGCATCATCAAAGGAAAACAAAGCTAGTTCAGAGTAAGGGCATGCCTGCACTGATATCATGTAGCCATCTCTGCTTGGCTATGCACTGATGTCACTGTTCATAGGAGAAAGGGCTGATAACCATACAAAAAAAATGCCAAAGACACAGTCAAATTTCAGGTATGGTTAGGGCACCTGGATTTGTGTTGTAAGGAGTAAACTATTTCTCTGCAGCATCCTCCCCCCCCCCAAAAAAAAATCACACACAAAAAACAAACAAGGTGACATTTCATTGGTGAGATAAAGTTAACAAGTTGACTGATAATAATAATTAAAAAATCTGTGGAATGCCCAAATCAATAAAAGGCAGCTGTATTAGGGAGTCAGTAGAACATAAAGCACAATGGTTATTTCCTCTTTGAGGACCATCCAATATTATCAAAGAAGCAGAGCTTGGAAAAGTTACTTTTTTGAACTACAAGTCCCATCAGCCCAATCCAGTGGCCATGCTGGCTGGGGCTGTTGGGAGTTGTAGTTCAAAAAAAGTAACCTTTCCAAGCTCTGCAAAGAAGTGTATGAATTTATGAGTTGCACAGAACTTCCCTGTCCAGATGTTTGTTGTTTAAAAGTAAATAAATAACAGTGTTCATGTGGGAAGAATGTGCTTCTCTTTCTGCAATGCCAAACCAGACATATATGCCAAGCTTGAATGCAGACTTCCAAACCTGTTGCCCTCCAAATAATTCTGGACACCAAGTCCCATCAGCCCCAGGCATCATGATGATGCAAGCTGTAGTCCAAACCTTCTGGAGGACAGTAAGTTGGGGAAGGCTTCTCGAATATAAAACAGTAATACAAAATCTTAAGTGCACACACACATGCAGACTTGCTCTTTCCATGGGGAGAACTGTGCGAGAGTTGCGTAAACGAAGTGTTGTATGAGACCAAAGAGAATGAGGTGTAAACCGGGAAGATGCCAGTCCAAACCTCACTTCAGCGATGAATTCTCCAGTCAGGGGTGGGGAACCTTTTTCTCAGCCCAAGGGCCACATTCCCTCATTGGCAGTTTTCTGGGGGCCACATGCCAGTGGTGGGTGAGACCAGAGGCAAAAGTGGACAGAGCAACAGATGCGGCTCTTGCCCTTGTACAATAGTCTATATTTAGTCAGAGGTTTCTGTGCATACCCCCACAAACACATCTCTCCAAGCAAGATCACAGTTCAAGAACATGCGAAAGCACTCAATGAAAGCGTGGAGCAGGATCGGGTGATAGGTATGGCCTCGGGACAGGGCGTGGCATGAACAGAGTCCCAAGGGCCAGGCAGAGAGGCCTGCAGAGCAACACGTGGCCCAAATCCCTGAGTTTCCTCACCCCTGCTGTACGCAGCCTTTAGGCCAACCATTCTCCGTAAACCCCCCTAATCCACAATATGGAGCAAAGAATGATTCCCAGCTCACACACACAAGATTATCATAAGGATTACGTAGAAGATATGTGTGAAGTTCTTTGTGAAATCAAGGGGAAAGCACTATAAAAATATTAAGACACTTGCACACGCACACACACAAAATTTCCAAAAGTGATTCCCATTTGAAGCACAAGATTTGCATACCAGCTGGGCCTCTTCCCACTTGTCTCGGTTGTCCTCTGTCAAGATGTTGCTAATTACCTGGACAAAGTTCTAAGACAAGAAGACAAAAGAAGACAAAAGTTGTGATTCAGGGTAGGGTTTGGCTTCATCCATGACACACCAGGGCTCAACCACAAAACGTGCTCACCCCTAGAATTTGCTCACCCTCCCATTTTTTTTTTTTTTGGCTGATTTAAAGGGGACACATGCTACAGTTGTCTGGTAGTGTCACACATCTCCATCCACTTGTGAGCTAACCTAGAAAAATGCATGTTTTGTGGCTGCTAAGGGCAACCACACCATGGATCCCACCTCTGCATCCCATCCAACTGGTCACAGGCACCAAGAATACTAAGATCACAAAGTCAGAAAGGAGCAAAGGTCTAACCTACTGTTCAAAAGCTGGACTCTCTGGCCATAGCTCAGTGGTCAAGCATCTGCCTACCATGCAGAAAGTTCCAGGTTCAATGCCCAGGTAGGACTGGGAATGTTCCCAACCTGAAACCCTGGAAAACCACTGCCAGTCAGTGTAGACAATACTGAGCTAGATGGACCAATGGTCTGACTCAGTGTAAGGGAGCTTTCTGTGTTTCACACACACACACACACACACAAACACACACACACAAAGATCAACCAATGTTGGTATTTCAAAGGCATGACGAACGTATGGAATTCACTGCCACAAATGTGGTATTGTTGAAAGGAGGTTAGAACTATTGATGGCTAATAGCCATGATAGCTCAGTAACACCTTGAAGTTCAGGGGCAGTCTACCTCTGAATAACAGTTGCTGGGAGACACACAAACAAAGAGAGTTCATCACTCTCTTAACCTCCTTCCCAGAAGCATCTGGCTGGCTACTGTTAAGAAGAGGAGACAGGAGTGGATGAACTTTTTCATTCAGGTCTTCTCATATGTTCTTATCAACACCGCAGCAAGGCAGGGGAGCTGAGGAAATGGCAGGTGAAAGACGCAAGGGAACCAAGCCCTTTATTCTAGGGAGGTGACAAGCACTCCCGTCCCCAGGTCTGTAGCTAATCTGAGCTGCATAGATCAACCTGAACATCTCTTAAATCAAGTGAAGAACCGTACCTCAGTACCAGAGCATCTACTTTGCGTGCAGAAGGTCCCAGCTTCAGTCCCCAGCATCTCCAGGCAGGGCTGGTCATGTCCCTCACCTGAAACCCTGGCGAGCTGCTTGCCAATCAGGGTAGACAATAGTGAGCTAGATGGACTAATGGTGTGACTCCATATAAGCCAGTTTCCTAACTTCATATGAGAATTGCTCTGTCACTGGAAGGCAACAGCAGAGGTTTACCGCTTCCATGTGTGCTTGTGGGCTTTGTGAAGGCTTCCGACTGGCTATTGCGGGAAAGACGATGTGGGATCAGATGGACGTTCAGTCTGACCCAGCAGGGCTCTTACGTTCCTATGTTCTTTAACACCTGTTCTATTCTGTTTTTATGATGTTTTTATAGTGTTTTTAGCGCTTTGTTTGCCGCCCCGGGCACCTGCTGGGAGGAAGGGCGGGATACAAATTAATTAAATAAATAAATATTGCTGTGACCATCCCCCAGAGGGTCCTCTCTGTGCTGTCCAGCCTCGAGAGTTCAGGAAAAGGTAGGAGGAGAAAAAGGAGGCCCTTATTTCAAAGCCATCGATTTCCTTTCCAATTAGATAATTGCCACGAAGGAAGGCAATCCAAGAGGACATATTTAACATTTGAGAGGCATGTGACCGTGACCTTTCCCCAAGGACAGATCCACAGCTGCTCTGCACACAACTGCGAGAAGGTCAGTCCCAAGACATCTTTCAGTTCTGCCACGTGGACACCCCCTTGCCTCTCCATGTCTCTCACCGACCACCGTGGCTCTGTCAACAGACGGCACAAAAATCCACTCACTCCTGCTCAGGATATTTTCATTTCTAAAATCTCCTTCCTTCCCATTCTCGCCACTGGAGAAGGGCAAGAGGGAAGGGTGATATTGGACATGCAAGGAAAGCATTAAAAATGTATTTCATTTTCTCCCCACTGTATTGGCAGAGCAGATGGTACAAGAGAATACTTTACAGCTGCTCTTCCTAGGAAACTAACGCTATTGGGGAGGATTGGTGCAAATGCATTCCTTGCAATCTGACCGATAAGGCTATCAGTAGCTACTGACCACAATGGCTACGTTCTACCTCCCCTGTCGGAAGCAGTATGCTTCTGAATACCAATTGCTGGGAGTCACAGGTGGGGAGAATGCTGTTGCACTCACAGCCTGCTTTGGGGCTTCCCATTGGGGCACCTTGAGGCATCTGGATGGCCACTGTGAGAACAGGATGCTGGATTAGATGGGCCTTTGGTCGGATCCAGTAGGGTTTTAAAAGGGGACTGGATAAATGAAGGATATATTGGCCTATTAGCTGTTGTTGTTATGTGCCGTCAAGTCGAATACGACTTATGGCGACCCTATGAATCAGTGACCTCCAACAGCATCTGTCGTGAACCACCCTGTTCAGATCTTGTAAGTTCAGGTCTGTGGCTTCCTTTATGGAATCAATCCATCTCTTGTTTGGTCTTCCTCTTTTTCTACTCCCTTCTGTTTTCCCCAGCATTATTGTCTCTTCTGGTGAATCATGTCTTCTCATAATGTGTCCAAAGTATGATAACCTCAGTTTCATCATTTTAGCTTCTAGTGACAGTTCTGGTTTAATTTGTTCTAACACCGAATTATTCGTCTTTTTCACAGTCCATGTTATCTGCAAAGCTCTCCCCCAAAACCACATTTCAAAGGAGTTGATTTTTCTCTTATATGCTTTTTTCACTGTCCAACTTTCACATCCATACATAGAGATCGGGAATACCATGGTCTGAATGATCCTGACTGTAGTGTTCAGTGAGACATCTTTCCATTTGAGGACCTTTTCTAGTTCTCTCACAGCTGCCCTCCCCAGTCCTAGCCTTCTTCTGATTTCTTGACTATTGTCTCCATTTGGGTTAATGACTGTGCCGGGGTATTGATAATCCCTGACAAGTTCAATGTCCTCATTATCAACTTTAAAGTTACATAAATCTTCTGTTGTCATTCCTTTAGTCTTCTTGACATTCAGCTGTAGTCCTGCTTTTGTGCTTTCCTCTTTAACTTTCAACAGCATTCGTTTCAAATCATTACTGTCCTATTAGCTATGATAGCTAAATGGAAACTCAGTGTTCACAGGCAATATGTTCAGAGCAGATATTGTGGGAACAAAACATTGTGGGTGGGTTGGTGGGGCCCTGCTTACAGACTTCCTGGAAGCCTCTGGTTGGCCACTGCATAAACCTGGATGCGGGACTAGAGGAGCCTCACCACCACTATGTCTAAATTCATAATGCAGACCTATGCACTATGCAGTCACATCAAAGCTGATTGTGACAGTGTTCCATCAATGCAGACATGGACCTTGGAAATGTAGATGGTGGGGGAAAGGGTGTGAATGAATTGAAGGCACTATAAACTGGAGAAAACTGTGCATGCCCAGAACTCTACTTTGCCAGAGCTTGGAAAAGTTACTTTTTTGAACTACAACTCCCATCAGCCCCAGCCAGCATGGCCACTGGATTGGGCTGGTGGGAGCTGTAGTTCAAAAAAGTAACTTTTCCAAGCTCTGCTTTGGATATATAAGGACATAAGAAGAGACTTGCTGCTACATCAGGCCAGTGGCCCATTTAGTCCAGCAACAGGTTCTCACAGTGGCCAACCAGAGGCTTCTGGCAAGCCTGCAAGCAGGATCGGAGCACAACTGCACTTCCTCACCCCCTGCCGTTTCCAGCAACTGGCGTTCAGAAGCATCATTGCCTGCAGGCGCACAGCCAGGTACTTCAGGCTCCAAACTCTAGGGGAAAATTCAAATGAGGAGAATGTAGGAAGCACCCCTTAGCTAGAGACGTCTCCTCCCTGCTCAAGCCGTCGTGTCTCCGGTCTGCTAGTTCACCTGCATGTCACCGGTGGTGGGGCTGTAATAAGCCCTGCGGAAGATTTCGGTCATATTCCTGAGCACGTCAAGGGTCGACAGCAGATCCCCACTGTAGCTAGTGCCATCCTGAGAAATCTCCACCAGGTTTTGCAACACGTCTGACACTCCTTCTCCCATCAGACCCCGCTGGGCTTTCGAAAGATGATCCCTTGTCTGAGGAGACAGAAATGGATACGTGTTTATTTAAAACAGGGCTGGGGGGACCCGTTTTCAGCCCAAGGGCCACATTCCCTCCTGGGCACTCTTTGGGGTAGGGGCATGTGCAAGGGGTGGGCGGGGCCTGAAGCAAAGCACCGCTTAGAAATGCAAATGATTAAGCAGTATACAACTGTCTCAAATAAATTAAGTAAAATGGTGTAGGGCAACAGATGCGACTCTTACCTTTGTACAGTTGGTTGTGTTCCAGCCATGCACAAGACAGACATTTAAATCACACACGCGTGCCTCTCCATCATGGCAAGCAAGAGGAATGACTGGCGGTGCAGGGAGCAGTAACAGCGCTCTTGCTGGAGGGGAGGGGAATAGCAGCTGTAGTCTCCCAGCCCTTCTTTGCTGCGCCTGCTCTTGTTCCTGCACCGAGAGAACTGCAGCCTGTTGAGCAGCCTGAAGGTTGAGCCACCCAACCCTGCCCTGGAGAGCAACTGCAAGAACTAAGAACTTTGCCAGAACTGTAGCTGCTTCCAAGGGGACACATATTGTAGGCAGCAGGTGTGCTTTGTTCTCTTCTGTACTATTCCATTCATTGCTTGGGGGGCCTTATCCAAAAAGCGACATACAAATAAACCAGTGAATGAATCCATGAATTATCAGAGTTCAGCCAGACAAACGGTCTCTAGAAGGGCACGGATCAAGACTGATAAGGGCCTGGAGAGATATGTGGGGTCTTGGGGACAGTCCCACAGGTTGGATAAAGAGAAGTAGACCAGTAGTCACCATCCTTTTTGGGTCCAAAGGCCCATTTGGATTTTGCAGTGATTGCTAAGGGTCTCCACCTTCTGGTCACTTCTCTCCTCCCTCCCCCAGATCAACACCCCCTCAGAGAGACAGAGAGAGAGAGAGAGAGAGAGAGAGAGAGAGAGAGAGAGAGCACATTTCACTTTTCCAAGAGTGAAACTCTGATCCAGTCAAATTAATCTGACCCCTGAAAAGCATTTAGTGCTGAAAGAGGAAGGGGGGAAGTGTGTCGCTCTTCCAACTTCTTCCTTTGTCTCTGTGCACTTTTCAAGTGATAAAGAGGTACCTACCCTCCACACCTCATGACCAAGGCAGACGTGAGGGGTGGGGGTCTGGTGGCTTTATGGGAACCAGGAAAAGACCTCCACCCTCTGGCCTGGAGCTGCATTTGCTGTTTTGTTTTGTTTTAATAACAACCACCACCTCTAACCTTCTCCATCCCACAGACTTGGAGCAGGTGTCATAACTAGGGTTGCCAGGTTCAGAGTTCCCTGGGAACAGGGACTGTTAAACCACTCTGGGAATTGCAATTTGCAAGTAGAATTTGCTTGAAATCATACATTGGGAGTAGGGTTGCCAGGTTCAGGGCCTGAGACTGATCCTGTATCTTTAGGAGAAGAGAAAGTCATCCAAATGCAGGTGTTCTTGCAACGCTGTGATGGGAAAAACCACAAGGTGGAATTCTCCCTTCCCCCTGCACAACTTTTAAAGATACAGAAGACCTCTTGGAGGCCGGGCCTGACAACCAAGAGGTCTTCTGTATCTTTAAAAGTTGTGCAGGGGGGGGGAGGGAGAATTCCACCTTGTTTTTTTCATTACAGTGTTGCAGGAACACCTGCACTTGGCTGACTTTCTCTTCTCCTAAAGATACAGGATCAGTCTCAGGCCATGAACCTGGCAACCCTGGTCATAACATCCAAAATACAAACATAAGCCAAAATAAAAGAGGTAATTAAATGATGGAAAGTCCAACAAAAATATAGATGAAAACACCTGTGTAATCCAGACAATTAAGAGCTTGTTTTAATGGAGTAAGAAAATTGGAAAAACCTGGAATGATTCACTGGGGATCAGCCAGGCACTGACAGGCAACGAGCGTAGCTAGTGGGAATAGTGGCTGAGTTCTTCCAAGTCAGACTCAGAAAAGAATGCATAACAGACTTCCTGAATGGAATGTTGAGTCTTTAAAGACTCCAGCTCTTTTTCTGCTCAGACTGAAATCCAAGGGGGAGAAGAGCTGCAAACTAACCTGGCTGACAAATGCTTGTTGGAGGTATTGGGGGAGGGGCTTTGGTAGCAACATCTCCTGCCAGTCTCTTTAAATGGTGCAAAGTAGCTCCATTACACCTCATAGGGGTGGTTTTAAGAGTTGTGGGAGCAAACTCAGGATGTAGAGGGCAAAAGCAACGCTTCCAGTGAATGACCCATGGGGGTGCCTTTCCATATTCATCCACAATTACTACTCTGCAGCATCTTCTCCAGACCCTGTTGGAACTAATGGAGGATTTAGTAACCTTCTCATTCCTAAGGAGGCAGGAAATAAATGCTGGAAGGATGAAATGGGAAGGGGGATTAGGGCCAAAAGCCACCTCATGGGTCATCCAGGGAAGCCCAAAATATATTATTTTTGCAGATATTCCCACCTTCTCATACACCAGTATCACATGTTTGGGGCATTTGTCCTCAAAAGCATCTGGTGAAATCTCAGGCCGGCCTGAATTGGTCTGATTTGATCTGGGATTTGGCCAGATCCTATGCATAGCCCTAGGACTGAATCAAGGTTGGGCAACTTGCCGATCGCATCTCTGGACCTGGAGATTCTGTACTCCTAGGCTGACCAGACAGGCTACATTCCCTACTTTAGATAATGATTCTTCCCCTTCTGTGAACTTTTTCATTTCGTTCTCGATATTGGGCTTGGCAACCCATCTTGCTGCCATTTTGAGTTGTCTATCACTTACCTTTTCAGCCCTGATGCCACAAGGAAACTCACGCCCACACTAGAGTTCACAGTCTAAGAGGGTTGTGTTCCATACAGGAAATGTGATAAAAGAAGATTAACCAGGAAGAAGGCCTACCTTACTGCCAGGGAGTACAGAACTTCAGCCAGGAGACACAATTTGAAGCTCTGGCTTATCCTAATGAGCTACCTGGACTTGGTTGCTCAACCCTCTGAGTCTTTATCAGTCACAGGAAAGAAAACCAGGCCATGTATCATCAGCTTCTGTGATTGGCAGGCAATATGAACTCTCTAGATTGGTCAGGCCTGGCACATAAAGGCTAGAAACCTTGCTTTCTGCCCATAACTGGTCAACAGAGCAGCACCTTCTGTCTGCTATACTTCTCTAATGTAGACCTAACTCCAAGCCACCTTTAAGGTACTCTGGGTTGGACAATGCACACTTCAGGTGTGCATTTGGGTGTTCATGGCCCTGGCCAAACCTTGACACTCACCATCATCTGTATATTCCTGTAGTCAATGGAAACACACTTGATGTACGTTGGAAGTGTCCAGTAAGCAATGCCATCTTCATCCAGCAAGCACCGGCGTAGGATCAGCCCTGAAGAAGAGAAGAAAGGGCACAGCCATGAATGTCACCAGCTGCCTGGTGAATGATGGCCTTTTTTAAAGCCCACCCACAGCAGTGAGGGACCATTCTGATGAAGTTTTTTGGGGGGAAGTGGAATCTCATGTGCAATAAACCCAGTATCCCAAGGATTGATTCTATACCTCCAAAAGGGCGCTGGACTTGTGTTTTTCAAACATAACCTCTCTCCCTCCACCCATGCCACATGGGAAACGACTTATTTATTTATTTATTAAATTTATAACCCACCTTTCTTTTCATGGTAGAAACCCAAGGTGGCTTACATATGGTTTCCTGGTGGTCTCCCATCCAGGCACTGACCAGACCTGACCCTGCTTAGCTTCACCAGGATGCTAGCCTCATGTGCCTTCAGACCAGAGCCTGGGACCTTTTAAAAAAACATTGGGTGCTCAGAAGCTCTAATGTTTGCCTGAAGTACCTTTTTTGATCCAGGTCTGAATGTTTAGGGTACAACCAGCCTTCTATGAATTTTATTCCAGGAGGGTCACACAGCTGCTAGTCTAAAACAGCCTTCTTCAACCCGGCATCTCCAGATGTTGTTGAACTACAATTCCCATCATCCCTGACCATTGGCTAAGTTGGCTGAGGATGTTAGGAATTATAGCCCAACAACATCTGGAGGTCCAAGGCTGAGGAACTGTGACCTAGAATCAATGCACAGGACTGTTCTGTTGATGTGTGCTGTTTAACCTAGAGAATGGCAATTTACTGTGGCTCATGTTTGGGGAGATTTTTTTTTTTTTGCCAGGATGTGATGACAGACAAAACAGGAAGAAGTTTTTGGTAAGATAAAAAAGGGTGGAGGCGACTTGCAGGCTTATCTACAAGTCAAAAATAGAGGCTCCCAATGATTTGGTAAATATTACTGTGAATAAGATTAAGAGTGGGGTGAAGGATTCCATTCCACCCATACGCTGGGGGAAAATGGTCAAAATATACCCGTTGCTGAATTGGAGAGTGAGGGGAGTGTTTGATTATTACCCCCTTGCTGGATCCAAAGGAATCTATCCTGCAATACATATTGATGGGGGTCTGGAGCAGACGTTTGGATCATTATCTTAATTGCATATGAAAAGAATTATGAAGAAAGTGCTTTCATTCATGTTAGTGTGCACTGGAAAAGGAAGGGGAACAGTCACCTCATTAACTCTCTCTCTCTCTCTCTCTCTCTCTCTCACACACACACACACACACACACACACACAAACCACAGCATTGATCTTTATCAGTCAAAGGAAGGATATTGGCCAACATAAGAAAATTAACCCATTGTAAACTGAGATGACAGCTACTTGAGATGCTTGCTGTGTGGTTGCAGGGAACAGCAGAGAGTGTGTGGCAGATTCAGGGTTCATGGAGCTCAGAAGCAAAGTCCAGTTAGTTTCCTGCTGAAATCTGTCCTCTGGTTCCTCAGAAATTCTCTTTCACCATGAGAGAGGCTCTTATTATTCTGCTCCATTTGCAATGCGCATTAGAATTTCACTGGGTGTATGATTGGGCTTACCTTATTACAGTGAGATGCCCAACGGTGGTGCGTTTTCCCTCTCTTTCCAGTAAACATCTCTCCTGCACTCTGCAGCCTCCATGGCTGCACCAAGCAATTCCTAGTCTGAAAAAGCCCCAGGGGAGGAGTTACCTTACGACTTCCTGTGGGCTTTGACTGAAGTGCGGGAAACCAAGGACACTGGCTACTGAGTACCTGAGACTGGTGCACTCCCTGATTTTGTTTTTAAGGGAGTCCTTCCTTCCCCCCTTTTTTAAAAGGTTGTATTCAACTAGGTCCTAGTTAGAGTAGACCCACTGAAATGAATGAACCTAAGTTAGTCCTGTCTATTAATTCCAATGGAGCTACTCTGAGCAGGACTAGCACTGAATGCCACCTAAACCTTCCCATGCTTTTAGCAATCACCTAATAATTTGTTTGAAAATAATAAAAAAAACCTTCATCTTTTAAAGAAGTAAATCACAAAGAACAGCCTCACCACCTTCCTGCACTCACAGGAACGCCCAGCCAAGGACATTGTGGGGTGGTGAGGGAGCGCAGGTAGCCGGGAAGGCTGCAGAGTGCAGGCCACTAGAGAGCTGATTGGCAGAATGCAAGAAAGAGAAGGACCCCCACAAACACCCCTCGACCAGCTCCACTGTAAGGCATGCACAACAAAAAACCCTGTGAGAATTTCACCAACATTTCCTTTCTCCCACTGATAATCTTTGAATGCAGATTCTTTCCTCCTTAATTGTTGGAGAACAGTCGGGGGGGAAAAACCACAGAGAGAAGAAATGTTTAGCACAACAACAAGTGCAACACGCTGATTGCAGGTGAACACACATCGCTTGCCCAAGAGCCACCTCAGAGATCCTGAAATCGGAAAATAAATATTCAGCAGCAACAGCAGCAACAGCCTTGGAAGCCAGCAAGCAGTTATTCATCCTCCCGGCAAAAGCCTTCCATTACTCTTGTCTCTCCCAATTTAGACTGATCAGCCAGACTGGCAGCTCTCCACCGTTGGAATCCTCTGCTATTTATGAGTTAAACTGATGGGTGAAACAAATGAAATCGCCATATCTGACCCCCTTTTGTCATGGAAGTGGCCACATGCTCTCCCCATTAAGAGCCCCTGGAGGGACAGTTGTCACTAACTTCACAGCACGGCTTCTCTTTCCAACCCATTTAGCAAATTCACCTTCAGCTACAGTTCCCCTAAACCAGCTGCTATCCTGGCACCTCTTCCAGGCTAGATAGCCACAGAAAGCAGCTCTTGCCATTTTGACATGAAGAAACCAAAGGATTGTGGCCAGAGCTTCTGTTGTGCAGCCAGAAAGACGCATTTCATTTGCTGTGGGTCTATTTGAAGCCCCAGGACTAGTTCACCCTGATACATTCCTCCGTGTGGTTCTTCCTTGATGCCCCAGGTTCCTGTTTGCTTCAGACGCTAAGAGGCAAACTTTGACAAGAATCTCGGCTGATGTGGAGGGAGGGAGGTCAGGAGGCAGCAATTTCCTCTCATCCTGTGTTTGCTGCAATCAGCACTGCCTCCATTCTGCTACAGTACAGCTTCTGCCAAACCCTATGTTATTCATCTCACTATCCTCTATGGCCGAAAATAACACAATCATGTAATTAATTACATAGTTAATTTCAGTGCATGCCATTGGAAGGGAAATGTCAAAAACAATGCAGAAAAAATGCATCCCTTTATGTAATGTTTGCAGACTAGAAAACAATAGCAAACACAACTCGAAACTCTCTTGCATGAGTTCTATTCCCAACCTCAGACATACCTGCAGATTGTGGCAATTTCACCTCCCATTTCCAAATTCTCTGACATCACTGTTTAGAGTGGGTGGTTTCAAGAGCCCTTTGCTTGTATCTTGGCTCAGAGATCTCTTTTGACATTCACATTGGGGGGGAGAGGCTTAAAGAGACCTCTCCCTGCACAGTTTCAGTACATTTGTGACTTTAATCAAATCAAGATTGGGGTCTTGTTTGTTTCTGTAGGATTTTACAACATGCACATTACTAATTTAGGAGGCTGGATGCAAATGAACTGAGGGGCTCATGGAGTTGTGTGTACTAGCCCAACCCCCCCCCCACACACACCATCATCCATGTATTTGATTGGTGTGTGAAGGGGCTCTACACATCCCCATGGGGAGAGATCCTCTACATGAGAGGGGGTCCTAGACCAATCAGGTCCTCCTCGCATCAAAGATCTGCACATGCGTACATTGGTACATTCATAGAACTCTTTCACTTGGCAGCCAAATGTGGAGACAATGGAGGCCTGGCCACTGCACATGTCAGCAGTGGGAGATAGGACTAGCCCATGCAGCCATCTAGGCTCCCTTTTCACATGTTCTTTCAATGTGTGTGCAGTGGGGAAGTCTGAACTAGGGATGTCAGAGAATTGAGACAAAACAGAAACAGAAGCAGAAATTGCCAGTGTTTGTCCGGAACGGAAATCAATCTGGCAAATATGATCAGTGGTCACTGATGTTGTTGCTTTCAGCCTGCAAATGATACGGCATTGAATAACCTCCCCGCCATTTGTATTTGGTTTTATCTGCATTGAAATGAATTTATTTATTTATTTGTTTGTTGGTTACATTTATATATCGCCCCATAGCCAAAGCTCTCTGGGCAGTTTACAGCAATTAACAACATTAAAAACAAATATACAAATTTTAAAACACAAAAACAATTGAAAAACACAATTTTAAAAAATTTAAAAACAATTTAAAAACACATGCTAAATGAATGTAGTGGAATAATATAATGACACAGTAATTTACATGATTAATTAATTTAATTACGTAATTTTGCCAGAGCAGACAGCGAGAGGAGTGAAGTTTTTGGTGGAAGATGGCCTGTAGCAGAACGGAAACAGTGGTGCATATGACGGGTACAGGGTGGAACAGAAAGCAATGTCTTCTTACATGCCTAGTCTTCTGGACCCACCTGTAGCTAAACAGGAATTCAGGAGAAGTGGGATACAGGCCATGGGAAGAACAGAATCAAGGGAGTCTGCTCCTCATTAGCTTGATATCATATGAGAAATCTTCAGGGACTGGACTAGCCCCCCTCAGAACACAGTGATGTGGAGGAAAGCTTAGTTTGATGAGCTTGGCTGCAGAATCAAAAAGCCCACCACCATTTTTGCAACAACAGCTGAAATCCGAGAGCTGTATCCCAGCATCCTGTGACCCTGCAAGACATCATGTAGGCTGCAGCCATTTGAGATGGCGAGATGTCATCTTGGGCCGACCTTGGCTTCAGGAGGCCACAATGGGGAGAAGGGCCAAGCCAGACCACCACTTCTTACCTGTGGCATTCCGGGGACAGCGGACAGCAGCAGCCTCACCAGCAGGGGTCTCCTTCCAAATCACAGAACCAAAGTTATCTTCGTCACAGATTTCATGGGGCTCTGCAAAGATAGGAGATGGTTGAGTTGAGCACATCTCGAAAGAAAGAAAGAAAAAGGAAGGAAGGAAGGAAGGAAGGAAGGAAGGAAGGAAGGAAGGAAGGAAGGAAGGAAGGAAGGAAGGAAGGAAGGAAGGAAGGAAGGAAGGAAGGAAGGAAGAATTGGGAAGGAGAAGAGGGATGAGATAGAAAGGAAAAATGGGGGTAGGGGAGAACTGCCACCTGTTATATCCATACATCTCAGTCTTAAGAAAAGTTGGACAAGGTCTGAGCAGTTAAAATACACAACTAAGGCCTTAGTTGTTGTTTTTTAAAATGGGATCCAACAAACTCAGGAAGGATGCTAGATGTGTACAAACCTATTAGCTATATAAAACTAGTGTACCTCTGAATACCAGATGTGTGTGTGTATGTGCATGTGTGTATGCGTGTGTGCATGGGATGGAAAGATCTGTCAATTTCAGTTCTCTCAGTTTCTCATTTTTCCAATCTTAAATTCGTTTCTCCCCATTTCTGCAGCAATTTGCATTTTTTTAAAAAAAAATCCTCACGAAAATTCTCCAATATTTTAGTGTAAATTTCCTAATAAACACATTTTTGTAGGCAGTTTTGACAAAGGTACACATGTTTGCAAGCCATTTCTTGTCATCTAATGCATTTTTGCATGTTATGTTCAGTCATATATTCATTTTTAATGCATTTCCCCCTTAATGTATGCATTTTTGTAAATACTGTTTGGTTAGCAAGCTGCATCACAAGATTCTAATAAATGCAAATTTCTAAGTTTGGCTGTGTTTTGGCTATCATACTGACTCAGAAAGTGTGAATTTGATAAATTCTGTTTGAAAGGCAAACCAAATGCACATGCACCCAAACAAGTGTTACACCCTGCTTGTGGACTTCCCTTAGACCAGGAGGAGGAAATCTGCAGCCTTCCAGATGTCCCTGACCATTGGCCATGCTGGCTGGGACTGATGGAAGCCAATAACCTCTGGAGAAGCAGAAGCTTCCCACTCCTGATGCAGGCATCTGGTTGGCCCTGTGGGAAACAGAAAGCTGACACAGATGGACCTTTGATCTGACCCAGCAGGGCTCCTCTTATTTACAATCCTTAAAAAGTAAGTGTCACAGACATGAAAGTACTCATGAAAATGCCCATAGACGATTCAATCATTCTGAATGTGGGAGAAGGCTTGGAGAATACGCAAATAAACCTGGTTCCCTGCCCAAGTAACACAACCCTTGATGTGAAAAAGTTATTTATGAGACATAAACCAGTGGAAGCTGTCATTGGGGTATTAAAGCCATTTCTTATCGCTAAGAACGGAGAGGGGAAAAAACATATTTCACAGCTTTCAATTACATTTTCTATGTTATTGGGCATGTAAAGCAACTTGTAAATAGGATGGGTGCATAGACCACCAAGGTGAGAATGGAACAGTAACCGCAAAGCCAATGACAGGCATGGATAACACCCTCACGGTTGCTTGCGGGGATCCCCCATCCCACAGAACTGGATAGTGAACCACAGCAGGATTCCTCAGTGCCAGGAATGATGTGTCAAAGAGACGGCTAGTTGAAGAGGGGTGGGAGCAGCTGTTGGTGGTTTGGAATCAATGATCCTGACTGTTGCTGCAATTTGTCAGCATCCAGCCAAGCAAGGCTGACTGTGGAAGGTCACAGAGCACATTTTCAATGTCATGGTTGCTACTGTCCAAGGCAATTAGTCAAGGCTGAGCATCCACCCTCAGAGCATGATGGCCACCCGTTTGAATTCTATATCAGCACTTGAACTAGAAATGTGGTGTGCTCAAGACTTGGGATGCAACATGATGAATTTTGCCCATGGTTCCAGCCCATCAGAAATTCTTGGCTGTATTCTGAATGGAGGGTGGAATCTGCCAAGGCTGTAATGAAAATGACCAGTGCAGGGAGGAAGGGCATCTTCACATATGAGTCTTAAAGCAGTCACCAAATATATACATTGGCCAGAGTACTCATCTGCATTGCGAATTCCTCTCTTGAACATTGAACATTAGCAACTATCCGGCAGTCACATAATTAGTGTGTGAGAGACTCTGGGAGGCCAGAGAACAAATCAAAAGAAAGTGCTTCTTCGCACAGCGCATAGTTAAACTATGGAATTTGCTCCCACAGGAGGCAGTGATGGCCACCAACGTGGATGGCTTCAAAGGAGGATTAGCTGGCTTAGGACCACAATACTGTTGGCATGTGTGCGTTGTTGTTTCAAAACTTTCAGACTTGATGGAAAACTACTAGGCCTCATGCCAACAAATACCTGATGGAACGCTTCTCCCAACATGAGCCCACCCGTACACTACGCTCAACATCTAAGGCCCTCCTCCGGGTGCCTACTCTGAGGAAAGCTTGGAAGATGGCAACAAGGGAGAGGGCCTTCTCAGAGGTGCCCCCCAAATTATGGAATGATTTTTTTGATGAGGTGAGCCTGGCGCCGACACTGTTATCTTTTCGGCACCAGGTCAAGACTTTCCTCTTCTCCCAGGCATTTCAGCATGTGTTTTTACATTGTTTTTAAATTTTTTTAATTGTGTTTTTAAATTGTTTTTTTGTGATTTAAAATTTGTATATTTGTTTTTATTGTTTTTAATTGCTGAAACCACCCAGAGAGCTTCGGCTATGGGGCGATATATAAATGTAATAAATAAATAAATAAATAAATAGACAAATACATGGACGATATCATTGGCTACCAGCAAGGATGGCTCTACTCTGCCTCCACCTTCAGAGGCAATATGCTGGTTGCCACTGTAAAACAGATTAAAAAAAAAAGCATTAAAAGGAAGTTTTTTCATTCTACTACTGGCTACTAGTCATGAAGGTTCTGCTCTGCCTCCATAGTCAGCATGCTTCCAAATGCCAGTTGCTGGAAACCACAGAAGAGAAGAGTGCTGCTGTGCTTGTGTTCTGCATGTGGGACAGTTACCACACCCACCATTATCAAGGTGGGTACATCTCAAGGAACACATGGAGCTGCTTCCTATTGAGTCAGACCATTGCCCTGTCCACCTGAAGATTGCCTGTTCTTGCAGGCAGGGGCTCTGCAGGGACTCAGGCAGAAGTCCTTCCATCACCTGCTGCAACGGATTATGTTAGCTGGAGGGAAGGGCCATAGTTCAGTGGTAGAACCTGCTTTGCATGCAGAAGGTCCAAGGTCCAGTTCCTGGCATCTCCAGGTAGGGCTGGGAGAGAAGCCTGCCTGAAACCCTGGAGAGCTGCTGCCAGTCAGTGTAGACAATACTGAGCTAGATGCACCAATGCCCTGAGCTAGATGGACCAATGCCAGACCTGGACTCCGAGAGCTCTTCTGTATCTTTAAAAGTTGTGCAGGGGGAAGGGGGAATTCCATCTTGTGTTTTTTCCCATTACAGTGTTGCAAGAACACCTGCACTTGGCTGACTTTCTCTTCTCCTAAAAATACAGGATCAGTCTCAGGGCATGAACCTGGCAACCCTAATACAGAAGCTTCCTATGTTCCTAGATGCCAGGAATCTAGCCTGGGCCATTTTGAATGCAAGCCATATGCTCTGCCACTGAACTATGGCTGCCTTTCATCAGCACATACAAAGCCCAGTGCCCAGCACTTTGCAAGCACTATCCATGAGCTGCAAACTCCTTTTGGCCCAGCTGCATCTTTACCTGCCCCTTACCTATAGGGCAGGTGGGCTGGGCTTGGCTTGACTGAAAAGCCCTTGCAAGCCAAATTTGGACGCCCTAGCCGGAGGTTCCCCACTGCTAATGTCAGGCATGAGGCAGCTTCGTTTTTCCCCTGTATAGATTCCCTCTGTAATTTCTCTGGACGATAGGCAATGCAAACAGATGCTTTGTCAGGAGGATGACTGAACACTAAAGGTGTTCAAGAATATCATTTGATTCACATCTCAGTGTGGACTCAACTAATCCCCACACACATTCTTAGGTTCTACTTTTGGGTTTCTGGTTGGGCCATCTGGTGGGCCACTGTGAGAACAGGATGTTGGACTAGTTAGGCCCTCTATGGCCTGATCCAGCAGGCTCTTTTTATGTTCTTATGTTTATGTTCACAGTAGTGGTTAAGGTGCTGGACTACGAAGACCAGGGTTCGAATCCCCACACAGCCATGAAGCTCACTGGGTGACTCTGGGCCAGTCACTGCCTCTCAGCCTCAGAGGAAAACAATGGAAAACCACCTCTGAATACCGCTTACCATGAAAACCCTATTCAGAGGGTCGCCATAAGTTGGAACCGACTTGAAGGCAGTCCATTTCAATTTTTTCAATATACAGAACAAAATGCTGCAAAAAGATATCTGAAGCACACAGGAGGTGAACCTAATTCTGTGATGTGGTTATAGGCCCCCCAAATGCATGCAAAATGACAAAATGTCTATCCACCAGAAGAATATGTTAAAGTGTGTGTGTAAATTCAATTCAGTTTGCATTTCAAGCTAAACCTGTTAAATTCACACTTTCTGAAACAGGAGAATCAAAACACAGCCACCCTTTGAAATTCGCACTTAGTCGAATTTTACAATGCAGTTCACCAACCAAAAATCATTTACAAAAATGCATATGTTAGTGGAAAGTGTGCATAAAAATGAATATATGAGTGACTACAGCATACAAATATGCATCATAGGATAAGAAATTACTTGCAAAAATGTATACAGTAGTCAAAACTGCCTGCAAAAAATGCATTTATTAGGATAAATTTCCACTAAAAATGCTGGAGAATTTTCACAAGGATGAAATGGTGAATGAAATTAAGGTTGGAAAAATGAGAAACTGGGAGAACCAAAATGGACAGATCGATATAGATAAAAATCTACACGAATATGATATGAACCAAAGAACATAAGAAGAGTCCTGCTGGATCAAGCCAGTGGCCCGTGTAGTCCAGCATCCTCTTCTCACAGTGGCCACCAGATGCCCCCATGGGAAACCCGCAAGCAGGACCTGAGCACCAGAGCACTCTCCCCTCCTGCGGTTTCCTGCAACTGGTATTCGGAAACACACCACCTCTGACCCTGAGGCAGAGCATAGCAGTCATGGCTCGTAGTCATGGCTAGTAGCTAGTAGTATGATAAATATGGCTTCAAAAAAACCCTGTCTTTTTACTGTGTTTTAGTGCAAATTTTAATAAGTTTTTTAAAAAATTGTTTGATGTAGAAATGGGACACAGTGGAACAACAGATGAAAAACTTAATGGCATGGAAACTGACTGATCTGTCTATCCTTAGAAGTGGTGCTGGACTAGTATGCGTATTCCGCAACCCATTTTCCCCATTCCGCTTGCAACTGACAGGCAGAAACCAGCCCCAGAGACTTGTCCTCAGTTTCACCCTTTTAACCTTCCCTCCTGTGTTAAAATACATTCCTGGGAAACAAGGCATGACACTCCGCATTAGGGACGCTTGTTAGAAACGCATTTCACCATCTTATCTCAGAGTGTGGGAGTGCTCCCTTTCTCCGGAGGGAGTATAACAAGCCCTGTAATTTTTAATATCCTTTTGTAACACAACCTTTTTTACAAAAGGAAGTACACAGCACTTGGAGAATTTAGCATCTAACTCAATTACACTTTTTTTCTAAATTGAATTATATTGATATTTGATGTTGTCCTCCTGCTTCTCTCTTAGGTGAAATAAGAATGCAGTTGTTTTTAGACATAGACCTGGTGGCTAAGGGACACTCAGGCCTGAGGCTGGCCAAGAATCTTGGAGGTGAGCTGATCAAAGGCAAAATATAGGTACATAATTCTAGCTATTTTGCTGTTAGCTTTTATTGGTTTGTGAAAAGTGGTATACAAATTCTTTTACTCGTCATCATCACCCAGAGGTCGGTTGGATTATGGCCATTACCTTGATCCCCCAAGAGAGAATTGTTCACCCCTCCTCGTGAGAAAACCAACAGTTCTGAGAGCCTTTACATTTCCTAGTGGCCCTGGATTAGCACTCTTGCATCAACTCACATCTCAAACCAAGTGGTGTTGAACTTAACCTGTGAGTTTCCTGGCCAGAATCACCAGCAGTTGACCCTTCTGGTCAGCAGGCCTGGTCGTGTAGGTAGCAGATGGCCAGTGCCTCGTCCACAGGGAAATACGCAGGGCTGGCTCCAGGAATGTGGGGGCCCTTGGGCATTAGCCTGCCCTGGGCCCCTCTGCTTCCCTTCTGCAATCCCGCGGATCGCAAGACGAGCTTCCGAACTGCCTGCCATACCCCGCCATCCCCAGCGCTTCACCTACCTTTCTCTGCTGTTCGCGCAGGGTTGCCATCAATAAAGATGGTGGCCGAGGTTTCCGTAAGGGACTGAAGCCTTTGCTGCCATCTTGGTTGATGGCATGCAGCGAGCGCATTGCTGCCATCAACCAAGATGGTGGCAGAGGCTTCACTCCCTTACAGAAACCTCGGCCGCCATCTTTATTGATGGCAACCCTGCGCGAACAGCAGAGAAAGGTAGGTGAAGCGCGGAGGATGGTGGGAGGCTCAGAAGCTCATCTTGCGATCCGCGGGATCACGGAAGGGGAGCGGAGGGCCCCTCAGGGGCCTCCCAGGGGCTCCTAGAGCTGCGGGGCCCTCGGGCCAGTGCCCAACCTGGCTGCCCTTTGGAACCGGCCCTGGAAATATGAACATTGTTTTAATTGCATCAGTTGTGCCCAGCACACTTTCCCACTTCCTCTTTCAGCTCTATGTGCTTTTCAAGGCTCATTATTTATTTATTTATTTATTCAATTTGTATCCTGCCCTTCCTCCCAGCAGGAGTCCAGGGCGGCAAACAAAGCACTAAAACACTCTAAAACATCATAAAAATAGGTCTTAAAATATATTAAAACAAAATAGCATTAAAAACATTTTTTAAAAAAAACTTTAAAAAGGGGTTAAAAACATTATTAGAAACATATTAAACAATTCTGACACAGACGCAGACTGGGATAGGTCTCAACTTAAAAGGCTTGTTGAAAGAGGAAAGTCTTCAAAAGGCACCGAAAAGATAGCAGGGATGGCGCCTGCCTAATATTCAAAGGGAGGGAGTTCCACAGGGTAGGTGCCGCCACACTAAAGGTCCATTTCCTATATTGTGCAGAACGAACCTCCTGATAAGTTGGTATCTGCAGGAGGCCCTCACCTGCAGAGTGCAGAGTTCAACTGAGTATATAAGGGGTAAGATGGTCTTTCAGGTATCCTGGTCCCAAGCTGTATAGGGCTTTGTACGCCAAAACTAGAACCTTGAACTTGGCCCGGTAGCAAATGGGCAGCCAGTGCAGTTCTTTCAGCAGCGGAGTGACATGTTGGCAATACCCTGCCCCAGTGAGCAGTCTCGCCGCCACATTTTGCACCAGCTGCAGCTTCTGGACCAACCTCAAGGGCAGCCCCACATAGAGCGCATTACAGTAATCCAGCCTGGAGGTTACAAAATATGGACAACAGTGGTCAGGCTATCCCGGTCCAGAAAACAGCCGCAGCTGTCGGCACCCCTAGCCACTGAGGTCACCTGGGCCTCTAGCGACAAAGATGGATCCAGGAGCACCCCCTAGCTACAGACCTGCTCTTTCAGAGGGAGTACAACCCCATCCAAAGCAGGCAACTGACCAATTATCCGAACTTGGGAACCACCAACCCACAGTGCCTCCGTCTTGCTAGGATTCAGACTAGGCCCTCATCCAGCCCACCACCGAATCTAGGCAGCAGTCCAGGGCTTGCACGGCCTCTCCTGATTCAGATGTTACGGAGAAATAGAGCTGGGTATCGTCAGCATACTGCTGACACCTCGCCCCAAATCTCCTGATGACTGCTCCCAAGGGCTTCATATAGATGTTAAACAGCATGGAGGACCAGATGGTACCCTGCGGCACCCCACAGCACAGCTGCCAGGGGGCTGAAAGACAGTCGCCCAATGCTATTCTCTGAGAACAACCCTGGAGATAGGATCAGAACCACTGTAAAACAATGCCTCCAATACCCATCTCACCAAGTCGGCCCAGAAGGCTACCACGGTCAATGGTATCAAAAGCCGCTGAGAGATCGAGTAAGAGTAACAGGGTCACACTCTCCCTGTCCTTCTCCCGATAAAGGTCATCCATCCAGGTGACCAAGGCCGATTCAGTCCCATAACCAGGCCTGAACCCAGACTGGGATGGGTCAAGATAATCTGTTTCATCCAAGATTAATTATCATTAATTCTACTGGAACTTTTTAAAAAATCCAGATCCCTTAGAAATGTGTGTGAACACTAGGGATGTGGTTTGCTGCCTAGTTCCAATCAGTTTATATTCTGATAGTCTGTCGTTCAATCCCAATCTGCCTTTTTTGTTGCTATTCCTGCTTGCTTTTGCACTTGCAGTTCGATCCACTGGTGTTTTTTTTGGGGGGGGGGGTTGTGGCGAAAACAAATTACGTAATTTTTTAACATAAATGCTGATGTAATTCCTTGGAAGTTAATGGATAATATTGTAATTACGAAGATAATTACATAAAATTGGGGGAAATTTTCAATTAAAAAAGCCATTCCAATTACAGTCACAGCCCGCCACAAGAAATCAGTGCCTGTCCAAAAAGACAGCAGACTGTTGGATTCAGGGACTGTCGGATTCAGGGATCCCCTGGGGATGGGAGAGAATATTCACTAAATCCAGTACCAAGTCCGATTTAGCAAATATTCTCCTTCATCCCTAGTACACACACAGTTTCTCTCTTTCTGTCTTTTGGGTGATGGTTGGGGTGGTTGATCTCAGGGAATGGGGAGAGAAGTGACCAGAGGAGGTGGCACCATTAGCAATCACTCAAAACCCCCAAAAAAACATGGGCCTAAAAAGGTGGGTGACAGTTTCTTCCATCCTTACACACCCAAACACAATCCACTTTTAACTGTTAGTGATTGCAGGTGTGGAAATATTCACCGGTCCCTCCTGGTGTTGGGATCTTGCAGCAAAAAAGGCAGAACTCTACCCTTTAATGCACAACTGTGGTTTGTTGAAGAGTCAGTGGTAGCTTTGCATTTCCATCATTGTGACCCATCTAGAGGTATGACTGTGGCTTTTCAAGCATGAATTCCTTGGGGGACGTTTGCATAGGACGTCACAGTGTCAGATGAGATTAGTGACCACGACTTGAACAAGCAAATACAAGACATTTTGAGTAGCTCTTTTGCTGGCTGGGATATGAAAACCAACTTGAGCCTCCTCAGCCCTTCTTGGCTGCACCTGCTCTTGTTCTTGCACCGGGAGAACTGCCGCCTGTTGAGGAGCCCTGCCTGGGAAACATCTGTAAGGACTTTGCCACAGCTGTCGCTGCTTCCAGCCTATTGTGGATGGCAGCTCTCGTAGAGAGAGGGCATTCTCAGTGGCGGCCCCCACTCGCTGGAACTGCCTCCCGTTCGATCTTCGCCATGCCCCTTCCCTAGATACATTTCGCCGAGCCTTAAAAACATGGCTCTTTGGACAGGCCTTTGGGGTCCCCGGGGTGGGCTAATTTCTTTATATTGTTTTAAAATTGTCTATTGATGGCCCTAAACTGCCGCTTTTTAAAATGGTTATTGTTGACTGCGTTGTATTTTATTATGTATTGTATTATTATGTATTGTTGAATTTAATGTTGTACGTCGCCTAGAGTGGTTTCGGCCAGATAGGCGACTCAAAAATTAAATTTGTTATTATTATTATTATTATTATTATTATTATTTATTTGTGGGTGGCAGGTGTGTTTGTGGGGAAAGCACAAATATTCAGCTCCTGAACGTATAAAGTGTGATTTATGGGGAGCCTGGTTTTTTCTTATTGTATATTTTTATTCATTTTTATGCATTTATTTTGAATTTGCATTTCCTTTTATTGCATTTTCTTCTGTATTACTCCATTCACCGGTTTGGAGGCCTCGGCCAAAAAGTGGTGTGCAAAAAAACCCAATAAATGAAGGAATTTACAGAATCTTATTTTCTATTCCAAGCCAGAGAAGAACTGAGATGGAAATATGCTTGATTCATAATACATCTCTGAGTCTTATGATCTGGACAAATTCATACTTTGAACTAAGCAGTTGCAAACTGTGGTGCCATTGTTAATTCAGATCAAAGCTTCCGGCATCTTTGACAGCTCCTTCAAAGTTCAGACTAAAACCCGAATCACATTTCACTGCCCCACTGACACGGAGCTACCAGCCGCCACTGGATCAAAGTTATTTGCCTGTGTCAACCACTTACCTGGACACCTCTTCTCATTGCATTGCTTGTACTCCTCCTTGGGTCCTTGGCATACGTCTCCTCCATAGAAAGGACCATAGCACGCACGGTCACGTTTATGTGTTCCACCTCCACAAGTGGCAGTACAGCTCCCCCAAGGGCCCCACACTTGCCACTTCCCATCCACTGAAAGAGGAAGAGAGAAAATGCACTGTAAGATTTCTACAGAGGAAGGAGCAGGAGGTAGTCTATGGTTGCCATCCTATGCATAAGTATTAGGAAGCAAATCTCATTGAGCTCAGTGGGACCTCCTAGGATTGCACTGTAATTCTCTGAAGGGAAAATGCTGAACAATATGAAGGGGTGGGTGGGATTGAGATACAGAAACAATAATATAACCTGGGGGGCTGGGGTTTGGGCATAGCAATATTCCCTTTCGTGTTTTGAATTGTTTCCGTTCCAATATGGCATGTAGAAAACGTTGCTACTGAAAGGCTGGCAACATCAGCTTTCCCCACCCTAGTTCTGTCCAGATGTTTTGGACCACAATTCCCATCAGCCTGACCCTGTCCTTCAGTCTTTCTGTTGGCAAAGTCCTGCTCCCTTTTGAGCCAAAAAGCAGCCCACCAAGGTCTCGTAGAAGACTCAGTCACAAGGAGATTTTCAATATTTCCTCAGATGGAACCTCCCGTATGAGAGCAAGCCCATTAGAGTTTGAACATGCCCTGAGACAAAGTTTGGAATTTGCCACGTTGACCCAGTTAGGTGAGGAGGGCTATAGATGACAGGAAATGTTAGGGCTGGTTAGTAGGTATCCTCAACATCCTCTTAAGATTATTTGGTGTTCCCCCATTCACTAATGAGGGGCACTGAAGCTCTGTGGTCAACCCCCCCCCCGTTGTTTGGTGTACGTGCAATCCATGACACACTGGACATGAGCCATGCCTCATTCCACAAGGCTGCAACATAACACTTAACACAGAATAGCAACCAGCAAACCAAAGGATCACGAGCTAAGCTAAACTCTGCTAGAATGCGGAGGATGTGACTCCCCTTCCTTTTGCACACCTCATCAAGTTAGGCATTCGTAGAGCCAACCAAGAAGGACTGGAGTTGCAGAGCATCTACTTTGCATGCAGTAGGTATCGGGTTCAATCCCTGGCATCTCCAAGCAGCGCAGGGAAAAACTCCTTGCCTGAAATCCTGGAGAGCCACTGCCAGTCAGTGTCAAGAATACTGAGCTAGATATAGCAATAGTCTCACTGGCTTGAAAGCAGCTTCCTGCGTTCCTAAGAATGCAAGTAGGAAAGCACAAATGAGCCACACGGCAAGAGGCTTCTACTTTTTACGCACTTAGGATCGTGCTAGACGGAATTTTCCAGAAACATGTCTACGTCTGCAGAATTCTTTCCCAGACTTGCTCTGGGATACTATAAAATCATAGAACAGTAGAGTTGGAAGGGGCCTATGAGGCCATCAAGGCCAGGGGTGTAGTTGTTCAGGGTCTCAGGGGATCTTAGACCCCTTACTTTTTTGAGAGCAGGGTCCCAATGTCTCCAGCATCCTATGAGCCAATCAACATGAAAGGGGAGTGTGTTAACCACTGAGAAGAGTCTTCTAACATGCTTCCTTGTCCTTTCCTGCTGATTAGAGCCAGTCAGAGTGAAAGGAAGTGAGTCAGCCACTGAGAAGACTATTCTCAGTAGCTAACACACAATCTCCCCTTTCATGCTGATTGGCTGCTAAGCATGTCTGTTGTTATGGGAGAAGGCACTAACAAGGATCTTGTCCTCAACTCTGCAGAAGAAAAGGTGGGGGCATGGCTGTGACTAACATGAAGGGATCCTACACTTCTGAATTTGCCACTACACTACTGATCAAGTCCAACCCCCAGCTCAATGCAAGAATCCCGCTTAAAGCATGCCTGACACCATACCATAGCCCTTCAAACACGTTTGTCATTCATTGTGAAAATGAAACCAAAACTGAACTGAACTGAATGGGGGAACACCAAATAATCTTAAGAGGATGTTGAGGATACCTACTAACCAGCCCTAACATTTCCTGTCATCTATAGCCCTCCTCACCTAACTGGGTCAACGTGGCAAATTCCAAACTTTGTCTCAGGGCATTTGACCTCAGCAATCTGATGAGCACAGGACCGTCTTATCAATATCGTGCCAATACACCCGGCACAAACTATCGTTCGATGCAAGATTCACAACATATCTCATCCGGGGGGGGGGGGGAGCAAAAACATGGATACAGTCACCACCCACATCATCTCTGACCTACCTCCTTCACTGACCAGGACAGAAATCTAATAAATTATACAATAAAATGCATTAACAACATCAACAATAAATATGATGTGCAGCACAAAGAGATACCCCAGCCTCTGCAGGTCAGTCATGCATGGGCTGAATCCATAAGAGTGATCCACACCCTACTGACCTGGGCATTGTCGAAGGAAGCAGTCTCGGCTCTCCACCCAGTGCCCCTGGCATTCCGCTCCCCCATACGATGGCCCGTTGCACTCTCTCGTCCGCTGCTGGGTGCCGTTGGAGCAGGTGGTGGAACAGGAGCTCCAACTCGACCACTCATTCCAGTTCCCATCCACTGAGTGACCCAAAGAAGGTAAGGGGGAAAAAGGCAGAATGTGAAAACCGCTTTTGCATGGAGTGATGCTGGTCCATTCGCTTTCTGTATGGATGGGCCCTTGGGTGGGCCACCCCTGCCCGCCTTAGTGGGAAAGATGCAGACAGTAAATGTAAAAGGATCGTGTATCATTCGCTCCTGAAAGAGGCAGTGATGCCCACCAACTCAGACGGCTCTAAAAGGAGATTGAACAAATTCATGGAGGAGAAGCTTATCAATGGCCACTAGGCATGATGGCTGTGCTGTAACTCCACTGTCAGAGACAGTATGCCTCAATACTAGTTGCTGGGTTGTTGCTGTTGTTGTGTGCCTTCAAGTCGATTATGACTTATGGCGACCCTATGAATCAGCAACCTCCAAGAGCATCTGTCGTGAACCACCCTGTTCAGATCCTGTAAGTTCAGGTCTGTGGCTTCCTTTATGGAATCAATCCATCTCTTGTTTGGCCTTCCTCTTTTTCTACTCCCTTCTGTTTTCCCCAGCATTATTGTCTCTTCTAGTGAATCGGGTCATCTCATGATGTGTCCAAAGTGTGATAACCTCAGTTTCATCATTTTAGCTTCTAGTGACAGTTCTGGTTTATTTTGTTCTAACACCCAATTATTATTTTTTTCGCAGTCCATGGTATGCGCAAAGCGCTCCTCCAACATCACATTTCAAATGAGTTGATTTTTCTCTTATCTGCTTTTTTCACTGTCCAACTTTCACATCCATACATAGAAATCGGGAATACCATGTTCTCAGATCCTGCTTTTGGGCTTCCCAGGGGCATCTGGTTGGCTACTGTGAGAATAGAAAGCTGAACTAGATGGGCCTTTGGCCGAATTCAGCAGGCTCTTATTGTGTTCTTAAGGAGATTCCCTTCAGGTAGATTGACATCCTGGGCTCAAAGTACCTTAAGGAACGTGTCCTCCTCTATAGACCCCTCATCATTAGGGGATACACTTTTCCAGTTTTGAGATCCTACAAAGCTTAGATCAGTGAGTGTCCAGAGCAAGGATACTTCCTTAATGTGCTACAGATACGCAGTGTCTCTTCTGGGTGGCACCTTCCTTAGCATTGAGAGAGGGGAAACTGGTTAAC
Source organism: Rhineura floridana (assembly GCF_030035675.1). Taxonomy (NCBI): domain Eukaryota; kingdom Metazoa; phylum Chordata; class Lepidosauria; order Squamata; family Rhineuridae; genus Rhineura; species Rhineura floridana. The sequence goes on along the minus strand of NC_084480.1, from coordinate 317,550,324 downwards.
CCCTGCCTTTTAAAAAAGATTCAGGTCTTTGGAAAAAATCTGGCTCTAGGGTTCCTTCCTTGGCAGTTTTATAATATGAGAATGTTTTGCTCTGTTTTTGAGAACATTGTTTTGTCATTTAGAACTGCAGTTTGTATGTTAAGGTACTTTTGACCTGCCAGATTACAATAACAGTACCACCAGCTATCCACCCACTTTCCAGATATATAACATTAATAAATATTGGTCATTAGGCCAATGGCTAGAGGTGGTCCCAGTTCAAAAGTTAGATATGATGGCTGCTTTTCAAAATGACCCTACAACAGAAGATTAAGAACTGGTGTTGGAATGAATGAAGGGAGAATGGAAATGGTAGGTGATGAACCTCTCTTACTCTTCTAGGCCTGGTTCTCAGGCATGAATGAGCCAGACAGATGTTCTAGCACAGTCTTATAGAATCACAGAATTATAGAATAGTAGAGCTGGAAGGGGCCTATAAGGCCATCGAGTCCAACCCCCTGCTCAGTGCAGGATGCAGGAATCCAAATTAAAGAATACCCAACAGGTGTCTGTCCAGCTGCCTCTAGAAGGCCTCCAGTGCTGGGGAGCCCACCACCTCCCTAGGTCATTGGTCCCATTGTCGTATGGCTCTAACAGTTAGGAATTTTTTTCTGATGTCCAGCTGAAATCTGACTTCCTGCAACTTGAGCCCATCATTCCCTGTCCTGCACTCTGGAATGATCGAAAAGAGATCCTGGCCCTCCTCTGTGTGGCAACTTTGAAGGGTGCTATCACTTTCCAAGTACTTGAAGGGTGCTATCCTATCTTCTCTCAGGCTTCTCTTCTCCAGGCTAAACATGTCCAGTTCTTTCAGTCTCTCCTCATAGGGCTTGGTTTCCAGTCCCCTGATCATCTTTGTTGCCCTCCTCTGAACCCGTTCCAGTTTGTCTGCATCCTTCTTGAAGTGCGGAGACCAGAACTGGACGCAGTTCTCAAGATGAGGCCTAGCCACTGCCTTCCCAAACTGGCGCCTTTCAGATGCCACTGGACTACAACTCCCATCATTCCTGACCATTAGCCATGCTGCCTGTGGCTGATGGGAATTGTTGCCCAACATCTGGACAAAACCTGATGTTGGAGATCAGGAGGGAGAGAGATCAGATAATCATCAAATGGATTTAGAGAGTAGCTTTCATATTAAAACACACATGGGCAAGAGAGCGGAAAGCATGTTTATAGCAAAAATAATTTAGTGAATTATCCTTGTGTGTCTGTGTGCACATCTTAATGTCAAAGCTGCCTCAATTATGACAAGATGGTTTTGTCCCTGACAGTTTATCATTGCCTTCTTCTATAAGCTGCAGGTAAGTCACTGAGGATTGGCGCTGCCAGGGCTAATACTATAATACCATCAGGTTACTGCTGGAAGGAAAACTAAGACATGTCTTGTTCAAGCATCAGGCTCTAGCGTCTCACCTTTAAGGCCCTTTGCAATGTCGCAAACTTTGGAACTTGCTAGATACATATCACTCCAAAGAATCCACCCAACTCAAGCCTAACTCAGAACACACAATTCCTTGCATCCCTTAATTAACACAAATAGCCTATAGAGTTCTCCAGTCAGGAACATCAGCCATGATTTATCATTCATTTGGCAAAGACTTCCTTATGCCAAGTGCAGGTTAGGATTGAAATATGAATACTTTTTATTAGAGCGATATATCTTGAAGTATTTCCGGACATGACATGCCCACTCTAATTATTTCTGGAAAGCTTCAGCTCATTAGCAGAGGGCTCATTATCTCTCCAGCAGATGTCCATTTCCAAGAAAGTTTAAGGCTGGGAGGATCCAGGAGGTCACTGAGCCTACTCAAGATGGGCTTTGACCCACTACAGATTCATTCAGAAAATCCAGGACTCAGAGTGAATGAATTAATGTAGCAAACAGGGTGTCGGCAGTTTGAGATAAGCTTGAGAAGCCTCAAGGAAATGAGCAAAGCCAGAAGGGAAAAAAGGGGGAGGGGCTTAAAGTCTGCTTCTTCCTCTTCGTAATTCTCAGAAGAGCCTTCCTGGGTCAGGCCAAAGTTCCTTCTTATCCAGCAGCCCTGCTTCCCCCAGTGATCAATTGAAGTTCCCAAGCAGGGCATGAAGCCAAGAACCCTCCTCAGCTGTTGCTTTTCAGCAGCTGGTATCCAGTGGAAGGAGGCCTCAGTCTGAACCTGCAGATTCCATAGAGAAACTTCATGACTAATGATGGCTACATCTTAGTACAGGAGTGGGGAACTGACTGTGGCACTTAAGGACCCTCAAGGCCCCCAAGCGATACCTCTCATTGCCCCTGCCTCACGTCCTTCTTGAGTGACTTGACTGTGTACTTGAATAATATTTCTTGCTAGCCTGGATGGAAAATCTGTGTGTGCGTGCACGTGCATGTGTCCATGTGCATATGCGTGCATGCGTGCATGTGTGTGTGTAAAGTTGAAGCCTCTGGCTCTTGCATGCCTGGCAAGTAGCACATTCAACAAAGTAAGAGTTGCCTTAATTGCTCCACCCCCTTTGTCTCTGGCCCCACCCACCGTTGGCATGCCTCCTCCCACCAGAAGGTTGCCAACGATGGAATGCAGCCTTTGGGCTAAAAAAAGTCCCCATTCCTCAACTAATGTGTACAACTATAGACAGAATGGTTACGAGTCAACTGGAAGATGTAAAGTAAACTTGGGGGTGTGCCCTGAACTGGCCAGTAGGTTTATATACCATATCATTACTGCAAGAATAGAACCAAAGGTGGAGAGATTCACTCCGCATCTGCTATTATTATTATTATTGTTGTTGTTGTTGTTGTTGTTGTTATTATTATTATTATTATTAACAAGATCAATCATCAGATCCCAGGTCTCTTTCCCTTCGTCATGCTCTCCATTCATTCCATCACCTTCTAGGACTACTTCCTGTGGGCTTCCTAGTGGGGCACCTGGTTGGCCGCTGTGAGAACAGGACGCTGGACTAGATGCATCACTGGTCTGATCCAGCAGGCTCTTCTTATGTTCATTATGAAATAGAAATCTGTGGCATGGCTGCACAGATAAAAAGGCATGGCTGTGTAGATAAGGGGCAGCTCAGTTTCCCATGACCTCCTCTGGGTTCTATGGGGACAAATTTGAGGCTCCAATTTGAGACACTTGCCTCAGACATTCAGGGGTGCAGAAGAGGTTCAACCTCCATCTCATTGAGCTCACTCTTTACTTAAAAAAAAAGAGAGAAGCAAATGGCTTCAAGCCATTCACTTCTATGGGGAAAAACAGAGCATTGTACATGTTGCAGAGACAATGTTGCAGAAGCAGCAAAAGGTACTATTCGTAAGTGACCTAGGCAATGTCAGCACAGAGTCGTATGAGAGTGAAAAGTGTTTTCCCTTTGCATCCCTGTGAGACATGAACCTTTCCTCCAGCCATATCTGGTCTATCCTAATAACCAGCATTTCTCTGCTTAATAAATATCAAAGGGGGATGTGATAAAACTGTGAAGAAGAAAACAGCATAGAATCCTTTGTCCAAGTGCTTCACTCTGAAAGCCCAGCACTTTATTTACCCGTCTCACTGCACCAAATCAAACAGCAATCAGCATGCCAAGATGGAAGCAGAGCTTCTGCTGCAATTAAACACTATTTGCCTGAGTTCTCATCCCCTCCCTGCTCTCCTCTAGTGAGCAACTCATTCTCCAAGAGCCCTGCCGCACTTTGAACAACTGCATTGCCCCTGCAACAGTGAGTTGTCATTGTTTGCAGTTATAAATCCCGGGAACGCTAACTGATGCAGCCGGCTAGCCACTAAAGCACTGAATTGCTCTCATTGTCCCTTTTCAACTCCCTATACCCCCCCATACGCACACACACTCTCCAATTTGGTGCTTGTTTGGCGTTTGATTACCGTCATGCTCACCAGTAGACTTTAATCAGGCCAGATGGGGTTTGCAGTGAGCTGTTTCTCTTTAGATTGCTCTGTTATTTGGTGCAGTGGTTTATAATAATTTCCCTCCCAACTACAATAAAAAGTGTTCAACCCATCAATGCCTAGATGATTTCTAAGAGACTGGTATCTGTTTGCAAAGTCTCCAATGTAGATACAGTCATCTTGGTGTGAGGACAGAAGCCAAGTGAAATCCTTGGGAGGAGAGAGAGAGAGAGAGAGAGAGAGAGAGAGAGAGAGAGAGAGATGCATCTCTCTGTCTATATATGTGTCTGTCTACATATCTATCTATGCCTGTCAGAGGCAGCATATTTCTGAGTACCAGTTGGCGGAAACCACAGGAGGGAAGAGCACTGTCGTGCTCAGGTCCTGTTTATATGCTTCCCATAGGCATCGGGTTGGCCACTATGAGAACAGAATGCTAGATTAGATGGCCCACTGACCTGATCCAGCAAACTTTTCTTATGCAGTTCAACAACAATTTCCCTCCCTTATGCTGAGTTCAACATGCTGTTTCAACGTCATCACTGCCATCCCAATCAGGTCAGATTGGCTAGTCACCTCGCATCCAACATGTTTGTTTGGTTTCCCTTTCCATGAATTGTACGGCGTTGCTTGTTTGCTTGAGATCTCTAGAGCTCTTTGTCCTTCAGGTGCCTACACTTTCTCTTTGACTGCCCAGAGGACACTCCGGTGTGGACACTTATGTCAGAAACAGGTGGACGGATGACCCAAAGCAGCGAGGTATGACAACACTTCCTTAAAATGAACTTTGAAACTTTCTGGGGAAGGAGAGCCCCACAGTTGTAGTGGAGCCACTGCTCTATTTGGCCCTTGGGACTCTCCACAGGATCGCTGAACTGCACCCCTAACCAGCTCTGCTTTACACCCTCCTTGAGTGCTTTTGACTGGCTGAAATGTGTCCTTGAACTCTGATAATGACTTACTTCCCTGGATGGAGGATAGAGAGGGGTGTTCATGAGTGTGTGTGTGTAGAAACTAGCCTACTTGCAAAGGTAAGATTCCCCTTAATTGCTCTAACCACTTTTGGCACTGGAGCCACCCACCACTGGGTCCAGAAGTGTTTGTCCAGAAGGGTATTTTTTTAGAGTTTTCAACTAGGACCAAATTGAATTGAAGAGGAGGGATTGTGCAGAGCTTATTCTTTTGTTCCCAAACTTGTTTTGTAATGGTTTGGGGGCAATGGGGCACTTAGAGTGGTGCCAACAGTGGAGAAAGGGATTCTGGGAGGAGGGGACAGGGCAGAAGGAACTTTTCACTGTTTTTTCTTTGTTTTTCTTTTAAGAGCAGCCTTGGCCACTACCACTGGACATCTCCTCCTGCTGAACTATCCTGAAACTGTCCTGGGGGACAATCCAAATTGGAGGACCCTGCACTTGCAACTTGCATTACAGAAGAAGAAAGTCCCATTGAAGCCAATGGGACCTTTTTCGACAGATTCAGCTGTGGCTTTTGGCTCATAACTAGAAGTTTGGTGCTGAGCAGGCCCTAAAGATGAACAGAGCAGAAGAGGAGTGTGTCAATTGATGTCAAACAGTCAGAACATTAATAAAGATATAATTAAATATTCCTAGCAGCCTGATACCTGGCATTGCTCAGGAATTCTAAGACAGCCCCCCCCCCCAAAAAAGTCAGGGCAGTTTTGAAATGAGTGGTTAAAATCAGTGTAGTTTTGAAAGGTTCAATAAATTGCAGGAGCAAGAGGACTGATACGGATCAAGACAATAATGGGAGGCAAAGCATTAAACCCCTACCCTCACATTAGGGACCCAATCTGGATAGGGCCTCCAACGCTGACAAAGTAATAATTTATTTATTAATAAACAATTATTATTGTTGTTGTTGTTGTTGTTATATTATTGTTGTTGTTGTTGTTATTATTATTATTATTATTAAATTTTATTTACACCCTGCCTTTCGCCCAAAGGCCCTCAAGGCAGCTTACAAAGAAAAATAAACACAGGTATGAAAATACAATAAAAATACAATAAAGCAATACAATTTACAAAAATTAAATTAAATTAAATTAAATTTGTATACTGCTATTTCATTTAAAAACTTCAAAGCGGTTTACAAGTAAGAAAAAACCCTGTGCAGTAAAACCCATTAAAAATACAGTAAAAACAAAGGTCAACTATTGCAAAAAAAGACATCTTTACTGCCTGCATAAGCCTGGAGGAACAGAAAGGTTTTCAGCAGGCGTTTAAAAGTTAAAACAGAAGGTGCCTGCTAAATCTCTGTTGACAGAGCATCCCAGCGAAGGCTTGATTTCATGTCGATGTTAAATGAGCCTTGCCAATTCAGGGGACAACCAGAGCCGCTCCTGAAAATAATCTCAGTGATTGAGTTGGGTTATTAGGGTTCAGGCGGTCCCTAAAATACACTGGACCTATGTTGGTCAGGGCTTTGTAAAGTAATACAAGGACCCTGAACCTGGATTGGCAATGGATGGGCGGTATTAAAGCACAGAATGATGCATGTAAGGTCATGTCCTGTGCAGTTGGGCCCTAAATATTCACCATTAGAGAATAAGAGGGTTGCCCCATTTCATTCCTTTAAAGTTTCCCCATCCCTTTAAATGGGGAACAATTGCAACGTTTCATGCCTTTAGAGAGCTTGCTCTGCCTTGCATTCCGCGCCCCCTGAATTCCAGGTTAATTGGGGAAATTTAATTCCGGAAGTGAAGCATATGCAATTTGTTGCACATTTCAGTTCAGCTCAATGAGCAGATTTGCTTTGATGAAGTGCGGGGGGGGGGGAATGTGGCTGAGATCATAGATATTATTATATCAAGATTAGCTTTGTGCATATCAGGAAAAACAGCAACAACACTTTAATGACTCTCGATGCAACAGTTCTTTGTGATGAGGCTGTTTCACGTGCAGTGTTATTTCCCTGGATCCATGGGCTCACAAGGCAGGACAACCCTACAGCTGTGGCGGGGACATTGCCCTAAGATTCCTGGCTGCATGATATAAAGGCAGGGATGGGGAAACTCAGCCCAGGTGCCAGATGGGCCCCTGCAGCCCTCTCCGTCTGGCCCTCTCCACAGGCCATACAAAGAACAAAATGAAACGAAGGCTGCAGCAAACTGTGCATTTGCATTTGTGCAACATTTCAAAATGACAAGCCAGAACAATGGAGAACCCTTAATCCATCCTTCCGCACCTTGGCAGCAGGCGGCTCCGTGTGAGTGGGGCAGTGGGATCCACTCTGGGTTTTAGTCCAAACTTTCAAGCAGCTGAAAGCTCCATGGACAGCTCCTTGAAAGTTTGGACTAAAACCCGGAGCAGATTCCACTGCCCCACCAACATGGAGCCACCAGCACTGCTTCTCAAACCTGCCGCTTTCCAGACGTTGCTGGCTGGGGATGATGGGAGATTGCAATTCAAAACATCTGGAAGGCACCAGGTTGGGAAAGCCTGCTGCAGTGCGGCGGTTCCACTTACCTAGGAAACAAGGGTCAGTAATTTGGAACCCCCAAATGTAGGGAAATTCAGGAGTGGAGTGCTTGAGAAGCATCTAGCCCACTACCATGTGGGGCACTTTCCTTTCAGGTTAGCAAGCGCCTAATTCACAGACACACTTTTCAGCTGAAAACATTGGCCCACGGAAGTGCCAGCGGGGAAAGTTTCTTTGCCAACTTACCAGGGCAAAGTGCGATATTGCAGAACTTGGTTTGCTTCTCAGGCCCCTCACAAGGGTTGCCGCCAAACTGAGGAGGTTTGCAGGTCCGGGTGCGGTCTCTGTATCCTCGGCCACAGGTGGAAGAGCACAGGCTCCATGGAGACCACTCATCCCATGTCCCATGTACTGCAATGGAAGCAGAGAAGGTCAGCCAGGGTGCCTTTCCCACCTTCGTAAGAGCTGTCACGTGGGGTCAGATCAAGGGCAGGATCCAATGGATCCTCATGATGCCCTTGCTCCAGCAGGAGGTTTCTGCTAAGGGAGGAGGAGGGGAGGAGTTTGTTGCCAATTCCTCCTCCCCTCTGCAGACCTCAGTGCCTCCACCAAAAGCTGTGCCCACTGACAGCTTACACTGGTGGTATCTCCACCACAGCCAGCATGGTGTAGTGGTTAGTGTGCTGGACTTGGACCCGAGAGACCAGGGTTCAAATTTCCACTTAGCCATGAAGCTCCCTGGGTGACCTTGGGCCAGTCAGTGCCTCTCAGTCAAATCTACCTCGCAGGGTGGTTGTGAGGATAAAAAGGAGAGGAGGATAAAACATGGATGCCATGTTGAGCTCCTTGGAGGAACAGGCAGGATATAAAGGCAATGACAAATACATAAATTGAAATCTCTCCACTGGTGCTATCTCCATCAACAGTAGGCAGCAGAAACCCCCAGAGAAGGGTGTTTCTGGGATGGGGCAGGAAAGGGACAATGCTGTACTAGCGAAGTATCTCAGTCTTGGGTCCCCAGATGGTGATGGACTACACCTCCCATCATCCCTGACCATCGCGCATGCTGTCTGGGGATGATGGGAGTTGTAGTCCATCAACATCTGGGGACCCAACATTGAAGAACATCGTCCTGGATCTTGCCAGTCCAGCAGCTGGCAATGGGCCTGATTTGGGTCTTTTGGCTGCAGCAGCCTGGAGCTAGCACAGCAAAAAATGGGGTGAAAGCATCCTCCCACCTTCCACCCTGGCCAATGTGGGCTGCAAGGCTCTTGGGCAAGGCAGTGACTCCACCTCCCTGCTCAGCTTCACCTCTCCTACAGGGAAGTTAGGATTGCTCCAGAAGAGTGCATTCCTATAGACATATGTGCAGAAGTAGCCCCACTGATTTCAGTGATGCTTACTCTCAAATAATGTTACTCCCAGCATGGTTCATGGGGCCCCAGAGGTAAAGACCAGGTATGAGAATTTACAAAGACAGAATGGATCCCTCAAACACTCCAACCTCAGTAGTCTTGTTTGCTTGTTGGTTATTTTTTAAAAAAACAGCATACCTGGAGGGCAGCTTTCTTGTGGCCAAGGTTGCTTGAATGGGTTTGTGAATGCCGTGCAAGATGCAAAGCCAGTTTCTGTCTCTTATGGCTAGGAGTGAAAGTGCTTGAAAGAGTGGGTGAAATGGCAGTATCCAGGGGGTGGCTGAATACAATGTTCCTTGGACAGTGGGCTTTAGTGACCAGGGTAGTTCAATAAAGTGTGCAAACTACTTGCAGAAATTTGCATAGCATGCATAATCTACATAGGTTGCAGAACTCACCTTCCTTTATTGCAATTGTGGATTGACCTTGGAATAAAAATGTATATACGAGCAGACACAGTACACACTTCCCTGTTGTTGGGATGGGGGGGGAATAGGGGGATTGCTTGTGTGGAGGGGACGGTCATCACCTGGACAGACGGCGGAATTGTTGCATTGCCGCTGCTCCCGGAGGGGCCCACTGCATTGGGTGCTGTAGGAATACGACACACAGAATCTTGTCCTAGTCTGCCAGCCCTCCCCACAGGTGGTTGAACACACGCTCCAGGGAGACCACTCCTCAGCAGCTGGATCACCTGTCGGGGTTCAGAACAGAGGTAGCTGCTATCAATCCATCTGGTCCAGTGCTGTCTACTCCAGCTTGCAGGGGCTCTCCAAGGTACTGGCCAGGTAGCGTTCCAAGGCCTCCTACCTGTGAGCCTTTAAAGCTGAAAATGGCAGAGATTGGACCTGGGACCTACTGCATGGGAAATGGGGGCAGCCAAGATGGCGCAATCTAGATGTTGATGGACTACAACTCCCATCATCTCTTCTCATTGTCTTGCTGGCTGGGGTTGATGGGAGTTGTAGTCAGGGCTGGCCCATTCTTTTTTACTGCCTGGTGCAAAGAACATGATGGGGTTCCCAAGATGGTGCCATTCCATGTGCAGATGCAGACTGGGCTGGCAGTTGAATCTTTTCAATAGGGGCATGAAATAGCATCCTCTGGTGCATCTGAAGGCAATAGGCTAGTTTAGGGGGTGTACGACAGACCTGGGGAACACACGGCTCTGATCGCCAAGAATGGCAAATGGATGGGGCTCAGAAAGAAGAGGAATAACAGTTGTCATTGCTGACTCTACCTAATGGAAGGGCTGGCCCTGGTTGCAATCTAATGATATCTGGAGGGCACTACCCCTAAGGTAAGGCATATGCTTTACTCCCGAGCTGAGATCCCTCCCGTTATTCTGATGATGAACAGAAGAATTCACTGCTGTAATTTAAAAACTGCTTTGCCTTTTCAAAGACTGGTTGGTGTATTTTCACAGACCTCCCTGTCCTTGAGCTGGACATTCAAATGAGGCGGCTCTCTCCAACTCTAGTCAGAATTAATTCTATGTCTCCAAAAGTCAAAATTATGTACCATTTAAACATCAAATACCCAGGGATTAGCAGAAATGGTGTTCTTGCAGCCTAACCTCCAGAAAAATTAGGGTCTGAATGTATTAAGTTATTAGGGCTATGATCCAATGATTGCATAGATTAGTTTACTAAATTTTGCATATGTCTCATTGCATGATGTACAATCAGTATAGGAAATCTGTGTCAACTGCATGTGTTCTTGCTACATTCCAGCACTTTTAATTCCCAATATTTTAATGGGAAAGTTAAGCATGTGCTAATATGCATTCCGCTGAAACTGACTGGGCTTATAGGTGCTTAACTTCAACTGAATCGTGCACATATTGTGTGAAACTGTTCTGTATCAATTGCCTTTTCCAGATGCCTCTGCCTTTTACATTGGTAAACTTAACTGAATGAATTACTTCCCCCTCCTCCGCTCAATTATGCCCATAACTTACCGATCTGAGGTGCAGGGTACCCATACTGTTGCACATCATCCACATCATCCCGCTTCCGGTTATCTGTGGACCTCAGCGACTGGCTTCGGGAATTGTAGTGTCCATTGGCTAGGATTTAGAAAAGGGTCCAAGGTAAATCAACCTGCCATTGACTCTGCAAAGCCTTTTCCTGTAAAGTGTCATTTCAAATGCAAAGCAAACACAATGCTGACATGTTGAGACAGTTAGTCATCAAAGCAACTCTTGTGAGTTTCACCAACGCTTAGTGTTATGTTGACCATGTCCCCTTAGAAACACCAAAGCCCCTGCTGAATGTCTGCCTCACATCGAGCTATTAAAGACAGAGGAGTATATTTGTATATTATATACTGAACACTAAAGTCAGGATCATTCAGACCATGGTATTTCCAATGTCTATGTATGGAGGTGAAAGTTGGACAGTGAAAAAAGCAGAAATTAACTCATTTGAAATGTGGTGCTGGAGGCGAGCCTTGCGCATACCATGGACTGCGAAAAAGACAGATAATTGGGTGTTAGAACAAATTAAACCAGAACTATCACTAGAAGCTAAAATGATGAAACTGAGGTTATCCTACTTTGGACACATCATGAGAAGACAGGATTCCCTAGAACAGACAATAATGCTGGGAAAAATAGAAGGGAGTATAAAAAGAGGAAGGCCAAACAAGAGATGGATTGACTCCATAAAGGAAGCCACAGACCTGAACTTACAAGATCTGAACAGGGTGGTTTACAACAGATGCTACTGGAGGTTGCTGATTCATAGGGTCGCCATAAGTCATAATCGACTTGAAGGCACATAACAACAAGAGTAAATTAAACCAGAACCATCACTAGAAGCTAAAATGATGAAACTGAGGTTATCATACTTTGGACACATAAGGAGAAAACACGAATCACTAGAAAAGAGAATAATGCTGGGAAAAACAGAAGGGAGTAGAAAAAGAGGGAGACCAAACAAGAGATGGATTGATTCCATAAAAGAAGCCACAGACCTGAACTTACAAGATCTTTTTTTTTTTTTCAATAATTTTTATTCAAATTTTCATAAAACATACAAGACGAAATCATAAAACATTCAAAGACAAAAAACAAAATCAAAAATAGTTAAACAAAAAAAATAAAATAAAATAAAAATAAAAATAAAAATAAAAAATAAAGAGTAAAATATTGACTTCCCATTTGTCAAAGATCAGATCAGTTATAAGTCTATAATATATAACAATCCTGTCTCTTAAGTCATATTATAAAATCACTTTCCTCCAATAGTTATCTTACTTAATCATCAAATCTCATAAACATTACTTTATTCTTTCCACAAAAAGTCAAAGAGAGGTTTCAATTCTTTAAGAAATATATCTATCAATTTTTTTTTCCAGATAAGCATATCGATTAATCCATCTCATTACTAATTATGATAATCTTATTGTCATAACCATAGTCAAAATAAACATTTCAATTAATCCATCACATCAGAATCTGTTAGGTTCAGTAATTTCAGTAGCCATTGTTCTATTATCCCTATTAGTTCCATTTTCCATCTTCCATCTTCAGTAGTCTTGTTAAGTCCAGTAATTTCAGTATCCAATCTTCCATTATCAGTATTCCATAATAATCTTGCTGTCAAAGCCATAGTCATATAGTAAGAGTCTAATGGGAATTACCTCTATCCCAAATATTTTCTTGCCATCCATTCTGAATAGGTTGCTGAAATACTGCTGTAAAATCATATCTCTGTTCTTTTTTTCAAAATACACTGGGTCATCTCTTGAAAGTTTTTCCATTGTCACATGGCTGCAGTTAATTCCATAGATTTTCTCTATATTGGGCTCCATCACGTCATTCCAGTCCAGAAGATTATCCATGCCATTGATAACTTTATCTCTAGAATCTTCATTAATTTCTTCAGAGATAACATTGAGTTCCAAACAAAAGATTTTATTTCTAAAGTCCATAGACTCCAAATCTTTTTCCTGTTCCACGTTTGTTCCAATCTCCGGGGTCTCCTCTCTCACAGGGACCCCTGTTCCAGTCTCCAGGGTCTCCTCTCTCACAGGGACCCCTGATCCAGTCTCCAGGGTCTCCTCTCTCACAGGGACCCCTATGTCTTTAATCTCCTGTGTCTCCAAACAATAGATTTTATTTCTAAAGTCCATAGACTCCAAATCTTTTTCCTGTTCCACGTTTGTTCCAATCTCCGGGGTCTCCTCTCTCACAGGGACCCCTTCCAGGGTCACCTCTCTCACAGGGACCCCTATATCTTTAATCTCCTGCGTCATTTTACTCAATTCAATTTTCAACTCCTTACAACCCTGTCGCAGGTTTTGTTTCGTTATCTCAATCTCATCCATTATTTTCTGAAACATAGTTATTTCCAGATTCTCAGCCACTTTCTTAATTGCCATTTTAAAAGAAAAATATAGGAAAACCACTTCTTATTTCAGCAACAATTGGGTTAATACTCCAAACTTGGTGACATCACAGTATAAACAGAGCAGACAGCCTTATCTCTCCATAGTTAAGTAAACAAAATGCAGTTCCCAGGATCGAAACAATTAATGGCAGTCGTCAGAAAACAGATTCGTCAAAATAAAATAGACCAAAAAGAGAGTAGTCTCAGACAATATAATATTCTTCAAAATAAAAATCTGGAATAGAAATCCCTCTTCTGTGTATATCTTTAGAATGCAAATCCAGGACAGCTTTTTGCAACAAAAACAGAGATAAGCTATTAATTAGTGCGTAGCAGAGAGAAGTTATGGCTCCCCAGTGAGATGTCAAAAACCGATCAATCTGGCAAATCTCTTTTAAACAGCAACAATTTAAGTCAAGTAAAAGAAAAATATAGAAAGAAGGGTGCTTGCCTGTTAGTGCGTTCTCTCTTAGAAGATAAGATGAACGTTCGCTTTATCAGATAGAGCTTGCTGTTGAAAATCCGTCCCACCTTCGTCGGCTGGACCTCGTCCCATAAATTAATGAGATCTGGTCGTCCCAACAAAAATAGGCTTTGAGGTTAATCTCTTCGTTTCTCCCTACCCGGGAGAAGTTTAATCAGTCAAAAAAAAAGAAAAAACTGACTGATATATCTGAATAAGCTTCTTTTGAGGCAGGAGCCCGTCTCAAAAGCAGGCACAGGCTAAGTCACCCTTCCCGGAAGTCCCTGAACTTACAAGATCTGAACAGGGTGGTTCACGACAGATGCTCTTGGAGGTCACTGATTCATAGGGTCGCCATAAGTCATAATCGACTTGAAGGCACATAATAACAACAACAGTATATTTAGAAGATGTGGCATCAGTACTAATTTAATGCCTGCTAGAGTCTTCCTCATCTCCATAGCATTCCAAGCGTAAAGGTATAGTTCAGCTTAGAAGGACTGGGCTCAGTAGATAACCAAGCTAAATGGCTCTAAGAGCATGAAGGAGAATTCCCAGCTCTACTTTTGCAGCCTGTGAGCTTCTGGGAGATGAGCAGAGCATCTTAAATATGTCTGCTTAGTAGTGACTCTTGAATGTGGGTTGTTGTGACATTGCTGAGAGCGGGTGGTTGATGTATGAGTGCTTGGTTGATATGTTTGAGGTAGTGAATGACGGTCATGGCCGCATGGAATGGATGCTGAGAAGCTGTATGTGTTACGTTGGCTGTTATTTATATTATCCTGCCTTATAATACTCTTTGATTTTTATATTGTGTTTATGTATATGGATATTTTGCTTTGTAAATTAATTTGACGTGGCTTTTATTGTAGCTTGTGTACTCTCTTGTAAGCCACTATGAGATTTTGCAGATAGTAAGCAGTCTATAGATGGAAACAACAACAATAATAATAAATGTGCAGAGTGCCTTTTTTCTCTCTGAATAGTGGCAGTGAGTAGCTCCATTATTAGAGACTAAGGCTAATCTTCTGTGTGCTGTAAGTATAACACACTTCCTCCGTCACTTTTGGAAAGGGGAGGAAGAGGTGGTATGGAGTGTTCCTGTTGAAGATGCCTGCCAGCAAAGTCCTACTTCCATTTTATTTCCCTCCCCAAACTTTTATACGCTCCTCCCCTCCCCCCCCCCAAAAAAACCATCAGCCAGTTTGCATTCCACTGAGCATGCTCAATCTACATTGAGTTGTTTTGGATCCAATGCCAACCCCATGTTTCCCTAAAGATTATTTGTACTTCTGCAAAACTCCAGGTTCTCCTGAACCTGCTGATAATCTCCTCTTAACTATTTTGGTTACAAAAGCCACAGCATTCAGGCCTGCACCTTGGAAATGACAGAGGAGGAGGAACTTTGATATTAGGGGAGGATTCTCTGCAGGATTTTTCAGCTGGTGAACACACACACACACACAGAGAGAACTAGCAATGTTTTCTGTTCATAATTAATACCATATACAGTTAAACAGAAAAAAAGAAATCAGGAGAATGCTTCCAACTGAGAGTGAGATGGAAGATTCAGGAAAACAACACAATCAGCAATTTAGAATATAAGAAATGAGTTTCTTGTTTTGGGATTTTAAAATGTTATGAACATAGTCTGTGTATGAGTACAGTCCACACCTAGATTATGGGTAGAGACACACTTCCTGTTGTGCTAGTTCCAGTATGTCTCCACCTCTCTTTTCTGAAAATGGGGGCACACAACGCTAGTCAAACTCTGCCCCTTTTTAACTCTAAAGCCTGGTGGGATCATCTCGAGTGCATTTCTTTTTCTTTTCTTTTAAAAAAAAATCAGCTTCAGGAAGTTTTCGCAACTGAATGGTAGATCAACCCATTTGTCTTGCAGGTGTGGCCAATGGAAATGCTTTGCTGTAGGCTCAGCAGAGACAGTGATTGGCCCAACACTTTGCTGTGGGTGGTCCTGAAAGGTCTGAGGGCAGCAGTGGTGAAGGGAGGTGTGGCCGGCTGAGGGCAGAGTCGCTTCAAAATGCAGCCAGAAAAACAATTCTCGCTGCTTTTGAAGTGACGGGTGCCCGCAGCCTATCACTGTAATACAAAACCATGGTGAAAAATGATGAAAAGATATGGCCTCATCTCTGATCAATACAAGAGGATGTACAGGTTCACCTCTAGTTGAGGCTTTCCCCCTTGCTTCACCCCTTTCCACTTCCCTCTGTTTCTTCTCCTTATTGATTTGTCTCTCTCCTCCTTCTTTTCCTTTCTTTCTGCCGCTCCAGCTCTGACAGAGATCCCTGACCCTAAAATAGGCAGGAAACTACGGCATAGACTGGAGGGAGATTTAAGATCCAAGGATTCCGATTCAAATTGCTTTGATCGTTTGCTTGCCCAATGCCCTTCTTACACAATTTCTTTGATATAATTTCCTCATCTGCCATACCTATGCCTTTTACAGTGGCGGCTGACGGCTCCATGTCAGTGGCGCAGTGGAATCCGCTCTGGATTTTAATCCAAACTTTCAAGGGCAGCTCTTTGAAAGTTCAGACTAAAACCCGGAGTGAATTCCATTGCCCCACGGACATGGAGCCACCAGCCGCCACTAGAAGTAAATGAACATCTCTCTTTCAAAACATCTTTAGATCTCTGAGAAAAAAACGACTGTCTGGTTTCAGTTTTGTGTTGATGGAGGGTGGGGGTGGGAAGGTATATACTTCTTTGTTAACAGAATGTCTGGGGCTTCCAGCGCAATTCCCGCTGATGACAAAGAAGACAAATTTTCTCCCAGGTCCCAGCAAGTGAGTTCAGCGGGAGATAATCCCATTGGCCTTCCCCACTCAACACTTGGGTTCCACCTGATGAAACGCTCCTAATGACTGATTTCAGTTTCTAATGAGTTGTGTGATTGCTTTCCACTCCCCTGCTGGCATGCCAGGTCTCAGCTGCCATGCCTCTTGCTAATTAAAGCTGATCGGGGTGAAAGGCCTGAATTTTGAGGTCTCTTTCTCGGAACAACAACAACAACAAAACCCTTCCTGAGACCACCTGACAACTCCCAGAGTTAAAGTCCATTCCCCAGCATCTGACCTTGAGTTGAATAGGGAGTCCATAATAATGCATGGCTGTGTACAACCAACTTTATACAGCCACGAAAGTGGCTGTGTACTATAGCCAACATGGATTTTTCACATTCTGCCATGTTAAATTGAAAATATCCCCATGCCATTCTGCTGCTTCCCATAAGTTCATTTGAAAACATAGTTTTACAAAACTTATAGTCCTGAAGTCAGAAACGCTTGCTTAACAACTTCCTACATTTTCATAGTGATACACAAAACATCCAGAGATAATCTAGAGTGACAGCTTTGGTTTAAATTTGGATGGGAGACTACATGTGCCTGCTGTAGAATAGAAAAGTGGGGGAAAAACCCCAAATAATGATACTGTCAACAAT
This sequence comes from Rhineura floridana, assembly GCF_030035675.1. Classification (NCBI taxonomy): domain Eukaryota; kingdom Metazoa; phylum Chordata; class Lepidosauria; order Squamata; family Rhineuridae; genus Rhineura; species Rhineura floridana. The sequence continues at coordinate 317,533,222 of NC_084480.1, read as the reverse complement.
GTTTTCCTTTTGGAAAGGAAAAGGACTTTCCCTCTGCCCAATGCCTGCCCACCCAATCTCCTCCCCTCCCTATCCCTACTATTCCTCCCCTCCTCCAAATTCTTCCAAGCTATACAGGATGTGGTTTGGACTTCCTACAAGGCCCCTTCCAACTCTATGATTCTATGACTGTGAAAGACCAAACTGTGTTTGCATTTTTACAAATGTGTAGGGCAGTACAATATCTCAGAGAGGAGGTCAGGTCTCCTGCTCCCCTGGTGCATTCACTATAGCTGCCCAATTTCCCTGCTTTTTAATGTTTGATAGAAATACCTGTTGGCTATCTGGTTTTTTGCTTATTAGTGAATTTTATTCTAGAATCAATGGAGACTGGGTACTTATTTTTTCCATGTTGTCTACATACAATCTAGATCTATTGCATATTTTTTTTAACCCTGAAAAGTGCTTCTTGAGAAACTGGTTTCATTCCAAAAATAACAGCTCACTGCAGATTGATCCTGCATTACCCCACAGTGTGTCCATTTGAATACAGATGACAACAGATATAGGCAGTCCCAGCAATGGGAGATGTATCCATATTGATCACAATCACCACTTCCTCCTTCATTCACCTGGGGCATGTGCAGGGAGGGAAAGGTGTGGATAGTCTAGTCAAGTGGAGGGCTTTCAAATGTGTAGCAAGTAACCATACTCACCCTTGTAGATGGCAGAATATAGAATCGATTTAGATTGAAAGCACCATGTTGAGGGCCAGCATGAATAATTCTGGATTGAGATCTACATTTTTGTGCTATAGATGGGTTAGTGGATATGACGCTGAAGTGTCATCAGAGACTCCACAACAGCAAAGGAACTTCTAGCCTTAAGGTTGTCTTTTTTTAAAAAAAAAATGGGGACATTGCACCTGGCTCTTCAATGGCCCCATAATAGTTTGTTGTTGTTATGTGCCTCCAAGTCGACTACGACTTATGGTGACCCTATGAATCAGTGACCTCCAAGAGCATCTGTCATGATAGGATAGCTATATGCCTTACTTTGCAATCCTCTGAAGAATCTTAGGCAGCCAATTCCATACATAAATTGTCTGGTGTGTGTAAAAACGAGCCTCCTTTGGTCTGTCTAAGATCTACCGTTCTGATCTATTGGCCTGTTCTGAATGGGGTTGCTCTTTCCTTGAAGGGGGTACTGTGTGATTCAACACTGTCACTGGAGGTTCAGGTAGCCTCAGTGGCTAGGAGGGCCTTTTTCCAGCTCCAGCTGGTTCATCAGCTTCAGCCCCTTTTGGAAAGAGAACACTTGACCACAGTGCTCCATACTCTCATAACTTCCAGACTGGATGATTGAAATGTGCTCTACATGGGGCTGCCCTTGAAGACAACTCAGAAACTTCAACTTGTCCAAAATGCAGCAGCTGGATTACTGGTGGGGTTTTTAAACAGCTGCATTGGTTGCCAGGTTCTGGGGCCAGTTCAAGGTGCTCACATTAGTGCTTAAAACCCTAAACAACTTAAGTCCCAAATATCTCAGAGGCTGCCTCCTTCCCTACAGACCCTCTCGGTGTTGAGATCAGCAGAGGGAGCCCTTTTCGTAGTTCTACCACCCTCGGCAACTGGCAACTTCACTGTACAACTTTTGGCAAATGCTGAAGACATGCTTCTTTATCATTGCCTTCAACACCTGAGATGTATATTTTTAGACCCACCCTATTTTCTGTGATGTTGTTTAAGTTGTTTTTAATTGATTTTCATTAAATGTTTTAAAATTGTTGTAACTCGTGCTGCGACCTTTGGGTTAAGGGTGCGTAATAATAACAACAACAACAACAACAATTTTCACTGGGATGACCCTAAGTTACAGAATCATAGAATCACAGAATAGTAGAGTTGGAAAGGTCCTACAAGGCCATCTAGTCCAACCCCATGCTCAATGCAGGATTCCAAATCAAAGCATTCCCGACAGATGACTGTCTAGCTGCCCCTTGAATGCCTCCAATGTTGGAGAGCCCACTACCTCTCTAGGTAATTGGTTCCATTGTCGTATGGCTCTAACAGCTGGGAAGTTTTTCCTGATGTCCAGTCAAAATCTGGCTTCTTGCAACTTGAGCCCATTATTCCATGACCTGCACTCTGGGACGACCGAGAAGAGATCCCGGCCCTCCTCTGTGTGACAACCTTTCAAGTACTTGAAGGGTGCTATCATATCTCCCCTCAGTCTTCTCTTCTCCAGGCTAAACCTGCCCAGTTCTTTCAGTCTCTCCTCATAGGGCTTTGTTTCCAGTCCCCTGATCATCCTTGTTGCCCTCCTCTGAACCCGTTCCAGTTTGTCTGCATCCTTCTTGAAGTGCGGACACCAGAACTGGACGCAGTACTCAATATGAGGTCTAACCAATGCTGAATAGAGGGGAAGTAATACTTCAAGCATAGTGAGGGATGGGCAAATCTGGTTTCTTTTTTTCACATCTTCAGATCTCCACATATATATATAAAAGTGATTTCTCTCCCTCAGATTCATCAGCGATTTTTGTTTGTGCCCAGTATACCCATAGTTGCAAGCACTTTGCACTAGTAAATGCACTTCTGTGCACACTGCTTGGCTGGAGAACTGGATTGCAAAATTCAGGGAAGTGTGATTTCTGAGGATTGCTATGTTTCAGTATGCATATTGTTTTAGGAAATGTGAAATGAACCAAACTTCCCTCTGAGCTCTAGCACTATGGGAAAAGGAGGAAAAAACCCTTCCCTCTGTCCACTTTCTCCACCCCATAATCACTCTCATAATCCTCTCATGTCTCTCCTTAGCTGCCTTTCCGCTGAACAAAATAATCCCAAACGCTGTAGGCTTTCTTTGTAGGGAAGGTGCTTCACCCAGTTGATCACTGCCAAGTGCACCAATGTACTATGTCAGTGCTCATTATTCATGCTGCCCAATCTGTGGCAAAGATATGATCCACCATGGTAATCCTTGTGGGTTTTTATGATGTAGATCTTGAAAAAGGTCATCTGCCAGAGAAGGAGTATTAAAGCATTACTGACTGACAGCACAGTTATCCCACGCACGACACATCAAGAAACTGCTTGTCTCTTTGTGAGCCCAGGCTGTGATGCAGAGGAACTTGTCACCCACCCTGCGCACTCACACAAGGGGGGATGTTTCATGTCATCTGTCTCCGCAGTTCTTGCAAAAGGGTGATATTTTGGGGCACTTGGGGGGGGGTGGCAGCAAGCAATCACACATGAGTAGGAACCCTTTGAATGTCACAAAGAACATATGGATTTCGCAGTTGTTTCTGAAAGATGCACATTAAAAGAGCCAGCCTTTGATGTGCATAAATTTGGGCTGACACCAAAGCGATGGTGGGAAAGAAACAAGCCTTCAGAACGAAGGGTGGGAAGCCTCTGCCATGCCACACCTGATCTGCATATTCTGAAATGTCAGGCGCTGCTGTTTGCCAGACGGCGTGGTGTCCTTTTTCACCGGCTCCTGCGCCAGTATTATTTTTAAAGAATAAACAGGAGCTGTTGGTGATATTCTCAGTCGTTCTGTGGCACCGTCACATGAAATCCCCAGGTGTTGGCACTTTACACCATTATACGAGGGAGCCTGTTGACATATTCCTGCTTTGTCTGTTTTTTAAATTAATTTCCTGTCTGTGTGTGCACACATGTGCACATATGGGGGGGCTAATTCACTCTGAGCTCACATTTAAAGCAGTCCACAGTCATTGCGACACCACATCATATCTCCTCTATCTGTTGAAATATCTCCGTCAGTGAAGCTCAACAGGGGAAGCTCTCTGCTCCATGTTCCCTCCCTAAGACAAGGGTATGATTGAGCAGGCTCAGATCCAAGTGAAGTTCCAAATGGGTGTTTACTTCTGAAAGCACAGTATTATGCCATTTTAAAGAGTCATGGCTTTCCCCAAACAATCCTGGGAACTGTAGTTTGTTAAGGGTGCTCAGAGTTGTTAGGAGAGCCCTATTCCTCTCACAGAGCTACAGTTCCCCAAGTTCCCTGGGAAGAGGGACTGACTATTAAACCACTCTGTGAACTGTAGCTCTGTTTAAGTGGAATAGGGGGGTCTCCTACCAACTCTTAGCACCTTTAACAAACTACCGTTCCCAGGATTCTTTGGGGAAAGCCATGACTCTTTAAAATGGCATAATACTGCTTTAGATGTATAGTGCAAATGGGGCTTATGTTTCTAAAATGGGGTGGGGGTGAGAAGAGAAGCATATAAGGACAGCAGTGCAGACCACAGGAGTGGGCATGAAGAAAAGAACTTAAGCGTGCTCACTTCTCCTGTTTTTCAGCTTGAAATCACTCCCAAAGCAGCTGTTTGTTTGTTTTAAAGGCCATCATGTAATCAGTGGCAGCTGATGGCTGCATGTCAACAGGACAGTGGAATCTGCTCCCAGTTTTAGTCCAAACGTTCAAGGAGCTCAGCACCTTGGACAGTTCCTTGAAAGTTCATACTAAACCCAGAGTGGATTCTACTGCCCCACTGACATAGAACTACCAGCTGCCAGTACATAAAATATTTGCATAGACTGCTTACTCAGGCCTTTTGTGACCTGATTTCATGGGCTGTTTGTTCCTTTCTTTGTTACCTCCTAATATAATTTCTCCAGGGGATGTACAAGACAATACCGTGTAGGTGATGATGTCCAGGCTGGAAAGACAGGGCAACACCTGCCACACAGTTCTTTTCTCAGACAACTGACTAATCTCTGGAGAGAGGTTGCTATCCTAGACAGCCAGTATCCACTTAGGAAACATGGCCACTGATTTTCTGAACTTTTAGTATTTGGGGTGTGAAAGGTTTAATCATAAAAAACAACAACCTGTTTTAGCATCACATACTGTGAGGAGGTTGCTTGGAAATGTATACTCTGAATTGAATCAGCAGTGAGTGGAAACTGCTGGTTCTGCTTCATAATTATGCTTTTGTTTTTAAAATTAAATGGAAATGGACTGCCTTCAAGTCGATCCCGACTTATGGCGACCCTATGAATAGGGTTTTCTTGGTAAGTGGTATTCAGAGGGGGTTTACCATTGCCTCCCTCTGAGGCTTGTCCTCCCCAGCTGGCCAGGGCCAGCTCAGCTTGCCACAGCTGCACAAGCCAGCCCCTTCCTTGTGCGCAACTGCCAGCTGGGGGGCACCTGGGCTCCTTGGGACCATGCAGCTTGCCCACGGCTGCACAGGTGGCAGGGCACGTCACCCCTGAGCCACTCCCTGTGGGGGTGATCTTTAGCTGGCCCTTGAGACTCAGGAGACACGAGCGGGGATTTGAACTCCCAGACTCTGGACTCCCAGCCAGGCTCTCCTCCCCACTGTGCTATACTAGCTGTCTTTTAAAATTACTTTCCTGCTATTAATGTAGATGGCAATGTGATGTCTAAATTAATTAGAAATATCTTCCAGCATGCTGATTATTTTGCTGGCCCATTAGGACCTCAAAGCAAGTTCCAGGCCACATTTCCAAATAATAATAATGATAATAATGATAATAATAATCATAATAATCATAATCATAAATTACATCCCACCTTTCCACAAGGATCTTAAGATGGCATGCATGACACTCCTCCATTTTTATCTTCACAACAACCCTGTGAGGTAGGTTATGCTGAGAGGTAGGCTGACTCAAGGTCACCCAGTGAACTGCAAGGATCAGGCTTGTCCAACCCTTGACAACTGTGCAGTAACAGTAAGGGAGGATGAGAGGCCCTGATTCCTGACACTGAGGCACCAGGTGGCTCCAAGGCCCTTTTGAGAACTACTTTTCCCATCATGCCAAGAGACTGGACAAGCCTAACAGCATCCCAGGCCTAAAACAGGAGGCAGCTGGGAGGCTCCTATCCTCCATAATCCAGGCTTGGGTTTGCTCGGGTGTCTATAGGCACCAAATCACATCAAGGAGAGATGGCAGAAAAACCCAGCTCACTTTCTTTTAACATGAAACTCCCCTATCCACATTTCCTGAAAAAAATACATGAACTGAAACACAGCTATCCTTCACAATTATCACTTTTCTGAAAGTTGCCCACAGCCTTCAATTGTACAAACAATTTGTACAAAAATGTGTACTTTGGGGGGAAGTGTGCACAAAAAGCCTCAAGGCATCAGTGAAAAAAAATGCAAAAATGCATTGTTTTAAGGACATTGGCTTGCAAAAAACGTGCATGACTAGAAAAAAATCTGCACTAAAGTTTTTTTCTTTAAAGGAACTCAAACTGATGCAGAATTGTGGAGAACTGAACTCAGAGCAACTGAAATCGACAGGTTTGGCCATCTCTACACACCAGTGACAACATCCGCACGTGCCACCTCCCAGACACTGACAAGCAGGCACAGGGCCATTATCAGATTCAGTGCAGACTGCTGTCAGCTTGTGAAATGGATCTGGAGGGCCTCTAAATTATTAAAGTCCAATAATTGTGGATTTTGGAAATGCCCTTCAGCTGAATATTCTACAAATTCTGCGGAAGGTGTTGCCCTCAGATACCATGTAAGGAGTTGCCAAGTTTTTTATTTGCTCGCCACCATTGTTCACTCAATGAAATGTTCCTATTTTTCTCTCTGTCACATGTTGGATGGATGATACTACTCAGTGGCTACTGCTCTGCTGAGATGTGCTGTGCCTGTGAAACCGCTACCTTTGTCCAAATCCAATAGATGGCAGAGGTCTCTGTGTCTGAATTAGAAAGGAAGAGATCACTGGGTTCTTTGCCTCGAGAAAGCAATAAACAGAAATGACTACAAACACTGGAAGCTGTCCCACAGATGGGGTTGTTGCAATCTGGCTGGACAGAGAGAAAAGAGGCCAGCTGGGGGGAAAGGAAAATGGCTGTTGTTAAACCTGAAGTAATTCTGTTTTCAATCTGCAATAAACAGTAATTCTCAGCAAGACCCTGAAGGCATCTGACTTTTGTCTTTGAAGATGCTTGGAAGCATCATTTGTATGCAACAGCTGAAACCACCTATCAGATGCTCAGACCCTTTATAGCTTTTCTTGGGTACAAATCTGAGCTGTGAGAGGGTGTTGGTTGGCCTTTATTTGTTTCCTTCATGATGATGATGAGGATGATGAATTTATTAAAATGATATCCCGGCCTACCTCCAAAGGAGCCCACTGTGGCAAACATATCAATACTAAAATAAACACAATTAAAACTTCCAAAAACAGTTAAAAACTCATCTACTCTCAAGACTAAAAAAAGTCAGGATAGCCAGGGGCAGGTTTTTCAGCCATCAAACGACTGAGTTAACAGGCATATTGTTAAATTTTAGCATGCGTTTTTAAATTGCTTTTTAAAAAATGTTTTTAAATTTGCATATTTGTTTTTAATGTTTTTAATTGTTGTAAACTGCCCAGAGAGCTTCGGCTATGGGGCAGTATACAAATGCAATAAATAAATAAAAGTTAATAATGACTGATGCATCTCACTAGCGACAACATTCCACAAATGGGGAACCACCACCAAGGAGGTCCTGTCACTGGTCACTGCCAACCAGGCAAGTCGCAGTGGTGACACCACCAACTGGACCTCCCCTGATGATTGTAGCTAGTTAGTGTTTTCCTTGGGGCAGAGACCTGTCAGCTCCATGTACTGACTGGAATCATGGATGGAGGCTGCCCAAGACATTTTGCTACCTGTGGCAAATTACAATGTTGCACTCCTCCTCCCTCAATTCCACATGCAGAAACTGGCTGGAATGGCAGCTGAATCTTAGCTCAACACTGGTGAAGAGGCAGCACCCTCTATTGCACCTACAGGCACAGGGTAAGTTGTGTGCCACACATATTTCTGTCCTCCATCACCACACCTCTCATTGCCCCCCAACATCTTTTGTTAAAGCAGTTGCCACATCTTCCCTAATGGGAAAGCTGGCCCTGATTACTTTGACTGGGGGGGGGGGTTCAAATCCCTACCCAGTCACATAACTAACTAGACAATAATTGTTGTTATGTGCCTTCAAGTCGATCACGACTTATGGTGACCCTTTGAATCAGTGACCTCCAATAATATCTGTCATGAACCACCCTGTTCAGATCTTGTAAGTTCAGCTCTGTGGCTTCCTTTATGGAATCAATCCATCTCTTGTTTGATCTTCCTCTTTTTCTACTCCCTTCTGTTTTTCCAAGCATTATTGTCTTTACTAGTGAATCGTGTATTCTCATTATGTGTCCAAAGTATGATAACCTCAGTTTCATCATTTTAGCTTCTAGTGACAGTCTGCTAATTTGTTCTAACACCCAATTATTTGTCTTTTTTGCAGTTCATGGTATGCGCAAAGCTCTCCTCCAGCACCACATTTCAAATGAGTTGATTTTTCTCTTGTCCGCTTTTTTCACTGTCCAACTTTCACATCCATACATAGAGATCGGAAATACCATGGTCTGAATGATCCTGACTTTAGTGTTCAGTGATACATCTTTGCATTTGAGGACCTTTTCTAGTTCTCTCACAGCTGCCCTCCCCAGTCCTAGCCTTCTTCTGTTTTCTTGACTATTGTCTCCATTTTGGTTAATGACTGTGCTGAGGTATTGATAATCCTCAACAAGTTCAATGTCCTCGTCAACTTTAAAGTTACATAACTCTTCTGTTGTCATTACTTTAGTATTTTTGATGTTCAGCTGTAGGCCTGTTTTTGTGCTTTCCTCTTTAACTTTCATCAGCATTTATTTCAAATCATTACTAGTTTCTGCTAAGAGTATGGTATCGTCTGTATATCTTATTGATATTTCTCCCTCCAGTTTTCACACCTCCTTCATCTTGGTCCAATCCCGCTTTCCGTATATTTTCTGCGTACAGATTAAACAAACTGGGTGATAAAATGCACCCCTGTCTCACACCCTTTCCGATTGGGAACCAATCAGTTTCTCCATATTCTATCCTTACAGTAACCTCTTGTCCAGAGTAAAGGTTGTGCATCAGGACAAGCAGATGCTGTGGCACCCCCATTTCTTTTAAAGCATTCCATAGTTTGTCATGATCTACACAGTCAAAGGCTTTGCTGTAATCTATAAAGCACAGGGTGATTTTTTTCTGAAATTCCTTGTTCCGTTCCACTGTGATTTTCTTCCAAAATTCCTTGGTCCGTTCCATTGTGATTTTCTTCTGAAATTCCTTGGTCCATTCCATTATCCAACGTATGTTTGCGATATGATCTGTGGTGCCTCTTCCCTTTTTAAATACAGCTTGGATGTCTGGCATTTCTCGCTCCATATATGGTAAAAGCTTTTGTGGTAGAATCTTGAACATTACTTTACTTGAATGGGATATTAAGGTAATAGTTTGATAATTACTAAATTCCCTGGGATCCCCTTTGGAATTGGGATGTATATTGAACTTTTCCAGTCTGTGGGCCATTGTTTAGTTTTCCATATTTGGACAGATTCAGTCTCAATAGCTTGTAGCAACTCTATTGGTATGCCATCTGTTTCTGGTGATTTGTTTCTTCCAAGAATTTTAAGAGCCGCTTTCACCTCACATTCTAATATTTCTGGTTCTTCATCATACAGTTCCTCCGTGAATGAATCTGTCATCCTTGTGTCTCTTCTATAGAGTTCTTCAGTGGATTGCTTCCATCTTCCTTTTATTTCATCTCGGTCAGTCAGTGTGTTCTCCTGTGGATTACTCAACATCCCTACTCTTGGTTTAAATTTCCCTTTCATTTCTCTAATCTTTTGGAATAGGGCTCTTGTTCTTCCCTTTTTGTTGTCCTCTTCTATTTCTATACAATAACTGCTGTAATAGTTCTCTTTGTCCCTACATACTAGTCGCTATATTGTTGCATTTAGGGTTCTAGCCATGTTTCTGTCTCCTTTTGTGAATTTTGAAGAATTGCTGTGTTTCAGTTATCATATTGCTTTGGAAAGTGCAAATCTGATAGAGTCAGCTTTAAATGAAAACTGAATTCCTCCCCCAATCCTACTTCACACAACCGTTTGAAAGAAGAATGCTTGGTTGTGCTTTCTGTCTGTGTGTCACTCACAACAATTTTCCCAGTTTGCAAATGTGCCTGCAGGCCCCCGAAAGGTTGGCAACCCATGCAGCAGAGTGTCACGTATCCATCTGGGCCTGGTCCGAATTGAATGCAGATGAGCAATTGTGCAGTTGCAGGAGCAACTGTGGTGCACCCCAGAGCCTCAACATGAAAGGCAATGCTGCAATTTTCATGCCATGAAAAGTGCCCTCCTAGCTGCCCACCTTTCCTGCTTTCTGCCATACAAGAGGTAGAGGAAACCACTGGGAAGATTCCATTTAAAAGCAAAAAGGGCCTAGCAAGGTTTTTAGACCTGGATGCTCCATTGTAGATAGATACAGCGCGTCTGCAAAAATTGGTCTGGAGTGGGGTGGGGTTGGGCTTAGGGTGTTTTCACTTGTTTTTAAATTGTTTTTAATAGTGCACTTTAAAATTGTTGTAATCTGCCCTGAGACATTTGGGTGAAGGGTGGATAATTATTAAATAGTTACAACAATGGGACGGGCTCCAGTCTATCACTTCTCAAATGCTAAAGAAGGCAGTCCGCAGCTAGACAAGAGTTCCAGCAAATGTGGGCAGAGGAAGCCCCCCAACCCTGGGGGAGGAAAGGCTTAACCGTTGTCCCCATGCTCTGTACCTGATCTGAATTAGGTCCTGAGAGCTGCAGTTGCTCCACAGGGCAAAATATATGTATGTTATGCCCTGCTGGGGAAATAACAGTTCTGGCCTGGGGGGTGCTGTGCAGGAGGAAATATTAAATCTCCGTCCTTCATTGCTACATATCAGAATACCCCCCCAAAGCATCATTTGTTCCACGGGTGTCCTAGGGGGGCATGGGGGCAATCCCTGCAACCCTCACATGAACCATAATCTCTTTTTAAAAAGAAGTTTCTAGGATTTGTAGAATTAATATTAGGTAAGTTGTACAGGTTTTTGTGAGAAACTAGTCTGCTCCCCTTTCAGTATTTTACTTTGCCCATCCTCCATCCCCAGAACAATTCCTGAGGATGCCCATGATTGAATCCCTTAAAAAATAATAATAATAAAAAGCCTCATGAGATCCAGATCACGGATCTCCTGCTGTCTTATCTAATCCTGGCCCTCCGACCCATGTCCATTTGGAGCACTGATGGAGCACAGGTAGTGGCGAGGGATAAAGGGGAAACTTTAGCAAGAACACACACACCCTTGGCACGTCTAGACAAATTAGTCAAACGGAAGGAAAAGATGAAAGCCTAATGCACTGGAAAGTTTCCATTTCAATATCCCAGCTACAACATGATTTAACTTTATGGAAATGCCAAACAATGTGTGAAATCATTCTAGGCCTTAAGAGAGAGACATCTGCTTCTGATCAATGTCTTTTGCTTTCCTCCTCTGTTAAGGAGTCCACTGTTTCTTTTTGCAGAAAGTTCTATTAAAAAAAAAAAATCATTCACAGACAAATTATTTGGCGACTCCAGCTTTCCCCATCCTGATGCCCTTCAGGTGTTTCAGACTACAACTCAGCCCCAGTCAATACAGCCCCAGATGTGCTGGCTGGGCTGATGGGATTTGCAGTTCAAAACATCTAGAGGGCACCAAGTTGGGGAAGGCTGGGCATGTCAGAGGGACTAATCAAACATATTTCACTGGAAACCACAGGATGGATGGAAAATAAAAGGTATAATTATAATCAGCAAGAGTCGCTCATATTAGTCTGGCCACCAGTAGTTACTGTAGTTTGTAAGAAGTGGCAAAAATGAGGGAGGCAATGCCCACATATCATTTTCTCCAGGTCTAGTACAAACATATAAAATGCCCACACTCCTCCCTGCTCCTTCATGGTCCCCCACTTGTTTTGATAAATTGGAGGACTGATGGGTCTCCTTTAGCTTCCTTTTTTTGGACACATCATGAGAAGACCTGATTCACTAGAAAAGACAATGATGCTGGGAAAAACAGAAGGGAGTAGAAAAAGAGGAAGACCAAACAAGAGATGGATTGACTCCATAAAGGAAGCCACAGACCTGAACTTACAAGATCTGAACAGGGTCGTTCATGAAAGATGCTCTTGGAGGTCGCTGATTCATAGAGTCGCCATAAGTCGTGATCGACTTGAAGGCACATAACAACAATTATTGTCTAGTTAGTTATGTGACTGGGTAGGGATTTGAACCCCCCCCCAGTCAAAGTAATCAGGGCCAGCTTTCCCATTAGGGAAGATGTGGCAACTGCTTTAACAAAAGATGTTGGGGGGCAATGAGAGGTGTGGTGATGGAGGACAGAAATATGTGTGGCACACAACTTACCCTGTGCCTGTGATCAACTTGAAGGCACATAACAACAAAAGCAACAACATTTCTGGCATCTTGATTTGTGTTTCTAGCCAGTCATGGCAGTGTAGCAGTATTCACAAATGGCAAGTGTCTTTGCCTTTAAAAGGATCGATGGGTCACCTTTAGCTCTCTTTCATTCCCTGTGGCCCTCCAGATGTTGCTGGTCTACAACTCCCATCATCCCTGACCACTGGCCATGTTGGCTGGGGCTGATGGGAATCCAACATCTGGAAGGCAACAGATTCCCTGTGCCTGAAGACCAGTGGTGGGGAACCTCCAGCCTGATCCTGGCCTGCCAGAGGGTCAATTTCGACTTGTGAGACCATTTTTTAAAAACATGCCAACCTACATATCGGCTAACATCACTCCAATGGGAGTCTGATTCTGCCTTGGCTGCTAGGAACTGGTACACGCAGCCAAAACAGCAGGATTTAATCCCTGCTTATCAGCTGATCAACTGAGGTTAAATCCTACTGTTTGTCTGGGCATGCTGGTTCCCCTGCACACAGCAAAAACTCAGTGTGGGGATGTTTGAAAGCCACTTTGCAAACAGCCCCACCCTACTTTTTAAGCCTCCAGTTTTCGGAAGTTTAAAGAGTAGTGGGAGGCTGTCTGCAAAAGGGCTTTCAAACAGCCCCACGCTGCTCTTTGAAGTCCCAACAGCTGGGGCTTCAAAGCACCACATCACCTGATGTTACCATGATACCTGGTTATTGACAGGTGGACGCCCCCCCCACCAGTTAAAATTTAGCCCTCCAGGAGTGGGGAGATAAGGATCTGGCTCACCGGCTAGAAAAGGTTCCCCAACCCTGTTTAAGGCAATTCCACAGTGATAGGGAATCTTATTGGGGGGGGGGAGGGGAACACCACCAAAACAATTGCAAAACAATTGCATTCTGTAGCTGCCTTGTACCAACTCAGATCATTAGGAACATAGGAAGCTGGCTTATACTGAGTCAGACCCAGTGGTCCATCTAGCTCACTGGCAGTGGTTCTCCAGGGCTTCAGGCAAGGATATCTTCCAGTCCTACCTGGAGATGCCAAGGGTTGAACCTGGAACCTTCTGCATGCAAAATCAATACTCTACCGCTGACCTACATTGATCCATCTCACCCACTATAGTCTACTCCAAGTGAATTTGTTAGTGAAAATAACAGACAAAAATAATTAAAAAACCTGGAAAACCAGGAATTGTGATAACTAGAGGAACACAATTTATGGTGAATTGTAACTGGCAGCCCATTTGACAAATTGAAAAATGAAACCAAGCACCAGTGCTTGGGATCAGATTTGGGAATGGATGCGGGGGGGGATGTTCCATTGTGTAAGGAAAAGTCCTTGTGCTAATGGGACAGGTTCACTGGATACAACCCATAGCACGGCACAAATCTTCAGAATGCCTGAATGTAAAGAATGATTCTACACAGTTGTCAGGAGCATATAGCTGATTGGCTGGAATCCACAGCTACTTACGGTTACATGCTTTCCTGTTGCATAACCTGCCTTCTTCTAAGACTCCCTCGCAGATGAGACCATCGTCAGGAAGGGGCTGGCAGGTGCGGGTGCGGGTCTGGAGGCCTCCCCCACAATCCCTGGTGCATTCTCCCCACATCGACCAGGGATTCCACCCACCTGAGGACCAGCCAGAAAAAGACAAAGCAGAAAGAAAGAAAGCTCAGTTGTCATGCTTCTAACTGCAAGGAGGAAGGGTCAAAAATGTAAAAGGTTGACACATTGCCTATGCAAGAAGCATCTCTCTGATTAGAGGTTGTTGCCTTTGCCACTTGCATCTTCCCTGTTCATCCTGCCACCATATTTTTGTTAGGGTGACCAATCACCCATCTCTGAAAAAGGAGAATGAAAGAGGACACCAATGAAATGAATAAAACATGCACATGCAACTTATTTGTATAGGTAAATAATTCCTACAGCTCGAAACAGAAATATAATCATCTCATCATAGTGGGAAAGACTGTGACCATGTAACCTGTGTGCATTCCCAGTTGGCTGTCCAGGTACTAGCTGCTAACACGAAACATTCTTAGGGTTCTTTGTCATTATCATGAAATGAGATTTGGACTCAAAAGCCCTCATAATAGATGCCTTCAAACAGAGGATTGTCCTTTGACAGCCCTTCAAATAGAGGGCTTTCTTCTGTAACGTAAGACACATGGCCACCCTACTTTCATGAACCTCACATGTACAACTATGTTATTCAGAAATGGACCCTTCATTTCCAGGAACAATACATCATTGGTGGTTAACATCTATTCAGAGAGAAGCCATGTCCTTTGGAAGTCATGTCCTTTGTCCAACCCTTACCATAGCTGAATTATCAAAACACTGTGGTTAGTCATTGGAAAGGAAAATCCAGCTGCTCAGAGAATATCTCTTTGCTATCATTTCATCATGCATTCCAGGGTTGAGAAGACCCCTGCTCAGGTTGAGTCCTACTCAGGTTGAGTCCCTGACTACCAAGTGATGGGAACAACTGATAATGATTCTTTTACTTAGGGTAGTATTCAATTAACATTTATTCAGAGTAGACCCATTGAAATTAATGGCCACAACTAACGTACGTCTACTAATTTCAATGGGTCTACTCTGAGTAAAGGTTAGTTGACAAGAATCCTACATTTAGAGAAGTGTGATACAGAAATGTTGTTACATCTATTATACAGAAAGCAATGAGGGATTATGATTCCCAACCTACCCTACTTGTACCCATTTCTGATGAATCTGGCTGGACACTATCAGAGACAGAATGCTGGGTTCGATGTACTTTTTATCCACTCACACCAAGTATGAAGGATGACATAGTATGGTCATCAGAAGGTACATCTGAACGTCCCATGCTCTGGTTAAACCAGCTGACACAAACTCAGTATGTGATGGGCATCCAGAAGTCCTGGTTCAATAAGATGAATTCTCCCCAGAAAGTTGTGCCAAAGATGTATCAGCAAGGATGTATCAGTATGAATGACTGCTTGTTCAGAACAGCCTCTGTTGGAGTCTTTGCAGCAAAGAAACTAACCCTCAACATTTTTTTTTTACCACTTACTGTTAAGGAAATCTTTTATGCAGTTCATGGCATAAAAAACATATACTGAAACCATTTCAAAAAGTGCAAAATATCAGAAGATCAAGAAATAGAGAACTGTAGGGTCCCCTCCTTGAGAAATCGCACTAGCCTTATAGAAACTCCATTCCCTTGTTTGAGCAATAGCCTCCAAACTCACTTTGAATTTCACTTTGGGTGAAATCCAGCGGCAGATCTAGTCTTTAGCAGAACAAGAAAAAAAGAGTCACATTTGTGATCTTCATGAATAGCTGAAATCGACAAACTCTTGGCTTTCATTTAGAATCCTTGCAATCAAAGATGGGAAGTTATTATTATGGAAGACAACATTTGTCTTCCTAGAGGAGGCAAAATCAGAAGACCAAATGACCCCCCTTCCTTCCCCAGATGCACACACAAACACTTCTCATTCAGAGCTCTTTCTCCCAGCTGCTAGCTCAGAATTTGTCCCAATTTTGCTCTTCCTTTGGCTTTAATGGAGGAGTAGGGATGTGTGTGGGGGGAAGGTATGCCAGCTGTCTGTCTGCATTATTCAGCATTATGGGTTATGGGTGAATATCCAGTGCTGCAGGCTGCTTGAGGACTAGGTTTTGGTCCAGCAGCTGTGCCCACTGATGTAAGAGAAGAAGAGGCAATTTTCTGTGATTCTCCCATCTGAGTGTAATCCCTGCATCCGTGACTGTAGTCCTCCATCCCAATCTGTCCCAGAGGGTTTGTGGAAGCCTCCATAATTTTCTAGAAGGTGGCATGGCAGAAGGTGCAACTGGAGAAAATGGACTTACTGTCTGTTAAGTTAGCACAGGAGTAGCCAATGTGGTATCCACTGCCAAATGTTTTCAGACCAACACCTAGCCAGCATAGCTGGACCAAACCCAATCAACATGGCCAACAATCCAGGATGATGGGAGCTGTAGTCTACACATCTGGAGGGCACCACCTTGTCCACTCTTTCATTAGCAGATACCTCTGCAAGATGGGAAGCTGTTCCATGAGTGGAATGGTTGAATTGGATTTCCCCCTACGTGAGTGCAAACTTCCATTCATTAGCTGAGAACATTCATTTATAGCAAGGCTGTAGACGTTAATCTAGGGGTATCTAAGCTTTGGCCTTCCAGATGTTGCTGAATTAAAGCTCCCATCATCCCTGACTACTGGCCATGCTAGCTGTGGACGATGAGATTGAGCCAACAACATCTGATCAATTAATTGGTTAGATCAATTTGGGGGAAAAAATTAGCCAACTAAAAAGGCATGCCTGATTAATCATGGAACACTTTTGCTGAATCACCTCTAGGTCAGCTGCCTGCATGATTGCATCACATCCAGTTACACGTAGCAGGGAAGAAGGAGGAACTGGTTCAATCTGCTTTTCCCAAGGGACTGACCTGATCCCATGTCCCCAGACTTGCTTCCAGGTTGGAACACGGCTTCTAGTCAGATTGAACACTGCTCTGGAGTTTGCAATTCAGGTTCAGTGCACAAATACACTTTTTACATTTGAAATACATGAAAATGTGCATTTTATGGGGGAATGCATTTTAAAAAAGAACCATATGTAATTTATGCAAAGGCATACAATTTAAACAGGTATTCATCCAAAAAAAACCCTCACACAAAATGGAAGAGACTTATGACTGAGCACCAGCGAAATGGAAAAGCGATGGGATTACACTGCTCAGGCTATTCCTTGTTATAAGGCCAATATTCTTGATTGCCTCTTCACATGTATAGGGGGAACTCTACAGCAGCTGACAACGGCTGTAGGGGAAATTCTGGGAAATATTTGAGTTCATAGGAACATAAGAACATAAGAAGAGCCTGCTGGATCAGGCCAGTGGCCCATCTAGTCCAGCATCCTGTTCTCACAGTGGCCAACCAGGTGCCCGGGGGAAGTTCCGAACCCTTTTGGAAGCCTGAACTTGAACACTGAGGGAAGGGCCATATCTCAGTGGCTGGTAACCCTGACAGCTATGTTTCTCCTTTGCTGTCAGAGGCCGTATGCTTCTGAATACCAGCTGCTGGGAATCACAAGGGGGGGGGAGAGAACTGCTGTGGTGCTCAGGTCCTTCTTGCAAACTTTCCACAGGCATCTGGTTGGCCGCTGTGAGAACCAGAAGTTAGAGGAGACGGGTCATTGGGCTCATCCAACAGGGCCCTTCTTGTGTTCTTAAGACCATCTCCTTTGCATGGAGAAGGTCCCAAGCTCAGTCCCTGGCATCTCCAGGTAGGATTAGGAATGCCCCCTGCCTCAAACCCTAGAGAGCTGCCCCCAATCTGTGCAAACCATACTTAGCTACATGGACCAATGGTCTGACTCAGGATAAGGCAGGTTTCCATGTCCACTCAAAGCAGCTTTAAGCTATAGACAAAGCTTGCTTTGCTACTCGTTTGTAGCAGAAGAGTTGACCTTCACGAAATTTGAAGGCCGTTTCCCCCCCTCTCCCTCCTTGAAGGTTCCCCCAGGCCTGAACAATAACTTCTCAAATGGCATGCACAAGTAGGATGCCTTGTCTCTTCTACTTCCCGACAGGAGACGGATTGTGTTTCAAGGCCATCCACATCTATTGACATAATGGCATCCCCTTAATGTCTCACTCAGCCCGATCGATAGCATGTCCGTAACCAGACACGCCAAACTAGGTGAAGGCTAATAAACTCTTTACTTCATGCTATTAAAAGTGCTTTCTCTCCTCCTCCAGTGGTGAGCTAGGGAGAGCTGGGAAACGGAAGGTGGCCCAGACCCAGCACGGCCATTTTTGATAAGCAAATTACTTATCTTTCTGAGGCCCCTTTTTCAACTGGCGCTTAAGCAAACTGCCTAATTGCTGTAATGCGTTAAAAGGCAATTTCATACCACAGCATTAAGCAAAAAGCACTTCTCCCATCAAAGCTGGCTGCCAATCAGAAAGGAACCTCCCTGCTTAATGGTGGGTTATTTAAACAGCCCTGTGTTTTACGATGCAATCCATTAGGATATTGTTAAAACCCATAAAGAGAGGCTGAGTTAGGTGTTCCTGCTTGCTCTAAATTAACTGATAGATCTCCTCAGGTTGCTCGTTGGATGAACAAGACCTGGCACAGGTTCCTTAAGTAGCCTTGTCCTTCTCTCCTGTTCCTCGGGCCTCGGGGCTCTGTCTACCTCCTAGGGGCAACCAGGTGGCTTCTGTTAGATAGCCTATAAACATGAAGATTATGACACTGGTATACATGCACACCCTGCCACTACCTTTCTGAGTGAGAAAAATAAAATCACACCACTTAGGCATCCACATGGAGTCATCTATATCCCACACCTGCACGGCAGAGGCAGGAGGATTCCATCTGGATGTCTCTGGGGAATGGACCATTCTATTAGGCCATGTGTGGTACTGTAGTAGGTGAATTGCATGCTGGGATTTGTAGTTAAAAGACATAAAAAGGCTGTAGGAGGAATAAGGAAGAAAGGATGGGGCTGGAGTGATTGGAGAAGGGTGTTTAGTTTCTGTTTCAGTGCCAAGTGAATTGCTGGGATAAAGAAGTTTGTCTCTGGCATTTTGGATTTCTGACTCTCCAGCGCCTCCTCACCTCTGCAAAGGCTAGTCTAGAATGTCTGGTAGGCACCCCATTAGCTATCCCTGCTCTAAACAGTATAATGCGGATCTGAATTTTCTCTAGGGATGGGAAAGTTCAATTTCATTTGCATTTAAAGCCAAATCGATCAAATTCACACTTTCTGAAACAATATGGGAACTGAAACACAGTCATTCTTTGAAATCGGCTCTTATCTGAATTTTGCAAGCCAAATTTTCCAGCCAAAGAATGTTTACAAAAATGCATATATTTCGGGGAAAGTGTGTATTAAAAAGGAATATATTCATGAAAATGCTAAATGCATTATATTAGGAGAAATTATGAAAAAAATTGTACTTTAATCAAAATTGCATCCCAAAATATTAGGGTAAATGCACACTAAAATGCTAAAGAACGTTCATGAGGATTTAAAAAAAATACCCACACAAATTTCTGTAGAAATATGGAGAACGGAATTTAAGATTGGAAAAATGGGAACCAGGGAGAACCAAAACTGTCAGATCCTTCCATCCCTAATTATCCCTCACCGACTTCACAATGCTCTAGAGTTTGCACCTCTTTTTTCACCCTGCAGATCTGATCTTCTCAAACAACATCCTTGATTGCATCTGCCTAAATGAAGGCTTCATTCTCACTGACAGTGTACACCTCCACCTGGACTTTACCACTTCAGACTGCAGATGGGGAAGCACATGAATGGGTGCCACTGCATACGACAATAACGAAATCCCTTCATAGGAAAAACTATATGTTAAGGAGAAAGAATCTAGCCTAGATAGTTTTACACACACACACACACACACAACCCCAACAAACATTAGAAATTAGAATAAAGCCTTCTGCAATTGGGTGTAATGTGCAATTCAGACAAGTATTTTTTGTATCAAATTGGGGTGTTACGCCAATGTCCCTGCTTCTATCTGTGAAATGTTGGGGGAGAATGCTGTCTTACTAGATCACCTGTCGGCCGGGTTCGTCCAACCATTTTGCTTCACCTTCTCTGTTCCTGACAGTCCAGGCCTAGAAGCAGGTTCCCATACCCCACCCAGATCACAGAGTTATCCACGCATCAAGCATCGAGACAGACACATAGAAAAAGAAAATGCAGATGGTAATAGCAAATACATTTCTATCATTCATCTCACAGAGTCTTTTGGAGGAAAACATTTTGGATTTGGATTGTTGTTGGACAATTGGGGCCCCTCCAGACAGTATTATTGTTGTTGTTGTTGTTGTTGTTTTGTGACAATACTCACCAATACTCAACATCTCTTTTTTTGCTGCCCATGCCAGCCATTTTATCCTGGCATTCACAGTACTTTTATCAAGATACGAGTACTGGCACCTTGTTTTTTAAACCCAAAAGTTGATATTCTTCTTATTTATTTATTTATTTATTATTTGATTTAGATCCCGCCCTTCCTCCTCCTCCTCCTCCTCTTCCTCTTCTTCTTCTTCTTCTTCTGCAGATTTATTCTGCAACTTATCATCGATGCAGTAATAGTGCATTAGAGGTGAATTTGTACTGGACCATCCACACATCATTCCACTTCATTAGTTGTTCTGTGAGGCTTCCCCAGTGTTACCACATCTTCGCCATCTAGAAGATTAATTATGCTCCCCTGCACAGCAAACGTGGTGGTGGAAGAACCCAACCTGGACCCTTTGTGGTATGAAAAATTACAGGATTTCAGCAGGAGGTTATGGGATATGCACCAATAGGAAATGAAGTAGTATATCTGCCCTGAAACCTTTGCAGATACAAACAGCATTGAAAGTAGGATTGAGCATATGTGCCCCGATGCCCTCATGGGCAGAAATCATTATCAACGTACAAGAAAAAGGATCTCTGGAAGGGCCCTTGGATAATTCTATTTCTATCCCCAAGCCAATCTTGCCCCATATCTTCCTTTCAACATGCCTGTCGCTCACCACCACTTCTCATGCCCACAACTCCTGCTTCAGAAGCATTTACACAGCCCACAGCCCATGTTAACATGAGCCATGCCTGACTGGCTCTCATTTGGGTAACATCAACCTTTTTCCTTCTTTGTTTTTTAATCCTTGTTTTCTTGATCCCAGTGGCTGTTTGCAGACAAATGGCCGTTGATCTATTAACACAGCAGAACAGCAGTTGTAATAATGAACCCATTGGGGAATATCGTGGATCAGAAGCCTCTGGACGCAAGTGGATTTTTACATCATTATGTTGTGAATTCTCTGCTTTGTGACCTTGGCTCCATGAATTGTCTTAGAGCAAAGCAGTAGAAGGAGATGTGAAAGTACCAGGGTGGGAACAGAGCGATGCAATCCCATTTAATTGGACTGTGGGACTCTGAAGGATGTTTCAAGGTTTCCTCATGAAGATGGTAGGCTAGCAAGTATGTTGGCATGGACGTCATGCAGAGATCCCTGTGAAGCATCAGATTTATCTTGGAGTCAGAAATCTCACCTCCCCCCTTTCCCCTTCCAACCCCACCTCTACTAGAGACATTGCATGCTGGAGGTGTTTATGAAACTGTCTAGCATATGGCATCTAGAGAGACACTCAAAGTATCCTTTGTAGCAGTCAGGCAACAGAAAAACAGACAACAGTAATCGAAGAGTGTATGAACAATGAAAAGTTCAGAAGCCAAAGGAGGTGGGTTCCTGCTAGTCTTAAGGGCCAAGGCAGAACTTTCTCCAGCATGGCTCTGGCAGGGCCTGAGACTTTATATGGGGATCGGGTGCAAAGCATGGGTGGAAAACCTTTACTTTTGTATCAGCCAAATGTTGGCAGTGTTTGGAACCAGAGCCAAAAGTTGAGGCAGTATGCCTTTGAATGCCAGTTGTTGGGAATCACAGCTAGTGAGAGTGCTGTTGTGCTCAGGTCCTTCTTCAGGGCTTCCCAGAAGAGTTATCTGGTTGGTCACTGTGAGAACAGGATGTTGGATGAGATGGGCCTTTGGCCTGATCCAGCAGCCAGGCTCTTCTCATGTTGTTATGACATCACCACATTTTTCTGATATGCTCCATGCAAGCTCACACCCATCTAAAGTGCTGGCTCCTTGCCTATGCAGATAGTAGAGCCAGAATTAAAGATTTCTCTGAATTAACACAGAAGGCACAATTCATGCAATCATGGAGTTAAAAGGTACATCAAAGGCCATCTAGCCCAACCCCCTATTGATTATTTAGGCAGCATCTCTGAGATATGGCCATCTAATGAAAGAGAATCCACCACCTTCCAAGGACAGTCAGTTCCACTGGCAGGCAGCTCATACCATCAAGAAGTTCTTCCTAGTGTTAGGTTTAAATTAACAGCCCAATCCCAAAATCTGATCCTTGATTTCATTAGTCCATTCTCACTCACTTTAAGGTATGAGATGTCCGTAACTTAATTGTTTCACCCTTCCTTCCTGCTTAAAAAAGGATGACTAATTGTATGCAAAAGTATAAGCAACCCCCATATATTATATGCATAATACATATAAGAGTCACACCCCATGTAGTACTATATTCCTGTAGCATAATTCTATAAGTGTTGATACATAAGGATTTGTATACAGTATATGCATGATTCTATGTATTTGTTTATGCCTTGGTTACTTTCAGGAATCTCAGTCAAGATCAAGGTGGGAATTAGTCTGCAGATAAGCTTGATATCAAGATTCTCAGGAAAATCCCCACTCTAGACAACCTCCTCCGGGGGCAGATTGTTTTGTTACAGCTTTGGGTCAAGAGTGAGTGAATGTTCCAGTCAAACCTGATACAGCAGAATTAACAGTGACCAGTCATTAGAAGGTCGTAACATCAGAGAAATGAACCACATAAGTATGCAACAGACAGACTCGTCTTTAACTTTTAAAATAAATTTAAAAAATAAAGGCTGCAATCCTGTACCCATTTACCTAGGAGTAAGTCCCACTGAACTCAGTGGAACATACTTCTAAACAGGCATGCTCTGTAATTGTCAGACATACTAGCAGTTCTCTTGCAGTAGCATAGGGTGCCCTGATGACCAATTTTAGTGTGAATTTCTCCTATTAAAGACATTTTTGTGTGAAGGTACACATTTTTGCAAGCGATTCCTCCTAACATAATGCATTTTGTATGTTATTTTCACTAATTTATTTATTCATTTTTATGTGCAGTTTCCCCTAATAGATGAATTTTGATTTGTATTGCTTTGATTGGCAAACTGCATTGCAAAATTCAGATAAGTGTGAATTTCAAAGAATGGCTGTTTTGATTTTCACATTGTTGTGGAAACTGCAGATTTGACAGATTCGGCTTTAAGTGTGAATTGAATCGAATTTCTCTCACACCCCTACTCTGAGATGTGCAAAGCATGCACGCATCAAATAGCAAATGCTGGGAATCCTGCATACGTACTTGGAAGCCCATGCCATTGTTATCAATTGGACCTACTTTCAAGTAAATGCATATATACTAAGAGGCTACTGTGGGCTATCACTGACATCTGCTGGACAGAATCAGATCTGCTCAATTACATTAAGATTGCTAGAACAGAGACATCCACTGTAAACTGGTAATCAGCCACTTGTATTGATCTTCTATATGGTGCCTGCAGGTTGCAAGGCACAGCAGAGTTTAAGGAAGTGACAGGATCTCTGTGACTCCTGTGCTGGCCAAGAAAATGTACTGAACTCCTGGGGTGGGAAAAACACAGGGGGGCCCAGTATTTTCAAGCAACCTCCCTTAGCTAGCAGCGAAGATAGGAAACTATCTGATACACAGACCATTGATCTGGCTTGTAGAAGTACTGATGGTCAGATTAGGATGCTTACTCTACTCAAACAATGTGGATCTGCATGTATTTCAAGGTCAGAACTGGAACTGAATAGGCACTGGTCAATGTTTAAATTCAGTTGTTCATGGTTTAGCTTGAATGTATGAAATGCAGCCACTTCAAGCTTTGGAGAGTAATATGCAGAGTGAAGTGACTTCTCAAACTTGGAGACACTTGGGCAACATTCATTCATTCATTCATTCATTATTTGATTTATATCCTGCCCTTCCTCCCAGCAGGAGCCCAGGGCAGCAACTTGCACAATTCAACTTACACTACCATTCCACTTTAAAGAGTCATGGTTTGCCCCAAAGAATCCTGGGAAGTTTGTTAAGGGTGCTGAGAGTTGTTAGAAGACCCCATGTTCCCCCACAGAGCTACAATTCCCAGAGTGGTTTAACAGTCAATCCCTCTTCCGGGATAGTTCTGGGAATTGTAGCTCAGTGAGGGCAAGTAGGGTCTCCTAACCGTTGTGGTGTAAATTTGTATATTTGTTAAGCAGAGAGTAACAGCGGACTGAAATGCGTGTGTGCCAGTGTGTGTGTGCGTTACCTAAGTGGCAGGCTTTTACCCTGCACTGAGATCACTGAGACTTAAAGACTTAGTAAAATAAGAAAAGCTACTTTATTTATAGAAATGCATAGTAGATAGAAAGGCAAACCTAGTTCTAACTAACTAACTAAGTTGGAGGCACAATGCCCAAGCGTGGGAGTTGCCCTCATGGCTAGGAGAGAGAGTAGAGACAAAGGTGTCTCCTCTCTCTCGGACAGTCAAAGAAGAGAAGAGAGAGAAGGGCGGAAGGAGGAGGGGCAGATAAGCTTCCCTTAAGATGCACCAGTCTAACAATGGAAGGAAGGAAGTCAGAGCATCACAGGTAAAGGTAATCAAGCCTATCCATCTGGAGGACCGTAACTCTATCTCCCTTCTGGAACATAAACAAAAGAACAAAATAGGAGTTGCTCTTGCCCCACTTCCAACACTAACAACTCTCAGCACCCTTCACAAACTACACCTCCCAGAATTCTTTGGGGGAAGCCACGACTGTTTAAAGTGGAATAATAGTGGAATACATGTCTAGTGTGAAAGTAGCGATAAACATTTTTCTGCTGTTGCGATGACTAAACCCAATAAGAGTGTGCAGGGCTAGATCAGACCAAATGAGTATATGGATCAATATTTTGTTCCTATACTTGATCAGCTGGATGCTCTGGGGAGCTCCCAAAGACAGCATGAAAGCAACAGTCCTAGCTGTGTGTGTGTGTGTGTTTGGTCATCAGCAGTGAGTATTCAGAGATATAATGCCCCTGAACATGGAGGTTCTGCTGAATTGTCATCACTAACTTTGGGATCATCCATCATTAGATGACAGAAAGGCTACAATAAAATAATATTTTAAGTAGCAATTTTCCCCTCCATGCCTCCGTGTCTCATGGAGATGCTCCTCCACCCCCACCCCCATAGCGTGAAAGTGGTGCAAAGTACAGACTTCCTAAGTGAACAAGAATCAGGGAGTGGGGAGGAGAGAGGCAGTAAAAAGCCAAGCCAGAAAAAAGCATAACAGTGTGTGATCTAATTAGATCCCTGCCATATAATACTCATAAGTCACAATCACAAGAGAATTACAAAAGTACGGAGCTAAAAGCCAAACTTGGTCCAGAGTGGAGTGGTAACACCTTGATGACAAATGAGCGTGCCAACAGAGAACATAGCTACCTCAGTTGTGTACTAGTGTACTTCTCACGCTTGGATGAGTGCATCACTGCAGAAATGCAACAGCAAATATTTCTCTCTTTTTTTAAGGGACTAACACGTGCGTTTGCTAGAAATATAATGCAAACTGTTGTTTTGTTTGTCAATGCCATTCTAAAAACAGAAATTGCTGTGTGGGAACCATAAGGGGTTTTACTGACTATAAGACGTCTAATTAAAGTACAATGATGGTGGGTAACTAGTTACCTGTAAGTATGTCCAGTCACAATAAAATCCCAATGTCCTCATTTTGCCCCAGAGGCATGGTGGATGACCAGAATGTCCATAAACTGCCAATTGAGGCTGGAGAACCTTTTCAGCCCAAGGGCCGCATTCCTTTCTGAACAACCTTCTGGGAACCACATGCCAGTAGCAGTCAGGGCCAGAAACAAAAGGGGGCAGAGAAATTAATCTGAATCTCATCTTTGTACAGGAGGTGAGTTTATACACACACTCACACACCCCGCTCTATCCTCCACCATCCAGGAAAGCCAGAGGCCTGATCAGAGTTCCAGGACCCATCCCAGCCAGGCAAAAACAGCCAAGGAGAGTGAGAACGAAGGCTGGTAAGGGGTGTGGCCTGGGGAGAGGGGATCTGACTGGGGAAAGGGTATGGCCTTGGGAGAGTGCCAAGGGCCAGAGAGCAAAGCCTAGAGGTCCACATTTGGCCTCCCGGCCTGATGTTCCCCATCCCTCCCCTAGAGGAAAATCAAAAAGGGGTGCAACCCCTAGGGTGCCCTGATGCCTTCTGATGGTTTCTGGTCAAATGATCCCCTCTGAAATGCATCAAAGCCAAAATGCCGTTGCAACTGATGTAACTGCGCACCCCAGCTATTAATACTGTTTGTTGTAAGATACACGCCTGGAATTTATTTTTATTTTTAGGCCTAGAGCAAGGCACCAGGCGTGACTGGGCCCTTGGATGCCAGCCTGCCCTGGGCCCCAGGGCCCCTGCTCCCAGCCCCCCTACAGACCATGCAGGACCACTCCACCCACCCCTTCTCTCTTTCTCTCTTCCATCAACCAAGATGGCGGCAGAGGCTTCCCTAAGGAGCTGATACCCCTGCTGCCGTCTTGGTTGATGGAAGCTGCGTGCGCAGTGCGCAGTGCATTCACAGAAAGGGAGGAGAGGTAGGTGGAGCAGGTGGACGCCGTGGGCTTGCATGGTCTGGGGGGGCTTGGGAGCTCTGTCTCTGCAATCTGCGGCAGGGTAGGGAGTCAACTGAGGATCATGGAAGGGGAGCACTACCCACACACCCTAAGGAGGGGCCCTTCAGGGGCCCCTCTGGGCTGCAGAGGCCCTCAGCCAGGGCCTGACCTGGCCACCCTTTGGTGCCGGCCTTGATTAGAGTTGTAGAGCTGGAGGGTCCAGCAATTGATGACCACAGGAATATGGTGCTCAGCAGCAGAGCAGCAGATCAATGTCTGCTCAACGAATCAGCTGAGAGGGCCAGATGCCAACTGAGTTGCACCACCTCACAGTCTCTGCCAACTTCTCTAGCAATGTTGGAACCCTGAGCAGGAAGGAATCATGTGAGCTGTCTCAAGGTCTACGTTTTGAAGTGGATTTTGCCTGCACTGCTGCAGAATTTTCAGTAAGGTTACAATTGAGCTGAATCCTGAACTTTTACCTGTGACCAAAGGTGGAATCGACCAGAGGGACGGCAACCCTGGACTTAATCCTCAGTGGGGACCGGGACCTGGTGCGAGATGTAAGTGTTGCTGAACCGATTGGGAGCAGTGACCACAGTGCTATTAAATTAAACATACATGTAAATGGCCAATTGCCAAGAAAATCCAACACGGTCACTTTTGACTTCAAAAGAGGAAACTTCACAAAAATTAGGGGATTGGTAAAGAGAAAGCTGAAAAACAAAGTCCAGAGGGTCACATCACTCGAAAATGCTTGGAAGTTGTTTACAAACACTATATTAGAAGCTCAATTGGAGTGCATACCACAGATCAGAAAAGGTACCGCCAGGGCCAAGAAGATGCCAGCATGGTTAACGAGCAAAGTCAAGGAAGCTCTTAGAGGCAAAAAGTCTTCCTTCAGAAAATGGAAGTCTTGTCCAAATGAAGAAAATAAAAAAGAACACAAACTCTGGCAAAAGAAATGCAAGAAGACAATAAGGGATGCTAAAAAAGAATTTGAGGAGCACATTGCTAAGAACATCAAAACCAACAACAAAAAATTCTATAAATACATTCAAAGCAGGAGACCATCTAGGGAGGCGATTGGACCCTTGGATGATAAGGGAGTCAAAGGTGTACTAAAGAACGATAAGGAGATTGCAGAGAAGCTAAATGAATTCTTTGCATCTGTCTTCACAGTGGAAGATATAGGGCAGATCCCTGAACCTGAACTAACATTTGCAGGAAGGGATTCTGAGGAACTGAGACAAATAGTGGTAATGAGAGAGGAAGTTCTAGGCTTAATGGACAATATAAAACTGACAAATCACCGGGCCCGGATGGCATCCACCCAAGAGTTCTCAAAGAACTCAAATGTGAAATTGCTGATCTGCTAACTAAAATATGTAACTTGTCCCTCGGGTCCTCCTCCGTGCCTGAGGACTGGAAAGTGGCAAATGTAACGACAATCTTCAAAAAGGGATCCAGAGGGGATCCCGGAAATTACAGGCCAGTTAGCTTAACTTCTGTCCCTGGAAAACTGGTAGAAAGTATGATTAAAGCTAGATTAACTAAGCACATAGAAGAACAAGCCTTGCTGAAGCAGAGCCAGCATGGCTTCTGCAAGGGAAAGTCCTGTCTCAGTAACCTATTAGAATTCTTTGAGAGTGTCAACAAGCATATAGATAGAGGTGATCCAGTGGACATAGTGTACTTAGACTTTCAAAAAGCGTTTGACAAGGTACCTCACCAAAGACTTCTGAGGAAGCTTAGCAGTCATGGAATAAGAGGAGAGATCCTCTTGTGGATAAGGAATTGGTTAAGAAGCAGAAAGCAGAGAGTAGGAATAAACGGACAGTTCTCCCAATGGAGGGCTGTAGAAAGTGGAGTCCCTCAAGGATCGGTATTGGGACCTGTACTTTTCAACTTGTTCATTAATGACCTAGAATTAGGAGTGAGCAGTGAAGTGGCCAAGTTTGCTGACGACACTAAATTGTTCAGGGTTGTTAAAACAAAAAGGGATTGTCAAGAGCTCCAAAAAGACCTCTCCAAACTGAGTGAATGGGCGGAAAAATGGCAAATGCAATTCAATATAAACAAGTGTAAAATTATGCATATTGGAGCAAAAAATCTTAATTTCACATATACGCTCATGGGGTCTGAACTGGCAGTGACCGACCAGGAGAGAGACCTTGGGGTTGTAGTGGACAGCACGATGAAAATGTCGACCCAGTGTGCGGCAGCTGTGAAAAAGGCAAATTCCATGCTAGCGATAATTAGGAAAGGTATTGAAAATAAAACAGCCGATATCATAATGCCGTTGTATAAATCTATGGTGCGGCCGCATTTGGAATACTGTGTACAGTTCTGGTCGCCTCATCTCAAAAAGGATATTCTAGAGTTGGAAAAGGTTCAGAAGAGGGCAACCAGAATGATCAAGGGGATGGAGCGACTCCCTTACGAGGAAAGGTTGCAGCATTTGGGGCTTTTTAGTTTAGAGAAAAGGCAGGTCAGAGGAGACATGATAGAAGTGTATAAAATTATGCATGGCATTGAGAAAGTGGATAGAGAAAAGTTCTTCTCCCTCTCTCATAATACTAGAACTCGTGGGCATTCAAAGAAGCTGAATGGTGGAAGATTCAGGACAGACAAAAGGAAGTACTTCTTTACTCAGCGCATAGTTAAACTATGGAATTTGCTCCCACAAGATGCAGTAATGGCCACCAGCTTGGACGGCTTTAAAAGAAGATTAGACAAATTCATGGAGGACAGGGCTATCAATGGCTACTAGCCGTGATGGCTGTGCTCTGCCATCCTAGTCAGAGGCAGCATGCTTCTGAAAACCAGTTGCCGGAAGCCTCAGGAGGGGAGAGTGTTCTTGCACTCGGGTCCTGCTTGCGGGCTTTCCCCAGGCACCTGGTTGGCGACTGTGAGAACAGGATGCTGGACTAGATGGGCCACTGGCCTGATCCAGCAGGCTCTTCTTATGTTCTTATGTGTCTCTTATGTCCATTCATGGTTCATCAAGGAGACAATATCCATAATCATGCAGACAGGATACATACAACTTTTTGCCATATAAAAGAAAAAGAACTTGTATAATGCTTTGGGATGATCAAAGACTGGGACTGAATTTCTGGATTCCAACTAGATTGCAACCTGGTCACTAGAGGCCCAAGTGGCTTCTGTAGCTAAGAGTGCTTATGAAAACAAACCAAAAAGTATATCCCAACAAAAGGAAACTTGAAAAAACAAGGAACTGAGAACCAAAAAATCTAACTCAAAACCGCTTATGATATGGATGTGGATGCTTTATAGAAAATTAAAAACATGTGGATAACTTGTACACATCTGTCACAGCTGAATAAGCAAAAGTAAATATCAAAACATGTGACCAAACATGTTTTGACAAAGCCTTCTTCAGTGGTCAATCAGTCTGTAGATATCTGCAGATTTCTTGAATGAATGCAATGCTCACATAGTTGGATAGTATCTTCTATAGATATACTATTGGTGTGGGATTCAAGAAACTTACAGATCTTATTTCTGCAGTTTTAAATGGAGTTGTGCTGTGAATTGTATTGTTATATAGATTTATGCTGAATTGTATATTTGTTGTTTGTACTTTGATTGACCACTGAAGACGACTTTGTCGAAATGCGTTTGGTAATATGTTTCGATATTGTATTTCAGGAGTTGTTTTTGTATATACTGGCTACATTTACTTTGGCTCATTCAGCTAAGAGTGCTTATGCCTAGCTGAGGCTGATTCACCAGCTACGGCCATTCCTAGACTGGGATAGCCTAGCCTCAGTTGCCTATGCTCTGGATTACTGTAATCAGAGCTTGGAAAAGTTACTTTTTTGAACTACAACTCCCATCAGCCCCAGCCAGCATGGCCACTGGATTGGGCTGATGGGAGTTGTAGTTCAAAAAAAGTAACTTTTCCAAGCCCTGACTGTAATGCACTATATGTGGAACTGCATTTGAAGACAATCCAGAGGCTGCAGCTAGTGAGGAATGCAGCTGCTAGGCTGCTATGGGGGGCAGCCCTATGGGACTATGTGTCACTGGTCCTGAAAGTGCTGCATTGGTTGCCAGTAAGCTACTGGGCCCAATTCAAGATGTTAGTGCTAGCATATAAAACCCTAAATGACTTGGGACCCAAGTATCTAAAACAGCGCCTTCTCCAGTGTCAACCACCTTGGATCCTACAATTGGCAGGTGAGCCCTTGTTGGTGGTTCCGCTACCAAGCAGTGCCCAATTGTCAGTGACCATCATAGGGCCTTTTCAGTGTTGGCTCCCTGTTTGTGGAATGCCCTCCCCAGTGAGGTGTGTCTGTCTACATCACTATTAACTTGCAGGAGGAAACTGAAAACATTCCTGTTTACCCAGGCATTTGATGGCTGAGGAGGACTGTTCCTGGCAACCTGAAGATCACTGGTGAAAGAATGTTTTTTAACTGTGTTTTAGAATGCTTTTAATTGTCATTCCATTTTGGATGTTTTAATGGTTTTTAGTACCTTTTCTTGTTAAATCATTTTCTTTATGTTTGCTACGCTGGGCTCCTATGGGAGGAAGGGCAGCATACAAATTCAATAAATAGTACTAGCAGTCATACGGTAGCAACGACAACAACAATTCAGGTGGCCCGTGGCATGTCTGCATTAAACATTCATCTTGATTTTTAATTGTATTTTATCGCTTATTTTATTTCTGATGCTGTATTTTATTGTATTACAGTTTGAATTTGATGGAATGCAACTTGTAATAAATAAAGGACAATGTAAGAAATAAAAGGAGAAATAAACACACACTTAAAATCCATCTAGCAGAGCACGTTACAGTTGCTGCAACAGGCAATAAAACCATTAAGTGGTCTGCCAATTCATCAACAGTTTTCAAGTGGTCCAT
The DNA here is from genome assembly GCF_030035675.1 of Rhineura floridana. Lineage (NCBI taxonomy): Eukaryota > Metazoa > Chordata > Lepidosauria > Squamata > Rhineuridae > Rhineura > Rhineura floridana. Next base: position 317,501,677 of record NC_084480.1, on the reverse strand, counting down.
GGGGATAAAAAAGTTTGGGATCGTCTATATTAAAAGGCAGCTGATTAATTAACTGAACATTTTGTTTTCAGCTGGTGGCCCTAATGCTCATGTGCTAAACTCCATAAAATTTTCCCCGTTCTTTCCCCAGTTTCCCCAGTAGCTCATCCTTCTACGGGGGACACAGTACACATGGCATCTGGGCTTACTGTAGTCATGGTTACTGAACAAAATCCTTAATAACATTTTGGAATGTGAGGCCAAACCTGCTCCATTCAGGGAAGCCTAGAACAAAGTTCTTTGCCTACAAGGGGAACTAAGGAGTTTGCAAAGCACATGAAAGTACTTGTTCTGTGTTCATGTCGGAAGACCAAGCCAGCTGTCAACCTGCATCCTTCCTCTCACTGTCTTCCACCTACCAGACCCTGTCAGCTACGTTATATCATGCCAGGCACAGTTACTAATCATGGCCCACTTAGCAGAGCTGAATGGGAGCTGTGTTCTTTTTTTAAAAAAAAAATGGTAGATCTGAAATGGAGAATCAAAGTGGAGATCACATTGAATAAAATGCGCAAACTCAAAAAAGCCTCAATTCATAAAACTCTCACCAAATTCAACTGGAAATCTGCATATTGTAAAGTTCCAAAACTGGGACTAACAAACATTTGTCACAAGAGCAGCCCTGCTGGATCAAGCCAAAGGTCCACCTAATCCAGTGTAGAGATAGTCTGAGCAAGTAATTCCATCCCCTTTGGTCTCACGGGCACACAATCATAGGTCTGTTCCACCCTATTGCATGCCATTGCATCCCATCCTGTCCACATTTAATGAAAAATGTGCACTTTTCAGTGCTTTTCAATGCATTCCCCAGCAAAATACACATTTTGCATGCATCATTTACATAACATATTTATTATTGGCTGCACTTTTTGCATACTGACCAATGACAGCAAAATCATACACTCTGAAACACAATATATAACGTCACTATTTCCTCTCTCCACACACCCCTGGAATCTTATCAATCTCTATCGACCCTCCCTGTCCTGGTATTTACTTCCTTTTCTTTTCAGCTGAAAACCCCTGACATCTTTCCACATGAAAGGAAATGAAGGCAAACAAAGAGTTAAGTCTGGATGGCTGTTCCTTAACCAGCTGTAAGATTATGTCCCACTCTCCTCGAGGCCTGTCACAATCTGAACGGCAGAACCGCCAGGGAACTGATAGATGGCATTTGCTCCTAGCACTGAGCAGGAGGCGGTTAGAAAGAATGAGAAACTACATTGCAGAACCAAATACCAGCCAAGGAAAGAGAGAGGGGGGAAAAAGTACTTTGTCTTACAAAGGAGGGCTGCAGAGGTCCAGCCAGTTCCTTGTTATGGGTCTGTGGTTTGTTAACCGAGCAACCAGAGGATTGGCTGTTTGCAGAGGGTACGAATGCCTGAATCCTTGGGAATCCAAATTTTCAGGAGGGGCAAAACTAGGAAGGAGATTCAGGTGAAGGGCCCGAGCTTTTGGTTGGCCTCCTAAGTGGTGAGATGATGGCTCAGTGTAAGTCAGCATCATATGTCCATACATCTTCACAGATTACCCCAACCTGGCCCAACCCACTTCTTAAAGCAAGGGTCAGGAACCTCAGGCCCAGGGGCCAAATGTGGCCCTCCAGGCCTCTTTCTCTGGCCCTTGGACTCTCCCTAAGCCACACCCTCTACAAGCCCTGCTTTGCATGCTCCTTGAGTATTTTTGCCTTGCTGGAGCTGACTATGTCTCTTGCTTGCCTGGATGGAGGAGAGAGAGGGATATGTGTAGAAACTAGTCTACTATACAAAGATAAATTTTACATTCATTGCTCTGGCCATGCCCACCACTAGCATGTGGACCCCTGAAAGTTCTTCAGCTGTGGACATGGCTCTTGGCCTGAGAAAGGTTCCCTATCCTGTGTTTAAGGGTTTCCAAGTGCTTACCACGTTAGAAGAAGACTCACAAGTTCAGCTCACCCAGAATAACTGTTTAAACCAGTCAGGTCAACTGGTCTCCACTGGCATCCAATAGCAGGTACAGCACCCATTCTCATAAACACATACCATTCCCCCTCTCCCCATAGGATTTTGGTGTGAAGGTGAACAAGATTTGCAGGTGTTCTGACGTGATGAGATCTAGGGCATCCACGTTTATATATTTTTTTTTTTAAAAAAGGAAATGCATCACTGAAAAAGAGGTCAAAAGATGACACTGCTCTTTGCATATACTACTTTATGCAAAGAGATGCAAATTTAGAAATGATTGCTGCAATTTGAATAGAAATGAAATACATTTCACCACATTGGGGAAGACAGCAACCGGGTGAGCTCAATTTGCTACCTGGGTGCTACAGTAACTTGATGGACAATGGCAAAGCCACCCTGCTCTCTTTTACAGAAGCCAGTCCTCTCCTTGAAGGGCGGACCAGCCCAAATGTGGTTGGAAGACTTGGGCTGGGCAGCCCTTCAAGGAGAGGTCATCCCTCTGTAAAACAGAAAACGTGGCTATCCTAGCGAAATCTTGGAAAGCTTTTAAGAAGAGATTTGAACCCAAATGGGATGATTTATGAACACATGAAGATGCCTTATACCAGGGGTGGCTAACCTGTGTGGGACTCTCCCACTGTCAGTCCCAGGATGTGACTCAGGAACCAGACCAACGGCTGTAGTTAATTCGTGTTTTATTAGGGTAATGTCCAAACAAAGACTGCGTTTTCTCATGAAGCAATACAGGGATACAGGTCCTGCGGCATTGGGAGAAAGTTGACAGAGCAAGGGACTTCTTCCCGCCTGTTCTTTAAGAAGGGACCAAACGGGCGCGCAATCTTTCGCTCCTCCTTAACTGCCCCTCAGGTACTGCCCGCCTTCCCCCCCTTCTCTCCTGTCTTTTCAGCTGTCTGCGTGTGCGCGGTGAGGGGGGAAGCATCACCCCCTCCTCTTCTGAAGTTTCTGATTCCAGGATGGGGGATAGGGGAGGGGCTGATGGTAAACTGCCTCCCCGCTTTTCGGCTGTGAGCAGCCCTCCCTCTTTCCCCTCTTGCTCTGAGCCTGAAAGAGGGGGAGGCGTGAGAATGTCCAGGGAGGGCTCAGGCTCCCCGTCGCTAAGCGACCTTATCACTGGCAGTTCCTCTGTTTCATCTTCGCTCCAAAGGGGGGAAGTTCCTCCCCCTTCCCTCTGCCATCCATCCGAATACTCTTCTCCCAACTCTCCGGGATCCAGCTCCCCGGGATTGGGACCCCAGCTCTGCCTTCCGACACCCACACAGTTAGTGTGGTCAGTGGCCAGAGATGCTGGGAGATGGAGTCCAGGATAATCTGGAGTGTCAGAAGTTCTCACACCTGTCTTATACTGAGTAAGATAAATAGCCCATCTAGCCCACTTCTGACTAGCAGGGGCTACTTGAAACGCCATAGGTGGAGATATTGGTGACTGAACCTGGACTTTCCAGCATGCAAAGCACAGGTTCCATCACTGAGTTTGCACATCTCTCAGAGTTTGCCCACCCCACATCCTTGTCCAGTAATATGATTGGCAACTGCAGTATCCTCTCTCAAGTGATGGTCAGTCTAAAACCCATTATCTACCATTATACTGGTCATTGCTACTGAGGGTAAATGGTCAACATCTGGTTTGCCAAAAATTTGTTCTGTAATTCCGGATGGAAAGGGAGGGGCACAGTGGTTTACAGCACATTGAGAAATGTTCCTCAAGGATTTATCCTGGAACATGTTGGTGCTAATAGACCTCATCCTACATACCTGGATGCCTCCCCCCTTTTCTGCCTGCAATTGCTGCCTTCCCATTTGTTTGCTTTTGCCTAGTTCTTTGCTTCTGAAATGGGAGTGATTTGGCTCACCAGGGGTGCTTAGGCCTCACAAATGGTGTCTGAGATAGTAGGCCTGTGCCTGGCCTAGGAAGAGGGGAGAAATTCAATTCAGCTTGCATTTAAAGGTACACCTACCTAATCCACACTTTCTGAAACAGTATGTGGACTGAAACATAGTCATCCTTCAAAATTCGCACTCCTCTGAATTTTGCATTTATTTATTTTTTTTTAGTAAAAATGGAAACTGATGTGGAAAAATGAGAATCAGAGAGAAACTGGAACTGACAGTTTCACCCATTGCTACTGGACGGCAACACTTCGGAGAACAGGTGGGGTCTCACCTCATGAAGTGCTCCATTGCAAAAAAAAAATCATTCTTACACAATGAAGATGAGATCACTACAAAGCTCAGGCATTTCTACATGGTACAGACACATATGGAATATTGCTATATCCGAAAAGATTGTACACAATACATAAATCATACAAGGCAGTGAGTGGCCACGGGCCTTCTGTGTGGTTTGGTGGAACTTTGTCTCATACCTCAGAGTCAGTACTAAGGATTTACAATATCAATCTTCTACAGCCTCCATGGAAATTTGGACTTGGTAACACTCCTTCGATTTTCATGTGCAATGTGATCTCATCGGGCTAAATACATTTTCTTTATTTTTTTTGTTCTTGGAGTACTTTTATTTGTGATACATCCTATGGCTCTCCAGAATAGTTTGAATGTTTAATTAATAATTTGTTTTCATTTTGCTTTCTAGGCTGTATTATATACAACTCAATTTTAAAAAATCAGATCAAAGCATTGGCTACACCTGAACACTTCTCTCAGCCATCTAGTTTTAATTTTGTTATATGGACATTCAGTCATGTCAACCCCCACCAGCAGTCTAAGGTGCTACAGTCCAGACACACATTGAAACCTCATCTAGGCCTTAATGACTTTCTGTTCTACATCAGCAAAGACTCTGCTTCCACCTTTGTCTAGCGCATGCTACTAACAGGCACAATACTGAGGTGAGATGAGATCACACATTAAAACAGAGTCCACGGGCACCTCTGTGGGTGCCATCAATTCCTCCCATCCCTCTTACCATCAGCTCAGCTATGGACTCTAAACCCCCAAAGCACTGCAGATAGAAGAGACAAGGTTGATTTAACATCTTGATTGCATCAATTGCTGAAATGGAGTCAGACCTCGCCAACAAGGTTGCTGAGTTCGATTTGCTATGGTGGGAGATGGAGTTGATCTGGGCAGTTCGGCAGAGCCAGAAGGGGTCCATTTCTGCCAAGTTATTCATCTTCTGTCAGCAAGTCCCAGCTGTGTGGGATCAATAGCCGCTCTTGTTTCTCCATCCTGTTAATTAACATGCTCCCGGGCGCACCTGAAGATAAACTCTTGCGTATTCTAGACCTTGGGCACTCTTGAGGTTTTTGCGGCCTGTTGTAGAGATTGTCACTGCTCCCATTCTGTGCTACCACCAGGTTATGAAACGGGTGAGCACTGACCACAAGATTTGGAAAACATCCTGCCTCAGTACAATGTACTTTGTAGGCTGCCAGATTCAGCTCAGGGTCTATCCAAGTCTTCTCTGTCTCTCCCCTCCCTCACTTCACTATCTGGAAATTTAAAAATTGCCATAGCCTTTTTTTTTCTTTTGACAGAAGTGGAGGAAATTTGCAGGCATACTAACTCCTCCACAGTGAATGAACCCTGCCAAACTACAGACAAACAGGCCCAGGGATTTTGTGCTGGGTGCCTTTAAAAATGATTTGGGGATGGGAAAAACTAAAAGGGATTTGTTTTTGGATGAATCATTCCCTCTAGTTACAGGTTTGACCTGTTAATCACAGTGGAGATCTCCCTCTGCACCCTCTCCCTATTCTGGTGTTGCTTTCCTTTACCCCTACCCCCTACCCTGGCATTAAGGTAATCTTAGATGCATTCTTTTTGCTTTCAACAGATGTGGTGCAAACACACCTGTAGGAGCACCAGTTTCGCCCTGCTGGTGTGACTGTACTGTGGCAAACCTCACCACCACCTTCTTGTCCCTCCTCTTCCTCCTGGTAAGCAACAGCGACCCACCTGCTGGGAAGCTCACATAGTGCCTCCACCCCACCCAGCAAGCTGATTCTGCATACCACAAGCTGTAGTAGTACATCTTCCAATGGTACAGAGGAGGGCCTTCTCCTGGGCGGGGCCTTCCTTGTGGAATGATCTCCCCATGAACATCAGGGCAGGCTTTGACTATGGGTCATTTCTGCCAACCGTTGAAAATGTACCTATTTCCCTGGTCATTTTCCTGACCATTAATACTGGTTTTCTCCCATTACTGTAACCAATATTTCAACATTGTTTTATTCTGATTGTTGTTTTTTAAAACATTTCAGTTGCACTGAGATTCTCTGTTTGTTTGTGTCATTTTGCTATTGATTTTTATCTCTTTATGAACTGCCTAGGTATTTCTTCTTGAAATGAAAGTCAGTGTATGAATTCTTTTAATAAATAAATAAAACAGCTCAGTAGTAGAGCATCTGCTTTTCATGCAGACGTCCCCAGGTTCAATTCCCAGCATCTACAGTTAGGGCTGGTAAACATCTCCTGCCTTAAACTCTTAATAGCCGCTGCCAGTCAGTGCAGACAATACTGAGCTAGATGGACCAACGGTCTAACTCAGTGTAAGGCAGCTTCCTCTGTTTCTCCTAATTAATCTGGGAATACCAGACTGGGGAAGGGATGTGGCTCAGTGGTAGAGCATCTAAGTCGCATGTAGAAGGCCCCGGGTCCAATCCCCAAAGGCATCTCAGGGTAGGGCTAGGAGAGACTGAAATCCTGTAGAACTGCTGCCAGTCAGTGTGGGCAATGCAGAGTTAGATGGACCCCTGATCTGACGCCTTAGAAGTCAGCTTCGTATATTGCTAAGCCCTTCACACCAGAGTGGTCCAGAAACTGAGAGCATGTCCTCATTTTATTCTCTCCTGTGGCCACCGCCGACTGAAATCATCAGCCAGGATGCAAAGAGGTCAGAAGCAAATTGCCTTTTGGAATTTCCACGTCATTTTCACATCAGCAGGGATCATCGGTGATAATAGAATGCCCCACGTAGGACACAGTGTGTAAACGGCTTCTTCCAGAGCCCAGCATCAGGATCCACTTGGGCCAGCTTCAATCAGGCTGCTGCATTGATGCCAGTTGCTAAAAATTCTCTTCCCTTCCCTTCATATTCGCTATTCCTTTTTGTCCAGGACAGAGCAGTGTGAGATGCTGTTGAATTTCTCCTTTAAAAACAGACACGAAAAATGGAATGGACTGCCTTCAAGCCGATCCTGACGTATGGCTACCCTCTGAATAGGGATTTCATGGTGAGTGGTATTCAGAGGGGGTTTCCCATTGCCTCCCTCTGAGGCTAGTCCTCCCCAGCTGGCCAGGGCCCGCTCAGCTTGCCACAGCTGCACAAGCCAGCCCCTTCCTTGTCCGCAACTGCCAGCTGGGAGGCAACTGGGCTCCTTGGGACTACCCAGCTTGCCCACGGCTGCACAGGTGGCAGGGCACGTAACCCCTGAGGCACTCACTGTGGGGTGATCTTTAGCTGACCCTTGACACCCAGGAGACACAAGCGGGGATTTGAACTCACAGACTCTGGACTCCCAGTCAGGCTGTCCTCCCCACTGTTTAGAGGGGTTTATAAATATGCAAAGAAATACAATAGAAGAAATAAAGACTGTTGCTTGAGCACCTTGGACAGCTACTGCTGCATATGTGGGGGTTTGTGTGTGTGTGTGTGTGTGTGTGTGTGTTAAAAAACCTATCCAGCATGCATTATGAGGCTCCTGATTGAAACAGCCAAGAAATGTCAAGAGAAAGTGTTCTGAGTAGCAGCATTTGTCATGGGGAGATGACTTTCTCAGACCCACTCATGTAGACTGTCTGTCAAGCTATGTTGAGGACTTTAACCCAGCAGCGGACGCCCTGTTGGTGGTCCAGGATTGATCAAGACCACTTTCTACACAGCAGGCAGCCTAGAGCAACACTTTCAAGGCAAAATTGGAGAGAGCTGCCTTGTAAGAAACATCCAGCAAATTCCAAATAAAGCCAAAGAGTTTGGCAAGGGTAGGGCGATTTCTTGGCGAGTCTTACATTTCATTTTCCTGGCCATGAATTAAGGATGAGGATCTATTTTAATTTGTTGTATTGATTGTTACGTTTATGCACCACCTTTCCTCCGTGAGCTCAAGGTGGCATACATGGCTCTCTACCTCTCAATATTATAATCTGTGACTGCCCCCAAAGACACCCACTGACCATACTGGCTGAGTGAGGGTTTGAACCCTGGTCTCCCAGGTCCTTTACAACACTCTAACCCCTGTGCCACACTGACACTAGGCTCCCTTCATGTGCTATGGAAGAAGACCTGAAAGTATGAGAGGCTGTGGGGCTGTGTTCCTAGCCCAGCTCCTGCAAAAGATCTCTATACGTGTCGGCTTCAGTGAGAGCAGGGACCCCAACTGTGCAGGATTCCCAATCCCATTGGTACCTACGGGTGCAGGCATCCCATCTGTAGATGTTGTGCATACGCAACACATGGATGTCAGAGAGGGGTTCAGCAGTGCAGCACCTCGATCCCCTTGTACTCATGGGTCATAGGAAGCTGCCTTATACCAAGTCAGACCATTGGCCCATCTAGATCAGTAATGTCTACACCGACTGGCAGCAGCATTCAAGGATTTCAGGCAGGAGTGTTTCCCAGCACTATGTAGAGATGCTGGAGATTGAACCCAGGGCCTTCTGCATGCAAGGCAGATGCTCTGCCACTGAGCTAAAGCCCTTCTGACATGGAGCTCCTTTCATATGAGTAACACACATGGTTGTATGATCTATTTAGATACATTTCAGCTCAAATTTGGTGGTTCATGATGAGGGTGGGTGGAGAAATGAGGTTCTCAATTTCTGTGTCATGTTAGCAACATTCCTCCCAGTGGCTGGTGATTCCCCCTTTTTTTTCTTCCAGGGGCCCCTGCAAATGTCAGCAAGAAACATCGTTATGCAGCATCGTTGTCATGGGTCCATCTAGCTCAGTGTTGTCTACCCTGACTGGCAGGAGCTCTCCGGGGTTTCAGACAGGGGACATTCTCAGCCCAACCTAGAGATGTTGGGGATGGAACCTGAGACCTTCTGCATGCAAAGTAGATCCTCTGCCACTGAGCTCCAGGCCTTTCCCTTTCTCTTCTCACTCTAAGGGAATTCTGGAAGAAAAATGGTGTCTGCCAGGAGGAGCACTGCCTCACTGGCTTCCCTCACAGAAACAGGTGGAATCAAGCCACCACCACCCCACATCCTGTGACTGGAGTGCCGAATCTGATGGGAGCTATTTTGGCTCAAGAGCCGCTATGGTCATTAATTTTAGGTAGCAATGCTACTGAAAACGGCTGCCGTATTTGAAATGGAGCCCTCCCATCAGGAATGTTGGGATGCTTTCCCACTGTTAATAATAGTAATAATAAATTTAATTTCTGTGTCGCCTATCTGGCCAAAGGCCACTCTAGGCGATGTACAAAACAGTTAAAACACAATGAGATAAAATACAATAATACAATAAAAACAGTATGAGAACAATACAGCAGTAACAATATTAAAACAGGGTAGGAGGCATTTCAGTCACAGTAATTAACCCTCCCCGGAGATCCCAAAGGCCTGTTGAAAGAGCCAGGTCTTTAAGGCTTTACGGAATACATTTAGGGAAGAGGCGTGCCGGAGATCTTGTGGGAGGGAGTTCCAGAGAGTGGGGGCCGCCACTGAGAATGCCCTCTCTCTAGTTCCCGCCAATCTAGCTGTTTTTGTCGGCGGGATTGAGAGAAGGCCTTGAGTGGCTGATCTTGTCGGGTGGCATAATTGGTGGCGTTGAAGGCGCTCTGTAAGATAAACTGGGCCGAGACCGTATAGGGATTTAAAGGTTAATACCAACACCTTGAATTGGGCCCGGAAAACAACTGGAAGCCAGTGTAGATCGAACAACACTGGTGTGATGTGATCCCGGCGGCGACTATTCGTAAGTAGTCGAGCCGCCGCATTTTGTATAAGTTGTAATTTCCGGACCGTTTTCCAGGGTAACCCCACGTAGAGCGCATTACAGTAGTCCAAACGAGAGGTGACCAGGGCGTGTACTACCAGGGGGAGCTGATGAGCAGGAAGGTAGGGTTGCAGCCTTTGTATGAGGTGTAGTTGATACCAGGCTGCCCGGCTCACCGCCGAAATCTGAGCCTCCATGGACAGCCTGGAGTCAAGTACAACCCCAAGGCTGCGGACCTTCATTAATGCCCGCTGTAATGAGAGGGAAATGCCACTAAAGGGTAAATGAATCTGGGCTCTGAAAGCTCAGTAGCCCACCTGACTTTTGCTTCTCTTTCCTGTTTCCTGTTTGGTGCTCTTATAGTCAGTAATGTCTGGTTATACTACGTAAAATATCCACTTTAAAGTTTACCAAAAAAAACCCACACACCATCCCTGCTCTGAAACACCCACATCATTCACTCACCCACCCACTTCCTTGGGGGAAGGGGCAAGGGGTACCTCCAGTGAAAAGAGCAAGGAGCCAAGTGCCATCTGGCTCCATGGTGAAAACAAGTCTCCTGGGCATGGCTTTTGATATGCGTGTGGGGTACGTCTCGTGTGTTCAGTTCTTAGAATTTCACACTGGGGTGCGCAGTCTTCTGGGAGCATGAGATTACATCTCCACATTGCTTCATGCAATCATTTCCACCCCTCCACCAAAAGAGCGAAAAGCCTATTATTTATTTATTTCATCTGAAAGGAATCTTTATCTCTGGTGCTCGCAACTCGGCTGAAGATGTTTTCGGTTTGTAGCAAAAGATCCATTTAAATGCAAATGTTGGCTTTTCGCCTGCCTCTGGAGGGGAGACACTGTCTAATGACATTGCAAATAATCTTTTTTTTAAGTCTCCAAGGGAGATGGGTATGCGGGTTTCCAAAATCCCAGCCCAAGTCAACATTTAACTGGATGGAAGTGGTCACAAGGGGAACCCCAAGGCAGAAAGGGGGGGGGGGAGACAGAGAGAGAGAGGTTCTTGGTTGTCAGGAATATTCTGATGAAGATCTTCCAGGTTAATTCTCATATGAACACAATGCAGTCTTTGCCTACTACACCCAGAGCTCCTCCAGACATCCTTTTCATCATGCATTCATTATGATTTGCGCTTATGATGGTTCCACTTTCAACACTGTTTGAAACCTGCATACGTTTCAGGTTGGATATACTGCTTTGTTTCCAATAGATGCATGTCCCATAGTTTCCTGCTAACGTCCTGACACTTTTCATACCATAAATGTTTTGGATTTGTTTGTCCTGCTGTTTTTGCACAATAACACAAGAGTCCCCTACAAATGGCAATAATGTGCTAACACTGGAGCACTACAGAACAACGTATAAAGCAGAATGATGTGTGGACAGTCCAGTATAAACCCACAGCTAATTCACTATCATTGCATCCATGTTATGTTTCAGAATACACTTCCTCCTCACCAAAAAACCAGTCTGGAATGGTCCCCAGTAATCCTGGAGAAGCATTGTTTGGTGCTAGCAGCAAAAGAAGTCTCCACATCAGACATCTCAGTCATTTAGCCAACTTGAAAAAACTAGAAGTTTGATCCCCTATTCTTTTGTAACTGTTTCAGATCTTCTTACAGACTCTGATTGGCTCCAGGAACTTGCCTAATTTTCTGATTGGCTGGGAACTTCACATATAGGTCTTGAGCCCTATGTCTAGATATTCCATGTGTTTCCATTGCCACACCTGGAGGGGCAACAGGTTGACCTGCCAATCAGTTGTGAAATCTCTTTGAAGCTGAATTTAAAACAAACAAATATGCAATCAGATCCCACCAGGTTTTACAGTTAAAAGAGGCGGGGTTTGACTAGTGTCATGTGCCCCTGTTTTCAGAAAATAGAGGTGGAGACGCACTGGAACCGGCAGAACAGGGAGTGTGTCCCTACCCGGAGATTCCTTGTTTCTTGGGGTGTGCACCAACCACAAGTTTCAGCTTAGACCATGATTCAGCACTTTGAGACTGTTTCAGAGGCTGCCCAATTTGCCTCAGGTCTGAATCCAAAGTATTTTCCTTATATGGCAAGGCTGAAGAGAAATGTTACATTTTTTGCAGACACAGTCTGCAGGCTTTTTCCCCTCTGCCTCCAAATTTCTAAATTGATTACAAGGCTTCAGGAAGTGTCTGATTCAGTTTGGGATGATTCAGAGGGAGCCCACTTTAGCTTGGACAAGCACCAAATCTCTCCAAACCAGTCTGATGCAGCTCAGATTTGGGATTCATCCAAATCTGGCAAACACCCTACCCGTTCTAGGCTTCTGTTGCCAGAATGCTCCCATGCTAAAAATATCACAATTCTGCACCAAGGTATTCCAGACCCTGCGATATGGATAAATTCAGCAGAATTAGCATATATCTGCATTTCTTCTTTTTCTCTTATTCCCCTCCCCCCAGTTTTCCTTTCAGTAGTCACAGGATAGGGAAGAACACTTAGCCAAAACCCCAAACTGTGGGAATATTACTCAGGCTCTTCCCTGATTTCACACATTATTTTTTTCACACACTGCAACATTTTGGGGGGGGGGGTAGCATTGCAGGACAGAGCCTGGTTTTACTAACTTGAGATTCTCAGAGCTGCTGAATTTTTCTTCTAGGATTTTATGAGTTTGCATGTTGCAGTCACATCAGGGGTGAGGGGAAAGGGTATGTGAGAAGGCACAAACACCCAGTGAGGCAGATATATCAAGCTCAGAGAATTTTCTGTACTTTGGAAACAAGGGTATTGTCTTTCTGAATAACTCTGGCAAATGCACCCAATGCGTTCGCTCTTTAATCTTTCTCCATGTGGACACAGCTCTAGACTTCCATGTCTGAATGCACCCACACAGGCACAGGTAAACAAAACTCCCATTGCCCTGTTAAGGAAGGCACTGCAAATGACATTCTCTTGCATCAAATCCCCATCATTTCTTCAACTCCCTTTCTTGCACCTCCCAGGAAGCTGGTGTTTGCTTTGGTTCCTTCTCCAGGCTGTCCCTGCCAGTTTTAAATGGGCTCCCTGGTTGTTTTAAACTAAATTTTGTTACCATGGTGACAATGATTTTGTGGAGATGTAGCTTATGGGCATTCATAAAATAAAATAAATCAATTCTCTTAGCCCACGCAGCAATCAAATCTGACTATTGGCAATGTGGTTTCTGGCAGATTTCTGCTCCTGAAAAGGAAACTTGTGTTAATTACTGCTGCATCAGAAAGAAGGAGTGATTTTTTTTAAAAAACTATATGTATAAATTGTTTGGACCACCTTTCCATCAACACATGCTCAAATTAAAACAATTTTAAACAGTGCATATGATAAATCTCATGAAGCTAAGCTAAGCCAACCAGAATCAGCGTCACTAAAGCCACAGAAGAAGACAATTAGTTATCCCAGGAGTAACATTTCTGGCATCATTTAAGTTTCCATACTCAGAATTATCCCTGCAGTACCAGGGGTGGGGAAAAGACATGAGTGGGGAGCTCAAAATGCAAAAAAAACCCCATGTGAGCCTTCTCAGTGGCGGCCCCCACCCTCTGGAACTCCCTCCCACAAGATCTTCGGCACGTCTCTTCCCTGAATATGTTCCGCAAGGCCTTAAAGACCTGGCTTTTCCAACAGGCTTTTGGGACTTCTGGGGAGGTTTAATGTCCTTATGATTTAAATACTGCCTACCATATATTGTTTGTTAGCATAATTTATACTGTTACACTGTATTTTTGTATTCTATTTCGTTGTAATTTATTGTATGTACGTCGCCTAGAGTGGCCACTGGCCAGATAGGCGACACATAAATTAAATTTTATTTTATTATTTATTATTATTTCATGCTGACCCAGACCCATTGTCAGGTGTGGGAAACCTTTGGCTCTCCAGATGTTTCTGAACTACAACTCCCATAATCCCCAGCAAGCATGACCAATGGTCAGGGATGATGGGAGTTGTAGCTCAGCAACATCTGGAGGGCCCAAGGGTCCCACACATGGTTTAGATGGCCCACAATTTTGGACCCCCAACTACAGGTGCTTTACACTGAATCAGACTATTGATCCACTGAGCTCAGTATTGTCCACACTGACTGGCAATGGGTCTCAGACAGAGAACATTTCCAGCCCTAACTGGAGACCTTAGGGACTGAATCTGGGTCCTCCTTCTGCATGCAAAGCCGATGTTCTGTCACTGAATATGGTATGAAGCAATCCTTCTGGGATCAAGAAATTTATAGTTTTCTTTGTAGAGAGGAAACTACATGTCCCTTGTTCCCTCTTGCCAGGAAATTGTGTCTTTGAACATGCTCAGAAATGTCATTTCAGCTGCTAGAGCTGGCCAGGCCAGATAGGCTGCCTGACTGTAGTGAATCGGGATTCTGTCTGCTGCCAATTACTTCTCTTCACAATGGCAGGAATGTGGGGGGGGGTTGCTTGCTGAAGCAGGGAGGGGGGAACTGACTACCGTCTGCGTTTTGTTATAATTCCTTGTGAATATTTGCAAAAACCTTCAAGGGTTTTTTTTTGTAAGCATTTCTAAGGAATGGGTGCAAACCCCAGATGATTCTTGAGGTGAACAGGGCAGCAGCGGGGGGCAGAGCTGTCCACCCATCCTGAACTGTTGCTGCAAACTTCATAAAATAACACCCCAGGAAACTGAAGCGTGGAACAAATGAACGTTACTTAACAGTGTGCAACTGTTTCCTGCAACTGCTCTCAATGATTGCTGCCCTAGATTCCAGCTCTCTGCTGGTGTTTCCCAGGACAGCGTCCTTTCACGAATGCGCTCGCGGAACACTTTTGTTCTTGCTATCTTTACAATGATGAGCCCCTCTCTCATGCTCTACATTCATATTGAAAAGCAATATCAATTCAAATGAGCTTTTCCCCATCTGAGCCATGGGGGGGGGGGAAGGGAGGAATTATTTGTTCCCTGCAGAGTTTCCCCTAAAAGTGTGGATTTCTAAGATCTGAAAATATATCACTGATGAGAGCCGGCATAGCACACTGGTTAGAAGCTTGGACTAAGACTTCACAGTGCACAATAAAACAGTTTCATACCATTTGAAGCAGCCATGGCCTTCTCCAAAGAATCTTGGGAGCTTTAGTTTGTTCAGGGTGCTGAACGCTGTTAGGAGGGACCCATAGTCTTCTTATAGACCTACAATTCCCAGAGTTTAACTATTCATTCCTCCTGCTACCAGAATTTAGACTGTAAGCACTTTGGGGCAGGGAACTGACTTCCTTGTTTATGAAAATTCTGATTGTGAAGGACCAATACATAATGGCACTCTGCCTCATATTAGGCATGGGAAACCTGTTGTCCTCCAGATATATTAAAGCCTCAAAATTCCCAGAGTTCCTTGCGAAAAGGGACTGACTGTTAAACTGCTCTGAGAATTGTAGCATTGTGAGGGGAATGGAGGTTTCCTTACAACTTTCAGCACCCTAACCTGGATTCTTTGGGGGAAGCCATGACTATGGTATGATACTGCTTTAAACGTATAGTGCAGGTGGGACCATAGATTCAAATCCCCACTCAGCCACGAATCTCAGTAGATAACCTTGGGCTGATTACTCTCTCAGTGTAATCTCCCTTGCAGGGTTGTTATGAGGATTAAAAAAAGAGTGGGAAGAACGTGTATGCCAAACTGAGCTTCTAGGAGGAAGAGTGCTATAAATCGTAATTGACATATTATGTGTCATGCCTGTGGAGAAGGATTAGTTCATCCTTCTTGTAAACCACAAATTGCTGATGATAATGACAGCAACAGAAAACAAAGATTTTTTTGGGGGGGGGAGGCTGAACACGATACTAATAGCATTATTAATAACCCACTTCATTATTCACTATTGCTGGCATTTCCAGGAATAAAGGGCAGTTTATGAAAGTGAGAAAATATCACTAACAGCCCAATTGGAGGATCCAATGAGCAAGGCCCACATTCCATTTTTGCAACCTCCTTCTCATTATTTTTCTATAGCTGCAGATGGGGAAGAAATTCAGCTCAGCTGGCATTTTAATGTGAACCTACACAATTCACATTTCCCAAACCAATGTGGGAAGGAACCACGACACCAGCTATCCTTCAAAATTTGCACTTCTCTGAATTTCATAAATGCATTTCTCCCATTTAAAAAAAAAAAAAAAAAGGACAAAAGTCTATATTAGGGGAAGGCACTCACAGATTTGAGAAGGGAAAACTATGTGGAAGAATGCATTATATTGGGAAAATTGCATATAAAAATGCATATATTAGGCAAAATTGTGAACAAAAGTGCTTATATTAGGTGAACTGGGCATAAAAACACATTTTTTAAGTGATGTGATGTGGAGATGGGGAGAACTGAACTTACATTTGAAAAAATGAGAAACTAAGAAAAATCGGAATTGATAGACTCGTTCATCCCTATGTGTAGCCACTTGCATCGAACAAGCAGTATCACTGGGTGGGCTCCTCTATCATCGGGGTAGCTTCTTAAACCCCCTGTTCCTCCATCCTCTGGAGGGAAGAGTTGGAACCATGACCAGGGTCCACAAGACACTGCCAGAAGCATCTCTATGTATACCTATATTTTCTGTTTTGTTGTGGACTGTAACTATAAGCAGTTTCAGGAACTCATTTTGTCTTAAAAGCCCAGTATATTATTTATTTATTTATTTATTATCAGATTTATATGCCGCCCTTCCTCACAGTAGGAGCCCAGGGCCGCAAACAGAAGCACTAAAAACACTTAAAACATCGTAAAGACTTTAAAATACATTAAAGCAAAACACCTTTAAAAACATTTTTAGAAGCTTTCAAGACGTCTTTAAAAAAGTTTAAAACATATTATTGTTTTTAAAAAAGGTTTAAAAGCATATTAAAAAGCAATTCCGACACAGAAGCATACTGTGATAGGTCTCAACTTAAAAGGCTCGTCTTCAATAGACGCCAAAAAGATAACAGAGGTGGCACCTGTCTAATATTTAAGCAGAGGGAATTCCACAGGGTGGGTGCCGCCACACTAAAGGTCCATTTCGTATATTGTGCAGAACGAACCTCCTGATAAGAAGGTATCTGCAGGAGGCCCTCACCTGCAGAGCGCAGTGATCGACTGGGTATATAAGGGATAAGATGGTCTTTCAGGTATCCTGGTCCCAAGCTGTATAGGGCTTTGTATGCCAAAACTAGAACCTTGAACTTGGCCCAGTAGCAAATGGGCAGCCAGTACAATTCTTTCAGCAGCGGAGTGACATGTCTGCAATACCCTGCCCCAGTGAGCAATCTCATTGCCACATTTTGCACCAGCTGCAGCTTCCGGGCCACCCTCAAGGGCAGCCCCACATAGAGCACATTACAGTAATCAAGCCTGGAGGTTACCAGTGTATGGACAACAGTGGTCAGGCTATCCCGGTCCAGAAATGGCCAGAGCTATCTTACCAGCCGAAGCCGGTAAAAGGCACTCCTAGCCACTGAGGTCACCTGAGCCCCTAGCGACAAAGATGGATCCAGGAGCACCCCCAGGCTACAGACCTGCTCTTTCAGAGGAAGTACAACCCCATCCAAAATAGACAACTGACCAATCATCCAAACTCGGGAACCACCAACCCACAGTGCCTCCGTCTTGCTAGGATTCAGACTCAGTTTATTGGCCCTCATCCAGCCCACCACCAAGTCCAGGCAGCAGTCAAGGGCTTGCACCGCCTCTCCTGATTCAGATGTTACAGAGAAATAGAGCTGGGTATCATCAGTGTACTGCTGACACCTCACCCCAAATCTCCTGATGACTGCTCCCAAGGGCTTCATAGAGATGTTAAATAGCATGGGGAATAAGATGGTACCCTGTGCCACCCCACAGCACAACTGCCAGGGGGCTGAAAGACAGTCACCCAATGCTATTCTCTGAAAATGACCTTGGAGATAGGATCAGAACCACTGTAAAACAATGCCTCCAATACCCATCTCACCAAGTCGGCCCAGAAGGCTACCACGGTCAATGGTATCAAAAGCCGCTGAGAGATCAAGTAAGAGTAACAGGGTCGCACTCCCCTGTCCTTCTCCCGATAAAGGTCATCCATCCAGGTGACCAAGGCCGATTCAGTCCCATAACCAGGCCTGAACCCAGACTGGGATGGGTCAAGATAATCTGTTTCATCCAAGAGTACTTGCAATTGCTGTGCCACAACGCTCTCCACCACCTTCCCTAAAAAGGGGGTATTTGCTACTGGTTGGTAGTTGTCACAAACCAATGGATCCAGGGTGAGCTTTTTCAGGAGTGGTCAGATCACCGCCTCTTTCAAGGTGGCTGGAACCACTCCCTCCTGCAATGATGCATTGACCACACCCTGGATCCACTCGGTCAAACCCCCTCAGCAAGCTTTAATAAGCCAAGAAGGGCAAGGGTTGAGAGGGCACGTTGTTGGCCGCATCATCACAAGCACCTTGTCTACATCATCAGGCCACATCAACTGAAACATATGCTAAACATATCAGATGCTCAATAACAATTGCTGCCTGGGCATTTTGAAAGAAAAAGAGCTATATTAAAACAACAATGCACATGCATACATTCATACACCTCAAGAGTAAATGTAAAAACCAGCATTAAATAAAACAGAGCTGAAAACCATTATCAAGCAGCAACCAACCATATAATACTAGAGAATAAAAAACATATTAAATATACCACAACAGAGAATCAAAATGGGAAATTTCATTTTTCCTGGCTCCAAGAAGACATTAAAGGAGGCTCCAGGCGAGTCTCTCTGAGGAGGGAATTTTTCCACAGACATGACAATGCCCTCTTAAGTATATTTAGGATTGTAGTGTTAGTTGTCTCAAAGAGGCACGATCTAAGTCTTGAGAACAATCTTGTTGCACCGGAAGGAGACATAGCAAGTCATGTTGGAGCACTGCATTCCTATGAGATACACTTCCACAGTGAAGGCATAGTGGCAGCTGCAAATGAAAAGTTGCAGAGCTCCACTGATCAGGATGGTGACAGATTGTGGTGTTCTTTACCAGTATCTGCACGATGGTGTGAGGACTGGAATATTAAGGAGATGTAGAGGTAAGAAAAGACAAGCAAACTCTTTCCTGTAGCCAGAGCTTGGAAAAGTTACTTTTTTGAACTACAACGCCCATCAGCCCAATCCAGTGGCCATGCTGGCTGGGGCTGATGGGAGTTGTAGTTCAAAAAAGTAACTTTTCCAAGCTCTGCCAATTAGGAACTAAGCCTTAATCAACCCTAAAAATGGTGGTTGCAAGAGATTTTGCAGCTGTTGTATACCCACCTTAACTGAGTTCCTGGATAAGTAGTTACTATTTCAAAGGTAGCAGCAGTGCCGCATTTATCACTGAAACAGCCATTTTTTTTGTCTTTGTCTTTGTAGCTATCTCAACATTTTTATATATTTGTCACTTTCTATATAGCTGCAAATCCCTGGTCTGTGCCTTTAAAACTCCTGACCTCAACTATGGTCCCTATATCTGTTATCAAACTACATTTGATATTTTTTGCTCATCACCTGGAGCTGATAGCTCCACACTCAGCTTGAACATTAATGGGATGTTTGTACTCTCTGACAGCTGAGAAATCTAAGTTATCAAGCAGTTGAAAGCTGTTACTAGCCTCGGGGACCTTCATGGTATCAGAGATTAAGTCCATCACTCATTTCTTTCCACACTTCAGCTAGCCAAATATAGCAAATACTGAAAACCCGGCTCACTGGCAGCCCTCCCTGAAGGCTACAGTATGGGTAGATGGGCAGACTGGCTCAGAAAGCAAGAAATAATTGGGGTTACTCCAACAGATAAGAGGACACTTTGTGCCAACATTTCAATGAGATCTAAGAATCAGCATGTGGTAGTCTGCCTTATGCCACTCAAGGGATTCCATACAATCTCTTACGATGCAAGTTATAAGCGGAATCCTGCACAGGCAATATACAGAAGGAAAAAACCACAGGAACCCATCAGTGAGCTTCACAGCCCGGGGAGGGGCTTGCACCAACTTGCTTGGCATCAAAGATCAGAAGTAATTGCATTTTGAAGGATACTTGACAAATGTTTGCGCCACTGATATCTGGACACATCCTCATTCTCTAGGACCCACCATCTAGCCAAGTCAGAAGAGCATAAGCATTCCTGTCTTGCTGGGTCAGAAAAAAGTGTATCCATCTAGCCCTGCATTCATTTCCATCAGGGGCATTTGGATGGTTTCAATCATGACATGAAAGTGATGGCCTGACATTCAGAGGTATACTGTCTTTGTGCATAGAGCATCTATGTTACTAACATAGTTAATAGTCGTTGATAATCCTACTCTTTGGGAAAGACCATAGCTCAGGGGCAGCGCATCAGCTTTGCATGAAGAAGGTCTCAGGTTCAATTCTTGAAGGCATCTCCACGTAAGGCAAGGAATGTCCCCTGCCTGAAACACTGGATTGCTGCTGCCAGCCAGTATGGACAACAGTGAGCATGACAGACCAATCAGAGTAAGGCAGCTTCCTATGTTCAACACGAATTTCTGTAATAAGCTGCAGAAAGAAGAGAAGGGCAAAGGGAGCAGAGGGGCAAGGACTGGTAATAGGAATAAATGGGCAGTTCTCCCAATGGAGGGATGTAGAAAGAGGTGCCCCTCAAGGATCGGTATTGGGACCTGTGCTTTTAACTTTTCCATAAATGATCTAGAGTTAGGGGTGAGAAGTGAGGTTTCTTCTGGATACTAAATTGTTCAGGGTTCTTAAAACATGAAGGGATTGTGAATAGCTCCAGGAGGACCTCTCCAAACCAAGTGGATAGGTGATAGAATGGCAAATGCAATAAATAAAGTGATGCATGTGGGGGGGGAAGGAAATGGACTGCCTTCAAGTCGATTCCGACTTATGGCGGCCCTACGAATAAGGTTTTCATGGTAAGTGGTATTCAGAGGGGGTTTACCATTGCCTTCCTCTGAAGCTGAGAGGCAGTAACTGGCCCAAGGTCACCCAGTGAGCTTCATAGCTGTGTGGGGATTCGAACCCTGGTCTCCCAGGTCGTAGTCCAACACTCTAACCACTATGCCACTTAATTTCATATATACACTCATAGTGTTTGAATTAGCAGTGACTGATCAAGAATAATAATTTGGGGTCATAGTGGATAGCTTGATGAAGATGTCGACTCTGTGTGTGGCAGCTGTGAAAAAGGTGAACTCCATGCTAGGGATTAGGGATGGGCGAGAATTTCACTAAACCTGGCACCAGATTTCCCCATAGTCTGCATGTTCACTATTTTTGCAGACGGATCCAGAATGCTGCGAACTTCTGAGATTCTTCCTAATACCGGATTTAAAAAAAAACTACATTGAATATAACAATTTCATTGTTGTTATATTCTCTGTGCTATGTTGCACTGCTGAGTGAAATTGACCAGCAAGGGTCTTTGCTTTGCTAATGTGAAACTGACTAGCATCCCTCTGCTTTGTTAATGTTAAACTGATGGCCATCTTTGCTTTGCTAACATGAAACTGACCAGCATAGGTCTTTCCTTGTGTTAAACTGATCTGTACAGGTCTTTGCTTTGTTAACATGAAACTGACCAGGCAATATTTCCCTTTCTCTCAAGGTAAGGACATCTTGCTTTCTCCCATGGCAGGGGTGGGGGTGGGAAGATCCAATATGATTAGGGAGCAGGAGGAGGAGGTGAATAGGGGGTTTGGGGGTGGGCAAGGGGCAGAGAGAAAGCCACTTTCCTTTCCTTTCCAAAGGAAAACATTGTTAGAATTAATGATAACAATGCTTGCAGTAAAAATGGACTGTAACCGCCTGCTAGTTCGGCAGAATGCAATCTGAACTGGCAGTGCCAAGTGGATCCCATCCCTATTAAGGACCAGCAGGGATTCTAAAGAAGGGAATTTAAAGTAGAACTGCCAATATCATAATGTCATTATACAAATCTATGGTGCAAATGCTTTTGGAATACAGTATACATTTCTGGACACCTCACCTCAAAAAAGATATTGTAGAGTTGGAAAAGGCTGAGAAAATGGCAACCAAAATGATCAAGGAGATGGAACAACTTCCTTAGAATCATAGAGTTGGAAGGGGCCTTGTAGGCCATCGAGTCCAACCCCCTGCTCACAGCAGGAAATCCACAGCTAGAGCATCTCCAGCAGATAGCTGTCCAGCATCTGCTTGAAGACATCCAGCGAAGGGGATCCCACCACCTCCCTAGGCAGTCGGTTCCATTGCCGAACTGCCCTTACTGTCAAGAAGTTCCTTCTAATGTCCAATCTGAATCTACGCTCCTGCAACTTAAAACCATTAGACCTAGTCCTACCCTCTGGGGCAGCAGTGAACAAATCTGTACCCTCCTCTATGTGACAGCCCTTCAGGTACTTAAAGAGTGTAATCATGTCACCCCTCAGCCTTCTCTTCACCAGACTGAACATGCCAAGTTCCTTCAACCTTTCCTCATAAGACTTGTTCTCCATACTGGCTATCATCCTTGTCGCCCTCTTCTGAACCCGCTCTAACTTGTCTATATCTTTCTTAAAATGAGGCGCCCAGAACTGAACGCAGTATTCCAGATGAGGCCTGACTAATGCAGAATATAGTGGGACTATTACTTCCCTCAACTTGGAAACTATAGCTCTGTTTATGCAGCCCAAAACCACGTTTGCCTTTTTTGCCGCAGCATCACACTGCTGGGTCATGTTCAACTTGCGATCCACTACAATTCCAAGGTCCTTCTCACACGCACTACTGCTAAGCCGGGTATTTCCCATCCTGTACCCGTGCATTTTGTTTTTGTGGCCTAAATGCAGAATCCTGCATTTGTCTTTATTGAATGTCATTTTATTAATTTCAGCCCAATTTTCTAGTCTATCCAGGTCCCTTTGGATTTTATTCCTGTCTTCCATTGTGTTAGCTATCCCTCCCAGTTTCGTATCATCCACAAACTTCCTAAGGCTTCCCTCCACCCCATCATCTAAGTCATTGATAAAAATGTTGAAGAATATCGGCCCCAGGACAGAACCCTGTGGCACTCCTTATGAGGAAAGGTGGCAGCATTTGGGTGTTTTTAGTTTAGAGAAAAGGTGAGTAAGAGGCGACATTACAGAAGTGAATAAAATTATGCATGGCATGGAGAAAGTGGATAGAGAAAAGTTTTTCTCCTTTCATAGCACTAGAACTCTTGGACATCCAATGAAGCTGAATGTTGGAAGATTCAGGACAGACAAAAGAAAGGACTTCACACAGCACATAGTTAAACTATGGAATTCATTCTCACAACAGTGATGGCCATCAACTTGGATGGCTTTAAAAGAAGATAAGACTATCAATGGCTACTAGCCACTATGGCAGTATGCCTCTGAATAGCAGTTGCTGGGAATCACAGGTAGAGGTGAGAGTACTCTTGCAGTGATCTTTTTTAAAAAAGAAAAAGAAAATGCAGGTTAAAAATACCCAAATTAATTAAAATGTGACCCTCCAGTTTCAGCCCTGAAGTGGCACAGCCCTGACATAAGTTGACAACCATATCTGCTAGAAGAATGCCTCCATGTAATTTGGGGGGAAATGCCTGACTATTTACTTGTCCTTTCCCAAAGTTCCATTTGCATTCAGGTCAAGAAGAAAAGCGGGAGGACACACAGGAGGGAAAGAAACTGGTTCTTACCCTGAAGGTAGCCTAGACTGGCTTTGTCAGCAGTCAACATGAAAAGGTTGTGTCTAGAGCTTTGCATTTCCAACTTCTCTTGGAAAAAGAGCATCATCTGCTATGCAAAATGCAGCTGATTTGAAAATGGGAGGAAGGGGGTCAGTGGAGAGGAGAGAGAGGGAGGAAAGGTCAGCTTCTCCTCCTCCAGTCTGGAAGCCGAGAGACTGCTCAGTTGACACTGTGGGTCTCTGCCATCTTTTGTTTTTCTGATTGATTGTGTTAATAAATATTGGCTGCTGCCATGCAAAGGAAAGAAAATGCTTAGGGTTGGGGTGGGAAGGGGGTTGCATTGAGTTGGAAGAGAGAGTTGGTATTAAGATGGAAACACAAAGCTTACCCAGGGCCAGCAACCTCTTCTAGCCTTATCGCATGAGGAATGCAAAATCCAGGCGGTCACTTCTGTTGCTTGCCATAGACCTCACTGCACAAAGTTATGGCTAACGTGTCAACTCCACAAACCTTTATGCTTTCTGATAATGCTGATGGCCTGGGCAAGTTGCTTTACCATCACAGGACTTGGACTGTTTTTGAACCCTCTGGGCTACTTGCTCATAACAGTGGCAAAGTTGGGTTCTGATGCCAATGGCACGGTTTTTAATTAATCTGCTTCTTTTCCTGTCAACCCCAAACAGCAGCTTCTGTAAACCAGTCTAAATATCCCTTAGACAAACCACTACTCTATCCAGGTTGTCTCCAGCTAAGACTGAGCGGAATGACTTTTGCTCATGTGAAGGATTTTATCTCTGTCTCTCTCTTCTCCTCCCGCAAATCCCTAAATCTACTCTGGAAGGTTGGGAAACCCTCGCAGCAGATTTTGAGAGGGGGGTGCAGAGGACACATGGGGGGGAGGAGAGGGAGGGGAAAATTCCACTGCATGAGCAGAAGTCATTCCACTTGTACAGTGACTCAGCCGGGTACAACACTCTCATGCCACTTTCATGTGTTCATCCATTCATGTGCACTACTACAGACAATGGCTCCAACTTTGTGAAAGTGTTCAAAGTTTTCATGGCCAAAGAACCAGCAGAAGCTGCAGACTCCAGTGCAAATGACAATGATAGTGATAACCAGGAGGAGGAGGAGGCTGAGGTGGAGTTTGTGCCCATCTGTGAGATCCTGGACACAGGGCCTGAGGCAGAGGAAGAAGCTGCAGACTCAGGAGAATATTTTGTTTTACCACCACACCAGAGATGTGCTAGCCACACCCACAGCCTGGTGGCAACACAAGACATAGAGCCCATGCTTTCTGACTCCTCCAAAAGTAGTCTTCTTGGTTCTTTCAAGAAACACTTTCATTCCTTGATGGGAAAGTGCAGCAAGTTGTGGTCCAAGCAGAACCAGTCAGCACAGACTGCTGAGTACATCCATGCACAATTTGGTATGTATCTGAAGATACCAAACAAGACAGGTAGAATTCCACCTTTGATGCATTCAAGCAACTACATGAGCTCCTGGGCTCCTCATCACAACCTTGGGTGCTGCAGGTAATCTTTAAGGGCTTCCTTAAGCCACCTTCCTACCTTCCATATCATCCACAGGCTCAGGCTGACAGTTGGACCCTGAACTAGGGGCAGAGCTTGGAAAAGTTACTTTTTTGAACTATAACTCCCATCAGCCCAATCCAGTGGCCATGCTGGCTGGGGCTGATGAGAGTTGTAGTTTAAAAAAAGTAACTTTTCCAAACTCTGATAGGGGCATGACAAGCATCAGAAAATCAAGAGCAGATGGTGGTTTCCTGACATATATGTGTTAACATATCCTCTCTCTTTCTTAGATATACAATGGAAGCCTTGTTGAAAGCTGAAATAAAGATGGGTGCACTTAATGAGGACAGTGATCAGTCTTCAGACAAAGACCAGGAAGGAGATGATTTGGAAAATGACTTCTTTAACATTCAGCCCCAGGGCAAGAAGTCAGCAGTGGACACTGCTGATGAGGGATTGTGGAGGTACCTGAGGTCTCCCAGCAGGGAAGTGTCATCACTCCATGGCTTTTCATGTGCGCTGCGGTGTTTTTTGCAGCACAACACAGGCAGCCTTCAAGCGCCACAGGAGAACACCTGTTTATAATGACTGTAAAAAGACATTCCTTGTCTGATGTGCTCTTTGAGCATCTTGTTCTTTTGCGACATAACAGAAATGTATTGTAAGAGCAGCATTTCAAGTGTAAAATTTGATTTCAAGTGAATTATATGTGTGTTGGGGTATCATCATTGCTGGGGGTAGGGTGGGGGATGTGAGATTCTGTTATGCCATTCTGTTAATCTTACAGATAAAAAAAGTTATTCTACTACCCTCTGTTTGTGTGCTAATTTTTAATGTTGTTTTAGGCTACTTAGATGTGCAGCAGCCAAGGCCAGCACCTTGTAGGCAATTTTTTTTTAAAGTAACTAAAATGCAATTGTAGTGATTAATTTTGAGAAAAAGTAATCCGTTACTTTCAGAGCAATTGTAATTGTAACGGTAATTACTACTTTTTAAAAGTAATCTTCCAAGAGCGGGAAAGGCTCAGGTCTTCCACAATGGAGTCCTCGGAGTCAGAAATCCGCAGTGCCACATCCTTGGGTCAGGGAGATGGGCCAAGGCACTGGCTCCACAGGGCCCACACATTCATCTGGTGGCAGCACCTCTGAGGCTGGCCCTGCATGCCCTTCATCTTCAGGTTTGGAGTTCTTGTCTCCACCACCTGAAGAATCAATCCTGGTCCCTAACATACACTAGTCAGTTTATATCCAAAGGAGGGTGACCCGGATGGTATGGGATCTGGGGAAAGGATAAGAGGAAGAGAACATCCTGTTGTGCCACTGGGATACCACCTGTGCAGCATTCAATACAACCCATAGTCCTATGAGGAATGATTGAAAGAGCTGAGGACGTTTAGCCTGGAGAAGAGATGGGGAAGACTAGTAGGGCTGCCATGTAGAAGATGGAGGAGCCTTGTTCTCTGTTGATCCTCATAACAGGACTAAAACTAATGGGTAGAGGTGGCCCATGGTTTGTACTTGGATCCTGCCATCCTATACCCAGTTACCTGGGAGAAGGTGGATGTGCATGGGATTCTGTGGTAAAATAGTACTGAGAGGAAGCTCTGTTTCAAAACACTGGGACTGAAGTTTCTACTTTGCTGTTTTTCCTATTTTAATGTGTGTATTGTGCTAATGATGTCACTTGTTTATTATTGTCAATTATGTCATTGAATATTTTAGTATCATTTTGTTTTAAGTTGCATTGTAAAGCACTCTAGAATAAAAAATGACCGAGGTCAGTGTGTATTAGGGGTGTGCATTGGCTCTGTGGGTACCCTTAAAATACTTGGAAGTAACAAATCACCAGGAACAGATGGCATACCAGTAGAGTTGCTACAAGTTACTGAAACTAAATCAGTCAAAATCTTGACAAATCAACTCATTTGAAATGTAGTGTTGGAGAAGAGCTTTGTGCATATCATGGACTGTGAGAAAGACAAATAATCGAATATTAGAACAAATTAAACCAGATCACTAGAAGCTAAAATGATGAAACGGAGGTTATCATACTTTGGACACATAATGAGAAGACATGATTCACTAGAAAAGACAATAATGCTGGTAAAAACAGAAGGGAGTAGAAAAAGAGGAAGACCACACAAGAGATGGATTTATTCCATAAAGGGAGCCACAGACCTGAACTTACAAGATCTGAACAGGGTGGTTCATAACTATTGGAGGTTGCTGATTCATAGGGTCATCATAAGATGAAATCGACTTGAAGGCACATAACAACAACAAAACAGATCACTAAATAAGAAATCTGTGAAGCGACAAACAGAAACTGCATCAAAACATATACAAGGTAAAATAAAATTGACTTGAAGGCACATAACAACAACTAGTCATGGTCTCACATTCCTGAGTTGAATTGTGCTGTCTCGAGATGGATCAGAGACCTCTTATGCTTCTGACTTGTTCTGTGGCCTCATTTTCCCCAAAACATGCTACTTTGCCGCCTTTTATTTTCTGAAAAATGAAACCAAGCTGCCGAGGGAAGTGCCCAAACCTTGAAAGGGGAGGAGTAGAGAGGTGGGGGGAAATCTTTCATTTTGATGAGCAGGTTTAGCTTTGAATCACAGTGACTCATCTTCTGAGGCCCATCCAATCACAATGGTTTGTGGGAGGGCTGTTGAAATAAATAGAGTTATTCTTCACTTGAGTTGTCGTTCTCAGAGTTTTGTTTGTGATGACAATATGAATGTAGTTCATCCAATGTAGGGATGGGGGAATGCTGGTTTCTCTAACTTTTACAGTTTCCCAATCTTAAGTTCAGTACTGCAAATTTCCACACCAGTGTCTTTTTTTTCCTGAATATAATGCATTTCTATATGTTGTTTTATCAAATATACGTATTTTATGTATACCTTATTCTAGTATATTAATTGCACATTGGCTGGAGAACAGCATTCCAAAATTTGGGGAAAGTGTGAATTAGCCTTTAAATGTGAACTGAGTCAAATTTCTGCCCCATCCCTAGGCCAGGGGGTCATTAGGGGTGTTGTCGTCCAGGGTCTCAGAGGGTCTTAGACTCTTTACTCTTTTGGGAGCAGAGTCCCAGCATGGTCTCTATGTCTCCAGCATCCTACAAGCCAATCAGCATGAAAGGGGAGTGTTTTGGCCACTGAGAATAATCTTCTAACATGCTTCCTTGACCTTTGCTGCTGATTGGAACCAATCAGGGTGAAAGGAGATGAGTCAGCCACTGAGAAGAATCTTGTCAGTAGCTAACACTCTCCCCTTTCATGCTGATTGGCTCCTAGGAATTTCTTTTGTGGTAGAAGACATTAACAAGGATCTCATTCTCAACTCTGCAGCAGGAAAGGGGGAGAGGCATGGCTATGACTAACATGAAGGGACCCTGCACTTCTGAATTTGCCACTACACAACTGGGGGTCTTCAAAGCAATGACCGCACAGAGACTCCTGGTGCAAATGGAAGTCTTGAAGCAGCCTGAATGATTTCAGGGGAACCTTATTCTCTGGAGCACTTTGCTTAATGTTTAACCCAGACCCAGATTTTGCTTTATCTACAGAGCCCCTCCTTGATCTCCAAGGTTGGAGGTGCCAGCCAGCTCTCATTCCTTGTGTGAAGTCAGACAAGGACTTCTGCTTTTCAACACTTCTTGGTGAACCTCTGCACCCTCTCTCCATTAACATTAAATTATCAGGTCGAAAGAGCCAGGCAATTAACAAGATCTATAAGCAACACATACAAAATGAATTCACAGCCTCAGCTCACACTGAGGGGCAGGCTCCAAGGAAACCCACACCGGCACCTATGCCTCATTAATGCATGTTCTCCTCAAGAGACAATTCTGTTTTCTAGTACTGAGACATATGGAGGTCTTCACCTACGCTTGCTAAAAGAAAGGTCACAACGTGCATTTCCATATAAAAGCAATGCCGAGTTCCAACTCAAGCAAAAAGACCAGCTGTTTCAGAAACTGCTATCTCCAACTGCATCAAATATATATAGGAAGCTACTTTATACAGAGTCAGACCATCTAGCTCAGTATTGTCTACACAGACCGGCAGCGGCTCTCTGAGATTTCAGACCAAGATATCTCCCAGCCCTACCTGGACATGCCGGGGACTGAACCTGAGACCTTCTGCATGCAAAGCAGATGCTCTGCCACTGAGCTACAGCCCACCCAACCCCCCAAATAGGTCTAGTAATAATAGCAACAGTAATAATAGGTCTAATAATAATAGCAATGCTATTATTATTACTTGTATCCATTCCAGTCTGGTGCTATGTGTCCAGAGTTCTCATGTCCAGGAGACAGGAAGACAGCCTGTTCTGGATGGGGTTGCTCTTTCCTTGAAGGAGCAGTTCCGCAGCCTGGGGGTACTCCTGGATCCAACCATTGTCACTGGAGGTTCAGATGGCCTCAGTGGCTAGGAGTGCCTTTTAAGAACTCTGGGTGGTTCGCCAGCTTCAGACCTTTTTGGACAGAGAAGACTTGGTCATGGTGTTCCATGCTCTGGTAACTTCCAGACTGGATTATTGCAATGTGCTCTACATGGGTCTGCCCTTGAAGATGACTTGGAAACTTCAACTGGTCCAAAATGAAGCAGGCAGATTACTGGCAGGAGTTCCCTGTAGAACTCATAGAATACCTTCTTTTAAACAGTCGCATTAGTTGCCAATTCATTTCTGGGTCCAGTTGAAGGTGCTTACGTTAGTGTTCAAAGCCACAAACAACTTTGGTCCCAAATATCTGAAAGACTGCCTCCTTCCCTACAGACCCTCTGGGGTGTTGAGATCAGCAGAGGTGGCCCTTTTGGTAGTTCTGCCACCCTTGGAAGTTCAGGGTGGTGGTGGTGGACCAGGAGAGGGCCTTCTCTGTGGCAGCCCCTAAGCTGTGGAACTCCCTCCTCACCGAGGTGTGTCTGGCAACTTCGCTGTACAACTTTCGGTGAATGATGAAGACACACCCCGTTACCCTGGTCTTCAGCACCTGAGATGTGTAATTTTAGTACCCACACTATTTATTTAGGTTGTTTTTAACTGTTATTAGTTATGTTTTTTAACATTGTTGCAACTGTCGTGGGACCTCTGGGTGAAGGGCAGATGCTGATGCTGATATGTCTGAGACAAGGATTGTCAAATTAATTCCAGTGATCCTTGTTGAACACAGGAACAAATTCTGGATAGAGGTGGGAGGAAGTGAATTTGTTGGAGTGTTGCTTATCTATTAGCAGGGCATATCTGCCTGCCCCCCAATCTTCCTTCCCCCCCCCATCATTGCTGCTTATGTATTTATTTAATTCCTATGCTCCCCTTTGTAAGGAGGAATAAAATATTGGGGATTTTTAATCTTTGATTCATCTCAGTGAACCAGAGGTTGGAAAAACCTGCAACAGCAAAGAATCCTGGGAAACAGCCTCTTTGTGACCTCTGAGTAGCTACATTTCTTGAAAGCCTGAGGATATAGACGCCCTGATTCTCATGGAAAATTTGGGGGGTGTTGCCCAGTAAGAAGCAGGCGCTCCTTTCAAACAAAGAAACAGTCTGCATAGTGTTTATGATAAGCTTAACCTTTAAGGCTCCTGCTGGGAGGAAGGGCGGGATATAAATCAAATAATAAAATTAATAAATAAATAGGAGGAGATGGGATAGTGATTATCTGAAACTTCAGGAATGTACAGTGGGGAGATTGTAGCTATTTTCTGGGAGCTTATCGGGGAATGGGTTGCGAGGAGAAAAGATTCCTTAAACAAATCCTTTTATTGTCTTTACCTATCATGTCCGCCTCTCTCTGATCACGTTTACATTGGGGTTAGTTCAGGTAGAAAAAGTATAAAACACGCAGAGTTTGAAGGGCTCAGCAGTTCCTCTTTCTGGAGGGCTCCAACGGCTGCCTTAACTTATCGATGCACCTCAGCATCATCGGGGAAAATACAGGGCTTCAGAGCTAAGGACTGGGGTGAGATTGTTCAAATCTAGCACAAGGTTACACGAGGGCTGAACTTTGGCTCATCAGGCAAGATGCCAGTCTCTCTCCCAGCCTTAGACTCACAGCAGCTCTGCAGAAAAGGTATACACAACTTTTGGCCTCCTTTCCCCCCTTTTCTCTCTGTACGGGTGAACTGAACTTGGAAGTGTGGGTAGGGTTAGTCTTTTTTACTTTTAGTCTATCTAGCATTATAGTGTGGCGGCACCTACCCTGTGGAATTCCTGATTTTTCAGTGATCTGTGTGACGCCACTTCATTTCCTCCAGACTGCCCGGACATGGCATTGCCCCAGTGCCTTCTGGGGCAAAAAAGATGGCCGGCTGTGTACAGGCAGTCTGGGGAAATAATACTGCACCCCTTGCAGTCTGGGGTATAGAAAATGGTGGTGCATGATACCCTGAAAGAGTGCCCTCTTTCTGCAGGGGTAGGGGACCCTTTTTCACCCCAGGGGCTGTGATCCGTTTTTGGAAACCTCGTGGGGGCCTATATGACCCTACTTAGGAAGGCATGGAGAAGATCTTTGGTTGAGCGTAACACACACATACCCCATTTGCCCCCTTTCCATCCATCTTGCAAATATTTACGGAGGAAACATATTAGCTCTTTTACTTCCCAGCCCCCCTTCCAAGAGCAAACACAAAATGTGTCGAGCCTCTGGCATTCCCTTTTATTGTCTAACACAGAGTCCATGCAGTAAAGTCCGTTAATTAAAACATGAATATTTTAAATGGCTTTCCAGAGTGGCAGTCTTATCTCACCAGAGGGAGGGGGGGGAAACGCAAGGCTGGGTGTGAAAAAGGAGGCGGGTGGGAGGGAAACAGCGCTGTGATGCTCTGAGGGTATGAGGGAGGCAGCGGGCTACTTCAGTTTTGCCAGAAGATCGTTCAGTTATTGAATTGTGGAAGGAGTGTGGTTTTTTTCCTCTTTTCCAAATGGCACTAGATGTTCCATTTGGGGAAGGGAGGAGGGGCAGAGGAGGAGATGAAGAGACAGCAGGGAGGAGAGCATGTGGAATTTTAATTAAAATATTTTTTATCGTGTCTGAATTGTCATCTTCAGCAGAGTGGCACTTAAACACTGCATATGGGCCTAAAGGGCTAATGTGTACAGACAGCAGAGTGGGCTTGCCTTATACTTAGAGTTACATCCTCTGCTTCCTTCACATTGCTCAGGACAGCATGCAGGCATCGAGTTGTCCCTTTATCCTCACAACAACCCTAGGAGGTAGGCTAGGCTGAGGGGGAAGTAACAGAATACCGTCCTGTCTAAAGGAGGCAGTAATAAGACCTTTGTTGAAAAAACCTTCCTTGGTCCCCCTATTATTAGGTAATTACCACCCAGTATCCAATATTCCTTTCCTTGGCAAGATAATAGAGCGGGTGGTGGCTGCTCAGCTCCAGGGATTTATGGATGAGATGGATTATCTAGATCCAGCTCAATCTGGTTTCAGGCCAGGTTGTGGAACTGAGACGGCCTTGGTCGCCTTGGTGGATGACCTTTGCAGGGAGCTGGACAGGGGGAGTGTGTCCCTGTTGGTTTTACTGGATCTCTCAGCTGCTTTCAATACCATCGACCATGCTATCCTTCTGGGCCGCCTCGCTGGGATGGGACTTGGAGGCATGGTAATACGGTGGCTCCAGTTCTTCCTAGAGGAACGAACCCAGAAGGTGGTTATGGGGGATTCCTGTTTGACCACTTGGCCATTGACCTATGGGGTCCCACAGGGTTCAGTTCTGTCCCCCATGTTATTTAATATCTGCATGAAACCGCTGGGAGAGGTTATCCGAAGTTTTGGGGTTCGGTGCCACCAATATGCAGATGACACCCAACTCTATCTCTCCTTTCCACCTGATGAAACCAAGGAAGCCGTCCAGGTTCTCAACTGATGCCTGGTATCAGTGATGGACTGGATGGGAGCGAACAAGCTGAGATTAAATCCTGACAAGACAGAGGTGCTCCTCGTCAGTCAGAAGGCGGATCAGGGAATAGGGATTCAACTTGTGCTGGATGGGGTTACACTCCCCCTGAAATCACAGGTTCGCAGTTTGGGAGTACTCCTGGACTCGGCTCTGACCCTGGAGGCACAGGTCTCTGCTGTGTCTGGGAGTGCTTTCGCTCAATTAAGATTGGTGCACCAACTGCGCCCGTTCCTTGATCAGTCAGATTTGACCACGGTGACACATGCCTTAGTTACATCCCGATTAGACTATTGTAACACGCTCTACGTGGGGCTGCCCTTGAAGACTGCTCGGAAACTGAAATTGGTACAAAGAGCTGCAGCCAGGATGCTAACTGGGGCGGGATATAGAGAACATACAACCCCTCTGCTGTATCAGTTCCACTGGTTGCCCATTTGTTTCCGGGCACAATTCAAGGTGCTGGTTTTGACCTATAAAGCCTTATACGGCTTAGGTCCAGGCTATCTGTCAGAGCGCCTCTCCCTCTATGAACCTGCTCGGACTCTAAGATCCTCCAGCGAGACCCTTCTCATTACCCCTTCTTTCCTGCAAGTTCATCTTGCAGAGACACAGAATAGGGCTTTTTCGGTGGCTGCCCCTGGACTGTGGAATTCTCTCCCTAGTGAGGTTCGGTTGGCTTCCTCATTATCGATTTTTCGTGCGCAGGTGAAGACTGTTCTATTTAGACGGGCTTTTAACTAATGTAGTTAGTTTTAACTTATGTTTATTTAATTTATTTTTAAATTGTTTAAAATGAATATTATGTTTATTAATCATTTCTGGTTTTCAATGTAAGCCGCCCTGAGTTCCTCGGAAAAAGGGTGGGGTATAAACTTTTTAAATAAATAAATAAATAAATAACTTGCCCAGATGAGCTACAAAATCTGTAGATGGGCATCTGCATATAAATCATACTCTCTGATTAGAAGCTAGACCTGTCAGTAAGGATGGGGAAGAAATTCGATTCAATTCACATTTAAAGGCAAACCTACCTCATTCTCACTTTCCAAAACAATGTGCGAGCGGAAACACAGCCATCTTTAGAAATTCACATTTCTCTGAATGTTGCAATGCAGTTCTGCAACCAAGTAATGAGCACAAAAATGCATATACCAGGGCTTATAAAAATGCATCGATTAATGAAAAATAGCATGCAAAAATGCATCATATTACAGAAAATTGCTTTGTGAAAGTGTGCATTTTAGGCAAAATTGCACACGTAAACGTGCATATTAGGAGAACTTCACACTAAGATGCTGCTGAATTTTCATCAGGACTTTAAAAAGCAAAAATGTGAACTTAAGATTGGAAGAACGAGAAACTGAAAGGTCGATGTGCATCTCGAACTGTCAGTCACGAAATGTTTCAAGTTTTACATGTGGAACTGTCTCTACAGTTGTTTTTTTAAATGTCGGAATTGTCAAATCACACAGAATCACTCCAGAGATCCCCACTTTGAGGCACTTTGGAGAGACCTGATACAGGCAATTAGGTCAGTTCACTTAAGAATGCAGCTCACACCAAAGGTAGGGTATCCCTACCAGAGATAAACATAAGAACTTATGGTATTTGGTTGACCAGTATGGGAACTGCACTGGACTAGATGAACCTTTGGTCTGATCTGACAGAATTCTTCTTAAGATTGGATAAAAGATCCATCTAGTCCAGCATCCAGCTTCGTACACTGGGGAAACAGATACCTCCATGAAGCCCATAAGCAGGGCTTGAAGGCAATCATCTTTTTAGGCTTCTTCTTCTTCTCAACAACTAGAATTCAAGGGCATACTGTCTCTGAGTCTGGAAGTTCCATGTAGCCATCATGACCATCTATAGACCTCATCTGTACGAATTCATCTAATCCTCCTTTAAAGACATCTGTGCACATCACCACATCTTCTGGCTGTGAATTCCTTACTTTAAGCATGCGCTCTGTAAATTGTCCTGAATTTACTATGAATCAGTTTTATTGGATGATTCCAAGTTCTAATCTATCCACGGGGGGGGGGGGGAGGAGAGAGAGAGAACTGAGAGTAACTAAATGCAAAGATGTATCACTGAACACTAAAGTCAGGATCGTTCAGACTATGGTATTCTTGATCTCTATGTATAGATGTGAAAGTTGGACAGTGAAAAAGCGGATAAGAGAAAAATAAACTCATTTGAAATGTGGTGTTGGAGGAGAGCTTTGTGGATACCACGGACTGCAAAAAAAGACAAATAATTGGGTGTTAGAACAAATTAAACCAGAACTATCATTAGAAGCTAAAATGATGAAATGGAGGTTATCATACTTTGGACACATCATGAGAAGACACGATTCACTAGAAAAGACAATAATGCTGGGAAAAACAGAAGGGAGTAGAAAAAGAGGAAGGCCAAACAAGAGATGGATTGATTCCATAAAGGAAGGCACAGACCTGAACTTACAAGCTCTGAACAGGGTGGTTCATGACAGATGCTCTTGGAGGTTGCTGATTCATAGGGTCGCCATAAGTCGTAGTCGACTTGAAGGCACATAACACACACACAGATCATGCCTTTTAATGGCTTCTGGATTCATGCTCAAGCTGTTTGTTAAATCTTGTTGAGTTGCCACTGAGGAAGACTGTTCAGTCGAAACATGTCTGGCTATAGCAGATTTTTTTTCTAGTGCTAACTGGGTATGTCACTGTGCCTTAGGGTGTATGGACCATTGGTCTGAACACACACACACACACACTGCAGGAGTGGTCAACATGGTGCCCTTCTGAAGTTGTGGGACTACAACTCCCATCAATTTCCATCATTCCCAGCAAGGATGGCCAATGGACAGAGATTATGGGAGTTGTAGTCCAACACCATTTTAGGTGGTGTAGACACTTTAGGCACTGGGGAGCATTTGGGGGCAAGCTGGGCGTATACAAAAGGGACACGCTCCACTTGAATTGGCATGGAACCAAAAGGTGACAGATGAGCTTTTAAAATGATGGAGAGGGAAAGCCAACAGTGGCTGAGGAGGGTCCAGTTCAGAATAAATCCCCCCCCCAGGATAAAGATACTTAAAAATGATGAAAAAAAAAGATTTTGCAGGGAGGGAGTGCTCATCCTAAACCGGTGCCTGGAGGCTGTGAAGGGCTGGATGTGGGCTAACAAACTGAAACTTAATCCAGACAAGATGGAAGTACTGCTGGTCAAGGGAAAAACTGCATCAGGGATGGGGTTGCAACCTTTTCTGGATGGGGTTGCACTCCCCTTGAAGGAGCAGGGCCGCAGTTTGGGAGTCCTCCTGGATCCTGCCCTGCTGCTTGAATATTGGGTGGCTGCAGTAGCCAGGAGTGCTTTTGGCCAACTCAAACTGGTCTACCAGCTGCATCCGTTCCTGGAGGCAGTTGACTTGGCCACAGTGACACATGCATTGGTGACATCGAGGCTTGATTACTGTAACGCGCTCTACGTGGGGCTGCCTTTGAAAATGGTTCAGGAATTGCAGTTGGTTCAAAATGCAGCAGCCAGAATGTTAACTGGAGCATGGCGCAGGGAGCATATCACCCCTGTGCTTTATCGACTCCACTGGCTCCCAATTTGTTTCCAGGCCCAATTCAAAGTGCTGGTTCTGACCTTTAAAGCCCTAAACGGCCTTGGACCAATGTACCTGAGGGACCACTTATGCCCATATGTACCTGCTGGGATTTAAGATCATCTGCCTCTGGTCTAATCTGCGTGCCTTGAGTGAAAGATGTTAGATTGACAGGCATGCGGGAGAGAACTTTTTCAGCTGTGGCCCCCAAGCTCTGGAATACCCTACCCCAAGAAGTGTTGGAACAGGCAAATGTTGCATGGTCACTTTAAGGGATATTTGGCAAATATCCCATGTACCTGTTTTACCATGATGTAACTTCCTAATGGGTGGGGGTTACTTACCTGACTTCCTCCTCCTTTGTCCTGGGGGATTTTTGAATATTCTCCTTTGCTGATCTATCCACCATTGAGAGAGGCCGCATGACACAGATGCTCTCTCTAAGAGCATCAATACTAAACCACTAAAATGAACTGAGACTCCTATTTTCTTTCTTCTAAGCTAGAGCCTATGTTTCTGAACATATGAAGAATTCGTGAGTAAATGTTTTTATCTTTTACCTAAAAGATTGTGTCTGTTGTTGTTTATATAGAGAAAGGTGGGCCTGGTTTACATTCTCATTCTGCTGCTTGTATTTTTATATTTCTGCTAATTAGTTCCTATTTCTGTGTGTATTTTTATAATACATTCATTCATTTTCATTTCATTTATTAAATTTTTATACCACCCGACTAGCAATAGCTCTCTGGGCGGTGAACATAAAATAGCATAAAAATACAATAAATAACAAAATAATACTAAATAATACAATCAAAAATCCAATACAATAACATTTTTAAAATAAATCAATTTAACT
Source organism: Rhineura floridana (assembly GCF_030035675.1). Taxonomy (NCBI): domain Eukaryota; kingdom Metazoa; phylum Chordata; class Lepidosauria; order Squamata; family Rhineuridae; genus Rhineura; species Rhineura floridana. The sequence continues at coordinate 317,464,213 of NC_084480.1, read as the reverse complement.
TAAAATGCTTCAGAGAATAGGAAGGTTTTGACCTGGCGCCGAAAAGAAAGCAGAGTCGGCGCCAGGCGTACTTCCTCGGGGAGACTATTCCATAGTTCGGGGGCCACCACTGAGAAGGCCCCAGATCTTGTCACCACCCTCCGGGCCTCCCTATGAGTCGGAACCCGGAGGAGGGCCTTCGTAGCAGAATGTAGTGTACGGGCCGGTTCATATCGGAAGAGGCGTTCCGCAAGGTATCGTGGTCCCGCACCGTATAAGGCTTTATAGGTCAACACCAACACTTTGAATCTGGCCCGGAAACATATTGGCAACCAGTGCAAGCGGGCCAGAACAGGTGTTATATGCTCGGACCGCTTGGTCCTTGTCAGCAATCTGGCCGCCGCATTTTGCACCAGCTGTAGCTTCCGAACTGTCTTCAAAGGTAGCCCTACGTAAAGCGCATTACAGTAATCCAAACGTGAGGTTACCAGAGCATGTACCACTGATGTAAGGTCCTCTTTACTCAAATAGGGACGTAGCTGGGCTACCAACCGAAGCTGGTAGAACGCATTCCTAACCACCGAGGCTACTTGAGCCTCAAGTGAGAGGGAAGAGTCTAAAGAGACTTCCAGACTACGAACCCGGTCCTTTAGGGGGAGTGTAACCCCATCCAGGACAGGGTATGTATCCACCATCCGATCAGAGAAACCATCCACCAACAGCATCTCAGTCTTGTCTGGATTGAGCTTCAGTTTGTTAACTCTCATCCAGTCCATTGTCGCGGCCAGGCAACAGTTCAGTACATCAACAGCCTCACCTAAAGAAGATGAAAAGGAGAAGTAGAGCTGCGTGTCATCAGCATACTGATGACAACGCACTCCAAAACTCCTGATGACCTCTCCCAAGGGCTTCATGTAGATATTGAAAAGCAAGGGGGACAAAACTGACCCCTGCGGGACCCCATATTGGAGAACCCGCAGTGTCGAGCAATGTTCCCCAAGCACTACCTTCTGGAGATGACCTGCCAAGTAGGAGCGGAACCACTGCCAAGCAGTACCTCGTACTCCCAACTCTGCAAGCCTCTCCAGAAGGATACCATGGTCGATGGTATCAAAAGCCACTGAGAGATCAAGGAGAATCAACAGAGTTACACTCCCTCTGTCTCTCTCCCGACATAGGTCATCGTACAGGGCGACCAAGGCTGTCTCAGTGCCAAAACCGGGCCTAAAACCCAATTGAAATGGATCTAGATAATCGGTTTCATCCAATAGTGCCTGGAGCTGGCCCGCAACCACTCGTTCCAAGACCTTGCCCAGGAATGGAACATTCGCCACTGGCCTGTAGCTGTTAAAATTGTCTGGGTCCAAGGAAGGCTTTTTCAGGAGTGGTCTCACCACTGCCTCTTTCAGACAGCCCGGGACCACTCCCTCTCGTAAAGAGGCATTTATCACTTCCTTGGCCCAGCTAGCTGTTCCATTTCTGCTAGTTTTTATCAGCCAGAAGAGTACCGAAGTGGTTGCACGTACCTGTCCAAGCACCTTGTCCACGTCCTCGAGTTGAACCAACTGAAGCTCATCCAACAAAACAGGACAAGACTTTGCTCCGGACATCTCACTAGGATCTACTGCTATAACTTGAGAGTCTAGGTCCCGGCGGATACATGAGATCTTATTCTGGAAGTGATCGGCAAACTGATTACAGCGGGCCTCCGATGATTCCACCGTGTCCGGAGGGTTTGAATGCAGAAGCCTCCGGACAACTCGAAATAGCTCCGCTGGGCGGCAGAGAGATGATTTAATAGTGGCAGCAAAATGATGTTTTTTAGCCGCCTTGACCGCTCCTACATAGAGCTTAGTCGAAGCACTAACCAGCGCATAATTGTATCCATCGGGAGTTCGTCTCCATTTCCGCTCAAGCCGCCTCCTATCTTGCTTCATCGCTCTCAGCTCCGGAGTATACCATGGAGCTGTATGAGCTCTACACAGGAGAGGGCGTGCAGGAGCGATCGTGTTTACAGCCCGGGTCATCTCCGTATTCCACAGAGCAACCAGGGCTTCAGCAGGAGCGCCAGTCCTATCAGCCGGAAAATCCCCCAGAGCCCTTTGAAAACCTTCAGGATCCATTAGTCTCTGAGGGCGGACCAATTTAATAGGTCCCCCACCCTTGCAGAGGGAAGAGGTTACTGAAAGTCTAAACCTCAGCAAGCAGTGGTCTGTCCATGACAAAGGGAGTGTTGTGAAACTCCCCACATCCAGATCACTTTCCCCATGCTCAGTAGCAAAAACAAGGTCTAGAGTGTGCCCTGATACATGCGTTGGACCACTAACAAATTGAGACAGCCCCATGGCTGTCATGGAAGCCATGAAGTCCTGAGCCGCGCCAGACAAAGTAGTCTCGGCATGAATGTTGAAATCCCCCAGTACTAATAGTCTGGGGGACTTCAATAATATATCCGAGACCACTTCCGCCAGCTCAGTTAGGGAAGCCATTGGGCAGCAAGGTGGGCGGTACACCAGAAGGATTCCCAGCCTGTCCCTCTGGCCCAACACAAGGTGCAGACACTCCAGGCCAGTAACTGCATGAACATGGTGCTTGGTGAGTGAGATGGAACTCTTATAGACAACAGCAACCCCACCTCCCCGACCCTCAGATCTACCATGATGCTGAACCAAGTACCCCGGTGGGCAGAACTGGGAGAGACCAACTCCTCCCTGCTCACCCACCCAGGTCTCGGTTATACATGCCAGATCGGCTGCCTCATCCACAATTAAGTCGTGGACGAGGGAGGTTTTATTAAATACCGATCTGGCATTTAATAGCAGCAACTGGAGATCTGAGAGTTGGCTGATAGGACTACCAACAACCTTGCGGATGTGGGAAGGACCGGAACAAGGCACAGCCACAACATGTCTGGGCTGCGTTCCCCTTACCTGGCACGTCCTTCTCACAGCACCATACCTTCCTTTGCCCGTCACTACGGTAATTGGTTCGTTCTGCTCCCTCCCTGATGGTTTTCCGGAGACTTCTGAAAACAATCTTGTTCCGGAGAGCCTTTGGGAGGGACTGAAGGTAGAACCTGACACTGATTTTATGCCTTCTACATTAAATTTTACCTTTGTAGTCCCTTTAGTACCAATCCCTATATATATGTACATATATATAGGTATATATCCCTATATATATATACCAGTAACGAGTGGGTAACTTCATTACATTTTGCTCTTAACAGAATGAGTAGTAACTTTATTACATTTGAGGAGTAATTGTAATGTTTCCAGCATTACTTTTGTGCATTACTTGGGGCGGGGGAGCAGGGGAAGTCTTCTGCTCCTCTGATTTGTGAATAAAAATCCTGTGCTTCAAATTGGGCTTCTGTGCAGCATTCTTCTTCCTTCATGCTCTATGGGTGCTTAGGAGGTGACAAGGGAGGAGGTGGAGAGCGAGACGGGGTGGAGAAAACAATTGTTTAAAAATTGTCAGGAGTGGAAGGAGAAAAGAGCTGGAGGCAATATATATATACAAAAAATATGTGTGTTGGGGTATCATCATTGCTGGGGGTGGGGTGAGGGGATGTGAGATTCTGTTATGCCATTCTGTTAATCTTACGGATAAAAAAAAATATTCTACTACCCTCTGTGTGTGTGTGCTTATTTTTAATGTTGTTTTAGGCTACTTATATGTGCAGCAGCCAAGGCCAGCACGTTGTAGGCAATTTTTTTTTTAAAAAGTAACTAAAATGTAATTGTGGCAATTACTTTTGAGTAAAAGTAAAGTAATCAGTTACTTTCAGAGCAATTGTAATTGTAACGGTAATTACTACTTTTGGGGGGCCATGTAACTGTAACTGTAATGTATTACTTTTTAAAAGTAATCTTCCAAGCTGTGATGTATATATACTGTATTTTATGTATTTTAATTGTATTTTATGTATTTTAATTTATTTTAATTTTTTTGTGATTTTACTGCTTACAATTTTATTATGTGCATGTCTGATTTTGTTTTGTAAGCCACCCTGAGTGTCCTATTATAGGGTAGAAGGGTGGGATAGAAATATTTTAAATAAATAAAATAAAAAATTAAATGGGGTGGGCCTAGTGCTAAGCACTGTCATCAAGGGGCATGGGATAGCTTTTTAGAAAGGCAGCGTACCACAGGACAAACCAGAACGGCCAAAGACACTGTATACAAGTGTTTAAATGCTACTGCTAAAAGCCTCTGAGTCAAGATGCAAGAGCTGGAGTGCTTGGTATTAGAGGACAGCATTGCTATAGCGAGCATAACAGAAAGTGGGTGGAATGGAGAAAACCAGTGGGACATGGTTATTCTTGAATATAAACTATATTAGAAGGACAGGGAACAATGGATTGGAGGTGGTGTCACTCCATATGCGAAAGAGGGCACTCTTTGGAAACCCCCAAAGAGGCAGACTCCTCCACAGAATTGTTGTGGGTAGTGATACCGGGTCCCAAGAGTAACTTAGTACTGGAGACATTCTATTGTCCCCCCCCCGAAGAAAATGCTGAGGGAGATCTTTAGATGGAACGTGAAATTGAGGAAGCATCCAAACTAGAAATTATAGTAATGAGTGACTTCAACTACCCTGACACAGACTTGCTACATATGTGTTCCAGTCATGGCAAACAGGTAACATTTCTAGATGTCCTAATTAACTATGCCCTAGAACAGTTGGTCATGGAGCCGACCACAGGCATGGCAAACCCGGACTTAATCTTAAGTGGCACTCACCACCTGGTTTGAGATGTGTTATTGAACCTTTTGGGAGTAGTGACCATAGCGCTATTAAATCAAGCATACATGTAAATAGCCAATTCCCAATAAAATTGAACATGGTTACATTCAGCTTCAAAACAGGAAGCTTCCTGAAAATGAGGGGATTGGTAAGAAGGAAGTTTATAACGTCTAGAGGGTTAAATTACTCTGAAAATGCTTGGGAGTTGTTTAAAAATGCAATATTGGAAGCTGGACTGTATATTGGAGATCAGCAAAGGTACCACCGGGGTCAAGGGGATGCCAATGTGGTTAACGAGCAGAGTCAAAGAAGCTATTAGAGACAAGAAGGCTTCCTTCAAAAAATGGAAGTCTTGTCTGAATGAGGAGAATAAGAAGGAACACAAACCCTGGCAAAAGAAATCAAAACAGACAATGCTGTAGAAGAATTTGAGGAGCACATTGTTAGAAGCATGAAAACCAACAAAAATCATTTTTGTTTATTTAAATCAGGATACAATCTAAGGAGGTGGCTGGACCCTTGGATGACAAGGGAGTCAAAGGTGTGATAAAGCAGGACAAGGAGATTGCTGAGAAGCTAAATGATTGCTCAGGTCTTGCTTGTGGGCTTCCTATGAGCATCTGGTTGGCCACTGTGAGAACAGGATGCTGAACTATATTGGCCACTGGCCTAATCCAGCAAGGATCATCTTATGTTCAAAATTCTTTGCCTCTGTCTTCACAATGGAGGATTTAGGGCAGATCCCTGTTCCTGAACTAACATTTTCAGGAAGGGAATCTGAGGAACTGAGGCAAATAATGGTGACCAGAGATTTTGGAGGCTTATAGGCTGGTTAGCTGAACATCCGTCCTGGGAAAACTGGTAGAAAGTATTGTTAAAGATAAAATAAGGAAACTTATAGAAGAGCAAGCCTGGCCAAAGCAGAACCAGCACGGCTTCTGCAAGGGATGTCCTGTCTCGCTAAAGTATTAGAGTTCTTTGAGTGTCAACAAACATATAGATAGAGGTGATCCAGTGGACATAGTGTGCTTTGCCAAAGACTCCTGAGTAAGCTTATGGAATAAAAGAAGAGGTCCTCTTGTGGACAAGGAACTGGCTAGGAAACAGAAAGCAGAGAGTAGGAATAAATGGACAGTTCTCCCAATAGGGAGATGTAGAAAGTGTGTGGGGGGGGAAACCCCAAGGTTTGGTATTGGGACCTGTGCTTTTAAACTTGTTCATAATGATCTAGAGTGAGCAGCATAGTGGCCAAGTTTGCTGATGATACTTCCTTCTTTTGGAAGGATCGTCGCTAGAAGGTAGTGCTTGGGGAACATTGCTCGACACCCTGGACTCTCCATTGTGGAGTCCCTCAGGGGTCGGTTCTGTCCCCCATGCTCTTTAACATCTACATGCAGCCTCTGGGTGCGGTCATCAGGAGTTTTGGAGTGCGTTGCCATCAGTACGCTGATGACACGCAGCTCTATTTCTCCTTTTCGCCTTCTTCAGGTGAGGCTGTTGATGTGCTGAACCGTTGCCTGACCGTGATAATGGACTGGATGAGAGCTAATAAACTGAAACTCAATCCAGACAAGACTGAGACACTGTTGGTGAGCTACTTCCCTGCCCAGATGGTGAATGTTCATCCTGTTCTAGATGGGGTTACACTCCCCTTGAAGGAACAGGTTCGTAGTTTGGGGGTCCTTTTTGATCCTTCCTTGTCGCTTGAGGCTCAAGTGGCCTCGGTGGCACGGAATGCGTTTTACCATCTTCGCTTAGTAGCCCAACTACGCCCCTATCTGGACAGTGACAATCTCGCCTCAGTTGTTCACGCTCTGGTAACCTCTAGATTGGATTACTGTAATGCACTCTATGTAGGGCTGCCCATGAAGACAGTTTGGAAACTTCAGCTAGTGCAAAATGCGGCAGCCAGGTTATTGATGAGGACCAATCGGTCCGCGCATATAACACCTGTCCTGGCCCGCTTGCACTGGCTACCTATTTGTTTCCGAGCCAAATTCAAGGTGCTGGTTTTGACCTATAAAGCCTTACACGGTGTGGGACCGCAATACCTTGTGGAACGCCTCTCCCGCTATGAACCTACCCGTTCACTTCGTTCAGTATCTAAGGCCTTCCTCCGGGTACCAACTCATCAAGATGCCCGGAGGAGTGTTATTCGATCTAGGGCCTTTTCTGTAGTGGCCCCCGAACTGTGGAACAGCTTACCTCAAGAGATACGCCTGGCACCTACGGTACTTTCTTTCAGGCGTCAGGTTAAGACCTGGCTATACTCCCAGGCATTTTAATGTTAATGTTTCATGTTTAACGTTTTAGTCTTAAATTTTGCTATTTTATTGTAATATTGTAATATTGTATTTTAACCTTGTTTTGTACACCGCCCAGAGAGCTACTAGCTATGGGCGGTTTATAAATGAAATAAAATAAATAAATAAGAAAGGACGAGATAGATTAGACAGACAGACAACAGACAGACAGACAGACAGACAGACAGACAGACAGACAGACAGACAGACAGACAGACAGACAGACAGACAGACAGATAGATAGATAGATAGATAGATAGATAGATAGATAGATAGATAGATAGATAGATAGATAGATAGATAGATAGATAGATAGATAGATAGATAGATAGATAGATAGATAGATGTTCAAGGTTGTTAAAAGAAAAAGGGATTGTGAAGACTTCCAAAAGGACCTCTCCCAGCTGAGTGAATGGAAAGAAAAATGGCAAATGCAGTTCAGTGTAAAAAAAATGTAAAGTTATGCATATTGGAGCAAAAAAAATCTTAATTTAACATTTATTTATTTATTAAATTTATTAGTCGCCCATCTGGCTGGTTCTCCAGCCACTCTGGGCAATGCACAACATAAAACATACAATTCACATTAAAACCTTAAAATTCCTGCAGTACTCTCACGGGGTCTGAACTAGCAGTAAATAACTAGGAAAGAGACCTTGGGGTCATAGTGGATAGGGTGATGTTGACCTAGTGTGTGGTGGTTGTTAAAAAAAAAAGACAAATTCCATGTTAGGGAATTGAAGGCAAGGTATTGAAAACAAAAATGCCAATATCCTAATGCCGTTATATAAATCTATGGTGAGGCTGCATTTGGAATACTGTGTAAAGTTCTGGTTGCCTAGAGTTGGAAAAGGTTCAGAAAAGGGCAACCAAAATGATCTGATGGGGGAGCAACTCCCCTAAGAGGGAAGGTTGCAGCATTTGGAGCTTTCTACTTTAGAGAAAAGGTGAGTCAGAGGCGACATGATAGAAGTGTATAAAATTATGCATGGCAAAGAAAAAGCAGATAGAGAAAGGTTTCTCTCTCACACACACAACACTAGAACTCGTGGGCATCCAATGAAGCTGAACGTTGGGAGATTCAGGACAGAGGGGAAAAAACTTCTTTAAATAGCGTATAGTTAAACCATAGAATTTGCTCCCACAAGAGGCATTGATGGCTACCAACCTGGATGGCTTAAGCAGAGTATTAGACAAATTCATGGAGGATCAGGCTATAAACGGCTACTAGCCACAATGGCTATGCTCTGTCTCCATTGTCAGAGGCAGTATGCTTCCAAATACCAGTTGGCGAAAAAGGAGAGTGCTCTCTGTGCTCAGGTCTTTCTTGTGGGCTTCTCATGGGCATCTGTTTGGCCACTGTGGCAGCAGGATGCTGGACTAGATGGGCCACTGGCCTGATCCAGCAGGGTCCTCTTATGTTCTTAACACCTGGAATGCATCACGTTGCTACTCCTGATAGACTGCATAATCCATTTGCATGTATCAGTTGGGTCTGGTTTGCATGCAGAAGGTCCCAGGTTCAATCCCTGACATCTCCAGGTTGGCCTGGAAAGAATCCTATCTGAAACCCTAGAAAGCCACTGTCAGTCAGTGTGAGCACTACTGGGCTCGATGGACCAATGGGCTGGTTCCATATAAGGAAGTTTCCTATGGGTGGTATTCAGCTAAGAGGTTGCGCTAGCACATGGGGTAGCACTAGCACAATGGGATTTTTCTCTCCTCTCCTCCCTCCACATGCACCCTGCACCATCCTCAAATGTGCTCTGTAGGGTGGGGGAAAACCTCAAAACAGATTTAGGAGGCACGCAGGAGGAGGAGAGGGGGAGATTGTTCCATGGTGCAAGGAGAAATCCTTGCACTGCCAGAATGATCTGCTTAGCGCTATGTTGAATACAACCCTATGCTCCAGTACTGAATGTAGACATAACCCTTGGCCATTGTCGGCTATGATAATCATTTTATGACAATTATTTTAAAGTTGCATGTTCAGTGTGTGTATAAGATTTGCATTAAAAACTTTGACTTTTTGCACGTCCTGGATCTAGCACGGATCAGTTCTCCAAAAGCAGGAATTTCTGAGTAGTCATTAGATATAACTCTTGTGTGGAGTACATTTCAGCATCCTCCCTTCTAATAGCACAAAGCTATGCATCTCTGCTAAGAAGTAAGTCCCTTTGAGCCTCGTAGGCCTTAATCCCAGGTAAACATGCATAGCCCTGAATGCTAAATTTAACAACAGGAGACAGCTGATTAGTGTTTGATTAATATGAAGAAGTGCAGGAGCTGGAAAAGGTAATGGTTAGGTCCCTGCCTGTTGTATTTTCCATGAACGCTGCGGAGATTGGCAGGCCCCACTTTGCTTTGTAAACTTGCCCACCATGGGTCAAAGACCTGGCACTCAGTTCTGATTTGGATACCAGTTGCCCTGTCAACTTCCAGCTTGTAAACAGTCAAAGCCCTGTGGATTATTTGGATGACAGAACACTGGTTTTCCCCAAGGCTCAAGGATTGGAGTTTTGCTGTTGCTGTTCTGTCCTAGAGTTTATTGGAATGTTTGTCACTTGGAGCTGCCCAATCTCAAGAGTTCAAAGTGAGGATCTGCAGAATTGATCTTGGTTAGAGGGCAGGGGAAAGCAGCCAAGAAGCCACACAAACAGCTTTAGGAGAAGAAGGAGATTTATGGCTGGTTCATCAGCCACAGAACAACACTAAATTCTGAAGCAAAGGAAACAGAATTATCCAGCCTACTTATCGCTCCAACGAAGTGCCACCAGTGGCGGCTGTTGGCCCCATATCAGTGGGGCAGTGAAATCCGCTCTGGGTTTTACTTCAAACTTTCAAGGAGCTGTCCAAGGTGCTGACTCCTTGAAAGTTCAGACTAAAACCCAGAGCAGATTCCACTGCCCCATTGTCATAGAGCCAGCAACTGCCACTGTGGGCCGCTATCATCTCAAATCCTTTCATTGGCTTCTGTTATGAGGCTTTTGCTGTTAAACGCCATTTTGTGTTCAGAAGTGAACCAAATGTTGGTCTGGACAGTGAAGGACCTGGGTTAAGGTTCTCTACCTCCACCATATGTCCTGCCTTGCTTTTTTGACTGAGGCCTGACCTTCTTGCCAGTAAGGGCATAGGGTGACTGGAACTCCATTGATTAAATCACCAGGAACACTGGCTTGCAATAATGGGGGTGAAGCAAATAATTGGCCAAAGAAGCTCATGAGATGCAGGTTTGGGAACCTAAAAAGCCCCTGCATCAGAGTCTGCAAACAGGCTCATTCCACCAGCTACAAATCCCACAGAAATACGAACGCAGCCCAGAGAGAACAACAGCAGCTCAATACAGGTGTACTGACAAATCAGGAAAGCCCATGCAAAATTACTGCTGCCAGGCAGGAGATCCATTCCAAAGGTTTTCTGGAGAGACAATCCCTCTCAACACGGTCCCCTCCCGCCTCCCAAGAGGGCCACATGGCAGTGGGGGACAGGAGCAGAGGCAGAAGTGGGTGGAGCAACAGATGTAAATAATACCCTTGTGCAGTAGGCTAGTTTCTACACGCACTCACACACCCCTCTCTAACCTCCATCCAAGCATAGAAGAAGCATTAGCAGAGTTCAATAAGACATTTCAGCAGTGCAAAAGAGCATTCAGGGAAGGTGCACAGCAGGGCTGGTGTGAGGGAGGGTTGTGGCCTCGGGAGAGTACCAAGTATTCATGAGAGAGAGAGGCCTGGAGGGCCACATTTGGGCTGCTGGGCTGAGGTTCCCCATTCCTGTGATATATCAACATACAGATGAAAAAGTTACCTTATGTCAGACCATCGGTTCATCAATCTTAGGATATAGTTATTTCATAAATGTGCATCTTCTCATGCTTTGATGAACGTGGGCCCTTCCATATGCATAGCATTTGGTCAACTGGTCCCACCAACCAGTCTCACTTCCAGGGTAATGATGCAAGCCAGGACCTTCTCAACAGCAGCACCCCTTGGGTGGAATTCCCTCCTGAGTCATATTCAGCTGCCATCCACATTAGCTCTATTTAGGCACAAGTTAAAAAACATTTATATTGGTTCAGGCTATAATACCTATGGCAGATCCATTCCTTGGTCCAGACCAGGATTGCAGAATGCTCTAGGCTAGGCCAGGACTGATGTAGAATTCTGGAAAGAAGAACACCAGTCTGTACCTAACTGTGAGCAAGGAAAGTACTTAAAATAAACCTCTTCATTTAACAACCACAGAGTTGTGTCCAGAGGCCTGGGAAACTTAACGATAAGTCCTGGCCTAGCCCAGAGCATTCTGCAATACTGGTCTGGATCAAGGAATTCATCTGCCACAGATTATTACATAGTCCTTCAGGTCTCAAATTGATGATGACTCAGAAGCTGATAATGCTGATTATGTATTGCAGCTGATTTGTGTGTGTTTTAAGGCTCTTTTGGTTGCATATTTTTAAATATTTCATTCTATATTGTATATTCCCTGTTGTGAGTTGCCCTGTGGTCCTGACTTGGAGGAAGAGCAGGGCATAAAAAACTACTAAATTAATAAATACTCCCAAGCTGTAAGTACATCAGAAAACCCTGACCGTTGGATCAGGCCAAACGCCCATCTAGTTCAGTATCCTGTTCTCCCAGCAAAAGCTCATGTGCAGACCACAAGCAGAACCTGCGCTTCACAGCACTCTCCCCACCTGTGAGTCCCAGCAACAGATATTCAAAGGTGCACGGCCTCCAACAGTGGAGGCAGAACACAGCCATTGTGGCTAGTTCCCATTGTAGCCTTATCCTTCGTAAGCAAACTGTAAACTGCTCCCTTAAGTTTCCCATGGTCTGTCTCCACTTTGTCACCCTGTCCTTATTTCCATCAAATCCCATGCCTTCCCTGTCGTTCCTCCAACTCTATTGTCCTACATCACACTTCTTTTTTTAAAAAAGTCACTTGGAGGAGGGGACAAAAACTTGGGGAGAGTTGCCCACTCCTGTCTTTCTGATGATGGCATATTTTGAAGTTCCCAAACTGAGCCAGCTGAGCCAAATCAAGTTGTTTTATTGTTAACTTGGTAGCCATTCATTCCCCCAAGCCGGTAAGCATTCATTTGGCTGGATAGGTCACACGGGGGCACAATGACCATTTGCCTTAATGAAGTGTGGTGCCATGCAGAATTGTTATTGCACAATGTTGAATTCTGAGAAAAAGACAGAGGCACAGTGATGTATTGTAATTACGGCACGGGGTGTTCAAAGCATGTCCCATCCTATTAAGGGCGCATTAGAAAGCCATTAAGACTTAGAAAGCTGACGAGGAGGATATGGGCCTGTATCCTACCACCCAATTTGGCAAGCATAAAAACTAAAAGTAAGGCATACGGACAGGCAAAGATAAGATAAGAGCCCTTTTTGAATTAATTAATCAGAGGTCTGTAGGGCTCATCACCTGGACCAACAAAGACATCGCAGTTGACCTGGATCAATTTCCCCCATGACTAGAGATGGGGGAGAAATTTGCTTTTGTTGGCATTTTAATGTGAAAACTACCTAATTCACACTTTTTGAAACAACATGCAAAGGGAAGCACAACTATCCTTTGAAATACGCACTTCTCCAAATTTTGTGATGCAGTTGGCCAACCAAATAGTGTGTTCAGAAATGCATATATTAGGAGGAAATGTGTACATTAGTGAATGCAACAAAAATGCAATATATTTGGGGAAATTGGTCAGAACTACATACATGTATATTAGGAGAAATTCATATTAAATGGTGACAGATTTTTATGAGGAGGTTTTTTTTTAAGAATCACAAATTGCTGCTGAAATGTAGAGAACTGAACTTAAGACTGGAAAAATTAGAAGCTGAGACAAAACAAAACTGAAAGATTCATCCATCTCTTCCTATGACCACCACTCCAGCCCCCTTCCAAGGAGAAGTTGGGATGCTCCATTATGCAACTATATTCAGAGAGGTGAGAAAGAATTCTAGGTCTGAAATGAATCCCGGAGGTTCATCCAACTTCACCCCTTGCCCAACAGATGAATTCAGGAATGGATTATCCACACCACAGTACGGATTATAAATAGATCATAATTATAAAATTAGAGTGAAGCAAGTAATTGGTTGCTTGCGGGCTGCAAAGAAAGCCAGATCAGAACTACACATTACATCGTAACTCGCTGCCAGTTCATCTCTGGAGCCAAGTTAAGGTGCTCACACTAGTGTTTAAAGCTCTAAACAACTGAGGCCCTTAATATCTGAAAGGCCACCTCCTTCCTACAGAGCCCTTTGGGTGTTAAAATCAACAGGTGGTAGTTTAACCACCTGCAGACGTTTGGGGGTGGGGATGGTCTGAGACAGGGCATTCTCTGTGGGAGCCCATTTTGTTGTTATGTGCCTTCAAGTCGATTATGACTTATGGCAACCCTATGAATCAACGACCTCCTATAGCATCTGTCATGAACCACCCTGTTCAGATCTTGTAAGTTCAGGTCTGTGGCTTCCTTTATGGAATCAATCCATCTCTTGTTTGGCCTTCCTCTTTTTCTACTCCCTTCTGTTTTTCCCAGCATCATTGTCTTTTCTAGTGAATCGTGTCTTCTCATTATGTGTCCAAAGTATGATAACCTCAGTTTCATCATTTTAGCTTCTAATGATAGTTCTGGTTTAATTTGTTCTAACACCCAATTATTTGTCTTTTTTGCAGTCCATGGTATGCACAACCCTCTCCTCCAACACCACATTTCAAATGAGTTGATTTTTCTCTTATCCACTTTTTTCACTGTCCAACTTTCACATCCATACATAGAGATGGGGAATACCATGGTCTGAATGATCCTGACTTTAGTGTTCAGTGATACATCTTTGCATTTGAGGACCTTTTCTAGTTCTCTCATAGCTGCCCTCCCCAGTCCTAGCCTTCTTCTGATTTCTTGAATATTGTCTCCATTTTGGTTAATGACTGTGCCAAGGTATTGATAATCCTTGACAAGTTCAATGTCCTCATTGTCAACTTTAAAGTTACATAAATCTTCTGTTGTCATTACTTTAGTCTTTTTGATGTTCAGCTGTAGTTCTGCTTTTGCACTTTCCTCTTTTAACTTTCATCAGCATTCGTTTCAAATCATTACTGGTTTCTGCTAGTAGTATGGTATCGTCTGCATATCTTAAATTATTGATATTTCTCCCTCCAGTTTTCACACCTCCTTCATCTTGGTCCAATCCTACTTTCTGTATGCTATGCTGCATATAGATTAAACAAATAGGGTGATAAAATACACCTCTGTCTCAATCCCTTTCCTGTTGGGTACCAATCAGTTTCTCCATATTCTGTCCTTACCGTAACCTCTTGTCCAGAGTATAGGTTGCGCATCAGGACAATCAGATGCTGTGACACCCTCATTTCTTTTAAAGCATTCCATAGTTATTCATGATCTACACAATCAAAGGCTTTGCTGTAATCTATAAAGCACAGGGTGATTTTCTTCTGAAATTCCTTGTTCCGTTCCATTATCCAGACTAAAACCCAGAGTGGCTTCACAGAATCATAGAACTGTAGAATCGTAGTGCGGGAAGGGGCCTATAACGGCATTGAGTCCACCCCCCTGCTCAATGCCGGAATTCAAATTAAAGCATAGCCCCACTGCCCCACTGAAATCAGAGCCCCCAGCCTCCACTGGGGAGAATGTTCCATCATGCAGGGTAGAATCCTTGTGCTGACTAAATGTTCACTTAGTGCTTTGTGGAATTCCAACCATTGTGGGGTTTTTAGGGAAAAAATTGCATTCAGTACTTTTTAATAAAGTCAATTTCAGGTACTTATCTTTCAACCCATTGCCTTGGTACTCACTGGGCAGACCTGTGGAAGGAAGGATCAGGATGACTGATCAACCTGCTCAACTGGGTAAAATATGGCCTGCAAGTTTTGCCTTGTATTTTCATTGGTCAGAGGTGGGGAACCTTTTGCAGCCCAAGGGCCACATTCCTTCATGAGCAACCTTCCAAGGGCCATGGTGCACGCGGCCAGAGGCAAAAGTAGAATAGTTTCTGCTACATACAATCCTACAAACGCTCTCTATCCTCCACCCAGGCAATCCAAAGGCATCATCAGGGTTCAAGGACACAATTCCAGCCGGGAGACAATAAAGGGAGGTGCAAAGGATGATCGAAGGGGTGTCTGGACTGGGGAGAGGGGTTATGCCATAGGGAGACATGAGGGCCAGAAGAGATGTCTAGAGGGCGACATTCAGGGCCTAAGGGTCCACACGCCTGTCATAGGGAAAATATCCAGAGATTTACTTTTTAAATTAATTAATTAATTAATTAATGATGCAAAGTAAATTAATACATAAATTAATGATGCAAGTTATTATTATTATTATTATTAATCCTCATCAGCATCAATGAAAAATTCAGGGGAGGGGCCTGGAAAATCATTTGGGGTGTGTGTGATACACACACACACACACACACACACACACAGCTCCTCCCCTGCCCCCATGGTTACAGCCCTGCTAGCATAACATCACAACTGTAAAGACACACACTGGTTTCTTCGGCATGAGTCGGCTCTTGTTTCCAGCCTGTATTCCGCTGCAAAAGCACCTTGGAGGAATTGACTCGATTGCCCAAGTCTGAGAGGGTGTTAAATAATGCTGAACTCTGAAAGAATGGCACCTAACCGAACAGTTGAGCTGTTCTCTGTAGCGCTGCTCATTAAATTACACATAAAAGTTCCCTCATAGCAATAATGGGAGTTGTTGCCTGTAAAACTCCCTAGCGAAACCGGATGTAAATTCCACCTCTCGTCTCCTTGGAACACGAATGGGATATTCAGGGGGTAATTGCTGATATTTTCACATTGTGATCATGTCCATAAGCTATTGAGAGAGAACAGAAGCGATGGCTTTCATTTTCCTCCTTACCTCCCCGCATCCACGCCCCCACAGTTCCTCTTTCCCAATATCTTATAATAGGAAAGAAATACATTTTTATACAATTGAGTGGTGGAAAGACAGCTCAGAATGCCTTCTCTATTCATGAAGTCATAGAATCATATAGTATAGTAGAGGTGGAAGAGGCCTAAAAGTGGCCTATAAGTGGCATTTATATGCTCATAATATAATTACTTTATATTAGCTGTAGATCAAGAATAGACAACCTGTGGCCCTCCTAGGCATGGAACATCTGTCAATTCCATTTTTTCTCAGCTTCTCATTTTTCCATTCTTGTGTTTAATTCTCGATATTTCTACTTCATTTTGTAAAGGTTTTCTTTAAAATGTTCTCGTGAAAATGCATCAGCTTTTTAGTGCAAATTTCTCCTAATATACATGTTTGTGTACAATTTTGCCCAATATACACATTTTTGCAAAACAGTTTCACCTAATATAAAAATATTTAATGTTATTTTCACTAACATGAGCATTTTAATGCACATTACTTGGTTGGCGAACTGCATTGCAAAATTCAGAGAAGTGCAAATTTCAAAGGCTGGCTGTGTTTCACATATTAGTTCAGAACGTGCCAATTAGATGGGTTCACCTTTAAATGCTAACCAAATCAAAAGTTTCTCCCATTCCTTGGCCCTCCAGATGGTGTTGGACCCCAGCCAGCACAGCCAATGGAGAGGAATGATGGGAGTTGTAGTCCATCAAAACATCCAAAGAGCCGCAGGTTCCCCATCCCATTCCCTGCAAAAAGCCCTAATGTGGTTAATCAGGGACTGCTGGCTCTGATAGTGGAATAGAGCCTCCATAGTTAGGGACAGTATACCTATGAATACCAGATGCTAAGGCAAGGATGGGGAACTTGTAGTCCTCCGGCTCCCATCAGCCTCAGACAAGATGATTAAGGGAAGGAGTGATGGGAATTGTAGTCTAACAAACATACAAAGGGCTGCATGTTCCCCATACTTGTTTTAGATACATTTGTGTTCATGCCATTTGCTGTTTTTGTTTTTGCTTTTAAAGAAACAATTTCTACTGTTTTAAAAAGCAGAGCCTTCTCTTCTGCCTTTTACAGCAGTCTGGTGCCCAGAATTAAAGCAAATGATTTCTATTCCCTGCCTTGCCCCCCGGGATGGAAATATGTGGTGGGGAAATTTTGCCAGCTAGTGTTCTCTGTATGTGTTTTTTGGTTGGCAACTCTTATGGAAGACACGCGCCTTTGTGTTTCCCCCAAAGCAACCTCAGGATGGTTCTGATCACGGAGAAGGCCAAATTGTTATGAAGAGCAATACCAGTCCCGCTTTTTGCGGGGGCGCATTTACCTCAACCCCTCCCCTTTTCCCAAGAAGACTCGGGAATTGTATCCCATAGGGAGGGGTTGGGTGGACCCTGATGGTGGCTATCTGGCCAATCAGGATGAGGGATGAAGGTGACTTAAAAGCTGGCTCCTCCCTCAACTCTGCCTCTTTTGCCTTGCTGCTATTGACAGCATGGGCATAAGCTAGTTGCCATTAGGGGCTGAGTAGAATTTCTTTTGTGGGGAGGAATTCTGATTTTAGACTCCCCTTGGAGTCTGGTTTTGCCTACTCCATACTGCTTGGGTGAACTACAGCGGCTCCAGGAGTAGTGAGGCTACCTTGTCTTGGCTGGCGTGGATTTCGAGCAGGTAAGGAGGGTGGGGAGGGTAAAGTATACTGAGGCATCCTTGGGTCAACGGCATCCTCTAGGGACCTGCCAGTGCTTCATGCCTGGTGGAGATCTGGGGGGTGTCCCCATGGGCCTGAGTTGTGCATCAGGGTGAACGCCAGTATGGCGAGGCCAGGTTGCACAGGTTGGACGCACACCCTAGGCCAGCCTTTCCTAACGAGTGGGCCACCAGATGTTGTTGGACCACAACTCCCATCAGCCTCAGCCAGCATTGCCAATGCTCAGGAAAGATGGGAATTGTGGTCCAACAACACCTAGTGGCCCACTAGCTGGGAAAGGCTGCCCTAGGCTCTTCTAGCAAGGAGGGAGAATTTTGTCCCCATCCTCGGCTGGCTGATTGACATGCCAAGGAGTCTGGAGAAAAACTCCCCTACCAGATGGATTTTTAATCCTCACCTGAATAATTTATTTGGTTGATTTGGTTTAGTTGGCCACGGGTTCCACAAAGTTGTTATATTTTCAATAAATATGACATTATTCCAGTCTTGGTGTCATGAGTCTTCTTTATAGGTGTGGTGGCAATGACAACCCAGTTTCCCTCCACCGAACTCAGAGGCTGCAGCTAGGCATTATGCACATCCTTCCAAGCTTAAATTCAGAGCCCCTATGTGGGTGGGGAACTTCCAGGCCTCTCTAGGTCTCCAGGTCACTCTCCCCAGATCACACCCACTCACTGGTCCACCTTCCCACCCTCCTGGAGTGTTTCTGCCTGGTTGGAACGAGGCCTTTGACTCTGTTAATGCCTCTTGGCTGCTTGGATGGACGGTGTGTGGGAGGGTTTAGAAACTAGCCTGCTGTACAAAGGTGGAATTTACATTTGTTGCTCCACCTACATTTGCATCTGGTTCCACCCACCCTTGTGTCTCTCAGAAGGTTGCACAGAAGAGAATGTGACCCTTAGGCTGGAAAAGATCCCCCAACCCTGGACTGAAGAAATCTGCTTCCGAATTTTCGAAGGAAGCATTGATTCTCTGGGGAGCCCAACGTTTCACATTCACACCGTGCAATCACAGCATGCACATCGCCCTTGAACACTAGCAGAAATCCATTTTCAGATTTGCAAACGGAATGTAGAAAGAAGATTATTTAAACATAAGTAATGGTCCACCCTATCCACTAAAGGGGATATGAAGGAAACTGAATTCAGGAGCGCAGGAGGCATGTTTCGGGTAAATATCAGGGGGAAGTCCCTTCAGCAATTGTAGTTCAGCAATGGTTACATTTCCCCAGTTGGAGTGTTACCCACTCCTCCCTTTGAGGTTTTCAAGAAAAGGCTGGACTGACCTTTGTTGGTGTTGCAGAGTAGCGAAATTAGGTATTTGAGCGTCTGAGTGAGCTTTGTGTGTCTGAATCTTTGCTAAAGATTACACCTTCCCTGGAATTAGACAGACTGAGACTTTAAACTTTAAAATAAGAAATAACTACTTTATTCTGGAAGTACATACTGGATAGGAAAGAGTTCTACATCTAGCTAGCTAGCTAAGTTGGAGACGCAAACACTATGCCTAGTGTTTGCCCTCTTGTTGGGAGGAGACAAACAGACAAAGAGAAGATGTCTGCTCTCCCTCTCAAGAGAAAGAAGAAGAAGCCAGTAGATGTGGTCATCATCCTGAGAATATCAGTCTAACAGGCAGGAAGAGTCAGCAGGAGATCAAATGATAGGTATAGCCTAGCAATCAGGAGGTCTCTCTATCTACCCTTTTTAACCCCATGCAGCCTCAACCCACCAGTTTGAGTTGAACCACATACTCCAACAGTTGGTGTGCTTGGTTGCTTTAGGTATGCAATAACCTCTCCTGTGGCAAGCAAAAAAGACTGATCCACTGGTCCCGTTCAGTTCATATGCAAGATAACTTAGGCCGTCGCTTTCCCTTTAAGCACCAGGTCACTCTCACAATCAGAGCAGCTGCAAGAGTGGATTGCTTTGCTGCTGAGCATTTAAGAGACTGAACCTATGAAACTTAGAGATGGGGCAAAGCAGTGCCTTGTGGTCACCCTGAAAGCACTTGTGCCCCTGGAGCACAGAAGTCTTGCATTAAGCAAGGGGGTGGACTCGATAGACTCGTAGGCCCCCTTCCAACTCTACTCTTCTGCGATTCTAAGTCAGGTGCTCCAAGAGCCTCAAAGGAGCTCCCCAGGCATTGGGCTGAATGGTCAAAGGGCGCAACTAGCAAAGCCTGCCCTTAAGTCGCCCTCTACAGTGAACAACAAACAAAAGATGATCAGGAAAGGGAAATGGAATAACAGCCAGCAGAGGGCTCTAACAAAGACTAAAGCAGTGACTCTTAACCTGTTTTGCATCCCATACCCCTCTGAGAATCTGATGAAGCTATGGACCCCCTTAATTAATTCATAGAATCATAGAATAGTAGAGTTGGAAGGGGCCTATAAGGCCATCCAGTCCAACCCGCTGCTCAATGCAGGAATCCAAATCAAACCATTCCCAACAGATTGCTCTCCAGCTGCCTCTTGAATGCCTCCAGTGTCGGAAAGCCCACAACCTCTCTAGGTAATTGATTCCATTGTCCTATGGCTCTAACACTTACGAAGTTTTTTCTGATGTTCAGTCAAAATCTGGCTTCCCGTAACTTGAGTCCGTTATTCCGTGTCCTGCACTCTAGGACGATCGAGAAGAGATCCCAGCCCTCCTCTCTGTGACAACCTTTCATGTACTTGAAGAGTGCTATTGTATCTCCCCTCCGTCTTATCTTCTCCGGGCTAAACATGCCCAGTTCTTTCAGCCTCTCCTCATAGGGCTTTGTTTCCAGTCCCCTGATCATCCTTGTTGCAATTTACAATTACAATTCATTTTATTGCATTGGGGGGTTGCACCTGGTTCATGGACCCACTGAACCCTGCCTATGGACCCCTAATCACAGCTTAAGAACCCCTGGACTAGAGAATCCCAGCAGGCCACGTTTCTGGTTGCAAATGACTTTCAGAACATTACTTCCTACATAACGTAAGAAGAGCCCAGCTACTGGATCAGGCCAAAGGCCCATCTAGTCCAGCACCCTGTTTTCACAATGGCCAACCAGTTGCCCATGATAGGCCAGCAGAACCTGAGAGCAACAGCACTCTCCCCACCTGCAATTCCAGCAACTGGTATACAGGGTCATACTGCCTCCAACAATGGATGTGGAATACAAATGTTCTTGCCACAGAGACATGGGATTTATAGTCCATCCCACTGATTCCTGGCTAGAAAAAAATGTAACATGGGTCACCAAGACTCTCCAGTCTTTGCTAGAGCCCTTCGCTGGCTGCACCCCTTTCCACCTTCCTCCAGGTGAGTATGCTGTCTTTTGAGGAAAGGGATGGGCTCGCAGCTGGTGTAGGCTTGGGGATGCAAGCAGATGTGTGCCCTCTTTGGGTGCTCTGCACAACAGTTTGAGCCACACAGAGGAAGCTGCCTTATACTGAGTGAGACAATGGCTCCATCTAGCTCAGTGTTCTCTACACAGACTGGCCGTGGCTCTCCAATTCCATAGTTTATGTGCTATGTGAAGTAGTACCTCCTTTTGTCTGTCCTGAACCTCCTACCATGTGAGTATGTGTGTGTGTGGGGGGGAGAGAGAGAGAGAGAGAGAGATGGGGGTGTTACTACTCTGGGAGAAGCTCCTCTTGGTGTCTAACATGCCATGACAAGAACTCCATGGAAGGCAGTAAGTTCCCACAACCCCCAGATTTGAGCCAACTCAGATGGATTTTGAGAACAGCATGTTGACAAAACTAACAAACATAGGAAGTAGTGCTGGTCTTTGACCATCATAAATGATGGATAGATGGATGGACGGACGGATGGACACATAGGAAGCTGCCTTCTACTGAGACAGACCATTGGTCCATCTAGCTCAGTGTTCTCCTTCTGACCAGTGCTGGCTCTCCTGAGTTTTAGACAAAGGTCTCTCCCAGCCCTATCTGCAGAGGCCAGAGATTGAACTGAGTCAAACCATTAGTCCATGCAGCTCATTGCCTACCCTGCTACACTGACTAGCAACAGCTCTCCAGGATCAAACGTCGGACCTTCTGCATTATTATTATTATTTATTAGACTTATATACCGCCTGACTAGCAATAGCTCTCTGGGCGGTGAACACAGAAAATGCAATAAAATCACATAGTATAATACAACAGAAACATATAAAATAAAATAATTTAAAAACAATCACAGCAGATTTTAAATTAAATTAACTTAAATTAGTATGCCTCGGAGAAGAGGAAGGTTTTAACTTGGCGCTGAAAGGATAACAATGTTGGCGCCAAGCGCACCTCCTCGGTGAGACCATTCCACAGTTCGGGGGCCACCACTGAGAAGGCCCTAGATCTTATCACCACCCTCCGGGCCTCCCTATGAGTCGGAACCCGGAGGAGGGCCTTCGTAGAAGAACGTAGAGTACGGGCCGGTTCGTATTGGGAGAGGCGTTCCGACAAGTATCGTGGTCCCGCGCCGTATAAGGCTTTATAGGTTAATACCAACACTTTGAATCTGGCCCGGAAGCATATGGGCAGCCAGTGCAGGCGAGCCAGAACAGGTGTTATATGCTCGGACCGCTTGGTCCTTGTTAACAATCTGGCCGCCACATTTTGCATTAGCTGTAGCTTCCGAACTGTCTTCAAAGGCAGCCCTACGTAGAGCGCGTTGCAGTAGTCCAAACGCGAGGTGATAATCGGTTTCATCCAATAGCGCCTGGAGATGACCCGCAACCACTCGTTCCAAGATCTTGCCCAGGAATGGAACATTCGCTACTGGTCTGTAGCTGCTGAAATTTTCTGGGCCCAAGGAAGGTTTTTTCAGAAGTGGTCTCACCACCGCCTCTTTCAGACAGCCAGGGACCACTCCCTCTCGTAAAGAGGCATTTATCACTTCCTTGGCCCAGCTACCTGTTCCATCTCTGCTAGTTTTTATTAGCCAGGAGGGGCAAGGATCCAGTACCGAAGTGGTTGCACGTACCTGTCCAAGTACCTTGTCCATGTCCTCGAGCTGAACCAACTGAAACTCATCCAATAAAACATGACAAGACTGTGCTCCGGACACCTCATTAGGATCAACTGCTATAAATTGAGAGTCTAGGTCCCGGCGGATGCATGAGATCTTATGCTGGAAGTGCTCAGCAAACTTATTACAGCGGGCCACCGATGATTCTATCATGTCCTGAAGGCCTGGATGGAGTAGCCCTCGGACAACTCTAAAAAGCTCCGCTGGCGGCAGAGAAATGACTTAATAGTGGCAGCAAAATGTTTTTTCGCTGCCCTCACCGCTCTTACATACAGCTTGGTAGAAGCACAGACCAGCGCATAGTTGCATTCGTCGGGAGTTCGTCTCCATCTCCGCTCAAGCCGCCTCCTGTCTTGTTTCATCGCTCTCAGCTCCGGAGTATACCAAGGAGCTGTATGAGCTCTACATAGGAGAGGGCGCGCAGGAGTGATCGTGTCAACAGCCCAGGTCATCTCCGCATTCCACAGATCAGCCAGGGCTTCGACAGGAGCGCCAGTCCTATCAGCCGGAAAATCCCCCGGAGCCTTTTGAAAACCTTCAGGATTCATTAGTCTCCGGGGGCGGACCAATTTAATAGGTCCCCCACCCTTGCAGAGGGGAAAGGCTACTGACAGTCTAAACTTCAACAAGCAGTGATCTGTCCATGACAAAGGGAGAGATATAAGATTCCCCACTTCCAGATCACTATCCCCATGTCCAGTAGCAAAGATAAGGTCTAGAGTATGCCCCGACACATGTGTTGGACCACTAACATATTGAGACAGCCCCATGGTTGTCATGAAGTCCTGAGCCGCCCCGGACAAAGTAGCCTCGGCATGGATGTTGACGTCCCCCAGTACTAATAGTCTGGGGGATCTCAGCAATACCTCCGAGACCACTTCCGTCAGCTCAGTTATGGAAGCCATTGGGCAGCAAGGTGGGCGGTACACCAAGAGGATTCCCAGCCTGTCTCTCTGGCCCAACACAAGGTGCAAACACTCCAGACCAGTAACTTATGGACATGGTGCTTGGTGAGTGAGATGGAACTCTTATAGACCACAGCAACCCCACCTCCCTGACCCTCAGATCTACCATGGTGCTGAACCGAGTACCCCAGTGGGCAGAGCTGGGAGAGACCAACTCCTCCCTGCTCACCCACCCAGGTCTCGGTTATGCATGCCAGATCGGCTGCCTCGTCCACAGTCAGATCGTGGACGAGGGAGGTTTTATTATATACTGATCTGGCATTTAAGAGCAGCAAAGCCTTCCACTGAGCTATGCTCCTTCCTCACAATTCTGTGCTCTGATCTGAACAGGAGCTGAAGGTGCCCTGCTAAGCTTTCAGAATGTCGAGGAAAGGCTAGCTTGGGAAAAGGGGATTTATATTTCCCTTCCAATATTGGAAGGCTCACACAAACCCCATGCAAAATATATGAGAGCAGTACTGGCATCTGGCAAGGCACAGCCCCTTGGCTTCCAAGCCTTCTGTTGCATGTGCACTGTGTTCAGATAATGACTTGTTTTACTGACACTCTGCGGAGATCTCGGCCTCCGCACTCGCATCCCGCCATCTGCTTTCAGATGCAGAGAAGGGAGCCAAGGGAAGGAATGGAAGGGTCAGACACAAAAGATAGTTACGGCCTTCCCAGTCCCCATGTTCATGCACACATGCTTGATCTG
This sequence comes from Rhineura floridana, assembly GCF_030035675.1. Taxonomy (NCBI): domain Eukaryota; kingdom Metazoa; phylum Chordata; class Lepidosauria; order Squamata; family Rhineuridae; genus Rhineura; species Rhineura floridana. The sequence continues at coordinate 317,439,873 of NC_084480.1, read as the reverse complement.
TATTTAGGAGCCTTTTGCCTTACAGTGCACTCACAAATAACATTCGTTGTTGTTCAGGAGGGGCAGCAACAGCAGAAAAGCACCTCTCAAGGATAAGTTGGGAAGGAGCCACATAAAGGCTTGTCCATTACAGTGAGTGGGGCACTGCCCCACCAATTTCAGTCTGCCCTAAGCCAGGCCCCCTCCCCCCAGCTGTTGTCTTATTTACAACTAATCCAGGGGGTGGCACTACCTGTCACCTTCCTCTTCCTTAGTCTCAAAGTGGCCATTATTGAAATCAGAAGGAAGAATAAATGGGGCAAAACTGGAATGAGTTGGCTCCTCTGGTCATCGGCCCTGGCTCCACCAACTGTTGGCCTGCCTGCCTTCTGCTCTACCAATCCCAAAGGGCACCAGCCACCACTGCCAGAGTTTGCCCCCATGGCTACTAGTGTTACCTAAGGTACAACTCGCATCAGCCTTGGCCATTGGCCATACTGCTGGGACCAATGAGAGTTGTAGTTCAGCAACATCTGGAGGGCCAAAGGGTCGCCACAACTGGTATAGCGAGCACTCCAGCCATGTGCCAGAGGGTATACAGAGTAACCGCTCAAAATATATCAAACAACAGCACTAGATTACCTCCCCTCCCTCTCACACACACAGTTAAATCTGTATCAGATTACTAGTTCATCTAGCCTAGCACTGCGTTCCCTGATTGGCCTGAGCTCTCTTTGGTTCCAGGCATATGTTTTTTCCAGCTCTGTCACTTGGGATCCTTTGAGCTGGAGATAGTGGGGGCTGATCCTGGACTTCTGTATGGCAAGCACGTTCTCTGCCACTAAGCTACTCACCTGCAAGGGAACCCCTTTGCTTCTTCCACCACCCTCAGAAGCTGGGGGACTGGTAGGCCAGGAGAAGGCATTCTCTGTGGCAGCTGCTGAGCTGTGGGATTCCCTCCCCACAGAGGTGTGTGTGGAAACTTCACTGTACAGTTTTTGGCAAATGCTGAAGACACACCACTTTGCCCTGGCCTTTGACACCTGAGGTGTATATTTTTTTGGACACAGCCAATTCTTTGTGATGTGATTTTAGGTTGATTTTACCTGCTTTTAATTATGTATTTTAAAACTGTAGTGACCTGCCCTGCGACATTTGGGTGAAGGATAGGCAGTCATCATCATCATCATTGGCAATATGATTCTGAATACCAGTTGCTTGGAACCGCAGGAAGGGAGAGTGCTCTTGCGCTCAGGTCCTGCTTGCGGGCTTCCCCTAATGAATATCTGGTTGGCCACTGTGAGAACAGGATGTTGGACTAGATGGTCCACTGGCCTGATCCAGCAGGCTCTTCTTATGTTCTTATGTAATTTGTACAGAATTGTATCCAACAAATTTGGCAGAAAGCCTCAAATTATAAGATCCAGCAAAGCAGGAGAATTTATGTCCAGGGCTCTGCAAGACTATCTACATGAGGAAGGCATAAAGCACTGAACTACTGTTGTTTATACTCCAGAACAAATGATTTGTTCCTTGTTGGAAGATGCACAGTAACCGCTGCTTGCCCCCAGTACTTCTGTTCCTTGTTGGAAGATGCACAGTTACCACAGAAGTACTGGGGGCAAGCAGCGGTTACTGCCACCTATCTTCAGAACTCTCCATTCAGGGCAACTATACACCTGTAGCCCATGAGCACATCCTGCCCCCCTCCCAGGGCAGAAGAGCAGGGATCAAGTCTACTGCCTAAATGACGGCCCCTCCTTTTGACACGCACCATTCCCTGGCTGTGCCAATATTGTAAGAAGCCTGTCTTATTCTCTGCCTCTCTTCCAGTTCCTAAAATGGCTTTCCCCCCACTTTGCCTAACTCCCCCTGAATCTGGGATCTGTCATGCCCATGGCTTCAATTGTCCTCCCACCACCACCACCACCACCATCACACTGGCCTGATCCAGCAGGCTCTTCTTATGTTCTTATGTTAATAATAACACGGTGATGATGGTGATGATTTTCTCTTTCCATTTTTCCTTAGGAGTAAACTTGGCACTCCCCAGCCCTCTCAGGGGAGAGGTCCAAGCCCTCTCAGTTTCACTGACTTGGTTTAAACTCGAACTCTCATCATTCCCAGCGCCTGCTTTGCATGCAGAAACTCCTGGTTCAATCCCCAGCATCTCCAGGTAGGGCTGGGAGAGATTTCACACCCAGTCAGTGAAGGGATAGATGGACCGATGGTCAGACTCATTAGAAGGCAGCTTCCCAGGTTCTGTGGAAGTCCTCTTTTTTTAACAGCCAAGACTAAAATAGTCCAATTGTTACATTATAGGAAGACTCCATTAGGACATTGGTCTGGTTGGTATAAGGCAGCTCCCTTTGAATGTTCTAAAAATGGTTGAACACACATGGCTGTCATAATTTAAAATTAACCCAGTGGAGGGTAATGGCCCACCACTCTCCGTCTGCCCTTAGCCAGCCCACATCTGCCTACCTTCTGTCTTACAGCCAGTCTAGGGAGTGGCCCTGGCTATCGTCTTCTTCTTCCCTAGTAGTCTGTGTTGCTGTTGTAGAGCCCAGCAGGGAGAAGGGTGGGGCCAATGCTAGAATTAGTTGGCTCTGCCTGTCATTGGTTCTCTGGCTGTCCTTGTCATTGGCTCAGGCTCCTCCTATTGTGGGTTTCCCTGTATTTCACCCTAGCAGTTCCAATGGGCACCAGCCCCCAATGAATTAAGCCTGTCATTTTCAGCTAGCAACAGGTTGGAATTTTTAAAATGCTTTTAAGGCCTGTCTAAACAATTGTGGGGGGCGGAGGAATGTTACAGCAACTGATAAGGAGGAAACTGCTTCACATGCAGGCAAGCTTTGCTATTTCTGGCAGCTAAAATTTACCTCCCACCAACTGGCTGTTTTTTGCATTAATACACATTGCTGTGACATCACCACAGAAATGCAGGAAAGAAATCCTAAAAGCCTTTTAAGCATCTCAACAGATAATGGCCAAGCAAGTGGCTCTCCACATGACTGTTTATCTCCCGGATAAGCTGCATGCACAGTCAAAAGTCAACATCTCTGCTAATGGAGACACAGCCAGGTCCCATCATCACCCCAAGCCAGTTGCAGCCTCCCTAAAGGGCCTTCTCATCCAGTCAAACAAACACCACCTGCTGCCTTTGTACATGGCACACACAATGTGTTTACCCAAAAGCTGGCATCAAGTCCTGCCTTAAAGTCTGGAAGAAGGCCTACACCGTCCTGCACGTAGGCAATCAGAATCCACTGCCAGTTAGATGCTAACATGAAGCAGCAGATAAAGCGTTATTAGGACACTCAGAAAATGCTTTGCATGGAGGACAGAGAGTTTGAAACAAGAAGATTCAGTTCAACAAAGAGGATAATTCTGAAAGTTCAGCGTCAGTTTCATTTCAGGCTTTGGGTGCAACTTTGAAACTGGTCTGGGAGTCTTAGACTGAACCCTGGAAGAAGAAAACGCAGCTGCAATTTTCAGAGTAGTGATGGTTGTCAAAACAGTTCACCTCATTTCGGGGATAGGGAGGGGCACTTAACAGCTGACCGCGATGATGGTAGGGAGGAGTGGATCTTGCCATTTCAGTGTCTCACAGCTTCTCATTTTTCCAATCTTCAGTTCCGTTCATTCCAGTTCCACACCAGTTTGTGATTATTTTACTTTTATTCTTAAAAAAAAACCTTCCATGAAAATCTACTAGAAATGTATTGCATATTTCAGCCCTTGGTCATATTTTTGAATGCAATTTTGCCCTATAAAATGTATTTTTGCAAGTATTTCTCCAAATATAACACATTTTTGTATGCTATTGCCTCATACATGCAGTTTTAATGCACACATTCCCCTAATACATGCATTTTTGTGCACCTTTTTGTTGGAGCACGGCATTGCAAAAGTTGGAGAACTGAGAATTTTGAAAGCTACGCTTCAGTGTTCATATGGACTCCGCAAGTGCAAATCAAGTTGGTTCACATTGCAGTGTGAACCAAATTGAATTTCTCTCCCATTCCTAAATGTGGTGGGTACTTTCACTCCTTTATTTTCTTTACCTTTGCAGATTGCCATTTGTTATAGTGGTGGTGGCCGCAAATCTTTTCTTTTTTAAAAAATTGCAAAATGCCACCTATAGCATCAGTGCTCTGCTGCCCTAGCCCTCTGCACAATGACACTGGCAGCATTTTCCAAACACACACAACAATGGCCCTGCTGCCGCCATATCTGTAAGCTCTTAAATGCCTCCTCCCCTCCCTTCTCCCTTGAATGATGCAGACTGTTTTGCCCCTGGGAACTGTCAAAATGACCCTCCCCCACAAGCCGCTGCTCTACCTTGGAACTCAGAGGGAGTGATTAATAGTGCTTCTGAGCATGTTACAGCACTTTAGAAGCAGCTCAGTGGTAGAGTATCTGATTTGCATGCAGAAGGTCCTAGGTTCAATCCCTACATCTCTAGGTAGGGCTGGGAATGTCCCTTGTCTGAAACCCTGGACAGCCACTGCCAATCAGTGTAGAAAATACTGAGTTAGATGGACTCAGTATAAATCAGGGGTGGGATCTACTTGCTGGTCCCAGTCTGCTAGCATTTCATTGAATTGGAATGCAGCCCTTATCCATCTTCATGCCTCCCCCATTTATTTCGGCTTCATCAGGTTCAAAGATATATAGTGAAGCCAAAGTAAGAAGTAGGAACAAAGTGGAAGGACATTTAAGGGTTAATACTATAGAAATTAACAAGGAAGCCCAGAGAGTCTCTCTGGGCTTCCCTTTTAATCTCTAGTATTTTAACCCTTGAAATCCTGTACTCCCACCCCTTCACAATTACAAGCAGGAGAGGAAGAGGAGGCGGGGAAAGATGTGTGTCCCCCAACTGGAAGGGAAGAGCAGCAGCCACGGCTGGCTCATCTGAGCCGAGTTAGAGCATGGAGTAAGAGGAGGCATCTGCATTATTTCTCCAAGCTTGTTCTTCTCCACTAGCAATGCAGACTTGATGCATGCTACCCGCAGAGATATTGTTAGTGTATTAGCTAAAGGGGAAGCGGTAGTGCAGCAGGAAATTCAGAAGTACAGTGTCCCCTCGTGACAGTTACACCATGCCCCCTCATAGCCATGCCCTCACACCGCCACACCCTCTTCTAAGATTATACAATAAAATGAGCTCTCTCTCTGTTACGCTATTTGGAGTATTTTCCCTTACTGATGCATTGCAACAATCAATGCAGATCTCAATGTGCTGGCTTTCAGGGAGAAATCATCATCGTCTGTGCACGTGCATGACCAAATGTACTAAGATACTGTAAGGTAAGGAACTTCCTTTGCTGAGTTTCCCTTCTTGGTTGCCATACTAAGACTCGAAGTAACTGCATTTGGGCAGCGTTTGACTCTCTCCCTCTCTCTGGCATATTTATTTGCATTTTACTTTGCCGTGCATGACACATGCAAGATCATTAAAAGCTGAAACACCATCTCTCACATACACTTTCTTCCTTCTTCGTGTATTTTTCTCTCACTTCCCTTCCTCCCTGCCTACTATTCCTGGTTTGGGGCTGGAACAAAACCATACATCTTCTCCCTCCCACCCCTTTTTGCTGCTGGGTTGAGAATAAGTTCCTTGTTAAAAAGCAATCAAACTGGAGGCTGTGCAACAGACAGACAGGGAGGGAGACACTCCCTTCAGCCCCAGTGCTCCCCTCCCCACCCCCTTTTCCACTTACCCTGGCTTACTTCCTCTTCCTCATCATCTCAAAACTCCTCCGTCTTTCCTGCACGCACCTAATCCCACAACAGCAATCGGCAACAAAGGGGTGTGTGTTGGCTACTGAGAAGAGTCTTATTTATTTTATTTGTTTATTAAATTTATATCCTGTCCTTCCCCCTAGTAGGAGCCCAAGTCTTCTGAGTGGCTGACTTGCCTCCTTTCACTCTGATTGGCTGAAATGTGCAGGAAAAGATGCTGGAGACATAGGGACCCTCCCCCCCCCAAAAAAGTAAGGGGTCTAGGACTCCCTGGGACCCTGGACAGTTCCCCAACTAAAAATCCAAAATGGGCTTAATTTTCGCGTGTCCCTACCTGTGGATAACTACAGCTAAGCCTCATATAGCTGGGATTAAAAGGCAAGAGTTCCCAGTCAGAAAAGGAAACTCCCAGCCAGGTTTATGAGCTGGCACCAGAGATATTAAGCCTTGGATGTGATATAGCATGTACTAAGGCTGGGCCAGACACCTGAACTACTGAAAGTTTGGTCTGAATTTGGGGGCTGGAGATCAAAGGCAAAAGAAGGGAGGAATGCTTCCCCTCTTTCACATTTTGGGGGTGTCATGTCCTTTTTGGGCAGAAATATAATGGATCCCCCCCAGCTCCAAAATAATTAGGTGACTGTCATTGATTCCCTCCCCCTTTGGAAAACACACCCTGTTCTTATAGTACATTCTAGGGGGAACAGTTAACGGTTAATAAGAGCTTGCTTAAGTTTGCATTCCTGAAAATCATATACATCACTTCTGAAAATAGCCAAAATGTCCCTCCCCCAACACACACACACTGACCATCCGTTTTACATCCTGCAAATGAGACATAACATTGGAAGGGGATGTCACCCCAGCCCTAATACACACACAATTAGAGTCCACAAATGTCCTCTGTGACATTCAAAGCCAACCCCTCCCACACAAAAAAACCCCTGGTGCCTTTGTCTGTAGCTCCTCTGATGCTAGTCTAGGTATGTGTAAAGACTACAGCTACAACATTTAATCCAGTTATTAACATGATCCACCCTTTCCAAGTGTTTGATTAATTGAAGCCATGCTGGAAGCAGCATTCTCTCCCCCGTCCTGGCCTCTCTTTCACTTTCTAAATTGGCATCTAATACCCCCCTTGAAAAAAAAGGATGCAAATAAAGGAGGGATGTCATCCTAAACATCTGGAGGAAGTAGTCCAAAACATCTGGAGGATACCAGCTTAGCAAAGGCGGAGCTAAAGTTGCTCCCCTTCCTAGAATTCATAACAACACCTATTACAATCCCCAGGATTCTTTCGGGGAAATGCAAAGACAGCTAAACTATTTCTAAACCAGAATCCAGGTTTTTGATGTCCTGAATGATCCAAGTCAAAATGACTTCACATCGAAAGCAGTTGAACTGTGACAAAGGTACCCGTGGTTGCTACAACACAGCAGTAAATGAAAGGGAGGGGGGCTGCCCAAGCCATACATTCCATTCCATTTCTTGGACCATCAGCATTGAGCCACAGGACCACATCACTTACCCAAGAAATCCAGCCCGCTGCTGTCCTTTGGGCTGTTGACGCAGTTCTCCAAGTAAATCCCATCCTTAAAACAATCGTCCCTCTTTTTGGTTAAGCCAAGGATCTCGCTGGGCTGATCCAGGACCTCTCCACTGGAGCAAGTGCAAGGGGTCTGCATGATACCACAAGGGTGGGAGCTACTGCTGGTAGTCAAGCAAGTATCTAGCCATTTGCACAGCATCTGACAGGCGGCCTTGCTTGGGCTCCTGTTGCCAACCACCAGGTATTCCACTGAGAAATCCCTTTCCTGGACCTTAGCTGGCTTCCACCTGACATACCCGCTTTCTAATGCGGACACAGTCTGCTTCATCTGGAGGAACTGTTTGCTGGATTGGAGGAAGGCATAGCGGGTGGAGCTGTCACAAAGGTTCAGCACATCATCGAAACTCTCCATGCCCAAATACGTCCGCGTGGACTCCAAGAAAGAGTCAAATTGGTAGGTGCGTATTTGCTGGTGGTCACATACGCCTGTGGGCTTCAAGACCTTCATGTACAAAGTGTACCTCCTGGGGTCGGGGTTCTGGATAATCCAAGAGCAACGGGAAGAGTTCAGTGGGAAGACGGCAAAAGAGGAGAAATAGCCAAAGAACTTGCCCTGAACCAAAGTGGTACACGGAGACTGCCCGAGGTCGAGGGCCACTACGGTCCACACAAAGAAAAGTGGCAATAACAAAAGCAGGTTCAAGGTATATCCAGTGCTCCTCCTCATCCTAGGTCCCTGGTCCTTTGGTACTCAAAGCAATGGCCAGGCAGAGGACAGATCTTGGACATAACAGGAGGAAAAGAGAGAGTTCTGGCACCAGGCTCGACGTGAGATTAATCCAGCTTTCCCATGCTTGGATTGGGGGACCTCCTTGTGGCCGAGTCAGGCAGCACCTGGAGAAGATGAAGAGAAACACACACCTGGTTAATGCCAGGATGCAACATTGTGAAACACAGCAATGCCCAGGCTTTCCTTGAGAGAAGATCTAGCAGGTACCGATGTCTCCACAAGGCCATCTGGAAGCTCTGGCTACCAGATCACGGACGCATCTGCTTGTGGTGGTGCACACTCCCCCTCCCAAATCCAAAAGGCGCCCACAACACAAGCGACTGTCTTCATTTTTGGATTTATTTTGCAGACGAAGGGAAAGCCAAGTTCTCCCCCCTCCCTCCCATGTTCTTTTAAAAGCCTGGCACAGACACCCTCCTTAGCCCTCTAGCTGTGGAGAGGCAAGGAAAGCACAAATAAGCAGCACAACTGGACAGCCTCTCCTCGCCACCAACCACACGCTCCATACCCACATTATATACACCATCAAACACACGCAGACACACTGTCCTCCTAATGCACAATCCCTGAGCAGCTGGAAGACCTGCAGAAGAGTCTGGATCAGCTATGAGCTAGAATCCGCTGTGGCTGGCTGAAGCAATGTACGATTGATCTGCCTTTGCTCACTCTTTCCTCTATCAATATCCCGTCCAACCCCAAACTGCAAGTAGCCTGACTCGCTGATCAACATACGATCCCAACCTTTTATCTTCAAAGCAGGCTTGTCTGCCTGCTTTCCCACCTGGGAGCACTAAACTCTCCACTCCAGAGATAGGCAGGCTTGCCCTTATCTCTCAGCCCCTCCAACATAGGGCTGTGCTGAAGGTCCTTGCAAATTTCCATTCATTTTATCAAAACACATTGCCTTAGGAACATAGACAGTTGCCTTATAGCAAGACATAAGAACATAAAAACATAAGAAGAGCCTGCTGGATCAGGCCAGTGGCCCATCTAGTCCAGCATCCTGTTCTCACAGTGGCCAACCAGGTGCCTGGGGGAAGCCCGCAAGCAGGACCCGAGTGCAGACCATTGGTACATCTAGCTCAGTATTGTCTATACTGACTGGCAGCTGCTCTCCAGGGTTTCAGGCAGGGAGGGTCTCCCAACCCTGCCTGGAGACGCCAGGGATTGAAAATGGTTCTTTGCTCCTGCGGCAGGAGTGTAACCTGGAGAGCATTATTCATTGCATAGATACCGAAAGGAAAAAAAAAGTCATTTTACAGGCTCATTGTTTTCTTGAAGCTGTTTTTAGTTCAGGCGCAGAAAATACAGGTTTTTTTGAGGCTCGAGAAATTTGCAAGCATTTTACAGCGCCTGATGAAGGAGTTTCAACTCTGAAACGCGTAGAACAAAATAAACATCTCATTCCAGAAAGCACCGGAACCTGTCTCCTCTCTGTTCCATACTCCTGGCCTACTCACCCGCTCAGAGTTAGCTGGCTCGGGTGACAGGGGTGGTCCAGTAAAGCCTCTGTCATCACACCAGAGGAGTGAAGCAATGGCAAATGGGAGCAGTGAGCCCTACCAATAGCAGCTGCTGACCAAGCTTTCATGTTTGGACTAAAATCCAGAGTGGATTCCACTGCCCCACTGGCATGGAGCCACCAGCCATCACTGAGCTCTACCACTTTTGGTTCAGCACCCAAATGGAGCCTGCACATCTATTGAACTGTGACAAAGCTACCCGTGGTGGCTACAGCACGGCAGTAAATGAGCATCTACACTGCATGCATAAGGAAGGTGGAGCCCCTTGGACCTGCTTCTCCTCTTCACCCTTGCAACACGCCTCTTGTTCACTCACCTCTCGCTCTGGTCCAGGCAGCAGCGGCGGTGAGGTGGAGAAGCAGTAAATGCCGCTGTCTGCTTGCTCATTGAGTCTCTGTCTCTGACAGGTGGAAGCAACGAGGAGGAAGAGAGGAAGGAATAACAGAAGCTTGTGATAATGGCTGCAAGGATGTAGACAGACTTATGGAGAAGGTAGAGGGCTAACAGGTGGTGTCTTCCCCAAGGCCCCTCCAAAACCCAGGCTATCCTAAAGCTTTTGCCTTTCCTCTTCCTTCATTCTTTTGCCCTCAAGGCTCAGTGCCAGTAACTTGAGCAAAATCATTCCTCTTTGCAATCTGCAGCAGCAGGAAAACATTCAGTTATCATTATTTTCCTCTGCAGGTGCAATATGGCATATACTTTATGAATGTGGAAGAGCCCTCCTAAGCCAGCTACAAGCTCATCACCTGCTGTAGCTGTCCTGGCAGGAGAAACATGCTGATTCCAGTACTCAAAAACAAGAAGCGATGCCTGGATTTGCCCTTACTTTGTCTCCCACTGACCTTGCAACTCTCTCCACCGTGCACATCTGAAAAGCCAACAAACTTCAACTAAACGTCCCTGCTAATAGGCTGCTGTGTTCCGGCTGTTAGGCCTCAGGATTGATTTCCCCTTAACAGGGTCCCATCTGGAAGGTTTACAAAATATGTAAACATCCCCCCTCTCCAAATGATCCCTGCTGTAGTGGAAAAGTTTAAGAGGAGAATTAAACACACACGCAAACACCAAAAATGAAAAACAAAAATTCCTAATGCAAAAACACCTGGATCTCTAGCAGTCGGCAAAATACTCAGCAAAGCGTTAGATCAACAACAGAAGGCTGTTAACAGGGGTAACAGGGTCCTTGCTATAAGAGTGACAGTTTCCTCTCCCCAGTATTTTCTGGAGATCCATGGTCTGATTTTACACCCCTGCCCCTTCATGATTCCTGTTGTAACTAGCCCAAAACAGTAAAACCTGTCCTTGTGGGGAAACCACTGGAGGTATCATTCTGAAATTTGTCAGGCTTTGTTCAGTAAGGAGTGATCATGTCTGAAAATTGCAAATTGCATCTAAGTTTGGCTGAAAACAAAATAAACATTTTTTAAAAAAAGAAAACACCAATTTTTAAATGTTTCCTGGGAAACCCCCCCTGCATGTATCTAACTACTGCTCAGTTCCAAGTTTTCCTGGATGAATCAGACTATCTAGACCCTTTTCAATCAGGCTTCAGACCTGGTCATGGGACAGAGACTGCCTTGGTCACCCTGCTTGATGACTTACGCCGGGCATCAGACAGGGGGTGCATCCCTATTGGTGCTGCTTGACCTCTCGGCGGCCTTCGATATGATCGACCATGGTATCCTTCTGGACCGCCTTGCTGGGATGGGATTAGGAGGCACTGTTTTACGGTGGCTCTGGTCCTACCTGACAGACAGGACCCAGAAAGTGGTGCTGGGAGACTACTGCTCGACCCCTGGCTGTTGGCCTGTGAGGTACCACAAGGTTCCATTCTGTCTACCATATCCTTTAACATTTATATGAAACCTCTGGGAGAGGTCATCAGGAGATTTGGAGTACAATGTCATCAATATGCTGATGACACTCAGCTCTATCTCTCCCTACCACCTGATTGCAGAGAGGGAGTGCTCATCCTAAACTGGTGCCTGGAGGCTGTGAAGGGCTGGATATGGGCTAACAAACTGAAACTTAATCCAGACAAGACGAAAATACTGCTGGTCAAAAACTGCATCAGGGATGGGGTTGCAACCTTTTCTGGATGGGGTTGCACTCTCCTTGAAGGAGCAGGTCCCCAGTTTGGGAGTCCTCCTGGATCCTGCCCTGCTGCTTGAATATCAGGTGGCTGCGGGAGCCAGGAGTGCTTTTGGCCAACTCAAACTGGTTTACCAGCTGCGTCCATTCCTGGAGGCAGTTCACTTGGCCACAGTGACATATGCATTAGTGACATTGAGGCTTGATTACTGTAACACACGGTATGCTGGGCTGCCGTTGAAAATGGTTCAGAAATTGCAGTTCATTCAAAATGCAGCAGCCAGAATGTTAACTGGAGCACAGCGCAGGGAGCATATCACCCCTGTGCTTTGTTGACTCCACTAGCTCCCAATTTGTTTCTGGGCCCAATTCAAAGTGCTGGTTCTGACCTTTAAAGCCCTAAACGGCCTTAGACCAATATACCAGAGGGACCACTTACGTCCATATGTACCTGCCTGGGATTTAAGAACATCTGCCTCTGGTCTCCTCTGCATGCCTAGAATAAAAGATGTTAGACTGACAGGCACGTGGGAGAGAGCTTTTTCAGTTCTGGCCCCTAAGCTTTGGAACATCCTACCCCGCAGATCAGAAAAGGTACCGCCAGGGCCAAGAAGATGCCAGCATGGTTAACGAGCAAAGTCAAGGAAGCTCTTAGAGGCAAAAAGTCTTCCTTCAGAAAATGGAAGTCTTGTCCGAATGAAGAAAATAAAAAAGAACACAAACTCTGGCAAAAGAAATGCAAGAAGACAATAAGGGATGCTAAAAAAGAATTTGAGGAGCACATTGCTAAGAACATAAAAACCAACAACAAAAAATTCTATAAATACATTCAAAGCAGGAGACCATCTAGGGAGACGATTGGACCCTTGGATGATAAGGGAGTCAAAGGTGTACTAAAGAACGATAAGGAGATTGCAGAGAAGCTAAATGAATTCTTTGCATCTGTCTTCACAGTGGAAGATATAGGGCAGATCCCTGAACCTGAACTAACATTTGCAGGAAGGGATTCTGAGGAACTGAGACAAATAGTGGTAACGAGAGAGGAAGTTCTAAGCTTAATGGACAATATAAAAACTGACAAATCACCGGGCCCGGATGGCATCCACCCGACAGTTCTCAAAGAACTCAAAGGTGAAATTGCTGATCTGCTAACTAAAATATGTAACTTGTCCCTTGGGTCCTCCTCCGTGCCTGAGGACTGGAAAGTGGCAAATGTAACGCCAATCTTCAAAAAGGGATCCAGAGGGGATCCCGGAAATTACAGGCCAGTTAGCTTAACTTCTGTCCCTGGAAAACTGGTAGAAAGTATTATTAAAGCTAGATTAACTAAGCACATAGAAGAACAAGCCTTGCTGAAGCAGAGCCAGCATGGCTTCTGCAAGGGAAAGTTCTGTCTCAGTAACCTATTAGAATTCTTTGAGAGTGTCAACAAGCATATAGATAGAGGTGATCCAGTGGACATAGTGTACTTAGACTTTCAAAAAGCGTTTGACAAGGTACCTCACCAAAGGCTTCTGAGGAAGCTTAGCAGTCATGGAATAAGAGGAGAGGTCCTCTTGTGGATAAGGAATTGGTTAAGAAGCAGAAAGCAGAGAGTACGAATAAACGGACAGTTCTCCCAATGGAGGGCTGTAGAAAGTGGAGTCCCTCAAGGATCGGTATTGGGACCTGTACTTTTCAACTTGTTCATTAATGACCTAGAATTAGGAGTGAGCAGTGAAGTGGCCAAGTTTGCTGACAACACTAAATTGTTCAGGGTTGTTAAAACAAAAAGGGATTGTGAAGAGCTCCAAAAAGACCTCTCCAAACTGAGTGAATGGGCAGAAAAATGGCAAATGCAATTCAATATAAACAAGTGTAAAATTATGCATATTGGAGCAAAAAATCTTAATTTCACATATACGCTCATGGGGTCTGAACTGGCGGTGACCGACCAGGAGAGAGACCTCAGGGTTGTAGTGGACAGCACGATGAAAATGTCGACCCAGTGTGCGGCAGCTGTGAAAAAGGCAAATTCCATGCTAGGGATAATTAGGAAAGGTATTGAAAATTAAAACAGCCGATATCATAATGCCGTTGTATAAATCTATGGTGCAGCCGCATTTGGAATACTGTGTACAGTTCTGGTCGCCTCATCTCAAAAAGGATATTATAGAGTTGGAAAAGGTTCAGAAGAGGGCAACCAGAATGATCAAGGGGATGGAGCGACTCCCTTACGAGGAAAGGTTGCAGCATTTGGGGCTTTTTAGTTTAGAGAAAAGGCGGGTCAGAGGAGACATGATAGAAGTGTATAAAATTATGCATGGCATTGAGAAAGTGGATAGAGAAAAGTTCTTCTCCCTCTCTCATAATACTAGAACTCGTGGACATTCAAAGAAGCTGAATGTTGGAAGATTCAGGACAGACAAAAGGAAGTACTTCTTTACTCAGCGCATAGTTAAACTATGGAATTTGCTCCCACAAGATGCAGTAATGGCCACCAGCTTGGATGGCTTTAAAAGAAGATTAGACAAATTCATGGAGGACAGGGCTATCAATGGCTACTAGCCATGATGGCTGTGCTCTGCCACCCTAGTCAGAGGCAGCATGCTTCTGAAAACCAGTTGCTGGAAGCCTCAGGAGGGGAGAGTGTTCTTGCACTCGGGTCCTGCTTGCGGGCTTCCCCTAGGCACCTGGTTGGCCACTGTGAGAACAGGATGCTGGACTAGATGGGCCACTGGCCTGATCCAGCAGGCTCTTCTTATGTTCTTATGTTCTTATGTTACCCCAAGAAGTCCACTCTGCTCCCTCCCGGTTGGTTTTCCAGAGACTTCTGAAAACCATCTTGTTCCAGAGAGCCTTTGGGAGGGACTGAAGGTAGAGCCTGACACTGATTTTATGCCTTCTATGTTAATGTTTACCTTTGTAGTCCTTTAGTACCACTCCCTTTATATATGTATATATATATGTGTTTGTTGTTGTTATGTGCCTTCAAGTCGATTACGACTTATGGCAACCCTATGAATCAGTGACCTCCAACAGCATCTGTCATGAACCACCCTGTTCAGATCTTGTAAGTTCAGGTTTGTGGCTCCCTTTATGGAATCAATCCATATCTTGTTTGGCCTACCTCTTTTTCTACTCTCTGCTGTTTTTCCCAGCATTATTATCTTTTCTAGGGAATCATGTCTTCTCGTGATGTGTCCAAAGTATGATAACTTCAGTTTCATCATTTTAGCTTCTAGTGACAGTTCTGCTTTAATTTGTTCTAACACCCAATTATTTGTCTTTTTCGCAGTTCATGATATGTGCAAAGCTCTCCTCCAGCACCACATTTCAAATGAGTTGACTTTTCTCTTATCCGCCTTTTTCACTGTCCAACTTTCACATCCATACACAGAGATCGGGATTACCATGGTCTGAATGATCCTGACTTTAGTGTTCAGTGATACATCTTTGCATTTGAGGACCTTTTCTAGTTCTCTCACAGCTGCCCTCTCCAGTCCTAGCCTTCTTCTGATTTCTTGACTATTGTCTCCATTTTGGTTAATGACTGTGCTGAGGTATTGATAATCCTTGACAAGTTCAATGTCCTCATTGTCAACTTTAAAGTTAGATAAATCTTCTGTTGTCATTACTTTAGTCTTTTTGACATTCAGCTGTAGTCCTGCTTTTGTGCTTTCCTCTTTCACTTTCATCAGCATCCGTTTCAAATCATTACTGGTTTCTGCTAAGAGTATGGTATTGTATGCATATCTTAAATTATTGATGTTTCTCCCTCCAATTTTCACACCTCCTTCATCTTGGTCCAATCCCGCTTTCCGTATGATATGTTCTGCATACAGATTAAACAAATAGGGTGATAAAATACACCCCTGTTTCACATCCTTTTCTATTGGGAACCAATCCGTTTCTCCATATTCTGTCCTTACAGTAGCCTGTTGTCCAGAGTATAGGTTGCACATCAGGACAATCAGATGCTGTGGCACCCCCCATTTCTTTTAAAGCATTCCATAGTTTTTCATGATCTACACAATCAAAGGCTTTGCTGTAATCTATAAAGCACAGGATGATTTTCTTCTGAAATTCCTTGGTGCGTTCCATTATCCAACGTATGTTTGCAATATGACCTCTGGTGCCTCTTCCCTTTCTAAATCCATCTTGGACATCTGGCATTTCTCACTCCATATATGGTAAGAGCCTTTGTTATAGAATCTTGGGCATTACTTTACTTGCATGGGATATTGGCAATAGTTCGATAATTACTGCATTCCCTGGGATCCCCTTTCTTTGGAATTGGGATATATATTGAACACTTCCAGTCTGTGGGCCATTGTTTAGTTTTCCATATTTCTTGACAATTTTTTGTCAAAATTTGGACAGATTCAGTCTTAGTAGCTTGTAGCAACTCTATTGGTATGCCATCTGTTCCTGGTGATTTGTTTCTTCCAAGTATTTTAAGAGCAGCTTTCACCTCACATTCTAAAATTTCTGGTTCTTCATCATATGGTTCCTCCATGAATGAATCTGTCATCCTTTGTCTCTTTTATAGAGTTCTTCAGTGTATTGCTTCCATCTTCCTTTTATTTCATCTCGGTCAGTCAATGTGTTCCTCTGTGGATTATTCAACATCCCTACTCGTGGTTTAAATTTCCCTTTCATTTCTCTAATCTTTTGGAATAGGGATCTTGTTCTTCCCTTTTTGTTGTCCTCTTCTATTTCTATACAATAACTATTGTAATGTTTCTCTTTGACCCTGCATACTAGTCGTTGTATAGTTGCATTTAGAGTTCTGACTGTGTTTCTATCTCCTTTTGCTTTTTATTGTTTATTTTATTAGTCGCCCATCTGGCTGGTTGTCCAGCCACTCTGGGCGACGTACAAGATAAAACAATACATTAAAACATTAAAATTTAAAACCATAACAGTAAGAAACCTAACCCACCCCAAAAGCTTTCCTTCTCTCTTTAACCATTTTAAGAGTTTCTTCAGTCATCCATTGAAGTCTTTCTCTCTTTTTAACTAGAGGTATTGTCTTTTTGCATTCTTGTCTGATAATGTCTCTGACTTCACTCCATAGTTCTTCCGGTTCTCTGTCA
The DNA here is from genome assembly GCF_030035675.1 of Rhineura floridana. Taxonomy (NCBI): domain Eukaryota; kingdom Metazoa; phylum Chordata; class Lepidosauria; order Squamata; family Rhineuridae; genus Rhineura; species Rhineura floridana. The sequence continues at coordinate 317,423,115 of NC_084480.1, read as the reverse complement.
ACTAAGTTTAAAGCCTCAAACCTGTTCCTTATTTGATCTTTATATTCTTCTGGGATGTTATTCAAATTGTATTTTGGCATTATGATTGCTTTGTTCTTCTTCTTTAGATTTACTCTGATTTTCGATACCATCAGTTCATGATCTGTACCACAGTCTGCTCCTGGTCTTGTTTTTGCAGAAAACTTCTCCATCTTCTGTTTCCAATTATATAATCAATTTGATTCCTATATTGACCATCTGGTGATGTCCACGTGTACAGTTGTCTTTTTGGTTGCTCAAAAACTGTGTTGGCCAGAAACAAATTATTGGCTTCACAGAATTCAATAAGTCTTTCTGCTGCTTCATTTCTGTCTCCTAAGCCCCTTTCTCCCACAATTCCTAGTTCTTCTCTGTTCCCTACTTTTGCATTCCAGTCCCCCATGATTATAATCATATCTTGTTTTGATGTGTGGTCAATTTCCTCCTGTACTTCTGCGTAAAATCTCTCCAATCCTTCTGAGTTTGACGTTGGAGCGTAGACTTGGATGATGGTTATGTTAATAGGTTTCCTGTTTAATCTCATTGATATCACTCGCTCAGACCTTGCATTGTAGCTCCTAATTGCTTTTGCTACATCACTTCTCACTATTAAAGCAACCCCATTTCTTCTTGATTTCTCATTTTCTGCATAAAATATTTTGTAGTTGCCTGATTGAAAATGTCCCATTCCTGTCCATTTTAATTCACTCACGCCAAGTATTGAAATGTTGGTACGTTCCATTTCTTGCTTGACAATTTCTAACTTTCCCTGGTTCATGCTTGTCATATTCCATGTTCCTATTGTGTGCGTCGTACAACTAGGAACTCTTCTTTCCCATCTGTGTGCATCAGCCTCTGGGCTTCCTTTCAGCTTTGACCAAGTTGCGTCATTAGTCACAGCGCTACTCGTACTTGTCCCTTGTTCTTCCCCAGTAGCTCAGTGAGTTCCTTCTGACCTGGGGGTCTCATCTTCCAGCACTATCTCGTGTTGCATTTTGAATACTCTGTTCACAGGGTTTTCGTGGTAAGAGGTATTCAGAGGTGGTTTACCATTGCCTTCCTCTGAGTCTGGATGCATCGTAGTCTGGTGTCTCAGCTTTGACCATTCCGCCATGGGTGCCCCTGCTAGGAGTCTACCCTCTTGGTCTAGACTCATGATGGCATTGCTCTCAGCTTCTTCAACACTCTCAAAACTCCTCACCACATTAAGGTGTGCATCCTAAAGGGGTGTGTATGTGTGTGTGTGTGTGTGTATACATATATTGTATTTTATGTATTTTATGTATTAATTTATTTTAATGTTTTTGTGATTTTACTGTTTACAATTTTATTATGTACATGTTTGATTTTATTTTTGTAAGCCGCCCTATTATAGGGTAGAAGGGTGGGATAGTAATATTTTAAAATAAGTAAGTAAATAAATAAATAAATAAAATTACTAGAATTTGTCAGGCTTAATCCACTCTGCAGGGGTTCCCGTGCCTGCAAATTTCATCCACTTCTGTGGAAAAGGAAAAAATGTTATAGCCATTTTTTAGATTCCCCAGTTTGGTCAATGAGGAGGGAACAGAGCTTCATTTTAAACAGATCTAACTTGGTCCCAAATAATGAGTCACATTGGAAAGGCTCAGACTCCAAAACAGATTGGACTACTTCCTAAAGCTACAGATAGAATTCAAATCTTGCAGTTGATGTATACCTTAAGATTTACTTCTGAGTAAATACACATTAGATTGCACTGGAGTCTCCCATGCCTTTGGGTATAATTGCACAATGGAGCCTCTCAGCTGGTAACTATGTCTCCCATCAGGTTCAGGAACCTGTGGCCCTGCAGATGTTGCTGGACCACAGCTCTCATCGTCCCCAATCATTGGCCATGCAGCCGGGGTTGATGGGAGCTGTAGTCCAGCAACATCTAGAGGGCATTGTGTTCCCCATCCCTGCCCTACTCTTTCCATTCCACATTGCACGTGAACATCTCTGAAAAACTGTCCGTATACATTGTCATTTTGAGTTTGTAATAGTCATGCCGGAAGAATCAAAATAAGGCATTTAAAAATAGGGAACTAAAAATAAATAGATTTAACAAGCAGCTTGAACTAAACTGTAGCAATATGAGTAGTAAATGAGTTGAATTCTTGCAAATATAAACCTACCATCATTGGAACTAATTTTCTCATTCAAATGTTAAAACCTGCCACAATCATCCAGTTTGAATTCTGAAAAACAGTAGCTAAGCACGTTTCATGAAGGATAGTATTTACTTATTTATTTGAAGTGTTTTTACCCCACTCTTTAGCTAAAAAGAGTTGACCTTTGTTTTTATTTTATTATTTATGGGTTTTTCCCTATGGTGGTAGTGGTTGTTAATGTGTTGTAAATTGCTTTAATGCCTTTAATGAGATAGCAGTATACAAATATTCTTATAAATAAATAAGGCTTCTAGACCTGTCTACAAAAATCAGCATTAAGAAAGTGGCCAACATTTTGTCTCAGCTTTCCAATCTCTACTTAGCCATTGAGTCACTAGGGGTGGTCTTGGGTACCCCACTATCTGTCAGCCTCAGTTTTCCATCTGTGAAGTAGGCATTATAGTTGTGCCCAGGCTGACTGGATTTCATATAACACTGCACATACTTTACCAGTTCTATTTCTCTCCAGTAGAGGGCAGTAGTAACTTGCATGCAATGCACATCCAAACGTTCACAATTTACAACAGCATCAGACGTTAAGTTTTGTACATGGAAAGTCCCCATCCTAAAAATTGCACTTAGACCATAACATGCAACAGTCGTACAGGCAACACCTTTGCTGTGTGCATGTGTTCAGGAAAGCGGCAGCAACACACGCATGTGAGGGGACATCCGTCACATTTATGAGCAGATGTAAGAGGCCATTGGTTCATATAGACCAGTGCTGCCTACCATTGGTGGCTGCTGCCCATTAGGACTGGGAAGGCAGAAGGCAGAGAGGTCAACATTCGGTGGAGCCAGAGCCAATGGCAAGCAGGGCCAACTCATGCTAGTTTTGTCCTCCTCTGCAGCATTCTACAAGGGCAACAGTGAAATCAAGGGGAAATCTGACAGGCAGTGCCACCCCCTGGACTTGCTGTAAGGAAGAAGGCAGGCAGGAAAACAGGAATGTAGGAGGCTGCCTCCACAGTCAGAGGCAGCATGCTGCTGAATGTCCATTGCTGGAAACCGCAAGAGGCTCAGGTCCTGCCTACGGACTTCCCACGGATATGGTTGGCCACTGTGAAAACAGGATGTTGGATCAGATGTGCCACTGGCCATAATGCTCTTATGTTCTGCTTTGGTTTATCGAGCTCAGTATTGTCTGCTCTGACTGGCAGCAACTCTCCAGGATTTGAGAGAGGGCGCATACCCAGGTTGAACCCGGGACCTTCCATAGGCAAAGCAGATACTCTGCCACTGAGCTATGTCTCTTTCTACCGGTGGGGGCTGGCTGAGGGCAGATTAAGGATGGTGGGGCAGTGCCCCATTCATCCTAATGAACCAGCCTCCACCTCTGTCTGCTGTGACTGATGGTAGGTCTCTTGGGCCTGAGGCAGGGAGGTCTTTCCTGTAAAGGGTTTCAGGCAATAGGGCTGAGCGTGTGAACCTGGGAACATGTGACTACCCTACATGCAAGGCACATGGACTACCTCCAAGCTGTGGCTCCTTCACCTATCTTATAAGACAATATGTGCACGGCTTTCATAACACTGATGTACGTGTAGGGCATTGGCAACGTGTCATCACTAGGATGCTCAGTACGAAGATGGTACCAAGCACTTGGTTCAATTGGTACCAAGGCCATGATTTGGTATTTTGGCACTGACATCACTTGAGCATTTGTAGAGCTACAAAATCAGGAAGGTCCCACTTCGGTCCTTTCCGCTGCCATTAACTCATCAGTTGACCTAGGCAAGCCGGCCTCTCAGCTTCTCTCCTCCCCATGGAATATGTCAGTAACAACAACAATAATCCTGACCCACCTTATAGGGCTGTTCTAAGAATTGCAACAAAAAAATTGACAGCCTTCAAGTCGATCCTGACTTATGGCGACCCTATGAAGAGGGTTTTCATAGTAAGCTGTATGCAGAGGTGGTTTACCATTGCCTTCCTCTGAGGCTGAGAGGCGGTAACTGGCCCAAGGTCACCCAGTCAGCTTCATGGCTGTGTGGGGATTCGAATCCTGGTCTCCCAGGTCGTAGTCCAACACTCTAACCACTATGCGACACTGGCTCTCGTTCTAAGAATTGTTGTTGTTATGTGCTTTCAAGTCAATCATGACTTATGGTGACCCTATGAATCAGCGACCTCCAATAGCTCTGTTCTAAACCATCCTGTTTAGATCTTGTAAGTTCAGGTCTGTGGCTTCCTTGATGGAATCAATCCATCTCTTGTTTGGCCTTCCTCTTTTTTACTCCCTTCTGTTTTCCCCAGCATGACTGTCTTTTCTACTGAATCATGTCTTCTCATGATGTGTCCAAAGTATGATAACCTCAGTTTCATCATTTTAGCTTCTAGGGATAGTTGTGGTTTAATTTGTTCTAACACCCAATTAAGAATTACAACGGGACAATTTTCAATTAAAGAAAAGAAGAAAACTTGGAAAGCCTGCAAGCGCTGTGGAAATGCAAAATTCTATGAAGGCCCAGCTTTGTAACCGGTTTGGATCCTTATATAAAGTGCCCTGTGTGCTTGGGAGGCAGAGGCCTGTGCAAGGGTTGAAAATAACTTGCCAATTTTCTCCTGAATTCGTCGTTGGAAGGCAGAGGAAGCCACCACTTCCAACCTCACCCATTGGTGAGCATTGTCCCAGGCAAGGATGATGCTTCCCCCCCAAAAAGTATCTGCATCCCTCAGTCATTCAAGTCTAATGCCCAGAAAGTCTCAAGAGAACTCTCCAAGTGCTTACATTCATGCTCAAAAGGTGCCCAAATGCCAGCTCTTCTCCAGGTACTATTCCTTCCCCCAAGCTTTGGAACACCCTACCCCAAGAAGTCCGCTCTGCTCCCTCCCTGTTGGTTTTCCGGAGTCTTCTGAAATTGATCTTGTTCCAGAGAGCCTTTGGGAGGGACTGAAGGTAGAGCCTGACACTGATTTTATGCCTTCTACATTATATTTTACCTTTGTAGTCCCTTTAGTACCACTCCCTATGTGTGTGTGTGTATTATATTTTATGTATTTTAATTGTATTTTATGTATTTTAATGTTTTGTGATTTTATTGTTTACAATTTTATTATGTACATGTTTGTAAGAGGTATTCAGAGGAGGTTTACCATTGCCTTCCTCTGAGTCTGGATGCATCTTAGTCTGGTGTCTCAGCTTTGACCATTCCGCCATGGGTGCCCCTGCTAGGAGTCTACCCTCTTGGTCTAGACTCATGATGGCATTGCTCTCAGCTTCTTCAACACTCTCAAAACCCCTCACCACATTAAGGTGTGCATCCTAAAGGGGTGTGTATGTGTGTGTGTGTGTGTGTGTGTGTGTGTGTATACATATATTGTATTTTATGTATTTTATGTATTAATTTATTTTAATGTTTTTGTGATTTTACTGTTTACAATTTTATTATGTACATGTTTGATTTTATTTTTGTAAGCCGCTCTATTACAGGGTAGAAGGGTGGGACAGAAATATTTTAAATAACTAAATAAAAATAAATAAATAAAGTAAAATCCCACCCCTCACTTTGGAAAAGAGAGACAGAGTAGTCTCTAGCATAGGGCTCCAGAGAAGATTGATGAGCAGCCTGACCAGGAAAAGAAAATGATGCAAGACCTTGATTTCCTGCCAAGGAATCATGAGGACAGCTGATGTTTCCTAATGCAGGAGCAGGGAATCTCAGATCTGGGGGCTGAATGTGGCCCTTCAGACCTCTCTGTCAGGCCCTTGGGATTCAGCCCAGGGCACATATACTGGCCAGGCCCATCACTGCTCCTGCTCTATCCCCTCCCCTAGTGAATTTACTTGGTTGAAATGTGTCCTCAAACTGTGATGCTGCATCTTACTTCCCTTGATGGAGAAAAGAGAGTGGTACATGGCCCCCAACAGATTGCCCATGAGGGAATGTGGCCCTTGAGCTGAAAAAAAGAAGAAAATATTCATCTCCCTTCCCCAAATGGAATAAATACTCCATGTGGCATTTGATACTGACTGCCAATGAGGGCCTTTTAAATGAATATGCAAACATTTTCTGAAGGAAAGTCAGGATTCTTTGGTACACACAAAACACTTGAAAAACAATGAGTGGTGCTGGTTGAGCACCATGGTCTTGTTAAATTATTAGACATATCTGATCTTACCCTCCCCTCCGGCAGATGCGTAATTGGGGAAACCTTGGCTGTTGCCTTTAGGACACCCTGAATATGCATACTACCTCCGAAATGTCACTCTTGGGTTGCCGAGTTGAATGATTGATCAGTCTCCTATTTTGTTGTCTGTCTAACATCTGTCTCCCCTTTCTGAAGGGAAGGGACCTTGATCCTTCCTGGCAATAACTTGCCCACCCAAAACAAGGGCCATTTTAATGGAGGGGGAAAGAGGGGCAGAGGAGAGAAAATCAGAGTGCTAAAGTGAAGAAGAGTGTTTATTTATTATTATTTATTGTATTTATTGCATTTGTATACTGCCTCATAGCCAAAGCTTATCATGTTGAGAAGGAGAAGACCACAGATATGGATGAACTGGTAGGCCAAATATCACCTCCAGCAGGGCCCCCTTCAGCAGCTCAGTTCCTTTCAGCTTCAGTGAAGTGGAGTCTGCTGGGGGAGGGTGCTGGCTATTTCCACCTGTGGCCTCTCAGAGAGGTTATTTATCTTCCATATGCCTGGTTTCACAGCAGGACACAGACCACATTCACACCATACATTTATTCCACTATTCTTCCACTTTAAAGAGTTGTTGCTTCTCTCAGTGCACCCTGGGAAGCATAGTTTGTTAAGGGTGCTGAGAGTTGTGAGGAGGCCCCTATTCCCCTCACAGAGCTCAAATTCCCAGAGTTCTCTGGGAAGAGGGACTGTTAAACCACTCTGGGAATTGCAATTTGCAAGTGGAATTTGCTTGAAACCATACATTGGGAGTAGGGTTGCCAGGTTCAGGGCCTGAGACTGATCCTGTATCTTTAGGAGAAGAGACCAAGTGCAGGTGTTCTTGCAACACTGTAATGGGAAAACCACAAGGTGGCATTCTCCCTCCCCCCTGCAGAACTTTTAAAGATACAGAAGACGTCTTGGAGGCTGGGCTTGGCAACCAAGAGTTCTTCTGTATCTTTAAAAGTTGTGCAGCGGGAAGGGAGAATTCCACCTTGTGGTTTTTCCCATTACAGTGTTGCAAGAACACTTGCACTTAGCTGGCTTTCTCTTCTCCTAAAGATACAGGATTGGTCTTAGGCCCTGAACCTGGCAACCCTAATTGGGAGCTCTATTTACTTCTAAGAAAGTCGTGCTTTTTTTTCTTTTGCTAACCTACATCCTTTCCTCTAGTTACCAGGGTTTGTTTAAAACAAAACCCTTAGAAGTCTTCCAGCTTTGCCTCAGCCAAGCTCCAGTCCAGTGGGCTTGGGGAGTAAACAGAATGGCAGGCAGAAGAGTTGCATTATAGAATAGTAGAGTTGGAAGAGGTCTTTAAGGCCATCAAGTCCAACCCCCTGCTCAATGCAGGAAATACCTATATAAATACTTCTGCCACACACACACATCCCTTCATCAAGCTATGTTTCAGCTAAGTCAGCCTCTATTTACATCCCCTTCTACCTCCTCACAAGACAGACACAGGCAACTCTGTCGGTGATGTGAGAAAAGCTCCACCGAAGTGCATGGGAGCCAGAGACCGTATGCATGCATCCACATAGGCCAATGAAAGCCAAAGACAGCAGAAACATTTCATTTAGGGGAGGGAGAGCTGTCTGGTATTGGGGGGGGGAAGTGAATTGCAATGGCTGAGTGATTAAGGAAGGGGTTAAAGAAGGATGGCAGACCCTCACTGATGGAGAACTAAGCAAACAGACCAGAGGCAGAATGCAACAACAACAATAATAAAAATGCAATTTTGCTGCCTTCCCCCCACAAGGACAAAGAGCCTTTTGAATCTAATCTGGGCCCTAGAGTCAATGAGAGTGGACAGCTCTGGCCTCCAGGCTCATTTCAGCTTCAGCTGGCAAGGAAGGAGGAAAAATCAAAACCAAGGCAGTCAAAATGCAGATGTTAGTCCTGGAGCTGATCGGAAGGGATGGAGGCAGTGGGAGCAAACAGAGAGGGGAGGGCAGCTGAATACCTGGGAGGCCTTGCCCAGATTTTTAAAGCAACAATGGTTAAATGCAACAGGACTGTGTGGCTTTTGTAGTCACTGTCTTCTTCTTTGGAGTATTTTCAGGCCACATCCACACCACACGTTTCAAGCAGTATCGTGCCCCTTTGAATAGTCACGGCTTTCCCCAAAGAATCCTGGGAACTGCAGTCTGTTAAGGATCGCTGAGAGTTGTTAGGAGCCCCCCTATTCCCCTCGTAGAGCTCTTTTGAGGCAACTCTACGGACTGTGAAGGGAAATGGATTTCATGTATCTGGAGGTTAAACTAGAGGTTCCCCACTCCAATATAAGAGACAGAGTGCTATTATGTATAATTTCTTTACAATCAGAATTGTCATAAACAAGAAAGCCAGTTCTCTGCCCCAAGGTGCTTACCCAAGGTAGTCCCAGGCTATGATCTGAAGGCACATGAGCCCAGCACCTTGCTGAAGCTAAGCAGGGTCAGGTCTGGTCAGTGCCTGGATGGGAGACTGCCTGGGAACCATATGTAAGCCACCTTGGGTTTCTGTGATGAAAAGAAAGGTGGGGTATAAATGTAATTAATAATAAATACATAAATAAATAATACAATCTAAATTCTGATAGCAGGAGGGATTAATTTGCCACCACAAGACGTACTGATGACCACCATCTTGGAGGGCTTAGACAAATGTGTGGATGACAAGCCTATCAATGGCTACTAGTCATGATGTCTGTGTAATACTTGCAGCATCGGAGCCTGTATGCTTCTGAATACCAGTTGCTGGAGATCACAAATGAGGGGATGGCTATTGCACTCAGGTCCGACTTGCAGGCTTTCCAGGGGTATCTGGTTAGCCACTGTAGGAACAGGATGCTGGACTAGATGGGACACAAGTCCAATATCCAACAGGGTTACTCTTATGTTCTTATGAGCAAACCCTGCAACAAGTTCACCTGAATTTCCCATAAGTCAGGAAAAGAAGGGGCCAAACAGGATTGTGCTGTGTCCTCTCTATAGGACACAGTAGGCAGAGGATATGTAGTGGGTGCCAAGCTAAGAATGCTATTAAGAAAGGCATTCATGGGGCCATTCCTCAAGCAGTTCCCTCATTCTTGGGAAGGAAGCACCAGAACAGAGAATAAACCTATTTGGTCTGCTTTGCACAGTGGACCAACCTGATCCAATTCTCCCAAACTTGATAACAGCGGAGGCTAGTGCCCATTGGGACTGGTTGGGTGGAAGGCAGGGAGCCCAACAGTAGGTGGTGCCAGAGCAGAGCCGACTGATTCTTGCTTTGTTCCCATCCTCCTCCCTGCTGAGTTCTACAAGAGCAACGCTGAGACTAATGAGGAGGGCGCTGACAGCCAGGGTCATCCTCTGGGCTAAGTAAGAAGGCAGAGAGGTGGGGGCTGGCTGAGGGCAGACTGAGGTTGGTAGATACCCCATGTGACCTCATGGACCAGCCTTTGCTGCTTGCTAGCAGGTCAGAATGCAGCTCCCACCCAAATGACACACTTCTCTGGATTTTGGGATGCAATTTCAGTTCACACAAAACTATTTTATATTAAGAAAGCATACAAAATGTGTAAGAGGGACTTTTCAGTTGTGGCTCCTTGTCTGTGGGATGTGCTCCCCAGCAAGTTCTGCCTGGTGCCTCCTTTGACATATTTTCAGCACCAGATGAAGGCATCTTTTCCCCAAGGCTTTTGATAGACAGAGATGATGTTGTGTTGTTATGTAAAGTGTCCTGTGGCTGTAATGGGAGTTGTTTTGTTCTGTTTTTTTTTTTTTAAAAAATGGAATATTTATTTATGTTTTTAACACTGCTGTAAGTCACTTTGAGTAATAAGCAACTAACAAGTCATCATCATCATCATCATCATCATTATTAAAGATCAAAATGCATGTTTTTGCATAAGTGGTTTGTACAAAATGCATATAAAATGCATATGTGTACAATTTAAATGCGGGATTTTTTTGTTCGTTCTTCCAAAAAGTCCATATATAACAGGATGGAACAGACTTATGATTTGGCACTAGCAAAACTGAAATGGATAGAATTAAATTGCTGGGTCCACTCCTTACCAGAGACTGACGGTGGGCCTTTCTTATAGGTTCCTTCATATCTTGTGCCCATCCTGCCTAGCAAAGTGCCACCTCCTCCCCTGGTGCCTGCAGGCTCTTTAGATCAGTCAAAAACTACTTCCTAATTGGCAAATCAGTTTAGGATGTCAAACTGAGAGTCTTCCCTGGTGGCTTACCCAGAATTCCACTTGAAACTTGCCAAAGCCTTCGGCATTCCATCATCTGGAAGTGCTGCTCTAATAGGAGACAGCTGTCGGTCCTCAAGACTAAGCCATTATGGGCTAGGCTGGAAGGGTAAGGTTTTCATATTTGCTGTAATCTGTTTCTTTCTTTGAGTGGCCATGGATCATTTAGCATCAGGTGGGCTCACAAGCTAACAAATACATTTTAGCCATCTGAATGAGGCAAATGCTTGAGAAGCCAGGGTTGCAGCACACATTGGCAGGAATGGAGTGCCTTTAGGGTTGCCAGGTTCCTGGCCTGATCCTGATCCTGTATCTTTAGGAGAAGAGAAAGTCGGCCAAGTGCAGGTGTTCTTGCAACACTGTAATTCCAACACAAGAATTCCAACACAAGGTGGAATTTTCCCTTCCTCCTGCACAACTTTTAAAGATACAGAAGACCTCTTGGAGGCTGGCAACCAAGAGGTCTTCTGTATCTTTAAAAGTTGTGCAGGGGGAAGGGAGAATTCCACCTTGTGGTTTTTTTCATTACAGTGTTGCAAGAAAACCTGCACTTGGCTGACTTTCTCTTCTCCTAAAGATACAGGATCAGTCTCAGGCCCTGAACCTGGCAACCATAAGTGCCTCATATGTTCTCTTTCCTCTTATTAGCCAAACCCTTTTGCTCCCTAAGTCTTGCACACAGGACTGAGATGACTGACCTTTGCTTGCTGCTGACAGATTTGGGAAGCTCTGGAACGTGCATCTTCCCATCTCTGCAGTATTCAGAGCTTTGTTTTCTCTTTTCCTTTTGCTCTGTCACACACCCCGAAAGCCAGTCGCCAACTGGAGTCCCAAGACAGTAGAGGGATCTCCCATGGAATCCAGAATAGCCATGCTCTCTAAGGAAGGAGACCCCCCTTGCCAGTTTTCAAAGCCATGTGTGCTCTAAGACATTCAATCCAGCAAGTGACGGTTGGCAACTATCAGCCCTTTTGTGGGTTTCCATCCCTGCTGTAGCCGTTTCTTAGCAACTCTGCCTTCAGCAAACACAAGATGTCCCTACCTTTAGCTTGCTATTTTGAGCTGATATGCTGCTGTTTCAAGTTGGTGCTAGCTGCGTGGACAATGGCTAAAAGTGGCCCCGCACACTAAGCGTGGCATTGAGCCATGATCAGATGGTTTTGTAGGGCTGGGCTGAAAGTAGGGGCGATATTAACAAACATTTTGATCAGCATCGAAATGCCATATCATGTTTTGTAATTTGTGGGATGAAGGGGGAGTTCACTGCCTAGTCAGGAAGCATTGTCCTCAGTAGACTCAGTAGTCCTCCCCATTCCTGTGACCAGCTCTTGTTGACTTGCCATTCACTCAAGGCTGCAATCCAATACACACTTTCCTGGGAGTTGGTCCCATTGAACCCAATGGAGCTTACTTCTGAGTAGACATGTCTTGGGTTGCAGCCTAAATCGACCTGAATGATGTCAATGTTGGAAGTGGGGCAAGAGCAACTCCTGTTTTGTTCTTTTGTTTAAGCTCCAGAGGGAAGATAAGGCTAGGGTCCTCCAGATGGACAGGCTTGTTTACCTTTTACCTGTGATGCTCTGACTGACTTCCTTCTGTCCCTAGACTGTGACGCCTTTAGGGAAGCTTACCTGCCCCTCCTCCTTCCGCCCTTTCCACTCCTTTGTCCTCCGGCTGACCAGGAGAGAGGAGCATCCCTTTGTCTCTCTCTCTCTCCGAGCATGGGGCTGACTCCTACACCTGGGAGTCATGCCTCCAACTTAGCTAGTTAGATAGAACTAGGTATGCCTTTTCTATCTACTATGTATTTCTATAAATAAAGTAGCTTTTCTTATTTTACCAAGTCTCCAGTCTCAGTGATGCTGATGCAGGGTAAAAGCCTGCTTTCTTAGGCAAACGCACGCACACGCTGGCACACTCACGTTTCAACATCTGCTGTTACTCTCTGCTGCTGTGGTGCTGCTTTTAAATGAAATTGAGCAACACAACTACACACAGCGCAACAGGCAACACATAAGCAAATCTGACTGGCTACATAGCGTTGTGATGTCATGTTCACCACATCATCCCTGATTGTTTCAGACCTTTCTTTAAAAGAGAACAAAGGCCCAAGAGGGGAATAGCACTGAAGCAGCAACAGAACAGTGACAGTGAACAGGTATGAAAAAGGACACACGTCATCAATGGAAACAGCTTAGTCATCAGCTTTTAGCCATTCCTAGAGAGAACGAGGCTCCACCACGGCCAACAGACTAGACAACAGTACAAAGGCATCCTGCACAGTTACATAGCTGAAGCTAAGGACTTGTGGGCCTGGTCAGTGGCTGAGTAGGAAGCCATCTGCAAGTCCAGTTTCTTGAAAGAAGGATGGAATATAAAGGGAGTGAAATGAACCAGCAATCATTACATGGGTTCTTCACTACAGGTCAGGTTGTTATCAGTGAGCTGAAACTTCTTGGAAGAAATATTGTCTCCCCTGAGAAACTTTTGGACATTTTTCTTTTTCTCATCTTTTCCCCCCAAGGAAATGGCCACTTTGCAGAATTTTCTCTGAAGTGTGTGTGTGTGCAGGCAGCCTTCATTTCCCCCATTCCTCTTCAAAATGACACTTGGTACACCACGGTGCACAAGTTTGCCAATACAGTTGCTGCTGTTCCTACTTGCAATGGAAACAACAACATAACATGAGGTCAGGCATGGGGAACTTTTGGCCCGCCAGATGTTGCTGAACTACAAATCCCATCAGGCTCAGCAACAGGCTTGGGGGAGAAATCCGATTCAGTTCTCATTTAAAGCCGAATGAATCAAATTCACACTTTCCAAAACACTGTGAGAATCAAAACACAGCCGTTCTTCCAACTTTGCACTCATCCAAATTTGGCAATGTTGTTCTCCAACCAATCAGTGTTTACAAAAATGCATAAAAATGGATATATTAGTGAAAGTAACACAAGAAAGTTGGACAGTGAAAAAAGCAGACAAGAGAAAAATCAACTCATTTGAAATGTGGTGTTGGAGGAGAGCTTTGCAGATACCATGGACCGAGAAAAAGACCAATAATTGGGTGTTAGAACAAATTAAACCAGAACTATCACTAGAAGCTAAAATGATGGACCGAGAAAAAGACCAATAATTGGGTGTTAGAACAAATTAAACCAGGACTATCACTAGAAGCTAAAATGATGAAACTGAGGTTATCATACTTTGGACACATAATGAGAAGACATGATTCATTAGAAAAGATAATAATGCTGGGAAAAACAGAAGGGAGTAGAAAAAGAGGAAGGCCAAACAAGAGATGGATTGATTCCATCAAGGAAGCCACAGACCTGAACTTGCAAGATCTGAACAGGGTGGTTCACCACAGATACTCTTGGAAGTCGCTGATTCATAGGGTCGCCATAAGTCGTATTCGACTTGAAGGTACATTACAACAACAAAACATAATGTCTGTCCCACCAGCCATTGATGGGTGCCCTACCAGAGGCTCAATAAACTTACTAATTTGGCTGATTGCCTGGGACTGTAAAAAAAATAATGGAGAGGTCATCCAATTAGCAGCGCACCATGGATGCTGTTTGATTTGACAGGTCCTGTTGTGCAGACCTGCTTTCATGTCACTGTCTGTGATTTCTAAGACAGACTGCAAAGCTGGAAACCGCAGCAATTATTATCTATTTTGCAGCATTAATTGGTTCCCAACCCATCCTCCTGTCTCCTATTTCCTTCTTGCTTCATTCAATCCATGCTGTAGTGTCCGCCTCCACTCGGAAGTGCTTTGCTTTGCACATCCTGTAAGAAGCCCACACAAGGAGATAGATTCTCATCCAGTCTAATGTCATCCCAGTGCTTTTGTCCAACTCACTTTTAATTTTAAGGAAAAGGGGGGGCAGGCTCAAAGAGAGGTTCCTGCTTAGCAGCAACTGCCAAGGGCAACTGTTTTGGTGAATCATGCATAATTCAGAAAGTAAATGTTGGTTGAAGTTTTTTTTTTAAAAAAAAAACCCTGCCTTTGGCAGATCAAGTATTCAAAAATATTCCCCAGGAAAAGGGGCTATTTTAGTTCAGATTATCAAAACAGCAGATCATGTGGAGGATTCTGTTGCCTAATGTATTAAGAAGGCACAGCTGAGGCAGACGAAACACATTTGGGGAGTTGCTTTTACACTCCACACAAGTTTATTCAGATCTCTGCAAATTCTCTGGCAGGTTAAGAACATCAAGCAAACCATGGGGGTGTAAGATTAATTGGAACAATTAGCCAAATAATGGCTTGCTTACAGACTTCACATGTACATAGAACAAAGGAACATTTCCTGATACCAAGTCAGAGCATTGGCCCATCTAGCTAGCTCAGATTTGTCCACACTGATTGTCAGTGGCTCTCAGGTTTCAGAAAGGGCTGTTTACAATCCATACCTGGAGAAGCCTGGGTTTGAACCTGGGGCCTTCTGCATAAAGAGCAGGTGCTCTACGACTGAGCTATGACCATTCTGCCTTTTCCCCCTTGTCTGCATAGTTTTGATCAAATTTCCAGTTTGATCTCATGTGCATCCTTGCTAGATGTGTACTTCCTTGCAGCAGTATAGGTATATTAATTGACAATGCAATCCTATATTGGTTTTATATCCAGTCAAAATGCGGCAGCGAGACTGCTCACTGGAGCAGGGTATCACAAACATGTCACTCTGCTGCTGAAAGAATTGCACTGGCTGCCCATTTGCTACCAGGCCAAGCTCAAGGTTCTAGTCTTGGTGTACAAAGCCCTATACAGATTGGGACAAGAATGCCTGAAAGACCGTCTTATCCCTTCCCTTATACCCAGTCGATCACTGCGCTCTGCAGGTGAGGGCCTCCTGCAGATGCCATCTGATCAGAAGGTCCATTCTGCACAGCATAGGAAATGGACCTTTAGTGCTGAGGCACCGGCACTTTGGAATTCCCTCCCATTAGACATGCACCATTTCTGTTATCTTTTCAGCACCTACTGAAGACCTTCCTCTTTCATCAAGCCTTTTAATCAGAGACCTTATTCCAGTCTGCATCTGTGTTGGAATTGCTTTTTAATATGTTTTTAAATCTTCTCTCTCTTTTAAAAAATGTTTTTAATGTTTCTTTTAAAGATGTTTTGAAAGTTTTTTAAAAAATGTTGTTAAAGCTGTTTTGTTTTAATGTATTTTAAAGTCTGTTTTTATTACGTTTTAAAGTGGTTTTAGTGGTTTTGTTTGCTGCCCTGGGCTCCTGCTGGGAGGAAGGTCGGGATATATATAAACAAACAAACAAACAAATAAATCAGCTCTCATGGCTTTTCCAAAAACATCATGGGAATGGTGAGCAAGCTACTAGAGATCCATATGCACCCTCAAAGAGCAAAGTTTGGCAGAGTTCCCGCAGGGAGCAGTAATGATGTTTATGCTAGTGTACTATACAGATTATCTAGGAACACAGAGGACTACTTCTGTCTAGCACAGATCTTGAACTGGACCAGCTTTCATCAACCTGATGCTCTCCAGATGTTTTGGGCTACAACCTCCATCAACTCCAGCCATCACTGGCTAGGACTGATGGCAGTTGTAGTCCAAAACATCTGGAGGGCATCAGGTTGATGAAGGCTGATCTAGTTTAAGTTCCTGATTGAATCTGCACCTCTTACCCCTAACAATCCAACCAATGAGAATTGCTTGGATGTAGAAGGCCCCAGGTTCAATCCTTGGCATGGCATCGCCAGGTAGGGCTGGGAGAGACCCTTGCCTGGAACACTGGACAGCCACTGCCAGTCAGTGTCGACAGTACTGAGCTAGATGGATTAATGCTCTGATTCAGTATGTCATTTCTTATGTCCAGGTCGTAGCTCAGTGATGGAGCACCTGCTTTGCGTGAAGAATGGCCCATATTCAATCCCTGGCATCTCCATGTGTGGTTGGCAATGCTCCCTGCCTGAAATTCTAGCTGCTGCCACTCTGTTTTGATTGTACTGAGCCAAAGGTCTGACACAATATAAGGCAGCTTACTATGTTTCTGCATTCCTATGTTTATCATATACCCTGCACAGATTGGGGGTTTGCACCAGTCACCCCAGTTCTGATACTCAAGCAAAAACTTCTCCAGATCCTCAGCAAGCCATCAAAAGCCTTGGGACTATATAGATACAACCTTACAGCCACCCTGAGTGCCCTGTTGTAGGGTGGAAGGGCAGGATAGAAATATTTTAAATAAATAAATAATATAAATAACTTGGAGAATTACTGACCCATTGAGCCCTTAACTCATATAGCTTTGTGCCCAAGCAGATTATAGAATCATAGAATAGTAGAGTTGGAAGGGGCCTATGAGGCCATCAAGTCCAGCCCCCTTATCATGCCTCCCCCTACCCCCTTTCCTCAAACTCTGAACTGGGCCACACCACCATTTTCCTGAAAAACAGAGAAAAGAATTGGTGAAGTTTCAGGAGAAAAATAAAAGATCATCATCTTATAGGAGATCAGTTGAACTGCATGTTGTCATGGTGACAGAGTTGTCCTGGCCCCACCAATAAGAATACAGGACTTTATCCCACTCCATACCCACCATTGGCATTTAACATTTTCTTCTCTGGATACCGAGATAAAGGGAAAGACAGCATTTCCTGGTGTGCTTTCATCACCTGCCTCATGCCTCTCAGTTGTATTCATACAATAATGCCATTTTTGTTCTGAATTTCTAACCCAGGATAAATTAAGGACCCCCACCCCGTTTTTTTTCATCATCAGTGATGTGGATGAAGATCACCTCTCCAGATGCCAGTAGAGATGGCTAGCAACATGACTTGCAAAGGCAGTCCTGGCCACCAACTTGGAGAACTTTAAAAGAGGATTAGACAAATCCATTGAGGAGAAGGCTATCTTTGGCTGCAAGCCATAACGGCCGTCCTCTGCCTTTCACTGTCGGAGGCTGTATGCTTCTGAATACCCAGTTGCTGGGAATCACAAGTGGGGACAGCAATGTAGTATTCAGGTCCTGCTGGTGGGCTTCCCATAGGAATCTGGATGAGCACTTAGGGGCACTGATTGTCTAGTGTCTGTGGTGTTGACACTGAGAAAGGGAATTTGACAAATTCATGGAGGGCAATACGGCTACCAATGGCTACTAGCCACAATGACTAGTTTTGCCTCTGAATACCCAGGCACTGAGAATCACAAGTGCGGAGAAGCACTGTTGTATAGGCTTCTGGTTGACCACTGTGAGAACAGGATGCTGGATTAGATGGGCTCTTCGCCTAATCCAGTAAGGCTCTTCTTATGTTCTTATCACTCAGTTCAGATTTGTGAGCACTTATTAAAGTTTTAGCTCTTTTTGGAAGTCATTGAGAGTGGTTACAGAAGGATAAAACTATCCTATACATTTCGATTAGCATTGGAACTGAATGCTAGCAAAAGCTGAACTGTAACAGGATCCCTGTTGAAGGAGCACACTTTACCTTGGATATAATCACAGTGAGATTCTGGATTTCAGAAAACAAGAAAGCTGCATTTATTATAGGAAATACACACTGGATAAGAAACATCTCTAGTTCTGGCTAACTAAGATTGAGATTCAAAGAGCCATGGTAGTTCTCTCTCTCTCTCTCTCTCTCTCTCTCTGTGTGTGTGTGTGTGTGTGTGTGTCTGTGTGTCTTGTTATAAGGTGGAACAAAGTGTTATGGAAATATGTATGTATGTATGTATGTATGTGTAAATATATATATATATATAAGACAGTTTAGAAAGCAACAAACAGAACTTCACTCAAGCTTGCTCTGGATCCCTATAAGGATTCCGTTAATTACCTAATATATATATATATATATATATATGAACGAAATTGTGATTAACCAAACAGAGGTTTTTATTATATTAACAAAACGTTTCAGCTTCCACCTTCATCAGCTGCCAACATACAAATGCTGTTGCGAAGGTGGCAGTTATAGAGCTTTGAGGATGGAATGCTCAGAGGGGCTTCATTTGCAGTAGGTAAGTAGTGGTGGTACTGTCTGCCAGGTTCAGGCCATGTGGTGCCAATGTGTCCAGAGAGTAAATCCAAAAGTTCTCCCTTTTGGTCAGTGCTGCTGGATCTGCTGGCATCTCTATCACTGTAATGGAAAAGTCCGTGACCCTCGATGTTAAAATGCTTTGCAACTGGTTGCTCCACTTTTTTTGTCAAAATTGCCGACTTGTGGTTCCTGAAGTGCGTGCGTAGGTCAGTTGTGGTCTTCCTTACGTATTGGATATGACATCCTGGTCTTTTGCACTCGATGATGTAAACTATATTGCAGGACCTGCAGGTGATGTTCTGTTTGATGTAATATGTCCTGCCTGTCCTAGTGCTTGTAAAAGTGGCTGTCTCCCTGAGGTACACACAGGTGATACAGCGTTTGGAGTGACAAGGATGAGACCCTGGATTGGTGATAGGTAGCTTAAGCACAGCTTTCACCAACAGTCTGTGCAAATTAGGAGGTTGGCGAAATGCGATAACAGGAGGCCTGCTGATGGCTCTGGTAAGATGTTCAGAGATTGCCAGCAATGGGTAGCTCTCCTTGATTGCTCGGTGATAGTTAGGAGATGCTGGATGGAAATCTACCACAAATGGAATCCGTTACTCTCTGCTCTTTGACACCTCAGTATGATGGAGGAGGTTTTCTCTGGACAGCATGGAGGCTCGGTGGATGTTGCAATTCATAATATGTGGAGAATATCCTCTTCGAAGAAGGTGTTCTTTAAGTTCACTGATCCTTCTCTGGTATTTATCTTCAGTGTTGCAGATAAGTTTGATTCTCAGAGCTAAGCTATACACAATGTTCTTCTTTATATGCCTAGGATGGCAGGATTTCCAGTTTAAATCGGTGTGGGCATCAGTGGGTTTGCTGTAGAGATCAGTGGCTATTTTGTTGTTTTCAATGGTAAGAAGGACATCCAGAAAAGGGATGTGTGGATTGACATTTGTACTATTAAATGTAAACAATAGAGGGATGGATAGAGTTGATGTAATTTTTAAATTGTTCCAAACTCTCTTTACCATTCGTCCAGACCATAAAGATGTCGTCAATGTATTGCCACCATATAAGTGGTTTGTTGATGGCCTTTTTGAGGATCTCCTGTTCCAGTTTACCCATAAAGAGATTCGCAAATGATGGAGCCATGCGAGTCCCCATAGCTGTGCCTTGTAGTTGCAGGTAGTGTTCTCCATTGAATGTAAAGTTGTTACAAGTCAGGACTAGCGTTGCTAAAGTTGTGAGAACCTCTGTTGGAGGATTGTTCATATCTCTGGTGTTAAGGAACTCATTTAAAGCCTGAATCCCATCGTTATGTGGTATATTGGTGTAAAGAGATGTGACATCTAAAGTAGCTAGTATAGTATTGTTGTGGAATTGATACGGCTTGTTTAAAGACTCACTTTTAAGCAAGAAGTCCTTGGTGTCTTTGATATACGATGGGAGGTTTCGCACCATGTTTTGTAAATGTAAGTCAATGTACAGAGAAATCCTTTCAGTAGCTGTGTTGTTACCTGAGACAATCGGGCGACCAGGATTGTTGGCTTTGTGGATTTTAGGCAGCATGTAAAACCTTCCAGGGGTGGGATTTGGATTAACAAGGAGATCAGCAGTTTCCTCTTTAAGAAGTTTCCTTCTTGTAAGGTTTTGTATAGATGTAATGATACAAGTATTGAGATCTGTGGTGATGTCTTTGTCAAGAAATCTATATGTTGTTTCATCCTTTAGTTGTCTTTGACCTTCTGCTATATAGTCTGTAGTGTTAAGTACCACAACAGCACCACCCTTATCTGCAGGTTTGATGACAATATCCCTTCTCATCTGAAGGTTCCTTAGGGCTATTCTTTCTTCTTTTGAAAGGTTGTAATGAGTAGGAGTTGGTGTGTGGTTGTTGATGACTCTGTTTATTGATAAGAGAAAGGTTTCTAGGACTGGATTCATACAGAGATCCTCAGCATCTGAGCTGCCTGTGTGCCAGTGTGTGTATTTACCTAAGTAGCAGGCTTTTACCCTGCATTTAGATCACTTAAGATCTTGGCAAAATAAGAAAAGCTACTTTATTTCTAGAAATACATAGTAAATAGGAAAGGCATACCTAGTTCTAACGACGGTGGAGGCTCAATGCCCAGACTTGGGTATTGCCCTCATGATTAAGGAGAGAGAGCAAAGACAAAGATGTCTCCTCTCTCCTCGGACAGTCAAAGAAGAAGACAAAGGAAGGAGGTGCAGGTCAGCTTCCCTGAGCTTATCAGTTTACAATGGAAGGAAGTTAGGTGGAGAAGAGCACACGTAAAGGTAGGCAAGCCTAGCCAGCTGGAGGACCTCTGGAATACAAACAGAAGAACCCAAACAGGAGTTGCTCTTGGCCCACTTTCAACACCCCTTCTTAACGAGTGTTTGGTTCAGCCCACAAGGTTCATCTTGTTTCACAGCTTGCAGTATCTGACTTTGCCCAAAGCCTTTGTCAGAGTGTCTGCAGACATGTCTTCCATTGGACAATACTCCATCTTGAGTAGTCCTCTGTGGTAGGTATCTCTAATGAAATGGTGCTTCATGTCTATGTACTCACCCCTTCTGACTCCATGAGTCTGATGCATCCTTGGTTATCGTCATGCATCACGACAGGTCCAGGTATAGAGATGCCTAAATCTCTGAACAGTTCAAGTAGCCATGTCAACTGTCTGCTAGCTTCAGAAGCTGACACATACTCTGCTTCTGTGCAAGAGAGTGCTACAGTCTCTTGTTTCTTACTTGCCCAGCTGATCACTGAATCTCCATAGTAAAAGATGTTTCTACTGGTGGATTTTTGATCTGTAGTGTCTTAAGCCCAATCAGCATCTGCATATCCCCTTGTTTGGGATCTTGGGTAGCTGCTAACTTCAGTTTCAATGTTGGAGTGCCCTTGAGATATCTCGCCACTCTCTTGATTGCTTCCCAGTCCTTCTTGGTTGGTGAGCTGGTTTTTCTGCACAGGTATCCCACAACTGCCACCACATCTGGCCTGGTAATAGTGCTGATATACAGAAGTTTCCCAATGGCTTGTCTGTAGCTCTCATGGTCTTCCCATGGTTGTTTGTTCTGGTCTGGTTTCAGGTATCCTACTTCCATTGGAGTAGGTGCTGGATGTGCATCATTCAGTCCTAGACTCTCAGGAAGGTCTTGGATCTTTTGTCTTGGACTCAGCAAGAAGGATCCATCATCTTTTCTTTCAATTTGTATTCCAAGATACTGAGTGACATCACCTAGGCACTTCACTTCAACCTCCTTGTTGAGATGATTCACTAGTTGCTGCTTGTCCAGTGTGTCTTGATAAGCCAACAGTAGATCATCAATGTAAATCAGTAGGTAAGTCCATCTGTTGTTCTTGAATCTGCTGTACAGGCATGGCTCTGCTCTGCCTTGTACAAAGCCTTCCTTCAAGAACATTTTGCTCAGTTTCTCATTCCAGGCTCTGGCCGCCTTTATAAGTCCTTAGATGGATTTTTGAAGTTTACACACTAGGATTTCTTTTCGTGGAACTTCCAACCCTGGTGGCTGTTGCATGTAGATTTCTTCTTCTATTTCTCCATGCAAGAATGCTGTTTTTATATCCATGTGCTCCACCTGCATTTTCTTGTTAGCAGCAACACAAATTCTCCTCCATTGTCAGATCTTATGAATTGTGGCTTTCTGCCAAACTTGTTGGATAGAGTTTTGACACAGTCCTTCAATTTTTGAAGTACTTGACTTTTCTCTCTCAGTAGGTACATAGTAGTATACCTTGAGTAATCATCTATGAAGGTAAGCATGTATAAATTTCCGCCCTGTGATGGTGTTCTCATGGGTCCACAAAAGTCTGTGTGAATTAATTCTAGAGGCTTTGTAGTTTTCCTTTCACTTTTCTTAGGAAATTTTGGTTTCACACTTTTGTCTTTATACAACATTCACATTTTTCTGTCGATTTACATTGTCCAATTGTAATGCCTTTAGCCAAATTTTCCTTCGCTAGGGCACTGATTCTTGTTAAGGTAGCATGTCCCATTCTTTTATGCCAAACATGGACACATCCAGAAGCATAGTTTTTGTTGGCTGTATTTGCATGTATATCTTCAAAATATTCCAAATGCAAAAGTCCATTTTTAATTTTGCAGTACAACATACTTCTCCTTCATCTAAAACTTGGCAAATTTTGTCACTTAAATAAAGTTGACCTCCAAGCTCCATTATTTTAGTGGCACTCACTAAATTATCTTTAAATGCTGGAACAAATACGCAATTTTTCAGTTCAAATGCTCTGGCACCCTCTGGCCTTTTGCAAAGCAGCAGCACCGTTCCTATTCCTTGAGAACAGAACACATCTCTTGATGCTGTAGTTACATTCTGTGTATGAGGGCTAAGGTTCTTAAACGATTTTTATCATTTATTAAATAGGCACTAGTTCCAGTTTTGATTAAAAATCTGGTTTTATAATCATCATTCTTTCCATCAGATACATGGTAACTGGAATGCTTCACTTTGGTCTGGCAATGTGTTTTTCTTTCAGTTTACCTTTGTTTACAATTAACTTTGCCCTGTCTCTGTTCTAAGACAATCTCTTTGAAGGTGATTAGGAGATTTGCATTTGAAGCAACTCTTCCCTTGTTTGTCTATGCCCTGATGTGGCTTCGGGACATGACTTATCTATCCTGCCTTTGGTTACTGTTTCTGCCCACAGTAAAATTTGCTTTTTCAGACAAAGCTTGTTCCTGTCTCTCTTTATAGTCCTGATCTTTCAGATATGCCATAATCTGATCCATATTCTGATCTGTCTGTTCTAGTATGCAAGTAGCCACTTGATAATGTTCATTTAGAGAGGCCAGGAGTATGATCTTTTTCAAATCTTCATCCAATGAACTACCACATCTTTCTAATTCTCAGAGCAGACTTGTAAATCTCTCTAGATGTGTATTCAGATCACTAGACTGTTTCAGCATGTATAGCGAATTATAGAGAAACATCACATGAATTTTAGATTTTCTGTTATACACATTTTCAAGTTTCTCCCATATTTCTTTAACATTTCTACTGCCCATGCAAACATTTAGTGCCTCATCTGAGAAGGCAGAAATTAGAAGAGACTTCACTTCGGCATGCTTACACTTTCAGGAGGCAGTAGCTGTTTCATCCACTGCTGAGGGTTCAGGATCAGTCAGGACTCCATGCAGATTCTCCCCTTCCAAAAATGCAGTCATTTAGGAGACTCCAAATCGCATAATTGTCCTTCTCCAGCCTTGGGATGCTTGTCTTACATGTTGATTCTTCAGCCATGGTTTCCTATCTTTTGTTCTGCTCTTCTTTCTCTAACCTAGTCTCCTTTTGATCTCTTTTTGTAAATCACACACAGTACTTAGCCTTTTTAGCTTTCAGGCACAACTCACAATTCAACTTAGCTTACTGAGCCAGCATAACTCTTTGTTATGGAAATATGTATATTTTTGCAGAGCTCCTCTGCACCTCAGCTGCGTGTGTGCCAGTGTGTGTACTTACCTTGGAAGCTGGTTTTTTCCCTGCATTTAGATCACTGAGACTTACAACTTAGTAAAATAAGAAAAAGCTACTTTATTTATAGAAATACATAGCAGATAGGAAAGGCATACCTAGTTCTAACTAACTAACTAAATTGGAGGCTCAATGCCCAGACTTAGGTGTTGCCCTCATGACTCAGGAGAGAGAGCAAAGACAAAGATGTCTTTGTCAAAGAAGACAAAGGAAGGAGGTGCAGGTCAGCTTCCCTAAGCTTATCAGTTCACAATGGAAGGAAGTTAGGTAGAGAAGAGCACAGGTAAAGGTAGGCAAACCTAGTCAGCAGGAGGACCCCAACTCTATCTTCCTTTTGATATACAAACAAATGAACCCAAACAGGAGTTGCTCTTCCACCACATCCAACATAAAGAAGAAGAGAGGAGCAGGAAATGAGGTCAGCAACCCCTAAGACCACCACTCTAGCACCTGAAGGAAGGTCAGCACAGGTTCGGTCAGAAGAACACCCTAGGTTTCCCTGTCTATCTACCCTTCCCCGTGCAAACCCACCAGCAAGCTGGACAGTTTCCCCATTCTCTCTGTTTACACAAGTATTGCTGTAAACCAGATACAGCTCTCCAAGTGTTATTGGACTACAACTCCCATCATCCCTCATCTCTGACCATTCTGCCTGGGGTGACGGGAGGTGAAGTCCCAGAACATCGGCAGAACCTCAGGTTTCTCACCCTTGCTGTAAACCCATGAGGAGACTTTATCTCATGTGCTTGATGATAGAGGCAACTGATGAGGATAAAAGGAAGTGAGTGTGGACAAAGAGGTTGTATGGAATTGGATGGTGAAAGAAATTTGTAGAGGGCTGTGTTCGTTAGTCTCTTCCATAAGAACATAAGAAAAGCTCTGCTGGATCATCCAGTGGCCCATATGGGCCAACATTCTGTTCCCAGAGTGGCCAATCAGATGCCCCAATAGGAAGCCTACAAGCAGGCCCTGAGTGCAAGAGCACTTTCCCCTCTTGTGAATTTCAACTGCCTCTGACAATGGTGTTAGAACATAGCCATTGTAGCTAGTAGCCATTGATAAGCCTTAAAATATTGTGGCACCTTAATGCTACACCTCAATGTTGATACCACAGACACTAACTAGTAGGTATTCATAATTCATGCACCACCACATTCCATGCAGCATTTCAGAATAGGTGCAGATGATCTGGCCAGATGAAGAATCAAAATCAAGGATCCAAAACCACCT
The DNA here is from genome assembly GCF_030035675.1 of Rhineura floridana. NCBI lineage: Eukaryota > Metazoa > Chordata > Lepidosauria > Squamata > Rhineuridae > Rhineura > Rhineura floridana. The sequence goes on along the minus strand of NC_084480.1, from coordinate 317,397,797 downwards.
GGTGTCCACCTAAAACACGTGTGGAGGGATGGGGTCGATTATTTCCCTTTCTAATCACTGCTCATTGCATCACATTTAATGCCATCCAGAGAGATCCCCACTTTTAGTGGGGTCCCTTGGCCTCTGGCAAAATATTCCTGAGGAATATTCTGGGTGAACGGTGTGTGTTAAACATTGTGGTTTGAATTTGGGGAAATGTACATGCTGTCAACATAAGAAGAACTTTCAGGGAAAGAGTTCTAGATTCATTACAACAAGAGGGTGAAGACATGTACATTTAATTTCATTTTTAAACGGTTTTATGGAAAGGCCCTCATAGTTCTTGTTCTACCATATATGACACTGCATTGCAGAACCAGAGAGAGAGAGAGAGAGAGAGGCATGAGTGAAGCACCTTCGGAATAAAACATTAGATGGAGCTTCAACTGACCATATTGGGCATCCTTAGGAAAGAAACAGGAGGATCACTCACTCAGACCCTGCATTATAGCTCCTAATTGCTTTTGCTACATCACTTCTCACTATTAAAGCAACCCCGCTTCTTCTTAATTTCTCATTTCCTGCATAAAATAATTTGTAGTTGCCTGATTGAAAATGTCCCCCTCCCGTCCATTCTAATTCACTCATGCCAAGTATTGTAATGTTGATGTGTTCCATTTTTTGCTTGACAATTTCTAACTTTTCCTGGTTCATGCTTCTCACATTCCATGTTCCTATCGTGTAAATCATACAACTCGGGACTCTCCTTTCTCATCTGTGCGCATCAGCCTATGGACTTCCTTTCGGCTTTGATCCAGTTGCATCATTAGTCACAGCACTACTTGTACTTGCCCATAGTTCTTTCCTAGTAGCTCACTGCGTGCCATCTGACCTGGGGTTCTTATCTTGCAGCACTATCTCATGTTGCATTTTAGATATTGTAAACGTGGACATCACCAAATTGCCAATATAGGAATCGATTATATAATTGGTAGCAGAAGATGGAGAAGTTCCATACTTTGTGCAAAAACAAGACCAGGAGCAGACTGCGGTACAGATCATGAACTGGTCATATCGAAAATCAGAGTAAATCTAAAGAAGAAGAACAAAGCAATCATAATGCCAAAATACAATTTAAATAACAGCCCAGAAGAATAAAAAGATCAAATAAGGAATAGATTTGAGGCTTTAAACTTAGTTGATAGAGAACCAGAAGAACTATGGATTAAAGTTAGATATATTATCAGGGAAGAATGTCAAAAGACAATATCTCTAGTTAAAAAAAGAAAAAAGACCTCAGTGAATGACTGAAGAAACTCTTAAAATGGTTAAAGAGAGAAGGAAAGCAAAAGCAAAAGGAGATAGAAACACAGTCAGAACCCTAAATGCAACAATACAGCAACTAGTACATAGGGACAAAGAAAACTATTACAATAGCTACTGTATAGAAATAGAAGAGGGAAATAAAAAAGGTAGAACAAGAGACCTATTCCAAAACATCAGAGAAATTAAAGGAAAATTCAAACCACGATTAGGGATGTTGAATAATCAACAGGAGAACACACTGACTGACCGAGATGAAATAAAAGGAAGATGGAAGCCATACACTGAAGAACTCTATAAAAGAGATGCCAGGATGACAGATTCATTCATGGAGGAACCATATGATGAAGAACCAGAAATTTTAGAATGTGAGTTGAAAGCTGCTCTTAAAATACTTGGAAGAAACAAATCACCAGGAATAGATGGCATACCAATAGAGTTGCTACAAGTTACTGAGACTGAATCTGTCCAAATTTTGACAAAAATGTGTCACCAAATATGGAAAACGAAACAATAGCCCACAGACTGGAAAAGCTCAATATATATCCCAATTCCAAAAACAGGGGATCCCAGGGAATGCAGTAATTATCAAACTATTGCCTTAATATCCCATGCAAGTAAAGTAATGCTCAAGAACCTACAACAAAGGCTCTTACCATATATGGAGTGAGAAATGCCAGACGTCCAAGCTGGGTTTAGAAAGAGGTACAAGAGATCATATTGCAAACATACGTTGGATAATGGAATGGACCAAGGAATTTCAGAAGGAAATCACCCTGTTCTTTAGAGATTGCAGCAAAGCCTTTGATTGCGTAGATCATGAAAAACTATGGAATGCTTTAAAAGAAATGGGGGTGCCACAGCATCTGATTGTCCTTATGCACAACATATAATCTCTACAAGAGGCTACTGTAAGGACAGAATATGGAGAAACCGATTGGTTCCCAATCTGAAAGGGTGTGAGGCAGGGGTGTATTTTTTATTATCCCATTTGTTTAATCTATATGCAGAACATATCATATGGAAAGCGGGATTGGACCAAGATGAAGGAAGTGTGAAAATGAGAGGGAGAAATCAATAATTTAAGATATGCAGATGATACCATACTACTAGCAGAAACCAGTAATGATTTGAAACAACTGCTGTTGAAAATGCAGGACTATAGCTGAACATCAAGAAGACTAAAGTAATAACAGAAGATTTATGTAACTTTAAAGTTGACAATGAAGACATTGACCTTGTCAAGGATTATCAATACCTTGGCACAGTCATTAACCAAAATGGAGACAATAGTCAAGAAATTAGAAGAAGGCTAGGACTGGGGAGGGAAGCTATGAGAGTACTAGAAAAGGTCCTCAAATGCAAAGATGTGTCACTGAACACTAAAGAACACTATATGTTCTGTGCAAATGTAAAATGCTACATAAATGATAAGTGAAGATCCATCTACTTCCTGGGTAGAGCTCCAGAGTACCATTAGTATAAGAGAGAATAAGCTCTGTTTCCAGTCCAGCCCATTTTATAACATCTAGCTGTCTATTAAGATTTCTCACCTGCTCTTTACCATTAGGTCCCAGAGCAGGTTACAACAATATAATATACAAGTGTAAAATCAAATAAAAACATGATAATTACAGAACACATAAATATCATTCCAAATGGACAGAACAATATAGATTTGGCAAAAGAAGTGAGTCTCATAAAACAAACTCCCTTAATTCTCAAAGGCCAGGGCAAAGATGTGCATCTTCAGCATACAGTGAACTGTACAATGAGGATGCTAGATGCACCTCTATGGGGAGGAAATGGAAATGGACTGCCTTCAAGTCGATTCTGACTTATGGTGACCTTATGAATAGGGTTTTCATGGTAAGCGGTATTCAGAGGGGTTTACCATTGCCTTTCTCTGAGGCTGAGAGGCAGTGACTGGCCGAAGGTGAGCCTCATGGCTGTGTGGGGATTTGAACCCTGGTCTCCCAGGTCATAGTCCAATACCTTAATCACTATACCACACTGGCTGTAAGGGAATTCCATAATTTAGGGGTTCCCACAGAAACAGCCCTCTCCAGGGCTATCATTCCCCACACTTCTGAGAGCTTCCACTGCAGAGTGTAACACCTAAAAAGGTTGGCAGGGATGGTATTTCAGATACCAAATTGGCACAGAACAGGTAGCTATCAGCAAAAGAACTCCTTCAGTTGGCTTATGGGGCTGGCTAAATTATAATGTAGCATGGGCGTTACAGTCTTTGTTTTGCTTTTTAATAGATTGCAATGCCTCTTTAATTTGGCCTTTTGACATTGCAAGCCCCTTGGGGACAGATTAAGAAAAACACTTATAATCCATGAGATGGAGTGGGATATAAATTAAATAAATGAATAATAGCCACCAATCCAGAGTCTATCAATGCAATTTTGTGAGAAGTAAGACACAACGTGAGGACAGAGGTCATCGCCAGAAGTTATATTCCCTAGAGTAAATTATGCAGAATCATAACATGTGCAGATACCACTGAACACACAAATCTGCTTTATACAGAGTCTGACCAATGTTGCATCTATCTCCTGACTGTCTTACCCAGGGCTGCCAGTGGCTTTCTGGGGTTTCCACCAGAGGATTTTCCTGGCTCTTTTAACCCATGATGCTTGGGACTGAATCTAGGACCATCTGCATATAAAACATACATAACTACCACTGAAATCACAATACCCCCTTTCTGAGCTGGTAATATTGTGAAAGTGAGGTTGGGTATAACATGGTGTGCACTTGAATATCTATTCAAAAGACAACAGTTTCCCTCTTGGGAAAGCAGAGACATGTTTTTTTAACTGCCTCCAAAGGGTGAAAATTACTGCTTGCACCCAAACGGATGCCTCCTGAGTTGTTTACTTCCATGGCTCTAACGCAGCCACTGAATAGAGGCCTGAGACTCTTTGCCAATCTTATGAACTGTGACAAGCTTACAGCCCTGAGCAGAATCTTCCATACTATTTATTTGCATGCAGCCATAACTCATTGTCATCTGCTAGCACAGATGGGTCTTTGTAGAAGTTCTGAGTGCACAGCATTACAAAAATCCCGGTCTAGATGATGATGATGATAATCCCTGGGGATTCAAACCTTGGTCTCCCAGGTCCTTGTCTGACACTCTAACCACTACACCACAATGGCTGTCATTGTGTACAAAAAAGCTGTGGGAAGTAAAGCATGGAAATCTACCCCAGGCCATTTGCAGACCACCTTCCTAAGCATGTTGAGAAAATTGATTTTTGTTGTTGTTGTTTTGATTTTCTTAATGCCAGAATCCAAAAGAAAAGTTTAGCCATTGAGCACCCCTAATGACAGGCTTGCTAATTAATGACTCAAAGCAAAGCTGAAAGTGATTCATGATGCAACATACAGATCAATACACACGTAAAACAGCGAATATCAGCTGCAATCAGCCACATAATCAACCAACAGTCTCCTTCCTGACCCTTTTGCTTTCTCTCTTCAGTTCTTGGTGGAGCCAGGTGGCTGTAGGGGAAAATTAATCATTGGCAGTCCAAAAATAAATAATCTTGAAACTAGAAAATCCGAATTTAAGTGGGTTGTTTCCAAGGTTAGTCATACTCAGAGCAGGCCTACTGGAATTAATGGGCACGACTAACAGTGCAATCCTGCCTGCATCTATTCAGATGTAAATTCTATTGAATCCACGTGGTGTGTGCTTGCATATGATATAATCGTTGTGCAATAACAACCCTTGGAATGGTTCCAAGAGTTAGGAAATTCTTTGGTATCGGTCTTGCCCAAAGGAAGGGACAAGGGCTCGGGGCTAGCACACATGTTAAAGGTACCAGGTTCAATCCCCTGGCATTTCCAGTTAAATATATGCATATATTTATTTGTTTATAAGATTTCCTATCTCAGCTTTCATCAAGGCGGGTTAGAGTGATATTTACTAATAGGCAAAAAATCTTGAGGTTTAAGGATGTACCTATAGCCCACAGATATTTCTATCAAACTTTAAAAAGCAGGGAAATTGGGCAGCTATAGTAAATGCACCAGGGGAGCAGGAGATCTGATCTCCTCTCTGGGATATTGTACTGCCCTACAAATTGGTCAAAATGCAAACACAATTTGGGTTGGTCTTTCACAGTCCAATCCACTTCCTGTGTAGCTCGGAAGAATTTGGTAACATGTGCCTCTGAGCAATGCCTTAATTGTCAAAGGCCAGGTTACAGAGACGTGTCTTCAGCATATGACAGAAGCTGTACAATGGTGATGCTGGCTGCACCTTTGTGGGGAAGGAGTACCACAATTTAGGGGCTGCTACAAGGAAAGCCCTCTCCTGGACTACCATCCCCCACCCTTCTGAGTGTGCCGGAACTGCCAAGAGGAGTCCCCCCTGCTGACTATAACACCTGCAAGGATCTGTAGAGATGGAGGTCACCTTTCAAATACATGGGGCCGAAATCATTTAAGGCTTTAAAAACCAATGTGAGCCCTTAGAAATGGGTCCGGAAACAAATTGCAATCAGTGCTATATAGATTCAGGACATCTTACAACATTCAAAATTCATTAAACATAAGAACATAAGAACATAAGAAGAGCTTGCTGGATCAGGCCAGTGGCCCATCTAGTCCAGCATCCTGTTCTCACAGTGGCCAACCAGGTGCCTGGGGGAAGCCCGCAAGCAGGACCCAAGTGCAAGAACACTCTCCCCTCCTGAGGCTTCCAGCAACTGGTTTTCAGAAGCATGCTGCCTCTGACTAGGGTGGCAGAGCACAGCCATCACGGCTAGTAGCCATTGATAGCCCTGTCCTCCATGAATTTGTCTAATCTTCTTTTAAAGCCATCCAAGCTGGTGGCCATTACTGCATCTTGTGGGAGCAAATTCCATAGTTTGACTATGCACTGAGTAAAGAAGTACTTCCTTTTGTCTGTCCTGAATCTTCCAACATTCAGCTTCTTTGAATGTCCACGAGTTCTAGTATTATGAGAGAGGGAGAAGAACTTTTCTCTATCCACTTTCTCAATGCCATGCATAATTTTATACACTTCTATCACGTCTCCTCTGACCCGCCTTTTCTCTAAACTAAAAAGCCCCAAATGCTGCAACCGTTCCTCGTAAGGAAGTTGCTCCATCCCCTTGATCATTCTGGTTGCCCTCTTCTGAACCTTTTCCAACTCTATCATATCCTTTTTGAGATGAGGCGACGAGAACTGTACACAGTATTCCAAATGCGGCCGCAGCATAGATTTATACAATGGCATTATGATATCGGCTGTTTTATTTTCAATACCTTTCCTAATTATCCCTAGCATGGAATTTGCCTTTTTCACAGCTGCCACACACTGGGTCAACATTTTCATCATGCTGTCCACTACAACCCCGAGGTCTCTCTCCTGGTCAGTCACCGCCAGTTCAGAACCCATGAGCATATATGTGAAATTAAGATTTTTTGCTCCAATATGCATAATTTTACACTTGTTTATATTGAATTGCATTTGCCATTTTTCTGCCCATTCACTCAGTTTGGAGAGGTCTTTTTGGAGCTCTTCGTAATCCCTTTTTGTTTTAACAACCTTGAACAATTTAGTGTCATCAGCAAACTTGGCCACTTCACTGCTCACTCCTAATTCTAGGTCATTAATGAACAAGTTGAAAAGTACAGGTCCCAATACCGATCCTTGAGGGACTCCACTTTCTACAGCCCTCCATTGGGAGAACTGTCCATTTGTTCCTACTCTCTGCTTTCTGCTTCTTAACCAATTCCTTATCCACAAGAGGACCTCTCCTCTTATTCAGCAGCAACATTACACAATGTGCCAAAGAGACGGAGTCAGTTAAAACCAGGTAGGCCTGAATAGTCAGGTTTGGCATTGCCTCCGTCACCCCGCACCCTACCCATAGGTTAGCCAGGTATTAGAATTTGGCATTTCAACCATTGGGAACTCTACCAATCAGCCAAGAAGCTCACAGGATGACCCAAAAGCCATGATGATTTAAACAGGATATTCCTGAGTGTACCATCTTGAACTGCTTGGAGGAAGAATAGCAAGATAACGTAACACATCACCTGGCGACAGATTTTGGATGAGAAGCGACTTGCCCATTATAATTGAGTTGAGAGACCTCCGTCTCCATGGAAGTGCTTTGAAAACATTGTCTGCATCGAAACTCTAATATTTATTTTAATTGGTTAATGAATGGCTTAATCAGTTGAAAGCAAGACAGTTAATCAATTAAAAAACCTTTACTGTGTTGCCTGGGTGAGTCACAACCTATTCTTCACAGCTATTCATTCAGATCCCTTTAAAAAACAACACAAAATCCAATCAATATGAAGCGATGGCTTCCGAAGTGCTATGCAGAATTTCACATTTTAGTGCAGGAGGCACCAAACCCACAACCCCCTTGAAATGCTGGGGGTGGGGGAAGTCAGGATTCAGGGACAGGCAAAAGCAAAGAGCTTTCTCCCCAATGTTCCCAGACTCAGCAAAAAAGTTGATTGACAGCTCATGCAACTGAGGAAAGAAAGGTCAAAGCTCAATCACTCAAGAACGTGTTCTACATGCTGAAGATCCCAAGTTCAGCCCCTGACATCTCAGATTACAGCATTGGGAGGGGGACCTTCCTAAGCCTAGTTAAGTGACAGTAAGGACAGATTCAAGGCATCAATGGCAGAGCTAGTCCTATTATTAGGGACAAGCATTAAATCAGAGTGAATATTTTAATATTTGAGTACATTGAAACCATCTTCCCAAAGTGTATTTGAATGGCATTTAGGATGATTCATATTAAACATCACTGAAGCTCGATGCTCCTGTTTGTGAATTCTAATCTTGCTATCTGCTGCTAAGAAGGGAATTAAGCCAGCTGGATAGCTCACATATAAAGTAATGCACAATCTCTTTGCGAGACCTTAGATCTGAGGTGTCTTAATATTTAAATAAGCATGTTAAGACACTGGGTTGGAGACCACACACTCCAGGTCTGTATTTGAACACATCCCGAACCTGGCGATGATAGTAACTGCATGGAAAGGAAAAGGTTTTCTTAGGGGAGGGGTGCTACTGACATCACTTTTTTGTCTGACATTCAAGGCAAAGTCTGAAGGAAGCTAAACAGAATTTCAAAGCATCCCATTTCTGGCGAGAGAGAAATGCCTCTATTTGGGCAGGGCTAACCTGGTATAGCACAGTGGGGAGAGCCTGGCTGGGAGTCCAGAGTCTGTGAGTTCAAAACCCCACTCGGTGTCAAGAGCCAGCTAAAGATCACCCCACAGCGAGTGGCTCAGGGGTTACGTGCCCTGCCACCTGTGTAGTCGTGGGCAAGCGGCATAGTCCCAAAGAGCCCAGTTGCCCCCCAGCTGGCAGTTGCGGACAAGGAAGGGGCTGGCTTGTGCAGCTGTGGCAAGCTGAGCAGGCCCTACCAGCTGGGGAGGACTAGCCTCAGAGGGAGGCAATGGTAACCCCCCCCCTGTGAATACCACTTACCATGAAAACCCTACTCATAGGGTAGCCATAAGTCAGGATTAACTTGAAGGTAGTCCATTTCCATTTCAACCTAGCTCAGCAATCTATGCTCTGGTAACCTCCAAGTTAGATTACTGCAATACACTTTACATAGGGCTGCCTCTTGGAAACTGTAGCTAATGAAAAATTGACAACATGGATCAGAAGGTTGATCATATCACATCTTTTCTGGCCCGGCTGCATTGATTGCCTATACTTTGCTAGGTCCAATTCAAAGTGCTGTTTCTAACCTATAAAGACTTACACTTGCTCAGGACCCAAGCACTTGATGGAGGCATTCATCCAGGTACCCTTCCAAGGAGCAGGGGTGTAGTCATCCAGGGTCTCAGGGGGTCTTAGACCCCTTACCTTTTTAGAAGCAGGGTCCCAGCAGGGTCCCTATGTCTCCAGCATCCTACGAGGCAATCAGCATGAAAGGGGAGTGTGTTAGCCACTGAGAAGAGTCTTCTAACATGCTTCCTTGTCCTTTCCTGCTGATTGGAGCCAATCAGAGTGAAAGGAGGGGGGGCGGCCCTTAGAAGACACTCCTCAGTTGCTAACACACTCACTTTTCATGCTTATTGGCATCTAGGGATGTCTGTTGTTGTGGGAGAAGGCATTAACAAAGACCTCATTCTCAACCCAGTAGCAAAAAAGAGAGGAAAAAAGAGGGTAGGAGGGGCCATGACTGTGACTATCATGAAGGGACCCTGCACTTCTGAATCTGCCACTGCACTACTGCTAAGGAGAGTGGAGTTTTTTCCACTTTTGTGGAGTGCCCCCCTCATGCGTGGAATGCTCCCCAGTGAGGCCCACCTGGCACTGACTGTGTCATCTTTTCAGTGCCATGTCGATACCTCTATTCCTGGACATTCGATGGGATGGGATGGTTGCTTTTATGCCTTTTTTTTTTAGTCGGTTATCCCTCATAAGAACATAAGAATAGCCTGCAGGATCAGGGCAATGGCCTATCTGGTCCAGCATCCTGTTCTTACAGTGGTCAACCAGATGCCTCTTGGAAGCCCACAAGCAGGGCAAGAGCACTCTTCCTTCCTGCAGTTGCCAGCCACTGTTATTCAGAAGCATACCACCACCGACAGGAGCCACTGAAGTGTTGTCTGCTGGGCTAGCATGGTTATGCTACTATATGATTATGTTTATATTGATTGGAATACGGTCATGTTTTAATTATAGGCTGCCAATTATCTTGGACCTTTTTCATAAACAGGCATTTAAGAAATGTGATAACTTAACTAACTATGAATACAAGCTGTCAAGAATTATATTAATATAAGAGGGGATCTCCAAGTAGGGCTGGAAATGTCCCCTGCCTGAAACCTTGGAGAGCTGTTGCCAGTCAGTGCAGACAACACTGCAAGGTAGCTGGACTAGCAGTCTGACTCGATATAAGGCAGCTTCCCATGTCCACGTATCAGGCCATTCAATAATATTTAACCTGGCCATTTCACTGAATCAAGCAATATTTTGAGCTGGGCTATTTTTCTTTTTAAGTTTATGGAACCACACCTTGATCCACAAGAATCCAACCACTAATTTGCCAAAATCTTCATTACCTTCAGCCCCTAGCGCACCAGAGCCACCAGAATGTGCTCACTGGCTGGTCTAATCCACACCTTGCTCTTCTCACTGACCTACTAAAAGAAATTGAGTTAGAAGAAATCGACCCTATGTGCACCTTGTTGACCCTGAACTTAATGTTGGGCACGCTCCAGTGTCAACACAGTAGTGTCAGTGCCCTAAAGCATCATAAGCATAGGTGAAATTTTAGAGATTCCTTTCTAGGTTAAAGATCTGAGTAATTCCAAAGGAAGTGTACATGACCTTCTGTGAGTTTGTTTCTTTGGTAAAGCTAGCAAAATTTTACAGCAGGGATTTTGTACATTGCTAATTTTATTGGGAGCGATACTTCCCCTCCTTTCCTTAGCTTGCAAGATGCATTGTCTTTCAAAATGGTAAATGCTGCTGCCTGTTCGCTAGACAGCAAAACAGAAATTCCTTTAATGAGGAAGAAAAGGAACAAGAGCGAGGAAAGGGGGGAAACAAATCCAGGCTTAGGGAAAGCAGCTCTGTTTTCCTTTCTCCCTTTGTCCCCTGCCAGTCAGTTTGACGTCTCTGCTCGCTCCTCTCCCATTCATTCTCACAGCCTTTTATAATGCCCCCCACCATGCTTTCCTTGCCAAGCTTCTCAGCCCTCCCATCCAATCCTTATTAATTAACGACTTAGTAACCTCCAATTATTCCCTAAACACATGAGTGGGCCTGGCTTGTCTCTTCTGGAATGGAGACATGCTTTGACCAAGAGCTGGTGGCACCCCAAATTGCTGAAGAAGCCTTTCAAGGCAAGCAGGGAAGTCAGTTCCTTACAGAGTCGAATTTGGTCTTGGCATCCCTTGAGGAACATGAATAAGAGAACAGGGTGGGGTGGAGGACCTAGCAACCATAGCACAGAGTTATCAATTGAATTCAGGGTCAAGTGTATAGGGGCAGAAAAATGATCCAACTTGCTGAGCTCTCTGCAGCCCTGGCACCAGGCTCTGGTTGAGAGCCCCTGTGGCCTACAAGGCCCGATGAAAGGCTCCTCCTTAGGCTCTGACTTCCCAGGCACCCCCCCCCCCACAATACAGGTGTTGCAGTGTTAAGTAAGCCCACCCGCTCCACCTACCTTCCACGTAAGTGCTTCAGCACATTAGCATGCTGCAAGCACATGCCTGCCTTCACCCAAGAAGGCGGCAGGGGTGTCCCTGGGGTTGATGCAGGAGGCAGGTGGGGCAGGTGGGCCTCTTTAAGCCCTGTGCTGCTTGCATTGGGAGGGGGTGTCGGGAAGTATGACGCTGTGGGCTCGGGGCAGGCTAGTGCCCAAGGCCCAGCCGTGCCCTGACTCTATGACTCCCTACTGGGTTGTAGTCAACTAAGCCCTACTCAGAGCAGACCCATTAAAAGTAATGCACCTTCAGTGGGTCTGCTCTGAGAAGGACTAGCATTGAATACCATCCATTGTGTCCAGCCAAATACCGTGGGAAGTCCAAATAACATATGGTGGTCAAACTTAGTAGCCCAATTGACAGATCTATCATCTTGCATGCAGAAGGTCCCAGGTTCAATCCCCAGCATCTCCAGGTAGGGCTGGGAGAAACTCCTGCCTGGAAACCTGGAGAGTCACTGCAAGTTGGACCAATGGGCTGACTCAGTTTAAGGCAGCCTCCTGTGTTCCTGTGATCTGTTAATTCCTTTCTCTGCCCCTTCTCCTTTGCTGTCCAGAGGAAGGCCAAACAAGAGATGGATTGATTCCCTAAAGCAGCGTTTCCCAACTAGTGGGCCACCAGATGTTGTTGGACCACAATTCCCATCTTTCCTGACCATTGGCAATGCTGGCTGAGGCTGATGGGAGTTGTGGAAGGCCAAACAAGAGATGGATTGACTCCACAAAGGAAGCCACGGACCTGAACTTACAAGATCTGAACAGGGTGGTTAATAACAGATGTTCTTGGAGGTCACTGATTCATAGGGTCGCCATAAGTCGTAGTCAACTTCAAGGCACATAACAACAACAACAACAACATTTCTGGCATCTTAATTTGTGTTTCTAGCCAGTCATGGCAGTGTAGCAGTATACACAAATGGCAAGTGTCTTTGCCTTCAAAAGGATTGATGGGTCACATTTAGCTCTCTTTCATTCCCTGTGGCCTTCCAGATGTTGCTGGTCTACAACTCCCATCATCCCTGACCATTGGCCATGTTGGCTGGGGCTGATGGAAACCCAACATCTGGAAGGCAACAGATTCCCTGTGCCTGAAGACCAGTGGTGGGGAACCTCCAGCCTAGTCCTGGCCTGGAATCACCTCCAATACCATCTACACCTCTCACAGTACTGGGAGCTGCCGTTCTTTTTCCCCCATGGACCCCATCAGACCATGGTGTGTTAGGGTTCAGCCCTGGCCAGACCTCAAACCTGAATTCCCCACAGATGACAAGACACTCCAACAGATCTCCACATTTTCAATGACCCTGAGGAGCCACCGCATCTGGATATCCCTGCCCCAAGATGGGAGATCTTCTCGGGTTCTTGGCCAGCTCTCAGACACCCCCTTTCACCTTTCCTAAGACTACTGGAGCAGAGAAGATGGAAAGCCATGCAAGAACTTCAGACCTGCTGCCAAAAGGCCCAGTTACCTGCCTGTGAGGCGATTTGGGTGGAGAGGAAGTATATGGAAACATATGCTTGGGTCCATTGTTCCTATATGAAAGCCAGTAAGGGGAGGAGCCTCCAGCTCTTGTTTGAACTCCCAGTCTGAGCTATGCCGTTGCTGAAGCAGCAACTCTCACTGCAGCTCCACGCTTCCTGACTGTCCAGACCTGGTGCCACAGAGAGTCATTCTGCCAGAGCTGGGTGTGATGTTGGCGACCCAGCTGCCTGAAGAAACATCATACCAGGGGCCTCACCGCTGAAAACGTCAGAACCGCTCCTGGTTTTGCAGCCCTCAAACAGGGCCAGCTCTTAAAAAAAAAAAAAAGGATTGAAGCAATGAACTGATGATCAGAGTAGGGTTAGGCACCCCCTTCTATCCATTAATTTCCCCCTGAAAGTGTTCCCCGTTCCCATGGGACCCCCTAGATTTTCCTCATCATGTGTAGTTCCACCCTGGCTGATTCAGCTCAGTGCACCGTTTGGGCAATCAAGAGGGCATTTTTGAGTGGTCTGAGATATTGCAATGGGGGTATGGGAGGAGGTGGTTGTAGACCAAACTACCTCTATGATTCGAACCTCTGATATCTCAGAACGCAGGGGGTTATGGTGCGGCTTTCTGCCATCCTTGCATTAATCCTGGTGGACATCCATTGGATTTTAGAAGAAAGCATCCATTAGTGCTGACAAATGGGGGTGTCTTTTTTGGTGCCCCCTCCCTAATCTGCCTTTTTCCGTTCCTTTTTGAAAGCTTAATTTAAGGCATCTATGATTTGTATCGAATGCTACGTCTACTCAGAGTAGACCTATTGAAGTTAATTAATATTAATTTCAATGGGTCCACTCTGAGTAGAATACAGCCTTACACATTCTATTACCCTATACATTAGATATAAATTAGCATATGCAAATATCATGCAGATATTATGCAAATATGTGCCACCGGCCGGTTCTCTACCTAGCATCACCTTTGTTAAGAAGCCTGGAGAATTTAGGCTGAAAGAGTCTCGTGAGCTTTAGTAGACAGAAAGACAGTGCTGCCCTACCACAGAGGGAAAACACATCTCCCTCCCTCTTCTCTCTCCTATAGAATGGCTGCATGAATTTTTCACTAAAGTGCTGATGGGAGGAAAAAATGACCCTGCCTAATAGGAACAGATGGAAGGAAAATCAGAGGTCATTTGGTCACACACAGAAGAAACCTGCCAGCCACAGGAATTCATGCAGGCTCCTCCATGTCCCTCATGAGATTATTACTTATTCACTTATCAGGCTGTTTAACCCTATCTACATACAGTGCCCTGCTTTGTCCCCTCTGCCTGCTGCCTGATTTCTTTCTTTCCATTGGTAGAACTCGTCTCTGATAGTTTAAAAAAAGAACACCATAAGCCTTTGGGTTGCTCCACTTTTAGCTTAATTCACAGCCCAATTAAACTGGAATAGTATTTCAGTTTAAACAGATTTACTGGGGGGGGGGGGGTTAGCACCGGTGAGTTAGCACCTTCCAACCCATCCATTTCTTAACTTCCCACCCTGCAAATCTATATTGATGCTTTAAATTGCTCATATTGATTTGGCAGGGCTTAATTTACACCAGACTTGTAACTCTAGATTCACTTGTCAGTGCCAGGCACAGTTCCACACCAGTTCATGTCACAATAAAGACACAAACCCCTTTAAGCATGTACAGAATACCTTTCCTTCACTACAGAGGAGCCGCAATGCTCCTGGGATAAAGAGGGTCCTATAGCCCTTGTCAGATTAAGGAGAACACCCATTCATTGAAGAAGTTGGCTCATTTATCTGCAGGGAGTAAAGAAGCCTTTGCACATTTTCCTTCCTTCCTTCCTTCCTTCCATCCTTCCTTCCTTCCTTCCTTCCTTCCTTTATTTATTTATTTATTTATTTATTTATTTATTTATTTATTTATTTATTTATTTATTGTTTTGATTTATATCAAGCCCTTTCTTCCAGTAGGAGCCCAGGGCACATGGAAGCCTATATGTGCAAAGGCTTCCTCCCTCCCTTCCTTCCAAACGTTCGCACTATGCATGCAGACGCCAGGGGGAGGACTACCAGTGCAGTCCTTCTTCCTCACTCTAGTCACAAAGTTAGAGATGTCCAGGCATAGTTGACATCCCCCTCACACACCCCACTCCACTCCCAACAACAAATCTTATTTTTTAAAAAAATTAAGAACTGGGGCTGGTCATATCAGATATGGGGAACCTGTGACCTTCCAGATGATATATATATATTGTTCCAGATCTCAGCCCTCTGTGTGTGTTTGTGTGTATGTGTGTAATATGTCCCAGAGCTCAGGACTGGCACTGAAAATAGATTCCAAGGTTGCATTTCCTGGTGCAAATTAAGCTGTGATTTAAGCTAATTTAGCTCAAACAGACCTACCTAATGGAACGAAATGGGTTTAAATGTGTAATTTCCTCTTAAGCTATAGTAGATAAAAGAAATGTTAAAAATGCAAGGGGGAAAAACCCCTTTCAATAGCAACAGCCTCACCTCAAATCCTGAAGAGATGCCCTGAAAGTATCCATCGGATGAAAGGAGGGGCACAGCAGAGAGAGAACAGGCTGCTCACTCTTTTATTTGAGGTTTCTCAATAATTTATTGCTGTCTCTTTGTCCTCCTCCCCAGAAATGCAGGACAGCAGATATATGCAGTATCAGGTGTCCATAATGTGGCATCAAATATATGTCGCCAAGTGAGATAAAAATCTCATGCCAAGAAGGCACTCAAATCGAAAGAGTTTTCCCCCTCCCCCTCCAGACTGAAATCTCCAGGACATCAACCAAAAGCAGAAATCTATTTGCTTGGAAGAATGATACCATGGATCGATCAGAAGGCCAGTCCGAAAGATGTCAGTCATCATCAGAGTTTATGACTATGGATGCGCAGATTGCTAAGAAAATTTGTTAGCCTTATCAGCATTCTTTGCTTCCCTTAAAATCGAATAACAGTCCCCCAAATTAGGGTGTTCCTACCAACCCAGCAGATATGTGACCTGGGTCTTACCAGCAAGGTACAACAGCTGTCCAGCACAGCATGGAGTTAGCGTCAGGACAAGCTTGCTGAAACAGCAGTGGTACTGTCCAACCAGTGAGCAGGAACTAGGGCAAGAGACCCGGAGTTGAGCCAAAGAAGTGTTGCATCAGCAACCACCAGGCAACAAGTTGATGCACTAGCGATGCTAGCACAATGCTCCAGGCGCCAGCTGTACCTTTCCTAGTACAAGCCATCCTGAGCACTCTTTAGGTCAAGAGCTTTTCTTCACAATGGAACAGGAAGATGAGTGTTCTGCAGTCTAGCACTGGCTTCTGCTTGAGCTCACTGGTGTCTTTGTTCCTGGGATTAAGGGTGGTGGTGGTGGTCCTGTGAGGGCCCTGCAAGGGAACAGACTACAACACAGGGTGAATGGAGCACAGCTGGATCTTAAGATTCTGTACAGAGCTCTGGGTGGCAGACGTGGATGTCTTTGCCCCATCATTTGATCTGTACAACATCCAGCTTGAAACAGAGTCCCTGAGTCAAGGTCACCCACTGAACTTCATGACGGAGCGGAGACTCAGACCTAGGTCTCCCCAGTCCCAGTCTGTGACTACAATCATTAGACGTCACAGGCTCCACCTGCAACACAGCAGTTCTTGCTAAAGGCCTCATTCCCCAATCTGACAGCAGTTGAGCAGGCTGATGTGTACACTGCAGGAAGACCATCTGAATGCCATTCCATCCAGTCCTGACTGTGTCTGGGCATAATCCAAATGGATGTCACTCTGTCTGCCCCTGAGGGTGTGAAAGTCCCTCCAGACAGGGCTGAAGTCAAATATTTCTGCAGCAAGGGGCGTCTTTGCTAGGCTCCTTTAATGGGCATGACAGATTAATCACCCGAGGATATGATCTGCAGCAAGTGACCTTTCAGACACACACACACACACACACATAGACACACACAGCTTGAATTTATTCTGTGATCTGCAGAGAGGACCAAGGAAAATGCCGTTATAAATTCAGCCTGGAGACGGATAGGGGGAGAAAGCTACAGACTTTGGGCCTTATTGGCCTGAAGCATTTGCTGATGCTTTGAATGATGTCAGAGGGCTGCCATGGCAACGGAACCCCGCCAAGCCCAGATGCAAGTCAGCAAGGCTGGTGAGGATGGGGGAATGTTTCAGTTTCCTAGGCACCGGCATCCAATTTTTATCTAATAAGCGACACAGCAAAACAACGCAAATTCAGATTTTAGGCACACCTTTTCTTTGTTCCAACTCTGGAATTTTTTTTTTATCCTTGCAAGTCAAAATTGAAAGGGGGGAGGACTTATCCTTGGACCTGGCACTATTTCAATCAAGTGGGAGACTGTTATTTAACTGATGAAATGCATATTTAAAAGCCCGGTTGTAAGGCTGGAAGGCTGGATCTGACTGAGGGTAAGGAAGCGGGGAGAAATTCTATTCACATCTAAAGGCAAACTCACATAATTTGGACTTGCTGCAACAATATGCAAACTGATACACAGCCATCCTTTGAAATGCACACTTCTCTGAATTTTGCAGTGCGGTTTTCCAGCCAAGTAACATGTGTACAATTGTATATATTAGGGTAAAGGGTGCATAAAAATGTGTGCATTCGTGAAAATATATACAATGGCATTATGTTGGGGAAAACTGCTATGCAAAAACTGAGTATATTGGGCAAAACTGCACACAAAAATGTGCATATTGTTGTGGAAATATGCAGAGACACTCAGCGTCTGAGCTGTGTGTGTGCCAGTGTGTGTATTTACCTAAGTAGCAGGCTTTTACCCTGCATTTAAATCACTGAGACTTAAGACTTGGTAAAATAAGAAGAGCTACTTTATTTATAGAAGTACATGGTAGATAGGAAAGGCATACCTAGTTCTAACTAAACTAAGTTGGAGGCGCAATGCCCAGACTTGGGTATTGCCCCCATGGCTCAGGAGAGAGAGCAAAGACCAGCATCTGCCGCTCAACATGGAGGCACCATTTTAAAAATGGGCTCCTTTGGGAAGGAAGGGTGAGGTATAAATTTAATAAATAATTAGAAGAAAGAAAAGTTGTCAAGCTTTGGTGCATCACTGGATGCATTAACAGTTCAGTCCTACACATGTCTCTTGAGCCCCACTGAGTTCAATGAGACTTACTCCTGTGTAAGCGTGTATAGGATGGTAGTCCCAACAGACACAAAGGGGTAGCAGATGGATTGGGGAAGCTGTGACTCCCCAATGTTGCTGGACTCCAACTCCCCCCAGCCAGCATGACCAGTGGTCAAAGGAGATAGAAATTATAGGCCAACAGAGTTTGCAGTTTCCTATCCCTGCATTAGTGAACATACCCCACATACGCACACCACTTTTGCACATACTGTTCTGAAACCTGCATGGCCTTGGTACAAGAATCTACAACAGGTCTATAGCGTTGCCTCCTCCAGCAGCACCAGCAGCTGCAGCATATCTACAAGAAATCTCAGCATCTTATCTTTTTTTTAAAAAAGTAAATTATGCAGATAGCTGTTTATTTGCACAGAATGTTTGCAGAATTTGGTGGCAATTTTAATAAGCTCAGCGAATAATGCCACCTCCATGGTACAATTCTCATTATACATATTGTAGAGTTGGAGGTTCAGAAAAGGGCAATTAAAACAATCAAGGGGCAGCAGCAACTCCCCTACAAGGAAAGGCAACCACACTTGGGGCTTTTTAGTTTAGAGAAAAGGTAAGTAAGAGGAGAGAGATGAATCATATTATGCATAGTGCAGAGAAAGTGGACAGAGACACACTGTCCTCCCTCTCTCAAAATACTAGAACCAGTCTTCATTGGGGTTGTCCAATGAAGCTGAATGCTGGAAGATTCAAGACAAGCAAAAAGAGGTACTTCTTCACACAGCGCCTAAATGATGGAATTTGCTCCCACAATGCTGGCTGGGGCTGATTAGAGTTGGAGGGCGCTAGGTTGGGAAAGTCTGGCTTATGTGATAGGTGGCTTGGAGGTGCCCAGTTGGGCATTTTGCCTTGGTCTCTCTATGTTTTTATCATCATACAGAGGCCTGAATACAGCCAGCCTCTCCCATCCAAGGCCACCGTTTTATCAATACACCACACTGCTTACCGTAATTATCGTTGTCATGTGAATCTACGTTATCTCGAGTCAGACCATTGGACCATCAAGGATAAGGTCCTCCACCTAACCCTGCCTCCCCTTGGTCTGTCACAGCTCTATCTGAGATCTTGTTAACCGGAGATGCTGTGGATTGAACCTGGGACCTTGTGTAGGCAAAACATGTCCTCTACCACTGAGCTACCTTTCTCAACATCCTTGGGAGAACATAACACTTCTGACCTATTAGAAGCAAGCAACTCACCGGTGAATCGTAATGATTCAACAGGGCCTACCACGCCCTTGGAGTCTCCGTGAAATTTCCTTCCCTTCGACCTTTCCAGAAGAGTGACCCAGTAACACCATTCACTCTGCTGGCATACAAGCACATACACTAACTCGCTGCCTCCCAAACGGGCCTGCAATTCAATCACGGTTGGTTGGGTACAAAGGGATCTTTGTCAGTTCCATTCAGGCAGGAACAAGTGGCTTGAATAGCTCCGGGTCCATTTGAGGCCCAGAAACAGTGCAGTCTTGTGTTAAGGTTGAATGAGGGGAATGGAAGGGGGGAGGAGGGGGCTAGAGGAGGAGATGTTGATTCGGTTAATTATTGACTCATTCTTCAAAGCGGAGAAGAACAAGCAATAGTGGGGGAGGAAGAGAAGGGAAAGTGTTCTTGCCAAACCTAGCTTTGCCGTGAAGCACAAAGTAAGATGCTTCATCTTTAAAATTATCCAGAGACGTGGGTGGGTGTATGTGGGAGAGAAGGGAACAGAAGCCTTTAAATGTCCACCTGAGACTTGCATGAAGTAATGACAGCAGGGTGAAGATCTTTGGCTCATTGAATTTATACAGAGCTTTAGGGAAATTGCATCACTGTCACATTTCAGCGTGAAATGAGGATTTTGCAAGCGACCCAATGGCTTGCCCGAAGGTGAAGGTGTCTGTAGGCCAGTGGAAATAGCAATGGCACTCCTGTGTTTATCGCGGTAGCTCAGCTGTGGTAGTATTTCATCACTCCCCCTGTACCCCACCCCACCTGATGTCAAGTTGAAATACTCATTTTGGAGCTACCTCTCACAGTGCTTCTCTCTCTCTTTTAAATATACACCTAAGGTGCTTCACAGCAGTGTAGTGGCAAATTCAGAAATGCAGGGTCCCGTCGTGATAGTCATGCCACTCCCCCTCACCTTTACACCCCTTTCCACTTTCCTTCATCTCCCTTGCTCTCCCTGTTACCTCACAAGTCCACACTCCATTACAACAGATGTCCCGAGGAGCCAATCAGCATGAAAGGGAGGCTGTGTGTTAGTTACTGAGAAGAGTCATCTTCTTCTTCTTCTTGAGGGGCTAACTCGCCTCCTTTCACTCTGATTGGCTCTAATCAGCATGACAGAGCAAGGATTCTTCTCTTCTCAGTGACTAACATGCTCCCTTTTCATTCGGATTGACTCATACATAGGGACCTGGCTGGGACCTTGCTCCCAGAAAAGTATTGGGTCTACCCTCCTACCCCGCCCCCAGCCTTGGACAACTACACCTCTAGATGCTTAACACCAAATAAGGGAATATGTGAATGGGACAAATGCGGGTTTGCAAACAAATGAACCAGCCAGGTGTATGCACTAGGGGGTAGTGATTACCTGCAGCTCTCTGTTGAGCCTTCATTTGGTGGCAAATGGCCTTTAGAAGCAAGCGAAAAGAGGGAGAGTGTTTTGCAACCCAGGGCCTGCTATGAAGCTAGGGTGCTCAGCCTTCCGAGTTTCTATTTCCACACATAGTGAATGCTGTTTGCCAGTCTGGCTTGCTCTTGATTTCCCGTGATGATCTGCTTTGCACCATAGCAACTCTTTCTCCTTGGCCAACACAGCACAAGGCTTGTTGACACAATAACAATACAGAGGCTGTTATTTCAGAGCGGTTTTGAGATAGCAAACCCTTGTCTATAGCAAGAAGGAATTCCAACATCTGGAACTGGAATGGAATCTATTGGAAGCAGCACAAAACTCACAGCATGAGGCGTTCTGCATGGGAGGCAGAAAGTAAATGATTTTGCAGGGAAATGGAACTGAACAATGGAATGCTAAATGTAACCCAATTAATTTGGAATGGAATTGTTTTATTTCGTTATGAGCCTTTTTTAAAAAAAATTGAAAGAGACTAAGAAACGAATAAGAAGTTTTTTTAGGAAATGTTTTTAGATGTATTGAATTGTCTCTAAAAGTTTTAAATAAGTTTTATTTTATTTTTAACTGTGTCATTTACCATTTTGGTGTTTTCTGCCCTGGGGTCCTTTGGGAGCAAGGGCAGGAAAATAATAATAATAATAATAATAATAATAATAATAATAATAATAATAATAATAATATCTCAGTGAGGATTTTCTCTCTTTCATAATACCATTTGCATTTGGAATTGGAAAGTTTTCATGATTGGAAAGCAAGGAATTCCTGGTGGTTTCAGCCACATCCCCATGTAGCTAAACTGTTTGATCATTCATAGATCACTGTGAATTTACCCATCAGAGACAACAATTCTCCTGCTGTTTACAGAATTGCTTATGCTGCGATGAAAGAGGCAGATCCAAGAGCCTCTCATTTTGCCAGAGGCTGCTGACATTAGCTCCTATCTAGACATGGCTTTTCCACAAAACATTTTACTGTCAAATATATCTGCATTAAATTGGCTTTTGGCTTTGGATACCATTGACCATGATATCTTTCTGGGCCAACTTGGTGAGATGGGTATTGGAGGCACTGTTTTACAGTGGTTCTGATCCTATCTCCAAGGTTGTTTTCAGAGAATAGCATTGGGTGACTGTCATTCGGCCCCCTGGCAGTTCTGTTGTGGGGTGCCGCAAGGTACCATCTTGTCCCCCATGCTGTTTAACATCTATATGAAGCCCTTGGGAGCAGTCATCAGGAGCTTTGGGGCAAGGTGTCAGCAGTATGCTGATGATACCCAGCTCTGTTTCTTTTTTTTTTTTCAATAATTTTTATTCAAATTTTCATAAAACATACAAGACGAAATCATAAAACATTCAAAGACAAAAAACAAAATCAAAAATAGTTAAACAAACAAAAAATAAAAAAATAAAAAAATAAAAATAAAAATAAAAAATAAAAAATAAAGAATAAAATATTGACTTCCCATTTGTCAAAGATCAGATCAGTTATAAGTCTATAATATATAACAATCCTGTCTCTTAAGTCATATTATAAAATCACTTTCCTCCAATAGTTATCTTACTTAATCATCAAATCTCATAAACATTACTTTATTCTTTCCACAAAAAGTCAAAGAGAGGTTTCAATTCTTTAAGAAATATATCTATCAATTTTTTTTTCCAGATAAGCATATCGATTAATCCATCTCATTACTAATTATGATAATCTTATTGTCATAACCATAGTAAAAATAAACATTTCAATTAATCCATCACATCAGAATCTGTTAGGTTCAGTAATTTCAGTAGCCATTATTCTATTATCCCTATTAGTTCCATTTTCCATCTTCCATCTTCAGTAGTCTTGTTAAGTCCAGTAATTTCGGTATCCAATCTTCCATTATCAGTATTCCATAATAATCTTGCTGTCAAAGCCATAGTCATATAGTAAGAGTCTGATGGGAATTACCTCTATCCCAAATATTTTCTTGCCATCCATTCTGAATAGGTTGCTGAAATACTGCTGTAAAATCATATCTCTGTTCTTTTTTTCAAAATACACTGGGTCATCTCTTGAAAGTTTTTCCATTGTCACATGGCTGCAGTTAATTCCATAGATTTTCTCTATATTGGGCTCCATCACATCATTCCAGTCCAGAAGATTATCCATGCCATTGATAACTTTATCTCTAGAATCTTCATTAATTTCTTCAGAGATAACATTGAGTTCCAAACAATAGATTTTATTTCTAAAGTCCATAGACTCCAAATCTTTTTCCTGTTCCACGTTTGTTCCAATCTCCGGGGTCTCCTCTCTCACAGGGACCCCTGTTCCAGTCTCCAGGGTCTCCTCTCTCACAGGGACCCCTGTTCCAGTCTCCAGGGTCTCCTCTCTCACAAGGACCCCTATGTCTTTAATCTCCTGTGTCTCCAAACAATAGATTTTATTTCTAAAGTCCATAGACTCCAAATCTTTTTCCTGTTCCACGTTTGTTCCAATCTCCGGGGTCTCCTCTCTCACAGGGACCCCTTCCAGGGTCACCTCTCTCACAGGGACCCCTATATCTTTAATCTCCTGCGTCATTTTACTCAATTCAATTTTCAGCTCCTTACAACCCTGTCGCAGGTTTTGTTTCGTTATCTCAATCTCATCCATTATTTTCTGAAACATAGTTATTTCCAGATTCTCAGCCACTTTCTTAATTGCCATTTTAAAAGAAAAATATAGGAAAACCACTTCTTATTTCAGCAACAATTGGGTTAATACTCCAAACTTGGTGACATCACAGTATAAACAAAGCAGACAGCCTTATCTCTCCATAGTTAAGTAAACAAAATGCAGTTCCCAGGATCGAAACAATTAATGGCAGTCGTCAGGAAACAGATTCGTCAAAAAAAAATAGACCAAAAAGAGAGTAGTCTCAGACAATATAATATTCTTCAAAATAAAAATCTGGAATAGAAATCCCTCTTCTGTGTATATCTTTAGAATGCAAATCCAGGACAGCTTTTTGCAACAAAAACAGAGATAAGCTATTAATTAGTGCGTAGCAGAGAGAAGTTATGGCTCCCCAGTGAGATGTCAAAAACCGATCAATCTGGCAAATCTCTTTTAAACAGCAACAATTTAAGTCAAGTAAAAGAAAAATATAGAAAGAAGGGTGCTTGCCTGTTAGTGCGTTCTCTCTTAGAAGATAAGGTGAACGTTCGCTTTATCAGATAGAGCTTGCTGTTGAAAATCCGTCCCACCTTCGTCGGCTGGACCTCGTCCCATAAATTAATGAGATCTGGTCGTCCCAACAAAAATAGGCTTTGAGGTTAATCTCTTCGTTTCTCCCTACCCGGGAGAAGTTTAATCAGTCAAAAAAAAAGAAAAAACTGACTGATATATCTGAATAAGCTTCTTTTGAGGCAGGAGCCCGTCTCAAAAGCAGGCACAGGCTAAGTCACCCTTCCCGGAAGTCGATACCCAGCTCTGTTTCTCTGTAACATCTGAATCGGGAGAGGCCATACAAGCCCTGGACCGCTGCCTGGGCTCGGTGGTGGGCTGGATGAGGACCAATAAACTGAGTCTGAATCCCAGCAAGACTGAGGCACTGTGGGTTGGTGGTTCCCGAGTTTGGATAATTGGTCAGTTGCCTGCTTTGGATGGGGTGGTACTCCCTCTGAAAGAGCAGGACCATAGTCTGGGGGTGCTCCTGGATCCATTTTTGTCACTAGAGGCCCAGGTGACCTCTGTGGCTAGGAGTGCCTTTTACCGGCTTCGGCTGGTAAGACAGCTGAGGCCGTTTCTGGACTGGGATAGCCTGACCACTGTTGTCCATGCACTTGCAACCTCCAGGCTGGATTACTGTAATGTGCTCTATGTGGGGCTGCCCTTGAGGTTGGTCCGGAGGTTGCAGCTGGTGCAAAATACGCACTGGCTGCCCATTTGCTACCAGGCCAAGTTCAAGGTTCTAGTTTTGGTGTACAAAGCCCTATACAGCTTGGGACCAGGATACCTGAAAGACCGCCTTATCCCTTATATACCCAGTCAAGCACTGCGCTCTGCAGGTGAGGGCCTCCTGCAGACACCATCATATCAGGAGGTCCATTCCGCACAACATAGGAAACGGACCTTTAGTGTGGCGGCACCTACCCTGTGGAATTCCCTCCCCATAAATATTAGACAGGCACCATCTCTGTTATCTTTCAGTGCCAATTGAAGACTTTCCTTTTTGAACAAGCCTTTTGAGTTGAGACCTATCCCAGTCTGCGTCTGTGTTTGAATTGCTTTTCAATATGTTCTTAAACCTTCTCTTTTAAAATGTTTTTAATCTTAGATGTTTTGAAAGTTTTTTTTAAGTAACGTTTTTGAAGATGTTTTGTTTTAATGTGTTTTAAAGTTTGTTTTTATGATGTTTTAAAGTTTTTGGTGCTTTTGTTTGCCGCCCTGGATTCCTGGTGGGAGGAAGGGAGGAATACAAATAAAATAATAGTAATAATAATTAAATCTGGGATGCTTGCGGAATTTGGTCTCAGTGAGTTTGACTGTGAGCTGCCCCATTCCTGGACTAACGTGTAATCAAAGCTTGTTTGCCACCCTTTGCACTGCTTCGATATTCTGACGTGGTTGTTGGCTCAAGAACGGTATAAGGTTTTTTTTAAAAAAAAAAGATGCACATTTTGAGGAAATACATTCTGGAATCCATAAAATATGCTTGGAAATGTATGTTTTGAGAAGAAATGCATTTTAAAATATGTATTTTAAATGCATGCTTTTGTTTGGATTAGAAAGAAGACACAGATTAACATGGAAACGGGACAAAACCCTGGCTTAGTTTGCACATCACTCCATAGTTAAACTAAACAGTGGTTTAAATGTGAATGTGCAGCATCCTGCTACATGCTGCTAAGAATGTGGGCACTTAGCCATGATTTAGTTTAGTGTTATGTCTGAACCTGGGCTTGTGGTTTGTTTCTCTCCAAACAAACCCTGAGAGATAAGCAAGGTTTGTTATTAGCTTGCTGCTTGTGGTTTGTTTGGGGGAAAAACCCACAAAGGTCTGGATTCGGAAGTAATGTTAAGCTGGATGTTGGTGCTTTTCCTGGCACTCCAGGAGCAGAAAGCACCTCCAATTTAAGGGGCATGAACAAGCACTCACTGTATTCACATTCAAACCATAGTTTATCTTAAGAACATAAGGACATAAGAAGAGCCTGGCTGCTGGATCAGGCTAGTGGCTCACTAGTCCAGCATCCTGTTCTCCTGGTGGCCAACCAGATGCCTCTTCTGGGGAGCTAACAAGCAGGACCCACTTTAGGATGCACACTTTAACATGGTGAGGGGGTTTGAGAGTGTTGAAGAAGCTGAGAGCAATGCCGTCAGGAGTCTAGACCAAGAGGCTAGACTCCTCGCAGGGTCACCCAAGGCGGAATGGTCAAAGCTGAGCCACCAGACTAAGATACATCCAAACTCAGAGGAAGGCAATGGTAACCTCTGAATATCTCTTACCACGAAAACCCTATGAACAGAGTATCCAAAATGCAACACAAGATACTGCTAGAAGATGAGACCCCCAGATCAGAAGGCACTCACTGGGGAAGAACAAAGGACAAGTACTAGTAGAGCTGTGACTAATGACGCAACTGGGTCAAAGCCAAAAGGAAGCCCAGAGGCTGATGCGCACAGATGTGAAAGGAGAGTCCAGAGTTGTACAATTCCATAAAGGAAGCCACAGACCTGAACTTACAAGATCTGAACAGGGTGGTCCATGACGGATGCTCTTGGAGGTCACTGATTCATAGGGTCACCATAAGTCATA
This sequence comes from Rhineura floridana, assembly GCF_030035675.1. Classification (NCBI taxonomy): domain Eukaryota; kingdom Metazoa; phylum Chordata; class Lepidosauria; order Squamata; family Rhineuridae; genus Rhineura; species Rhineura floridana. Next base: position 317,371,186 of record NC_084480.1, on the reverse strand, counting down.
ATAGACTTGAAGGCACATAACAACAACAACAACAACAACAAGCAGGGCATGTGCAAGAGCATTCTCCCCTCCTGCAGTTTCCAGAAACTGGTATTTAGAAGCATAGCACCTCTGACTATGTTTAACTACATTTAACACATAGTCTAGCTTTTTTCAGCACACAGTCCACATTCCCTCAGAGGCTATATGGCAGTGGTGAGTAGGACCACAGGCCAAAGTGGATGTGACCCTTACCTTCATACCAGAGACTCCATTCCACTCACACAAAACTCAGAGATTTCTACGCATCTCTCTGTGCCCAACCAAACAAGCCAGATGGATGATTTCAGTACAAGAAAATACTCCCGCCCCACAAAAACAACTGAGAAGGATGAGGAGCAGGGCCAGTGAGGTGTGTGGCCTGGGGAGAGGGATGTGGCCCTGGGGAGCATTCTGAGGGCCAGACAGAGAGGTCTGGAGGCCTCCATTGGCCCTGAGCTTGAGGTTCCCCACCCCTGGCTTAATGATGATGATGGACTGCCTTCAAGTCAATTCTGACTTATGGGGACCCTCTGAATAGGGTTTTCATGGTAAGCGTTATTCAGAGGTGGTTTTACCATTGCCTTCCTCTGAAGCTGAGAGGCGGCGACTGGCCCAAGGTCACCCAGTGAGCTTCACGGCTGTGTGGGGATTCGAACCCTGGTCTCCCAGGTCGTAGTCCAACACCTGAACCACTACACCACACTGGCTTAAAGTGATGTGCAAACGAGGCCGTCGGCTGGAAATAGATCAACGTGTCCATCCTTACACTGAATCAGTTGTGAAGGGCAGATGTAAGAGGGTCACAGCTAACCCTCTTCAAGGATACAGAAGCAGGTTCCAGTGGTGTCCTGGACAGTGACATTTGGGGAAGGCTGTAGTTTAGTGGTAGGCCATGTGCATTGGAAGCAGAAGGTCTCAGGTTCAATCCCTGGTACCTCCATGAAGAGCTGGGAAAGACCTTTGCTTGGAGTCCCAGAGAGCCCCTGCCACTCACCGATGACAGTACGGAGCAGTGGCCTAAGCAGCTTCTTATAATCCTGCTTAATTAAATCAGTCTTTTTTTCTGACTGATAAGGACTGTAATCTCACTTTGTCTGTGTATGAAAGGGGGTATTGTTCAGTGGCAAAGCATCTCCAGTCCCAGGTTCAATCCTTGGCATCTCCAGGTCGGGCTGGGAATGTCCCTGCATGAAAAGTTGCTGAGCTAGATGGCTCAGTGGTCTCACTCACTATAAAGCAGCTTTGTACGTTCCTCTGTCCTGAAGAAGTACATTTTTAAACAGCCAGGAATTAAAAGGCCTAATGGTTTTATACCAGGAGTACTCCCACAAGCAATTAGGGCATCAGCAATGGATGGTAAGGAGAGGGAAGAAACTCTGTCTCCTAGTCAAGTTAAGGGAAGGGCCATAGCTCAGTGGTAGAGCATCTGCCTTGCATGCAGAAGGCCCCGGGTTCAATCCTTGGCATCTCCAGGTCAGGCTGGGAATGTCCCTGCATGAAAAGTTGCTGCCAGTCAGTGAAGACAATACTGGGCTAGATGGACCCATAGTGTGACTCATTGCAAGGTAGCTTCTTGTGTTCTTGAGTTATACTCCACAGGCTTACTGGAGGGGCTTCAACTAGATTGCCCCGTGGCTTGATCTTGGTATATGCCAGCTTCCTAAGTTCATCAACGTTCAACATAATATCTACTAGACCAAGAGAAAAATAAAGATGCAATAAAACAAATGACATCAATTTGTTTTTTGTCATCAAGCTCTGTATTGTGTACTCAGACTGGCAGTGGCTCTCTGTGGTCTTGGGTAGAGGGTCTTCTTCATCCTCTGCTGCCTGAGATCCTTTTAACTGCAGATGCCCAAGACTGATGCTTGGGCACCTTCTGCACGCAAAACATGTGCTCTGACACTGACCTATGGCCCTTCACCAAGAAGACTTCAGCTCATAGCATGGATGCTGATGTTTTAAGAGCCGTGCTTTGCCTCCTGAAAATTATAGAAGGATCCCAGTGGGCCACTGCAGGAAGTGAATCCCTGAGCCCACCTTTAGGCCATTGGTCCCTCTTGCCTAGAATACTCCATGGGTAGCCAACGTGGTGTCTCCAGAGGTTAATGGACTACAACTCCTGTCATCACTGACCATTGGCCATGCTGGCTGGGGCTGATGGGAGCTGGAGTCCAACAACATCTGAAGGGTCACCAGTTCCCCATTACTGGTCTGTGTGATCATTTTATAACAGAGAAATACCGAAACTCCTGTAACGTTTCACACTCCCATGTTTTGTACAACTGCTCCATCTTGGGCCAATCATCTCTCAAGATGGCTACCCCAATCAATTCTGACTGGCAGCAGCTTCCCAAAGTCTCAGGGAAAGGACTTTCCAAAGCCAACTGCCTGAAATAAACAGAGGTGCCTGGGTTTGTACCTCGGATATTGAGTGACGGTCTCCTGATTCCCCGAAGGTTGATCCTGCAGCACAGAGAGCTCTCGTTCTTGCCCCCCTCAGTTTAACATATATCCCAACTTGATGAGAGACAGAGCTGAACGTCCATTGGTCATTACTTGGCTAGTGGCTGGGTTGGTATTTGAAAGGTGAAAGTAATGAACAATAGTGCAAATAAGCTTTTTATAGCTGGTGCAGCTTGTCAAGCCTTTTGTTCAAAGTGCTGCACAAGGATTCACCCTGAGTCATCCGCGGAGCAAAGGGCTGGTGGAGGGGGGGTTATTACCCAGGGATGAGGGACTCTGTAAATGGGTAAAGATCCATCCCACATATTCCATAGGTTATAGAGCAGGGGTCCATGGAGTGCCAGTTGTCTGCAAGCTGGGAGCCATGACTTAGGAGCAGAGCATCTGCTTTGCATGCAGAAGGTCCCAGGTTCAATCCCTGGCATCTCCAGATGGGGTTGGGAAAGATCACCTGTGGGGAATGCTTTAAGTTGGATTCCTGCATTGAGCAGGGGGTTGGACTTGATGGCCTTACAGGCCCCTTCCAACTCTTTGATTCTATGATTCTGTGAACTCCTAGCAGCCCCAGCAAACACAGCCAATGGTCAGGAATGGTGGGAGTGGTAATCCAATAACTTCTGGAGGACACAGCTTTGGCTATCGCTGGCATATGGTGGGCCACTATGAGAAAAGGACGCTAGGCTAAATGAGTCTTTGGTGTGATTCAGTCATCCTCAGTCCTACTCACATGAATAGCATGATCGAAAAGCTCAGTGGTAGAACATCTGCCTTGCATGTAGAAGGTCACAGGTTCGATCCCTGGCATCTCCAGGCAGAGCCTGAAACCCTAGAGAGCTGCTGCCAGTCAGTGTAGATAATACTGAGCTAGATGGACCAATGGTCTGATTTGGTATGAGGCAGCTTTCTGTTTCCCTATGAGCTTCATTCAGACCCTCCGTGGCGCAGAGTGGTAAGCGGCGGTAACACAGCCGAAGCTCTGCTCACAGCCGGAGTTCGATTCCAACGGAAGGAGGAAGTCGACTCTCCGGTAAAAGGGGTCGAGGTCCACTCAGCCTTCCATCCATCCGTGGTCAGTAAAATGAGTACTCGGCATACGCTGGGGGGTAAAGGAAGGCCGGGGAAGGAACTGGCAATCCCACCCCATATATACTGTCACCCTAAGAGTCGGAAACGACTCACACTACAAGTGCGGGGACACCTTTACCTTTATGAGCTTCATTCAGGTGGTACACAGCATGTATATGGGTTGGTGGTTGAAGGCACAAGAGGCCACATCCATAGGGTCAAATATATTGATTTTAAATTGTATTTTCATTGCTTCAAATCCATGGGATTAAACGGTAATACAGTAATACACAACACATAAGACTAAAATAAGTAGTAAAAATACAGTTTAAAATAATACAGCATCGACCACAGTGCATTAAAATTGCTACAATACACAGAACAATCATTAATTGGTCTGCAGGGGGAAAAGTTTGGGAACCATTATAGAGAAAGGGTCTCTCCCCCCCCCATCAAACCAGGATTCATGTTCAGCAAATCCATCACCTTATCGTTTCTGGGAGAGAATTCTACAGACCCGAAAGTGAGGGTTGCTTTTGCACTAACCCCTTTCTCTGCAAATGCCTTTCATAGATCACTTTTTATGAAGAATCCAATTGACGTCATTGCCACACTGTGGCATTCCACTATTTTTCTTCCCCTGTGCTTTTCCAGAGTGATTTGTGGCTCCCAGCCAGGAAATGCCAGTACTTGAAATTCTGGCAAGGGAGGGGACGGGCGGGTGAGAGATCTGAAACACAGAAATCTCAGCATCCTCACAAAAATAACCATTCTCCAGTGAACTTGGGGGGCAGGGGAAGCCGTGGCACTTAAACCACTTTTCGAGTCAGTTTCAAATATGGCTTCAAGGTGAGAATCTTACGCTGTGTTTCAGAGCTGTGATACCTTGAAATGCAGATGCTCTGTCAAAGTGCCTTGTCACTGATGGATACTGTGCCTTGCTGAGTCATCCTGGCAGTGCCTCAACTATTCACTGCTCCAAATAACTGTGATTCAGCTTCCTGTTTGGCAAAAGCAATATTAAAATTGAATGCTCAATCTGCCACACAGCAAAAATGAAGGCATCAAGGCTGTTGGGATACTTTCAGTGGGATAGCATCTTGTTTGTATGCAAGTTCAGTCCTAGCATCCCCAGGTAGGCTGGGAGAGAGACTGTTTGAAACCCTGGAGATCCACTGTCAGTTTGTGTACACAGTACTGAGCCAGTTGGACCATTGGTCTGACTCAGTATAAGGCAGATTCCTATGTTTCTAGAGGTGGGGCTGTGGGGCACAGATCTTCTTCTAAGTGCCCAAAGTGTTTCTAGGTAGGTAATGAATTCAAGAGATATTGATTGGGGGTTGGAGTGGCCTGGGATACTGCCTAAGGTATTAATTTAGGGAAATAAATTAACTTGAGATTACCTTATCTAAAGATTTTTGGGAGTGTAATGAATTAGGGAGGAATGAAAGGGGAATTGAATTGGTTTAGAGCAGGATCTATTGGGAAATTAATTGGGGGGGTAAATGAATTGAAGAGGAATTGATCTGGTGTGATGTGGAGTGGAGCTCAAATTAATTTAAGAATGTATTTTTAATAGTTTTTTGTGCATTTTCAATAATAAATACAAACAATCTTACTCAAAAGAACCCCTAACTCCCCCCCTCCCCCCAGACATTCCATATATATATATATAATTCACAAAGAGGTAAGATATTTAACAAGTTATGTGTAAGTATTGCAGGCTTTAGTTAATTTAAGAATGTATTTGATGTGATTTGGATGGGAAATTAGCTCTGCTATTTAAATTCTAGATTTATATCTATACGTATGCATTAGCATATGCAAATTGTATGCTTTTTTTTTTTTTTTTTGGTCTATCAGCCCATGCCCCAGATCTTTTTACCAAACAATGCCGCTGGGAAGGATTGCCAGAGTCAGAACCACATCATTATCATCATTTTAGATTTCTTTTGTATCAGAGGCCACATTAATATCAGAGCCTACCTTGGGAGTTAGAATTGTCAATTTATCTTCCAACATAGCCTCCCCCCAGCCATGCAGTTTCTGACTTGCTTTATTATGGGATGGCAACCTTGCCACTCCTCCAGTAACAAAGAAAACTGGCTCACAGTGACAATGCTGAAAGCTGGAAGCCTTTCATTTCCTTGAAAGAGAATACAGTATACAGTGTGAGCCTAAAAGAACTTTTAACCAGGTTAGTGTCTTAGCTGCTAAATTCTTCAGATTCCCCCCCCCCCCAAAGAGCTACCTCTAGATTTGCTTCACTATAGGCAAAAGCAATTCTAGCAGAGAAGATTCCCTGACGGACAAATCTCTGTGGATCCCCCAGTACAGGAAATCTGAAGTCGATTGTTGTGACAAAATAAGAATATATAAAGAGCCTCTCCTGGATTAGACCAAGGAGCCATTTGATCCAGCATGGAGAGTTCTAATCTGTCATCAGCTGAGATTGTCTAGGAGAAAAAAATGGGGAGGGGAAGGCTATAGTAAAATTTAATGTCTCTATCTTGCCCACATCCCTCTAAAAATCAGATCCCTGCCTCCCGCATTGTATGAGTCAGGCTAGGATTTTTTTTAAAAAATTGTTATTTCAAAGTCACATTCGGTTTGATCCTGGTTCCAGCAGGTGGTATCCTGATGCCTGCAGGATACTTGCATGCAGGACGTGAAACAGCAGCTTCCCTCTGTTGTTGAACCCTAACACCTTTTGTTTAGGGATATACTGCCTTTGAACGTTGAACGTCAGTTGTGGAATATGCGGAATGTGAGTGGTCAGGAAGCACCAGGCCTGGAGCTAAGCATCTCCAGCCCTGCAAGCTGCTGCCCCCTGGGGTGCGTCACCAGAACTGCATTTGAAGCATCACCCGCCTAGGCCATCAAGTGTTCCTAGATTATGGACTGGCCCCACCCAGTCTGGCCATTGGACCTTTCATGTAGGAAGAGCTCTAAAATAACCTTCATGTTCAGGCTGGGATTTTGCCTGGTCAGCAAGAGTCTTCCTGGTCCTAACATGTTCTGGTTTGACTCCTGGCTTTGCTCTTCACTGTCATGACTCCCTTTCTCCAGGGAATGTGGTTGAGGACTTTGAGTGGGAATTAATTACACAGAGGACCAGCCCAGAAGCACTTTCACAAGACCCTCTGCCCCAAGGATGTTGCATCACCATCCTGTAGAGGGCTCAGTCTGACTGCTGCTAAAGCAACATTAGAGATCTGCCCTCTGTTACTGTTCCACCTAAAACCTGCACAAGATAGTCTCCCCTCACCACAGAACACTCATCCCGATTCCTGGCTTCACACACACACCAGTCAGACTCTGGGTCCTTGGCTCCTCCTTGACAGCTATCTGTGGTTCGACCCTGATTGTGCATGTGTTTTTAACCCGCATCATGTATCATGCTGTTAAGACGACCCAGCAGACCGCATTAACAGTCCACATGTGCACACTCTGATGCCGGTGCTATTATATGAACGGATTCTGATGTGGGGGTGGCTGCCTTCTCCTCCGCTCTCTTGCTTTTCGTGATTCTGCCTGGCAAGTCACACGTTTGGCATCAAGTGTCCGCACACACACCTGTGCTGAGACAAGGAAGCCTTGCTAGCCCGTGCACAAAGTGAATTATGTGCGGCCAAGGTAGAGGTGGTGTCATTATCCAGGGCTGGTAATAAAATTCAGCTCTCCTTCACCTTTAGGAGATCTGAGCCACTGACATTTTAACTAAACCGTTTCCCTTTCCCGCTCACTGCTGTTGGGGAGGTAGCGCTGTACTGACTTCTCCACAGCCACCCACACAAACCCTGTTGCTATAATACAGCAGAAGCATTGGCCGTCCTCTGGTCTGCCCAGGAGCGATGCAGGTGTAAAGAGTGACATAGCAGCTTGCATTTGGGCTGCCTTCCTTCTCTGGGGTGTAACAGGCAAACTGGAAGCCTTGTGCTTCTGAGAGGCCCCTAGTGGGACTCAGAATCAAAGCACGCATGCCCATGGATTTTGCAGTTCTTTCCCTCCATGTGCCATTACTGTTTTTTAAAAAGTAAAAAAAAATCCTAAACTGTAACTAAGGGTGGGGGAGAAACTTGTTTCAGTTCACCTTTAAAGCTGAATCTACCTAATTTGCATTTCTGAAACAATATGCAAACTGAAACATACCCGTCCTTCGAAATGTGCACTTCTCTGAATTTTGCAGTGCAGTTTTCCAACCGAGGTCTGTTTGCAAAAATGCATATGTTAGGTAAAGTGTGTATAAAGATGCATATATTGGTGGAAAGTGTGTAAGAAAATGCATTATATTAGGCAAAAACGTCTATGACGAGAAATTTGCACTATAGTGAAAATGAATTTGATTGACTTTTTTTTAAAAAAATCACAAACGGATGTGGAAATGTGGAGAATTGAATTTAAGATTGGGGGAAAAAGAAACTGAGAAAAAAAATGAAATGGACAAATTCTCCTATCCACAGGTAAAAGCAAAAGGAAGATAGGAGGGGGCTGCTTAACCCTCACCTCCTGTAGTTTTCCAGTGCAACATCACCCGTCCAAGCTCCTATATCACCCCAAAGAGAGAGAGACCCTTGGCTCAGCCTATACATGCTATTAAAGAGAAACATACAGTGTTTTATTTATTTATTAAATTTACATCCCACCCTTCCCCAAAGGAGACCAAGACCGCAAACAGCAACAGAAATTCTATTTGTTTAGTGTCCAGTGAAGAGATGGGTATCTTTTGCTTAGTTTTGATTGGTTGCCAGTGGGTGCTGATGGTCGGATGGTGTTTCTAGAACACCAGTTTTCAAACATATTTTCAAAAGCTCATCAGCATTCCTCAGCAAGAAGATCAGTAAAGGCCGAGGTACTGAATCCCAGGGCATTTTATCCACAGTACTCAATCTTTACCCTTAATGTACTGTCCGTCGTAGAGAATTCTGGCATGTATTTGAGCAGGGTTAGCCAATGTGGTGCTCTCCAGATGTTGCCGGACTCTAACTCCCCCCATCCCTGGAATTTGGGCCATGTTAGCTGAGGCTGATGGAGCTGGAATCTAGAGGGCACAGGCTGGCAAAGGCTGTCCTAGCTAGATGTAATTGCAACTGGTCAAAATCTCCCTGCGCTTCCAAATCCCTGGCAGTCACAGCCTAGCTTGTCCCTTGCAGACAGGCCTGTCACACTGTTTCTGAAGGGGCCGTATTTGCTTTGGCCTCTCTTCTCCACAGGGTCTGCTTTCAGACACCAAAATTCCCTGCCAGCACTACGGAAGAATTCAGGAAGCCAAGTGATGCCTCTTTAAGAGCTGTATTTACAACAGTACTCAGTGTGGGTCATTCTGCAAACCTAACCTTAGCCTTTTCATTTAAAAGCTTTCCTTCCCTCACCCACCTTGTGCAAATGCCACGGCCTCGTTACTTCTCATCTTCTGGAACACCCCCTTCCTTTTAAATCAAGCATGCAATCACCGCATAGCACGGCAGCTAACTCTTCCTCTCTCTTTTCCAAATCCTGTCTTGTCACCATTTGGCTGTAGGTCTCCGCTGCGGCTGGCTTTTACTTCAGCAACTGCAAGCAGGTACTTAGGAAGCTGCCTTATACTGAGGCACACCATGGGCCTCTCTAGCTGAGTATTGCCTGCTCTGACGGGCAGTGGCTCTCCAGGATTTCAGGCAGAGGATGCATCCAGCCCTGCCTGGAGATGCCATTGGGGACTGAACCAGAGACCCTTTTGCATGCAAAGCAGATGCTCTGTCATTGAACTACGGCCCTTCCCCATGAGAGATAGCATGGTAAAAAAAGGGTTCCAAGTTTACCCCTAAAGATCATGGGCAATTAAGTCTGGAATGCCAAGCCTCTTTCCCTCCTCCTAGATGCACCAGGAGTGGGGATTCTCAGCCTGGGGACCAAATGTAGCCCTCCAGGCCTCTCTCTCTTTCTGGCTGTACCCCTCCCCAATTCTGCCACATGTCCACCTTGAGATCTTTTCCTGCTTGAAATATTTCCTTGAACTGCGATAATGCTTCTTGTTTGTGGAGACATGTGGAGATGTACTTACTCTGATTTATACGGTACAAAGGTAAGAGTCACGCCCGTTGCTCTGCCTGCTAGCATGTGACCCCTGGAAGGTTCCCCACAAGGGAATGTGGCCCCCAGGCTGAAACAGGGTCTTCACCCCTGAGATATACCATCCTCCAAGTCCTGTCCCCTACTTTGGGGAAAGAGTTCCACACAGAGCTAAACCTTCAGGTTTCAAGGGGAAGAAATCACTAAGGGTTCGCCCACCACAGCTGCTCAACTCTCTTGGCAGTTCCAAAGTGGTAGCAAATATATGTTAATAATTAAATGTTATTATTTAAAATATTATCATGGCGTGTATTATCCAGAGCAACTGCAATCCTGTCTGTGCATTCAGAGGAATTGCAAGGCTGCTGGAGCATGTTTTGAACTTTGTTGACAGTGACATCAAAGGAATACTCCTAACAGTACCTATTAGGAACATATTGAGCTGCATTTTACCGAATCAGACTACTGATTTAATTACCTCAGAACTGTTCATATTCGGGGTAACCAAATGGTGCCCTCCAGATGTTGTTGGACTATGATTCCCATCATCCTTGGCCCTTGGCTACATTAGCTGGGGCTGATGGGAGTCAGAATCCAACAACATCTGGAGGGCACCATGTTGACTATCCCTGATCTCCATCTACGCTTACTGGAAGTGGCTCTCCAGGAGTTCAGACCAGAGGCTTTTCCAGCCCTACCTTGAGACCCTGATGATCAAACTTGGGACCTTTTGCAGGCAAAGCATGTGTTCTGCACTGAGCTGTAGCCCTTCCACAGTGAAAGTGATTGTGCCAGCTAGCAAAGACAATTTCACACACACACACATTTTTAAAAAGCCAACTATATTTGGAGGGAAGCATTCTGTTGCCCTGGACTTGTCCACGGGAAGAAGGCTTTGTCATTAGGCATTTCATAAAGGAGAAGGCTTCTAAGCATCATAGGCCCCTTCCAACTCTACTATTCTATGATTCTATGATTAGATCCCATTCTGGTGAATTAACCAACAATATGCTAACAAAGGAATAATTAGAGGCTGGCCATCACCCTAACAATACATCTGAGGCAGGATGGGTGGATGAAAGCATGCATCTTCATCAAGAGAATTGGGTTCCATTTCACATGCAGGGGAAGGTTGCAAATCAGAGTAGGAGATTCTGGAGAGAAATTCAGTAGGGGAGAAATTTGTCCCTAAAAGTGACCTGTTGGGAAGGGTAGATGCGCACCCCCTCCAAAGTTCCTTTAAATATGCCAATCCTTTCTCCATCCCACCTCTTATGGTATAATTTTTGATTCTGGAAATTATGGTGTTTGGTGGACGATAGCGGCAAAAAGAGGACTGTTGGCCAGGCAAAGTGCAGCCAGAGTTGTGGCCGTAAGGAGTGTAAATCTCCTTTGAAGTCTGTCTTTTGTTTATCACAGGGAAATACCGAGTGAGTGTCTGTTAATAAATCATTTCTAGTGTGATCTGTGCCAGCCCTTCTGAAGGAGAAAAAAAAAGAATGAAAAGTCTGCAATTGGCTATAATTAGTCCTTACAATGCAAAAGTGTAATTTGCACTGAATAATTCATAAGCTAAAGTGTTGGTTCTACCATGGTGAAGTCAATTTCCTTCCTCCATCTGAAAATGTTAAGAGAGGGGTTTTGTTGTTGTTGAGTTGTACCGGCCATGCACAAAACATAAACTCAACAGACCAATGTTGGCAAAGGATAGGTAGGCTTTCAAGTCTGTTGTGGTGTGTTAACTCACATGCTCAATGGGCAATTAGCCTCAGCATGGATTTCACTGAGGACTGGCAGATGTGGACCATCCAAACTATGCAATACATGAACATAAGCTGCTATTTTGTGCACCAGAACCCAAACTACAGGTTTGAAGGTTTGTGGAAGACACACCAAATTGTATGCAGTATATGTATCCACAAGATTAAATTGCTTTTTTAAAAAATGTGTTTTTAAATTTGTATATTTGTTTTTAATGTTTTTAATTGTTGTAAACCGCCCAGAGAGCTTCGGCTATGGGGCGGTATACAAATGCAATAAATAAATAAATAAGATGGCATGCACATGTGTATCATGTAGGTCTTCAGTAAATGTCTTTTTACAAGTCTGATTGCAGTGAGAGAGGGGTGGGACAAAGATGAGACACCTCCAGATGGGGAGGTCTGAGGCAGAGCTTGGAAAAGTTACTTTTTTGAACTACAACTCCCATCAGCCCAATCTAGTGGCCATGCTGTAGTTTAAAAAAGTAACTTTTCCAAGCTCTGTCCGAGAGCCACATCTGGCCTGCCAGTGATTCCCCACCCATGATGCAGGTGGTGGTGGGTGTATTGGCTCTGTTTAAAAAATGGCAAGGTATTTCAGTATGTCCAGCAGATGCATCACCTACTAGTGATGTGCAGTGATCACATGATTTTCCTTGTGCCTGTATCTGTGCTTGTAGTTTTAAGAAGCAGCCCAATCTGTTTTGTATCTGTTCTGTGTTGTTCAAATATGATTTTTTATTCAGGTCTGTTAAATCTGATCTATTAAATCCAAAGCTCTGCTTTGCCCCCATTTATTATAAGGTGGAATCAAAAAATGGCTAAATTTTTTTTTCCTTTTCACCTGAGTGAAATTTGCAGACAAATGAGCTCTTTCAGAGTGGATTTCCGCACAGGGAAAGTATTTAACAAAAAGTCTAATCCTCTTTTAAAGCCGTCCATGTTTGTGGTAGGGATGGAAAGACCTGTCAGTCACTTCTCTCAGTGTCTCATTTTTCCAATCTTAAATTCAGTTCTCCACATTTTTGCAGCAATTTGCAATTATTTTTTAAAAAACCTTACTAAAATTCTCTAGCACTTTAGTGAGCATTTTCCTAATAAATACATTTTTGTAGGCAGTTTTGACGAATGTACATATTTTTGAAAACAATTTCTTGTCATATAATGCACTTTTGTGTGTTATTTTCATCTATGTATTCCTTTTTATGCACACCTTCCCCTGACATAAGCATTTTTGTAAACAGTGTTTGGTTGGTGAACTGCATTGCAAAATTTGAATAAGTGAATTTTGAAGGATGGCTGTGTTTTGGTCCTCATATTGTTTCAAAAAGTGTGAATTTGATAGAATCAGCTTGAAATGCGAAGTGAATCAAATCTCTCTCCCATCCCTAGTTTGTGGCCATCACTTCACCTTGTGGGAGTAAGTTCCATAGTTTAACTGTATGCCATGTGAAGAAGTACTCTTTTTCATCTCTCCTGAATCTCTCAATACCCACTACACCATCAGCTTGAATGCTATCAATGTACTGCTAGAGTGATGTTTCACACATTGTTTTCTGGTGACACCTTACCAAGCATTTTAAGTCATGAAAGTATAACTTTGAAGCAGATATCCTTAACAAATTCCTGCATGCCAAGGCAGTAACACATACACCTTTCTTCCCGCTAATGCCCATTGGGCCACTTCCTCTACTGTCCCTACACAAAGGCAGGGGCCAGAAATTGCAGAATGTATGCTGCCTTAATTTCCAAGTTAATTGCATTGGAGGATGGGGCAGCAGATGAACGAACAGCTGGAGATTAAGAGATGCTGCCCAAGTCAAGAGCATCTTGTGGTGCTAAAAGGCGCAATTAGGATTAATTTCTTCACCACATTAGCTGCATATCTTATGCATACAAAGAGAGAGAGAGAGACTCAGTATCTTCTGCCTTTAGCTTGCACATTGATGTTTTCAAAGGATTTCAGTGAGAAGGATCAGCCCTTCTTGAATGGCAATAGTTAAGTGACCTCTTCTTTGTGGGATGGAAAAATTTGTCTGAACATTCAAACAGAGAGAAAGAGATGCCTGGCAGAGACAAAGAGGCCTTTGACGGCTGCTGAGTGGATCCTCCCATTGCCACAGGACCTGACACTCTTCCTTTCCCTATCCTGAAGATGCATTATGCCACAAGATGTAGTGATGGACTCTAGCTTAGATGACTTCAAAAAATTATTAGATAAATTCACCGAAGATGGATCAAACAATGCTTGTTAATCAAGGTGGTAATATAGAAGATGCAATGACTCTCTGTCAACTACTAGGGAGCAAGGGGTAGAGAGAGCTATTGTCTGCAAGCTCTGCTTGTGGGCTTCCCAGAGGCACCTGCTTGGCTACTGTGGGGAACAGGATGAACCACTGGGAGAGTGTTTAATGCCCATTTCTGTGAGCATTTTCTAGTCATCAGTGGCCATTATTAAAGAAATGTATTGCACTATTTGCGAGACAAAAATTTAAAAAGAAAACTGTTGTCTCATCACTTTGCTCAGTTTCTTTTAAACCCTTCTGGGAATATGATTGTAGGGTTTGAGCACTTAGAGTATCACTCTAATCTTATAAGAAAAGGGGGGAAATGGCATTGCTGATGGAACTTCAGATTGTGTAACCCACAGATGGTGAATCTTTTCCAGTGTGAGGCATCCCCACAGCCAGCCTTCCTCCACATTTCTAAGTGGGGCATTTGCGGGAAAGGCACACAACATAGCCAATTCCCACCCCATTGGTGGAAAGGACATGAGGGCCAGGCCAGGGGAAGGGGAAGTCAAGGATCTTTCCCCTCATTCATCCTCCATGCAGAGAGTATATTAACTTACATAATGGGCTAAGGACTGGCATATTTTTTTCATAAGAAAAAGGAATGTTAAGGATCCAGTGAACAGGGGATCCTGAAAGGTGTTAACTCCCCCTTGAGGGTCTCTCCTTCTAGTCTTCTTCCTGACCTTTAGATTTTCTTTTCTCTTGGGTGATCAAAGGAAAGCTTTTTAACTGGTTGCTGTACAAAGGACTAACTAAGCAATAGAGACTAACTGTGGAAAGCAATTTTTTTTTACTGGTTGCTGAGTTGCTTTTCCACCCAGAAACCCTGAAAAGGCCTCATGCTGAGCTGTACAAGAAAAATGAGAAATGAGGTCTAAGTTACAGCCCAGGTGGCCAGCCAGACAGCTAGCTAACTGTAGTGTGTACAGCAGTGCTTCTGTTCCTCTAGGGCTGTTTTCATCCTTTATCAAGTACTCAAGAAAAAGAAGAAAAAATAGTCACTATGAGTATAGTGAATTTAAATGAGTAAAAGGTAACTTATGGTAGTTGTTTTTTTCAGATCACTTGATCTCTTTATTTCATCCTTTAGCAAAAACACCCAAGCCTGCTCTAGCCATTAAGTAAACTCTTACTTCTTACTGCAGGCATGCAAACATTATTTTTTATTTCTGGCTGGGTAGAGAACACAACTGAAACTGGAAAGCAGAGCAAAGGAAAGCACAAGGGGTGGAATCAAACTCCATAATACAAAATTAATATTTAACTCTTCAAGAGTCGCGTCACTATACAGACTGTATTTTTTCCGGAAACACTGAAGTAATTATAGGGTGATTGTGATCATGAAAAGTCCACCTTCAGTCAGGGGAAGTCTTGAGTGAGCAGACTTTGGGAGGCCCTTCCAGATGACCCTTTGATTGTGCACTCACCCTGTCTTATTCCCTGAATTCTTAAATTGTCCATAAAAGAAGCTGTCATTCTTTAAATGGAAGTTGTCATTGTCTGTCATGTCACAAATTTAAAAGACAATTTCCCAAAAAAATTCAAGGAGGGGTCAACGGTGCCCCATTTCCCACACACACACACCAGCTACAGGGCTGGTCTCATATGCCCTAGTGGGCAACCTTCCCAGGGGGACTGCACACCAGTGCTCAGTGCAGCAAAATCAGGTGTGGCCAGACATACCCCTTTCTTCATTCTTCATTCTTCATTCAGGCAATCAAGAGGCATCATCATTCAAGGACACATTCCACCCAGGTGAAGGTGGCTGGAGGGTGCAGGACAGGGCCAGTGAGGGGTGTTCCCTGGGAGGGCATGGCCTGGGCTGAATTCTGAGGGCTAGATGGAGACGCACGTCTAACGGGCCTGAAGTTCCCCATTTCTGGTGTAACCAGATCACAGGATCCATTACCTACATCTCAGGTGTGCTCGTGTTCTGGTGCATGTAGGGTGTGTGTATATTTGACACATGCACATAGGTTAATATGCATGTTTGCAAAAACAGCTCCATATCATTCTCCTCTTTGAACCCATCCCTCTTGGATCTTTGCTCCACATGTACAAACAAAATGAAACCTCTTTTAATTACCAAGTGGAGACCGAGCAGCTTAAGTGCACTGCATGCATTGTTAACTTTTATCCTCCCTTGTCTTCTTGGTGCATTTTCCATATGGGGAAATCCAGCTGTTGCTATGGCAGCCTTGTCACATGTCAACGTAGCTCTGGTTTCAAGGGCTGCATCCCTTCTGCTATTCTTACACAAACCTCAATTATCCTGGCAGACGGAGAGGGGAGGAAGAGGCTGGCTTTTGGGGTAGTGGAAGAAGGCAGAGACTTGGGTTTCCAGGTCTCACCTCTGGAGTTTGGGGGTTTTAGACTCCTTCTCAGGGTCTCCTGGAAAAGGGTCCAGAACAGAGTGGGCAGGCTTTGTCCACTTGGCCTGACAGCTTTTGCCATTTGCTCCACCCACCCTGTTGATCGAGCATCTTCTTGAGACACCCAAGTACAGACAGGGTCTTCCCCACCCCCCACTAGGGATGGCAAGATCTGTCACTTTCGGTTCTCTCCGTTTCTCATTTTTCCAGTCTTAAATTCAGTTCTCCCCATTTCTGCAGCAATTTGCGATTTAAAAAAACCACAAAAATCTCATGAAAATTCTCTAGCATTTCAGTACACATTTCTCCCAATAAACACATTTTTGTAGGCAGTTTTGAGTAAAGTGCACATTTTTGCAAGCCGTTTCTCATCATATAATGCATTTTTGCATGCTGTATTCACTCAGGTATTCATATTTATGCAGAGTTTCCCATACCATATGCATTTTTTCCTTATGTTTCTGTTCTGGTGGATGTTGAAAACTCAACACTTCTGAAATTAAACCTGGGAGAAAGAGAACCTGTGGAAGTAAAATATTTTGGGGAGAGGATGGAGGGTGTGGGTAGACATGGATATAAAGACCGCCACAATTTCCATCTTTGCAGTGCAAATGTGTCTAGAAAAACATCTCTTCTGGCTCAGGACAGCTGATGCCACAACCCCTCTGATAGTACTTAAGGTGCCACAAAATTGTCACTACCACAGACTGAGATGGGTACTCTTCTGACGTTATTCTCTTACTTTTAAGCCCAGATGTCCAGGGAGGGGGTGTTATTTAGTGGTGAGGCAACTTTAGTCTCCAAATGAAGCTCCAGTTAACATCCTAATGGAGACAGCCTGTTAAAAAAATCATCTCCCACCAGTACCCATTTTCACAAGGCCTCTCTTGGCTTAATGCTGCTCCTTCATAAGTTATTCATGGCCTGTCACTTTTTGCCTCCCCAGAGAGGACAAAAGAAAACATTTCGCTCAAGCTTGCTGGTTAGGTGTCAGTAGCCTCCCCTGCATTTCCATGCCTGAAAAGGTTTACCAGTCCCATCTGCATAGTGAAATGGTTACAGTGTTGGACTGGGATCTGAGAGACCAGGGTTCAAATCCTTGCTCAACCATGAAGCTCACTGGGTGACCATGGGCCAGACACTGCCTCTCAGCCTAACCTACCTCACAGGGTTGTTGTGAAGATAAAATCAGGAGGGGAAAAACCATGTACAGCACCTTGAGCTCCTTGGAGGAAAGGTGTGATATACATGTAATAAATAAATAAATAGTCCACTTTGGGTCATATCCATCGTACCAACCACCATGCATCCGGATTGTATATGAGAGGGTTCACATCTAAGAACATAAGAACATAAGAAGAGCCTGCTGGATCAGGCCAGTGGCCCATCTAGTCCAGCATCCTGTTCTCACAGTGGCCAACCAGGTGCCTGGGGGAAGCCCGCAAGCAGGACCCGAGTGCAAGAACACTCTCCCCTCCTGAGGCTTCCGGCAACTGGTTTTCAGAAGCATGCTGCCTCTGACTAGGGTGGCACAGCACAGCCATCATGGCTAGTAGCCATTGATAGCCCTGTCCTCCATGAATTTGTCTAATCTTCTTTTAAAGCCATCCAAGCTGGTGGCCATTACTGCATCTTGTGGGAGCAAATTCCATAGTTTAACTATGCGCTGAGTAAAGAAGTACTTCCTTTTGTCTGTCCTGAATCTTCCAACATTCAGCTTCTTTGAATGTCCACGAGTTCTAGTATTATGAGAGAGGGAGAAGAACTTTTCTCTATCCACTTTCTCAATGCCATGCATAATTTTATACACTTCTATCATGTCTCCTCTGACCTGCCTTTTCTCTAAACTAAAAAGCCCCAAATGCTGCAACCTTTCCTCGTAAGGGAGTCGCTCCATCCCCTTGATCATTCTGGTTGCCCTCTTCTGAACCTTTTCCAACTCTAGAATATCCTTTTTGAGATGAGGCGACCAGAACTATACACAGTATTCCAAATGCGGCCGCACCAGAGATTTATACAACGGCATTATGATATCGGCTGTTTTATTTTCAATACCTTTCCTAATTATTGCTAGCATGGAATTTGCCTTTTTCACAGCTGCCGCATACTGGGTCGACATTTTCATCGTGCTGTCCACTACAACCCCGAGGTCTCGCTCCTGGTCGGTCACCGCCAGTTCAGACCCCATGAGCGTATATGTGAAATTAAGATTTTTTGCTCCAATATGCATAATTTTACACTTGTTTATATTGAATTGCATTTGCCATATTTCCGACCATTCACTCAGTTTGGAGAGGTCTTTTTGGAGCTCTTCGCAATCCCTTTTTGTTTTAACAACCCTGAACAATTTAGTGTCGTCAGCAAACTTGGCCACTTCACTGCTCACTCCTAATTCTAGGTCATTAATGAACAAGTTGAAAAGTACAGGTCCCAATACCGATCCTTGAGGGACTCCACTTTCTACAGCCCTCCATTGGGAGAACTGTCCGTTTATTCCTACTCTCTGCTTTCTGCTTCTTAACCAATTCCTTATCCACAAGAGGACCTCTCCTCTTATTCCATGACTGCTAAGCTTCCTCAGAAGCCTTTGGTGAGGTACCTTGTCAAACGCTTTTTGAAAGTCTAAGTACACTATGTCCACTGGATCACCTCTATCTATATGCTTGTTGACACTCTCAAAGAATTCTGATAGGTTACTGAGACAGGACTTTCCCTTGCAGAAGCCATGCTGGCTCTGCTTCAGCAAGGCTTGTTCTTCTATGTGCTTAGTTAATCTAGCTTTAATTATACTTTCTACCAGTTTTCCAGGGACAGAAGTTAAGCTAACTGGCCTGTAATTTCTGGGATCCCCTCTGGATCCCTTTTTGAAGATTGGTGTTACATTTGCTACTTTCCAGTCCTCAGGCACGGAGGAGGACCCAAGGGACAAGTTACATATTTTAGTTAGCAGATCAGCAATTTCACATTTGAGTTCTTTGAGAACTCTCGGGTGGATGCCATCCGGGCCCGGTGATTTGTCAGTTTTTATATTGTCCATTAAGCTTAGAACTTCCTCTCTCGTTACCACTATTTGTCTCAGTTCCTCAGAATCCCTTCCTGCAAATGTTTGTTCAGGTTCAGGGATCTGCCCTATATCTTCCACTGTGAAGACAGATGCAAAGAATTCATTTAGCTTCTCTGCAATCTCCTTATTGTTCTTTAGTACACCTTTGACTCCCTTATCATCCAAGGGTCCAATCGCCTCCCTAGATGGTTTCCTTCTTTGAATGTATTTATAGAATTTTTTGTTGTTGGTTTTTATGTTCTTAGCAATGTGCTCCTCAAAATCTTTTTTAGCATCCCTAATTGTCTTCTTGCATTTCTTTTGCCAGAGTTTGTGTTCTTTTTTATTTTCTTCATTCGGACAAGACTTCCATTTTCTGAAGGAAGACTTTTTGCCTCTAAGAGCTTCCTTGACTTTGCTCGTTAACCATGCTGGCATCTTCTTGGCCCTGGCGGTACCTTTTCTGATCTGCGGTATGCACTCCAGTTGAGCTTCTAATATAGTGTTTTTAAACAACTTCCAAGCATTTTCGAGTGATGTGACCCTCTGGACTTTGTTTTTCAGCTTTCTTTTTACCAATCCCCTCATTTTTGTGAAGTTTCCTCTTTTGAAGTCAAATGTGACCGTGTTGGATTTTCTTGGCAATTGGCCAGTTACATGTATGTTTAATTTAATAGCACTGTGGTCACTGGTCCCAATCGGTTCAACAACACTTACATCTCGCACCAGGTCCCGGTCCCCACTGAGGATTAAGTCCAGGGTTGCCGTCCCTCTGGTCGGTTCCATGACCAACTGGTCTAGGGAATAGTCATTTAGAATATCTAGAAACTTTGCTTCTTTGTCATGACTGGAACACATATGCAGCCAGTCTATGTCCGGGTAGTTGAAGTCACCCATTACTACCACATTTCCTAGTTTGGATGCTTCCTCAATTGCATATCTCATCTCAAGGTCTCCCTGAGCATTTTGATCAGGGGGACGATAGATCGTTCCCAGTATTGTCCCTCCTGGGGCACGGTATCACCACCCACAACGATTCTGTGGAGGAGTCTGCCTCTTTTGGGGTTTCGAGCTTGCTGGATTCAATGCCTTCTTTCACGTATAGAGTGACTCCGCCACCAATACGTCCTTCCCTGTCCTTCCGATATAGTTTATATCCAGGGATAACCGTATCCCACTGGTTTTCTCCATTCCACCAGGTCTCGGTTATGCTCACTATAACAATGCTCTTCTCTAAGACCAAGCACTCCAGTTCTCCCATCTTGGTTCGGAGGCTCCTAGCATTAGCGTACAGGCACTTGTAAGCAGTGTCTCTCTTCAAGTGTCTTTGGCACTTGTGGTTAGGCCTGTGGTAATTTTGCTCTTCTGAATTTATATCCTGTGCCCCTGCTCTCACAATGCCTACTTCTAGGCCTACCCCTTTTAAAATTTCATCATTTCTTTGGTTTTTATCCCAGGGGGGAGGTTTATTCCGAACCGGACCTTTCTCAGCTCCTGTCGGGTTTCCCCCCTCAGTCAGTTTAAAAGCTGCTCTGCCACCTTTTTAATTTTAAGTGCCAGCAGTCTGGTTCCATTCTGGTTCAAGTGGAGCCCGTCCCTTTTGTACAGGCCCAGCTTGTCCCAAAATGTTCCCCAGTGCCTAACAAATCCGAACCCTTCCACCCGACACCATCGTCTCATCCACGCATTGAGACTGCGAAGCTGGGCCTGTCTGGCTGGTCCTGCGCGTGGAACTGGTAGCATTTCAGAGAAAGCCACCTTGGAGGTCCTGGCTTTCAGCATCCTACCTAGCAACCTAAATTTTGCTTCCAGGACCTCATGGCTGCATTTCCACATGTCGTTGGTGCCAACGTGCACCACGACCACTGACTCCTTCCCAGCACTGTCTACCAAACTATCTAAACGACGGGCGATATCCGCAACCTTCGCACCAGGCAGGCAAAACACCTTGCGGTCTACACGCCCATCACACACCCCACTGTCTATGTTCCTAATGATCGAATCACCCACTACAAGGATCCCTCCACCCCCTGGAGATATATCCTCGGCACAAGAGGATAGCTGCTCATCCCCCAAGGAATGGGTCCCTTCTAAGGGATCGTTTCCCTCTTCCTCAGCTGGATGCTCTCCTTCCCCGAGACCATCGTTCTCCATGATAGCAGAAGAGCTATCATCGTTGGAGTGGGACACAGCTATAACGTCCCTGAAGGCCTCCTCCACACACCTCTCTGCCTCTCTCAGCTTTTCCAGGTCCGCCACCTTGGCCTCAAGGAAATGAAGTCGTTCCCGGAGAGCCAGGAGCTCATTGCACCGAGAGCACACCCACGACTGCTGTCCAACAGGCAGATAGTCGTACATGCTGCAGGCGGTGCAAAACACTGGAAAGCCCCCACACCCCTGCTGGCTTCTTACCTGCATAGTTTTGTTTAAGGTTTAAGGTTTATTACGTCAATGGGTTGGAGACTGCGGTTTAGTTGAGGTCAGGGAACAGAAGGGCAGAGTGGGGGGCCCTGGCCTCCTCGCCCTGCTGCCGAACTCGCTCTGCTGCTTAACTCGCCTTGACGCTTTGTCAGCTGGGGCTCCCTCTAGCTCGTGGATCTAGGGATCACCTCCTCTAGGATGCATACCTTAATGTGGTAAGGGGCTTTGAGAGTGTTGAAGAAGCTGAGAGCAATGCTTTCAGGAGTCTAGGCCTAGAGGCTAGACTCCTAGCAGGGTCACCCAAGGCGGAATGGTCAAAGTTGAGACACCAGACTAAGATACATCCAAACTCAGAGGAAGGCAATGGTAAACCACCTCTGAAACCACAAAAACCCTATAAACAGACTATCCAAAATGCAACACAAGAGACCCCTAGGTCAGATGGGACTCACCAAGCTACTGGGAAAGAACAATGGACAAGCACAAGTAGCGCTGTGACTAATGATACAACCGGGTCAAAGCCAAAAGGAAGCTTGGAGGCTGATGTGCACAGATGCTAAAGGAGAGTCCGGAGTTGTACGACGCATACAATAGGAACATGGAATGTGAGGAGCATGAACCAGGGAAAGTTAGAAATTGCCAAGCAAGAAATGGAATGTATCAACATTACAATACTTGGTGTGAGTGAATTAAAATTTATGGGGATGGGACACTTTCAATCAGGCAACAACAAAATATCTTATGCAGGAAATGAGAAATTAAGAAGAAATTGGGTTGCTTTAATAGTGAGAAGTGATGTAGCAAAAGCAATTAGGAGCTATAATGCAAGGTCTGAGCAAGTGATATCAATGAGATTAAATGGGAAACCTATTAACATAACCATCATCCAAGTCTACAATCCTATGGCAAACGCAGAAGAAGAGGAACTGGAGAGATTTTATGCAGAAGTACAGGAAGAAATTGATCACACACCAAAACAAGATGTGCTGATAATCATGGGGGACTGGAATGCAAAAGCAGGGAACAGAGAAGAACTAGGAATTGTGGGGAAATGGGGCTCTGGAGATAGAAATGAAGCAGGAGAAAGACTTATTGAATTCTGTGAAGCCAATAATTTGTTTCTTGCGAACATATTTTTTGAGCAACCAAAAAGACAACTGTACACATGGACATCACCAAGTGGTCAACATAGGTATCAAACTGATTATATAATAGTTAAAAAGAGAGAAAGACCTCAGTGGATGACTGATGAAACTCTTAAAATGGTTAAAGAGAGAAGGAAAGCAAAAGCAAAAGGCGATAGAAACACAGCCAGAACCCTAAATGCAACAATACAGCGACTAGTACGTAGGGACAAAGAGAACAATTACAATAGTTATTGTATAGAAATAGAAGAGGACAACAAAAAGGGAAGAACAAGAGCCCTATTCCAAAAGATTAGAGAAATGAAAGGGAAATTCAAACCAAGAGTAGGGACGTTGAATAATCCACAGGAGAACACACTGACTGACTGAGATGAAATAAAAGGAAGATGGAAGCAATACACTGAAGAACTCTATAAAAGAGACGAAGGATGACAGATTCATTCATGGAGGAACCGTGTGATGTAGAACCAGAAATTTTAGAATGTGAGGTGAAAGCTGCTCTTAAAATACTTGGAAGAAACAAATCACCAGGAACAGATGGCATACCAACAGAGTTGCTACAAGTTACTGAGAATGAATCTGTCCAAAATTTGACAAAAGTTTTTCAACAAATAAGGAAAACTAAACAATGGCTCACAGACTGGAAGTGTTCAATATATACCCCAGTTCCAAACAAGAGATGGATTGATTCCATAATGGAAGCCACAGACCTGAACAGATTCATAGGGTCGCCATAAGTCGTAATCAACTTGAAGGCACATAACACCAACAACACATCCTGTATTTCAGGGGACTTTTTTGAACCACAGGGGCCACATTCTGATATGGGCAATCCTCTGGGGTCATGCTAGTGATGGGTGAGGCCAGGTGCAATAGTGGGAAGAGCAATGGATGTTGAGTGTTACCTTTGTATAGTAGGTTGCATTACAACCATGCAACATTAGAGGTTGCTATAGAAACACTCACTAGCCAGGCAAGAGGCATTTTCACAGTTCAGGGATACATTCCAGCCAGCCAAATTTTCTCAAAAAACCCATGTTCTCAAGAAATGTACTGCGGAGAGGAGACGCGGCCTAGAAAAAGTCCCGAGGAGACCTGCAGGCATCTCTAAGGCCTGACCCCCCCCCTCGCTGTACTTGCTGGTTGGTGGCTTCTTTTCAGTGGTGGGGTATGGAGAAGCCCTTTCTCATAGTTGCTCGTGTTTGTGAGGGAGGCCCATGCACTTGAACATGTCAAGCTGCTGTGGCCTGAGCTAGACCATGGTGCTATCTAGCATGGTGCCATCTCCTCTGACCTGCAGCTGCTCTCCAGGACTCCTGAAAGGTCTTTCCCAAAACATGCTGCCTAGAAGCTTTCATCTGGCGATCCTGGGGTGATCCTGGGAGTTGAACCTGAAACCTCCAATGTGCAAAGTTTGTGCTTGACCAAAAAAGGGGAAGGGAGCTGTACAACTCATGCACCCTGAATTCACACCTTCCTTTTAATTGGGCTTTTGGTCCCTAATTTTAAGGGCTTCCAGTATTGGCGGCCTCTTTTAGAGTGTACTGATGTGTTTTTAGGGGTTTTTTTTTAACGGCTTGTTACTATAGATTTTATTATTGTTGTAAGCTTCTTTGGGTCACATTTGCAAGGAAAGCAACTAATAAATATAATTAATTATAACTATAAAATAGTAACAATATTTCTTAGTAGCAACATACACTAATTTTAACCCTTATGTCAAAAGTGGGCAAATATTCGGAGCTGTAGAGCTGCATTTCCTTATGGATAAATTTCCAGGGGTCACATGTCAGTAGTGGGTGGGGCCAATGGCAAAAGTTGGTGGAGCAAACCTTCATACTACATTCATTAAAATCATAGGCTATTCAGTAGGCTACTTTCACTCAGATGTTTCTGTGCACACCCCACTTCTCTCAGTCCTCCGTTGAGGTAAACAATAGGAATATATAGAGCTGACCCCAGACATGCTGGGGCCCTTGGGCACAAGTCTGCCTCAGGCCCCAGCACTCCCCTTCCGTGATTTGCAAATAATACAAAATTCTAATATTTATCCCTTCAAGGGTCATATTACTATACAGACTTTTGCTCTCAGGGTCATTTATTATAAGGTCATTTACATCCTCAGTCAGGAAAAGTCTTGACTGAGCAGATTTTTGGGGGGCTCTTCCAGATGAGGCTTTTGTTGTACACTCGTCCTGCCTTATTCCCTGGATTTTTCAGAGGGTCCTATTCTTAAATTGCTCCTGTTCTTAAAACAGGCTATCATTCTTTAAATGGAGGTTGTCATTGTCTGACATGTCACTAATTAAAAAGAAGACGATTTCAGTAAAGCACAGCTCCAGGGGGCTGGTGCCCGCATTTGCCTCCCTCCCAGCTACAGGCCGAGGAGGGGGCTGTCTTTTCTGCTTAATAGTCTTGAAAGCACTGTGCACTCTGATGATGCTCTATAAGCAATACAAAATAATGACATTTTGCAGGCCTAAGCAAATTCTCCTGGGGACAGAAAAATCACAATTCTATGGAAAGTTTTCCGGAAGCCAAGAAAAATAACACCTGCAGCCCGCACGCTGAATTTCTCTCCCTGTGTTCCAGCTGCAGTTTTAGATGTACCCTCTGAGAACATCAGGGTCATCCTTTGGATCTGAGCCAGAAATCCTTCTGTCCTGTCTCTCGTGGGCCATCATTTCTCTCTGTGTCCTTTAGTGGGACATGCAACTGCAGCACTTTCCCCCACAGGGTGTTATGACCTTCCTCCCCTCTGGCTGCCCAGTGCCCATCAAGGTTGTCATTTGTAATATTCCATCCTGGCTGCCTCTCCCTCCCTCACCTCATGTGTTGCTCCAACCTTCAGGAGTAAATGTTCCCTCTGCCAACATCAATCCCCTCATGTGTGTGCAACTAATGTATTGATCTGAAGATGTTTGAGCCCCTGTAGCCTAACAGCTCAGAGTGGTAGCCCTACTTCCAGCATACCCAGCAGTCAAAGTTCAGTAGAATAAAATTCCACAATGAAACAAGCATGAGGCATGCATGGAGGGGTGCTTCTGCATGTGCCATTGCACATGCTGTGCACATGCACAGTAGCCCAGCACAGAATATCTGGCAGGGCCATAGCGCCAGAGGCGTGTCCAGGCAGAGGGTTTTATCCATTACGTAGACATCAGGCCCCCCTCTGGATCAGGAGTGTAGTTGTCCGGGGTCTCAGGAGGTCTTAGAACCCTTACTTTTTTGGGAGTAGGGTCCCTATATCTCCAGCATCCTATGAGCCAATCAGCATGAAAGGGGATTGTGTTAGCCACTGAGAAGAGTCTTCTAATATACTTCCTTGTCGTTTCTTGCTGATTGGAGCCATTTAGAGTGAAAGGAGGTGAATCAGCCACTGAGAAGATCCCTTCCATGCTTATTGGCTCCTAGGGACGTCTGTTGTTGTGGGAGAAGGCATTAATAAAGATCTCATTCTCAACCCAGCAGCAAAAAAAGGGTGGAGAGGGCATGGCTATGACTAACATGAGAGGACCCTGCACATATGAATTTGCCATTATATTACTGCTCTGGCTTATATTACATAACTTTAAATAGATCAGATTTGTATTTAGTGTTTTGTTCTTTTTGCTGTTTCACCTCGACTTGCTAAGCCCTCACTGCCACCCTCACCATCATCAGTGTGATGGCCCCTTCGTCATAACTATAGGTCTGGTTCACAGGAACATGGCAGGCTGTTGCATACTAAGTCAGACCACTGGTCTCTCTAGCTCAGTATTGTCAACACTGAACAGCAGCAGATCTCCAGGGTTTCAGACAAGGGGATTTCCCCAGTTCTACATAGAGATGTCAGGAAGTGACCCGGGGACATTCTGAATGAAAAACAGATGCTCTGCCACCGAGCTCTGGCCCTGCCCCAAGTTCTTTGCATCCAGTACTCCGGGCTGAATGCACCGTTCTTAGCACTGTATCAGAAACTATTCATGCATCAGTCGTGCTGGGAGCTGCCCATTGAGACTGGGAGGGTGGGAGGCAGGGACGCCAACAGTAGATGGTGCCAGAGACAATGACAGGCAGAGCCACCCCCTGGTGACTAAGTAAGAAGGCAGGCAGGTGGGGTTTGCTAAGGGCAATCTGAAGTTGGTGGGGCAGTGCTCCATTTGCCCTGCTAGACCACCCCCACTGTGCAACAGCAAACAGTAATTAAATTAGACTATCCTCTAAATCCACCCACAGGAATTATGAAATGGTGCCCCTTGGCTCCCACTACATTCAGAAGATCTTTACGAGCCACAGATAAGTGCAAGTATTATCCCGTTGCAGCAAATAAACAATTGAAGGCAATGATGAAATCCTTGCTGGGCCTACTTTCAGTAAGAAGGATGCAAAAGTGAGTTGTCTGCTGGGCCTTGGAATCAGGGCTTTAGTGAGCCCTTAGCATGGTGCTGTCAGTGCCCCAGTCCCAGCCAAGCCCCCTATCTGTTGCAGCTTCCACCACTTCCCTGGGAAAAGTTACTTTTTTGAACTACAACTCCCATCAGCCCCAGCCAGCATGGCCACTGGATTGGGCTGATGGGAGTTGTAGTTCAAAAAAGTAACTTTTCCAAGCTCTACTTCCCCCTCCCCCTTGTATGTGCTGACTTTGTAGATGGTAGCGGTGCTTTGAATGGGGAGCCAAGCTGCAACTTGGGTCCAAACTGCTCTGGATGGCCATCATCTTAGATGCCCTCAGATGCAATAAATAATTATTGGATCGTAGATGGGAACCACCCATGGCAAATTGGAGTTTCGTACATGAGAAGCAGAAGAACATAAGTAGGTAGCTTATAGCAAATCAGGCTGTTGCTCCATCTAGGTCAGTACTGTCTATACTAACTGGTAGTGACTCTCTGCAGATTCTCTCAGCCCTACCTGGAAATGCTGGAGATTGAACCTGGGACCTTTTGCATGCAGATCACACTGAGCTATGGCCCTTCCCCTAGTAGTAGCAACTCTGTTCTTATTCCAAAGCCCAGGCCCCTGGATAAGCACATCTGTGGCAAGAGGTGATTGATTAGTGACAGCAGTCCCAGACAAGACCCTATGAGAGAAGCAGCAGAGTGGGTGTCAGCCAGGTTTGTTGTGCAACTAAGATTCAGTGTTACTCTTGGTGTGCATATGGTAGTATCTGTGTGATGCGAGGCATAAAAGATAACAGCTCCTAATTCTTTGGCCTCAGGCAGGAGAGGATCTGCAAGAGAAATTAATTCCAAGCTTGCAGGCCTGCTTCCAAAGCAAAGATGCATTGCAGCGGTTTTCAGTAAGGATGGGCAAGCATTGCCAAACTCATTTTGGAATGGGATTGCCTCAACAAGTTAATGTGAGATTGATTCAGCTCTTCAGCTTGGCTCCATTCCAAGCTCATTACTCCTGATGAAGGGGCCTCCCCAACATCCCTCCCCTTTCTCCACCATTATCTAGAGGTGAAAGAGTCTTATAATAAGGAGGACTCTCTGTGGGGCTTCCATCAGGCTTTCAGCACTGTGGCAGTGAAGTATCTCAAAGATTCATAGGAGGTGTCATTCTCATGGATCTTGATATTTTAACCATGCTTTCAGATTTTTCTCAAAATCTCATAGAATCGCATTGGGTTCCCTATGCTGGAAAGGGTATGTCTCCTCAAGAGTGGCAAAGTCATGTCCCAGACCAGGAATCCTCAGAAGCACAGTCATAAGAACCTGGTTGGCCACTGTGAGAACAGGATGCTGGACTAGATGGACCACTGGCCTGATCCAGCAGGCTCTTCTTATGTTCTTATGTTCTTATAAGAAGAGCCTGCTGGATCAGGCCAGTGGCCCATCTAGTCCAGCATCCTGTTCTCACAGTGGCCAACCAGGTTCCTGGGGGAAGCCCGCAAGCAGGACCCGAGTGCAAGAACACTCTCCCCTCCTGAGGCTTCCGGCAACTGGTTTTCAGAAGCATGCTGCCTCTGACTAGGGTGGCAGAGCACAGCCATCACGGCTAGTAGCCATGGATAGCCCTGTCCTCCATGAATTTGTCTAATCTTCTTTTAAAGCCATCCAAGCTGGTGGCCATTACTGCATCTTGTGGGAGCAAATTCCATAGTTTGACTATGCGCTGAGTAAAGAAGTACTTCCTTTTGTCTGTCCTGAATCTTCCAACATTCAGCTTCTTTGAATGTCCACGAGTTCTAGTATTATGAGAGAGGGAGAAGAACTTTTCTCTGTCCACTTTCTCAATGCCATGCATAATTTTATACACTTCTATCATGTCTCCTCTGACCCGCCTTTTCTCTAAACTAAAAAGCCCCAAATGCTGCAACCTTTCCTCATAAGGGAGTCACTCCATCCCCTTGATCATTCTGGTTTATTTATTTATTTATTTATTTTATTTCATTTATAAACCGCCCGTAGCTAGTAGCTCTCTGGGCGGTGTACATAACAAGGTTAAAATACAATATTACAATAAAATCAATAACAAATAACAGCCAGATTCAAAAACTAAAGACATTAAACATGAAGCATAAAACATTCACATTAAACTTTAAAATGCCTGGTAGCATAGCCAAGTCTTAACCTGGCGCCTGAAAGAAAGTACCGTAGGCGCCAGGCGGATCTCCTCTGGTAGGCTGTTCCACAGTTCGGGGGCCACTACAGAAAAGGCCCTAGATCTAGTAACAATCCTCCGGGCATCTTGATGAGTTGGTACCCGGAGGAGGGCCTTAGATACTGAACGAAGTGAACGGGTAGGTTCATAGCGAGAGAGGCGTTCCACAAGGTATTGCGGTCCCACACCGTGTAAGGCTTTATAGGTCAAAACCAACACCTTGAATTTGGCTTGGAAACAAATAGGCAGCCAGTGCAAGTGGGCCAGGACAGGTGTTATATGCACAGACCGATTGGTCCTTGTCAACAACCTGGCTGCCGCATTTTGCACTAGCTGAAGTTTCCAAACTGTCTTCAAGGGCAGCCCTACATAGAGTGCATTACAGTAATCCAATCTCGAAGTTACCAGAGCGTGAACAACTGAGGCAAGATCGTCACTGTCCAGATAGGGGCGTAGTTGGGCTACTAAGCGAAGATGGTAAAACGCATTCCGTGCCACTGAGGCCTCAAGCGACAAGGAAGGGTCAAAAAGGACACCCAAACTACGAACCCTCTTCTGAACCTTTTCCAACTCTATAATATCCTTTTTGAGATGAGGCGACTAGAACTGTACACAGTATTCTAAATGCGGCCGCACCATAGATTTATACAATGGCATTATGTCCTCCAACAACAGGAGTCCCGAGGATGAGAGGGATGTACTCCCTGGTCCATCCCATGTGAAGTTGTGGTCACCAGAGTCCACAACATCTTCCCTGAACCCCATGAACACCTCTGCCACCAGTGTCCAATTACTGGTCCACTGACTCCTTGTATGATGAGAGCCACGACGAGTTATCCCCACAGATTTAAAACTCAGGGCCTAGAAGAAGCCAACAGTTGCAGAGGAAGGCACCGTCTCTTTAAATGACCAGATGCAGCATTCAGTGGGTGGGGCATCTAATCAATGAATACCTTGCCCAATCTACAAAGGTCTGCCAGGCAGGTAGGTGGCACTAACTGGGCTTTTCTTTGGCCTTTATTCACCATTAAACAGAAGGGGGAGGAGGGGGAGGAGGAGATTTGACAGTTGATCCAGGACACCACTGAGATTTGTATTTGCAAGATTGCTAGCCATGGTCCTGAAGTTCCCATTTATAGTGCTCACTAGAATCATAGAATCATAGAATAGTAGAGTTGGAAGGGGCTTATAAGGCCATCAAGTCCAACCCCCTGCTCAATGCAGCACTCTATGGTGCTGACCCTGCTTTGCCTTGTCTTCTTGTGTGCTTGGGCCTACTGACTCCCCCTTTTCTTGAATTGTCACTTATCTGCAATGGTGGGCATTGCTATGGGTCAGGATAGCTTAATTGGGGCTGGGGGATGGGAGGAAGAGCCATGGCAGAAAGCCCAATAGTTTGGTGGAGGAAGCAAGAGCAGAATCTGATGGGTCAGGGATGAATCCAGGATACTACTGAGGCATGCATGCAGCAAGGACAAAATTTGATGGTTTATCAGAAGAATCAAGAAAAATCCAAAGTCTAATAGTGTTTCAGGCAAGGCGTTTTTTTACTTGACACAGGATGGTTTTGTCTGTCAATACGTAGTTTTGTCTGTCTGCATGGTGGGCAACCTTACCAGCATCTATGGCACATGCCCTTTTGCAAGACTTCATTCGTCACGAAGGAATGGCTGTTTTAGTTGTTTCACTCCTTTCACTGCATTCTGACAAGGTCTCTGTGTCTCTATGGGAGCACATGAACAGCAATACAGCTTTGCTGACTCAGATCAAGGTCGATTGACTTCAGCATCCCAGTTTGGCTGATCAGGAGCCCTGTGCAATGCATCTGTTGCTCAGCCGAACCATTTCAGGCTATTTGTGGAGAAAGGACTTCAAAAGTTTGAACCCTTCTCCAAAAGAATGTGGGGAGAAGGGTTCCAGGAAAGCCTTCCCTCACACGATCATGCTCTTATCATACGTGCAAACAGTAGTATGTGGGGAAACACTCAAACATAGTCTGAAACTGCTTGTCTTCATAACATACGCATCATGCCTGAAGCCCTGGAAAGCTGCTGGCAGCCTGACTGGACTACACTGGGTGAGGTTGACCAGTGGTCTGACGTAGTATAAGGCAGCTTCATCATGCACTGACTTTTTTTTTTACTACCGCTTTTATGTTAATAGGACCATCATTGCGGGTTGCCTTAAGACAGAGATGGGGAATCTCTGGTCCTCCAAATGCTGGTAGCCTCTAACTTCCATCAGCCACCAGCATGGCCAGTGGTCAGGGATGATGGACGTTTTGGCAACATCTGCCATGTCCGGAAGGCCACAAGTTCCCTATTTCTGCCTTAAGGCAATACCTATCCAGAGCCTTGGACTTGATGGAGGAGTGTTAGCAGCCCAAGATATTCAGGCAATGGGTCTTCAGGGGAGCTAATTGTCAGAAGATTGTTCTTCATAGCTAGTTCTTCCTTAAGTCTTCTGCATGGGCCAAAAGCAGAGGTTCACCCATCCTCTGGCTAAGGATAGTGTAGCCTAGATGTCTGTGGAAGAGAATAGTTTTTGACTGTGACACAGAGAGAGGGCCATGGAGAGCTGGGTTGCATGCACTGGAAGCATTTTGGAGGGCTGACTGTATCTCTGGAGAGCTGATGTGGGGCAATGGATTTGACCGCCTGTCAGAGTGTTTGAGCTGTGCCTTTGCCTATATTCAACCCCTATATTTGTAAATGAACACAAATACTGCAGAACGGCAGAAGTCTTCAGAGACTTAACTTCCAAAGTGCTGCAACCCTGGAACTTCTCACTGCTTTAAGAAACTGGGTGAGCCTAACAGTATGTTCAGCTTATCACAGGAACATGGGGGGCTGCCTTATATGGAGTTAGACCATTGATCAATCTAGCTCAATTTTTACACACTGACAGCAGCAGCTTTCTGAGGTTACAGGAGGCAGTTTTCCTCAGCCCAACCCCAGACCTA
Organism: Rhineura floridana; assembly: GCF_030035675.1. Taxonomy (NCBI): domain Eukaryota; kingdom Metazoa; phylum Chordata; class Lepidosauria; order Squamata; family Rhineuridae; genus Rhineura; species Rhineura floridana. The sequence continues at coordinate 317,338,998 of NC_084480.1, read as the reverse complement.
CCTGGAGGCACCATGGATTGATCCTTGGACCTTCTGCATGCCAGGCAGATGCTCATCCACTAGACTACAGTCCTTCCCATCAGTTTATGCTCTGAGTATGACTTGCTCAAAGCTACCTAGAGGAAGGCCTGGATTTGCTTTGTGGTCTCCTGGTTGCAAAAATAGCACACTGGAAGGTATCAGCCCTTCAGTGCAAGTCTCTTAGGTGAGCCTACATAAAAGATACATAAGTTCCTGAGTGGCAATTTTAGGTGATGTTCCTCCACACACTACTGTTTCTCTTTCAACACTGCTTTTCCCCCTTTTCTTCAGTTTTGGCAACACTTCTAAATAGGTATGTTTTTGATAGTCTTCTCTACCTTACTTTACACTTCCCATGGCAACGGGCCATTTCTCCTTATGAGGTGCCTGCCATTTCACCCTTTGCAGAGCAAAGCACAGAGACCCTGCCACTCCACTGGGCCATCAGCACAAATACACAGCATCCCTTGTTCTTGCTGAAATTTTGATCCAGCAATTTGACTCATCTTGTTCCCAGGCCCAGTATCCCCCCCCTTGTATCTGTTGTCATTTAATTTTCCAGAAGCACACGTGGCAAAGTGGGGGAGGGGAGAGGGAGTTTGAAACAATTTGCTTACATCTCTTTTCACAGCCCCCATCCCCAATTCAGATCTGTTGTCCTCTTTAATGCTCAGTGTTCAACTCCTTTTGAAAGCTAGATAGCCCATTTTCAGCCTCCAATCTACCAGCCAGACCCAATAAATCAATGATGGGCATCACATCATTTGATGCGTAAGTCAGCAGGGGGGGGGGAAGTATAATTTGAAAGTGGGTGGGCATTTGCATCCCCATCTTCTTTAACTGAATGGCAATGATGGTATCAGAACAAGAACGTAATTTCCTCTTGACTTTAGCACCATTCAGATAGTGGTTCAGGGAGGTAAAACCTGGGTTTTCCTTGTCTATGCATGTTGGACATAACATACATAGACCTGATGGCATACAATCCTTATTAAGGATTAATAAGGACTGATTAAAAAAAAGGACAGGCTACTGAACCGATATATGTTGGACTCAAGTGGCACTTACATGTATAAGGACAGATCTATACCTGCTTTTGCATTCATTTCTCCCTCTGCACACTGGGAATTGTAGCTCCATAGTTTAAGGTAACTAACATGGTGCCCTCCAGCTGCTGTTGGACTTGAGCTCCCATCAGTCCCATCCAACATGGTCAAAGGTCAGGGATGAAGGGAGTTTTAGTCTAAAAACATCTGGAGGGCACCATGTTGGTTGAAGGAATCCATCATCTTTACCGAAGCATAATTCCAAGGATGATTTGGGGGAAGCCACATCAGTTAAAGTGGTATAGAACTAACTTGTCTGGAGTGTAGCTGTGCCCTAAACACATTCATTTTAACACAAATATGATTAAACATGCCTGGAGGCAGAGTAGGCTGAAGGAACTGAGCCCAGGCATGAGGTGAGCCTGCTGATCCACAAGTATAGTGTCGTTGGGCATGGTGAACGGGGATTTACTTTGCAATTTTAGTGAGGTTTCCTATAGTAAATCATTTCCTTTTGCTTCTATTTCTGTGAATATGTGAAGTATAGCAACATTTTGCAACACTAAAAAAGAGATCAGAGATCTTTATGGCTCTGGCGGCTATGCAAATGAATTGTGGGTTTGCATTAGCTGAATAAGTGCCTGATCCTAATGATGTTGACACAGGAGCCATTCCCTTTGTTTTCAGTGTGATTTTCTTCCATGTATGGATGCCGTTGGGACTTCAGAGCAGATATTCTTCACCTAAGCTCCTCTTTCACAATATTACCAATGAGCAGTAAAATCGTGGAACAAAGGAGAGACGGAGCATGTCTCACTAGCTGGAAGCAATGTCCTTCCAAACCATGGTGTCCCAGTCAAGCTGGAAGGAGCTAAGGGTAAAGGTGTGGTGGAGTGTGTGAGTTCTCTGCAACCCTGGCTCTCTCTTGTTTGAAAAGGAAGAAGGTATGCATTCTCTCATTCTTCTCCCTACCAGTTGGAGCTATGGTTTTCTCCTACAATTTGGAACCACCCAGGGCTCTATCAAGCCATAGAGTCCAATCTTTTCTCTGCAGTGTACCAATGACCTGGAGAGGCTCACCTTAACTCCACCTGATTTCATATCCTCAACCTCAACTATATCCAACCTCAAATTCTCAAATCCATCCTTCACAACAGGGCCAAATTCTCAAACCATGGGCAATTTTGTATCAACCCTATGTAAGGCCAATACACTTCGTAGCACTTGAGGACAGCACAGATGTCCAACAGCACCTGGAAGGCCATTGTTTCTTCATCCCTGAGAAAAACTCACTGTCTGTAAAAATATTGTAACTTCCAGGGGCAAACCACAGAGAAAATGAGCCACAGTTCTCATTATTATCTTGGCTCCTAGTCACCGTGCTAGCCGAGTATCAAGGAAAGCCAGGAAGAAGACTCAACTATTCCAACATTCAGGTCCAGCCCAGGATGTTTTACTGACTGAGGCAAAGAACAAGATAGCACCCCATTCCATGCATAGAAGCTCAGCATGTTGGCAGTTGAATCTGCCTTCACCACCAGCAACATTATCTTCCACCCCACTTCCAGGCAATAGACAAGTTTGGGGGGTGAGGTCAGGGGCATGTGGCACACATAGGTCTGTCCTCCAACATTTCACCACTGCTCCCCATCTACCCATCTGCCATCTGGGGTAGCTGCCTCACTCTGCCAGTGGTAGGGCAGCTGCCTCACTCTGCCCAATGATAGGGCCAGCCTTGTTCACATCTACAGTGTTGACAATTAAGTTATTAGTAACATAGAAAGCTTCTTTAAACCAGGTCTGGCTATTTGTCCCTTGAGCCCAGTATTATCTGCTCTATATGACAATGGCTCCCATCAGCCAGTCAGTTTGCTACCTCACTGTTTTAACTGGAGGTGCCTGGGGCTGAAATCTGTCACTTTCTGCATGCAAAGCATAGGCGTTCTAGTATTAAGCACCGGCCCACATGTTGCATAAGGTACCAGAGGACTCAAACCACAAAATAAAGCACCAGTGACCAGGGATCTTACTCTGTGCTTCCAGGAATGGTGCAGCTAGGTAATTTCAGACTCTGGACTTGTCCTCTTATGGAGGGAAGGGGTTGCTGTTTAGGTGTGCATTGTCTATTGCTTCACTTTTTTTAAAAAAAAGGTAAACCAGCCAGTGTTTGGGGGCCTTCCCACTCATTCCATTCTGTGGGGCCCTAGACTTATGTCCCAACGGCATAGCTTGTTGGCATCACTGACGACTAGGAGACCTCTTGTACAGCTGTGATGCAAACATTTGATCTTAGGCATTCAGAGGGTGGGGGCAATCTACAACAAGAGGAGGTGTCTGTATGTGTCCTCTTTGGATTATTACACATGCACTGCTGTGCATAGGAACTCAACCTGCAATTCTGGTTCTGACCCTGGGGATAATGAAGAACTGCCTAAGAAATCTATTCAGCCTTTTAATGAGGTGATGCTTTGGAAGGGCTATTTCAGCATTGCAATTAGTACTCCCAAACAGGAGGCCAAAACTGATTGCTAAAGGACAATTTCCTCCCCCAGCAGAGACTCATACAAGCTCTTTTCTGTTGCCAGCTATCCAAAGCAGGCTGTTTTCCTCTGAGCTTTTTTTCCTCTGAGCTGTATGCCAGGTCATTCCTGCTCAGAAGAAACTGATTTCTTTTGCTGTCTCTACCTTCTCTGAGTAAGGTCAGACAGGTTCATTTCCAAGAACATAAGTGCTTAAGACTGCTTGGAAACCGAAACCTCTTAGGATCCAAGCTTGGGCATGTATACATGCCATACACTGTGGCCTACCTCTGAAAGTCCCCACAAGGCAGATGCAAGCTTCAGCCAATGCAGCACAAGCCTTATCCACATATCATGCAGAGTCAAATCTGGATTTGCTATTGACTGTATAATTGACAGGATGTCACGTTCCTGACTCTCCAATGAGTGCTTGGTACAAGGTTGCCAGGTTCATGGCCTCAGACTGATCCTGTATCTTTAGAAGAGAAAGTCAACCAAGTGCAGGTTTTCTTGCAACGCTGTAATGAGAAAAACCACAAAGTGGAATTCCCCCTGCACAACTTTTAAAGATACAGAAGACCTCTTGGAGGCTGGGCCTGGCAACGAATGCTAAATTTCTTAAACTATTTAAAAATTGGCCAGGCATTTTTTTAAACTTTTAAACTGCAGAAGATGAAGGTCAGAGTATGGGGCAAGGTCAGTAGTAGGATTACAGGTACTCTGTGAACATGGCTAATTTTTAATTAATTTCAAGAAATTATGAGAACTCTTGACAGAAAAAAGTCCAACAAGCGTCTGTTTTCCCCCTCACTTTTTACACTTTGAATTCTCGATTCCCTCTGACTGTTTTGTGTATCACCATGAAAATTTAGAGGGTTGTTCAGCAAGCATTTCTGAGTTCAGGACTATACACTTTGTAAGGTTTTGTTTTGAAATGAGCTTATGGGAAGCATCAGAATGGCATGGGGGGTATTTTCAATTTAACATTGCGGAATGCAAAAAATCCATGCTGGGTATAGTATACAGCCACTCTCATGGCTGTATAATGAGGGCTCCTTAGACCTTGTTTCCAAGAGCAACATGCCAGTAGTAGCCAGAGTGAGGGTCAGAGGCAAAAGTAGATGGACCAACAGTTGTGAGAGTCACTCTCTCTCACACTCACACACGTATCTGTATCTCTCCATCCACTAAGCATGAGGCATTATCACAGAACAAGGACACATTTCAGCCATGCAGCAAGACAGTGGATGGTCAGTGAGAGGTGTGGCCTGCCAAAGGGTATGACCTAGGGAGATCCCAAGGACCAGACAAAAAGACCTGGAGGGCTGCACTCGACCCCCATCCATGAAGGTCTTCATGCCTGTTCCACCGGAACTGATAGAGCCCTCCAGAGGCTAAGGCAGAGAAGTGTCAGCACTTGCTGTGTACAGTTCGACATTGAACAGGCCACTGGTTGAACCTGGGACCTTCTGCATGCCAAGCAGGTGTTCTGCTCCTGAGCTCTGGACCTTAGCAAAGGTAGAGACTGCCAGTGAATAGTATCTATAATGTATCTATAAAATCTTTTGCACCAAGGTAACCTCCATCCTCTGACAAGTATAAGGTATAAAAATGTCCAGACTTCATATATTTGAAGCCCTAAGGACTAGAATCTTGATTTAAAAATAAAAATCTGGGTTCCAGATTCTGCTTCCAGTGTGAGGTTCTATGCTGGTGTAGTGCTTAGAGTAATGAAATACATACAGACCCAAGCGTTGGATCCAGATGACACCATTGTACTGTGTTCTCTTTCTGAATGGAGCATGGCATTAGGGTGCCCAGGGTGACATACGGCTTGAGTCACTGCCCTTGCTTGATTCTCATACTTAGCAGACCTGCATAAACCTCTCATGTGGCACAGCTAAGAGTTTATGCAAGGTCTTAATTTAGATCTGGAGCCTGTTTCCAACAGAAGCACTGGAAAAGATGATAGCAACTTGCCTGTGAGTCTGTGCAAAGTGCCCTCCCCTCCCCAAGAGCCAATGTCTGTGAGGGGAAGGAGTGCCCTCTCTCTCTCTCTCTCTCTCTCTCTCTCTCTCCCCCTCCCTCCCTCCCTCCCTCTCCCTCCCTCTCTCTCTCTCCCCCCCTCTATCCCTCTCCCTGCCGCTCTCTCCCCCCTCTCTGTCTCTGTCTCCCTCCCTCCCTCCCTCCCCCCCTCCCTCTCATTATCAGGTCTCTACTTTTTCACTCTACTTTCCCTATTCAAGGGGAATGATTGGGAAAGTGACACTGTTACGAGCTGTTCTCTAGCACCAGTCACTGCTGAATTTCAAATAACCCCACAAGAAACAGTGAACAAGCAAGCTCTTGTGTCCATCCAGTTAACCTCTTTGGGTTGAATCCTTTCCTACTGGCAGTGCCAGGCATTTTGCATGCCAGTCAGAGAAGCAATGGCAACGTCTCTTCATTTCTTGTCTGGAAGAGGGAACAAGACCAGAACAGGCCTTTGCCTCAGCTGGAAGTGGAGTTGCGGCTGAGAAGCTATGCCTCTCTCTCTCTCTCTCACTTTCTCTCTTTCTGTCTCTCTCTCTCAGACTTGGATGCGAAGAGCCAGTGGTGCTGGTGGGAAGTAGAAGCCTATCTGCGTGTCCTCAGCTGAACCTCCATCTCCTGGAGAAGCTGCTGCCAGGTTTGGCTTCTCTGCTCTTCCATAGCCTTGTCCAGTTCATGCTTGTTGGTGCTTCGTCCAGCTTCCACTAAGGTTTCCTCTCCTGGCTGCCACAGTCTCTTTAAGCCACCACACACACACACAGAGAGACAGACAGAGGTTCTCAGCAGAAGATCTAGAACAAGGGTGGGCAACCTTATTCAGCTTGAGGGCTGCATTACCTTCGAGCCAACCTTCTGAGGGCCGCTTGCCAGTGGTGGGCAGGGCCAGAGGCAAAAGTGGGTGGAGCAGCAAACATAATTTTTTATCATTGTACATTAGGCTAGTTTCTACACAGAAACACCCCCCCCATGAGCTCCTCCTTCCAGACAAGCCACAGGCGTTATCAGAGTTCCAGGACACATCCCAGCCAGGCAAAGACGTTTGGGGTATAAAGCAGGCCCAGTAAGGGGTGTGGCCTGGGGACAGTCCTGGGGGCCAGACAGGGATACCTGGAGGGCCACATTTGGCCTTTGGGCCTGAGGTTCTGCATGCCTGATCTAGAAAATAAATCTAAGCCCAGTCTCTATTGGTGACTGATGCCTCCAAAAAGTGGGCTCCTGCAAGTGCCAGCCAATCTTTCTAAGAGCTTCTTTTCAGCTCTGCCCTCCTATAAGTCACAATAACTAAACAGAACTGGCATGTTCCAAGCCAGTATGTCTCTGAATGGTGGAAGGCCCATGTGTAAACTTCCCAGGTGAAAACTGGGTGGATACAAAGTCACAAACCAAGTTGAAGATAGAGGTGGGTCTCATATCATATCATAGAAACATAGAATAGTAGAGTTGGAAGAGGCCTATAAGGCCATCAAGTCTAACCCCCTGCTCAATGCTGGAATCCAAATCAAAGCATTCCTGACAGATGGCTGTCCAGCGGCCTCTTGAATGCCTCCAGTGTCAGAGAGCCCACTAGCTCTCTATGTCATTGGTTCCATTGTCGTATGGCTCTAACAGCTAGGAAGTTTTTCCTGATGTCCAGTCGAAATCTGGCTTCCTGCAACTTGAGCCCATTATTCCGTGTCCTGCACTCTGGGACGATCGAGAAGAGATCCCGGCCCTCCTCTATGTGACAACCTTTTATGTACTTGAAGAGTGGTCTGAACCCTCAAACAGAAACACATAAGTAACCATTCCTTTGCCCAACATTTGTTGAGTATTGATTTTTAATGTGTGTGTATTTGAGGGGGTCGCCATTGTTAAAAGGGGTAACTGAATGAGCTTTGCATTCACCATCTCACCATTGCTCATTTGTAGCCAGAAGCAAAGATCCATTCATCCATTATACACTTTCCAGGTCCCTCTTACAGGGAGGTTTTCCACAAACCTGGAATTAAACTTTCTTGGGATGGATACTAACCACAAACACACCACAAATTCCAGAGGAGGGTGGCCAGGATGGTGAGGGATCTGAAAATTATGTGTGTGATTTTATGTAGAAATGATGTCCTATGAGGAACAATTGGAATAGCTGGGTGTGTTTAGCCCGGATAAGACATGACAGAGGTCTTCAGTATGTAAAGGGCTGTCAAACAGAAGATGGAGCAGACTGTTGTTCCAGAGATCAGGGCTGGAGCTAGGGGATGGAAACTGCAGGAAAGCAGATCTTGGCTAAACATTAAGAAGAGAAACATCCTAATGGTGAGAACTGTCTGACAGTGAAACAGACTACTCTCCTTCACTGGAGGTATTTAAGCAGAGGACAGATAGCCATATATTCGGCATGCTATAGTTGCATCCTGCATTGCAGATAGATGACCTCCAGGGTGCTTTATAATTCTTTAATTCTGTAATGCTAATGTGTGATGAGGGAAACGTACCCATGCCATTTAGAAGGGCATCCCCCCTCCCATAGAAGAACATTGGAGTCACATCCTCATGGTGTGATTCTGTGGTGCTGCTGCTGCTGTCTGTATGCATGTATACCAAATAGGGACGGAGGAGAAACTTGATTTTGTTTGCATTTGAATGAAAAATTGCCTGTTTTGCACTTCTCAACCCAATACATGAACCAAAACAGAGCTATACCTCGAAATTCATGTTGCACCAAATCTTGAGATGCAGTTATCCAGTCCAACACAATGTGCAAAACTGGAAACGAGCGTACAAATACAAATCACAGAGAAAATAAAACAAAAATGCATTACGCAAGAGTAAAATTCCTTACAAAACTATGTATATTAATCAAAGCTACTTGCAAAAATGTGTTTATTAGGAGAAATTTGCCCTGAATTACTGACAAATTTTCATGAAGATTTTTTTTTAAGATTCTTACTTTTTCTAAAAAAAATAATAATCACAAATTGCTGTTGAAAAGTGGAAAATTGAATTTAAGACTGGGAAAACATGAGAAATGTACAGAACCAAAATCCCTAGTACCAAAGTCATGCAAATGGCACCGATTATGTGGGCTCTTCCCTTCCATTTGGTACCTTCCCTCTAAGCAGGATGCTCATCAGGTAGGAAGCACCCATGGGATCAGCTCCCATCCATGTGTTTGATATCTTCTTCACACACATTCCCCAGCTATGTGGAATCTCCCCTTGAGGAAACAGACCCTCACATGGCTATGTAGGTGTATATGTGGCCAGGCAATAAATTTACCAAATTCACACAGTTCCAGTTGATAAATGATCATCTGCATCCACTTCCCCATCTAGGTAGTGGATGCCACTCAAATGAAAATGATGATGATGATTTCAACAGTTTATATACTGCTGTCATCTGTAAGCCAGGAACAGGAGAGTCGATAGAATGAAACTAAAAATGAATTAAAACAATAAAACTAGAATTCAATTAAAGAGCTTGCTGCATTTTTTTTTTTTAAAAAGTCTTCAATAAGCATCAGGAGTTCAACAGGGAGGGGACCTGTGTAACCTCATCTGGAAGGGAGTTCCATAAAACTGGGCCACAATACTGAATGCACAGCTCCTGTTTGATTTGAGCTGTGTATCCAAACCACGGGGGACCACTAACAGTGACTCCCCTGAAGATCTCAGTGATTGGGCTGGAGCGTGGCAGGAGTGGCTTGGTTGTCCCCCGAGTTGGCGAGGCTCATTTAACGTCAACATGAAATCAAACCTTTAATGTCATCAGCCCAGTTCTCTGGAATGCTCTGCCAACAGAGATTCAGAAGGCGCCTTCTGTTTTCATCTTTAAACACCTGCTGAAAACCTTTCTGCTCTGCCAGGTGTATGCAGGCAATTAAGAAGACATCTTTTTACAATAGTTGACCTTTGTTTTTACCATAGTTTGAATGATTTTTACTATTTTAAAAAGAATTGTTGTAAAACCGCTTTGATTTTTTAAAAAATGAAATAGTGGTATATAAATAAATAAATAAATAAATAAATAAATGGGATTAGGCGGTCCTTAAGATATTCTGGACCCAAAATGTTAATGCAAGAACCTTGATCCCGGCCAAGTGGCATGTGACCAGCCAGTGCAAGCTTTTGAGCACTGGAGTTATGTGCTACTCTGTTCCTATTAACAGTCTAGCCACAGTATCTTATACCAGCTGGATCCTACGGAGCAGGCGAATGAATAGACCTACATAGAGTGCACAGCAACAATTGAGTCTTGAGGTTATCAATGCAGATGATGCTTTGCCTCCAGTAACCATCTTTCTTCCTCTGATATACAAATTCCTTTTTCAGTTCTCCTCCCACATTTATACAGAACATATGGGTGGGGGGAAGGACAGACAGCAACATCACCCACAGCAAAATCCTTCATACAGCTAACCAACTCCAAATCTCCATAAATTCACCTTACAATGTCTTCTCTCTATGCTCCCCCTGCCATCCTCATATTACACTGTCAATGGCAGAGGAGATGCAGCATGGCTTCATTCCATGCAAAAGGGGATACACAAGAATTTCAAAATGCTGTTGGAGGGGCTCCACTCACCCACCATCAAACACCAGTGTCCCCATAACTTCTGGAGGGGACAATGCTGGCTCCAGTTCTGGGAGTCAGTGTAGAATGGACTCCACAGGTTACATTAGCAGATTGCAAGAAGGAGCTACGCTACTGTAGGCCCCATGTTCATTGGTGTGATGCAGGAGCAGGGAATCTCAAGCCCTAAGGCCAAATGTGGCTCTCCAGACCTCTCTATCTGACTCTCAGGACCATGTCCAGGCTCCTTCCCCAGCCTCACATCCTCTTCCCAGGTGATGCCTTTAATTGGCTCTATTTTGCACTCTCCTCGAGTATTTTTGTTTGGTTGGCATGTGTCCTTGAACTCTGCTCATGCCTCTTAGTTCTCTGGATGGAAAAAGGGTGTGTGAGTGTGTGTGCAGAAAATAGGTTATTGTGCAAAGGTAAAACTGATATTCATTGCTCCTCCCACTTTGCCTCTGACCCTGCCTATTACTGTCATGTGGCCCCCAGAAGGCTGCCCATAAGGGAATGTGGCTCTCAGGCTGAAATAAAGGTTCCCCACTTGTGGTGCAATGTGACAAGGACCTCTTTTAAACACTATCCTCAACCACAACTCATGAATAAATGCCAATGAAGCACAATGCTGTTACCAGTATTGCTGTGTATCAATAAAGCAATAATAATCCCAGCCCATTATCCAATTTTTACTACTAGACAGTGGCTGCTGGTGGCTTCATATCAGTAGTGCCCTGGCTCCCAACCAGAGAAGCAGACTCAGGACTTGAGACTGGGTTTTCCATTAAGTTTTATTCCAGAAGTCAGCCCAGGAACACAGCATGAATTATGATACAGAACTAGGCATAGGGAAGAATTGGAGAGTTGTTGCAACTCCCCTGACAGTCCTGATAAAAGTGAGAGAGTGGGCACACTACTTGCACTGGGTAACTCTAGCATTTTCTAGCCTTTGTGGCAAGGCAGGGGCATCTTCTGTGGAAAGACACTGATTCCTTTAGCTGAAGCCTCCTTTTCTCTGTTCTATGTGACCATGGAAATATTGTTATCTCCAAACTACTTTCACTATGCTCTCTCTGGAAGAGTCCTGGCTGTACCTTAGAGTTTATCTGTTCAACAGCTATGCCTGGGCTGGGTGCCAGTGTGGATTCCTTTCTCTGTGTTATAAACAAAGGGGTGTTACTGTCATAAATTAACTCACTAGACATGGAGCTGCTAGAGATTTCTGGAAGCATTTCTCTTGTGTTTTCCCCAGCCCCTCCACAACACCTGTAACCCATTCTCCCAATCCTGCTACCCATTGTCCATTGGCCCCATGAAATGTGGAGCAGTGGAATCTGCTCCAGGTTTTAGTTCAAACTTTCAAGGAGCTGTCCAAGTTGCTTTTGGGTTTCAGCACCTTGGAGAGCTCCTTGAAAGTTCAGACCAAAACTTGGGGTGGATTCCATTGCCCCACTGACATGGAGCCACTATCCACCACTGTTTTTAGATTAATTTGTCTAACAATGGGGGGGATCAACTGATTATGTCTATAAGATTCAGCCATCACCTAACATTCCCATCCAAGGCCACAGATACCTTTTCAGGAAGTCCTGGCCCAATTTGGACCCTGCCAGTTGTGCTGGGTGATCTTCCTAGTGGACAGACTCCCTTTCACCACATACATTTTACTAGGCAGTGCCTGTAGTCCAGCTGTCTCTCTATGATTTTCACAGACATGACAGCACATCTCCTGAGGATAGAGCACACTCTAACGTAGCAGCAGGCACTCTCAAAAGGGCACATGGAGCTCTATTTATAAACCTTCCTTTATTGTATATGGCCCCTGCTTTCTATACAAACTTGGACAAAGCATGGTTCTCACCTTGGAAGGTCCATAAACAAGAAGCTCATAATTACTAGCTGCAAATTTTATGTGCAAAGTTTAATGGTGGCAATAGCACAGAACAAAATCTCAGGAAGAACTGTAGAATACACAGGAGAAGCAGTTTATTAAGCCTACTGCTCTATCAGTTGAGTTGCTAAATAGAGTTAGATGGCCCCTCTAGACATGCTTTTTATTGTACATTCATGATGGTATCAGGGCAATTATACACAATCCTGCTTTCAATAATGTTTCCACCTGCAAAGGTGTTGGGGCAGGCATGCTTCTTTGTTACCCATCACCAAATGTCCCATAGCTTTGCCACCCTGGGCTCCTGCTGGGAGGAAGGGCGGGATATACATCAAATAATAAATAAATAAATAACAGCTTCCTGCTGAAATCTTGTAACTTTGCATACCACAAATGTTTGGGGATGGTTGAGGTGGGGTGGGATTTTTCCTGCTTTTGTTACTCCACAATGCAAGAATTACCCTCCAGACTGCAATAATGCAGTGACATTGAGGAAGCAATCATAGGAGATCTAATAAAAAGGAATGATGTGTGGATGGGCCAGTATAAATCCACCACTAATGCCCTATTTTTGCCACCCTGGGCTCCTGCTGGGAGGAAGGGCAGGATATAAATCAAATAATAAATGAATAAATAAATAATAAAATATTTTTTACATTTATGACTTGCCACTCAATACACCTACCAGAAGCCCCAGTCTGGACAGTCCCATAGATACTCACACAAGGCCTAGTGACTCTGAAGATGTCATGGAGGCAGCCAATTAAATGCCTTCATGTGTCAGTCCCACTCACATCTTACCTCCCTGCAGTTATTGGAAGATATAAAGCTTCCTTGTGCAGGTTAGATTATTTGTCCATCTTGCTCAGTGTCATCAATACCACTAGTTTCAAACCCTTTCCGCCCCATAGACCACTTGAAAATGGCGGCTGGTTTTGGTGGATCACTCAGAGATTTTTATGCCTGTTTGTAATGTGCTGTGCCAGATGCTGCATGATTTTTAATTGCATGTTTATTGTTTCTTTTATTGCTTATAATGCAGTTTATTGTCTTACAATTTGCATTCCATAGAATTCAGACTGTAATAAAATATAATACGAAATAAGGAACAGAAGAAGCAATAAAAATAAATATGAATATTTACTGCAGACATGCCATGGACCACCTGAATGAAGCTCATGGACCACTGGTGATCCACAGGCCACAGTTTGGGAGACCCGGTCTATACTTAAACTAGCAACAGCTTCCCAGAGTCTCAGGCAGAAGAGTTCCCCATCACTTTGTACTTGATCCTTTAACTGGAGATGTCAGGAATTGAATCTGGGGTTTTCTGCATGCAATGTTCTACCCCTGAGTCATGGATTCTTCCCAATGGAGAATAAGGATGTGCTAGAATTCCACCCAATTCTGATTTGGTACTGAATTTCCATTAATTTGCTTATTCTCAGTTGCTGATGATTCGATTTGAATGTAGTGAATTTCCATGGCTATTTTTGAAAATGCACTTTTAAAGAAATCCATCTCTAAGACATTGCTTTTAAGTATGATAATGTATTGATATTTCCTTTAAAATATTGATATTAATATAAATATTTTTTCTGAGTGAAAAAAACCCACAGATCAGTAAAAGCAGTAAAAGCTTCTCACAGAGCGACAGTTCTCAAGCGCTTTCTGGAAAGAGGAAGTGACTATTAAACCACTATGGTGGTATTGTTTCCTAACAATCCTCAGCACCCTTCACAAACTACAGTTCCCATGATTCTTGGGGGAAGCCATGACTATTTAAAGTGGAATAGAGTGGAATAAATGTCTGGTATGAATGTGGCCTGTACTAGTATAACACTTTTAAATGCCCATTGTTCTGTATCCACCAACTAGTTACATTCATCTGAGCAAGGACCATGGACAGCTCATCTGTTACCAAATATTGATGGATCCCAGCACTTGAGCTAACTCTTGTCTGCACTTCCTCTTTCTGTGTTAAGTCTTCCCTTCTCTCATGTCTTGAATCCTCATTGCCAACCAGTCATTTGAATGATATAGGGCAGGATTGGGATGTTGTGGCCCTCCAGAAGTTGTTAGACTCTTAACTCCCAACAGCCCCAGCCAGCATGGCCAATGTTCAGGGATTATTGGTGTCATAGTACAACATAGGGAGACTCATAAGAACATAAGAACATAAGAAGAGCCTGCTGGATCAGGCCAGTGGCCCATCTAGTCCAGCATCCTGTTCTCACAGTGGCCAACCAGGTGCCTGGGGGAGCCCGCAAGCAGGACCCGAGTGCAAGAACACTCTCCCCTCCTGAGGCTTCCGGCAACTGGTTTTCAGAAGCATGCTGCCTCTGACTAGGGTGGCACAGCACAGCCATCATGGCTAGTAGCCATTGATAGCCCTGTCCTCCATGAATTTGTCTAATCTTCTTTTAAAGCCGTCCAAGCTGGTGGCCATTACTGCATCTTGTGGGAGCAAATTCCATAGTTTAACTATGTGCTGAGTAAAGAAGTACTTCCTTTTGTCTGTCCTCAATCTTCCAACATTCAGCTTCTTTGAATGTCCACGAGTTCTAGTATTATGAGAGAGGGAGAAGAACTTTTCTCTATCCACTTTCTCAATGCCATGCATAATTTTATACACTTCTATCATGTCTCCTCTGACCCGCCTTTTCTCTAAACTAAAAAGCCCCAAATGCTGCAACCTTTCCTCGTAAGGGAGTCGCTCCATCCCCTTGATCATTCTGGTTGCCCTCTTCTGAACCTTTTCCAACTCTAGAATATCCTTTTTGAGATGAGGCGACCAGAACTGTACACAGTATTCCAAATGCGGCCGCACCGTAGATTTATACAACGGCATGATGATATCGGCTGTTTTATTTTCAATACCTTTCCTAATTATCGCTAGCATGGAATTTGCCTTTTTCACAGCTGCCGCACACTGGGTCGACATTTTCATCGTGCTGTCCACTACAACCCCGAGGTCTCTCTCCTGGTCGGTCACCGCCAGTTCAGACCCCATGAGCGTATATGTGAAATTAAGATTTTTTGCTCCAATATGCATAATTTTACACTTGTTTATATTGAATTGCATTTGCCATTTTTCTGCCCATTCACTCAGTTTGGAGAGGTCTTTTTGGAGCTCTTCGCAATCCCTTTTTGTTTTAACAACCCTGAACAATTTAGTGTCATCAGCAAACTTGGCCACTTCACTGCTCACTCCTAATTCTAGGTCATTAATGAACAAGTTGAAAAGTACAGGTCCCAATACCGATCCTTGAAGGACTCCACTTTCTACAGCCCTCCATTGGGAGAACTGTCCGTTTATTCCTACTCTCTGCTTTCTGCTTCTTAACCAATTCCTTATCCACAAGAGGACCTCTCCTCTTATTCCATGACTGCTAAGCTTCCTCAGAAGCCTTTGGTGAGGTACCTTGTCAAACGCTTTTTGAAAGTCTAAGTACACTATGTCCACTGGATCACCTCTATCTATATGCTTGTTGACACTCTCAAAGAATTCTAATAGGTTACTGAGACAGGACTTTCCCTTGCAGAAGCCATGCTGGCTCTCCTTCAGCAAGGCTTGTTCTTCTATGTGCTTAGTTAATCTAGCTTTAATAATACTTTCTTCCAGTTTTCCAGGGACAGAAGTTAAGCTAACTGGCCTGTAATTTCTGGGATCCCCTCTGGATCCCTTTTTGAAGATTGGTGTTACATCTGCCACTTTCCAGTCCTCAGGCACGGAGGAGGACCCAAGGGACAAGTTACATATTTTAGTTAGCAGATCAGCAATTTCACCTTTGAGTTCTTTGAGAACTCTCGGGTGGATGCCATCCGGGCCCGGTGATTTGTCAGTTTTTATATTGTCCATTAAGCTTAGAACTTCCTCTCTCGTTACCACTATTTGTCTCAGTTCCTCAGAATCCCTTCCTGCAAATGTTTGTTCAGGTTCAGGGATCTGCCCTATATCTTCCACTGTGAAGACAGATGCAAAGAATTCATTTAGCTTCTCTGCAATCTCCTTATCGTTCTTTAGTACACCTTTGACTCCCTTATCATCCAAGGGTCCAATTGTCTCCCTAGATGGTCTCCTGCTTTGAATGTATTTATAGAAATTTTTGTTGTTGGTTTTTATGTTCTTAGCAATGTGCCCCTCAAATTCTTTTTTAGCATCCCTTATTGTCTTCTTGCATTTCTTTTGCCAGAGTTTGTGTTCTTTTTTATTTTCTTCATTTGGACAAGACTTCCATTTTTTGAAGGAAGACTTTTTGCCTCTAAGAGCTTCCTTGACTTTGCTCGTTAACCATGCTGGCATCTTCTTGGCCCTGGCGGTACCTTTTCTGATCTGCGGTATGCACTCCAGTTGAGCTTCTAATATAGTGTTTTTAAACGACTTCCAAGCATTTCCGAGTGATGTTACTCACCCTTGATATAGGGGATAGGAATCAAAATTTGTCGGTGTTTCACAAATCTGATGTCCTTGGATTACTGCACTACAACAACAATGGAAAGGAATGTGCTGTTGCCTACAAATGCCTATTATTTTAAAAGATCGGGCCAATTCAGGATGGATTAGAGAATCTCCTAGACAAATCTTCATAATAAGATGTTCAATATTGCAAAGCATGTTTATAAGGTGACAATTCAACCTTTCCTTGATTTGCTCCAAGGGAGGAGGTTCCACTGACATGCAGTCAGGCCTTGCTCTGACTGTATATTGCATGCTGGTGGATAAACAACAACATGCACAGAATCTTGGGGTATGTCGGGTTTATGGGGTTGCACATGCACTGCTGGAACTGGCACATGCCATCTCTTATCTGTCCAACTCTCCAAGTGATACCTTTTCATGCATCTGGAGTGTTAAGTCATCTGTGAACATTTTCTGGTGAATAGAATTAGCCAGATCAGGGTGATAGCTATAAAGAGACTGAGTGTCAGTAAATTAACCTTGCTCTGTCCCTTTAAACAAAAGAAGTGTGACTTTATTGGGGGCATTAGGTTATTTTTTTTTCATTATGTGATTTATGAGCACTTAAAGGGTTTGATTGCTTAACTCTTTAGTATTTTAGTACACAAAGGATCCCAAGGAAAACAGCTCTGTGGACGTAAACATAGATCAGGCAAAGTGCTAAAGCTTACAACATAAGCCCTATTAATTTATATTCTCTTTCACACACACACAATCACAAGAGAGTAGGGATCCGTTCCTGTTGTTCATTCACACACACACACACACACACACACACACACACAGAGAGAGAGAGAGAGAGAGAGAGAGAGAGAGGAGAGTAAGGATCTGTTCCTGTTGTTCCCACCCCCTTTGGACATTCCATATCGCTACTCCTGAAACTCCCCACATGTTGGGCTGTGTGTGAAAGTCTCCACCAAGAAGTCTGTTCTCCTCAGGTAGGTCCCCTGGAAGATCAGGAAGCCACTCACTCTCCATACACATTTGCAATGGTTGGTTGTAGTTTACCTGACGGAAGGGAACTTTGCATATACTCAAAGGACCTTTCCTTGATGGAGTTTCTGTGTGTTTCAGAGCTGTGACCAAGTAATGAAAATGGGACCACTTGCTTAGCATAATCTACTACTGTACACTTGAGCAACTTCAGTTCATTTCAGCATCGCTTGCACAGAGGAATTTGCTGGCAGATTGCGACTTTTGTCTCCTTCTCTTGGAGAAAGGTCATAGCTCAGTGGTGGGGCATCTGAAGGTCCCAGGTTCAGTTGCCAGCATCTCCAGGTATGGCAGGGAATATCCCCTGCCTAAAATCTTGGAGATCCACTCTCACTCAGTGTGGAAAATGCTGAGTTAGGTGGACCAATGGTCTGATTCAGTATAAGTCAGCTTCCTGTGTCCCTATATCTCAGTAGAGAGAACAGGTGAATCCAGGTGGCCATTTGCCAGGGGTCACTTAAGGCATGCAACCCTTGGCAGGTCATCTTCCCTACATTTCTGATTAAGAGCAGAAGTGTGGTAGGATTCTCCTCACCACTTGGCAGGACAATACAGACACAACCACCTTACCAAGTGGCTACATGTCCATCACAGCTAAGTTCCCACTTGGAAAATGCCCATTGGTATTCATTCATCATTTCAGTTGTTACGGCTGTGGCTTAACTCGTCAATCAATCAAGATAACACCCTGAACTCTGCTGTAATTCATATGCTTTGTTATGCTTACATTCTTTTCCCAGTTGTACTCTATTTTGGAATTTCTTTTCAAATGTAGTACGCACACAATCTGGTTTGCTAAAAGCATTTTTAGGGAGCATGATTTAATTTAGAATAAATCATTTCTTAACAATCCAGACGGAAATCAATCATAATTGAGAACAAATGTGGCTAAGAGACTGAGCTAGCAAATCAGGAAGTTAGATGCTTGCCTCTTCCATGGCTTCCCTCGGTGGTCTCACGCAAGTTGCTCTATCTCAGTCATAGTCCCATATCTGCAGTATAGGGATAATAATGCTAGCCTACTTTACAAGGTTATTGTAATGATAGAAATTATACAGCTCATGTTTGCATGCAGAACCTCCTCTATTGAGCCCTTGGCATCGTCACTTGAAAAGTTCAGGTAGCAAGAGATGAAAAGCACTTCATCTGAGACCATGGAAAGTGATAGACTCTCCTTCATCAGAGGTTACTAAGCAGTGGGTGGACCACCTATCATGGATGCTGCCCCAATAGATTTCCTATATCAGCAGACGGATGGATTAGATTACCTTTGAGGCATCTTCCAGTTCTATGATTTTATGACCTTGGATAGCCACTGCCAGTTGGACTAGACAAGGGTTAGCCAATGTGGTGCCCTCCAGATGTTGTTGGACTGCATCTGCCATCAGCCCCAGCCAGCATGGTCAATAGTCAGAGATGATGGTGGCAGCTGTTGTCCAACAACAAGGAATTTTAACAAAAGACAAGGAACTTTAACAACAGGAAGCAAATCCAATCATTTGTGCATTCAGTGACCGTCTGCATGAGGCTATAGACAGCGAATGGCTGAACATTATTTCTGCCTTGGGGCATAGTTTAACTGTCTTAGAATTCCTTGTTCAGCTAGACAAGGATTCTTCACTTGGGTGACAATCTCATATACACATGAAATGGCGCAGTCCCAAAAATAGATACATCTAACATGGTTTCTGCTCATCTGTTTCAACTTCAAATCAGCACATATTTTCAGATACTATAAATCATTAGGTTACTTCCTCTTTAGGTAGCTCAATATGTGTTTCCTTGAAAAACTCTGAAGAGAAATATTTCATAAGATGCCCTGGGGAGTTCCTTGTAGACTTGAATTGTTCTTCTTAGAGATGAACCAGAACCAAGGCTTCTGGTGGTGGTTGGACCCGCAAGGATCCACTGCTGTCAGAGGCACATTCCAGGAACACATGGGCACCTCCAGAAGGTAGACCAGAGGGTCGTACCCAAGGTAGCACTAAGTTAAAGTCACTTAATGGTATACTTGTTTGGTTGGCAAATTGTTTTGTGCCGGTGGAGCATGGTTGCTCGACAGAATGCATAAGCAGATGGCTGGTGACTTTATTGCACAATAGATTGCACAATCTGTTTCACAATGAGTTTCCGCTAGCGCAGCTGCTCCGTCGGATTCCTCTGTTGCACAACATTAAAACTCACCTGCCTGCTAGAACAAGAGCCCTTGTAATAGCAGACAAAGAAGACTGGATACAGCCCAGAGAGTGTACAATTTTTAAAAAAATCTTCTCCTTATCTGATAGGGCTTGGAGTATGACTGCAAGGTACCTACTACAGCCTGCAGGCTGCCCCAAATATGCCCTAACTGGAGATGCTGGGGATTGAACCTAGGACCTTCTGCATGCAAAAACTACTCAACTATTGAGCAGGTGAAGGACCCTCGGAAAACTAAGAGGGTGAAGGAGGTGTGTAGATTAACATAAGAAGTTTCCTTATACTAGTCATGTTCTTATCGTTGTTACTCCTACTATTAAACTGTTGCCAATCTAGCCCAGGATATATACTACTCCGTCTGGCTTTGGCTTTTGGGAGTCTCTATGGAGAACACATACTACCAAACCATTGTAACTGGAGATGCCAGGGATTGAACCTGGAACCTTCTGCATGCAAAGCTCATACTCTACCACTGAGCTGTATTCTGTCCACCCAGATAATGTTGAGTTTGGGGGAACTTGCAACTTATGACCTGGCAAAAGAATTCTAATCCCTCCTCCCCTAAAGAAAACCAGGACAGGACAGGCTCTCTCATTGGAGAATTAAGCACTGTTGAAATAACAAACGGCAGTATACTAATCTTCTTCTGATCTCCTACTCCCAGCCACTGCAATTCACGTTGTTAGAAAATCAAAAACTTCTTCAGTTAATAAGACAGGCCAAGACAGCAGATCTTAAGATGTCAAAACTGTCCATGACTAATGTGCAATTCTTAAAGGCGCAAGAGCATGTAGCAAGTGGTGTGTGTGTGTACGTATGCAAGGTGGCAAGGATCTAAAAAAATCAGAGGAAGAGAAGCAAGGGGGTGGGACAAAGCGCTATCCTGTGATGCACTGGACACTAGTAAGGCTGCAAAGAGAGATGTTACCAGGGTTGGAATTGCTATAATGGCCAGGGATTTCAAAAATACAAAGCTAATGTATTCCTTTAATCAGGTATTTTGCTGTAAAAGACTTTAGACATCAGGTAATTGGTTACTGTTTCTCATCTTTCAGAGATACGCTCCTTGTTTATCACAGACCATGGAAACACTGGCAGCATCTTTGCAACACAAGTCTGAAGAGGCAAACTGGCACCAGTGGAGGTGCTGATTTGGCTTTGTAGACCATAACCAAAGTGGTTCAGCAAAGAATCTGCTGCAGAGCAAAACAGAATATATACTCTTCCCACATTTCCTTGGGCAAGGGCTGTAGCTTAGTAGTAAGGCAACTGCTTTGCATGTAAAAGATCCCAGGTTCAACCCCCAGCATCCTCAGGTAGGGCTGGCAAAGACCCCTGTCTAAAATACTAGAGAGCTGCTGCCAGTCAGTGTTAACAATACAGAGCTAGATGGACTCATGATCCAACTCAGTATCAGGCAGCTTCCTACGGGGAAATACTTCTCTTTTTGTAAAAAAAAAAAAAAACCCAGGCAGGAATAAAATAGTTTACTATCATATTCTAGGAAGAGTCCCATACTCAGTTAGAACAATGGCAGTGAACCCAAGAAGATCCTGGCTAGATCAGACCAAAAGCCCATTTAGTCCAGCATCCTGTTTTCACACTGGCCTTCCAGTTGCCTATGGGAATCCTGCAAGCAGGATGTGAGCAGAACGCATGAGGAAGGGGAAATTATATTCACTGGGTTTGGCGGAGGAGAGTGGACAGTGGATATTAGAGGTGGTTCTTGCCTTTGTGCCCTGTCTCTGTGTGTCCTGAGTGCCTCTAGCTGACCACAGTCTGCTGAAAGCGATTATTGGGTACATGATAATGCTGGTCTCAATGTGCCCTTCATCAGATCCACTACAGCTGCACTTATACTCTCAGAGAGAAACTGATATGCTCCGCAGCCTGGCCTGCTTTCGTAAGCAGTGTCAACATCTTTCACTGTCTCCGCTGGATATTTGTGACCATTCCACCTGCTTAGAAGTAGGCGCTGCAGGCATTTTGATGAATGCACCAAATGTTCTGCCAGGCAGCAGAGGAATGCCTCAGAGCTCGGCTGCCAACTTGCAAGCTACTTCATCTACTTGTGTCTGCTGCAGCAGAAGCTGCTGAAGGTTACAGTGCACCAAAGCATATTTGTAAGGAAGCCTCAGGGAACCAGCACACTATTAACACGTACACATCTGGCCAACGCCAGCTCCTATTCAGTGGAAGCTGCTAGCTCCAAGTCAGTGGGGCAGTGGAATTCACTCCAGGTTTTAGTTCAAACTTTCAAGGAACCTGGCATGATGCCAGCTGCCGCCACTGCTCCTGTTATTGTTTTGGCTTTGGTATTTAGAGTAGGGGTGAGGAACCCCAGGCACAAGGGGCAAATGTGGGCTTCCAAATGTCTATCTGGCCATCAGGACTCTTCCCCAGACCACTCTCCATTGGTCAGCATTAGGGATGGGGGAGAGACTTGGTTCAGTTTGATTCAGTTTGCATTGCATTCACACTTGAAACAATATGCAAACTGAAAAATGGGCATCCTTTTCACTTCTCTGAAATTTGCAGTGGGGAGCCAGTGTGGCGTAGTGGTTAAGGTGCTGGACTACGACCTGGGAGACCAGGGTTCGAATCCCCACACAGCCATGAAGCTCACCGGGTGACCTTGAGCCAGTCACTGCCTCTCAGCCTCAGAGTACAGTTCTCTCATCAAATAATGTGTACAAAAATGCACGTACTAGGCAGAATGTGCATGAAATACATATATTAATGAAAATAATATAAAAATGCATTATATGGGGAAAATTTGCAAAAATGTGTATATTGGGCAAAATTGCATGTAAAATATGAAAGTTAGGAGAAATTTGCACTAATTTTCATGAAGATTTTTTTTTAAAAAAAAAAAGAAGCAGCAACCGATGTGGAGATGTAGCGAACTTGGTTGGAAAAAATGAGAAACTGAGAGAAACCAAAACTGGCAGATGTGCCCATCCCTAGCCAGCATGGCCAATGGTCAGGAATGATGTGACTTACAGTCCTGAATATCTGGAGGGCACCAAGTTGCCTATCCCTACATTAGGATGTGCCAGAAAGTGCTCTGAAACCCCAAATCTTGGGGGTAAAATCAACTACATACACATTCACGTAACCCATTGAATCACTGCACACATCTGGAGGCCAGGATAACATAGAAGCATGCATTTGGAGAGAGGGAAGTTCTTCAGCATGCATTTTGTGTCACCAGTACTTATCTTTCTGGGGCATTGATGCCCCAATCACAGTTTTAAGATGTTTCCTGTGTACTGAATTTCAGTACTCTTCCCAGTTTGGGGATGGGGAGATGCACATGAAGGCTAGTCCACAGGACTGGCACTTCCTCATATTGGAGTATTCCTAAAAGCCTGAGCAACTTCTATGGACGGTTCTAGGAATTCTCATTGGCCAGCAAAACACTGTCTTAACACTGAATATTTAAACAATGGTTTATTGCTCCAAAGTACAGTAATGTTTGCTTGTATAAGGCTCTTATTTGACCAAAGTTTTTCAGATACGATGAACTTTAAGCCTGGTAAATAAGATCTCACATCTTTTTTTAAAAAAAACCAATGTAGTGTGAGCGGTTATACAGAATAATGAAAGTGGGAAGGGAGTTCCAGGAACATAGCGTCATTGTTTCTGGTATCCATAGTTTCTAGTGTTCCACAGTGTGGAACATCAAGAATGCAATTTACTTATTTTATATTCTCTATTTAATTATTGAATGTCTATTTTGCTATTCTTCCTGAAGGAGCCCAGGGCGGAAAACATAGCAATGAAACAATTTAACAACAAAAATAAAAGCATTTTAAAAACAGTTAAAAAACACACACTTTAAAACACAGTTACAGTTAAAAACACTTCTAAAACATTTATGAGAGTGATCTACCTCCCACAGATTCTGTGCTTCTCTTATACCACCATCTTGCTTTTCACTGTAATGGAAACCAGTTCTTTATTTGAACCTTATCTGCACTGATGATGAAAGCACAGTTTTCTCTGGAAGCAGATCCTTGGCATTGTGGTTGATCTCCTGCCCAAATGCCAGCTGGAGATGTTTGGGAGTGGGTTACTACAGCCCCACCTGTGAACTGCCCCCTTCCCCATCTAGCCACTTCAGGTTTTGCCCCACCTAGGTGTTCACTCTGCTCACTATCCTAACATTTGGGAATAGGTTATTACAGCCCCACCTTTGAGCTGTAGTAACTAACTCCTTCTCCATTTCGCCACTTAGGGTTTGGCTCCACACTCTTCTGTATTGTCCTAATACGAAGAGTAGATTCAAGTTATTTTTGGCAAGGTTGGGCATTAACTAGCTGGGCTTCAAGGGTACATTCACTCTCTAGGATTCTTGGATTAGGCATCCCACAAAGCACTGCTTTCCTCTTGTTTTCGGTGAGGCCCCCATGGAGTATAATATATTTTTGGTCATCCGGTCATTTTCTGATCAAAGGCGAAGGAGGTGGGGGAAGGAACACACTTCAAAAGGCACCAGCAAGGAGGGAAGGGAAGGAGGAAAGCCTCCCTCTGATATAATCCTGATAACACACAGAGGGAGGCAAAGGGGGAAAAGGAAAACATACACTCAAGAAAGAATAAAGGGATCTTTCATTTGCTGTCACGGAGGTAGCCAATTTAAATTTTCATAAAGGAGGCGCTGATGTGTGTCTTTGTGAGATGAAGTGCCCAATCAAGCGGCCCTCTGAGTTAAACTACAATCATTCCCCCCCCCATGAAAGCAGGTTCCTTAAGAATCAGGAAAGATTATCTCGGTATAATCAAAATAATATTAAATCCTCCCTTTTGGGCTGGCTGTAAAGCAATTTTCAAGCCTCAGAAATGCCTGTGAAGTGAACATAGAGGGAAACTTAATTTCTTGTTAGCCTGTATAGTGGTAATCCACTTCTCACTTTGTGTGTGTGTGTATGTGTGTGTGTGTGTGAGAGAGAGAGAGAGAGAGAGAGAGAGGGAAGGAGACATTTTTCAACACATTTCTGTCACCCTTTAGAAGGAGGTGTATGTTACAAATTCACTAGGGAAGTCTTTGCCAATGTGCAGGCATCCAGATGTTTTGGACTATAAGTCCCATCAAGCCCAGCCAGCCTGTGACAGGCACCAGGTTGGCAAAGGCTGTGCTAGGTTGACACCCTGACCGGCAATATCACAGGATGGACCTTGCCACACCCACAAATACTCTTCACTGGATTCTATCACTCCACAAGCCTGGGTGAATTAACATAGGGGTTTATCGGGCGAGCTCAGCAAGACCCTCACTCAAGACCTGGCCAACTGCAGTCCCTTATTTATAGCATCAACAGCCAATCAAGTGCCATTGGCTAGGGTTGTTATCAGCTCTTATTGCTACAACATAAACATTTTTACTCAGTTGGCAAGTTATTTTTAACTTAAATGAAACTCAGCCTTAAAACCAGAGAGGGAAAATCTTTAGTAAACCTCCTAGACAGCTATCAAGGACACCAGTTCAGTTAATCCTGCAAAGACTTGTGCCGATTCTAGTCCACTACCTATATTTAGGAATTCTGGAAAGAAAGCCAATCCTTTCCCCAAAGTTCACTGAGTTTGATAAGTTAAAAAGAAGAAACCACTGGTTTGGAATTTGGGGAAGAGTTGTTGACCTACTAGGAATGGGGGAGAAATTCTATTCAGTTTAAACTTAAAAATGAACCTATACAATTTGCACATTCCAAAACAATATGCAAATTGAAACACTGCAGTCCTTTGAAATGTGCACTTCTCTGAATTTTGCAGTGCAGTTCTCCAGCCAAGTAATATGTATAAAAATGCACAAACTAGGTAAAGTGTACATATATTTGTGAAAATAACTTACAAAACTGTATTATATGGGTGGTAACTGCTTTACAAAAATGTGTATGTTAAGCGAAGTTGCATACAAAAATGTTTACATCTGGAGAACACACTGAAATGCTGATGAATTTTCATGAGGATTCTTTTAAAAAAATATCTCAAACTGGTGTGGAAATGTGGCAAAATCAATATTAAAAAAAGAGAAACAAAGAAACTGAAACTGACAGATTTGTCCATCCCTATGACCAACTGTCTCTCCTCTTTCAACAAGCCTTTTAAGGAGAGACCTTATCCCAGTCTGCATCTGTGTTGGGATTGCTTTTTAAGATGTTATTAAAGCTTTTTTTAAAATGTTCTTGAAGATGTTTTGTTTTAATATGTTTTTAAGGATGTATTGTTGTAATATATTTCAAACTGTTTTTATGATGTTTTAGAGTGTTTTTGGTGCTTTTGTTTGCTGCCCTGGGCTCCTTCTGGAAAGAAGGGCAGGATATAAATCTAATAGATAGATAAATAGATAGTTTTGCTCTTTTAAAAGGGACAGATTTTGAGGCTTCATGGTTTCACACTAGCTGTAGGGAAACAGGACATGCAGCATGCTTCAAGTGGGTTTATCTAGAAAATGGTATGAGACTTTACTACTATTGGAAAATGCAAATACATGCTTGAAACCTGGTTTTCCAGGTGACTGAATTTGTTTGCTGAACTGGTTGGACAACACGCCATTTTTTTAAAAAAAAAAACCCTCTGGCATTTCTTTTGCAGCTTAACCTCTGCCCATGTAGTACCATGTTCTCTTACATCAGCACCTGGAGGCTTTTGAGAAGAGGGGTGTTACCAGTCTCTGGAAATAGTCATAAATGAAAACAAAGACCTGCTTATCACTTAGATCTTTCAATAAGGACCTCCTGAAGCTCCTAAAGTCAGGATCATTCAGACCATGATATTCCAGATCTCTATGTATAGATGTGAAAGTTGGAGAGTGAAAAAAGCAGATAAGACAAACATGAACTCATTTGAAATGTGGTATTGGAGGAGAGCTTTGCGGATACCATGGACCGTGAAAAAGACAAATAATTGGGTGTTAGAACAAATTAAACCAGAACTATCACTAGAAGCTAAAATGGTGAAACTGAGGTTATCATACTTTGGACACATAATGAGAAGACATGATTCCCTAGAAAAGACAATAATGCTGGGAAAAACAGAAGGGAGTTGAAAAAGAGGAAGGCCAACAAGAGATGGATTGACTCCATAAAGGAAGCCACAGACCTGAACTTACAAGATCTGAACAGGGTGGTTCATGACAGATGCTATAGGAGGTCGCTGATTCATAAGGTCACCATAAGTCGTAATTGACTTAAAGGCACATAACAACAATAATATATATATAGTCAGTCACTGTTAATTTTGAAGTCTTTTGTTTGTATTTTAACGTGTTGCTTTTATTAGAAATGTGAGCTGCCTTGAAGTCAATGATCAAGCTCAGTAGATAATCATGGGCTGTACTAGATACTGTACGACTGAAGTACCCAAATGCCCCGTGGAACACATAAGCATGGATGCATCCTAGATGCCAGTGAAGTGCATGACCAACTGTTCTCTGCTTCCTAGGGAAAGAGCTCCCACCATTGCCAGGATAGCTGCTGATTTTTGCAAGAAGCATGACAATTTCAGCAGATCTCTCTTTCACAGAACCCTCCCCAACGTGAACTTTCCCTTCAATTACTGCTGAAGGCACAAAGGAGTAATTTAAAAAGCAGCGCTGATGGTCACCAGAGAACCAAGTTAAGCAAATGTAAGTTTATGCCAGAAAGCTTATCCTGAGAACTGGTTCTTAGAGACAGGGGAGATTCCTTGGCCAAGAGAGACAGAGGAACTGTTCCAGCAAGAAACAGCGTGTGTGGAGATCTGAGTGGGAGAAGAATGTGTGTGTATGTGTGCACTGATGATAAATGAATCTGTGCAGAGAAGAGGTTAGGAGAAAACCAAGAAAGTCTTTGCTGGATTGATTCAGACATGCATGTACACTCCCATGTCTGAACATTCAGTGACTAGAGAACAGAGTGAAGGAAGCCAACCTAGTCTTTCATCAAGACCAGGAAGGGTTCAGCTGCAACATTCTACACACCGACCTACCCTCCAGCTGTTTTGCCTTCTAGGAACAGCTTTCCCTCTGGATGATTCATGTCAGGGTGCTTCCAGACTGTCACTGTTTTGGGGTGGGATTCAATCATATATCAGCTAATCCAAGTTGCATAACTATAGTTGATAGGGAGGTCTTGCAAAACAAACTCACTTCCCCACAGATCAGACCTTTTGCATTAGGGAAAGTGATTAGAAAATGCACCAGAAATGTGGGGATAACGCTTTGCCACAATGTCACCTAACCTCCCCCCTCAAAAAAAAAATCAGAATGAATGCTCAATAAACAGGTCATCTGGAAGCATACTCAGATTCTATTTCTCAGGATTTCTTTTCCTCTGTAGTGGAACTGCCATCACGATTGCTAGCTCTTCTTCAACATCAGCCCAGCAGAGGAATTTAGAAGGTAGAGCTTCTTCTGTCTGGCATGGAAATCAGTGATGAGAAAACCTTCACCTCCTAGATTTCTGCATGTTAGACAGCTGCCAAAAGCACAGGAGCAGGGCTGAATTAAAAAGGTGGCAACCATGCCTAGAGGTAATGGGGAAGATGGAGGCTGAGAAAAAAAGGGGGAGGGGCTTGCCAAAGGCCACCTACAAGTTCATTGCAGAGATGGAAGGACCTGTCAGTTTTGGTTCTCTCCGTTTCTCATTTTTCCAGTGTTAAATTAAGTTCTCCACATTTCTGCAGCAATGTGTGATTTTTTTAAAAAACAAATCCATGTGAGAATTCTTCAGCAGTTTAATGAGTGCAATTTTCACCTAATAAATGCATTTCTGTACACAGCTTTGACTAATATGCACATTTTTTGCAAGTGGTTTCTACTAGTATAATGCATTTTGTATACTATCTTCACTAATATATTAATTTTTTGTGCAGGCTTTCCCCTGTATTTGTATACATTGTTTGGTTGGAGAACTGCATGGCAAAATTTAGATAAGTGCAAGGGTTGAAGGATGGCTGTTTTTCAGATGGCTGAGCTCCTATTGTTTCAGAAAGCGTGCATTTGGTCAATTCGGTTTTAAATGTGGACTGAATTGAAATTCTCCCCCATCCCCCATTCGCTGAGGCAAGGTTCTAGTGGAGAATATCTGATTTGTGCCACAGCAGTTTGATCCACACAACAGGCTTGATCTGCAGAAATCAGCCAGTTAATGCTAATATCTCCCAGCATGGAGATATTATATGCAGCATTGCCGCTTGCTGATGTCTGCAAACCAAGGTGCTGTTAAAGACGAAAGAGCAGGATCTGATTGAAAAGGTGGCAACCCTGTTCAGGTTCTCCTGCAGTCTGTTGCATCCTTACTAAGGAATGAAAGCCCCACTAAAAGTACAGCTTATGTCTGAGTAAGCTTGCATATGATTAGACTGTACAACATCCCTTAAACAAATGCCTAGGGATAATATAAATATTAAAATATCTGTGGCTGGCTGTCTGCAAAGGAAGAGAGGGCTCGTGCACCTTTAATAGTATGTAGAAGAGAGGTTTCAGCTTGCTTGATGAGCTACACCTGATGAAATCCCCATTTCTGCACAATTATTAAAGGTGCATGAGCCCTGTCCTTTGCATCCTGTGCTGCCGTGCTTTTATTGCTGTTGGTTTGACTCCAAAATTTAGTTCAGGCTTTTTGTGGGTTAGGAGGGTGGAGACCTCTGGGAAAAAAGCACAGACATTCCTAGACTGGGAAACAGAGAGATATCACCCTCCACCTCTTTTGAATTTCCAGCATCATTGCTTCAGTGCCCGCTTTCTACCTTAAACCACTCTAGGGCAAGGGGAGAAAAACAAAGCAGGGCAAAAAACCTCTCTTTATATTCCTTCCACATCTCTAGAAACAAAGGGGTTGGGAGGAGGACATTTCCACTGCTCAGTAAACACCACTTTGTTCCACCAAATCAACAGCGTGCCTCATCCATCTACTACAGTGGGTTTTCTACCAGGTAATTAATTTGTCATTAGAATAGATCCACAGCCAGGTGAGTGTGCTACAGTCGCACCAGAGTACCAGTACAGCCTTCCCCAATCTGCAGTGCCCTCCAAACACACACTTCCCATCAGTCCTGGCCAACACAGCCATTACAATATTGGGGCTGATGAAAGCACGGCTGTGCTTCCTGGCTATTGTAGTCCGAAATATCAGGAAGGCACCAGGTTGGGAAAGGTGGTGCTTTACCATGCCTAGCCTAGTATCACTACTGCTGGGAGGGGAGAGAGAGCTGAATTTGGGCCATTAACAAGAGCCACAGGCTGCTTTTGAA
Organism: Rhineura floridana; assembly: GCF_030035675.1. Classification (NCBI taxonomy): domain Eukaryota; kingdom Metazoa; phylum Chordata; class Lepidosauria; order Squamata; family Rhineuridae; genus Rhineura; species Rhineura floridana. The sequence goes on along the minus strand of NC_084480.1, from coordinate 317,309,055 downwards.
TGAGTTCACCCCATTAGCCTTCCCACACAGCTGCTGCAGCCACAGATGAAATGGTCTGGCTTTTGCGACTGACCATGGGATAGAACTGCTTTTCCTCGGCACTACGGTTACCAACCGTACTCTTTTAAGAGTACGTGTACTCTTTTTGAGATGGTGCAACAGCATACTCTTGCTTTTCACTTATCAAAGCCAAACGTACTCTTTTTGAAATGACAAAATGATGGTAACCCTACTCGGCACCAGTGGTAGGGAGCCATTTTCAGCCTGTGGGCCACCTTTCCTTGAGGGCAGCCTTTGGAGGGCCACATACAGTGGTAGGTGTGGCAAAAGTGGGTGTGGCCAGACACTCCACTCTCTGCCCAGGGAAGCAAGAGGCATTATAGAAGTACACACACACATTCTAGCCAGGTAAAATCATAAGAACAAGAAGAGCCTGCTGGATCAAGCCAATGATCCATCTAGTCTAGCATCCTGTTCTCTCAGTGGCCGGCCAGATGCCTCTGGGAAACCCGCAAGCAGGACTTGAGTGCAAGAGCACTCTCCCCTCCTGTGGTTTCTAGCAGCTGGAAAGAAAACAATCCCACCAAAAAGACGGAAACTGCCCATCATTAAAACGTACAACAAACAAGCTCGTTAAAATGGCGTGACAATTATAACAGTTGAAAGAGCAACTGAAACAATTAGGTGAGAAAGTTCACCTTCAAAGGAATGCTTGTCTAAACAGGTATGTCTTCAAGCGCCAATGGAATGCCAATACTGATTGGGGGCTCTCATATTTCAGCAGGAAGGGCATTCCACAATGCTGGTGGCACCAGGGGAAAATCCCACCTCCATGTTACAATCTCAGTGATTCTATGAAAACCCACATTTCCCCTGAAGCCTTTGGTACAATTTATTTATTTATTATTTAATTTGTATCCTGCCCTTCCGCCCAGCAGGAGCCCAGGGCGGCAAACAAAGTGCTAAAAACACTTTAAAACATCATAAAAACAGATCTTAAAATACATTAAAACAAAACAGTGCTAAAAACATTTTTAAAAAACTTTTTAAAAGGGTTAAAAACATTTAAAAACATATTAAGCAATTCTAACACAGACTCAGACAATCCCTCTGCCCCCACATTCCACTAAGCCTTAGTGCTGAGTTAAAATAAAGGCATAGCATCTCCCTATTCCCCTCTCCTCCCCTTCCTCTGTTGAATTTTAAATGCTAAGCTCCTTAGAACAGAGATGGGTCTGTCCTCTTCTGTGTTGTAGGACAATGTGCATGTTTTGATGGTGCTGTATACAATCACAAAGGAAAAGTGTAGTGCATGCTATCCTTGCAACAACCTTTCAAGGTAGTCCATATTATCTTCAGACTATAAACTGGGTGCATGAATGTGTTTGACACTGAGATATACTGTCTAAAAAAATTACCTAATTAGGCATTTTTTTACATTCTCTCTCTCTCTCTCTGTCTCGGTCTCCAGCAGCAAAATTCATAGTCTAGAACAGGTTTTCGAACCTGGTGCCCTCCAGGTCTTGTTGGACTACAACTCCCATCATCCCCGATCTTTGGCTGTGCTGGCTGGGATGCATGGGAGTTGTAGTCCAACAAATTCTGCAAGGCACCAGGTTGGGAAAGGGTGGTCTAGAATCAGATTTTCCTTGATGATGTCTCTGAAAAGAAACTCATTTGATCACTCTTCATTAAGGCTAAATTGGTGTACACCTTTCCCCCCCTCTAGTTTATGAACTAACTGAAGGGTAAGGTTAGTTCTAGGCAATGGTTTGGCTTTTTCTCTCAGTGGAAACTATTAGCAGCCCTACCATCTCACCATTGGAGGCTGGTCCATCCGGGCAAATGGGGCCCTGCCCCACCCACCTCGGCCTGCTCCAACCTGCCTGCCTTACTTGCAGCCAATGAGGGAGTGGCTCTGCCTGTCATTGGCTCTGGCTTCACTTACTGTTGGTCTCTCTGGTTTCCGCCCTATCACTTGCATATGGATGCCAGCTAAAACTCTCATACGATTAAAACAGGTGAACAGGGCAGGAGACAAAGGCACACAACGGGGACACATAAGAAGGGTAAATGACATCAATTGCGTTCCCCCCTCCCGCTCTGCACCACTAGAGAGAATTTTCTACAAACAAAGCCAAGCAAAAACAAACAAGCAAAGACACCACCGGTTTGAACAGCTTCAGTGCAACATGGTGCGGAGAGGAAGAGAAGTCCGATTAATCTTTTACAAAGCCATGCTCGTTCAGCATCAGGCAATGCCAGAGGGGGAAAAGAAATGGCTTATTAAATACCACTGTGGAAGGAAAGAGCTTGAGTGGAAGGGGAGGGAAAATAAATACTGAAATATGTGCATTGCAAAGGAAATTGTTCTATAAGGGCCGAGCCAGTTAAGGAGAAGCTTGGATTAATTGCTAAATAAGGCTCAGCCGTGGCACCTTCAGTATTGTAACCTGTGAAATAAGAATCCATGGAAGTGCTCTTCAGCATGCACAGGGCTAGTGTAGACCACAAAGTCACTACAGAAAGTCCCCACACATGAGGAACTAGAGGGAAGGGCTGTAGCTCAAGTGGTGCAGCTTCAATCCCTGGCAACTCCAGACGGCGCTGGGAAAGATTCTGGTGTCTGAAATCCTGGAGAGCCACAGTTGAAATAGAATCATAGAATAGTAGAATTGGAAGGGGCCTATAAGGCCATCCAGTCCAACCCCCTTGCTCAATGCAGGAATCCAAATCAAAGCATTTCCGACAGGTGGCTGTCCAGCTGCCTCTTGAAGGCCTCTAGTATCGGAGAGCCCACTACCTCTCTAGGTCATTGGTTCCATTGTCGTATGGCTCTAACAGGAAGTTGTTCCTGAAGTCCAGTCAAAATCTGGCTTCCTGCAACTTGAGCCCATTATACTAAGATTATACTAAGCTAGGCAAACCAATGGTATGACTCACTGTAAGGCAGCTTAGGAACCTAAGATCAGAAAGTGTTTCCAGGCAGAGTTGAACCACATCATTTACCCCTTTTCCTTCCTAAAGATTAAGTTCTCTCTCTCTCTCTCTCTCTCTCTCTCTCTCTCTCTCTCTGTTTATCTGAAGGAGCGCCTCCAGCATCACCAATTATGCTGCCTGACGAGATCAGCCACACAAGACCTTCTCTCAGTCCCACCAGTTAAAATAGCAAGGCTGGTACGGACTAGAGAGAGGGCATTCTCGATTGTGGCCCCCACCCTCTGGAATTCCCTTCCTTTCGACCTTCGCCATGCCCCCTCCCTGATAGGTTTCCGCTGAGCCTTGAAGACCTGGCTGTTCAGGCAGGCCTACGGGATCCCTGGGGTGGGTTAGCTTTTAATACTCTTATTAATCAGAATTGTAGTGTTTAGTCTAATTATTGATTGTGGCTCTCATTGTTTTATATTGTATTTTATTGTATTGATGTACGTCGCCTAGAGCGGCTGTTAATTCGGCCAGATAGGCGACTCATAAATAAATTTTATTATTATTATTATTATTATTATTATTATTATCTCTCTCTCTCTCTCTCTCAAATCAGTTCAGATCTCAGGATCTTGGCTAAACCATATCAGGCTGAATACAAATACTTCTGTATCTCAGTTTGGAGATACACATTCACTGGAAGTGCAGAGGTGGAAGGAGGTAGAAAGGCATCACTTAAACCTGAGCATTGGAGCTTCTCAGGTTGGACAGAGAGAGAAATGTTAAAGTATGGTTGCTTTCAGGGGAGGTTTTACTATATGATTCCAGTCTTCCCTTGCCCTATCCCAGCATCCTGCTCTCCCCTTGCATTTCCAATCCATTTTTTACTGCACATAAAGGGAAAAGATCACTAATGGCATAGTCAACTTTAAAAGTATCCAGAATAGTCCAAGATAATCTATATCTGGGGAAAGAGCTCCATCTCTCTGTGACTTGAGGAAATGATTAAAAGAAAATGACTTCTGGCCAGCCAGCCATCTCCACCAGCCATCATCTCTCTCTCTCTCTCTCTCTCTCTCTCACACACACACACACACTCACAAATGCACACACACACTTACCCCAAACAGAAAGGAATATATGTAGATCAGCAAATGGCAAAGTAAAACTTTAAGGCAAAGGTATGGATGTGTCTTGGGGGAGAGAGAATGACTGAGATCCGGTTGGATCGGTGGAGAGATCCTGTGCATGGCAGATCGGTGGAGCAGGCAAGATGAAAACTTTCAGGGAGTCTTCTAAGACTGCAGTCCTAAACATACTTTCTAAACATACTTAAGCCATATTAGACGGATATAGATCTGAGTAAACTTGCTTACGGTAAAGCTTCAAGATAGAGATTGTCATGGATAGATTTTGGGGATGGATGGATAAGAAGCACTAGATGTAGGACTAATTAGTAGAGAGAATGTACTATACATGGATGCCTTGATGAGCCAAGAGATATGTACTGATGGGCCTTACAATACTTTTCCCCCCAGAAGTCCCCCAGTGAAATTCCTGGGAACAGAAGCCTGGTGTACTTTTTCTTATAGGGATAGAAACCATTCTGACAAATCTATTCATTTCAAATTGGAAAGACAGAATGATTTGAGGCTTTCAGAATCAGCCCAGCCTTGAAATTGTCAGAATCTTACTCTGCAATTTGAATGACTGGAGTGAGCATAATTTTATGCCTCCAACAAGGACTGCCATAAATGAGGGTCTGTCTGGACTCCACATAGGATATTTTAGGTAAACGCTAGGGAGCTGCTTGTTAGCACTGGTTTTGGTGGGCTCATCCTCCCCACCCATTTCACCTATAGAACATGTTGTATATCTCTTTGTCCATCAGCCAGTTAATCCAGAGCAATTTGATTTGATCCTAATGATTCCCTTTGGAGTCGTTTGCCTGGCTTAAAAGCACACTGTGGATCATGTTTTGGTCCAAGACCTCTGGCTAAGGGAGGCAAGACACTGAGTGGCAGTTCAGACTGCTTGGTCTCTAACATTGCAGGGAAAAGAGAACCCAGGACCATCTCGTGTGGATGATGGACTCTAATCCGTTTCCCTCAGCACTGTTCCTCAGGGCCACAGGTCAAAGAATTCTGGCTTTCCCATTCCAGCTCTTCCTCTTGTGCGGGCCACTTCCAGAGCCCCCCCCCCCGCTTTTTAGTTGCAGACCAACCATTCCATCTGAGGTTCAGCCCCCAATTCAACGGGCCTGGATTTTGCAGGAGAAATCCATCAACCTCAAGCCTTTTCAGCAAAGAAATTTGGGGGTGGGGTCCACAAAAGTACATGTGAGCTTTATAGACACTGATGTAACACACTTTTCCCCCACCCCATAGATTTCACATTCCGTGATGAAGGAAAGCTGTTACCTTTGAATCCACTTAACTGAGACTCATAGGTTTCAAGATAATCCCACTCTTTCCTCATCTTTAGATGAGTACCAATGTTAAAGGTAATCCCTCCTCCACATTTTGGATTGGTCAGATACCTGCCCAGTCAGGCCCAAAATATAAAATCAGCTTCTCAGCCTCGCTTTCTCTCTCTCCGCACCCCCACCCCCAATACTTTTGCAAAGTTCCCATTCTAAGAGAAGCTTTTCTCCTCTTGAAAGAGACAGCAGTTTGAAAGGGAGGAAGCATCCACAGACTTTGGAAAGCGGATATTGCACATCCTTCACTTTAAAACGCGATCTCATTCTCTCTCCCCTCCCCACCCCATCCACGCTGATTTCCATGGTAAAGGGGAGGGGGTGAGCTTCCACGATGACAGAGGATGCAAAAATATTATATACATGGCGACTCCAAGATATGTACACCAGTAAAAGAGAGGAAACACAAGAAAAAGCCAGTCTGTCCTGGATATATTAGGGGTGGGGTGGGGTGGGGGCACTCCACTATGAAGCTGGATCGCGACCCCCTCGCACAGAGCCTCCTCTGCTCTTGAACGCTCCTGGTCCACAACACAGACCCGCGCGCGCCCAAGTCGAGCCACAAGAGCGCTTGGACCTCTGTTGTCCCCCCGCTCGACTGGACTCGCCCTCACTCTGCTTCCGGAGCTGAGCTGCAATCAGCAGATTCGGGGAAATTCCGAAGTAAACTGCCCCGGCTGCTGCTTGAAAAGGGGCAGAGACAACCGCCTGGGCTTTCCTCTCTCCGTTTCGATAGGAAACCAGGCGGGCTAGCTGATCTGACGACCTTTGTGACATCATCCCCCCCCGCCCCGGCTTGCTGCAGATCTAAACGGCGCAAAGCAGAGATGACTACAGGGCTGGGAGGGCTGGGGCATCGATCTTGGCATACACGGATTCACACACACTCCCGACGCCTCTCTACTCTAGACTTCCCGAGCCCCAAAGATTCCCCCAGCAAAACGGCTCATGTTGGGGTCCCGTTTCCTTCAGAATGTCGGAGGGAACGGGTGAAGCTGAAGCAGCCGCAGGTTTCAAGTCAAAGCCCCGCTGACTCTCCAGAGCTCCGAGCGCTCGGGCTTACCAGAGTGATGAATCGCAGGCGTGTCTCGCCCACCCCAGTGAGCGCTTCATGATGAAGACAGCCTTGGTTGGTTAATAACGCAAGGAGCAGAACCATCGGTCCTGATTCCTTAACTCCACGCCCCTACTTAATCATCGTCCTCATGTGGACTAGGACCCCGGGCTTTGAAGGGCTGGTTTTTAACAGATTCCACGCCTTGCAGTCTCCACACTTCCCCTTTCCTGGCTGAAACGCAACTTATCAACAGGTTTTATTTTTTAAAGGGGGGGGGAGTCTCGTTTCCGGTTTCATGAAAGGGAGCTTGGATTTCCCTCTCCCCACGTCAATCTTGCCTCTCTATTGGTAAAGAAACAGCCCTAAAATGTGCCCGATTGGGGTGTGTGTGATGCCACTCAGCAGGGCTGCAAGCCCAGCATCTGTCCAGAGAAAGTGGCCCTCTCCTTTAGGCAAGACTTTTCCTCTTCTTTTGGCTAGTGGCACCCTTGGAGCTGTCTGATCTGGACACAAGGAGGTGCGTGGATCTTCCCAACCGGAGTCCTGCAGGAACCCAGAATTGGCCTCCCCAGTCACTTACGGACCCAGTGTTAAAAACCTTACCCTGGAAGACAATCTTACTCTGCCACGAGTGATCACCAATAATAATAACAATAATAATAACAACAACAATAATAATAATAATAAATCTTTGACCTTGCTGTGATATTCAGAGTTGGCCTTTCAGTGCAATCAATCCGTTTGGGTTGGATTTGCTTGGTCAGGCCAATAACTCGGCGTAATGAGGCACTGGGTCCCCTCCCCCCCAGTTTTGACTCCAGTAAATAAATACGCACGAACCTCCCACCACCACCACCAAGAAGCAAAGACGCACACACAGCCCAACAACCTTGCTTGGGATCGAATGGAGAAATCCTCGACCATGCGCACAGAGACTGAGCGCCCTCGGCGTCCCGGTCCTGATCAGCTGCTCTGGGGAAGAACGGGACATTGCAGGAACGCGCGACCCAGGGACACTGGCTCCCGCCGCCAGAGCTCGAAGAAGCGCGAGGAGCCATTCCTCCTCCCTCCGCCAGCCTCCCCCGCAACCCCCGATCCTCTTTGCTCCTTCTTCTTCCACCTCTCCGCGGAAGGGGCACCTCGCTCCCTTGGAGCAGCCGTGGCTTTCTTGGCCGGGTCCCTCTGCGAACGGCTTCCCGAACGCGCGCTTTCCTACGGCCGGCAACGGGACGACTCGCGACGCGAGTCAGCGTCATGTGGCTTGCGAGTCAGCCCGCGAGTATTGGGGGGCGGCATCATCTGCGGAGGCTTTTGGTGGATCCCTCTCTCTCCCTGCTCTCTCTCGACCGTTTTTCCTATCTTGGGGTTTCTCAGAAGTGTGGGGCGCAGAGGGAAGAAAGGAGGGGAAGGATGGGAAGCACTTCGAGGATCTGCGCCCCCCTTTTCCCATCTTTCCCAATTACTGTCCATAACCATTCAAATGGGGTGGGGGATGGAAGGTTTCAAAACAGCGATCCCAGTTCTCCGACCGGATGCGAGGGAAAAGGCTCCCACAGCACGATTCCTGAATCGTGACCTTTACTCGCGAGTAAGCCCCCTTTGGCTTCTCAAAGGAGCTTACTGTCTATCGATGCGCATATAAGAGATTGCAGTCTTCTCAGACTTCTAAGGCAACATAAACTGAGGTTTCATCCCCTCCCATTACAGACTTGGGTTTCCCATCCAGCAGACTAAACAAGGTGTGTGTGTGTGTGTGTGTGTGTGTGTGTGTGCGTGCGTGCGTGCGTGCGTGCGTATGCTCGCTTTAGAGAGGTCTGATAGTCTCTCTGCTTGGTCCTTCCCCGATCACTTTTGTCCCAGTTCTCCGACCTTCCCTCTATACGGTTCCAGACTAGCTGGGCTTTGCAGTGGGAAGGGAACCCCTTCCAGCCTTCAAGACTGGTCAGTTTCAGAAAGCTGGTCAATTTCGCATTCCCTGGAGCGCGCACACACACTTTCTCGTTCGGCCTCCTAACCTCCAATCACAGTCGCATATTTCCAGGTTCTTTCTTCCTTTCTTTTTCAAAAGTGTAGCAGTTACCTTCAAAGCCCTCAGCAACAAAAAGTCTAAAGTTGGTGTCGAAATGGTCCAATATTTTAGCGACGATGAGGGAGGAATTACGAGGATCGTCCGCAAGTGAATCCCAAAGACATTTCCATATTTAGGTTCAGCTCCAGATACTAGAAGAGCCCCCCGCCAAAAAAAGTTGCATCCACTCATCAGGAATAGATTACTCGCCCCCCCCCCAATACCCACAAGGCCAATACACGAATTAAAAATGAAAACTTACCTTTTTAGACCATCCGCGTAATTATATCCTTTCCCCCAGATGGACTAAATTCCAAAAGGAAACCATCCACATATCCAGAAGTAAGAAAATGGCCATTGGCTAGTGAGTCCAAAAGGATTTCGGGGAAGGGGGGGTCCTTTTGCTTTTTTCCTTCCAACCCACTCTTAAACACACACACACACAAACACCAAACTTTGCCCCCAAATTTCAGCCCACACGCACACACTAAACCTTTGGTACCGCGGGACAAAAACAAAAATAAAGACTGGAAATGAAATATGATTACTAATGAAGAGGAGGAGGAGGAGGAAGGAATCCTTAGCAAAGGGGGGATCTCAAAGCCCACATTGGCGAAGGAGTAAAGCGGAAAGAAAGCCCAGGAGGAATTAGATCCACCAAGAGAGAAATAAGTCTTCTTGGAACAACGGAAAGGTTTTTTGGGGGAGAGATGTCTTTTTCTTAAAGTCTTCTTTCCCGGGGAGATCCGAGAAGCCAATATCCATCCAGTGCCTCAAAAAAAACCCCTTTTTATTCGTCCCTGGATCGCTTCTTCTTCTTCCTCCTCCTCCTCTTCTAATTTCTGCTTCTGGGTCCCGGTCTTCCTTCTCTCGTTCTCTGGGTTGTTGTAACTAGACTCGGTCTATGTAGCCAGAGGCTGCATTAAGGATTACATCAGGCTTTTATAAGCTTTCCAGCTCGCACATTAGAGAGAGTGAGAGGGAGAGAAGGAAAGGGAGGGAGGCAGGGAGGGGGAGAGAGAGAAGCTGATAAAGAGAGCTCGCTCGCTCGCTCTCTCCCTTTGTCGCTGTACACTATACACACATCTAGCTTTGTAAAAACGGGCAGATCCTCGAGGAAAGCCTAGAAGAAACGCCACATCATTCCATCCGTCTAGATGACAGCGAGGGATCCACTACGCCAAGGAGAAAGCTTCCTAGATCAATGGGTCTCTCCCACCCCGGGAGAACTTTATTCCGGAGAGAGAGGGGGAGGGAAGGAGAGGGAGAGGAACTGAGACACCCTGACTGACTGAGGAGCGCTTGGGCTGTTTATGGCACGTAAATCAATCCAATCCACTGGTAATCACGGTGCGCAGCCCGGCCAGGTAATAATAATCCCCGGGAAGATTGCTGGAGGGGAGGGAAGCGCGCGCTGATGATGGTGAGGGGGGGGAGTTCTCTGTAGCCGGAGGCAAGAGATGGGAAAAGGTGGGGGTGGGGGGAGAAAGAGAGCTGGATTGGGGGAGGATGGAGGGAGCGACACAGTGGCGGAGCGGGCGGAGAATGAATGACGGCAGGCTGTGGAGGCGCCAGGGTCTGGACTTGCCCGCTTGCCCAGTGGCATTGGGAAAGGAGTTGATTTTGCACAGGGGAGGGGCGGGCTTCAAGTGGAAAGGGCGGGGGCCCTCTTTCCTTCTCCCCCGCAAAGAAATGAGAGGGAGCGAGAGCCAAGGAGAGAGAGCGCGATGCGCGCGGTGGAGCTGGAAAGGCGGTGGATTGCGCTGGCTGTTATTTGGAGAGGTTGATCAGGGCGCAAGGGAAGCCTTCTGTCTTGGCTGCGGTTGCCCCTTCCCCCCCTCCTCCGTCCACACACACACATCGCCTGTTCTCTGCCTCCCTCCGGGAAAGAGCAGAGAACGTCAGCGCTGCCTTGCACAGAACTGGCGGAGGGCTGGAGAGCAGAGGACGGACGATTGAGCTTCCCGAGGAGCCGACTGAGCAGAGCGCAGTCGAGGCAGCTCCTAGCTGGGCTGAGAGTAGCCCCTCTTCCCCAGGCTTCTCTCTTCTCCACACACAGACACAGACATAACGCGCGAGCGCGCACGGAGAGACGGTTGCTCGGAAGTCACGATCCGGCCCATTTGTCTGCCTCCTCTTGCTGAGCGAGTCGGTGTGTCCCCAGACCTCCTCCCCTCGCAACTAGTTGGTGCAAGGGATGGTGGAGGGCGGGCTAGACGGATCCGGGCCGACTGAGCCACAGCCCGGTTCAGCCGGGGGCGTGAGTGAGTCACTGCCGAAGACTCCTACAGGCTGGTGGGTCGCTGTTGCTCCTGCTAGCCTGACTCTACGCACGTTTACTCGGACGCAAGCTCCGCGGTGTCCTCCCATGCAATGTATTTCCAAGTAAATTGCGCATAGGATTGTAGCCTTAGAGTGAGACTGACATCGATTTCCACCACAGCGCGTTGGTTTCGCCGCGTGTATGAACCTCAGCTACTCCGTGTGTGTGTGTGTGTGTGTGTGTGTGTGTGTGTGAGAGAGAGAGAGAGAGAGAGAGAGAGAGAGAGAGAGAGAGGGAGGGGGGGAGGGAGGGAGGGAGGGAGAGAATGTGTTATGCGCCTGAAAGAGGGAGGGAATAACTACAACCCAATTACTCCCGAGTAGTTGGATATGAGTTCCTTTGCAGCCAGACCTTCTCCACTTAATCCAGTGAATTGCCTTTAAGTGCTTTGCTTTCACAAAGATTGTGTGTGCGCGCACGCGTGAGAGTGAGTGAGTGAGTGAGTGAGAGAGAGAGAGAGAGAGAGAGAGAGAGAGCTTTCTATTTCTGAGAGGGGTTTAGAAAAATTCAAGTTCCATGCATTGGGGTTAGCAAAATAGGATGAAGGATCTATAGGATGAAGAAGGAAGCAAGTATGAAAGAAAAATACAGCACAGAAAGGGGGCAGGGAAGGCAGAAGGGCCTTGAGAGTGAGAAGAAGACTCCATCCTGCACTGTTGAAGCTCTGACCATCACCACCCTGGAACACTGGAGTAGGGGGAGGAGGAGAATCCTAAACCCTAAACATTTTTTTTTACAAACACACGTGCACACACACTGAATCTGGAATGTTAAAATCCTGATTACTCCCCACCATCCTCTGATTCCATATCACTCATCAATAAAACAGAGCAGAGCCATCATTCCATCTAGCCTAGCCTTGAAAGACTTGCAGAAGAGGGGCAGGCATCTCCCTTTCAAATTGTGCTTACCTCCTGCTACCCTCTTCTCCTGTGCCATAGAGCAGTTAATGGATTTCCCACCTGCCCAGCACCTTGCTTCAGATTATTACACCTGTTCCCCATAGGGATGCTTGTAATCTGGAGTGCTTCTAGGGAAGGCAGAGCTGTGTTCCCCTTTCTCCCCATTTTAGCTTGCTTGGACATTTTACAGAATGGTGGAAGAGGTGTTGCGAAGACCACTACATGTCTGGTCACTTGCCATTCTGATCCTATCCCTGTTAAGAGGATACCTTCAATATTCCTGAGAAAACATCTTAAGAAACCATAAGATAGTGAGAAAGCTATTTTGCATGTAGGAGCTAACAAACAATTGGCATCCTTTGAACCAGTCTGATTTGTAGAAAAGAGATTAATTACCTGGGCACCCACTGGATATACAAAAATGAATCTTTATATTTGCCCACCCCAGGAACAGTTACAACTTGGCTGGGTCCATTTGCTTCCCTGATTGTGCCACTGAGTGCATTAAGGGGTCTAGGGGTGCCTCTGTCCACCTTCTAGATAAATTGGACTCTCTCAGTCACCTCACTAACATGAATCCTTGGACCCCAAGGATTGCAAAAGTTATCAACTGGGTACTTCTTGAGCAGGCTACTTTAGTGGGTAGTGGCTGTTCAACTCCAGGAACTCTTGGATGAGATCATTATGTTGACCCATTTCATTCTAGTTTCAGGCCTGCTTTTGGTACAGAGACTACTTGGATCAATCTGAAGGATGATCTATACCAGGAGAAGGAGGAGAACATGTCCCTACTAATTCTCCTGGACCTCTCGGTGGTTCTCAATAACATCCTTCTGGAAGTTGCCTGATTTGGCTTAGGGGTCAGAGCCCACTTCATTATCTCTATTTCTTTCACTTTTGGAAAACAAAATACTATAACTTTTTTTTAACTTTTGATAGAAGTGGATGAAATTTGCAGGCATAATGGGCCCTCAAAAGTGGTTAAAGTCTGCCAAATTGCAGGCAAATGGGCCCAGGGCTTTGGTGCTAGACACTTCTAAAATGTGATCTCCCAAAAAGAGCCATCTCACATTTTTAAATTTGATGTAGAATTGGATGAAATTTGAAGGCAAGGTCACCCCTTCTGAAGATATGAATTGTTCCACATTACAGAAGAATAGCTGCAATGGTTCTCCTACAAGGGTAGCCATTACAGTGTGGGGGTGGATAAAAAAGGAATCACTTAATCTCCATTGGTGTTTTGTGGGTAATTAGAATAAAAATTGCAGACATGAGAGGTGCCCTTCAGTAAGAAATTTGCTAAAGTGCAGAAAAATAGGCCCAGTGACTTTTTGCTAGGGACCTTAATTTGATCTTGGTGGGTGGGAAGAACTGAAGGAGATTTTCTTCCTGGGTGAAATCACTCCCTCTGATTACAAGCTAAACCTGTCACGCACAATTGTGCTCTCCTCTCGCTTCCCTCATCATACCACTCTTGCACCATGGTGTTATAGTAAGCCTAGAGACATTACTTTTATTTTCAGCAGATGGTCTGCAGCATTTTTTAAATGCCTGGAACACCGAGGTGCCATGAAGCAATTCAGAGATCTCTGCTTTGCTTCATGCTGCCTTGTTGACTTCACTTCTGACAATCCTAAAACACCTCTGATGGCATCCTGCTCTGCAATAGGATTAAAGATTCAATTCCTATGCACATGCCTTAGGTCATGTCTTAGATTATGCTGTACACCCATATGAGAAGAGAAATGTCATGGGCCATCAGTGATGGGAGTCCTAGTGTTGCCTCAATCCTCCCTAGAGCACTAGCAATTTGGGACACATTTCCTTTCAATCTGTGCTGCCACCTGCTGGAGGCCAGTAAGGAGCATGTTCCATGGTTGTCACCAGCTTCAAGAATCCAGCACAGCCAGCCGCAAAGGCATCCAGTAGGTTGCTCTGTGCTTGCTGTAGGCAGTCATGGCTAAGGATTATATACAGAGCTTGGAAAAGTTACTTTTTTGAACTACAACTCCCATCAGCCCAATCCAGTGGCCACGCTGGCTGGGGCTGATGGGAGTTGTAGTTTTAAAAAGTAAGAACATAAGAACATAAGAAGAGCCTGCTGGATCAGGCCAGTGGCCCATCTAGTCCAGCATCCTGTTCTCACAGTGGCCAACCAGGTGCCTGGGGGAAGCCCGCAAGCAGGACCCGAGTGCAAGAACACTCTCCCCTCCTGAGGCTTCCGGCAACTGGTTTTCAGAAGCATGCTGCCTCTGACTAGGGTGGCAGAGCACAGCCATCACGGCTAGTAGCCATTGATAGCCCTGTCCTCCATGAATTTGTCTAATCTTCTTTTAAAGCTGTCCAAGCTGGTGGCCATTACTGCGTCTTGTGGGAGCAAATTCCATAGTTTAACTATGCGCTGAGTAAAGAAGTACTTCCTTTTGTCTCTCCTGAATCTTCCAACATTCAGCTTCTTTGAATGTCCACGAGTTCTAGTATTATGAGAGAGGGAGAAGAACTTTTCTCTATCCACTTTCTCAATGCCATGCATAATTTTATACACTTCTATCATGTCTCCTCTGACCCGCCTTTTCTCTAAACTAAAAAGCCCCAAATGCTGCAACCTTTCCTCGTAAGGGAGTCGCTCCATCCCCTTGATCATTCTGGTTGCCCTCTTCTGAACCTTTTCCAACTCTAGAATATCCTTTTTGAGATGAGGCGACCAGAACTGTACACAGTATTCCAAATGCGGCCACACCATAGATTTATACAACGGCATGATGATATCGGCTGTTTTATTTTCAATACCTTTCCTATTATCGCTAGCATGGAATTTGCCTTTTTCACAGCTGCTGCACACTGGGTCAACATTTTCATCGTGCTGTCCACCACAACCCCGAGGTCTCTCTCCTGGTCGGTCACCGCCAGTTCAGACCCCATGAGCGTATATGTGAAATTCAGATTTTTGGCTCCAATATGCATAATTTTACGCTTGTTTATTTTGAATTGCATTTGCCATTTTTCCGCCTATTCACTCAGTTTGGAGAGGTCTTTTTGGACCTCTTCGCAATCCCTTTTTGTTTTAACAACCCTGAACAATTTAGTGTCGTCAGCAAACTTGGCCACTTCACTGCTCACTCCTAATTCTAGGTCATTAATGAACAAGTTGAAAAGTACAGGTCCCAATACCGATCCTTGAAGGACTCCGCTTTCTACAGCCCTCCATTGGGAGAACTGTCCGTTGATTCCTACTCTCTGCTTTCTGCTTCTTAACCAATTCCTTATTCACAAGAGGACCTCTCCTCTTATTCCATGACTGCTAAGCTTCCTCAGAAGTCTTTGGTGAGGTACCTTGTCAAAAGCTTTTTGAAAGTCTAAGTACACTATGTCCACTGGATCACCTCTATCTATATGCTTGTTGACACTCTCAAAGAATTCTAATAGGTTACTGAGACAGGAGTTTCCCTTGCAGAAGCCATGCTGGCTCTGCTTCAGCAAGGCTTGTTCTTCTATGTGCTTAGTTAATCTAGCTTTAATAATACTTTCTACCAGTTTTCCAGGGACAGAAGTTAAGCTAACTGGCCTGTAATTTCTGGGATCCCCTCTGGATCCCTTTTTGAATATTGGTGTTACATTTGCCACTTTTCCAAGCTCTGATTATATAACAGTCTTCAAGCATTTTGACCCACAGAAGACTGTCTGATAGGACTTGTCATGAAAGCTAGCCTGCCATGTGTGAATCTTGAGGTAGAGTTGCCCATGTTACTGCTAAAGTAAAAATAAAGTCCCCTTTCCTGCTTACCTCCTCACTCAAAAAGAAAAGACCCAGAGAGAGAGAGAGCGTTACACATTACATTCAATGAGTGTACAATCTGCACACTTGTGTACACATATAGTTGATCTGTGCACTTGTGTAGTAATTCACATGTAATGTTCATGAAGTATAGTCTGTGTATTTGTGTACACAATAGTTAAGCTGTATATATAAAGAAGTGTAGACCCTTTCCCACAAACACTTGTACATATGTAGAGACCACTTGTACCTGTATTCAGTGTAATATGTGAATGACCTTATTCACACACACTTTCTTCCAGGGGCATCATTTAAATTTTAATTGGTGGTGGGATAGTCTCATCCAGATTTCAAAAATCAGTCTTGGATATATTCAATATTAGTTTTTAACAGCAAAGTGTTCTGGCAATATATATATATGCAGAGATACGCAGCGGTCTGAGCTGTGTGTGTGCCAGTATGTGTATTTACCGAAGTCGCAGGCTTTTACCCTGCATTTAGATCACTGAGACTTGGCAAAATAAGAAAAAGCTACTTTATTTATAGAAATACATAGCAGATAGGAAAGGCATACCTAGTTCTAACTAAGTAACTAAGCTGGAGGCGCAACACCCACGCTTGAGTACTGCCCTCATGGCTCAGGAGAGAGAGCAAAGACAGAGATGTCTCCTCTCTCCTCGGACAGTCGAAGAAGAAGACAAAGGAAGGAGGGGCAGGTCAGCTTCCCTGAGCATATCAGTTTACAACAGAAGGAAGTTAGGCAGAGAAGAGTACAGGTAAAGGTAGGCAAGCCTAGCCAGATGGAGGACCCTAACTCTATCGTCCTTCTGGAATACAAACAAAAGAACCCAGACAGGAGTTGCCCTTGGTTTACTTCCAATGCAAAGTACATTGGTTGTATTTAGTATTATAAAAGTGGATCCTTCTCCATGTGTAGGGCCAATTTTTATTTGGGAGAGGCCCATAGTTCTCCTGTTCAGGCCAGAAAAAATGATTATATGACATGTATGTCAGATATTGAAACAGGACTGCACTGAATGTTTGTCAGCCTTGATTTTGGGGTTGAAAATAGAGCTTTCAGAGGGCAACTTGAATCCAACCCATTTTGTGCACCTTCCAAATAACCCGTTCGCTGTTTTTCAGTCTCTCTCTCCCACTTCAGAGCCATTATTTTCTTCAGATCATTGCCTCTTTTTCATCCTCGTTTAATCATATGAGCAATGATGGTAATTGCCTATAGGGCAATGTCACCTAGGGCAAATGAAGCCCATTGAGAGCGAGGGCAATATTACATGGGTGATCCCAGCTATTTGGGTCACGGATTGCTCTCAGTCTGCATGGACAAATACTTTTGAGTCATCCCTGAAAAATTCCTCAAAGGAGGGTGGGATGAGACTGCTTTTGGCATTGCCAAGAATGTTTGCCACAAACCTGCCTCCTTTCAAGTCAGTTCTGGTTTGGAAGGATCTAGTACAGTTGGTCTCAGATTGGGCCTAGGAGTCTTTCATTTTCCCACCCAAAATTACTGGCTGGGGTCATCAAGGGAGACCTGTAGATGGTAGTGAAGGGGAGCTGGGATGAGCAGAGATGAAGCACCCTCATTTACTGCACAGCAGGGAAGATGACATCATCTCCTGGGGTTCTGTTTCCAAGTCTTCTGCATGCCAAATAAATAAGCTTTTCTTCAGTGAGAACACCCCACTCCCCAAATAAGCAAAGCAGAGGAAGAGATATACATATAAAAGCCCCCTCCCTGGAAACACTTTGCAGGGCTCTTAACAAGGCTCATTTTTTCTTCTGTCAGGGAGTCTATGGCTCTCACCAGGTATTGCCTCCGGGACAACTCTCACGGCCCCACCACTACACACAGAAGTCTTCTAGGAACACCACCGTCACATTAATTACCACTCCTCTCTCCCTCTCCCTAAAAATAAATAGAATTTGTAATCTAAATAGCTTATCCAGGCAACAATTGCAGCAACAGCTACAGGAACAGCATCTATGCACTCACATGCCACTGCCTAGTGAACAGCCAAGACTTGATGAAAATACCTTTCTTAAGTGAAGGTCCAGAATGATTGTTGCTGTTTGAAGCAAGCAGCAGGAAAGGGGGGTGGGTAGCTCTGGCATTCTTAGGGCCCCTCCAGGCTGGTGGTTTTTTGTGGGGAAAGCAGCTGTTGGGCAGGAAGAAGGAGAAGCAGTGAAAGGTCTACAACCTACCAAAGGACCGACCAAGCCAGCTGAATCTTTGCTGGTGAATGGAGGGGTGCTGATGGTGGATGCTTTTGAATGGGGAGTGTGGGGTGCCCCTTCGCTGATCCTTTATCCCACCTGACACTACCTCACACTCCTTCCTTCCTGCCCACCACCCACCCCCACCGCTGAAGAAGCACCCCACAGGATCCGTGCCCCCACTCTTGCTGGGTGCAAGGTGCTCCTTTGGAAGTGCACCGACCCCACAGGGAAGCCAAGTGTAGAGGAGCACCCTGGAAAACTGAACTCTCCTGCTCTCCGTCAGGAGTGTGGGAGGATACACAACATCTCCTTTCCTCTCTCCTGGCCATATTATTATTATTATTATTATTATTATTATTATTATTATTATTATTATTATTATTAATTAAACCCTAAATAACATTAGCCCTGCCCCTGAACTCATTTTGGACTGGATCCAGGGTGGGTGATCCAGGGTGGGGCGGCCAGATCTGGGAGTCCCGGGGAAGATTGTGCATGCATGTGTGTACACAGCACTATCTTACAGGCCACCAATTCTTTTTTCTATACCTGCGCCTTCCTCCTCTCAAATATGCAACATTTATTTATTTATTTACTATTTGATTTCTCCCGACAGGCGCCCAGGGCGGCAAATAAAAGCAGTAAAAACTTTAAAAGGTCATAAAAACAAACTTTAAAACACATTAAAACAAAAACATCTTTTAAAAATTTTCTTAAAAAAGCTTTCAAAACATCTTCTAAGATTAAAAACATTTTTAAAAAGAAGGTTTAAGAACATATTAAAAAGCAATTCCAACATAGACACAGACTGGGATAGGTCTCAACTTAAAAGGCTTGTTGAAAGAGGAAGATCTTCAATAGGCACTGAAAAGATAACAGAGATGGCGCTTTTATATGCTTTTAAGCATATATATTTGTAAATAAGCTCCAATATTACAAAACTCGATCAGCCTTAGTAGGCCTCCTTCCACAGCTTACCAAAGCCAGGTAAGCACTGTACATAAAAATAAGAAACTGTCTTAGGGCCTATCCACATGGGAGCATTACTTCATACTAAAGAAGCTGGTTTTACCTCTGTTTTCTGTTTGCACCATCCACAGTAAGGGCTCAATGCCAGCTGCAAACACGCTGTTTTCTATTCATACTGAGGGAAAGGATCAATCACGCAGTTTCCTAATGCCCATGCCCTCTATTTTAACATTTCCACTCCCTCTGCTTTTATATGTATATTCAAAAGGAGGGAATTCCACAGGGTAGATGCTGCCACACTAAAGGTCCATTTCCTATGTTGTGCAGAACGAACCTCCTGATAAGATGGTATCTGCAGGAGGACCTCACCTGCAGAGCACAGTGATCGGCTGGGTATATAAGAAGTAAGACGATCTTTCAGGTATCCTGGTCCCAAGCTGTAGAGGGCTTTGTACACCAAAACTAGAACCTTGAACTTGGCCCGGTAGCAAACATTGATACTAAGGGGCAGAATCCAAACTTGGTGCCCTCATAATATCTTGGGATGATCATGGTCAGGATAAAGCAGGGTGGCTCAGCAGTAGCCTTCTAGATGTCACTGGATTTTAATTTCCATCAGCTCCAGCCAGCATGTCGAATGGCTATGGATGATGGGTGCTGTAGTCCAGCAACATCTGGTGAGCCACAGGGCAAACACCCCTGGAATAAATCCTCACCATCACTCTCCATACCCTCCCATATTCTCCCCTCTGATTCCTTGCTAAAGAAGGCTCCATTTGAATCCAAATTTTCTCCAGTCACATTGGGTCCCTCTCACTCCTTGTCTCCTGCTCTATGGGACCTCATCCTCCTCCCCATGTCATGTCACCCATCAAAGCTGAGTCCTCAAGTATCACGAGAGCAGTCTTCCCCAACCAGGTGCCCTGCAGCTGTTTTGGCCTACCACTTCCATCTTCTTTGACCATTGGCCATATTGGCTGGGGTTAATCGGAGCTGTAGTTCAAAACAGATGGAGGATGACTGTGGGTGGGATGTCTATATTAGAGAGTGATGCCTTTAATGCACAGTGATGATCACATCAATAAAAATTACAAACCAAGCTTCCTTTTATGGGCCTGGGTTTAGTTCTTAACAAAAGACCCCTTTATTAAATGTCTAAATCAACCAGCTTGACATATTTGTTATGGAAATATGTATATATATGCAGAGATACTTAGCGGTCTGAGCTGCGTGTGCCGGTGTGTGTATTTACCTTTGAAGCAGGCTTTTACCCTGCATTTAGATCACTGAGACTTAAGACTTGGTAAAATAAGAAGAGCTACTTTATTTATAGCAGTACATAGTAGATAGGAAAGGCATACCTAGTTCTAACTAACTAAGTTGGAGGTGCAATGCCCAGGTGTGGGTCTTGCCATCATGGCTCAGGAGAAAGGGCAAAGACAAAGATGTCTCCTCTCTCCGCAGACAGTCAAAGAAGAAGACAAAGGAGGGAGGGGCAGGTCAGCTTCCGTGAGCATATCAGTTTACAACGGAAGGAAGTTAGGTGGAGAAGAGCACAGGTCAAGGTAGACAAGCCTAGCCAGCTGGAGGACCCGAACTCTATCTTACTTCTGGAATACAAACAAAAGAACCCAAACAGGAGTTGCTCTTGCCCCACTTCCAACACCCCTTCTCAACTAGCGTTTGATTCAGCCCACAAGATTCATCTTGTCTCGCAGCTTGCAGTATCTGACTTTGCCCAATGCCTTCGTCAGAGCGTCTGCAGTCATGTCTTCCATTGGACAATACTCCATTCAGTAGTCCTATGCGATAGGTATCTCTAATGAAATGGTGCTTCACAACTATGTGCTTGCTTCACCCCTTGAGACTGATGCATCCTTGGTTGTCTTCATGCATCATGACAGGCCCAGGTATAGAGGTGCCTAAATCTTTGAACAGTTCAAGTAGCCATGTCAACTGTCTGCTAGCTTCAGAAGCTGACACATACTCTGCTTCTGTGCAAGAGAGTGCTACAGTCTCTTGTTTCTTACTTGCCCAGCTGATAATAGAATCTCCATAGTATAAGATGTTTCTACTGGTGGATTTTCAATCTGTACTGTCTTCAGCCCAATCAGCATCTGCATATCCCACTAATTTGGGATCTCGGGTAGCTGTTAACTTCAGTTTCAATGTTGCAGTGTACTTCAGATATCTTACTTCAGATATCTTGCCACTCTCTTGATTGCTTCCCAGTCCTTGGTTGGTGAGCTGGTTTTTCTGCACAAGTATCCCACTTCTACTGCCACATCTGGCCTGTTAAGAGTGCTGATATGCAGAAGTTTCCCGATGGCTTGTCTGTAGCTCTCATGGTCTTCCCATGGTTGTTCTGGTCTTGTCTGGTCTGGTTTCAGGTATCCTACCTCCTTTGGAGTAGCTGCTGGATGTGCATCCTTCAGTCCTAGACTCTCAATAAGGTCTTGGATCTTTTGTCTTGGACTCAGCAAGAAGGATCCATCATCTTTTCTTTCAATTTGTATTCCAAGATACTGAGTGACATCACCTAGGCACTTCACTTCAACCTCCTTGTTGAGATGATTCACTAGTTGCTGCTTGTCCAGTGTGTCTTGATAAGCCAACAGTAGATCAACATAAATAGGTAAGTCCATCTGTTGTTCTTGAATCTGCTGTACAGGCATGGCTCTGCTCTGCCTTGTACAAAGCCTTCCTTCAAGAACATTTTGCTCAGTTTCTCATTCCAGGCTCTGGCAGCCTGTTTTAAGTCCATAGATGGATTTTTGTTTACACACTAGGGTTTCTTTTCCTGGAACTTCCAAGCCTGGTGGCTGTTGCATGTAGACTTCCTCTTCTATTTCTCCAAGCAAGAATGCTGTTTTTATATCCATGTGCTCCACCTGCATTTTCTTGTTAGCAGCAACACTCAGAAGAGTTCTGATAATCATGTGTTTGACTACAGGAGCAAATGTTTGATAGTAGTCTTGTCCATACTTTTGAGAATATCCTTTGGCTACTAGCCTTGCCTTGTAACTCTCAACGTTTCCTTCAGCATCTGGCCAACAACATCTGGAAAGCCATCAGTTTCCCAAGAGGGAAAACTATCTCCTCACTTGATTGCTGTAAGATTGTTTATATCCTACATTTTGAAAGAGTTTGAAATACATACTGTTAAACGTACCCCAGTTCTCTGAACAGTGAGGTTTCAGGGCTTCAGGTATTCACTCATGGTTTTATTTCACTGGAATGAGCTTGGTGGAGACTGACTGGTGTTTATATATATGTGTGTTTTAATTGCACACACATACATACAGGTTGGGCACAGGTGGAGATTCACAGCATTAACACCCCAACAGATACCACTCACCCATCAGATTTCTAGAGGGGACCATCAGCACCGTATGATTCTTGTATGGATCCACTGTGTTTCTCTTCAGGTCCTCCTCCAAAATCTGCTGGTGGGTCCTTTTGTTTCCTGCTTACACGGACCCAGCTCAATCCTCCTCTCTGTCTAGTGTAAAGGAGGAAATAAAAATGACCCATCTCTGCCTATCACCTCTACCTTTCTGGGCCACCTTAGCTCTTATTGAGATAAATTGCCTAAATATTACAAGCTATCAGTGATATTTTGTCAAGTTTTTAGAGGGTATGCCTCAAGGCAACCCACACAGAACTCCAGACAGGAAACAATTCCCCCGGCAAAGCTTACAACAGCTCTGTAAAGTAGGCCAGCAGAATTATTTGCATAATACAGAAAAGGGGATCAGACTTACAAATAGCATCTTCCCTAAGGCAACCAGGTGAGTTTATGGATGAGAGGAGACATAAGCAGGAAACTTCCTGACTCACAGCCCTAAATATTGTTGGAAGTGGGGCAAGAGCAACTCCTGTTTGGTTTCTTTTGTCTGTATTCCAGAAGAAAGACAGAGTTAGGCTAGGCTTGCCTACCTTTGCCTGTGCTCTTCTATACCTAACTTCTTTCCATTGTAAACTGATATGCTCTGACCAATTATCCAAACTCAGGAACCATCAACAGACAGCTTCTCTGTCTTGCTTGGATTCAGACTCAGTTTATTGGCCCTCATCCAGCCTATCACTGAGTCCAGGCACCAGTCCTGGGCTTTCACGGCCTCTCCCAATTCAGATGTTACAGAGAAATAGAGTTGGGTATCATCAGCATATCCCTGACACCTTGTCCCAAATCTCCTGGTGACCACTCCTAAGGGCTTCATATAGATGTTACAGCATGGACAAGAAGGTATCCTGCAGCACCCCACAGCATAACTGCCAAGGGGCCGAAAGACACATTCCCAATGCTATTCGCTGAAAATGACCCTGGAAAGATCAGAACCACTGTAAAACAGTGCCGCTGATACTCATCTCACCAAGTCGGCTCAGAAGTGGGCTGTTTCAGGAGCAGTCAGATCACCACAGGGTGTGGGTTGAGGCTGCATGGGGCTAAAGGCATAGCTAGAGAGGAGACCTCTTGGTTGCTAGGCTATACCTATCTCTTTGATCTCCTGCTGTCTCTTCCCTTTCTGCTAGACTGATATGCAGAAGGATGTTGATCTCAGTTCCTTCCCTCCTTCCAGCCGTCTTCTTCTTTCTTGAGAGGGGAGCAGTCATCTTTCCTTTGTCTCTCCTCTCAACCAGCATGAGGGCTAGCACTGGGACCAGTGCCGGCTGCTCCAGCATAGCTAGTTAGCTAGATATAGAACTCTTTCCTATCAAGCATGTACTTCCAGAATAAAGTAGTTATTTCTTATTTTAAAGCTTAAAGTCTCTGACTAATTTGCAGGGAAGGTAGAATCTTAGCAAAGATTCAAACACACACACATAAGCTCGCTCAAAACTCTCCGTTCCGCTACGCAACTCTGCAGGGTCCTACAGGACATTGGGCCCAGCCTCCTATAAAAGGCACGCTCAGCATGGATACTGAAATCACTCAGCGTTATCATTCTGGTCTCCTCCGATATCACAGCTGAGACAGCCTTCACCACCTTGGAGAAGGTCAGAGAAGCTGCTGGGCAGCAGGGTAGACAGTACAACAGCAGCAACCCTAGTTTACTGTCTCCTTGGCCCAACACCAAATGCAGATCCTCACAGCCACCTCCAAGACAGAGTGGTTTCCTGGTGACAGAGATGGAAGTTCTGTAGATTACAGCAACTCCTTCCTCCCATCCTTGAAGCCTGTGCTGGTGTTGCACTGAGTATTCAGGTGAGCCAAGCTGGTTCAGATCAACTCCCTGCAGCTCACCCACCCAGCTCTTGGTAATACACACCAAATCGGCACTCTCATCCATGATCAAATCATGGATTAATGTGGTCTTCTTGTGTACCAATCTGGCATTAAACAACAGCACACACAAGCCAGTGGGCACAGAGAATGAGAAACCCATCCATGGGAAGAGTGGGAGCAAGGAACAAGGCACAGACAACCTTGCTGTCATCTTCCATGGTAGTTCATCATCTCCCCATGGCTATACCTTCTTCTGTCCATGATAACTGCAATTGGGGTGGCATCGCCCATGTCCCTCCTTTCCAAGACTCCTCCTAAACACACGATATAGACATAACAAGAGCCTACCAACACAACCTACCAGAACCAGTTATCCTAGTATGCCTCTGGGAGAATTTGGAACAACCGGGCCCACCCAATATATTTCACACAGGCCACTTCTACTCCTACCCCCGCCCCACTGTCTCACACCCAGGGAGGACCAGTATTCGGCCACTTACAGACTCTCACTCTGAATGCATCTGGTGACTTTCTCCTGTGCAGGAACCACACGTGCGCCTTACACCCTAGTGTGCTTAATATGGCTGGGAGATGAGGGGGTACAAAGACTCGGGTTTATTATTATTGTTGTTGTTTGTTGTTATTATTATTATTAGTAGTAGTAGTAGTATTTTAAACTTACCAGAAAGAAGGAACCCTGAGGGCTCACAGGTTGTGGAGAAACCGCTGCTGCTTAAAGACTAATACCATTGGTCTAGTTGCTTCCTTGCTCCCCTGTGCTTAGTTTGCATGTTTATAGGCAGACAGATAGTCCAAAATGCCACAAATCTTCAGTACTTTGGTAGAAGTTATGAATGAAATACATTGGCAAAAGCTTATCGGCCGGGTTCAGACATAATGTGAAGCCATGGTTTGTGCCAACCATAGTTAAGAACCTATATCACTATGGTTTGTGCTTCCCAGTGTACAAAGACAAAGCCTGGTTTAGAGCTGCTTGCTTGCTTTTGTCTCCCAGCTGCTCCCAACTCATTTCCATAAGTTCACTCCTGCCTCCATGGTGCATCAGCCTCTTGGGGAAGACAGTTAACACAAACCACGGTTTGCAAAGCAGCTTTAAATCTTGGTTTGTCAGCCACAAACAAACCAGGAAGGAAAAAAAGCAAACAGAGGAAATGGCCAGATGAAATGCCCAATATTGGGCTCATCCAGACGACTGCAAAATGTGTGACACGCCCGCTATGTGTGTTCATTATTTTTCGGTCGTCTAAATGACGTCTCGCACTGTTACGCATTTTTGCGGGTTAAATCCACTCCTTGCAATACCAGCAAAAATGCGATTTGCTGTTTAAAATCGGGAATCATCCGTTGTGCCTTCAGGAGTTAGGATGCAATACCGCGGACTTTACAGCTGATGGGCAGTTCTTGGGCATTTCCCCTTGCCCCTTCTCCCATTCCAGCCAATCACGTATCTGCACTTTTGCGCATGTGCAAGAATAAGCCCGGGAAAATTGAACCAATCATCGCAATGGTGGGGTGTGTGGGGGGGTCTGCAACTACTGTGCAGATGCATTTTATTTTTTGCCAGCCTGCAAACTGGGCGGCCGCTCTGGGTGAGATCTGCAATGCACAGCAAGCGAGAAAGGGGGGGGTCGGTTTCAGCCTGCCTCTGAAAGCTTTGTCAATTTCATTGTACTTGCTGGGGTTTTTGCTTCAAATCAGAAAAGCATACATTCGTTTAAGTGTAATATCGCAAATGCAAACTCAGAAAAGGGCTTCTGGTCGGTTTCAAGCCTGCTCCAGAAAGCTTTATCAATTTCATTCTCTGTGGGAAGGAAAGGGAGAAGGAAGGGGGGGTAACACGTTTCTTGCTTTTTTGGAGAAATAAGTGCAATTGCCAGCATGTGTATCTCCTTAAATATCAATAAAGGCAGAAAAGCATACATTCATTTAAACGTAATATCGCAAATACAAACAAGGCAGGCGTGAAACCGACCAGCAGCCTTTCCTTCCGAGGCGAGAACTCCTTTACAGCCATGTTGTGCTTCCTTGCAAAGGGGGAGAGGAGCATATGTAATTTTTTGGCTGACCAATTGGTTGATAGGGGGAGGTTTTAGAGGCGGAGCTTGGAGAAAGTGAAAAGAATGTAGGGGTCTTACCGCTGTGTGTGCGGGTGCAAAAAAGTGTTTTTTTTAATTGGGAAAGAGCGAACTAAAAGGCAAAGTGAGGACTATCAGATGACAAACCGAATATGGAAACCGTGGATTATCCCGCTCCGTTTGGATAAGCCCATTGTCTGTTCTAACTGGCAGCATCACTCCAACTCCAAAGAGATTTTTCTGCCTGAGGCCAAGGGCAAGATTTTCTCCCCTCACTCGATTCCATGAAGCTGATTAGACTGGCAGTTGAACTCTTACTTAAACTCTACCAGTGGGACAGTGTCCTCTAGTGCCTCTGAGGGCAACAGGCTAGCTTACAGCACAATCCAAACCAAGATCTACCAGGATGAGCAGAGTTTGGAATAAGTGGATCTTGGGTTGTCCTGGCTAAACCAGGGCTGGGTTGGGGCTATGCGGTCATAACTCCCTCATTTTAGTTCAGCTGGGATAGGTCAATGCAACTCCTTCAACCTGGCTGAGTCACAGTTATGCAGAACTTACACCAGGGTAGGTCCCCCCAAGAGGGTGGAACAGGGCAAGGAAAGACTTCCACTATTCCAAACCCTGGTCAGCTCAGTCCTGTGACCTGGGGTCCAATCTTCAAAACTCAGGCCCACACTTACCTGCTGGCTCACCTGGCAGTAGCACCTTCAAGAGCTTCCTGAACGGAGTTTGGAATAGAGGTAACTTATGCCGGCCTAAGTGATGCTGACTTCCTAGAGTTGGGATTGCTTTGGCAGGGGCTATACGACTGGCCTGCAGAACGCATAGTCCTGATCTCCAGCAAGGGGAAATAGCCAGGGAAGTCCTCAGGAATAGTTGGGAGGGGGCTTCCATTGCTGTCCTGCAGAACCCACCACCTGAGGTGCTCTGCTTAATGGTAGAGCCGGTCCTGCTGTCCAGGATCTCAGGCAGAGACTTCTCTGACCTGCTAACTGAGAACCTTTGGCTGGGGATGTTATACAAGAATTACAGTGAGAATCTTCCCTGAGTCCAGGGCTTGAGCTGATAGTTGTGATAGGGTGATTGAGCAACCTGTGGCTCCTGGGATGCGTAGCCTGTTTGGAAAGCATTTTCGATAAAGCAAATTTCATTTCTTGCTTCCTGTGATGGGGAAGGTGAGCCAAGGCTGGTGGAGCAGGAGACGGCTGCCACCATCTACAAATGTTTCTTTCTCTCTACAATGTATAGGAATACTTTTAAGAATACTTTTTTCTAACATGCCAGTCTGGCTTATTGGCTCAAGTGTTGGATCTGGAGATCAGGAGGACCTGGATTCAAATCCACACTTGCCCACAAAGCTCATCTTGGGCTTATGGCTATTTCTTAGCCTAACCTACCTTACAGGGATGTTGTGAGGATAAAATAGGCAAAGGACGACCATGCACATCCCCCTGAGTTTATTGGCTGAAGTGGGGGAAATGATTAATAGATATTTTTTAATACTTAATACAGACTCATCATACAGCCTCTTTCCATTACTCCAACTTAATTTCAGTGGGATTGCTACCTGCTGGATTGTGCCCTTAGATGATTAATCTAGCTCCTGTATCGATAAATAAATTAATAATAAAGCATCAGTTATATGAAAGCACAGGAAAAAAGGGAACAATGGTACTCATCATTTACATTGCACTCGATTAAAATTCAAAGAGCTTCACATTCATTATCTCAGCAGTCCTTATGCAACAACCCTATAAGGTAGGCCAGTACTTGCAGATTGGGGGGGGGCTGAGAGGATCAGGACTTGCTTAAGGTCTCCCAGTGAGTTCATGGCTGAAGTGAGATTTCCCAATTATGATTTGCAGCACAAGTTGATTAATTTCTTTGGGGGGGAGTTTTTGCTATTTTCGAATGATTTTGCAAGGAAGGGAGGGAGAAGACATTTCAGAGGTAGCCTTTTTTGCAGCCTTTGTCCTTGGCTCAAAACCTCACTTCCAGACCCCTCCTTATGAGCGTCCTCTTTCTTTCAACTCCCCCCCCCCACCGCTCAATTAAGCCAATGGTTACTTGGTCCTCTGTGTTCTGAAGAATTAAGGACTGTGCTTCCAACGGCACACCCTGACTCACAAACTTTGCCAAGTGGTCTGTGGCCCATCATTAAAAGAGAATTCCAGAGCCCCCAAAGAAGAATAATGGCTTTGGAGGTGTGGGCATGAGTGGGGTGTGGGGGGTGTCGAGAAGAAGAAATTAGTGGGCAGGGATAGAAAGGACAGAGAGAGGGAGTCTGCAATACTTTTGTGTGTGTGTTTGAAGCAACAGGCAAATCGCTTAGATTCATGCCGTGCATGACTAGAATGTCAATAGCGTTTCTTCATTGCCCACAGTGCTCACCCTATTCTTCCTTCCCACAACTCCCTGTTGTTGTTCAGTAGTTCCTCTCCCCCTTCTTTCTTAATTAGCAGATGTATCCTGGCAACACCGTATGTGTTTTTGTGTGGGTCATGAGGGGGAGAGAGTTGCCTGGCCTAATAAGCCTAATTTGGCTTCTTCCAGGGAGAGGCTAAAAATACCTTCCTTTACATCACCTTTGCCCCATTGGAGCCAGCTAAAGACCGGCTTGAAGGAGATGCAGGAGTCTGGATGTCATTGGATTATGTGCCAAGAAGCCACCAAGTGGTCTGCTTGCCTGGATTCGGTGTCTGGGTAGGGAGATGCTTTTCTCCCTCTACCACCAACTTGGATGGCTTTAAAAAGGGGTTAGACAAATCAGTGGATAAGGCTGTGAATGTCTACTAGCCATGATGGCAATGTTCTACCTGCACTGTCAGAGGCAGTATGCATCTGAATACCTGTGGCTGGAAACTGCAAATGGGGAGCGTCCTCTTGCACCCATGTCCTACTTGCGGGCTTCCTGTGAGCATCAGGTTGGACACTGTGAAAGCAAGATGCTGGATTAGATGGGCCATTGGTCTGATGTAGCTGGGCTCTTCTTATGTAAATGCTGCCACTGTTTGTCTTTATGTTGCACACTGCTTTGAGATGTTTTAAATATTAAGTGGTTTATACATGTTTTAGACAAATAGGCAACCATTTTTGAAAGCCAGGATAACGTTTGCCCTTTAGGTTGCAGATAAACGAGTAAAACTGAATTATCCTTCACAAGATTATCAGTTTGAGAGGTTTATCAAGGGCACCCTAAAAAACAAAGACAGGGAGAATGACTGGACAAGGAACAGGTACTAGAAAGTGGGAGCTGATAAATAAGAAACAGCCAATGAACATGCAGAGCCTGTGTTGTTGCACTGACATAGAACAATAGGAAGAGTCTTGATACCCAGGCAATCACTGGCCCATCTAGGTTAGTATTTTTAACACTTACTGGCAGTGACTCTCCAGGGTTTTAGGCAGGAATTGAACTGAAGACCTTTTGCAAGGAAAGCATGTGCTGTACCACTGAGCAATGACATAATGTGGAATATCCTGCAAAGTCAGGGTGCTTTCTCTCAGTGCAGAGTTCTTGCCCACATCCCAGCCTCTAAGTAAACAGGCCTATGCACATTTAGGGCAAAAATAAGATCTTATGCAAACTGGAAGCCTGAACCTCAGCCACCCACGTTTTAGTAAAATGATGAGTAATTTAATGCCAAATGAAGGTCGATCATCTCTCAGGAATGGCATAAGAATAATGAGGCTGCAGCAGCTTACCAAACAGTTTGTGTGCATGGCCATGTACCCATGCTGCATTGACCTCTCTTAGTCCCAAAATTATTCACTGTCAGGCCAAAGATTGTACTTGACATTCAGGATTCCAAATACTTTGTTGCCAATATTCAGCAATGAAAAAGAGGTGTGTTGGATTTCTGTTCTGTTGATTCCTCCTTTTGCCATACTGTTCAAACTGCTTGACCCCTTTGGAAAACCAAATAAGCAAGGGCAGCCCTACTATTCGGCAAGATTTCAGATATCTTGATAAGGCAAAAAACAGTTATTATTACAACATTTTTCATGCCAGGGAGGGGGAGATTTGCTTGTGGGATTTTTCTTGTCTCAGGTGGCTGGCCTTGGGGACTGACTTTCATGAAGGGGACTTTAGCTGCTCCAACACAGGCAGTCTTGCACGCCAAAGGAAGTTTGGGCTCAACTTGTACTGGGGGAAGGATTTCCAAATGGGAGGAATTCCCTTTCTGAAGTCTCTAATTCTGAATTCCCCCTCAAACCTCTACAAAGAAGGACAATTAACTGTCTGCTGGAAATTCCACTCAGCTTCCCCCTCTGACATCTGATGTTGCATCAAGGTGAATCAGCAACATGCTTTCTAGCCTACCTTTGGAACCATAAGGGCTAGAAACTTGCTTGTGTGTGTGTGTTCTTCTAAAAAGATAAAGCTGGTATTCCCATTACACTTCCTGAATGACATGCCTGCTTCCAACTTCTGCATGGAGTGCTAGGGAAACTCTTACCATGTATGGAGCAAAAAATGCCAGACGGCCAAGCTGGATTCAAAAAGGGAAGAGGCACCAGAGATCATATCGCAAACATACATTGGATAATGACACAGAGCAAGGAATTTCAGAAGAAAATCACCCTGTGTTTTATAGATTACAGCAAAGCCTTTGATTGTGTAGATCATGAAAAACTATGGAATGCTTTAAAAGAAATGGGGGTGCCACAGCATCTGATTGTCCTGATCTGCAACCTATATCCTGGGCAAGAGGCTACTGTAAGGACAGAATATGGAGAAACCACTTGGTTCCCCATTGGAAAGGGTGTGAGACAGGAGTGTATTTTATCACCCTATTTATTTGATTTATACACATAATGTATAATACGGAAAGCGGGATTGGACCAAGATGAAGAAGGTATGAAAATTGGAGGGAGAAATAGCAATAATTTAAGATATGCAGATGATACCATACTACTAGCAGAAGCCAGTAATGATTTCAAATAAGTGCTGATGAAAGTTAAAGAGGAAAGCACAAAAGCAAGGCTATAGCTGAACGTCAAAAAGACTAAAGTAATGTCAACAGAAGATTTATGCAACTTTAAAGTTGACAATGAGGACATTGAACTTGTTAAGGATTATCAGTACCTCGGCACAGTCATTAACCAAAATGGAGACAATAGTCAAGAAATCAGAAGAAGGCTAGGACTGGGGAGGGCAGCTGTGAGAGAACTAGAAAAGGTCCTCAAATGCAAAGATGTATCACTGAACACTAAAGTCAGGATCATTCAGACCATGGTATTCCCGATCTCTATGTATGGTTGTGAAAGTTGGGCAGGTAAAAAAGCAAATATGAGAAAAGTCAGCTCATTTGAAATGTGGTGTTGGAGGAGAGCTTTGCGGATAACATGGACTGCGAAAAAGACAAATAAGTGGGTGTTAGAACAAATTAAACCAGAACTGTCACTAGAAGCCAAAATGATGAAACTGAGGTTATCATACTTTGGGCACATCATGAGAAGACATGATTCACTAGAAAAGACATTAATGCTGGGAAAAACAGAAGGGAGTAGAAAAAGAGGAAGGCCAAACAAGAGATGGATTGATTCCATAAAGGAAGCCACAGACCTGAACTTACAAGATCTGAACAGGGTCGTTCATGAAAGATGCTCTTGGAGGTCGCTGATTCATAGAGTCGCCATAAGTCCTAGTCGACTTGAAGGCACATAACAACAACTACCCATTACACTTCCTGAATGACGTGCCTGCTTCCAACTTCTGCATGGAGTGCTAGGGAAACACACACAAATGGCTGCTACATCAGAGTGAAGCATACATTGGATAGTGGAGCTCTTGGGACATTATTAGAATTTTGTTTGATGTGTTTCCATCCCGTCATTCTCCGCTCGCCCTGCATGTTTTGCATCATGACCCATTGTGAAGCTTCAGAATAGGGCAGGGCTGGGAGACCAGGGTTCGAATCCCCACATAGCCATGAGACTCCCTGGGTGACTTTGGGCCAGTCACTGCCTCTCAGCCTCATGAAAACCCTATTCATAGGGTTGCCATAAGTTGGAATTGACTTGAAGGCAGTATATTTACATTTACATTTACATTATTGTTCAAGTAGCTAAAATGAAAAGTAAGCTTACTGAAAAGTAAAATGATAAATGGCCCGTCGACCTTGTTTAATCACTGTATATTTGGCTGTGATTATTATTAGCATAGCCATTAGCCATAATTCCTATTAAAATTGTTTATCATTCTGCAGTGATATCACAGCCATCCTTGCTTCTTCCTCCCAGGATCAGACAGCTTATCATCATGAGATGAAATCCAGTTTCAAAAGGGGCATTCAAGCTACATTTTTTAATTTCCAACCTGATGTTCCAACAACCTGCATTGAACTTTTCCAGTACTCTTCCACTTGTGCAGCCTCTTCTAATCCATGTTTATTGTTAATTATTTTTGTGATGACTTCAAATCACTGCATGTGTCTTATGTTGTTTTATGATGTTTGCTTATTGCTGTGAGCTTTAAGACAAATTTGTATAAAAAATATCATTAATACATGCATTCAACTTTCCTCAAAAGTAAACCCCACAGATTTCAACAGAATTAATCAGGTCCTGTTCATAGGTGTCCCATAGACATCTGGTTGGCCAGAGGATGAGCCTTTGTTTCTTACATGGATAGAATTGTGGTCCTAAAATGACAATATGCATAACATTTGAGGGCAATGGGTGAGATCTGAAAGCGCCCTCACCTTCAATAGGAACAAAGATTTTATTCTGTCCTGGGGTGAGATCTGACAAAGTGGTTTTTAATGTTCCCAGAATGTGATCAGTTCGAATGAGAAAGATAGGAAGGACAGATCATGGCTAGTGCCTATTAGCTGCTGCCTGTGTCATCACCCACATCCCCTGCCCAGTTTGGGGGAATTTTGTGACTCTTATTTATATTTTTTTTTAAATATTTCCGCTTTTGTTGTTTTGGTTAGGTGTAAATAAAAAATATAAATCAATGAACACCTATGTGCCATTTTTGGTAGTGGGGATGTTTAAAACAAAAAACCCCGGTCTGCTTTATTGATGCATGAGGAAAAGGGCAAGACTTCTCCGCTGGCTGGATTGTACATCTGGATTTCCAGCTTTCAAGACAGTTTGCAGATAAAGTCACTCGCATTCCTTCTGACCTTGACTCCACATTGAGAACAATACTGGAAGACGTAGCTCCTAGACCTGTTTCTATGGATACTTTTTCAATTTGCAAAGTCTCGGGATGAAGATTGAATTCTTGGAGATGTGAAGTCAACCACATGTGGGTTCAACTCTTATTTATTTTGTTATTTAAGAAGTGTTCCTTGGTTTTACCTGATGTTGGGGTTCCATCCAACCCTATTGCTATCCAGGCCATACACCTCTGGAGGAGATGTGGAACCATGAAGTTACTCTGCCTGTCTTCCTATGATGTGCAAGTATAGAATAGGCTAGACAGATGTGTTATTTTGTCGTGTGATTGAACTCTCTGTATTTTTGGATTTAACCTGACCCTCTGGGTGTTTGCTGCTATATTTCTTGCACTTTTAATTTTATTTTTAATAAAGACTAACTCTTATTTACTAGTGCGTGCTCATTGCAGGGGGAATTTGGCTCTGAATCCAACACCTTGGCCATTTAGCCACAGACTACCATATAACTGTGTATTTTGCCTTAAGGCTTCAAGACAAGGAGTGCATTTTTGGCTCTTGTCTTTTGGAATCCTTGGCAGATCTATTTCTGGTGGTTTCCTCTTGGCCCAAGGTGGGTGATCGGAGTTAAGGGGTGGTGGCAGTCTACTTACCTTGCAGGGTTGGTGTTAGTTAAACTCAGCCCTAGTAAGGGAGGAATGGGTTGTGCCTGGCTGGGACCAACTGCCCCGGGTTTAGGAGTTGACCTCCCCCCCCCGGCAGAGTTCTTGACAACTCTTGCCTTTCCTAGCTGGTTAGCAAGAGTTGGTTTAGCTGATTGGGTATTGGCAGGTATTGAATGCTTGCTTTATAGAGGGCATAGTTCTAAAGACTGAAAAGGTGCTGATAAGCTGCATTCCCTTTAGACCCAGGAATTCTAGACAATTATAATCCAGTACCAAACATTCCATTTCTGACCAAGGTTCTCAAGTGTGTGGAGTTAAGTCACCTTCAGGTACTTCTGGATCATTTCCTTCCCTCCTCATAGGAAACTGCCTTATAATTCACTATGTCAGGGATGGTTAAACTTTTTCCCTCCTGAGGGTCGCGACATTCACCTTTGGCTAATACTCCAGGAGCTGCTTGCAGGAGGAGTGAGATGACAGCTCAGATCTGAGACATCAGCAAGCTCTACTCAGACCTTTACTGGCCTGGACTTTATGCCCCGAAGGAACTGCATTAGTGCCTAACCCAGACCCAGATTCCTTCGGAATGGATGAGAATGGATGAGAAGAATCTTCTCCCAGGCATTTTAGCATGTGTTTTTAAATTGTTTTTAAATTTTTAAAAATTGTGTTTTTCAATTGTTTTTTGTGTTTTAAAAATTGTATATTTGTTTTTAATGTTTTTAATTGCTGTAAACCGCCCAGAGAGCTTTGGCTATGGGGCAGTATATAAATGTAATAAATAAATAAATGAATAAGTCAGAGCATTGGTTGTTCTAACTCAGTATTGTCTACACTGACTGGCAGCAACCCTTCAGGCAGGGGTCTCTTCATAGCCCTTCCTTGCATTAAATCTGGGACCTTTTGCATGCCAAGCAGATGGTCTAGCATTGAGCTATAGCCCTTCCCGGTGAATCTAGATAACGTGTCTGGATCATTTTCAGTCTAAGTTTGGGGACTGGGATGACAAGGGGTGACTTTGGTGGATTAACTACAAAGGGAACTGGACAGGGAAACACATCCTTGTTGGTCCTTCAGGTCTTCACCTGGGTTTTCAGAATCATCACAGCTGGGATGTGGTGAGGGGACACTGTTTTGCTGTGATCCCGGCCCTTCTTGGATGGTAGGTTTCAGAAGGTGATACTGGAGGAACTACTACATGGTGTCATACCCGTTGGTCTAACACATCCTGAAGGCTTCCATGATATCTACAATTCCTGGAGAGGGGAACTTCAGGCCTGGGGGCAATTATGGTCCTCCAGCTCTCTCTGTCTGGACTTCAGAGCTCTCCTTAGGCCATATACCCCCCAGCCCCATTTGGCACCTTCCTTTAGTGTTTTTGCCCGTCTAGAATATGCCCTTGAACTCAGATAATGCCTCTTCATTCCCTGGATGGAGGATAGAGAAGTGTGTCAAAACTAGCCAGAGCTTGGAAAAGTTACTTTTTTGAACTACAACTCCCATCAGCCCCAGCCAGCACTGGCTGGGGCTGATGGGAGTTGTAGTTCAAAAAAGTAACTTTTCCAAGCTCTGAAACTAGCCTACTCTATCAAGAGGAAATTTACATTTCTTGCTGCACCCCCTTTTCACTCAGACTTTCCCTGTCCCTCGCAATGAGGCCTCCCCAGAAGGGAATGAGATACTCTTCAGCATCTACTTGAAACTGCTGGGAGAGATAACCTGAAGACTTGGGGAGTGGTGTTATTTTATTATTTATTTATTATTTGATTTATTTCCCGCCCTTCCTCCCAGCAGGAGCAATTATAACACCCAGATCTCTCTATGTTACCCACCATGTTCCAGAGAGGCTGTCAATGCCTTGATTCAGTGTCTGGGATCAGTCATCATGGACTGGATGGGGGTTAACAAACTGAGACTTAATCCAGATTATGCAGATTGCTGGATTAGATGGGCCTTTGGACAAGGTGTTGGACTAGGACCTGGGAGACCAGGGTTCAAATCCCTACACAGCCATGAAGCTCACTGGGTGACCTTGGGCCAGTCAATGCCTCTCAGCCTCAGAGGAAGGCAATGGTAAAGCACCTCTGAATACCGCTTACCATGAAAACTCTATTCGTAGGGTCACCATATGTCGGAATCAACGTGAAGGCACTCCATCATCATCATTGGTTGATCCGGCAGGGCCCTTCTTATATTTACTGCAGATCTGGCAGGCTAAGCTCTGTGACTCATGGGCACCACCTGGTTGTAATACCAGCCTGAGCAGCTGGTCAGCTGAACCTTAGGGACCAATCCTAGTCCACCAGGCCCTATAAAGCCCTAGGCTCAGAGCTTGTTCCTCAGTCTCAGTAACCTGTCTGTAGCGTGATGGCACTGCCTAAGTGCCTGCTCTTTTGGACCTTGACTTCGGTCTGATTCTACCTACTTATCTGTCATCTTCAGTTTTCTGTTTGCTGTTCTAGAACTCAGCCCCTGCCTGTTTTGAATGTTGCCCCTGCTCCACTTGGACAGCCAGCTTCTCTGACTGCCTAGATACTGAGCCTTTCTGAAGTCTGAGAAACCAAAAGATTAGAGCGGTATGACAATGGAACCAATGACCTAGGGAAGTGGTAGAGGCATGCAAGAGGCAGCTGGACATACCTATTGGGTATCCTTTAAGCTGGATTCCTGCACTGAGCAGGGGGGTGGACTTGATGGACTTATAGGCCCCTTCCAACTCTACTATTCCATCATTCTAAGATTAGCCAAGGGCTTGCCACCTGAACAGTGCTGCATGCAGAGAGAATCACCTACATTCAGAGGCAGTGCAGGATAATTTTCTGTTTGCATATCCTGCTTCTTCCATGTTAAGGAGGCTGAGGGTCTCTTTCCCAAAGGCCCCTCTTGAAGCTTGGAGACACCAGACCCCTTTCTCCCCACTTCTTCCACATTAAGGAGGCTGAGGGTCTCTTTCCCAAAGCCCCCTCTTGAAGCTTGGAGACACCAAACCCCTTTCTCCCCACCCCTACACATTATAGTTGACTCATCCATGTTTCCTCTGCCATCTCCTTCCTTCTTTCTGCAACCTGACCCCATTTTCATTCCCTTCCATTTCCTTTCTCCCCCGGCGCCTCTCTTTCATCTATTCCCCACCTCCTCTTTGTCTTGCTTTATTTTCTTTCCTTTTACAAAGCTGATTCACTCGAGCCTCCTAGTGCTCTATAGTGCCATTATATTCTAAGCCTCTTACTTTGTGGAGCTACTCCTCTTGAAAGCCTAGCTAATGTCGCCCCGTATGCCTTCACACATCTGCTTGCATCCACCTCCCACATTCCTTGCTCTTAAAAAACAATAGTATCCACCCCTTCATCTAAGTGCAACAACAGAGTTAGATCCAGAGGAAAACCTCAATGAGTCCTGTCAAGGATTCCAAAGGGATGGTGGTAGCATTATTTACTAATGAATCACCTGTCCATTATGATGGATGGTGGGTGTGGGGTGTATGGATGAGGATATGTGGGGTGATCTGCATATTGCAGAGACTCCTGGCTTGGGGCAGAGATGCTTATGTGTATAGATATGTAGGGCACATCCAGACTGTTACTATTTTGGGGTGGGATTCAATCTCATACCTGCAAATTCAGGTTGCACAATTAAAGTTGTTTGGAAGGTCTTGTGAAAAAAAAACCCACTTCCTTCAAAATATTGGACATTTTACAAAAAGGAAAGAGACAGGAAAGGTATTGGAAAGTGTGGGATAATGCTTGGTTTGCTGCAACATCATCTAACCTCCCCAGAAAAGAATCAGGATGAACACTCAACAAACAGGTAATCTGGAACTGCAGGCATCCTCGCTTTTGACTTTCAGGCATCTCTTGGAGACTTTTTTGTGCCAACAGGCCTATGGAACTGTTTAAAATGATTTTTGAGTAACCAGTCATTTTAATGATTGTTTTCTATTGTCTGTATGCTGCGGTACACACCACCCTGATGTTTTGCGAGAGGGCAATACATAAATACTTTTATAAACAAATAAATGCCCTTTGGCTCCTCACATGGGACTCTTTGCATCTCTCCAATGGGTAAAAAAAGGCAGCCAGCAATTGAGATGGAGAATAGTAAAGGCCAGTCCTCAGGATTACCCTTCGGATAGGTAATCAAGTATTTCAGGTGAGGGCTAGATTATGCCCTCCCTCCATTGAACCTCAATGGGTCTTCTTTGTGAATAAAATGAGACAGAAGAATGCTGGGAGTTCTGGATAAGAACTTAAGAAGAGCCTGGCTGCTGGATCTTAGTCCTGCATCCAGTTCTCACAGTGGCCAACCAGATGCCTCTGGGAAGCCCACAAGAAGGTCCTGAGGGCAATAATGCTTTCCCCACTCCCAACAGTGAAGGCAGAGCATAACCATCATGGCTAGCAACCATTGAGAGCCTTATCCTCCATGATTTTGTCTAAACTCCTTTTCAAGCCATCCAAGTTGGTGGCCACCACTGCCTCTTGTGGGAGCGAATTCCGTAGTTCAACAGTGTGCTGTGTGAAGAAGGACTTCCTTTTGTCTGCCCTGAATTTCCCAACATTCACCTTCATTGGATGTCCACACGTTCTAGGGTTATGAGAGAAGGAGTACAACCAGGGCCGGCCCCAGGCATGCCCGGGCCCTTAAGTACCAGCCTGCCCTGGGCCCCTCCGCTCCCTCTCCACAGTCCGCGGAACTTAAGCATCTGCGGACTGCAAGACAGGAGCTTCCGCACCACCCGCCTGCCATCCCTCCGCTATTCCCACGCTTCACCTACCTTTCTGCTGTTTTCTGCGGTGCACGCAGGATTGCCATCAATCAAGATGGCGGCCGAGGTTTCCCTAAGGGGCTAAAGCCTCTGCCGCCATCTTTGTTGATGGCAGCAACTCGCGCGTGTAGCATGCATGCATGCCATCAGCCAAGATGGCGGCAGAGGCTTCAGCCCCTTAAGGAAACCTCGGCCGGCATCTTAATTGATGGCAAATCTGCATGCCACGAAAAACAGCAGAAAAGTATTTAAAGCGGGGGGAATATCGGGGGGATGGCGGTCTGCGGATGCTTCCGCTGATCATGGAAGGAGAGCGGAGGGCCCCCTGTAGCTCCAGGGGCCCTTGGGGCCAGTGCCCCACCTGACCGCCCCTTAAAACCAGCCCTGAGTACAACTTTTCTCTGTCGACTTTCTCCACACCATGCATCATTTTGTACACCTCAATCATGTCTCCTCTTGCTCGCATTTTCTTTGAACTAAAAACTAAAAAGCCCCTTTCCACACAGGGGAGTTACTCCACCCCTTGATCATTTTTGGTTGCCCTTTCCTGAACCTTTTCCAGCTCTACAATATCCTTGTTGAGGTGAGGCGACCAGAACTGAACACAGTACTTCAAGTGTGGAAGCAGCCTCTACAGGCAGGATTTGTTGTTGCTGCTGTTGCTGCTGCTCCTATACCATTATGCTGCACAAATGCATGGCACATTATAGAGTTACTTAAACAAAAGCCAACAGGTCCCTCTTCCAAAGGAGGTCATAATCTTCTCTTAGGAAGACAATGAAGCAGGGATAACCAATGTAGTGCCCTCCAGATGATTTGGGCTGCAACTTCCATCATCCCTGGCTATTGGCTGTGCTGACTGGGGCTGATGGGAGTTGTAGTACACAACATCTGGAAGGTATCACTTTGGCTACCTCTGCAATAAAGGAAGGGGGTGAGAAGAGAAGGGCATGAACAGCGGAGAAAGTGTGAGCAACATATGGGTAATTGTGTATACAATCATATAGTAAGAGGAGGCCCTATAGGCCACGTGTGGGGAACTTTCGGCCCTCCGGATGTTGCGGAACTACACCTCCCATCAGCCCCAGCAAGCATGGCCAATGGCTAGGGATGATAGGAATTGTAGTTCAGCAACATCTGGAGGGCCAAAGGTTCCCCACACCTCATCCATTCCCTATTGGTATATATAGCGGCAGAGTGCAGAAACAAATAAGTCTGCTAAAATGGGTGGTTGAAAGAATAAAGAAATCTAACATTTATTACTCCTGGGAAATAAAGCCATGCACGTGGCCAACATGGGGTCATGAGGTCCACATAAAGACTATCTAACAAATGCCATGGGCCCTGCAGATCGGGGGTGCAGCGGAGAGATTTCAGAGGAGGATGACGACTTTGAATGGACTGACACTTCTCATGTTGAGCCATTGGCCGTGCAGAACTTTGAGAACTCTCTCGCTGTGGACAATGAGAGTTCCGCCCCTGAAGCTTTGGGTTACCCACGAGGAGGCTCACGCTTGCTCTGCCCCCTCCCCAGTGCATTGCGCCTCCCAGGGCCAGATTAAGCTGAGGAGGGCTGTGACGATCCCACCTTTGGCTCCATCTGTCAGGTTCCCACCTGCTTGTGGCTACCACCTTTCACTAGGCACCACCTCAGGACACCACCAGTCAGGATCGTCGTTTTTATTTTTCTCACTCCGCTCTAGCACAGATCTCGCAAGATCCCACTGCTAGGCAGCACCACCAGCCACTCCCTGTAAACAATACTGCTAGAGACTTCACCTTAGTCTCCCTATCGCTTGTTACCTTGTGTCTGGGTGCCCTTGCTGTCCACAACCCCCCTGTATCTTTGTCTATAAAGCCCTCCCAATGGAGGGCTGTAGAAAGTGGAGTCCCTCAAGGATCGGTGTTGGGACCTGTACTTTTCAACTTGTTCATTAATGACCTAGAATTAGGAGTGAGCAGTGAAGTGGCCAAGTTTGCTGACGACACTAAATTGTTCAGGGTTGTTAAAACAAAAAGGGATTGTCAAGAGCTCCAAAAAGACCTCTCCAAACTGAGTGAATGGGCGGAAAAATGGCAAATGCAATTCAATATAAACAAGTGTAAAATTATGCATATTGGAGCAAAAAATCTGAATTTCACATATACGCTCATGGGGTCTGAACTGGCGGTGACCGACCAGGAGAGAGACCTCGGGGTTGTAGTGGACAGCACGATGAAAATGTCGACCCAGTGTGCGGCAGCTGTGAAAAAGGCAAATTCCATGCTAGCGATAATTAGGAAAGGTATTGAAAATAAAACAGCCAATATCATAATGCTGTTGTATAAATCTATGGTGCGGCCGCATTTGGAATACTGTGTACAGTTCTGGTCGCCTCATCTCAAAAAGGATATTCTAGAGTTGGAAAAGGTTCAGAAGAGGGCAACCAGAATGATCAAGGGGATGGAGCGACTCTCTTACGAGGAAAGGTTGCAGCATTTGGGGCTTTTTAGTTTAGAGAAAAGGCGGGTCAGAGGAGACATGATAGAAGTGTATAAAATTATGCATGGCATTGAGAAAGTGGATAGAGAAAAGTTCTTCTCCCTCTCTCATAATACTAGAACTCGTGGACATTCAAAGAAGCTGAATGTTGGAAGATTCAGGACAGACAAAAGGAAGTACTTCTTTACTCAGCGCATAGTTAAACTATGGAATTTGCTCCCACAAGATGCAGTAATGGCCACCAGCTTGGACGGCTTTAAAAGAAGATTAGACCAATTCATGGAGGACAGGGCTATCAATGGCTACTAGCCGTGATGGCTGTGCTGTGCCACCCTAGTCAGAGGCAGCATGCTTCTGAAAACCAGTTGCCAGAAGCCTCAGGAGGGGAGAGTGTTCTTGCACTCGGGTCCTGCTTGCGGGCTCCCCCAGGCACCTGGTTGGCCACTGTGAGAACAGGATGCTGGACTAGATGGGCCACTGGCCTGATCCAGCAGACTCTTCTTATGTTCTTATGTTCATACAATCCTGGGTTGCAGTGGATATTTGACGATGTTACACTTTCTTCCTTCACCGCTGCCACCATTAGATACAGTTTCCCTTCAGCCTTGGTAATTACCCTGCCCTCCCTTCTGGTCTGTGTATTCCCAGCCAAGGATCAGGCTTTTGGTAAACCAATAAAAGTATTTATTTGATAACACTAGGAAGTAACAAGATTACTTTAGGAATGTTTAACAAGTGTATGGTTCCATATAGTGTCACTCTCATGTTTCCAGTTATATACATTCGGTCCAAATATCAGCCTAATAGAATCCAAACCTCCCTCAGAACTCTGTCAACTCAATCCCAACTGCCTCTCGCTTCAACTCCGTTCCAATCACTCTCCTCTCCTCCCCCCAACCAACTTCTCCAACTCAACTCTCATCCTCTCATTTATACCTTCAGCCATCCAAACCCTCAGCCAATCATCATCCAACATTCTCCCGCATTCTAGCCCATGTACTGCCCCCTCTTACTCAATTCACTTACCATATATCCCTATATAAACCCGCACTTACCATACTTACAGTTTTTAACATATAAGGACATCACAAGGGCCCCTAGGCTGATTGGTGTTTGGGCCCCCCTTCTCCCATCCTTTCCCATCCCCCCGCTTCACCTACCTTTCCGCTTTTTTTGTGGCTGCGCGCGTGGGTTTGCCATCAATCAAGATGGCGGCTAAGGTTTCCCTAAGGAAACCTTGATTGATGGTAAACCTCAAGAAACAGCAGAGAAAAAGGTAAGTGAAGCAGGGGGATGGCGGGCCCCCAAGAGCTCTGGGCCCCTAGGCTTCAGCTTACTAAGCCTAATGGATAATCCGGCCCTGGTGCCTCCCTCTGATGAGGAGTGACCTGCTGAGGCAGAGCAGCTGCCCTTGCCTCGCTC
Source organism: Rhineura floridana (assembly GCF_030035675.1). Classification (NCBI taxonomy): domain Eukaryota; kingdom Metazoa; phylum Chordata; class Lepidosauria; order Squamata; family Rhineuridae; genus Rhineura; species Rhineura floridana. Next base: position 317,266,529 of record NC_084480.1, on the reverse strand, counting down.
ATGGAGGTGCCACTGCCGGCAAGAACAACACATGCCAACGGCTCCCCTGAGGCAGAGCTCTCTGGTGTGTGCGCACTCCCAACAGTGACAGTTCATGCAAGTAGGGTGCCTGCCTAACCTTACTAAGTCGGGTGAGGGGGCAAGACTAGTTGCTGTGACGTCTTAGTGCTGTACAGTCATCTCTAGTCTAGCCTAGTAACAATGCTGACCCTTGTGTAACCTGTAAGCTGATTCATGCTCTCTGAACCGAAATTTCTTAATAAATCTACTAAAGAAAAGCACAGCTTCTCATTCATGACTGATTTCAGGATATTAGGGCAGGACAGTAGCAAGGAGGAAGGAGGAAGTGAAGCCTGAGAAAAGCAGTCTACATATCAACAAGTGGTTACTAAAGAAGGAATCAGTGAGGGGACAATAAGTTGCCTTTCTGTCTATTGCCCCTCCTCATCCACTGGTTCAGGTTACTTGTTGCAAGCGTTGGTGCTTTACTCCCAATAATCCCCTGCTCAGTGGAAGAAATCAAGGGTTAGAGCATCCCTAACAAATGTCAGCCCGGCCTGTGCTTGAAGACCTCCAGTGAGAGAGAATTCATCACCTCTCTAGGGTAGATGGGTTACAGAAGTCACTACTCAGTAGTGGGCTTTGATGGGGAAGGCTTGGCTTCAAATTCCTGATCAGGTGTAAAGTTGACTTAGTGACCCTGGATGACCTTGGGTTTGTCTCCCTACTTTGCAAGAGTGTTGTGAGGATAAAAGGGAAGCAGGTCACATATACTACCATGGGAAAAGCTGGGTGGAATAAAAATGAGATTATGAGGTATGAAGAGCAAAGGCAGAGAACTCGTGTTGCTGCTTGTGAGGTAAGCATGATGGGAGCCCGGAATGAATAACTCAGATCCATCCCCACAAAGCAGAGCTGATTTTTTGCTATGTGGATCTCATTGTCCTGGAAGGCAAAATGCCAGATGCATATGTGCAACGAGAATGCAGGTGTTTCTCTCAGATTTGTATCATTTATAGCAAAATATTCCAGCTTTGTGCTGACAAAGATTTGCTCCTGCTGATGTCCACTGGGCTACTTCTGCTGAGTCACCTTCATCAGCACACTCAAGCTCCTATCTCCCCCTCCCAACCTGTGTTGTGTGAGTGTGTGCGTTGTTTTTTTGGAAGTGACAGAAAGCAATAAAGATCCGAAGGAAACGCAATCATCGGCTAGTCCCAAGATGCTTTCTGGAAAAGTTGGGTTGACATCAGAGCATTCTTGGACCCATCCCAATTAGTTTAATAACACAGCGTCTGCCTAAATTCCCCCATGCTATTCTGATTGGTTGCAGTGGATTTCCTTTGCCGCATGTTCCTGGGCCATTGCTTCCTTTGCCGTTGCTCCATCACAAGAATTATCCTCTCTGTATGGTCCCATGCTGGGCAAGATGCCTCTTTTTGTGTCTTATGAAATTTAGAGATAAGAGCATTAGGAGGCCCATAAGGATTGAAATATGGACATGCTTAAATAAGTCTTAACTGTCACAGTACGTCTGTTCCAGACCTTTCCCCCTTACCCAGCCAATTAATATGTACACGTCCCTTGGAATCTGAAGAGGGTGTCATTATTCAGAAAGGCAAGCGGAGGGCCATTTGGAAGAGAAAGAGGGAAACTAGGTTTTTAAATGGAACATACTAGTAGCAATTAGGAATTAGTCCAGCTGTTGCAAGATTAGATTCACCAATGAAGTCTTCTGGGCATCACTCGAGAGTCCATAATTGCAACAGTTCAGCCAATTCTTGTAGCCCAAGACTTTGGGCTCGGTACACAGTTCAGGTATCTGTCTGAATCAGGGGTGTATTTCTGGGCTGGAAAACGTGGAGGAGTCTGTGGGGATGGGAGGAGAAGTGGGGATGGCCGGGAGAGGGGCAGGAAGGTCAGAGTCTTCAGACACCCATAGGACCAAGTACCCCTTCCTTGCTACTTGCCATGTACTAGAGTGGGAAGGGTTGGGTTGGTGGAGAGATCCCATTCTGGCAAGGGGGTTCCAAGCTTCAGGAAAGCCTTGGATGTTTTGGTGCAACTGAGCCATTGAGAGGCCATAGGAACCACAGCCCCTATGATGCCCATTTGCCATAGATGTTGGAATGTATGCCAGGGGTTGGGAACCTTGGGTCCTCCAGATGTTGTTGGACTCCATCAGCCCCAGCCAGCATGGTCAATGGAATTTGTAGCCCAACAACATCTAGAGGGCCACAGGAAACTCACCACTGACATTTGCTAAGGTGTGGTCAAGTCCTTCCTGCAGCTTGCACCCTTCTCGGACCAAATGAACCTTTATCTGCCAACATCTCTTATCTGGTAACTAATATATAGTAGTGGTGTTGATAATGGCAGGGGCAATCCTGTCCATGCAGGAGAGACTGAGCTGCAAAGTGGCTTCTAAATCAAATCCCCACTGATGTCATGATGGGGCTGTTGTGATGAGGGTTAGAGGCTTTAATGAGAGGGACTGCTCTGCTAGTAATGGCTAGTTTGGGTCATCAGCAGCACAAACTACTTGATCGTCAGCATGTGCAAGAGGGTTTCTCCTGGTACGGAGTGCCATGTAGTCATAAAGTGGATAATGAGGGCTGGTATTGCTGTTGGACAAATGGAGCAACTTTCCCAAGCCTGTAGAGGGTGCTAGAGAGACAGTGATGGTATCCTTATAAGCCTTCAGGTTACCCCATTCCAAGCTCCTCAATAGCTGCTCTGTTCTTTCCTTCGCTCGTTACTTGAGATAAAGGTTATGGATCGGAAATAAATGGCAATAATAAACATAATTATAACAGAGGCCCAGGAGAGAATTAATAGCATCCTACATATTAATCTTGTTTATATTATGAAGAGACTAATAAATGGGAACTTACAAACATTGTGTATTTTTGCAGTTTAGTGAAATGCAAACAACATTTTGCCCCTTAATTTTTAATAGTGCCATGGAGCCTAGCCTGCAATCAGCTGCCAATTTGTTGGGAACAGGGACGGTGGGGGGGAGGACAAGAAATGAATTCTGCACCATTGTCTATAGACAAATGCATACTGATGAGAAACACTGAAATGCTGAACCCTTTATCAGACTAACCAGAAATTAAAAATAACTTTTTTCTGCAACTGCTGTAGCTGTTCCTTTACACGTAGGGCAAACATGCACCATACCCCACAGCTGGAGGAAAGGAGATGCTGCCATGCTTTATCCTCCACAAGTTTGCCTTACATGTGGAAGAACATCATAAGGTGATATAGTTACTTTTTTGAACTACAACTCCCATCAGTCCCAGCCAGCATGGCCACTGGATTGGGCTGATGGGAGTTGTAGTTCAAAAAAGTAACTTTTCCAAGCTCTGTATCAAAGGTTAGTCATTCTCAGAGTAGTTCCGTTGAGATCAATTGGTTTTAGATTCCAATGGGTCTATTCTAAGAAGGATATCACCCACGGATCTTGGAAGGGTTCTAAAAGCCCATCTAGTCCAACTTCCTTGAGGTGCATAGGAATAACAGTTGTACCACTTCCCAGGATTTCATCACACTCTGATGTGACCAGCAGAAACTGGGACAAGGCTACATAGAGGGAGGCATCAGATTTGGTTTTCCTACTCATTCAATGGGACAAAGTCAATGGGTTTCAATTTAGAAAATAGTCCATGCACTTTGCAAGAAGTGAGGCTATCTAAATGCTGCCTGCAGATATTGGAGACCTCTGGATGGTTTTTGTTGTTAAAGCAGAGCAGTGGAGGATTTTAAAAAAATTAGAAACTTTGATTAGCTTTTTTTAAAAAAAAAATTCTGATGCTCTACCTGGGGGGGGGGGAGCCATCTGGAGCACTTCAGTCCTCCATAGGCAGTATTAAGGACAGCCACATCTTGTCATGAAGGACGTCTCCTCCTATCACAACAAGCACTGGAAATCTAAGCTGGCTTGTGTGAAGCTGATAATGTCTTTAAAAATTTATAAGCAAGAAAACACATCACTTGGACACCTCTTAATTATTTTAAGGCAAGAAAGACTAGCAAATTCCTGCCCCCCCCACAGTTTGAAAATACGAAATTAAGATGGATTTTGGAGTTTTTGTTGGCCTACAAAAGGCTTTCCCTTATGGAGAAAATTGAATACTTTTTAACTCCCCCATAAAATCCTCTTGGCCTATTTGTCTGCAATTTGGAAGGCTTAATTCACTGTGGAGGAGCTCATGTGCCTACAAATTTCTTCTGCTTCTGCCAAAAGGAAAAAAAGTTATAGCCATGCGAGTGAATGGGGAACACAGAACTTTGTTTTACACAGAGCAACTCAGAGCCCAAATCAAACATTGAAGCAGACAGAGCACAGAACTCAGATTTTTGAAAAGCATTTATACAGATACGAGGTATGTAGAACCCTAATATTTATACCACACTCATCAAGACATTTCATTCTGTCTGCCATGTGTAGGGACAACAACAGAAAGTGGCTAGCATGTAAAACCGAGGGAATAGGAGGAAGGAAACCCAAAATACTCCCTTACGAGGAAAGGTTGCAGCATTTGGGGCTTTTTAGTTTAGAGAAAAGGCGGGTCAGAGGAGACATGATAGAAGTGTATAAAATTATGCATGGCATTGAGAAAGTGGATAGATAAAAGTTCTTCTCCCTCTCTCATAATACTAGAACTCGTGGACATTCAAAGAAGCTGAATGTTGGAAGATTCAGGACAGACAAAAGGAAGTACTTCTTTACTCAGCGCATAGTTAAACTATAGAATTTGCTCCCACAAGATGCAGTAATGGCCACCAGCTTGGGTGGCTTTAAAAGAAGATTAGACCAATTCATGGAGGACAGGGCTATCAATGGCTACTAGCCATGATGGCTGTGCTCTGCCACCCTAGTCAGAGGCAGCATGCTTCTGAAAACCAGTTGCCGGAAGCCTCAGGAGGGGAGAGTGTTCTTGCACTCGGGTCCTGCTTGCGGGCTCCCCCAGGCACCTGGTTAGCCACTGTGAGAACAGGATGCTGGACTAGATGGGCCACTGGCCTGATCCAGCAGGCTCTTCTTATGTTCTTATGTTCTTATGTTCTTAATATGTATTTATTTGTAATCCAAGCCGAACATGTTTCAGCCTTTGTATATTTAGGCCTTCATCAGGGGCTGTAGATAAAAAGGAAGGGACAAATTTACTTCCATGAGCATATAAGATAAAATCATACCTGTAAAATCTATCTATAAACAATCTTTTCACTTACAATAAAGGCTGGCAAGAAGTATCTTCCAATAAGCAAACTGCTTTCACCGATGCAACCGCCTCAGAAAAGTGTGGGGCCAATGTTTCACAACCCTATTGTGCCTGAAGATGGCTCTGAAGTTTCACCAGGCTAGTTCACAAAGCTAAGTACTAATCTTAGGCAATGGGATTCTGGATTTAAGCTCCAGGGACCCAAGTCGTGATTGACCTTCATTTTTTTTCATACCACTAATTGTTGAACTAGAGAAGCCTCTTCAAACCTAGAAGATTGCTGGCAGGACTGATGGGGACTGCCGTCCAAAACATCTGGAGGGCACTAGGTTGGTGAAAGCTGAACGTAGAGAGAATACTCTTCTTGATCTTCTATCCCCCGCTTCCGCAGTTGTTGGTATGCAAGGTGCTTTAGAACTACTATGCTCTTTGCATGTAGGCTTTTCAGAGAATCTGGAGCATGTACTAAGAGGAGCGTAAGAGCAGCTTTTATTCACAGGGAAGCCGCTTATCTGTCATGGAAAACAGGGACCTAATAATCGACAAAACAATTGAAGACTATGAAGAGTGAGGGTGAGGCAAGTGACCCTGGAGGCCAGCCTTCATCTTCCTCACCAGTCTGTGTCCTGCTGCGGCCAATGTGATGAATGGCAGAAAGCCAATCATTCTAATTGCCCTTTCACTGCTAGATTAACCACGCTAGAATCCCCCAAAAAACATTTGACTCATGGTGGCGTACGCCCTTGCACAGGAGACTTAGGGCAGATCCGTTCTATACATTTACAGCACATTCCACACAGATTTACAGCACGTGGCTTCCCCCAAAGGATCCTGGGAACTGTAGTTTATTGAGGGTGTGGGGATCAAAGCTCTGTGAGGGGGAAATTTCAGTTCCCAGGATTCTTTCATGGTACGTCATGTGCTTTAAATGTGCCTTAAATGTATGGACCTGCCCTTAGAATGATTATTTTTATTTTATTTATTCATTTAATAACAATAGATTTACTCCACCTTCAAGCCCTTTCAAGGTGCATTTCAGTATACAGAATAGTCAATCAACACTCAAATGTAACCATAAAACATCACAAAGCAATGGTGGAAATAACAATAAAGCCGCAATTAAAAAACAGCAAAATCAATAACAAGAATATACAATGCAACAGGGTAACAGTAACAGCATTAACCCTTGCCCCTCGTGGCTAATAAAAGCTAGCAGAAATGGAACGGCTGGCTGGGCCAAGGAGGTAATTAATGCCTCGTTACGAGAGGGAGTGGTCCCACCTTGCCTGAAACAGGCGGTAGTGCGACCGCTTTTAAAAAAGTCCTCCTTGGACCCTGATAACTTTAACAACTATAGGCCGGTAGCAAATGTTCCATTTCTGGGCAAGGTTCTAGAGCGTGTGGTTGCTCGCCAACTCCAGGCCCTCTTGGATGAAACTGATTATCTGGATCCATTTCAATCCGGCTTTCGGCCGGGGTTTGGTACAGAAACAGCCTTGGTCGCCCTGTATGATGACCTCTGTCGGGAGAAAGACAGAGGGAGTGTAACTCTGTTGGTTCTCCTTGATCTCTCAGCGGCTTTTGATACCATCGACCATGGTATCCTTCTGGGGCGACTCGCGGAGTTAGGAGTTGGAGGCACTGCTTGGCGGTGGCTGTGCTCCTATCTTGAGAATCGTCTCCAGAAGGTGATGCTTGGGGAACACTACTCGAGTCCCTGGGTGCTCCAGTATGGGGTCCCGCAGGGCTCAGTTCTGTCCCCCATGCTTTTTAATATCTATATGAAGCCGCTGGGTGAGGTCATCAGCAGCAATATGCTGATGATACGCAGCTCTATTTCTCCTTTTCATCTTCTTCAGGTGAGGCTGTTGCTGTACTGAACCGCTGCCTGGCCACGATAATGGACTGGATGAGAGCAAACAAACTGAAGCTCAATCCTGACAAGACTGAGATGCTGCTAGTTGGGGGACCCTCTGCTCAGATGGTTGATGTCAGACCTGTCCTAGATGGGGTTACACTCCCCCTAAAGGAACAGGTCCGTAGTTTGGGGATCTTATTAGATCCGCTTCTGTCACTTGAGGCCCAGGTAGCCTCGGTGGCACGAAATGCGTTCTACCAGCTTCGGCTGGTAGCCCAACTACGACCCTATCTGGACAGGGAGAACCTAGCCTCAGTTATTCACGCTCTGGTAACCTCTAGATTGGATTACTGTAATGCTCTCTACGTAGGGTTACCTTTGAAAATGATTCGGAAACTTCAGCTAGTGCAGAATGCTGCGGCCAGAGTTCTTACTGGGACGAAGAAATTTGACCACATAACACCTATTCTGGCCCAACTGCACTGGCTTCCAATATGTTTCCGGGCCAGATTCAAAGTGTTGTTCTTTACCTATAAAGCCCTTAACGGCATCGGACCGCAATATCTGATGGAACGCCTCTCCCGCTATGTTCCTACCCGTTCACTCCGCTCGACGTCTAAGGCCCTTCTCCGGGTCCCAACCCATACAGAGACCCGGAGAACAGTAACAAGATCTAGGGCCTTTTCGGTGGTGGCCCCCGAATTATGGAATGCCCTCCCAGATGAGATACGCCTGGCGCCTTCTCTGTCATCTTTTCGGCGCCAGGTAAAAACCCACCTCTTCACCCAGGCATTTTAAAGTATTTAAGCTTTTAATCTTATTTTTTTAGTTTTCTTTCACTTTGTTTATATAATGTTTATATTGTCTGCGCAATACACACTTGCTGTATTTTAAATATTGTGGTTTTATCATGTTGTACACCGCCCTGGGAGCTGCTAGCTATAGGGCGGTTTAGAAATGCAACTAAATAAATAATAAATAAATAAATTAAAAATGGTTAGAAGTAATTTCAGCACCAAATCAAAGCATCAGCAGCACAAATAGTATGATTTTAAGCAAAGGCTGTTCTAAACAAATGGTTCTCTAAGGCCCACTCAAAGACCAAAGCAATTGTTCTTGCTATGGGCTCATGAACAGGGCATCAGAAGCTGACCTTGGAACAAGAGCAGGTGAAAGTGGTCCTTGAATTAACCTAGTCCCAAACTGTTTAGAGCTTTTAAGTTCGACAGCAGCCCAGAAATGTACCAGCAACTAGTACAACTGGTACAGTATTGCAGTGGAGGCTAGTCCACTCGGACAAATGGGGCATTGCCCCACCAACCTCAGTCTGCCCTCAGATAGCCCCCATCTGCCTGCCTTCTTGCTTATAACCAGTCAGGGGGTGGCTCTTCCCACAGTGTGTAGTCTCCCTATCTTCTACCCTACAAGTCCTATTGAGCACTGCAGTATTGGTGTCATGTGTTATGACTGCCACTGTTGATTTCTTTTGATACAGAAGAATTCTTAAGGTTGCTTAGAATCACAGAATCATAGAATAGTAGAGTTGGAAGGGGCCTATAAGGCCATCGAGTGCAACCCCCTGCTCAATGCAGGAATCCAAATTAAAGCACACCCGACAGGTGGCTGTTCAGCTGCCTCTTGAAGGCCTCCAGGGGTGGACAGCCTACCACCTCCCTAGGTCATTGGTTCCATTGTCATGCTGCTTTAACCATTAGGAAGTTTTGCCTCATGTTCAGTTGAAATCTGTCTTCCTGTTCATTATTCCATGTCCTGCACTGTGGGTCAATGTTGTGAGTCGCAAACTCAGGGGATGACCAAAGCCGCTCCTGCAGATGATCTCGGTGATCGAGCTGGGAGATAAGGGTTCAGGCTGTCCCTAAGATACTTACCTAAGATACCCTGGACCTACATGTTCAGAGCTTTGAAAATTAATACAAGGACCTTGAACCTGGTGTGGTAGCGGATGGGCAGTCAGTGCAGATGTTTTAAGAGTGGTGTCACATGTTGTTAGCCATGTGCTCACATCAGCAGTATGGCTGCTGCATTTTGCATCAGCTGAAGCTTCCGAGCCAGTGCCAAGGGCAGCCCCAAATAGAGCACAACTGATGAAAACCTTGTTGTTAATAACTAGGGGGAGGGGAGAGATTGCGTTTATTACATGACTCTTAGCTTCATTTCTCCTTTTAGCCACAAACATACATTACAAGTTTGCCACAACGAAAGTGAATGAACATCCGCGGTTTTATTTTCTCACCTCTGGGATTTATATGTCTCTAGACATCAGGCTCCAATGGAATTAGCAGGTGACAAGCCAAAGGGAAAGACTGGTCTCTTCTGAGGACTAATTGAAAGGATGCAGCTTCCAGCAGCAATCACAGAGATGCTATTATTGATTTTTTTGGTGGGAACTCCTGTCTCTTGAGTCAGATGCTTGTCGAGATGATAAGACTGCTTTAAATATGTATAATACTCTGCACATAATTATTCCCTGACTGTTATTTCTATTTACATTCACAATGGGTTCTCTGATCTGTCTGATATTTAATATATGAGTAGCCGTTTATATGTGGGTACCGCTCTTATTGTTAGCTGGGTCTGACAAAATAAAGGCAATTAGATTAGCTGGATTTTGCATTCATGAAAAACAAATAATTACTTTGAGCAATTAAATTTGTTCTTTAATGGCATCAGCTTATAGAGAAGCATTCGGTAGCTTGCAGCATTGTTGATATTCTATGTTTCCTTCCACAAAAGAGTATAAAAGCATCAATGCAAGTCCTAAGCACATTTATTTGGAAGGAACAAATCCAGCCAAACATGCACAAATACTCTCTTCAAATTCCTTTGCCCTAAGCAACAGGGTTTTTAAAATGGAAAGTTCCTTGGTCAAATCAAAATCCGTCCCTGGTGGTGCACCCCAATTACACAATGATTTCTAAAATAGTCTGATGTAATTCAGGCCCTGGATATTAGCCATACATTTTCTCACATTCTCCCCCACTCCATGGATTTTGATGTCTTAAAGCTATATAAACATACACACATAGCTGTTCTTCAGAATGAATGTCCATTATGCCAGGATCATATTGCATCATGGGACAGGTAGTCTTAGGCTGCAATCCTATCTGGCACTAAGTCCCATTGAACTTAACTTGTTTTTGAATAAACATGCATAGGATTGGACTGTTAGAGTTGTTCACTCTGCACTAGGCTTTCACTATCAAGAAAAAGAGATCTTGGCATGATAGCATAAGTGTGTGTTATGTGCCTTCAAGTCAATTACAACTTGTGGCAACCCTATAAGAACATAAGAAGAGCCTGCTGGATAAGGCCAGTGGCCCATCTAGTCCAGCATCCTGTTCTCACAGTGGCCAACCAGGTGCCTGGGGGAAGCCCGCAAGCAGGACCCGGGTGCAAGAACACTCTCCCCTCCTGAGGCTTCCGGCAACTGGTTTTCAGAAGCATGCTGCCTCTGACTAGAGTGGCACAGCACAGCCATCATGGCTAGTAGCCATTGATAGCCCTGTCCTCCATGAATTTGTCTAATCTTCTTTTAAAGCCATCCAAGCTGGTGGCCATTACTGCATCTTGTGGGAGCAAATTCCATAGTTTAACTATGCGCTGAGTAAAGAAGTACTTCCTTTTGTCTGTCCTGAATCTTCCAACATTCAGCTTCTTTGAATGTCCACGAGTTCTAGTATTATGAGAGAGGGAGAAGAACTTTTCTCTATCTACTTTCTCAATGCCATGCATAATTTTATACACTTCTATCATGTCTCCTCTGACCCGCCTTTTCTCTAAACTAAAAAGCCCCAAATGCTGCAACCTTTCCTCGTAAGGGAGTCGCTCCATCCCCTTGATCATTCTGGTTGCCCTCTTCTGAACCTTTTCCAACTCTAGAATATCCTTTTTGAGATGAGGCGACCAGAACTGTACACAGTATTCCAAATGCGGCCGCACCATAGATTTATACAACGGCATTATGATATCGGCTGTTTTATTTTCAATACCTTTCCTAATTATTGCTAGCATGGAATTTGCCTTTTTCACAGCTGCCGCACACTGGGTCGACATTTTCATCGTGCTGTCCACTACAACCCCGAGGTCTCTCTCCTGGTCGGTCACCGCCAGTTCAGACCCCATGAGCGTATATGTGAAATTCAGATTTTTTGCTCCAATATGCATAATTTTACACTTGTTGAAGACAGATGCAAAGAATTCATTTAGCTTCTCTGCAATCTCCTTATCATTCTTTAGTACACCTTTGACTCCCTTATCATCCAAGGGTCCAATTGTCTCCCTAGATGGTCTCCTGCTTTGAATGTATTTATAGAATTTTTTGTTGTTGGTTTTTATGTTCTTAGCAATGTGCTCCTCAAATTCTTTTTTAGCATCCCTTGTTGTCTTCTTGCATTTCTTTTGCCAGAGTTTGTGTTCTTTTTTATTTTCTTCATTTGGACAAGACTTCCATTTTTTGAAGGAAGACTTTTTGCCTCTAACAGCTTCCTTGACTTTGCTCGTTAACCATGCTGGCATCTTCTTGGCCCTGGCGGTACCTTTTCTGATCTGCGGTATGCACTCCATGAATGCTATGAATCACTCTATGAATCACTGACTTCCAATAGCATCTGGCATGAACCATCCTGTTTAGATCTTGTACTTTCAGGTCTGTGGCTTCCTTTATGAAATCAATCCATCTCTTGTTTGGCCTTCCTCTTTTTCTGCTCCCTTCTGTTTTTCCCAGCATTATTGTCTTTTCTAGTAAATCATGTCTTCTCATGATGTGTCCAAAGATGATAACCTCAGTTTCATCATTTTAGTTTCTGATGATAGTTCTGGTTTAGTTTGATCTAGCACCCAATTATTTGTCTTTTTTGCAGTCCATGGTACCTGCAAAGCTCTCCTCCAACACCACATTTCAAATGAGTTGAATTTTCTCTTATCCACTTTTTTCACTGTCCAACTTTCACATCTATACATAGAGATCGGGAATACCATAGTCTGAATGATCCTGACTTTATTGTTCAGTGATACATCTTTGCATTTGAGGAACTTTTCTAGCTCTGTCATAGCTGCCCTCCCCAGTCCTAGTCTTCTTCTGATTTCTTGACTATTGTCTCCATTTTGGTTAATGACTGTGCCAAGGTATTGATAATCCTTGACAAGTTCAATGTCCTCATTGTCAACTTTAAAGTTACATAAATCTTCTGTTGTCATTACTTTAGTCTTCTTGACATTCAGCTGTAGTCCTGCTTTTGTAATTTCCTCTTTAACTTTCATCAGCATTCGTTTCATATCAATAGTAATTTCTGCTAGTAGTATGGTATCATCTGCATATCTTAAATTATTGATATTTCTCCCTCCAATTTTCACACCTCCTTCATCTTGGTCCAATCCCGCTTTCCATATATGTTCTGCATATAGATTAAATAAATGTTGTTGTTGTTATGCAATCAAAGGCTTTGCTATAATCTATAAAGCACAGGGTGATTTTCTTCTGAAATTCCTTGGTCCATTCCATTATCCAACATATGTATGAGATATGATCTCTGGAGCCTCTTCCCTTTCTAAATCCCCCTCGGACATCTGGCAGTTCTCGCTCCATATATGGTAAGAGCCTTTGTGGTAGAATCTTGAGCATTACTTTACTTGCATGGGATATTAAGGCAATAGTTTGATAATTACTGCATTCCATGGAATCCCCTTTCTTTGGAATTGGGATATATATTGAGCGCTTCCAGTCTGTGGGCCATTGTTTAGTTTTCCATATTTGCTGACAATTTTTTTTTGTCAAAATTTGGACAGATTCAGTCTCAGTAACTTGTAGCAACTCTACTGGTATGCCATCTGTTCCTGGTGATTTGTTTCTTCCAAGTATTTTAAGAGCAGCTTCCACCTCACATTCTAAAATTTCTGGTTCTTCTTCATATGGTTCCTCCGTGAATGAATCTGTCATCCTGGCATCTCTTTTATAGAGTTCTTCAGTGTATTGCTTCCATCTTCCTTTTATTTCATCTCGGTCAGTCAGTGTGTTCCCCTGTTGATTATTCAACATCCCTACTCTTGGTGTAAATTTCCCTTTAATTTCTCTAATCTTTTGAATAGGACTCTTGCTCTACCTTTTTGGTTGTCCTCTTCTATTTCTATACAATAACTATTGTAATAATTCTCTTTGTCCCTACGTACTAGTCGCTGTATTGTTGCATTTAGGGTTCTGACCATGTTTCTGTCTCCTTTTGCTTTCGCTTTCCTTCTCTCTTTAACCATTTTAAGAGTTTTATCAGTCACCCATTGAGGTCTTTCTCTCTTTTTAACTAGAGGTATTGTCTTTTTGCATTCTCCCCTGATAATGTCTCTGACTTCACTTTATAGTTCTTCTGGTTCTCTATCAACTTTAAAGCCTCAAATCTATTCCTTATTTGATCTTTATATTCTTCTGGGATGATATTTAAATTGTATTTTGGCATTATGATTGCTTTGCTGTTCTTCTTTAGCTTTATTTTCATTGTCGATACGACTAGTTCATCATCTGTACTGCAGTCTATTCCTTGTCTTGCTTTTGCAGAAAGTATAGAACTTCTGAATCTTCTGCTACCAATTATGTAGTCAATTTGATTCCTATATTGACCATTTGGTGATGTCTACCTGTACAGTTGTCATTTCAGTTGCTCAAAAAAATGTGATTGCAAGACACATAGAGGAGTATCCTCCTCTAGGATGCACACCTTAACATGATGAGGTGGTTTGAGAGTGTCAAAGAAGCTGAGAGCAATGCCTTCAGTAGTCTAGACCAAGAGGCTAGACTCCTAGTAGGGTCACCCAAGGTGGAATGGTCAAAGTTGAAACACCAAACAAATATGCATGCAGACTCAGAGGAAGGCAATGGTAAACCACCTCTGAATACCTCTTACCACAAAAACCCTATGAACAGAGTATCCAAAATGCAACATGAGATAGTGATGGAAGATGCGACCGCCAGGTCAGAAGGCACTCACCGAGCTACCGGGGAAGAACAATGGACAAGCATGAGTAGCACTGTGACTAATGATGCCACGGGTCAAATCCGAAAGGAAGCCCAGACTCTGATGTGTACAGATGCTAAAGGAGAGTCCGGAGTTGTATGATGTACACAATAGGAACATGGAATGTGAGAAGCATGAGGCAGGGAAAGTTAGAAATTGTTAAACAAGAAATGGAATGCATCAACATTACAATACTTGATGTGAGTGAATTAAAATGGACAGGAATGGGACATTTTCAATCAGGCAACTACAAAATATTCTATGTAGGAAATGATAAACTGAGAAGAAACGGGGTTGCTTAAATTGAAGTGATGTAGCAAACGCAATTAGGAGCTATAATGCAAGGTCTGAGTGAGTGATATCAATGAGATTAAATGGGAAACCTATCAACATAACCATCATCCAAGTCTATGCTCTAACAGCAAACTCAGAAGAAGAGGCATTGGAGAGATTTTACACAGAAGTACAGGAAGAAATTGACCGCACATCAAAACAAGCTGTGCTGATAATCATGGGGGACTGGAATGCAAAAGTAGGGAGCAGAGAAGAACTAGGAATTGTGGGGAAATGGGGCTTAGGAGATAGAAATGAAGCAAGAGAAAGACATTGAATTCTGTGAAGCCAATGCATTATTGTTAGGTAAATAACACATCAGAAATCATAATGCTATTATATAACTCTACAGCACATCTTCACTTCACAATATTACGAGCAGCTGTGGCTGTCCCTTCTAAAAATTCAAAGACTTTGTCATGCTGGAGAATGGAGGGCCTGAAATTAACAGAAGGCTGGATCACCTTTCCTATGCAAAAGATAGGTTTAAGTGATTGCAACATGTTGGCTTAGAAGAAAAAGTAACTTGGCAGGCAACATATAGAAGGAGGTTATACAACCATAAGTAATCAGGAGAGTGAAGAGGGAAAAGAGATTTTCTCGTTCTCAAGCAACTCACTGGTAACAGACCTAAGATGAATAGAAAGAAGTCCTTCTCCATTTAACACAAGCAAGGTGGGGAGAAAGTGGACAGAGGAATGTGTTCTTGCTCTCTCGTAATGCTAGACCCGAATGGGGCCATCCAGTGAAGGTGAACATTGGAAGATTCAGGACAGACAAAAGAAAGCCATTATTTCCACAGCATAGTTAAACTATGGAACTGGCTCCTACAGGATGTAGAGATGGCCACCAGCACAAGAGAATCACTGTAAACCACCCAGAGAGCTTTGGCTATGGGGCGGTATACAAATACAATCAATCAATCAATCAATCAATATAGTGGGAGAGAATGCTCTTGCACTCAGGTCCTGCTTGCTGGCTTTCCATGGGCATCTAGTTGGCCTCTGTGAGGACAGGATGCTGAACTAGATGAGCCATTAGCCTGATCCAGCAGGCCTCTCCTTATGCTGATTTGCATGGATGCTGAAAAAATGTAAATGTACTGCCTTCAAGTCGATTCCAACTTATGGCGACCCTATTAACAGGGTTTTCATGAGGCTGAGAGGCAGTGACTGGCCCAAGGTCACCCAGTCAGCTTCATGGCTATGTGGGGATTTGAACCCTGGTCTCCCAGGTCATAGTCCAACACCTTAGATATGGGGAGCATCAGGGCCGGTTCTAAAGGGTGGCCAGGTTGGGCACTGGCCTGAGGGCCCCGGAACTACAAGAGCCCCTAAGGGGCCCTCTGCTCCCCTTCCACGATCCGCCCCCCCACCCCCCACTTACCTGTCAGCTGGCTTTTTAGCATTGCCCTTAAAGAAGATGGCGGCCGCAGGTTCCCTAAGGTACTGAAGCCGCTGCTGCCATCTTAGTTGATGGCAGAGATATGTGCGTGTAGCACGCATGTGTGCCATCAACAAAGATGGCGGCGGAGGCTTCATTTCCCCTAGGGAAACCGTGGCTGCCATCTTCATTAAGGGCAATGGTAAAGACTAGACAGGTGGCGTATGCGCACGCACACACACACCAACCGGGGGGCCAGAGCAAGCTGATGCCCAAGGGCCCCCGCATGCCTGGAGCCAGCCCTGGGGAGCATCTTTTGCAGCAAGAGGAATTGTCTGCCTTTTCTCTGTTCTCCAGAAAGCAATGCACAAATAACCTCTTGAAACTCTCCATCCTATTTGTGGGCAGAGAAATGGGAGATAGTAATTTCACCAAATTTCTCCAAGGGAGATGCAAAATTCTCCAGAAGTTTCTCATGGGTTGTGCTCACTCAGCAGTATAATTTCTTTTCTTTTTTTACCCTAATGGTGATTTTTTCCCTGTTGCCACACACACACACACACACACACACACACACACACACACACACACACACACACACACACACACACACAAACACACACACACACACACACACACACACACACTCTTGATCTTAGCCAAAAGGCCAAAATGTGAGAAGCAAGTGGTAATAGAGGTAACTGTATTAGCAGTCTCAACAACATTTTACCTTCTCCACAGTGCCCTGGGTCCATTGTTGTTCTTGAGCACTATGGTGTCAAGTACAGAATATTCAGAGAAAATAGTGAGAAATTATATTCTTTTTCTAGGGCATGAGAAAAAGGAAAAAAATCTCAGAACTTTTCTAAGAAAAAATGTCTTCTGAAAGATTTCAGCTGATCTCTAGCAGAAAGTAATACATTGCTTGGGTGACTAGCTGAGAAAAATATTTGGATTATTTATCAGCCCCAGATTTGTTGGTAATTTGGGCCAGACAAGGGCTGGTATACCTCTGAATACCAATTGCATGGAATCACAAGTAGAGAGAGTGTTGCATTCATGAATTGTTTGTGGGCTATCCATAGGCACAGAATCATAGAATCATAGAATAGTACAGTTGGAAGTGGCAAATTCCATGCTAGCGATAATTAGGAAAGGTATTGAAAATAAAACAGCCAACATCATAATGCCGTTGTATAAATCTCTGGTGCGGCCGCATTTGGAATACTGTGTACAGTTCTGGTCGCCTCATCTCAAAAAGGATATTCTAGAGTTGGAAAAGGTTCAGAAGAGGGCAACCAGAATGATCAAGGGGATGGAGCGACTCCCTTACGAGGAACGGTTGCAGCATTTGGGGCTTTTTAGTTTAGAGAAAAGGCGAGTCAGAGGAGACACGACAGAAGTGTATACAATTATGGAGAAAGTGGTTAGAGAAAAGTTTTTCTCCCTCTCCTGTAATACAAGAATTCAAGGACATCCAATGAAGCTAATACTGGAATATTTAGCACAGACAAAAGAAAGTGCTTCTTCACACAGTTAGATGATAGACTTTGCTCCCACAAGAGGCAGTGATGGCCACCAAGGTGGATGGATTTTAAAGAGGGTTAGACAAATTCATGGAGGATAAAGCTATCAATGGCTACGAGCCATGATGTCTATGCTCTGCCTCCATAGTCAAAGGTCGTATGCATCCAAATACCAGTTGCTGGGAACCACAGGAGGGGAGAGTGCACTTTGCACACATGCCCTGCCTGCAGGCTTCCCATTGGGGCAACTGGATGGCCACTGTGAGAACAGGATACTGGACTCGATGAGCCATTGGTCTGATCCAGCGGGACTCTTCATCAGTTCTTGGCTACGTCAGGAGGAACCCATGGGTTGCTCAGAATGGAGCTATACTTAGATTTCTGGGGCAGTACCACTCTGCCCTTCCCTGAATTGCCAGCCTTGAGTAATTCACCTCAATGGCCAGTCCAGAAACCACGAGGCTTCTGCTTTTTGGGGTCCTCGGCAGTGCTGATTGAAGACACACCATGAATACACACACTTCCATAGCTTCATCCCCAGAATGCAAAAGGGGAAGCATTTCTGGGTTTTTTTGGGGGGGGGTGAAAGGGGTGCACAATAGCACTATCCCCATGTCCTCACTGCTGTTACTGTAAATGTACTGCCTTCAAATCGATTCCGACTTATGGAGAGCCTATGGATAGGGTTTTCATGGTAAGTGGTATTCAGAGGGGGTTTACCATTGCCTCCCTCTGAGGCTAAGAGGCAGTGACTGGCCCAAGGTCACCCAGTGAGCTTCATGGCTGTGTGGGGATTCGAACCCTGGTCTCCCAGGTGGTAGTCCAACACTCTAACCACTGCACCACAGTGCAGCCACAATCTTTAATTCCCTGTGGTGGGGTGGAGCCATGGAGGTGCCCTTCTGACACCAGCATTGCTGCCGCTTACCTAGATGGGAATGAGGTGGGGCAGGGCAGGGCATCAGCAAGTTGTGGGGTGCTGGGTTGGTTCCACTGGTGTCTCCACACAGGCCTGACCTTTGTCACCACTGTGCTCCTCCCTAGCCCCATCCGAGCAAACTGCAATGATGCTGGTGTTGGAAGGGCAGCTGTGAGACTTTGCCCCACCACATGGGCTGGGTACCAATACTAGAATACTCTGGAATGATGTTGCGTTATGATGATGGCTGGCATCCGCAAGAAGCCAGCCAGAGCACTGGTGAATTCCAGGCCCCCCATTTTTAAAAGGGGAGGTGGTGTCACACACACCCTTTCACCACCAAGACCTCCCTAAATTCAGACCAAACTTTCACCCTGGCTTGAAAGTTCAGCCCAGCACTTGTCATGCCTGAACCTGGCCAGGAGGAAGAAGTGGACCATGTCTTTAGGTAGGAGGAAACGTGTCCGGAGGGGAAAGAATCTTGATGAGCTAAATTATGCACCTAAAATCACACTTGGCACTCGCACATGGCTTGCATACAACCTTAGAATAGGCAGATTGCTCTGCCCATGGCATTTAACCATAGCGGTGGCCTTAAATAATTCCCATATGCTCACTGTAATGTTGCTGGGCTGTTATTTACTGCTGTACCCTCTTTACCTAAATGAAAGCAATTGATCCCTTCCTGTTTTATAATAAGCCTTTATTTACTGGTGGAGACAGTTAACCTGTCTTCATTCCACTGTCGAGACCTCTTTGCCCCCATTTCCCAGACCTTATATCATTATTGGTACTAGCCGCTGCTGAACGTGCTGTGACTTGTTTTCATTTCTAAAGGAATTGTGCTGGTGTAGCTGTGTTCCAAGAAAGACTCGGTCTTGATCGTACTTGGGGTCCCTTCCTGTCCCTGACAGTTTCCTACAGAAGCGTAGGGAAGGAAGCACAAATACTTCTGCACACCATCAAGTGGAAATTGTATAAGTGCCCATTTTGCTAGGTGGATAGATCAGGTCTCGTTCAGATACACCCAGCTGCTGTGGAGGAAAGGCCAGGCACCCCTCCCTCTCCCATCCATCTAAAGCAGGGAGGTGGCCTTTGCCAGTCTGAGGGCCACATTGACTCATGGTCAACTCTCTGGGGGCTGCAGGACAAAGTGGGTGTGGTCAAAGCGTTAAAAATAGTTGTGATAGGAATAGCAGTTCTCGAGGCTGACTTCAACAAGACTCTCCCCTCAGCTATTCCACAGTATTTTACATCATTTTCTTATCATTTGTTACTAAAATCGGTTTTTTTAAAAAAGCTCAATGGACAAGTTTTGGGAGGAACTTGTGGGGGGATCAGAAAATTCTTTTGGCATCCCAGTATCAGAGCAGGGGGCCTGATGGAGCAGTGAGTAACCGTTCTGTTTTTATATATATTCATTTAAATTTTTTTAATAAAATACGGCAAAAGAATACAAAAGAAAAAGAAACTTTCTCTGTGTGTGTGTGTGTATATATATATAATTGTGATTAACAAAAAAGAGGCTTTTATTTTACTAGCAAAACGTTTTGGCTTCCGCCTTCATCGGCTGCTATCATCCAAATGCTGCTACTAAGGTGGCAGTTATAGAGCTTTGAGGATGAATGATCAGAGGGGCTTCCTTTGCACAAGTTAAGTGAGGTTTGTACTGTCCTCTAGGTTAAGGACACATTTTCTGGAGGGTTGAAGGGTGTCATAAAAAACTTTTGGCATCATATGATCATTTAATAAAAAAAGGAAAAGTTGAAAAAATGGGAGCAGCCAGTAATTATTAAAAAAAACCCACAAATTTATTCTTAAACAAAACCACAAACAAAGTTGGGGCATTGTGGCATCACTGGAGCAGTCAATAACTTATATATAGATTTTTTAAAGATTTGGGTTTTTTTTAAAAAAAATGACAAATTTTGGGTGGTCTTGGGGGAAAAAACCTGGTGGGGGAGCTGTGGCCCATGGATTAGCCGCTCCTATCTTAAAGTAACATGTGCCAAATGAGCCCTTTTGTGTAATGATCTAATTCGGACAAAGATTCACCCTGCCACCTTTTTTGAAGAGGAAATCATGCAAATTGGACCATCACATTTATGGGCCTTTAGGTGCAAGGTGGAGGGCCACATGTCTGCAGTGTTCCCCCACTTGACACCTGATACTGCCTAGCTAGTACAAGCAGGAACTGTAAGCTACACGATTTATTGATTTATTTATTGTATTTCTATACCGCCCCATAGCCGAAGCTCTCTGGGCGGTTTACAGTACCTAAAAACACATATACAAATTTAAAACACATCTTTTGAAAACAATTTAAAAACAAATTAAACATTTAAAACAATATAAGAACACATGCTAAAATGCCTGGGAGAAAAGGAAAGTCTTGACCTGGCACCGAAAAGATAACAGTGATGGAGCCAGGCGCACCTCGTCAGGGAAATCATTCCATAACTTGGGGGCCACCACTGAGAAGGCCCTCTCCCTTGTTGCCACCCTCTGAGCTTCCCTCGGAGTAGGCACCTGGAGGAGGGCCTTAGATGTTGAACGTAGTATACGGGTTGGTTCATACCGGGAGAGGCATTCCATCAGGTATTGTGGTCCCAAGCCATGTAAGGCTTTATAGGTTAAAACCAGCACCTTGAATCGAGCTCGGAAACATACAGGCAGCCAATGCAACTGGGCCAGAATCGGTTTTATATGTTCAGACCGTCTGGTCCCTGTTACCAATCTCGCTGCTGCATTTTGCACAAGCTGCAGTTTCCGAACCGTCTTCAAAGGCAGCCCCACGTAGAGTGCATTGCAGTGATCTAACTTGGAGGTTACCAGAGCATGGACAACTGATGCCAGGTTATCCCTGTCCAGATAGGGGCGCAACTGGGCCACCAACCGAAGTTGGTAGAAGGCACTCCGTGCCACCGAGGCTACCTGAGTCTCAAGTGACAGAGATGGTTCTAGGAGAACCCCCAAGCTATGAACCTGCTCCTTCAGGGGGAGTGCAACCCCATCCAGGACAGGTTAGACATCCACCATCTGGTCAGAAGAACCACCCACTAGCAGCATCTCAGTCTTGTCTGGATTGAGCCTCAGTTTATTAGCCCTCATCCAGTCCATTGTCACAGCCAGGCACCGGTTCAGCACATTGACAGCCTCACCTGAAGATGAAAAGGAGAAATAGAGCTGTGTGTCATCAGGGTACTGATGGCGATGCACTCCAAAGCTCTGGATGACCAAACCCAACGGTTTCATGTAGATGTTGAACAGCATGGGGGACAGAACTGACCCCTGCAGAACCCCATACTGGAGAGTCCAGGGTGCCAAGCAATGTTCCCCTAGCTCCACCTTCTGGAGGCGACCTGCCAAGTAGAAGCGGAACCATTGCCAGGCAGTACCTCCAACTCCCAAATCAGCGAGTCTCCCCAGAAGGATACCATGGTCGATGGTATCGAAAGCCGCTGAGAGATCAAGGAGAATCAACAGAGTCACACTCCCCCTGTCTCTCTCGTGACAAAGGTCATCATACAGGCAACCAAGGCTGTTTCCGTGCCAAGCCAGGCCTGAAACCTGACTGAAATGGATCCAAATAATCGGTCTCATCCAAGAGTGTCTGGAGCTGGCAGGGATGTCATCAGGAAGACTGTTGCTAGCAATTATCCTTGCCCTCACTCTGATTTGACTTCATTATATTGGTACATAATCAAATCTGAGTGGTTGCATGGAAAGGTCTCATCATCATCACATTGACTGCATGTTCCCTGATTGGCTGGATTTCCCCCACTTTGTTTTTCAAGCTGCACGCTGGAGAAAAGAGCAGCTGCAAACTGATGAACAGTGCATGAAGAAAGGAAAGGAAAGACAATTTTCACACTCAAATCCCTCTTTTTGACTCAAAACTGTTCGTGGTAAAAAATCAGCCCAGTCCTACTAGCTTCTCAAAACTGGGCACCACTGACCACTTCAGGCACCCATGGTATCAGGCTGCCTGGGATTTGCAAGCACATGCACCCTCTGTCATTGAGGTAACTGTGGAGCATTCTCACATGCAATGACACGAGGTCAAGGGGACCTACACACAGGAACATAAGAAGTCGCCTTAAACCAAGTTGGTCCATCTAGTTCAGTAATGTCAACACTGACTGGCAGTTTCCAGGTTGCCAGACAGGGAACATTCCCAGTCCTATCTGGACATGCCAGGGATTGAACCAGGCACTTTTTGGCAAGCAAAACAGGTGCTCTGCCACTGGGCTATAGCCTTTCCACATTCTGCTAGCAGAAGAAGATGGTACTAGCCGGCTCTTTGCTGTGCTTCACGGCCACTGTTGCTGGTGGCTGGAAGATGTTGTTACAGCTCCCACCTCAAGTGGTATCAGGTGACACAGGGATCTAACAGAATTCTTCCAGGACCTGTGAAACTGCTGCCTCTGACCAGAGCTTGGAAAAGTTACTTTTTTGAACTACAACTCCCACCAGCCCAATCCAGTGGCCATGCTGGCTGGGGCTGATGGGAGTTGTAGTTCAAAAAAGTAACTTTTCCAAGCTCTGCAGTCTGACCTAGATCTTCAGTCTGAGCAGCTTTTCATTTGGACACAAACTATGTTCTAGCTTGGCTCCTGACCACCCACATACTTCAAGCCCACCAGCCGTGGGTAGAGGTTGAAACCACGAACATACTTGGTCAGTCTATATAGTTGTCATCTCAGGAAGAGCAAATAATTGGGAGTTAGAACAAATTAAACCAGAACTATCACTAGAAGCTAAAATGATGAAACTGAGGTTATCATACTTTGGACATATAATGAGAAGACATGATTCACTAGAACAGAGAATAATGCTGGGAAAAACAGAAGGGAGTAGAAAAAGAGGAAGGCCAAACAGGAGATGGATTGATTCCATAAAGGAAGCCACAGACCTGAACTTACAAGATCTGAACAGGGTGGTTCATGACAGATGCTCTTGGAGGTCGCTGATTCACAGGGTTGCCATAAGTTGTAGTTGACTTGACCACAGATAACAACAACAAAGGTCTCTTTGCAGATAGCACTTAGAGAATAGTTGCAGTCCCCTCTGTCCATTTTTCCTTCCCCAAAGAGAAGTGCTATATCTGACAGTGACCAGCAGATGGAACTAACGTGAGCATACACAGATCACCAAAAAAAGACCCTGTTTTTCAAGCCCTGTGTCCTGCATTGTGTCCTACTTTTAGGCCTGCAAGCACCCAATTATCTCTTTGATGTGAGAAGGACTTTGGCACAGGTGGTGCGTGTTAAAGCTTTGCCATTTTCACAGCAAATTCTAACAGCTTGCTTGCTCATAACATATCTTTGGATTGCATTCTCCAAGCACTGCAAAAAAAAAAAGGCTGTGACTACGCTACTGAGAAGTGAACTTGGGATGTATCTCCCTTGTTAGGTTCCGTGTTGCAGCCTAATGCTGAGTCAACCAATTTGTCCATCAAGTCTATTACTGGTTCCTCCACCCAGCAGATGGTCTTGAAGGTTTCAGGCAAAGGTATGCCACAGCCCAATTCACTGAAACCCTTTCACTAAAGATGTCAGGGATGGAATCCAGGGACCCGTTTTTTAAGGAACGGGGAGCATTCGAGCACTGAGCTATGGCTTCTTTCCTTTAGGGCTGTTTGTAAATTCTGTCTTAAACTGTGTAAGTCAAGAAAAACATTTTTTAAAATCTCTCTCTCTCTCTCTCTCTCTCACACACACACACACACACATTTACACATGTAAAACATGCAAATGTAAAAGCTCTCCCTCCAAAGAAAATAGCAAGGTGAAACGTGCTAGGCATAAGAAGATAAGAAAAGCTAGATACTAGAAAAGTTGCATCAATCCACAGATGTTATCAATCTGAGAGAAACCAAACTTGAGGCGGGGATGCCCGAGAAGTGGACCAGGTTTATCACAGGCAAAGCCCTAGAAAGCATCTCCGTTTTGCTGCTGTCGGTCTTCTGTGGAGAAGAGAGAACCAGCTGTAAGTCATCTGGCCTGGCGAGATGACTCCCTTCCCTCTGAAGTAGACATAAGCCAGCTGCTGAGGCTCCTTGGAGTGTAACAAGATGCACTTCTGGAGCGCGGTTGGCTTTCTTCTTTGTACTTTTATTTCTTTTGTAATATTGAATTTATTTTGTTTGCTCAATTGTTTATTTTTGTCTTATTGGAATGTATTGCTATGTTTTGTAAACTGACTTCTTTCCCCTAACCGAGTGCTTTTATTTTGAGTGCTTGTCGTAAGCCATTTGGGGCACAGGTCACTGTGGAAAGGGGGCATATAAATAAACCAAATCAATCCATCCATCAAAAGCTCTGCTGGATCAGGCCCAGAGCTTGGAAAAGTTACTTTTTTTGAACTACGACTCCCATCAGCCCAATCCAGTGGCCATGCTGGCTGGGGCTGATGGGACTTGTTGTTTAAAAAAGTAACTTTTCCAAGCTCTGATCAGGCCAATGGCTAGTCCAGCATCCTGTTCTCACAGTACCCAACCAGAGGCCTCATTGGGAAGCAAGTAAGCAGAACCCAAGTGCAGCAGCCTCCTCCCCACTTGCCAGTCCTAGCAACTAGTATTCAGAAGCCTGCTGCTTCCCACATACATGTACCGTAGCTAGTGATCAAAGCCTTTAAGGCTTCGAACTACACAGAACATTTCTTCAGGCATATTTGTTCAAAACTTTCCTCCCCTCCCCCCCCCACACGCTTAAATAAAATCCCTCTTTTGAAATTAAATGTCACTGTGCTGAGCATTCTAGGCAACTCGCGCATATGTTTGATAGTGCTGTGGCCACTAGGGTTGCCAGGTTCAGGGCCTGAGACTGATCCTGTATCTTGAGGAGAAGAGAAAGTCAGCCAAGTGCAGGTGTTCTTGCAACACTGTAATGGGAAAAACCACAAGGTGGAATTCTCCCTTCCCCCTGCACAACTTTTAAAGATACAAAAGATCTCTTGGAGGTTGGGCCTGGCAACCAAGAGGTCTTCTGTATCTTTAAAAGTTGTGCAGGGGGAAGGGAGAATTCCACCTTGTGGTTTTTCCCATTACAGTGTTGCAACACCTGCACTTGGCTGACTTTCTCTTCTAAAGATACAGGATCAGTCTCAGGCCCCATTTGGCAAGATATGTTTCTCCAACGGTTA
Source organism: Rhineura floridana (assembly GCF_030035675.1). Taxonomy (NCBI): domain Eukaryota; kingdom Metazoa; phylum Chordata; class Lepidosauria; order Squamata; family Rhineuridae; genus Rhineura; species Rhineura floridana. The sequence continues at coordinate 317,241,114 of NC_084480.1, read as the reverse complement.
AGCGTTCTCTAACCTGATCCTGCTGAGCACCATTCAGTGTTTCATCAAGGGCCACCCCCTGTCTTCTTGGCTTCATAACTAAGGTTGCAATTCTAAACCTGGATCATGTTGAGGACAGCTAGCCCAGCTTCAGTCCAACTGACACCATCTATTCCAAAGGGAACTTTGCTGTATTCTTTTCAGCATCTACTAAAAAAAACTTTTCTGTTTAGGCAAGCCTAACGAGATGTACATGCGTATTTTAATCTGTCATTTTATCTTAGAAATTTGTATACTTTTAACTGCTGATTTTATTCATTTTCCTTTTTTGTAAACTTGTTTTTAGCATGGATTTTTAAAATTAATTTCTACGTATATTTTATATTCATCGACTCACAGAATAGCAGAGATGGATTTTATTCATTTTGCTTTTTTATAAACTTATTTTTAGCGTGGATCTTTTATTAACAATGCCTATGTATATTATACATTCATAGAATCATAGAATAGTAGACTCATAGAGATGGAAGGGGCCTATAAGGCCACTGAGTCCAACCCCCTGCTCGATGCAGGAATCCAACTTAAAGCATACCCAACAGATGGCATGGTAAAACATGGATGGATGTTTTATTTGCAGTTATGCAATATACATTTTAACATAAATAATAAATAAAGGTCAACTCCACAACAATATCTGTGCTCTGTTCTAATACAAGGTATGCTAGCTCGCTCATCTTGGCTTCGAGGCTTCTAGAATTAACATGCATAAACAAGCAAGTAAATCAGCTCTATCTACCTAGCATGCAATATTTTCATGATACTTTTGACTCTCTGCTTCTCTCTGCATACAGTTCTTTACTATCCTGAGTTTGAGGGCATGCAAATTTCAGATCACCCCTTCTCTCAGGAATGAGTTTTGCCCAGCAAGACATTTATCAGCCAGTTTAATATCTGCTCAGCAATCATTTTCATTTTAGGTGCCAAGCATTCTATTTCCACTTTGCTTGAACCACAAGCGTCGACCTCTTTCAAAGAAGTTCAGCAGCAGACAGAATGGAAAGAAGGTGAATTCTCCCACAGTTAAAGTTTTTCTCCACCTGAAACATATTTCTACATGCCCTCAAAAATCACTATTATTAGGGAGAAAATTTGGCACAGTCCTAGTTGGAAGTCAGTCTAACAGGCCTGGCAGAAGCAATTTCTGCTATCATTTTATAGCACAATGGATTGCACAAGCATATTCTGCCTTTCCTTTTATCTTCTAGCTTCTTTACCAGCTCAGAACTATTAGCAGGTGAAAATTGGGACCAGTGACTGCAGTTTGTGTTATCCTCAGCTGCAGTTTTTCACAGGGTATGTGTTAGGAAACATGTTACCCCCGAGGTTTTTCCTAAATCGGAGAGTCGTGTAGCAGTCAAAATACAGGTCAGCAAAAACAGAAGTGGATCTTACTAAATGGTGCATTAACTGCTAACCTCTAGCTGGAACAACACTATAGTTTCCAAATTGTGTGAAGAACTAGTCCCCTCTATGTGGTACTGGTTAGGCCTCATCTTGAGAACTGTGTCCAGTTCTGGACACCGCACTTCAAGAAGGATGCAGACAAACTGGGATGCGTTCAGAAGAGGCAGCAAGGATGATCAGGGGACTGGAAACAAAGCCCTGTGAGGAGACACTGAAAGAACTGGGGATGTTTAGCCTTAGAAGAAAAGACTGAGAGGAGATAGGATAGCAATCTTCAAGTACTTGAAAGGTTGTCATACAGAGGAGGGCCTGGATCTCTTCTCGATGGTCCCAGAGTGCAGGACACAGAATAATAAGCTCAAGTTGCAGGATGCCAGATTTTGGTCCAACATCAGGAAAAACTTCCTAATTGTTAGAGCTGTACGACAATGGAACCAATGACTTAGGGAGGTGGTGGACTGTCCAACAATGGAGGCATTCAAGAGGCAACTGGACAGCCACCTATTGGGTATGCTTTAATTTGGATTCCTGCATTGAGCAAGGGGATGGACTCAATGGCCTTATAGGCCCCTTCCAACTCTTCTCTTCTGTGATTCAGTAACACTCTGGGATGTGATCAGGAGGAATAAAAAGATTTTCACATCTTGGTGGTCATTATCATGGGAAGGATCCCATGGATCCTATAGCTATGGACCCATTTAAGCCAGTTAAGGGATTGCCAGTGGATTGCACTCGTGCCTTTTAATGGAATGACTAATATTATATAAAATTTCAGAATACCAAAACCTCAACTGAGGCGTTCTTTCTGAGATATTGAAGGAAATGTGAGATAACAGGACATATGCTAAAAATGTGTTTTTAGCTGTTTTAAATTTTTGTAATATTGTTTTATTTGGCATGCTGTACAGCCTTGCTAGGCTTTTTGGGGGGGGGGAGGAAACAGGCTAAAAACCAAATTTAAAAAATGCAACAATAATAACAAATAATATGTTGTTGTAAGAAAGCAGAAGGTATTGCTCATTGGTACAAGAAGTGAGGTTATCTGTATTTTCATTCTTTGTTACAGTAACACACTAGAATCAAAGTACCATTTTAACAAACTAACTACGGGCGCAATCCAACTTGTATTTACACGAGGCTGGGGACAGTTGGATGTGGCGGACTCCTGGCTGAGCTGGCAGGCGGCTCCCCGTCGGCAGAAGTCCTGGCTCATCCATGGGGCCACCAGGACCCTGCTAGTGCTGTCAGGAATCTGCCAGGGATGGCCATCCTGGTGGAAGGAGAGCCAGTGGAAGGCCCCAAAATAGGGCGCTTCAGGGCATGGCAGGGAGAAGCTGAGGGGGAGACTGATGCATCCTCCTCCTTGCATTCAGAGGACTCCTACGGGTCCAGGTAAAATTTCTGGCCGGCGGAGTAAAATAATTTCCATTGTGGTTAATGGGAAGCGTTTACTCTCCAGTGGGGGAATTCACCAGAGCCAATCTTTGCTTTTCCACCCCTCCCCCCGTGGCTCCCAATTGAGGTGGCATTCAGCTGGCTGGGCAGTTCCTGAACGGAGAGTAGATGCCATGGAGCTTTCTGCCTGCTCCTCCGCCGCCACCCCGCTTTCTGCCGGCTTCCCATGATTTGGATTGCTCTGTAAGAACCTAAGACGTTTGTCGTTTACAGGGCAAGCTTGTAGATATTCTATGATTCTATGCTTTGATTTGGACCCCTGCATTGAGCAGGGGGTTGGACTTGATGGCCTTATAGGCCCCTTCCAACTCTACTATTCTATGATTCTATGTCTACTTAGAAGGAAGCCTCACTGAGCTCAATGGGGTTTACTCCAAACACGGGTACATAGCATGAATTCAGTTGTAATAAGGTTGATGTGTCCCTTCACGGCGAAGCTGCAAAAGCATAACTTTGCTGTGCATCTCAGCATGAGCAGAAAAAATTGCAATACTTGCTGGGAGTCAGCATCTCATACACTCTCTTCCATGGCAGCTTTGCTATTGTTGTGATATGCCTTCAAGTCGATTACGAATTATGGCGACCCTGCAAATCTTTTCTGGATATATTCATAGGGTTTTCAGGGTAAGAGGTATTCAGAGGTGGTTTACCATTGCCTTCCTCTAAGCCTATGGCACCCACTATTCCCAGGTCTCCCATCCAAGTACTAACCAGGCCTGACCCTGCTTAGCTTCCGAGATCAGATGAGATCAGGTGTGTTCAGGATAGTATGGTTTTAGCAGGGACATAAATCTTTAGATGGGTACTAAAGCCTCAGTCTTTCTTAGAAATCACTCCCTCATAAGTACAGCTAGTGTCTCACATGAAGATACACTAGGAGCATAAGTGAGGAAATGGTTGGAGTGAATTCCTGTATCCTGAAAGGATCCTCAAGATATGCACCACAATTGCACTGTGGTTTTAAAAGCCTCACTGCTTGTCCCTAAACTGGCAGATACCACAGTCTATGGAAACCACTTTGGAAGCACAGGAGGCTGCCTTATGCCGAGTCAGACTATTGGTCCATCTAGCTCAGTATTGTCAACCCTGATTGGCAGCTTGTTGTTGTTATGTGCCTTCAGGTTGATTACAACTTATGGCGACCCTATGAATCAGCGACCTCCAAGAGCATCTGTCATGAACCACCCTGTTCAGATCTTGTAAGTTCAGGTCTGTGGCTTCCTTTATGGAATCAATCCATCTCTTGTTTGGCCTTCCTCTTTTTCTACTCCCTTCTGTTTTTCCCAGCATTATTGTCTTTTCTAGTGAATCATGTCTTCTCATTAGCAGCTCCCCAGAATTCCAGGCAGGGGTCTCTCCCTGACCAATCTGGAGATGCTGGAGACTGAACCTGGGATATTCTGCACACAGAACAGATGCTTTACCACCGAGCTACACCAGCCTTGTGCTGCATGAGAACCCTGAAATCAGATTACAGCACACATGAACCAGCCCCCAGCTGACCACAGTTGGGAGTTAGGCTGAAGAAGATGGATGGGGCTGTGCCCAGAGGAGATGTACTCTGAGCTGGGCATTTCCTGAGCCCAACTCACTACCACCACCACCACCAGCACACACAAGGATCCTTTAAACTGTGAGACTAAATGCTTCCTCACAGATTCAGGGACTGTGAGTAGAAGAAATTGGTCAGAAAGAGTGGGTGCCCTACAGTGCATTTTCCAGAGCTTGGAAAAGTTACTTTTTAAAACTATAACTCCCATGGCCACTGGATTGGGTTGATGGGAGTTGTAGTTCAAAAAAGTAACTTTTCCAAGCTCCATTTTCTCTGAGTCACATCTACCCCCATAGGAGACCCAAGGCAGTGTCTCCAACTACACAGGGCATTTCATACCAGCCTTGAGCTGGCTCTGTGCAGCCAGGCATCCTCAGAACCTCAATGACTTGCTGCACCAGGAACCAAGAGTACATAAGAACCCTGCTGGATCAGGCCAATGGCTCATTTAATCCAGCATCCTGTTCTCACAGTGGCCAATCAGAGGATGCTCACAAGAAGGACCTGAGTGCAACAGCACCCTCTCTACTTGTGATTCCCAGCAATTGGTATTCAGAGACAGGCTGGCTCTGTCAGGGGAGTCAGAACACAGACATCGCAGGTGGTAGCCACTGACACCCTTGTCCTCCATGAGTTTGCCTAATCCCCTTTTTAAAGCCATCCAAGCCGGTGGCTATCACTATGACTTGTGGGAAAGAGTCAAGCACGCTTCCAAATGAGCATCTGAGTGCAAATGTTTATCCATCCATCCTGCTTTGTTTTCAGTGTGGTGGGGAGAAGAAACATCCCCATCAATATTCGATCAGCACATTGGAATGCTCATCAGATTTGCCTCCCATTGAAAGCAACGCAGCGTGGACAGCAAGGGTCAATACTTGAGTGGGATGGTTGTGGTCCGCCAACTGAAAGACACATGGAAGGTAGGGATGACCTAGCTGGATTGGAGCAAGAAAGAGGGGAACGGGTATACTGAGAATATAAGGAAGAAGATAAACATTCACACACACACACACACACACCCCAATCTGTCTTTCCTCTCCATTAAATGCTTTCATAGGTCTACACTCTTTAGGGGTTGTTTGTTTTTTTAATTTGCAAACTTTCCAATGGCAAATTAGGAGCAGGAGTGTAGTCGTCCAGGGTCTTGGGGGGTCTTAGTCTTTTTACTTTTTTGAGAGCAGGGTCCCTATGTCACCAGCATTCTGCAAGCCAATAAGCATGAAAAGGGAGTCTGTTGGCAACTGAAAAGAGACTTCTAACATGCTTCCTTGTCCTTTCCTGCGGATTGTAGACAATCAGAGTGAAAGGAGGTGAGTCATCCACTGAGAAGACTCTTCTCAGTAGCTAACACACTCCCCTTTCATGCTGATTGGTTCCTACCGGTGTCTGTTGTTGCGGGAGAAGGCATTAACAAGGATCTCATTCTCAACTCAGCAGCAAAAAAGGGGGAGGGGTGGCTGTGACTAACACAAAGAGACCCTGCACTTCTGAACTTGCCACTACACTACTGATTAGGAGAGTATTTCTCTAACTCAAATATGGTCCTTCCTAATTTTCTCCATATCGCTGACTTTTTCACAAAATCTATGTTCATGACTAGAACACTCACCAGAAGTTTTTCTTTTGGAGGGGAGGCCAACAATGAGAGCCTAATACATTGTATTGTATTGTTTTATTGATGTATTCCTGTATTGTGTTTTTCTTGTAAGCTGCCTTGAGGGCCTTTTGGCCATAAGGCGGGGTATAAATAAACTATCATAATAATAGTAATAATAATAATAATAATAATAATAATACATCCCTGATTCTTCCCCTACCCCCAATCACTGGGCTTGTATTTCTGGAGCTCAGATGACTGAGAACAGTTGCCATTATGTCCTACAATTATGTCCTATATTGTGACATTTATACTGAACCCAGGAGAGAGAGAAAAATCATTGTTTATTTATTTATTTATTATCATTATTTTTACCCCGCCCTTTTCCCAAAACTGGAACTCACGGCGGCTTCCAGATAAAAGCACACATATAATTAAAAACATACAAAAGTCTAGATTAAAATCAAATTAAACAATTTACAGTATTAAAACCATTCATACACACAGTTAAAATAATTCAAACTCAGTTTAAAATAATACAGTTAGGCAACAGCAAGGCAGCACCCTTCAAGACCTGTCCTTAACAGCTTTCAGTTCCAAAGGCTTGTTGGAATAAAAAAGTCTTTGCTTGCCGACGGAAGGACTGTTGCATGGTTTGGACACATCTGATGACTTGCTCAAAACAAAGTGCTTTCTTTCTAACCAAGAGACATTACCACTGAGCCATTAATGTCCCCCACCCATTTTACCAGGATTTCAACTGTTTCGCTGGGGTGTTTTGACGTTGAGGAAGTAACAATTCATTGACACTATTACTCAGTTTCTTTCTGTTTGCTGCATTTCTATCCAACCTTTTCCTCCCAGACGTCCAAGGTGGTTTATGTGGTTCTCCCTTCCCCATATTATCCTCACCACAACCTTGTGAGGTAGGTTAGGCTGAGAGACACTGACTGGCCCAAGGTCACCTGGTGAGCTTCATGGCTGAGGGGATTTGAACCTTGGTCTCCCAAGTGATAGTCCAACACTCCAACCATTTCGCCACACTGGCTCTGTGAGTGTGTGCACTGGTCATTAATGTAGGTGCCTTTTCCTCCATTGATGGGTGTGGGGGAGGGACATGCCCATCCCATTTTGTGAACCTGTCTCTTTTTCTCCTCTTTTAAATGTGGCAGCCATTTTGTGACTGGCGCCCACAGCATTTTCTCAACATTCCATTGGCCGAAAAATGTTGGTGACCTCTCTGCTTTCCCATAACGTCACTTCATTCCAGGTGCATTCCATGGGGAATTAAAGAAGCCAGCCAGCCAGCCAGCCGCAGAAAAGAGCCAGGGGTGTCAGTGAAGTTTGCATTCCAAAATCTCAAACGCTGCACCCCCCCCCAAAAAAAAGTGCAAAAGAGAAAGGAAATTTTAGCCTCCACATTTCACCTGGAGCCTGCTAGCATCAAATTCAGGCTGGACATTTGAACGTCTGAAAGTTCAGCCTGGGCCTAGGAGGACTACATTATACTTAGGCTTTGCAAGATTTGCTGTGCCCACACCGAAACTGAGAACAACATTTATGACAGCAAATGCTGTTATGTGCCAAAATGTTCCCATGTATTGAGTTTTAAGCTGTGGTTTCAAATATATGAGCTGCTTATGTGCACTCTGATGCTAAAGACTTGTAATAACCTAACTGGTTCATCACCAAGTACTTGATCTGACTGTTTATTTACGAACATATAGGCTGGACAAGTGCAGAGAAGCCAGCACACAAGCAGACAAAGGGAGACCCAAAGAAGAGTCATTGTGTCCCCTCCAGATCCAAAGCAGCTCCTTAACCAAATCCACTGTTCCGCTATTCAGCCTTCCTTGCATATCTTCAGCCAGGAAACAATGGTTTCAGATCCTACTTTGGCAGAAAAATATGAATTATTTTCCAGGGCCTTGAAATGGCCATTAGTGCCCGTTAGTGTTCGTTCTCCCTTCCGTGACAAACAGGAAATGTCAACATCTAACAGGACAGCCTTTGCATTGTGGGCTGTGCTGTCAAAAGAGGTGACTGACATGTCACTAAATGGGAAGAGATTGGCTTAAAAACAGATTAATTAAAAAGATATCCCAACTGTTTAATGGGGAAAGAAATAACAACTTAGCAACTGTAATAAAGGAATGTGTTGCAGGCAAGGTTAAATATTTAGGCTCTGATGAAATGTGCATTCGGCACTCGCAGGGGATCAAAACTCAATTATTTTCTCTCTGTTTTTCTCCTTCTGAAGCAGCACAACAATAGTTCAAAAATAGTAAGAGTGGGTAAACTAAACTGACAGGTGTTAATTACCTGGACGGGGGGGGGGGAGACTGGAAGTTCAGCACTGTGCAGGAGAACAGCACCTCTCACATCTACTTAATCATAAACATTTTTCTTCATTTCAGTACTCTTCAGTTCTTTGCATTGTTACATATGTGGAAGGGCAATATCTGTTAGGGCTGTCCACACCCTCCCCTCCCCCAAATCCAAACTGGGGCCTGGATCTGGGGCTTCAGATTGCCCCTACCTGACCTGGGCTGAACCTGACCCAGATCCAGTCCCCAAATCGATGCAGAGTGCAGCCTTAATTTGTTTAATTAGGGTTTTAATTAAAAATGCAGTTGGGAGGTGGCAGGGGAAGGAGGCAATGATTCTCTTCCCTCCCTTCCAACTGTACTGGAGACAGCAAGATTGAACCCTCCACTCATCAGCTGGTACGGGGAGGGTTCCTTCCTGCTTGGTGCTGTTTCACCAGTGCATTCCCTAGTGAAGTACACCTCAGCAGCCAGCAGGATTGAACCTTATGCTCACCAGCTGCTGGGAACAGATGTACTCTTTGCGGAGGCTGCTGCCTGCCTCTCCTTCTGTGCCCCACACTTTGACAGCCCCAGATTGCTCCAGGTGGACAGATTGCTCCAGGTGGGCTGACCCAAACGGGTAATCCAGGGATGTCTCCCAGATCCCCCTGAATTAGCCTGGTTTGAGATCTGGGTGTTAGATCTGGTGCCCAGCCTTAATATTGGTAACAAAGAAGCCCACCCAGCCACTTAGACTCTCCTGGCTCATTAGGACTCATTTCACGCGGGTGGACCACGAGGGGTGGACATGTTAAGGATCACCATCCTTCCACTCTCCCTGCTTCCAAAAAAAAGCAAGAGGCATCTCACCGTTCAAGGAGCCAATGACCTAGAGAGGTAGTGGGCTCTCTGACACTGGAGGCATACAAGAGGCAGCTGGACAGCCATCTGTCGGGAATGCTTTGATTTGGATTCCTGCATTGAGCAGGGGGTTGGACTTGATGGCCTTAGAGGCCCCTTCCAACTCTACTATTCTATGATTCTAGCACATATTCTAGCCTGGGAAAAGCAGTTGAGGAGGACATGGAGCAGCAGTAGTGCATGCTTTGGCCTGGCAAACGGTGTGCCTGCCAATTCTGCAGTGGGGTGCCAAACTCAGCCTGCCCTCAGCCAGCCCCAACCTGCCTGCCTTTCTATTTACAGCTTGTCCAGGGGGTGGGCGTGCCTGTCAGCTTCCCCCTCCTTAGATTCAGTGGTTCCCTTGTAGAAATCAGCAGGGAGGATGAGGAGGAAGATGAAGACAAAACTGGAATGTAGTGGGCTCTGCCTGTCATGGGCTCTGGCTCCACCTACAGTTGGCTCTGGGACTGCAGCCCAACCAGTCCAAACGGACAGCCACCGCCACTGCAATTCTGAAATTAATGTCAGCAGCCTTTCAACTTGGAACAGAAGGCAGGCAGAGTGGGACATGGGGCAGTGCCTGCCCCTGAAACAATTACAAAAAAGAAACACGAGACGTTCCTGAAAATGGGCGCATGAGGACAAAAGACCTGAAGGTTAGCTCATCAGCCATTAACAGGGCCAGTCCTACCATTAGGTAAAGTCAGGCATCATACACTGAGGGACACAGAGAGGGTCAGTGAGGTATCAGAGAAAGGATAGGGACACTTTCTCAGCCTGAGGGCCACATTCCTTTTTGAGCAATCTTCTGAGGGCCGCATGCCAGTGGTGGGCAGGGTAAGAGGCAAAAGCAGACAGAGGAACAAATGTCAATTCAACCTTTGTACGGTAGGTTGGTTTCTGCAGGCACTCACACAACCCTCTCTGTTTTCTATCAGACAAGCAAGACTCACAATCTGAGTTTACGGACACTAGTTTCGAGCCAGGCACAACTGGATGTGAAACCGGACCAGCTTGCAAAGAGGGAGGTGGTCTGGGGAGAATTCTAAGGGCTAAAGGCCCACATTCCACCTCCAGGCCTGACCACCACTGACAGTGCTGTGTGCACCACTCAGCCTGCCCTGCACCCCCTAAACTGGTTTTAGGTGTGGTAGAGAATACATTCCCTCTTTATTTGATTATGACATTGATATTTATACCCCACCTTTTCTCCAGGGAGCTAAAGGTGGCATCTATGGGATTTTCCCTCCCTGTGTTATCCTAGCAACAATCCTGTGAGGTAGGCCAGTCCAGCTGGCTTTTGTAAAAGTAATGGGGGAAGGGCACAATCACATCCTATGTCTTAGACCAGCTCTGGTCCTTAGCAGTCGGCAATCACAAGGAAGCGATGGGGATATGTGATGACTCAGAGGGGAAGAGGTAACAGTCAGGGCCACACTCGAGCCCCATCCTCACTAGATATTTAAAGCCGTATTATACCACTCTAAACAGCCATGGGTTCCCCCAAAGAGTCCCGAGAGCTGTGGTTTGTTAAGGGCCCTCATAGTTTTTAGGAGATCCCTATTCCCTTTACAGAGCTACATTTTCCAGAGTTCCCTGGGAAGAAGGATTGACTATTAGGCCATTCTGGGAATTGAGGGGAAGAGGGGGTCTCCTAACAACTCTTTAATAAACTACAGTTCCCAGGATTCTTTGGGGAAAGCCATGGCTGTTTAGAGTGGTATAATACAGCTTTAAATGTATGCTGTAGATGAGGCCTCTCAGTGAACCAAAAGCACATTCTAGACTACATCTCAGGATCCACCTCTCCTGTGCATGCATTTCTCAGCAGATAAATTATTATGGTGAAGATTTATTGAGGGTGGGAAGGTTGAAAACCATTGGTTTAGAGGAAATGGTAGAAAGACCTTCCTAATTATGAGAGGAACTCAGCCAGACAGTGTGCTGCCTCATGATGCTGTGGAGTCCTAGTTGCCCTCCTAGGGCGTTATGTGGTGATGCAGTCAAGGGGTTCCTCAGTGCCAGCAACCCACGTATGGAAAGCCCTCATCTCAGAAACACATTTGGTTCCAACTCTTTTCTCATTTTGGCGCCAACTGAAAAACATCTTGTTCAGCCAAGCATTGGAAGGATATTAGATGTTACCTTAGTCAGCTTGATTGTCAGAGTAATAGGAAGCCTACTCTTATGCTTTAAGGGTTTTTGTTTTTTTAATATAATTTGGAGTTTTAATTCTGTATTTTACCTGCCCGTGTTGTTGAAATGGTTTTCTGTTTTATTTACCGAAGAAGAGCTCTGCTGGATCAAGCCAAAAGGGGGCCCATCTAGTCCAGCGTCCTGTTCTCACGGTGGCCAACCAGATGGGCCAATGGGAAGTCCACAAGCAGGACTGGAGTCCAACACTCTCCCCACCTGCAATTCCCAGCAACTGGTGTTCAGAGGTATATTGTCTCTGGCAGGGGCAAGCTTGGAAAAGTTACTTTTTTGAACTACAACACCCATCAGCCCAGTCCAAAGTAACTTTTCCAAGCTCTGGGCAGGGGAGTAGCTGTGGGTAGACGTATTCTCCATCAGTTTGACTAGCTCTTTTTTAAAGCCTGTGATGGGCTGCAGACGGCTTGCCAGTCCTTTCCCAGCCCCTTGACCTTCAAGTAGGCCCTGATCCTGAGGAGACCATATTTGGACACTTCCTGGAGGCTCCAGCTGCACTAGAAGGAGCTGGGTGGGGCCCTCTCATCCCTCTGCCTGAGGGAAGTGTAGGGCTGCAAGGTCTCAGCCGGAATGAAGGGTGGGGATCCCTGGAGGATATAAAATACCCAAGAGAGGGGAAATCCAGAAGAAAGGCTGGAGCAGTTAGGATTCTAAGGGGGAAGGGAGACTTGGTCTTTGTTCCCCTGTCAGGGGCCACCTGCCGGCTCTGTCCCTAAGCCCCACTTGGTGGGGCCAATGAGGGAGTGGCTGCATTCTAGATTCACCCAGCCCCCTTCCTCCACAGGAAGACCTAGGAGTCCTGGACGTGAGCCTGCCAAGGCCAACAGCATGGAAGCCTGGCATCCAGGAAAGAAGGCCTACAGAAGGACTATCCCTATTGGTGAAAGCAGCCTGGGACACGAGGGGAGGGATGTGTCCTGTGAAGCAAAGATCTGAAATAATGCTACACTTGGAGTAGACCTATTGTGCGTCAGTGCCTTCTGTGGCCCCTTAGTCAGCTGTGGATCCGTGGGAGATATGGAACACCCCTCTTAGGATGGGCGCCTTCCCCTGGGGACACAGCACAAAGCCATCCAATAATTAATTAATTAATACCTTTCTATGTTGCCTCCAGTTGTGTAGTGGCAAATTCAGAAGTGCAGACTTCTTCCTTGTTAGTCGCAGCCATGCCTCCTCCTCCTTTCTTGCTGTTGACTTGAGAATGATATCCTTGTCAATGCCTTCTCCCACAACAGACATCCCTAGCAGCCAATAAGCATGAAATGTGGTTAGCTACTGAGAAGAGTCTGGCTCCAATCAGCAGGAAAGGTCAAGGAAGCACGTTAGTAGTCTTTTCTTAGTGGCTAACACACTCCCCTTTCATGCTGATTGGCTCGCAGGGTGCTGGAGACATTGGGACCCTGCTCCCCACAAGGTGAAGGGTCTCAGACAAAGACCCTGGACAATTACACCCCTGGCCACCTTCTGCATTAAGTCATGAGGTTGAGAAGAGGAGTTCATAAAAACATATTAAAACATTAAAATCACAATATATTTATCTATCTCATTACAAAGTAGAATGTTTGATTGTATTATTCTCCACCCTGAGGTCAGTCTTGATGAAGGGTAAGTTAGATATCAAACAAACGAACAGATTATTTGACAGGGTATTATAAAACAAAGGACGCTCTGTCTCAGGAAGGGATGGAAGGATATGTCCGTTTCAGTTTTCTCATTTTTCTAATCTTAAATTCAGTTTTCCATGTTTCTGCAACAATTTGGTTTTTTTTAAAAAAAACACATATCCTCATGAACATTCTTATGCATTTTGTGCAAATTTCCCCTGATAAACACATTTTAGTTGTGACTCACCCACACATTTCTGCAAGCAATTTATCCTAATATAATGCGTATTTGTATGTTATTATCATTAATAACATTTGTGTACACTTTCCCCTAATATATGGATTTTGTAAACATTGTTTGGCTGGAAAATTTCATTGCAAAATTCGGATGAGTGCAATACTGTGTTTCAGTTCTCATAATGTTTCAGAAAGGGCAAATGTGAAAGATTCAGCTTTAGATGTGTGCCCCATCCCTAGTCTTGGGGCATTGTGGCTAAATTTGGATAATCTTTTGGGTTTATTTCACTCATCAGCTGTAGCATCTCCATATAACTTGACTTTGAACCCTTGAATTTTGTGGTTCTCTGTCTCTCTTGCTTTTCCTACAAAAAGGGAAGAGTCATATCCACTTTATTCCTTAGCCAGTTATTTTGACAACTGCTGCCAGTTTTGCAACAAACCTTGAAGGATTTCTCCCTCTTGCACTCCTACCTGCTTCCCACTTACTGCTAGGAAAGGCTGGCTCAAAGTAGTAATTTCGGATGGATATCTCTCTGGTTTCATAACCTCACACCTTGCCAAGAGCTGTGATCCCCTGGGGGTGTGTCAAGATTCATTTGAAACACCTCTAGGTGAGGGGCGATTGGCAGAAAAGATTGTTGGTTCTACAGGTGCTTATGGTGTAAAAAAGACTGTTAAAAATTTGCCATGCACTGTGCTGAATTTTATTTTCCATTTTGTATTTCATTTCTCTCTCTTTTTAAAAAGTACTCAACAAACTTTTTGTATGATCCAGCCCAGTGTGGCCACAGCTTCTGTGTTTAAAAGAATTGTAACAAGACTTAATAGAGCCCAGTTTTCCCCTCCTTCATTTTGGCACTGAGACACAGTCACATCAAGCCATTACAGGAATCAGGAATAAAGCTCCACAGAATGTTCTCCTGTTGTGAAAGTTGGACTTCTGGGAGTGCCAAAAAGGTTTTCCAAACGCCACCTATCACTGTTCCAACTGGCTGCTCCTGGGTTTTCCCAGTCTGGATTGGTGGCTGATTTCATACAATTTAACCAACAAAATCAACAATCGCATCCTGCTTCTGGGGAATAGGGATGGAAGGCAATCAGGGATCCCATAGTGATGTCATGATATTACATAACCTATCAGCTTGGTCTGTTTGACAACATTATTGAGAACACATAAAGTCACCTCCATTATTATTCTTTCTCTGACCGTGTGGAGAGGGAGAGTGTATCCACACAGCTGAAGCAACCAGGCCAACAATTCCGTCTTGCAGTGCTGCAGAAGTTTCATTGCCAACTTTAACTGTTGTTGGCAGAAGGCAGTGCAGCAAGACAGGGAGCACTAGCCTGGATGGTTTCCCTCTCTCAGACATCTACTCTCAGTGTAGATTCACCCACAGATACAGGACTGATTCACACATAATGCTAAATCAACCCATAGTTTAATGTGAATGAACAAAGATGCAGTAATGGCCACCAGCTTGGACGGCTTTAAAAGAAGATTAGACAAATTCATGGAGGACAGGGCTATCAATGGCTACTAGCCATGATGGCTGTGCTCTGCCACCCTAGTCAGAGGCAGCATGCTTCTGAAAACCAGTTGCTGGAAGCCTCAGGAGGGGAGAGTGTTCTTGCACTCGGGTCCTGCTTGCGGGCTTCCCCCAGGCCCCTGGTTGGCCACTGTGAGAACAGGATGCTGGACTAGATGGGCCACTGGCCTGATCCAGCAGGCTCTTCTTATGTTCTTATGTTCTTATGGTTCCTAAGGAGGAGTCTGCAGCCACTTTGCTTCTCATCATGGTTTTAAACTTAGTGCAGCAGCTAAGCCTAGGTTTGATTTAGTGTTTCATCTGAGCCTGGGATTGCAGTTAAGGTCTCTCCTCCTTAACCATGAGCTGTAAACATATGACAAACCTTGGCTACAGATTGTGGTTAAGGAGGAAAGACTTTAACCATGGTTCTGGGTTGGATGACATGCTAAGCTAAACCTTAGCTTAGCTGCCATATAGTGCTGAGCTAAAAGCCCAGGGAGGGATCTAAGTTAAAGCATCTCCCCCTGACCCACAATCTGTAACCAAGGTTTGTCTTATGGTTACAGTTTGTGGTCAAGAGGTGATGCTTTAACCATGAAGTTCAGAAGTTAGAACAACCTGTTATTGTTTATTTAAACTGACTGCAATACCATGTTCATATGCAATATCATATTTTGTTAACATATGAAATTGTTCAGTTAAAGTGTAGTTGGTGTGGTTTGATTCAAGAGGATTCTGAATACCCTCGAACACTGATCTTCAACTGGCGGGTCAGTAGACACTACCAGGTTGCAGCCAGATTTAAGGTGGGCCAACAGAGCAGCACAACCATCATACAAATACATGGCACAAAAAGGGGGTCTCCAAATGCATGTTTAAGGGGATGGAGCAACCCCCTTATGAGGAAATGTTACAACATTTGTGGCTCTTCAGTTTAGAAAAAAAGGTGAGTGTGAGGAGACATTATAGAGGCATATAAAATCCTGCACGGCATGAAGAAAGTGGACAGAGAAAGGTTTTTCTCCCTCTCTCATAATGCTACGACTTGAGGACATTCAAAGAAGGTGAGTGCTGGAAGATTCAGGACAGGCAAAAGAAAGGACTTCTGCACACAGCAAATAGTTAAAACTATGGAATTTGCTCCCACAAGAGGCAGTGATGGCCACAGTCTTGGATGGCTTGAAAAGAGGATCAGACAGATTCATGGAGGATGAGGCTATCAGTAGTTACTTGCCACAAATAGATACGTTCTACCTCCCCTCTTGGACGTAGTATGCTTCTGAATACTAGTTGCTGGAAACTGCAGGAGGGGAGAGTTCTGTTGCACTTAGGCCTTGCTTACAGGCTTTCCGTAGGCATTTGGTTAGCTACTTTGAGAACCAAATGCTACAGTTGATGGGCCACTGGCCTGATCCAGTAGACTCTTCTTATGTTTTAATCTTATGTTTAGATTAAAAGTAGATTTTGGGTCTGAAACGGCTGAGACTGTTGACCTGGAGTATCTCACCCAAATCCTTGCCTTGGGCCTTTTGAGAGTCCTGTTGTTTTTATACAACCATGAGAGTGGCTGTATACTATTGCCAATATGGATTTTTTACATTCGGCAATGTTAAATTGAAAATACCCCCATGCCATTCTGATGCTTCCCATAAGCTCATTTCAAAACAAAACTTTACAAAACCTATAGTCCTGAACTCAGAAACGCTTGCTTAACAACCCTCTAAGTTTTTATGGCAATACACAAAACAGTCAGAGAGAATCAAGAGTTCAACGTGTAAAAAGAGAGACAGAGAAAAACCAGACCCCTTTTGGACTTTTTTCTGTCAGAGTTCTCATGATTTGTTGAAATTAATTAAAAATCATCCATGTTCACAGAGTACCTGTAATCCTATTACTGACCTTGCCCCATACTCTGACCTTCATCTTCTGCTGTTTAAAAGTTTAAGAAATGTGTAGCTGAGTTTTAATTAATTTAAGAAATTTAACATTAATCTCAGTGATAAGCCTGGGCATGCTCATTAAGATTGCAGGTGTTACCAGCACTCACCAGATGCTCAGAGGCCCATGTTACCAAATTGTCCCAAGCTACACAGGAAATTAATTGGACTGTGAAAGACCAACCCAAATTGTGTTTGCATTTTGACAAATTTGTAGGGCAGTACAATATCTCAGAGAGGAGGTTAGGTCTCCTGCTCCCCTGGTACATTCACTATAGCTGCCCAATTGCCCTGCTTTTTAAAGTTTGATAGAAATATCTGTTGGCTATAGGTACGTTCTGAAACTGCAATTTTTTTGCCTATTAGTGAATATATTTAATAGATGGATGGAGCTAATAGATGGATGGGCTATTCTATTCTGAGTTTAATCCTGGTGAGAAAGGTGGGGGCAATTAGATGCCCAGCTAATTTGATCTTCCTTGTGATCTCCAGAGGATATCAGGGTGTAACAAGTGCTTCTGAGCACCCCAGGGCACATCACCTTGCACATCCCATATCTTTCATCAAGTTCAATCCAAACAATGGAGACCAAGCTTGAGTAAATTTCACTAATGTGGGAAGGTTGTGTGTGTAAGGAAATTCAACAGGTGCACATTGGTCTCCCACCCTTGGTAATGGTCCAGAAAGCCAAATGTATGCATGTCCTTATAAACCATCATGCGCAGTTTGCTCTATGGGCAGAATGGATTATGCCCTTCACTCTCCCACAATTGCTCAATCACTCAGCAACTGATGGCTGGCAAAGCATAAACTGACTCCCTGAAAGACATTGCATTTGAGTATACATTGAAAGTTCTGTTTATGATGATTAATCTGTAATGGCTCATTTATGCCAGTTGATGCTGCAGTCAACACATGCTGAGTATGCAGGCTGAAATTCTTTGAATCATCCTCGGTCCTAATATAGGTGTCTGCTTAAGCAAGCAGCTTTGACAGAGGAGCTGCCTTGGTGCCTGCAGCTCTGTTTTTTGTTTTGGTTTGTTTTTGGAAGAGCTGGGCATGTGGGTAAGAAACTGCCTTGTAACAAGTGAAGTGTACTGACTATCTAGCCCAGCATTTTCAGCTAAGACTGGCAGAGAGGGCTTTGGCAGAAACCTTTCTTATCTCCAACTATCTGATATTTTAAACTAGAGATGCCAAGGACTGAACCTGGGACTTTGTGCATACAAAGTATGACCACTGAGCCATGATGCCTCACCTGTGCTTCAGTGTATTATGGTACAGGTAGGGAAAGGGATGTCTGGATCAGGCAACAGTTGCCACTAACATTAGGGGCAACCAGACAGCACTGGGAAAAATGCTGCACAGCCAGTACATTTTGCCACCCACCCTTGAAAATTGGCTGAGTTTTGCCATTTCATCACCTCATCCCCCCCTCCCCAATCTCAAGAAGAAAGTTCTCATCTAAGAACATCTTAGCTGTAGTTTGGGATCATTCCCATACTTCTCTTTTTGTTTAGAAAGGCTAATACTGTGTTCTGTCACTAGGTGTCACTATTCATTTGAAGGGTGTTGCCTGCATTGTGTATGTGTTTTGCTGGTTGTTTTGTGTGGATGTGGATGCCTCTGGTCATCTTTTTTTTTCTCCTGCAAAAATGGTTGCTTTTGTGGTACCCATGACAATTTCTTAGATTTCCAAATGTGCTTCTCAGTTGAGGGATCCCTGGTGTAGATTGATCCATGTGAGCTGGTAGATAAACAGTTGTGCCTTGCCAGAGATGTAGCAGTAAATTTGGAGCTCATCATGACAGACCCATAGTAGGGCTGGAGAAGGAATTTGGAGATTTGCCAGAGCAAACTCAAAGTAATGTGCAGGTTGGAATGTATGTGGAACATTCCAGAATGTGCACTTCTACAAAATCATCATCAATTAGTCATTTTTTTCTACACACAAAAAAACCCCTGATGGATAAATTAAAAGCAGGTTATAAATTCCTTAAATAAATAGCTATTTCCAAGATGACACACTGGAATGAAAAACAGTCCAGAAAGATGGGAATCTGCCTGATACCAGGTCAGATTATTTTGTCCATATTACCCTTGTGTTGTTGTCTATACTGACTGATAGTGGCTCTTCAGGGCCTCAGGTAGGGAGACATTTTCCCTATCATCTGTCACCTGTGATCCTTTAAACTGAAGATGTTAGGGACTCAACCTAGGACCTTCTACAAGCAGGGCAACAGTTATTTCACTGAGCAGCTGTTCCTCCCCAAATGAATAAAGTTGCTGAATCGCAGTGGTGGAATGATGTGGCTTAATTTCTACATTAAAACTTGCAAAACCTTTTTTTAAAAATGTTAACTGCAAAGTCATGAGTTGATGAATTAAAAACTTGCAAAGTCATAGATCACTGGGAAAAGTTTTAACAACTCCTTTGAGAACCTTCCATTTGAGAGGCCAGAGTCTTATGAGAATGCAATATCACACGTTGGTGTGTTTGTGAAAATGCACTTCCATTTAAAGCCTTTATTCCAGGCTTATTTAGAACAGCAAGAGCTCTATAGGCAAGGCTGGAAAAGCTTCTTTGGCTAAAGTAAGCCATCTGGTGACTCCATTTCACAGACATAAATTTAACAACCATGAAGCAAGGCTTCACATGACCCATCCTTTCGGCAGAACCACAAGGGAAGCTGGTCTGATGGAAAGAGTTTCCTGTGCCAAAAGAACTCATTGGGCATTTTCATTCTGAAGAAAGGAGTGTAAGGAGTCACTTCTAGCCCTGCTGCCAACCTCTAGCCCTGGTAGAGGAAAGGGCAGAAGGTCCCAGGTTCAATCCCCAGCATCTCCAGCCAGGGCTGGGAAAGATTCCTGTCTCAAACCCTGGGCAGAGCTGCTGCCAGTCAGTGTAGACAATACTGAACTAGATGGATCAAGGGGTCTGATCCAATATAAAGCAGCTTCCTATGTCTGTGTGCTTCCAAGCAGGGAGGAATAAATCTGTCAATTTTGGTTTCTCATTTTTCCAGTTCAGCATTTCACATTTCCTCAACAATTTGCATTTTTTTTGTTTTCTAAAAAAATCCCCATGAAAATTCATCAGCATTTTACTGTGAATTTCTCCTAACAAGCACATTTTTGTATGCAGTTCTGATTAATATCATTTTCATTGGCGATCACTCGTGGCCAAATAAGATTGTGTTCCAAGATAATTATGGAATGATCTTCCTGACGAGGTGCGCCTGGTGCCAACACTGTTATCTTTCCAGCGCCAGGTCAACACTTCCTTCTTCTCCCAGGCATTTTAGCATGTGTTTTTAAATTGTTTTTAAGTTTTTTTAAAAAAAATAAAATTGTGTTTTTAAATTGTTTTTAAGTTTTTTTAAAAAAATTAAAATTGTGTTTTTAAATTGTTTTTTGTGTTTTAAAATTTGTATATATTTTTAATTGTTTTTAATTGCTGTAAACTGCCCAGAGAGCTTCGGCTATGGGGCGGTATATAAATGTAATAAATAAATAAAAAAGCCATAAGTGGCTGTGGAGGCCAATTCTAGATCTACACAGCCTCCCACAGGGAGGACATAGGTTTCCAGATGGAAGACGGTTGCGATGGGGATTTGCTTGACGTACCTTCCACTTAGCTCGTTTGTCCCTTTTGCCCTGTACTCGTACTTCTTCAAAGTCTACACATTTCTGGCAAGCAATTTCCCCTGATATAATTCATTTTTGTATCTTATTTTCACAGATATATGCATTTTTGCACATGTTGTTTGGTGGGAGAACTGCATCACACAATTCAGAGAGGTGCGAATTTTGAAGGATAGCTATGTTTATGTTCATGTATTGTTTTAAAAAGTGCAGATTTGATAGTTTCTAATTAAAATGCAAACAAAACAGAATTTCTCCCCCATAACTACATTTCAAACCACCCTGAGTACTTCTCTCCTCTGTGGCACTGTTACAGCATTCAAGAGAAGACATTATCAGTAGCAGCCAAATCAGCCTCATCTGATCCCCAATGCTGGGTTGCCCCATGCACCAGTATTAGAATCTGTCTATGTGCTCCTATGAGCCACTTAGAAAATATCTAAAGCTGAGGTTGCCAACCTTTTTGGACCAGAGGGAACATTTCAAATTTTGAGAGAGTGCTGGGGGCACCACTCACAAAATGGCTGCCATGGGTGGGGTGGCAGAACACAAAATTAGAGAGTAGTCATGGTGAAGTTTTTTCCATAATTGTATTTCCATACTAGAAAAGGCTTGACCTGTTGAATTTCTGCCTGCCATACATCTGTTACAAGCACAAGAAATCTGCTTTTCCCTAATGCCAACCCTAAACCAAACATAGGCTACAATCCTGTACCCACTTGCCTGGAAGTGAGCCCCATTAAACTCAAAGAGACTTACTTCTGAGTAGAAATGTATACCACTGTATTGTAAGTTTATACAGTGAATTCTTAATGAGTCCCTGGTCTTTAGCTCCTGCAAAGCAAGATACATGCCTAAGCCTCTTTGCAAAATTTTCACATATGACTTTTAGGGGGATTCTTTACAATTCACCCACACCTATTGCATAGCAGTATTTGCAGACAATAATTTCCAGGCACTACTTGATCTCAGTCAAACCCAGCACAGGAAAGATATAGCCTGGTTGCTAGGGGAAAAGGAAGGAAAACTATGCATATTACAAGGGCTAGAACGGGGGAAAAGGTCAGAAGCAGGAAAAATGCTCTAAAAAGGAGGGGGAGACAGCAGCTGTTTAGGACCCATGGGATTCCTGTTGCCTGGTGTCCAAACAACACTTATCAATCACAGTTCTGACTTCACTCAATGGCTAAAAACACGGACAGGCAGGAGCACTCAGGCTGGCTCATTTCACATAAATCATTTAGAAGGGCACATGCACATTTTGCTCCATAACGTTCTTTCTAGGAGGGCTAGAAAATTACTTTTAAAAAAAGGAAAGTTCAGTCCAGGCTACCTGCTGGGGGCACCACTGAAGGGATGGCTACCTCTGATCTAAATCCTCTTATTTCCAGCCCCTGGTCCATCTCTTCCTCCTTATACAGGTACAGGGAAACGTGGATGTGTGTATGCTGAACACATCTGCAACTCGATGCCAGTTTGGGGGCAGGAACAGAAGGAGCAAAATGCATTTTGGAGATTGGACTTTGTCTCACATCATAGGGTGGTATTCAATTAAAAAGTGGAGGGTTGGAGGGAAACCCAGAACAGATTTAGGGGGCATGGGGGGGGGAGAGGGTGAGATTGTGCCATTGTGCGAGAAATCCTTGTGCTGGCAGAATGATCCGCTTAACGCTCTGCTGAATTCAACCCTTAGATTTTTTATATCTTTCACCTAGAAGTCCCACCCCAACTTTAAAAACTGATGCCTGGGCTTGCTCCCCACTCCCTTCTCATCCCCTTCTATTCTGTGTTATCTCTTTTAGATTGTAAGCCTGAGGCCAAGGACTTTCTTCCTATTAAGGGGACTGATTTTGCCTAACAAAAACAAAAAAAGCAGGGCGAATGTGCTTTAAACAAACAACTAAAATGCATTTATTCTGAATCCAAATAGATGTTGATTTTGATGGAGTCAGCTTTCGAGAAGAAGCACGCTTAGGATCACAGCCTGATTTTATTTTCCAGTATTTTGCAAGTGGAAAGTGCCTTTCCTTGTAATAACCACAGACATCCAGCAGTGGAGTAGTGTGGCGGTGGTGGGCAGCTACTTGTCTGGGTGGCAGCACAGTTCCTCCTCTCACTCCTTACGCCTTCTGTGCATCTTTGCATATCAAGTGTCCCTCTCCTTTAGATTACAATGATGCAGCTTCTTTCTGAAGAATGTCCCAGTTACCCTGTAACAGAGGGCAGGGGGAAGCAGCAGTTGTCAAGGCTAGTGTGACATCCCTCTTTGCCTTACTCCACATTTGTAAGACATCATTTCTTGTGCTGCCCACTGCTGTTCCTTTCCTTGATCGCTCTTGCCCACACAGCCTACGTTCAGTACAGCTATTCATCCACAAGCTGCGCAAAGCCCCCGAGATGTGATGCTGCTTCCATACTTTTTTTTGCCCATGCCACATCCTTCTTCCTCATCACCACCAGCTCACCAGACTAATATCCTGATGCATCTGCTCAGGGGGCCCACTGCTGTCAGTGCCTCAGTCACCATCACCAGTCTCTGATATATATGTTTAGAAGCATGGCGGTCCCTTCACATCACGGACCCCTTCAATCACAGACTGGCTTGTCACAGAAATCCACATTTATAAAAGCCACACTGGGCATCATGGAGGATAAGGCGATGAAGGTTACTAACCCTGATGGCTGTGTTCTGCTTCCATGGTTGGTAGCAGTACGCTTCCAAATTATAGTTGCTGGAAACCGCAGGAGGGAAGAGTGCTCTTGCACTCAGGTCCTGCTTGCGGGCTTTCATGGGCACCTGGTTGACTACTGTGAAAACAGGATGCTGGACTAGATGAGCCACTGGCCTGATCCAGCAGGCTCTTCCTATGTTCTTATGACACTTGCAGGACTAATTCACATGAGGAATGGAGGAGAAATTTGATCAGTTTGAATTTTAATGCAAGCCCACCTAACTCAAACTTCCTAAACCAATTCATGAGCCTTTGAAATTTACACTTCTCTGAATTTTTGATGCAGTTGTCTAGCCAAAAAGAAAAACAAACATATAAAAAGTGTGCATTAGGGAGAAGTCCATACACAAAAGATGCATACATTAGTGCAACTGGCTTGCAAAAATGCGTGCATTAGGCAAAATTGCATACTCATTTTTCTGTATAGGGCGAACTGATCTTAAGTTTGGAAAGATAAGAAACTGAGTGAAACCAAAACTGACCGATTTGTCAATCCCTAATTCACACAGAAGTGTATGTGCCTCACAAGGGTAGTATGCTGCATGCAAAAGGTCCCATGCTCAGTCTCTAGTGAGCATATCTGGAAGCAAGGCTAAGAACATAAGAAGATTCCTGCTGGATCAGAACAAAAGCTTAGCTAGTCCCACATTCCTTTCTCACAGAACCACAGTGTGAACACAATGAATTTAAAAGAGGATTAGTAGTAGTAGTAGTAGTAATAGTGGTAGTAGTAGTAGTAGTAGTAGTAGTAGTAGTAGTGGTAGTAGTAGTAGTAGTAATAGTAGTAGTAGTAGTAGGGGTAGTAGTAGTAGTAGTAGTGGTAGTAGTAGTAGTGGTAGTAGTAGTAGTGGTAGTAGTAAAATTTATTTCCTGTTCCTCCTCCCAGATTGATTGATTGAAACTTTATTTTTACCCCGCCCTTTTTCCAAACTGGAACTCAGGGCGGCTTACAAATAGAACTACATGTAGTTAAAAACATAGAAAAACATACAATTAAAATACAATTAAACTATGCACAACCTTAAAACCTTAAAAAGGCACTTAAAAATCTAAAAACAATTTAAAATAATACAAATAATAATATAAAACAATAAAACAAGTTCAGGGTGGCACACAAGGGACGAAACACTAAAAACACCTTAAAAGATCTCAAAAAGAAAACTTCTCAAAATCAAGATAAGATCTTTAAAACAATTAATTCAACAAATTCATGGAGGAAAAGGTTATCAGTGGCTACTAGCCAGGATGGCTATGCTTTGCCTCCATGGGTGGAAGTACTATGCTTCTGAATACCAGTTGCTGGAAACTGCAGGACGGGAGAGTACTCCTTGCTCTCAGGGCCTGCTTGTGGGCTTCCCCATTGGGGCATCTGGTTGGCCACTGTGAGAACAGGATGCTGGACTAGATGGGCCACTGGCCTGATCCAGCAGGCTCTTCTTATGATCTTATGTTATTGGTATTCTTCCCATCTGTGCTCCCCAGTAACTGGAATTCAGAGAGCCTCATCTCATATGTAATCCCCAAGAGCCACTGCCTGACCTCACTGGCAGTATTTAGCAACATGGAGTCAATGTAAGACAATTTATTATCCTGGGGATGAACTGACTTTTTCCAGCTGGTATGGTCTAATTACGTTAAAAGCTTGAATCCCTGTGGTTCCCTGGTGTGCTTTAAATATACAAAACAAGAATGCATTCTCTTCCTTAAGAGGATAAGAAAATCCAGAATACTTTGCAAGAATCTCAGCAGACATCAGGAACCAGGTAGTCCAGGGCAGGGACAGCTGGTAGTTCCATGTCAGTGGGGCAGTGGAATCCACTCCGAGTTTTAGCCCAAAGTTTCATGGAGCTGCCCAAGATGCTTTAGTTCAGACTAAAACCTGGAACAGATTCCACTCTACCACTGACATACAGTCACCAGCCACCACTGGTCCCAGGGGAAATTAGCCAGTGATGTAGCAGAAAGAAAAATTCTTCAATGAACAGCGATGGATTTGGATCGCAAGCCCAAATCCCATTAAGTACCTATCATCTCCTCTTTGGCACTCAGTCTGGAACATGTGTAGCCAACACATGGTATCATCCAAATGTTTTAGAACTACAGTTCTCATCATACCGAACCGTTAGAACATGCTGGCAAGCTGATGGAAGTTGAAGTCCAACATCTGAAGGGTACCACATTGACTACCACACAACATTTCCATCCACCGCCAGCCCACCAACTTGACATTATACTTCTCCAGTGGGACTTCATTCCTTGTCATTGTTCCTTGGTTGATCCTTTCACCCACAACAATTGGAATGTTTTGCACACATCAGTGACATGGTGCTCTAATGAAGAGCCTCCCAGAGGAGAAAGAAAGCAAGAGCAACCAGCATAATGAGGCTACTTACAACTATTCGGCTGGCCGATTCACCCCAATGTCTCATCCTTCAGTGGCTTTTATTTCAGTTTATTTTCAGCTGATTGTGTGAACTGTGCTCGTACTCTGAATACTCTATTTGAAGCAATGAGATAGATGTGACATTTGGGTGCTTCCTTCCCATAGAACAGCTCTGTTGCTCATGCAAGGCATGAGCATGATATTGATATTGAATCAAGTGATTCATGGATTGATAATGAAGAAGCCAGTGTGGATTCCTCTTTTTTTTCCTTGGGGATTTCGCCACTAATTCCAGCCTTAAGAATGTTAATGACAAAGCATACTGTTCCACGTTACTGTCTTAATTATGGCCTGTTTCCCTCCACCTGTGTCTGTACTGCACTGTTTCAGAGTGCAGATGAAAAACCTAAAACAGTGGTGAGGGATTAGGGTTGCCAGGGTCAGGGCCTGAGACTGATCCTGTATCTTTAAGAGAAGAGAAAGAGTCAGCCAAGTGCAGGTGTTCTTGCAACGCTGTAATGGGAAAAACCACAAGGTGGAATTCTTCCTTCCCCCTGCACAACTTTTAAAGATACAGAAGACTTCTTAGTTGCCAGCTTCCAAGAGGTCTTCTGTATCTTTAAAAGTTGTGCAGGGGGAAGGGAGAATTCCACCTTGTGGTTTTTCCCATTTCCGGGTTGCAAGAACACCTGCACTTGGCTGACTTTCTCTTCCCCTAAAGATACAGGATCAGTCTCAGGCCCCGAACCTGGCAAACCTACGAGGGATATCTGCCCCATGGACTCAGTTAGGCCTGCCAGGCTTCACCATTTGGCCTGTGAGGACATTTTGGCCCAGGCACCCCACCTGCTCCACATCTGATGTGATATGTGACATCAGGTGTGGGGCAGGTAAAGACTTGCCTGGGCTGAAAGGTGGTTTACAGTCCCAGCTGGTCAGCTAATTGGTGGCACCTGCAGAGCCTTGCACACAGAGCCTTGCAAGCCCCTTGCAAGCACATTGTTGGTCCTTCGAAAGCAAAGGAATAATGTAATGCTTCTCCATAAAAATGAGAACTTTGGACCGACGGAGGCCTCTGTGAGGTCTGGTAGGTCTTTTTCTATGTGGGTGGGCTCCCCTAGGGTTTGGTGGGAGTGGTGGATAAGATGACGGAACAGTGAGCTCCTTAAAAAGCTGTATGGGGTGGCAGAGACAAAGCTGATCTGCCTGGCAGCCTCCAAGCACCCACCATATTGTATTTTTCCATAATGCCCTGAACACTGCTTTGGTTCAAGTGATTGTGAGGAGAAACAAAATGGCACCCCTTCCAACAAAACCATAGGGTGGCCATCATTGGTGGCTGCCATCCCCCCCTAGTGCCCCAGACTTGGGCATTGTGGGAAATACTTGGGCACTGTGGGGAAAACATAAGAGCATAAGAACATAAGAAGAGCCTGCTGGATCAGGCCAGTGGCCCATCTAGTCCAGCATCCTGTTCTCACAGTGGCCAACCAGGTGCCTGGGGGAAGCCTACAAGCAGGACCCGAGTGCAAGAACACTCTCCCCTCCTGAGGCTTCCAGCAACTGGTTTTCAGAAGCATGCTGCCTCTGACTAGGGTGGCAGCCATTGATAGCCCTGTCCTCCATGAATTTGTCTAATCTTCTATTAAAGCCATCCAAGCTGGTGGCCATTACTGCATCTTGTGGGAGCAAATTCCATAGTTTAACTATGTGCTGAGTAAAGAAGTACTTCCTTTTGTCTGTCCTGAATCTTCCAACATTCAGCTTCTTTGAATGTCCACGAGTTCTAGTATTATGAGAGAGGGAGAAGAACTTTTCTCTATCCACTTTCTCAATGCCATGCATAATTTTATACACTTCTATCATGTCTCCTCTGACCCGCCTTTTCTCTAAACTAAAAAGCCCCAAATGCTGCAACCTTTCCTCGTAAGGGAGTCGCTCCATCCCCTTGATCATTCTGGTTGCCCTCTTCTGAAACTTTTCCAACTCTAGAATATCCTTTTTGAGATGAGGCGACCAGAACTGTACACAGTATTCCAAATGCGGCCGCACCATAGATTTATACAACGGCATGATGATATCGGCTGTTTTATTTTCAATACCTTTCCTAATTATCGCTAGCATGGAATTTGCCTTTTTCACAGCTGCCGCACACTGGGTCGACATTTTCATCGTGCTGTCCACTACAACCCCGAGGTCTCTCTCCTGGTCGGTCACCGCCAGTTCAGACCCCATGAGCGTATATGTGAAATTAAGATTTTTTGCTCCAATATGCATAATTTTACACTTGTTTATATTGAATTGCATTTGCCATTTTCCCGCCCATTCACTCAGTCTGGAGAGGTCTTTTTGGAGCTCTTCGCAATCCCTTTTTGTTTTAACAACCCTGAACAATTTAGTGTCATCAGCAAACTTGGCCACTTCACTGCTCACTCCTAATTCTAGGTCATTAATGAACAAGTTGAAAAGTACAGGTCCCAATACCGATCCTTGAGGGACTCCGCTTTCTACAGCCCTCCATTGGGAGAACTGTCCGTTTATTCCTACTCTCTGCTTTCTGCTTCTTAACCAATTCCTTATCCACAAGAGGACCTCTCCTCTTATTCCATGACTGCTAAGCTTCCTCAGAAGTCTTTGGTGAGGTACCTTGTCAAACGCTTTTTGAAAGTCTAAGTACACTATGTCCACTGGATCACCTCTATCTATATGCTTGTTGACACTCTCAAAGAATTCTAATAGATTACTGAGACAGGACTTTCCCCTGCAGAAGCCATGCTGGCTCTGCCTCAGCAAGGCTTGTTCTTCTATGTGCTTAGTTAATCTAGCTTTAATAATACTTTCTACCAGTTTTCCAGGGACAGAAGTTAAGCTAACTGGCCTGTAATTTCCGGGATCCCCTCTGGATCCCTTTTTGAAGATTGGCGTTACATTTGCCACTTTCCAGTCCTGAGGCACGGAGGAGGACCCGAGGGACAAGTTACATATTTTAGTTAGCAGATCAGCAATTTCACATTTGAGTTCTTTGAGAACTCTTGGGTGGATGCCATCCGGGCCCGGTGATTTGTCAGTTTTTATATTGTCCATTAAGCTTAGAACTTCCTCTCTCGTTACCACTATTTGTCTCAGTTCCTCAGAATCCCTTCCTGCAAATGTTAGTTCAGGTTCAGGGATCTGCCCTATATCTTCCACTGTGAAGACAGATGCAAAGAATTCATTTAGCTTCTCTGCAATCTCCTTATCGTTCTTTAGTACACCTTTGACTCCCTTATCATCCAAGGGTCCAATCGCCTCCCTAGATGGTCTCCTGCTTTGAATGTATTTATAGAATTTTTTGTTGTTGGTTTTTATGTTCTTAGCAATGTGCTCCTCAAATTCTTTTTTAGCATCCCTTATTGTCTTCTTGCATTTCTTTTGCCAGAGTTTGTGTTCTTTTTTATTTTCTTCATTCGGACAAGACTTCCATTTTCTGAAGGAAGACTTTTTGCCTCTAAGAGCTTCCTTGACTTTGCTCGTTAACCATGCTGGCATCTTCTTGGCCCTGGCGGTACCTTTTCTGATCTGCGGTATGCACTCCAGTTGAGCTTCTAATATAGTGTTTTTAAACAACTTCCAAGCATTTTCGAGTGATGTGGCCCTCTGGACTTTGTTTTTCAGCTTTCTTTTTACCAATGCCCTCATTTTTGTGAAGTTTACTCTTTTGAAGTCAAATGTGACCGTGTTGGGTTTTCTTGGCAATTGGCCATTTACATGTATGTTTAATTTAATAGCACTGTGGTCACTGCTCCCAATCGGTTCAACAACACTTACATCTCGCACCAGGTCCCGGTCCCCACTGAGGATTAAGTCCAGGGTTGCCGTCCCTCTGGTCGGTTCCATGACCAACTGGTCTAGGGAATAGTCATTTAGAATATCTAGAAACTTTGCTTCTTTGTCATGACTGGAACACATATGCGGCCAGTCTATGTCCGGGTAGTTGAAGTCACCCATTACTACCACATTTCCTAGTTTGGATGCTTCCTCAATTTCATATCTCATCTCAAGGTCTCCCTGAGCATTTTGATCAGGGGGACGATAGATCGTTCCCAGTATTAAGTCCCTCCTGGGGCATGGTATCACCACCCACAACGATTCTGTGGAGGTCCGCCTCTTTTGGGGTTTCCAGCTTGCTGGATTCAATGCCTTCTTTCACGTATAGAGCGACTCCGCCACCAATACGTCCTTCCCTGTCCTTCCGATATAGTTTATATCCAGGGATAACCATATCCCACTGGTTTTCTCCATTCCACCAGGTCTCCGTTATGCTCACTATATCAATGCTCTCCTCTAAGACCAAGCACTCCAGTTCTCCCATCTTGGTTCGGAGGCTCCTAGCATTAGCGTACAGGCACTTGTAAGCAGTGCAAAACGGCAGCCACCCCAAAAACATGTCATCCCCTCCCCAACCCAAAAGCAATCTGCCCCCACAATGCACTGGACTGACATAGCATCCTGGGCATTGTAAGGAAAACCAAATTCTGGCTGGTTGGCATCAATCATCCTCTGAGGGTGGGGGGTAGTAGGCAGGCATCAGTGCCATGCATCTTATGAGGGTGATGGGTCCTACAAGGGTGCTGAGTCCCCTGAATCTTATAGAATCATAGAACAGTAGAGTTGGAAAGGCCATCAAGTCCACCCCCCTGCTCAATGCAGGAATCCAAATCAAAGCATTCCCGACAGATGGCTGTCCAGCTGCCCCTTGAAGACCTCCAGTGTCCGAGAGCCCACTACCTCTCGAGGTCATTGGTTCCATTGTTGTATGGCTCTAACAGTTAGGAAGTTTTTCCTGATGTCCATCAGCACCTGCCTGATGCTGCTGTGTGATGACATCAGGCTTGCACACATATAGTATACTAGAAAGTCATAGATGAGGTTTCTAGGATAGCCTCCCCCCTGACATACTAGTATTCCATTTTGAGGGCATTGTTTTTTACACAGGAACATCCCATCATAGGCTGTGGGCAAGAATGTTTGTTTCTGGCTGCATTTTGAAGCAACTCTGCCATTGGCTGGACACACCTCCCTTCCACACTGCTGACTTCGGACCAATCAGGACCGCCCACAGCAAAGCATTGGGCCAATCACTGTCTCTGTCTGAGCCTACAGCAAAGTGTTTCCATTGGCCACACCTGGGGTGGCAACAGGTTGATCGAATAATCAGTTGTAAAATCTGCCTGAAGCTAAATTTAAAAAAAAAGAAAAAAGAAAAACAAAGTACACTTGAACTTATCTGACCAGGTTTTACAGTTTAAAAGGGGCAGAGTTTGACTAGCATCGTGTGGTCCCATTTTCAGAAAACAGAGGTGGAGATGCACCGAAACTGACACAATAGGAAGTGTGTCTCTACCCATAGTTTAGCTCCTCCTGAAACCTACAACAAACGAGAGTGCTGGTGTGGTGTAGGAGCTAAGAGACTGACCTGTGCAACAAGTGCCCAGTGCAAATCTTGGCACAGACATAATTGGCCTTAGGTAAACCATTCTTTCAGCCTCTCTCCTCCATCAGTGCTATAGAGATAATAGTGTAAGCCTAGCAGGGTTGTTGTAAGGACTAGAAATAGGGGATGGAAGTGAAGTGCTTTGAGCATTATATAAATTCTAAGGATTATTATTATAACATAGAATTTTGTGGCACCTTCAAGACAAAAATTTGTTATACCATAAGCTTTCATCAACCAGAGTCCATTTTATTAGCTGTTCTAATCTGGAGGTGGCTAACCTGTGGCCTTCCAGATGTTTTTGGACTGCAAATCCCTTCATCTCTGGCCTTTGACCATGGTAGCTGCGGCTGATGGGAGCTGGAGTCCAACAACTTCTGGAGGGCACCATGTTGGCTACCCCTGGCTTATACCTTGGTGTTGCTGTTTTTTATAAAAGTCTCCAAGATGCCTTCGGAAGGGCCGTAGCTCAGTGGGAGAGCATCTGCCTTGCATGTAGAAGGTCCCAGGTTCAATCCCTGG
Organism: Rhineura floridana; assembly: GCF_030035675.1. Taxonomy (NCBI): domain Eukaryota; kingdom Metazoa; phylum Chordata; class Lepidosauria; order Squamata; family Rhineuridae; genus Rhineura; species Rhineura floridana. The sequence goes on along the minus strand of NC_084480.1, from coordinate 317,209,582 downwards.
CATCTCCAGGTAGGGCTAAGAATGGCCCTTGCCTGAAACCCTGGAGAGCCACTGCCAGTCAGTGTAGACAACACTGATGGACCAGTGGTCTGGATCAGGATGCTGCTTCCTATCTTCCTAAGACTATTGATTTTGCTGCAAAAGACCATCACAGCCATCGCTCTGGAGAATATGACGTATAGAATCATTGAAATGGATGGACCTACGTTAGTCAACTCTGTTAACGTCAATAGATCTGGGTGGAATGGACTGCCTTCAAGTCAATCCCAACTTACGGGCAAGTCTATGAATAGGGTTTTCATGGTAAGCGGTATTCGGAGGGGGGTTACCATTGCCTTCCTCTGAGGCTGAGAGGCAGTGACTGGCCCAAGGCCACCCAGGGAGCTTCATGGCTGTGTGGGGATTCGAACCCTGGTCTCCCAGGTCCTAGTCCAACACCTTAACCACTACACCACACTGGCTCAATAGATCTACTCTGAGTACGACTAGTATTGAATACTAACCTAAGTGCATTGTAGCATTGTTGCTGCTGCTGTTGTTGTTGCACTGTGTTACTGACCTGATCAACAGGGGTGTAGTCATCCAGGGTCACGGGGGGTTGCGGGCCCTTTACGTTTTTGGGAGTAGGGTCCCAGCCAGGTCCCTATGTATGAGCCAATCAGCATGAAAAGGAAGCATGTTAATCACTGAGAAGAGAAGAATCCTTGCTCTTTCATGATGATTAGAGCCAATCAGAGTGAAAGGAGGTGAGTCAGCCGCTAAGAAGACACTTCTCAGTAGTTAACACACAGCCTCCCCTTTCGTGCTGATTGGCTCCTAGGGATGTCTATTGTAATGGAGTGTGGACTCACACAGCGACAGGGAGCTCAAGGGAGACAAGGGCAAGTGGGAAAGGGGACATAGTATGTGGTGGTGTGGCCTGACTGTCATGAAGGGATCCTGCACTTCTGAATTTGCCACCACACTACTGCTGATCAAACCAACCCAATCTAAATGGACATTGCACTGAGAGGTCAAATCTGAGTGTCACTGTAAGATTAAAAAAAACTACATCATCATCATTATCTGATTAAAATGGTGTAAGCACGGCACAAGTTCTATTCAGTGAGAACTCAGTAGATGACTCCCTTTTTTCTGTTCCTCCAAATTCTTGCCATCTTGCCTCTCCGGCACTTTGCCTTTCATTTGAGAGAGAGGTCACATCCATGCCATACATTTAGAACACTATTATGCCACTTTAACAGTCATGGGGAGAATCCTGGCAACTATAGTTTGCCAAGGGTGCTGACCTCACAGAGCTGCAATGCCCAGCACCCTTGACAAACTACAGTCCCAGGAGAATGTTATAGTGGTGTCCTGGTGCTTTTAACCAGGACCATGCCATACTCACGATTCTTCTCTTTGCAACTGGTTGGTGGCTCTTACATTCACTGTAGTGGTTCTGTCTCCTTTGGAACTACCTCCGCTTGCTCTACCATTCCCCTGCACCCCACCTTCTTCGGCATCCTGTAATAGCCATTCAAGCCACCTCCAGTGCAGGACAATGTAATACATCAAACAAGACTGGACATGTTGTTTGCCCCAGGCCGGATATTTCAACGCCCCTGGAACTGAAGGGAAAAGACAGGCCCATGTTTCCTGCCAGTCCTTTATTTCAACCCAATCGTCTGTGTGGAAAAGGGCCCTCCCATCCTATTGGAAAACAAAGCAACACCCTGAAATCTGGAAGGGAAAAGCCAGAGAGGAAGGATGGAATGCAGAATGCGATTCAGTTAGGCTTGTGAGTTCCCCCCCCCCGCAATCACTTGGGGCTGTTGTTCAACCAGGGTGAAGCAGGAAATGCCCATCTTGGGTTGCCTAGCTGGTCTGCCCACCAGCCATGCCCCCCTACGTGATAACAAAGGAGGCTTGATTAACTGACTCACCATGCCGGGGGGGGGGAAGGCCCACTATTTATATATGTAGTTTTACGTACTTAATAGTGGGCTTTTAATCGGAATCTGCTGGTAAGATTGGCTGGCATTTCAGCATCTGAGGGGGCTGCCCCTTATCTGAGCTGTCAGACTGAGTCACTTGCTCCAGAGGCTGGCAGGAAAAGGGAGCTGAGGATGGGGAGGGGGGGAAGAGGCAGAATGAGAAATGGGGACCGTTGTCAGGGAATGTCACGGGAGCTGGAGGAGAGCCACACACACGATCACGCACAATCGCACGCACGTGATGTAAGGACAAAGGGAAGTGATGTAGCTCACGGGCAGAGCATCTGCTTTGCAGGAGGAAAGTCCCAGGTGCAGTTCCCTGGCATCTCTAGGTAGGGCTGGGAGACCCTTGAAAGCTACTGAAAGTCAGTGTAGACATGGGGTCCCCAACGTGGTGCCCCCTTTTAGGAGTTTTTTGTTCTTGTTGCCTTTTTTTTTTTTAGTGGTGTGGGCTGGTTTTAATATTGCATTTGTATATTGTTGTAACCAGCCCTGGGACCTCATGGTGAAGGGCAGTAAGATATTGAAATAATAATAGTAATAATGATCAAGTTTTATTTGTTTTGGGGCTCGTGGTTTTTCCTGTTTGGGGGAAGAGTTTCTGAGCATGGCCAGTCCTTCTTCTGTGTACTATGTGGTGCCCACATCAGTTTCTAAGTCCTCCACAAGTCCTCCAAATGTTTTCCTGGGCCCCAAATGGTTGGGGACTCAGGGACAGATGGATCTCCTGCCCCATGAACTTGTCTTTTAAAGCCACCTAAGCTGGTGCCCATTACCGTATTTTGAAGCGACACATTCCCAAAGCTAATTGAGCTTTGCATGAAGAAACTCCTCTTGCTTGAATCTACTGCCGCTCAGCTTCATTGGATGCCCTCATGTTCTCACACAATTACAAACACACATGACCATGCATAAATCACACGCACACACGCACAGACTGCACACGAACCCACACCAAGAGAACATTTTTAATGTCTTAATGAGTAATTCTCACCACCTGTCATATCCCATTAAAAGTCATCTTACGGATTTCTGAAAGGAGGCATGATTACTGCTGTCATTCTCCAGATATATCACCATCCATTGTCCTGGGGGTGTTCACCATATGGCGTGGGGGGGAGAGAGAGAGAAAGAGGGACAACGCAGCCAAATCGAGGAAGGCAATTCAGCATTAATCAGCCAGCATGTGTGCCTTTCTTCCAGAGGATTCGTGCCATCTCGTGCCATCTTAGTGCCATAAGTAGTGGCTGGGGGTGTTGGGTACAGGCATCACTAGTCATTATTACTTCTGTATTAAGCTGCGTGCCAAAAATGTATGTTACATGCAGTTGGGGGGGGAATTCAATTCATGCTCTCTGTGCCCCTGAAGGCTTACAGTCTACATGGCATGGATATGCCGAAGGTGGAAACAGAAAGTCAGGATTGGTCATGCAGGTAAGATGAAGCTAGGAAATATTTTGTTTGTTTTTTAAAGAGGAAGGCCTCTGATTAAGGGTGCTTTCCGACAACCTGTTTACTGAGAATTCATCCAATTAGTTTGCAGGGAGATGAGATGACATTGGCTGTTTTATGAGCATTCATTCTGATTTCTCTGTGGGAACATTAGACGATGGTGCATCAAAGTGGTATCTCCCCCTGTCAATTTTGGCTCTCTTGGTTTCTTGTTTTTTCTAGTCTTCAATTCTTTCTCCACATATCTGCAGCAATGGGTGAATTTGGTTTTTTTTTAAATCCTCATGAAAATTCTCCAGTGTTTCAGTGCAAATTTCTCCTAGTAAATACATTTTTGTGTGCAGTTTTAACTTTTATCCTAATGTATTTATGTACTTACTTAAATTTATATGCCTCCCTTCTTCCCAGAAGGAGCTGAAGGCAGCAAACAAAAACACTAAAAGCACTTTAAAACATCTTTCAAAAAAACACTTTAGAACATATTAACACAAAACATGCTTAAAAACTTATTAAAACAAAACATCTGCTGACACTTCGCCCCATATCTCCTGCAAGAAATCAGTGCCGGTCCGAAAAGCCAGCGGACTGTCAGATTCAGTTGAAATCCAGTACTAAGTTTGATTTAGTGGATATTCTCCCCCATCCCTGGCAGGAACACAAGGCAGTTACACTTAAGAAATATGTTTTCTTTCGAAGCAGTGGTGAATCTTCTTCAAAACCTCCCAGTGAAGCTATTTGACTGACTAATTATGGCAACTGGCTGAAATGTCCATCCAATTTTGTTTGCTTTTACTAGCACACTAGCAGCAGCATAGTGGCAAATTCAGAAGTGCAGGGTCCCTTCATGTTAATCACACCCATGCCCCCTCCCTGTTTTTTTTTCTGTGGGTTGAGAATGAGATCCTTGATAATGCCTAGGAACCCATAAGCATGAAACAGGAGAGTGTTCACTACTGAGAAGAGTCTTCTCAGTATTTGATTCACCTCCTTTTACTCTGATTGGCTCCAATCCACAGGGAAGGAGAAGCAAGGATGTTAGAAGAGTCTTCTCGGTGGCTAACACTCTCCCCTTTCATGCTGATTGGCTTGTAGGATGCTGGAGATATAGGGACCCTGCTGGGACCCTGCTCCCAAAAAAGTAAAGGGTGTAAGACACCCCCCCCGAGACCCTGCACAACTACACCCCTGCACACTAGGACTGGTATTTGTTCTACTTTGCATAAATGGAGATTTGGAGCTGCCACATTTTACAGGCAGGAAGGAGCAGCTGCAAACTGTGCTGGTGCCCATCCTGAGTCTTTAAGATAGGGTGAGGAAAGCAGTAAACAGCCATTTATCCATCTTGTCTGCCTCCAGGTTACAGTTTGCAACCAGATCCACGAATAAAGAGACAGGGCATGTGAAGTGGCTTGAACCACAATCCCTGATAGAACGCCTCTCCCGATACGAACCTACCCGTACACTACGTTCAAGATCAAAGGCCCTCCTCTGGGTGCCTACTCCAAGGAAAGCTCGGAGGGTGGCAACAAGGGAGAGGGCCTTCTCAGTGGTGGTTCTCAAATTATGGAATGATCTCCCTGACGAGGTGCGCCTGGCACCAACACTGTTATCTTTTCGGCACCAGGTCAAGACTTTCCTCTTCCCCCAGGCATTTTAGCATGTGTTTTATATTTGTTTTATATTGTTTTGAATTTTAAAATTGTGATTGCTGTAAACCGCCCAGAGAGCTTCAGCTATGGGGCGGTATACAAGTGCAATAAATAAATAAATAAATAAATAAATAAATAAATAAACTAGGACCACATGTATTAATATAACTTCTGCAGGGAGGAGGTGAACAGTGTGGGAAGCTAATCTCATTGGTCTGGCTTGGGTGACCAATCCTGCCCATGGCAAGGCAGAGCCCCAAATCTCTGGGCCTTTCTTGCCCCCTCCCCCTCCCCCAGCCTGAGAAGTAGGGATGGGTGAACATGTCAATTTTGCTTTCTCCCAGTTTTAATTCTCCACATTTCCACATCAGTTTCCGGGGTATTTTTTAAACTCCTTATGAAAACCCATCAGAGTTTTGGTTCAAATTTCTCCTAATAAACACATCTTTGCAAGTAATTTTGCTTAATATACATATTTTTGCAAAGGATTTCCCCCTCACTTAATGCACTTTTGTATGCTCTATTCACCAGTATATGCACACGTTGCCCCAGTAGTTGCATTTTGGCATTACTGGGCTGGAGAGCTGCATTGCAAAATTTAGAAAAGTGCAAATGTCAAAGGATGGCTGCATTTCAGTTCGCATATTGTTTTGGACAGTGTGAGTTAGGTAGGTTTGCCTTTAAATGTGAACAGGATCCATTTTCTCCCCCATTCTTGCGTACAACTCCAGGCAGGTGGACAGACATTGGGTGGCACATATATCGTGGGGGTTTATAACTCTGTGACATACTCCTCTTGTGCCCCTTCGCCCCAACACCTGACCAGAGCATCCTCACTCTCAGATTTCCAGCTGCTTCTGGACTGAGTTTGGGGAGTGCTTTCCTTTGTTTTCTTTTGGCCTGTTCTGCTTCCAACCAGAGACTCAGAGCTCTCTCTTTCCTGCTGGCTGCCTTAGTACTAACCTGCTTCTGTTTTGACCACCAGCTGCACTCCACAGTACTCATCCCCATGTTGGTTGGTAGGTGTGCTCCAGCCACCAGCCTTAACAGACCACTGGAGAAGCAACTTTCAGTATTCATTGAGAATGTTTCAATTGATCAGAAGCAGGACTGTATACACATAGGGGCTCTGCCCCTGCTTGCTTCGCTTGCCAACCCTGCCTACCATTGCCAAAGCTCCCCCTCAACCCCCACAGGTCATTGAAGCACCCCCGTTCTCCCCATGGGTTGCTGAAGCTCCCCCTGCCCCCCACAGATCATCAAGCCTACTGACCAGCTTCTCACCTGGCGTCCAAGCTGCTGATGCTGCCGCCTTCACCTCTGGCCTCCTGCTTGGCCTGACGCCCAGCCTCCCACCCAGGCTGCAGTTGCACCTACTGCCTTCACCAGCCTCTTGCCCAGCTTCTTGTCCCATCTGCAGCTGCCCAGGCCCAGGCCACATCGCTTCCCCCACCCCTGCCATCACACTGTGATGTCATGACAGCATGATGGTGGGAGGACTTACCTTTTTATATCTATATACACACACATACACCTTAGGAGGTCACCCCCTGCACACTTCATATGCCAAGCCCTCCTGTCCTCCCAGGTCACCAAGGTCCTGACTCCCTCAGGTTGCCACAGCATCCCCCCCTTCCCTCAGGTCACCAAGGCACCTCCCGTTCCCCCGCTCTCTGACCAGAGTCACTAGGGTTGCCAGGTTCCTGGCCTGAGACTGATCCTGTATCTGTAGGAGGAGAGAAAGTCAGCCAAGTGCAGGTGTTCTAGCAATTCTCCCTTCCCCCTGCACAACTTTTAAAGATACAGAAGACCTCTTAGAGGCCGGGCCTGGCAAACAAGAGGTCTTCTGTATCTTTAAAAGTTGTGCAGGGGGAAGAGTGAATTCCACCTTGTGGTTTTTCCCATTACAGAGTTGCAAGAACACCGGCACTTGGCAGACTTTCTCTCCTCCTAAAAATACAGGATCAGTCTCAGGCCAGGAACCTGGCAACCCTAGTGCACAACTTATCAATACATAAAGGCAAGTTAAGAGCTCCTTACTTTCGGAGATCTCCCTGCAAGTAGGAGCTGCTTGCAACACTGCACATGTGCACATAAATCTTTTCTGGTTATATCTGTGGATTATCTGCTCACTGCTACAATTGGGCCTGTTAGAGAAAAATTAACCGTTGGGAGAAACAAATCTTGCCAAATGGTGGCCACTAGGGTTGCCAGGTTTATGGCCTGAGACTGATCCTGTATCTTTAGGAGGAGAGAAAGTCAGCCAAGTGCAGGTGTTCTGGCAATCCTCCCTTCCCCCTGCACAACTTTTAAAGATACAGAAGACCTCTTGGAGGCCAGGCCTGGCAACCATGAGGACTTCTGTATCTTTAAAAGTTGTGGAGGGGGAAGGGAGAATTCCACCTTGTGGTTTTTCCCATCACAGTGTTGCAAGAACACCTGCACTTGGCTGACTTTCTCTTCTCCTAAAAATACAGTCTCAGGTCCTGAGCCTGGCAACCCTACGAACTACTTCTTTTTGTCTGTCCTGAATCTTCCAGTATTCAGCACTATTGGATGTCCACAAATTCTAGTATAATGAAAGAGGGAGAAAAACCTTTCCCTATCCATTTTCTGCTTCCATGCATGTTTACACTTCTATCATGTCACCACTTACTTGCCTTTTCTCTAAAGTAGAAAGCCCCGAATGCTGCAGCCTTTCCTCATAGAGGAATAGCTCCATCCCCTTGATCATTCTGGTTGCTCTTTTCTGAACCTTTTCCAGCTCTACAGAATCCTTGTTGAGGTGAGGTGACCAGAACTATACACAGTATTTGAAATGCACCTACACAATAGATTTATATTTGGCATTATGATATTGGCAATTTTAGTTTCAATACCTTTCCTAATTAGGACCAGGGTTCAAATCTGTCTCTCAGCTACAAAGCTCACTGGGTGACCTTGGGCCAGTCATCTTTCACCCTAACCTTCCTTATAGAGTTTTTGTGAGGATAATTGGAGACAGAAATGACTCTGTACACCACCTTAAGCTCCTTGGAGAAAAGGTGAGATAGATATGTCTGAAAGAATAAGTGCCCCAACAGGGCTGGAAGATGTTTTTGATACATACAGCATAATCCTATAATGTCTCATATAAATGTATCCTCAACTTGTAGAAGATAATTCAGTTTCTTAGTGGCGCTGGGATGCCTATCTTCTACTACACCAAAATAAAATCAGGAAAAACGGTTATTGTGAATAAACCTCAGAAATAAATGGCATGAGCATGCACGGGGTGCATCTGCCTCACCAATGAGGAACCTCTGAATGTATCTAATAATGTGATTCCAGAAGAGGTATCCTTTGCATAAACAGTACATCTTATAGTCACCACAGTAGGAGACCAGTCTTCTGTATCTTTAAAAGTTGTGCAGGGAGAAGGGAGAATTCCACCATGTGGTTTTTCCCATTACAAGTGTTGCAAGAACACCTGCACTTGGCTGACTTTCTCTTCTAAAGATACAAGATCAGTCTCAGGCCATGGACCTGGCAACCCTAAGTCTCCCCCACCCTCCTTCCTCTCCCACCACCACACAGCCTGGAGGAAAGGGAGACCTCGCTTTAACAACATGGAGGCCTTCCATGAAGCCACTCTGTGGGTCATCCAGGCCACTACCCACCGCTGCCTGCCACTGCCCACTCTCTCTCCCACTGCCCACTCGGTCTCATCCAGCCACCAGCCTGCCTGCCTTCCCCTTCCTGCCTCCCTCCCCCGGCATTGAGCCAGGGAAGGGAGGGTGATGCTGCCATTTGCTTTCCTGCTGCCTGTTTGGACACATCCACCGAGATGCTTTACATAAATATTATATAGTTAGATACACATATATATTGATAGATATATATCAAGAATATATAACAGCCACACTTAGCCGTTTCAGTAAACAAGACCGAAATTAGGATCTGCAACAAAGTGTTGCAGCATGGAGTGGTCTTGTCCAGGTTCCCGATATCCATGGACTCTCCCAGGATATTCTGTTTTATTCATCCTCTTTCATGCCTTGTTGTTTTCCCCCAATGCTATCTGTATTCTGTCAATTCTCAAAGCTCCTTCCTCAAAAGCCTGGGAGTTAATTCTCACCCTGTTAGGGGTTTCCCCCCCCCTAACTTATTTGGCACTTCTGCAACACTTAGGGGTTCCCTTAAGCCCGGTGATACCCCATTCTTTGTCAGTTTCAGCGCTCAGAGAATGAGCTCACTCATTCTCCAGGATTTCAGAGGGGAGTCTCTCTCAGCCAAGTTAGTTATTAATGAAGAGGTCAGCACTGGGTGATACAGAATGAATCCAGCAACAGAAAAGCAGTGATTAACTGAGGGCGTGTGTGCATCATCTTATGCAGGAGACCACTATTTAAAAGGCCATCTTCTTCGATGTAATTGTTCCCACAGCTAGAGCATAGGAAGCTGCCTTATGCTGAGTCAGACCATTTGTCAATCTAGCGCAGTATTGTCTGCACTGACTGGCAGCCGCTCTCCAGGGTTTCAGATGGGAGTCTTTCCTAGCCCTACCTGGAAGTGCTGGAGATTAAACCTGAGACCTTCTGCATATAAAGCAGACCCTCTGCTCCTGAGCCACATCCCTTCCCCGCAAATAGTGGACACTAAAAGCTGCCTTATACTACTAGCCATCTAGCTCAGTATTATTTACTCTGAGTGGCAGCGGCTCTCCTGCATTTCAGGCAAGAGTCTCTCCCAGCCCTACTGAAGATCCTGGGGGTTGGACCTTGGACCTTCTGAATGCAAAGCAGATGCTGTACCGCTGAGCTACAGATGTTGGAGGCCTCCTCTTGTGTTTGATTTCGGGCCACAAGGCCTTGTTTACTGACGCATTTCTACCTTTGCATGAATGGCAGAGGAAGGGCTGTCAATGAATCAGATCCCATCCTTACTTTTTCACTCCAGGCAACAAAAGAAATGGCACAATGACAGGACGACTGTAATGGTTCTCAAGTGGATTAAACAACAAAAGGTATTTAATTCTGAAGCCTAAGTTCACAAGGGCCAACGTATTTTTCTTTCTGATCAATAACTGAATGGAAAAGCCACCGAGAGACCTGTTATCTTTCTGAGTCATTTTCTTTGGGCTAAGGTAGAAAATGGGCTCCAGTTGTATTTCCCAGAGGATGTTGGAAGTTTTCTCAGCTGCAGAAAGTCATTCAGAGTTAACTATTAGCATAAACACAAAATTGTGTGTGTGTAAGATTGGACAGAGCTGCACCGTTGTATGGGCAACAATGTTCACATAAATCCAGTGAATGAATGTCAAATAGCAGCCATTCTGAAACCATAGGGGTTGTGTTTGGCTATGTCCTAGACCCACTGAAATTAATGAACTTAAGTTATGTCTATTAACTTCAGTGGGCCTACTTTGAGCAGGACTGAATATATGTTAGAATCATAGAATAGTAGAGTTAGAAGGGACCTATAAGGCCATTGAGTACAGCCCCCTGCTCAATGCAGAAATCCAGCTTAAAGCATACTCGACAGGTGGCTGTCCAGCTGCCCCTTGAAGACCTCCAGTGTTGGAGAGCCCACCACCTCCCTAGGTCATTGGTTCCATTGTCATACCGCTCTAACAGTTGGAAGTTTTTTCTGATGTTTGGTTGCAATCTGGCTTCCTGCAACTTGAGCCTATTATTCTGTGTCCTGCACTCTGGGACAATTGAGAAGAGATCCCGGCCCTCCTCTATGTGACAACCTTTCATGTACTTGAAGAGTGCTATCATATCTCCCCTCAGTCTTCTCTTCTCCAGGCTAAACATGCCCAGTTCTTTCAGTCTCTCCTCACAGGGCTTTGTTTCCAGCCCCCTGATCATCCTTGTTGCCCTCCTCTGAACCTCCTCCAGTTTGTCTGAATTCTTCTTTAAGTGCAGACACCAGAACTGGACACAGTATTCAAGATGAGGCCTAACCAATGCTGAAGAGAGGGGAACTAGTACTTAATGTGATTTGGAAATGCAGCCTAAAATAGCATTTGCATGGGACATGGGATCTTGTTCTTGTTTGACCTTTTGTAATACAACAGAAACATTTAATGTATTCACAGATATACAACAGATCTCTCACCTTGTGTATGAGATTGCTCAAACCCGATCAAGTCTCCAGTTTTTAAATTAATACAGCAGTCATTGGAACACAGGAACCTGATTATGTGGATTGAAACCTTTGGTCCATCACTTTTACTTTGGAGCACATGGGTCACTTTGGTACTCTAGTGACTTGTGTGCGGTGAAATGGGAGTGTCAGTGGCTTGAGCACAGCTGAAGCTGACCGAACACAGGCAAGGTTGCATAACCATACTTACCAAGGTGCAATGTACTTCTCTGCCACCATTGCATCCACAAATAGCTGTCCAGCACAGCATTGCTGAGTAGCAAATGGGCTTTTTTCAACTGACAAACACTATGCTGCTCTGACAGCCACGGTGGCTTGCTGTAACAAATAAAGGCTCTGTAGGGACAAAATGGCTCAGATGTGGACAGAGTTGGATGCCACAGTTAAAACAAGTCCAGTGGAGGTATCCAGATCATTGTCTGTTCCATTGCTATTGGATTTGTTTTTAATGTTGCAGTCTGAGTTGGTGGACAAGTGGCTCGGAAAAGTGCAGTCAACCACCTGCCCTCTTGACCCGTGCCCATTTAGGCTTCTTGGACCTAGCCAAAGAAGACTGACTGGGTGGGTCCAGGGAGTGAATGATGCTTTTATAATAGTATGTTTTATTTTGAAACCTGTCCCGGGGCCTTATGGTAAAGGACGGCTAAGAAATTTAATCAATCAATCAATCAATCAATCAATCTTGCCCAGCATTATCTACACTGACTGGGTTTCAGGCAGTAGTCCCTCCCAGCCCTACCTGTGTTGCGATGTGTGTTTGATGCATTTTTAGCACTTTTCTTTGCCGCCCTGGGGTCCTGCTGGGAGGAATGGCAGGCTATAAATCAAATAATAAATAAATACCTGGAGATGCCGGGAATTGAACCTGGGCCCTTCTGTATGCAATTCATGTGCTCTACCACTGAGTCCTGGCCCTTTCCACAAGTCATAGCAAGTGGAAGGAACTGGTTTTTAAATTATTATTAGAATCCAGTACCTTTTAAAACAAAAAATTCAACTTAACAAGAATCTACTCTCCATACGAAACCATGGAAAGCTGGCTTGGAACTCCCTCCTGCTAATAAGTGACTAAATCATGATGCAGGAAAACTGGGGCAGGACGAGATGTTCTCTGGGTCCCCGGTAACTCCACCAGAGTGACACCTCTCTGAGGATTGCCTGTCTCTTTCCATTCCTTTCTTATTGATGCTGCCAGAGTTCCTCCTGCGCAGGCGGTGTGTTTGGCAATGCCAAAGGACTGCAAATGGAAGCTGGTGGCAAGTGACCTTTCAGCCCCCGCCGGTGTCACCTGGCGGCATGAGAATTTCTGCACCCACACACACTGGTCTATGACTCTCCAATTTTAAATCCCACCGGGACCGCAGGCACAGCACACGCCCCCACACTTGGGAATGTGAGCTCTGCAAAAGCTTTGGTGCCACTCCGAGCAAATGCTGTTACCTTGGCAATTGTTACTGTGAGTCGCTGGGAAGGAGGAGGAGAAGAGGAGAGAAAACAGAGAGAGCCACCACTGCAGGCCCAAAGACTAAGTGTACAGTTCTGAAAGGAGCAGTCTGACGGCCAAAGGGTCTTGAGCCTTCTGCGTAATGAAAAGGCCATGTCCACAGCACACTTAGCTTAGATATCACTGTCATGCCTCACGACTTAAAGTAGGGCTTATTCTGGCAAGCAAGAGCTTTTCCCATCTCCTCAGACTCCCAGCATGACCTACAGCAGGGACGGGGAACCTGCGGCCCTCCACAGGATGGCAGTTGGACTCCAGTTCCTCTCCACCCCAGAGAGCATGGTCAATGGTCATGGATGATGAGAGGTGGAGTCCAGCAACATCTGGCAGGCCACAGATTCTCCATCCCTGACTTAGGCTCCATCACCCCTACTATTTCTCCTCCTCCTCAGGTTTAATGTTGCAAGGCCAAGGGAGGGCCTTGTGACTGCTGGCGAGAGTATTATCATACTTCACTCAAAGCCTTTCATAAAGCTCTGTATCTCTCACAAGTCTCCATAAGAACATAAGAAGATCCTGCTGGATCAGTGCGCCCATTTAGTCCAGCATCCTGTTCTCAGAGTGGCCAACCAGATGCCCATGGGGAGCCCGCAAGCAGGACCTGAGTGCAAGAGCACTCTCCCCTCCTGCGGTTTCCACCAACTGCTGTTCAGAAGCATACTGCCTCTGACTATGGTGGCAGCCATCATGGCTAGTAGCCATCAGTAGCCTTCTCCTCCATGAATTTGTCTAAACTTCTTTTAAAGCCATCCAAATTTGTGGCCATCACTGCCTCTTGTAGGAGCAAATTCCATAGTTAACTATGTGCTGCCATGAAGAAGCACTTCCTTTTGTCTGTCCTGAATCTTCCAGCATGCAGCTTCATTGGATGTCCACAAGTTCTAGTGTTACGACAGAGGGAGTAAAACTTTCTCAATCAGCTTTCTCCATGCCATGCATAATTTTACACACTTTTATCACATCACCTCTGACTCGCTTTTTCTCTAAAGAAGAAAGCCCCAAATGCTGCAGCCTTCCCTCAGAGGGGAGTCACTCCAGCCCCTTGGTAATTCTGGTTGCCCTTTTCTGAACCTTTTCCACCTCTACAATATCCTTTTTGAGGTGAGGCGACCAGAACTGAACACAGCAAAAATTTCCAGCACTGAGCCCCAGAGATTCTTATCCTGAAGAGGGTCCCCCCATGGACAAATCACTGAACTTATGAAGAAGAGTCTTTCTCTCTTCTGCATACCACAAACAGGCCCACATCTTGTTGAAAGTACTGTGGGTGGCAGAACAAAATACATGCCATGGGCAGCCAAAAAAGACATGCTAGTACTCTATTCCAAGGAGTACCATCTCAAAAAAAAAAGCACTGATTGTACCACTTAAAACAATCATGGCTTCCCCCAAAGCACCGTAGTTTGTTAAGGGAGCTGACAGTTGCTGGGAGATTCTCTGTAAAGAGGGGTTGATTGTTAAACCACTCTAGAAACTGTAGGTCTGTGAGAGCTATGCAACAAATCTAGCTGAAGCCTCATCTGGGCTGATTGGGGTTGAGACAGCCCTGGATCGCACCAAGTTGGGTTGACCCATCTGGAGTGATCCGGGGCAGTCAAAAGGCAGCATGGTTGGGTGGGGGGATGTGGGGGGAGAAGGAGAGGCGAGTAGCATCTGCGTGGTCTGCTTTGCCAGTGCTTCCGTGCAGGAACTACCCTGGTGAAGCAGCACCCAGCAGGACTGAACTCTCTGGTCATCAGCTGGGAATAGAAGGTTCAATCCTGCTCTCTGTAGGTGTCTGCTCCGCAATGGGAATGTCCTGTCAAAGCAGCACCCAGCAGGACTGAACTCTCTGGTCATCAGCTGGGAATAGAAGGTTCAATCCTGCTCTCTGTAGGTGTCTGCTCCGCAATGGGAATGTCCTGTCAAAGCAGCACCCAGCAGGACTGAACTCTCTGGTCATCAGCTGGGAATAGAAGGTTCAATCCTGCTCTCTGTAGGTGTCTGCTCCGCAATGGGAATGTCCTGTCAAAGCAGCACCCAGCAGGACTGAACTCTCTGGTCATCAGCTGGGAATAGAAGGTTCAATCCTGCTCTCTGTAGGTGTCTGCTCCGCAATGGGAATGTCCTGTCAAAGCAGCACCCAGCAGGACTGAACTCTCTGGTCATCAGCTGGGAATAGAAGGTTCAATCCTGCTCTCTGTAGGTGTCTGCTCCGCAATGGGAATGTCCTGTCAAAGCAGTACCCAGCAGGATTGAACTCTCCACTTAGAGAGTGGAGAAGGTTCAGTCTGCATGGGTCTGCTTCATGCTGGCAAAGTGTCATGCAGCAGGATTGAATGCAGCAGCTCCTTCTTTCCCTGCCCCCTCTCAAGCACGTGTTTAATTAAGTCTCAAAACATTAATTAAACATTAGGGCTGGCCCCTGGATTCGGGTTGGATCATCCTCAGATCATCCCAGGATCGGATTGGGTTGATCCAAAGTGTCAGATTGGGGAGAAAAATTGATTTAGTTCACGTTTCAAGCTGAATCTGTTAAATTCTCACTTTCCAAAGTAATATGGGAACCAAAATACAACCATCCTTCAAAATTCTCACATATCGGGATTTTGCTACTCAGTTCTCCACTTAAACAATGTTTACAAAAATGCATATATTAGGGGAAAGTGTTCATAAAAATGAATATACTTGTGAAAAATACATACAAAATGCATTTTATTAGGAGAAATTGCTTGCAGAACATGAATATTAGTCAAAACTGCATACAAAAATGTGTTCATTGGGAGAAATTCACACTATGAATTTTTAAACCTTTTTGAAATATGTTTTAAAGCTTTTAAAGATCTTTTTAAAGATGTTTTGTTTTAATATATTTTATGTTTTTAAGTGTTTTTAGTGCTTTTCTTTGCCGCCCTGGGCTCCTGCTGGGAGGAAGGGCAGGATATAAATCAAATAATAAATAAATAAATAAAATAAAATAAAATGCTGGTGAATTTTCATGAGGATTTTAAAAAAAATCACAAATTGCTGCAGAAATTTGTAGAACTGAATTTAAGACTGAAAAAAAAGAGAGAAGAGAACCAGAACAGAAATATCCTCCCATCCCTCAGCTCTGGATTAGTTTGGGGTGGGATGGGACATGCACACGCCCTGATGCTCAGGCTGTAGACCTTGATAGCCAGTGTGGTGTAGTGGACAGGGTGTTGGACTAGAACTGGTGAAAGATTCAAACCACTCAGCCTTGATCTTGGGACAGTTGTTGCCTCTTGACCTAAAGTACATCACAGGGTTGTTGTGAGGCCCAAGAGGGTGAGACAGAAAGAACAATGTACTCTTTCCTGAGTTCCTCAATGAGGAAGGGTTGAATATAAAATAAATACAACTTTGCACTTTTCCAACTTACAGAAGATGAAAGTTTGCCGCCTGTTGAAGAGCTTCTGATACAAATGCCACTCTAAGGGTCTAATAATGCAATTGTTTTATATGTGTTTTCATTGCTATGAGATCCTTCATAAGAAGTAATTCATAAATAAAAATAAATAAATATGCCTGCCTGGACACTCTTCTAGGTAACATGATACACACTGTACCATGTTGTCTAGAATGGCGTTCAGGCATAGTCCCAGGGCCGAGGCACTCCTGGGGCTGGGGAGATGTTGAAGAGGTGCAGTGAGCCTGATTCTACTCCATACGTGGTCTATCACCCCAGCAATATCCTGTTGGCTCTAAGCACCAAGAGGAATAGAAAGTAGTGTCTCCTCCCCCCGCAGCCCTGTAGCCAGCCTTCCTTGTTAGTGGGGCAGCCTTATTTCTAGGTGGAGCATGGGGGGGGGAAGGCGCATAGTGCCAGCCATTCCTCCCCCCCCCAGTGGTGGAGAGGATGTGAGGACCAGGCCAGGAGAAAAGAAAGGCAGTCACCTCCTTCCCTGTCACTCTTCCTCCATCCAGAGAGTGTGTTAAGTTACATGAATGAAGTTTAATCTGTTGAATTGTCTCACTCTTGAGAGATCCCCAGGAATACCATATTCAAAAGCTTGACTTTGCCTGTAGCTACACTCCCCTTTCACCTATGGTCAGAGCTTGGAAGTAATTCGTTACAAAAACGAATTACTTGTAATTCATTACTTTTCTGAGGGATGAGTGGGTATTTCCTTTACATTTTGACAGTAATAGAACTAGGAGTAATTTTATGACTTTTGAGGAGTACTTGTAATGTTTCCAGCATTACTTTTTGGGCATTACTTGCGGGGGGGAGGGAGCAGGGGAAGTCTTCTGCTCCTCTGATTTGTGGATGAAAATCATGTGTCTCAAACTGGGCTTCTGTGCAGTGTCACTCTTCCCTCGTGCTGTGTCAGTGGGAAGGAGGCAACAAGGGAAGAGGTGGAGAGCAAGATGGGGGTGGAGTGGAGAAAACAACTGTTTAAAAAAACAAACGGCGATGGAGTGGAGGGAGAAAGGAGTCGGAGAGCAACAACATGGATAAAGGAGGAGAAGGAGGCAGCAGCAGAACGGAGATAAAGAACTGTGGAGGTAAGAGATGACACGTGTGTGTGTGTGTTAATAGTGTGTTTGCACTTGGTGCACAAAGCGGTCTCCGCTGCCCTCCCTGGCTACAGTTGCAGTGTTTTAACTTTTTTGCACCCCAGGGGAAAATGTTTGCTTGGGTGGGTGTCCCTTAGCTGATGGCAGGACAGGGTCCAGGAGGTGGTCGAGTGAGAGAGATGATACTTGCTGGCTGAGAATGTGTGTGGAGGGCTTGCACTTGGTTTGATGTGCAAAGATCTGAGCGGGGGCCTCTGCCTCTCTTCCCACCTCCCTTACCAATGGAAAAACCACCACTGCTATCTTACGGATAAAAAGAATTATTCTACTACCTCTGTGTGCTTGTGTTTACTTTTAATGTCGTTTTAGGCGACTTAGTGTGCCGCAGCCAAGGCCAGCACTATGTAGGCACTCTAGTTTTTTTTAAAGTAACTTAAGTGTAATTGTAGTGATTACTTTTGAGTAATGCTAAAGTAATCAATTCCTTTCAGAACAATTGTAATTGTAATGGTAATTTATTCCTTTTTGGGGCTATGTAATTGTAATTTATTGCTTTTTAAAAGTAGTCTTCCAAGTTATGCCTGTGGACTGTTCTTGTGTTCTGATTCTGCTGTAGACGAAATTGATCTCTATTTACTACACTGTCCTCTCTACGAACAACCTAGAAAAAAATTCTTAAAAACACTTTTAGAACCAATAGCATCTTACTCCGACGAGGTTAAGGTAATTATACTTCTATTGGACTACACCAGATCAGTTTCCCTCGCGGTCGCAAATTTTGCAATGGCCGCACAAAAATTGAGGGAGCTTTTTATCCAAGGTTAACAGTTTTATAGGCGTATCCTGTTTTTTCTGTTTTAATATATTTTTGACATACTCTTAATATATTGTTTGTATCTGTATATGTATTTGCAAAAGGCTTATGGCTAGGATTGCAATAAAGTTGTTGTTGTTGATTCTTCATGAACTGAACTACTTTGATAAAGACAGTGAGCTCCTGAACTTGGCTTTGATGCTGCATTAGGTATCTTAGTTTTAGATTCCACTGAAAATACAAACTTGTCCATACAACAAGTTTAGTGAAGGACAGAGAGAAAATAAATACTATTAAGTGTGTTTGTTAACTCCTCCTTGACAGTCCCTCCTTCTAGTCTTGTTCCTGGCCATTAGATTTCCCTTCCTGTTGGACAATCAAGGGAAAACTTTGCAACTGGCTGCTATATAAAGGACAAACAAAGCAACTGTAAATTGTGGAAAGCAATAGGATTTTTTTAAATGGTTGCTGGGTTGCTTTTTTTGTCCAGAAACCCCGAAAAGGTCTCATGCTGAGCTGCACATATTGGAAAAATCAGAAATTAGGTCTGAGTTACTGTCTATGTGTCCAGTCAGCCAGCTAGATAACTGTAGTGTACACAACAATATTTGTATTCCACTTTGTTGTTGTTATGTGCCTTCAAGTTGATTATGACTTATAGCGACCCTATGACTCAGTGACCTCCAATAGCATCTGTCATGAACCACCCTGTTCAGAGCTTGTAAGTTCAGGTCTGTGGCTTCCTTTATGGAATCAATCCATCTCTTGTTTGATCTTCCTCTTTTTCCTACTCCCTTCTGTTTTTCCCAGCATTATTGTCTTTTCTAGTGAATCATGTCTTCTTCTTATGTGTCCAAAGTATGATAACCTCAGTTTCATCATTTTAGCTTCTAGTGACAGTTCTGGTTTGATTTGTTCTAACACCCAATTATTTGTCTTTTTCGCGGTCTATGATATGTGCAAAGCTCTCCTCCAACACCACATTTCAAATGTTGATTTTTCTCTTATCCACTAGGGCTCTTTTTATCCTTTGCCATCAAGTAATTAAGAAAAAGAAGGGAAACAATAGCCACTATGATTGTGATTATAGTGAGTGCTCTAAAAGAGTAGCCATTTTTTCAGATCACTTTATCTCTTTATTTCGTCCTTTAGCAATAAGCACCCAATCCTGCTCTACTTATTATAATAACTGCAGAATAAACAAATTCTTACTTCTTACTGCAAACAAACAAACATGCTTCTTTATTGTTGGCTGGGTATACACTGCAACTGAAACTGAAACTGAAAAGCAGAGCAAAGGATTGTCCAAAGGGTGGAGTTTAACTAGCCTATAATACAAAGTTTTAATATTTATCTCTTTAAGGGTCATGTTACTGTATAGGCTGTTTTCCCCCCAGGATCATTTAAGTAATTACAAGGTGATTGTGATCATGAAAAATCCACCCTCAGTCAGGGAAAGTCTTGAGAGAGCAGACTTTTGTGGGCTGTTCCGGATGAGGCTTTTGTTGTGCACTCGCCCTGCCTTATTCACTGAATTTTTCAGAGGGTCCTATTTGTAAATTGCTTCTGTTCTTAAAACAAGCTATCAGTTTTAAATTGAGGTTGTCATTGTTTGTCACGTCACAAGTTAAAAAGGAGACAATTTTACCCAAAAATTCCAGGGCAGGAAGCACAGCTCTAGGGGGGCAGTGCCCCCATTCCCCCTCCCAGCTACAGGCCTGCCCGCCCTGGTGCCTGTGGGGGATGTTCCTCCCTGCATTTAGAGGATTCTATGAGCCCACCCTCTCAAGCCAGAAAACAGTCATGTCCCATTACTGTCAAATTGATTGTGCTCTCATGGAAGACACACAGTAGGGGTAAATATAGAGACAGGCCTGAAGTGAATATGGTAGAGGAATAAGGATGCTTTCATCCCTCTCTCAGGGATACTTGAGCTGCTGCCAGCTCTTTGCTTCTTGCAGTGAGTTAATAGTACTTTTCACATCCTCAGTGAATAGGTGGAAGTGTTCATCTGTGGATTTCTGCGCCTGACCTCCTCAGGTGAAGGTGAAGGTGTGAATAGAGCTTACTCTTATATAACCAGTATATAAATAGGTGCTCTCTGCATTGCCAGAACCCTTGCAAAAAGCAGGGCCCTTGCTTGTATGTACAGGGTATAGGCACTTAGGATGTGTTCAGACCTTTGGTTGGTGTAGATGCTGAGGGCAGGGACAGCAGGCACAATCCCATTCCCTCCCCTTCCAGCATGCAGTGTATCTATGATTAACTCAGTAGTGGAACTCCTGCTTTGCATGTAGAAGACCCTAGGTTCAACCCTTGGTGCCTCCAGCTAGGGCTGGCAGAGACCTCTTCCTGAAACCATGGAGAACTGATGTCAGTCAGAGTAGATGATATTGAGCTTGCTGGATCAGCAGTCTGACTTGATATAAGCCAGCTTCCTTGATCTGTTCCTACTGAAAAGGGATTTTCACCAGAGTTTGCATCCGGGACACTTGACAATGTTCTTGTTCTTGTGGTTGCCGCTGCTCTGGATGCCAGTTTGCTGCCGGCCCAGGTTTAAGGTACTTGTGTGAATCCACAAAGACCTTAAAGAACTTGGGGCCTTGAGGACCCCCTGACTCCCTATGTTCCATTTCGGTCACTGGGATGATCTGATGGGGGCACTTGTTCCCCATGCCCCTGAGGTTCATTTGAGCTCCACGAAGGACAGAGCCTTTAGAGTGGCAGGCCCTGCCCTGTGGAACTCCCTGCCTATAGAAGCTGAGCAGGAACCATCCCTTTCTTTCAGGCATCTCCTGAAAAGTAAACTTTTTAAACAGCCAGTGTGGTGTAGTGGTTAAGGTGCTTGGACTACGACCTGGGAGACCAGGGTTCAAATCCCCACACTGCCATGAAGCTCACTGGGTGACCTTGGGCCAGTCACTGCCTCTCAACCTCAGAGGAAGGCACTGGTAAACCCCCTCTGAATACCACTTACCATGAAAATCCTATTCATGGGGTTGCCGTAAGTCAGGATCGACTTGAAGGCAGTCCATTTCCATTTTCAAGCATGATTGCACGGGAGTAAATCCCATTGAACTCAATGAGCATGCAAATGATCAAACTTGCCCTTTCCTCCTGCTCCCTCCCATCACCTCCCTTTTGCCCCTTCCCTCTCCCTTCCTTCACCCCTCCCCCTCTCCTTCCAATCCCCTCCTTCCCTCTCCCTCTCCTTCTGCTCCCCTTTCCCCCCTTCCCTGTCCTCTCCTCTCCCCCTCCTCTTTACTCCTTAACAAGAAAACCCTATTCATGGGGTCACCATAAATCACAATCAACTTGAAGGTAGTCCATTTTCATTTTTTAATATGAATTTTCCAACCAACGCAGTACTTATGGATGCTTTTATTATTGTTTTTAATGATATGTATTGTTTTTGTGTAGTGTAATGCTACCTTGATATAATTTTATGGAAAGTGTGGCTTATAAATATTTAAATAAATAAATAAATAAAAGTAGCCTGCCTTCACTCTGAGGTCCCAAGGCAAGTGACAACAATTTAAAATACTGCCTTAAAAACAATTTAAAACAATTTACAATCACAATCCGTTCTCCTGAATTAAATTGCAACAAAAGCAAATTATGTTGGTTGGTTGTTGGGTGTGTGTTTTTTTTTAAAAAAAAGATGTCTCAAAAAAAGAGTTAAGGCATACATTTAATGCACTGAATTAAAAATAGATTTTTTTAGAACATAAGAACATAAGAAGAGCCTGCTGGCCCATCTAGTCCAGCATCCTGTTCTCACAGTGGCCAACCAGGTGCCTGGGGGAAGCCCGCAGGCAGGACCCGAGTGCAAGAACACTCTCCCCTCCTGAGGCTTCCGGCAACTGGTTTTCAGAAGCATGCTGCCTCTGACTAGGGTGGCAGAGCACAGCCATCATGGCTAGTAGCCATTGATAGCCCTGTCCTCCATGAATTTGTCTAATCTTCTTTTAAAGCCATCCACGCTGGTGGTCATTACTGCATCTTGTGGGAGCAAATTCCATAGTTTAACTATGCGCTGAGTAAAGAAGTACTTCCTTTTGTCTGTCCTGAATCTTCCAACATTCAGCTTCTTTGAATGTCCACGAGTTCTAGTATTATGAGAGAGGGAGAAGAACTTTTCTCTATCCACTTTCTCAATGCCATGCATAATTTTATACACTTCTATCATGTCTCCTCTGACCCGCCTTTTCTCTAAACTAAAAAGCCCCAAATGCTGCAACCTTTCCTCGTAAGGGAGATTTTAAAAGATCTATTTTTAATTCAGTGCATTAAATGTGTGTCTTAACTCTTTTTTTAAAAGCATTCTGTTATTGTTAAGTTTGATTTAAATTTTACAGTGTTTGCTTTTTAAAAAGATGTACCACTAAATTAAAAAAAAGGAATTTCTGAAAAATGTGATTTGAAATAGGGCTGTCCCTCGGTCTCTGACACATGCTCATGTCCCCAGATGATGATTATTTATTTATTTATTTATTTATTTATTTATTTATGTATACCCCGCCTTTCGACCAAAGGCCCTCAAGGCGGCTTACAAAAAACACAAATATAAAAATACAATATAAAATACATCAATAAAACATTACAATTTACAAAATACAATTTACAAAAGTTAAATAACTGCTCTTAGGCTAACAAGGTAAGATGCACGACACGTGAGGGAAAAGGGATAGGGAAGAACAAGGAAAAAAGCACGCTCAGGCACCAGTTCTTAAACTACCGTTCTTATCATGACCAGCTAGAATGGAAGCAGGTAGCCTGATAGCATGGTGGCTACTAGAGAGGGCAAGGGCAACTAGTCGCTCAGCAGATGCCCTCTTCCTTTTTCAGGATGTGAAACACTAATGTAAGAGGTGACCTTACAGACCAGGGATGGGAATCCTCAGGTCTGGGGGCCGAATGTTGACCTCTAGGCCTCCCTATCTGACCCTTGAGACTTTCCCCTTTTCCTAGTCCACATCCTTCACTGGCCCTCTCCTGTGTCTTCCTTAATGCCTCTTGCTTGCTTGCCTAAATGGAAGATAGAAAGGATGGATGGATGTGTGTGTGCGTGGGGAGGAGCCTCTGATTTTTGTGCAGGTAGAACTATACAAAGGTAAGAGTTGCATCTGTTTCCCACCTACTTTTTGCCTCCGGCTGTGCCCACCACTGGCATATGCCACCCTCCCCTCCCCGAAGATTGTCCATGAGGTAAGGTGGCCCTCAGGCTGAAAACCTTCCCCACCCCTAATGTTACAGCACGGCAAGGACAAGAGATTAGGTTTGGGGGGAAATTTAGTTTGGTTTGCATTGAAAGCTAAATTTATCAAATCTGCACTTCCTGAAAGAATATGAGGACTGAAACACAGCCATCCATTGAAATTCACACTTATCTGAATTTTACAATGCGGCTCTCCAACCAAAGAATGTTTTTAAAAATGCATATATTGCCAGAAAGTGTACATAAAAATGAGTATATTGGTGAAAATATACAAAAATGCATTATATTAGGAGAAATTGTTTGTAAAAATGTGCACATTCGTCAAAATTGCATACGAAAACGGGTTTATCTGGAGAGTTTCACACTAAAAATGCTGAAGAATTTTCCTGAGGATTTTTTCCTCCTGTATTCTAGCAGAAGATGCCCTCTTTCCATGCCCACAGAGGTGTTCACTGAATGCACTGAGCCACAAAAGCAGCCTTGCAGTGAGCAATGTTTGAGGGCAAGAGACAGAAACAGCGCCCACGGCAAGGTGGACATCCTTCATCTCTTTATTTCAGACATTTCAGCGGAAGCAGCTCTTGCAAGTGGAGGGGTGGACCTTGGCAGTGAAGGAAGAGAGAAAGATCCCTCGCAGGTTTCGTTGATGGGGCTTTTGTCATCTCTCCAAGGAAAAGGGCCAAAAAGGGTTGATTGTCCGACAAAATTATCTTGAGCCAAGCAAGGCGTCACAACAATGCCACACACACACACACACACACACACACATGCATGCATGCATATGCACACTGTTCTCTCACTGCTCAAGCAAGGGATACTTCCTAAAACCACCTCCCCGCTGGGCCTTTTCAGCTTGCATGAAAGGAGGAGGAAGTCCCAGACAAAAGGGACCAAGTGGTTGGGGAGGAGAAACTACCGGGGGCTGGGGCTGGGAGACAGCTGGGGAGGAGGAGGAAGAGGAAGGAAGGGAAGAAAGAATAAGGGTCAGGCACACAGAGGCCCTGGGTAGTGTCCAAGACCTTCGCTTGTTTCCTGTTGTTGGCCCTCCCCTCATTTCCCCTCCTCTGTGTGGTTCGTTGATTAGTTGTCAAGGGTGACCAAAGGGGTCAGCTGAGGCAGGGAACGAGGGCTGCAATGAGGGTCACTCTAAGAAAGACCAAGCCACGGGGGGTCCTTGTCAATGGGGTGAGAAGGCTTGGCTGTGTGACAGAGATGCCCAAGTGTGGAGAGGAGGGTTCTGCCGTTGCCAACTGCTTCCTCGTTGCTATGGGCCGAGGCAAGGATTGACCTCTGGAAAAGCCTCCAGGCCACGTCTCTGGGCTGTTGCGTCCTCCAGCACTGAGGGTCCTGGCTTCAGTCTTGCCCTGCTCCATAATCATAATCCATTCCCGTGTGTGTGTGTTTATTATTCATTTAGTTTACAAATGTATAAGCCACTTTCCAGCCAGAGCCCATCAAAGCGATCAGGATAAGAAAAAAAGGATGAAATACAAATAATACCAATTCTAAAAACAACTAAAACCATTCCTACAAACCCTAGAAACAAGAAAACCATTCTTTCAGATGCGCAGTTCTTATTGTTGTTGTTGTTGTTACATTTTATTTCATTTCTTCATTTCATTTTATTTAATTTATATACCGCCCATAGCCAAAGCTCCCTGGGCGGTTCACAACAATCAGCATAAAATACAATAAAACACATATTTAAAACAGTTTTTTAAAAAAGCTTAAAATTTAAATTTAAAACATAAACATTTTTACACATACTAAAATGCCTGGGAAAAGAGGAAAGTTTTAACCTGGCGCCAAAACGATAGTAATGTCGGCGCCAGGCGTACCTCAACAGGAAGACTATTCCATAATTCGGGGGCCGCCACTGAGAAGGCCCTCTTTCTTGTCGCCACCCTCCGAGCCTCCCTCTGAGTAGGCACCCAGAGGAGGGCCTTCGATGCTGAGCGTAGCGTACGGGTAGGTTCATATCAGGAGAGGCGTTCCATCAGGTATCGTGGTCCCGCGCCATGGTGTATCGTGGTGGCCCCCGAACTGTGGAACAGCCTACCTGTGGAGATACGCCTGGCGCCTTCGGTTCTTTCTTTTAGGCGCCAGGTTAAGACCTGGCTATACTCCCAGGCGTTTTAATGTTCAATGTGTTTCATTTAATGTTTTTTTTCGTTTAACTTGTTGCTGATTTTATTGTAATTTTATTGTAATATTGTATTTTAATCTTGTTTTGTTCACCGCCCAGAGAGCTACTCGCTATGGGCGGTTTAAAAATGAAATGAAATAAATAATAAATAAATAAAATAAGGCTTTGTAGGTTAAAACCAGCACCTTGAACCGGGCCCGGAAACATATAGGCTCCATTTGTGCTCCATCTTTCCTCCAAGAAACTCAAGGTGGCATACATTTCCCTAGTCGAAAGCCTTCTTAAACAAAAACATTTTCAATAGGAGCCTCGACATCACGACAGTGGGCACCTGTCTTTAGCAGGTGTATGGGCAGGAGAAGAGGGGAACAACGTTCAGTTGTGCAAGGAGAAATTTTGCACTGACAGAGTGATTGCCTTAGAAATATGCTGAATACAACCCATACTGAAGGTCATTAAATATATTGGTATGAAGGGAATACCTCAGTGGAAGTTCACATGCATTGCGTGCATATATTTCCAGGTTCAATCCCTGGCCCATCCAGTTTAAGATTCTTAGGCAGAAGGCCCCAGAGGAACCTCTTGAAGTGTTGTTGAATGTCAAAAGTAGGCCATATTTGGACTAGATCAGGGATACTCTACATGGTGCCCTTCAGCTGAACAGCTCACATCGTCTCCTGCCAGCTTGGCCAGTGGTCAGAGATTATATTATATTACTTATTAAATTTATATCGCACCCTTCCTCCCAGAAGGAGACCAGGGTGGCAAACAAATGACAAAACACTAAAAAATATCTATAAAACATGTTAAAAACAATTCCAACACAGATGCAGACTGGGATAAAGTCTCTACTTAAAAGCCTTGTTGAAAGAGGAAGGTTTTCCGTAGGTGCCAAAAAGATAACAGAGATGGCCTCTGTCTTATATTTGAGGGGAGGGAATTCTGAAGGGTCAGAGCCACAACATTAAAGGTCTACTTCTTATGTCGTGTGGAACAGACCTCCTGAGAAGATGGTATCTGCAGGGGGCCCTCACTTGCAGAGCACAGTGATTGACTGGGTATATAAGGGGCGAGATGATCTTTCGGGTATCCTGGTCCCAAGCTACATAGGGCTTTGCACACCAAAACCAGAACCTTGAATTGACTGTAGTCCAACACCTCCTGGAGAGCACCATATTGTCTGTCCTTGAGCTAGATAGATTTATGATATGATTCAGTATAAGGCAGTACGCTCCTTGAATTCAGGCTTCCAAGAGAAAAAAAGAGCCCATCTGTCCTACATAATCTCCCACTCTGGCTTGTGTGCGTGTGTTTAAGTTTTCATGGGACATTGCAGTCATCAAGCAGCGAGCATCTGAGGGTGACCTGCTCCTAAAAATGGTGATCCTTCAGACCTGGAGCCACATCCTGGAATTGCTGTGCTCAGACAGCGCTCAATGTAACAGCCCTAATGAGGAGACAACCTGTTCTCATGTGCTCCAAGCATTAGACCCTGTGCTTCCCTCTTTGCCCTCAAAGACAAATCCTCAAAGACAAATTATATATGCATCAGGTTCACATTGTGACAGATTTGCTCTGTTCAGGGTAGAAGCCAAGGTAGCTGTCCCTGAAGCAGATGCCAAGTCAAAGGGGAGAGACTTAGCCCCCCCGCCCCGCCACCTGTATTAGGACACAGGGAATTTAGGATTTGGGAACAAGTGTTCAGACAAATAAGAGCAGTTAGACAAGTTTCTTTTACTTATAAAGCTATTTAAACACTCAATTCGAAAGAACAAAAGGTAATCGCATAGAATCAAAATAAAAGCAGGTTAGGGCATTACATATTCTTAAAGCAAAACAGATCTAAAATCCTGATATATGGCATAGATATAATACATTGATGCAACCTATTTGATGCAGAGCTAAGGTAGCTGTCCTAGTTACCTGGATCTTACAAGGCTATCGGGGGAGGCAAGACTGATTTGATACTAAAATCCAGGAATCTTAAAACGAAATTTCCCCTTGAAGATCAGAAATTTATGAAACATTCCTAGCTTAATTGCTGCTTATTGCAATTGTCAGAGAAAAAATTAATGCAAAATATAACAAGATGGCACATTCCTCAATATATCTGAATGCATAAAAGAAACGCAATAAATTTCAGCTACAGAATAACATATAAAATCTCTTAGACATGGGAAGATATCTGGTATGCATCTGAACATGCTAACAAATTGTCAACTTAGGAATGTTTTTCAATGTTTATGCAAACAATTGTCCGACTAAGTGGAACCACTTAACAATTTACGATATAGGTAATTAATGACCTCATTATCAGTGTGATTTAATTGCTCCTAATTTATGGTAGTCACTCTGCGATTTTATGTCTTGGAGATAAGCTTGAAGTTCATGGTTTTATGGTGGAGATGTTTTAGAGTGACACCAAAGGTGTTCTGTTTTCTATCAGATGCCACGATGGTGGGCCCATCCTGACTAGATAAAGGGGTGCCTACTCTCTGTGTATCAGATTCCATTGTGCCCCATTTGGTTGAGGGGAACTATTAATATGAATATTAGCTCTGGATCCTCCATCACCTCTGGGTCCAGCTAGGCTAAAAGTGGGAATATTTGCCACAATACCTCCCACAGGTGGTGCCACAGGATGCTGCCTGAATCACTGGTCCATCTAGCTCAGTATTGACTACACTGACTGGCAGCTGCTCTCCACACTCCCTGCCCACCTAGAGATGTTGGAGATTAAACTTAGGACCTTCCACATGCAAAGCAGATGCTCTTCTGCATAGCTATGATGCAGAATGTTGGAAGGCTTCAGACAGGGGTGAAGAAGCTCAGGACATGGACTGCAGTTGGCCCTCCAGACCTATCTGTCTGGCCCCCAAGACTCTCCCCAGGCTACATCTCCGTAGCCACACACCCCTTCCCAGGACACACACCGACACCTCACCAGCCCTGCTTTCCTTCCTCCTGGAGTGTTTCTGTCCAGACGGTCTGTGTCCTTGAACGCTGATAATGTCTGGACGAAATACGGAGAAGGGTATATGAGTGTTTGTAAAAACAAGCCGACTGGACACAGGTAAAATCTGCATGTGCTGCTCTGCCCACTTTGCCTTGAGCATGAGACCCCCAGACACTTGCCCAGAAGGGAATGTGGCTCTCTATCAGAAAAGCAAATGTGTGGGTTTGATTTATACAAATGGCTAGGGGCTTGGGGGCCATACCAGAAAAATCTCATGTAGCACAACAGCTAAGAAAGTGTGCTGTGGGTCAGGAAGGCCCTAGTCTACATCTCAACTCTGCCGTGAAGTGTTGCTTGAAGTATTAGTCTTAGATGGTGTTGGTAGAGCTTCTCTCACACCCCTTCAGTCTTGGAGGCTGGTCTGTTAGGATGAATGGAGCACTGTCTCCCCAACTTCAGCCTACCGCCAGCCAATCCCCACCTCCCTCCCTCCCTTCGTACAACCAGTTAAGGAGTTAGTAGTCCTGCCTGTCATTGGCTCTGGCTCACCTTATTGCTGGTCTCCCTGCCTTCCGGCCCGCCTGTTCCACTGGGTGCCAGCCACCACTTCTTCCATCTGCAATATAGGGATCTACCTTACAGGTGAGGTTTGCATCAAGATAATGGATAGGAAGAGCTCTGTTTATTTATTTATTGAATTTCTAGCCTACCCTTGCTCTCGAAGGAGCCCAGGGCAGCTGTACAATACCCAGGAGCTGACTATTATGATGGCTCAAATGCTCCTTTCACATGGGCTTTTATCCTTGAAGAGGCAGTGGCTGATACATAGACTAGCTTTTCTACCCGTTGCAGCTCCGTGACGCAGACAGCAGTCCGCACGCTAGGGAATCCTTTACTTGTGCTTTCTATGCAGCTGTTGAAGGCACGGTTTATAAAAGTGGTTGCAAATCTAGACTTAGCTTTCCCAGCATAAGAATGACTCCTCTGTGTGTGCGTGTGCATTCTGTGTATTTGTGGCCCTGTGCTCTTTTTACAGCAGTTTAGCCAGCCGGAATTGCCAGTTGCTAAGAGAACTGAATCAGCGTACATTTTTCTTCTGCTTAAGTTGCTTTATCCTGTGTCTCCAGTGGGATAATGTATTATCTTTATCTCTATGTGGAGCACTCGATGAGAAGAAAAAGCTGTTGGAATTAAATGGGACTAAAATAAGCACCAATTGGAAATGGTAAGTATGGCTTGTTCCTGATTTTAGTATGTCGAAAATATATCTCACTTGTTACCCAAAAAGAGTACTTAAGATTGCTTCAAATAGCACAATCCACCAGGAATATCAAGAGAGCATCTACAGGGGGGGAGAAACAAAGATAAGGACAGGTTTTGGGGTTGTCATGGAGTGAAATGTCTGCTTCACAAATAGATTGATTAAGCCAATCCAGCGGGAAAGTGTTTCATTACCGCTTATATTTCAACTGCTGTATATAAAAGAAATGTTCCCAAAGTTCATAGCAGACCTGAGGTTTCCAAAAACACAAGAACATAAGAAGAGCCTGCTGGATAAGGCTGGTGGCTCATCTAGTCCAGCATTCTCTCGTCACAGTAGCCAACCAGATGTCCATGCAAAGCTTGCAAGCAGGACCTGAGTGCAAGAGTCTCCCCTCCTGGGGTCTCCAGCAACTGGTATTCAGAACCATACTGCTTCCAACAGTGGAGGAAGACCATATGCATCATGGCTTGCAGCCATCAATAACCTTCTGCTCCATGAGTCTGTCTAATCCTCTTTTAGAACCCTCCAAGTTCCTTGTGAAACACAAGTATTGCATCATGCCATAGAATAGGACTCGGAAACCTCAGGCCCAGGGGCCAAATGTGCCTACCCAGGCCTCTCTACCTAGCCCTCAGGACTCTGCCTAAGCCAGCCTTTCCCAACTAGTGGGCCACCAGATGTTGTTGGACCACAATTCCCATCTTTCCTGACCATTGGCCATGCTGGCTGAGGCTGATGGGAGTTGTGGTCCAACAACATCTGGAGGCACACTGGTTGGGAAAGGCTGCCCTAGGCCATGTCCCTCCCCAGGCTATCCCAGGCTTCTGGTTGGCCACTGTGGGGACAGGACACTCAATTAGATGGGCCTTTGGTCTGACGTTCTTACCTCTTACTGGTCTTGCTTCACGCCTCTCCAAGTGCTTGGCTTGATAGAGGAGGGAGTGTGTAAATTTTGCATGATTCAAATGTAACCTATGTACAAAGTTAGGTAAGAGTCACATCCCTTGCACCCCCTACCTTTGCCCATGGCCCCACCCACCACTGCTAAGCACCCCACACCCAAAGGCTATCCATGAAGGAATGTGGTCTGTAGGCTGAAAAATATCCCCCAACGCTCCGATTAGTGGTTACAAGAGTGAATATTAACTTGGACCCAAAACAGAAAAGGGACCCCCAAACCCTTGACCCAGATACTGGTCTGAAGGTCCATTGCAGAGTTCTCCTGTTGAAGCTAAGTAGGCCTGGTTCTGTAAGCTGCCTGGATGGGAGACCACCAGACAACCACAGGCTGGCCACTCTGAGCTCTTCAGGGAAACAGAGGTGGTATAATTGTAATAATGATTATTGGATAGGGGAGGAGCTAAAACTGCTTCCAGGTTTCCGTTTGTACTGATGCTGGGGAAGACGTGTCTGGATACAACATTGTGAGTTCTGATTTGCTGATTAGGAGCTAGGTCCAATAGTATGAGTGTAAGAAGAGCCTACTGGATCAGGCATCTAATCCAGCACTCTGTTCTCACAATGGTCAACTAGATGCCTCACTAGGAAGCCCACAAGCAGAACATGTGCACAACAGCCCTTTCCTCACCTGCAGTTCCCAGCTATTGGTATTCAGAGGTATACCATCTCCCACACTTGAGGCAGAACATAGACATTGTGTCTAGTAGCCATTGATAGCCATACCCTCCATGAATTTGCCTAATCCCCTTAAAGCAATCCAAGCTGGTGGCTATCACTGCATTTTGTGGGAGTACTTTCTTCTGTCTGTTGTGAATCTTCCAAAATTGTTATGTTTCTGTGCCACCTTTTGGCCAAAAAGGCCCTCAAGGCAGCTCACAAAAACTAAACACAAATGCAAAATACACATCATAAAAGGACAATACAGTTTACAAAAATTTAAATAACAAAATATTAACATTGTTAAAAAAAGCAACAGCAACATCTTTCAATAACAGTACAATAACAATTGGTGCTTTCCTAATGTTTTGATGATGTCTTTTAGTTCTTACATCAACATGTTGACATGAAAGCGTGGTGCCCTGGGGTGTCCCACTGGCACTGCACCTGCCAGTCCTGGTACAGGAAAGGGAACAGGGGCAACCCCAGGTTTTTGCCAACATAGGTGGTGTCCGCTGCAAAATAGTACTTCAGCTTGGTCACGGGGATGAAGCGATCGATGTTCCGGCCCACAGTCTCCTTGCCCTGGCTGGCCACATTGCTCCCGTAGGCTGCGGGAAAGGTGGAGACGGGTGGCTCAGAGAGGAAGAAGTTGGAGGCCCGCTTGGTGGAGGCGGGTCTGCCTGCAGGAGACACCCCGGCACCAGAGCTTGTGTCATCGAAGAGCCAGTGCGGGTCCGCCATTATGGCTGGGCTGGACAACGAGAGGCCCCGTGGGAAGGGTGGTGATGAGGAAGATGCGGAAGACGTGGAGGCGGGCGGGAGGCACGTGGTGGCTTTGGGGCTTTAAAATGTAAGGGTGGCACGGCTGTCCCTCCGCCAGTAGCTCTGCACAGGTCCGATGCCCGAGCGGCAACGGTTCTCAAAATAAAACACCAGCAGCTCGTCCGCTGTTCTCTTGCCACCGTCTTCCGGCTCCCTCGCAGGAACCAGCTCACGCTGGTCACACTGCTGCCATCTTACCACCGCCATCACATTCACAGACTGAATGTGCTATGCTCATCATAAAGCTCATAGTGAATGTATGCACACATTCAGCTTCAGTTCAGCTTCACTGGATGGCCTCAAGTTCCAACATTATGTGAGAGGAACAAAAACGTCTCACTGTTGGGTTTCTTCACACCAAGTAAAATTTTATACCCCTCTATAATGTCCCCTCTTATTCACCTTTCCTCTAAATTAAAAAGTCCCAAATGTTATAACCTTTCCTCATAGGGAAGTTGCTCCAACCCCTTGATTATTTTAGTTGCCCTTTTCTTAACTTTTTCCAGCTCTACAGTCAACAGACTCTGCTTTTGATTGACCAAGGGTCAAGTTAGGCAAGCTGTAGATCGCCTGTTTCTGCACCCACATCCTAATTTGCATGCCCCACCTCCTCCAAGCTACTCTAGAGTTAACACATGCATGGTCCTTTCAGCTTCAGAGAAAACCCTGCAACTAAGATTAGTTCAGAATCTGCAAAAGTGTCTGGGGACTTTGACTGGGAGTGTCTATTCGCAGCAACACTAGATGATACCATAGCACAAAAAAACCAGAGATAAAAAGAGAACCAAGTAAATGATGACTACAATCCTAAAACATCCTAAATCACCTCAAATTTTGAGTAAGATTTCATGCAAACATATAGGCATATTTATAAAAAACAACAACGTAAGAGCCCTGTTGCATCAGACTTTAAAAAAATGTTTTAAAGCTTTTTTAAAAAAATAAAATTTAAATATGTTTTGTTTTAATATGCTTTTAAGGATTATTTGTTGTAATATATTTTAAAGTCTGTTTTTATGATGTTTTAGAGTGTTTTTAGCACTTTTCTTTGCCACCCTGGGCTCCTGTTGGGAGGAAAGGTGGGATATAAATCTAATAAATAATAATAATAATAATAATCAGACTGAAGAGTCTTCTCGTCTAGTATCCTCTAGTCTAGTATCTTGTCGTCTAGACTACCCAACCAGATGCCTTCAATAACTCCACAAGGAGGACAAGAAAGCAACAATCCTTCTCCACTTTTACTTTCCAGCTGTCAGGATTCAGACCTCAAATCTGGGGTCTCCTCAGAAAAGCAGGAGGAGCAGGACATCCCAGCAGATCTCCATCATGCCAGCAACCCTGAAGAGCCATCAGATCAGGACGTCTCTGCCCGAGAGCCAGGAGTTTCAGCACCAGCTACCTGGGTTCCCAGCCAGTCTCTCCCTGGGCCACAGGAACAGATGAGATGGCAAGGCAGGCAGGAGCTTCAGAGATGTTGATAAGTGCCTGGCTAGCTGCATGAGATTTCCCAGAAGGTGGGTAAAAAATATATAAGCACCTGCCCAGATCAAGGCCTTCCTGTGCACTAGGAATGGCTGGAGATTTCAGCTTTCTGAGCTCATGCATTGCTGAAGCAACAGTTCCCAGTTCAGCCTTCCTGAACTGGAAGAAGATAGACCAACAGCTGGTAATCAATGACATGCTGTCTTTGAATATAATAGTTATTGAAGGACCTCCTCCTCCATTAAATTGCCCAATTCCCTTTTGAAGCCACCTAATCTAGTGGCCATCACCACATCTTGTAGTGAGTTGCACAAATTAATCATGTGCTGTAGTGTGAAGAACTTCCTTTTGCCTGTTGCTTTTGAAGATGTATTTTGGTGTTGACTTTCCCCATGAAGCCTATAGTTCAGAATGGTGAGGCAGGGATCCTGGAGGCCATTGGTCTTCAATTATTGGGTAGGAATACCCTGCAAATTCTGTAATGTGCAGTCTTAAGGTAAGTTGCAATAGCAGCAGCGCCACTGCCATTATCTTTTCTTTACAGAGGAGAGAGACGGAGAAAAAGAGAGCGAGGGAGAATCATAGAATCGTAGAACAGTAGAATTGGAAGGGGCCTAAGATGGACTGATAGTGTTTTAAAAGTAGCAATGTTTACATTTTGCAGTTTGGTCTTAAAGATCTGTTTCTGGCACCATGGACATCTCCTTGAAAGTTTGAACTAAAACCAGGAGCGGATTCCACTGCCCCACTGACATGGAGCCACCAGGCACCACTGGGAGGATTAAACAGCAAAGAGAGGCCTGGAAGTAATGCAGGGCACCCACTCCCACCCCCAGGACTGGTAAACACCAAGGGAAGACTGGAATGAGAACGATACTCTGTGCATTTCAGCAAATCATAATTATAGCTCTAAAAACTGTATGATTTAATCAAGGGAAATCATATTGAGAAAATACATTTTGCAGTTTTGACGGCATGTCTCCTGTAGAAATCAAATTGATAGTGTGTGACTTCAATTTACATTGTTTCATTTGAAAGTATTTTTGAAAGGAGAGTGTGGGTTCATTTAGGTCAGAATGAAAGTTGCCCTTGGCAACAACTTAGTCCTTCTGACCGCAAATGTCTCTGTGCAATGTATCAAGAGGGCTTAAGTGCTCTCTCACCTACCCTTCCCCAAGCTAGCAAAAAAGTAGTAATGGCTCCAAGATTCTGCTGCTATATATGTCGGGAGCTGTTATTGTCAGTGACAGGGTTAACAGAGAATTTTGCTCATTGTCTAGTCTGTGAATTTTGGAGAACGTGATTTGATCAGAGACATTTTGTATCCTTCTTAGTGAATTATATAAGATGCAATGCTTTAATTTGGATTCCTGCATTGAGCAGGAGGTTGGACTCGATGGTCTTATAGGCCCCTTCCAACTCTGCACTTCCGTAAAAGCAGAGCCCTGCTAGACCTGGCCAAAGGCCCATCTAGTGCAACGTCCTGTTCTCACAGTGGCTAGTTAGATGGCCGTAGGAAACCCACACGCAGAACTTGAGTGCAAGAGCACTCTACCCACTTGTGATTCCCAGCAACTCATACTGCCTCCGATAGTGGAGGCAGTATATAGCACAGGGTCCTGAAGTGGAGAACACTCTCATACATTGTGTCAGACAATGTTGGAACTAGAACTAGCAACCCATAACTCTGTGTACAGTGGCCCCTTGTACTATGGGATGGCATAGGCAGTAAAGAGTTCCCAAGCATGATTCTTCCCACCCAGGCTGGCCATTGGCTGTCTTCCAGTAGCAACCAGCAGAGCAGCGTGGGTGGGACTGCAATGCTGGCCTGGCTTCCCAATGTTGCCCGTTGCTGTTGATTCCCAAGAGGGGAAGGGGAAGGCAGCGGGGAGGTCAGTGTGTTGCGTGAGTAGCAGCGGAGCCTATCCGCTACCCCTGCCACTCTGCCCGCATGTGCCGGGCTCCTTGTTGCCTTACCCCTCTCCCTCTTGGTAACCAGCAGTGATGCATTGTTGGGAAACTAGATCAGCGGTTCAGCCTGCCTATGTCGCTCCACTGGCCACTATGGCTCTCTTCAACAGGAAGAACTGTTCAGCTGGGGTTTGGGGTATTTCATCTCTACCATGAACCCTGGGAACGTTTTCCATCCTTGGGAGGAGAGATGAAGGGAATGCCAGCATTTTAAAATATTCCTTTGAAGAAAACCCCAGTGTTCTTTGGAGGACACCCTGACAGTTGGTACAAAACCGACAGAGATTTGGAAACCGGTACGATATGGATACCAATTTAGCAATGCCCTTGCTCATGTGAGGGAGTGACATGTAGACTCCATTGAGAAATCATAGGAGATAAAGCCTGGACAAAATCTTACCACACTTTAGTGGAGACTGTCCATTTTGGGGAAAGAGTGGCATGGCAGAAGTGTATGAAAGTATGCACGGTATGGATAAAATGGACATAACACTAGAACGTGTGGACATCTGATGAAACTGAAGGTTGGGATATCCAGGACAGACAAATGAAAGTGCTTCTTCACACAGTGCATAGCGTTAAACTATGGAATTCACTCTCACAAGAGGCAGTGATGGCCACCAATTGGGATGGCTCTAAAAGACGGTTAGACAAATTCACGAAAGGTAAAGTTATCAGTGGCTACTTGCTATGATGGCTATGTTCTGTCTCCATAGTCAGAGGCAGTATGCTTCCGAATAACGGTTGCTGGAAACTGCAGGAGGGGAAAGCACTGCTTTTGTGCTCAGGTCCTGCTTGGGGGCTTCCCACAGACATCTGGCTGACCACTGTGAGCACAGGATGCTGGACTAGATGGGCCCTCCTTGTCTAATCCAGCAGGCTCTTCTTATATTCTTATGTTCTTATGAAGGGCTGTAGCTTAGTGGTAGAGCACATGGTTTGGATGCAAAAAGTCCCAGGTTGCATCTCAAACATCTCCAGGTAGGATGAGTTGACCCTTGTCAAACCCTGGAGAGCTGTTGCCACTGGTCACTGTAGACTCTATTGAGGTAGATAGTCTGACTCAGCAGGAGCCTCTACTCTGTATGTGCTGAATAGCAGAAAATGAATTTAAATGTGATGTCCTTCCCTTCCCCTTCCTTCCCCAATGAACTATGATAAATGGTGAAGGAAAGCAATGACCTGCCTGTTCCCTGAAGTGTCAAGGCTGGTGCAAATCGAGCTGTGAACCATTCCCAACATGTCTAACTAGATGTCTGGGGATGCATCTGAAAGCGGCATTTTGCACCGTTGTGTTTTGCTGGCTAGTGTCGAAAGGCTGTCTGATGTTTAGAGGTCATCTTGTGGCATTGGGAAAGGACTGGGGCAAGATTGGGAAAAAGCATCATTTCTTGATTAAAAGCAAGGGGGTCCCTAATGCTCTTGTGAACAAGAAATCAATAACTGTAAAAACAACACAAAGGGGGGCTTTAGCGATGCTTGCTGGAGGAAAAGGAAAAGAGCACCACACACATACAACAGGACACAAACTCTGCTCAGTTTTCCTTGCTTCAGAAATGCCTTTATCACAGAGCAAAGGCTTGGCAAAAGGTTTCAGGGAATGAACACAGCGGGTATTCTTGATGGCCATGATCACAGCTAAAGGAGCTGTTTCATTTGTGTCTCCCTTTTCAGCAAACTTGAAAAGTACCCAAGGTTTGTGGGAACAGGTCTCTGTGCTTGTGTGAAGAAGAATTTGTGGTGTAAATTGGGGAAGCATAATGGAAATCAATGGGGGTTCATACCTGTTGACAATCCAGATGCAGTTCCCACTCTTCTTCAGAATCAGGACTGAACCAAAACTCATAAGCATTTTTGTCATGACCATTTTCAGCAGCCCCAAGGTGGGCTCTTCCACACTTCTTGTGAAAATGACTGCTCATTTCTTTAAATTGCCGTCACTTGCCTTCACTCTGTTTGTCTTCATTTGCCCTCAGTGACTTAATCACATAACAATCAAATTTAAATGATTGTGACTCTTCCCTTCTTTTTCTTTACTGACATCTAGTGACATCATCACATTGTGATGCTTTCCTCACTGCTTGATTGGGTGGGATCTCCAGTGTGATTAACTGTTCAGGTTCGAGAACGGCCTCAGTAGTATGGGGTTTCTGACCCAAGGGTTCAGGTTCAGGCAAGCAGAGCAAAGCAAGCTGAACCAAGGTAAGGGCTAGGGTGAGGTGAAGGCTTCAGGATTCAATTGCACCCTGGACAGCTCCAGACAGGACTTAGGCTGGAGACTGCATTTGTTGTTATGTGCCTTCAGGTTGATTACATCTTATGGTGACCCTATGAATCAGCATCCTCCAATAGCTTCTGTCATGAACTACCCTGTTCAGATCTTGTAAGTTCAGGTCTGTGGCTTCCTTTATGGAATCAATCCATCTCTTGTTTGGTCTTCCTCTTTTTCTACTCCCTGCTGTTTTCCCCAGCATTATGGTCTTTTATTTATTTATTTATTTATTTATTTTTAAAACTTATATACCGCCCGACTAGCAATAGCTCTCTGGGCGGTGAACATAGATACAATAAAATACAATATAATACAAAAACATCAGTCTAAAATCAAATTTCACAATCTAAAAACAGCAAAGGCTAAAATCAAATTACAAACATTACAATCATTAACAAAAAATTAAAATGCCTCGGAGTAGAGAAAGGTTTTAACCTGGCGCCGAAAGGATGATAGTGTCGGCGCCAGGTGAACCTCCTCGGGGAGACTATTCCATAGTTCGGGGGCCACCACAGAAGGCCCTTGATCTTGTCACTGCCCTCTGGGCCTCCCTATGAGTCGGGACCCGGAGGGGGGCCTTCGTAGCAGACCGTAGTGTACGAGCCGGTTCATAGCAGGAGAGGCGTTCCGACAGATATCGAGGTCCCGCGCCGTATAAGGCTTTATAGGTTAATACCAACACTTTGAATTTGGCCCGGAAGCGTATTGGAAGCCAGTGCAAGCGGGCCAAAACAGGTGTTATATGGTCAGACCGCTTCGTTCTTGTTAGCAGTCTGGCCGCCGCATTTTGCACCAGCTGTAGCTTCCGAACTGTCTTCAGAGGTAGCCCTACGTAGAGCGCATTACAGTAATCCAAACGTGAGGTTACCAGAGCATGTACTACTGATGTAAGATCCTCCTTACTCAGATAGGGACGTAGCTGGGCTACCAATCGAAGTTGGTAGAACGCATTCCGTGCCACCAAGGCTACATGAGCCTCAAGTGACAGGGAAGAGTCTAGAACGACTCCCAGACTACGAACCTGTTCCTTTAGGGGGAGTGTAACCCTGTCCAGGACAGGATATGTATCCACCATCTGATTGGAAAAACCATTTTCTAGTGAATCATGCCTTCTCATGATGTGTCCAAAGTATGATAACCTCAGTTTCGTCATTTTAGCTTCTAGTGATAGTTCTGGCTGAATTTGTTCTAACACTTAATTATTTTTCTTTTTCGCAGTCCATGATATGCACAAGGCTCTCCTCCAATACCACATTTCAAATGAGTTGATTTTTCTCTTATTCGCTTTTTTGCCTGCATAAGAGACTCAAATCTTGTTTCAGCAATGGGTCAACCACAGCCTGAGCCTTAAACAGGAGCTGCAGGTCTATCTGTTTAGAATGCTCTGCCTTCTTGACAGGAGCCTCCTCATGTAAACAGGCCTGCTCCATTATCATTATCATCATCATGGCTGGGGCTGATGGGAACTGAAGTCCAACAAGTTCCCTACACTGCATTAGAGCCATTGAGCTGGAGTTCTCAAACAGAGCAGGACAACACAAGTCCGTTGGGCCAGAGAGGAACTGGCCCAATGGGCTGCTCTTGCACATGCATCTGTTTTAGTAGGAACATCTGGGGCTGGCCCTGATGGCAATTCCCTCTCCCACTCCAAACCCCCAGCCTCATCCCTTGAGGATGTGGACTTTGACCCTGGGGTCATGACATTAATTATGAAAAGGAAGACGCAGCAGCCAGAGGAGATGTGGTGCCAAAGAAGCAGAACCCTTTGGAAACCATGACAGAGAACAGAATTTTTTACCTTACAGGTAAAAAAAAATGGCTAGGTATGACTTAGAAATCAAGATGGTGAACATTTGGTCCAGCCTAATTTTGTTGCTCATTATTACCATGTAGGCTGTAGGGGGAAGGGCCATAGTTCAACCCCCAGCATCTCCAGGTAAAGCTGTGAAATTCTCCTGTCTGACATCCTGGAGAGCTGCTGCCAGTCAGTGCAGACAATACTGAGCTAGATGATCTGCTTCAGTATATGGCAGCTTCATCTGTTCCTAGGCGTCCTTTTCATGTTAATTTCTCAGGATGTCTCCCTGCTGGGATTGCCAGGTTGCAATGGTCCTCTGTCTACGTCATACACTGGAAAATGTCTGAAGCCTTTACCATCTGCCATCACTGCCCTGGGCTCCTGCTAGGAGGAAGGGTGGGATATAAATCTAATCATCATCATCATCACCCCAGCCCAGTAGAGAGAGAGAGAGAGAGAGAGAGAGAGAGAGAGAGAGAGAGAGAGAGAGAGAGAACTGTAGTAATTACTTTATTGTTAAGAACAATTTCAGGTGTATCATCTGTCTGCAGCCCTCCAAAGTATATTTACCTGGAAAAAGTTCAATTAAACCCGACTGCAGCTGCTGATCTTGCATCTGATATCTCACCTGACAATTAGGCACAGAAGTGTCATTTTCAGTATCCACTGTGGAGCTCAAAACTGCAGGAAATGGTGTCAATCTCATTTTGTTGGACATCAGAATTTTAGCAAATGTATGAACATTCAGACACCTTTCCCACCACCCAAGCCACATACTACCATTGTGAAATATAAGCCTACTAACATTTTGCTATTACTCTTGGTCCTAATGTGCAACATTGTAATAGCTGTTCTTTGAACCATTGAGTATCTGCTTATGATTCCCAGTGTTTTTTTCTTTTTACTTATCTCATGTACTTGAATAAACTATTGCTGTGCCAAAAAAAAAGTCTCTTGCATTTTCTTAACCATTTGCCATCAATTAATGAGAAAAGGAATTCCATACAAAAACTGTTCTGGGTTAGGAAGAGGGTCTTTTGAAGCCCCCTACCCCTGTAATCTGCTCTCTTCCTAGCCCAGTGTATTGAGTGCTATATTTGTGGTGTGCATGCGTGTGCGTATGCATGTGCATGCATGTGTCATATGTGTGGTGCATAAGTGACATATTGTGTGCAAGACGGAGTGGGTGTGGGGTGCCAATGGCCATGTTAGCCACACCCACCTTCACTTTGGCCACACCCACCAGTGGCATGCATCTCTCATCTTTGGCCAACAGCAAAAGTGATTCTTGGGCTGCAAACAGCCACTCTTACTTTACAGTATAGCTTCTGATTTTTAGTCTGTATTTGAACTATGTGTTTTGGCTTAGCAGGCTGCCTTTTGTTTTTAATTTAACTGGCTTTTGTTAGGTGTGTTTGCTGTATTCTGTTGGGCTTTTTAAAACAAATCTTGCAAGCTGCATTGAGAGGGCTTTTGCCCTTAAAGGTGGCCTAAAAATATTGTAAATACATATTAGAATCTTCTCTTAAATCCTCCATACCCTGTGCTTTTGAACTGTCATCTGCCCAAAGCACAATCATTTTGGATGTAGATATGTGGCACAATAATCCAACATACAGAGATAAAGAATAGTCAAGATGGTGATGGCAAAGTAGGGAAGGGGGGAGAAATTTGATTCAGTTTGCATTTAAAGCTGAACTTATCAAATTTGTGCTTTCCAAAACAATTTGGGAACCGAAATACAGCCTTCATTCAAAATCCATACTTTTCCGAATTTTGTAATGTAGTTCTTCAGCCAAGCAATGTGTACAGAGATGCATATTGTTTGTGGTTTGAGGGTTGAGATAGATGATTTCTATGAGTCCCCTTCCAGCCTCTGATTTGGAACCCTGCACCTGGAGATGGGCTATGCAGCTGAGAAACCTGCTCCGCTGATCAGATGAGTCTCCTTTGTTAGTCTAATAGAGTGGCCAGGTGAGCTAATTGTCTGTCAAGTGCCCATTAACTGGCAAATGGGCTAGGGAACTCCTATTGTTATTGAAACTCTTCAGGAGAGCCCCCCCACCCAGGAAAAAGAGAAGCTTGTGTTTTTAGCTAGTCTGAGGAGAAGCGGGGGACTGGAGAGAGACAGAGAGGCTGGCTCCCTGCCCCATGGTTTTCGGGCATCTCCTATAGGCCTGATGGAAAAGCAAGATTTATTGGACTGCTAATGCTTTGAACCCTTCCATCTTATGCTCAGGCTGTGAATGTGTGTAAGTAAACCATCTTTCATAAAGACACCATAGACTCAGCTAACCTTCTTTCCAAAGAAACCAAACCCTGGGCAAGCTCAGGGACCCCCAGAGATCTCTCACTGCTCGGAGACTGGGGTGGTGCACAACAATATATTAGGGTATAGTGTGCATACAAATGAATATACTAATGAAAATAATGTACAAACATTTACTATATTAGAGAAAACTGCTTTGCAAAAAATGCATATATTTTTCAAACGTGCTTATCAGGAAAAATTCACACTAAAATGCTGAATAATTTTCATAAGGATTTTTCTTTTTTAAAAAACTTCCAGATTGCTGCAGAAATGTGGAGAACTGAATTTAAGAATTCAAAAAATGAAAAAAGGGGGAAATTGACATTGACAGATTTGTCCA
Source organism: Rhineura floridana (assembly GCF_030035675.1). NCBI lineage: Eukaryota > Metazoa > Chordata > Lepidosauria > Squamata > Rhineuridae > Rhineura > Rhineura floridana. The sequence goes on along the minus strand of NC_084480.1, from coordinate 317,167,313 downwards.
TCCCTTACAGCCAAATGATCATTTGTTGCTGTCATCTTGGATGTGAATGATAGCCATAATGTGCATGGGATATTTGTGGCTACGATAGTTTTTCTGATAAAACCCATGGCTTTTGCCATCTCAGATGTGACCAGAAATATATAGTTCAACCATTATGAGTCCATTCAAAGATAGCAGTCATCCTAGCTATGTCCCCAATAGATGCTGCCATCTTGGAATGCATAAGGTGGCGCCAGTATTGGACATATACAATGTGGTGTTGTGTATGTGTTTTGTAATTGTTTGCCATTTATTACATATCATTTTTACAAACATGTCTACCAAGGACTCTCACTTGGACTGCTACCAGATCCTTTTTAAACTGAAGATGCCAGAGATTGTGAATCTGGGACCTTTGGCATGCAAAGTATGTGCTGTACCACCGAGAGACAGTCCCTATCCATTCTTTCTCCAGGTAGGTCTAAGCAGCTTACACAGATAGTTCCTAGATGGTCTCCCATCCAGATAGTGGTCAGAGCCAGACTGCCTGAAGGACCATTATCATGTACTGTACATTCAAACCATTTTCTGGTTGCCACAAATGTTTGATAAAACTCGAGATGGTGGAAAACTATCAAGTGTTGGGCCATCAAGAGGAAGTTTTGGACAGCATAAAAAGTGTCTCTCTAGGTGTGAAAAGTCTTGAGAAATTCTCCAGCCAGACAAGACCAGACACAGAACTACATGATCAACTATTTTAATTTGGAGAAAGCAGCATTCGAACCAAGACACCCTTCACCGTGCTGCTTTTATTGGATGTCAGGGTAGAATTAGCCATATGTCTGAGCACTGTGGTTCCACATGCAATCCATCAGCTGGTCTAGGCCTTTTAATTCTTTCCCTCTTGGCCTCTTTATGGGGTAATCAGAGAAGTACAGTGTCTGAAATATTGACTGAAACTTCCTGAGTTATTACACCAGGCTTATCATGACATTCATTTGCTCTGAATTTAATACCATCTGTTGCCCTTTTGGCAAGTTTTTTGTTTTAGTAGCATCAGGTGTGAAGGGAATTCTCCACAAGTCATAGGAGGTGATGAACACCATCAATTACTGAAGGGAGATTGCTGTATCCCCTTGCAATTGGTTTAATTGGTTTTCCAACTAAGTTATATGTTAGTTCAGTGGCGGCCTATTTTTAATTTATTAATTAATTTTTTTATAAAATACAGAATTTTCTAGTTGTCATAGTAGGCATTTGGAATTTTGGAAACATGTCAGCAGTGCCTGTTACAGATTTTCACCTGGTATATGGGGACTGATCTGGCAGTGACAGACTCCATTGCTTACCAGATCCCATGTGAACATCTAAGTGTCACACAATTCCCACCACTTGGCAACTCTACGAAGACTGGATCCAGTCTTGCAGTGCTAATGTCTGAGATGCCATAATTCCAAAGCATGTGTAGATGAATGACGACGAAACCATTCTTGAACAGAGGGAACATTTGTTGTTGTCCTGGTATCTTCAGGTAGAATTCACTTTGATTACAGCCACTGGCATCTGAATGTGTGTCAGCTGACTCAATTGGAAAACAATGTCCTTTGATGTGTTGACAGGTGACCTGGGAGTTCCATTTGCGTTGGTATGTTCACACATGCACACCATCACTTAACGTTGCAGTCATCAAAACTGAACATGAATGTGTGACATAGTGGTGCCATAAAGCAATCCACAGTAACAGCTGAGCAAAGCTGATGGTTACCAAAAACCATTATTTGACCCAAAGTTTCAGAGGTTTTGTTTCCTTTTCAGGTTTTCCATGTGAAGATGTTAAATCCTCGGGCAGAGAGCCATAAGCTAGAGCGCAAATGAGCTATTTTCCACAGGGCACATCCCCAGTCTTCACCCACCATCTAAAATTTAAGAACATGTTGGGGTGAGGCTTCTGGCATGTTCTCCCATTCTCTCTACATTTCTTTGGGAGAGAGTGATTGAGAGGCTGACACGAGCAAAGGCGTAATAGAAATATTCTGAAAGCACACAGAGGCCATCATTCAACACTGATCACTAAGGCTGCTAATGATCAAGCACCAGAGACTCCACCTTCCACACTGAAAAGCACCACCTTTGAGTTCCCAAGTTCCACCCCCTTGACACACCTCAGAGCCAGGCAAACCAGAGGCAATTGCATCAATACAGTGGGTGTGGCCTCTTCGGTTAAGTAAGATTGCCTCAGCAGCTCAGAGGTTCTTGAACAAAACAGGACGAAGGAACAAAGACCTGAAACCTGGCGGAAAAAATGCGTAAGAAGAGCCCTGCTAGATCAGCCAGGTGCTCATCTAGTCCAGCATCCTGTTGTCACAGTTGCCCATTAGATGCTTTTGGGAAGCTCACTAGCAGGACCTTCAACCTGTGGTTCCTCTCCATGTATACCTCCGAAAGCCCTGAGGGACTAGAGCATAAGAAACAAACAGCTGTGCAGTTCTAGTCTTCAAACAAACAAGGAAGTATACTGTTCATGGGCAGGGATGAGAATCTGAATTTTGAAGCTGAATGTTGGAAGATTCAGCACAGACAAAAGAAAAGAATGTAGAAAGTGGAGCCCTCAAGGGTTGGTATTGGGACCTGTGCTTTTTCCTAAATGATCTAGAGTTGGGGGTCAGCAGTCAAGTGGCCCAGTTTGCTGATGATACTAAATTATTCAGGGTTGTTAAAACAAAAAGGGTGTGAAGAGCTCCAAAAGGATCTCTCCAAACTGACTGAATGGGCAAAATCAATTCAACGTAAACAAGTGTAGAGTTATGCATATTGGAGCAAAAAATCTCAATTTCACAAATACACTCATGGGGTTTGAACTGGCAGGGACTGACCAGGAATAAGACCTTGGGGTCGTAGTGGATAGCTCAATGAAGATGCCAACCAAGTGTGTGGCAGCTGTGAAAAAGGCAAATTCCATGCTAGGGATCATAAGGAAAGATATTGAAAATAAAACTGCCAATATCATAATGCCATTATACAAATCCATGGTGGTGCTGCATTTGAAATACTGAGTACAGTTCTGGTCACCTCACCTCAAAAAGGATATTGTAGAGTTGGAAAAGGTTCAGAAAAGGGCAACTAGAATGATCAAGGGGATGGAGCGACTCTCCTGTGAGGAAAGGATGCAGCATTTGAGGCTTTTTAGTTTAGGAGAAAGGTGAGTAAAAGGAAATGATAGAAGTGTATAAAATTATGCATGGCATGGAGAAAGTGGATAGAGAAAAGTTTTTCTCCCTCTCTCATAACACTAGAACTCAGAGACATCCAATGAAGCTGAATGCTGAAAGATTCAGGACAGACAAAAGTATTACCAAAAGTTAAACCATGGAACTTGCTCCTTCAAGAGGCAGTGATGGCCACCAACTTGCATGGCTTTAAAATAGGATTATGCAAATTAATGGAGGATAAGGCTATCAATGGCTACTAGCCATAATGGCTATGCTCTGCCTCCATAGTCGGAGGCAGTATGCTTCTAAATACCAGTTGCTGGAAACTGCAGGAGGGGAGAGTGTGCTTGCACTCAGGTGCTGCTTGTGGGCTTCCCATGAGTGGTTGACCACTGTGAGAACAGGATGCTGGACTAGATGCGCCATTGGCCTGATCCAGCAGGCTCTTCTTATGTACTTCCTCATACAGCACAAAATGATAAATTATGGGATTTGGTCCCACAAAAAGTAGTGGTGACCACCAACATGGACAGCTTTAAAATAGGATTAGATTAATTCATGGAGGATAAGGCTATCAATAGCTAGTAGCCACAATGGCTATGCTCTACCAGGGGCAGTATGTCTCTGCATATCAGTTGCTGGAAATCTTAAGAGGGGAGAGTGCTGTTGCACTCAGGTCCTTCTTGCAAGCTTCCCATACTGGGCATCTAGATAGCAACTATGAGAACTAGGATGCTGGACTAGATGGACCATTGGGCTGATCCATGCTGGTTTGTTTGGGAGCGGCACTTTAATTAATCTCAATGCCTATGAAGCTGTCTTATCATTGGTGAGTGGTCTGTCTAAGCCAGTATTGTCTACTGTGTCTGGTATGAGCAATTTTTCTATGCCTGCTACCTAAACCCCTTTTAAAGTGCAAATTCCAGGGAAGAGATTCAATGTGAGACCTTATAGTTGTTGTTAGTTGGGGCTCTCCTAGACTCAAGTAACCATCAATTTCAGCAAACATGAGAGCCAGTGTGGTGTAGTAGTTAAGGTGTTGGACTACGACCTGGAAGCCCAGGGTTCGAATCCCCACATAGCCATGAAGCTCACTGGGTGACGTTGAGCCAGTCACTGCCTCTCAGCCTCATGAAAACCCTATTCATAGGGTTGCCATAAGTCAGAATCGACTTGAAGGCAGTATAGAATCATAGAATCATAGAATAGTAGAGTTGGGAGGGGCCTATAAGGAATCAATGCAGGAATCCAAATCAAAGCATTCCTGACAGATGGCTGTCCAGCTACCTGTTGAATGCCTCCAGTGTCGGAGAGTCCACTACCTCTCTAGGTCATTGGTTCCATTGTTGTATGGCTCTAACAGTTGTAAGCCGCCTTGAGGGCCTTTTGGCCATAGGCGGGGTATAAATAAATAAATAAATAATAGGAAGTTTTTCCTGATGTCCAGTCGAAATCTGGCTTCCTGCAACTTGAGTCCATTATTCCGTGTTCTGCACTCTGGGACGATCGAGAAGATATCCTGGCCCTCCTCTATGTGACAACCTTTGATGTACTTGAAGAGTGCTGTCGTATCTCCCCTCAGTCTCCTCTTCTTCAGGCTAAACATGCCCAGTTCTTTCAGTCTCTCCTCACAGGGCTTTATTTCCATTCTCCTGATCATCCTTGTTGTCCTCCTCTGCACCTGTTCAAGTTTGTCTGCATCCTTCTTGAAGAGCAGAGACCAGAACTGGATGCAGTATTCGAGATGAGGCCTAACCAGTACATGTACATTTTCAGCAAACATCAGTGCAGCCATGATGGACCCCAAATGGAAGATGATAATGGAAAAATTGCTTGTTGTTGTTTTTTGCTTGATACCCAAATGTCCCCAAGCAACTTACACAATGTTAAAACAAAACAAATAAAACAGATTATAAAAATATAACAAGAAACAGCAACAAAACAACAGGAATATCGTCCCCACACAGCCACAGGAAGGTTTGGCAGCGTATTTGAAGCAAAGCGTCCCCTCAATCTGTCAAAGTTCAGCCCTGTGCCCTTTTGCAGACATTGCTTGGAGGTTTGTGGAATCACAGTGGTGGTCCTTGGCATCTCAGGTGATGATGAGAACATGAAAAGGTTAAAGAAGACATAATTATAAATTATGAGTTGTTAAAGAGCACCACTGTGTAATCTCAGCAAATCAGGAATCATAACATAGGGACACAGGAAGCTGCTTTATAATGAATCAGACCATTGGTCCATCTACCTCACTATTTTCTGCACTGACTGACAGCAGCGCTTCAGGGTTTCAGACAGGGAATCTTTCCTAGGCCTACCTAGAGGTGGCTGGGATTGAACCAGGGACATTCTGCATGCAAAGCAGGTGTTTTACTACTGAACTATGGCCCTCTCATTATTGGATTATTTTGAAGAAAATGCTGGACTGTGTCAAAGAGACCTGAATGAATAACTGTCAGAAAGTGTTGTGTGGGGGCTGTCACTTATGCTTTCTCCTGTTAGATGTTGGCCACCCCTAATTTACATAGTATGTGGGTTTACCTACAACAAGTAATGAGAGCAATATAAAAATGGAAGGTTGGAATCCAGTTCCTGATCAATATACAAGACATTCAGAGACTCTTATTTTCCTCTCCCCATTTAATTATCCTTCATGCACTTTTTCCCAGTTGAAGATAACACAGTCTTGGCCTTCAGCACTGGCTGGCCAATTATGAATAGCATTCTAAAATGCTAGAAATTGCCAGGAAGTGTCTGTTTGAAAAGTAGTTGGTCTGGAGGAAGTTAGGGAGAGGACAAATCGTTAAGAGCATGAAATAAAACGCCTAAGAGTCTTGTTCAAATTACTCTGATTATTTTGTCAATGCAATTCCGATGCTATTTTTATGCCATTCTTAATCCATATTCTTTTTTAAGGACTAATGATATTGCTGTATTACATTTTCCTTTATATTCCAATAGCTTTCTTCTAGGAGGATAATGTTCTCCGAATGACGTATTGTGTATCAATAAAACATACTATTTGCTTCAGTAACAATCCTGAATCTGTGTTTTTTTTTATTCCGCATTATGCTTTAGTCCCTGAGCCACTGGATGGCTAAAGTGCAAATTTGAACCCAGATGAGATCACCAGATTAACACATGTAAACTCTGAGCTCAACCACTGAACTAAAGCCCTTTCCAAACATCTGGGTAAGAGCATAAATTGTGCAATCCACTCCTCATCCTTTGCCACATACTGTGGATATGGAAGTATGGACTGCCTTCAGGTCGATTCCGACTTATAGCGACCCTATGAATAGGGTTTTCATGGTAAGCAGTATTCAGAGGGGGTTTACCATTGCCTCCCCCTGAGGCTGAGAGGCAGTGACTGGTCCAAGGTCACCCAATGAGCTTCATGTCTGTGTGGGGATTTGAACCCTGGTCTCCCAGGTCGTAGTCCAACACCTTAACCACTACACCACACTGGCTCTCACATACTGTGGAAGGGGACACAAATATCCTTGATAGTGCCTGATGGGCTATTTATTTGTTTATAAGATTTCTTACCTGCCCTTCTCCATAAAGTCCCAGGGCAGGTTTCAACAATATAATATACTGTCATAAAAACAAATGAAACCATTACAGTTATTAAAATGCACAAACAGACATACACACAGGCATGTAAGAAATGTAAGCGTCACACTGCAGTTTGCAGTGCCACAGACAGATGGTGTTGCAAACTGCAGTATGAACGCTTCTGCACACCCTTGCCTGCATGCCACTCACTCAGCCCACCACCACCTGTTTCAGCAAGCAGGCAAGGTGGCGGCAGGAGCAACAGCAGCAGCCTGGATGAGTGAGCAAGTAGGCGGGCAGGCAGAAGGGTGGTAAGTGGCCTAGGTCAGGTGGCATTGTCAGCCTGGGCAGGCAGGAGGTCAATCAGCAGCCTAGCAGCACTGTGACATCTGTCCAAAGGACGGTGGTGTTGGGCAACAGAGCAGGGCAGCGGTGACAGAGGAACAAGTGAGGCAAGTGGCCAAGCATCACGAACAGTCCCATGGGGGTTGATGTGAGCCAATACCTGGAGACACTGGGGGGTATTGCAAGGTGGGGAGCGGGGATGATGGGGGATGGAGTGATGAAGGGGTGTGGAGGAGCATGGGGAAGTGAGGGGAATGGGGGATTGGGGTGATTTGGATGGGGTTGGTGCATGAAGAGCTCAGGGGTGAAGCCCCTAATACACACACACACACACACACACAGAGAGAGAGAGAGAGAGTTACAATAATAACAAAACATGTATCTCAAATGTAATCTTAACACAAAATATATATATTTTGATCCTAATTAAATTATAAAGAAAAAATAATCCCAGGAAATCAATGAGACTGTAAAATACTAACACCACTATAGCAATGTTTTTTTTATATTTCCCTTTTGATAGCCTCTCCCCTCCCCTGGCAAAGAAATGCATCAGGCAGAGGCTGAGCATATTACTCCATGGAAGCTATCTCATTTCAGTCCTAGATCCTGTCCTCTGCGTTGGAGGTGGTGTCAGGTTATTTGAACATATCTTCATGTGTGGTGTGGATGCCATAGAATTTGGGAGATTTGGAATGGGCTTTTTAATGAAATTAGTGGTATTACAAGACAGGCTATAAAGGAGGAATTGGTTCTTTTACATTTATTTATAGGGCAAGATAAAGATCTGAAAAACAGGCAGCTGATAACCCATTTGTTATTTGCAGCCAGAGTGCAAGTGGCAAAGGCCTAGCATGACTTCAGTGTAGATTCCTGATACCAAAAGATCTGAAAAGTAACATTGCTTGGGAAATTGACACATAGGATTAAGGTGTTGTGGGGCCAGTGTAGGCATTATTAATTTTTGGCAGTGTGGCAGAACAGTATAAATCCAACAAAATAAGTGCGTCCCCCAAAACAAAACACTTTAATTGTCAAAGGCCAGGGTTAAGATGTGTGTCTTTAGCTTATGGCAAAAGCTGTACAATGAAGATGTTAGACTCTATGGGGAGGGAGTTCCACAACTTAGGGCCTGCCAGAAAGAAAGCTCTCACCTGGGCCACCATTCCCAAAACTGCTAAGGATGGTGTAACTACCAAGAGAGTCCCCTCTACATATCATACAACCTTAGAAGGGTTGTAGGGATGAAAATGGTATTTCAGATATTTGGGACCTAAGTCATTGAAGCCTCATTGAAGCCTAAATCACATTAAACACTAATGTGAGCACCTTGAATTGGGCCTAGCAACAAACTGGCAACCCATGGAGCTGTTTTAAAACAGGAGTTACATTAACTCCAAATGGAATATTAAGCCAGGAATCTAGCCAGTGCCTTTTGGACCAGTTGAAGCTTCTAATGTTCTCATGGGGGTTGAGAGACACATATACTGGGGGCTCTCGTGTGGACCCACCACCCTCATGATTGCTGGGACATGCTACTCCAACAGGATCTTTAGCTGCAGTCAAAACCAACTGCCTGGTGTGTGTGTATCTGAACTCCCCCAAGCTATAAAGGATGCACCCACATCAGAGTATAGAAAAGGAAGGAATTTATTTTACAAGATAAAGGTAATTTTAACAATAATGTGCAGCAGCATACAGTATTGGGCACACATAAAACAATATCCTAATACAACCATGCTTCTAGACTTAAAAAAAAAAGAGTGCCTACACTAAAAGGGGGGATAGCAGTGGGAAGATAGATATGGGTGTGGGCTAAAGCACCCCTTGTAATGTGAGTAGGAACAAGTGAATTAGAAGTAATTGTATGGGGGAATCAGTTGGGGGTGGGACCACTAGGAAAACGAAAGCAGAGCTCTTGGTTATGCTGCAACAGACTGTTAAGTAAAGTTTGTTCCTTCTAACGAGTATTTGTGATTCATTTCAACTCTTGCAAATATTACATGGTGTCAGAAGACTACCTAAAAACATAAGGCAGTGAAAAATGGACCAGCTAAAGCCTCCAGGAAAGTTGGTGTTTGAAGGAAATGCAGCAGAGAACTGGAGAAGATGGAAGCAAGGGTTTGAATTGTACTGCATTGCAAGTGGAGCAGATAAGAAAGATGAGAGACTCCAGTCAGCATTATTTCTGCATGTGGCAGGTGAAGAAGCAAGAGAGGTATTTAATACTTTCCAGTTTGATGATGATGCAGATAAAAATAAAATTCAAGTTTTGATGAATAAATTTGAAGCATATTGTGTGCCCAGAAGAAATGTTACTTATGAAAGGCACAGGTTCTTCACTAGAATACAGAGTGAAGGAGAAAGGATAGACCAATATGTGACTGAGTTGAAGCTTTTGGCTCAGTCCTGTGAATTTGGGGAGCTGTGTGATTCTCTTATTAAGGATCGCATAGTGTGTGGCATTCAGAAAGACAGACTGAGAGCCAAGTTACTGAGACAGAGTGATTTAACCCTTGAGTGTGCAGTGAATATATGCAGGGCAGAAGAAGTGACTGTAAAACAGATGAAAGATTTTGGGGCAACAGAAAAACAAATGGATGCCTTACAGGGCAAAAGTACCTTTGAAAAGCCAAAAGTAAGCCAGCCTCAGAGCAAATGGAGCTTTGGCACCACTACCAGCCCCCAAGAAAAGGAAATGCCACAGAGGCCTGTAGAAGCAGCAAAGGCCTGCTACAAGTGTGGTATCAGTCATCATGACATAAATGCTTGTCCTGCATATGAGAAGGAATGCAGAAGATGTGGCAAACTTAATCATTTTGCTAAAATGTGTAAAACTAGAGATAGAAAACTTCAACGCAGACAAATGTTCTCAGTAGCAGATACAGCTAAAAATGCTCATGATTTCTTTATTGGCACATTGAATTCTACAGCTCTGGAAGATGAATGGTGTGTGGATCTTCTCATAAATGATCACAAGTATGTGACCTTTAAGATTGACACAGGAGCACAGGCTAGTACAATGTCTTTAAAAACATACAAAGCCTTGCAAGCTGAACCACTTCAGCATTCAAATGCCAGATTAATAACCTACTCTGGAGAAAGACTACATGTGTCTGGTAAATGTAACCTGGATTGCAAATATAAAGATCAAAGAACTGAGTTGGAATTTCACATAGTAGACTTTGATGCACAAGCTGTACTCAGTCTCCGGGCTGTGACTAATTTAAGTTTGGTGCAAAGAGTTAATTTAATGAAAAGAGCTCCAGTAGATCAATGGGATGTTGCAGTTGAATACAAAGATGTATTTGAAGGCTTAGGTTGCTTACCAGAGAAATACGCCATCAAAATCAACCCACAGGTTCCACCTGTAATTCATGCACCTTGGAAGGTTCCAGTGGCACTAAGGGATAAAGTCCAAAAGGAACTGACTCGTATGGAGCAATTAAAAGTCATAGTTAAGGCAAAAGAACCTACAGAGTGGGTGAATTCAATTGTAGTTGTAGACAAGCCTGGCCTGGACCAGATAAGAATATGTTTAGATCCAAGAGATATGACCAAAGCAATTTTAAGAGAACATTTTCAATTGCCTACTGTAGAAGAAATTACCAGTAAGCTAGCAGAAGCAGAATTGTTTACTGTTCTTGATGCCAGTAGTGGATTCTGGCAAATTCAGCTAGATGACAACAGTTCCAGGCTATGTACATTTAATACACCTTTTGGCAGGTACCGATATACAAGAATGCCGTTTGGTATCTCTTCAGCTCCTGAGGTCTATCAGAGGATGATCCAACAGACATTTGAGGGTATTGATGGGGTCACATGCTACATAGATGATATCCTGGTGTGGGGGAAGGCCAAACAGGAACATAATGAGAGACTGAAGAGAGTTCTGGACAGGTGCCGAGAGAGGAATCTGAAATTGAACAAAGTGAAATGCAAATTTGCCATGACTGAAATAAAATATCTAGGACACATCTTAACGAAAGAAGGACTAAAACTTGATTCATCTAAAATAGAGGCCATCACTGAAATGCCCAGCCCAAGTAACAAAGCTGATCTTCATAGATTTCTAGGAATGGTGACTTACCTAGCAAAGTTTATCCCAAATTTGGCAACAGTAACAACCCCTTTAAGACAGCTGTTGGCCCAAGATGTTGAATTTGGCTGGATGTCAGTTCACGAAACAGCATTCACACAGTTGAAAGAACTAGTAACAAAAACTCCTGTTTTGAAATATTATAATGTGAAAGAACCTGTAACTCTGTCAGTGGACGCTAGTTCTACAAGCTTAGGTGCTGTACTGCTGCAAAGAGGTGCACCTGCTGCATATTCTTCTAAAGCAATGACTGCGGCCCAACAGAACTATGCTCAAATAGAAAAGGAAATGTTGGCAATAGTGTTTGGATGCACAAGATTCCATCAATTTCTCTATGGCAAAAAAGTGACTGTGGAAACAGACCACAAACTATTGGAGGCAATTTTCAGAAAACTTTTGCATACTGCACCTCCAAGAATCCAAAGATGGCAGTTAACACTGCAGAAATATCAATTACAAGTGCGCTATAGACCAGGCAAAGAATTAATCATTGCTGATACCCTGTCCAGGGCATATCTTGAACAGGGTGAAGGAATAAGTTCTGCAGGAGCTGAGGTTGCTGTTAACCTCATGTTATCTTATTTACCAATCTCTGAATCAAAACTGAAAGAATTTCAGGTGGCTACTGAAAATGATAGCATTTTGCAAATCCTGAAAAATGCCATTTTGCAGGGGTGGCCAGATAGAAGAGTAGAAGTTCCAGAGTGTATACGTGTTTATTGGAATTACAGAGAGGAATTAAGTGTTCATGATGGACTCATTTTTAAAAGTGACAGAATCATAGTACCACAAGATTTGAGAAAAGAGATATTGAATATTATACATGAGAGTCATCTGGGTATTGAATTATGTAAAAAGCGGGCACGAGAAGCTGTATATTGGCCAGGTATGCATGCCCAAATTGAAGAATTGGTACTGTCATGTACCACATGTCACACCTTCAGAAATAAAAACCAAAAAGAACCAATGTTACCTCATGAAATTCCAAGAAGACCTTGGCAGAAGCTAGGAATTGACTTGTTTGAATTTGAAAGAAAGGACTATCTACTTTTGGTTGATTATTATTCAAAATATGTGGAAATATGTTTGCTTGAAGACACTACAAGTAGATCAGTAATTTTACACTGCAAATCTATATTTGCAAGACATGGTATACCTGAAGAGGTTGTCAGTGATAATGGCCCTCAGTTTTGCTCTAGAGACTTTAAAATGTTTGCCAAAGATTGGGACTTTGTTCACACAACATCCAGTCCACTACTTCCTCAATCAAATGGAATGGCAGAAAGAGTGATCCAAACAGTATAGAGGATTCTTAAGAAATCTAGTCTGAATAACACAGATCCTTATATTCGTTTATTGGATTACAGAAATACGCCTACAGTAGATACAGCCTCACCTGCACAACTTTTAATGGGGAGACGTTTAAGAACCAGGTTGCCAACCTCAGCACCGTTGTTACTACCTCAGCAGGTAAAAGGTGACATACAGACACATCTGAAGAGAAGACAAGAAAAACAGAAGCTTTACTTTGACAAAGGTTCAAAGTCTTTACCATCTTTGCAGGTTGGTGATTCTGTTAATGTTCGGCAAAATGGAGTGTGGAAACCAGCGAGAGTGACTGGACAAAACATGACTCCAAGATCATATTCGGTTCAGACTGATGATTTAGCTGTCTACCGAAGGAACAGAAGAGATCTTCAAAACACTCCAAGTTGTGAACCAAAAATGGATGAGACTACTGAGACTGCAACTGCACCTCCATCAGAGGTAGACCTATCAGAGTCTCAAGACAACAGAAGTGGAACAGTTGTAGCACAAAGTGCCAGTGATATACCAGAGAAGAGTTTGGACTCTGAGTTACCTGTTACTAGATCCAGAGCTTGGAAGTAACTCATTAGAAATAACGAGTTACTTGTAATTTGTTACAATTTTGCATAACGAGTGGGTAACTTCATTACATTTTGTATGTAACAGAACGAGTGGTAATTTCATTACTTTTGAGCTGCAAATGTAACTTTTTTGCGTTACATTTGGACGTTACTGGGGGGGGAAGCAGGGGAAATCATCTGCTGCTGTGATTGGTGGAATGGTGGAGGAAAGATATGTGCCTCAAACTGGGCTTCTGCGCTGTTTAGCTCTTCCCTCGTGCTCTGTGGAGGCACGAGGGAGGAAGTGGAGAATCAGACAGAGCTGGAGGGCAAGGAGGAGTAGAAGGCAGAAGCAGCAGAATGGAAGTGAAGAGCTGTGGAGGTGAGTGTATGTGTTACCCTTTCCAGCCTACTCTCCCTGCCCCCCTGCTCGTCTTGCCTCCCTCAGCCTGCTCGCCCACCCCCTCTGCTCCTCCTGGCACACCCTGCTTGTCCTTGCATCCCCTCCGCTTGTCCTTGCACCCTCTTTGCATCCCCTCTGCTTGTCCTTGCACTCTCTTTGCATCCCCTCAGCTTGTCCTTGCACCCTCTTTGCATCCCCTCTGCTTGTCCTTGCACTCTCTTTGCATCCCCTCCGCTTGTCCTTGCACTCTCTTTGCATCCCCTCAGCTTGTCCTTGCACCCTCTTTGCATCCCCTCCGCTTGTCCTTGCACTCTCTTTGCATCCCCTCCGCTTGTCCTTGCACCCTCTATGCATCCCCTCTGCTTGTTCTTGCACCCTCTTTGCATCCCCTCCGCTTGTCCTTGCACCCTCTTTGCATCCCCTCCGCTTGTCCTTGCACCCCTCCAGAGAGGGTGAAAATTGGGAACTGGCAAGAGACTAGGAGGTAGGTGCAGTCTCATACTTCTGTTTGTGTGTTTTGCTTCAGTTATGTGCCTCTCATAGAGCAACTCTCACTAGGCAGCAAGAGATGACTACCCCAAGCAACTAATTTGGGGCACCATGTAACAAATTATTAGCTATTTTAATTTTTGGTTGTTGTATATTTACTGTCAGGAAGAGGTACTTGTGAGATTTTCTGCCTCAATGCCAACATAACTTTTCAAGCTATGGTACTATGACCTTGACTTGGGGGCAGGGCACCATTTGCTCTTCTGCTTCAAGTAGCAAAATGTCTTGGGCTGCACCTGCTTGCAGTCATTTCACATACTGGACAACTAACATGGCTTTTTGGTGAAGGGCAAGAGAGAATAAGACTGTTATCTCAAAAACAGTTGTGCTTGAGGAAAAGATGGCAAACATGTAGAACTGAACTTTTCTGCAATAATATAGACATTTGCATAGGGTATTTTTTTCTACTCATGGAATATTAAATCTTTAAGTCCTGAATCCTTTGTCATCCCCTCCCCCTTGTGCACACCCTTTACACTGTCTTTCTCCCTATGCATGTAGGTCAAAATGACAACTGGTGTAGTTTGGGAATTAACAGAATGAGAGCTGAATTACAACTCAAAAAAGAACTTTCCTGCTGGTGTCTGCTACTGATGTGGGGGGCATTTTGTTAGGGAGAAGTGATGAGAGGGGGTAATTTGCTGCTGAAACTTTTTATCTGCAACCCCTTCCCTGGCCACTTTCCCCTAGCTGATGGAGGTCAATAAGGAAAAACATGGGGCATTGCACTGGTAAAGTGGCAGGCATGGAAAACAGCTCCTTCCATCAATCTCCTGCTTCACCTACCCAAATGCACCCCAGCAAATGCTTTGCACATTGACAGCATCCATTTAGTTGGTTTTCTGGTATTTGCTGCTGAAAGTGTAGTTCCATGCTGGGTGCAGCTGGGACGTTCTGAGTTCATATCTTACCACAGCCATGAACTTGCTGGATGACCTTCTGGCCACACCCACACCAGACATTTATGCCACTTTAAACAGTCATGACTTCCCCCAAAGAATCCTGGCAAGTGTAGTTTGTGACGGGTGCTGAGTGTTATTAGGAGACTCCTATTCTCCCGACAGAGCTCCAATGTCCAGAGTGGTTTAACAGTCAGCCCCTCTTCTCAGACAATTCTGTGGCTGGAGTTCTATGGGGGGAATTGGCCTGTCAGGTGTGCTTTAACTTGGATTCCTGCATTGAGCAGGGTTGTGGACTCGATGACCTTAAAGGTTCCTTCCAACTCTACTATTCTATAATTTTCTGTTAGCTGAGACATCTCTCTCTCTCTCTCTCTCTCTCTCTCTCTCACACACACACACACACACACACACACACACACACACACACACACACACACTCACTCACACAGCCACTGAGCATTTCATAACAGAGCATGCTCAGTACTCATTTGGGCTGTTTTGGGAGTCATCCCCTTTCTGTTTTCTCTCTCACTTTTTTGTATACTGCAACACTTGGGGTTCCCTCTTGCCCACTAATACTCCTTATTATGTGTGGTATGGATGGTGATACCATGGCTACATAAGCAACAACACTTCCAGCCTGAGCTTCAGAAATAGAGGGAATGACACTCTGACCAGTTTAAGTGGTTAGTATTTAAATCTGATTGGAAACTGTTCAGTTTGATACAAGGTGGCTATTAAGCATGACCTAAAAGCTGCAATTCCAGGCATACTTACTTGGAAGTAATTCCCATAGCAGTAAATAGGATTTACTGCTGGGAGTATAGAATCAATCCGTAAGAGTCTCCCAGTAGACACCATACATGTAAGCACATGGCTTTTTCCCAAGAATCTTGGGGACTGTAGTTTACTCCTCACAGAGCTACAATTCCCAGCACCCATAACAAACTACAGTTCCCAGGATTCTTTTTTGGGGTGGTGGTGGAAATGTGCTTTAAATCTGTCATGTGTATGCAACTTTGGTGAGATAATAGCTGAAGGTAATCAGCCCAAAATGATAACAAATAATCAGTAGGCATTCCCAAAAGACATTCAAACAGTGGGTAAAAAAAAGTGAGAATTACAGAGGCAAACACAGAATGCAGTTAAGCAATAAAGTAATCCAAGAGAGAGGAGACACCTTTGTCTCTGCTCTCTCCCTCCTGAGTCAGGAGGGAAACTCCCAAACCTGAGTGTTGCGCCTCCAAGTTAGTTAGAACTAGGTATGCCTTTCCTATCTACTATGTATTTCTGTAAATAAAATAGCTTTTCTTATTTTACTAAGTCTTAAGTCTCAGTGATCTCAGTGCAGGGTAAAAGCCTGCCACTTAGGTAAACGCACACATTGGCACACACACATCTCAGACTGTTGACAATCTCTGCTAATATCTATACAAATTTACATAACATGCATCACCTGAACTCACATGATCTAGAGTTACCTTAGATCTTGCAACATTTGCAAATGAGAAGCAATAGGGTTTTATATTAGTTCTGATTGTCTATTGGGCTATCATAGGGTATGTATTTTTTGCCTTTTCTATGGCAAAAACTCCAACTTCAGTGGAATTTATGTGATGTGTTCTAACCATTTGAATGTGGCTAATGAATGCTTTATTCTTTCATCAGAACTTTAGCAGTAGTACTAAAATACTAATAAAAAAGGGAAAGAGAAAAAATACTTTACATACATCATTCAGCTGTATTGTTAATTTTAGATATAGATATAAAGGATAAATGGCATTTTGTCAAAAGTATTTTTGCCTACATTTTATACCTCCTCCTTGGTTTTCCAAGCTTGGCATGGAATGCTTGTCATACAGAATTAATTTGAAATGCTGCATTATCATAATCGTCTTCTTCAAAATAAAAAAATAAATTTACTGCCTTCAAGTCGATTCCGACTTATGGTGACCCTATGAATAGGGTTTTCATGAGGGGCAGTGACTGGCCCAAGGTCACCCAGTGAGCTTCATGGCTATGTGGGGATTCCAACCCTTCTACTACCCCCTGTGTGTGTGTGTTTAGTTTTAATATTGTTTTAGGCTACTTAGATGTGAAGCAGCCAAGGCCAGCACCTTGTAGGCATTTTTTTAAAAAAAGTAACTGAAATGTAATTGTAGTGATTACTTTTGAGAAAAAGTAAAGTAATCCGTTACTTTCAGAGCAATTGTAATTGTAACTGTAATTTATTACTTTTTAAAAGTAATCTTCCAAGCTCTGACTAGATCAAGAGGCAGAGTGATCAGAAAACCAATTCGATATAGACAGTAGTTTCTATCTTTTTCTTAAAAATAAAAAAGGGAGATGTAATGTGAGCAGGAACTGAAGTGAATTAGAAGTAATTGTATGGGGGAATCAGTTGGGGGGTGGGACCAGTAGGAAAATGAAAGTAGAGTTTTTTGGTTATGCAGCAACACACTGTGAAGTAAAGTTTGTTCCTTCTAACCAGCATTTGTGGTTCATTTCAAATCCTGCAAATATTACACCCCTGAAGATTAAGGTCTTAGAGACCCAAGTATTGACCTCAGGAGTTCTATGCCTGCAGTAGTTTCAGATCTTTGTAAGGAGAGCAGAATGTCAGGCATAGATCCTTTGCCATGCCTTAGATCTGAAGGAGAGCAGCGAGTTTAAAGACATTCCTTGGGAATGATGTGGAGGGGAAGAACCAGAGGCTCCAGCAGATGTTTAAGATGTTCATGCCAGAGAGAGAGAGACAGAGAGAGAGAGAGTGTGTGTTCTAAGCTAAAACATAGTCTAAATAAATCTGTAGGGGATTCAAAAGTGTGTCCAGGGAAACTGAAAAAATGACCTATGAGAAGAGGTCAAAATGAAGGAATGAAACTGGGATTGGGTATAATCTAGGAAGGTTCTGGTAAATTGAAGATTGGACAAGTAATTATTCAAGGATGACTTATCTAAAAGGTTGAACTGGGGGAATGGTCTTCCTGAATGGATTTACGTGTCAAGAACCAGAGCTTGGAAAAGTTCCTTTTTTGAACTACAACTCCCATCAGCCCAATCCAGTGGTCATGCTGGCTGGGGCTGATGGGAGTTGTAGTTTTAAAAAGTAACTTTTCCAAGCTCTGTCAAGAACAATGACTATGGCTTCAGGTTGTCTGACTCATCCTGTAAATGCCACTGTTCTATCTAGTTTGTATCTGCAATTCTATGGGACTCCCAGGTGATTGAAGGAGTCTGTCTTTGGAGTCTAAAACAGAGGCTTCAGGATGTCAAAACCCTACCTGCTGCCCTTTTGTTTACTAATCAATCATCTCATTACCATTATTGCAACCTAGCTTCCTGAGGAAAAAGTCAATGGAATTTCTGGATTACTCCTGGCCTCTTATAGTAAGTAGGACAAGCAAGAAAAGAAAAAAGAGAGAATGTCACGGTACTGTACAAAGAGTCAAACAGGAGGTCATTTCTTATGGCCATCCACTCTCGCCATACTAATTTTGTCCCCATTTTTGTACAAACAAAAGGAGGTTAACAGCAATAGCCAAGTAACACTAAATCATATTCAAGGGCAGCCCCACATAAAGCGTATTGCAATAGTCCAATCTGAAGATTACCCAGCATGGAGTAGGGTGGCCATGTCATTTCTGTCCAAGAGGGGCCATACCTGGTGAACTAGCCAGAGCCGTCAACAGGCACTCCCAGCCGTTGAGGCTACCTGAGCATCCAGTAACAGCGCTGGATGCAGGATCGCCCCCAAACAGCCAACCTCTTCCTTCCAGGGAGAATACAACGTCATCCAGAACAGGAGTTCCACATAGTCCAAAAATCTATGAAGAGTTCTGTGTACATAGGAACATAAGGAACTGCATTATACTGAGTAAGACCACTGCTACACCTAGCTCAGCACTGTCTATACTGACTGGCAGTGGCTCTCCAGGGTTTCAGGCAGGAGTCTCTCCCAGCCCTACCTGGAGATGTTAAGGATTGGCCCTGGAACCTTCTGCATGCAAAGCAGGTGCTCTACCACTGAGCTATGGCCCTTCCCCTATCTGCTGTGGAACAGACAAGATATTCTGCATGTTCTTCCTGCTGGGGTATACGTCTGGGCAGACCTCAGGAATTAGAATTAGCCAGTCTGGATTTGAAGCTTACCATCTCTGAAGTTTTTGACACCTGAGGAAAAGAGAGCTACTCGTGCTTCTTGCCTTTCCATGGGTAGGGGTGTAGAATCTTTTTTCATCCCAGGGCCATATTCCCACATGGGAAACCTTGTGGGGGCTACATGTCAGGGGCCATATGCAAAAATGTATAGTAGGTCAGAGATGTCTGCACATACTCTCAGAACACACCTCTCCATCCTCTCAGACAAGAGGTATTACAATAGTTCAAGAACACATTCCAGCGAGGCAAAAGCACTTAAGGAGGCTGGTGAAGGACAAGGCTGAGGAAGAGCCCCAAGGGCCATATAAAGAGGCTTTGGGGACACATTTGGCCCCGAGGCCTGAACTTCCTCACCCCTGCCATGGGAAAGGCCTCATTCATAAATCTTTGAGACAATACTCTGTGATTTTCTGATAAGCAGTTAGCATAAATGCACAAGCATTCTGCTGTTATAAAACAATGGTGCAGAATATAGATTTATTTTACAGCCTGTGTTTTATCTAGCAGTTGAAAGAATAGAAGGAAATAATTACCAGATGATCTCTATTGTTTGGCTGGATAAGCCGCTGCTCAGTTTGATTGGGGGATGCAGTGAAAGGACATTGACAGAGAATCACAGGGCATCCATTATGAAGCTCTTCCAGAGGACGCCTGCATGGGGGAGGATTGCAACACGTCCTGGATAGAAATGGTACATACATACAATAAGGAGCACTGCAGAATAGACAGTACAAGACTACTTGCACTGGCATCCAATTCATGTTTCAAGCTGTTTCCCCCAATCCTTAATAACTAGGACATCTTTTTCTTCTCTGGATTATAACTTCCCACTTCCCATGCAAAAAAAGATAAATTATACAAGCGCAATAGCACCCATATACTATAGGTGATGAGGCAAAAATGTGTACTACCATGTGTTCTACCTCCTCTAGGATGCACACCTTAATGTGGTGAGAGGGTTTGAGAGTGTCGAAGAAGCTAAGAGCAGTGCCGTCATGAGTCTAGACCAAGAGGCTAGACTCCTAGCAGGGGCATCCATGGCGGAATGGTCAAAGCTGAGACACCAGACTAAGATGCATCCAAACTTAGAGGAAGGCAATGGTAAACCACCTCTGAATACCTCTTACCATGAAAACCCTACAAACAGAGTATCCAAAATGCAACATGAGGTAGTGCTGGAAGATGAGACCCCCAGCTACTGGGGAAGAACAAAGGACAAGTACAAGTAGCGCTGTGACTAATGATGCAGCTGGGTCAAAGCCGAAAGGAAGCCCAGAGGCTGATGCACACAGATACGAAAGGAGAGTCCCGAGTTGTACGATGCACACAATAAGAACATGAAATGTGAGAAACATGAACCAGGGAAAGTTAGAAAATGTCAAGCAAGAAATGGAACGTATCAACATTACAATACTTGGTGTGAGTGAATTAAAATGGACGGGAATGGGATATTTTCAATTAAGCAACTACAAAATATTTTGTGCAGGAAATGATAAATTAAGAAGAAATAGGATTGCTTTAATAGTGAGAAGTAATGTAGCAAAAGCCATTAGGAGCTACAACGCAAGGTCTGAGCAAGTGATATCAATGAGTTTTAACTAGAAACCTATTAACATAACCATCATCCAAGTCTATGCTCCAACAACAAACACAGAAGAGGAATTGGAGAGATTTTATGCAGAAGTACAGGACGAAATTGATCACACAGCAAAACAAGATGTGCTGATAATCATGGGGGACTGGAATGCAAAAGCAGGGAACAGATAAGAATTAGGAATTGTGAGGAAATGGGGCTGAAGAGATAGAAATGAAGCAGGAGAAAGACTTCTTGAATTCTGTGAACCCAATAATTTGTTTCTTGCAAATACATTTTTTGAGCAAAAGAAAAGACATCATCAAATGGTCAATATAGGAATCAAATTAATTATATAATTGGTAGCTGAAGATGGAGAAGTTCCATACTTTCTGGAAAACAAGACCAGGAGCAGACTGTGGTACAGAGCATGAACTGGTCATATCGAAAATCAGAGTAAAGCTGAAGAAGAATAACAAAGCAATCATAATGCCAAAATACAATTTGAATAACATCCCAGAAGCATATAAAGATCAAATAAGGAACAGATTTGAGGCTTTAAACTTAGTTGATAGAGAACCAGAAGAACTATGGATTGGGGTCAGAGACATTATCAGGGAAGAATGCAAAAAGACAATACTTCTAGTTAAAAAGAAAGACCTCAATGCATGACTGATGAAACTCTTAAAATGGTTAAAGAAAGAAGGAAAGCAAAAGCAAAAGCGAATTTTGACAATCACGGTCAGAACCTGAAATGCAATAAAGAGTGACTAGTACATAGGAACAAAGAGAACTATTACAATAGCTATTGTCTAGAAATAGAAGAGGACAACAAAAAGGAAAGAACAAGATCCCTATTCCAAAAGATTAGAGAAATGAAAGGGAAATTTAAACCAAGAGTAGGGATGTTGAACAATCAACAGGGGAACACACTGACTGACAGAGATGAACTAAGAGGAAGATGGAAGTAATACACTGAAGAACTCTACAAAAAAGATGCCCGGATGACAGATTCATTCACGGAGGAACCATATGAAGAAGAACCAGAAATTTTAGAATGTGAGGTGAAAGCTGCTCTTAAAATTCTTGGAAGAAACAAATCACCAGGAACAGATGGCATACCAACAGAGTTGCTACAAGTTACTGAGAATGAATCTGTCCAAATTTTGACAAAAATTTGTCAACAAATATGGACAAGAAAACAAAGGCTCACAGACTGGAAGCGTTCAATATACATCCCAATTCCAAAGAAAGGGGATCCCAGGGAATGCAGTAATTTTCAAACTATTACCTTAATATCCCATGCAAGTAAAGTAAAGCTCAAGATGCACCACTTGTGTAGGTCAACCTGCTGTGCCCCTCCTTCCCCCACCCAGTGTTCTAAAAGCACAGATAAAATGGCCGCTGGACTGAAAATGTCTGGATTCTCCCCATTTTTTTAATAACACCAGGAAAATTGGCACCCTTGTTAAGCAAGCAAAATTGGCATCCTTATTAAGTAAGCGATTCTGAGTTGAACAGTATAATTTTTGTGTGGTTTCCTAGTGAATTGCACTTATGCAGAATATTAGGTGTGGCCAGCGCTCACCATATGCTCAGAGGCACATGTTACCAAATTCTAACAAGCTGCACGGGATGTGCATTGGACTGTGGAAGCCCAACCCAAATTGTGGTTGCATTTTCACAAATTAGTAGGCCAGTATAATATCTCAGACAGGAGGCGTGGTGTCCCACAGCCTTGGCACATTCACTATAGCCACCCAATTTCCCTGCTTTTTGGAGTTTGATAGGAAGATACAGTATGTGCACCTATAGCAACATTCTTAACCTGGAGTTTTTTTAATGCAAGAATATATGCATCTTCTTTATCAGCTTTCAGAATAACAGGCAGACCAAAATGCTGTTTGTCATTGTAGGATTCTCAGCATCCCAGCTTCCTCATTATCTAGGTAGTACTGATGACTCTTGCAGTTCAAGGTTCTTGTTTTAATATACAACTCTTGGAACAACTTGTGCCCAGGATATCATGAGGATTGCCTGACCCTTTATATTACAGCTCAGTCAGTGAGATCATCCACAGTACCGCAATTAGATGTACCAACTGGCCTCAACTATTTATTTATTAGATTTATATCCTACCCTTCCTCCCAGTAAGAGCCCAGGGCAGCTAGAAGTTGGGCAGTTAGCGTCAGGCATTTAGCAGAGATTCATCAGGCATCCTTTGTTTTAATTTTTCAGACATCTCCTGAAGACTTTTTTTTTGGTGTACTGATGGGCCTTTGCAGCTGTTGAAATTTTATTTTTTAATAGCCAGTCACCTCAAAGATATCTATATTTTTATTTTTAAATGGTGTTTTATGATTTAACAGTAATCAATATCCTGATGATCATATAATATGGCAGTATAGAAATAGTTTTAGAAATAATATAAAATAATAATTTCATTTCTGTCATCAGTTGCACAAGATAAGGTAATTCCAATGCACCTATATTTTTGGGGGAGGGGGGTATTAGGACACTGCCCATATATTGGCTGCGGGGTGGATTGTCAGGAGCAAGGCACAGGACCTTCCCACTCCATGGGGCATAGAGTGGTAGATGCATGCAACATGCCAGCTTAACTTTCCAAGGCACATTTCAGTGTCCCCCCCCACTTCGTGAAAGCTCTACATGTTGCCTGACATTAAGCCCCAGTGAACTCAATAATACTTATTAGTAGACACATAGGATTGCACTGTTAATTACTCTGAGGGCCATTTCAGAAGTCGGCAAAATAAATAGCTATTTTTAGTAAGCAAAAACTAAACAGTTCCTCCTTCCTGCCTGATAAATGACCCACTCTTGGGGTATGTTGATCTCTTTCTCTCACTCTTTCCCTGGTGCAGGGGGGCAGATTTGGACATGGAGATCTTCTGTGTTTTATCCCACAGGGAAAATGCACAACCTCCCTTCGCAGGTGAGACATTGTGCTCCAAAAAAATAAATAAAATGCAGGCATGAGTCACTCATTCCTGCACTTGTTTTTCTACTCCTAGTTTAATGCAACCACGTAACACCTATAGATGGATGGATCAATCTATTTCCAGTGTCACTTTTGTATCACTCACAAGGTCCATTCCATTCCATTTCTGCATTAAATTGTGTGTTTTTTAAAATAACAAATCTGCATATAAATTTATATATAAATATGCAGTCCAATGCATTTTTCTTATAATACTCATGTCTAAGCATGCTTTCTTTCAAAATATGAATTTTAAAATGCATTTTGATACCTTGTTGAGTTAAGAATTGTATCTTTCAACATTCAGAGAACTATGAAATCCATTGAATAGCTGCCTTCCAATCTGTACAATTGACTGGGAGGCGTGGATCAGAATTTGCAAAGAAGCTGTTGTCTGCATTAGTTTTATACCAGCAAAATCCTTGATACTTGAAGATGTTCATGTGTTTTTAAATGATACTCCTGTAGTAAGGGGATTAATGGCAGGACAACAAAACTGGGTTTTGTGAGCCCTTATGGTGCTAAGGAACTTTGAGACTGGAAGGATAACCCATCCCAGTCTGGGTTCAGGCCTGGTTATGGGACTGAATTGGCCTTGGTTGCCCTGATGGATGACCTTTGTTGGGAGAAGGACAGGGGGAGTGTGACCTTGTTATTCTTACTTGATCTCTCAGCAGCTTTTGATACCATTGACCATGGTCTCCTTCTGGGCCGACTTGGTGAGATGGGTATTGGTGGCACTGTTTTACAGTGGTTCTGATCCTATCTCCAGGGTCAATCTCAGATAATAGCATTGGGTGACTGTCATTCAGCCCCCTGGCAGTTGTGCTGTAGGGTGCCTCAGGGTACCATCTTGTCTCCCATGCTGTTTAACATCTATATGAAGCCCTTGGGAGCAGTCATCAGGAGATTTGGGGTGAGGTGTCAGCAGTATGCTGACAATACCCAGCTCTATTTCTCTGTAACATCTGAATCGGGAGAGGCCGTCCAAGCCCTGGACCGCTGCCTTGACTCGGTGGTGGGCTGGATGAGGGCCAATAAACTGAGTCTGAATCCTAGCAAGATGGAGGCGCTGTGGGTTGGTGGTTCCCGAGTTCAGATAATTGGTCAGTTGCCTGCTTTAGATGGGGTTGTACTACCTCTGAAAGAGCAGGTCCATAGTCTGGGGGTGCTCCTGGATCCATCTTTGTCGCTAGAGGCCCAGGTGACCTCTGTGGCTAGGAGTGCCTTTTACCAGCTTCAGCTGATAAGACAGCTGCAGCCGTTTCTGGACTGGGATAGCCTGACCACTGTTGTCCACGCACTGGTAACCTCTAGGCTAGATAACTGTAATGCGCTCTATGTGGGGCTGCCCTTGAGGTTGGTCCGAAAGCTGCAGCTAGTGCAAAATGCGGCGGCAAGACTGCTCACTGGGGCAGGGTATCGCCAACATGTCACCCCGCTGCTGAAAGAACTGCACTGGCTGGCCATTTGCTACCAGGCCAAGTTCAAGGTTCTAGTTTTGGTGTACAAAGCCCTATACAGCTTGGGACCAGGATACCTGAAAGACCATCTTATCCCTTACATACCCAGTCGATCACTGCACTGTGCAGATGAGGGCCTCCTGCAGATACCATCTTATCAGGAGGTTCGTACTGTACAATATAGGAAACGGACCTTTAGTGTGGCGGCACCTACCCTGTGGAACTGCCTCCCTTTGAATATTAGGCAGGCGCCATCTCTGCTATCTTTTTGGTGCCTTTTGAAGACTTTCTTCTTCCAACAAGCCTTTTAAGTTGAGACCTATCCCAGTCTGTCTCTGTGTTAGAATTGCTTTTAATATGTCTTTTAATGTGTTTTCACCCTTTTTTAAAAGATGTTTTTAACGTTGTTTTGTTTTAATGTATTTTAAGGTCTTTTTCTGATGTTTTAAGGTGTTTTTAGTGTTTCTGTTTGCCGCCCTGGGCTCCTGCTGGAGGGAAGAGTGGGGTATAAATAAATAAATAAATAAATAAATAAATAAGGATAAACACCCACTGTATATTATGCAATGGTCTGAAGGCCTCCTTGCCCTTGATACATTTGAACACATTTCTTCTTCTTCTTCTTCTTCTTCTTCTTCTTCTTCTTCTGCTTCTTCTTCTTCATCATCATCATCATCATCATCATCATCATCATCATCATTATTATTAACTTTTATTACTCACCCTTCACCTAAAGGTCCTGGGGCAGGTTACAATCTTGAAATACAGCATTAAAAACAATTAAAAACAACCTAAAATCACAAAATATAATCATTGTTATTGAAATATGTATGCAGAATAATTCAGCGGTCTGAGCTGTGTGTGTGCCAGCATGTATTTACCTAAGAAGCAGGCTTTTGCCCTGCATTTAAATCACTGAGACTTAAGACTTAGTAAAATAAGAAAAGCTACTTTTTTATATAGAAATACATAGTAGATAGGAAAGGCATACCTAGTTCTAAGTAACTTAGTTGGAAAAGCAATGCCCAGACTTGAGTATTGCCCTCAGGGCTGGCACCAGAGGGCATCCAGGTCGGGCCTTGACCAAGGGCCCATGGGTCCCAAGGGGGCCCTGAAGGGCCCCTCGTTAGGATGAGTGGGTAGCGCTCCCTTCTATGATTCACGGCAGGTTCAGCTCCCGACCCTGCCACGGATAGCAGGAGGGAGCTCCCAGGCATCCCCCTATTGCTGCGCAGGCCTGCAATGCCTGCCTGCATGCCCCACCTACCTCTCCCTTGATGTAAATGCTGGTCACGCTGCAGGCGCAAGCCTGCCATCAACCAAGATTGCGGCTGAGGTTTTCCTAACGGGCTGGTGCCCCTGCCACCATCTTGGTTGATGGCAGGGATGATTGCCCTCATGGCTCAGGAGAAAGAGCAAAGACAAAGAAGTCTCCTCTCTCCTCAGACAGTAAAAGGAAATGACAAACGAAGGAGGGGCAGATAAACTTCCCTGAGCATATCAGTTTACAACGGAAGGAAGTTAGGTAGAGAAGAGCACAGGTCAAGGTAGGCAAGCCTAGCCAGCTGGAGGACCCGAACTCTATCTTACTTCTGGGATACAAACAAAAGAACCCAAACAGGAGTTGCTCTTGCCCCACTTCCAACAATCATGAACTTTGTGTGGATTCTTGTCTGAACATTTGCATCTCTTATATAGATTTGTATGTTTAAATTAAGAAGGGTGTATTGATGGTTATTGTATTCATAATGTGAGCTGATGGGTTTTCCCCCTTCACATTTCCCTCTCCCCCCTCTTTGTCTCTCTCTTTAAAAAAGAAAAGAATGTGCAAAGATAAAATCCTTCCAAAAATATTATATGCCTTAATCCAACACAGAGTTATGTCCATTGGACTCAATGGACTAGCACTAAACTTAATTCTGAGCTGGACTGAGGTAACAGATTGTTTAAGAAAATGAAGTGATTTAAAAGAAATAAATAATCCATGCCTACTATGGTTGGGGTGGGGAGGAGAGAACAGTTTTATTCTTAAAATAGAGGTATCCCAGATTATTCACAAATTTATGCACAAATTGGTTTGTGATGACTGACATACTCAGTGTTTCTATTCAATTAATCTGAACACTATCCAATGTCATTTGCCTGCAGTATGTACATTTCACTCAGATAAAGTTGGAAAAATTGAGATTCCTCCTGGCAATGGCCACAAACAAAACCTTTGTAATTTACAATTTATCTGCACAATATGAACACGTTCTCTTGAAGCTGAACTTTACCCATGATAATCCAGAGGCTTTTGGAGGAAAGGGCTCTTATGAACTGGGATACCAGTGTTGTGTCTTCACCAGTTCTTGAATTTGCCTTCAGGCTTGGTGCTATAAAAGAAACAGGCATGTGTCTGAGAGAGAAAAGCTGATATTGATCTAGAAGAGAACAGTTAGCTTGGAGCCCAGGCAGGAGAGTAGAAAATAGAATGTAACTGCATTCAAGAGCATCTACAATCTCACCCTTGGGTCCTTGAGGTTCACATGTTCATCTCTGATGAGTAGCTCTTTAGTGATCCCGATCCAAGAGGAAGAGCCTAAGGCCCATCGATATGAAAGTTAAGAGGTGGTGGGAACAAGCTATAAGCCCTGTAATTGAGAGGAAGAATTTACAACAGTTAAATTATCATTAGCTACTGGGCTAAGTTTTTTCTGGTCCCACCCACCACTGACAGGTGGCCCCCAGAAGGTTGGCCATGGGGAAAAAGAAGTTTCCCCATTCCTGTGGTATGGTGTCCTATGGTTGGTTCCAGCTTCACTACTTCCTTGAAGTTCTATTATTTATTTATTTATTTATTCTTTGATTTATATCCTGCCCTTCCTCCCAGCAGGAGCTGAGCGGTTGGATGGCTGTTAGCGGCAGAGGAGTAGACCTGTCGCAGATTTGCCTGTTCACTGGCATAGACACATGGAGTGTACACAATGGAAGCTATCATGCAATCGAAGCTGCCATCCCACGTCACAAGTACCCAACTGGCAACCAATACCATCCTTCGCATGGAAGGAGAGAGTTGTTGTGCTCCCACTTCCTCCTTATTTATCCCTCCTCCAGCTTTCCTTAACCCATGGCCATGGATCATGCCGCTGCCTCCTCTTTTCCTTGGATCTTGCTTCTTCTGCTCTCTTACTCCCTAGGCCCTTCTGTCTGCCCTACACAATTATGTATGGGCTATTTTGTCGATTTTAGCTCTGGCCCAAGGCCCCAGCAGCTCACAGGGGTCCCTCACCACCAGCAGTGCTGGGCCCGGTCACCTCCTCCCACTGCCCATATTTATTGCTATGGGCGCCCATAGGTGCTGCTACCATCTCCTCCTCAGTGCTCACCCGTCCCTTCAGCAGGTGGAGGCTCTGGGTGCACTGCCATAAGCCCTTCCACAGCAACCTGTCCAAGCTCCCAACCATGACACAGACTCAGGACTCAGGAAACTGGATTTTTCTGCATGAAGCAGCATCACACTCTAAGGCATAAATTGGGATTACAGGAACACACTGAATTTATCTCTAAGCATTGTGGAGACGGCAAGACTCATTGTCACAACAGAGACAACACAAACATTGCAGGATGAATATATCAATGAGGGGCAGAGTCTGCACACTATGGGTTAATTCTCAATCATTCTAGCCCTTTTCACTACCAAGTGCAAGCTCCTTCGAGGAACTGAAAGAAACTTCACAAGCTGAAGCTGTTGTCTGGCCTTCCTCTTTGACTTTGGGAGATAGGAGCCAGGAACACTGGCTGGCCGCTTTAGTTTTGTTCCTCGGTTAGCTCTGGGCTGGATGCCCAGGCATTTTTATCTCCAGTCTGTTATGCCAGGAGGGCAGTGGCTTCAGGGATGTTCTCAACCATTCTTTTAGCAGACTCAGAGGCCTCTGAAAACCTTTCCTCTGAGCCATCCTCATTCCCTTCAGCAGAACTGACAATCCCCTCTCTACGTTCTGTACTCTTCTTCTTCCCATTCCTGCCACAGGTTCTCCTCGGAGCCCATGACATCACCCACATCCAGAACACGTCGGACTCCATCCCGTTGGAAGCAGCCTCTATGGCCCAGGAAACTTTGCCTCATGGACATTCCCATGGCTGTGGTGTCCACAAGGCAGTTCCCCACACCCTGGAGGCCTGGTTTGCTTCTGATGACAGTGGCTGAAGGGCTTGTGATGGAGTATCCGGAGCTTCCAGCCGCTGAAGGGCCAAGGGACTGAGGGGTAGGGTTGCCAGGTTCAAGGCCTGAGACTGATCCTGTATCTTTAGGGGAAGAGAAAGTCAGCCAAGTGCAGGTGTTCTTGCAACACTGTAATGGGCAAAACCACAAGGTGGAATTCTCCCTTCCCCCTGCACAACTTTTAAAGGTACAGAAGACCTCTTGGAGGCTGGCCCTGGCAACCTGGCAACCCTACTGAGGAGGAGGTGGTAGCAGTGCTGGCAGACCCCCACGACTATGAAGATGGGTGGTGGGAGGAGGTGACCAGGCTGGGCACTGGTGGAGATGAGGGGGCACTGTGCCTGAAGGCCCCCAGAAAGCTGGAACCAGCTCTGGTTCTTGTATTGTTTTGGAAAGTGGAAATCTGGTAAGTTCGCCTTTAGATGCAAACTGAATCTGATTTCTCCTCCAGCCCTAGTCACAGTCTAGGATCAGAGTAGCTCAACCAATGGCAGCCAGAGGCTTTTCTACCATTCTGTGACATGAGTTCAGGTCAGCCAATCACTGTCAGAGACTTCACTCCCCCCTCCCCCTCTTATCGCTATCACTATCACTGACAACTGGATTTGGGCTTGTTTTGTACACAGCAGTTTCTAATTTAGGATTTCAGCTGAACCCCTAGATTTCCCTCCATAAACAGATGCTATTTCTTGTTGTGTGGGCACGAGTTCCTTTATTAAATTGATTTTTTTCTCTTTTTTCGGCTGCTTTTTCCACATTTGCAATCACATTCTGCTATTGTGGTATCACAATCAATCACGGTTCAGATAATCACAAGGCAGCTTCAGGTAGGAGGAATGGAATATGCAGGAAGGGCCGCAGAGAAGCGATGAATGTGTTTTCAGGCAAACGTCCACAGCAATTAAAAATAATGAGCAAAGAACTCCTTGCCAGGGCTGCACAGTGCTAAACATCAGGTAGCCATTTGTAAGGTTCAAATTGTTAACTCTCGTGCCCACAAAATGCATTTAGCAGAAGGAGGGAAAGGCCTGTAATTAGGAGTAGAAAGACCCTGGGTCTCCTTTGACAGGGAGGAGTTGGCATAGATAACTGCAGGCAGTAATGACAGTTTGCACAGCCACAGCACATTGCATCTCAAAGGATCCTGCTTAGTGTAATGGAATGTGCCACTTCTTTCACTGATGCCAAGGTACATTTTTGCAGGCAGCAAATGGCAACTTACTTACCTACTTGGGTGAGTAAGAACACAAACAGAAATGTATAAAAAGAGGCTACTAATGCTAGGGACGCTGCCAAAAAAACTTACCCCTAAAAAGCAAACTTTCAAGGTGAACTCACAGATACATGGAACGTAAAAAGCTGCCTTATAGCCAGGGCCAGCTCCAGGCATGCCGGGGCCCTTGGGCACCAGCCTGCCCCGGGCCCCTCCGCTCCCCTTCTGCGATTCGCGGCAGGAGCTGTGGATCACAGGACAGGAGCTTCCGAGCCGCCTGCCATCTCCCCGCTTCACCTACCTTTCTCTGCTGTTTTTTGTGGCTCTGTGCACTGCACGCTCAGGGTTGCCATCAATCAAGATGACAGCCGAGGTTTCCGTAAGGGGCTGAAGCCTCTGCCGCCATCTTGGTTGATGCCATACACGTGCGCGCATTGCTGCCATCAACCAAGATGGCAGCAGAGGCTTCAGCCCCTTACGGGAACCTCGGCCGCCATCTTCATTGGTGGCAACCCTGATGCACTGCAAAAAGCAGCAGAGAGAAAGGTAGGTGAAGCGGGGGGATGGCGGGCGGCTTGGAAGCTCCTCCTGTCCTGCTATCCGCGGCTGCTGCTGCTGATCGCAAAAGGGGAGCGGAGGGCCCCTCAGGGGCCCCTGTAGCTCCAGGGGCTCTCAGGCCAGTGCCCCACCTGGCTGCCCTTTAGAACCAGCCCTGCTTATAGCAGTTCAAACCATTGGCCCATCCAGCTCAGTATATAGTGTTACAAACAGGAGTCCTTCCCAGTCCTATCTGGATATGCTGGAGATTGAATGTTGGACTCTGTACTCTGCTGAGTTACAGTCTCTTTCTTAAGGTACACCCCCTCTGCCTACTTCAGAGGCTCCTGTTTAGAAGAAACGTCTTAGAAGGTTTTTTAAACACATCTGTAGTGGATGCAGTTCTTGCTTCTTTTGCCAGCATGGATTGAAATCAAACTATGCTGGCAAAGGAAATCAAACCATAAACATGAAGTAAGCCTTATAGGAAGGAAGGAAGGAAGCCTTCCAATGCCAACTCTACTTTTCTATGGTACCATTTAAGTTGAATTCCTGCACTTGACTCAATGGCCTTATAGGCCCCTTACAACTCTACTAGTCTATGATTCTATGAAGCAACTGCTGATCAGGTGATTGTCAGTGGCTGCAAACTCTGCTTCCTTTACCCACACAATTTGATTTCAAACCATGTGGGCAAAGGAATTTCTCTGTTAGGCTTTCTGTGAGCACTGGTCAGTTGGTTGGGGCTTACAGAAAGCCCTGCTTTAGGCAGGGATCAGCTGCACTACAGAGTTCTGATCAGGAATTCTGCAGAATAGTTGGTCCCGCCTGACTGATTGGTGCTGACAGCAAGCCCTGCTTCCCAAGGAAAAATCAGGAATGTACTTTAAAGCTCCTGATTGTTCCTTGGCAGCCGCATCTCTACCTACCACATACCTGATGTCACATACAACATCAAATGTGGGGCAGGTGGCCAGAGTTTGTGAGAAATGGCTTCACGGGCCACATGAGGACCCCTAATGGGCCAAATTTGGTCCATGGGCTTTATTATGGAAATATATGTGCAGAGTGATTCAGTGGTCTGAACTGTGTGTGTGCCAGTATGTGTATTTACCTAAGAAGCAGGCTTTTACCCTGCATTTAGATCACTGAGATTTAAGATTTAGTAAAATAAGAAAGAGAGCCAGTGTGGTATAGTGGTTAAGGTGTTGGACTACAACCTGGGAGACCAGGGTTTGAATCCCCACATAGCCATGAAGCTTGCTGGGTAACCGTGGGCCAGTCACTGACTCTCAGCCTCAGAGGAAGGCAATGGTAAACCCCCTCTGAATACTGCTTACCATGAAAACCATAGGTTCACCATAAGTCAGAATCGACTTGAAGGCAGTCCATTTCCATTTTTCAAAATAAGGAAAGCTACTTTATTTATAGAAATACATAGCTAATAGGAAAGACATACCTAGTTCTAACAAACTAAGTTGGAGGCGCAATGCCCAGGTGTGGGTCTTGCCGTCATGGCTCAGGAGAAAGGGCAAAGACAAAGATGTCTCCTCTCTTCTCGGACAGTCGAAGAAGAAGAAAACAAAGGAAGGAGGGGCAGGTCAGCTTCCCTGAGCATATAAGTTTGCAACAAAAGGAAGTTAGGTAGAAGAGCACAGGTAAAGGTAGGCAAGCCTAGCCAGCTGGAGGACCCTCACTCTACCTTACTTCTGGGATATAAACAAAACAACCCAAGAGGGAGTTGCTCTTGCCCCACTTCCAACAGGCTTGAGGTTCCCCACCAGTGTTCTACATTGTAGGCAATGTTGGTAAAGTAAAGTTGTGACAGAGCCTAAAACAAATTTGCCAGGCAAATATCAACAGTCCTGTCTGAGAGGAGTGCACAAGGAATTTCAAGGACAGTACAGAGTTTTACTAAAAAGAGAGGCTCACTGATTTCATATTACTTTTTTTTTTCAAATTTAGCACATCAACTTATTTAAGAGCGATGGTGCCCATAGACTGGCCTCTTCAAGCCAGTAAGGTAGCCATCCCTCCTACCTTTTGAATAGTGTGGTATTAGCTAGTCATTCCATTGGGGGGGGGTAGACTGAGGAGGAATGTTTGGGGTGCCCCATGATTGGTCATTGGAGCACCTTTTTTGCCTGTTCCATACCCCTCCTTGCTTGTTGGCTGTGGCACTACTCAGTTTGGCTATTTCTGTCACAACTTTTGTGGGCTTGCAGCACGGACAGGAAAGGGATTAACAAATCAGGGAATAGGGATTCAGCCTGTGCTGGATGGGGTTACACTCCCCCTGAAGACGCAAGTTCGCAGTTTGGGTGTGCTCCTGGACTCAGCTTTAAATCTGAAGGCCCAGGTTTCTGCGGTGGCCAGGAGTGCTTTTGCACAATTAAGATTAGTGCGCCAACTGCGCCCGTTCCTTGAGCCGTCTGATCTGGCCACAGTGACACATGCCTTAGTTACATCCCGTTTAGATTACTGTAACATGCTCTACGTGGGGCTGCCTCTGAAGACTGCTCGGAAACTTCAGTTGGTGCAACATGCTGCAGCCAGAATGTTAACTGGGGCTGGTTACAGGGACCATACGACTCCCCTGTTACAAAAGCTCCACTGGTTGCCACTCTGTTTCCGGACACAATTCAAAGTGCTGGTGATGACCTATAAAGCCCTATATGGCTTAGGTCCAGGCTATCTGTCAGACTGTATCTCCCTATATGAGCCTGCCCGGGCCCTGAGATCCTCAGGAGAGGCCCTTCTCTCAATACCTACATCCTCACAAGCACGACTAGTGGGGACACAAGATAGGGCCTTTTCAGTGGCTACCCCGAGGCTTTGGAACTCCCTTCCTAGGGAAGCAAGAATGGCCCCCTCCTTGCATTCCTTCCGTCAGCAAGCAAAGACTTTTTTATTTCAACAAGCCTTTGGAACTGAAAGCTGTTAAGGACAGATCTTGAAGGGTGCTGCATTGCTGTTGCCTAACTGTATTATTTTAAACTGAGTTTGAATTATTTTAACTGTATGTATGAATGGTTTTAATACTGTAAATTGTTTAATTTGATTTTAATCTAGACTTAATCTAGAGCATTGGTCCACCCGGCTCAGTATTGTCCCATACTGACTGGCAGTGCTTCTCCGTGATTTCGGGCAGGGGACATTCCCAGCCCTACCTGGAAGATGCTGAGGATTGAACCTGGGACCTTCTGCATGCAAAACAGATGGTCTGCCCCTAAGTGACAGCTCTGCCCCATCGGTTATTAATCGACTCTTATATAAGGCAAGTTGCATCCAGAGTGACACAGCTGTCTCTTGGAGAGAGAACAAGCGAAGAGATCCATAGTAGAATCTCCATGTGTAGATATGGGGGCATTCCCACACCGACCTGGAGACACCAGGAGGTGAACTTGGGACCTTCTGCATGCAAAGCAATTGCTCTACTGGTGAGCCCTTCCATACATTTATATAGCCTAGTTTGTAAGAAATCCTTCCCATCATTCAACAACATTGGAAAAAATCTGTTTGTTTCCATGGTTCTTTCTGTCCTCCTGCATGTTTATGTGTGCTCATGTTTGCAACCCTCAACTGCAAAGTAGATGTGCAGTTTTCACAAAGCAGGTGCAAATCACCTCACCCCATAATACCCACAGGAGCGCAGGAAGCTGCCTTGGACTGAGCCAGACCATTTGTCCATCCAGCCCAGTTTTTCAGACACTGACCAGCAGCAGCTATATAGGGTTTCAAACAGGGAATATCCCCCCACCCTACCTACAGATGCCAAGGATTGATCATGGGACATTTTGTCTGTGAGGCAGGTACTCTAGCATCGAGCCTTTCCCTATTGAACGGGGCAAACTGTACCTCATTGGGCAAGGTGTTCCATAATCTAAATGGTCAAGAACAGAAAAACTAATATTCTTTTGACACAATTGAAACCAAACAGCAAACTATGCAAAATGTAACTCTAGCCTTCTGGGAGGAATGGGAAGAAAAAAGAACAGCATAGTTAATAAAACACACATTAGTTTTCAAGGAAATATAACACATATCCAAGTAACAATTTGTCATTAAAACACCTATTAATTAAATCCCAGCATTCTCTTTCATAACATGTTGGGGAAAGCCATCTTTGCAAAGAAAAATGAAAGTGTGAAGAATTGCCCTCCTCACATGCAAAAGCCACCTAATGAAGCCTTAATTAAATGCAACCCTCAATGGCTTAGCAGGAATCCTCTTGTGCTCAGGCAGTCTTAAGCTCCAGACAGTATAATGAAATACTTAGCTTTGATTTAGTAACACCGGGAATGTTCCAGTGGCGCTTCCCTCTGATATCTAATTTGAAACAAAACAGAAAGGAGGAAATCACTCCGCTTCTGATTGTGGCTGGGGCGATTTAATGAATGGCTGCCGCAGTGGCGTAATTACGCAGTAACAAAGGAGCAGGAGAAATGGAAGGAGCAGAATGCTCTCACACAGAAAAAGAAAAGAGCTTCAGTTGGAGCGTGGAGCAGACGCCTGCTCTTTCCCCTTGACTGCTAGATTAGTGGGGGAGATGCCCTTTAGAGCAGCTTTCCTCATCGTGGTGCCCTCCAGATGTTGTCGGACTCCTGTCAGAGGGCCACGGGTTACCCACCTCTGCCATACCTTATGGTAGGGTGCAGTGTGACGCTACATTGCCACGTGGGCTGAACAAGACAGGCTAGCCTTTTTAAATTGTTTTACATTTTTAAATTGTGTTTTAAATTGTTTTTAAAATATGTCTTTTTAACTTTGTATATTTGTTTTAATGTTTTTAGTTACTGTAAACCGCCCAGAGAGCTTCGGCTATGGGGTGGTATATAAATACAATAAATAAATTAATTAATAGCGCAGAACGCCTAATGATGGTTCTGCAAGTGTATTGCAGCAGCAAAGAAGCAAGGATATGGAAGGATGCTGCGTGAGAAGGATACTGTGCAGCCTCACAGAGAAAGTGAAGTGAGATCAGTTGCGTGTGAGCTGAGAACAGGGCAGGGCGGGAACTGAAGTTTGAGTCAAGCGCAGAGAGGAGGCCCAGCGGCGCTTTCTCTGAGGGAGGTGCAGAGTGTGACAGCATGAAAACGGGCCTTTTCAGTGATGGCTTCGGCTTCCTCAGGGCAACATGCGTGGCACCATCGCTGTCTGTTTTTAGGTGCCAGGCAAAAATGTTCTTATTTTACCCCGGCTTATGGCTTTTAATTGGGAGGGTAGTTAGACACGACCTGGGAGGCCAGGGTTCGAATCCCCACACAGCCATGAAGCTCCCTGGGTGGCCTTGGGCCAGTCACTGCCTCTCAGCCTCAGAGGGAGGCAATGGTAAACCCCCTCTGAATACCGCTTACCATGAAAACCCTATTCATAAGGTGGCCATAAGTCGGAATCGACATGTCGGAATAGACATGTCAGTGGCCTGTGTTGTGCTCATCCTTTCAGTGGGGTGAATAGGACTTGTTCCTTCTGAATATCTGGGGAAGGGCCACAGGGTAGTGGTAATGCATCTGCCTTGCATGCAGAAGGTCCCAGGTTCAATCCCCGGCATCTCCAGACAGGGCTGGGTAAGACTCTTCAGGGCTGAGTAAGACTCTTGTTTAACACCCTGCGGAGCTGCTGCCAGTCAGTGTAGACAATACTGAGCTAGATGGACCAATGGTCTGACTCAGCATAAGCCAGCTGTTTTTAATCTCATTTTAATGTCTTTGCTATTCAGTTTTTACTAGGTAAATTGCTTTGAGGCACTTGAGTGCAAAAAACACAACTGATAAATCTAGCAAAAATAAAGAAAAGACAAATCAGTTCAGACAAAACATTGTTTGGATTTTGGAACATTCCAGAAAAATTCTGAGTTTGTTCACACGTTCCACTTATGGAACTGGGGAATCATGGTTCAAAGAAAGGGGGTGAAAACACATTTGTTATCTTTGCAGCCCAATATTTTCACCCTAACTAAGATGTTGTTTCCACCCCAATCTGAATACTTGTCTGAATTATTATGTACAGGCCAGAAATATCAGATTTACAGCAAGCCCTCCTGCTCCAAATCTGAGTTCAAATTTGGGGGGAGAGGTTGATATTTGTGATAATTTTCACAGATGTGCTCAAAAGGATACAAAAATGTTTCCTGAGAAGAAAGGAGAAAGTCAACCTATTGCATCTATGCTGACATCTCTGTCTTACTGTGTTGCATGGATAGACAATACAACCATAAACCTAGTATGGCGAGACAGGAACATAATCTTACCTCTCCTCTTCATTCAAAGTTTGCCCTCAGTGACACTGTCTCATAGCCAAAACTGATGAGCTATATGATATCATCACATTGGCTCGGTGATTCCGGATTAGCTGTGTGATACCATTACATTGGCTTTGGGATCCCTGATTGGCTGAGATAATGAAGACAGAGAGAAGAGCCCTATCTGCACGTTATTCAAATGTAAGGGACCCATACATATAAGGAGTGGGGCCAAGCAAACTATGCCCCAACATTCATGCACTGAGGAGCTTCTTGAGTGTAGGGTTTTCTCTTCAGACATTCATATGCAAAATGGGGCTAGCCAACCCACATAATGCCTCCTGTGTGAATGTGCCCTACATCTGAGTAACATGTGAATAGAGTTAAGATGATGATGACAAAATGTGTTGTTGTTGTTGTTGCTTAAAAAATGTCAAATATGACAGAGCAAAGCCAATGGTTTTGAGGGTGGGTTCTTTGGTCTCCCCAAGCCCTCCACGTGCTGAAAGTGACTGATGGAAATACATCTCATCTCAAACCCTCATATTCCCAATCTAAGCTAATTCTTCTGCCAAACGAAAGGCCAATAATGTCTTTCCCCCCATATTTTCCCTCCAATGAACTGCTTTTGCCTGGGAGAATTTCAGATCTTTTACTTGCTCAGGCAGAGAGAGGAAGAGAGATCTCAGATTTTAACTAGCCATCACAAGGGAGCTAGCAATGCCCCATTTCATTCTAAATTTGAAGAAATGAGGAAGTTGGAATCAGGATTAATCAATCCTGCAAAAAACTGTCTACAGTGGCATCACTTGGCCTAATCTTGGCTTTTGGAAAGTCATAGCCAGGCTCATAAACCTGTTCAACTTTGATCCAATAGGGCAGTGGTAGCCATGGTGGGACCCTCTAGATGTTCTGGACTACAGTTCCAATCAGCCCCAGCTAGTGTAGCCAAAGGTCAAGGATGATGGAAGCTCACTGGGTGACCTTGGGCCAGTCACTGTCTCTCAGCCTCAGAGGAAGGCAATGGTAAAACCACCTCTGAATACCACTTACCATGAAAACCCTATTCATAGGGTCGCCCATACGTCGGAATTTACTTGAAGGCAGTCCATTTACATTTACTCCGAGTATAAATTAGTTGGATAAAACCTGTTGCTGTTGACAACAACAACAGCTGCAAAAATGCTGACTTACCTTCCGTATAATTTGCTGAAATGTCTTCTCTGTTGTGGAAGCCTGTGTTTTTAAGGAGGATTCCCCCTCAAGGTCTAGCCTGACTCGGGGTGTCTGTCACCACAGCCTTCCTCATTACACATCACAAACTCTGGACACTGATTCTCCCGGAATCCAATTTAAAAGCAAGTTGCCAGGGAATCCCTGGGAGCTGTGAATGTGTCAGTAACCTGTCAAGCACCAGCATTATCCATCATGGTTATTGGGCCTCTGCCAGGCAGCCTACAGCAATTTGGTTGAGTTTCTTCTCTGTGGGATGCATGTACAATGATGAATAGTGCTTGCTGCTTAATTTAATAACATTAAGGTCTTATTAGTT
The DNA here is from genome assembly GCF_030035675.1 of Rhineura floridana. Classification (NCBI taxonomy): domain Eukaryota; kingdom Metazoa; phylum Chordata; class Lepidosauria; order Squamata; family Rhineuridae; genus Rhineura; species Rhineura floridana. Next base: position 317,128,453 of record NC_084480.1, on the reverse strand, counting down.
TTGTGATCATGTCCATTCCTGGAGGTATATCTTCCCTGCCCTGACCAGCAGGCTTACAGAAAGAGTCAAGGAGCTGAGAAAACAGGGAAGGGCCGTAGCTCATTGGTTAGAGCACCTGCTTTGCATGCAGAAGGCTGCTGCCAGTCAGTGTAGCCCCTACCTGGAGATGCCATTGGGGAGTGAATCCTGGACATTCTGCATGCAAAGCACATGCTGTATCATGGCCATTTTCCCAAACTGGCCTCCCTCCTCGACCTTTTTACTCTAATCTCCTTCCCTTGTGTGTCTTGTCTTTTTTTGTTTGGGAGCCCAACCTCTCTCTCTCTCTCTCTCTCTCTCTCTCTCTCTCTCTCCATTGATGTGAGCTGGTTTGGGAGACAATCATGATCTGAACAGCAGGATAAATATGTGTTGTTGTGTTGTTATGTGCCTCCAAGTCAACTACGACTTATGGCGACCCTATGAATCAGCGACCTCCAGTAGCATCTGTCATGAACCACCCTGTTCAGATCTTGTAAGTTCAGGTCTGTGGCTTCCTTTATGGAATCAATCCATCTCTTGTTTGGCCTTCCTCTTTTTCTACTCCCTTCTGTTTTCCCAGCATTTTTATCTTTTCTAATGAATCATGTCTTCTCATTATGTGTCCAAAGTATGATAACCAGAGTTTCATCATTTTAGCTTCTAGTGATAGTTCTGGTTTAATTTGTTCTAACACTCAATTATTTGTCTTTTTCGCAGTCCATGGTATGCGCAAAGCTCTCCTCCAACACCACATTTCAAATGAGTTGATTTTTCTCTTATCCACTTTTTTCACTGTCCAACTTTCACATCCATACATAGAGATCGGGAATACCATGGTCTGAATGATCCTGACTTTCCTGTTCAGTGATGCATCTTTGCATTTGAGGACCTTTTCTAGTTCTCTCATAGCTGCCCTCCCCAGTCCTAGCCTTCTTCTAATTTCTTGACTATTGTCTCCATTTTGGTTAATGACTGTGCCGAGGTATTGATAATCCTTGACAAGTTCAATGTCCTCATTGTCAATTGTAAAGTTACATAAATCTTCTGTTTTCATTACTTTAGTCTTCTTAACGTTCAGCTGTAGTCCTGCTTTTGTAATTTCCTCTTTAACTGTCATCAGCATTTGTTTCAGATCATTACTGGTTTCTGCTAGCAGTATGGTATCGTCTGCATATCTTAAATTATTGAAATGTAGTAAGCAAAATAATGAAAGGCAACAAAGCCGAAGAGGCAAAACGAAAACAAATGAGCAGCGAAAATAGTGCCCTCCAGGTGCTGTCAGGCTTCAGCTCTCATCCTCCCCAGCTAGCAGGTCAGGGATTACCGAAGTCTGACAACATTTGGAGAGCACCACACTGGCTGACTCTGACTTAATGTATGCGGTAACCTGTTGCCGTAATATCCAGACTTCTCTTATTTGATGCAGTTGCGGCTCCTGCTGCCCTCTCTTTTTGCCCCTTCCAAGTCAAAAAAATCCATCTCCTTCTCCATGGTGACTGCAATTCAAATGCCATTAGGTATTTTTAGCTGGCTCAGAACAGTAGGAGCTGTGTGCTGTGCACCTGACAAATCTAGTCTTCAACCTCAAGCTACCTGTAGAAGAGTGCTTCTTTGCACCTCTCTTACGCTCCAGCCTGAAATGTCTGATCACTTTGATCAACAGCTCGGATCCTGCATCACGGCATAATGTTTGCTTCCTAGTCTTAACAACCACTTTATGGAATGGCCCTGCTTGTCATGATGCCTGTAAGCATTAGTTCATGACGGCCAGAATAACTCTAGACTAAAGCACCTGCTTTGCATGCAGAAAGCCTCAGGATCATTCACCGCTATCTTTCATTAAAGATCTCAGGTGGCGGCTTTGGGAAACCCCCCCAAGATGAGACCTTGGAATGCTGCTGCCAATTAGGACAGGTAAACCTGGGTCTGGTTCAGTATGAAGCAGGTATAGATGTGCTATTATGCTGCACATGATTCAGAGGTGTTATGTCATGCACAGTAGTTTAGTGGTGAATTCAGAAGTGCAGGCTCCCTTCGTGATAGTCAGAGCCACACTCCCTCTCCCTTTTTTTGCTGCTGAGTTGAGAATGAGATCCTTGTTCATGCCTTCTCCCACAACAACAGACATTCCTAGGAGCCAGTAAGCATGAAAGGGGAGAGTGTTAGCTACCGAAGAGTCTTCTCAGTGGTTGACTCAACCTCCTTTCACTCTGATTGGCTCCAATCAGCAGGAAAGGACAACGAAGCATGTTAGAAGACTCTTTTCAGTGGCTAACACACTCTCCTTTCATTCTGATCAGCTGATAGGATGCTGAAGACAGATGACCCTGTTGGGACCCTGCTGGGACCCTGTTCCCTCCCAAAAAAGGGTTTTAAGACCCATCGAGACCCTGGATGACTACACACCTGGTTATGAACATGATTCTGATATATAATACCATGCACGTGATCCTGTTGTGCAATGTCATTCCTACCCATGATTCTGATGTATTTGTAGTAGAAGTAATAGTAAGTGTGTGTACGAGGTGAACTCTCTCTCTCTCTCTCTCACACACACACACACACATACACACACACACACACACACACACACACACACACACTGCCTTCATACAGGTGGCTTATGTGAGTAGCCTTCAGTTTATCCAGGCTGCTTTCAGACATGGGGCTTATTGCGTTAATTTAACGGATTTATTTATTTATTTATGAGATTTGTTAGACACCCATCTGACAGAGGTTAATCTGCCACTCTGGGCGACTTACAACCAAACACAAGTACATTCCATATAGACATAATCAAAATCCTAAAAATTAGAGATTAAAAATTAAAAGCTTAAACATTTAAACCCCCCAAGATCTGCAATGGTAGTGCTGATTACTACAATTCCTTTCACACTGCAGTACATGTTGTGTTAAGGAACTGTGGCTTTTTCAGCCAATATACTGGCATTTTGCAGGAAATGCTGTTGCTATCTGCGCCTTCGCCGGAATATCAGTACAATTTTCATCAGGCAAAAAAAAAAAAAACCCACTGTGCACCTAAAGGGCACTGCATGCTGGGATGCCTGTCACATGAGCAGCTGCAGCTAGCGAAAAACTCCTGCAATTTTACAGGTTCCCCGGCTTGTAAACGGATTATTTCTGGTGTTATCAGGAAAATTAGCACTAAACGTGCACTATATTCCACTAGAATTCCAGAACTAGCTTGCATGCCATGTGCAAATTACCAGCTAATGTGCAAATTACCAGCTAAGAAATCGTCAGAAAAATGGAATAAAGTGTAGTGTGGAAGCAGTCCTACAATAGCCTTCCTTGATCTGGTGTCCTCCACATGCTTTGTTCTGGATTTCCCATTAGCCCTAGTCAGCACAGCCATATGGGCCTGAGGCTAATATGAGTTGTAGTCCAAAACACCTGGAGGGCATCTGGAGGGGGAAGGTTGATGAAGAAGAACCCACCAATCTAAATTTAAACCTAAATGTTGTTCCACGGAGAAGACACTAAAAGGACACTATTTCAAGGCTATGCTACAGGGTGAGATGAATAATATTTATTTAATTAATTAATTAAATTTACATCCCACCCTTCCTCCCAAAGGAGCCCATAGTTGTTCTAAAGAGGTCAGATGTTATAAGAAGGCAAGTTACACAACCACCATTCCACTTTTGAGTTCAAAAAGCTGACACCTCCTACTCTCTTCCCCTCTTTCTCTTTTTTCCCTCGGATCTTGTGTTCTCAGCTACAGCAGGGCTGCGCTGTCACCACCAAAAGTGAGAGCTACGGGGAGACCTTTTATAACTCACTTCCAAACGTCTCGAATTGTATTTTTAGCACACCACGTCCTCACGCTAGGGCTTGGGATTTACTACTGGCATTTCTCATTAACACTCTTGCAGATCTACACTGGGTTTTTGAAAAATGTAGGAGGCAATAAAAGTGTTTGTGGTTGTGTGTGTGTGTGATAGAACAGGACTGCTTGTGTGTGGGAACAAGGCTGAAACAGTCTCAAACGAGGAAAAAGGTTGCAGTGGATTTGCTCCTCTTTGTAAGGACCAAAGTATTTATATATGTGGACGTAGGTGTGGATGTAGATTTAGATGCAGATATGTGGTCTTTCATTGGAACAACTTTTTCACATTTTTATTTTTTACTGACAGTCTCGCACCTAGCATTGCTCAGGAATACTAAGGGGGGGAAAGGTGCAGTTTTTATACCAGTGGTTAAAATCAGTGCACTTTTGAAAAGTGCAATCTGCCATCTTGATTCAAAATGACATCCAATTGTATCCAAACATAGACATAAACCTGCTTCTTGATCTCAGGAACCATCACACAAAATTTAGTTGTGATATCTTAAGAGGTGTCCAAATGCATAGCAAACAAAACAACTTTCCAAAATATAGAGTAGATTTATTTACTTTATTAAAATGTGGTGTTGGAGGAGAGCTTTGCACATACCATGGACTGCAAAAAAGACAAATAATTGGGTATTAGAACAAATTAAACTAAAACTATCACTAGAAGCTAAAACGATGAAACTGAGGTTATCATACGTTGGACACATAATAAGAAGACATGATTCACTAGAAGAGACAGTAATGGGAAAAACAGCAGGGAGTAGAAAAAGAGGAAGGCCAAACAAGAGATGGATTGATTCCATAAAGGAAGACACAGACCTGAACTTACAAGCTCTGAACAGGGTGGTTCATGACAGATGCTCTTGGAGGTCGCTGATTCATAGGGTCGCCATAAGTCGTAATTGACTTGAAGGCACATAACAACAACAACAATGTCCTACTATGTGCTGCATGCTGTTTGATTGACAACTTGAGTTGATCCATGCGGCGCTACATCCTAGAGGACATTGGTGTCATGGTGTCAGGTCATACAATAGTCTTATTTCCACCTGGGAACTGCAGTCATTGGATGCACTGAGGGAAATAGCAGGCCTTGTCTCTGACCCCCACAATAATAGCATCATAGTTAGAAGTGGTATCCTTGGTCATCTAGTCCAACTCTCTGTTTCAGGCAGGATATCCAGAGCTAGAGGATCCCCACCAAGGGAGAACCTACCCATCTGCTAGGTCAGGGGTGGAAAACCTTTTTAGCCCAGCAGGCCAGATCTTTACCTTTGGTGCCAACCATATTTTATTTCTTTTGACAATTTATATACAGCTTAATTACAGTCTCTCTAAATGCTGTGTCTGGCTTCAGCTGGAATGGAGTTCCATAAAATTGACCCCACAGTAAATGTATGGCTCCTGGTGGATATGTGCCGTGCATCTGAGACATGGAGAATCATTAACCGTGATTCCTCAGGGATCGGGCAGGGATCAGGTGGTGCCTGGGCATAAGTGGTTAAGGGCCTAGTAAATTAATACAAGAACTTTGATGGGAGTTCTAGTTCAACAACATCTGCAAGTCACTATTTGGCTACCCTTGGTCTATATCCTACACTGGAACAGCATAGAGAACCGCAGAACATGGGATAGGAAGACCAGATTTGCATGTTCACAGGTAAACGAACATAGCAGGCCAAAACAGAAAGTCACCAACCCCACCATTCAGCTCCAACCCATTTTCTTTAAAGTAAACCTGTTCATAACAGTTGCATGCTGTACAGCAACCTTTCTTTTCTTTTTCCCAGTCATGGGCTGCATTCCCTTGGGGGTAATATGTTGGACAAAGATGCTGACAGGAGTGGGGGAATAGCAGAGCAAAATGTCAGTGAGGCTACCCTCTTTCTCCTTGCCCCCCCCTCCTTCCCGGCCCAGCAGGATACTGGGGAAAGAACAGAACTCACAAATCTCTCTTGCCAGACATTTGTAGTAATCGTTTGCAGGGGTGTGTGTGTGAAATTAGGCTAAGATCTACATAAAATTCAGTCTGAGCCCACAAGTGTCCCACCCAGGCTGTCGAGTAAGTGGGCTGGGAACTATAACCTAAAACTGGATGAGATGGAGGGGGAAAACCAGTCTGAATCCCATCACTGCATTTACAACATTAAATTAGAATTCTGGAAATGAAGAGGAAACAACATTGGGTTGTATTCAATGTTATTCCTCCTCAGAGTAGACCTAATAAAAATGACTAAGGCTGCCATCCAATAACACCTGGCAGTAAGTCCTGTCGAACCCAATGGAGCGTACTTCCGAGTAGACATGTATTGGATTACAGCCTAAATCAGGTTCATTAATTTCAATGGGTGTCCTCTGAGCAAAACTTAGTTGGCTACAACCCCTTTATTTTAAAGAATCCAAGTTTTACCCACAGCAAGATGAAAAGGGAATATTATAAGTTACATAATCAAAGGAAGCACACAGGAGAAAGTGTCCAAATTATAGGCTTATGATTTTAATTGCATTTGAGCCAAGTGATGGGAGGGTCATTGTCAGTGAGGGCTGCAATCAAGAGTTGCTGCAATTTTACCAAAAGGGTTGTGGAAAAGGCAGCTCACTCTGCAGTTCCATGACTATTCATTGAGGATAGAATCAGAGACCCAATGTGAAATATGATTAGTGACAGGTCAAAACAAAGGTATAAGAGAGGTGGAAGGTCACTGTCATGAACCTGTAATGGTCATGAGTTATTAAAAATTTACTAGCAATACTTTGGCTCCAGTAAGGGACTCTGGGAGACGGTTACAGTTAGAAAAGACAAGCCTTTGCCAATTTGCAAATTTGAGTTTCACTTCCCAGCTGAAGATGGTTAGAGAAGCCTTAACAAGCTGCACCTGTTTATCTTTGCTGATTAGCAAGTGCCTGGTACCCAAGGTCATCCTTGGCCTGTACAGTTGGAAAACACAGTTGGGAGGGGGGCCTGAAGGCGTGAAAATGTGAGAAACATCGAGAAGAAAGTTACATCAGCCAATTCCTGATTGGTCAATTAATCTTGGACCGTTAGGATCCTTTTCCCTTAGAGACCCATAGCCTTTGTCCTCTGTTCTCTGCCTATGCTGACTTGGCACCAGAGTTCCAAAGCCTTCTGCCTTTTATGGTTCCAAGGGGTTGCTTATGGGAAGGTAACCTATGCCTGGTTCCATTGCTTTATGTTGAACATCCATCTCTCTTAGGAGAGATGCCACTGCAACCAACTACCTCCTGTGTAAGTAGTTAGGTGAGTTAGTTTGTTATTTTCTTGTTGTGTGTATGAATTCTCTTGTAAGAACCTAAACCCCTGTTTGGGTGTATGGTCTTAAAGGATTACTTGCTGCTATATTTGATGTGCACTTATATATCTTAATAAAGCTACTTCTATTTAACCTGGTGTGTTCATTGAGAGTAGGGGTGGTTCTGGATTCAGTACCTTGACCAATCTCAGTCACTAACTACCAAAGAAGGTTAAGAAGAAGTTAAAAAGGCTTGGATTTTAAGTGTTAAACCAGAGGTGCCTGGCAAGGAGTGTAACTGTGACTCTTGCCTTTTAGGACCTTGGTTTTATATATCTTCTGGGCTCAGAGATCCCCTGGCTCTGAGTGGACCAGTATACAGGGGTGGTGGCAGCCTACCTTCTACCTTGCAGGGTTGTTGTGAGCGTACACAACCTTGGCAAGGGTGAAGTAATAGCTTTTTGGTTCCAGTCTCATTTCCCTAAGGGTGGGGGTCTGAGCCTGATGCATGAACCCAGTACCTTGAGGGTCTGGGGGTCATGACATGGCTGGCAGCGGTGAGGATCGAAGCCATTCCTGCTCTTAAGTGAACACGCTGTGTGAGATAAGTGCATTGCAGCAAGTTGTACATTTGAAAGAGACTTCTGACACAACCGTTTGTTACTTTGGGTAGTAAGGTCAGTGCAGAATGTTGCAAAAGATAAAAACCAGATCTCAAAAGAACGGAGCCGAGGAGGTGCACCTGGCAGACACTGCGTTGCCTATTCAGCTTGTTCAGCTGGAGGAAGGCGCTGCTGCTCTGTCGTTTATACCTCAGCCTTCTGCGGATGACAAGGAGATCGTGTTTAAGCAAACTGAGGAAAGTGAGGAGGACAGTGAAGATGAGGAGGAAGAAGATTCTGATGGGGAAGAGCTGCCTAGAAGTATGCAGCGTTACCTAGCCAAGCAAATGAAGCTGTTGTCCCTACAGTTCAAGGCTATGAAGGAGGATCGCCGGAGTAGGGAAAGTTTTGCTCGTGAGCTGCAACAACCGCGAGGAGGAAGACCAGACCTCCATAAAAAATATTTTCCGACCTTTCGTGAGACAGATGACATCTTTACCTTTTTTCAAGTTTTTGCTCACTCTTGTAGAGACCAAGGTGTGCTTAAAAAGTACTGGATGAGTGCTGTACGCATTAACGCTGAAGGCGAATTGAGAGAATTGTTGAACTCTCTGCCAGTGGAGTATGCAGATAATTTTGATTATTTCTATGCTCTGGCCAGGTCCCACTTTGCTTTAACAGCAGAGGACTGTTTTCGACGTTTAGAGGCAGATCAAAAGAAGCCTCGGGAAAGCTTCTCAGCTTTTTCTGCGCGGATGGGCAGGAATGTGGAGCGCTGGGCCGACACAGCTGAAGCTGCAACTCGAGGGGAGGTTTTAGATCTGTTTGCTAAAGAACTGTTTTACAGACGTCTCCCTCGAGACCTGATGGCTCTGGTTAGAGACCAGCAGCCCCGTTCGCTGGCTGAAGCAGGCATGCTAGCAGATCGTATGTTTAAAAACAGAGCTGGAGAAAAGTTTACTCTGTTTCGGAAACCTGAGAACGTTCCTGTGAAACCGCCGGGGCGAGAGAGTTCAGGTATGCAGAAACCATGGCAACCGCCGAGGGAAGTGAAGGGAGGGCATGGCTACTCCAAAGTACCTTCCGCCCTGACAGAGGCTGCAGTACAAAAGAAGCCCCTTGTAGAAATAACTTGCTTTAAATGTGGAAAAATCGGCCATAAGGCTAATTCCTGTTCTGAAATCTTGCCTAAGCCCAGTCCTGTTGTGAGGAAGAATCCAAGGGTTGCCCCAGTTGTGCGTGTAAGAGACTTAGAGTCACCTGGAGCGGAACCCTCTGAACTTTCTCCTTGGTCGTCAGTAGAGGGGAATGACGAAGCAGAATCGGATTTTGTACTCTCTGCCCCAGACTCCCAAGACTGCCCTGCAACTCCTTGTGGATCTGCAGTCAGAGCCCTGCCGGTGAGTGTTGTACAAACTGTGTCAGGGGACAGAGAGGGAGGAGTAAGGAACAGCTTGTTTCCAGAGAAAGACTCCCCAGGACCCCTTTCATCGGAATGTAAAGAATGGGTCCAAACGCAGTTTTCCGAACCCATATATGTTAACTGTATTAAGGTAATGGGGAGAGTAGATTCGGGATCTGAAATTACCAGTATTGCAGAGCGGCTGGTCAAGCCGGAGCAATATGTTCCAGAGTTACAAGTGGCTGTCACAGCGTATGGACAGCAGGCAGTGCAAGTGCCCGCAGCCGACGTGGTGCTTTCATACCGAGGCTGGACTGGGCGCCATAGAGTTATAGTTCATTCAGATTACCATTTATGGGATGTTTTAATAGGAGTTGACTTGTTGTTCCTAAGTCATCAAGAGACTGTACGTGGAGCTGAGATAAACGTTCTTACCAGGTCTCAAACTTTGTTACAACCTATAGAAGACCATGTGGAGAAATGGCCTCTGTATGGCGAGGAAGAGAGAGCTGCAGAGGGGAGAGCTGTGAGCCTGCCCGAACAACAGGGAAAAAACTCCTTGCAACCCAGTGTGGGGGAGACAGAGGAATGTAAATTACCGGCAGCCAGCTCTCAAGCCTTTAAGGCAGCTTTATTGAAGGATGAGAGTTTGCAAAACTTCAGGGAAGAGGCTGGGAGAAGCCTTCCTGCCTTATCAGAGACTGTGAAAGTGAGATTTTATTGGGACAAAGGCTTGCTTTATCGAGAACATGTTCCTGGGGGGAATTTCACGGACTGGCAGCCAGTCAGGCAACTAGTCATGCCAAAACCTTTTCGCCTGGATGTATTGCGGCTGGCCCATGATGTTGTGACTGCAGGGCACCTAGGTGTGAAACGGACTTTGTTTTCTGTTACCCAACATTTTTATTGGCCCTCAGTGGCTAAGACTGTTAAAGAATATGTAAAATCCTGTGATATTTGTCAACAACTTGGGTATGCGCGTGATCACCCCAAGGCACCCTTACAAGTGTCCCAGATTGTGGCAGAACCCTTTGCTCAAGTGGCTGTGGACGTGATTGGCCCTTTCAATCCGACTAAGACTGGGAGAAGATTTATTTTGACCGTAATTGACTTTGCCACGAGATTTGCTGAAGCTATTCCTTTGAGTTCCATCACTGCCCCAGTCATTGCTAAAACTTTGTTAGAGTTATTTTCACGTTGGGGGTTCCCCAAGACTATTTTGTCAGACCGAGGGCCGAGTTTTGTGGCCAAGTTAACTAAAAAACTTTGGGAACTTGCTAGTATGGAACACCACATTACGACTGCTGGGCACCATTCCTCGAATGGGTTATGTGAGAGAATGAACGCCACCATTAATCGAATGTTAAGGGCGTATGTGTTAGAACATCCTAAAGATTGGGATGTAGCTTTACCTTTCCTGATGTTCGCCTATAGGGCTACTGCCTCTGCCAGCTTGGGCTATAGCCCCAACCAGCTAGTTTTTGGAAGGGATCTGGTGGGGCCTTTGTCATTGCTCAAGAATGAGTGGGAAGGAAGGTTGGAAGCTATGCCTGTGTCAGTAGTAACTTACCTCCACAATTTACAGAATATTCTAAGAGATGTTTTGGCTGTCGCTCATGAGAATTTGGGGGAGGCTCAACAACAGCAGAAGGCCCATTATGATGCTCAAGCTAAAGAAAGACAATTTGTTGAGGGGTCAGAAGTTTTGGTACTAAAGGCCCAAGTGGATAATAAGTTATCAGTGGCCTGGGAAGGCCCTTTGATTGTCAAGGCCCAGTTGAGTGACACCAATTATTTGCTAACTGACCCTAAATCCCATAAGAAACCTAAAGTATACCATGTGAATATGATGAAGCAATATTTTTCTAGGAAACACCTGGTTTGGACTTGCACTCCTGCTTTTGAGGTTGCTGAAGACACTTTATCTCGTTTACCTGTTCCAGTTGACTGATATTTGATTCATGCCTATTTTACTGACTGATTTCCCGGCTCTGATGACCTCTGGACTGTTTTTAGACCTTGTTTTACTCTTTTACGCTTTTAACATGTTTTATGGACTTTTTTAGGATTTTATGGCTTATGACCTTTTTTTTTTTTTTGAACCTTGACCAGCTTTTGGATTACCCCATTTTTTATTCTATTCCTTTATTTTTTAATAAAGTCTTCTTTTCTTGGGTGTTTTAGGGGTCCCTTAATTTTCTTGCTGTTATTTTGTAATTTTGTTGGATTTTTTTGAATATATTTAGAAGGCATAAGTCCAGAAGTAGCTCACCCGCTTAAAATGTATTAATCCTTTTTTATTTTATTTTATTTTATTATACTGTATATAGTGCAATGTTGATATATTGATGGAATGTTTGATTGTTCCCTTATCCCTGGCTGCTGTGGCGATGACGCAGAACTATCCAGAGTTCCGACATCATCTTCCCGAAAAGGGGCGTGTCATGAACCTGTAATGGTCATGAGTTATTAAAAATTTACTAGCAATACTTTGGCTCCAGTAAGGGACTCTGGGAGACGGTTACAGTTAGAAAAGACAAGCCTTTGCCAATTTGCAAATTTGAGTTTCACTTCCCAGCTGAAGATGGTTAGAGAAGCCTTAACAAGCTGCACCTGTTTATCTTTGCTGATTAGCAAGTGCCTGGTACCCAAGGTCATCCTTGGCCTGTACAGTTGGAAAACACAGTTGGGAGGGGGGCCTGAAGGCGCGAAAATGTGAGAAACATCAAGAAGAAAGTTACATCAGCCAATTCCTGATTGGTCAATTAATCTTGGACCGTTAGGATCCTTTTCCCTTAAGTATAGGGCTAGAGACCCATAGCCTTTGTCCTCTGTTCTCTGCCTATGCTGACTTGGCACCAGAGTTCCAAAGCCTTCTACCTTTTATGGTTCCAAGGGGTTGCTTATGGGAAGGTAACCTATGCCTGGTTCCATTGCTTTATGTTGAACATCCATCTCTCTTAGGAGAGATGCCACTGTAACCAACTACCTCCTGTGTAAGTAGTTAGGTGAGTTAGTTTGTTATTTTCTTGTTGTGTGTATGAATTCTCTTGTAAGAACCTAAACCCCTGTTTGGGTGTATGGTCTTAAAGGATTACTTGCTGCTATATTTGATGTGCACTTATATATCTTAATAAAGCTACTTCTATTTAACCTGGTGTGTTCATTGAGAGAAGGGGTGGTTCTGGATTCAGTACCTTGACCAATCTCAGTCACTAACTACCAAAGAAGGTTAAGAAGTTAAAGGCTTGGATTTTAAGTGTTAAACCAGAGGTGCCTGGCAAGGAGTGTAACTGTGACTCTTGCCTTTTAGGACCTTGGTTTTATATATCTTCTGGGCTCAGAGATCCCCTGGCTCTGAGTGGACCAGTATACAGGGGTGGTGGCAGCCTACCTTCTACCTTGCAGGGTTGTTGTGAGCGTACACAACCTTGGCAAGGGTGAAGTAATAGCTTTTTGGTTCCAGTCTCATTTCCCTAAGGGTGGGGGTCTGAGCCTGATGCATGAACCCAGTACCTTGAGGGTCTGGGGGTCATGACAGTCACTGTATCCAACTGCTCCGTGGTCAGTGGTTCAGTCATCCAGGGTCTTGGGAGTCCTAGATGCCTACCTTTTTGGAGAACAGGATCCCAGCAGGGTCCCTATGCCTCCAGCATCCTACAAGCCGATCAGCATGAAAGGAGAGTGTGTTAGCCACAGAGAAGAATCTTATAACATGCTTCCTTGTCCTTTCCTCCTGACTGGAGCTGATCAGAGTGAAAGGAGGTGAATCAGCCACTGAGAAGACTCTTCTCAGTAGCTAACACTCTCTCCTTTCATGCTTATTGGCTCCTAGGGATGTCTGTTATTGTGGGAGAAGGCATTAACAAGGATCTCATTCTCAACCCATGCAACTAAAAAGGGGGGAGGAGTCCAGCTGTGACAATCATGATGGGACCCTACACTTAAGGAATTTGCCACTACACTACTGTCCTTGGTTTCCAGTCAGCCATCCGTAAGTGTAATTGGTTGGCTATAGTGCAGAAAACAGAATCGGTCAAAGCACCCCTCACTTTTCATGACCCTGGGATTGGATTGAGCCAGAAGAGGAACTGCATGCAGACCCTGCCCCAGGAGCATGTCCATGAGAGGAGACCAGTGCCCCTCCAGCCCAAGGATGTCACATTGTTGTCCTCCGACTATGAGGACTCTATCACAGATGCCCCAGTACAACCAGAGTCTCCCCCAACACCACTGGAGTAAAAGACTGCTGGAGCAAACTGGGCCCTTGTAAATGAAAGGACACCTGTCAGCAGCAGTGGCTGGCGCTCATTGGGACTGGTAGGGCAGACAGCAGGGTGACCAAATGTAGGTGGGGTCTGAACCAATGACCGGTAGAGATGACTAATTCTAGTTTCTCCCCAATGAGCACCTTGCTGATTTTTACAAGAGCAACGCTGAGACTAAGGAGGCGGAAGTTGACAGGCGGTGCTACTCCCTGGACTGGCTGTAAGGAGGAAGGCAGGTGGGAGGGGGATGGCTGAGGGCTGAATGATCTTGGTGGGTCAGTGCCCCATAAGCCTTCATGGGCCAGACTCTGTTCATTATGGGCAAGTGGTCCCCCCAAAGGGAATGTGGCCCTTGGGCTGATAAAGGAAATAGGGATAGAAAGGGCTGTCCATTCTGGTTCCGGTTCTCTCAGTTTCTCATTTTTCAAATCTAAAATCCGGTTCTCCACATTTCTGCCACAATTTGCCATTTTAAAAAAAGTCTTCATGAAAAGTCCTAGAATTTTAGTGGACATTTCTTCTAATAAACACATTTTTGTATGCAGTTTTGACTAATGTACTCTGTTTCTGGAAGCAGTTTCTCCAGATATATCGCATTTGTGTATGTTTTTTCACTTATATATTCATGTTTATGCACACTTTCACCAATATATGTGTTTTTGTGAACACTGATGTTAAACTGCAGTGGAAAATTCGGATAAATACGAATTTTGAAGGACGACTGTATTTCGGTTCTCATGTTGTTTCGGAAAGTGCGAATTTGATAGATTCAGGTTTAAATCCAACATGAGTCGAATATCTCCCCCATTCTTAAATCAATGGGACTTAAGTTGCAGAGCAATCCAAATAAGGGGAACCCAGAGGGAGGGTGGGTTAGAGGATGAACTGGTTGGAAGATCCGCAGTATCCACTTGCCGCTCAGAAGCCACTGGCCTGGCTGAATGCAGGCTCCATCAGGAGCTGTGAATGGGAGGTGGAAAGGAAGAGCTGGCTCCCATGAACAGCCCTACCGGGGAGTAAGTACTCCCTGTAGATCACCATTGCAATTATTTTCTCAGCTGACCCTCTTGCTGGTGGACTTTTCCTGTGGATCAGAACCCATGGGAACTCTTATGTGACATAAGTCCCCCCATGGCTCCTCCCCCACCACACCCCCAGAATATCCTGTTTGGGGGGCTACAGCTGGCTTCCACAGGTTCTCCATCCGCCAGTCTGACCATCCCCAGCGGACCACTGGCTGATCTGGCAATTGGGGGTCAGCCACATCCAACTCCCTCCCCCAGCCCAGCACAAATACTAATTAGACTGCACCCTTAGTTATGTTTAACTTATGACAATGGCAAAAACAAGCACACCCTTCTGTCAAGGGATGTAAATATTATTAAATACAGTGAATCACAGCACGACCTCCAACAGAATAGCTGAGCCAGGTAATGACAGCCATGCAAATTTCCTACACGGGAAGAATACACACAGACACATAGATAATGGAGGAAGAGAAGGTTGTCATTTTGTCCTCAACAAATGAGCTTTGACAAAAGTGTCAAAGAGTCTCAGGAAGTAAACTCTCTTTTTTTCTTTTTCTGTGTTTTTTTTTTCTTTTTTGTGGGAAAGAAAATATTCACCAGGCTGGAGGCAGGAAAAGCATTTAGCAAGAAATAAGAAAACAGGTTTGTTTGGCTCCTCTGTGTTTCCCAAAAAGCTCTCCTTTTTGCTGCTCGCATTTTATGGAGCTGTAAAAAGCTTTCACCCTCCGGCAGACTTTAAAAGTAATTCCGCATGGCCAATATTGCAAAGAAAGGCAAGCAAAACAGGCTGCTTTTTTTCTAAATGGCCAAGCACAACTAAGCGTGAAACGACTTCACCTCTAAGGAAGGGAGGTCTAGCGGATGGTGTGAGCCTCTAAAAGCAAGAATCTCCCCAAGGCTGCTTTCTTTCTTTCATTTCTGTAATAATAATGATAATTCATAATATAAATCACTTAAAAAAACAACTACAGCCATTGGATTGGTACACCAAGTTGACTTTGAACATCTAGGATTTGGCATTTCACAAAGGCTGCTTTCACACATGGGGCTTAGTGCATCAGTTTTGCAGATTAAAATAGTGATGCTTCTGTCCCGATTTCTAAACTTCCTTTCACACTGCAGTACCTGTTGCATTAAGGAGCCATGGCTTTTTCAGCCGATATATCAGTATTTCATGCAAATGTCTTTCACGCTGCTGCAGCAAACAATGTCTTGTTTTACTCCCTCACACATTATACACATGCACAGTGTAGTTCCCCACAGTGTAGAAGGTCTAAGGTCTCATCCCATCGCCATGTGACCCTTCTCCCTTTAGCATCAGACATTATTTTTGTGGGGTATCTGGACACGGGGGAGGGGAGGAGGGAGGGGAAGCTGCTACCGGCACCTACGCTGGAATACCAGGACAATCTTCATCAGGCAATCCCCCCCACACACACAAAATGGCATGCAACTAAAGGGTGGGAATGCATTGCATGCCGGGATGCCTGTCACGTGAGCTAGCACAACCCTCCAGTGATTTTCCAGGTTTCCAAGCTTGCAAACAGATTGTTTTTGGAATAATTTATTATGGAAATGAGCGCTGAACTTCCACTAGATTCCACTAGATTTTTGGAACCAGCTTCTACGTCATGTGAAAGAGCAAATGAAATGTGCAAATTTCCATTTAAGAAATCATTGGAATAATGGAACAAAGTGCAGTGTGAAAGCAGCCATATTTAGAATGGCAACCTAGATATTCTGATAATGCAACTGTGTAACTGGAATATGCTGAGAAGGACTTCCATCTAAAAGCCCTGAGAGCTGTTCCCAGTCTGTTTAGACCATGAATGGGGAACCTGTGGCCCTCCAGAAATTGTTGGACTCCAGCTCCCAGCAGCTGAACCAGCATGGCCAATGGGAACTGTATTCCAATGACATCTGGAGGGCCACAGGTTCCCCACCCCTGGTGTAGATGGACCAATGGTCTGATTTAGCATAATACACAGTAGTCTCAAGTGAATTCTAAGAAGTTCATTTGAGACCTTATGTTCTTCCTATCCTGCAAGATCTAAATCCATGGGTACTTCCATAGTAGCTTAGTCAGGAATTGCCATCCTCCCCTCCCCTTTTATGGAGAATCCAACAGACATTGGGTTGTATCCAGCAACGTTACACTTGGAGTAGAAACACCAACATTAATGGCCCTAAGATATTAGATATTTGAGGAAGGGCCATAGCTCAGTGGCAAAGCGTCTGCTTCCATTGCAGAAGGACTCAGGTTCAGTCCCCAGCATCTCCAGGTAAGGCTGGAAGAGACTCCAGCCTGAAACCCTAGAGAACCACTGCCAGCCAGTTCAGGAAGTCCTGGGCTAGACGGACCAATGGTCTGACTCAGTACAAGGCAGTTTCTTATGTTCCCATCATTATTTTTAATGGGTCTGCTCTGAGTCAGACGAACGCTGGATGCAGCTCATTGTCGTCAACCTTTTGCATTCCCGATTCTTCTGCGTTGCCCTCCTGTCTTATTTTCAGACTTGATTGGTATTGATTTATTTATGTTAAATGCAAAACTACAGTTCCACTTTGCCCAGTGTCGATTGGCAAACTGTGATTGACGCTTCCGAGAGCTCTAGTGCCATGACTCAGAAAGTTGCTGCCTGAAGCTTCTAACCCCTTTAATGCTTCCTATGGCAGATAAACAATAATGCTTTGCGTTGAAAAGGGAGTGATTTTTTTTTAAAAAAGGGAAATAAGTAATTAAAGCCAATAATTGATTAAAGGCAGCCCCTTTGTGTCTCTAAGGTGCAGGTAAGTGGCTATTCTAAGTCACCTTTATTTATTTATTTATTATTATAATGTTAATAATGTTTTTATTGGTTTTGGGTAGAACAGAATACAAGACAAGAATAACTTATACAACAATGAGAGAAAACAGTGCAGTTGGCAACAGGAGTAATGGCGTTCCCACCTTCAGTGGGAGTGCTTTTGCCTCCACACCTTCTTTCTCAAGCAAGACTCGGGTGGTTTGGCCTGAGGGAGGTCAGGCGTGCCCCTGGGTTCTATGGGGCAAGGGCTTGGAGAGGGCTGATAAGTTTGCTCCGCCCCCAGTTCTTCCTCTTCCACTTTTCCCTGCAGGAGAGAGAGGTGCTGTGGGTCATGGCGCTGCACAGGCCAGCGCTGAAGTCTGTTTGGTGGTAGCACTTTGGTCTGGGCAGTGAGTGGTGGAATGGCTCCCGGGCTGTTGCGGACCTTCCCTCCTCTCTCCTCCAGTGGTTGGTGGCAGCATTTTCAGCCATTTGGGAGCGGATTGTCTTAAGCATCTTCTCTGCCACAGCTCTGCTCCCACTTTCCCCTGGGCATCGGCAGTGGTGGGAGTCGTGCCTCCGGGCACCACAGCCCTCCCCAGGCCAGAGCAGATGGCACTCAGCTCCCAGGGTGGCTTTGCGGGGCCATCTGGAGCGGCACGTGGCCGCTGGTGGGCCTTCAGTGGAGCTAGCAGTCGCTCCAGCTTCATTCAGTGCCCTAAGTATCCCCCGGTTGCCTGCTCTCTCGTGGCTTCTTCTCCTCGTGGAATCGTCAGCCCCTGGTAGGCTTCCTTCAGTGAGGGTGTTCCCAACCCCCCGTGGTCCTTTCCCATCCAGCCGCATTGCATAGTCCCTTGGGTGGATATCACTGCTGTCCATTTCTTTGGGTTCCACTGTTCCAAGGAGGGGCGTTGCCTCTTCTGGAGGCCCCCTTTTTTGTATTAGGACTTCTGGGGCCACGTTCCCAATATAGTATCATAGCATTCCCTAGTTTATCATTATTATCACTATGACCATCATCATCGTCATTATTATTATTGCGAGTGTCATTACTGCACTTGTACTGCAATTGCTTTGTGTAGGGGCCCTCCCCCCTGCCGGATTTCTGCAGCTGGGTGCCCAATTTTCTATTCTTCTTGTTGTTACTACTACTCCTGCTGCAATTTCTACCTACTCCTATTGGTATTTCTGCTAATCCTGGTCCCACAGTGGCAGGACTGCTGTTGAGCTCGGCTCAGCTCTGGCGTTCCCCCCCCTCGAAGTAACCTGCTCCCCCCCCCAAGTTTTGGGATAGTCGATTGACAGGTGGCTTTCAGTGCTTAGCACAAGGCCACCTAGGGAGGGGAAACAGAAATGGGGGGTTAAGGTTGTGAGGCAAGGGAGTAGACGCCCCCCCAGTGCAACCTCAATCCTCTGATGAGGATGAAGACCTCGGGACCACCAGGCACTAGTGGCCAGGATTGAGGCCCTGAAAAACAAGCGTCAGGTTCCTGGGGATGCGGAAGTGGGGCCTAGTTCACAAGGACCAGCCTCTAAAAGCTACCCTTCTCAGTGATCTTGTAGCCAGGTTGGTGCACTTGAAGGTAGATGCAGCCAACAGGTCTACAAGGGCTTCCATGGAGTCATCTCTTCCGGCACCAGTCACCTCAGAGGCTCCTCCAGCTCCGGTTCTGATGCCCCAGTTGGCTTGGCTCTGTCCTACCTGCTCCAGTGCTTCCAGTCCTGCCTTCCTCCATGACTGTGGTACCGCCTGCGTCTGATCTTCCTGGACCTGCGGCGCTGGCTTCTTCAACTGCGGTAGCAGGTGGGTCTCACATGCCTCACACTGCAATTCTTCCCACCCAGACTCCCCCAGCTACAGCTTAATCAGGCTTGAGGGAGCAAGTAGGCACTGCTTATGGAAGGCACTTCCTCTCAGCAAATGGTATACATGGGAGGTGTTTTGGTTCCCTCTCCGCCTCATCTTCCATGGCCGCCTGCAGCTGTAGCCCCTTGGCAGCCATCTGTGACCAGCGCCACAGTCATCTCAGGTTGTACCCTTACCCACGGGCGTGTACCTGCAGCGAGACTCTTCTTTCCCACTGGGTGACAACCTCACACAGACCACACAGGAAAAAATCTGGCAGAGCAAATGTATAGACATATTCACCCTCCTGTTCCTTGAGGCGGAGAAGCAGCCTAAAGTGGGGGGCGAATCAAAGGACAAGGAGGCGGCCAAAGAAGAAGGTTGGCCGCATTTGGCCTAATTGGCTCAATGCATACACAGTATACATGGGGGTGATGACCCAAACATACCCATCCCAGGATTAATTCATGATAAAGTACCAGGACGTATGATAGCCATCTTCAAGTACATGAAAGGTTGCCACACAGAGGAGGGCCCGGATCTCTTCTCGATTGTCTCAGAGTGCAGGACATGGAATAATGGGCTCAAGTTGCAGGAAGCCAGATTTTGACTGGACATCAGGAAAAACTTCCTAACTGTTAGAGCCATACGACAATGGAACCAATGACCTAGAGAGGTAGTGGGCTCTCCGACACTGGAGGCCTTCAAGAGGCAGCTGGACAGCCATCTGTCGGGAATGCTTTGATTTGGATTCCTGCTCTGAACAGGGGGTTGGTCTTGATGGCCTTAGAGGCCCCTTCCAACGCTACTATTCGATGATTCTATGACATGGTTCATACGGCCTTTCAGGACTTCTCAGGTACCGCATGGTTGCAGTACAATGCGAATTTTCAACAGAGAATGGTGCTTGACCCAATTATGCATTGGGATATTGAGCACCAGGGTTTGTCCTGCCCAGAGTGAGAGACATGAGACGGAGGCAAAACTGGAATTAATTCTTGTTTTATTAGAGTAACAGTTACATCAAAAGCAGTGAGCCTCATAGGCCTACCTATGCTGACTCACTACTCTCCCTAACTAAGCTACCTAGGCATACTCTGCGGCGTGTGAAGAAAGTTGACTCAGCACCCCAGTCAGGGGGCGCCGCCTTAAGTAGGGAAGGCCTTCACTCATAATCTCTGACTCCTCCGAAGTTCCACCTTCTGGCTGATCTGCTTCTCGCGGTGTCTCGCTCGGGGTGAAGGGGAGCGAGCCTCCGGCGGCTCATCTGACAGTACAGGTTTGATAGGTGCTGGTTCAGCTTCAGGAGGCGGGAAAGTGTTTGAAGTGTCAGGCGGGGAGTCCTGGGGGGGTGGAGTTGGAGCACGCAAGAGGTCATCCCCCAACAGCTCTGTTGGGGTGTCTGTAGGTGGAGCGAGGTCTGCTTCAGCAGGAGAACTGTCCGTGGGAACTGGCAGACTGTCAACTACACCCCCTCCCTCATTGTCCTCGAAAGCCTCATCTACCTCTGCTTTCTCTCCCTGCTCTATCTGGGGAAGCTGGGGCTCAACCGACTCCCCTCCCTGATCCTCCTGAGAGAGCTGGGGCTCAACAGGGTTTGGGCTGCTCTGCATGACCCTTGCCAGGCCTGTTATTGAGGAAAGGGCGGATAGCGGCCATTTGCTGGTGTGTGCCCAGGGGTCGGCCTCTAGCTCTGCCCAGGAGTCGCAGTTGGTTCAATCCCAGCAGGTCTGATGGGCCTACAATAGCTCAGGCTGCTGCATGAGTAACCCTTATTGTTTCAAATATGCCAGTGGCATCTGTGGCAGAGCCCACCCCAGTGCCTCTTGTGGCAAAGCCTGCCAATCCAGGCAGGGTGGTGGTGACCAGAATCAACCCCACATACCTCTGAACCTGGACCAGCCTTCCCCAGCCTGGTGCCCTCAAGTTGTTTTTGATTACAGTTTCCAGCACTCCCAGATATCATGGCCAATAATCAGGGGTGATGAGAGTCATAGTCCAAAGCGGACTGGAGAACACCAGTTTGGGAAAGGCTGACCTGGAGGGCCCATATACCTATGATCACAAATAGCTTTTTGCCCCTCATAATCCTCCGTGGATTTGTCAAATCCCCTCTTAAAGCCATCTAAGCTAGTGGCCATCACAACAACTTGTGCCAGTGAATTCTGTAAACTCAAGTGTGGTGTGAAGAAGTACTTTTTATTGTCTGCCCTGGATCTCCCATCAACCAGTGTCATTGGATGACCCAGAGTTCTAGTATTAGGAAAGAGGAAGAAAAAGGGGATGTGTTGAAAGCCACCACCTTGCAGAAGCTAAGTAGGTCTGGTCAGTTCCTGGATGGGTGACCCTCTGGGGACCAAATGTATGCCACCTTGGGCTCCGTGATAGAAGAAGAGTGAGATATTAGTGTAAGAAAATTAAATAAATGAAGTCCTCTTCCTAGCACTTGCTGAACACCATGCATATTTTTATAAGCTGCTTTATGACTTCCACTTAGTAACTTTCATTGCTAAACTAAAAAGGGCCATGCAATTTAACCTTGCCCTTTAGAGAAGTTGCTACAAGCCCCCTGGTCGTTTTGATGGCCTTCTATGCACTTTTTCCAGCTCTACAATATCCTTTTTTGAGCTGGTGCTGAGGCGAGGCCTCCAGACTTTCAGAAGTCTGAAGAGAAGCGTCCATGGAGAAGCCAGCTGTTGGGAATCAGCATCCCTTGTATGCTTTCCCAAAGGGCCAGAATTTTCTCAAGCTTCTTGTTTCCTGTTTAATTTGCACTGGGTGAGGAGGAAACGCACCTTTGTTTTATAGTTCAGAGTGAGAAGAGAGGAAAGGGAAAAGAAAATGCAATAAAATTAGAGGTCACAAAGACAGCTAGGGTAATAACTGAAATTATTCATGGAAAAGATTAAGAATATTACAAGTGGCATGATCAAAGTTTGAGTGTTTGGAAAGAGGAGCATGGAAGAAAAGCAACCAGAGAGAGCAACCAGAGAGGACTCAGAATTGATTTTGAAAAGAATATTAAACATTATTACCAGTAAATGTTACAAGTGTCATATATCACATCTGCTCTCTTCTTTTTGCCCTGTAACAGAAATATCCAGTTCTGAAATGAATTGAGCTGTGCTAAAGGAATTCTTGCTGATGGTGGCAAGTTGTTAACGAAATGACTTTCTTTCTCCCGCTTTGTTATATAGGTTAGGTTGAAAAGGGGGTGCTGTAATTCTGAACTTCTTAAGGAACTGGGTTGAGATGTTCAACAGAACAAGAGACATTCTGATGTGTTTTATTAGGTGTCAGCAGCAATCAGAATTGCTGATCTTCCTTCTCAGAGGAGTTGGTGTATCTTCTGACTTTCAAACTTCGGCTGTGTATATGCAACATTTTGTTCTAGAATCACTGGAGACAGAGCTTTGGGGGAGGGGTTCTACCTACTCCACACACAATCTGGACCTATTGCATATTGTTTTGCATCTGAGAAGTGCTTCCTGACAAACTGGTTTCATTCCGAAAAGAAAAGCTCATCACAGATTGATTCTGCAGTGTGTCCATTCCAGAACGGATGTAGACAGTGCCAGCAACAGGGAAGGGTGCCAAACGATGTTGCGGGTGGGTGTCTACCAAGATTGCAAGGGGAGGGTTTTCACATACACAGCACGTAACCACACCAACGTATCTGGACAGCTGGATCTCCAACCAACCTAAGCTAAAAGCAGCAGGCTGAGGATGAACAATTCTATATTGAGAAAAAAATACCTTTTTGTGCTATAAAGAGGTAAGTGTGCATGCAGCGTTCCATCAAAGCCGGCAGACAAATAAGTGAGGGAAGTAACCCAAGAAGGAGCAGGTCCTCGCCACAGGACCCTTCTCTCCACGCCACCCCCTCCCCCAATCCCTGGCTTTGTCTTTTCCTTCTCCAGAATAACCTCCCTGCCATCTTCACCACTTCCAGCCCTCCAGCTCCAGTTCTGTCTTCCTCCTGAAGTCCAACCCTTCACTTTGCCCAATTGGAGTAAATGGGAATCATGGGGAAAGCAGTGGTGAGGAACTTTTTTCAGCCTAAGGGCTGCATTCTCTTCCAGGCAAGCTTGCAGGGGCCACATGCCAGTGGTAAGTGGGGTCAGAGGCAAAAGTGGGCTGAGCAATGAATGTACATTTTGCCTTCGTACAGGAGGCTAGGAGCCAGTGTGGTGTAGTAGTTAGAGTGTTGGACTAGGAACTGGGAGACCAGGGTTCGAATCCCCACTCAGCCATGAAGCTTACTGGGTGACCTTGGGCCAGTCACTGCCTCTCAGCCTAACCTACCTCACAGGGTTGTTGTGGGATTTAAATGAGGAGGGGGAGAACCATGTACACCACCGTGAGCTCCTTGGAGGAAAAGGTGGGATATAAATGGAATAAATAAATAAATATTTTCTGCACACAGTCAGACACCCCTCTCTGTCCTCCTAACAGGCAAGCAAGAGGCATGATCAACATTCAAGGACACTGTAGGCAGGCAGAAAAACTCAAGTGGAGCGTAAAGCAGAGGCAGTAAGGGGTGTGGCCTGGGTAGAGTCCCAAGGGCCAGGCAGAGGCCTGGAAATGTGCATCTGGCCCTCTGGCTTGAGGTTTCCCATCCCTGCCTGGGATAAAAGAAAGGGGTACATCATTGAAACTGAGACTAATCTGCTTCCTGCTTCTAATGACACCAACCATTAAAAGAAGAAAAGAGCAGACTGAGGGGAGATAGGATAGCACTCTTCAAGTACATGAAAGGTTGCCACACAGAGGAGGGCCGGTATCTCTTCTCCATCGTCCCAAAGTGCAGGACACAGAATCATGGGCTCAAGTTGCAGGAAGCCAGATTTCGACTGAACATCAGGAAAAACTTCCTAACTGTTACAGCCATACGACAATGGAACCAATGACTTAGAGAGGTAGTGGGCTCTCTGACACTGGAGGCCTTCAAGAGGCAGCTGGACAGCCATCTGTCGGGAATGCTTTGATTTGGATTCCTGCATTGAGCAGGGGGTTGGACTTGATGGCCTTATAGGCCCCTTCCAACTCTGCTATTCTATGATTCTATGAAAAACAAAGACAGGCCCCTTCTCCCTATTCTTTTTCACAATCATTGTAAAATGTGGTAGAATCTTGAGAGAGAGGAATAGAATGTTGGCAAATGGCCATATGCATATATATATCAATCACTTCTTCTAACAGCAAACTCAGATGGTGAGTGCCAACAGGGACTGAAGCCAAAACAGGGCCACTAAGGGGAGAGGCGGGGGAAGAGGAGACAGCAGCAAGCTTGGAAGAAACTGCAGGGTTTGCAGAAGTATAACCAATTTTAAAGAGGAATGGCCTCAGGTGAGAACCAACCCCTCAAGCCCAACAAGGACTGCACATGCTCAGTAGCCATAGAATGTTGATGGTCAGCTGGAAGAAGTAAAACAGAAAAGAGAGCATGGAATGGAGTATCCTGAAAGAAGGCATGATTCATCGGCTGGAACCCTAAACAGGAGCACTCCTGTCAGGAGATAGATGCATTGCATGTTTTGTTAAGTCCCACTTGTGGAAAGATAATAGTCTCAGATGGGAGAATTAGGAAAAAATAACAACCAAATTGTTACTGCTATGGTCCTTGGCCAGGGACTTATCCTGTTGAGGAAGTAACTACAATGAGACATTTTCTGTAATGAGCTGTGTGTTTTCTTCCAAGAGTAGTGGACCAATGACTCTCAGCAAGCTACTCAGCACTCAAGTAGAGACAGGATTACCACTGTGTGCGTTTGCAGGAGACGCGATGCCAAAAAAAGAAATCCATGCAAATATTTTAAAAGCATTTGTTGTGGTTGCTTTTTGGATGCTTCATAACCACCACAGTTTACATGCTCCTGAACTATGTTGAAAGTCCACAGCTCAGACTTAATGCAAATGCTTGGCATTATGAAGATCCCAAGGTTTTTCTTCAAGAAACATCCAAATCAAATAGATTTTCTGCTTCTCTGCTGTCACCTGCACTGTTTGCAGGGCCAGTTCCAAGGGGCGGCCAGGTGGGGCACTGGCCCGAGGGCCCCTGAGGCTACAGGAGCCCCTGAGGGGCCCCTCTGCTCCCCTTCCATGATTTGCGGCAGGATCGCTGCCGCGGATCGCACAGCGAGAGCTTCGAGGCTCCGCCATTCCCTTGCTTACCTTGTTCTGCGCTTGCGCACGCAGCAGTGCCCTTAAGAAAGATGGCGGCTGAAGTTTTCCTAAGGGGCTGAAGCCTCTGCCGCCATCTTGGCTGATGGCACGCATGCGTGCTGCGTGCTCGCATCCCTGCCATGAACCAAGATGGCGGCAGAGGCTTCCTCCTTAGGGAAACCTCAGCTGCCATCTTTCTTAAGGGCACAGCTGCATGTGCAACCGCAGAACAAGGTAAGTTAAGCAAGGGAATGGCAGAGTCCCAAAGCTCTCGCCATGCGCGAATCGTGGAAGGGGAGTACTGGGGCCTGGGGCAGGCTTTTGCCCAAGGGCTCCAGTGTGTCTGGGGCTGGTCCTGGGCATGTGCACGCATGTATGTGTGCGTGCGCACATGCGTGCCAGGGCCCAGGGCAAGCTGGTGCCCAAGGGCCCCAGCATGTCTGGCGCCTGCCCCGACTGTTTGTTAACACTATATGCCTGACCTTTTCTCCCTGAACAGTTAGAAAGTTTGTGAAGGTTCTGTGACATTCTCCAGATGTTTCATTGCATCTCAGCCAATGAGAATGGCTGACGCTTGGGAAATGATTAATAGGCGGCAGCAATATTTAGCACATTTTTTCTGTATGAAAAATGTTATACTACCTGTCTGTTTATCTTGAGGCTGTTAAGACTACTTTTCTTTGTCTGAAACTTTGTGGCTGCTCTAAAGCTGTGTAGTGCTTCATTGAAATGTTAAATAACTTTGCCACCTACTTACAAAATGAAGAGGCTTGTCGGAATGATTAACTATGCAAGCTTCTGGTGCTGTTCCATGCCAATTTAACATGGCTCTGTTAGCCTCCAAACTAACAGAGCCAGGCCGAAACAGCTAAACCCTCAGTGGCATCAGTCTCTGATTCTCAGTGATTATCATACAGATAACCTTCATTTGCTTAGCTTGCATTTCTGTGCTTTGGAGAGCTCAATATTTGCAAACCAATTTGTACGGCAACCTTGAATTCATAACAAAGTTTTTGTGATTTGGTTTCCTCAGTGTTGTATAAATTCCTTTACTCGACTAAAGCTTTAATAGGAATTTATTTTATTTTCACATATCATTCCCTCCCAGCTTTGAGTGATAGGTTAGTAGTAGCAGTAGTATTGTTGTTGTTTATTATTATTACTATTATTACCTACCCGTCACCAATGAGTTGAAAAGTGAGTTCCAACAATACACTGAAGTACATTATTAAAAACAGTCTAGGAGGAGCCAGTCTAAGAACAGAAGTAGGTTTTAGATCTGAAGCCGAGACTGGTGGCCACGAACCTGTAGACCCCAAGTCAGGAACCCCACAGATAACGTTATCCTGATCAACGTTCTGAAGAGGGGTTAAGCACTCTTCATTTTCTGAACAGTGCAGAGAATGAACCAGACAAAAAGCCCCATAGAGAAGGGCAGGGCTGGTGATCGAAGTTCAGCTGCAGATAAAGATGGGGAAGAATTTTGATTTAAAGCCAAATCTATCAAATTCACACTTTCCAAAACAATGTGAGAACTGAAACACAGCTGTTCTTCAATATTTGCAAGTATCTGAGTTTTGTGATGTTTACAAAATGCATATATTGGGGGGAAATCAATATGTGCATAAAATCAATATGCAAATGACAATAACATACAAAAATGCATTCTGTATGGAGATATTGCTTGCAAAAATGTATACTATACTCAAAATCTAGATCTTATCGTTACTGTTTTCATGATTTTTAATGTCTATTATATTTGTATGCCTATTTTGTACGTCACCCAGAGTGGCTGGATAGCCAGCCAGATGGGCAACTAAGAAATTTAAGAACATAAGAACATAAGAAGAGCCTGCTGGATCAGGCCAGTGGCCCATCTAGTCCAGTATCCTGTTCTCACAGTGGCCAACCAGGTGCCTGGGGGAAGCCTGCAAGCAGGACCCGAGTGCAAGAACACTCTCCCCTCCTGAGGCTTCCGGCAACTGGTTTTCAGAAGCATGCTGCCTCTGACTAGGGTGGCAGAGCACAGCCATCATGGCTAGTAGCCATTGATAGCCCTGTCCTCCATGAATTTGTCTAATCTTCTTTTAAAGCCATCCAAGCTGGTGGCCATTACTGCATCTTGTGGGAGCAAATTCCATAGTTTAACTATGCGCTGAGTAAAGAAGTACTTCCTTTTGTCTGTCCTGAATCTTCCAACATTCAGCTTCTTTGAATGTCCACGAGTTCTAGTATTATGAGAGAGGGAGAAGAACTTTTCTCTATCCACTTTCTCAATGCCATGCATAATTTTATACACTTCTATCATGTCTCCTCTGACCCGCCTTTTCTCTAAACTAAAAAGCCCCAAATGCTGCAACCTTTCCTCGTAAGGGAGTCGCTCCATCCCCTTGATCATTCTGGTTGCCCTCTTCTGAACCTTTTCCAACTCTATCATATCCTTTTTGAGATGAGGTGACCAGAACTGTACACAGTATTCCAAATGCGGCCGCACCATAGATTTATACAACGGCATTATGATATCGGCTGTTTTATTTTCAATACCTTTCCTAATTATTGCTAGCATGGAATTTGCCTTTTTCACAGCTGCCGCACACTGGGTCGACATTTTCATCGTGCTGTCCACTACAACCCCGAGGTCTCTCTCCTGGTCGGTCACCGCCAGTTCAGACCCCATGAGCGTATATGTGAAATTCAGATTTTTTGCTCCAATATGCATAATTTTACACTTGTTTATATTGAATTGCATTTGCCATTTTTCCGCCCATTCACTCAGTTTGGAGAGGTCTTTTTGGAGCTCTTCGCAATCCCTTTTTGTTTTAACAACCCTGAACAATTTAGTGTCGTCAGCAAACTTGGCCACTTCACTGCTCACTCCTAATTCTAGGTCATTAATGAACAAGTTGAAAAGTACAGGTCCCAATACCGATCCTTGAGGGACTCCACTTTCTACAGCCCTCCATTGGGAGAACTGTCCGTTTATTCCTACTCTCTGCTTTCTGCTTCTTAACCAATTCCTTATCCACAAGAGGACCTCTCCTCTTATTCCATGACTGCTAAGCTTCCTCAGAAGCCTTTGGTGAGGTACCTTGTCAAACGCTTTTTGAAAGTCTAAGTACACTATGTCCACTGGATCACCTCTATCTATATGCTTGTTGACACTCTCAAAGAATTCTAATAGGTTACTGAGACAGGACTTTCCCTTGCAGAAGCCATGCTGGCTCTGCTTCAGCAAGGCTTGTTCTTCTATGTGCTTAGTTAATCTAGCTTTAATAATACTTTCTACCAGTTTTCCAGGGACAGAAGTTAAGCTAACCGGCCTGTAATTTCCGGGATCCCCTCTGGATCCCTTTTTGAAGATTGGTGTTACATTTGCCACTTTCCAGTCCTCAGGCACGGAGGAGGACCCGAGGGACAAGTTACATATTTTAGTTAGCAGATCAGCAATTTCACCTTTGAGTTCTTTGAGAACTCTCGGGTGGATGCCATCCAGGCCCGGTGATTTGTCAGTTTTTATATTGTCCATTAAGCTTAGAACTTCCTCTCTCGTTACCACTATTTGTCTTAGTTCCTCAGAATCCCTTCCTGCAAATGTTAGTTCAGGTTCAGGGATCTGCCCTATATCTTCCACTGTGAAGACAGATGCAAAGAATTCATTTAGCTTCTCTGCAATCTCCTTATCGTTCTTTAGTACACCTTTGACTCCCTTATCATCCAAGGGTCCAATTGTCTCCCTAGATGGTCTCCTGCTTTGAATGTATTTATAGAATTTTTTGTTGTTGGTTTTTATGTTCTTAGCAATGTGCTCCTCAAATTCTTTTTTAGCATCCCTTATTGTCTTGCATTTCTTTTGCTAGAGTTTGTGTTCTTTTTTATTTTCTTCATTCGGACAAGACTTCCATTTTCTGAAGGAAGACTTTTTGCCTCTAAGAGCTTCCTTGACTTTGCTCGTTAACCATGCTGGCATCTTCTTGGCCCTGGCGGTACCTTTTCTGATCTGCGGTATGCACTCCAGTTGAGCTTCTAATAGAGTGTTTTTAAACAACTTCCAAGCATTTTCGAGTGATGTGACCCTCTGGACTTTGTTTTTCAGCTTTCTTTTTACCAATCCCCTCATTTTTGTGAAGTTTCCTCTTTTGAAGTCAAATGTGACCGTGTTGGATTTTCTTGGCAATTGGCCAGTTACATGTATGTTTAATTTAATAGCACTGTGGTCACTGCTCCCAATTGGTTCAACAACACTTACATCTCGCACCAGTTCCCGGTCCCCACTGAGGATTAAGTCCAGGGTTGCCGTCCCTCTGGTCGGTTCCATGACCAACTGGTCTAGGGAATAGTCATTTAGAATATCTAGAAACTTTGCTTCTTTGTCATGACTGGAACACATATGCAGCCAGTCTACGTCCGGGTAGTTGAAGTCACCCATTACTACCACATTTCCTAGTTTGGATGCTTCCTCAATTTCATATCTCATCTCAAGGTCTCCCTGAGCATTTTGATCAGGGGGACGATAGATCGTTCCCAGTATTAAGTCCCTCCTGGGGCACGGTATCACCACCCACAACGATTCTGTGGAGGAGTCTGCCTCTTTTGGGGTTTCGAGCTTGCTGGATTCAATGCCTTTTTTCACGTATAGAGCGACTCCGCCACCAATACGTCCTTCCCTGTCCTTCCGATATAGTTTATATCCAGGGATAACCGTATCCCACTGGTTTTCTCCATTCCACCAGATCTCGGTTATGCTCACTATATCAATGCTCTTCTCTAAGACCAAGCACTCCAGTTCTCCCATCTTGGTTCGGAGGCTCCTAGCATTAGCGTACAGGCACTTGTAAGCAGTGTCTCTCTTCAAGTGTTTTTGGCACTTGTGGTTAGGCCTGTGGTAATTTTGCTCTTCTGAATTTATATGCTGTGCCCCTGCTCTCACAATGCCTACTTCTAGGCCTACCCCTTTTAAAATTTCATCATTTCTTTGGTTTTTATCCCAGGGGGGAGGTTTATTCCGAACCGGACATTTCTCAGCTCCTGTCGGGTTTCCCCCCTCAGTCAGTTTAAAAGCTGCTCTGCTACCTTTTTAATTTTAAGTGCCAGCAGTCTGGTTCCATTCTGGTTCAAGTGGAGCCCGTCCCTTTTGTACAGGCCCGGCTTGTCCCAAAATGTTCCCCAGTGCCTAACAAATCCGAACCCTTCCACCCGACACCATCGTCTCATCCACACATTGAGACTGCGAAGCTGGGCCTGTCTGGCTGGTCCTGCGCGTGGAACTGGTAGCATTTCAGAGAAAGCCACCTTGGAGGTCCTGGCTTTCAGCATCCTACCTAGCAACCTAAATTTTGCTTCCAGGACCTCACGGCTGCATTTCCCCATGTCGTTGGTGCCAACGTGCACCACGTCCACTGACTCCTTCCCAGCACTGTCTACCAAACTATCCAAACGATGGGCGATATCCGCAACCTTCGCACCAGGCAGGCAAAACACCTTGCGGTCTACATGCCCATCACACACCCCACTGTCTATGTTCCTAATGATCGAATCACCCACTACAAGGATCCCTCCACCCCCTGGAGATATATCCTCGGCACGAGAGGATAGCTGCTCATCCCCCAAGGAATGGGTCCCTTCTAAGGGATCGTTTCCCTCTTCCTCAGCTGGATGCTCTCCTTCCCCGAGACCATCGTTCTCCATGATAGCAGGAGAGCTATCATCGTTGGAGTGGGACACAGCTATAACGTCCCTGAAGGCCTCCTTCACACACCTCTCTGCCTCTCTCAGCTTTTCCAGGTCCGCCACCTTGGCCTCAAGGAAATGAAGTCGTTCCCGGAGAGCCAGGAGCTCATTGCACCGAGAGCACACCCACGACTTCTGTCCAACAGGCAGATAGTCGTACATGCTGCAGGCGGTGCAAAACACTGGAAAGCCCCCACACCCCTGCTGGCTTCTTACCTGCATAGTTTTGGTTAAGATTTATTACGTCAATGGGTTGGAGACTGCGGTTTAGTTGAGGTCAGGGAACAGACGGGCAGAGTGGGGGGCCCTGGCCTCCTTGCCCTGCTGCCGAACTCGCTCTGCTGCTTAACTCGCCTTGACGCTTTGTCAGCTGGGGCCTTGACTCGCCTTGACGCTTTGTCAGCTGGGGCCTTGACTCGCCTTGACGCTTTGTCAGCTGGGGCCTTGACTCGCCTTGACTCGCCTTGACGCTTTGTCAGCTGGGGCCTTGACTCGCCTTGACGCTTTGTCAGCTGGGGCCTTGACTCGCCTTGACGCTTTGTCAGCTGGGGCCTTGACTCGCCTTGACACTTTGTCAGCTGGGGCCTTGACGCTTCGTCAGCTGGGGCTCCCTCTAGCTCATGGAGCAGGCTCCCTCGCTAGGGTGCTCTGACTTTATATGTGTGGCTGGTTCCTCCCAGCTACTGCTGCCAGCCAATGATGTGTTACTTGAGGCTGATGGCTATCAGCTGGGGCTTAACTCTTTAGTATTCTCTCAGGCTTCCTTCCTGAGCGAGGGGTGGGGCTGTTTAAGCTTTTGGCTGCTTTTAATCTCAGCAAGGGGCTGCGCCTTCTAGGCAAGTCTTTTGTGTTTGTTGTTTTCCCACCTAGAGCAGCCTGACCTTTCTTTAACCTAGGGAAACAGAGCTTGTGGTTGTGTTTCAGGAAGGCTGAAGCTGCCCTTTTTAGCAAGGACTGAGCTGACTCTCTCCCTGTATGTGTCGGTGGAGTTTCCTTTTCCCCCTTCTCTCCGACTGGAATTTTTAAATAAATAAATAAATAAATAAATAAAACTGCATACAAAAATGTGTTTTATTTGAACTATAATGCTGAAGAATTTTCACAAGGATTTTTTTTAAAAAAAAAATTGCAAATGGCTGAAGAAAGTAGAGAACTGACTTTAAGATCAGAACAATGAGAAACTGATAGGACTGGAATACTCAGTTGAGGTCAGCCTGTTAGGTCGACAGAATGCTTTTGAACCGGCACCATCCCTAATGGAGACAGGGATATTAGACGGTACCTTATTCAGAGTCTGACCATTGTTCCATCTAGCTCAGTAATGTCCACACTGACCGGCAGTACTTCTCCATAGTTTCTCTCAGCCCTTCCCGGAGATTCCGAGGATTGAGCTGGGCCCTTCTGCATGCAAAGCAGATGTTCTGCTGCCAAGCCAAGGCCCTTTCCCCAAACAAATAAATAAATATGCAGACAGATATTTGCACAGACCAATGAACAAGCCAGGGTTAGGAGGTATCTCCTATCTCATTTGAGCCGACTGGATCAAGGACAGTCCCTTGGCTGATCTCCCTCCAAATCCTTCCTTCACCAGAGCCAAGCAAGGGTCCTCCCCACCCCCACCTCCACAGCTTCCGTCTCCACCTGACATCTCTCCAGTCACCAGATCAAGAGTTCAGACAACAGCCAAGATATATGGAAGAAAGTTCCAGAGTGGGGTGCGCACACTGGAATCATTGCAGAGAAAACAAGGCTTTCCTGTCTAATATTCAAGCAATAAGGAGAGGCTTTCTGTTTAATATCGTGGAATTATGGGAAAGACCGTACAAGGGGTGTTTTTGCAAAATATTGCTCACCAGCTTAAGTCCCACTCAGCTGTCACACTCAGCAGGAAGCCTTGAGCAAGTTGCAGTTTCTCAGCACCGACGTGACAGGGTTTTGTGTGTGGCTCAAATGCCATTCGAAGGGTAAGGTACAAATGTAACAAATTAAAAAAAATAGCCTGAGCTGTCTTAACCTTGGAGTGCCAGTTGGACGCTTTGTAAATGGAGAATGGATTCAGAACAATGGAAAGCACCATTGTGTGCTGTTACTGTTATCTGAAACTATTCTAATGGATTTGTGCTGCAGTAAACACTAGATGTGCTCTGTAAGTGGATTTTAAATAAGGTGGTCAAGTATCCTACTTTAGAGAAGACAGTCCTCTGCTTGAAGGACAGTAACAGCTGGGCAGAAGGCAAAGACATTCTTCTAGCCTCCTACTTTACTGATGTCTGAGGTGTACCTCCATCCCCCTCCCAAAAAAAGCTCTATGGATTAGTGCAGGGATAGCCAATGTGATGCCATCTAAATGTTGTTGGATTTAACTCCCGTCATACTGGACCAGAGCATGGAAAAGTTACTTTTTTGAACTACAACTGCCATCAGCCCAATCCAGTGGCCATGCTAGCAAGGGCTGATGGGAGTTGTAGCTCCTGGACCACTAGCCATGCTGCTTGGGACTGATTGGCAGGGCCAGCCTTAGGAGTGGGTGAGCTGGGTGATGATTTGGGGCACTGCACCGAGTGGTGGTGCCAAGCTGAGCTGAGGGAGGGTGCCAAACTGAGCTCAGTGACTGTTTTTGAACGTACTGTCTGTAGTGAGCTAGGGTGGCACAAAGCAAGCATCTGTAACCTTTTTCTTCAAGGTTCCACAGGTTGTTTGGGTGCTAAAGACAAACATCAGTTTGCTGTAGGGTTTGCTTGTGCTTTTTAAATGTTTTTATTAAGTATTAAGGCAGATCACAAATATTGATATATACATCGAAAAATAAGATATAAAGATGCTTATTTTTCAGTTCCACTCTGACGTCATTTGCACGAAGTAAAAATCAGAGGAGTGAGCGAGTGAATGCCACCTAGGATTTCCAGGCAAGGTGCCATTGGAGAGTAATTTTCTGTGGCAGTTACCACTGGGAAAGCCGTAGGAGTGGTGCAAAGCCAGTCCTTAAGGGAGGAATCCTTCCAGAGTGAGTAGTGGAGAAGGCCAGAACTAGGAGACCTGTGAGACCGAGCCCCAAGAAACTCTGCCAGAAGGGGTTTGGAATTTGGGGGAGGCATTCAGGAGCACAACCCGATCCCTATTTCCTTATCATCATGTAAGAAAAAACAGAGCACATCTACCACTCTGCCAGAGCTTAGAAAAGTTACTTTTTTAAAACTACAACTCCCATCAGCCCCAGCCAGCATGGCCACTGGATTGGGCTGATGGGAGTTGTAGTTCAAAAAAGTAACTTTTCCAAGCTCTGCACTCTGCTTGATTCCAGGGCAGGTGAGAATTCTCATATGTAGTCTGTGCAATGCATGCATGTGGCATCCAGATTTGGCCCCCAGATGCATGGGTCCTTGTTGGAGGCAGCAGCTGGATCCCCAACATCAAACCTGCACCAAGCCCCATAAACCCTCTGGGTGGCCCTGCATAGCTGACCATGGGGATGGGGGTGAAGGCACCCCTCGACCAGGGCTCTATTTATCCTAGGGCTGGCCCTGCTGATGGGAGTTGGAGCCCAACAACATCTGGATGCCATTGCCTTGACTAGCCCTGCACAAACAACTGTTCTTGTAATTCAGCAGGACTGGCCAAGTCCGGAATGAGACCTAACAGGAAGATGTCTCATTTCACATTCTGATATACCATAATTTAAGGAAGCTGTCTTAAGCCTACTTGGAAGTGGAGGTGGTGGAGAGATTCAATTTTATTTGTATTTTAATGAGAAATTCCCTAAATTGTTAGTATGCAAACCAAAACACAGACATCCTTTGAAATTCACACATCTCTGAATTTTGTGATGCAGTTCTCGGACTAAACAATGTAAACAGAAATGCATATATTAGGGGAAAGTGTGCAGAAATGAATATATTAGTGAAAATACGATACAAAAATGTATTATATTAGGGGGGAATTGCTTTGCAAAATGTGTATTGGTCAAATTTGCAAGCAAAAATGTGTTTATTAGGATAACTTAATACTAAATGGCTGCTGAATTTTCATGAGGATTCTTTTAAAAAAATAAATCACAAACTGTTGGGGAAAGGTAGAGAACTGAATTTAAGAAATGGGAAAATGACATACAGCAAGAAACTGAAACTGACAGATTCATCCATTCCTACCTCTGCTATCAGAGTCTGATGGAAGAAAAGTGGATGAAGGAAAATGAAAGAAAAAAGGTTCACATGGAGAGACCACAGGGCAAAGATCTGTAGGATGTCTGCACTAAAGGAGTTTGTGCTGAAGCAGAAAAAGCCAGACCCTGAACGGGTTGTCCTGTATTTCAACCCCCCACCCAGAGATTTGAAAGGACAGAAGGGAAGAGAGTCGAGTGCCAAGGAGTTTGTGCTGTTGTCTTTGAAACTGTAACTAACCAGGGGCTGAACAGAAGAGGATCTGCAACTCCCAGCTGAGTTAGGGGATTAATGGAGTGGAAGTGGAGTGGGAAGGAAGCTCTTTCAATGGAACTGGGGGAATGTCTAGACTCTGGGAAAAATCATTAAATTAAGATGGCACAATGAGGCGAACAAAAAACCGGCAACCTTTTCTTATGCGCAGCATGGCTGAGTGCTCAGTGGCTGAGTGCGGACCTCTGATTATCCTTATATTTATTTATATGCTTAACTCAAGATGCATGTACTGATATTTATTGTATCCATGATGTAAACTGATGGCGGTTTATTCTTGTTAGCAATATGCACATATTATTTCTTATTCTTTTTTTCTTTTGGTGCCTTTAATATTTTTATTTATTTTATGTCATTTCGTTAATTTTTCTTTGTTTTCTTTTCCTTTCCTTTCATTGTTACATTTGCAAATGAAAAAAAATAATGACTGTTGGATGTGGGGCATTCCTTCAGCCTCCTTCCACTGCCAGTGCTGTTTGGTCTGGTGCTCTTGGAGCCTGGTGGGTTGGGGTGCACCAGTCAGGTTGCAAACAGGGCTCTCCTTCAAAGGAGATAGGAAACTTTGCCTCATATCACGCCATTACGCTTCTGGAGCTGAGTTAGGGTGGTTTTGCCCAGGTTGGTAGACAAGAGTTTTCTCCCCCTCCTGTCTGTAGCTGTTCAACCTGCCCACAGTTTCAGCTGGGTGCAGATCCTCAGGTTCTATTTAATAAATATAATCTCAAAGTGGTGCTGGCCTCTTGATTCTTCCTTCTGGATGTGCACACCAATGCTGCTTGTCTGGATGACCCAAATGCCCATCTAGTCCAGCACCATGTTCTCTGTGGCCAACCAGATGATGCCTGTAAGCAGAGCCTAAGTGTAAGAGTGCTCATCCCACTTGCAATTCCGAGCAACTTGTATCCAGAGTAGGGATGGAAAGATCTGACAGTTTCTTTTTCTCTCAGTTTCTCATTTTTCCAAGGTTAAATTCAGTTCTCCACATTTCTGCAACAATCTGTTTAAAAAAAAAAAAAACCTCATGAAAATTCTCCACCATTTTAGTGCCAATTTCTCCAAATGAACACATTTTTGTAGGCAAAGATACACATTTAGCAAGCCATTTCTCATCATTTCATGCCTTTTTGCATGTTATTTTCACTCATATATTCATTTTTATGCACACTTTCCCCTAATACATGCATTTTTGTAAATATTGTTTAGTTGGCGAACTGCATCCCAAAATTCTAATAAATGCGAATTTTGAAAGATGGCTGTGTTTGGTTCTCATATTGTTTCAGAAAGTGCGAATTTGATAAATTCTGCTTGAAATATGAACTGAATTGAAATTCTCACCCATCCCTAATCCAGAGACATATTGCCTTTGACAGTGGAAGTAAAAGTTGCGTGGTTGCAGCAGGGCCCACATTTGCATCAGTGTGCCTTTCGAAACAGAACAGCCGTTTTCTCCAGAGGATCTGTTCCCCTCTGCCTGCCCCTCAAATTATCTCCTCCTTAGCATATGAGCCATGGGAAAGCAATCTGTGATAGCAAACAAGTCAGATTGCGATTCCTCCTCGCTATGCAGCAAAGACTATGAAATATAGAGCTGCACCAAGGTTGATCTGTATAGATAAAAACTGATTTGCATGGTTATTACAGTTCATGGGGATGTGCAAAGAGACAGCGAAGAAGAGCTAGGCTGAAAATTAAACTCAGCAGGGAACAGAGGCTTGAGGGTGGACTTGCATTTTCTGGTTTACCAAGATAATTTGGTGCTGTTGGTTTTTTTGTTTCGTTTCGTTTCTAGGATCCAATCTCTTTGCCCACCATCCATCTCTGCCTGCTCTGTTTTTTTCTTTCTCTCTAGTGCCTGCTAACTAGGCCTTTCTATTCCTGCCACCACAGAGAGCACTATAAATACTGTGAGGATGAGGCTTCCTCCCAACTCTTACTGGGACAGGTCAACAGGGCCCAGAAGCATCACACAAGGTTATCACCAGGAGGTCTGCCCACAGCAAATCAACAACCCAAAGTAGGTGGGTGAACTGGAAGAAAGTTCCAGGTCCAGAGGGTAGAAGCCTCGAATTCCATCTATAGCAGGGTTCTTCAGTCTTGGGTTGGCAGGATAATGTAGGACCCCACCCCCATCATCCCTGACCATTGGCTAAGGTGGCAGGAGATGATGGGAGATGTAGTTGGTCTATTGTACAGAGGCACATAAGGCTGGGAGAGTTAACCAGAGCCCAGTTTTATTAGAGGAGGTCAGCGAGGCAGATCACTGGTGCAGAACCAGTGCTAATTTTCAGGGTGACTTGGACAAAGTGCCCACAGAGAATGGCTCCAACTGGTGGTGCCTCCCTCTTCACAGAGGCAGCAGCTATCCCCTCTCTTCAGCAATGCCTTCAGCAACTGAGGGGGCGCACTTGACTTAGCAGGGCTCCTTTTGGGAGGAAGAGCAGAGTCTAAATTTAATAATAAGTAAATAACCGGTGGTGGTGCTGAGACAAGCACTGGGCCCACTCAACTGTACTTTCAAGAGCAGCCATTTTATTTTTCCCACAATGCAGGGCTGGTAATGTATGAGAAGTCCAGTGGTGGTGGCCCCTCCTAGGGCCACAGGGCCCTGACATTTGCCCAAGCCTGCTGCATGCTTGTGCCATGTTTGTGCTGGCTGGTGTGATCAGAAGGAGAAAGGAAAACTTGTCCATGCTGGCAACTATTAAGAGGTAGCAGCACATATGGGGGGTGGGTAGCTCAGTCTGTCTAGCTCAGTATAGTCTGCACTGACTGGCAGTGGGTTTCAGTGGGTTACAGTCCGGAGACAACCCCAGCCCTACCTGGGGATACCATTGGGGATTATTTATTTATTTAGTTAGTTAGTTAGTTACATTTCTAAACCGCCCTATAGCTAACAGCTCCCAGGGCGGTGTACAACAAGATAAAATCACAATATTTAAAATACAAGCAGGTGAGTATTGCGCCATACAATTATAAACATATTAAAACAGAAATAAAATAAAATAAAATAAAATTAAAATAGGCTTAAAATGCCTGGGCGAAGAGGTGGGTTTTTACCTGGCGCCGAAAAGATGACAGAGAAGGCGCCAGGCGTATCTCATCTGGGAGGGCATTCCATAATTCGGGGGCCACCACCGAAAAGGCCCTAGATCTAGTTACTGTTCTCCGGGCCTCTCTATGAGTTGGGACCCGGAGAAGGGCCTTGGACGTCGAGCGGAGTGAACGGGTAGGTACATAGCGAGAGAGGCGTTCCATCAGATATTGCGGTCCAGTGCCATTAAGGGCTTTATAGGTAAGAACCAACACTTTGAATCTGGCCCGGAAACATATTGGAAGCCAGTGCAGTTGGGCCAGAATAGGTGTTATATGGTCGAATTTCTTCGTCCCAGTAAGAACTCTGGCCGCGGCATTGAATCAGGGACCTTCGGCATATAGAGCAGGTGTTCTAACCACTGAACTATGGACCTAATTTTGCTAAACTGAACAGTAGGGCATTCTTATTTTGAATGGATATCAAAAGGAATGCATATGGAAGTGGTAGCCAAAGTCATGCCCTCCCGATTTTATTTTATTTTATTGCTTATGGACCACCTTCTACATGCGTGTCAAGGCGATTTACAAACATATCCCCAAAACAGTTAAGACCAGCTTTTAGAACAATACAAAAAGAAGAGTGTAAAAACAATACAACATTTTCTTGCGCTCCAACTCTCATGAACCCCAACAGGTATGCCCAGCGGGTCAAGGATGGTGGGAGCTGAAGTCCAGCTACAGAAATGGCTATTGCCAAATGCAAAAAAAGGTTCCTTCTCCTCCTCCTTGCTTTTCTGTCTCTCCGAAACCTTATCTCTCGAGCTCTACAGTAGTGCAGCCTTCTTCAACCTGGTGCCCTCCAGATGTTTTCAACTACAACTTCATTCATTCCTAACCATTGGCCCTGCTGTCTAGGGTTGATGAGAGTTGAGTCCAAAACATCTGGAGGTTGTGAAAGGTTGTTCTCATATGTTGAAAGCCATAGTCCTAAACACATCCACTGATGTGTGAGAGAGTTTGTATTGACTGATATATTTTATGATCCTCGTTATTGTTTTTCCATCAAGAGGGCAAACCAACCCTTGATGTTTCATTAAGGTGCTGGACAAGGACATAAGAACATAAAAAGAGCCTGCTGGATCAGGCCAATGGACCAAATAGTCCAGCATCCTGTTCTTACTGTGGCCAACCAGTTGCTCATGGGAAACCCACAAGCAGGACCTGAGTGCAAAGAGCACTCTCCCCTCCTGCAGGTCACTGCCTCTTGTGGGAGTGAATTCCATAGTTTAACTATGTGTTGTGTAGGGTTGCCAGGCTCAGGGCCTGAGAATGATTCTGTATCTTTAAGAGAAGAGAAAATTCAGCCAAGTGCAGGTTTACTTGCAACACTGCAATGGGAAATACCACAAGGTGGAATTCTCCCTTCCCCCTGCACAACTTTTAAAGATACAGAAGACCTCTTGGAGGCCAGGCCTGGCAACCAAGAGGACTTCTGTATCTTTAAAAGTTGTGCAGTGGGAAAGGAGCAAGAACACCTGCACTTGGCTGACTTTCTCTTCTCCTAAAAATACAGTCTCAGGTGCTGAGCCTGGCAACCCTACGAACTACTTCTTTTTGTCTGTCCTGAATCTTCCAGTATTCAGCACTATTGGATGTCCACAAATTCTAGTATAATGAAAGAGGGAGAAAAACCTTTCCCTATCCATTTTCTGCTTCCATGCATGTTTACACTTCTATCATGTCACCACTTACTTGCCTTTTCTCTAAACTAGAAAGCCCCGAATGCTGCAGCCTTTCCTCATAGAGAAATAGCTCCATCCCCTTGATCATTCTGGTTGCTCTTTTCTGAACCTTTTCCAGCTCTACAGAATCCTTGTTAAGGTGAGGTGACCAGAACTGTACACAGTATTCGAAATGCACCTACACAATAGATTTATATTTGGCATTATGATATTGGCAATTTTATTTTCAATACCTTTCCTAATGAGGACCAGGGTTCAAATCTGTCTCTCAGCTACAAAGCTCACTGGGTGACCTTGGGCCAGTCATCTCTCACCCTAACCTTCCTTATAGAGTTTTTGTGAGGATAATTGGAGACGGAAAGGACTCTGTACACCACCTTAAGCTCCTTGGAGAAAAGGTGAGATAGATATGTCTGAAAGAATAAGTGCCCCAACAGGGCTGGAAGATGTTTTTGATACTTACAACATAATCCTATAATGTCTACTTAGAAGTAAGACCCACTAAATTCAATGGTGCTTACTCTCAGGTGCATTGTATTATAAGACTGCAGCCTGAAATACATAGCTAGTTACTGCAGTGC
Organism: Rhineura floridana; assembly: GCF_030035675.1. NCBI lineage: Eukaryota > Metazoa > Chordata > Lepidosauria > Squamata > Rhineuridae > Rhineura > Rhineura floridana. Next base: position 317,087,715 of record NC_084480.1, on the reverse strand, counting down.
TTTTGAAATTTTAATGCCCTATCCATAACATCTTTTATTGCTTTCTTCAGGCACCAGATCCTTTTGGGCATAGCAAAGTGGTTGAAAATGAAGTGCGCTTTTTAAAAATGTGCCATTGGAGAGGCATGCTGCAGGTCTTCCCTCTTTTTTTTTTTTTTTGCTTATTGATAGCTCTCTTTCCTTCAAAAGAAACCATATATATCATGCCAATTTATTAATTTTTGCCTTCTTGGGAGCGTGTAGCTCTTTCATCCTCTGAATAGCTGTCTGAGGGATTGCAATGTACCACATTGTGAATCTGGAACCTTTTGTAGCCAATAAGGGTTAGCATATAACAATTGTATTCTTTTTTAATTCTCCTGTCTAGCTCGGTAGCAACTTTCACAGAACTGGAGGGTGCAACGTGGACATGGCTATGTACAGTATATTTATATTCCTCCCTTCATCTGTGATTTGGCTGCTGGTGCTGGAATTCCAGTCTGATTACTGGGCCATAATCTTGTATGCTGAGAATCCGAGCTTTCATTTTAAAACTACCTGTCTAGTCCTCATAGACCTCTGTGGTTAGTGTCTGCAGGAAGCTCAGAAGCTGAACATTTCCACATCCGTTTGCATTTTTTCAAAAAATCCTCATGAAAATTTATTAGCATTTTAGTACAGATTTCTCCTAATATACACATTTGTCTAACATCATGCATTTTTGTATGCTCTTTTCACAAATATGTGCACTTCAATGCAAATTTTACACCAGTATATGTGTTGCTGTACACACTACTTGTCTAGAGAAGTGTGAGTTTCAAACTATGGCTGTGGTTCGGTTCATGTACGAACCACGTACATGTGGGGAAGTGTGATGGAATTTGCTGTGTTGGTATATTTATTTGTTAATAATTGGTATTAAATATGAGTTTATTTGTATTATGGCTTCATTGTGTACTTTTTATAATACTTCTTGTGTTCTCTTTTTTCTTGTACACCACTTAGAGATATTTTTATAAATTAAGCGGTATAGAAATAGTCTAAATAAATAAATGTATTGTTTTGGAAAGGGCAGATTAGATAGGTTTACCTTTAAATGTGAACTGCCCCGTCCCTGTTCCGCACACATTATTTTCTCTGGAATTGCCCATATTTGGTCACTTGTTTTTTTAATGACACATAGGAACATAGAAAGCTGCCTTATACTGAGCCAGATTATACTGGCCTTCCAGGGTTTCAAATAGGGGACGATCTCAGGCCTCACCTGAAGACCTCAGGGGCTGGACCTGGCCCCTTCTGCATGCAAAGCAGATGCTCCACCACTGAGCTACAGCCCTTCCCCAAGGAACACATCTGCATCACATCTGGGCTGCATTCACACTGTACATTTATTCCACTATTATTCCACTTTAAACAGTCATGACTTCCCCCAAAGAATCCTGGGAAGTGTAGTTTGTGAAGGGTGCTGAGAGTTGTTAGGAGACTCCTCACAGAGCTACAAATTGCCAGAATCCCCTGGGAAGCAGAGCTTGGAAAAGTTACTTTTTTGAACTACAACTCCCATCAGCCCAATCCAGTGGCCATGCTGGCTGGGGCTGATGGGAGTTGTAGTTTTAAAAAGTAGCTTTTCCAAGCTCTTCTGGGAAGAGGGATTGACTGTTAAACCACTCAGGGAATTGTAGCTCTCTGAGGAAAATAGGAGCCTCCTAACAACTCTCAGCCCTCTTCACAAACCACACTTCCCAGGATTCTTTGGGAGAAGCCATGAGTATTTAAAGTGGAATAACAGTGGAATAAATGTCTGGTGTGAATGTGGAAGTTAAGTTGCATTCTAATTCATCAGCCCATGGTTGTTGTTCTTTTCAGGCCTCTCTCCACCACCCTTGAGGAGAGAAACTGGCACTGGGAAACGTAGAAAGGCTTTTCAAGGGGCAAATCAGAGACCAGTGATCACTAATCCCCTAAAAGCAATAAAATGCTTTGGTCCTGAAAACAAGTGGTTTTGAAGGAGCTTTCGAAAGCAACGTTGCTGAATGTAACTTACTTCAGATATTATATCTTGGCAATAGGGTAGGCGATTTACATGTGGCACTTTCTTTTTTAAAATGTGTAAGTAATTTGGCCCAAAAGTAGAGACAAATCACTGAACACTAAAGTCAGGATCATTTAAACCATGTTGTATTCCTGATCTCTATGTATGGATGTGAAAGCTGGACAATGAACAAAGTGGATAAGAGAAAAATCAACTCATTTGAAATGTGTTGGAGGAGAGTTTTGCAAATACCATGGACTATGAAAAAGACAAATAATTGGGTGCTAGAACAAATTAAGCCAGAACTATCACTAGAAGCTAAAACGATGAAACTGAGGTTATCATTCTTTGGACACATAATGAGAAGACATGATTCACTAGAAAAGACAATAATGTTGGAAAAAACAGCAGGGAGTAGAAAAAGAGGAAGGCCAAACAAGAGATGGATTGATTCCATAAAGGAAGCCACACACCTGAACTTACAAGATCTGAGCAGGGTGGTTCACGACAGATGCTATTGGAGGTTGCTGATTCATAGGATTCACTGTCCTATCTGGACAGTGACGACCTCGCCTCAGTTGTTCATGCTCTGGTAACTTCTAGACTGGACTACTGCAATGCGCTCTACGTTGGGCTGCCCTTGAAGACTGTTCGGAAACTACAACTAGTCCAGAATGCAGCGGCCAGATTGCTGACGCAGACCAGAAGGTCCGCTCATATAACACCTGTTCTGGCCCGTCTGCACTGGCTTCCTGTTTGTTTCCAGGCTAGATTCAAAGTGCTGGTTTTGACCTATAAAGCCCTACATGGCATGGGACCGCAATACCTGGTGGACTGCCTCTCCCAATATGAACCTACCCGGACACTGCGCTCAACATCTAAGGCCCTCCTCCGAGTGCCATCCCATCGAGAAGCTCGGAGGGTGGTGACTAGAACCAGGGCCTTTTCTGTGGTGGCCCCCGAACTGTGGAACAGCCTCCCCGATGAGGTGCGCCTGGCGCCGACGCTACTATCTTTTCGGCGCCAGGTGAAAACCTTTTTATACTCCCAGGCATTTTAATGTGTGTTTTAATGGTATTTTCATCATTATTTGTATTTTTGGATGTTGTTTGGTTCTTTTATTGTTTGTTTGTTTTGTTTTCTTGATTTATTGTATTTATATATTGCTTGTTTTTTATCTTTTTGTACACCGCCCAGAGAGCCTTCGGGCTTAGGGCGGTATATAAATAAAATAAAATAAATAAATAAATAAAGTCGTAATCAACTTGAAGGCACAGAACAACAACAAAGTAGGGAGATAGATATGATTGTTGCCATTATCTTGATGAATATGCCTGGACATTTATGACAGACTACAGCACCCAAAAGCCTCAAAAGTAAATGTATACATCTGAAGAGCAAAATGAGGCAGAATGCATGCACACACACACACATATATCTTTGTGCTCTACAAAAATCAGGTATCAGAACTTCGAAATTACTTCGGGGTGACTGATTTTCACCCAGTTCTCCAACCAGTTATCAAAACTTCATCCCTCTAATCCTTAGCCATAAATCATCCTAGCCAGCCTCAGTATCAATAAATGAAAGAATGGAAATATGGAAATTCAAGACCCAGGATGGAGAGGGAGGGAGAATTACCAGCAAGCATTAACAGAAGTGCTGTGGATGTAGCTCCATCAGTGAAGATGCTAAAATAGCAGGTCAATTGAAAGCAACAGCTGAGGTTTTATCACTGCTACTCAGGATTCTCGTAATCTCTACCAATAATAATCAAAAATCTATAGCGAAGACCACTGATGCAGACGCTGGTAGAAAATGCAAAGATAAATCAGGAGTGAAGTAATCAGAACTTGTAATAAGCTACTTTGACTTACCCAATACAGAATATCAGACACAATCAAGTTACAAAAGTCATATACCGCCAACTAGGTACCGGGCACCAATTGACCAGCTCAGAACCAACCTCAAACTGCAAATATAGGTCTGATGCTGACCCAGTTCTTCAGAGGACTGATTTCAACTTCACACAGTGTACATTTATTACAACATTATAAGAGGCTAGGCAACTTTCTGATGAACAAACAACTCATGTAATCAGCACTGCAATGCCCCTTCCACATAGCACTGTACAAAAACCTGACTGAAAGAACCCAATAAAATACCACAACCTAGCCATGTAGTCTGGAAACTGAAAATTATATTAATTTATTGATGGATTGATTTACATATTCATAATGTGCACATTCATAAGAGTGTATCAAGATGGACTACAAAAATCAAATCAGTAAAAGTAACTGTAAAAGCATCATTAAAAACATCAATCAAACATCAATAAATATTATTATTATTTATTGCATTTATATTCTGCCCCATAGCCGAAGCTCTCTGGGGAGTTTACAATAATTAAAAACATTAAAAACATACAAATTTAAAAAACACATTTTTAAAAAAGCAAACACAGATTATAGCAATTATTGTAAGCTCCAAACAAAATGAAGGACTGCTTAAAGAGAGTTAGGGGTAATTTCCATGCTTGGCTGATTCCAGAATGTGAGAATGTGACATTTTCTGCAGGTTACCTCCTTGATTTTGTTTGTGCCTATTCTCTCTCAGTTACCTACACTCACACTAGGGATGAAGAGAATGCCGTTCCCACCTTCTGTAGGGGGGTCTTTGCCTCCACTCCCTCCAATTTTCAAGAAAGACGCAGGTGGTCTGGTCCAATGGTGGAGGGAGGTCGTGTGACCTCTGATCCATTGTGGGAAGGGTGGTGAGCAAGGCTTTTAAGCTTGTTCCACCCTCTGGACTCTCTCTTCATTTGCTTGCGGGTCCTGCCATCCCACCCTTTCAGTATCAGTTTTGCTAGTTGCCGTTTAGGGGCTGAGTAGGAATTTTGGGGGGGAGATGTGCTTTGCCTCCACTTTGATTTGCCTAATCCATACTGCGGGGCTGAATTCAATTGGCTTCTTGCGTGGCAGGGCTGCTGCCAGTTGGCATGGAGTTCAGGCACGTGAGGAGGTTGGAGGGTTAGTATGAGGTATACTGAGGCAGTTTTGGGATTAGGGGTGCCCTTTGGGGAACTCCTAGTGTTTAAACCTGGGGTGCACCTGGGGGTGCCTCTGGGGGCCTATCTTGCACATTCTGGTGAACGCTGGCACGGCAGGGCACAGATGTGCAGAGTGGGTGACCACCCAGGGCTCGTCTAGCAAGGAGGGAGGGATTTATCCACATCCTTGGCTGGGGGTCCACAGCCTACGGATGTTGACATGTCCAGGGGTTGGGGAGGGATGCTCCCCGACCAGAGGTCGTTTTAGCCTCACCTGCCCAAACAGGTTTAATTTGATTAATTTGGTTGATTTGGACTGCAGGTTCTCCAAAATTTATTGTTAGATTTTAATAAATATAACATCTCCCAATCTTCATGTCTCGAGTCTTTCTTGGTAGTGTGGGGGCAAATCTGGTTTGGTTTGCATCTTTATGCAAACATACTTAATTTGCCCTTCAAAAACTATGTGTGGACTTAAACAAAGCTATCCTTTGAAATGTGCTCCTCTCCAGATTTTGTGATGCAGTCGTCAAGCTAAAAAAAAAAAGTCTGTTTGTGGAAAGTGTGCACAGCAATGCGTATAATAGTTAAAATAACAAACAAAAATGCTTTATATGAGGGTAAATTGCATGCAAACACTTGTGTATTGCAATAAATGTGCACTAAAATTAATTAACGAGGAAAAGAAAATCTCAAACTGATGCAGAACTATAATGAACTTAAGATTGCAAAAAATGAGAAACCGGATAGACCCAAACTGACAGATTCGTCCATCTCTAGCTCACACATAAGGAAAAAACAATGTAATAAAATGCCAACTTGATGTTTTCACAATGGCATTAAGGTCCTTTTTACATGGTGTTTGACCCTGCATAAGAGTGCATGTGTCCATCCATAAAACAATATCCAAAAGAGTCATGATGTAATCACATCACGATGACTTTGTTTGCACTGTTTTAATAGTGTGCAGTTGTACTAGGGGTACTTGAAGAGTTTATTGTTTTCAAACCTGAGTGCAAACTGACCCTATTTATACCTCCCTGTTTAATGTCGAGATCACAAAACGTAATTATCCTTCAGATTTCACACTTGATTTCACACGTCTGCAGACTGTGCAATGCAATTCTCTCTTCTAAGTATCAAAAAGCATATTTTAGTTTATTTATTTTATAAATATATTTGTATATCCTTTGTCATTAAAAAAAACAAACTGGTTTACAAGTAAAAAAACAACCATAAAGTAATAACATTAAAATATAATAAAAACAAAGGGCAAATTGCAAAAGGACAAAAAGTCATCTTAACTGCCTGCATAAAATTTTAGCATAAAATGTCATGAATGCATAGTCGAAGATTTAAAAAATGTTAAAAAAATCTTAAATGCATATTTTGTGAGAAAGTACATTCATAAATACATATATATATTTGCATTTTTGTGTGGATGTGTGGATTTTTTTAAAAATAAATCTGCAAATTAATACATAAATGGAATGGGCAGAATAATGAATAAACACATGTAATATTGAGATGAGCCAGAAATATTTTTATTTATTTTATTTATTCATATAAAAATATCTGTTTTTCTGATGTCTGTTCTCCACTTAGGGAAGCTTATGACAATTTAAAATCACACTAAAATAAAAAGTATGTTACAACACAAAGAGTAAAATAATTAAAATGCATACAATACACAATAAATAAAATAAGATAAACAATTTAAAAGCAACAGTGACAGCATCAGTCGCAAGTAAAAATGGCCTTAAGCAGGAAATAGGCTGTTGAAATAAAAATGTTTTACCCTTCCAGAGTAAGCACCAAGACTACTGAGAAGAAACAGGAAAATAGGCATAAAAAGTAATAATAAAAAGCTGGCATGGTATAATCATTCTTATCAGGAAGATTAAGCCAGTAAGCCTATCGCACATTGCTAGCAGTTTCTAAATCTTTCGCTAGGGTCATGAGGATTGGGAACTTACTCCATGATGTCTGTCACAACTCCAGCCACAAGTTTTCCAAAACTCCCCAATGGGGCCATTCAACTCAAATGAACTCAACTCTTTTCTGTAAATTAGGAAAGTATAATCAGAATCCAATTAGTTTTGCAAAATGTGAGTCACTAGCACAGGGGAAATCTATTGCCTGGTGAACACAGAAGTGACCCAAATAGCATCATGGGAATGGAAGTCTACTGGAAATAGCACAAACATTTCTTAAAAACTCCAAGCTCGTGTACCATTAGGATTGTCCAATCAATGACATATCCTTTTTGGTCTGAAAGTAGATTTTGCAAGCTCTTCTGGTTGCTAAGAGACTTATATTGTGAGCCTGGAAGGATGAACACCGACCGTCCATTATGGAATGGTCTGAGGACCTAACTGTCCTGGCTGTATCTGAACATGTTTCATAAAGATGTCAGTTTCATGTGGATACCTGTTTGAACACCTGAAGGGTTTGTTCTGGCTTATATGTTTAACTTAAGATGGCTTTAGTAATGGTTATTATATCCTTAATGTGAGTGGATGGTTGTTGTTGTTATGTGGTGTAGTGGTTAGAGTGTTGGGCTGGGACCTGGGAGACCAGGGTTCAAATCCCTGTTGTCAGAAGGGAGGGCTTCATATGGCCCCCTGGTCAGAGGTTCCACATACCTGGCTTTTGCCATAATAAAAAAATGCTGGTTTTTAAGGTGTCACAATGTTCTTTGCTCCCCCATTCATGTTACCCTTATTGTGAACATCAACATGTTTTGACGCATGTTCAGTCCAATCTTTGAATGCAGCCATTTATAGAGCATGCTGAATTTTAGAGGCATCGTTTGTTTTAATTTTACTAGCAGCAATGTGGCAAGCCAATACAGAGAGACAGAATAAAATAATTTTTATTTATGGCATGCACGGTAAATCAGAAGCTAAACGATTTTGTAACCGAGCAGAAGAAGGACATCTGGATTAATGAAATTTATGAAGTCATCTCTTGGTTTCACAATACACCATCCATCCTCCCCAGTGTACCACAGCAGTAAATAGCCGTAATTATTTGGTTGAAATGCATGCACAAGTTGAACTGAACATTCATCAAATTCTTCAGATAGGCACTTGTGAAAGGATCCTAATAGGTGCTGCCACACCCCGTGAAGCTCCGCAGCTGACCGGGCTTTGGAGCTGGAAGTTGGGTGGGGGTGTAAGGACACACTGGGCAGTGGGAATGATGCTAAGAGTGTCTCCCAACAGATTAAAGGGCAGTGTCAGAGGGCATTCTCTCTCAACCCAGCACGAAGCAGAAGGAAGAGGGAGACAGGAACAAAGGGAGACAAGGAGAAAGCAAGAGTGAAGGAAGAGGCACAAGGGGAGACAAAGAAAGAGGCAGAAGGAAACAACAGATTGCAAAGGGCGGTAGGGCTTCTGCAAAGAGCATACTGGAAGCGGGGAAGAGGTGCAAGAGAAAAGGGGGCCTGGGGGCTCCCAACCCTAGTGGCGAGTCAGGGCATGAGAAAGGGGAGGAAGGTCAACTGGAAGCAGACTCTGTGCAGGAAGAAAGGGAAGTAAGAGACTGAACTATCCAGAAGTGCTAAAAACAAAACAAAATGTGTGGTGTCTGGTGATGAAAAAGGATAACTAAACTTGTGGAGTAAGACCCATGCCAGGTGCTCCTCTGAAGAGAAGAGACCACCTAGGGTTCTGAGGACTTCTGGGACGTTAGGTAGATAGCAGCTAAGAGCATCCCATCAGTATGCAGCATAATCCACTGCCCATGTATGCTGCAATCCAAAATTGCATTTTAAAAAATGGGATGGAGAAGAAATATCAATATGGACTTTGGTCTCCAAATAATTCCATGGTCTAGCCTCAGCTCTACATCCAAGAATTGCCATTGGCAACGTTATTGTGGTGGTGGTGGTGGTTGTAGACTAGATTTCTGTACCACTTAATCAACAAAAACCTCTAAGTAGTTTACATACATACAATCTTACATAAACTGCTTTGTGAGGTCTGCCTGAAAAGCAGTATCTAAATGCTGAAAATAAACGAATAACATTTATTTCATTTATGAATCACTTCCCATAAAACATCCCAAAGCAATTCTTCAATTTAAAAAATCAACAATAAAAACATTTAAAAAATACTGTAAAGTCTAATACAGATACAAACGGGGATAAAAAAAATCTCCAAGGGCTTGTTGAAGCAGAAACATCTTCAGTAGATGCTATAAAGACAACAGAGACTCAGCTGTCCGATATGTAATGGGAAAGAGTTCCAAAGGGTAGACAATGACACAACCAAGGCCTGATTCCTACATTGTACAGAACAGACATCATGATGAGATGATATCTGCATGAGGTCATCCGCATGTAAGGGGCTAGACTATCTTTTAGTAATCTTGATTCCAAGCTGTATAAGACTTTGTATGCCAGTACCAGCACCTTGAAGTTATCCCAGTCGCTAATTTTGATCAAACATGCTCGGCAAATTGCAAACTGGGATTATTTAAAGGATGAGGAATCATGACAGAAGCGCTTAAAATTATGCATGGCAAGGAGAAAGTGGATGGAGAAAAGTTTTTCTCCCTCTCTCAGAACACTAGAGCTTGTGGATGTTCAATGAAGCAGAACGTTGGGAGATTCAGGACAGACAAAACAAAATACTGCTTCACACAGCCCATAGTTTAACTATGGAATTTTCTCCTTCAAAAAGCAGTGATGGCCACCAACGTGGATGGCCTCAAAAGAGGATTGGACAAATTCATGGAGGATAAGGCTATCAGCCATGATGGCTATGCTGTGCCTCTGAATCCCCCCCCACTTCCTCGCAAGGGTGCTTTTGGTGGTAAAAGAACAGCCCAAAGATTTCTTCCAGCCAATGGGATTGGCTCTTGACTCTAAGAATCCACACCAGGTGAGGGGGTGCCCTTGGGCCCTTCCTAGAAGCATCTGCCTGTCCATCAGTATCAGCAGTGGCAGCTGTGGCTCCATCTCAGTGGGGTAGTGGAATCCACTCTGGGTTTTAGTCCGGACACTCAAGGAGCTGTCGAAGGTGCAAAGAAAGTTCAGAGTAAAAACTGAGCAGGTTACTCTGACCAACTAACATGGAGCCACCACATGACACTATTGTTGTCATATGCTTTCAAGTCGATTCTGACTTATGGCAACCCTATGAACCCTTTTTTTGGTTGTATTCATAGGGTTTTCATGGAAAGAGGTATTCAGAGGAGGTTTACCATTGCCTTCCTCTGAGGCTAGTCCTTCCCAGCTGGCTAGGGCTTGCCTAGCTTGCCACAACTACACAAGCCAGCTGGGGGGCAACTGGGCTCCTTGGGACTATGCAGCTTGCCCACGGCTGCACATGTGGCAGGGCAAGTAACCCCTGAGCCACTCACTGTGGGGGTGATCTTTAGCTGGCCCTTTACACCCAGGAGACACGAGCAGGGATTTGAACTCACAGACTCTGGATTCCCAGCCAGGCTCTCCTCCCCACTGTGCTATACCAGCCACTGAATATAAGACTAGATAAATGTTTGGACTGGCCTAACAGAACCCTTCTCGTGTTTTTATCTCCTTGCAGCCCAGTTCCCCTTCCTTACAAGTCTTTCAGTGGCTACTGATGGGATCCTTTGCCCAAAGTCAAACTATGTGCTCAACAGGGTTGGCTTGTGACATTTTACTACATGAGGCCAGGGATGTCAAAGAATTCTAATGAAAAGAGAAATGAGAGCAAAAATTACCAATGTCTGCATACCGAGGCTACTGTAAGGACAGAATATGGTGAAACTGACTGGTTCCCAATCGGAAAGGGTGTGAGAAAGGGGTGTATTTTATCACCCTGTTTGTTTGATCTGTACTCAGAACATATCATACGGAAAGTGGGATTGGACCAAGATGAAGGAGGTGTGAAAATTGGAGGGAGAAACATCAATAATTTAAGATGTGCAGATGATAACGTACTCTTAGCAGAAACCAGTAATGATTTGAAAAGAATGCTGATGAAAGTTAAAGAGGAAAGCACAAAAGCAGGACTACAGCTGAACATCAAAAAGACTAAAGTAATGACAACAGAAGAGTTATGTAACTTTAAAGTTGACAATGAGGACATTGAACTTGTCAAAGATTATCAATACCTCGGCACAGTCATTAACCAAAATTGAGACAATAGTCAAGAAATCAGAAGAAGGCTAGGATTGGGGAGGGCAGCTATGACAGAACTAGAACAGGTCCTCAAATGCAAAGATGTATCACTGAACAGCAAAGTCAGGATCATTCAGACCATGGTATTCCCAATCTCTATGTATGGATGTGAAAGTTGGACAGTGAAATCTGCGAATAAGAGAAAAATCCCCTGATTTGAAATGTGGTGTTGGATCTTTGCGCATACCGTGGACTGCGAAACAGACAAATAATTGGGTGTTAGAACAAATTAAAGCAAAACTGTCACTAGAAGCTAAAATGATGAAACTGAGGTTATCATACTTTGGACACATCCTGAGAAGACATGATTCACTAGAAAAGACAATAATGTTGGGAAAAACAGAAGGGAGTAGAAAAAGAGGAAGACCAAACAAGAGATGGATTGATTCCATAAAGGAAGCCACAAACCTGAACTTACAAGATCTGAGCAGGGTGGTTCATGACAGATGCTATTGGAGGCCGCTGATTCATAGGGTCGCCACATGTCGTAATCGACTTGAAGGCACATAACAACAACAACAAGCATACAGTATTCATCCTGTCTCCAGAATGAAGATTAGTCCAGCAAATATGATCAGTATTCACTTTCAGTCCACAATATTTAGTTTGCATTGTATTTCCTTTGCGTTGAAATGAGTGGGCTGCAACAACACAATGTCAATGCAACTTATGTGAGTTGCATAATTAATTACATAAATTCTATAATTCTGCCACAGAGGACAGCACAATGGATAGCGTAGTTTTTGGCAGAAGGTGAACTTCAGTTGCATGGAAATTGTGCTGCTTGTGACAAATACAGGGCAGAACTGGAAATGATAATTTTCACATAATTTGCTGGACAGATTAATCCTTCTCAAAGTTGTGCCACATCAGGATAGTGATCACTTACCAATCTCTCTGAAATGTAAAACTAGAACTATGGCTACTCATTTAATAGATAAGTTTGGCATAAATTTTACATCTGCTGATGACCATAAAAGAGTCAGATGGACTAACAAGCTAGAAGAGATAAGTATTAAATTTCTTAGATCTGGTAGGGCCTTCGAGTTCTGCTATGAGATTATTATAACAAACTCACCTGAAATAGCTATTTGTGCGTATCAAAATTTAGCACTTGAGCTGCAACAGGTCCTAACAAAAAACTATTGTCCGTTGGTCCCCACTTTATAAAACACAATTTGAAGCCCTGGTTTGATTCAGAGTGTGTGGCAGCAAAGAAACAGCTGGTAGATCACTATCAACACTACAGACTAAGTAAAGCTTTCCTCTTCAGCTTTCAACAGCATTCGTTTCAAATAATTCCCGGTTTCTGCTAGTAGTATGGTATCATCTGCATATCTTATTTCTCCCTCCAATTTTCACACCTCCTTCATCTTGGTCCAATCCTGCTTTCTGTATGATATGTTCTGCATATAGATTAAACAAATAGGGTGATAACATACACCCCTGTCTCACACCCTTTCCAATGTGGAACCAGTCAGTTTCTCCATATTCTGTCCTTACAGTAGCCTCTTGCCCAGAGTATAGGTTGCGCATCAGGACAATCAGGTGCTGTTGTACCCCCATTTCTTTTAAAGCGTTCCATAGTTTTTCATGATCTATACAGTCAAAGGCTTTGCTGTAATCTATAAAGCACAGGGTGATTTTCTTCTGAAATTCCTTGGTCCATTGCATTATGCAACATGTTTGTGATATGATCTCTGGTGCCTCTTCCCTTTCTAAATCCAGCATGGGCATCTGGCATTTCTCGCTCCATATATGGTAAGAGCCTTTGCTGTAGAATCTTGAGCATTACTTTACTTGCATGGGATATTAAGGCAATAGTTTGATAATTACTGCATTCCCTGGGATCCCTTTTCTTTGGAATTGGGATGTATATTGAATGCTTCCAGTCTGTGGGCCATTGTTTTGTTTCCCAAATTTGTTGACAAATTTTGTCAAAATGTGGACAGATTCAGTCTCAGTAGCTTGTAGCAACTCTACCGGTATGCCATCTGTTCCTGGTGATTTATTTCTTCCAAATATTTTAATAGCAGCTTCCACCTCACATTCTAAAATTTCTGGTTCTTCATCATACAGTTCCTCCATGAATGAATCTGTCATCCTGGCATCATACTCAAATCCAAGATCCATTTCTACATCTAGAGGGTGCAGCTGTCTTCATGAGAGGAGTATACGGGGCCTTCATTGCTTCTGAATTGCTGTTGCTCTCATGTCCTGCTTGTGGGCTCCCCATTGGCATCTGGCTGGCCACTGTGGGAACTGTATAAAAATATAAAAGCATATCCAAGCAAATAAAACAAATTCAAGGGATTCATGCACATAAATTGGGGTCCAGTCTTAGTTGTGGGTCAGGGAAAAGCCCGCACAAAAAGAAAAGTCTTTATGAGATATCTGACACAACTGATGGTACTGCTTCAGGCATGGCAGAGAGAATGGCATTCCATAAAAGTAGAGCAACAGCAGGAAATGCCTGCTTTCAGGACACTACCCTCTGATATTCTGTAGGGTGTGGTGCCCACACTTTCCCAAAATGATCTAAGTGATCTTACAGTGATCTAAGTGATCTTACTGTACTCTGCAAAGCTTCAGGGATGGGGTGGGGACTAAACTCTGGAGTCTAATTTTAGAATAGACATCTTTTGTTATTACACGTTAATTCCAGTTCTGGGCACTGCACATTAAGAAGGATGGAGGCCTTCAAGAGGCAGCTGAACAGCCACCTGTCAGGTATGTTTTAATTTGGATTTCTGCATTGAGCAGGGGTTGCACTCAGTAGCCTAATAGACCCCTTCCAACTCTGAAATGGAAATGGACTGCCTTCAAGTCGATCCCGACTTATGGCTACCCTATGAATAGGATTTTCATGATCATTGGTATTCAGAGGGGGGTTACCATTGGCTCCCTCTGAGGCTAGTCCTCCCCAACTGGCTAGGGCCTGCTCAGCTTGCCACAGCTGCACAAGCCAGCCCCTTTCTTGTCCACAAATGCCAGCTGGGGGGCACCTGGGCTCCTTGGGACTATGCAGCTTGCCCACGGCTGCACAGGTGGCAGGGCACGTAACCCCTGAGCCACTCCCTCTGGGGGTGATCTTTATCTGGCCTTTGACACCCAGGAGACCCATGCGGGGATTTGAACTCACAGACTCTGGACTCCCACCCAGGCTCTCCTTCCCGCAGTGCTATACCAGCTGTTCACCCTTCCAACTCTACTATTATATAATTATATGATTCTACGAATTAAATAGCTACTCAAGCGATATATGACCAGCCAAACGCCTGCTCAGGAAGGGAGGAAGGAACCACCAGTTCAGTGCAAACAGGCCTGTATTTTCTATGCAAACGCAGTCGCATTCATCAGGTGCAAATTATATTTGTGCTGGAAGATTTTAAACCAGATTGGGCGGGGTGGGGATGGGAGAGAAAGAGAGAGAAAATAAGTGTTCCCTCAGCTCAACACAGTGTTAATCGCAGCACCTGGAAGCGAGAAAGCTCCTCTTACATAATCAAATGTGTCACTTTATTAAAGTGGGTTTTAGAAAGTTGAGAATGCATTGGGGGGAAAGGGGGGAATGCTGTGCTGACTCAGCCCTCCACAAACAGCTGAATCAAACCAAGAGTGTCAAGTTTCCCTGGCCCTCATGTTTTGCTTCTCTGTTTTGCAGGGTTATATTATTTAATACCAATTTGTTCTTTCCCTCCTCTTCCTCAGGTAAGGCCCAGACCCAGGTTGATCAGTGAGACTATCCCCTACTGCGGTGATGATGCGGCTGTTTCTTTTCCAGATCCCCTTGCCAACCCTTCCACTCCCACTAACCTGCCAGTAAGAGACCCAATTAGTGCCAATCATGAGGGTGATGCTCCCCCCATTTCTGATATGCAGCACGATTGTCCTCAGAGATTTTGACACGGTGCCCTCAGCAACCATGAAGTTAGCCATGTGCTGCCTTGTTACTTTGAGCAAATATGATGAGTTTGGTATGTGGACTGCTTTGCCCCAGCAAACACTGCTGCCCCAAGGCCACCATATGTGGCGTGTTATAGGGCTCGGGAACCTGTGGCTCTCAGGCTAATTCCATGTGGTTGGCCCTCAGTAGGACTTGGCGAAAGTGCCAAGTTTGGTTTCTGCTTTTCTCTGAGTTCCTCATCTTGACTTCAGTTCTTCACATTTCCACATCAGTGAGTGGAATTTCCTCATGAATGTTTGTCAGCATTTTGGTGTGAATGTCTCCTGCTGTACACATTTTGACATGCAATTTTGCCCAATGCACACATTTGTGCAAAGCAATTCCTCCTAATATAATGACTTCTTGTATGTTGTTTTCACTGATATACACATTTTCATGCACACTTTATCCCGGTATGTGCATTTTTGTACACGTTACTTGGCTGCAGAATTGTGCTGAAGAAGTGCAAATTTCAAAGAATAGATACGTTTCAGTTTGCAGATTCTTTTGGGAAATGTGGATTTAGTACATTCATTTTTAAATGCAAACAGAATTGGATTTCTCCCCTAGCCCTAGTCCTCAGTGTCGCCTGGCTCTTCCAAACGCTGCAGGGACACTCTGGCTCTCCAGGCTAACCCTCTGAGAATCACTTTCTCTTCCACTCATGCGTGTGTGTGAAGAAATGGAGTCGCACAGAGAGAAAAGCAGCTATGACTCCATCACCCCTTGGATCAGTCTACATCCAACACTGGCTTTAGCTCTCCCTACTTATTTATTTGGCAAGATTTATACACTGCTAAATCAACAGAAAACCTCGCAAAGTGGTTTAACATACAACAATACAAAACGTTCGTAGCAAAATACTGACAAAGTCCAATGTTAAAACACAAAATTGACATAAAGTTTATCAAAATAAAAATAAAATCAGTGTGTGTGTATTACGTGTGAGACTTGCAGATTAAAACCCCATGTCTTGGTTGGCTTGCCTAATTTATGTTTTTTTTAAGCTGGGAGCAAAAATAATACAATAGTACTAGGCAGGGAGTTCCAGAGGATAGGCAATGCCATACAGAGGGACTGATTCCTTGTAAACGTGGAATGAACATCAATCATCATTATATCCCACAATTATTATTATATTTATGTTCCAGGCTGAGGCTATGGGTGACCATACTTGAATTTAGATGCAGAGACTGTGTTCCTCAAACAAGCATCTTCAAGCTCAGTTGCTGGCGCTGGAGGGGCATGGACTGGGATCTGACGTGCAGCAGTCTGAAGTTACTTGCTCTGTTGATGTGAGAATTCTAGTATTTATGACAGGTGTGGTCAATACAGAAGCTTTAACCTGCCTGCCAATCATCTGAGGCCTTTCTCTGTGTGCCCCCTCCGAGGGAGGTGCAAAGGGTCTCATCACAAGAATGGTCTTCTCAGTGGTGGCTCCCTGCTTGTGCAATGCTCTCCGCAGAGAGGCACACCTGGGGCCATCATTATCTATTTTTAGGGACCAGGTATTCCCCCCCCTTTTTACCCTTAATTTGAAGGGCCTCAGGTATTCATGGCCTCTTTTAGTGTAGCAGGCTTTATAAGACTTGGCGTTTATCCGTACCAATGTGTTTTTAGGTTGTTTTTTTTAAAAAAATAGTTTGTTAGAGTTGGTTAGTGTTTTATTGTGTTTGTAAGTTGCATTGGGTTGCATTTGTGAGGAAAACAACTAAATAATGATGATGATGATGATGGTCTCTAATTCTACCTCTGGTCTGGGCTTCCTTCCTTCCACCCCGCCAGTTACTTTGTCCTGTCTAATCTTCCAAGACGCTCTGTGGCCTTGACTCTCTAAAAAATGCATGCCTGTGCACCACAGAAATGAAACCAAGCTAACTGGAGTAATGCCCAGAGACTGAAAATAGAGGAGGTGAAGAGGAAGAGGCAGGGATCTTTCATTTTGACAGACAGATCTAATTTCTAAACACAATGAATGTTTTCCCAGGACAGTCCATTCACAGTGGTTTAGGAAGTTGTGTTTCTTTTTGTGTGGATCTCTGCCTTC
This sequence comes from Rhineura floridana, assembly GCF_030035675.1. Lineage (NCBI taxonomy): Eukaryota > Metazoa > Chordata > Lepidosauria > Squamata > Rhineuridae > Rhineura > Rhineura floridana. The sequence continues at coordinate 317,070,487 of NC_084480.1, read as the reverse complement.
TCCTATGCAAGTCAATTGATAAATTTCCATTGTATTTCCAAAACTCCATGGGAGGGCCCAGGCCCACCCCCAGTAACAATTCTTGGGGGTAACAAGGTCCTTTCTTGGAGGGGTAGCATTTTGCCTACATCACTCTTTCTTGGGGATCCATGCTCTTTATTCCAGCTTGATATTCTCCATTTTAGTGACTGGAGGGAAAAGAGCCCTTTCAATCCCAAATAAGTCAAATTGGAAATACACAGAGTGGCTCCAAAACAGATCAGGCTGCTTTCCAAAGCTACAGATATGAGTTGAATCTTAGGGCTGGTTAACACAGCGATTTAATTTGAGATGGGTGCTACTTGCATCCCTGTTTAATTCTCAGGATTCGCATGACGTTGCAGGCAAGGCAAAGGTATGTCACTGCTTTCTCTGTTAAATCCATATTAAACCAATCCCCTGAAAATGCAAAAAGTGAAGGAAAAACCATCTCCGCTTCATTGAGTTCCTGCATATAGGTGCTTTGTTCTGATGTTTTTCTCCGCCCACTAAACTCTCCATGAATTAAATTTTGTTTGCATCGGCTTAACAAGCCACTTCTGGTCACTTTAGCCTTCCTTTCCCCCCTCTTTCCCCCAGTGTGCCAGAAGGCATGTGCACGCACACACTGTCTCCCTAAAAACTGCATTTCATACATACTTAGTAAAAAAAAGGGGTTACTATAAATATTGCCGCAGGTACTTGTCCTGCTCTTCCACCTCAGCCAGGTACAGCGCCAGCTTCTTGCTGCACTCCGTCAGGCAGACCTGGCAGAGGCTTTGCTCCTCAGCAACTTCCAGCTCAGCCACTCGGTGGCAACTGCCATGGTCTAAGGAACCAGCAGTGGGTACCTGGCAGGCAGACTGAGGCTCACCAGTGACTCTGGCTACAGTTGTCACCACCACCATGAAGGCCTGGAGTGCTCACTGTAGCGGAGGCCGTGGTTGCTGGGCTCCTGCTGAAAGCCAGGCTGGGCAGTCGCAGCGTGGCGCCTCTGCAACAGGAGTTTTACTATAAATATTGCAGGAGGAAATGAAACTGACACAAAATAAGTTTTTTGTGTCCATTGTACTTCCCACACTCTCCCAGCTTCAGTGTGCAATTGACAAGAAACAATGAAACTGACAAAAAAAACCCTCCCCTTCTCCATTAGCAATGCGGATACTCCAGAGGGACTAAACATGTAAATTTGGGGGCGGGCCCACAAGGAAACCTTTCCAGAGCAACGTCAATTGTATGAATAGAAAACAGCAGATTGGAAGGTGGGAAGTATGAACCTTGCAAATCTAACATGATGCCAAAAGCTGTGTCTTTAATCTGAAGTTCAACCTCCATGTGAATCAGCACTTCGTGGCAGGAGCACACTTGTACTATTTGCCTTTGCCCCAGATAGAGCATTGAGTTAGGGGTCCTTCCCATGGGAGAGGATCTTGAAAGGATTCACTCCCCATCCCCAATCTTTTCTCAGCACTGACATGACCCCTTTCTGGATGCCCCCATATCCTGACTAGCGCTTAAGCCTGACATGTCCACCAGTTCAACATAATGGACCCATGAGGTCTCGAATGTTTGTTTCTGAAAAGGCTTTGCCCCCTAACATTTCACCATAGGGAGAGGGAAGGTTTTTGTATTTCCATGCATTTCTACTCCCAGCCATAACATTGTGTTAAGTTCATTTAATTGGCTGATTCATTTCTATTAACAAGGCCTTCCTGGGCAGACCGGCATTCTTAAGTGAAACTATATGAAGGAGCATGTGAGAGGGGAGTTGAAGAACAACCCTGTGTAGTGTGTGTCTGAAAGGCTAATTAAGAACAAAAATGTAATACGGTACGAAGCTCAGCTGAAGGCCTCAGGCAAAAAACATAATTTTGCATTAGGTTTTGCAACCCAGCAGAGATGCTTTTCAGCAGACCTGCTTTGGATTTCCACAATGATCTTTCTTGGTTATGAAAACCCTTCTTTCAAAGGAGGCCCTTTTTCCTTTTTTTCCAGAGCTCCTTTTTGGAAAAATCCATTTTCGTGTCAAAGATGGTGTCTTTTGACTCAAATGGTCAGAAGTCCCCATATAAACTACCATTCTTATAATCTCCAGGTTCTAAAATTAGCCCTGCAGCATGCCACATTCTCATGAGTCTGAGAATGTGCTCTATTTAAAGTTATGTAGAGGCATTTGTTTCGCACTTTCACTTGCTGAGTGCATGCCACAAACTTTTACAGATTTTACAGACTTGGTTAAGAGGATCACCGTTGAGGAGCAGCATTGAGGAGCTGCCTCGGAGGTCTCCAGTGATGTAATGGAAGAAGAATACAGGGAAGAAAGGTTCTGAACCTGATGACATCTATCAAGGCAACTGATGGATCTTCCTTCCTTTGGCAAGTGAGTCAGGTGATTCCCCACCCAGATGCCCTCCAGCTGTTTTGGACTGCAACTTCCATTATCCCTGACCACTGACCATGCTGTCCGGGACTGATGGGAGTTGTAGAACAAAATATCTGGAGGGCACCAGAGTGGTGAACGCTAGCATAAAGGTTGGAAGAGATTGGGGAGTTTACTGGGCCAGTGAGGGCGGTGTCAGTCTTTGCCGGCTGCACGGTGATGATTGATGATGCAGTAAAACAGTTAGCCAGCAGCTGGTCAGGCAGTGGCTGGATTGTAAATCTGCCAAGGCCTGGAGATAATGAGGGGAAGCGAGGGGGGATCTGGGGTTTAGTTCCGAGCACCAAATAGCAGTCTGGTTTAAGCAAGCAAGGTCCAGTAGGCAATCCAACGATCAAATACTCCAGTAATGCAGTCCAGGCTTCAAAGACTCAAAAAGGTCCGGGTCACAGGCAGCGCTGACAAGGTCTGATGCTGGTGTCCGACATTGCTTCCAGCAGAGGGTAAAAAGCCTCTCACTGCCTTTTAAACTCCATTCTCTGATTCAGGTGATTGCAATCCACCCTCCGGCTCCCAGGAGCCTGCAACCTTAAACAACCAGAATGCCTGCATTGCTCTGTTTCTCACTGGCATCGTCACTCTGTAGGGGGCAGAGGGGGCCTCCTGTTCACTCCCTGGGTCTGACTGAGGGGTTGCAGCTGTGTCCTGAACATTCTCCAGTGGCAGGAGGTCTTTGGCGATTCTGCTTGTTCCCTCTCCTGACTCTTCTGTGGCACTCCACTCCTCCTCTTCCTCTGAGGACTCATCCGATGGAGGCATGACAGGTGGCACAATCCATACAGGGTGAAAGGCTTTTTAAATGGTGAGCAATGAGATCACTCCTTTTGTCAATGACTGCTTCCTGCAACCTCAGTCATTTCCCAAGTGGTGAACTAGCTCTTGGAGAAGAGCCCTTCTACATAATTTCTTAAACTAGCTGGATTGAATGACCACCCTTTAAAGACATAGTAACTCCATAGCCATGACAGATTGAATCCTAGGTATGAGGTGCCCAGGATTATGAACAGGATTCTGGTGGTGATATTATCAGTGGGTTCATGGAGTGTGAAAGAGAAATGGTTGCCTCACATCTATAGTGAGACACTGAGGGCAGATTTCTTTGCAAGAAGAAAATATTGAGATCAGCACCAAATAAGCAGAGCTGGACAGGTACTAGGAAGCTAGGGGTGCCAGGTTCAGGGCCTGAGACTGATCCTGTATCTTTAAGAGAAGAGAAAGTCAGCCAAGTGCAGGTGTTCTTGCAACACTGTGATGGGAAAAACCACAAGGTGGAATTCTCTCTTCCCTCTACACAACTTTTAAAGATACAGAAGACCTCTTGGAGGCTGGGCCTAGAAACCAAGAGGTCTTCTGTATCTTTAGTTGTGCAGGGGGAAGGGAGAATTCCACTCTGTGGTTCTTCCCATTACAGTGTTGCATGAACACCTGCACTTGGCTGACTTTCTCTTCTCCTAAAGATACAGGACCAGTCTCAGGCCATGGACCTGGCAACCCTATAGGAAGCAGGTACTACCTCCGCTTCTGGAAACATCATGCCTCTGAACAACAGTTGCTGGATATCACAGTGGGGAGAATTCTGTTGTGCTCAGGTCCTGCCTGTGAGCCTCCAGTAGGCATCTGGCTGGCCACTGTGAGAACAGGATTCTGGACTAGATGGGCCTTTGGGCTAACCAAGCAGGGATTTTCAGATGTTCTTAATTTACTATGAAGAAAAAGGTTGTGACCCAGAATGTTGAGGGGTGACTTCCACAATATTGTTAGAGTATGGCATTGCTTTTGGTGCCTCCTAAGCCTAAACAGAATGCAGGGCAAAGAATTATAATGAAAGAGCAAAACTAGAAATGCAAGAATTGTTACTCAAGCAAAGTTCTGTTGAGAGAGAAAGCCCTCTTGTATTCTTTCCTGCCCAGGAGGTGCCAATCCCTAGCTTGGGTGGTCAGTCTAGAATATTCTTCACTGAGAAGTTGTAGTGACACAGCTTGCCACACGGGGCAGTGGTCAGCAGTTCCTCACACTTCAGCGGAGAAGTTGCAGTGATGCAGCTCACCACATGAGGCAGTGATTAGCAGTTCATGACACCTAGATCCCACAGGAAGCATTAATGCAGTGTGTATTGTCACCATCACTTTTTCTCAACAGCACTGATGCCCTGCTTGATGAAGAAACTCTCAGTGAAGCAGGAAAAGTTGTCAAGGCCTGGGACTCGAGGGCCTGCCAAATCTTACCTAAAACAATACCCCAAGACAATTTTGGAACTTCCTGTCAGAAAGATGTTCAGGGATTTCAAAGTGAGGTGAAAACACACACCAGTTTTGGTAAGACAAGCAAATGGTATTGGTGTGTGGGGGGGGTTGCACATCCCCTCAGTCAAGCTTCCCTCCTCCCCTCCTTATCCTTGCCCATGAAGTGTTAATATTCATCACCCCCACATATACGCTAACAAGTGGGTGTGCTGATATTGGTGGCAATTAAAGAGTCTTGCTCCCACCAGCTCCTTAGGAAAGATTTAAAACACCATCCTGCCTGTAGGTGGTAATTTCAAGCTTTTCATTTTAGCAAATTAAAAACCTATTTCGTTCTCCGTTTTTTTCTCTCTCCTTGAAAATGTGAGCCTGCCTGTGTGTAGGCGTTCAGACTAAGCTCACCTTTAGCAATTCCAGTGTAAAAATAAATTCTCTGAGACTCTCAGCTCCTCTTCGGAGATTGTGGAGCTCCTGGTGGGAACCTCTGAAGAAGGGGGGGAAAGCACTCTATAGGTAGATTTCTGGAATGTTCAGAGAATGTTTTTAAGAAGTGCCAGTTAGTATTATTTTTAGCCAGAGTGATATCACACATCACTAGTCTCAAAACCTTTGGGCTAAGGGATTTTCAAGGAGGTTCCCTGATCAAAATCTACTGGGTAGCTAGGTTCAAGAGTGCAGAAGCTGTTGACTACAAATTTCAACTTTAGCCCCTGTTCGAAAAAGAACTGAATCATGGTCCCACATACAGTAGTTGCTACTTGACCCCTGGTCCTTTCAAAGTGTTGAGAGAGTCGTATTGTACTCATGTCCTGCTTGTAGAGTTTCTATAGAGGTTAGCCATTGTGAGAACAAGATACTTGACCAGATAGGCTTTTGGTCTGATCCAGTTGGCCTCTTATCTTCCTGCCACATGAACTTCTTGCTGAAGCAATCAGGAAAATGTGCTTCCTTGCTCTGATTTAGTCACACATCTCATTTAAAATAATGCAGAGTGTATAGGCAAGCTTTATAACCACATGCACACATGAATGTGGACGTTCTGTATCCTCACTGAATTTAGTGGGATGCAGATTGGGACACACATCCAAATGTGTATCTCTATCCACATTGTGCCACAGCTAGTCAGCATATATATCTATAGGTGATTTGACCCATATCAGGAGAAAATACTCACCACACAGCCAGTATGGTGTGAGAAGTCAGTCCCAGTTTCCTGGGCTATATGAATGTATTTGTATGTATTTAATTTGTATACCACTTTATATTTCAAAAAATCTCAAAGTGGTTTGCATTTCAACAAAAATCAGTATAAATTCTACATTCAGTACAGTTGCTAATCATAAGAACAATAACCCACATTTTAAGTAACATAATTGAGAGATTGTGATAGGAAGGCTTGGTGGTTCACCCTCAGTGACGTCATCACATAGCCAAAGCTGATTGTCTATATGGAGATGTTCTGTCATTTTTTTTTAATTCCATGATCCCTGATTAGCTGAGACCACACAGTGTAGAACCTCTCAGGGTTTTTTTAAAGTGCTGAAGTAGCAGCAGATATGCAGATAAATGGTGATAAGAGTGTTTAAACACAGAGTCCCCTTGCCCCTGGCTACCCCTTTTCTGAAGGGAAGAATCCCCATGGGGTTGCATCTGTTGACTGTGCAGGTCACCTGACACCCATCTGATCTGCACAGAATATGGACGGGGACTGAAGTAACTTGCAATCCATACCTATCATAGAGAAGTCACTATATCTGTAAGGCTAGGGGCTTCTGACCTGTTTTGGAATTCCCCCCCCCCGTTTGCAGCCATCTGCTGGGGCTGCCCAAACTAAAGAGACCTTTAGTTAGGGCTTATCCCACCACCCAACCATTAGCAGATTGATGCATCAGAGAAACTGGCCCCCTGGATCCATCCCTTGTGTCCATGGGGCAAATGCAGACCTTGCCTCAGTTTTCCTCTCTGTCCCCTTTTCTTCATCACCTGCTGACCCATTGCTGCCCCACACTGGCAATGCCATTGCATTTCTGTCCTTCTCTTTCTTCTTCCATGGATTTAGTCCAGAAACCCATGTCAGCCCTGGTGGCATAGCTCCAACAGATACCACAGAATAGAGGCAAAAGAGACCTCTTGCCATGCTGTCCTGATACTGGCATCTGTAATAAACACTCACCTGAACAAAATTGAATATGCAGACCTCCTCTAATCACTTTTATTTTTTCCAAACTTCAGAAGCCCTATATTCGCAGATTGTTAGAGCCGGGAACTAAGGAAAAACTTCCAGAACCTATATATGGTGGGTTACTTGCCCAAGAGATCTCCTTGTAGCAAAGCCCAATCAATGCATTCTTAGGTAGGTGAGCAGCAGAGAACCTCAGAATGGAACCCAGTTTCTTCTCTTTCCTAACCAGTCAGGAGATGTAATTCCATCAGCCAGTCAGAATGCCAGACAATTTTCACATAGTAGTTCCTTCCTTCCTTCCTTCCTTCCTTCCTTCCTTCCTTCCTTCCTTCCTTCCTTCCTTCCTTCCTTCCTTCCTTCCTTCCTTCCTTCCTTCCTTCCTTCCCTTATTGAGTACTGAGAATTCTTAGTGAGAGACTATAGAGGTAAGAGGATGCGGCTTCGTGGTAGAGCACATCCTTTGTATTCAGAAGGTCTTCAGGGTTTTCTTTTAAAAAGGATCACTTGCACAGTGGTGGGGAACCTGTGGCCCTCCAGATGTTGCTGTATGACGACTTCCATCATCCCTGGTCCATTGGCCATGGTAGCTAGGACTGATGGGAGTTGGAGTCTGACAACATCTGGAGGGATCCAGATTCCCCACTCCAGCCCAGAAGGAGCAGATGACCTTTGCTTGAGACCTTGGAGAGTCACTACCAGTCAAAGTGAACAATGCTGAACTAATAGGCTGACTTGATACAAGGCAGCTTCCTATGGATTTGAGCAGCAATGCACTTAAAGTCACTCTTCACTTACCTTGGCATTGGCATGGGGAGTGGGGGGGCAATCATTGGATTCAGAGGTTGCCCCCAGGCTAGCCATCTAAGAATGAAAACACAATTACTAATTTCTGACCTACTCTAAGAAAGCAAAGTGATTTCAGACTTAAAAGTTTCCTCTCTTCAAACGCATAAAGTGTTGAAAAGGAAGTGCCCCCTCCCTTGAATCTCAATGGATGTTCTTCCAGCTCTAAATGCCCATCTCAAAAGGTTCTCTGTGTTACTTGTCTTCCTTTGAGGAGGTGAATAATGCCACGGGGGTCTTTGTCTCTGCAATGCTCTTTGCAGAAGGGGTTCTCTGAAACTCAGACGTGTGCAGCCTGTCAAAATAGAGGATTCCTTCTCACATTTTTTTTGCGGCAGTGTGCAGAGAGCTTTTTTCCCAGGTTGAAAATAAAGGATTAGTGAAAGAGTTCCTCCTGTCTTGGTCCTCCACGCATCCTCTGGCATACCACTGCCCTCCCAACTTCTACATCATGCAAGACTTTAACATCAAGTGAGTGGAGGACAAGAGTTCCATCAGAGGTAGCAGGGGAGCTGGGCTGGCCCAAGACATTTTGCTGCCTGAATCAAAGGACAAGATCATGCCCCTTCCACATTCCACTTAGAGCAACTGCCCAGGCTGGAAGATGAATCTTCAGCACCGATGATGGGGTAGCTCTATTTGTTCTTTCCATTGGACTGAGGTGAAGCTGTGCAGGTATTTAATCAGTGTCAGGAGTTGGCAGCAGGCAGATGAATAGGCTGAAGGTGAATCCCAATGAGATTGAGGTGCTTGGATGGGTGCTTCCAAAATCCACAAATTAACTAAGCACTCTTGATGGGATTGCACTCTCCTGAAGGATCAGGTACATAGTCTCGGGTTGGTTTTTTAAAAATGTCATCTTGCTATTCCAGTTTGTTGCTGGAAGCCCAAGTGGCTGCAATGGCACAGAGAGCCTTTTTCCAGCGCCATCTCTTTTGCCAGCTGCTGATATTCCTAGAAAGTGAAAATTCTGACCACAGTAATGCATGCCCTAGTAACCTCCTGGTTAGACTACTGTAATGTGCTCATTGTAGAGTTGTCCTTGAAGTTGGCTGGGAGATTGCAGCTCGTGCAAAATCTGTGACAGTTTTAACTGAAGCAGTTGTGTCAGGCAGTATGACACTGGTCCTTAAAGATTTGCACAGGCTACCTGTTTGCTACTGAGCCCAAGTGAAGGGCCTGGTTCTGAAGTATAAAGCCCAGAATGGCTTAGGATGCAGCTGTGTGAAGGAACACCTCTCCCCGGACCATCCTGCTTGTGCTTTGAGATTCACCAGGGAGGCCCCATTGGTGATATCATCACTACATGAAGCTGGACTTCCAGAACTCATGACAGGGCCTTCTTGGTAGCGACATTACAGCTATGGAAAATTCTTCCCTTGAAGCTAAGTTGGTGCCAACTTCAGCCAGTTTCTGGCACCAGGTGAAAATATTTTTTTCTGCCAGACTTTTGAGTGAAAAAGATTGAATGAATAATATGGGCCAGAGTGTTTTAATCAACGGATGGAACATGGTTGTATGCTGAATTTTATTATCAATTGTTTTGGAATGGGTTTATTTGTTGATTTTATGTTTTGGTATGTTGTTGCTTGCCCTCAGGTTGATTCATGAACACAACAGCACTCTCCCCATTGGTGATCCTCGACAACTGGAATTCAGAGCATGCTGCCTCTGACATAAGAACATAAGAACATAAGAAGAGCCTGCTGGATCAGGCCAGTGGCCCATCTAGTCCAGCATCCTGTTCTCACAGTGGCCAACCAGGTGCCTGGGGGAAGCCCGCAAGCAGGACCCGAGTGCAAGAACACTCTCCCCTCCTCAGGCTTCCGGCAACTGGTTTTCAGAGCATGCTGCCTCTGTCTAGGGTGGCACAGCACAGCCATCATGGCTAGTAGCCATTGATAGCCCTATCCTCCATGAATTTGTCTAATCTTCTTTTAAAGCCATCCAAGCTGGTGGCCATTACAGAGGAGGTAGCTGATGTACTCATTCAGGAAATGTTCATAACATAATTAATGATGATGCTGAAATTTGGAACTAGAATGGCTAGGAAACTAATTTCCCCAGTTTAAAAAACAAAGTTTGGGCCTGGCTCAATGAGTTGAGCAGAGAGGCCCTGGGAAATCCATTTCCCAGGCTCCCTGGAAGAAATGAATGTTTGGCACAAGTGTCCAGTCCTTAGAAATAAGGAAATAAGAAATAAGGTATCTGCCACTGTTGCAATCCATTTTGTAGTAGTGAAGAGGTGTCCTAATGTTGCAAATTCTCTTAGAATTCTTGAAAAGAAAACTAAAAGAACACAATGTAGACATCAGGCGAGCCTCTCTGGGGAGCATATTCCACAAGTGGGACAAGTGCCACCAAAAAGCCCTGTCCCAAGTAGCCACCAACCTCACCATTAGGCAGGGAAGCCTACAAATGCTGACAAGTTGCACGTTTCATGAAGATGATGCTGTGGCATGCAATAGCAATCATTGGTAGGTCAGCCATTATCAACCCCCATGTCTTTTCTCGAGAGCAGGGAGTGGGGAACCTGTGGCCTTCCAAGAGTCATTGGGCAATATACAGAGATGATGGGAGTTGTAGTCCAGCAACATCAGGTGGGGTACAGGTTTCCCACCCCTGACCTAGGGGATTCTGGGAGCTTGGTTTGTTGAGGGAGCTAATTAGTAACCCCTCCCACAGAGGATGCTGCCCACTGTGACTCATCCACTGAGTTAGCTCTACCTCTGCAGGGAATGGATAAATCTTTATTGGGGATGGTAGGATCAGACACACAGCATAATTGTTTTCCTTAGACAGAGGCTCCAGGTTGCATCTATGCATGAGTCATTTCCCCTGGGATTGCCTCCTTCCAGTCAGTCAGAACAGAACAGTGACTCATGCAGATATACAACAGATGGCCTCTTCCATGTTCAGGTCATATTTACATACTCTATATGCTGAATTGAGGTGGCACGAGGAAGAAACTTGGCTCTGATTTTAATTCAGAGAAAAAGTAGTGTGCTTCAACAATCAGGTGTTTGAATACTTCTATAAAATATGCCAACTTATAAATGAAATAATTGTACTTAATGGGATTGGAGCTGTACAATTAATGTGTGTGCAGAAACTGTACAGCTCCCAGGGACGTTTTCCAACGCACTCATTTGAAACTCCTTGAAAGCAGGCCTTGATAAATGAACGGATTACAAGGCTGGCTTCAGAGACCTCCATTCCTTTCTCAGGCCTCAGGTCACTACCCAGAATCCCCCCTTCCCGAAGCCATGCCGCCTTCTCCAGCTGTCCCAGGTGGGCTAAAATGGCAGCCTGCAAGAAGGTGGCAAATGCTATGAAGTACCCTGCTGCCTCGTCTTAGAAGAGTAGTTTCATTTAAAAGCCCTGTCCTTGCCCCTGGGGGTCAGCTTGTCTTTTCTGTTCCTGCAAGCCAGGAGGCAGTGACGAAAAGGAGCTGTTAAAAGCCAGTGGAGTGAGCTTTCTAAACAGCCCCATTAACTCCTCCTTTACCCTGATTGATTGCTGACAATAATGGAGCTGAAGGGAGGCGGCTAACTTGGAAGCCGTGGAGCCTGGGGTTCGTTAGGACTGGTAGGGTGGATGCAAAGAGGCCAACAGTAGGCGGAGCCAGAGCCAACGGCTGATCTTGGTGGGGCAGCGTCCCACTTGCCCTAATGGGCTAGCTTCCGCTGCTTGCAAGCGAGGCTGTATCCATGTTCAAATAGTCATGAATGCAGAAGAAACATCAGTGGGCCAAAGGCCACGTTTCTGTGTGGGCAGCCTTGCAGGGGCCGCATGCCGGTGGTGGATCTGAGCAGGTATGTCATTCTTCCCTTTGGGCAAGAGGCTATATTCCAGCCATGCAAGTCAGAGGTTTCTAACCCTCCGTCCACACAACAAACACTTCTCCATAGTTCATCCGAGCAAGAAAGACGGTTGGTTCTATCCAGTGTGAGACCCACACAGAGTAGACCCACTGACATGAATGGGCTACCATAGGACCACCCATTTCAAATGAGTCTGCTTTGAGTAGAACCTAGCTGGATACAAGCCATCATCACAGGTCAAGGACATGCTCCAGCCCTCCAGTAGCACTCGAGGAGGGTCAAGATCAGGATCACTGAGGGGTGTGGTCTGGGGAGAGGGGGTGTGGTCCAGAGAGAATCCCAGGGGCTACATAGAGAGGGCTGATGGGCACCATCCAGCACTCAAGCCTGAGTTTCCCCACCCTTGGCTTAGAGGTTCAGAGGAATGTGAAGAGGTCAGGGGAGGCAGGATTTCCTGCAGCCGTGGTGGAGGAGATCAGGGCTTCCCCTCAGAAGGGGAGCAAATGAAAATGCAAGAAGCAGCCGCCACCACTCACTCTCCGACCTCCCCCTCCCTGAGCAGTGATGAAGACTGGGCCCTCTGACTGATTACCATGCCTGCTCTCTCAGCCAAGTGCGTAGGCAAGTGTATATGGCAAAAAAAAAGCAATAGCCACTGAAGGGCAAGAGGTCAGCCCAGCTGGGGTACTGAGGAAGCAACAGCTGCCTGAGAATGCCAAGCTCTGGGGCTGGCTCTTGCTGGCTGCTCCCCCCATCTCTTCCTCCTTGCCTCTTCCCATTGTCGGTTGTTTGTAGTTGCAATCAACTTTTTCCATTTGTCTGCTCCCTCCTTGATTCCTTTCCTTTTTTCTTTTTGGTAACCATTGGCTACGCAATGCTAAGCCAACGTATGTCTCAACAGAAACAAGGAAGCATGCAGGAGAGGAGATCATGGCTGCTTTCCTCCTCTGCTCCTGGTGCACTGCAGAGAGATGAGCCATGGTTTGGTTTAACCTGCTGTCCAAACTAAGCTCGTGGCTTGTCTTACACAGCCTACAACCTGTAAACCAGCAGCAGGAGGAACAAAGCAGTCATGCACACAGGTTCATGCTAGGCCTTGCTAAGTGCAAACTGGGTTGTTGTTTTTGCATAGCTTGATGGTCACCTTACACACACAGGAGAAAGGAGGAAAATCATCTATATCCCACCATTCTTCCACCACAAATCTGAAGGCAGTGTGCATGGGGTTTCCCCGACAGTCTTCAGTCCAGGTATCTGCACCTAGACCTCCTTAGGTTCAGCAGGTGGCTGCAATACATCATGTGAGTTCAGCTCTATGCTCTGGGAACATCCTTGAGATAGGAAGCCCTATGAGGTTGCCGAGTAACCTCATGAAAACACTCTGCCCTTCCCTGACGCACAAGCACTTAGGGGTGATGTTAAAACAGTTCCCTAGACAACCAAAAATAGGATTTTGTAGAAACGGCAATCCCATGAGCTACAGAATGAAATGTAGATACAAGGCAGAAAAGGGTACCCAGGATCGTCAGCATGTGGTTATATATTGCTTCCTTTGCGGCTAATATAGCTGGACAAATGACCCCTTTATCTAGCAGGGAAACATGCTCAGAAAATAAAAAAGAAATGTTGATTGTGTTTCAGGTTCTAAGAATGCTCTAAGATTGTCCCTGAGAACATGGTAAGAGCCCTGCTGAATCACTGGAGGGGAGACTGTTCTTGTTCTCAGGTCCCGCTTGCAGGCTTCCAATGGGCATCTGGTTGTCCTCTGTGAGAACAAAGTGCTGGACTCGAAGGGCCTTTGACCTGATCCAGCAGGGCCCAGCTTATGATCTTATCCTGGGTCTTCAGTAAGGATAAAAGTGGCAGAGAGATTGCACTAGTGTATGAAGAGGGTGCCTTCAACATCATACTTAATGCTTGAGAAAGTAATGGCTTACTGCCTAACTTACACAACAAAGTTTATTTGATATCACAAATGGAATAGGTTTCACCATACAGATGCAGATGTCCTCATGAGTAGTTCTATTGATCTTAATGAGTCTTACCACCACCCTCTGGGCTGCATGAGAGCAAAGAATATTCCATGCACATATAGTTCCCAGCTGAAATATGCAGCTCCTGTTCCAAAATGCACCACTTTCACAGTACCGCACCACATGATGTGGGCTTCAGCCAAGAAAAGGACTGTATTACTTTACCAACAGCAGCTTACTGATGTCTTGGGTTGAGAGAGGTCTGTCACAGGCCTTCTGTCTGAGAATCAAGCTTCTTTTGTCAAGGTCACTGGGTTCCAGACCCTGGAGACCATAACCCCTGTAAGGCACCCTCAGTTGCCAACCTTACCAGGAATGAAAAAAAAGAACCAAAACCAATCCTGCAAGGTAGATCACACTTTGTTGTTGTTATGTGCCTTCAAGTCGATTATGACACACGGCAACCCTATGAATCAGTGACCTCCAAGAGCATCTGTCATGAACCACCCTGTTCAGATCTTGTAAGTTCAGGTCTGTGGCTTCCTTTATGGAATCAACCCATCTCTTGTTTGGCCTTCCTCTTTTTCTACTCCCTTCTGTTTTCCCCAGCATTATTGTCTTTTCTAGTGAATCATGTCTTCTCATGATGTGTCCAAAGTATGATAACCTCAGTTTCATCATTTTAGCTTCTAGTGACAGCAGGGACTGCTTGAACAGTGTCACAGAGTGCTTATTCAGTAGTTTTATGACACACCATTTTATATTTTTATAATACTGTTACCCACCTTAAGCCTCTGTGGACAGGAATAGGTTATGAAGCTACGATGATTGCCATTTTACAAATCAAGGGATTCTGCACTGGGACATGAATACATGCCCTCCTCCAGGAGTTCAGCCACATACGCTGCAACGCTAAGCATGTCTACTAAGAAGCAAGCCCCGTGACCCTCCAGATGTCAGACTCTTAACTCCCATCAGACCCAGCCAGCCTGGCGAATGATCAGGGATGATGTGAATTGGAGTCCAGCAACATATTGCCCCCTCCCCAAGTTAATCATTGATTTGAATCTGTGAGACATGTTCCTGCCATATAATACACAATCTATCAAGTGAGAAATGAATCGATCCACTTCTCAAGGTCTCCCCCCTTCTCCTCCATGGCCTCTGTCAAGATAATACTTGGATATAGCACCACCAATGACACCTGTCAATCAGGAAAGCACATCAGAAAGCCATGGTTCTTTAAAGCTTCCAACAGAGAGCCCTCACTGCAAACGTTGTTTAAATGAAGCGAGCGTTTAGAAAAGTTAATATATCTGCAGGGTGTAAAAACCATACTTTATGTCAGAAAAACCCTCTGAATATTCTGCCTATTATCTTCATTCCAAACCTCCAGAAAATTATATTTATACCTAAACCCAAGACTTATTACAAATCTATATATAAATGATCATTTCTATGAAAAACCTCGTACAGGCATCACAATATAATTTTGTCCCGCGGATTCTAATCAAGACTGAAATAATTTCCCTAAAGTATACATACGTAGTTTTCCATCATTCAAATAAAATTAATACCCAACAACTGTAATTTGGGAGCATAAAATGTATGCAAGCTGTTGTTTGGTATTTTAACATGGAAACAAGTGAATAAAAATTGCAGTGAGATTTAATCATTTCTGTATTACTAAACAACTCACCTCAGGTTACCAAGATACCTTTACCCAGCCTTTAACGCCAATTAAGTCATCAGAATGTATTCTACACCTTCATTTCAGCTGCACACATAAAACATTCCACTGTCCATAGAAGATAGTAAATTATCACAAATGCAGAAGGTTCAGGTTCCTTCCCCAGCATCTCCAAGTGGGGCTGGGAATGTCCCATGTCTGAAACTCTGAAGAGCCACTGTGCCTGCGTAGAGAGAACATAGCTACCTCTCTCTGTGGCTTCCAATACCGTTGACCACATAATCCTTCTGAAGCATCTCAGGGAGGTGGGGGATCAGAGGCGCTATGCTTCATGGTTCTTCTCCTACCTCCAGGGCCACTTTTAAAAAGCAGTTATGGAAGGCTACTGTTTGGCACCATAGGAGCTGCCCTGTGGTGTTCCTCAGGGTTCCATTTTGTCCCGCATGCTATTTAACATCAATATGAAGCCACTGGGAGCTGTCATCAGGAGATTTGGAGTGGGGTGCCATCAACATGCAGATGACATCCAGCTCTGTCTCTCTGTTCCACCTGAATCGGGAGAAGTGGCTGAAGTGCTAGACCAGTGCTTGGAGGTGGTGATGGGCTGGGTGTGGGCCAATAAACTGACTAGGAGAAATGATTGAATTGTTCCCTAGGTATTTTTCACTAGGAACAAACCCTGATCTGTTATTCTAGATGCCCAAATGGATTGTCATGATAGCTACAATAGGGTTAGGATGTTAGGATGTGAGTAAGAGAGCTTGGAAAAAATCCCAAGCAATTGCCTGGCCCCAATTTTAAAAGCATGCACAGATGAGTAAGTCCTATGGGAGGCAATGGATCTTACTATTATGTATTTTTAGGACTACAGCCTTGAAAAGCAGGGTCCTAATTTTGAATGTGAACAAATTTAATTGTAGTAAACTGCCCAGAGAGCTTCAGCTATGGGGCGGTATACAAATGTAATAAATAAATAAATTTATAAATAAAATCCAAATTGAGGCTAAATCTTCAAAAGAGGTATAATGTATCCAGCGTTCTCATGTCCGGAGGTGAGGAGTGGCCTGATCTGGATGGGGTTGCCCTTTCCTTGAAGGAGCAGGTCTGCAGCTTGGAGATACTCCTGGATCCAACATTGTCACTGAAGGCTCAGGTGGCCTCAGTGACTAAGAGTGCCTTTTTCCAGTTCCGGATGGGTTACCAGCTTCAGCCCTTTTTGGACAGAGATGACTTGGCCATAGTACTCCATGCTCTAGTGACCCAGATTGGATTATTGCAATGTACTCTACATGGGGCTGCTCTTGACGATGACTCACAAGCGTCAACTAGTCCAATATGCAGTAGCCAGATGACTAGTTGAGGTTCCCTTTAGATCTGACCCCTTTTTAAAAAAAGTTGCATTGGTTGTCAGTTCATTTCTGGGCCCAATTCAAGGTGTTTATGTTAATGTTTAAAGCCCTAAATGACTTAGGTCCCAAATAGCTGAAAGACTGCCTCTTTCCCTACAGACCAGCTTGGGTGTTGAGATCAGCAGAGAGGGCCCTCTTGGTAGTTCCGTCACCCTCAGAAGCCTGGAGGGTGGCCTAGGACAAGGCATTCTCTGTGGCACCCCTAAGTTGTGAAACTTCCTTCCCCACTGAGGCGCATCTGGCAACTTCAGTGTAGAGTTTTCAGCAAAAGCTGAAGACGTGCCTCTTTACACTGGCCTTAGACACCTGAGATATATAGGACCCACCCTATTTTGTGCGGTATTGTGATTTTAAGTTGTTTTTAATTGGTTTTAATTGTGTTATTTTAAACTCTTGTGCCCCCGCCCTGGGACCTTAGGGTGAAGGGTGGGTAAATGATGGTGATGATGATGATGATGATGATAGCACCAATAGTCTGATTTGCTATGAGGCAGCTTCCTATGGTCCTACTTTCCCTAGTCCTTAAATTTTACAGAAATGTGCTGGGGCTCAAATCTTGATTTCTTATTTACTCCATTTCTGTATGGTTATTCATTGTTGAGAAAGGCAGTGACTCTGAAACTAAAATTTCTGTCCTATCCTTGTCCCAACAAGGAGCCCACAAGGGAACAAGGCAGGCCAGTGGTTTCAGCACCACAGATAGCTCCAAGTGAGCTATGAGGTCCATCTAGGAGAGGCCTGTTCAGCCTCTGCCTCCAGTCTTGCACTAAGCTCGTTTGTTGGAGAATTTCATGCTCTTCAAGGGCCAATCTTCTCAGCCTCTCAGCCAGTGTGCCTTTCAGATGTTGTTGAACTACAACTCCCACCAGCCCCATAAAGCATGGTCAATGGCCAGGGATGATGAGAGAGGTAGTTCAGCAACCTCTGGAGGACCAAAGGTTCTCCACCCTGCTCTCAACCCACTAGCATAATAGAGTACATGATAGGATCAGACTATGACTTTGAATGACCCCCGTCAGCCCTAGCCTCATGTGCAGATTGTGTTTTTTTGGGGGGGGGTCAATCCATGTTTGATAGAGCCGTGGTGCTCATCAGCTGCATACATGGATCTTTCTGATTGGATCAGGGAAAATACATAACCCACATCCTCAGAGGTCTTGTTGAGAGCAGGACAAATTGTGACATGGTTTTATGTGTATTACAGAAGGTTTAATACTAAGACAAGGACAAAACAATTTTCTCTCTTTTCTTTAAGATATATTTTGAAAGACCTCAAGGTCCTTCCACATTGCAACTAATTAAAAAAGTAGATGGCATGAATTGACTGATTTTTCAACAAGCCAGCTTGCACAACAATTATAATTATCTTCAACTCATTAAAAAAAACGCAAAGTATATGTCGGTAATGTGCATTGGCTTTGCTTTGGGGAAAAAATCTATAATTGGAAAGCAATTCTGTGTGTGTGCATGTGCCCACGTGTGTGCATGCATGCATACCTGTATTGGAGAGATCTAGCATGACAGGAAACCCAATTCTTTACAGCTTCTTCCTTATATATGCTCCAGGGAATGACTGAACACATGATATGTAAGGATACTGCCAATCCCTCCTAGCAATCACAGAGCCAAGTGAGAAATGATGCAGGCAACCATGTTCGTTAAATGATACGACCGTCTCATTCATGCATAAGGCAGGGATTGTGCAGGTTTGACTTTAACATCATTGGGACAGGACTGTAGCTCAGTGACAGATAGGGTTGCCAGGTTCATGGCCTCAGACTGATCCTGTATCTTTAGGAGAAGAGAAAGTCAGCCAAGTGCAGGTGTTCTTGCAACGCTGTCATGGGAAAAACCACAAGGTGGAATTCTCCCTTCCCCCTGCACAACTTTTAAAGATACAGAAGACCTTTTGGAGGCTGGGCCTGGCAACCACAAGGTCTTCTGTATCTTTAAAAGTTGTGAAGGGGAGAGGGAGACCACCTTGTGGTTTTTCCCATTACAGTGTTGCAAGAACACCTGCACTTGGCTGACTTTTCCTTCTCCTAAAGATACAGGATCAGTCTCTGGCCAAGAACCTGGCAACCCTAGTGGCAGAGCATCTCCTTTGCAGGCAGAACATCCTAGGTTCAATCTCTGACATGGGAGCAGTGGTGGGAGGGAGACCCCTGCCTGAAACCCTCAAGAGCTGCTGCCAGTCAGTGTAGACAGTACCAAGCTAGATGGCCCTTATGCTGTCATAAGGTGAGAGGGAGGTGGGGGACAATACGGGAAGTGGGCAGGTATCACGCCCCTCCTCAGAAGAGGACCTGGCACTCCCCGAAAGAGACCATTGAGTGGGACAGGTGATTCAGGCAGCAGCGAGGCAGAAATAGGAGCACTTGGCCTTATGGCGCCACAGCTGCTGCCACCTCCTATAAAAAGCTAGGGCTCAGCAGCAAAGATGGAAGCTGAGCCACCACCGTGCCACAGGGAACACCAGGACAGGAAGGACCAGGACCAGGCAGTGGCCGGGTGCCGGACTGAAAGTGAAGAGCTCCTTGAGAGTAATGGGCTACTCTTGAGGAGCCTGCTTCTCAACTCCTGGGATAACTCAGATGACCAACAGCTGTGCCTAAGGTGGGGGGGGGGGCTTAACATGCTCCTGGATAAGAGCCTTCAGTCCCTGGGGAATGTTGCTACAGCATTTTCCTGTATCTGTGTGGGTTTTTTGGATGGCTGTGTGGTCTTGGAATGTTACAAGACTTTGTCTCTCAGTGACTCTTCCTCTCCCTGACTTTGGACCATGACGTGATCTGGTTTTCTGGATCATATCCATTAAGTGGACTCTGACTCCTGGCATCCTTATCCCCTGAAGCAGGACACCAGGTCTAGAAGAAAAGTGTCCAGAAGAAAAGCACCTGGAGTTGTGATGTGGGCCTAGGATTTAGCTCCTGCGCCCCCCACCCTACCCCACCCCAACCACACACTTCATGCAAAAATAGAGGTTATGGGTTAAGCCAGTGGTTCTCAAACTTGTTTGGTTCGCGGCGCACTGTTAAAACATAAACATTTTCTGGCGCACTTTGTGTACAAAATTAAAAATATATTAATATATTTTAAACTTTGAATAAAAATAACTTAATAATAATATACTTTTGTAATATTCACGGCACACCTAGCCACCTTTTGCGGCACACCAGTGTGCCCCAGCGCACCGTTTGAGAATCACTGGGTTAAGCAAATGTAGCTACTGGTGACATATGTAGTTTGACCTGGAGGGTACAGAGATGAAGTGGAGCAAAGGTGATAGCAGATAGTATGGGCTCAGTGCTCTTTAACATTTTTATTGATGACTTGGATGAGGAGGTGCAGGGAATGCTTATCAAATTTGCGGATGATACAAAATCGAGAGGGATCACTAATACCGTGGAAG
Source organism: Rhineura floridana (assembly GCF_030035675.1). Classification (NCBI taxonomy): domain Eukaryota; kingdom Metazoa; phylum Chordata; class Lepidosauria; order Squamata; family Rhineuridae; genus Rhineura; species Rhineura floridana. The sequence goes on along the minus strand of NC_084480.1, from coordinate 317,050,453 downwards.
ACAGAAACCAATCTTGATAGGCTGTGGCACTGGGCTGAAAACAACAGAATGAAATTTAACAGGTATAAGTGCAAAGTTCTACACCCAGGAAAAAAAAACACCAAATGCACAGTTAAAAGATGAGGGATACTTGGCTCAGCAATACGACATGCGAGAAGGATCTTGGGATTGTTGTTGATCAGAAGCTGAATATGAGCCAACAGAGTGATGTGGCTGCAAAAAGGCAAATGCTAGTTTAGGCCGCATTAACAGAAGTATACTTTCCAAATCGCATGAAATGCTAGTTCCCCTCTATTCAGTACTGGTTAGGCCTCATCTTGAGTACTATGTACAGTTCTGGACACTGTGCTTCAACAAGGACGCAGACAGACTGGAACAAGTTCAGGGGAGGGCAACGCAGATGATCAGGGGACTGGAAACAAAGCCCTATGAGAAGAGACTGAAGGGACTTGGCATGTTTAGCCTTGAGAAGAGAAGACTGAGGGGAGATATAACAGCACTCTTCAAATACTTGAAATGTTGTTGCACAGAGAAGGGCTAGTCTGTCCCAGAGTGCAGGACAGATTTTGGCTGAACATCAGAAAAAACTTCCTAACTGTTAGAGTGGTACAACAATGGAACCAATTACCTAGGCAGGTGGTGGGCTCTCCAACAGTGGAGGCATTCAAGAGCAGCTGGACAGCCACCTGTCAGGTATGTTTTAAGTTGGATTCCTGCATTGAGCAGGGGGTTGGACTTGATAGCCTTATAGGCCCCTTCCAGTTCTACTATTCTATTATTCTATCTAACTGTGCAGAAGAGAACTGGTTAAATAAATGCTTTCTTGTTGCCTATTTCCCTGTCATTCATCTGTCAGTTCTTCATCTGCCATAACCACTGCAGGACAGACACATATGGCCTCAGATCCTCCACTTGTATAGCCAACCTAGCCACAGATTCCATCTCCCTGATTATTGCTGTTTGATAGCTCTCTCTTTCTCTTTTTGCATTGTAGGACATGTTGGGTGGTGATCTAATCTTTCCCAGCTCTTTGCAGGCTGTTCCTGTTCCCTGGGGCTCATTTCTGATAGGAGAAGATAGCTATTGCCCTGCCTATAGGGCTTTCAGCACCTGCTGATTTGGAGCTATCATGCCATGTGAGATAATTTATTTTGTTAAAATATAAACAAAATAAAATCAGAAAATATATCTCTTCTGGCACTGTAGCAGGCAAAGCCATTCGAGACTTCAGCTTGTGCTGACAAAGGCACTTCAGTTTAGACTTCCTGGGGGGAGAAGAAAACCTGTTAGAAGGGACAACAGTCTGCAGAGTCCAAAGGCCAGCAGTTCAACTGGCTACTGCAGTGCCCTCTGTGCGGGTCTTTCTTTGAAGATAGCCTGGAAGCTACATCTTATGCTGAAGAGGCAGAGCTTGGAAAAGTTACTTTTTTGAACTACAACTCCCATCAGCCCAATCCAGTGGCCATGCTGGCTGGGGCTGATGGGAGTTGTAGTTTAAAAAAGTAACTTTTCCAACCTCTGTGAAGAGAGCTGTTTGCTTTTTGATGAGATCAAGGCACAGAGAGGGCATTGTGTCCGGTTTCTGAGCTCTGTCAGTATCCTAGCTCCCAACCAGAGAAGCAGGCTCAGCACTCTGTGACTAGGCTTTTTCTGCATAAAGCTTTATTCCAGAAATCAGAACAGGGATCTAGCATCTCATGATAGGCCTAAACTGGGATTGAAACAGCAACAGGCTTGCTAGACATGGGAAGGAACAGTAGACAACTTGTCATAACAGCAAATACTAGCAGTACTACTTCTTATATACAGAAAAGGGAGGACCTTTGATGCTACAAATTAATTCAGGCTTCTTTCAGCACAAGCTACAAGGTGGGGGCTATGATAGAGTGGTGGTAGACAAAAGTGGGCTACCTGTAACTGGCTCTTCTCTAATCTCTGCAACCTTGGAGTCATGCCAGTCTCTGACTCTGCTAAGTTACTTTCATTGTCCCTTGCCTGAGAAGTCTGTCTTTTTGTTAGTACTGTACTTATCTCTTTTGCTGTTACACTTGGCCTTAGTGCCAGCAGAGTCTTTAACAGCTGGCTCTGAGTCTTCATGAGACATATTCTTTGTAACCCCCTCATTTCCTTCACAGTGCTGGCAATGTCCTCCCAAATGTCGGTAATGCCTTCCCAATCCTCCCTACCTTCCCAGGGATTCTCCTTTGGACCATGATGCCTAGGAGTGGGGGCAATACTTTTCTTGGTTCACATTTTCACATAAACATATCTAAGGCTGCAATCCTAGCCTCACTTACTTGGCAGTAAGTCTTGTTAAATTCAATAGGTCTTACATCTGACTAGACACTGTTAGGACTGTAGCCTAATTTCCGCCGCAGTTTGGTCTCCACCAAATATTGTGTTAGTCTCACTGTCCACTATTTAACTCTTTACATAACTTACATTTATTTCAGTGTAAAGGAAATGTTAAAGGTTTTTACAAGTTACTCTGTATTGTTTGCAGACTTAAAAAACCCAGCAGCATTGTGAATGCGTATCTATCCTATTTGCTTGAATGGTTTCCGTTTCTGACCGCAGCCAAACACATGAACTGCAGCAATTTCTGCTTCTCTTTCCATTTCCTTTGGAATTCCCTGACTTCCTTAAGCGCTATATGTCTACCCTAATGCATTGTTTGTCAATCTAAGGGGTTTGGCTTGTTTGTTTTTGGATGTATTTCAGGGTGAATGCTATGAACCATTCCACATGTGAATGAGGCCAGTTTGGGATCTATGAGAAATTGAATATTTCGCATTATCGGTCCAGCCATATGGAATTCCCCCCAATGGAAATCTGCCAAGCACCCTCATTTCTTCTTCTTAGATATATGGTAAAGACTTCCTGTTTAGTTGGCTTAATCTTATGTGATTGGCCAGTTTCTTATGACACTTCCTGCTTTTACGGTTTTTTTCCACATTTGTTGTGATCTTATATTTGCTGTGCGATGCTTAGATGTCTTCTCTATGAATTAGTGGTATTCTCCTATACAATATTTGCTGAAGAATGTAATTGCAGTGGAGGGGGAGGCCTCATCTCCATGGTAACATGGAGGGGGAGGAGCAGCATGAAGATGTGGCCTCTGGACTATGTCTGTGCATACTCTAACAGTACTGAGATCCTCTCCTGCCCTGGGGAAGCAATGACGACAGGCAGGGACAGTAAGAGGGGAAGAGTGGCAGTTTATAAGAACAGGAGATTGGGAAGAAACACTGAGGTCTGGTTTTTTTTAAGTTTTAACAAGGAGAAATAGCAGAGACGGGTAAAACAGAGCCTTCCCCAAATCCCTTCTTGCTATACTAAAACCCCTGCCATTGTTTTAAACCAAGACTTTCCCCCTCAGTGTTCCTCTACCCCTGCTGCTGTTTAAAATGGGGTATGTGTGCAAAGGGGCTGCAGAATAGGAGGGGTAGGTGGCATTGCAATGGGGGTGGTCTGTCTGCAAGGGGGGATTGAGAAAGGAAGAAATGGGGTGGAGCTGAAAATGGGGGCAAAGGGGGTTGCAAGCAAGGAGGAAGATGGTAGCATGAGAATGGGCACAAAAGAGGCTGAAGAACAGCGGTGGCTTCATAACTGGGAAGATGGTGAAAAGGGGTGCTTAGTTGCGATGTGTGGGAAGAGGCAGAGGTTACCTTGTGGATGTTCTGTGTGTGAGGGGGGGTTGCAGAAACGGAGAGGGAGAAGGCATGGGCATGGGAATGTAGGTGAAAATGGGTGCAAAGTGGGGATGCAGAACAGAAAAGAGAAGTGGCTTCAGAAATGGGGTTGGGAAGGTAAAAAGAGAACTAAGTAGTTGCATGAGTGGGAAGGGAAAACTCTAAGGGGGTTACCATGGTGGAAGTGGTGGTGGTTGGCGAGTGGAGCAAGCAGGGACACAGCCCCTAGTATATAAATACTTTTATAAATAAATACATCACAAGGTGGCTTGCAATATCCAAAATACAAACAAAAATGTCAGTTTATGTACAGGCATAATATAATGGCAATTTCTCCCCTAATTCAAGCTCCTTTGCTGTTAATCTCCATGTGACTGACACTGTGTGGAGAAAATGGGGAAAAACCTCCTGTCAAGTTCTTTGCTAGCCCTTCTCACACACCCCAATTTGACCACATTTTGGAGGGCTGTCTGCAGAGGGTAGCCTGCTGAACACATTTAGGCTCCCTCCATGAGCCGGAGCCCTGCATGATCAGGGTTCAGCTTGCAGGGAGAGCTTACACACATTTGGCAGTCAACCATGTTGCAGGCATGTCCCCACAACACTTTACATGGGGACAGGGCCAGCAGGAGATGCAATGGTGGGTGTGTGGCTGGTGGCTGAAGCCCCAAGGTTAATAACATGGAGTCTAATGAGTGAAGAGGACTTCTTGCCCCCAGGAATTCTGATTACAACTTCTCAGAAGTAAAAGTATTTATTTTGTATGTGAGTAGATTGTGTGCCTTCCGCAAGATGCTTTCTCAGGCTCTGTCAAAGAAATTATGATGGAAACTGAGTACCCAGTGAGGAAAAGGTTACCTGCTCTACAAGCAGCCATGGAACATCTGGTTTATGAAAATTTCAACAAGCTAAAGATTACGAGGGGCGGTGGAAGCGCTGGAAAGCTGGTTCCCTTTCTAAATGTAAATTTTTGTGACAAGGTGGGCTTTCAGGGCAGTCCAAAGATTGACAAAATATGTGGATACTTTGAACTAGTTCTTATGAGATTCTTTGAACTTGGGTAATACCCAAATACCCAGTTGTTATTTCTGTCTTCTTTTAAGGTGGTACAGGGCTAGATATATGCATGCACCCTGTCTATGACCAATTTGATTGGAAGTGGCTCTCCAGGGTCAGAGAGAAATCATTCACATGACCTGATCCCTTTGAAAAAAAAACGCTTTCCCCTCTACAGTGCATAGTTGAATTATGGAATCCACTCCCTCAAGTTGGTCACCAACTTGGGTGGTTTCAAAAGTGGATTACATTCATGGAAGACAACGCTTTCAATGGCTACTAGCCATGATGGTTGTGGTCTGCCTTCACTGTTGGAGACAGAATGCCTTGAATACCAGCTGCTGGGGATCAGTCGGTATTCAAAGGCATTGAATACCGTGGGGAGAGTGCTCTTGCGCTCAGGTCCTGTTTATAGGCTTACCACAATGGGCGTCAGGTTGGCTACTGTGAGAACAGGATGCTAGACTAGCTGGGCCTTTGGCCTGAACCAACAGGGCTTTTCTTTTGTTCTTAAATTGGAGGTGGCAACTATCTGGAAGCAAAGCAGGTGCTCTGCTACTGAACTGCTGGTTGGGCATTGGCCTGTGACAGGGCCTTTTCAGTGGAATGCCCTCCCTGGTCAGGTGCATCTGTCTCCCTCATTATTGATCTCCAGGAAGAATATGAAAACATTCCTCATTACCCAGGCATTTGATGGCTGAAGGAGATTGTTTTGGGCAACTGGAAGATCATTGGATGAAATAATGGTTTTTCACTGTAAGTGATTTTGGAATGCTTTTTAATTGTTTTGTTGATGTGTTTGGTGCCCTGGGGTCCTTCAGGAGGAAAAGTGGGATATAAATTTTGTTGCTGTTGCCATCATCATGAGTGGATCCCTCTTAGGCTAGCAATACAACAATGTATGTGGGCTTTTCATAAGCTACTTTCCTTTGTTTCCCAGTCAGTAACAGTTTCTTGGTAACAAAGATTAGGCACAATTGTAGAAAGACTGCAAGCTTTAAAGGCCAATTCATCCATGAAAGCTCATCATCTGACTTCTCCTCAGCTTTTGATTGCTTTCATTTGAATGTGTGAAGCGACTCCATCGATCAGCACTGAAGCTGGATGCTATTTGAGTCATTAGGATGGCTTATTCTCACCATACAAGTAACTGACACAGCCTTACCCAACCTGATGCCCTCTAGATATAAATTACCACTCCCATCATCCTTGACCCTTGGCCATGCTGACTGGGGCTGATGGGAGCTGAAGTCCAACATCTGGAGGGCACCAGGCAAGGAAAGGCTGCGTCAAGATGACCATGAATGCCTGACCCTAGCCTGAGTTGTTCCCATAATTCCAATGGAATATCATTTTAGTGCTGATGCCAATCGCTGCTATACAATCATTGTGTTTCCAAACGGAGCGAGTGCATAGCCCAGAATTAGTGCTGCAAACAAATCATGAAAAAGAGCTTCTACATTTCTATAGCTGATATATGCTATTATTGCTGTGACTACAGTGACAGCGCAACATGATAATTTGCTGCCTGGCAGAGGGTGCCTTCTCCGCTCACTGAAACACCAGCTCCTACCACATCATTCCTTTAATCATCTCATGAAAAATGTTGTTCTCCTAGTACAAAGCTACATCATTAACTCCAACAGCAGTCAAACAGGTTACCCCTGGGATCTATTATCCTTGGGCTTCCGCTCCTGGGGGAGATGGGGCTTTATAACATATTCCCCAGAATGAGTCAGAATCGTCATCATCAGTCGCTTGGGCTCAAAGAAAACAAATTGCATATTTATTGGAATGGCAAAGCTACGGTTGCCAAGAATAGGGGCAAATTAATTCAATTAGGGCCATTCATGGAGAATGGGTCCAATTGTCAGCTGCTTGTCAGGAGGGTTAGGTGGAACCTCCATGTCCAGAGGTCTTGTGCAGACATTGGGACAAAGAACAAGGCAATTGCTTTGGGTGTCCTGTAGGCATCTGTGAATACTCAGAGGGCTTATCCACATGGGAGTATAACTTTGTGTTAAAGATGCTGGTTTTACCTCCTTTTTCTGTTCGACCGTCCACAGTAAGGGCTCAATGCCAGCTACAAATACGGTGTTTTCTAGTCACATGTGAGGGTAAGCATCAATCATGCAGTTTCCTAAAGACCACACCTCTAAGTTAATATTTCCACTCCCTCAGGTTACCTAGCAACCCAGGATGCTCAGTTTGTTCTACCAGTTTCATTTAAAAAAACCCCAGAAGTGTGATTATTTGTATTTTCAATGGTACAATACAGATGAAATACAAGTCTTTGTGTGAGCAGTGTTATACTTTTGTGCACAAGTTAGGGGGGAAAGAAAAACAAGGCACCATCTGCAGCAACATAAAAAAGGACTGCAGAATGGGTGACATCAGCGAATGTTTCTCTTCAGCCCACAGGAAATGAAATGAACAAAGGGAGGAGGAGGGAGTGGGCATGTAAAATTGACACACCCACCTAAAAGCATCGTAGCAAAGGGTCTGCAAGCCCTAGAGATACCGATACCTTCCCTTTCCGGATTATCAGAGGATTGGGTCAGTACGGATTTACAGGGGCGAAACTGTGTGATAGCTTCTGTGTGCCAGTAATGTCATGCGAACCATGCAAATTAAAAGAAGATGTGAGTAGCACCAGACACACAGGAGACCCCTGTGTAGATGAGCCCAGAGTTTCATCTAGTTAGTAGCCATATCTTTAACTAGAGTCCAGTGTGGGAATATGCAAATTTAGCTCACAAAGTTTTCCTTGGAGAGCTAGGGGGCAGATTAATAAACTGCACTCTGACACAGTTGAGAGAGGGGCAAAACTCTCCCCAGACACTGGGGTCATCAGGAGGGGGACAGGTTTAGCTCCTGCCATAGAAACATAGGAAGCTACATGATACCAAGCTGGCTCATTTAGCCACCATGCTCAGCAGGCAGGAAACCTCAGGTCCAGGGGCCAAATGCAGCCTTACGGACATCTCTGTTTGGCCCTTGGATCTCTCTCCAGGCTGCACTCCTCAACAACCTTGCTCCTTACACTCTTTGGGTGTTGGTAGGAGAGCCTGGCTGGGAGTCCAGAGTCTGTGAGTTCAAATCCCCGCTTGTGTCTCCTGGGCGTAAAGCACTGGCTAAAGATCACCCCCACAGTGAGTGGCTCAGGGGTTACGTGCCCTGCCACCTGTGCAGCCGTGGGCAAGCTGCATAGTCCCAAGGAGCCCAGGTGCCCCCCAGCTGGCAGTTGAGGTCAAGGAAGGGGCTGGCTTGTGCAGCTGTGGCAAGCTGAGCAGGCCCTAGCCAGCTGGGGAGGACTAGCCTCAGAGGGGGGCCTCTGAGTACTGCTTACCATGAAATCCCTATTCATAGGGTCACCATAAGTCGGGATCGACTTGAAGGCAGTCCATTCCCATTTCAAACTCTGATAACGCCTCCTGCTTCCCTGGATGGAGAATAGAAAGGGGTGCGTATGCGTGTAGAAGCTAGTCACTGTACAAGAGCACAATTTTGCATTCCTTGCTCCATCCGCTTTGGCCTTTGGCCCAGCTCGCTCGCCACTCTCATGTGGCCCCTGGAAGATTGTCCAGAAGAGAATGCAATCCTTGGGCCAGCGAGGTTGTCCATCCTTGATTGGGCTCAGTATTGTCTACACTGACTGGCAGCAGCTCTCCTGGGTTTCAGATTGGGAGACTTTTCCAGCCGTACCTGGAGATGCCAAGGACTGGACCTGAGACCTTTGGGGTGCTAAGCTTGAGTCCCTAAGTGCCACCTTGGGCTCCTTTGGGAGGAAGGGAGGGAAATAATTGTAATAAATAAGTGCAGCCTTTTTATGTCTCCCGCTAGATGCATATGAGTGCCATTCACTTGTGTTGGGGGGGAAATAGAGTGCTCTGTAACTGGGGACAACATCGCATGGGCATCTTGCAAACTGTACGTCCTGCCACCACCACGCACCTTACCCATCATAATCATGGGCATTTTACTAGTTCTAAAAATAACATTCAATAAATGAGTGCGATGTCCCCCTTGTCCTCGTGCTGGAACCTTTGTTTTAAACACTAAATATAGTTCCACTCATGCAGCGGACTACAGGACAGGATTTTTGGATTGTTATGAACTTTCTTTAAATAGTAGCTCTCATCTCAAGAGCAGATCCTTTTTTTTCCCCTCTGCAATTATTTTAAACCAGAAGAGCTATAGGTCAAAGCCACCTTCCTTTGCCCCCATATGGAACACGGCATGAAAGAATACAGACTAAAATTGCAATTCCCGTAAATGGATTACAAATGAATGCTCATCCTTTTTGTTTTAATGGAACATGGAAGATTGCTAAATGTATACATTGAAATTGTTTTCGGTGTGTTTTTTGCAATGGGCCGAACAATTCTGCTGGGCTTCCCATAGGCATCTGGTTGGCCGCTGTTAGAACAGGTTGCTGGACTAAATGGGCATTTGGCCTGATCCAGCCGGCTCTTCTTATGTTAACACCCACCGTATCCTATTCCCAACTCAGCCTGGGAGGAAAATACACAACACAGAAAATCACATAAAAGGGTGAAAATGCCCCCATTGTCATGGGGAAAAGTGCCAAATCCACCAATGATTGGTCCCAGAGTGCAGGACACAGAATAACGGGCTCAAGTTACAGGATGCCAGATTTCAGTGAACATCAGGGAAAACCTTCTTACGGTTAGAACGGTATGACAATGGAACCAATTACCTAGGCAGGTGGTGGGCTCTCCAACACTGGAGAGGCAGCTGGACAGGCACCTGTCAGGCATGCTTTAAGTTGAATTCCTGCATTGAGCAGGAAGCTGGACTTAATGGCTTTATAGGCCCCTTCCAACTCTACAAGTCTGTGATTCTCTGATTATATAAGTGTGCTGAGCGCCTAAAGAAAGTGCTATATAAAGACCAGGTATTGTAAATATTACTTTCAAGTAAGTATGTGTTAGGATTGCAGTTCTCAAAAGTAATTTCTCACAAGAGCATTTGAAAACATTGTGGACAATGCAACATTTAAGAAGGATTTTGTGGAAACAGGAGGGGAGAGATAATTGCGTGCCCTTCAATAATACATTGGAATTTCTCCCATACAAGGCCCCCCTCAACAGATAGAAAACAATGTTGGGCCAGGTATCCACAAGCTATGTGGAATAAACTTAATAATAATTAATGGGAAAGTTCTATTTGATTCTCTAATGAATGAATGAATGAATCTTTATTTTTACCCCGCCCTTTTTCCAAAACTGGAACTCAGGGCGGCTTACAAATAAGAACTACACATAAGTAAAAAAACATACAAAAATATACAATTAAAATAGAATTAAACTATTCGTGACATTAAAACCATGAAACATACACTTAAGATACTAAGACAATTTAAAACATTAAGAATAGGACCATAGAACAATACAACAGACCTTATGAGGCCCTGTCTTAAACATCTTCTAGTCCAAAAGCCTGTCGGAATAAAAAAGTATTTGCCTGCCGACAGAAGGATAGCAAGGAAGAGGCCATTCGTGCTTCCCTAGGAAGAGAGTTCCAGAACCTGGGGGCAGCCACCGAGAAGTCCCTATCTCGCGTCCCCACCAATCGCGCTTGTGAAGGTGTTGGGACTGAGTGAATTAGTTCTGTCTCATATCAATGTTTGATGTCTTTCTGGTGTCTCGTACATAATGGAGTTTAGTCCTTTCCTAAAGAGGGTTCTCTCATTATCTCCCTTGATGAAACTTCCAAAGGTTCTTCAAACTCAAAGTCTGAAGTTGTTGGGGAAGCTGGGGACAGAAGGAACCTGACAGGTCTTGTTAAAGAAGAAAGAAGGAAACAGAAAAGCATGGTTGACTAAAGCCTTTTGGCCATCATTTCCTTGCCTACTCATCTTTCATTCACACCAGGTTCCTCTGTGTAGGCTTTCCTCCAATGCCTTCCCCATCTCTTATGTCAAAGTCTCAGAAGCTGTGGAACATCACTTGTGATAGGCCTGATAGGCCAAGAGTGCTGGAATATGGAGGCCAGGCTCAGACACTCCTCGCTCTCTACAATGACCTTATTCTTTATGCAACTCTTTGATTTATTTTACTTTGGTCTAATTGATTAATTTAATATAGTGCCACACTTGCGATGCATTAAACATTGTGTCTCAAATTAATAGAAGTGTGAGCCTTGTTTTAAAAATAAGTCATGAAAAACGTGCAGTTCTGTGTGAAGCTGTTTCATCTTTGTCTTTCTTCTTCCACTCAAATACAACACGTCAGTTTTGACATAATAGCATAATTGTACATTTTGTTTTCCCCTGCAGTTAACAACTGAATAGATAATTCCCTCTAATATCCTTGGAGAAGTAGCCTTATATAAAATTAATTCATAGAAAATTACTGGTGTATCTTGGACAAAGATCTTCAACAAAAAGATTAATGGAACAAGATATTTGCTCATTATCCTTGATAATATTCACACCATTGTTGATATCAGTTCACCCATTTGGGTTAATATCTGAGCATAATAGGTTGCTTGCCTATTACTCTTACAGATGTGCACATCAAAGGCACTCCCCTAACTACTTGAGGGTCTACTCACATTATTTTTATATTTTCAGATCAGGAGGTGTAAGTAAGATATTACATAAAGTATGGGACGTTTCACAGGAATGGAGGGGTTTGAACAAAACTAAAATCCTGGGGATTTTTATTTTATTTTTTAAAAATACAGCCCACTCCTAACCATGGAATGTGAAAGCATAATATTCTGTCCCAGCTGGATCAGGGCAAAGGCCCAACTAGTCCAGCATCCTCTTCTCACAGTGGCCACAAAGATGCCCCAATGGGAAGCCAGACAGGAAAGCAAAGAGGGAGGCACCCCAAATGTACCGCACATGAAAAGAGGGTAAACCCTCAAAGCTCCGAGCCAGCAACCAGCCGAAAATAAAAACAGTATTGCTGCCTGACCCGTTTGAGTGACAAAGACCCTTTATCAAGGGCAATCTAGTGGAAGCTCACGCTGCTGTCTTTTCATTTTTGGCTGGTTGCTGGCTAAGCCAAACACTTTGAGGTTTTTCCCTTCTCTTGTCTGAGGTACCAATGGGAAGCCCACAAGCAGGACCTGAGCTTCACAGTCTATCTCTCTACATTAGAGGAGAGCCCCAGCCTAATTTCGTGTGTCCCTCCAGACAAATTGCTCTCTATGTCCCCATGAGAGAGGGAGAGGTATAGAAAGAGACGTGCATGGTACATGGTGAGCCTGGGGGGAAGGAAAGCCTTCCCGTGAGTCAGAGGGACAGAGGAAGAGGCTGCATGGGGGAGAAGCACTGATGGAGTGGTGGGTGGCAGAAGACTTTGTGAATGAAGAGCTCTGGTGAGGTAGGCCAAAGGCCCATCTACTCCAGTGTCTTGTTCCCACAGTGGCCAGATACCTGTGGGAAGTCCACAAGCTGGGGCTGGGGGTGGAGTGGAAGCTGAACTAGACCAGGAGATGGAAGAAGGAGGAAAGTGGAGAGAGCAAGGGAATGGGAGCACATTGTCAGACCCATAGCCAGCCTAAAAACTGGGGAGGCACCAAAAGTGTGTGTGGGGGAGATTTTTTTCCTGTAATAAATTTAATTATTTATTGTTTGTTAAACAAAAATAGGGAGAACACTTTAGGGGGTGCCCCCCTCCGGCTCCGGGTCTGAATGGTGTAAGGTTCACCCACTTGGGGCTCTGTCACTGCTCAGTCTGGCTCTTACCCTATTCACGGCCAGCATGTGTAGCCCCCACCAACAGATCCCCTCAAGGGTTCTCCACTCCTGTTTTGCATCAGAGTTGCCAACAGTGACCTGTAAGATTTTGGGGTGTAAAGTTAATAGAGAGAGAGAGATCTGTTCCCCAGGCAAAGGCCAGTCCTTACCTGGAAGCATTCAGAGTCCTACCAAGTCAGACTCACACGGAAGCCTACAAGGACATTATAAACCAGACAAACCTGCTGTGCAACCCTCTGTTCAACCTGAAAGTTCATTATTCTGCCCCCAGCAGTTCTTAGTAATTCCCCAAATGCTTTGGAAACTTCTAAATCAGGAGTGAAGAACCTCAGGCCTGGGGGCCAAATGTGGCCCTCCAGGTCTTTCTGTTTGGCCCTTGAGACTCTCCCCAGTGCACACCCCTCACTAGTGTAGTTTCACACCCTCCTTGAGTGATTTTGCCTGCCTAGAATAATGTCCTTGGGACGTTTGCTTGTCTGGATGGAAGACAGAGAGGTGTGTGTGAGCGTGTGTAGGAACTAGCCTACTGATCAAAGATAAAATGTACATGTGTTGCTTCATCCACTTTTTTTCCTCTGGCCCCGTCCACCACTGGCATGTGGCCCCCAGAAAGTTGCCCAGAAAGAAATATAACCTGCAGGCAGAAAAAGGTTCTCCACATCTGCTTTAAATGGTTTGATACAAATGGAAGGTACCATCTAGTGTCAGTGTTGCTGGATGAAAACTTGCGTTTAAATAATTGCTCGTTTGAACTTGAACTTGTCAAGCATTATCAATACCTCGGCACAGTCATTAACCAAAATGGAGACAATAGTCAAGAAATCAGAAGAAGGCTAGGACTGGGGAGGGTAACTATGTGAGAACTAGAAAAGGTCCTCAAATGCAAAGATGTATCACTGAACACTAAAGTCAGGATCATTCAGACCATGGTATTCACAATCTCTATGTATGGATGTGAAAGTTGGACAGTGAAAAAAGCGGATAAGAGAAAAATCAACTCATTTGAAATGTGGTGTTGGAGGAGAGCTTTGTGCATAGCATGGACCGCAAAAAAGACAAATAATTGGGTGTTAGAACAAATTAAACCACAACTATCACTAGAAGGTAAAGTGATGCAGCTGTGGTTACCCTACTTTGGACACATAATGAGGAGACATGATTCTCTAGAAAAGACCACAATGCTAGGAAAAACAGAAGGGAGTAGAAAAAGAGAAAGGCCAAACAAGAGATGGATTGATTCCATAAAGGAAGCCACAGACCTGAACTTACAAGATCTGAACAGGGTGGTTCATGACAGATGCTATTGGAGGTCGTTGATTCATAGGGTCACCATAAATCATAATCTATTTGAAGGCACAATCTGCTGTTATTTATCTGATGATCTCAGAAAAGAGGTGACATCAGCAGATATCCTGACTTACTGTGGTCAAGACATGTAAAGGAAGTGGAGGCTGGCAGTTTCACTTGAAGGAAGCTCTCTGCAAAAGCTTTTGTTGTATACATTTCCCCAAAATGAACAAGATATCATTGGAACAAGCCCATAAGCGGCTTACTGGGTAGGGCAGAGCAGCTACCCTGCAGATGGGTCTCTGTTGCTTATTGGGAAGGAGAGGGGGAATAATGAGGTGACATTCCCCTAGAAGGAATGGTTGCAGCATTTGGGGCTTTTTAGTTTAGAGAAAAAGCGAGTAAGAGGTGACATGATAGAAGTGTATTAAATGGTGCATGGCATGGAGAAAGTGGATAGAGAAAAGTTCTTCTTCCTCTGGCATAACACACTAGAACTCGTGGACATTTTCAGTTAAGTTGAATGCTGGAAAATTCAGGACAGGCAAAAGAAAGTACTAGTATTGGTATTTTAAAAAAATAAAATAAAACTCAGTTTGTATGCCACACTTTTTTGTAATTATCTATTAACTTGCATTTCTTTATGGGTTTAATTATGTTTTTTAACTTTTACTGATGTATATCTATATTGTTGATTATGATGACTAGATTTTAAATTGTATATGAAATGCTTTCCCTGTTGTACACCGCCCTGAGAGCCCAGGCTATGGGCGGTATAAAAATTTAATTAATTAATTAAATAATTAAATAAATAAATAATTCTTCACACAACGCATAGTTACGCTATGGAATTCACTCCCACAAGAGGGAGTGATGGCCACCAACTTGGAAGGCTTTAAAGAGGATTAAACAAATTCATGTAGTATGAGGCTATCCATGGCTATTAGCCATGATGGCCCTGCTCTGACCCCATGGCTGGAGGCAGTATGCTTCTAAATACCATTTGCAGAAACCACAGGAGGGGAGAGGGCTCTTGCGCTCAGGTCCTGCTTGTGGGCTTCCCATGGGCATCTGGTTGGCCACTGTGAGAACAGGATGCTGGATTAGATGGGCCATTGGCCTTATGTTCATATGTGGCAGGAAGGTCGATACGGTGTAAATATAACAGTAGAGCCAATCTGGTGTTCCTGCTGGTGTTTTTGCACTGGATCAACATCCCCATTGCCATCCCCGCCAACTCCAAGTGCATAATAGGAACCCACCTACTGAGAAGCTAGCGAAGGGTCTCCGCCCCACCCAGCAAGCCACTTCTGATACAAACCCCACTTTGCAGCTTATCCACCGGAGTTTGCTAAGAAGATTACAGTGTCTTGATTCGTGCTTTGGGAAGAGAAAACGAGGACCAGAAATTTGCATTAATCTTAATGGTGCATAGCAGCCTAAGGGTTATGATGTAGGTCCAATGGTCTTTCCCATACTTGATTACCTAAGATATTATTGAACTATCCTTTTAATTAAGTGAAAGGGTTCCCTCTTTAAAAGATACCCTCTACCTGTTAGGGGGCTAGAAGCTAGAAGGCACCTGGTTGGCCACTGTGAGAACAGGATGCTGGACTAGATGGGCCACTGGCCTGATCCAGTAGGCTCTTCTTATGTTCTTATGTTCTTATGATAGCCAATGAGGTCCCTTCCAGCTTGAAGCTGGTCTCTTGACTCCTGTCCTTCTTGCCCATTGGTCATGCTGGCTGGTGCTGGTGTGAGTTGGAGTCCAACAACATCTGCAGGACCACAACTAGGGATGGGTGAGAATTTCAATTCAGTTCATATTTCAAGCAGAATTTATTAAATGCACACTTTCCAAAACAATATGAGAACCCAAACACAGCCATCCTTCGAAATTCACATTTATTAGAATTTTGGGATGCAGTTCACTAACTAAAGAATATTTACAAAAATGCATATATTAGGGGAATGCATAAAAATAAAAACATGAATGAAAATAACAGGCAAAAAGGCATGAAATGATGAGTAACGGCTTGCAAAAATGTATACCTTTGTCAAAACTGCCTACAAAAATGTGTTTATTTGGAGAAATTTGCGCTAAAATGGTGGAGAATTTTCATGATGATTTTTTTTAAAAAAAAAATCGCAGATTGCTGCTAAAATGTAGGGAACTGAATTTGACATTGGAAAAATGAGAAACGGAGAGACCCTAAACAGACAGCTCTTTCCATCCCTAACCACAATCACGCACCTCTGACTTGTATTTCCATAATCCCTGTGACAGAAATGTTCACCTTCTTCCCCCATCAGACAAATCCCCTGTACATACAAAGCAAACCTGTCTGGGACAAAGGCTCCCTGGAAGTGAGAAAGAGGCCATCCAACAACAGATTCGTCTGTTTCAGCTCTAGGTCTAGGGAGTGTTCAACGGATGAGGCTCTGTTGATTCATGCTAGCTGAGAATCCGCCTCCATTCATCTATTATGTTTCAATGTCCTTATTAACTTCAGTTTTACAGTGAGGGGACTCATTAATAACTATTAAGGGTGATTAGTTTTCATCAGGCTGATGTTTTAGCCACTACATCCATCCATCAATACTTTTTCTGGCTTTATATCGGTTGTATACACAGGGAGATTTAATTACATTTATTGGGTAAGATCTACCAGTCTCTTAACCCATGCTAACTACTACTCCAAACAGCAGGAGGAGCCAACCGTATGCAGCACTGAAGGTAAATAATATCCAATGTATTGGTAAAGCTGACAAAAGGCAAAGAGAGAATTAGACACATCCATGGGGAAGTAAGGCTATCAGTGGCCACTAACCATGATAGCTATGTTCTTCTTCCAGTTGCTGAATATTGCAGGAGATGAGCGTGTTATTGCACTAGGTCCTGTTTGTGGGTTTCCCATTGCGGCATCTGGTTGGCCACTATGAGAACATGATGCTGGACTAGATGGGCCTTTGACCTAATCCATCTGAGCTCTTCTTACCTTCTTATCCTTATAACTGAATCCCCTGATGTACTCATTCACCTCAACTCTTTAAATTAGGTTGCCACCATTCATCTTGGCAAATTCTGCTCAGTCCTGCCATATGCCCCATTGGAATGGCAAGATGAGAAGGGTAACAGGCTTCACTAAGAGAGCTATCCTATCCCCCAGT
Organism: Rhineura floridana; assembly: GCF_030035675.1. NCBI lineage: Eukaryota > Metazoa > Chordata > Lepidosauria > Squamata > Rhineuridae > Rhineura > Rhineura floridana. Next base: position 317,033,512 of record NC_084480.1, on the reverse strand, counting down.
CCATGCAGGATGGGCGGCGGTTGTCCCTCTACCTGGTTCTGCAGAGCTCTCTCAGGGGGGATCACTCGCCAAGGAAGAATCCACTGTGCCCGTTGCCTTCGATTTACTGTTGGTGGCATTCTTGCTGACAGTAGTCTGTGTAAGCCTCCAAAACTGCATGTTTTGGAGCACAGCAGGCCTGTGTATTATTATTATTATTATTATTATTATTATTATTATTATTATTATTATTATTATTATTATTATTATTATTATTATTATTATTATTAATTTCTATACCGCTCCATAGCCGAAGCTCTCTGGGCGGTTTACAACATAAAAATCAATATACAATATATAATATAATTCATATTTGGTATAATTAAAAGGAAAAACAATACATCACATTTTAAACAAACATAACTAAACAATAAATCTCAACAATGTACATAACATAATAACAGAATAAATAAAACAAACCGAACATAACAATTATAAAAATATCTAAAAATATTCTCCAATGTCCCATTGTGCTACTCCCCACCTAACCCCATCTTCTACAACCAATAGCACTATAAACATTTCTTCCATTGTCTTCTTTCTCCAAGACTAGATATAGATATATCTCCAAGACTAGTACATCTTCAGTTGGGGCTAAGGTTCTTCTGGGTCCTAAGCCATCCCATATACTGCAGTGGAGCCCATTTGGGGTCCTTCTGCTGCACCAGGCTGGAGCTGGTGGAGAAGGCAAAGATCTGATCTGACCTTCTGATAAGAACATCAGAAGAGCCTGTAGACCAGGCCAGTGATCCATCCTGTCCAGCATCCTGTTCTCACAGTGGCCAACCAGGTGCCTATGGGAAGTCTGCAATCAGGACCTGAGTGTAGCAGCACTCTTCCCTCCTGAAAATTCCAGCAAGTGGTATTCAGAAGCATATTGCCTCCAACAACGGAGGTAGAACATAGCCGTCATGGCTAGTAGGCACCAATAGCCTTATCCTTCATGAATTTGTCCAAACCTCTTTTAAAGCCATCCTTCTTCGCAGCCATCACAGCCTCTTGTGGGAGTGGATTCCATAGTTCTGACTGATGGCAGCTAGAAGGGCTGTGGATGTGTCATCTATGCTGCTTCAATGTCCCCAGGGCCAGGTGACCCTGGGTCAGGATTGCTCCACCCCACAGTCTAAATCTGGTTGCCTAAACATATTATCTTAATCATTTCCATTGCTCATTATTCATGCCCTTGTTGAGCCTCAGCTATCCCAGAAGGAACAGGGAGGGGGGAGGCATGAGTTTCAAGCGCCTCCGCTGCCAGAAGACACAGATGATTTGGAAGTTGTTGAGTCTGAGCAGGACCTTAGGGGAGAGGGTGAGTCTGAACTCCAGCCAGTTCCCACAAAAGGCGTGATCTCTGAGGAACAGAGCGCACCGCCCCCAGCTCCTGACCTGTTAGGGGAAGTTCCAGAGACAGTGCCAACTCCTCCCTTGCCCAGCCGTTCCCAGGATGCTACCAGCATGGTGCAGCCCCCTGACCTCGAGCCCGTTGCTCAGGAGCAGGTGACTTCTGATGAGCCGTTGGAAACACACACCCCTTTGCCTTGCTATTGCCGCCGCGAGAAATGGACGGGGAAGAGACAGGACTTGCGAAGGAGTCAGAGATTACGATCAAAAACATTCCCTATTTAAGCTTGCTGCTCACAGTGCGGAGTTGCTGAGTCAACTTCCTTCATATCCCACAGAGCATGTCTAGAGTGTAGTTAGGGATTTTAGCAAGTTAGCACAGGGTTTTTGATGAAGCGCAATGCCTTTGATGTATCCATTACTCTAATAAAATAAGAGTTACTTGCACCCTCATCTCAGCCTCGTCCTTCCGGCTCTGGACAGGACAGCCCTGCCCCAAAACCTCATTAATGTGTCTAATGATCACTTGACCCCCTTATAGTCCTATGCAAAAAAAAAAAAAGATTTATAGCAGGAATCACAAAATCTTTTACTGATTTGCAAGTAGGAATGGTCAAATACATCATTTTCGGTTTGTCTTAGCTTCTCATTTTTCCAGTCTTTAGTTTATTGGAACACAGGAAGCTGCTTTATTGTAATTCAGACCATTTCCCTATATAGTCCAGTACTGTCTACACTGACTGGCAGTGGCTCTCCAGGGACTGTCTCCATTTCCAGGATGGGTAAATCTGTCCATTTTTATTTCCCTCAGTTTCTCTTTTTTCCAGTCTGAAATTCAGTCCTCCATATTTCCACATCTGTTTGCAAATACTTTTTTTGTTTAGAAACCCCTCATGAAAATTCATTAGCATTTTAGTGCAAATTTCTCTTTAATATACATATTTTAATGCAATTTTGCCCAATATACATATTTTTGCAAAACATTTTTACCTAATATAATGCATTTTTATGCTATTTTCACAAATAAGTGCATTTTTTATACATGGTTTGCCTTAGCATATGCATTTTTGCACATATTACTTGGCCAGAGAAGTGCATTGCAAAATCTCGAGAACGGCGAATTTCGAAGGATGGCTCTTTCATGTATTGTTTCAAAAGGTATGAATAAGGTAGATTCAACTTTGTAATGCAAACTGAATCAAATTTCTGCCCCATCCTTACTTACAAGGCAATCTATTAATGTCTTGTTAGGAGAACATCGCATTCAGATCAATGAGACTCTGGACTAGTGTGTACAGAATTGCAATCTTAATGTGCCTTTCAGCCAATAAGGGTTTATAACAAGCAACACGCTGTATTTCTGGGAACACAACCCAAAGATGTTTTCTTCATATTGTTCATATTTAAAAGGAGGGCAATTTTCCTTTGTCGTTCAGGTTTTGGGGAGGAAGGCATGTTTTTGGAAAGTGTGCTTGCTCTTCCTCTTAGTTGCCCACAATCTTGCTGAATTAGCCCACAGTACATTTTCTAGTCTGCCACCCTGTTTCCAGCCAAGTGAGCCTACGAATCTCACAAGCATTGATTGATTGATTGATTGATTGATATCCCGCCCTTCCTCCCAGCAGGAGCCATGCCTCTCGCTTGCCCCCTACATCTGGCACATTGGCCTTTATACACTGAGGTTCCCTTTAGCTTTCAGGTCTGATAGTTGTTGATCGACCTCTCCTCCTTAATCCATTTTTAAAGCCATCTACACCAACCTTCCCCAAACTCTAGATATTTGGGATTGAAACTCCCACCAGCCACATTCCTTTGGTCTGTTCGGAACCTTCTGTTACGCAATTGTTGCTGAGCAATATTACAAGAGAGGGAGAGACATTCATAATGTCATGAAAATGGAAGTGGACTGCCTTCAAGTCGATCCCGACTTATGGCTACCCTGTGAATAGGGTTTTCATGGTAAGAGGTATTCAGAGGGGGTTTACCATTGCCTCCCTCTGAGGCTAGTCCTCCCCAGCGGGCTAGGGCCTGCTCAGCTTGCCACAGCTGCACTAGCCAGCCCCTTTCTTGTCTGCAACTGCCAGCTGGGGAGCAACTGGGCTCCTTGGGACTATGCAGCTTGCCCACGGCAGCACAGGTGGCAGGGCACGTAACCCCTGAGCTACTCCCTGTGGGGTGATCTTTAGCTGGCCCTTGACGCCCAGGAGACATGAGCGGGGATTTGAACTCACAGACTCTGGACTCCCAGGTGAGTGTAAGTGTGTGTGTCTTTTACGAGTATGCCCCCCTTTCCTTCTTTCCATCCAACAGAGCAAAGGTGTGCTATTACTCCTTGTACAATCAGCTTTAGGAGCTGCTGTTATCCTTACATGAGCTCCTGAGCTCCTACTGGGAGGAAGGGTGGGATATAAATCTAATAAATAAATAAAAATACATACATACCACCCAGGGTGGGAAACTCTGGTTTAACACGCAGGACCCTTTCACATCTCACTGCTGTTTATAAAACCCTGAAACTGTGGAGCCAACTATAAGACAGCTCTCATATAAGGCCATCAGGACCACTGTTGGCTCCTCAGGGTCATCCAATTCTTTGGGGCATGTAAGCTGCAGTCCCTGACACCACCAGGAGGGCGCTGTGGAAGAGAAAGGCCAGTCCAGCCAGTGTCCCTGGTTCCAAGGCTGGAGACAATATGCCTTTGAGTACCAGTTGCTGGGATTCACATGAGGAGAGTGCTGTTGTGCTCAGGTCTTGTTGCAGGCTTCCCAGAGGAGGTATCTGGTTGGCCACTGTGAGAATAGGATGCTGGACTAGATGGGCCTTTGATCTGAATCCAGCAGGTCTCTTCTTATGCTATTGTGTTGTGTCCCAGCCCTTTCTGAGGAGGGCTGCGTTGGATGGGCAGAGTCACTGCAGCACTCAGATTACAATGGTGGACTGAAATCTCCTGGCTGTTGGCAGACAGGAAGGGCCATAGCTTAGAGACAGAGCATTTGCTCTGCACGCAGCAGGTCCCAGGCTGAATCCCTGGTATGTCCAGATAGCACTGGGACTGTCCCCTCCTTGATATTCTGAGGAGCTTCTGCCCAACAGAGTAGACAATAAGCTAGATCGTCTGACTCACTACAAAGCAGCTTCTATAGGCAGGGCTGGGAATGTCCCCCACCTAAAATCCTGGAAAGCCACTACTTTCTGAGTAGAGAATACTGAGGTTGATGAGCGAATGGTCTGACTTGGTATAAGAAGCCAGATTCCTATCTTCCTAATGGATTTCTTTGGTCAGAGTGCCCTGGAATGCATGCCACAGGGTCACGCGAGGGTGTTCTTAGCAAAGAAAAATGGCAGCCACAAGCCAACTAGAGATTGAAGGAGCTCTGGTACATGCTGGCCCCACAAAAAGTTGCCCCTGACAATGAAAACAGGGAAGATTGTTACTTCTGCCCCACCTTCAATGTCTAACTCTCCCTGCTTCAGCAGAAGGTTCTTTTTTGAGAGCATCCAGCTTTGCTCTACACCGGGAACCTTTAAGAACGTATAAAGCGCCTGCTAGATCAGGCCAATGGCCCATGTAATCCAGCATCCTGTTGTCACAATGGCCAAACAGATGCATATGGGAAGCCGACAAACAGGACCAAAATGCAAGAGCACTCTTCCCTCCCGCAGTTTCCAGCAGCCTTTTCTGCCTAGGGACATGGCTCATGGCTTATTATGCCGGACAACTGTGGACAGGGCCATGGGTGTCTGTCTTTAGCCTTGACAGCTGCTGGTACTGCTCTTGTCAAGTCTAGCTTTGCCCATAATTTTCCTAATATTAGGCCAAATAGCCCTGGGTGCTATAGGGCTTCCTACAACTAGTGAAAGACAAAATTCCCTCTTGCATATCGACCAGGCTGTTGCCCGGTCTGGGGGTGGAGGGGAATCTCAGGTCACTATTATACAACCCTGAAAACCAATGTTTAAAGCCACTCTTGTGTTCCTTCAAGGAGTGTTTTGCCACCAGTTCCTTTCTTGTGTTCCTCAGTTGCTTCTGGTTGGCTGGTTTGCTGTGCGAGGTATTTGACTGGAAGATAGCCTTTTATCCAAAGGAAGGCAGTTTTACTAGGTGTGCAAGCCTCTGGTAAAGTGCAGGATTTAAGTTAAGTGCCAAGGCCAAGCAGAGTTATGTCTGATGCTGCCTATCCGGTGCAAACTCCCTGGCTCTTTTTCCCTCACAGCTGTTTCTTCCAGCTGCTGCTGCACTGAACCCCAACATGCTAGAAATTTCAGGAATTTACTATTCCGCAAGCACTGAATCTGAAATGCTCCATTAACTTTGAATTGCAAAATGTAAAATGTAAATGTACCGCCTTCAAGTCGATTCCAACTTATGGCAACAGTATGAATAGGGTTTTCACGTGGCTGAGAGGCAGTGGCTGGCCCAAGGTCACCCAGTGAGTGTCATGGCTATGTGGGGATTCGAACCCTAGTCTCCCAGGTCGTAGTCCCGCACCTTAACCACTATGCCCCACACACAAGGGAAGTCCAATTTCATGTGCCAAACTTGCTGCTGCTGCTATTGTTGTTGTTGTTCATAATGAAATATATTCAGTGCTCTTTTGCTTGAAAATGAAGTGCTGGTACTCTTATCACTATATGTGCTGTGGGGGCCAGGACAAAATATTTGGCATGGGCAGCAAAAGAAGAAAGAAAGAAAGAAAGAAAAAGAGTACCAACACAAATAAGGCACTGAATATATTGCTGTATTATTAATGTTAATACTTAGCATTTATATACTGCGATTATTATAACCTACAAATATCCCTACATTAAACAGGAGAAGTGGGCGGGTTCAATCTTTTCTGACAGTGTGATTCCCATTCATAGTTACAATGACACAGAAAAGAAACAACAAGAATCAAAATTAAATGTATACTGAAGCTAAGAAAAAGTTCTCATATATTAGCAGAACAGATACGTAATAATAATACCCTTAACAATCTGGTTTGCTTAAAGAAATGACCATTTCTCCTTTTTTAGCAATTAACAGGGTGCACATAAGTCGTAATAGTCTTGAAGTCACATAACAACAACCACCACCAAACAAAACCACCACAGTGAGCTCACAATCCTTTAGGTTTGCTGCTATTTTCTTGTGCAGGAAATAAAATCTTCTTTCCTTGTTGCTTGGATCCTAAAAACAATCAAAGCAGGCCTGTGAATACTGTAGAGTTTGTTGGCCTGCCCATCCCCTCTGGAGCGGCTTCCTTGAGTTGGGCTGGTCCACTGGAATCTTCTCAGAGAAGCCAGCCCACCCTGAAGGGTACTTACTGAGCATGCTGCAATAGCTGGTTTTAGAAAGAGACGGGGAGGGTAATAGCCACACCCAATGCCAGCAAACAGAGGCATGCTGGATTTACAATCCTTTTGAACAATGGTGGTAACAACAACTGAAGGATGGCCATACTTCAGGTGCATTGTCCCAACTTTCCCTTGTGCTTTTTTCCTTTTATGAGCATTCTCTTCACCACTACCATCCATCCTCTTTGTCCTGCTGCAATGGAGGGGTTTTTTTGGGGGGAAATGGCACGGGGAAGAGATCATCACTTCAGATTGCTTTTTAATTTAATTTAAAGGTAATTAATTTAATTTGCTTTAATTTAGATTCCTGCATTAAGCACGGGGTTGGACTCAATGGCCTTATAGGCCCCTGCCAACTCTGCAATTCCATGATTCTCACCAGCACCAAAATTCTAAGAACATAAGAACATAAGAAGAGCCTGCTGGATCAGGCCAGTGGCCCTTCTAGTCCAGCATCCTGTTCTCACAGTGGCCTACCAGGTGCCTGGGGGAAGCCCGCAAGCAGGACCCGAGTGCAAGAACACTCTCCCCTCCTGAGGCTTCTGGCAACTGGTTTTCAGAAGCATGCTGCCTCTGACTAGGGTGGCACAGCACAGCCATCACGGCTAGTAGCCATTGATAGCCCTGTCCTCCATGAATTTGTCTAATCTTCTTTTAAAGCTGTCCAAGCTGGTGGCCTTTACTGCATCTTGTGGGAGCAAATTCCATAGTTTAACTATGCGCTGAGTAAAGAAGTACTTCCTTTTGTCTGTCCTGAATCTTCCAACATTCAGCTTCTTTGAATGTCCACGAGTTCTAGTATTATGAGAGAGGGAGAAGAACTTTTCTCTATCCACTTTCTCAATGCCATGCATAATTTTATACACTTCTATCATGTCTCCTCTGACCCGCCTTTTCTCTAAACTAAAAAGCCCCAAATGCTGCAACCTTTCCTCGTAAGGGAGTCGCTCCATCCACTTGATCATTCTGGTTGCCCTCTTCTGAACCTTTTCCAACTCTATAATATCCTTTTTGAGATGAGGCGACCAGAACTGTACACAGTATTCCAAATGCGGCCGCACCGTAGATTTATACAACGGCATGATGATATCGGCTGTTTTATTTTCAATACCTTTCCTAATTATCGCTAGCATGGAATTTGCCTTTTTCACAGCTGCCGCACACTGGGTCGACATTTTCATCGTGCTGTCCACTACAACCCCGAGGTCTCTCTCCTGGTCGGTCACCGCCAGTTCAGACCCCATGAGCGTATATGTGAAATTCAGATTTTTTGCTCCAATATGCATAATTTTACACTTGTTTATATTGAATTGCATTTGCCATTTTTCCGCCCATTCACTCAAGTTTGGAGAGATCTTTTTGGAGCTCTTCACAATCCCTTTTTGTTTTAACAACCCTGAACAATTTAGTGCCGTCAGCAAACTTGGCCACTTCACTGCTCACTCCTAATTCTAGGTCATTAATGAACAAGTTGAAAAGTACAGGTCCCAATACCGATCCTTGAGGGACTCCACTTTCTACAGCCCTCCATTGGGAGAACTGTCCGTTTATTCCTACTCTCTGCTTTCTGCTTCTTAACCAATTCCTTATCCACAAGAGGACCTCTCCTCTTATTCCATGACTGCTAAGCTTCCTCAGAAGTCTTTGGTGAGGTACCTTGTCAAACACTTTTTGAAAGTCTAAGTACACTATGTCCACTGGATCACCTCTATCTATATGCTTGTTGACACTCTCAAAGAATTCTAATAGGTTACTGAGACAGGACTTTCCCTTGCAGAAGCCATGCTGGCTCTGCTTCAGCAAGGCTTGTTCTTCTATGTGCTTAGTTAATCTAGCTTTAATAATACTTTCTACCAGTTTTCCAGGGACAGAAGTTAAGCTAACTGGCCTGTAATTTCCGGGATCCCCTCTGGATCCCTTTTTGAAGATTGGCGTTACATTTGCCACTTTCCAATCCTCAGGCACGGAGGAGGACCCGAGGGACAAGTTACATATTTTAGTTAGCAGATCAGCAATTTCACCTTTGAGTTCTTTGAGAACTCTTGGGTGGATGCCATCCGGGCCCGGTGATTTGTCAGTTTTTATATTGTCCATTAAGCTTAGAACTTCCTCTCTCGTTACCACTATTTGTCTCAGTTCCTCAGAATCCCTTCCTGCAAATGTTAGTTCAGGTTCAGGGATCTGCCCTATATCTTCCACTGTGAAGACAGATGCAAAGAATTCATTTAGCTTCTCTGCAATCTCCTTATCGTTCTTTAGTACACCTTTGACTCCCTTATCATCCAAGGGTCCAATCGCCTCCCTAGATGGTCTCCTGCTTTGAATGTATTTATAGAATTTTTTGTTGTTGGTTTTTATGTTCTTAGCAATGTGCTCCTCAAATTCTTTTTTAGCATCCCTTATTGTCTTCTTGCATTTCTTTTGCCAGAGTTTGTGTTCTTTTTTATTTTCTTCATTCGGACAAGACTTCCATTTTCTGAAGGAAGACTTTTTGCCTCTAAGAGCTTCCTTGACTTTGCTCGTTAACCATGCTGGCATCTTCTTGGCCCTGGCGGTACCTTTTCTGATCTGCGGTATGCACTCCAGTTGAGCTTCTAATATAGTGTTTTTAAACAACTTCCAAGCATTTTCGAGTGATGTGACCCTCTGGACTTTGTTTTTCAGCTTTCTTTTTACCAATCCCCTCATATTTGTGAAGTTTCCTCTTTTGAAGTCAAATGTGACCGTGTTGGATTTTCTTGGCAATTGGCCAGTTACATGTATGTTTAATTTAATAGCACTGTGGTCACTGCTCCCAATCGGTTCAACAACACTTACATCTCGCACCAGGTCCCGGTCCCCACTGAGGATTAAGTCCAGGGTTGCCGTTCCTCTGGTCGGTTCCATGACCAACTGGTCTAGGGAATAGTCATTTAGAATATCTAGAAACTTTGCTTCTTTGTCATGACTGGAACACATATGCAGCCAGTCTATGTCCGGGTAGTTGAAGTCACCCATTACTACCACATTTCCTAGTTTGGATGCTTCCTCAATTTCATATCTCATCTCAAGGTCTCCCTGAGCATTTTGATCAGGGGAACGATAGATCGTTCCCAGTATTAAGTCCCTCCTGGGGCATGGTATCACCACCCACAACGATTCTGTGGAGGAGTCTGCCTCTTTTGGGGTTTCAAGCTTGCTGGATTCAATGCCTTCTTTCATGTATAGAGCGACTCCGCCACCAATACGTCCTTTCCTGTCCTTCCGATATAGTTTATATCCAGGGATAACCGTATCCCACTGGTTTTCTCCATTCCACCAGGTCTCCGTTATGCTCACTATATCAATGCTCTCCTCTAAGACCAAGCACTCCAGTTCTCCCATCTTGGTTCGCAGGCTCCTAGCATTAGCGTACAGGCACTTGTAAGCAGTGTCTCTCTTCAAGTGTCTTTGGCACTTGTGGTTTGGCCTGTGGTAATTTTGCTCTTCTGAATTTATATCCTGTGCCGCTGCTCTCACAATGCCTACTTCTAGGCCTACCCCTTTCAAAATTTCATCATTTCTTTGGTTTTTATCCCAGGGGGGAGGTTTCGTTATCTCAATCTCATCCATTATTTTCTGAAACATAATTACTTCCAGATTCTCAGCCACTTTCTTGATTGCCATTTTTAAAACCACGAAAACAAAGCAAAACAAAAATAAAGAAGAACCACTTCTTATTTCAGCAACAATTGGGTTAATATTCCAGGCTTGATGACATCACAGTATAAACAGAGCAACCTGCCTTATCTCTCTATGTTCAAGAATGCAAAATAAATTTAGTTCCCAGCATCAAAACAGTTAGTGGCGTCGTGAAGAAGCAGATTCGTCAAAATAAAATAGACCAAAAAGAGAATAGTCCCAGACAATATAATATTCCTCGGAATAGAAATCAGGAATAGAAATCCCTCTTCTGTTTATTATCTTTAGAATGCACTTCCAGGACAGCTTTTTGCGACAGAAACAGAGATAAGCTGTTAATTTCGTGAATAACAGAGAAGAGCTATATCTCACCCAGAAGTTGTCCAAAGCCGATCAATCTGACAAATCTCCTTTTGCTGCAACAATTTAAACCAAGTAAAAAAAATAATAGAAAGAAAGGTGCTTGCCTGTTAGTCCGTTCTCTCTTTGAAGAAAAGATAAACGTATTGCTTAAGCAGATAGAGCTTGTTAGAAAGTCCGTCCGGCATTGTTGGCTGGACCTTATCTCATAAATTAATGAAATCCAGTCCTCCCAACAAAAACAGGCTTTGAGGTTGATCTCTACGTTTCTCCCTGCCCGGGAGAAATTTCATCAGTCAAAAAAAAAAATGTTCTGACTGATTTATATCTGAATAAGCTTCTTTTGAGGCGGGAGCCCGTCCCAAAAGCAGGCACAAGCGAAGTCACCCTTCCCGGAAGTCGATTTGCCCATTTCCTAGATAGGCAAAACTGAGGCCACCTTGCTGTTTAAACCTAATGTGATGCCCTCTTGTGACTAGGTAAATTCATTATCAAAAGGGGACCAAAATCACAGTAATTGTCTACCTCATATTAGAATTCACATTGGGAATCAATATTACTTTGCTTCCAAAACAGAAACTCATCCCCAGTTGCTCTTTGACTGAAGATGGACCAGGACTTTCAACAGGAAAATGCTTTCCTCATTGTCATACCTTGTGCATATAAATCACACTATTACTAATGAACTTTTTTCTTTTAAAATGATGTTCACAATTCTAACGCATGTTAGTGCATTTATTCCTTGACAGGCACTTAGAGCAACTGCTCTACATACAGGATGAGCACCATTGGAACTCCCTGCTGATTTGGAACAGAACTTAATCTATTTGTGCCACTAACATCTCTTTGTTTTGCATTCATAGCAAGAGGTATAAATCCTTTTTCTCTGCTTTCCGTGGCTACTTTTCATGAGCAAGGCTCTACATAGCCAGAGGATGGGGAAACTCAGAAGTTTAGAATATGTTGTACTGTTGTGTGTTTTGTCTGTCTGTTGCAAAAACAATATTTTGGTTTTGTCCACTTTGATCAGAAGTCTCATCTGTGGCCATGGATGTTTTATTTTTATATTTTCTTTCCTGCACTGAAGTGTTTTCTCCCCAAGGAACATTTTCCTTTTGCGTGTGTATCACAGAAGATTTTTATTTTGAGACATTTTGGACTCGATCTTTGAATTGCTCCAGGACCAGAACACGATATGCAACTGGCATGCTATTTTCCTGTATTGCTGCAATAACAGCATAGAGGCCTGCTTCATTCTACCTAACCACAGAACTATTTTCGGGCCTATTTTGGCCAGCAACCTGAAACGGGCACCTTGTGCAAGTTTGCAATCTTTTCATACAGTCACTCGGGGGGAGGGGGGGGAATGAAGATTCTTTCATTATTCCAGTTTCTCTGCCTAGCATCAGCAAAAGACACACATGTTCAGTGGAAGCTGTAACTGAACAGGAACAGGAACAGGATGAACTTTGTGCAAGCCATCCCACAGTGTGTTTATTTGTTTTATTTACTTGTTTTCTTTGTAATATTTCCATTGTAATATTGAATGTAACTGTTTATGCATTGTCCTTTAAGAATGTGTTGTTGTTATTGTTTTCCCTTCATAATTTATATGTTATGGCTGTTTTGTTCTTTAGATGTTTTTACTTTTCAAATCCTTCTGAGTGATTCTGTAATAGGGGTTTACTGAATTTGGCTACTTCAGATGTGAGGTTCATCAATGTGAAGTTTTGACCCATTTGTTTACTTTCTCACTCTGTCATTACAATGGCTAGGAATAGGTAACAATTAATGTGAATGGATGTCAGCACCATAAGAATCTAGGAAGATGATAGTTTGGAATTCCATCAAGATTGCTTTTCTCTCAAAATGATTAATGTATCTTATGGCTTTTTCATGCTAAGAAATGAATTAAGTTCAACTATTGTATATTCTGGACATGGGTGCATGTGCCTTAGAACATTTTGTGATTATGATGTTATTGATAAGTACTATACACAACCTATGCTAACATTTCAATAGATGCCTTTGTGGTATTAAGGAAATGGTAGGATGTGATTTTCCATTTAAAGTCCCTGTATGGATCATCCAGAGAATATTAGTTAATCCAGATTTGTTTCAACACCTCAAACCCATCACATTAGGTTATGACCTAGCTGATCTTCAGACACTACTTTCTCATCCTATGTACAGAAACAATTAGAAGCAGTTAAACAAATGGGGGAGCAAGTACACTCTAGATCGCACATGATTGCCATACAGTCACTTACATTATAGATAAGCACTCACAGATATAGGAACATGGATGTATTTGGAAATTCCCTGTTTGGCTGGGATAAGGATGCCAAAGAAGGTTTAACCCTTATAATGCACCCCATTGTGGTGATTTTGAATTCTGATCTTTGTCTAATTAGCCCTTGTAATGTGTATCCATCTCATATGGCACAGTCACACCCTGGAAGTCAGTATTGGAGCCAGGGGGCAGAACGGTGCTTGCTAATATGTGAAAGGTCATCTGTGTACATCTGCCTTTCACATAAAAGGAGGGAGTGGTACGGCTTGGCTAACCCTGTTTTGGTTCAAGTGGAATCTAGGAGGTGCAAAAGCCAAGAGCTATAACTTCCACCCCAACTCACACATACCCCCACGGCTGGTAATGCGTTCCAGAGGTTTTGTGCATAGAAAAACAAGGGCAGAGTTAAACGCTGTTGCATAAATGTTATCTTAATCTTTGGCGGATACACCCCCATCCACAGGGAATCCCATTGCTCATTAGAAATAGCATTAGTTTTCCTTTTTTCTTGACTAGAAGCACACATATCGGAAAATATATACAGACATAGGGGGTCTTCTTATATTGAGACCCCCCCACTGGCCTGGACTTTACAGGAGACAGGGACAACCAAAACAAGGAACACACACTTCACCACATGGATAAGTGGGAGTCCCCTTTGTTACTTAAGGAGTACAGTCTCCTTTGCTTCCTGCTACAGCTTAAAGGAGGTAGAGGAGGGCTTGGTGATAAGCGGTTTAGTAAGAGGTGAGGTCTGTGTGACCAATACATGTGATATACCCACTTGAAAATGGCAATTGGACTTTGAAGAATGGGACATAAAACAGTGGGTAAGGTAATATTACTGTTGAGATGGTAGCATTTGTTGCATTTGATTTTCCTTTGGTCACTGACTTGTTCTTTTCCTATTGGGCTTAACGGGTCGCCAAATGCCTGCTGGCCCTTGGTGGCTCTGTGAATTTTGGTCTAGCTGGCAGAAGATATTGTTTTATGTGATTATAGTAATAGTTTTTTTATTATTATTATTACTGGATGTTGTTACTTGCAATGTATTTCTAATGTTATTCAGTTAATGTCTATAGGTCTCTGAGTTTAGTTTTAGGGACCAAAACCAAGCAAACGGGCCATTCTAGTAGTATCAAAAGGTCCAGTCATACTTGACAGTTCCTTGGTCGATGTACTGAAAAGGGAGTTGAGCAGACTGACGCAAGATTGTGTTTTATGTTGTAATAGTTATAGTATTATTAATAGCTGTTTGTTGCTGTATACAATGCATCCCAAATTTAATCCAGCTTGCTTCCGCCTGCCTGCATAGGCTGATTTCTTCATTTTCCCGAAAGCCTCAATCTGCTATTCCAAATTTGATGCAATTGGCCTCAGGCTGTATAAACAAGCTCACACTGTCATTTTTCCGAAAACCGCAACCAACTTACATGGAAATGGCTTTGAGACCGATTTGGCAACCTAAGCAAGGTAATACAGCTACCTGAGAGACTAGTTAGTCTCTCAGGGCTGAAAGGGGGGACTGTTAGGATTGAACTTAAACCCCCAGTGCCAGTAAAATCTATAAGTTCACTTGCCTTACCTAAACCAGCTTGAGCATCATGGGAAGTAGAACCAAAGTGGCCTTTATTTGACTTTTGATATAAAATGTCGGTTTATTTCCTGGTGACCTGACCCTTACCTACATTCCAGTGGCTCGAATAATAAAAGCCGGTTTAAGCTGGAAACTTCCCTACTATGCATTTCTGTATCACATCTATGCCTATAACCTTGCTTATTGTTATAAATGTGCCTTGCATAGAAATGTTAAAAGCTGTTCCGATGCCCCACAAACCTTGACTTGTAAAACCCTTTGATATGTAAGCAAAGTAATATCATGCCTGTCTCCAGTTTAGGGGGCGCCCGGTTGCAGCTGGGCCTCCCCTCAATAGTTGCCTTTGTCTGCTGCTGCATAGTGCTTATCTGAAGGACATGCGAAGTATGCAGACATAGAGTCTGAGAGATAGTCTTAATGTTTCCACTTTTGTCCTTCCTCCTGTACCCCTTCACCTCCTCACATATGCCCCAAAGCTATAACATTTAGCAATTGCTTCTTTTGTATTTTATGACGTAAACCTGATATTGTAAACTTCGGGGTGAGCCTATATAAACCTTAAAACACCAATAAACGAGGTTCCCATGCTGGCCTGCTTCGGCTTGTAAGTATTGGGTCCCCTTTGCAAAGGTTTTTGTCTCGTGTTACTTGATCTCTGATAGTGGGTTCATTTGCACTCAACTCCGCACTCTTCCCGGGTGTAATAAGCGAGTAGAGGTTGACAGGGCGACTTGCGTGTTGGGTTTGGACCTAACAAGCCAAAACAGGGAGAAACAAATCAATGGTCACAGATAAATTAAAAAAGAATCCAAAAGAGGCAAATGAGGTTCATTAAAGGCCAGAAGGCATCTTGATGTGCAAGGGGGAGGGGGAATTGAAGAAAATAAGCACTGTTCAGGTACAAGAAAACTTATTCAAGTCAGATGGTGGTAATGTTTTAAGGTCAGCACCAAGAAGCGGACTAAAATTGGGCTGTTGGGAGGAAGGGCAGGATATAAATCAAATAAATAAATAAAAATAAAATTAATGAGGTAAATTGGAGCCAAGCGAAAAGGTTAGTTGGAGTCTGTCCAGGAGAGGAAGGGAAAGATCTTTCAAGACACTCACTAAATTTTTATTAAGGAGGCACGCCAGTTGAATTTGGGCCTCTGTTCTTTAATCATATCCCTGAGCGCACATCAAACATTAACAAGAAGAGGCTACAGAAATCAGTGTGTCAAGAATGTGACAAGTGTGAGCCTTGAACTGGTGATCCAGGAGATGTCTGAGATAAGGATAAGAAGATTACACACCCACACACCAAAGCCCTCTTCCTTTATTACTCCTCATATTTGCTCTGCTCAGAACTCCAGCTAGGAGAATTTCTAAAATTTATCCTCAAAGGGGAACGTGCTCCATTTCTTTCAGTTTTCCACTCCTTCCATTCATTTACACTTCTGCCCTCTATTATATTGTTGTATGATTGGGTTTGGACAGGAAGAGAGGTTAATGGAATCAGCAAAGCTGCCATTGACTGCCTTTGTTAGGGAAATGACAGGTAAATGGCCCACAATGGTTAGGATATAGCCAGAGACTATTTCTGTTCAGTTCACTTTCCCCATGAAATTTGAAGGTGGTCTGGAAGGTAGTAGACAATTTGGAAAATGGGTTTGTCTTCCTCATCCTGGTGGAGTGATGCAGTCTAGGCTAGCCTAGATGAGGGATCACAAACCTTTTATAGGCCCATAGGGACATTTTGATTTTTGAGGGGAGTTTCGTGGGTTCCATCCATCTGGTAGCTTCTCTGTCCCCTCCCTTGGCTCACCCTGCCCCCGAGACTTGAAGGGCCTGGAGGCCACAGGGTGAGAGGACTGCCTACATACACTTCATTTTTTCAGAGGATCTGGACAACAGTTGGTTCCAGTAGAATTAATCTGAGTCTTGAAAAGTGCATAGAGCTGGAAGAGAAAGTGGAAAAGAATGTCACTCTTCCACCTTCATCCTCCAGCTTAACCCATCTAATAATAATTCAGGATTTAGCATCCAAAATATAGTTGTAGGAGAAGATAGTCCAGAACACAAAACAGAATACAGACATTGATACAAACTGTTAATATTGTGACAAGATTGAATTTCAAGTTTATATTAACCACTGAAGAAGACCCTCACTGGGACTGCAAAAAAAGACAAATCACTAGAAGCTAAAATGATGAAACTGAGGTTATCATACTTTGGACACATCATGAGAAGACACGATTCACTAGAAAAGACCATAATGCTGGGAAAAACAGAAGGGAGTAGAAAAAGAGGAAGGCCAAACAAGAGATGGATTGATTCCATAAAGGAAGCCACAGACCTGAACTTACAAGATCTGAACAGGGTGGTTCACGACAGATGCTCTTGGAGGTCACTGATTCATAGGGTCGTCATAAGTCGTGATCGACCTGAAGGCACATAACAACAACAACATGTCTTGGTTTGTCACACTAGATCTGGTTATATCAACTGATATTTGGATACAAATACATATATATATTTTAAATAATGACATTTTGGATTCTTTATTCTTTGATATATATATATATTTGTATCTTTATATATATACCATTTGTCTGAGAAATTAACATTTTTTTCTCTTGTAATCTTGATGTTATATTGTATAGACTTAGACATT
Source organism: Rhineura floridana (assembly GCF_030035675.1). Taxonomy (NCBI): domain Eukaryota; kingdom Metazoa; phylum Chordata; class Lepidosauria; order Squamata; family Rhineuridae; genus Rhineura; species Rhineura floridana. Next base: position 317,016,231 of record NC_084480.1, on the reverse strand, counting down.
TCTACCCTCAGCAGCTAATGACAAAGGTGATATTAAATGTGTTTGGGGGGGGGCACAGGCTTCATGGGCACTATTGGCACCCATGGGCACCAGGCTGGCTTCTCCTCCTGACTTGGATTGTCTAGGTGCCTGTATGAGAAGAAAACACAGTCATAGAGAAAAAGGGATGCAGTGAGCTGAGTTTGTACTCTGTGAGCATCTTTGGCTGCCTGCTGACTCTCTTCTTAGAGATCCTGTGTCACAGAGCTTGGAAAAGACTTCAGAGATCATCTACTCTGACCCCCTGCCAGCTAGGTAGCCATCCAGCCTCTATTTTAAACCTCTGACAAGGGGAGTCTACCACCTTCCAAGGCAGCCTATTTCGCTGCTGAACAGCCCATAGCATCAAGACGTTCTTTGTAATGTTCAGTCTAAATCCTTTTGCTTGTCATTTGAACCCATTGGTTTACATTCTTCCCTCCAGAGTTAAAGAAAACAAATTGTGCTATCACAAATGTTGATCATTTGAAAAAAAAATAGTGGTAAAGGAAAGTGGCCTTGCCGCTTCCTCCACTGTGACTGAGGCTGGTCAGTTTTCACATTAGAAAGAAGAGAGAGATCGACTGTTTTCCTTTTGGAAAGGAAAGGAAGAAAGCAGCTTTCAGTGCCTCACCACCTCCTTGGCAAGCCTAGAGTCCTTAACATGGGTGAAACTTGGCTTGCTTCCTCTCCTTGGAGCTTGGATTATTTGAATGAAACACACAGAGATCTGTATACTGCTGTGCTGTGAGTAAAATCAGTAAAAGAGCAGTATATTCAAGGAAATATTCGAGGAGAAAAAAATCCAGTGTTGGGGGAAAGCAGCTGACATTCCGAGCAAACAGGATCACTGTGCAAAGATGGAAAATATACAGATCGCTGAAAAATATGGTGCTAAATCCGAATTCAGTGAAATTCTCACCTATCCCTACTGGAGTTCCAGTTGAGCCAAAGCCTACCAGGGAGAATATGCTGGGGGAAGGGACTTGAAGGGCCTGGAGGCCACAGGGTGAGGTGTGAGGCCTCTGGTTATATCTAGCTGGTGCCCCACCAAGGAACTGCTGTGCATTCAGTGGGAGAACAGTGCATGTTGCGATCCCTCTTCCCTAATGAACAAAGGTAAACTGAAGAATTCAGTGGTTGTGTGCAGGAAGAAAGGAAGTAGGGGCATGGACACTAGGTCTTTTGATGTACCCCTACCCATGGAAGCCTAACTATGTGAGTATGTGTTGCCTGTATTTCAGAGAATTTGCTTTCCTTTCTATCTTCTAACAATATAACAGTGTCTCAAAGTAAATTCTCTAAAATTCAGCCAGATTTGCTTACCCATGTCATCGGAAACAGGCTATATTTGTGAAAATCAGTAGGGAGGTATACTTCAGGCAATGCCTTCTAACTAATCTCTCTGATACTGAGAGTTGAATTCTAATAGTCCAACAATATACATCAGAGAGAGACCCTTTATCAGATGAAGAAGAGCTGGAGGGATATAACAGCGTGATAGAATACACACACAGATTGTTATGGGTGTGATACGGACAACATGAAAACTGAGGTGAAACTTTTCCCAAAAGAATGTCAGTGCTATGAAGCACAGGAGTCCAATCTGCTTTATTGTTTGTTTCAATAAACACAAGTCATATATATAATATGTGTTTATAAACACATGCGAGAGATAAATATTGTGTGAATGGTGAGAACATTGCATGTGAAAGAACGTTCTCATGCCTTTGATGTATAAAAGATTACAGCAACTGCTGCATGTGAAAGAACATTTTCATGCCTTCAATGAGTGACGATTATTTGAGAAACCACATGACCAATTATCAGAATCAGAGCTTTCATAATTATTGGGAAAAAATGTTCTCAAAGTCTCTTGATCTGAACTGGTTCTCACAGTAACAGGCAAAATAACCTTGATCAAGATGGCAAATACATTCACAAATTATTTTCCTCCAGTCTATAAAGTAGGAGTTGGTTCTAGACTAAAGCTACAATCCTAGCCATGCCTACTCGGAAGTAAGTCCTATTGCATTCAGTGGGGGTAACTCCTAGGTAAGTGTGGTTAGGCTTGCAGCCTTGGTTATATGCTTAGAGTGTTAGTGGTGTACTGAGCAGCAAAAGGCAGGGACTGAATGCCACCACCTTTTTTCACTTCAGGGAGAATGACGTCTCATGGAATATTATTTGCCAATCTTCTGCATGTCAAATTTTGACTTTCAGCCATTTTGTGTTTGGCTCTTATTGTAAAACTTAGGTTATAAAATAGCTGATTTCAACTATGCTGTCCTGCATAGAAGGGTCAAAAGTTCAAAGAAAGGTTAAAGAGATTTTTGCTCAGAAACTTCTGTGCAGGAGGGTCAAAAGTTCAGCCTAGGAACCTCACAATTAATAGGAAATAAAAATCTAACTAGAAGTCTACTCTCCTTCTGACTGGCAAAAATGTCGGGAGGGGAGTGAAAATATCTTATATAAGTTGAGCTGGAAATTAGTTTGTGGCAGAATTGAGGATGAAAAGAGTTATTCTGAGCCAGAAAGACAGGAAGAGATGGAACTGAAGAGTTGAAACATTGTAAGAGGACAGCTCAACAGAAAGGAGACAGGATAAAACCACAAAGGGATGCTGAAGCTGACCTGAGGGGTGCAATCTTTATTTTTATTTAACAAAATTTATATACTGCTTAATTGTAAAAACAAAAGCCCTAAGATTCTAAAGATTAACGTTTAGATGTAATTTTGGGTCTTGTGCTACATAAGTGCGCATGCGCACACACACTTGCATTACGGGGAAGGATCTCCCACATGGTTTGATGTGCAGATGAAGGGGGCCTTCTAGGGCTAGACTGCTGGGGAGCAAATATATTGCCCTAATTTTCTTAATGGACAAAGCCTCTTCAAAGTTTTTCATTCCCACATAACCTCCAGCTTTGATACAATGTGGGACAGAAGGATTGGGCTGTCATTTTTCTTCCTAGAGTGATACTAGCCAATCAGGGAAACATGTAGTGAGCATTATGACAGCACAGTGTAACAGAGCCAATGCAACTGAAACTAAATGAGAGTGAAAGCAATGCTTCCTGGGCTGGCCACATGAGTGATCCTAGACAACTGAGTCTGTGATTGCCCTCACTCTGAATAGGCAGATACTTGTTACACCTTTCAGAGCAACCACTGAGAATGCTGCTAGAAGGTGAATGCTTTATAATGCCTCCAAACTCTTTTGTATATATATAAAAATGCCACCACACCCCATTTTAATTCATCTCTAGCGCTGCTAAGCTTTCAAGGTGCTGCAAGACTGTTTGTTGCCTATAATTATGTTGCTCAAATAATAGTGTATGATAATGCACAGTAAAGCACACAAAACTCCACTGGGCCAATTAAATTTATTTTTGACTCAAGAAACCTGTGAAGCCCTGCACCTGAACATTACACACAAAGGGCTGTTTATGCTCACTTTTCATAGGGAAGGGAAAGCCCATCTGAGCTACCCGACAGACGCTGTGAGTGCTTAATGGGAAGCTATAATGGGAAGTGTGCAGAGTGCAAAGAAGGCAACAGCATTGTGACATCAATGCATGTTTATGATACTTTTGCCCCGAAGGTGCCTTCTTTTGAAGAAGTGCTGACTGATGATTTACCAATACTATTAAAGGACACAAAGTTTTCTGGCAGTGGCATGGAGGGGGTCGTAAAAATGGAATGTTTATGGAAGTTTAGATGGCCCTCGGCCCTTTTAAAACTTTTTGCCAAGTCTCATGCTTCTGAGACATTGCATTCCTGAACAAGCAGACGGATTGTCAAACAGTCCTCGCTCAAACAACATGCCGTTCAAAGGCCACTTCCAGAAATATCCCCTACTTCAGTTACATTGGACACCGATACCTCACTCTAGGTCACAAAAGATTCTCATAGCCTTCTTGACGACAGAACCAGGATGGGCCCATTGAATAAAGCAGGCATGGGGACAGTGGCGGCTGGTGACCACTAGACCTGGTGAGATGGCTAGGTGGTCATGGGGGCATGACCAAAGGCAGTCACAGAGATGTGATCAAGTTGTTCTGGTCAGGGTTGGCACCAGGTAGGTGGAGTGAGTGGGCTTATTTAAGCCCCTCACTGCCTGTATCAGGGGAGGGGGTGTCTGGGAGCTCCTTGGAGCTCCTGCTTTGCGATCTGCAGCAGCGTTGGGTCGGTGAGTCCTGCAACCCGATGCTGCCGCAGATTGCTGAGTGGGAGCTACACCCTCCCACCATGTCCTGGCCAAGCCCATTGGAATCAAACAGACTTGCTGCTGTATTACTTCTCCAGTATATTTAATAAGAAACTTCAGTCTAGAATGCTTCATGGGGCAGCTTACAGGTCACACCAGATTCTGCATCTCTTTACAGATGCACACCAAAACAAGATGTGCTGATAATCATGGGGGACTGGAATGCAAAAGCAGGGAACAGAGAAGAACTAGGAACTGTGGGGAAATGGGGCTAAGGAGATAGAAATGAAGCAGGAGAAAGACTTCTTGAATTCTGTGAAGCCAATAATTTGTTTCTTGCAAATACATTTTTTGAGTGAAAGAAAAGATGACTACACATGGACATCACCCAATGGTCAATAAAGGAATCAAATTGATTATATAATTGGTAGCAGAAGACGGAGACGTTCCATACTTTCTGTGAAAACAAAACCAGGAGCAGACTGTGGTACAGGTCATGAACTGGTAATATAGAAAATCAGAGTAAAGCTAAAGAACAACAACAAAGCAATCATAATGCCAAAATACAATTTAAATGACATCCCAGAAGAATATAAAGATCAAATAAGGAACAGATTTGAGGCTTTAAACTTAGTTGACAGAGAACCAGAAGAACTGTGGAATGAAGTCAGAGACATTATCAGGGGAGAATGCAAAAACACAATATCTCTAGTTAAAAAGAGAGAAAGACCTCAATGGATGACTGAAGAAACTCTTCAAATGGTTAAAGAGAGAAGGAAAGCAAAAGGAGACAGAAACATGGTTAGAACATAAATGCAACAATACAGCGTACGTAGGGACAAAGAGAACGTACTGTATAGAAATAGAAGAGGACAACAAAAAGGGTAGAACAAGAGCCCTGTTCCAAAAGATCAGAGAAATGAAAGGGAAATTTAAACCACGAGTAGGGATGTTGAATAATCAACAGGGGAACACAATGACTGACTGAGATGAAATAAAAGGAAGATGGAAGCAATACACTGAAGAACTCTATATAAAAGAGATGCCAGGATGACAGATTCATTCACGGAGGAACCGTATGATGAAGAACCAGTAATTTTAGAATGTGAGGTGAAAGCTGCACTTAAAATACTTGGAAGAAAGAAATCACCAGGAACAGATGGCATACTAATAGAGTTGCTACAAGCTACTGAGACTGAATCTGTCCAAATTTTAACAAAATTTTGTCAACAAATATGGAAAAGTAAACAATGGCCCACAGACTGGAAGTGTTCCATATACATCCCAATTCCAAAGAAAGGGGATCCCAGAGAATGCGGTAATTATCAAACTATTGCCTTAATATCCCATGCAAGTAAAGTAATGCTCAAGATTCTACAACAATGGCTCTTACCATATATGGAGAAAGAAATGCATGTCCAAGCTGGATTTATAAAGGGAAGAGGCACCAGAGATCATATCGCAAACGTACATTGGATAATGCAATGGACCAAGGAATTTCAGAAGAAAATCACCCTGTGCTTTATAGATTACAGCAAAGCCTCTGATTGTGTAGATCATGAAAAACTAGGGAATGCTTTAAAAGAAATGGGGGTGCCACAGCATCTGATTGTCCTGATGCGCAACCTATACTCTGGACAAGAGGCTACTGTAAGGACAGAATATGGAGAAACTGATTGGTTCCCCATGGGAAAAGGTGCGGGACGGGTGTATTTTATCACCCTATTTGTTTAATCTATATGCAGAACATATCATACAGAAAGCAAGACTGGACCAAGAAGAAGGAGGTGTGAAAACTGGAGGGAGAAATATCAATAGTTTAAGATATGCAGACGAAACCATAATACTAGCAGAAACCAGTAATGATGTGAAACAAATGCTGATAAAAGTTAAAGAGGAAAGCACAAATGCAGGACTACAGCTGAACGTCAAGAAGACTAAAGTAATGTCAACAGAAGATTTATGCAACTTACAGTTGACAATGAGGACATTGAACTTGTCAAGGATTATCAATACCTTGGCACAGTCATTAACCCAAATGGAGACAATAGTCAAGAAATCAGAAGAAGGCTAGGACTGGGGAGGGCAGCTGTGAGAAAACTAGAAAATGTCCTCAAATGCAAAGATGAATCACTGAACACTAAAGTCGGGATCATTCAGACCATGGTATTCCTGATCTCTATGTATGGATGTGAAAGTTGGACAGTAAAATAAGCTGATAAGCGAAAAACCAGCTGCTTTGAAATGTAGTGCATGTACCGTGGACCGCAAAAAAGACAAATAATTGGGTGTTAGAACAAATTAAACCAGAACTATCACTAGAAGCTAAAATGATGAAACTGAGGTTATCATACTTTGGACACATCATGAGAAGACATGATTCACTAGAAAAGACAATAATGCTGGGAAAAACAGAAGGGAGTAGAAAAAGAGGAAGGCTAAAGAAGAGATGGATTGATTCCATAAAGGAAGCCACAGACCTGAACTTACAGGGTGGTTCATGACAGATGCTATTGGAGGTTGCTGAGTTACACCATAAGTCATAGTCGACTTGGAGGCACATAACAACAACAACATGCAGGCTACTACTCAAAGCTAAGATGTTGTTAGAGCAATTAGACATGCCTCCCCTACGATGCTTTAGGCACAGGTGGGCCCTTTCTTCTTGTGTGAGGAAGGTGTCACAGAAGAGGAATGCTTGCATGAATGAGCGATCTGCCTAGGTGGGAAAGTGGGGGTCAACTGAGCCTGCCAGCGCAGTTGTCTGCATGTCTGGGGTGATGGCACCTCATTGAGATCCTCCTCCTCTAGAGGAGGTGTGCACATAGTGGCAGCTACTTGGGAAAAGTGGGGGTGGAGGGGAGGAGAAGGGAGGGGCTCCTATCAGCCAACTTTCTCTCTGTTGTATTTGGAGCTAAGGCAGAGGAGCTGTCACTGTCAAAAGTACTGAAGCTGACTGTCTCAATACTTCCTTGTCGCAAGTTGCTAGAGCCTCCCTTGCATCCCATTTTGTTTCTTCTTCTTGATCAGAGAGAGCTTTGGCTATGGGGCGGTATACAAATACAATAAATAAATAAATAAACCATCACTCCAGTTTTATTAATACTTAGCATTTATCTTGGTTCAGAAGGGGTCCTTGATGCCATAATTTCTAATGTCAGTTCATGTCAAAGAAGGTTCACGCCTGGTTCAACCCTGTAAAGTAGATCATAGTGCAACTTTACCTAAACAACAAAAAGAACATTACAAGCACCTTAAAGACCAACAAATTTATTATGTCACAAGCTTTTGGGAGCAATAGTCCATTTCATCAGATGCATCATGTGTGATGCACCAACTCTTTATTGGAAACCACGACTCCTCTCACAGACTTGAGCAGGGTAGACATGATTAGGAACAATAAACCTCAGAAATAAATGGCATGAGCGTGCACAGGATGCATCTGCCTCACTAGTGAGGAACCTCTGAATGTATCTAATAATGTGATTCCAGAAGAGGTATCCTTTGCATAAACAGTACATCTTATAGTCACCACAGTAGGAGAACCTGCAGGATCAGACCAAAGGCCTATCTGTTCCAACATCCTGTTCTCACAGTAGCAAGCAGAGCTTGGAAAAGTTACTTTTTTGAACTACATCTCCCATCAGCCCCAGCCAGCGCCATGCTGGCTGGGGCTGATGGGAGTTGTAGTTCAAGAAAGTAACTTTTCCAAGCTCTGCAAGCCAACCAACCAAACACACACAGAGCAGTTTTAAACCTGAAGGAAAAACAGGTATGCAAAACCTTCAAACATCTCTCAAACCTAGAGACACACACAAACCCTGCAGTTCTGGAAACACAAACAGAAGCCATTTGTCCTCCCCCATTTATAAAATAAATACAAATGATTAAGTAAAAAAAAAAAGATACTATGATGGGAGCTGTAGTTCAGCGGCATCCGGAGGACCAAAGGCTCCTCATATACCTAGAATAAGGGAGGCCAAGTTTCTGATCCGGCCTTACCAAGGACCATCTGGAAGCTATAAATTTCATCTGAAGCAAAAGCTGAAGTAAACATTATTTCTTTTTATTATCAAAAAGCATCCAAATAATTTTGAGGAGGATGTTTTTCAGGAACCCATGACAACTCCTGAATTCCTTAAATACCTCAAAAACACTCACTCACTCATTCATTTAAAACATTGATTGCTGCTCTTTGTTGCAGATGAAATTCTGGAGCAGGTTACAATTTAAAAGAAATCCATATACATAATACGATTGCTAAAGACAAGGCAGACTCAATCTACCTGCTAAAAATAAACATTGGTACTGGTGCTAAACTCCACCAAAAGCCTGGGAAACAACCAGCATGCACCAAAAACTTAAAAGAGTAGGTGACAGTCACATCTCATAAGGAAGGAAGTTCCAAAGGTGGGGTGCAACTACCGAGAAGGCAATGTTATTCATTTCCTACATAATCCCTTGCTTTGACACCATGTGAGACAGAAGGTAGATTTTTTTTTTATCTTTCCCTTCAGGATCTACAGTGATCCTAGCCAATAAGGGAAACATGTTGTGAGCATATCATGACAGCTATGAAGTTCTGAGCTGGCCCAGTCAAGGCAGCCTCACAAACAAGGTAGTATTTGTTCAAGTCCCCCCAGAACAACTGTCCTGAGGTTCTCCACATCTATGATTGTCTCACCATTTTGTGTGGAGATGCTGCTGATAATGGGGTGTGGGTACACCAGCAGCAACCCTACTCTGTCTCCCTGGCCAAACATCAGGTGCAAATGCTCAAGTCCCACCCTGGAGTGAAAGAATCTATGTTAAGGTTCTGGTTAGGGCTGCCAGGTTCATGGCCTGAGACTGATCCTGTATCTTTAGGAGAAGAGAAAGTCAACCAAGTGCAGCTGTTCTTGCAATACTGTAATGCGAAAAACCACAAGGTGGGATTCTCCCTTCCCCCTGCACAACTTTTAAAGATACAGAAGACTGGTCTCCTACTGTGGTGACTATAAGATGTACTGTTTATGCAAAGGGAGAGGGCCTTCTCAGTGGTGGCCCCCAAATTATGGAATGATCTCCTTGACAAGGTGCGCCTGGCGCCAACACTGTTATCTTTTCGGTGCCAGGTCAAGACTTTCCTCTTCTCCCAGGCATTTTAGCATGTGTTTTATACTGTTTAAATTTTTAAATTGTGTTTTAAATTGTTTTTATAAGATCTGTTTTAAATTGTATTTGTTTTAATGTTTTTAGTTACTGTAAACCATCCAGAGAGCTTCGGCTATGGGGCGGTATACAAGTATAATAAATAAATAAATAAATAAATAAATAAATAAATAAATAAAGGATACCTTTTCTGGAATCACATTATTAGATACATTCAGAGGTTCCTCATTGGTGAGGCAGATGCACCCCATGCATGCTCATGCCATTTATTTCTGAGGTTTATTCAAAATAACCGTTTTTCCTGATTTTATTTTGGTGTAGTAAAAGATAGGCATCCCAGCGCCACTAAGAAACTGAATTATCTTCTACAAATTGAGGATAATGATACATTTAAATCCTTGGTTGCTGTTGCCTTCCCCTCATCCACACCTGGCAAATATGTGCAGGCAGCAATTAAGATATAAGGAAGGTATACACTTTGTAACAATCCTACATATACTTTAATAAACCTGATTATTGTTTCTTATGCGATAGTGACTGAAATGCTAATTATACATGTAACTAGATTAGGAAAGATGGAAAAAAACAGCCTGTATTGCAGAGTTTGTAAATGGGAACAACAAAATGTTGCAGCGTAGAGGTTCCTTTGAGTTTGCTGACCCCCGCCCCCCTTGCACATAGGTGTCATTTTGGCTATAGAAACAATAGCTCTCAAGGACGGAATATCAGAAATGGGGTGTGTGTGATAGCACAGAGCCCTCCTTAACAATCTTTTAAATAATATATAACCCCACCCCACAACAAACAGGACTATTTTTGGAATGGCACAAGCACTAAAAGTACTGCATGAGCAGGTCTTCCCATTGGTTTATTCCTGTCTCCATCCCATAACCAGTCCTGAAGCTAGATTGAAATAGATCTAGGTAATCCACTTGATCCAGGAACACCCTGTGATGTTCCTATATATTAGTGTATATATGGTAAGTGCTGGTTGTTTAGAGTATACATGGTAAGTAGTGAAAGAGGAGGGGGAGTGAATGGGCAACAGAATGCTTGATGATTGGCTGAATGTAAAAAATGGCTGACAGTATAAATGAAAGGATGACAGGTAAATCTGGGGAATGTGAGGTTAGAGTGGAATCTGGGGGGGAGAAGAGAAAGAGTGGATTGCTTGGTGGGGTTTAGAGAGTTGTTTACCAGGAGAGAGTGAAGAAGGAGGGAGGTGAAGTTCGGATTAGTATTGAGTAAAACCATATGCTTATGTGCCTTAAGAAGAAATCTTGTTAATCTTGTTAGCTTTGTTATCTTTAATAAATACTTAATTTGGTTTACCAAAGGCCTGATCCTTGGCTGGGGTTTCACAGACCAGAAGGGAGGGTAAGGTAATGACCAAGGCTGAAGGGGAACTGTAACGAATGGTGGCAGCGGTGAAGAGAATAACAATACCAGTATTCAGAGTTTCTGGGAATACTAGTATTGGGACGTTACTGGTGGTTGCCTAGCAGGGGGATCTGTTGAGATCTGTGCTAGAGCGGGGAGAGAAATCATAAGAGAGAGCGGTCCGGACTGGTGGAGTCCCTGGTGGTGCCTAGAGACAGGCAGTAACCACGAGCAGGTAGGAACCTGACAGGGAGAGCCAGGGAAGGACGCATCACATGTGGTGTCAGTAGCAGTGGGATACGAACAACAGAGAATCCAGATACGAACCAAAGAGAGTCCCAAAGACACGTGGTGACAAAGGAGACTACTTCACAGGTGTTGGCTGTAGCAGTGAGATACGAATACTAGACAATCCCTAATAGTTGTGTGGCAAACAGAAATAACAAAACAAGATTTCTTGTGAGAGTGACTGGCAAAGAGTGTGTGGCAAAGAGTGAGTGAACTCAAACACCATGGCTGAATACATAAAAATGAAAAGAGAGGAGCTGGTGGAGAAGTGCATAACATTCCATTTACCTCATGAGGGTAAAGGGGTAGATGAATTGAAGGTAGCACTTATAGGATTTGCAACTGCCCAGCAAAAACAACCTGTCAGAGAAGAGACCCCAGAAGGATATTTAAGCAATCCCGCTTATATAGAGTACTTGAGAGAGAAGTTGAGGATGGAAGGTGCAGAGAAGGAAAAACAGAGAGAGTTGGAAGCTGAGAGATTGAGGATGGAGGCTGAGGAAAAAGACAAGCAGAGAGAGTTGGAAGCTGAGAGATTGAGGATGGAGGCTGAGGAAAAAGATAAACAGCGGGAGTTGGAAGCTGAGAGATTGAGGATGGAAGGTGCAGAGAAGGAAAAACAGAGGGAGTTGGAAATTGAGAGAATGAGATTGGGGTTTGAGGAGAGGGAGAAGCATTGGATGCTGAATTACAAGTAGAAAAGTTAAAATTTGATAGAGAGAAATTTCACTTTGAGGAGACAAGGAAAGACAGAGATGGAGCAAAAATAAAAATTACTCCAAAGGACTTTGCTGTCTATGAGCCTGGTCAAGATCCTCAAATTTACCTCAGCACCTTTGAAAAAGCAGCTCAGTTGTGGGGGCTACCTGAAGATAAATACATGCAGTATTTATCAAACCTGATTAAAGGGGAATTGGCTGAGGTATACCAATATTTCCCCTCAGACAGGCCCGTCACCTATGCTGAATTCAAAGAAGCAGTGTTTAAAAGATTCAGACTGGGGCCTGATTATTTTAGAAAGCTTTTCACAAATTGCCAGATACAGACAGGGAGGTCTTTTGTGGAACTGGGAGCAAAGTTGATGGATATATTTGGAAAGTGGATGAGTAGTGCCAAAGCTCAGTCAGTGGAAGAGGTGAAAAGCCTCATGATACTGGATCAATTATACCATCAGTTACCACCAGAAATAAGGCTCCTGGTCAAAGACCGTTCCCCTACATCTGTGCAGGAGGCCGCAGAGATGGCAGATCACTTCGCCTCCAATAGAACTGGCTGGGTGGGGAAAACATCAAGAGAGTTTAAACCCAGACCATATAGTGCTGGCAGAAGGGATGTGGTACCACAGCGAGTGAGTCCTCCATTAAAATCTGAAGGGCACAGGACACCCCAGAGTGGATCTGTGTACCCTAAAAGTGAGGAGAAATTATGCTACAAATGTGGTAGACCGGGGCACCTACGTTTTCAATGTGAGGTTGCCAACCCCATTAGTAATCCTGCTCAGACAAGGGCAGTGAAAACAGAGCCCAAGGCTTTAGAAACAGCGAAAAAGGTTCAATTTTGCCAGATAAACTGGACAGAAGTAACAGACCTTGATTCAAGTCTGAGAGAGGAAGTGAGAGTACAAGGGGCAAATTATTGGGCATTGCTTGATACTGGTGCCGCTCAGACATTACTGAGGCCAGACTTAATAAAATCTGGGGTAATATTACCTCAGGAAACAGTGACTATCCAAGGAGTGAGGGGTCAACCAGAAAGTTTGCCTGTGGCCCTGGTGGAAATGACTTGGAGAGGCCGAGAGGGCCGATATAAAGTAGGCATTAATGTCCAGCAACAAGAACCAGTAATACTGGGAAGGGATGTAATGGGCGCCCAAGGAAAGATCTATGTAGTGACCAGACAGCAAATTGGCAGAGAAAAAGAAGCCATATTAAGGGGGGCTGAAACAAACAGGGTGGAATCTGTTAACCAGCCTCAGGTCACCATAGCAACCACTAGCAGGCCTGCTGAAGAAGACAAACTGTATCAAGTGGTCTCTGGGGAAGAAGCAGATCAATTCAGGGAAGAGCTGCATAAAGATATCAGTTTGAAGCAGATAAAGGAACAAGCCCTGACCCAACAGATTCCTTTCACTGACAAACTGAGGAATCAAGTTGTGTGTGAGAATGGGATTTTATATAGACTGTGGATGCCTGCTGAAAGAAAGGATGAATGTGAACCAGTGAAGCAATTGATAGTACCTAGCAAATACAGAACCAGATTGCTAGAGGTAGCCCATGATGTCCCATGTGCAGGACATCTGGGAATAAAAAAGACCAAGAGGAGATTGACTGCACATTATTATTGGCCAAATATCTCCAAGGATGTAAAACAACATTGTCTATCTTGTGGAATATGCCAAAAGGTGGGAAAGAGTGGAGTAAAGACCAAGGCACCCTTAAAGCCCCTTCCTATAATTGGACAACCCTTTTATAGAGTGGGAATAGATTTGGTGGGCCCTTTTTCCAAACCCACAAGGCATGGCAAGAAATATCTAGTGGTGGTGGTGGATTTTGCCACCAGGTACCCAGACGCAGAAGCACTGAGATCTGTAGAAGCCCCTGTAGTGGCAGAGGCTTTATTAAAAATCTTTATGAGGCTGGGTTTCCCTCATGAAGTGCTGACAGATCAAGGCAGTGTATTCATGGGAGAAGTGATGCAATGTATGTGGAAATGTTGTGGTCTAAAACATCTAAAGACCACTACTTACCATCCCGCCACTAATGGGCTAACTGAGAGATTCAATGGAGTTTTGAAGGGCATGATCAGAAGCTATGTTCAAGATCACCCACAAGACTGGGATGAACGTTTGGGATGCTTCTTATTTGCATACAGAGAAGTCCCTCAGGAGTCAACAGGCTTCTCACCCTTTGAACTCATGTTCACTAGAAAAGTGAGGGGACCTTTGGAACTGCTAAAAAATTCATGGGAAGGAACTCTGGGAGAGTACAAAACTTCTGTAGTAGATTTTGTATTGGAATTCCGCAATAAATTAACATCAATGATGGAAGTAGTGAAAGAGAATTTGAGTCATGCACAGGAGAAGCAAAGTTACTGGTATGACAGAACAGCCAGAGAACGTGTGTATGATGTGGGAGATATGGTTATGGCGTTCATACCCAGGAAACATGACAAATTACAGGCTAACTGGGAAGGACCATATACCATCAGAGAAAGGCTTGACACAGTGACATATGTAATCACCACAGACCAATTAAACAAAAGCAAAGTGGTTCATGTAAATATGTTGAAGCCTTACCATACCAGGGATGCACAGGTGTTGCAAGTTACCTTATTCCCTGAGGGAAGTGGGCCTGAACTTCCAGATTTGGTACAGGAAAGCAAAGACAAAGGAGGGGTAGATCAAGTGGAATGGTCAGAGGAGGTAGAGGAGGAAGTAAAAGAAGAGATTCTGAGAGTTTTGAAAACCTATAGGAATCTCTTTAGCAACAAACCTGGCCAAACCAGTATAGTTATACATTCCATTGATACTGGAGATCATGCCCCAATCAGATCTGTTCCGTACCGTGTGAATGGGAAAGTTTTGAATGAGATCAAAAAGGAGGTGGAAGATATGCTGGAATTAGGAGTGATCAGGGAATCCATCAGTCCCTGGGCCTCAAGTATTGTCCTGGTTCCGAAAAAAGATGGAACGACAAGGTTTTGCATTGATTATCGGCTAATCAATAAAATTACTGTCCCAGATGCGTATCCTGTGCCTAGGGTAGACGCAATGTTAGAGTTATTGGGGGCAGCAACCATTATCTCTACACTAGATCTCTGTAAAGGATTTTGGCAAATGGAACTAGACGAGCAATCCAGAGCCAAAACTGCCTTCAGTACACCAGATGGGTTATATGAGTTTGTGACCTTACCCATGGGACTAAGGAACTCACCAAGTTCATTTCAGAGGCTAATCAATACTGTGTTGCGAGGCATGTCAGATTTTGCAGTGGCCTATATCGATGACGTGGCCATTTTTAGCAAGTCGGTGCCTGAGCATGTCCAACACCTGACAACAGTATTGGAGGCCTTAAGAAAAGCAGGCCTCACAATAAAAGCTAAGAAATGCCAGTTTGGACTAAAGGAAGTAATCTATTTAGGACATAAGGTGGGGAGTGGAAAAATCACCCCCTTATGGAGCAAGGTGGAGGCAATACAAGCGTGGCCGATCCCCTTAACCAAAAAACAAGTAAGGGCATTTCTGGGTGTGGCTGGATTTTATAGGAAGTTTGTGAGAAATTTTGGGGAAATAGCAACCCCCTTGCATGAATTAACAAAGAAGAAGTGTTCTGAGCGTGTGGTATGGATGGATGAATGTCAGAAGGCTTTTGATCTACTGAAGCAAGCCTTGTGCCAAGGACCCATATTAATAGCACCAGACTATGAGAAACCATTCATCGTGGCTACAGATGCGTCGGACCTCGCGCTGGGAGTTATCTTGCTACAGGAGAGAGAAGGCACTAGACATCCAGTGGCGTACCTGAGTCGCAAGCTGACGCTGAGGGAGAAAAACTATTCGTCGGTCCAGAAGGAGTGCCTAGCGGTCGTGTGGGGACTGAACAAGTTGCGCCCATACGTGTGGGGACGAAGATTCACAGTGACTACGGATCATCGGGCCTTGTTATGGTTGCAGACTATGAAAAACCATAACACTATGCTGCAGAGGTGGTCCTGGGCCCTACAGGACTATCAAGTGGACTTCCAGTTCATCAAAGGCAAGGACAATGTACTGGCCGATGGACTTTCTAGGCAAGTGGCTGGGACTGCAGTGACGTGACCAGACAGAGGAACAAAGAAAGACATTTTCCCCATAGAGACTTTTATTTGTTAACGCGACGTATAAATCCTGGAACAGGAATAAATAATACTCTGCCGTTGTTTAAGGGGGGGGAAATGTGATGTTCCTATATATTAGTGCATATATGGTAAGTGCTGGTTGTTTAGAGTATACATGGTAAGTAGTGAAAGAGGAGGGGGAGTGAATGGGCAGTAGAATGCTTGATGATTGGCTGAATGTAAAAAATGGCTGACAGTATAAATGAAAGGATGACAGGTAAATCTGGGGAATGTGAGGTGAGAGTGGAATCTGGGGGGGAGAAGAGAAAGAGTGGATTGCTTGGTGGGGTTTAGAGAGCTGTTTACCAGGAGGGAGGTGGAGTTCGGATTAGTATTGAGTAAAACCATATGCTTATGTGTTTTAAGAAGAAATCTTGTTAATCTTGTTAGCTTTGTTATCTGTAATAAATACTTAATTTGGTTTACCAAAGGCCTGATCCTTGGCTGGGGTTTCACAGACCAGAAGGGAAGGGAAGGTAATGACCAAGGCTGAAGGGGAACTGTAACGAATGGTGGCAGCGGTGAAGAGAATAACAATACCAGTATTCAGAGTTTCTGGGAATACTAGTATTGGGACGTTACTGGTGGTTGCCTAGCAGAGGGATCTGTTGAGATCTGTGCTAGAGCGGGGAGAGAAATCATAAGAGAGAGTGGTCCGGACTGGTGGAGTCCCTGGTGGTGCCTAGAGACAGGTAGTAACCACGAGCAGGTAGGAACCTGACAGGGAGAGCCAGGGAAGGACGCATCACCCCCCCCCCCCCACACACATACAGTTGAAATGCCATCAAGATGTTCAGTGTTGGATCTTGTCTGGTCTCCAAGGACTCCTTTCTAAACAGTATTATTTATCACCTTGTAATTCAAACTTTCCTTTGACGAGCTTAGACTGGTGTATATGGATAACCCCATCCTCCCTATAAAGCTCAGTGATAACTTGGATTAAGATGAGAAAGAGTGACTCATTCAGCCAGAGGTTTTGAGAGAGCTGATCAAGTTTTAGACTTGGACCTAAGTCTGTCCTCTACACTACTCAGCCTCAAAAACAGATAATGTGTTTTATTTCTCTAGGATTGCATTTATTTAGTGCTTTGGGGATGGCTGCATGGCACTTTTCATACAGTGTATCAGAAATCCTTACAAGAACGAGCTAAATAGGTTTAGACAGCCTCAGATCATGGCTGGACAGCCTTGAAGATGCTAAGCAGAATTAGGGCTGGCCAGATTTTCCAGGAACCCTAAGAACACTGCTCTGTATTCCAGGATGGAAGAAAAGTGAAAATAGGCTACAGGTTAGAGAGAGCCTGTAACCCTCAAGATATTGTTGATTCCGACTCTCATTAGTCCCAGTCAGCCTGACCAATAGTCAAGCATGATGGGAGCTGGACTCCAACAACCTCTGGACAGCTTCTGTTCCTCATCCCTTGTGGGACTTGTTGCCATGTGGATTGGTCCTTGTGGTCATGGTTCCAGGCAGGAAAGCCCTCTTCCATTCCATTCCCCTCCCTACAACAGCCCTTTCCTTTTAAATGACCTTCACTTCTGAAACACAGTCCAAGTCATAAGAACACAAGAAAGGCCCTGCTGGATCACACTAAAGGCCCATCCACTCCAGCATCCTGAGCTTGCAGTGGCCAACCAGTTTCCCATGGGAAGCCCGCAAGCACGACTGAGCGGAACAACTCTCTCCCCTCTTGTGATTGCCAGCAACTGGTATTCAGAGCCATGCTGGCTCTGTTATTTTTCAATGATCCCCATCAGACACAAATTTGCTAGGTGACCTTGCGCCCCTCATTTTCTTTTAGCCTCACCTGCCTCACAGGTACCTCATACATGCCCCCTGATCTCTTTGGAGGATGTTGGATAACAATTGAATGGCCTATCACACAGCTGCATGCATGTTTCCTCAGAAGAGAGTCCTCCCCCCGCCCAGTGTTTATATCTAACTATCTAAAAGAAAAATTATGTGAAAGCATGATACTACTAGTATTACACATAAAATGCAATTTAGCAGTTACCATTAAAATAGTGGTAGTAATATTTTATTAGTATCTGTAATTTAATTACTTCCTCATCCTTTAAAAAAAATATACACAGACATGCAGGGACATTAAGGAACCCTTCAAAGAAGGAGAATGCAGAGGCATCCAAATCTTTATTACAAAGCTACAAGTACTTAATACCTACTTAATTGTTGTAATCCACCCGGCGACCTGCTGGTGAAGGGCAGTAATAAATAAATTTAATAATGTTGTTGTTGTTATATGCCTTCAGGTTGATTAAGACTTATGGCGACCCTATGAATCCGTGACAACACAAGAACATATTAATTATAAGCCTTATTAGAAGTGGTTTTGTCTAGGATATGCTAACATGAGTAGAAAAAGAGGAAGGCCAAACAAGAGATGGATTGATTCCATAAAGGAAGCCACAGACCTGAACTTACAAGATCTGAACAGGGTGGTTCATGACAGATGCTGTTGGAGGTCACTGATTCATACCGTCTCCATAAGTTGTAATCGACTTGAAGGCACGTAACAACAACAACAATGCAAACTTGCTATAACATCCCCTCAAAGAAACCCAGGCCTTGTACTGTTTATTGCTATAAATTGTTTTGCGATTTTGTTTTTATGCTTCTGGAAACTGCCTTATGAGGAGACAGACAGAGAGTCCGATATAAATATGTATTTATTTATTATTTTATTACTTTACTACATTTATATCCCACCCTAACCAGTTTTTTCTTTTTGAAAAGTTAGAAATAATGTTTTATTACATTATCGAAATCATAAATTAAAAAAAGACGATTTATGTGAAGTTTCCTCGTTTTAAAACCTCGATCCTCGGCTGAAGGGTTCGGCTCGCTCCGATCGCGGAGTTTATAGTTTGCCAACTTCTTTTTTTTAATGGATGGAATTTCCCACTTTGTACCTGTGAAAGGAACCTTTCGCGCAGGGCATGCTGGGAATTGTAGTTCCGCCCTCGCCCTTTCCTTGGAGCGACCGCAGAATCCTCGAACTACAACCAATGAGACGGCGCACGGCTGAGAAAGGGCGGGGACGAGGAGAGGGCCGAAGCGCGCTTCTGTTTATCCCCACGCCGCGCATGCGTACTGCATCTTTCGGCTCTCGCGTTCAGCCCGGACTGCTCCTCGCTCTGTTGCGTACACGCGCTGTTGGCAGGTGAGGAGCTGCGCGCGCAGTGGAGCCCTTGGCATGGGGGCGTTTGCATGAGTCATGGTGCGGGGATTCTCTCTCCTCCCCCCTTGCTAGAAAAGAAGGGGTGGGGGGGGCGTAGTACTGATGTTTGTGAGGGTGGAGGGTGTTGGATCCTGAAAGAGCATTTGCACCTGGCCAGTGCAAAAAGGGGAGCGGTTTCTCGTTGGGAGGCGCCTTCCTGTCCTTTGCAGGGAGGGTGTGTTTGGCTCAACTGAATGCACAGAGCCGGGGTGGGGTTTGGGTTGCGGGTTTGATACTGTCGGGGTGCAAGGCTCCCACCAATGCAAGGTTTGAAGAGAGGAGGGTTTGCCTGGGTATCAGTTTACATGCACCTCTCCCTTTTTAGAACATAGCAATTTGGGTTATTTTATTGTCGTTTTGAGGAAGCATCATTTATTACCCACCTTTCGCCCAAAGGTTCCAGGGCGGGTTGCAACAATGTTAAAATGCAACATTAGAAACAATTTGAAAACAACCTAACATCCCAAAATAAGATTGGTCCTGAAAACACACATCTTGGGGGGGCAAAGGCCAGGGTAAAGAGGCATTTGCCTAAAACTGTGCAGCGAATATTTAGATGGTAGGTTGTATTTATGGCTAATGGGCCTGCTCTCTGGACATATTTGTATGCTCACAGCCTGTTGTATTTTTCCTTTCTGTGCTTGCATTTGTGACTCCTTACATTTTGTGGTTGTGCAGCAGTGTGCCAACGTGCAACAGAGTTGCCGATTCTTTTTCCAGATTCTTGATATTTTGGGCTGAGTGTTTCTGAACATGTGCAGAAGTCCTTCCTCTTCCCCCCTTCCACAGCCAATGTCTAAATCTATGGATGTGCAGGGAGGCAACAGAATACTCTCTCTACAAATGCAGGGATGCTTGTTGTGTTGTAGTGTAGAGAAAAGGCAAGTAAAAGGCTGCATGATAGAGGAGTATAAAACTGTGCATGGTGTGGAGAAAGTGGACAGTTAGAAGTGTTTCTCCCTTTCCCAGAGCTCTAGAACTCGTGGACACCCAATGAAGCTGAATGTTGGAAGATCCAAGACAGACAAAAGAAAGTTCTTTTTCACACAGCATATAAAACTATGGAATTTCACAGGAGCAGTGATGGCCACCAGCTTGGATGGCTTTAAAAGAGGATTAGGCAAATTCGTGGAGGAGAAGGCGATCTGTGGCTGCCATCCATGATGGCTATGCTCTGACTCCACAGAGTACTTCTGAATACCAGCTGCTGGGAATTGCAGGAGAGGAGACTGGTCTTGTGCTCAGGTCCTGCTTGCGGGCTTCCCACCGGTATCTGGTTGGCCACTGTGAAAATAGGATGGTAGACGAGAGTGGCCATTGTTCTGATCCCGCAGGCTCTTCTTATGTTGCCGTAAGACTTGCCAACATGATGCCCTCTAGATATTGTTGGACTCCAACTCCCATCAGCATCATTCAGCCTAGCAAATTGTTAGGGAAGATGGTAACCCAACAACAGATGGAATCATAGAATAGTAGAGTTGGAAGGGGCCTATAAGGCCATCAAGTCCAACCCCCTTCTCAATGCAGGAATCCAAATCAAAGCATTCCCGGCAGATGGCTGTCCAGCTGCCTCTTGAACGCCTCCAGTGTCAGAGAGCCCGCTACCTCTCTAGGTAATTGGTTCCATTTTTGTATGACTCTAACAGTTAGGAAGTTTTCCTGATGTCCAGTGGAAATCTGGCTTCCTGCAACTTGAGCCCATTATTCCGTGTCCTGCATTCTGGGACGATGGAGAAGAGAGACGATGGAGGGCACCACATCAGCTACACTTGCCTTAGGGTGCCTCCAGACTGTTGGTATTCTGTGGGAGGGATACAAATGCATGCTGGGAAATTTAGGTTTGCCCAATTAAGCTGGGTTAAAGTGCTCTGTTGTCCCAGCACAAGGACTGTTGTCTCCACCATCATCTTATTTGTGTGCTGCCTTTGTACAAAGAAAAATTATGGTCAGAGAGGCTTACAACAATGAGAACTGATATATGCTAAAACCAACAATTGCAAAAAATAACTTCATAATAGCAGCAACAGTAAAACAGCAACGTATAGTCAAGGTGTACAAGGCATGCAAAAAAAAAAAAAGGTTTTAACATTGTACATGTAGTAGCATTCCACCTCCTAGCAGTAGGAAAAAATAAGAAGAGAGTTTGAACAGTTTCACCTTGGTCCTAGATGTTCTAGTCGCTGCTGCTATGTCCACTCCAAATTAGCCATGGATGAAGTTAGTCTGTTCAAATGTCAGGGCCGGATTATCCATTAGGCTTAGTAGGCTGAAGCCTAGGGGCCTGGAGCTCTTGGGGGCCTGTGCATAAGCTAAAAAAAATCCCCCTGCTTCACTTACCTTTTCCTCCGCTGTTTTTTGCGGTTTGCCATCAGTCAAGATGGCGGCCGAGGTTTCCCTAAAGGGCTGAAGCCTCTGCCGCCAACTTCGTTGATGGCACGCGTGCGTGCTACACGCGCTCATTGCTGCCATCAACCAAGATGGCGGCAGAGGCTTCAGCCCCTTAGGGAAACCTCAGCCGCCATCTTGATTGATGGCAAACCTGCGCGTGCAGTGCGCGCAGCCGCACAAAAAGCAGAAAGGTAGGTGAAGCAGGGGGGATGGGATGGGATGGGACAGCGGGCGGCTCAGAAGCTCCTGTCCTGCAACCCCTCCTGCGGCTGTTTCCGCAGATCGCAGGGTAAGGGGTTTGAGAAAAATATTACCTAAGAAGAGAAGGGCCCCCCAAACACCAATCAGCCTAGGGGCCCTCCTCAGCTTAATCCGGCCCTGCCTCCAAGGGTCACTGCCCCTTTGGCATAGTCATTCAGGCATTAGCATATCCCACAATGAGGGCCATAGCCCAGTGCTGGAGCATCTGCCTTGCATGCAGAAGGTCAAGGTCTTGGGTCCAATCCTCAGTATCACCAGGTAAGGCTGGGAGAGAGCTACAGAGCAGCTGCCAGTCAGTGTAGACAGTACTGAGCTCGGTGGCCCAATGATCTGATTAAGTATGACTTCCTGTGTTATACTCACAGTCCTTCTCCTGTAGCAGCTTCCAACCTTTTTTAGGTCTGTGGGCACACTTGGATTTTTGAGTAAGTGCTTTAGGCACTTCTAGTAGAATTAAGCTAAGTCTTGAATAGTATATAGAGCCGAAAGGGGAAGAAGGAAAGAAAGTCACTCTTTCAACTTCACCCTTCTGTTGCTTTTCAAGCCACACTTGTCACCGCATGACCTGAGTGGGGGAAGGGGGCTCTGCAGCTTCATGGGCCCAGGGGAAGACCTCAAGGGCACCACTGCATCAACGTGTGCCGCACTGAAGATCCCTGCCTTTGCACAGCAAGTCCGCTTTAAAAAAGAAACTGGCTAGGGAATGCATGGAAAAGTGTGGAGTGAACAAATTATTAACAGGAAGGTGTGTAAGCACCCCACAAGCAAATCAGGATGATTGTAGGATGAAAGCACATTGTCGTATGATCTCCTTGCTGACAAATCAGAACAAATGTTCAATAAAGACCCAATGTAATCTAATATCTACATTAAGCTTTGTGCAAGCAAATCAGGACGAATGCTCCATAAATAAGTTGCCTGGAAGAGCCCTTAATGTGCTTGAATGCACTGCAGTACCATACACATTGGTGCAAACAGCGGAAGTGGTTTGGCTGGATTCTTTTTCTGGCATGGTATCCTCGAATTCCTCAAACGTGCAGGCAGAGCAAAATTTTAGGACTGAAAAATCCAGGGAAATGGTCCAAGGAATAGATTCAAAACCGTTGTTTGGGTCTATGTGAGGCATCTGTACATAACTGTAAAACATGTTACGATGTTTTAAAGCGTTTTTAGCATTTTTGTTTGCTGCCCTGGGCTCCTGCTGGGAGGAAGGGCGGGATATAAATGAAATAATAAATGAATAAATAAAACCTGTAAAGTGTCACATTTTTGTCACTTAGGAGTGCCTTTGGGCTGAAAAGTGGTAGAACTTCTTTATTATCTGCTTCTCCAATATCCTCTAGACTAGATGCAGGGTAATAATAGTAATAAATAATAAAATTTTATTTATGAGTCGCCTATCTGGCCGAATTAACGGTCACTCTAGGCGACGTACACTGACATAATAAAATACAATATAAAACCAAAAACCACATTCAATAATTAAGCTAAGCAGTATTAAAAGCTAACCCATCCCAGAAATCCCATAGGCCTGCCTGAACAGCCAGGTCTTCAAGGCCCAGCGGAAACTTATCAGGGAGGGGGTAGCTAACATGTGGCCCTCCATGTGGTTTGGACAGCAGGAACACCTGCTTAGATGATGGGAACTGTAGTACGGCATCTGGTAGGCACTGAGTCTTCTGTGACAAAGTAGTTAAGAGCGTGACCTGCTTGCATGTTTCCATATGGTTCACATTCAACTTACCTACAATCTTGTTAGATGCCCTGTGACACTTGAGTAGTCTCTCAACTTTGGTCTCTCTGTCTGCAATAGGGGGATGATAATACTGACCTACCTTACAGGGTGCTTGTGAAGCAAGTGTGTCAGATACTGTAATGGTTAGCAAAACAACAACAAACAGAATCTGTTGGTTTTCCAGCTAGCGTGTTGGAGCGTGTGCTCCAACGATGATAGCTCTCCTGCTATCATGGAGAACGATGGTCTCGGGGAAGGAGAGCATCCAGCTGAGGAAGAGGGAAACGATCCCTTAGAAGGGACCCATTCCTTGGGGGATGAGCAGCTATCCTCTCGTGCCGAGGATATATCTCCAGGGGGTGGAGGGATCCTTGTAGTGGGTGATTCGATCATTAGGAACATAGACAGTGGGGTGTGTGATGGGCGTGTAGACCACAAGGTGTTTTGCCTGCCTGGTGCGAAGGTTGCGGATATCGCCCGTCGTTTAGATAGTTTGGTAGACAGTGCTGGGAAGGAGTCAGTGGTCGTGGTGCACGTTGGCACCAACGACATGGGGAAATGCAGCCGTGAGGTCCTGGAAGCAAAATTTAGGTTGCTAGGTAGGATGCTGAAAGCCAGGACCTCCAAGGTGGCTTTCTCTGAAATGCTACCGGTTCCACGCGCAGGCCCAGCCAGACAGGCCCAGCTTCGCAGTCTCAATGCGTGGATGAGACGATGGTGTCAGGTGGAAGGGTTCGGATTTGTTAGGCACTGGGGAACATTTTGGGACAAGCCAGGCCTGTACAAAAGGGACGGGCTCCACTTGAACCAGAATGGAACCAGACTGCTGGCACTTAAAATTAAAAAGGTAGCAGAGCAGCTTTTAAACTGACTGAGGGGGGAAACCCGAGAGGAGCTGAGAAAGGTCCGGTTCGGAATAAACCTCCCCCCTGGGATAAAAACCAAAGAAATGATGAAATTTTAAAAGGGGTAGGCCTAGAAGTAGGCATTGTGAGAGCAGGGGCACAGGATATAAATTCAGAAGAGCAAAATTACCACAGGCCAAACCACAAGTGCCAAAGTCACTTGAAGAGAGACACTGCTTACAAGTGCCTGTACGCTAATGCTAGGAGCCTCCGAACCAAGATGGGAGAACTGGAGTGCTTGGTCTTAGAGAAGAGCATTGATATAGTGAGCATAACGGAGACCTGGTGGAATGGAGAAAACCAGTGGGATACGGTTATCCCTGGATATAAACTATATCAGAAGGACAGGGAAGGACGTATTGGTGGCGGAGTCGCTCTATACGTGAAAGAAGGCATTGAATCCAGCAAGCTCGAAACCCCCAAAGAGGCAGACTCCTCCACAGAATCGTTGTGGGTGGTGATACCGTGCCCCAGGAGGGACTTAATACTGGGAACGATCTATCGTCCCCCTGATCAAAATGCTCAGGGAGACCTTGAGATGAGATATGAAATTGAGGAAGCATCCAAACTAGGAAATGTGGTAGTAATGGGTGACTTCAACTACCCAGACATAGACTGGCGGCATATGTGTTCCAGTCATGACAAAGAAGCAAAGTTTCTAGATATTCTAAATGACTATTCCCTAGATCAGTTGGTCATGGAACCGACCAGAGGGACGGCAACCCTGGACTTAATCCTCAGTGGGGATCAGGACCTGGTGCGAGATGTAAGTGTTGTTGAACCGATTGGGAGCAGTGACCACAGTGCTATTAAATTAAACATACATGTAACTGGCCAATTGCCACGAAAATCCAACACAGTCACATTTGACTTCAAAAGAGGAAACTTCACAAAAATGAGGGGATTGGTAAAAAGAAAGCTGAAAAACAAAGTCCAGAGGGTCACATCACTCGAAAATGCTTGGAAGTTGTTTAAAAACACTATATTAGAAGCTCAACTGGAGTGCATACCGCAGATCAGAAAAGGTACCGCCAGGGCCAAGAAGATGCCAGCATGGTTAACGAGCAAAGTCAAGGAAGCTCTTAGAGGCAAAAAGTCTTCCTTCAGAAAATGGAAGTCTTGTCCAAATGAAGAAAATAAAAAAGAACACAAACTCTGGCAAAAGAAATGCAAGAAGACAATAAGGGATGCTAAAAAAGAATTTGAGGAGCACATTGCTAAGAACATAAAAACCAACAACAAAAAATTCTATAAATACATTCAAAGCAGGAGACCATCTAGGGAGACAATTGGACCCTTGGATGATAAGGGAGTCAAAGGTGTACTAAAGAACGATAAGGAGATTGCAGAGAAGCTAAATGAATTCTTTGCATCCGTCTTCACAGTGGAAGATATAGGGCAGATCCCTGAACCTGAACTAACATTTTCAGGAAGGGATTCTGAGGAACTAAGACAAATAGTGGTAACGAGAGAGGAAGTTCTAAGCTTAATGGACAATATAAAAACTGACAAATCACCGGGCCCGGATGGCATCCACCCGAGAGTTCTCAAAGAACTCAAAGGTGAAATTGCTGATCTGCTAACTAAAATATGTAACTTGTCCCTCGGGTCCTCCTCCGTGCCTGAGGACTGGAAAGTGGCAAATGTAACGCCAATCTTCAAAAAGGGATCCAGAGGGGATCCCGGAAATTACAGGCCAGTTAGCTTAACTTCTGTCCCTGGAAAACTGGTAGAAAGTATTATTAAAGCTAGATTAACTAAGCACATAGAAGAACAAGCCTTGCTGAAGCAGAGCCAGCATGGCTTCTGCAAGGGAAAGTCCTGTCTCAGTAACCTATTAGAATTCTTTGAGAGTGTCAACAAGCATATAGATAGAGGTGATCCAGTGGACATAGTGTACTTAGACTTTCAAAAAGCGTTTGACAAGGTACCTCACCAAAGGCTTCTGAGGAAGCTTAGCAGTCATGGAATAAGAGGAGAGGTCCTCTTGTGGATAAGGAATTGGTTAAGAAGCAGAAAGCAGAGAGTAGGAATCAACGGACAGTTCTCCCAATGGAGGGCTGTAGAAAGTGGAGTCCCTCAAGGATCGGTATTGGGACCTGTACTTTTCAACTTGTTCATTAATGACCTAGAATTAGGAGTGAGCAGTGAAGTGGCCAAGTTTGCTGACAACACTAAATTGTTCAGGGTTGTTAAAACAAAAAGGGATTGCGAAGAGCTCCAAAAAGATCTCTCCAAACTGAGTGAATGGGCGGAAAAATGGCAAATGCCATTCAATATAAACAAGTGTAAAATTATGCATATTGGAGCAAAAAATCTGAATTTCACATATACGCTCATGGGGTCTGAACTGGCGGTGACCGACCAGGAGAGAGACCTCGGGGTTGTGGTGGACAGCACGATGAAAATGTAGACCCAGTGTGCGGCAGCTGTGAAAAAGGCAAATTCCATGCTAGCGATAATTAGGAAAGGTATTGAAAATAAAACAGCTGATATCATAATGCCGTTGTATAAATCTATGGTGCGGCCGCATTTGGAATACTGTGTACAGTTCTGGTCGCCTCATCTCAGAAAGGATATTCTAGAGTTGGAAAAGGTTCAGAAGAGGGCAACCAGAATGATCAAGTGGATGGAGCGACTCCCTTACGAGGAAAGGTTGCAGCATTTGGGGCTTTTTAGTTTAGAGAAAAGGCGGGTCAGAGGAGACATGATAGAAGTGTATAAAATTATGCATGGCATTGAGAAAGTGGATAGAGAAAAGTTCTTCTCCCTCTCTCATAATACTAGAACTCGTGGACATTCAAAGAAGCTGAATGTTGGAAGATTCAGGACAGACAAAAGGAAGTACTTCTTTACTCAGCGCATAGTTAAACTATGGAATTTGCTCCCACAAGATGCAGTAATGGCCACCAGCTTGGACAGCTTTAAAAGAAGATTAGACAAATTCATGGAGGACAGGGCTATCAATGGCTACTAGCCGTGATGGCTGTGCTCTGCCACCCTAGTCAGAGGCAGCATGCTTCTGAAAACCAGTTGCCGGAAGCCTCAGGAGGGGAGAGTGTTCTTGCACTCGGGTCCTGCTTGCGGGCTTCCCCCAGGCACCTGGTAGGCCACTGTGAGAACAGGATGCTGGACTAGATGGGCCACTGGCCTGATCCAGCAGGCTCTTCTTATGTTCTTATATTCTTATGAAAGGGCTTATTTCAGTGTATCTAAGCCTGTTTCCTGCTCAGACATTTTGTACGCTCTTTTCCATGGTATCTGTGTTGGTGACCTCCAGGCAAGGGTTGAGGACAGTGCTAATTCTCGCTTTTTTCAAGTTCAGTGCTTTAGTTGTTCAAGGCTGTATAAAAATTGATGTTTAAAAATTGAATTGTAAAAAATACGCTGCCTTCACCTGCCTCCCCACTACTCTTTTTTTAATAGTGTGGTTAAAATTAATTCTGAATACAAACCTCCGCTTATTGTCTCTTAAAACTGAATCGATGGCCTTTGGGCAAACACATTGAATTAAAAAGCTGCCTTTCTGTGTTAAATAAACTTGCATGGGAAAGAAATTTGCCTTTTGGAGGTCGGGCGTTACAGGTATGACCAGCGCTGTGGAGCCAGACCTTCGACTCAGACTCCTCTATTTTTCTACTGTCCGACTCCGACTCCTTCATAAATGGCAAATCTATATTAACTAGTAATAACAAATTTACTGTAGTAAAATGGTAGCACAAGGCATTTTATCACCACCACGTGAATCCAGAGCTTGGAAAAGTTACTTTTTAAAACTACAACTCCCATCAGCCCCAGGGATTGGGCTCGTGGGAGTTGTAGCTCAAAAAAGTAACTTTTCCAAGCTCTGGATTCACATGGTGGTGATGAAATGCCTTGTGCTACCATTTTACTGCAGTAAATTTGTTATTACTAGTTAATATACATTAGCTATTTATGAAGGAGTCAGAGTCGGAGTTGGAGTCGGTACATTTCTACCGACTCCGACACCACCCAAAATTGCACCCGACTCCGACTCCACAGCCCTGGGTATGACAGATGTGTCTTGGACAGTATTATTAGTATGCGAGCTGAACACTGGCAGAAGCGGCTCGCCAGTTGGGGTGGAGCTGATACTCTAGCTTCCTGGCAGGTGGGTTGCTGTTCCTTACTGGGAGGGGTGAGGTGGTGGGCAGGTTGGCACGGTGCAAACAGTGACAGAGCCAATCCTGTGCTCCTGCTTGTGATTTTGCACTGTGCTGACCTCCTCTCCTTCTCCACCTCCTTTCCCCTCTCCTTTCCGGTAAGCAGCAATGACCTGCCTGCCTGGCAGCTGACAACATGGATCTGTCCCACCTTTCTTCTGCACAGGAGGTCAGGGGCTGGCAAGCCATCATAGGCTCTGGGGGCATCTGGCTGCAAAGGATGCCTGCTGGTATTAGATCACTAGGAGGATCACCCATGCACGGTGGCCAGCTGGATGATCTCAGATACTCTTGAGTTTCTGTGCTTTTCATTTACTTGAGCTCTGCAGTTTGCTCAGCTCTCAGAGGATGGGTACTTACCCTTTACTTTCTCTAAGCAAATAAAGGCATTCCTTTTTCATCTTACAAAAATGAAACTGCTGTGCCCTGTATCTACCTAACACCCCTTGTTCTTAAAAACAGAAAAAAATATAGTTGTCTCAAACAGACAAGGCCCACTGTCAGTTGTTTGTAAGGCACTTCGAGGGTAAAGTTGCTCGCCTCCTTTGCAGTCTTGATGCCCCATCCACATCTACTGTAGTCCCCAATGAGGTGTCCACTGCAACGTCTGCTGCAACTTCTTGGGAACAGTTTCAGTTGATGCGGCCTGATGACGTAGACAAGGCGCTTGCACTGATGCGGCCAGCAACGTCTCCTCTTGACCCTTGCCCTTCTTGGCTTATTAAAGCTTGCCCAGGGGGTTTGACCGAGTGGATCCAGGGTTTGGTCAACACGTTATTGGAGGGAGTGGTTCCAGCCAACCTGAAAGAGGCGGTTGATTTTTCTGTTATCAGCTTTTTTCACTGTTCAACTTTCACATCCATACATAGAGATCTGGAATACCATGGTCTGAATGATCCTGACTTTGGTGTTCAGTGATACATCTTTGCATTTGAGGACATTTTCTAGTTTTCTCACAGCTGCCCTCCCCAGTCTGATTTCTTGACTAGTGTCTCCATTTTGGTTAATGATTGTGCCAAGGTATTGATAATCCTTGACAAGTTCAATGTCCTCATTGTTAGCTGTAAAGTTGCATAAATCTTCTGTTGTACACGCAATGTACATTGGGCTAATTTCCTTGGAGAAAGCGTACAAGCATGCAAAATGTCACTTTCTCTGTCAAGGACAGCCTGCTTTGCCCACTGAAGTGTCTGTGTGAGGGCCAGTTCTGGATCCCCTCACCTTCAGAGGTACAGCTGGTGGGGAAACTGTGCAGGACCTCAGCTGGGCTTCCACAGGAGAGGTTGCTAGTGGAGTGTGCCTGATTTCAGAAGCCAGGGCTTCTCAGACTCTGTCCAAGTGCATTGTATGTGGTTTCCTGCTTTGCCACACTGAGCTGCAAGACAGGATCTTGTGGTTGTACTTTGCTCGAAAGAGAGGCAATGGGAATGTGTGGTCTTACCGCTGAGGCTTTGCTGTGTTGCGGGTGAACATATCACTTTTGGTTTTGTTTTTCAACTGATGGTTTTATCAGATTGCTGTGTAATTTTAATGGGTATGTTTGTGTTAATTTTTAACGACTGTGCTGTATAATTCTCCTAGCTTAGGGGCAGGGAACTCTTTTTTTTTTGCACCCTGAGGGCCACATTCCTTCATGCGCAATCTTCTGGGGGCCACACAGCAGTGGTGGGTGGGTGTGGCCAGACACACATTACTCCCCTGCCAGGTATGCAAGAGGTATACGACAGTTCAAGGACACATTTCAGCCAGGGAAAATCACTAGAGGGGGATGTGGAGTGGGGTGGGGATTGTGGCCTGGGCAGATTCCCAAGGGCCATAGAGAGAGGCCAGGAGGACTGCATTCGGCTCTTCCGGTTGGAGATTCCTCACCCCTGTTCTAGTAGAGGACTGTTGGGGGAATGAAAGCTCTCTCCACATCTGTCCAGTAGGTTTTAAAATACCCCCCCCACATTCTTTTTCAGGAAAGCCAACACTGGAATTATTTATTTATTTAATTCACACACCTATCCCATGTTTTTCCCCACTGTGGAATGTCCACGTACTTCCCAGGCACTGACCAGACCCAGAAGAGCTTCAGCTCTAAGGTGGTGGCCTTATGTGCCTCCAGATTATCCCCTGGGGCCTATCTCTATGTAGTATATAAATTTGCTACCTTGATTATATTTTCAGAGAAATACGGGTTGTTGTTGTTATTGTTATTATTAGTCCCCTTTCACCAGTAAAGCTGTACACAGTGAAGGTGCCAGGTGCACCTCTGTGGGGAGAGTTTTCCACAATGTAGGGGTTGCCATGAAGGATGTCCTCTGCCAGGCCATCACCCCCTGAACGTCTGAGGTGCGGAGGAACTACCAGGAGAGCCTCCTCTGCCAGTCTCAGAATCTGTGCAGGTCAGTAGGGAAGGAGGTGGTCTCTCAGATATTTGGAGCCTAACAGTGCAATCCTACATGTCTCCTTAGAAGTAATCGCCTTTGGCTTCAATGGGACTTACTCCCAGGTAAGTGTATGTTGGATTGCAGCCTTAGTTGTTTAGAGCTTTAAACATAAATGTGAGCACCTTGAATTGGGCTAGGTGACATCCACGTACAGGTGGCACTTCACTTCGCAGTCTTTCCTATATTCCTCGGAATCTGTCTTCACATACTTGAGGTCTAGAACCTTTATTATTATTATTATTTTTAAATGTCAGCTGAGATTCTTGGCATGTTGAGCTGTCACCCAAGGTTTTGTGCTTGTGCTTATGGTAACACAGCCTTATGGGACTATCACATTTATTTGCAGAGGTAGGAAATCCCTGTTTACTTTTGAGACCTTCTCCTCTGTCCTGAACTTGACACTTTTCACATGGCCCTTGACACATGCCATAGCAACATGCCTATTTCTGGATTTCTGACATTGCAGGTTAGATTAGTTGGAGCCTTTTTTGTTGTCTCTTTTGAAGCATTAGGAAGTTATGAAGCCACACAGCATGCTGCTCTGGTGGAAAGTCATTTGGCGTAAAAAGTTCTGTTCTAGGTAATGTCGTCGTGACAAACTGGGGAGGGTTCAGAGGAGAGTGGCACAGATGTGGATATCCACATTGCAGACAACCCCTTAGCACTGTAGTTCTGTGATGGATCTCAATCTTTGCTACTGATGCTTAGCATTTATATTTCAAATCTTCAGTGCCCTTCCTGTACACGTGTCTTTTCCAAACACTAGTCTTGTGAGGTAGCTGGTATTATTTTCTCCATATCATAGATGCGGGGGGTGGGGTGAGGAGTAAACAGAGAGTAGCTAACCTCAGATCGCCTAGTGCTTTTACAGCAGAGACAAGATCCAAACTGCAGTCTTCCTGAATCATAGCTCAGCCTTTTTACCCAGCTGATATTATTAGAATAACAGAATAGTAGAGTTGGAAGGGACACACCATGAGACCATCAAGTCCAACTCCCTGCTCAATGCAGGTTGTTGTTGTTATGTGCTTTCAAGTCAATTTCAACTTATGACGACCCTATGAATTAGTGACTTCCAACAGCATCTGTTATAAACCACCCTGTTCAGATCCTTTATGGTCTGTGGCTTCCTTTATGGAATCAATCCATCTCTTCTTTAGCCTTCCTCTTTTTCTACTCCCTTCTGTTTTTCCCACCATTATTGTCTTCTCTAGTGAATCATGTCTTCTCATGATGTGTCCAAAGTATGATAACCTCAGTTTCATCATTTTAGCTTCTAGTGACAGTTCTGGTTTAATTTGTTCCAACATCTAATTATTTGTCTTTTTTGTGGTCCATGGTATGCGCAAAGATCTCCTCCAATACCACATTTCAAATGAGTTGATTTTTCTCTTATCCGCTTTTTTCACTGTCCAACTTTCACAACCATACATAGAGATTGGGAATACCATGGTCTGAATGATCCTGACTTTAGTGTTCAGCGATACATGTTTGCATTTGAGGACCTTTTCTAGTTCTGTCATAGCTGCCCTTCCCAGTCCTAGCCTTTTCTGATTTCTTGACTATTGTCTCCATTTTGGTTAATGACTGTGCCAAGGTATTGATAATCCTTGACAAGTTCAATGTCCTCACTGTCAATTGTAAAGTTACATAAATCTTCTGTTATTACTTTAGTCTTTCTGATGTTCAGCTGTAGTCCTGCTTTTGTGCTTTCTGCTAGTAGCATGGTTTCTGCTAGTAGCATGGTATCCTCTGCATATCTTAAATTATTGATATTTCTCTCTCCAGTTTTCACACCTCCTTCATCTTGGTGTCCACCTTAAAGGATACCCGACAGGTGTTATGTGAAGAACATAAGAAGAGCCTGCTGGATCAGGCCAATGGTCTGTCTGCTTGTGATGGTTCTGGGCCGGTACCTGGCCCCTTGTAGGTAGGCCCCAAAACCCACACCCGAAGGCAACATCCAGGCAATGACTCCTGAGGAGACCTCATCTGGACAGCGCCTGGAGAGTCCACCTGTGGGAGAAGAAGGGTGAGACATTCTCCCACAGCTGCCTGATGTGGAGAAGGAGCCCAGCTGTTGGGTCTTTGGCAGAAGGAAGAGAGGAGAGGCAGGGAAGACATACAAGGCTTCAGAGAGAGGGAGAGCACCCTGTGGAGGGTCAGGGAGGTGGCTGGAGGGGTGGACCTCTGCTGGAGTTGGGGAAGACTGGCCTTTATTTCCCTGACAGCAGGCTGGTCCCTGAAGAGCTACTGGGCGGGGGCAGAGCAGGGACACCCACAGCCCAGGCTTCCCTGGCTCCCTGCCCTCTGGGAAGGCATAGATTTAGGTACTGGGAAAAACAGAAGTGAGTAGAAAAAGAGGAAGGCCAAACAAGAGATGGATTGATTCCATAAAGGAAGCCACAGACCTGAACTTACAAGATCTGAGCAGGGCGGTTCATGACAGATGCTCTTGGAGGTCGCTGATTCATAGGGTTGCCATAAGTCACAGTCAACTTGGCGGCACATAACAACAACAAGGGCATTGAGGCAGTAGACTCCAGCCTGCGTTGGGGAAGACCCTCCCCTGGAACACTGAAGCAGTCTGAGAGGGAAAGTCTTCTAGAGGACGGGGAGCTGGAGGGAAGAGCGGATGGGAAGAAACATTTCTGCAATAAAACTGGAGCTGCAACTGAATACGTATGAGTCAGTGCCTTTATTTTGGCCCCATGGATGATATGGAGCAGAGCCCCTATAACGTGCTCCTCCCCCAGGGTTATTGGACACTGGTCCCACATCCTCTTCTCACAGCGGCCAGCCACATGAGTGCAGGAGCACTCTCCCTTCTGTGGTTTCCAGCAACTGCAGAATTCCCAGGCATGAATACATGTCTGCAGTGTTTACCTACAGCATCTGAAACCTAATTCATACAAATGTTTGAAGAGGGCTTGTGCTTTTGTTTGGAATCATCAAAGTTTCATTAGGTCTTGTAAAACATACCCAATTTTGTTCTTCCTTTGGCCTGAAATAGAAACTTTGCTCTAAACTACTAGATAATATTCTGTCAGCTCACAATACCGCTCAATACTTAAACAATAAGAATTGATCCTGCAAAGAATTAAAATGCTTGCGTTTCTCCTGTGGCACGATCTAACCAAAATAAAGTGGTTCACCCAGAGGCATAAAGTATAGAAGCAAACAACTCAAGGCATGGCTAAGCTGTGAGCCACATTGAAAGGGAGGCTGAAATTCTGCGATATGAGAAAATCCGGAATTCAGGTGTTTGAAGTGTCAGTACAAGTCCTTCAGATAAGCTGAGAGGCACTCCTGCCTACAAGGCTTACATCATTTATGCCTGTTCAAAGCAGAGATCCAGCCTCCATACAAAAACAGGAAGACAGGAGTGCTGCTTTAAACTCTGTCCCTGTTCCTCCAAGGTGTTCTCAGGGTTTGGGCCCATACAGATGATCCTCCAAACCATAGTTTGGAGTAGTCTTTTCCAATCTGATGCCCTCCAGATGGTTTGTACTACAGTTGCCATCAGTCCCAGCCAGCTCGGCCAACAGTCAGGAATGGTGGGATTTAAAATCCAACCATATCTGGAGGACACCATGTTGGGGAAGGCTGGTTTGGAAGATCATGACCATACGCAGGCACTCCCCTTTGAGGATAAATCTGTAGTAGGAGTGTAGAACTGGGGTCCTCAAGATGGCTTGGACAAACCCCATGAGCCCTTGGTACTGTGGCCAGTAGTTGGGGGTGATGGGAGTTTTAGTCCAACAGCATCTGGAAGAACATAAGAAGAGCCTGCTAGATCAGACCAATGGCCAGTTTCATGCAGCATCTTGTTCTCACAGTGGCTACCCAGATACCTGTGGGAAGTCCGCGATCAGGACCTGAAAAACACAGAATGAGAGAGTGAGTGCTCTTGTGCTCAGGTCCTGCTTGTGGGCTTCCGTCTGGGGCATCTGGCTGGCCACTGTGAAAACAGGATGCTGGACTAGATGGGCCTTTGGCTTGAGCCAGAAGGCTTTTCTTATGTACTTAATTTGGTGGGAGTGAAACATTTTCCAAATATCCCTTAAACGCATGAAAGGCTTAAGCATGCTGTTCTCCAGAATTTTTGTGACTCTGTTCACTTTTTTCCTGTTCATAGTATAGTAATACCTCAATTAACAAAGCCTCCAGGAAAGAAGTGCCTTTTAATAAAGTATTTTTTGGGGGCAGAGGGTGTGGGGGAGACATACACTCTGACATAGCCAGAACGTGGCTCCTTGTCTACTGGATTGTGGCTGCTGCAGGCAGGAGCGCTGTTCCAGCCAAGCATGCGCCTCCGCAGAAAACAGTGCTTTGGGTGCTCTGGAAGCACTATTTACTGTAGATGCGCCTGCTCAAGTGTAGGGGAGGATGGCAGAGAGGGACCAAGCGCAGGGTGGAGGTGGTGGTGGCTGGCCCTTGCTTGTGCTCAAA
The DNA here is from genome assembly GCF_030035675.1 of Rhineura floridana. NCBI lineage: Eukaryota > Metazoa > Chordata > Lepidosauria > Squamata > Rhineuridae > Rhineura > Rhineura floridana. Next base: position 316,980,713 of record NC_084480.1, on the reverse strand, counting down.
GCTTACGATTGCTATATAAAGATGCTTCATGATGAAAGAAAAAAAAGGCATGGCAGGCATCCCTGGGTGCATTTTGGAAGAAGCCTTCAAGTGGTCTGTATGCAAGGCTTACCTGACCTGGTTGTTTCATTTCAGACATGAGTATTGTTAGTTTTGAATAAAATGCTTGCTGAAATACTAACCCGAACCATGTTATTCCTGCCTCTGGTACTAAAGTTTCTGTTAAAGAAGAAATGTCCAGGAATGTATCTACTTCGTTAATGGTAGTATTACTGTAGTACACAGCCAATTGCATTTGCCCATGTATGAATGTCACTCAGGATATCACTGCGGACAGTCAAAGCCTATTCAGAGCAATGTTTCCTGAGCAGGCAAAGTATTTAATCTCTTTGCAAGTAGCCAAAGGACAGGACGTGTCTGATCATGATGCATTTTGATGCCTCCCTTTTTGAATAAGTTGTATCAGGCCCATTTAACCTGATTTGTTTGCTGGAAAATCCCATGCACTCCTGTGGGTCTCGGCCTGCAGATGTTTCCCAATGGATTGTGCTGTAGGAAGAGGTGTTGTACTTCGCAGTTTGTCTGGGAAGCCCAAACCACAGAAAGAAAGTTCAGCAGTGTGACTGCACTATTCTTTTCCACGGGCTGCCTGGGCTTGCTGATTGGCCGTACGCTTAGTCTGGTGTCAAGCCTCTGCCGAGAGCTTCAGCGGTATCTTCAGAAACAAGGTGAATCCAAAATTAAATGTGCACAGTCCCTTTTCTTTTGTTACACACCATGCCCTGTTTCCTGTGAGCGTCCACCTTTAATTAAATTGACATTTCTCCCAGCTGTGAGTGATGGGCAGGCACAGAATGCCACATTACAGTTCCTGAGATTTTTGCTGTGTCGAAATGGCATTTGGTATGTCAGAGCTGACAGTTCAAGCCGTTTTAAGTTAACTGTGGTGACTCAGCCTCAGCCTACATCTCTGACCTTATATCTCATTGCTTTTCCCTCCTGCTAGTCAGTAACTCCTACCTCGGCGTTCTCTTCTTAGTTTCTCCCACTCTTGTCTCTCTCCCCCTCCTTCTCCCAATGCCACTTAAATGTGCCAGGGTGCTTTGCAAATCCCAGTTACCCGAGACACAAACCTCCTCCCTGCTGCTGTTATAAATACACAGTTATTTGTGTGTTTTGTGTTGCTTATGCAGTCGATCGGGGCAGAATGGAAAGTTTGGCACAGGGAGGCAGTGGTCTGATCTTGCCCAGAACTTAATTTTGGAAGACCCTTTTGAATGCTGTGACAGCTCCTGTGCTTCTGCAGTAATGTACCTTTCTAGGCAGCGGACCCATTGAGTCGATATTGTATATCAGGGTGGGAGGACATTTTAATCAACCCGAGGGAGGGCCGCGCTCCCTTCTGGACAGCCTTCTAGGGGCCACATGCCAGTGTTAGGTGGGGCCAGAGGCAACAGTGGTTAGAGCAGTTCATTACCTTTATACAGTAACCTAGCACAAGATGCCACCCATGAATGATTCTCTGGTTTGGTTCTGGAGAAATGTGAAACAAGAAATAATCCTGGCAATATTGTCTATTATCTGTATTGTTTGGAGCACCTCACACTCAGAGCTTGGAGAATTTGTATTTTATATTTGCTACATGTAAGCAACTATATATGTGAGCATCTTTAAAGAATCGTTTTTATACCATCTCGTTGTCACTTGGGTTCCTGTGACTTTGGCCACATCCACACTGCATATTTATTCCACTATTATTCCACTTCAAACAGTCATGGCTTCCCCCAAAGAATTCTGGGAAGTGTAGTTTGTGAAGGATGTTGAGACCTGTTAGGAGACTCCTACTCTCCTCACAGAATTACATTTCTCAGTGTGGTTTAACAGTCACTTAACACTCATCCCAGAGGACTCTGGGAATTGTAGCTCTGTGAGGAGAATAGGGATCTCCTAGCCAGAGCTTGGAAAAGTTACTTTTTTGAACTACAACTCCCATCAGCCCCAGCCAGCATGGCCACTGGATTGGGCTGATGGGAGTTGTAGTTCAAAAAAGTAACTTTTCCAAGCTCTGCTCCTAGCAATTCTCAGCACTCTTCACAAACTACACTTCCCAGGATTCTTTGGGGGAAACCATGTCTGTTTGAAGTGGAATAATAGTGGAATAAATGTCTGGTGTGAATGTGGCCTTTGTCTTTTGTTACCAGTAGGCTGGTTTCTTCACACACTCCTCTCTATCCCCCAGCTAAGCAAACAAGAGCCATTGTTAGAGTTCAAGGACGCATTCCAGCCAGGCAAAAACACTTGGAGTTTGAAGCAGGGCCTTTCTTCCTGAATGCTATTAATGAGGGACACACACACACACCTCGCCAGGAAAGGCATTCCAGAAACAGGGAACCACTGCTAAGAAGGCCCTGTCATTGGTCGGTGCCAACGGGGCAGCATTTAGTGGTGGCACAACCAACAGGGCTTCCCCTGCTGATTATGGAGTCTGAGATGGTTGATACTGGAGGAGGTGCCCTTTTAGGTACTTAAGTCTGATACTATTTAGAGCTTTGTACATTAGTATTAACATCTTGAATTGGGTCCACTAGCTCACTGGCAGCCAGTGCAGCGGTTTCAGGACTTGTGGCACATGACGGCATCAGACTGCTCCACTCACCAACTAAGTAGCCACATTCTGCACTAGCTGTAGCTTCTGGATCATCTTCAAGGGCAATCCTACGTAGGGTGCATTGCGGTAGTCCAGGTGGCAGATCACTCGAGCTTGAACAGCAGAGGCTAGACTCTGTCAATACACAGCTGCTCTTCTGCCCACACATCTCTTTTACTCCTGGGTTGGCAATTGCAGAGAGGTTGCTGTACGCATGCTTGCCATCTCCATGCCTCTTGAGCAAAGAAGCTCCTGTTGTACAACTCTGATTCCTTTTAGTGCACTTTGCACCCAAGATATTCCCGATGTCTTGAAATGATCCGCTAGCTTATTGTCAAGAGTTCACCACCCTCCACCACCCTTCCCTGTGGGACTTCTGCCTGGCAGACCTGCATCCTGCAGGACCAGGCCCCAGGTACCCAGCCAGCTGGGACTGATTGCTACCACCTGTCCCTCTTTGGAGGGATACATAAGCCGGCTGGCTGGGGTGGCCTGGGAGACCCAGGGCCTGCAGGAAGAGAACATTGCCGCCCAGGGAAGGAGAGGCAGCTGCTGCTGCTGCTGCTGCTGTGGGATCACCACCTCCACCACCCTTCCCTGTGGGACTTCTGCCTGGCAGACCTGCATCCTGCAGGACCAGGCCCCAGGTACCCAGCCAGCTGGGACTGATTGCTACCACCTGTCCCTCTTTAGAGGGATACATAAGCCGGCTGGCTGGGGTGGCCTGGGTATTTGTTTGTTTTTTGTGTGCTGCCTTTTTTTTTTTTTTTTTTTGTGGGATTAAGGAGGATTAATTTTATGATGTTTTAATTGGAAATTGGTTTTAAATTGTTTAGGACTGTGGTTTGTTTTTGTATATGTATATTATGTATAGTTTTTTGTTATTGTAAGTCGCCTAGAGTGTCCACTAACCTGGACAGATAGGCGACCAATAAATAAAATATTATTATTTATTATTATTATGTAAGTGTGCCAGTTAAATTTCTATAGATCCTTATGTGTGTTTATGGTTCAGAATGATAGATGCAAAGTTAAAGGCTGGAACGATCCCTTAGATCATCTTCATCACTGGCCCTGGGTGCGGGTCAGGTCTTCTCGTGGAGGGCATCTCTGATGATTGCTCTTGGCTGCAATTAAAGGAACTGAATACCTAAGCTGGTTTTAGATTTAAATCTCAGTCATAAGTCACTGAGCAAACGCTCCACTGTCCATCCTTTTAGTAAAGGGAAATGCAGACGAAATGGAACTTTGCTGACACTTTTGCTGCAAATGATTCTATTTAATAAAATGCTGTGCCTGGCTGTTCCCCACCTCCTACTTCAGCTGGTTATGTATTACCCATTCACCTGCCTTGAAATGGACGTACAGCCTTTGATCAATTGGATTTGCAAAGATATATATGGCTGTACCTCTGCTGAAATACTCATTTGTAACTTTCCATACTAGTTCTCTGTAGTTAACTCTTTTCTGTCTGGATGGCTTTAAAAGAGGACCAGACAAATTCCTAGAGGATAAGACTAGCCATGATGGCTGTGCTTGACCACTACCATCAGAGGCAGATTGCCCCCGAATACTGGTCCCTGGGAATTTCAGGTGGGGAGAGTGCTGTTATGCTCAGGTCCTGCTTGTGGGCTTCCCATGGGGATCTGGTTGGCCACCAGGAAGCTGGACTAGGTGGGTCATTGGCCTGACCCATCAGGCCTCTTAAGTTTTTTCTTATCAGTCCCGAAACCAGGCTTAATGGGCCCAGGGGAATCAGTCTTGCCATCCAATAACCCCTTGAATTGTGCAATCATTATCGTCTCAAGTATCTAGTCCAGTGGTTCTCAAACTTTTTTGGTTCGTGGCACACTGTAAAACATATAAAAATTTTCTGGTGCACTTCGTGTACAAAATTAAAAATATATTAATATATTTTAAACTATGAATAAAAATAAATTATAGAAAACTATTACTTGCCCTATACAAATGGGTTTTTTCTCATTTTTAAAATATACTTTCATAATATTTGAGGCACACCTAGCCACCTCTTAGGGCGCACCAGTGTGCCTGGGCGCACCGTTTGAGAATCACTGATCTAGTCCAAAGAAGGTAAATTGTTAAACTGTGATTATCATTTTCTCGCATAGTGAAAACGGTTAGGGCTTGGCAGGAATAGGCGGGAAATATTCTGCAATCAATAGTTTTTAGGCAACGGAGATGTCGGGGATATGCAGACGTCTAGTTGGCTGTGTGTCAAAGAGTCAAAGCCACCGCTCCAACCTTATCTGCTGCAGCTGAACTACATTCCCTTGGTCTTGGTTTCTGAATTTGGTCTGCCGCCCTGGGCTCCTGCTGGGACGAAGAGCGGGATATAAATCAAATAATAAATAAATAAACTAAATAATAAACTAAACATGGCTTGTGCTATGTTTGCTAGGGGCAATTCAAGTGGTGGCTTCTGTACCTCTTCAGAACTGAATAGCAGTGACAATTCTGGCAGATGTGGGTTCTCCTGGCCCTGTTGTACTGCAGATGGAAAAGCTGCAGCCGTAGAAACCTTCCTTTCTGTGCACCTCTTAATGGTACAACAGCATTTGTCATCGTTGCACGTTTCCTTTTCCTTTGTACGTCTCCTTTCAGGAACTGGAATACAAGAGCATAAGAGGAGCTCTCCTAGATCAGGCCAAAGTCCCATCCGGTCCAGCATCCTGTTCTCATAGTTGCCAAGCAAATGCCCCGATGGGAGGCTCCAAAGCAGACCTGAACGCAACAGCACTTGTGAATCCAAAGTTTAACTGTGCACCGTGTGAAGAAGTACCTCCAATTCTGCCCTGAATCTTCCACCATTCGACTTCATTGGATGACCCCATTGGGTTCTAGTATTATGAGACAGGCGGAAAATTTCTTCCTTTCCACTTTCCCAACACCATGCATAGGTTTATACACCTCTGTCATATCACCCCTTACTTGTCTTTTTTCTAAACTCATTTGAGTGTGTTAACAACTCAGAGGTTGGAATGAGTTTAGGGGTCATTATTTTATGGTAACTGGTTGTGTAAACGGGCCCCGTGTAGTATGTTTTCCTTTTTTCATGGTTGAAGGGTGCCATTTTTGTACTGTTGGAGGTTTTATGACCTGGTTACTAATGTCGGTAGCTCTGTAAATCACTACGCTAAAGAGGTTCTTGCCGGTGTGTTGAGCATTGTCTTATTTCTTACTGATCCATGTTGATGGTATTGAAAACAAACTTTTGGTGGTTGTTAACTGTGAGGCACTTGCGTTCAGTCCCCATTTGGAGAGCCAAGTTTATCCTCATGCTTTCAGCTGTAAGCAGAAACTACCTTATTGTAAGAACTGCAACTTCGCAGGTGGTGTGTGTCTTGTGATAGGTACCCCTCAGTTAGAAGGAGTCTTAACAGCTTACTACTTGCTGTGCATTCACATTCTGAATGCATCAGACACACTGTTTCGGTTGGTGGAAAGAAACCTCTTGCTGGCTGTGAATGCTGCATAAATTCTGGGGCACTGCAGAGAGGAATTTGGGGCTTGAGCTTGGGGAGATTTTTTTTTTTTTTGCAGCAAATGCAGTTGTGGGTTGGCCTAGCTGCCATACAGGACCATCTCTCTTCCACAAGTTCCCTTGTGCTGCTGTTCTGAGTTTGAAAAAGCAGCTAGTGATCTTTCTTCATCTGTAAGCAGTAACATAAAGATAAGTACTGCCTTGCGCTGACCCAGACCGTTGGTCTACCTGGACCAGCATTGACTGCTCTGGCTGGCAACACCTCCAAAGTCTCAGGCAGGGTCTCTGCAATCCTCTCTGTGCAATGCAAGTGTGCTATCACTGAGCTGAGGACTTCTCAGGGGATGTAAAGATGATGATGATGAATTTTTACCCACCCTTCATCATGGGGTTCCAAGGCTGGTTGCAACAACTTTAAAAAATACAATATTAAAAACAGTTAAAGCACATTACAATGAAAAGAATAGGGTGGGTCCAACATTATGTTTCTTAGGTGTCAAAGGCCAGATAAAGAGGTGCATCTTCTGCATCAGGTTGTAACACAACTGTGGGTGGTATGCAAAGCTGCTACTCCTCAGAGCAGAGTCACTGGCGTTAATGGACATGACGATCTTGGGTTTATTAATTTCAGTCAGTCTACTCTGAGCAGGACTTAGTTGAATACCACCCTGTTAAATTTTCCCACCTTTACTTAAACCAGTGGCTCTGAAGGATCTCCAGCAGCTCAGCTCGTCCTCAGCTCCTTACGTGCAAAATATTTCCAGTGTTCTACAATTAATTAATTGTGTCTCAAGGCAGTGTTCAATAAAAACTGCTAAAAACTAGTTAAAAACAACACAGAAAGCTCTCTCTCTCCCTCCCTCTCTCTCTCCCTCCCTCCCTCTGTGTGTGTGTGTGTGTGTGTGTGTGTGTGTGTGTAGGCAATCCTGCCTACCATCCCCAAAGGTCCCCTTTCCCCCCTGTGGGTCACCAGAGCTGCACCCTTCCCCTCCTGCAGGTTGCCAGAGCTTCCCCTTTTGTAAGCATGATGCTTATATAATAAACACCCATGGCAGAGACCCATTCAACCAGTTGGAAAAGCCCATCGGAACAAAAATACCTTCACTTGTTTCCAGAAAATGCAGAAAGTGGGGGGCTGTCATATCTCAGCCGCTATTCTAGTACATGCACGTGCCTGAGAAGAGAAAAGCCCACCAAATTCTTCAGAGAGGAGGCTCTCGAGAACCTTGGCTTGCTTTGAATGGCGTAGCCCATTGCAGCGCACCTAGTACAAGAACAATGTTTTCAACATCATGGATGCCATGGTGGGAAAGGGTTGGATTATTCTCGAGTCCTGTAAGGAGCCCTTTCACACTTCCCTGCCTGATTTTAGGTGGGTGGATGGATCATCAAAGGCTACAGTTCTGCTCCCTCCATGTGCACACTGTCTTGCCTGCAAATGCCATCTGGGTGATTCCTCACCCAAGCCTAAAAACAGAGTAGCTTGGGAAGGAGAGTTGGCAGCTGATTTTCACCCGTTGCTATCGACCAAGTTTCTGCCAAAGCCGATTATAACAGAATAAGTATATTGATAGGTAAATAAATACATAGATTACGAGGATGACAAATTGGCCAATGCAAAAAAGTTTGAAACAGCAGCAAAAATCGGACGTAGTAAAAAAACACTCAGGAGGCCTGATGGCAAAGCCTGGCAGATACCACCAACAGAAAACCTGGCTCTGCCCACTTGTCAAAAGTGGCCCATGCTATGGCTGGATCCTTCCTCCCACCCCTGAGATTGGACAGAGCTTGGAAAAGATACTTTTTAAAACTACAACTCCCATCAGCCCCAGCCAGCATGGCCACTGGATTTGGCTGATGGGAGTTATAATTCAAAAAAAGTAACTTTTCCAGTCTGTGATATTGGAGAATGCACTACCTCATGTAGTTCTGCTGTGTAAGTTGCTGGATGGTGTCCCCTTGGCACTATCCATGGTCTTCTACAAGATCTCATCCCCATCTGGCTCCCTGTCCTAGTCTCTTTCATTTGCTTTTGTACTTTCAATTCCACCAGCCCCACCTGGCTCTACAGGCTTTGACCAGCCAAAATGGGTCAAGGGGCAGAGCTGTAGTAGCTGGGTGTGGCATTGAAGGAGAGGGTGCTATGAATGATGAAATCATTGTCTTGCCTTGTGAGAGGCATATTCTTCATGGACAACAGTTTGGTCATCCCTGGAATATTATTTTTGTCAAGTATAGACTGAATTCTTGATCTTGTGAAGAAGCAGATCTGGGCGTTGCTTTTAGTTTAGTGGAGCAATACATAGAAAAGAAGTTCGGAAAAGTTAGATACCTCGCTCTGAGGATAAGTGGGGCTTGTTTTATTTTCGACCTTGGTCTTCTGCACTGAACTGTGTCTGTGTTGGAATTGCTTTTTAAGATGTTTCTAAACCTTTTTAAAAATACGTTTTTAAAGCTTTTTAAAAAAAATGTTTTAAACATGTTTTGTTTATTTTAAAGTCTGTTTTTATGATATTTTAAAGTCTTTTTAGTGCTTTTGTTTGCCGCCCTGAGCTCCTACTGGGAGGAGAGGCGGGATATAAATCTAATAATAAATAAATAAAAAAATAAAATGTTGCTTGTGCTAAGGGGCCAGATTGTGTGTGTCTTTTGGAAAGCATTAGCACTGGTGTGATGCAACCTAACATAATATTTCTCGCTCTTGGCATTCAGGGTAGCAGGAGGAAACCACATCAAAGGGCTAAAAGTAATATTTTATTTTATTTAAAAACATTTATATACTGCTTAATATTTCAAAAACCTTTAAGCAGTGTACAGTCTAAATCAAACAATATATCATTAAAGCATTAAAAGAAAAACACAACCTAAAATCAATCAAACATCACGGTAAAAACACATGAAACGGAAATCCAGAGGACTCAAACATATAAAACAGGCTCTAGTCTTACAGGTCTGGGAAAGCCCGGGCAAAAAGATAAATCTTAGCAAGATATCTGGAGCAACTGCTGGTTGCTGTTTCACATATGGCCTAGGGAAGGGCATTCCATGGTGCAGGGGCAATAGCAGAAAATGCCCATTTTTGGGTCACTGCCCTATGATAATCTGTTGGGTGCAGTGCCACAAATAGGATTTCCCCAAGTGATCTGGGTTTATACGGGGGCAGGCAGACTTTCAGGTATTATCCCAGTGGAACAGGCATGTGGAGCTTAGAGGAGCTGAACTCCATAGAAATGTCCCAAAATTTATTTTTTGCTACGCGTCTTTGCCTGTCTTGGATAGAATGGGATCCACTGGCTGGTGCTGGTTTGAAAGCATTCCATCGACCTGACAGGCTGTATCAATTCAAGCTCATTCTTTGTCCATTTTGTTGTTGTCGTATGCCTTCAGATTGATTGCAACTTACGGCGACCCTATGAATCAGTGACCTGCAATAGCATCTGTCGTGAACCACCCTGTTCAGATCTTGTAAGTTCAGGTCTGTGGCTTCCTTTATGGAATCAACCCATCTCTTGTTTCGCCTTCCTCTTTTTCTGCTCCCTTCTGTGTTCTCCAGCATTATTGTCTTTTCTAGGGAATCATGTCTTCTCATTATGCGTTCAAAGTATGATAACCTCAGTTTCATCATTTTAGCTTCTAGTGACAGTTCTGGCTGAAGATCTACTCTGAGAAGGACTTTGTTGTTGTTATATGCCTTCCAGCTGATTACGACTTATGGCGACCCTATGAATCAGTGACCTCCAATAGCTCTGTTATAAACCACCCTGTTCAGATCTTGTAAGTTCAGGTCTGTGGCTTCCTTTATGGAGTCGATGCATCTCTTTTTGGCCTTCCTCTTTTTCTACTCCCTTCTGTTTTTCCCAGCATTATGGTCTTTTCTAGTGATATGTCCAAAGTGTGACAACCTCAGTTTCATCATTTTGGCTTCTAGTGATGTATTGATATATTGAAAGGAAACATCAATAAAAGCATTGTTCTTCATTATTTTTAAAGAAGTCCAGTTTTGAAAATAGCCATGGAAAATCGCTGCACAAAAATCCGATCTGCAATGATAAAGAACAGGCGAATTAATGGCAAATTTGGTAACAAATCTGTATTGGGTGGAATTTTAGCATATCCCCACTCAGGGGTGCAAAATCTCAGGCCAAGGGTCTGTATGCGGCCCTCCAGCTCTTTCTCTCTGGCCCTTCTCTTCCCCAGGACATTTTTCTCACAGGCCCTGCTTGCTGCAGCTGTTTAGCTCAATAAATCTCCTTCCGGAAGGTGTTAACACCTTCAGCTTAAAAAAGGGGGAGGCAGAAACCATGTGTGCATGTTTTTTAAACTAAGCTTCTCTCTTTCTCTCTCTCTCTGCATAGACCTGGTGATAGCAACAAAACATTTAAACCTCTAACTAGGAATGCTGTTTACTCTCTCCATGTCTCGGAGTGGAAAATTACAATATGCCACTCATTTTCCCTTATGTTTCTCATCAGTCCTATCCCCCCTCCGTCTTTCTTTCCTATGCAACTGAACCATGATTCTATATTTGGGTTGTTTCACTTCAATCAGAAATCCCTCTCATGCCAGCTGCCAAGGAAATTTTGTTGGAGAGAAGGGGAGCAAGGAGAGGGAACAGAAACCTGCCTCAGTTATGCATATGCTTATCTGTCTCTTGGAGGGCTGTGGAGTCGGAGTCGTGGAGTTGGAGCCGGAAGCAATTTTGGGTGGAGTCGGAGTTGGTAGAAGTGTTCCGACTCTGGCCTCAAAATAAAATTAATATTTTAATATTAATTTCAATTTTTAATATTAATTAATTAATATACATTTGCCATTTATGAAGGAGTCAGAGTTGGAGTCCGAGTCGAAGGTTTGACATACCGACTCCACAGCCCTGGTCTCTTGAAGGGTTGATCCATAGCAATGGTCTGCTGGGCAGGCATTGGCCCTGGTCGCTCACTCCTGAGTCCACACAAATCACAGCTGTAGGCATTCTGAAACTGAGCCCCCTCCAAAAGGAATTCAGGCTAATAAGATACCCAGATAATCAGGCCTTGTTCCCAGTGGCAGCAACTCGGCTCAGAATTTATTGGGGAAAAAACTATTTGCTGGGGAACACAAGTGAGGAGAGTGCTGGCACACTCCTATCTTGCTTGCGGGCTTCCCATTGAACAGGATGCTGGACTAGATGGGCCTTTGGCCTGATCCAGAACGGCTAGCCCTTTGTTAGTAGTATTACCCAGGCCTGGCCTTAGCAGGAACCACGTATTCTGCTTTAGGCAGCCTTCCCCAACCTTTGCTCCCATCACCTCTGACCATTGGCTATGCTGGCTGGGGGTACTGAAGATTGTAGTCCAGAAACATCTGGGGCTGGAGAAGGCTGCTGCAAGGTGGGTGGGTGTGCGCATTTGTGAATACACCTGTGAGACAAGGGAGTGTTCAGGTTTTGTTAAAATGTGGCCAGTGCAGGTAAGACAATCTCAGTTGGAGACCTCAACATGGAAGAGGGGTTGCTGGCAAGTTGAGGCTAGGAGGGGCTTAGGGAACTGAGAAGTTAGAACTGCCCTCCCTTTGAAAGACCAACCCTGTTTCGAACAATGACTATGAAAGTGAACTGACGGGATTTTACTCCTCATTGATTTAGAATTCTCTCCCAGTGTCTCTCATAATCTTGGGTGCTCTGTACAAAGTGAGAGGGGTAATGTTGTTGGAGCCATGACCCTCTGGCTATTTATGTCCTCCACCCTCCCAAAAAATTCCCAGCTTCACCCCCCCTCCCTCAGGAGCCAGCCCTGTGACAAGGATTGGTGCTGTCTGTGTAATCCTATTTAACACTTATTTACAGATGACAGCAAAACAAATAGCTGTAGATCTGATCATACATATAGCTATTTATCACCTTCCTCTGAGGAGACCAGAGCAACATTCTTCTTGGGAACTGAAGCCTCCTTGGGTAACCTCTGTGGTGCATGGGGCAGGCACACAGAAGTGTGAAATAAACACTGTCTCCTGACCTGTCAAACCAATATTCCATGCTTGTGTGAGGAATGATGGGATGGTTCCCCTGGTGCTGATGGATAAATGATGCTCACTCCTGTATCTCACATTATTTGGACTAATTAAATCTGCAAATAATACTAGGTTGAAGACTTGGTGTGTTGAAGCAGGCATTTTGACATCCCCTCGCAGGATTTTGGTTGTCAATCAAATATATATATATGACGCCTACATAATTCCCTCCTCCCCGCCAGGTTTGTACACGGTGCTTAATGAAAGTCTGTTGTTGACAACCATAGCAACAAGCCTTTCTGTGCATCTCATGTTCCAGTCGTATAACAGTTTGACATTCCCCGACTTGTTTGTGGAAGTTAGGAGCTTCATTTGGATTCTTTCACTGAGTTCAAATCGCCTGCTAAACCCTGACAAAGGAAGCTTTGCTGTGGAATAGTGCAGCTTTCCCCAGGCTGGTGCTGTATAGATGTTTTGGACTACAACTCCCAACAGCCCTAGACAGCACAGTTATGCTAGGTGGGGCTGATTGGATCTCAAGGTCAAGACATCTGGACAGCACCAGGTTGAGGAAAGCTGATTTGATGTAACCCATAGCAAAGACTGTTGAGGCCACCGCCTCCAGAGTCAGGAGTTGCAGAGCAAGTGGACAATGAAAACAGTCACATGATGGTAAACTGTGGTTTGCTGGTGCACTTGGAAACTCAAAGTATGCAGGGATGGCACCAGACGGCAGTGGGCCCTCAGCTTCCCCCCCCCCCCATGCAGTCGGCACAGGTATTAAATAGGTCTGGTCATGTGGCTTCTGGCGTTGACATGTCTGCACTCGCACGTGAAGTGCATGTGCACGCTTGCCATATTGGCTGATGGTGAACGTGGCAGGTTGCATGGTGGGGCTTATTTATGCCTGTGCTGGCTGCGTGGGGGAGGTGTTAGCGAGAGGGATGGAGTTCCCTCACTGCAGTCTGGGCCAGCATTGGGTCACAGGGCATGATATGCAATCATGGCTTGCAACCCAATGCTGGCATACATTGTTGAGCAGGAGCTGCACTCTCCCAGCCCAAGCCATAGGATCCCCTCTCAACCTTCGGGACCCTTGTCCAGAGCCCGATCTAGCTGCCTGTTGGCACCAGGCCGGAAAGTACGTACTGTTTTTTAAATGCTGGTTAGCACTAACCATGGCTTGTAGTGATGTCTGAGTTGAACCATGATGTGTGTTGGGTCAGAATTGTGCAATATAATAGAATAGTATCAGACTCAAAGGAGGGATGAGGCAGGACTCCATGATGGTTCAAACGTGGCTCTGATGATTTTCAGCATCTCCTTTAGTCACTCAGCAATAGATGCATAAATGCACATAAAGCTGCCAATGATGCATAATTTTGAATCCCGAGGGAGATTTGGTAATATTGCAGAATTCACTGTAGGATTCTCTTACTCGAGAATTCATGAAGCAGGGAAGTGGATCTATGGAATGGATCCCAGGACAACTGAGCATACTGACAGGTAAGCCAGTGGTTAGGGACTGTCCTTTTAAAAAATCTTTGTAAAGTACTTGGTAATTAATAGGTTTAGTTTATGTAATTATTAGTATGTCAGTAATTTAATAACATTAGGACACTTTTGTAAGTGTTTAAAAATAATACTAAATAATTATGATGTTCAAATGTATTTGCAGGTTCTGAATTCAGGATTCCCATGTGAATAACCATTCCATATATATATTTAGCTCTGAACATTATTGGATAAAGTAGCTTTGTCTTACAGCAATCGAGCGCAACTCAAATATATATATTTTTCTCTCCCGTTCAACAGAAATATATTGAGATTAATCATGAATGTTAGCATTTGCATAAATGGAACATGTAATTGATCAAATGGAGATTGATAACTGGAACGGTCTGGAATGATCTCCATAAGCTGTTTGACTCACTCACTCAGACAACCCACGCACTCCATTTGTGCGAATGATTGAAAGTATGGTCAGAGGGGCTTTGAAACTGTAGTATACAGTGAAATGATGATCATCAAAAGTAGCATTGTAGGATGCTAGTGTTGAAAGAAATTCTGGGCCCTTGAAATAAAATTAAGAACACTGAGGCTCAGTAAACCTAAATTACATGGGAAGCAGAAACAGCCCCACTGTGCTTCAGAACACCTATGTGGGTCTACTGCCCCATTCCTTTCCATCTCGGATAATGCTTCACATGCTCAATAGCATGTGTGTGTCTGTACACACACCACATTACTATAAAAATTGGTGGCAGAATGAAGTGTCGCTATGCTTAATGGTGCTACGATTTCCAGGGGGAAACCTATTTATTTGGAGGCTGTCATGAGCAATGGATTACTGCAGGTAAGCCAGGTGCAGTGGAGAAGCCCCAAAGGGGACTTCCCTTTTGGCTTTCGGGGTATGATAAGGGGGACGGCATGTCATTAAGCCACATTGTCATTTTAAGTATGCCCTTTAAATCTGATCTCTCTAGTTTGCCAAGGAAAGTATGCAAAGCAAAAGCTTAGGCATACAAGGCAAGAAAAATAGAAAGGGATCCATGCTAGCTGTGCAGGGGACCAATGGAAAATGCAACCTATTGTGGAGCCAGAAGGTTTAACCACCGAAGGAGAGAAAGACTAAGACTTTGCCACAGCGGTAGCTGTTTCCAGGGGAAACCTATTTATTTGGAAGCTGCCATGGGCGATGGGTTGCTGCTGGTGGGCCAGGTTGAGTGGGGAAAACAACAAAGGGGTGTTCCCTTTGTGATTGCTCCTTCGGGGTGTGATGAGGGGGAAGGCACATCATCTAAATGATTGCTTGTGGATGGGCTTGCTCCTAGGTGAGAGATTGGAGCCGCCCTGGGTGGGGGGTGAGAATGTGAGTTAATGTGGCTTCTAAGTGTGAGGTATGATGCTGGGGAGCTGCATCTGTGGTGAGAGCATGAATGCAACTCACAAGTGTATATCCAGTGTGATTGATGTGGTGATTTTTCTATTTTCTACTCTTTTTATTGATTTATTGTACTTTTGTATTTTTGTTGTTGTTGTTGCCTTCAAGTCAATTTTGGCTTTTGTTGTTGTTATGCGCCTTGTTGTTGTTGTTGTCAGGTGCCTTCAAGTCGATTATGACTTATGGTGGCCCTATGAATCAATGACCTCCAAGAGCATCTGTCGTGACCCACCCTGTTCAGATCTTGTAAGTTCAGGTCTGTGGCTTCCTTAATGGAATCAATCCATCTCTTGTTTGGCCTTCCTCTTTTTCTACTTCCTTCTGTTTTTATTGTAGCTTTATTATCTTTTTCTTTCATATGAATCGCCTGTTCACTGCTTTGGGGTCAAAAGTGGCCTATAATGAAACCAACCATAACCATCTGAGGTGCATCCCAGTTCCTAACAGAGGAAGCTCTGCGTCCCAGTTATAGCTGCAACCACCAGTAGTTAAAGTAGCAGCCGTTAGCATCGCTTAAGGAGCAGAAGCTTCCACCGGACCATATGCACACACAACCCCCTTTTGTGCACTGCATACCTTTGAACTCATCACCTGTGGTGGGGAACTTGAAGCCCAGTGATAGTCATACTTAGATTCCCCCCTCCCTGTACTCTAGATCCTCTTCTTCCTACTCTTTTCTTTTTTGGAAACCCTCAGTGTTCAGTCTTTTTTGGATTCAGTCCTATCCCAGGTTGCTCCAGTGCTCTCTCAGTGTTCCCCACCTGCCTCACATCTTAATAAAGGTTCCAGGAGAGGTGCAAAGCACGTGGCTCTCTGTTCATCGTAAAAGTAATTACTTATTATGCGGGGCTCAGAGAAACTTGTAGTGGTTCAGTTGGCCTTCCATCATTGATTTTTGTCTGTTTGGTTGCTGACAACAAGACATGCCTTACGAAAGAGTCAGGGTGTTTGACTACACCCCCCATCACAGACACGCACAGACACACAGCAAAAATTCACAAGGAACAGACCCAGGATTCCCTGACTTCCATGTTTGAAAGACAGCCTCTTGATCCACTGCAACCCTCTGAAGTTTTTCTCCCTGTTCCTCCCATCTCAGAATAGGCAATAGCTTCAATTCATTTTCCCGTTTCCTCTCCCTTCCTCCTTTCAGCGTTCACACAGGCGTCTGCACTGTACTGCAGCAATGTAAACGTGCAGTTTCCCACTTTTAACCCGGTCTGCCTTGGTGCAGATCCGTCTGGCATCTGCCAATTTCTTCTGCTTGCCATGTTTGACATTAAGCCCTTTTAAGTAGAGACCTTATCCCAGTCTGCGTTCTGTGTTCGAATTGCAAAGATGATTTTATTTTTATTATTATTATTAATGATAATGATAAAAATAATAAAACCCCTCTTATCTTTCTCACCTCTTAGATCTAGCTCCACAAAATTGCCAGCTCAAACCAAATGCTGTCTCTGTTAATCTTCTCTCAATCTTCTCTCTTTTGTAGTACCCTTCATATTCCTTTATTGGAAACTTCGGTCTGTCTGGTTGCCAGTTCCACCTGGATAATTGGTGCACCACCACGGCGCTGAGCTAGAGATCCCAAAACATGTGTTCCTTTGCACATGTGTGGATGAAGACAAGACAGTAACAGTGGTTACCTTGTGTGAGGCTTCCTCCTTTACTTCTTTGTAGTCCCAGGTGCAGAGCTTGGAAAAGTTACTTTTTTGAACTATAACTCCCATCAGCCATGCTGGCTGGAGCTGATGGGAATTGTAGTTTTAAAAAAGTAACTTTTCCAAGCTCTGCCCAGGTGCCTTCAGAGCTTCAGCATGTCTCTTATGTTCAGAGCCACCTGGTGAGCCTTTCAAAGGCAGGCCTCTTCTCATCCCCCAGCATGCTTTTCGATTTGTTAACTTACGCTCCGGACGCAAAGCTCGCCACTGGGATTTGCTGCCCCAGACTTTGCAAACCATCTCCCTCTCTTCTCTGGTTCCTTCCCCTTTTGCGATGCTTGCCTTTCCCTTTTAAGCTTTCCTTTCTCAGTTGTCTCACCTGATGTCCCCCTCTCCCTTTATTCCATCACAGGGTTGTTGTGGCGATTAAATCAGAGGGATCCCCCATGTATGCTGTGGTCAGCTCTTTGGAGGAAGGGAGAGATACAAGTGTGATGGATAACACTTGCCTGATCAAAGATGCTTCTGGGAAATTATGGGTCAGGGAAACCCTGGGGGGGGGGAGGGAAAAGGCATGTCTTTACAAGACGTCTGACAACACAAATGCTTGCTGCTCCACATATGTCAGAGGGAAGGGCATTCAATAGCAAGAAGCAGTAGCCGAAAATGCCAATTTTCAGGTTGCCACCCTCTGTTATTCTGTAGGGTGCCCTGAGTAGGATTTCCGCAGGTGATCTTACAGGTCTTTCAGATAACCTGGATCTGAGTAGTTCAGAGGTTTATATGTTAACAGCAAGACTTTGAACATGCCCTTTTCTGAGACTTATACCTTGTGGCTGGGGTTATTATTATTTTTGGTTTGAATCCCACAGTCCAGAATTTCTTTCCTAGTGCCTGGCGGTACCAGTGTCAAGGGTATACTGGCAGAGAGGCGTCTTTTCCTTCCTCCAAGCCAGCGAAGCCCATTGCGGTATTGTGCTCTTGACAAATTCCTGGCTCTCCCCTCATCTCCCTTGAAGCATCTTCCAATGCTTGGCCTTCAAATCTCAGGGATGGAGGGAGCTTTTGCATTATAACACAACAATTTCATTCCGCCAATTGTCTCAAAGCTGTAGGCATCGACTCCCCCTACTGGTTATCTGCAATATTACAGCCTTTTTAAAAAAATAATAAACTAAAATAAACATCCACACCTCCCTTTATTTTCATGTGAATTCTTTGTTTTGAACCCAGTTCAATGCTTGGATTGGTGCATGATGGATCTGTAGCCTATCCCATTCTAAAGCTGAAAAATACATGTGTGTGTCTATGTGTGCGTGCTCAAGGTCCGCAGACCTATATCCATTAAGCCGCTTTGTTTGAGCTCAAAATGCCAAACGGCTTTAGAAGCCCAACCCGTTAGAAGAATTCTAGCATTCCAAACATTTAAACCAAACAATGGCTTGAATTTTTAATGGTATCTGGTGCCTTTTTTTATTTTATTTTAAAGTATTTTCTTATATTCTTATATTGCCATCGTGATATAGATATAGCCCTGGAAAATGATTGGGAAAAAACAGCCATAATGATCAGGGGTGAGTAGAAGGATCTTTCTTATAAGGAAAGGCTGATATAATGCGCACGTGTGACACACAGAGCCTCCGTATATTTGTACCTGTGCTGTTGCATTTAACCATTTAAATTGTAGCCAACCAAATTCTACTCAGAGTAGACCCACTGAAATTAATGAACCTAAATTAGTGATGTCTGCTAATTTCAATGGGTCTATTCTGAGTAGCATTGCGTGGCTCTGCTCTTACCAACACTGGATACACCTCTATGTTCTTAGGCTGAATTTAATGTTTCTTTATATCATGCTTTTATGTTTTTATTCCTACTGTGCGCTGCTCAGATACTTTAAAATCTTAAGTGGTCTAGAATTTTACACTTGTTTTCAGTGTTGGTTTTTGTGAGTTGTAATGTTCCTCCCCTGGCAACACCTGTCAGGCTCCCACCTGTGGCTCCCACCAGGGAGAAACGTAGTTTTTATTTTTCTTTAGCTCACCCTAGCACAGATCTCACAAGATCCCACTGCTAGGCAGCACCACCAGCCACTCCCTGTAAACAATACTGCTAGAGACTCACCTTAGTCTCCCTTCTGGCTTATTGTTACTTTGTGTCTGGGTGCACTTGCAGGCCACAGCCCCCCTGTATCTTTGTCTATAAAGCATACAGCGCTGGGTTGCCCTGGATACTTGATGATCCACTATCTCTTCACCGCTGCCACCACTGATACTGTTTTCCAACCTTGGTAATTACCCTGCCCACCCTTCTGGTCTGTGAAAGCCCCAGCCAAGGATCAGGCTTTTGGTAAGCCAATAAAATATTTATTTATAAACACCAGGAAATAACAAGATTATGTTTAACAAGCATATGGTTTCATATAGTGTCACTCTTTATGTTTCTGGTCATATATATATTGCCTAAGTATCAGCCAAATACAACCCAAGCCTCCCTCAGAACTTTGCCAACCAACTCCTCCAAAATCCCTCTCATCAACCAACCGCCCTCTCCAACAACTCTCCCCCAGACTCCACTGTCATCCTCTCATTTATACCTTCAGCCATTCACGCCCTCAACCAATCATCATACAGCATTCTCCAGCATTCTAGCCCATGTACTCCCCCCTCTCACTCAGTCACTTACCATATATCGCTTAATAAACCCGCACTTACCATATTTACAGATATTAAAATACAGGGACATCATATGAGTCACTTTGAGTTTTACTTTTCTGAAAATGACAAAATAACAATTGACATTTTCCAAGTACATATTTTTGCGGATAGGTTGATTACTTTAAAAAATTGATTGGTGGAGGAGGATGTGATAATGGCATATAATAATAGTAATAATAATAATAATAATAATAATATTTAATTTGTTTGTCGCCTATCTGGCAATTAGCCACTCTAGGCAACGTACATTAAAATGAGATAAAATACAACAATACAACAATATCAAATACAACAATACAACGATATCAAATGCAGTCATATTAATAACAGTAGATAAAAATACTGGACAGTCATCAATACATATAAAAGCACTTATATTAGCAGCATATGATAGATGGTAAAATCATAAAGATTTACCCTTCCCAAGGACCTCAAAGGCCTGTTGGAAAAGCCACGTCTTCAGGGCCTTGTGGAATACCTCTAGGGAAGGGGCATGTCGAAGGTCACATGGGAGGGAGTTCCAGAGAGTGGGGGCCACCACAGAAAAGGCTCTCTCCCTAGTACCCACCAACCTAGCTGTTTTGGTTGGCGGGATTGAGAGAAGGCCTTGAGTGGCTGATCTAGTTGGGCGGCATAATTGGTGGCGGTGGAGGCGCTCTTTCAGGTAAGCTGGGCCGAAACCGTATAGGGTTTTAAAGGTTAATACCAACACCTTGAATCGGGCCCGGAAAATAACCGGCAGCCAGTGTAGATCAAATAATACTGGCGTAATGTGGTCTCAGCGGCGGCTGTTGGAAAGTAAGCGCGCCTCTGCATTCTGTACAAGTTGTAATTTCCGGGTCGTTTTCAAGGGTAACCCCACGTAGAGCGCGTTACAGTAGTCCAATCGAGAGGTGACCAGGGCATGCACCACGAGTGGGAGCTGTTGAACAGGGAGGTAGGGTTGCAGCCTACGTATAAGGTGTAATTGACACCAAGCTGCCCGGCTCACAGCCGAAATCTGAGCCTCCATGGACAGCTTGGAATCAAGAACAACCCCGAGGCTGTGGACCTGGTCCTGTAGGGGCAACTTCACTCCATCAAACACCAGGTCAACATCTCCTAACCCTCCCTTGTCTCCCACAAGTAGTACCTCGGTCTTATCAGGGTTCAGCTTCAGCCTGTTCCTGCCCATCCATCCACTCACGGATTCCAGGCACTTGGACATGGTCTCCACAGCCCTCTCCGGTGAAGATTTAAATGAGAGATAGAGCTGAGTGTCATCCGCATATTGGTGACACTGCAGCCCAAATCTCCTGATGATCTCTCCCAGCGGCTTTACATAGATGTTAAATAGCATGGGTGAGAGGATAGAGCCCTGTGGCACACCGCAATTGAGAGGCCAAGGGTCTGAAACCTCAACACCCAATGCTACCTGTTGGCGCCTATCAGAGAGAAAGGAGTGGAACCACTGTAAGACTGTGCCTCCCAATCCCATACTCTCCAGGCGATCTAAAAGGATACCGTGGTCTACGGTATCAAAAGCCGCTGAGAGATCCTGGAGGACAAGGAAGGTGAATTCTCCCCTATCCAATGCCCTCCTCATATCATCGACCAGAGCGACCAAGGCTGTTTCAGTTCCATGTCCAGTCCTGAAACCCGATTGGTATGGATCTAGATAATCCGTTTCATCCAAGTGTGTCTGCAACTGATTTGCCACCACTCTCTCAATGACCTTGCCCAAGAATGGTAAGTTCGAGATTGGACGAAAGTTGGTTAGAATCTGGGGATCCAAGGAGGACCTCTTTAAGATGGGTTTAATAATAGCCTCCTTGAGGGCTAGTGGCATAACACCCTCTTGGAGGGGTGCATTAACCATTGCCTTGATCCCCTCACCCAATCTCTCTGAGTGTGGCAGCTGCCTCAGGTCTCCGGTGGCAGGTGCTGGGGTGCATGCAAGGGGGAGCAGAAGCTGCCGGCGCCAGTGCCCTGCCGCTCCTCCTGAGCCCCTTGCCTCCCCTCTCTGATGGAGGACGGAGCTGTATGCGTCACACAGCCCACAGTGTGCCCCTTCGGCCAGCCTATTGCGCTCCGGTGTGGGCATCTGTCTGTGGAATGGACAGGCGGCGCCATCTTGTCCTTCGCCTCAGGCAGCAAAGTGTCTTGAGCCGCTGTATAAACCGAGGTGCATAAAAAGATTCATGCTTTGGTGCAAATGGATGGAGAGATGCTTGTGCACCACTTTTGTTGTAGTAGA
This sequence comes from Rhineura floridana, assembly GCF_030035675.1. Taxonomy (NCBI): domain Eukaryota; kingdom Metazoa; phylum Chordata; class Lepidosauria; order Squamata; family Rhineuridae; genus Rhineura; species Rhineura floridana. The sequence continues at coordinate 316,959,021 of NC_084480.1, read as the reverse complement.
GCCTGTTTCACTGAAACCTGTGAGCCACGTTCAGAGGGGGCAGGTCTCTGAATACTATTTTTCCTGGAAGCGTCTGGTCAGCCATTTTGGGGAATGGGATGCTGGACCTTTTGGTCTAATCTGTCAAGGTTCTTATCCTCGTTTTTGCCCTGCCCAGTCTGGATTCCGTCTCTTTATTTATTTTTTTATTTTTATTTATTGAATTTTTATACCACCCCACTAGCATAGCTCTCTGGGCGGTGTACAACCATTACAATAAATACAATAGAATCACACAGAACAATACAAAAAATATAAATGCAAATCCACAATCTAAAACCAATTAAAACATGTTTAAGAAAAGCTAAAATGCCTGATAAAATAGGAAGGTTTTGACTTGGCGCCGAAAGGATAGCAATGTCGGCGCCAAGCGCACTTCTTCGGAAAGACTATTCCACAGTTCGGGGGCCACCACTGAGAAGGCCCTAGTTCTTGTTACCATCCTCCGAGCCTCTCTATGAGTCGGAACTTGGAGGAGGGCCTTCGATGTTGAGCGTAGTGTACGGGCAGGTTCATATCGGGAGAGGCGTTCCGAAAGGTATTGTGGTCCCGCGCCGTATAAGGCTTTATAGGTTAAAACCAACACTTTGAATCTGGCCTGGAAGCATATAGGTAGCCAGTGCAAGCGGGCCAGAACAGGTGTTATATGTTCAGACCGCCTGGTCCTCGTTATTAGTCTGGCCGCCGCATTTTGCACCAGCTGTAGCTTCCGAACCGTCTTCAAAGGCAGCCCTACGTAGAGCGCATTGCAGTAGTCCAATCGAGAGGTTACCAGAGCATGAACAACTGAGGTGAGATCTTCTCTGTCCAGATAGGGACGTAGCTGGGCCACCAACCGAAGTTGGTAGAACGCATTCCGTGCCACCGAGGCTACTTGAGTCTTGGTCACAGCTGTGTGAGATGGAGCTTTTGGAACTGGCTGACCTACATGTAAATGTGGGAAGGACTGTAGCTCAGTGGTAGAGAAGTCCCATATTCCATCCTTAGCATCTCCACCTAAGGCTGGAGGAGACCAGTCTGGAATCCTAGAATGCCATTCAGTGAAGACAATCCTGAGCTTGATGGACGAATGGTCTGACTTGGGAACATAGGGAGCTATTTATTTTATTTATTTATTATTTGATTTATATCCCACCCTTTCTCCCAGCAGGCACCCACTACTGTTATGCCGCATTCATATGCATGTGCGTTACTAGTTTAATGAACTGATTGCTGTCTACAGACAGCCTCCATGCCCATTGAGTATGGTTCCAATACTCTCCATGACTCTAATCGTCATGACGGCTGTGTTCTCCTTCCGCTGTTGGAGACAGTTACTGGGGCTCACAAGAGGGGAGAGTTCTGTTCTGCTGAGGTCCTGCTTGCAAGCTTCTTGCAGCCATCTGTGGGAGCCAGAAGCTGGACTAGAAACACCTTTGGTCTGTTCCAGCAGGGCTTCCTTTATGTTTTTAAGGAAACTTGTGTCTCCTCTCCTTCTATCCTTATCTTGCAAAAAGGGCTAGAGCAGGTGATGCAGCATCTGAGGCCCTCCAGAGGTGGTGGTTGGTCTGCAGCTTTCAGCATCACTGACCATTAACCATGTTTGCTGGGAATGTGGTTCTCAGAACATCTGGAGGACCACAGATTCCCCATCCCTTGTTTTAAGTCAGTAACAGTTTATGCACCCTTCCTAGGAAATCTGCCAGGTTCATTCCACAGCTGGCTAGGTACATAGTGCATTTCAGAAACTTTCCTGCCTACTTCCTAAAACCCCCATGGCAGAGCTTTGGGCTTGCTTTGGCTGGGGCCTGGGTTCATGTTAATTTTTTGTTTTGACGGCTGAACTGGGTTTTCTCTCTGAGGTTTGGGTTGTTTTCAGGTAACATTTGGGAGCGTTTTGTTATACACATCCTGTGTGTGGGCCTGCTCCTTTGCTTGCATGCTGTCTCTCTCTGAAAACGCGTCACCTAATCTGTGCACTGTTGGGAATTTCTTTTCTTTAGCATGTTAAAACCACATTTGTAGAAGTGCATCATCACTGTTATTATTTAGGTTTTTGCTGAGACTCCAGACTTGAGAAATCCTTTCCCTCCTCCCCGTGAAGAGATGGTTTCAACAGTTAGCTTTCCTCACTGTGGTGAACATCATTCACACTGCTACTTGGAACACTTTCTTTTCTTCTGCCCTCTCCAAGTGCTTACTTATTTTAGCCTGCTGTGTGCAAAATCCACTTTTATTGATCTTTGCAGACTGTCTGCAACAGGGGAGGAGAAAATATTTAATGCATTGTTTAATTCTTCTTTGCTTATGCCCCTGTTGTTGTTTTTAACAAGTGTTTAAAATTCACTTATTATGATCACTGAGGTGTGAGTCCCAAAACTGCTTGCACTGCTGTTTTAGGCTCAAAAAGCCCATATGAGTGAAACACCCCATTCTGTTCCTTTTTGCCTTCCATTCCCAAAGCAAAAATAAAAAGGTCTTACAGTTTATTTATTTATATGCTGCTCAGTCACCAAAATTTCTAAGAACATAAGAAGAGCCTGTTTGATCAGGCAGGGGGCCTATCTGGTCCAGCATCCTGTTCTCACAGTGGCCAACCAGATGCCCATTCAGTGGTGGTGGGCTGGATGAGGGCCAATAAACTGAGTCTGAATCCTAGCAAGATGGAGGCGCTGTGGGTTGGTGACTCCTGAGTTGAGGTAATTGGTCAGTTGCCTGCTTTGGATAGGGTCGTACTCCCTCTGAAAGAGCAGGCCTGTAATGGATCCATCTTTGTCACTGGAGGCCCAGGTGACCTCAGTGGCTAGGAGTGCCTTTTACCAGCTTTGGCTGGTAAGACAGCTGTGGCTGTTTGTGGACTGGGATAGCCTGAACACTGTTGTCCATGCACTGGTGACCTCCAGGCTGGATTACTGTAATGCACTCTATGTGGGGTGTGATGTTCCTATATTAATGTATATATGGTAAGTGTTGTTGTTTTAGAAGATACATGGTAAGTGGAGTGAAAGAGGGGGAGTGAATGGGCAGTAGAATGCGAGATGATTGGCTGAGTGTTTAAAATGGCTGAATGTATAAAAGGAAGAGTGAGAGTGGAATCAGGGGGGGAGAAGAGAACTGAGTGGGTTGCTTGGTGGGGTTTAGAGAGTTGTTTACCAGGAGGGAGGTGGAGTTCGGATTAGTATTGAGTAAAACCATATGCTTATGTGCCTTAAGAAGAAATCCTGTTAATCTTGTTAGCTTTGTTATCTTTAATAAATACTTAATTTGGTTAACCAAAGGCCTGATCCTTGGCTGGGGTTTCACAGACCAGAAGGGAGGGTAAGGTAATGACCAAGGCTGAAGGGGAACTGTAACAAATGGTGGCAGCGGTGAAGAGAATAACAATACCAGTATTCAGAGTCTCTGGGAATACTAGTATTGGGACGTTACTGGTGGTTGCCTAGCAGGGGGATCTGTTGAGATCTGTGCTAGAGCGGATAGGTAAACCATAAGAGAGTGCGGTCCGGACTGGTGGAGTCCCTGGTGGTGCCTAGAGACAGGCAGTAACCACGAGCAGGTAGGAACCTGACAGGGAGAGCCAGGGAAGGAAGCATCACATGGGGCTACCCTTGAAGTTGGTCCGGAAGCTGCAGCTGGTGCAAATGCAATTGCGCAACTGCTCACTAGGACAGGGTATCGCCATCATGTCACCCTACTGTTGAAAGAATTGCATTGGCTTCCCGTTAGATACTGGGCCAAGTTCAAGGTTCTGGTTTGGTGTACAAAGCCCTATACAGCTTGGGACCAGGATACCTGAAAGATCTCTTACCTGTTATATACCCAGTTGATCACTGCACTCTGCAGGTGAGGGCCTCCTGCAGATACCATCTTATCAAGAAGTCCACTCCACACAACACAGGAAGCAGACTTTTAATGTGGTGGCACCTACCCTTAGGAATTATCACCCCTTAAATATTAGACAGGCACCATCTCTGTTATCTTTTTGGTGCCTACTGAAAACCTTCCTCTTTTAACAAGCCTTTTAAGTTGAGAGCTATCCCTGTCTGCGCCTGTGTTGGAATTGCTTTTTAAGATGTTTCTAAAGCTTTTTAAGAAAAGATGTTTTTAAAGATGCTTTGTTTTAATATGTTTTTAAAGTCTGGTTTTAAGACGTTTTAGAGTATTTTTAGTGTTTTGTTTGCTGCCCCAGGATCCTGCTGGGAGAAAGGGCAGGATATAAATTTAATAAATAATGATGATGATAATAATGGTAACAATGATTATAATACTGATGATAAATTTGTCTAAGCATCTTTTAAAGTCATCCAAGTTGGTGGTCATCACTTTCTCCTGTCAGAGCAGATTCCATAGTGGTGTACGTAAAGATTACACAAAGGATACAATGGATACAACCAATTAAAATGGGTTATATCCCCTTCCCCCAAAAAAACTTCTCTGGAAAGCCTGCTGAAATAAAAAGGTTGTTGTCAAGCCCCTGAAGTTCAACAGGAGCTTCTGACAGAATCTGGCACAATCCTGAATGCTCATCTTCAGATGGATACAAGCCATGCATTTGAGCCATGGGGAGAGACTAACTAGACTCTCCTGAAGATCTCAGTGATTGGGCAGGGGTATAAGCGGTCATGTAGCCTTTAAAAGGTATCCTCATCTCATGTTGCTGGGAAGATGATGTTACAGGAATCGTTGGGGAGAGGGAGGCTTGCCACCACACATGGTTTCATTTTTGCTCAATGAGTACTCTATGCTGTCTATAATACCCCTTCCCTATGTGAAGGCTGTTTGTGGGCTGGGGCATGGAGTGGTTGTGGGTTGACAAAGCGATTTAGGAAGCTGCTAAGATGAGGCCTATTTTGAGCTCAAAGATGGGGTGGTCTTTACTCAAAATGGGGGCCAAGGTTTTGTGTGTTTGTGTGGGACTTTCCTTATCACCTGCCACTAGGGATGGTAGGGAAATTTGGTTCAGTTTGTATTTCAAGGCAAACCTACATAACACACACTTTCCAAAACAATATACAAACTGAAGACTGGTTCTCCTTCAAAATTCACACTTCCTTGAATTTTGTGAGGCAGTTCTCCAGCCTAGTAATGCATATGCTAGGGTAAAGTATATTAGTGAAAATAATAGACAAAAATACATTATATTAGAGGAAGCTGCTTTGCAAATGTGTATATTAGACAAAGCTGCATACAAATATGCATATATTAGGAGACCCCTTGCTGTATCGTCACCTTGTAGTGGAGAGTGGGCTTGCGTGTTCCAATGAACCCTATGAGCAACGCCTTTGGGAGTCATGTACTCCCAGCAGGGCCACCCATGGCAATAAGGTCAAGGGAGAAGAACGATCCAAGAATGTCCTCAAAGGCAGAACAGGCGGAGGATAACAATGTGTATGTTACAACGGATGTGAAGGCGGATGAAGACTGCAGCAGATAAAGGACTTCCAATCGTCGTGGTATCCATGCCATTGGATCAAAGCCTTTTTCTGTCAAGATTGTGTGTTGATTGTTGTGCGCCGATCTCCCCGCATAAAACAAATCACGCACAGGCATCTTCCAAAACAAAAGTCCCGTGAAACCTATGTCCTCACTGTGGGAGATTGTGTGGATCTAGGATTGGCCTCCATAGTCACCTACGGACCCACTGTTAAAGACTTTATTTTGGAAGACAATCTTTACTTGGTCACGAGTGATTGCCAATGGAAAAAAAAAGAATATTAGCAGAAACTCGCTCTAAAATGCTAATGAATGTTCATGTGGATTTTTAAAAAAAAAATGCAAACTGATATGGAAATTTGGAGAAGTGAACTTAAGAAAAACGAGAAACGGGGAGAAACCAGCCATCATTTCCTACCTCCTGGTCCATTTTGGCTGACAATGGCAAGGACTGACCCTGGGACCTTTTTTATGTCAAGTGAGGTGCTCTGCACTGAGCTGTGGCTCTTTCCCTTCAGGGGGGTGGAGTTCTCCATCCACCCAGACGGTGGCTCATGTGCTGGGAGTGTGTTTGGCCATGCACACTGGCTCAGTCAGCGGTCAGGCTCCAGAATAAAACTGCTACCTTACAGCAGTTGGGGCTTCCCAAGTGTGGAACACTCATGTTCAGGTACTGGATTGGCTGCAAACATATGCACTGATACATACATTTTAATTTTTTAATTTTTGCATAGGACCAGGGAAAAGAAAGGAGTAACAAAATGAGGACCATCTGGATAGCTGTTGAGCCCATCTTTGGTCCGTGAAATCTTTCACAACAAACGTGTTAAGCATGTGTCACAAAGCCTCTCTTGGAAAGTTTTTCCTGCAGCAGGCCTATGCTGCTTCAAACTTACTCTGAATATGAAGAGCATATCTTCTTTTTGTGCAACTTGAAAAACCATTTTTCTTTCTTTCAAGAATCTAACTTGTCTGGCGTCAGATTTTGCAGGGCTGCTGGGAGCCAGATCTGGGCTCTGCTCAGCTGTTTCCTGATCCAGGAGCTTAGATTGTTTTCCTTGAATCTGGGAGATGTAGCTTCATTTCCCACCTCTGCCATTGACTCATAGCTCATTTACATCTTCAGCGGAAAAAAAGTAAGTATGAGATACAGCATTTTTTGGATTAGTTGGATCACTTTGGAATGCAGAAAGCAAAATCTCTCCATGGATACAGCCACAGCTTCCTCGTGGAGGTTCCTGTGACATGGGCAGCATGTTTTTCAGCTGCTGCAAGAGTGAGAATTGTATCTGGAAAGCTGTGGCCATATCTGTGGAAGGCTCTAATTGCACATGAGGGCAGCGGTGGCTCCATGTTAGTGGGGCAATGGAATCTGCTCCAGGCTTCAGTCCAGACTTTCACAGAGCTGTCCAAGTAGTGTATTCCACTGCCCCACTGCCATGGAGCCACTGGCCTCCGCTGCATGCGGGTCTTCCCTGCAAATTCATCTCTGGGGACAGTCCCAGTTCGTGGCATGGAGTTCCTTTAGAGTGGGAACCAGCCCTCAGTCTCTAACAGCTCCACAGTCCTGCCATTTTGATCCTGTGAAGCTCTCCATCAGACATGTCTGTTTAGTGGGTGGGGCTGAAGGTTCCACATCCCTCCATGTGAAATCTACTGTCACAGCACAGACGACTGGTGTAGTGGAGACCCTGGCCGGATTGATTAAGCCTATCTCCTCAGACAAACACAACAATGTGCTATAAGTTCGTTAATAAATGCTAGCCAAGTGTGTGTGGTTGTAAGGTCTGCATATTTGGCCTCCAAGAGATATTTTATAGGTGGAGATCAGGCTGTCTGTTATCTGAGATGGTGGACAGGTTATGGGTCCACTGGTATTTATAAAGCAAAAATGGGGAAGCTGTGTCCCTCTAGACCAGATGTGGGGAAACTTGAGCCCTCCAGTTGTTTCTGGACTACAGTTTCCATCAGCTGCAGCAAGCATGGCTCATGGCCAGGGATGATGAGAACTGTAGTCCAGCACCATCCAGAAGGTCACAGGTTCCATATACCTGCTAGAAAGTCTTCAATGAATTCAGATCCAAAATCATGGAAGGATTGCCTCTTCCCGTATGAGCCTGTCCATGTCTGATTTCTGATTCCTCTGTCTCTCTAGAGCTCTTGTCCCATCCCTCTCCACTCTATCAAAATGCATGGATTCTCATTATGCTTCAGTCTGTTGCGATTAAGTTGACACACAAGTCTCTCTTCGGAAAACCCAGCAAAACGTCCCTCTGGCTTTCTGGCAGGAAGCCTAAACTGAACCAGGTTTATTCCATTTCTCTTTCTCTCATTATTGGAGAGCCTTGGAACATGGGTCTGAGGGCACCTCTGGAATGCACTAAGCCTCTGTGTCGTGCCCTAAGGCCTCCAAGCAGGAATGGTGAGGCAAAACGTCCCCTGTTCCCAGCTTGGGGGAATCTCTCTATTTTCTGCACTGTCCTGGCAAGCACCAGGAAGCTTCTGTCTGTCATGATATGAGTGCTGACTTCATCTAAAGCGAGGCTGAATGTGAGGTAAGCCTTGTGTGAAGCTCAGGCTGGGCTAGAAGAGAGCAGAGCTTAGATGTTGCTTCAGCAACAAGTCAGCCTTAGACAGAACCGTATAGAGGAGCAGCAGTTCTATCTTGATTCTAAGCAGGGTAGAGTGTGGTTGGTTGGGGGCTTCTGTAATGGAGTCCTCAGAGTCAGAGAATGGCAATGTGACTTTGGCCTCCAGCAGATACCCATGAGTGTTGAGGCATCTAGTGTAGCCACAGACAGTGCTTCTCAAATTTTCCACCTGCAGGAAACTTATTCCACATCACCTTTTCTGCTGAGCAATCCTTGCATGTCTTCTATGAAATGGGTGCATGTAGACCACAAAGAGTGAGGAATTTGGCCTCACCATGGCCGTACATGAACTGGGCCATTGCCCTAGAACACACCCTAAAATGCAGATTGTTCATGGTTTTCTGATCTTCCCTGAGGAGCACCTCATAATCTTCTGTGGATTCTGTAGTTTGAAGAGTGGAATCCCAAGAAGTCTCAAGAGACAACAATTGTTCCATAGTTATATTTTAATTGGGGGTGGAAGCATATTCTTTTGACAGCCGTCAAAGTTTTCTGAAACAATAGTAAAATAACTTGGAGGGCCTTTGCAAGGTCGTAACAAGGTGGCCACAAGACAGAACGAGTAGTTAAAATGGATGAGTCTTCCCAGGAGTTAAAGCTTTGCCAGTTAGATGTATCCTCTTTTTGACTTTTGCTTGGTAAACTAAAGGCTTTGCTGATGTCTCTTTTCCCCCAACGACTACAGGATACTTTATTCATTCAACCCCTCAGCAAGGTTCAGTGGTAGGGGATGATGGAGAGAGAATAACTGATGGAACTGTGAAGAGCTTTGGCATTTTGTTGCGGGTTGTTGCACTTTAAATATTCAGCAAATACACTTCTTTACTTAACAGAGGAACCCGTCATTGAATTTTGTTCCCTCATGGTTTACTTGTGCGAAGAGTCCCTTCAGCTATGCAGCAAGATGAATAAGTGATGAGATCAGTATTTGGAATAGCAGATACCCAGGTAATGATGGAAGCAGAGCTTCTGTTATTCAAACGTCCGGCTATTTGTTCCATTCAGATAAAAACAAAATCGGCAGAAGATCGTTCTTGCGTCTTAGTTTTGAGGAAGAACAATGGTTCATGGATGAGGCCAGGGGTAACCAATGTGGTGCCTTCCAGATGTTGTTGGATGTCAACTGCCATCACTCTGGATCTTTGGCCATGCTGGCCAGGGCTGATGAGAGACTAAACAACATCTGCAGGGCTAGAGCAGTGATTCCTCCATGTCTTTTCAGGGAGATATTGCCCTCTGTGTTAAAATTGGTTGTTCGCTTCATTCTTTGTTGGATATCATCCTTGTTCTTTGTTGCTGGTGTTGGATTCCTGCATTGAGAAGGGGGTTGGACTTGATGGCCTTATAGGCCCCTTCCAACTCTACTGTTCTATGATTCTATGTCTGTGTGTGAAGGATAATTTGTGCTGCAGTTGTTTGCACTAATGAAAACAGCCCATCTCTGGATTTGCAGTGGTGCAAAGGTCCTTACATTTTATTATTTTATTTTTATTTTTCTGTAAAGCAAGGATTGGGGAATCCTTTTCACTCCAAGGTCTGCTTTACCTTCTGGGCTACCCTCTGGGAAGAGCAACGGATGTAAAATTTACCTTTGTGCAGTAGACTAGTTTCTACACAAACTCTCTCAAACCCCTCTCTTCATCCAGGCAAGCAAGGATCATTATCAGAGTTTAAGGACACATTCTAGCCAGAAAAAAACACCCGTAAAGGTGTGAAGCAGGCCCGCTGAGGGGTATGGCCCAGGGACAGGGTGTATGGCTTGGGACAGTTCCAAGGTCTTTTGTTGTTGTTATGTGTCTTCAAGTTGATTACGACTTATGGCGACCCTATGAATCAGTGACCTCCAAGAGCATAGACCCTCCAAGGTCTAGAGGGCCAGATGATAATAGCTTTTTATCCTCACAATCTTGCCTATAAGTGAAACATTCCCAAGAGGGAATGCCTCAGAGCCGACAAGAGTGGGCAGAAGCCTCTGCCTTGCTCTGGTAAAGAGAAATCAGGAGGATGCAAATCCATCCAACATTTGGGACAGAAGGAGAAGACTTCTAGAGAGGGTTCAGTCAAGGTTTAGATTTCTGAAAACAAGGTTAGGAGTAAATCTTTCAGGACCTTGGACAGAGCCAAGGAAGCACAGTGCTTGTTCCAGTGAGACTTTCAACTAAGCTCTTATGCTAACTTGAGGACACCTCCAAGGTTCTCTCTCCTTGACGAGTGGGGCAGCGCTTTAAAAAGGAGACCCTTTGCCCTGAATACCAGCACTTGGAGAGGTCCTCTTGTGGAGAGACTGGGAGTACCTGGACAGTTCTCCCAGGGAAGGGATATAGAAAGTGGAGTCCCCCAAGTATCAGTATTGGGACTTGTGCTTTTAAACTTATTTATAAATGTCCCAGAGTTAGGAGTGAGGAGTAAGGTGGTCTAGCTTTCTGATGATACTAAATTATTCAGGGTTGTTAAAACAAAAAAGGATTGTGAAGAGCTCCAAAAGGACCTCTCCAAACTGAGTGAATGGGCGGTAAAATGGCAAATGCAATTCAATGTAAAGTTATGCATACTGGAGCAAAAAATCTCAATTTCACATATACACTCATGGGGTCTGAACTGAGGTGATTGACCAGGAATGAGACCTTGGGTTTATAGTGGACAGCTCAATGAAGATGCCAACCCAGTGTGCAACAGTTGTGAAGAAGGCAAATTCCATGCTAGAGAACATTAGGAAAGGCACTGAAAATAAAACCGCCAATATCATAATGTTATATAAATCTATGGCGTGGCTGCATTTGGAGCACTGTGTTCAGTTCTGGTCGCCTCACTTCAAAATCGATATTGTAGAGTTGGGAAAAGTTCAGAAAAGAGGAACCCAAATGATCCAGGGGATGGAGCAACTCCCCTATGAGGAAGGTTGCAGCATTTGTGGCATTTGGTTCAGTTTTGAGGCAAGTTAGAGGCGACCTGATAGAAGTGTGTACAATTAGGCATGGCATGGAGAAAGTGGATAGAGGAAAGTTTTCCTCCTTCTCTCATAACCCTAGAACTCATGGACATCCAGTGAAGCTGAAAGTTGGAAGATTCAGGCCAGACTGATTCAGGCCCAAGCACTTCTTCACGTAGCACATAGAGGCAATGATGACCACCAACCTGAATGGCTTTAAAAGAGGATTAGAAAAATACATGGAGGATAAGGCTATTATGGGCTACTAGCTATGATGGCTATGCTCTGCCTCCATAGTTGGAGGCAGCATGCTTCTGAATAACAGTTGCTGGAAACTGCAGGAGGAGAGAGTGCTCTTGCACTCAGGTCCTGCTTGTGGTCTTCCTATTGGGGCATCTGTGTGGCCACGCTGAAAACAGGATGCTGGAGTAGATGGGCCACTGGACTGATCCAGCAGGCTCTTCTTATGTCCTTACGTTGTTATGGAAGGAACCATGATAGCCCCTTGATCTCTAGGGCTCCAGGTTCAGGGCCCCTGGTTCAGTACGGGGCTCTTTCTTTCAAGAATCTCCTTAGCCCCTGTGTATGTGTCCAGGTTGCTGCTAGACATAAGGGTCTTGACAGCCACTCTCCTCAGGGCTGTGGAGTCGGAGTCGTGGAGCCGGAAGCAATTTTGGGTGGAGTCGGAGCCGGCAGAAATGTACCAAGTCCGACTCCAGCTTCAAAATAAAAACTTTCATAGGAATTTAGGAAAGTTTTCTTGTTCAGAAATTTTAATCAAATAAATATATTTCTAGCCTGATGATTCACGTGGTGGTCATGAAATGCCTTGTGCTACCATTTTACTACAGTAAATTTGGTATTACTAGTTAATATACATTTGCCATTTATGAAGGAGTCAGAGTCAAAGGTTTGGCGTACTGACTCCACAGCCCTGGCTCCCCTTGTTCTCCTGCAGCTGTTACTTGATTCTTAGGGCCTTTTCGGTGGCTGCCCCGAGGCTTTGGAATTCCCTTCCTAGGGAGGCAAGAATGGCCCCCTCCTTGCAGTCCTTCTGTCGGCAAGCAAAGACTTTTTTATTCCAACAAGCCTTTGGAACTGAAGGCTGTTAAGGACAGGACTTGAAGGGTGCTGCATTGCTATTGTCTAATTGTATTATTTTAAACGGAGTTTGAATTATGTTAACTGTATGTATGAATGGTTTTAATACTGTAAATAGTTTAATTCTATTTTAATCTAGACTTTTTTATGTTTTTAATTGTATGTGTGCTTTCATCTGGAAGCCGCCGTGAGTTCCAGTTTTGGAAAAAGGGCGGGGTAAAAATAATGTTAATAAATAAATAGGAAGCTGCCTTATACTGAGTCAGTCCATTTATCCATCTGACTCAGTGTTGTTTACACTGACTGGCAGTGTCTGTCCAGGGTTTCAGGGAGGCGTCTTTTCCCAGCCATACCTGGAGGTGCTGGGCATTGAACCTGGGGAAATTCTTCATGCAAAGCAGGTGCTCTTCCTCTGAGCTTTGACCCATCCCACATTCCTCCTGCTCTGCAACAGACAGTGGTCAGTCTACACTGAAGCTTGCATCTAGTTCCTCTTTTACATTTCATTTTTCTAAATGTTCCAGCATGTATGCAGGCCCAATATGGCTCCTCATCCATGACCCATCAGTTCAAACTGGCTGCAGTACATCCACATTGGGGCTGCGTACTATGAGGATTTTGAATTGCTATTTGAAATCGGAGTTGCTAGCACTAGAATCTGGTCTGGAGCAAATTTGGTTTCCCTCTCCTATCCCTTGGGTCAAAACACCTGGTGGGTTTTAAGGAAAGCAAGAAGAATTTTGATGCAACTGGTGAATTTTTCTCAGGGAGACTCCAGGCATCCGTATCTGATGTTGTTGTTATGCTTTCTTTCTTAGATGCCTGGTTTTCTCTATCATTCTTTCTCTCTCTCGCAAAGAAAAGCCAAGTATCCTAATCTGCAATATGTGCTTTGGCCAGACTCAAGTCACTTCTTATAAAAAGTTACACTTTTTAGCTGCTTGGATGTGATGCTCTAGATGATCTCCCATCAAAGGGGCCCAATCCACGACTCACCTGTCACTGTCTTGCTTGCTTTTGTAGATCACCTTCAGAACTTAAGCTCATCAGAAAACCCTATTGGATGAGGCCAAAGGCCCATCTGGTCGAACATCCTGTTCTCACAGTGACCAACCAGATGCTGCAGTGGGAAACCTGCAAGTAAGGCTTGAGTGCAAGAACACTCCCCCCACTTCTGATCCTCAGCAACTGGCATTCGGAGGCATACTGCCTCCCAGTGGAGGGAGAACATAGCCATCATGGCTAGTAGCCATTTATAGCTTCACCCTCCATGAAAATGTAATCCTCTTTTAAAGCAATTCAGGTTGGTCCTTCCTTCCCAGACCTTCAGGTAACCATGCAAGAGATCTTCACATGGCACTTTGTATGTGCACTTGTATTTAATTTCAGGTCTCCCCCCCCCCATCTAACACTTTGTTTGGTGTTCATCTCCCCTAAAACTTTCTCCTTCTGCTATTAAGCACCAGGTGGGCATTTCTGAACCTGTCTCCATTAAATTTGAAACAATCCAGTTTTTATTCTATGTTCAAAGATAGCACAGCACAGATTTCTGCTCTTTGCTGAAAGGTAGCAGGTTGCCTACTGAACAACATCCGGAGCACACCAGGTTGCCTACCCAATGAAGTTGGGGGGCAGGTGAATTCTCAAAGAAGAATGAGAGGCAGAACACTGCTTGACATTGTGCCTTGTTCCTCTGGGCTAGGTGTCTGCTTTTTTTAAAAAAAAAAACCCATAAAAGCTGGGAATCGGAGACATCTAGTGGTCCACATGGATGCTAGGTGGCATGGTCAGGATCGGGACAAAATTTGGCCCATCAGAACATATGGAAACTTGAATGAGAATAATTCAGTCCAATAGTGCAGGCCCTGGGAGGTTCAAAGATTCCTGATGTGCCCCAGACTGAGGGAGAGCTAGATCGGGGAGTGGAGTGAGATGAGGATGAGGTTCCCTGAGAAGCAGAAGAGAGAGTAGCGGGGAGGGTTCAGGTAGACCCCAAGCTCCCCTGCCCCTGACTTCCATTGATGCGGTTCCTGCCCCTCCTGTGAGTCCCACACCAGAGCAGTTGGGAAGTGGCTCCCCGATCGCACCATCCCCAGCCACGCAGGAATCCCCGCCGGATGCTTCAAATGCTTCCCAGCCAATCAGTCTTCAGCTTCCAGATCCCTCGCTGTCACCTAGCAAAGCCCCCCTGTCCGATGTGCCGTCTGAGACTGGCCCCCCTCGCCCGGCGCAAGAAGAGAGACTGGAGCTCAGGCGGAGATGCCGCTTATGTGGGAAAACTTTCCCTACATAAGTCAGTGCTTCCTGAGGCACAAGTGCTGAGGCAACTTTTCCCAAACACTGCAGAGACTGCTTAGTTGGGATAGTTAGGAAAAGTAGTGAGTCAGAGTAGACGCTTTGGATGTAACCATAATTTTAATAAAAAGAGAAAAAGACATCACTGCTCCTCCCTCTGAATCCTTCGGCTCTGGGCAGGACAATTCCAGATGCTCCCGCACATCTGTTCTCGTGCCCATGATTCATGTGTAGCTTTTGTGTAAGAACAATAATGGTTGAATCATTTTTTATTTGGTCCCTTTAATGCACAACTGGCTAACTGTTCAGCCTGTGCTGTTCCGACTGTTCAAAGGCCTTTCTTTAATAAATACACCTTTTCCCCAACAAGATTTTTGGTCTATAACTTGAATTACAATTGACATGCTTCAGTGCATGGGGACAATTCGCTTTTTAAAAAATCTTGTCTATTACCAGGGAATTCAGGACTGGTTCTACAGCTGCTGTAAAACGAGCTTTCAGTTGAAGTGTTTTATAAATCGATTCCCTATGGCATCTGCCTTCTCTGACTTGCTTCTTGCAAGAGACCGCGAGGGAGGATCTTAACCCTTCAATAGCTCCAGTCTCTCATGAGACAGAGCTTATTTGTCTTTTTGTGACTCATTCATCTGAAAGAGAAATAGTAAACCTCACTTCTTTGATCGATGGCTATTAGCCACAATGGCAATAGGGATATCTGATGATCAGAGCTGGAATATTGGCTTTTGGAAGTGACAACAAGAGATTGCATTTTCCTCCATACCCTGTTGGTGGACTTCCAAGCTACCAGCTTAGGCAGCAATCCAGTTCACACTTACCTGGGAACACAGTGGAGCTTACTTCTGAATAGATGTGTACCAGATTGCAGCCTTAGTCACTGTGGGAATCAGATGCTGATCCAGCGGGGCTCTTCTTGTATACGAATGCAGGAAGCTGCCTTATACTGAGCCAGACCGTTGGTCCATGTAGCTCAGTATTGTCGACACTGACTGGCAGCGGCTCTCCAGGGTTTCAATCAGGGAGTCTTTCCCAGTCCTACCTGGAGATGCCAAGGGTTGAACCTGGGACCTTCTGCAGGCAAAGCAACTGAGCTGTGGTCCTTCTTATGTTCTTCGTAATCCATAAATCAATACTGTAGACGAGAGCAGCAGATCTCCTCTTACTTAACTTCTGTGAAGGGAAGGAATTGAAAGAATGGCCCTCTCTTAATTCCTCCCAGTTAGGGCATTTTCATCAAAATGGGCTGCCTGTGCTGACCTGGGACCTAATTAACTTGGCTGCTTTAGATCGTATGTGCTCAGGTCCGTGTTAGGCATAAAACAGAACAAGCTTGTGCCACAACAGCCATTGCACAGTATGAAGCCTCCAGACCAATCAGAATTAATCTTTATTAAATACTAAGCCAGCTCTAGTCAAATCAACCCAGGAAGTTGCCTTCCTCCAGAGTGAACCATTGGCCCATCTTGGCTGAGAACTGAGGAAAGGTTGTAGCATTTGGGGCATTTTAGTTTAAAGAAAAGGTGAGTAAGAGGTGACATGATAGAAGTGTTTAAAATTATGCATGGCATGGAGAGAGCTGTTAGAGAAACATTTTTCTCCCTCTTTTGTAACACTAGAACTGGTGGACCTCCAGTGAAGCTGAATGTTGGAAGATTCATGACTGTCAAAAGAAAGTACTTTTTTGTGCAGTGCAAAGTTAAACTATGGAACTCGCTTTTACGGGAGGCAGTGATGACCACCAACGTGCACAGATTTAAAAGAGGATTAGACAAATTCATGGAGGAAAAGGCTAACAATGGCTGCTAGCCACGATGACTGTGCTCTGCTTCCATGTATGTTTCTGAATACCAGTTGCTGGAAACTGCAGGAGAGGAGAGTGCTCTGGTGCTCAAGTCCTGCCTGCAGGCTTCCCATAATGGGCATCTGGTTGGCCATTGTGAGAACAGGATGCTGAACTAGGTGGGCCACTGGCTTGGTCCAGCTGGCTCTTTTTATGCTCTTATTGTCAATATTGACAGCTGGTGGCTCTCCAGGCCTTCAGACAAGAGTCTTTTCTCAGATCTATCTGGATATGCCAAGAGTTGATCCTGGAGCCTTGGACCTTCATGCATGGCACACGCTCTATCAATGACCCACAACCATTCCCCAACAGCAGAGCAAAATCTTCTGCCTGCTGGACTTCAGAATTCATGCCATTCTCCTGGTTCCAGGAATGGACTGCAAGGACCTTAGGGTGTAGAACTCCAACTGCTGGTCTTGATGCAGGTGTTGACTGCTCAGGATCTTGGCTGGTGTAGACAGTTGAGTACAGGTAAGTGAAAATTTTGTAATAGGTATTTCAGCTTAAGTGCTGTAGAAAACGGTCATTACTTGTTATAAATGTATTACTTGCGTGGAATCATAGTGCACCCTTCATTGCATACCCTGTCCCCAGTGTTTAGAGAAGGGCCCACGGTTGAATGGTTGAGCATCTGCCTTGCATGCAGCAGGCCTCAGGTTTAATACCTAACATCTTCAGGCAGGACTGGGAAAAGACTCCTGCCTGAAACCTTAGAGAGCTTCTGCCAGTCAGTGTAGAAAGTACTGAGTTAGACGGACAAGTGGTCTGACTAAGCTGATAAGGCAGCTTTCTGTTTTCCACTTGGCCTTGAGTTCCTTCCCCCCTCCAAATCTGCCTCTGCCAGTTGAGTTTTATGTTTGGACTTGCAGTCATGAGCTTCAAGTACATCCGGGCAGAGCAAGCCTTGACCTGAGAGAGCTGTTTCTCTTGAAAACAAAGGAAAGTGTCTGATTAGAAATGGATTGATTTATTTAAAAACATTTCTATCCTGCCCTTCTACCCTACAGAAGGGCACTCAGGGCAGCTCACAATAAAAATGCAAAAACATTAACATAGATTAAAAAAACCCATAAAAATACAGTTGAGAAATATAGGGGAGTGATATTAAAGGGACTAAAGAGGTAAAAAAACTGAAAAGGGGGAAATAAAATCAGTTTCAGGCTCAGCCTTCAGTCCCTCTTAAAGGCTCTTTGGAATAAGATGGTTTTCAGAACTCTCTGGAACACTATCGGGGAGGGAGCAGAGCAGACGTCTTGGGGTAGGGTATTCCAGAGCTTGCGGCCACAGTTGAAAAGGCTCTCTCATGTGCCTGCCAGTCTGACATCTTTCATTCCATGCACACAGAGAAGCCATAGCCAGCTGATCTTAAATCTCGGGCAGGTACATATAAATGGTCCCTCAGATACATTGGTTCAAGGCTGTTTAGGGCTTTAAAGGTCAGAACCAGTTCTTTGAATTGCGCCTGGAAACAAATTGGAAGCCAGTGGAGTCGATAAAGCACAGGGGTGATATGAAATTAGGGTCACACAGTGCTCTCTTGGACATCCTCCTTGTATTGCTCAGAGCTAGTTATGGACTGTACCATCTGAGACTCTCATGATGAAATGGTCCTCTGTGCTATCTATCTATCTGTCTAAAACCCCCTTTCTATAGAAAATTAGACATCAGGCTCTCTCCTAGACTTCTCCCCAGTATGCTACCTTTTTGATGCGGGTGACATTTCGTGACATGGAGGAATGTCACATCATGCTGGTCCCCGCCTGTAGCTCAAGTGGTGTAGCCCTGATGCAGGGCCTCTACCTCAATTAGAACTAAGTCTATTTAGAAAGAAGTTCAAGTAAGTGGGAAAACAGGTGTCTCTGAAGCACCCAGGTTCCTTGACAGCGGTGAGAGGAATGGTGACTCATTAGATCAGCGTACACATTAGTTAAAAGGAGTAAGTGATAAATTAATGAAAAGGAAGCTTGATGAAAATGAGGTCAAGGTCACTGCTAAATGATTATTTTCTCTTTTGTCAATATGATACCTTCCTGCCTGGGCGCTCTTGTTCAACAGTTGACAGCATAGGATTGGAATGATTCTTCTGCGTTTGGGGTTGAGAGTACATTTCAAAATCGAAGAAACGGTTGTGGGCACCAAAAAAATACCCATTACATTGGGTGGGGGCGGGGTAGGCTGAGCAAATGATGCTCGAATTACCAGCAACAGGAAAAACAGCTACCCCCCCAAAAACCCCAAATTAAATACAAAAAGGCCACCCCCTAAAAAATAATAAAGCCCCTATAAAAAAACACCAAGCCAAAAAACTCTCAAAATAGGAGGGGCAGGGGGCCTTGGTTGGCATGTATGAGGGCACAGCTGTGCCCATGGGCACCATGTTGGTGACCCCAGTTCCACAACATCTGCTGGTAGTTCCATCTAGGTTTTTCTCTGCCCTCTTCCTCTCTTGTTTAGCCAGTGTTATCCTTTCTGAAAGAATCGAGAGCTCTTTGTTGTGAATGCACAATTAGGGTTTTCTTGATAGTTGAACATCTGTTGTTGAAAAGCTTTGGATATCAACCCCCCCACCTGCTTGACATTTACTTGTGCCCATTTTATTTAGTTTAAGAATTTCTAATTTTAGTTTTTTTTATGGTTTTGTAGCACTTTTAAGTTAATGCAGGACAGTAACTAGGGATGTTCAAGCCATTCTGATGTTCACGAGCTTCTGCAAGCGCTTGGCTTTAACACTAAAAAAAATATTCTTTGAGCCTTAGTCTGTCAGAGACAGATCCACTGGAGGGCGAACTCTGCTGAACTGGATAGAGAGAGTCAACTGGTATTGACTGAGGCTACAGTCCACCTGAAGGATCAGGTTCATGTTTTGCAGGTCCTTCAGGACTCTTTCATTTGACCTTACCTCTATGCAGGGGCATTCACTTTTGCAAGACCTATTTATATTTCATGAAATATCCTTGCTTGTACCAGTACTGTCCTGGCTTCCCTGATCCGCAGCCTCTCTCAGTAGCCTCACAACCCTGTTAACGTCTTTGGTGGTTTGTCATGGATACTCTTTGTCGTGGATAGTCTTTTTAGTGAGAAAGTGCTCCTTCAGTGCAGCAAAGAGGACATGGTCTGCCAGGTGATTGTGCTAGGGCAGCCTCCTCCAACCTGGTGCCCTCTAGATGTTTTGGACTACAATTCCCATCATCCTGTCCCCTGGCTGTGGCTGATGGGAGTTGGAGTCCAGCAACATCTGGGAGGGCACTAGGTTGGGGAATGGTGTGCTAGTGGATGCTGTTTTCTTGCATCCTCCTGGGGAGAAGCAGCTCCTTTGCTCCCTGAAAAGAATTTCGGCTAATTCTTTCTGGAGTATTAATCTGCAGTTCTGACATCACTGAAATCAGTGCCTTCAGAATAGCATTCCGTGCTTCCTTTGAGAGGATAATGTAATGCAGAGTACATATTTGTTCCATGTCACACTTGGTACGTACGTGCTGTTAACCATATTTTTTTGTTCCTGGAAATGGTAGTTAGGTGCAAGGTGAATGGTTGAAGGCAGACAGCTTAAAGCAAAGCAATAAGCTTTTCACTAGTAGTTTCGCTTGATGTAATTGGTAGATTTATCTTAAAAAAAATTATCCTCAGTTAGCGTTATCAGCTTTTTCTTTTGCCTTTAAATGTGCTTCACACATTTGTCTTACTGGAATAGCCATGTTTATATAAAATCAAAGATGGTCATGTTAGTCCATAATGGGGGGACGGGGACGGGGACAGAACTTCACAGTCCACTGCTGGGAAAAATAAATATGACACAGGAACATAGAAAGCTGCCTTATACCGAGCCCAGCCATTGGTCTGTATAGCTCAGTATTGTCCCCACTGACTGGCAGTGGCTGTCCAGGGTTTCAGGCAAGAGACATATCAAGTCTTTCCTGGAGAGTCTGGCAAATGAACCTGCAAATCAGATCCTCTCCCACTGGCCTACAGTCCTTCCTCTAACAAAACAGTGACAAGCGTTCACTTTCTCCAGATCACTTCATTGAGGACGGGGGCGGTAACTGTCTTCTTCTGTGATGCATATAGTCTCCTGCATGGTAGTGATTATTTACATGCTTGGGTTCCTACTCCCTTGCTTGTAAAAATTAATGATCCTGTGTGCATCCTCACCTTGTCCACACTTGCATATTATTCAGCACTGCCTTGTGACAGTTATTAAAAAGCTGGCTGATGTAAGCCCTCTTCAGGCACTGTTGAGCCTGTGTAAAGCAGTATGGAAGTGGGACTGTGCCAAATCACCCCGGTCCTGCCAATGGGCACACCACATAGCTGCTTCTTCCTTTGTAGTGGGGGAGGGGCTTGCACAAAGGTCCGATCCTTGCAGAGGGGAAGGGTCTATGTGGTGCATGTGACATTAGGGGAGGCTACCCAGAGTTACTCGGCTCCTTGTTTCTCTACATGGGGACAGTGATGCCTAGATAGGTCTATAACGACCACTGGATGAGGCTCCATCTGAACAGAAGCCTGCAAGTGTCTGTAGTTGCTATTATTTGCACCAGCTACAACAGGCACACTTGTCTGGAGAGTCCCTTCCAATGCTCTAGTTAGGCTGTATTTCAGGCAAGGAGAATGCCACTGCTGCTGTCACCTGCAGACTCACTATGCAAAAGTGGCTGAAATGGCCTAGTGGTCCAAATGGGGAGGCCTGGTGGACCTAATTAGGCCTGCGGGCCAGAGGTTCTCCACCCCTGATTTGGATCCTTAAAGCAGCGGTGGCTGGTGGCTCCATGTCAGTGAGGAAGCAGAATCTGCTCCAGGTTTTAGTCTAAACTCTCAAAGAGGTATCCAAACTGATGACACACTTTGGGCATCTCCTTGAAAGTTCAGATGGAAACCCATAGCCGATTCCACTGCTCCACTGACACGGACCCACCAGCCGCCAGTGCCGAAAGGGCCAATCCTCTGGCCTGAAGATGGGCACTCCTTCTACTTCCCAGGCACGTTGGCCTGGCTGGACCAGGGAGGTACTGCATTTGGTTCCTCAGGCTTAGGGGGAAAGCGACTGGGTGCTCTTGGAGGTTGCTGTCTGGGCTCCTTTCTGTCAGCCTCAGTCTTCTCCTGATCTTCAGCAACAGCCTAAGAAACCTGAACCTGGTCGGGCTCCTTAGTCGGAGACCTTGCAGACTCTGACTCTGTGTGTTCATGGCTGCTGGACTCAGTGGTCATGACTGGGTGTTTATGCTTGAACAGGGAATGTACAGATGTGTGGGTGCGTGGGTGGGTGCAGGCCAGTGTGGGGAGGCTAGGGGTGAAGTGCGTGGGGCCTGTTGCAAGGGGGAATGTTCTGCATGTAGGGGGGCTGAGTGCGTGCCCCCACATTCCCTACTCATGTTTAAATCCCTATTCAGGGATGGGCCCTGCTTAGAGCCGTTGGGAGCCTCCCAGTCATATCTTTAGTCTTATGAAACGTAGCATTGTGAATCAGAGCATTCCCTTCCGCGTGGCATTTTCATTTTAGTTTTCTCAGTTCAGTTGCTGAAATAGGAATATTTCTTGTGTACCTAACAATGGGATTTGAGTTTTGATAACTGCGGTGGCCCTCTTGTGAAATTGCCATTTCGCCCCCCCCTCCTCTCCTCTCCTCTCAGTTTCTTTCCAAGTTTCTTTTCCCTCATTTGAATACCAAAAATTCAGATTCTTTCAAAGTGGTGGCATTGGAAAGGGAAGTGTGGGTGTTATTGCAAGGTTGAGCCAATCCATTTTTATCTCATTATATATCTTTTTTTACCTAATGCTTTTTTATTATATGAACTGTGCTGGGTTTTCAGATACGATGCAGGGACGACGTTGCTATAACAACATGATGATTCATGTAATTTCTGCAACAATCTGTTGGGGTTGGGTTTGTAGCTTATAAAGTTCTACACAACAGTGCTGAGGGTTGCTCTTCCTTGGTGAGGGATCACCCTGGCTTCTGCCTGCTCCACTGGAAAGATGGTCCCCAGGGGTCTTCAAATGCCAACCGGCTTTGTCATATGGTCAGCCATGACCTTTTCTGGTGGAAGATGTGAGGGGTTGTATATTGACATTACACTGAACTCCAAAAGCAAAGTCAAGGGTGATGCTCTGTTCCCCTTTCCAACTTCGCAATCATGGCATTCACACTGAACAGAAGTACTTGGGACATTTCTGAAGCGTCTCTAAACTCTGAAGCTCAAGGCAAGGTGCTTGTCATGTTCCATTCCAAAGGTAACCAACACGGTGCCCTTTAGATTTCCTTTGGACTACAAGTCCCTGGCCAGAATGCTGACAGGGGCTGATGGGACTTAGAGTCCAACAGCAACTGGAGGGCACCATGTTGCCTGCCCCTATTCCACACACATTTGCTTGAGAGGGGAGAAGGAGGCTTGTCATGGCGAGGAAATTGCAACACTGGACGGTGCACAGATGTGAACTGGTGCTAACCCGGGGCCATAATCTAGATCCCTCTGTTAGGCTTCCTAAATTTTAATTTGAGAAATAGCCTCCTCGATTCCCTCCCAGTGCTGTCACTCAGGCAGGATTGATATCTGAGCTGGAGCACTGGGAAAGATCCACTACAAGGAGGGCTAATCCAGAGGCAGAGCCGATCACAGGACAGAATTTGAATTGGGAAATCTTTGGAAAGTGGAATTGGGGGCTGGAATAAGGATGCAAGTGTGGGGCGGGGGTGGCAGCAGGTGGGGAAATTGGCAGACCTCAAGAGAAACTGGCGGGCAGTGAGATTTTGGAAAGGCAGTTGAGCAAGCTCTTGGACAGATAATTGGAGGAAGCAGGAAGCCACAGCAAGGCTATAGCTTTGCCCGGAATGGATCTGGAATGGAAGGGACCTCAAAGATCATCTATGGAGGAAATATGCTGTTAACAGCATCCTTGATAAGCGGGCAGATACTCTCTGCTTTAAGGAAGGAGAACCTCATACCTTCCAAAGCTGCCTGTACCCACAGTCAAAGAGCTCTTGCCGTCAGGTTTCCCCCTCCCTAATCTTTAGTTGAAATCCTCTTTCTGTCACTTGAATCCCATTTTATTGCTGTTGTTGTTGTTGCAACCCTCTGGAACAACAGAATATTGATTTTTCTCCTCCATCTGTGTGAGAGGACCTGGTCAGGAAGAACCCATGAGCTGCCCTGCTTGAGACTTGGGGAAACAAGATAGGAAGGAACTAAGGCAGACAGAGGGAAGATCCTGTGGCAATATAACTCTCTGCTCACAATGAGCATCCTGAATGATGGAATAGGCAGATTGTAGTGGACGCAGATGAGGGTAGCCAATCGGGGTGTGTGTATGGAGCCAGGAGTGCAGCCCTGAAACTACAATGGCAACATGCTGGAGTCAGCCAGTTCCAGACTGTTCAGATGTTACTGGATACTAACTCCCATCAGCCCCAGCTAGCATGGCCAATGGATAGGGATGATGGGAGATGGTGTCTAACATCATCTGGAAAGCACCATGTTGGCTGTCTCTGCTCTAATCTCACATCCTGGAGGGGTGGGACCCAAATCAAATCAAGGCGCTGTTGTATAAACTTGACAGGTTTGCGTGGTAAAATATTGGTGCTAGACAGAAATGGGAACAGAAATGCTGGGGTGGTGCCTCCTGGTAGCTCAGTCATTACTCCGGTCCAATACATTCTGGGTTCATCTACACAGCGGTTTAGTGTCTGTTTGGTGCTGCTCACATCCCTTTTTAATTTGCATGGTTCACATGAAGTTACTGGCAAACAGAAGCTATCGCACAGTTTCCCCCCGTAAATCCATATTGACCCAATCCTCTGATAATCTGAAAAGGGAAGGGAAAAACGTCTTCACCCTGTATCTCTAGGGCTTGCAGATGCTTTGCTCCAATGCTTTTAGGTGGACGTGGCAACTGTTCCCCTCTCCACCCACTCCCTCCTCCCTTTCTTTCATTTCTTTTCCTGTGGGCTGAAGATAAACTTCTGCTGCTCTCACCCATTCTGCAAGCCTTTTTTATGTTGCTGCAAACAGTGCCTTCCCTCTCTAGGATGCACAGCTTAATGTGGTGAGAGGGTTTGAGAGTGTTGAAGAAGCTGAGAGCAATGCCGTGAGGAGTCTAGACCAAGAGGCTAGACTCCTAGCAGGGACACCCAAGGCGGAACAGTCAAAGCTGAGACACCAGACTTAAGATGCATCCAAACTCAGAGGAAGGCAATACCTCTTACCATGAGAAACCTATGAACAGTATCCAAAATGCAACATGAGATAGTGCTGGAAAATGGGACCCCCAGGTCAGAAGGCACTCAACGAGCTACTGGGGAAGAACAAAGGAAAAGGACAAGTAGCGCTGTGACTAATGATGCAGCTGGGTCAAAGCTGAAAGGAAGCCCAGAGGCTGATGTGCACAGATGCGAAAGGAGAGTCTTGAGTTGCACGACGCACACAATAGGAACATGGAATGTGAGAAGCATGAACCAGGAAAAGTTAGAAATTGTCAAGCAAGAAATGGAACTTATCAACATTACAATACTTGGTGTGAGTGAATTAAAATGGACAAGAATGGGGCATTTTCAATCAGGCAATTACAAAATATTTTATGCTGGAAATGAGAAATTAAGTGAGAAGTGATGTAGCAAAAACAATTAAGAGCTATAATGCAAGGTCTAAGCGAGTTATATCAGTGAGATTTAACGGGAAACCTATTAACATAACCATTATTCAAATCTATGCTCCAACGGCAAATGAAGAAGAAGAGGAATTGGAGAGATTTTACTCAGAAGTACAGGAAGAAATTGATCACACACCAAAACAAGATGTGCTGATAATCATGTGGGACTGGAATGCAAAAGTTGGAAACAGAGAAGAACTAGGAATTGTGGGGAAATGGGGCTCTGGAGATAGAAATGAAGCAGGAGAAAGACATTGAATTCTGTGAAGCCAATGATTTGGTTCTTGTAAATACAATTTTTGAGCAACTGAAAAGACGACTTTACACGTGGGCATCACCAAATGGTCAATATAGGAATCAAATTGATTATATAATTAGTAGCAGAAGATGAAGAAGCTCCATACTTTCTGCGAAAACAAGACCAGGAGTAGACTGCGGTACAGATCATGAAATGGTCGTATCGAAAATCAGAGTAAAGCTAAAGAAGAACAAAGCAACCATAACGCCAAAATACAATTTAAAGAACATCCCAGAAGAATATAAAGAAGGAACAAATAAGGAACAGATTTGAGGCTTTAAACGTAGTTGACGGACAACCAGAAGAACTATGGAGTGAAGTCAGACATTATCAGGGAAGAATGCAAAAAGACAATAAGTCTAGTTAAAAAGAGAGAAAGACCTCAGTGGATGACTGAAGAAACTCTTCAAATGGTTAAAGAGAGAAGAAAGCAAAAGGAGACAGAAACATGGTTAGAACCCTAAATGCAACAATACAGTGACTAGTACGTAGGGACAAAGAGAACTATTACTATAATTATAGTATAGAAATAGAAGACGACAACAAAAAAGGTACAACATGAGCCCTATTCCAAAAGATTAGAGAAATGAAAGGGAAATTTAAACCAAGAGTAGGGATGTTGAATAATCAACAGGGGAAAATACTGACTGTGACCAAGATGAAATAAAAGGAAGATGGAAGCAATACACTGAAGAACTCCAGAAAAGAGATACAAGGATGACAGATCCATTCACGGAGGAACTGTATGATGAAGAACCAGTAATTTTAGAATGTGAGGTGGAAGCTGCTCTTAAAATACTTGGAAGAAACAAATCACCAGGAACAGATGGCATACCGGAAGAGTTGCTACAAGTTGCTGAGACTGAATCTGTCCAAATTTTGAGAAAAAATTGTCAACAAATATGGAAAACTAAACAATGGCCCACAGACTGGAAGCGTTCCATATACATCCCAGTTCCAAAGAAAGGAGATCCCAGGGAATGCAGTAATTATTGAACTATTGCCTTAATATCCCATGCAAATAAAGTAATGCTCAAGATTCTACAACAAAGGCTCTTACCATATATGGAGCGAGAAATGCCAGATGTTCAAGCTGGATTTAGAAAGGGAAGAGGCACCAGAGATCATATTGCAAACATACGTTGGATAATGGAACGCACCAAGGAATTTCAGAAGGAAATCATCCTGTGCTTTATAGATTACAGCAAAGCCTTTGATTGTGTAGATCATGAAAAACTGTGGAATGCTTTAAAAGAAATGGGGGTGCCACATCGTCTGATTGTCCTGATGCACAACCTATACTCTGGACAAGAGGCCACTGTAAGGACAGAATATGGAGAAACTGACTGGTTCCCTATTGGAAAGGGTGTGAGACAGGGGTGTATTTTATCACCCTATTTGTTTAATCTATACGCAGAACATACCATACAGAAAGTGGGATTGGACCAAGATGAAGGAGGTGTGAAAACTGGAGGGAGAAATATCAATAATTTAAACCAGTAATAATTTGAAACAAATGCTAATGAAAGTTAGAGGAAAGCACAAAAGCAAAACAGCTGAATGTCAAGAAGACTAAAGTAATGACAACAGAAGATTTATGTAACTTCAAAGTTGAGAATGAGGATATTGAACTTGTCAAGGATTATCAATAGCGCAGTCATTAACCAAAATGGAGACAATAAAGAAATGAGAAGAAGGCTAGGACTGGGGAGGGCAGCTATGAGAGAACTAGAAAAGGTACTGAAATGCAAAGATGTATCACTGAACACTCAAGTTAGGATCATTCAGACCATGGTATTCCCAATCTCAATGAATGGATGTGAAAGTTGGACAGTGAAAAAAGTGGATAAAAGAAAAATGAATTCATCTGAAATGTAGCGTTGGAGGAGAGCTTTGTGCATACCATGGACTGCAAAAAAGACAAATAATTGGGTGTTAGAACAAATTAAACCAGAACTATCACTAGAAGCTAAAATGATGAAACTGAGGTTATCATGCTTTGGGCACATAATGAGAATACATGATTCACTAGAAAAGACAATGAAAATGGAAATGGACTACTTTCAAGCCAATTCTGACTTATGGTGACCCTACGAATAGGGTTTTCATGGTAAGCGGTATTAAGAGGGGGTTTACTATTGCCTTCCTCTGAGGCTGAGAGGCAGTGATTGGCCCAAGGTCACCCAGTGAGCTTCATGGCTGTGTGTGGATTCGAACCCTGGTCTTCCAGGTCGTAGTCCAACAATCAAACCACTACACCACACTGGCTCTCAAGAAAAGACAATAACGCTCGGAAAAATAGAAGGGAGTGGAAAAAGAGGAAGGCCAAACAAGAGATGGATTGATTCCATAAAGGAAGCCTCAGACCTGAACTTACAAGATCTGAACAGGGTGGTTCATGATAGATGCTATTTGATGTCACTCATTGATTGGGTTGTCATAAGTCATAATCGACTTGAAAGCACACAACAAGAGCAAAACAGTGCCTTATTTTTCTTTCCCCCCTAACTTGTGCACAAAAGAACAACACTGCTCCAACAAAGGTTTCTATTTCATCTATATTGTACCAGTTAAAATACAAATAATTGGACTTCCGGGTTGTTGTTTTTTTAAATGAAAATTACTGGTAGAACAAGGTGAGCATGCTCAGTTGTTAGGTAACCAGAGGGAGAGGAAATGTTAAATTAGAAGGTGTGGTCTTCAGGAAATGGTGATTGATGCTTTCCCTCAAGTGTCACTAGAAAACACTGTATTTGCAGCTGGCATTGAGCCCTTATTGTGGATGGTGCAAATAGAAAATGGAGGTAAAAACAGCGTCTTTAGCACAACGTTATGCTCCCATGTGGATAAGCTCTATGTTCTGTAGCATTGGTGCATTCTTTCCCTATTCAGCCATTGATAATCTTTTGGCCGGATGAGGGTGAAATGATTGGACATGGCCACTTGTCCTCTCTCACAAGTTTTACAAGGACATTTCTTCCTTGTGATCGTATGGCTTTAAATTCAGGAGCGCCCTATGTTCAAAGAAAAGGTTCTGCATGCGGGGCAGGGAGTACCTTTGATGGTTTAGAACATTGAATTAGAATCTGGCCTGACAGATTAAAACACATACACACAGTTGACACAGGCTTTCTGTCCTGGCTAATTATATTAAACTCCATTTGCATGCTGACATGAGAGTTTAAGAGGGGCTGTTGCAGCCTGGATGCATATTAAATCTGTAAATGACAGTCAGAGGCCAGAGGAGCAGTGGACAAGTGGCAATTAGGCCACTAAGAGGATCACACCATGTTTTCGTATTACCGGGAGAGGTTGGATGATCTTTGCCTTAAATGCTTGACATAGGCGTACGTAGACGCCTCTTGACTGCATTAGTGGTAGGATCAGTTTGTTGAAAGGCAGCAAGTGACCTCTGAGCAGAAAATGGTGCTGTAGGTGTTGCGTGGCAAATATTAATCCGTCAACGGAGTGACCCAGTGGCACCTGCTGGATGTCTAGCTCCTTTTGGTCCGGTTGAGGCATATATTCAGGGAACTAATTGGATGTGTCTTGAAAATGCATCTCAGAAATGCTCATCCTCCCAAAATCTTTCTCTCGCCACTCACCACCCACCCTGGCAAGGATCCTCTGGAATCTCTGGATTTGTCACAGGATGGATTGCACGGTGTGGAGCTATGACTTATCTACATTCTTCACTTTAGGTTTTCAGCCTCTGTCTCAGAAGTGGAGAACCTTTTTTTGACCCACATTGGGCCACATTCCTTTCTGAACAACCTTCCGAGGACCACATACCAGTAGTGGGAGGATCCAGAGGCAAAAAAGGAGAGGGACCAAGACAAATTTTACACATGCTTGCACACCCCTCTGTGTCCTCCATCCAGACAAACAAGAGGCATTATTGAGATTTCCCAGCCAGGGAAAAACACCTGGAGGGCAAAGCTGAGCCTGTGAGCAGTTTGGCTTGGGGAGAGTTCTGAGAGCCAGACAGAGGAGCCTGGAGGGCCGCATTTGGCCCCTGGGCTGGAGGTTCCCCACTCTGACTATATCTATCCTGCAGAGCTGCTTTCACTGCTTGCTCTGAGAGTTTGTTCGTATATGCACAGATTCAGCTGGTGCAGTTTTGAGGGTGGGAAAATTGGCTCTGTGAGTAGTACTCGGCTGAGTCCTACTCAGAGTAGACACATTGAAACGGATGACCCAAACTTAGTGTACTTTGAGTAGGACCAGCATAGAATACGACCCAGTGTGCGATTGAGTTTTCATGAATGCTCCTTGCCTTGCAAACATCAATGGCTTTCTGCCTGCATTGGCATTCTTTCCATATGAGAATATACAGAGTGATTTTCCTCCTCCCTGCATTCTGAGTGATAACACTTGTCATATAGTCCATCCTCATAGTGGCCAACCAGATGCCCATGGGACGTCCACAAGCAGGACCCGAGTGCAGCGGCACACTCCCCTCCTGCCATCTCAAGAGCTGTACCATACCATGTTCTTCTGTGTGCCACCTCGGTCCATTTCCAAAGCTTCTGCATTTTGCATTCACTATCTTACCTTAACTGCCAACAGAAGATTTGCCAAAAACTGAGTGTATGTTTAAAGTGATGCACGGTTTTCTTGTTTAATGTTGTGAGTATAGTTGCAGGTTTTCAGCTGGTTGGATTTGGGGAGAGAGAAAAAAGTGTGTATATTTAATCTCTTTCAGTTGACTTTTTTGGGGTATGTTTTAAAAATAATTATTACCTGTCCAAAGCATTTGAGGCTGGGAAGGCTGATAATTATTAGTTCTGCAAGCCTTAATTGGTTTAATTGACAGATCAATCTACTAAAGCTTTAATTGATTAATTTGTAGGGCTCCAAGCTAAGGCACACCCCCCCCTCCGGTAAGTTGCTATGATAGGGGATGAAGAGGAAAATAGGAAAGACAAGTGGGGCCTACAACAAAAGGTTGCAGTGTGGAATGCAAGTTTCCATTCTGCTCCATTCCTCGTTCCCTCTAGTTTTCCATCCTTCCAAAACAGCTAGACAGCATTTCATGGTCACTGGGGATGCTCAGTCAGTTTTCATTGGCTTTTTTTGGTTTTGGTGGTGGTGGGGATCTTCCTCTTAGTTTTTTCTCTGTCCTTAATCAAACAAACTTGTACTTCTCTGCAAATTGGGTTCACCCAAACCTACTGATTATCTCCCTCTTGTGGTGCAATTTCAACTTCAAAAGCAATAGTTTTGCTTACGCAAAACATTCTGTCTTCTTACCAAAAAGTGATTGTTTATTAAACTGGACATAGTCTAACCCATCATTCAATATCTGGGAAAGTCACTCTTATCAACTTTGATATTGTTTGCATTTTTTTTAAAAAAATGTAATTGATCAATCACACATCTGTGATTCATTAATCAAAAATTATCTTGTTTCTGTTACATACTGTTAATGTGAATAGTGCTTTACAATGTACTCATTGCCCCAAGAAGCTTATAGTCTGAAATTTGATGAAAGGGAGGGAGATGGAGGCCCAGCTAGGTGAGAAGAATATGGATTTGTTTATGTTACATGCATTCTGGATTATTTATAGTGAGGTGCAGACACTTCTTCCAAAGGCTTAATGGAAAAGGTAATCAGTTGGTTAGCCCTAACCAGGGATGCCATTAGAGTTTCATTAGTGGCCCTCACAATATACCCAGTCGATCACTGCGCTCTGCAGGTGAGGGCCTCCTGCAGATACCATCTTATCAGGAGGTCCATTTTGCACAACATGGGAAGTGGACCTTCAGTGTGGCAGCACCTACCCTGTGGAATTCCCTCCCCTTAAATGTTAGACAGGCACCATCTCTGTTATCTTTTCAGCACCTACTCAACACCTTCCTCTTTCAACAAGCCTTTTAAGTTGAGACCTTATCCCAGTTTGCTCCTGTGCTGGAACTGCTTTTTAATACGTTTTTAAAGCTTTTTTAAAAGATGTTTTTAAGGATATTTTGTTTAATATGTTTTAAAATAGTTTATTTTTAAGATGTTTTAGTGTGGTTTTAGTGTTTTTGTTTGCCGCCCTGGGCTCCTTCTTTGAGGAAGGGTGGGATATAAATTTAATAAATAAATAAAGGTGAGCATTCCTGTTTGAATGCTCACAAGCAGGATCAAAGTGATTCCAACTGCTGTGGTTCTATAATCTCCTCCCTCCCCCATCCCAATTCTTTAATCTTCAGGGATCCAGAAAATGCACCTGGGACGAGTCTGGAGAAAGATGGTGGTGAGCGCTCTGTGGAATGTGAGGCATCACATTCCTATCAGAGATGGGATGTGAAGCTACTACTCACAGAGTCCTCAGTGGGAGAATAAGTTTATTTCACATTGTTTCCACCAGAGAACAGGCCTTCAGAAGCCTTTTATTAGCAGTATTAATAGAGCAATGTTTCTAAGTGCTCTCAGTATATTATTGTATTATTGGGGACAGGCTGTAGCTCAGTGATAGAGCATCAGCCTTCCATGCGGAAGGTTCTGGGGTCAATTCCTGTCATCTCCAGGAAGGACTTCAGAGAGAATCCCTGTCTGACACCCCAGAGAGCTTCTGCCAGTCAGTGTAGACAATACTGTGCTCGATGGACCAATGGTCTGACTAAGTATAAGGCAGCTTCCTAAGATCTTGTTGTAAATTGATTATTATAACCATCCTATGAAATAGACCAGTATTGTTATTAACTATTCTACAGGTGAGTGGATGTATTTGCTGAAGCAAAAAGTGTGTGGTTTGCTTCCCATGAAGTTCATAGCAAAGTGGAGTTTGAACCAGGAACTTCACAGCTTGCCTTAATAATACACTATGATGCACCAAATCTCTATTTACTTACTATTATGCAGATTATTGTATCTGCATAATCGGCTTACTCTAAATTGGACTCCACATTACTCATTCAGTGACTCTGGCTTGTTTTCATAGACTGGGAGAGAATCTTGATTGATCGGGAGAGGTGGACTTCAAGAAACCTTGGTGGGAAAATTGTTTCTGCGTAAGGTAATGGCAGGCAAATTCTGAAATATTTGAAGATTGTATATTGATTGTGATGATGTGCCATTTTCCCTGCCTCAGGGTCTCAGTGTGGGCCTGAGGAGGACTCTAATTTGGATGGTGTGCAAGACGCCATTTTAGGGGGAACCACTGCATGGTCAAGACCTGCTGGCCTTTTAAAGGCTTCAGATGAATCTAAGCCTTTGTTGAGATAGAATCTTCCCAAACTCACCTCTCAGAGCCCACTGGGAGCTGTCCAGGGTCCTGATTTGCCTTGCCCCACCCGGACTGGACTGGAGTGAAAAAATGGAAACAGACTGCCTTCAAGTCGCTCCTGACTTACGGTGGCCCTATGAATAGGGTTTACATGGTAAGCGGTATGCAGAGGTGGTTCACCATTGCCTTCCTCTGAGGCTGAGAGGCAGTGGCTGGCCCAAGGTCACCCAGTGAGCTTCATGGCTGCGTGGGGATTTGAACCCTGGTCTCCCAGGTCGTAGTCCAACACCTTAACCACTACACCACACTGGCTCTCACTGGAGTGGAAAAGGCTCTGGTATTTGTTACCACTTTCCCTGCAAGGCCCTATCCCCAGAAGAAGAGGGTACAATTTCACTGAAGGCAAACACAAGAATCCTTCGCATATGTTTTGGATGACTACCTCCTATCAGCCCCAGCAGCAGAAACATCTGGAGGGCATCATGTTTGAGGACTACTGATTTAGTAATGATTCCAGAACTAGTCACTTGGGTGATCCATGCCTGTCAGGAATATGACTGTGGTAGTGAGGGCAAACAAAGCCTAAATTGGAGCAGTGTTTCCTGGACAGGTGGAGCCATGTGTTCCTTTTCACAGCAATCACCCCCATATACCCCCTCTAAAAAAAATCACCAAAATGGCACACTTTTATGCTGACGAATTTCCCTAACCCCCCAAAAATCACTCCACTTGTGACTCACCCCTCGTAGAAGCACTATTTTCTGTGCCCGCCCAAGAGGTGCAGTATTCAGCATACTCATTCCATCAGTGCAAGGATTTTTGGCTGCATAATGGAACTTCGCCTCCCTCTCCTATCCCTGCAACCCCCCTAAATCTGTTCTGGGTTTCCCCTCAACCTTCCAAAATGGGCTTGGGGAGGGTATGGGGCACGCATGGGGAGAGGAGAGGAGGGGGATTCTATTGTGCAAATGGAAATCCTTGCACAAATGGGAGTGCTTGTGCCGATGGAACTAGTGCTTTAGGTACCGCACACAATCTCCTCCCTCAAGTGCCATCACAAGGGCTTCTGAAGGGCCAGCATGCCCATGTAGAGGGAGAAGCAGCAAATACATTGTGTCCTAAACTGCTTCTGAATATGGAGGTTTGATTTAGCTGTGATGGCTAATAGCCGGCAGTAATCCTACTGATGCATTTTAAGCCCTCCAGATCACATTCTTCTACAAAGCCCTTGGCACTGTCCCAAAGGGTGTGTAACTCTGTCATATGTGTGCCTCTGAATTAATGCGTAATGAATTATTATCTGCCCGATAAACCTAGAATGTTTGATGGGATGATCCAGTTGGATGTATTTCAGCCCACGGCAACTTAACAGTCGTTGAAAAGGACCTGCAAGTTGAAACAGGCGTGACAGTTGTGTGTAGGAATGTTCTGACAAAACAGACATGCTTGCATATGTTCAAATTTGATCCAATGAGGCAGTATACTGGCAATTTCATCCATATTAACTCTCAGTTGACACGTTTATTGTTCACGTGCAAGCAGAGTTGTGGTTTGTTAATCTCTTTTCAAGGTAAGCTAGTCATGTGCAATGCTTTATCGCAGTGTATTCAGCAGACATTTATCTATGGTATATGGCGGATGTTTTCAGTGATATGGCACAGAATACATTTACTTTGTAAAAAATTAAACTTTTCAAAATCTGCACCAGCTTTTCATGGCTTCCATCACAGTATTGGCATATTTTGACATGAGCCACCAAAACTGAGATGGCAGGAGATAAGAATTGTGCAGTGTTGCCTGCAGGTCCTGATGGCAAAGATAGGTTAGCTGCCATGGAAACAGGGATCCATGATCCCTGTTCAGTGAGATGTTCCAGGGTAGCCATTGAAGAGTTTTGCATAATAATTGTTTTATTTACAAATATACAGGCAGAGAATAGTGGAGGCAAACCCATCCCCTATAAGCAGAAACCCCATGTCCTAATCCCGCATCAGATCCCCAAAGACAGCAGTTACACCCCAAAGATGCTTTAACCCAGTCATGCTGTTCCCCTTCCTGATCTAATTATCTCCAAATTCTAACTATAAAACTGGCTGGGTACATATGTGTCATCTATCCAGCTCCCTGAAGAATGTGAGCTCTGGATTTCATGACTGCAGGTAAATTGCCCATTCACGGGGGGGAAAAGTCTACGCTCTTAACAGAAGCGTTGGGAACTTTTGGCCACCCAGATGTTGCTGGACTACAACTCCCATAGTCCCAGCAGCATGGCCAAAGGCCAGGGTATCTGGAAGTTGTGGTTCAGCAACATCTAAACAGCCGAAAAGTTTGCTTTGTTTTAACAAAAAACCTTTTTAGTCCTTCTTTGTCAGCCCCCTGACTCTCATTAAGTAGCACTTCAGGCAAAAACTAAAAAGGAATTGCATTGATTTTGAGGACATTGAGTAGATGGAACGTATCCAGAGGAGGGTGACCAGGATGAGTTTTGGAAACCAATTCCTCCGAGGCATGCAGGGAAGGTCTGGGGTTTGCTTTAGTTTGGAGAAGAAAAGGTTAAGGGGAGATATGATGGCCCTCTTGAAAAATCTGAAAGGCTTGTATCCAAAGTACAGCTAAGTCCAGTGGTGAGTGGTGGCTCCATGTAATTGGGGCAGTGGAATCCACTCCCAGTTTTAGCTGAAGCACCTTGGACAGCTCCTTGAAAGTCTGGTCTAAAACCCGGAGTGGATTCCACTGCCCCATTGACATGGAGTCACCAGCCACCACTGCATCCATCTGTCAGGGAGGGTGTAGATCTTGCAGTGAGTGTGGGGTTAGATTGGATGATCTCCAATACACCTTTTGATTTGTAGAATTGGTCTGTCAGCCCAGTCCTTCTACCTGATGAAACAAGCATTACAGAAGGACAGTGCCATCATTTCCTCAGTAATGTTGCATCTGTGAGAATGGAAGGATTTGGAATTGGCTACTGCCCGCCTAAAATGAAATTTTGATGTGAATTTGGAGGTGCTCATTTGCATGAAGCATTTGAGGACTTTTGCTGGTTCAGTAGATCTAGTGTGTGCACATGTGTTTGCCCATCCCAACATGACCAGTGAATCTTGCCCAAGTCGGTGTTATTGGGGAGAAGTAGAATGTTCCTGCTGATAGGTGAAACATTCAAGGCATTTAATGGGAACTGGAATGTTTTGAGAAGCATACTGTTGAGCCCAGATTAAACAAGAATAGCGGGGCCTAGAATGAGTGGTCAGAAGTACAAGGAGATGTCTTCCTGTTGTTGTTGTTGTTATTATTTAGTAAATTTATATCCTACCTTTCCTCCCAGAAGGAGCTCAGGATGGCATACAAATGAAAGAACACTAAAAATATCTATAAAGTATCTTAAAAACAAAACAAGTGAAAAAATCTTAAAAACCACACATCTTTTTAAAATAAAAATACTGTATATTCCGGCGTATAAGACGACTGGGCGTATAAGACGACCCCCAACTTTTGAGAAGACTTTCCTGGGTTCGGCCCTTACTTGGCATAAACCAACTGAAGCGCCTCAGTTAGACAGGCCCCATTGGTTTCAGTAGGTCTGCTCTGGGTAGAACTAACACTGGATAAAATCCTATGTGTGCACTGACTCAAGAGTAAACCCAATGGTACCGGACGGTGCTTAGGGCTGCATCCGACGCTACTCAGAAGAGACCCACTGAAATTGGTGCAACTAAGCCAGCTACCTCTACTAGTTTCCATGGGGCTACTCTCGAGTCAGGACGAAGCAGGGCCGAACGGCACCCCCGCAGGCACACTGACTCGGGCAGCAAGCCCGGTAGAACTCGGCCCGAGAAGGCCGGCGCGACACCGGATCGGGGCCACCGGTCATCGGTGGGAAAGAGACAAGGAGAAAGCCTCAGCTTTGTCGGAATCCCGCGCGTGGCCGCTACGCTCTCCATCCTCTTCATCGGCGGGGCTGTCCAGCTCCTCCTCCTCGAAGCTCTCGGCGGCAGCAGTGGGGCCCGTGCTGGCGGGCAGCGCAGCGGAGGCGGCGGCGGCAGCGGTGGGGGGCGGAGGCCCCGGCGGTGGCAGCGCGGGAGAAACCAGCGCTGCGACGCTCATGGCCGAAGCGGGGAGGAGGAGGAGGAGAAGGCTCCGCCACCGCCGCCCAAGGCACCCAGTGTTTTTTTCCTCACAGCGGCGAGCCGGTTTGTGGTTGGTTTTTTTTTTTAACTCCCTACCACAGGCAGCCGCAAGCTGCCCCCCCCGCCTCCTATGTGCAGGCGCGCGAACCACTTCCGCTCCTTCCTTTCCTTCCTTCCTTGGCTGGCTTCTTCCTCCCTTAGTTGTGTTTGGACCACTGCGCCACCCGTAGGGTGTAAGGCGCGGCGATACTCCGGCGGCGTTTGCAGCCGTAGACTTAATGTTTTAGAATCACGTGCCCGCCAAGCGTCTCCGGGGTCAGTTTGGGAGCCCTTCCTCGGCCCGCCCACTGTTGTTTCTTGTAGAAGACAGCAATGCCTCAGTTGGCGAAGTACCCGTATATTCCGGCGTATAAGACGACACCCGGCATATAAGACGACACCCGACTTTGGAGAAGATTTTCCAGGGTTAAAAAGTCGTCTTATACGCCGGAATATACGGTACTTAAAAACAATTCCAACACTGACACAGACTAGGATAAGGTCTCTATTTAAAAGGCTTCTTGAAAAAGGAAGGTCTTCAGCAGGTGCTGAAAAGATAATAAGAGACAGTAAAAAATGTACTGCCTTCAAGTCGATTCCGACTTATAGCGACCCTGTGAATAGGGTTTTCATGAGGCTGAGAGGCAGTGACTGGCCCAAGGTCACCCAGTGAGCTTCATGGCTATGTGGGGATTCGAACCCTGGTCTCCCAGATCCTAGTCCAACACCTTAACCACTGCACCACACTGGCTTTCAATAGAGACAGTGCCTGTTTAATATTTAAGGGGAGGGAATTCCAAAGACTAGGTGCCATAACACTAAAGGTCCACTTCCTGTGTTGTATGAATGTACCTTCTCTGAGCACCCTTCACAAACTACCTTCCCAGGATTATTTGGGGGAAGCCATGACTGTTTAAAGTGAAATAACAGTGGAATAAATGCATTGTGTCAATGTGGCCTAGATAAATTTAGGGAGGAAGAGGCCTATCATTGGCTACTAGTAATTATGGCTATATAGAGCTTCATTGACTACCATTGTGTTCAAGCCCTGTTTCTGAGCCTCCTAGAAGTATCTGATTGGCCATGTGGGAAATGGGATGCTGGACTTCATTAACCTGCGGCCTGATCCATCTGTCTTTTTCATTATAACTACTGTTACATAATTAAGAGATCTAGAACAGGAGACCTTGTATTTATTTTATTGCTTTTGGTGGATGGGGAGGGGCACCTTCCCTGTTCCTGAGAGGGTGGTGGTGATAGCTTCAAGATGCCAGATTTAATGAGTCTCTGTTTTTAGTCTGAGCAGAAATAGCTTAGCATCTGGTTGGGTTCATCTGTGAGTAACAAGGTCCCTCTCATGTTGTTCTCTGGACCTTTCCTTCATGTGCTGTGTAGGCTGCTGATGAATAATGTCTCTCATGTTTAAAGCATTAAGAATTCCAAAGTCCTCTGGTGATATCATGCACAAATAAAGCTTCAGAAGGTTCTGTATGTGCGCATGCACCCCCCTTTTTCCTCATTGCAGTGTGGAATTGTGCAGCTTTTTTTGTTTCACTGTGGTTGTGTTGGGCATGTTGAACCAGGAGCCCTTGGTGCTTGCACTAGCTTACTACTACCTACAGCCACCAGACTGACAGCCTGAAGAAGGAACTAAGCCAGAATGTAGACATTTCAGATCTCTTTATTTTGGCAGTCAGTTGGCCCAGGAGAGCTAATCCCAAACCTTCTGTACAGGAACATAGAAAGCTGCTTATAGTGAGTCAAAGCAGTGGCGTATTCATTTATTTATTTAAAATATTTCTATCCCACCCTTCTACCCTATAATAGGGCACTCAGGGCAGCTTACAAAAATAAAATCAAACACGTACATAATAAAATTGTAAAATCACAAAAACATTAAAATAAATTAATACATAAAATACATAAAATACAATATATATATATATATATATATATAAATACATATAATACAATATATATATATATATATATATATACATATATATATACATATATACACATATATATACATACATACATAAAATACAGTATACACACACACACACATATACATATATATAGGGATTGGTACTAAAGGGACTACAAAGGTAAAATTTAATGTAGAAGGCATAAAATCAGTGTCAGGCTCTACCTGTGTATGTAGCTCAGTGTTGTCTGTACTGACTGGCAGCAGCTCTGCAAGGTTTCAATTCCACATGCCAGGAAATGAACCTGGAACCTTCTGCATGCAAAGGAGCCGCTCTGTCACTGAGCTGTAGCCCTTGCGCCAGCTGTCACCCTTCAAGCCCTCCTGCACTCCCTCAGCCTGGGCAACACATTGCTAAGAAAAAGCACAAGGTCATCCCTTCTTGTTCCAGGCACTGGAAACCTTTTTTCATCCTCATGGTCACATTCCCTCTTGGGTAACCTTCCGGGGACTGCATGCTAATGGTGGGCAGGGCCAGAGGCAAAAAGTGGGTGGACCAATGGATGTGACTCTTGGCTTTTGTACAGAAGGTTAGATTCCAGCCAAGGAAAAGTGAGCGGTTTCTACACACTCACTCGCTCACATGCACATCTACCAAGCACGAGGCATTGTCACAGGTGAAGGACACGTTAAAGCCAGGCAAAATCACTTGAGGAGGGTGCAGGAGAGGGCTGTGAGAGGGTGTGACAGGGGGCACATGCTTTGCATGCGAACATCCAAAATCCAATCTCTGGAAAAGACTATTGCCTGGAATCCTGGAGAGCCAACCCAAGTCCATGTCATTGGTACTGAGCTAGATAGTACCAAATGGCCTGAGTCAGTATAAGGCAGATTCCTTTGTTCCTAAAAGAGGAAAGAGTCTCAAGGGCCACAGTGACTCTGCAATTTATTTATGTATTTTACTTACAACATTTATATACCGCTTTATTGTAAAAAGCCTCAAAGCGGTTTACAGAAGGAATTAAAACAATAAAATTATTGGCAGAAAGAGTTAAAAACATTTATTTAAAAACATTCAAAGTAATAAAACCACCAATGAGTTAAAAACAGATAAAAAACATAGTAGCTTTTGCCTATACAAAATATGTTTTTACCAGGTGCCAAAAAGAGTACAATGAAGTTGCCTGCCTAATGTCAATTGTTTGCATTTCATTTATCTATGACCTCCCTTACATCCATAGAAACAAAGGTTCCATGTGTTCAGCTGAACCCCCTTAAAACCACTGATAATGCACCTTGTTGTTTGCATGATGGTTTGTTTCTTGCCCAATAGTGGTAAAAGACAATTCACATACTAGGAACTGTGGTTTCAATTGCAGTTGTTCCCCAGCTGCTGCCTGTGAAGGTAGATCAAACCATGTGTGTTTTCTCTCTGTCAGTTATTACTCACTGAAATTGTGTTGGTTGTCAAAATGAGTTTATAGCAGCCCATAGGGTAGGCGGGAAAGGGTAGAGAATCTTCTTACCTCTTAGTCATTTCTCAAACCTCTATCTGCGGTGATGGGTCAAGTCTGTAAAGAAGTTTGGAGCAGCCATTTTAAAAGGCAGGGGCAGGGCATTTCAGGCAGGGGGTTGCCAACCCTGCTTGGATATAGACATATTTGCAGAGGATCCCTAGTCAAGCCTTATCAACAGCACAGTCCTAACTATATCTACACAGAAGTAATTCCTGTTGTGTTCTATGGGGTTTAGTGTGTTTGTTTAGAATTGCAGCCTTCAGGGGCATCCATATTTACTCCTGAGTGTTCCCATCTAACATCTCCACAACACTAGGATCCCCTTTTCCTACAATGGCCTTCTGGTGACTTGCCTGGCCTGAGGACACTTAAACCCTTCTTGCCAGAAGCAAGTAGGCTAGATTAAATGTTCCCTACCCGGGCTCTCTAAGCAGATGAGAAGGAATGATCCTGTCACTTCTGTTGGACCTGGCAACACCCTCATTTAGTTTTCCAGTTGGAGAATTTTTTTTTGTTTGAATGGTATGCTCCAAGCAATTGTGGTTGATGCTTAACATATCATCCTTAACGACATCACTGGGGCCTGCCTCTGTGACATCACCGGTGCCCACTCCTGAAATCACAGGGTTTGGGATGCTTCTGACCTGGCAACCCTAATTGGATTGTATTCAACCAAGTCTTACTAAGAGTAGAGTCATTTAAATTAATAGAGCTAAGGTAGTAATTTCTATTAGCTTTAATGGGTCTACTCTGAGTAGGCTAGCCCTGAATTGCACCATTACAATTAAAAGTAAAATATGCTCATGTAATTGTGATTAACAAGACAGAGGTTTTTATTGTATTAACAAAACGTTTTAGCTTTTGCCTTCATCAGCTGCTAACATACAAATGCAGTTACCAAGGTGGCAGTTATAGAGCTTTGAGGATGGAATACTCAGAGGGGCTTCATTTGCAGAAGCTAAGTAGTGGTGGTACTGTCCTCCAGGTTCAGGCCATGTGGTGCCAATGTGTCCAGAGGGTATATCTAGAAGTTCTCCCTTTTAGTCAATGCTGCTGTATCTGTTGGCATCTTTTTTTAAATTTTTTTTATTTAATTATATTTCTAGACCGCCCTATAGCAGAAAGCTCTCAGGGCGGTGTACAACAAATAAAATCACAATTAAAATATGAGCAAGTGTGAAAAATCTAGTACAATTATAAGAACATTAAACATGATAAAAATCTGAAATAGAATTGCCATTGCCATCTCTATAGCTGTTATGGAAAAGTCCAACAGGCTATGACCCTCAATGCTGAAATGTTTTGCAACTGGTTGCTCCACTTTTTTTTGTTAAGATTGCCGATTTGTGGTTTCTGAAGCGTGTGCATAGGTCAGTTGTGGTTTTTCCTACGTATTGGATATGACATCCTGGTCTTTTGCATTTGATGACATAAATTATATTGCAAGACCTACAGGTGATGTTCTGTTTGATGTAATATGTCCTGCCTGTCCTAGTGCTTGTAAAAGTGGCTGTCTCCCTGAGGTACACACAGGTGATACAGTGTTTGGAGTGACAAGGATGAGACCCTGGATTGGTGATAGGTGGCTTAAGCACAGCTCTCACCAACAGTCTGCGCAAATTAGGAGGCTGGTGAAATGCTTCAACAGGAGGCCTGCTGATGGCTCTAGCAAGATGTTCAGAGTTTGCCAGCAATGGGTAGTTCTCCCTGATTGCTCGGTGATAGGAGATGCTGGATGGAAATCTACCACAAATGGAATTCGTTGCTCTCTGTTCTTTGACACCTCAGTATGATAGAGGAGGTTTTATCTGGACAGAATGGCGGCTCGCTGGATGTTGCAATCTATATATGGAGGATATCCTCTTCGAAGAAGGTGTTCTTTAAGTTCACTGATCCTTCTCTGGTATTTATCTTCAGTGTTGCAAATAAGTTTGATTCTCAGAGCTAAGCTATACACAATATTTTTCTTTATATGCCTAGGATGGCAGGATTTCCAGTTAAGATAGGTGTGGGCATCAGTGGGTTTGCTGTAGCGATCAGTGGCTATTTTGTTGTTTTCAATGGTAAGAAGGACATCCAGAAAAGGGATGTGCAGATTGTCATTTGTACTATTAAATGTAAACTTAATAGAGGGATGGATAGAGTTGATGTAATTTTAAATTGTTCTAAACTCTCTTTACCATTTGTCCAGACCATAAAGATGCCATTAATAAGATTGACCAACACATTACAGTAGAGGGTCTTCCTGGGGGCAAAGGGTCTTATTGTGATGTGCCAGTTAAAACAAGGAACACAGTCAGGGAAGAGCTGTGGTTCAGTGGCAGTGAACCTGCTTTGCATGCAGAATTTCCCCAGGTTCAATCCTCAGCATTGCCATGTAGGGCTGGGAGAGACCACTGCCTGAAATCCTGGATAGCTGCTGCCGTCAACAATACTGAGCTAGGTGGGACCAAGCATCTGACTCTATATAAGGCATTTTCCTATGTACTGAGCAATAGATCACTGAATAGTGTTGGCTACAGCATCGGTTTATTTATTTATTTATTAAATTTATATACTGCCCCATAGCCAAAGCTCTCTGGCGGTTTACAACAGACAAAACATGTGACATATAATTAAAACCGCATGTATCAAGCAGTTTAAAATAAATTAATTATATCAAAAATTAAAAACATAATAAGACACATACTATAATACATATTAAATACTAAAATACTAAAATGCCTGGGAGAAGAGGAAGGTTTTTACCTGGCGCCGAAAAGATAGTAATGTTGGCGCCAAGCGGACCTCATCAGGAAGGGTATTCCATAGTTCGGGGGCCACCACTGAGAAGGTTCTCAAACTGTTATTCGTGAATGTCATTCAGGTAGCCCACAGCGTGTACAAATTAAATATTCATGTTGAGTTTAAGTTGCATTTTTATTGCTTTTTTGTTTCTTGCAATGTTCTTCTTTGTATTACAATTTGAATTCTGTGGAATACAAT
Organism: Rhineura floridana; assembly: GCF_030035675.1. Classification (NCBI taxonomy): domain Eukaryota; kingdom Metazoa; phylum Chordata; class Lepidosauria; order Squamata; family Rhineuridae; genus Rhineura; species Rhineura floridana. The sequence goes on along the minus strand of NC_084480.1, from coordinate 316,915,989 downwards.
ATAAGAAATAAATGAAGCAATAAAATTGCAATTAAAAATCATCTGGCATCAGGCACAGTGTGTTACAGTTGCTACTACAACAAGCATAAAAGTCATTAAGTGGTCAGCCGAGACAATCAGGGATTTTTGAGTGGTCCGTGGAGAAAGAAAAATTGGGAACCATTAGGCTAGAGTGTATCCTTATCCTCACTCTTTGATATTGCACTGGCACAACAACCCTTGTGTGCTGCCTTCCAGATGTTGTTGGACTACATACTCCATAATCCACACTCACTGGCCAGGGATGATGGGAGTTGTAGTCCAATCACATCTGAAGGGCACGCATTAGCTAACCCTGCTGTAACTGTGGGAAAGACACTTACAAACTGTGCTTTTGGTTTTGTTGATGTGCCAACCAGGGATGGGATCCGCATTTCGGTGCCAGTTCAGTATTTGCTGTGTCGAACTTCCTTCCATTACCACTTCATCGGGGATCAGTGTTCGCTATTTGCTATAAATACCGATTTGTTTCCCCCCCAAAAATATTAATATTTGTTAAAATACAATTTTTTCAGATTTTTTAAAAAATCAGTAATTTAAATAATACTAGTATGAATATTTTGAAGGAAATATCAATATTAATATTGATATTTTGAGGAAAATATCAATATTTTGAGGCATTTTTTTTAAAAAATAATCCACTTCAGGTGTGGAAAAACGCTAGGAAAAAAATCGGATATGCAAGGACAAAAACTGAACAAATAGGAAATTTGGTCTCAAATTTGAATTTTGCAAAATTTGAGCACATCCCTAGTCCTAACCCTTTATTTGTCTGTCTTCGTTTCTCTTCCTCCTGTCTGGCTTTATGGCGTTGAAGCTCTTGCTCACTGACCAAGAGCCCTTCTCTCAGTTGATATCTTGGAATCACTCCCCAGCCTGCGTGAAAATGTAATATTTTCATCAGCCACTTACCAAGAAGAGTCTGAAGGTACATATTAAGAAAACAAAAAGTCAACTGTAAACAGCATTTAAACTTCCAGGTCCGTTACTGGAACACTTCATTGCTGTGGGGAGGTGGATGAACCATGGCTCAGTTGCAAAACTTGCACTTTGCATGCATGAGGTCACAGATTAATGCCTGGCATCTTTAGGGCTGGGAACATTCCTTTCCTGAGTCTTCGGAAAGCTTCTGCCAGCCAGAGTAGATGACTCTAGGGTGGAGTTTTGAGTCAGTAGGTGGCTCTGTCAAGGCTGCTGCTGCTGCTGCTATGATTCAATCTCATTTGTTGGCCTTAATTACTCAGAAGTCATCTCTGGGCACGACCCTTCGTAGGAGGCAACTATCCAAGTATCTCAATACACAGAGCTGAGGAAGTATTTCCCTGCACATGGCTGTCACTTCCTTTTTTTGCGATTTGATGCATTCTCAAGCTGCAATGCCTCCACACTCCCTTGCATCATTGTGTGGCTAAGAGCCAATCTAGACATGACTGCAAGCAAGGATTTATTTGCTACATCTATTTGTAACGACTTCATTGTGAAAAGCTTTTTACCAGCAGTGCTTGGAAAGACAGATAATGATTGTTCCTGGCCTGGGAGGACTCAACCACAGTAATTCAGGCATTGGTGACTTCAGGATAGAGTTACCGCAGTGCACTCTGTGTGAGGCTTCCATGTGCTTGGTCTGGAAACTGCAGATCATGTAGAATGTTGCAGCATGGTTGCTGACAGGAGTGAGACCCTGTCAGCACATAACTCCTCTGCTCAGAGATCTGCGCTGGTTCCTGATTTGTTACTAGGCCAAGTTCAGGTTGTTACCATTACTTTATAAAGCCCATTGTAACTTGGGGCCAGTTTACTGGCAGAATCGCCTTACTCCTGATATGCGGACTCAAACACTTCGATCTGCAGAACTTGCACTTTTGCAAGTGCCATATACTATTCATTCCACGCTTGGAAGAAATAATTCTTTTAGTGAGGCAGGGAGATCCTACACTCTTTTTTTTTTTACAATAATTTTTATTCAAATTTTCATAAAACAAACAAAACAAAGTCATAAAACATTCTAAGACAAAAAACAAAACAAAACAAAAATGATTAAACAAAAAAATAAAATGTTGACTTCCCATTTGTCGCAGATCAGTTATAGGTCTACAATATATAACAATCCTGTCTCTTAAATTATATTATAAAATCACTTTCCTCCAGTAGTTATCTTAATTAATCATCAAATCTCATAAACATTACTTTATTCTTTCCACAAAAAGTCAAAGAGAGGTTTCAATTCTTTAAGAAATATATCTATCAATTTTTCTCCAAATAAACATGTCGATTAATCCATCTCATTAATAATAATAACAATCTTGTTGTCATAACCATAGTCCAAATAAACGTATCGATTAACCCATCTCATCAAATCTGTTAGGTCCAATAATTTCAATAGCCATTGTTCCATTATCCATATTAATTCCATCTTCCATCTTCAATAGTCCTGTTAAGTCCAGTAATTTCAGTGCCCAATCTTCCATTATCAGTATTCCATAATAATCTTGCTGTCATTGCCATAGTCATATAATAAGAGTCTGATGGGAATTTCCTCTATCCCAAATATTTTCTTGCCATCGATTCTGAATAAGTTGCTGAAATATTGTTGTAAAGTCATATCTCTGTTCTTCTTTTTTACAAAATGCACTGGCTCATCTCTTGAGAGTTTTTCCATTGTCACATGGCTGCAGTTAATTCCATAGATTTTCTCTATATCAAGCTCCATCACGTCATTCCAGTCCAGAAGATTATCCAAGCCATTGATAACTTTATCTCTAATATCTTCATTAATTTCTTCAGAGACAACGTTAAATTCCAAACAGTAGATTTTATTTCTAATATCCATAAACTCCAGATCCTTTTCCAATTCCACATTTGTTCCAATCTCCAGGGCTTGTATCTTCCCTTTATTTTTTCTTTTCTCATCTCTGATCTCATTCTCCTCTCTCACAGGATCCCCTATTTCTTTAAGCTCCTGCGTCATTTTGCTCAGTTCAATTTTCAATTCCTTACTGCCCTGTCGCAGGGTTTGTTTCGTTATCTCAATCTCAATCTCATCCATTATTTTCTGAAACATAATTACTTCCAGATTCTCAGCCACTTTCTTGATTGCCATTCTTAAAACCACGAAAACAAAACAAAACAAAACAAAAATAAAGAAGAACCACTTCTTATTTCAGCAACAATTGGGTTAATATTCCAGGCTTGATGACATCACAGTATAAACAGAGCAGCCTGCCTTATCTCTCTATGTTCAAGAATACAAAACAAATTTAGTTCCCAGCATCAAAACAGTTAGTGGCATCGTGAAGAAGCAGATTCGTCAAAATAAAATAGACCAAAAAGAGAATAGTCCCAGACAATATAATGTTCCAAAGTTCATATTTTTTATTTTTTTCTCCTCGGAATAGAAATCCCTCTTCTGTTTATATCTTTAGAATGCACTTCCAGGACAGCTTTTTGCAATAGAAACAGAGATAAGCTATTAATTTCGTGAATAACAGAGAAGAGTTATAGCTCACCCAGAAGTTCTTTAAAGCTGATTCATTTGACAAATCTCTTTTTGCTGCAACAATTTAAACCAAGTAAAAAAAAAAAATAGAAACAAGGGTGCTTGCCTGTTAGTACGTTTTCTCTTTGAAGAAAAGATAAACGTGTCGCATTATAGATAGAGCTTGTTCGGAAGTCCGTCCGGCATTGCTGGCTGAACCTTCTCTCATAAATTAATGAAATCCAGTCCTCCCAACAAAAACAGGCTTTTGAGGTTGATCTCTACGTTTCTCCCTGCCCGGGAGAAATTTTATCAGTCAAAAAGAATGTTCTGACTGATTTATATCTGAATAAGCTTCTTGTGAGGCGGGAGCCCGTCTCAAAAGCAGGCACAAGCGAAGTCACCCTTCCCGGAAGTCGGGAGATCCTACACTCTTGAACCCTTTGCTTATTGACATCAGGCAGGCACTTTTGCTGTATTCTTTCTGGTGCCTGCTTTAAACATTTTTGTTTAAGCGTGCCTGTGCAGACAAATGGATGTTGATGTGTTGTAATCTCGTTAGTTTCTGCTGATGTCAATTTTAATGTTTTTAATTATTTGTTTTTAACTGTTTATGTTGATAATTCATATTGATTATATTGATAACTGCTGTTTATATTGATAATTGTAATGTTTATTGTAAACTGCTTAGAGGTTTTTTTTTAAAATAATAAGCAGTATATACATTTTGTTAAACAAAATAAAAGCTGTTTTATATTTTATCCCTTTCTTTAGCTCATGGGTTGCCAACCTTTTTTCGACCTGTGTGCATATTTGCAAACTGGAGAAACTTCCTTGGGCACCCCTTTTGCGCCACAGTGAGTGAGATGGACCAAGGATACACAGATTCCTGTACTGAGGAAGAGGTTGGACTAGATGACCTACATTAAAAGGCCTCTCCACTTTATGATTCTACTTCAGTATTGTCTGCACTGATTGGTAGCAGTTCTCCAGGACTTTCAGTCCTTCACAACCCTATCTAGAAATGCCAGTGACTAAACCAGGGAGCTTTTGCCTCGAATATGTCTGCTCTGTCACTGAACTCCCATTAATGTGCCTGGTTTGGCAACGTCCTGGAAAGCTGATCGGACTCAAGTGGGTGGGCGTGGCCCTGGTACCTCTCATTGCAGTCCTTACTATACAGATGAGGTGTGGTTTTCATTTAAACCATGTATGGGCAGCCTTTTTGACCTCAAGGGCCACACATAGCGATGAATGGGTAGGTGGTTGCTGGAACCTGCATGTCAGTGGGTTGGACTGGAGCCAACTGGGGGCGGGGCCTAGCTCATCCTCAATCTTCTAAATGTTACTCATGGGGAGGACATACATGGAAAGTCATAATTGCTCCCACTCCAACCTGCCGGGCTTTACGTGGGGTTGAAGGTGCAGCAAAAATTCCAAGGTGTGGGTGTGGTGTGGCAGGGCTGTGTAGTTTGGGCACTCCTGAGTAGGGATGGAAGGATCTGTCAATTTTGGTTTTCCCAGTTTCTCATTTTTCCACTCTTAAATTTAGTTCTCTACCTTTCTGCAGCAATTTGCCCTTTTTAAAAAAAAAAAAAAAATCCTCAGGCAAACTCATCAGCATTTTAGTATAAATTTCTTCAAATAAACACATTTTTGTATGCAGTTTTGACTGTTTACATTTTTGCAACCAATTTTCCTTAAAATAATGATTTTATATGTATGTTTTCACTAGTATATGCCTTTTTATGTGCACTTTCTACTAACATGCAATTTTGTAAATATTGACTGGAGAACTGCGTCACAAAATTCAGATAAGTGTTCATTTCAAAAGATCGCTTTGTTTCAAGTTGGGTATTGTTTTGAAAAGTGTGAATTTGATAGATTTGCCTTTAAATACGAACTTAATCAGATTTCACCCCCATTCCCATGCCCGAGGGACATGAGTAGCCCACATGTAGCGTAAATGTTTTACTCTGGTGTACTCTTATAAATATTAAATAGACATATCGGGGAAGCACATTAGATGTAAAATAATGCTCATATTTGTTTTCAGGGAGCACTTGACCTTCTAAAAAAGCGCTTGACCTGAAAACTCCCAGTGATGAAAAACGCAGGTGCCTCTTGCCCTACCTCCACCTCCCTATGTGTCTTTCTACAGTTTGCCATTTGGTGCATGATCCATACAATGTGATTTATTCCACCAAGGTCCCTCTTCATCCCTGTACTCTGGAGCTTGGTTTGCTATTTTAATGCTAAACAAGGGTTTGAGGACCTTTTTCTTTTCTTCTTCAGATTGTCTGATTCAGGCAGTATTAATGCAGCTGAGCATATAATCCCAGCTGAATGAACTTCAGACTGTTCTAATTCTTTCTTTATACCTGGGAGACCTTGCAAGGACCTTCCTTTTTGTTCTTCCTAAATATGTATTGAAATCAAATCAGCCATGCACCGATCCTGTTGCCAGGCTATTGTGAGTGACTGAAAAGATTTTACTTGGGTGACTAGGTCATTTCTCAAAGTATGGGGAAATCATAGCTGTCATTTCTTTTTGAGAACATGACCACCATGCCTGTCTTCAGCAATACTTCTAAAAAGTCAGTTACTACAGTGTACTGCTGTAATCTTAGGCTGCAGAAAGAGCTACAAATATGACTAAACTGGGGTCATTCCACAGAGTGGGGAATCCTTTCAACACTCAGAAAATTCTGAGCATTTGACCTTTTTAAAGTGAGCAAATGTATAGCCCTTGCTGGTTGGCGAGTGACACTTAAACACACATGACATCTTTTATGTATTTTTATTTTTATTTAAAAGTATTGCTATCCCACCTTATCGACCATTTTTCAAGGGGGCTTTAACAATGTAGCAGTGGAAAAAGCCATAGTCAGTTTGGAATTAAAACCAGATATGAATCATTTGGTATGCTCTGAAGGCACACGTGGTGGCCATCTTGGTAAACCTTAAGCAGACCTGGGCCTGATCAGTGCCTGGGTGGGTGATTGTTTGGGAACCAGATGTGGCACAACCGTGGGTTCCATGATAGAAGAAAGTTGGAATTTAAATGTGAGTGAATGCATGTATGCATGCATAAACACATACATACATACAGTTCTCAAATAACAATTACCGTATCTCCCTGCTATCACTCTCTGCCTTAAGCAGGAAAGGATATGCATTTCCTTACACACTACTGTTAATCAATACCTCTACTTATCATTTGTTCAGGCAACAGATAGCCACAACCCCTCTGGTTCCTTTATTACCATTAAAAAACCCAGCTGTGGATTACTTTCTGAAACCTGTACCTGTTTCTCTCACTGGGGTAAAGTTCACTGCCACTACAAGTTATTGCTTCAACCTTTGTGTACCTTTTACAAATATATATGTTTTGTAATAACTGGCCAAGAACCAGGCATGTGTTTAAACCAATGAGAATTTATTCAACAGATGTTGGGAACAAAACAAGAATACTTAATATTCAGGTTTCAAAAGCATGTGGCTACAGATTAAGGTTCTGTAATTTCCTTTAAGTTGCACTTACTTTCCCCCCCTCAAAGAGTATCAGTACATCTTGCCTATTTTACCTTCCACTAATGTCCCTTCAAAACCAACCCTCTCTACCCAAGATGAAGGCCTCTCGAAGGCCACATTCACACCATACATTTATTCTCCTATTAATCCACTTCACATAGTCATGGCTTCCCTCAAAGAATGCTGGGAATTGTAGCTTGTGAAGAGTGCTGACAGTTGTTAGAAGACTCCTGTTCACAGAATTACAGTTCCCCAACGTGACAGAAGTTTATAAAATTATGCATGGCATGGAGAAAGTGGATAGAGAAAAAAATATTCTTCCTCACACATAACACTAGAACTTGTGGACATCCAGTGAATCTAAATGTTGGAAGATTCAGGACAGACAAAAGAAAGTGCTTCTTCATGCAGCACATAGTTAAACTATGGAATTTGCTTCCAGAAGAAGCAGTGATAGCCACCAACTTGGATGGATTTAAAAGAGGATTAGACAAATTTATGGAGGAAGTGGAAATCAGTGGCCACTAGCCATGATGGCTGTGCTCTGCCTCCATAGGCAGAGGTAGCATGCTTCCAAATGCCAGTTGCTGGAAACAGCTGGAGGGAGAGGGCTGTTGTGCTTAGGTCCTGCTTGTGGGTTTCCCATTGGTGAAACTGGTTGGCCACTGTGAGAACAGGATATTGGACTAGATGGGCCACTGGCCTGATCCAGCAGGCTATTCTTAGGTTCTTATGAGTGGTTTCACAGGTAGTCCCTTTTCCCAGAGAACTCTGGGAACTGTACCTCTCTGAAAGGAATAGGGGTATCCTAACACCTCTCAGCACCCTTAGCAAACTATACTTCCCATGATTCTTTGGGTGAAGCCATAACTGTTGGAAGTGGATTAATAGTGGAATAAATGTATGGTGTGAATGTGGGCTTAACTGTCAACTGTCATTCATACAGATAAAAATCACCAACCCACATTCACACAGCATTCCTAAACATTCCAACTCACCCCCTCCTCTCACTGTCTACTTCCCATATCTAACCTAATACAAACCTTTATCAAATATTACCTGTATGTCTGCATATATTATCACATAGTGAGACATCATAACAATCATAATATCATAAAGATTTTGACCCCTCCTGGTGGCTGCTGGCCAACAATTTGCTCCCCTTTACCCCTAATAAAAAGCTACAGCATTTTGTAGCTTTCTCCCAAAGAAGTTTTTTGGGGTTGATGCCATAAATGAGGGGTGCTACTTTTTTGAGTGGTTGAGATGCTTGAACCAGGACCCTTCCAGCCTGAATTAGGTCCTAGTCTTAAGTGAGCATTTTGAGTGCCTGACTTAACGTCAAAGGGTGTAAAGTCCAACCTCCTGGTTGCTACCCTGTACTTTTATCAAAGTGACACCCCCCACACCTTCATCTTGGGGAAGATGACCAGGAACTCTTCTCAATCATCCCAGAGTGCAGGACATGTAATAATGGGCTCAAGATTTTGGATGAACTTCAGGGAAAACTTCCTAACTGTCAGAGTGGTATGACAATGGAACCAATTGCCTATTGTTTAGTTATTTATTAATTTTATATCCTGCCTTTCCTCTCAGAAGGAGCCCAGGGCACCAAACAAAAACACTAGAAGCACTTTAAAACATCTTAAAAACAAGACTTTAAAAAATATTAAAACAAAACATCTTTAAAAACATATTAAAACAAAACGTCTTAAAACTTTTTTTTTTTAAAACAGCTTTAAAAAATCTTGAAAAGCAACTCCAACACAGATACACACTGGGATAAAGTCTCAACTTAAAAGGCTTGTTGAAAAAGGAAGGTCAAGTAGGTGCTGAAAAGATAATAGAGATGGTGCCTGTCTTATATTTAAGGGGGAGGGAATTCCAAAGTGTCAGTGACACAACTCTAAAAGTCCATTTCCTATTTTATGCAGAATGGACCTCCTGATAAGATGGTATCTGCAGGAGGCCCCCACCTGCAGAGCACAGTGGTAAGATGGGGTTTCAGGTATCCTGGTCCCAAGCTGTATAGGGCTTTGTACACAAAAACCAGAACCTTGAACTTGGCCTGGTAGCTAATGGGCAACCAGTGGGAGGTGCTGGGCTCTCCAACACTGGAGGCGTTCAAGGAGCAGTCGGACAGCCATCTGTTAAAGATATACTTTAATTTGGATTCCTGCGTTGAGCAGGTGGTTAGAATCTATGGTTTTATAGGCCTCTTCCAACTCTATTACTCTTTGATTCTAGTTCCAGCCAGAGCTTGGAAAAGTTACTTTTTTGAACTACAACTCCCATCAGCCCAATCCAGCGGCCATGGTGGCTGGGGCTGATGGGAGTTGTAGTTCAAAAAAGTAACTTTTCCAAGCTCTGGAGCGTTACCTCAAAATCGTGTGAGTGGTCACCCTGATTTATGAAGCCCTCTGGATGGCTTTAGGAATGTTGTTTTATTTGGGATCTAACAGTTCACAGCAGTGTCAGGAGACTAAATGAGCTAAAAACTTCTATGCTGAAATGTATCAGTTTTCCTCATCAGTCCCCAACATCCTTTAATAATCTGTATTCCGTGCTATGGGACCTCTCAATTCTCTGAACACGAATGCAAGTGATTTTTGGTGTTCGTATGCCAAGAGCGACTGGATCCTAATCTCTTAAGGGAGTCCTTTTTCTTGATGTTGTTTACCGGGCCCAATTCAAGGTGTTGGTTTTGACCTTTAAAACCCTATACGGTTTTAGCCCAGTCTATCTGAAGGAGCGCCTCCAGCATCGTCAGGGATGCCGCTCAACAAGATCAGCCTCAGAAGACCTTCTCTCGATCCCACCGGTTAAAACAGCTAGACTGGTGAGGACTAGAGAGAGGGCTTTTTCAATAGTGGCCCCCACCCTGTGGAACTCTCTCCCAAATGATCTCCGCCATGCCCCTTCTATGATGAGCTTCCGCTGGGCCTTGAAGACCTGGCTCTTCAGGCAGGCTTTTGGGGTGGCTTAGGTTTTTATTGTTATGGTTTTAAATGTTAACGTTTTAATGTATTGTTTTTATCTTGTACGTCGCCCAGAGTGGCTGGACATCCAGCCAGATGGGCGACTAATAAATTTAATATTATTATTATTATTAAGTTGCATACACTGCTTTTCTCTACCTCCCTTTCCGTTTGTATGCACTTCGTTGTTAGATTACAGAGCTCTTATACAGATTAAGGTTTTCCTAGAAGGATTTGAATGATTTTCTTTATTAACAAATCCTGTAACAAGCTAACTCCCCATAAACAGGTTCCACTATTGTTGTCTTTTTGTACTTTAGTGCTTTGAGAACAGGAGAACTGTTCCTGAGAGCGGTTGTTAAAATTACCCATTTCTCGGTTTCGCCAGGCTGTAGCATGGCTGTGGTCACAAGATAATGTTGCTGTCATACCCTTCCTCCAGAATCATCTAGGCAATCCTTCGTATGTGATGTTTTTACAGCTAAGTTCCTTTCTGACTTTGGTAATATGCTCCTTTGGAAGATCTGCTTCCACCACAGTCTGTAGGCTCAGCTGAATATAGGGATGAGATCCATTGGCCAGTGCTGGTACAAAAACATTCTGTCAGCCTAACAGGCTGGCATCGATTTGAGTTTGTTCTTTGCCTGCTAGCCACTGCTTTTACAGATCCAATTTTTCCCCTCACACACACACACAAAATGAGATTAATATTTATATTTTTCAAAGAAATATCAAACTTTTGAAAGGAAATGTTGATGAAATTATTCTTCATATCTATATTTTAGAGGTGGACTTTTTTTAAAAAAAGTTTTCAAAAGTAGCCACAGAAAATTGCTGTGTAAAAATCTGATTTGCAATGATAGAGAATAAGTGAGGTAATGGAAAATTCACTCCCAAATCCAGATTGGGTGGAATTCTGGCACATCCCTAGTTGAGCAAAGGTGCCATGTTTTCACACATACACCCCATTGGTGGACTCCAGAGGGAGCACAAAAATGCCCCCAAAGCTTGAGCAGTCACCTCCTGTGCATGGCTTTTGGGTAGGTATGTTGGGCTTTCCCCTGTGTGTCAGATGAAGGGGCTGTAGAAGGAAATGGGTGTGGGTTCAGCTCCTCAGTCAAGTTGCTGCATTGATCTGCCACTACCTAAATTGGCCTTTCTTGGCTTAAGAAAACCTGTGGGGAGTGGCTGTGGAGGAAACACATTTCTTCACGGTTTAACAATCTCATATTGTTAAAGAAGGCTTACTGTGGTTAGCGGGATATCCCAATTGGCAAACCATCATTTGTGATTTGTCCTCAACTGGTCTCAGAAATCATGGTTTGAACTGGGTTTGCCTTCCATGGTTTACATTAATTGTAGCTAGGTAGTAGCCTTCACAGCAATCCTGCAGGATAGGACAACATTGTTATTTACGCGTTGCAGATGATGGGACTGAGGCCAAGATAAATATGGAGTGGTAAGGGCAACTATAGAGCTTGTGGTTGTGGTACGATTAGAACTGGGAACAGCTTGTACTTCTGGCTATTAGACTGCATCAGACGTTTGCCCTCAACCACTGCATCGGTTCAAAGCCAAGATCAGGATGTGCTTGGTTCACTATCTGCACAGCTCTGCAATGCTCCTTAGGGCAGCATGTTCACAACACATGCTTGTGAGTGGTGGTGGAGAGAAATATCTTTTAATGTCTGGAATCCCTTTTGAATTTCTGTGGAAACCTGCTGCTGAAATTTTCAATTTTTTCACTCCTCTTTTCCGCACCTGCCATTCCTGCCCCTGGAGGGCACCAAGTTGCTGAAGGCTGAGTTAGGGAGTCCTGGGCATCCTTTTTTTTAACAGGGTCATTTTCCTACTGAAGAGATATTACTGGAAACTTAAAGGTTGGGATGTGCATCTACTCTGTGTATACCCCAAATTATGAGAAGCATCAGGGTGATATCAGCAAGGCCGGCCCACTTGCCAGTGAATGCACAGGGAGGGTCAAGGGTTCTTGCCTCCTTCCTTCCTTGATCTCTACATACAGACCTTGTATGTTGAATGTTAGTTCAGCTAAGCTCACAGGTTATCAACAGCAGTTGTCCAGTGAGGATAGAGGAGACCCCACTCAAGGATTCTTGAGTGTTGGGAGATACCAGAAATTTTCTCTTTGGGAGTCAGATAGCCAAACAGTCTTTGTAATATATGCTATTTATTCATATCTTAGAGCACACTACAACTAGTAAAATTCGTTCTAGGTGGCCTTAACTAACATTGCTGAAACAGAAAAATAGAAATACGTATCAGCATGAAAGAAATAGCTGGATATCCATTTAACATCAAAGCATAAGACTCTTAAGACACATCTTAATTAAAACAAGTTACAAAAGATGAAGGATTGAGTTAAACTAAGTCATATCAGAGAGCCAGAGTTACAAAGTACATGGAAATACATGTCATGATACATCACCCATCAGATGTTATGAATAGAATAGATGAATGGTTCCCCTGCTTTCTTTGACCCCCCCCACTCCAGCAGAGCTGAGGGGTAATGAGTGCTGTAGCACATGACGTGTTCGCATGGCTATACCAATTGCTTCCTGCTAGAAGCAGCACTAGCTGCCTCCTCCTTACCTTCTCCTAGAGACGGCAAGTACTACCAGTGCCAACAACTAATGGTTTAACCTTACCATATAAGAACTTCCTCTCAAACAGCCTGAATGTTGGCTGACTGCCTAGACTTTTTTATCTTTATGTATGTTTCAGCTGCTTTCATAGGAAAATTACAACTTTAGTCAGGAGATGGAGGCAAGGGGGGTAGTTTTAAACTACTTCTATTTTACTATTTGGCTCTTATGCATTATACATACATTGCAGCAAGCAGACTTGATAAGCTATTTCAGCAAATCTTAAGCATATTCTAAGCAATATAAACAAATGTAAATGATTTCAGCACATTTTATGCATATTTTAAGCCATTATCTGGGCTGGGCCATTTTAGGGGTGATTCAGCAAAGTTTCTCACATATCAGGGGTGGATTGCACAGCTAGCAAGGCATTTCTAGGCAGATTAGGGACTCCCTAAGTTTCTAAGTCACTCTGTGGGTTTGGGTGTTCCAAAAAAATGTACAGCTGTCCCTCCCCCCTGAGAAATAAAACATAGTTGGCTAGGGAAACTCCAGAGCTTGAGAGAGAGGAGCTGGAGAGGCAGGTGGAACTTTCGTTTTGACAGAGAGATCTACTTTTTAATAAAAGTGAATTATTTCCCCAGGGCTCTCCAATCCTAGTGATGTGGGGGAGGGATTTAAAACTCTGTTTTCCTTGTGGATCTATGCAAATCGATAGAGAGATCTCCATTTTATCTCTCTGTCTGTCTGTCTGTCTCTGTGTGTGTGTGTGTGAGAGAGAGAGATGGGATGTGCTGTTGAACTATGAGGGTGCCTCTTGCTTGCCTAGATGGAGAGCTCTCTCTCTCTCTCTGTGCGTGTGTGTGTGTGTGTGGAGAAACCCCCCCCCAGAGGCAACATGGTGGGAGGGCGACATTTTCCCCATTCCAGTATTTCCTGGGGAGCCATGTTTGTTCCCATCACTACTACCCCCCATGATTCCCATTCTACCCACACCAAAATGATAAAGTCTGCCCCTCTAGGAAAATCACTGCAGTCATAATTCTGAAATTTGACAGACTTTAACCTCTGAGAATTGATGGCCATGCTTGCAAATTGCATTACGTCCTGGTAGAAAAGGGGAAAAAAGTTTAGACTTTTCCGTTTTTAAAAAAATCAAACTCTAAAGGTTCCCTGCACAAAATCCCCCAGATGTATCCACCCACAATTTGGCAAGCTTAGTCCACTCTGGAGGGGATGCCATGTCTGCAAATTTTATCCACCTACATGAAAAGCAAAAACAAAGGATGTTATAGCTGTTTTTAGCTTCTTCATGATGGTGAATTGGAGGGAGGGAGGCAAGGGGAACAGAGCTTCAGTTTTAATAATGAGTTGAATTGGTAAGACACAGAGCCGCTCCGAAACGGATCAGGTGCTTCCCAAAGCTGCAGATACAGATACAAGTAGAATTTCGTAGCCAGTGCACACCCCTAACATATGGTGTTGTTTGTAATAAATTGTTGATTGCCAAACATACAGGTTGAGCAGGTGGAAAGCACACAGGCAGTACCGGTCTCCCAGCAACATCTATTCTGCATCTCCATATCCAGCTCCTGCCAGCTGCAAACCTCATAGCAACCTTTTCCCAATGAGCTTCAATTCGCAGTGTGTTTTCCTCTTTCTTTCCGAAAATCAGAATGAAAGAACTGATTTAATATAGTTTTACCAAGACAGGTGGAGTGCGGCATAAATCCCAGTAGTTGCCACCAGCCATCAAAGACCATCAACCAGGATTAAAATAGCCTACCATCAAACAGGCAGTTTAAATCATTTTTAAATTAGTTCTTCAAGTTTGTCACTTACAGTTCCTCACATATTTCTTAAAACAATGGTGCAAACTTGATTACTAAAACATGTTAATTTACAACTCATTATAGCATTTTATAAGGAGGTTATACTTTGTGTAGTTGTTTAGATCGTTTGATATTTATTAATTTAGGAAAGAGTACATAATATTCCCTGTGTGAAGGTACAGATGGTTGCTTTTTGAGAAAACAAGTATAGAATGAAGTTCTCTAGGGAAGCTGAGTTATGCTGAAGTAAAACAGGAAATAGATTTATGGCATCACCATTATAGTTGCTATGGTTTTCCAAAATAAGGAGCATGTTATGTAATATAAAATAAGAAAATGGCACCCAGTGGCGACTTTTGATTGCATCCTTCTCTACGATAAACTTGGGTTATAGATTCTAAACTGTCTTAACTGATTAAAGAAGCCATAAGGAAAGAATTTCAGAAGGAAATCACCCTGTTCTTTAGAGATTGCAGCAAAGCCTTTGATTGCGTAGATCATGAAAAACTATGGAATGCTTTAAAAGAAATGGGGGTGCCACTGCATCTGATTGTCCTGATGCACAACCTATACTCTGGACAAGAGGCCACTGTAAGGACAGAATATGGAGAAACCGACTGGTTCCCCATTGGAAAGGGTGTGAGACAGGGGTGTATCTGAT
The DNA here is from genome assembly GCF_030035675.1 of Rhineura floridana. Taxonomy (NCBI): domain Eukaryota; kingdom Metazoa; phylum Chordata; class Lepidosauria; order Squamata; family Rhineuridae; genus Rhineura; species Rhineura floridana. The sequence continues at coordinate 316,900,867 of NC_084480.1, read as the reverse complement.
CACCCTATTTGTTTAATCTATATGCAGAACATATCATACAGAAAGCAGGATTGGATCAAGAGGAGGTGTGAAAGCTGGAGGGAGAAATATCATTAATTTAAGATATGCAGATGATACCATACTACTAGCAGAAACCAGTAATGGTTTGAAACGAATGCTGGTAAAAGTTAAAGAGGAAAGCACAAAAGCAGGACTACAGCTGAGTGTCAAAAAGACTAAAGTAATGACAACAGAAGATTTATGTAACTTTAAAGTTGTCAATGAGGACATTGAACTTGTCAAGGATTATCAATACCTCGGCACAGTCATTAACCAAAATGGAGACAATAGTCAAGAAATCAGAAAAGGCTAGGACTGGGGAGGGCAGCTGTGAGAGAACTAGAGAAGGTCCTCAAATGCAAAGATGTATCACTGAACACTAATGTCAGGATCATTCAGACCATGTTATTCCCGATCTCTATGTATGGATGTGGAAGTTGGACAGTGAAAAAAGCGGATAAGAGAAAAATCAACTCATTTGAAATGTGGTGTTGGAGAGCTTTGTGCATACCATGGACTGCGAAAAAGACAAATAATTGGGTGTTAGAACAAATTAAACCAGAACTATCCTTACAAGCTAAAATGATGAAACTGAGGTTATCATACTTTGATATCAAACATAATGAGAAGACATGATTCACTAGAAAAGACAAAAATGCTGGGAAAAAACAGAGGATAGTAGAAAAAGAGGAAGACTAGAGAAGAACTGGATTGATTCCATAAAGGAAGCCACAGACCTGAACTTACAAGATCTGAATAGGGTGGTTCATGACAGATGTTCTTGGAGGTCGCTGATTCATAGGGTCGCCGTAAGTCGAAATCGACTTGAAGGGACACAACAACAACAACAAACGATCTAAGCTTTGTTTTTTTTCTGTATTAACATCCAACATAGCAGTTAACTTGTTGAATAGCGCAAATACTAAAGGGCATAGAGAGTCTTGATGAATGATGCATTCCCATCATGCATTACAAAGTGAATTATTCAAATTACGCAGCAAATAATGGATGTGGGTGGGCACAGGCATATGGGCCCTGTTCAGAAACATAACGGTAGTGTTTTTTTAGACTCTGTAGGTCTCCTAACCAAGATAGATTGATAGCAAAACACTCAGAACAACTATTACGTATTCTCTCATGGAACATGGCAGGCTGGTCAAATAAGTTCGTCGACTCTGAATTTATCCCTTATATACAATCATTTGATTTGTTGTGCCTCCAAGAAACTTGGCTTATAGACATTAATGATATCCACCTCCAAGGTTTTAAAATAGTGGCCCTCCCAGCCCTAAAAACATCTAAGTACGGGCGTGGAAGTGGAGGTTTGGCTGTACTTCTCTCTACAGAAACACATTTGGACATATGGGATTTAAAGTCAACGAATAATGGATATATTCAGACTATATTAGTAAACGTCTCTACAGTTAATCCAGCTATTTGCATGAATGTATATATCCCTCTGGTGCGTCCTTCCCTGGCTCTCCCTGTCAGGTTCCTACCTGCGCGTGGCTACTGCCTGTCACTAGGCACCACCAGGGACTCCACCAGTCCGGACCGCTCTCTCTTATGGTTTCTCTCCCTGCTCTAGCACAGATCTCAACAGATCCCCCTGCTAGGCAACCACCAGTAACGTCCCAATACTAGTATTCCCAGAGACTCTGAATACTGGTATTGTTATTCTCTTCACCGCTGCCACCATTTGTTACAGTTCCCCTTCAGCCTTGGTCATTACCTTACCCTCCCTTCTGGTCTGTGAAACCCCAGCCAAGGATCAGGCCTTTGGTAAACCAAATTAAGTATTTATTAAAGATAACAAAGCTAACAAGATTAACAAGATTTCTTCTTAAGGCACATAAGCATATGGTTTTACTCAATACTAATCCGAACTCCACCTCCCTCCTTCTCCACTCTCTCCTGTCAAACAACTCTCTCAAACCCCACCAAGCAACCCACTCAGTTCTCTTCTCCCCCCCTGATTCCACTCTCACTTCCTTTTATACATTCAGCCATTTTAAACACTCAGCCAATTATCTAGCATTCTACTGCCCATTCACTCCCCCTCCTCTTTCACTACTTACCATATATCTTCTAAACAACCAACACTTACCATATATACATTAATATAGGAACATCACACCCTACTAAACCCACGAGCCAACATGGTAAACAAGTTTGGCAGGAGTTAGAACAAGTGTTACAACATATTGAGGAAGTATTTCCAAAAGCAGATGTTATGATGTGTGGTGATTTTAATGGCCGAATTGGGGGAAATAATGAACAAATCCATAAAATTCTTGCTTAGATGAGGAGAGTGTGGATAATGTTAGTATTTCAGATAGACGTTCTCAGGACAGCCTCATTAATAGAAATGGACAAATACTATATAATATGGTATATAAGCATCAACTACAATGCTTAAATGGGGGACTGTTGGATAGGTCATGTGGCCATTATACCTACTTAACCCAGAAGGGGGGAAGCGTAGTTGATTATATCTTTATGTCACATAACATTTACTCTAAGGTACAATCGTTCCACTTAGATGAACAGGTGGAGAGCGATCATTTTTCTTTGGTTGTAGAGGTACGTAATATCAAGAGCTGTAAACAACCTACCATTTCCCACCCTATTCAGGGTGCCCACGTTGGGGAAAGACGTATTAGATGGTCATTAAGTCTGGTGGATGAAATAAGGCAAACTCTGTGGAATCAGTCTATGATGAAGCTAAGAGGAGAACTTATAAATAAGGAAGGCAATGCTATTAGTACATATCAGGTCCTGATAGAAAATCTAAGGCCCTTTTTGGTACAATCTGCACACCACAAGCTGAAATCTCACACCAAATCCTGGTTTGACGCAGAATGCAGAAATAGCAAATGCAATTTGGTAAAAGCGGCCAGATCTCTTAGGGCAAATAAATCTGATGAGCAAATCAGGAGGTATTTAACATACACGCGGGATTATAAGCAACTCCTAAGAGGGAAAAAGAAAGACTATACTAACAAATTCTGGAAAGACCTTGGGCAAGCCATCATTAGTAAGAATGAAAAATATTTTTGGGATCTCGTAGCACGTGGCCTCAAACAAATTAAATCAGTAGTGGAAGGTCATATCCCAATGGCAAAATGGGTCTAGTATTTTGGAAATATGTATAAAGGTAAGGCTGAAGGCTATCAAGCAGCGAGATATGAAATAATGGATAAGTCATTCCTAGAGATCCTCCCTACATGGCCCCCGGTGAGTGCTGCAAAAATAAAAGGTCTTATTGCGAGGCCCACCCCGGGCAAAGCCCCAGGTTGGGACATGTTACCAGCTGAAATTTTCCATATAGACCCAGTGTGGTGGGCGCCAATTTTGGCAATGCTATTTACATCAATTAACACAACTGGAATATTGCCACGGAGTTGGACGTCTAGTATTGTAATCCCAATTTACAAGAAAAGGGAACGGGGGGACCCTCAAAATTATCGACCAATAAGTTTACTTGATGTCCCTGCTAAAATATACGCACAACACCTTCTTGATAAACTAGAACTTTGGGCAGAAGAACAAGAAATTTTATCCCCAATGCAGGCTGGCGTCTGTAAGGGTTTCAGTACAATTGATCAGTGCTTTGTTCTGAACCACTAAATCCAAAAAAAGTACATAATGCGTCAAAAAAACCCATATGTTGCATTCGTAGATTTATCATCTGCTTTCGATTCCACAGACAGACAGCGACTATGGGAAAAATTAGAGGCTAGTTCAGTGGATAGACGTCTACTATTTCTCATACAACGGCTGTATTCTAACACCGATATTAGGATCCGAGTTGGTAGGGCAGGCTCTCTTTCTGATTCAATCCCCACTTCAAGGGGTGTCAAGCAAGGTTGTATCTTGGCCCCACTCCAATTCAACCTTTATATAAATGACATAACACAGGAAATTCTTGACCCGTCCTTCTTCCCTCTTGCCGTTGGGAAACAGAAGATCCCAGTTCTGCTTTATGCAGATGACATGGCCCTCATTTCTCTAACTCGTGTGGGCCTGAGGAGATTGCTTACCAGATTGAAATGTACTGTAAGCATGAAGGATTATCTATTAATTATAATAAGACGAAAGTAGTTGTTTTTGCTAAGAGGCATGAACAGCATATATGGTCTCTGGATGGGCACAGAATAGAACAATGCCGCTCATTTAAATACCTGGGGCTCCATTTTTCTGAAAACACCCTGTGGCGTACCCATCTTGAGGCAATTACATCTTCAGCTGGTCGTTTACTGGGGCCTATAAAGAAACTTGATTATACTGTAGGTTACCGTTTAGCAGAACCAACGTTGAAAATTTTTGTGGCCAAGATTGTCACCCATCTTTTATATGGAGCTGCAATTTGGGGGGAACACTGCAGAGACCAATTGGATGTAATTCAAAACAAGTTTCTGCGCCTGCTCCTATCTGTACCACATGGTACACCCGGTGCGCTGTTAAGGAGTGAGGTAGGCCTCCCTTCCCTAAAAGCACGCATACACAAATCCATTATACAGGCATACCCCGCTTAACGTCGCCTCGCTATAACGTACATGCTCCATATGCCTGTATTTCTCCAGAAACGCAGTGCAGCAGCAGAGGCTTTAGCGCGTGGGGTGGAAATAGATACGATCGCGCCACCGCAAATCAGCTGGGAGGTGCAATCGCAATCAGCTAGGAGGTGCGGCAGCGCAGCAGCAGAGGCTCTAGCGCGGGGCTTTAAGGTTCTGCATGAAGGAGAGGTAAAAAAAAGTTCTAAAAGGTAGTGCTTCACTTTAAGGACATTTTCGGTTTATGTACTCGCTCTGGTCCCATTGAGTACGTTAATGCGAGGTATTACTGTATTGTATTGGAAAAAGTTATCAGTGATGCCAGAACATCGTTTAGCAAAAATTTGCTTCTTGGAACTACAAAACCGAGAAGGTTGGGCACAATCTTGTAGAGGCCTGATGCTCAGTTATTTGATCCCTTCAGCTGTGATAACGCAGGATTTACCCAGACATGAGATTCGGGATCTAGTTTTTGGTAAATACGCTCAAAAAGATCTTGAATATATAAAGAACTGTAAGTCTACCATTTGGTACGCTAAAATCAAACTGGACCATGAAAGAGCTACTTATTTGCGGGAATTAACTTTCTTCCCTATAAGGCACGTTTTTACTCAGCTCAGGTTTCAGTCGATGCATACTGAATATCTGGCTGGTAGATACGCAAAAAAAAAACCATCAAAAGATCGCTTGTGTATATGTGGATCAGGACAAATTGAAGCATGGAACATTATATTTTATATTGCTCTTTATATAATTCTCCAAGGGTCAAGTTCATCCTTCCTTTTCTGACTTCCCTAGAAAGCCAGCCAGACGAGTTTCAGATCAGATGGCTGCTGGCAGATACAGACAACTTTATCACCTACAGAGTAGCTCTGTTTGCATTAGCCACAGCAAAGATCAGAATGGCTTTTCTTAAACACACTAGTTTTAAAGCAACGGGGAGCTCATTCGATTGTGCTTCTAATGTAAATGAATGTAGAAAATGTTGGTTTCTTCTTTTAAAGTTTCAGGGTTTTATTCATGTAAACTGGACCGAAATCCAATGTTTTATAATTGTTTACGAATATGTTACTTGTATGTTTTATATTGTCATGGCCATTGGCTAAAACAGTAAAGGATACTTGATATTAAAATTACTAACCAGTTGATCCATGTTGTTCTTCAGACATATCCACTTCTTTAACCACATCATTTTTCTCCCAATAAGCAGGTTTCGTTGTGATGTTTCATCATTGTTGCAACTAGGCCCTGCATGTCCTTCTTGCACTATTTACACTTTGCATGTTTTTGTTTTTTTGCCTAGAGAAGGGATTTCTTCAGAATATTCCCAGATAGGGTCTCTCTTATGCCAAGAAGCCATGCCAGTTCTTCTGTTGCAAAAGTGTGGGGGAATAGAGGAACTGGAAGCTGTGCCTGAATTATATCTTCCCTTTTTTTCTTTGCAGTCCTTTCCAGTGTTCCTGTCTACTCTGTCTCCACCTGCCCTTCTCTATATTGTCTCTGCCTTAATTCCTTTGCAATGTGGGCCAGCTTCACCACCACAGAAGCTCAGAACAACAGTCCCATTCCCATCCAGCCTGTGTCTTTTCACGTGTAACTTTAGTCAGAGAAAAAGAAACTTCCAGAACTGGAAAGAAGGAAGGGTTTGTAGTTAGGCTAGGCAGAGCCATTTTCATAAGATGAAAACCTGAAAAAAATGCCCATGTTTGATTTGTAAGGAACTCAATGTGTGTGGGTGTGATAGAGCCATTAATTACTTTTAATGAGACTGTAAGTATTGGTTTAACATATTTGTAATAAGACAGAACTGAATCAGAGAAATTTACTATTTTATTAATAGTAAATTATTTTAATTTATAAAATTTATTTAAAAAACCTAGGGGCTTCACCCCTGTGCCCTTTGCATACTCATAGAGACTCCCCCCCCCATACGTTCCCCTCACAGATCTTCAATCAGAGCAGCTGACTGTTAAACCCCTCTGTCCACTGGAGCTGTCTCAGGGGAATAGGAGTCTCCTCTCAGCACCTTTCACAAACTACACTTCCCAGAATTCTTTGTGGAAGCCATGACTGTCTAAAGTGGAATAAAGATCTTGTGTGGGTGTGGCCCCCTGATTAGCCAAGGCAAGCAGCTGGGAGTCTGGCTTTTAGAACACTGATAATTAGCTTTTACTAAGCATGCTTGGCATTATCATTGACTTTAATGTTAAATTTCTTAAATTAATTAAAAATCAGCTAGGCATTTTTTAAACATTTAAACTGCAGAAGATGAAGGTCAGAGTATGGGGCAAAGTCAGTAATAGGATTATAGGTACCCAGTGAACATGGCTGATTTTTAATTAATTTCAACAAATTATGAGAACTCTGACAGAAAAAAGTCCAAAAGGGTTTTGGGTTTTGTTCCTCTCTTTTTACACTTTGAACTCTCGATTCTCATTGACTGTTTTGTGTATCGCCATGAAAATTTAGAGGGTTGTTAAGCAAGCATTTCTGTGTTCAGGACTATAGGTTTTGTAAGGTTATGTTTTGAATTGAGCTTATGGGAAGCATCAGAATGGCATTGGGGGGTATTTTCAATTTAACATTGCGGAATGCGAAAAACCTATGCTGCCTATAATGCACAGCTGGTCTTGCGGCTGTATAATATGTTATACTGATGGGTCAGCTAAGAATTCCAAGATAGAAGGAAGAAATAAGTCAGCTTCAGCAGCTTGTGTGAAGACACGCTGGATAGTTTTGCAAGAGTGGAGACCAATCTGCCCAGTAAGCTGAATTAGTTGCGCTGGAATTAGCAGTCACAGAAGTTGCTGCAGAAGAACCTCCTACCCTAATAAGAACTGACTGTACTTATCTGGCCATGCCTATATTGAAGATTTGCCCACGTGGGTATTGAATATGAATAATGAAGAAAACCTATGAAACGTGCAAGCAAATGGGGGGGAAAAGATAGCCATGATTAAACAGTCTAATCCCTTGACTGAAGTTGTGTTTGTTCCAGGACATATGAAATCAGAGACAGCACGCCAAACTGATGATGAAGCATCAGTACAAGTATTAAGTTGGACTCAGCAACAGCGTTTAAAAGGCAAACAGAGATAAGTCTGGAAAGATCGAGAAAAGAATGAAAATTGGTTTAAAAATGATACATGCACGGTTAAAAAATGTGATGGTATTGTAAGAGTTCTCCCTCCTGTTACGGCACAGTCAACATTGATACAAAATGCTCATGAATCATTGGGCGTGCACAACCTGGCGGGGATGCTACACTAGTATATTTACAGATTGAATGCTGGTACTCATGTGGATGTTTTGGGTTCATGTGGTTGCACCACACCAGACACCAAGCGGGTAACACCAAGATAAGAGCTCTCAACAATCCCATTGAGTCTGTATTCCTGAAACCTTGCTCTCAGATCAAACAACATGCTTTACCTCTGCTGGATAGAGGAGAATGGTATTAAATGGGAATTCAGTGCACCTTTTCACACCCAGAGCTCAGGGGAAGTGGAACGTAAGATCTTTGGGATAAAACGTGCTCTTACAAAGTTGTCAGCTAATAGGCATAAAGTGGTACACCCTGATTCCAGATGTGCCATTAGGAGTGATAAGTTGCCTGGGGAAAAGGATGGGAGACCTCCAAGTTGTTTAGTGTATAAATGAATATTCACTTCCAGCAGTTAGTGGAAGTACCTCAGCTGATAGCCTAGTTCTGATGAAGGAGCTGAGAGATGAATCATCACAGAAATAAACTACACCTACAAAAGTTTCCAGACACCCCTGCGGTTTTGATTCCCAAAGTTGGGGGAATGAATACAAGAAAGAAGAATGATTAAGAGCCCAACTACAGCTTTGATGGAAATCTTCTCAAACAATTATGAGAGTTACAGTATGTGAGACGAACTATTGCCCTGACTGCAATCATGAATGTTTCAACCCCCCTTCTAGTTTTACTTTTGTTAAACGGTTCATTTAGAGCTGCTCAGAATAATCCCGTATTCCTTCCTTTGTTAGTACCGGTGTTGGTCTCCCTGAACAAGCCATTGCTTCCGTCCCATTTTAGCTTCCAACCGCTGCTGTCTGCCACATTCCCTTGAGAAAAGGAGGGCTCCTAAAATTCTTTTGAACAGTTCATCCCAGAGCTGTCTGCTTTTGTTACGTTCCTGTCGAAGGCTCCCTTATCCTTTCTGAAGAGGCTGCTGTAATATTCAGTGTGCCTCCTCCCTGCCACCCTCCTCTTCCCTCCCTCCCTCCTTCCGGCGCCTTCCCCCTTCATCTTCATGCAAAGTCATTTTCCTTCCCGTCTGTGGCGTGCATATTTCAAGCATCTTAAGAGAAGGCAGGCAGCCGTCGGCTTTCTTTGGGGATCACGAGCAAAACATCAGAAAATAACCTCAGTTATGGTGTATCTCATTCCCTGGAGGCTTGCTTTCTTGGAGAGTTCTTAAAAATTGTATATATATGGTAATAATAATAAAAATAATATTTAATTTGTGTGTCGCCTATCTGGCAATTAGCCACTCTAAAATTGTACTAACCTTTTCTCGGTCCTGAGAAAAAGCTGTGACTGAACGCTTGAATGCTAATGGATCTTATTTTCCGCTTTGCTTTTTCAATTGTATAAACTGGCTTTGGTGCTAGCAGGACTCTCTTTACCTCTCCCGACATGAACCCACCCGTACATTACGCTCAACATCAAAGGACCTCCTCCAGGTGCCTACTCCAAGGGAAGCTCTGAGGATGGCAACAAGGGAGAGGGCCTTCTCAGTGGTGGCCCCCAAATTATGGAATGATCTCCTTGACGAGGTGCGCCTGGCGCCAACACTGTTATCTTTTCGGCACCAGGTTAAGACTTCCCTCTTCTCCCAGGCATTTTAGCATGTGCTTTTAAATTGTTTTTTTAAAAAATGTGTTTTTAAATTTGTATATATTTTTTAATGTTTTAGTTGTTGTAAACCACCCAGAGAGCTTCAGCTATGGAGCGGTATACAAATGTAATCAATCAATCAATTAATTAAATGAGTAAATGAATAAATAACCACCAACATATTTCGGTTGAAACTAGGCCTGAGCTGAATGTCCGCATGGGTTTTCTTTCAGCATCTAAACTTGCCCATTGGACAAGGTAGGACTTCATGTCGGTGGTTAAATTTTATAGGTAGGAAGGTAGACAGACAGATAGATAAGAGCCCTCAGTGGGGAAAGGCCACAGCTCAGGGGCAGAGGCCTCGTTTTCCTTGCAGAAGGTTCCGGTTTCAATCCCTGTCTTCTCCAAGCTGCAGGTGATGGGGAAAGGCCTCTTTCTGCCCAGGATCCTGGAGAGTCTGAAGGCATGTGGTAGATTCCCATTTTCTCTAAAGCAGGGGTGGGGAACCTCAGATCTGGGGCACTTAATGTGGCCCTGCAGGTCTCTCTGTCTGGCCCTTGGAACTCTCCTCAGGCCACACCCCTCACTGGTCCTGCTTCATACCCTGAGGGTTTTTGCCTGCCTGAAATGCATCCTTGTACTCTTATTTTTTATTTTATTTTATTTTATTTAATTTATATACCGCCCTAAGCCCAAGGGCTCTCTGGGCGGTGTACATAAAATAAAGCAATCAAGAATATATAAATACAATAATACAATAGAATCAAACCAACAAAGGTAAACAAAAATAATCAAACAGTAACAAAATACAACAATACATATAATAATACGCATTAAAATGCCTGGGAATATAAAAAGGTTTTCACCTGGCGCCGAAAAGATAGCAGCGTTGGCGCCAGGCGCACCTCATCGGGAAGACCATTCCATAGTTCGGGAGCCACAACCGAAAAGGCCCTATTTCTAGTCACCACCCTCCGAGCTTCTCGATGGGATGGTACTCGGAGGAGGACCTTAGATGTTGAGCGCAGTGTACGGGTAGTTTCATATTGGGAGAGGCGCTCCACCAGGTATTACTCTGATAATGCCTCTTGCTTATCGTGGTGGAGGACAGAGAGGAATGTGTGAAGAAACTAGCCGTTGGCCTCTTGCCACACCCGCCACTTGCGTGCAGCCCTTGTTAGGTTGGCCAGAAGGGCATGCGGCCCTTGGGGCGAAGTTCCCCACCCCTGTCCTAAAGGGAGGCAATCAGAGAAAACCACCTGGCGTAAAGATGGGGAGTTACTGAGCCCCAGGAGCTGTCAGGGCCTGGGAGGGAGAGATGGGATGTGGCCCCCAAATACTGTTTTGGAGGAACTGTCTTTGTCCGGCTACAGGAGAAGTTGGGTTCCAGGCTGCCTGTTTCCAGGGTCCAGGGGACCTGGCTTTAGCCTTAGTGAGCAAGGAGCAGGCATGTGGTTCAAAAAGGGGGCAGGTGCACGGTCAAGATCCAAGGCAGCAGTATTCATGGTCGAGCCAAGCATGGTAGTGTTGAAGAGAGCCAAGGCACCAGTCAAGAAAAGGGAGCAGGTACTTCAGCAGGGTCCTTGCACCAGGGGCGAGTTTCTCAGCTAGAAATCGAGCTCTGAGGCTAGGAGGGAGAGCCATAACTCCATGCCAGAGCATCTGTTTTGTAGACAGAAGGGCCTGGCCTCAGTCTCTGGCATCTTCAGGTGAGGCTGAGAAAGACATTCTCTCTGAAACCCTGGAGGGCCACAACCAATCAGTGTAACTAGATGAACCAGTGGCCTGACTCAGTATAAGGCAGTTTCCTATGTTCCTAAGGCTCTGTAGTGCCCAGTGGACAGAGATTAGCCATTGGAGGTCATAGAATCATAGAATAGTAGAGTTGGAAGGGCCCTATAAGGCCATCAAGTCCAACCCCCTGCTCAATGCAGGTGGCTGTCCAGCTGCCTATTGAATGCCTCCAGTGTCGGAGAGCCCACTACCTCTCTAGGTAATTGGTTCCATTGTCATATGGCTCTAACAGTTAGGAAGTTTTTTCTGATGTCCAGTCGAAATCTGGCTTCCTGCAACTTGAGCCCATTATTCCGTGTCCTGCAGTCTGGGACAATTGAGAAGAGATCCCGGCCCTCCTCTATGTGACAACCTTTCATGTACTTGAAGAGTGCTATCATATCTCCCCTCAGTCTTCTCTTCTCCAGGTTAAACATGCCCAGTTCTTTCAGTCTCTCTTCATAGGGCTTTGTTTCTAGTCCCCTGATCATCTTTGTTGCCCTCCTCTGAACCTGTTCCAGTTTGCCTGCATCCTTCTTGAAGTGCGGATACCAGAACTGGACGCAGTACTCAAGATGAGGCCTAACCAGTGCTGTATAGAGGGGAACAAGGTCAGCTGACTTGAGTGTTTTGGCAGATGGGCACCACAGCCTAGAGGGAACTCATGATGTGCAGACCTCAGTGTGCAGGTCCTATCCTAGAAACAGCACAGGGGGCAATCCTCTGTTACCTGACTGCCGCCAGCCTTGGCTTGAGACATTGCCCCCAATGCTTACCTCAGCTTAGGGTCTGCAAGGTGAGTGTCTTGGGCTGAAAGGCCGGGGCCTGCTGTGCTGAATGAAAGGAAAGGACAAAGTCTAGGTCTGACCAATTTAGCGGCTTCATTCTGGCTGCCGGATGTTGCAGGCTTCTGCCACTGAAGAGGGGTTCTGACGCCTGGCGTCATTTCACAGGCTGGAGACTCCCGTTCAAACCCTGACAGCCCTCGGCTAGTTGCAAAGGGGAGTGGGGAGCCTTGGGGAAGCACCCCGGCCTTGGAATGGAGAGCTGTGCATGTCCTGATCTCTTGCTCCTAATCCATTCTGGAAAGCTGCTAACCCTGCAGGTGTGAGTGGGGAGTTGACTGTGCTCTGATTTGCTCAGCTCATCCTGAAAAGCATTGCTCCCTCCCCACCGGCACATGGGGATGCACAGATCTATTCACTTCAGTTTCTCTTTTTCCTCCACTCTTAAGTTTAGTTCCACACATTTGCACACCGGTTTGTGATTTTTTTAAAAGGCCTTGTGAGAATTCAGTGAGCATTTTAGTGTGAATTTCTATGTTTGTGTGGGATTTGCCTAACAGAAATATTTTTGCGAAGCAAATTTCCTCAACACAATGTATTTTTGTGTGTGTTATTTTCACAAATATATGCATTGTTATGCAACCAATATGTGCATTTTTGTACGTCATGCTTGTTTGGAGAGCCTCAGTGCAAAATTCGGAGAACTGCAGATTTTGAGAGATGTCTGTGTTTCAATTCGTGTATTGATTCGGAAAGTGCAAATTCAGTAGGTTTGCCTTTAAGTGCAAACTGAAATCAAAATTCTCCCCTATCCTTATGTGCAAGGGGTTGCTTTCTGCCTTTGTTATTGGGCTGGTGGCTAGCACTGGTCATATTGTGGCTTGTCTTTTCTGACGACACTTTATTGTTGTGCAAGCTGTTTCCACTGTGGAATAAATAAAAGCCCTGTGTGTGTTGCCCTGAAACTTTGACCACCTGCCTGCACAACAGCACAAATTACCTGGGGGGTGGCGCACATTAGATTGTTCCTTCCTTCCTGCTGTCCACTCCTCACCTTCTGTTCCTCTCCTTCCCTTCTGCAAACACCCCCTTCTCCTCCCCTGAGCATTCAGCGCCACTCTCTTTTGTCAGACCATTAAGGCATTAAGACATACCGAGAGGGGAGGAAATGCACCTTTCAGTGGAGCTGCCTCGTGGGTCATTTCCTGAGACAAATGGACAAAAATAAAACCCCGCAAGCTGTGTAAACAAGGGTCCATACTAATAAGGAGGAGTGAGCAGTGGGGGGCTTGTGTTCCTCTGCCGGGGAAATGGGACTCTGGACTTGCAGGGATCCACTTAGGACTCTCTGCCTGCCTGTCCCAAAGTCACCTCCTTCGTCTTCAGCCCCAGTCCTGAACACAACTTGAAACTTTTTTCACAGTAGCCTAGGGTAGCAGAGGGGAACCCTTTTCAGCCAGAGGGCCTCATTTCCATCTGGGAAACCTGCCGGGGGGATATGTGGGGCCAGAGGCAAAAACAACAAATGTGCATCTTACCTTTCCTGCAGTAGCCTAATTTCTACACACGTTCACCCACCCTCTGTATCCTTATCAGAGTTCGGGGAAATATTCTGGCTGGGCAGAAATGCTGAAGGTGGGTATTGAATAGGGCTGGCAACTGGGTGTGGCTGAGAAGGGGGGTATGGACTGGGGAGCATCCCAAGGGCCAGACAGAGAGTACTGGAGGGCCACATTTGGGTTTGGGCATGTGGCTCCCTATTCATTATCTTATTCATTCTCCCCCTCTCCTTCTTCCTCCTTCCCTCCCTCCCTCTGTGTCAGGGCCGGATTAAGCTGAGGAGGGCCCCTAGGCTGATTCTGAGGCACCTACTGTCCCATCCCATCCCATCCTCCCCACTTCACCTACCTTTCCGCTTTTTTTGTGGCAGCACGATGAAAATGTCGACCCAGTGTGCGGCAGCTGTGAAAAAGGCAAATGCCATGCTAGCGATAATTAGGAAAGGTATTGAAAATAAAACAGCCGATATCATAATGCCGTTGTATAAATCTATGGTGCGGCCGCATTTGGAATACTGTGTACAGTTCTGGTCGCCTCATCTCAAAAAGGATATGATAGAGTTGGAAAAGGTTCAGAAGAGGGCAACCAGAATGATCAAGGGGATGGAGCGACTCCCTTACGAGGAAAGGTTGCAGCATTTGGGGCTTTTTAGTTTAGAGAAAAGGCGGGTCGGAGGAGACATGATAGAAGTGTATAAAATTATGCATGGCATTGAGAAAGTGGATAGAGAAAAGTTCTTCTCCCTCTCTCATAATACTAGAACTCGTGGACATTCAAAGAAGCTGAATGTTGGAAGATTCAGGACAGACAAAAGGAAGTACTTCTTTACTCAGCGCATAGTTAAACTATGGAATTTGCTCCCACAAGATGCAGTAATGGCCACCAGCTTGGACGGCTTTAAAAGAAGATTAGACCAATTCATGGAGGACAGGGCTATCAATGGCTACTAGCCGTGATGGCTGTGCTCTGCCACCCTAGTCAGAGGCAGCATGCTTCTGAAAACCAGTTGCCGGAAGCCTGAGGAGGGGAGAGTGTTCTTGCACTCGGGTCCTGCTTGCGGGCTTCCCCCAGGCACCTGGTTGGCCACTGTGAGAACAGGATGCTGGACTAGATGGGCCACTGGCCTGATCCAGCAGGCTCTTCTTATGTTCTTATGTTCTTATGTTTGCCATCAATCAAGATGGTGGCCAAGGTTTCCCTAAGGAGCTGAAGCCTCTGCCGCCATCTTGGTTGATGGCAACAATGTGCGCATGTAGCACGCATGCGTGTCATCAACCAAGATGGCGACAGAGGCTTCAGCCCCTTAGGGAAACCTCGGCCGCCATCTTGATTGATGGCAAACCACAAAAAACAGCAGAGGAAAAGGTAAGTGAAGCGGGCGGTGGCGGGCGGTTTGGCAGCTCTTGTCCCGCAATCCGCTGCTCCTGTCCTGCTTCCGCGGACTGTGGGCCCCCAAGAGCTCCGGGCCCCTAGGCTCCAGACTACTAAGCCCAATGGATAATCTGGCCCTGCTCTGTGTGTGTCATAGGGATGTGCTAGCTTTCCGCTCAGTTCAGATTTGGTACCAAATTTTCCATTTATTTGCTTATTCTCAATTGCTGAGCATCAGATTACAATGTAGTGCATTTCCACGGCTATTTTTGAAAATCAACTTTGTTTTTTTTAAAAAAAATCCACCTCTAAAATGATTGTACAAATGATAATTTATTCATATTTCCTTTTAAAATAACAATATTAACTTTAAAATACTAAGATCGATATTTTTTCTGAGTGAAAAAAATGCACTGCCTTAGTCATGAGCTGCAACCCAGTTTTGGAATTCGGCATCCAACTGCAACTTGCAGTTCCCCGCAATCTAAGGGCAGGTCCACATTAGACGTTGAAAGCACATCCAAAACACTTTTATAGCACATGACATTCCCCAAAGAATCCTGGGGATTGTAGTTTGTTAAGGGTGCTGGGAAGTTGTAACTGTGTGAGGGGGAAACCATGGTTCCCAGGATTCCTTGGGGGAAGTCATGTGCTATAAATGTATGGTGTGGGTCTGCTAAGGCTCTGCCTCAACTACACCTTCACAGCTGTCAAAATCTTCCCACATGCGGAAATTGGGCCTGTGATAATTGCCTGAATTTATTCTTTGAGCAATCTGTGTATAGGTAGCTAACTCAGTCTCAGTTGGGGCTGCCATGTGTTTGTGAAACTTGACATGTCTGCCACTCCCCCTCCCATTCAAATCCTCTGGAACGATACTATATCCTGTTCATTTTGGCGTTAACTTGGTGCCTGGGCCACCAAGAGCAGATCTGTTCTGGAGGCATCAATTTTGACAAAATAAAATAAAACAAAAACTAAAAGCTAGTCCCAGCGTGTACTGCTAAATGTAAGGCCCCCTCCAGCTTTCCATGAATGTCAGCAGCCTCCCCCCCTCTACTGGAGAAATGATCAGAAGAAGGCTAGGACTGGGGAGGGCAGCTGTGAGAGAACTAGAAAAGGTCCTCAAATGCAAAGATGTATCACTGAACACCAAAGTCAGGATCATTCAGACCATGGTATTCCCAATCTCTATGTATGGATGTGAAAGTTGGACAGTGAAAAAAGCGGATAACAGAAAAATCAACTCATTTGAAATGTGGTGCTGGAGGAGAGCTTTGCGCATACCATGGACTGCAAAAAAGACAAGTAATTGGTGTTAGAACAAATTAAACCAGAACTGTCACTGGAGGCCAAAATGATGAAACTGAGATTATCATACTTTGGACACTTAATGAGAAGACATGATTCATTAGAAAAGAGAATAATGCTGGGGAAAACAGAAGGGAGTAGAAAAAGAGGAAGGCCAAACAAGAGATGGATTGATTCCATAAAGGAAGCCACAGACCTGAACTTACAAGATCTGAACAGGGTGGTTGATAGCAAATGCTCTTGGAGGTCAATGATTCATAGGGTTGCCATAAGTCATAGTCGACTTGGAGGCACAGAACAACAACAAACTGGCCATTGGAGTCTGGCTTGCGTGGCTACTTCATCTGAGCCCTGGCTGAAATATGTGCTGCAGCTTTGCCAGCCAAAAGTTTCCAGTCACCCACATGTCCTTTTTTCAGCAGTGACTGAAGCGATCCTTCCCTTGTGCTACACCCTCTCCCCGCTTCAGCTGCAAGTTCTTCCAAGTTTCATATTTCACCCTCTTCATGCTCTTTATCCCACCACACTGATGTTTTAATCAGGTTGAGGGAGAAGAAGGAGCTGTGATACACAGAAGTAGCTATCAGTAGGTTAACCCTTTTGTCTTATTAAAGCCGGCGTGGGGGACCTCAGGCTCAATGATTGAAGGTGGCCCTCCAGGCCTCTGCCCCCCCCCGGCCATGTCCCCTAATCAGACCTGGGCTGCATTCACACTGCACTTTATTCTGTTTCCTTGACAATTCTTTGTGAATTCTGGAAATTCACAATTTCCACATTTTATTTGATCTTTCACATGATGTAAAAGCCAGCTCTGGAAGCCTAGTGGAATATAGTGGAAGTTTAGTCCTCATTTCCATGGTAAATGATTCCAGAAAGAATACATCTGCAATCTTTGAAACCCGAGAAACCTCAGGAGTCTTGCGTTAGCTGCAGCTGCTCACGTGGCAACGTGCAATGCAGTATCCTGGCCTGCAGTGTGTTTCCACTCTTCAAGCTCACATCAGTTCACCTGAGGAAAATTGTGTTGGCATTTCAGCATATGGGGAACTTGCACTGCACATCTACAGGAGCGCATCTGCATTATGGGTGGGCAAGGGCAGCAAGTCCGTTGTTCGTTGTTTCAGTGTGAGTGAAATTTAGTGCAGCACGGCACTGTATCGGTTGAAAAGCCACGGTTCCTTAATGCAACAGGTGCTGTGCTGTGAAACGAATGTTAGAAATTGGGCAGAAGTGCTACCGTTATAATCTGTTAAACTAACACAATAAACCCCATGTCTGAATGCAGCCTTGCAGTGCACTCTCCTCGACTGCTTTTCCTTGTCTGGAACATAGCCTTGAACAGCGATAGTGACATTTGCTTGCCTGGATAGGGTGTTTGTTTGTGTTTATTGTTTATTTGTTTATAATTACATTTATATCCCACCCTTCCTCCAAGGAACTCAAGGCATAGTTTCCCTCCTTCTCCAGTTTATCTGCACAACAACCTTGTGAGGTAGATTAGGCTGAGAGACTGTGACTGGCTCAAGGTCACCCAGTCAGCTTCATGGCTGAGTGGGAAATGGATCCCTGTTCTCCCAGGTCCTAGTCTGACACTCTAACCACTACACCACACTGTCTCTCAACCTCTTACTTTTGCAAGGCTTTGCTCCATCCACTTTTGCTCGTCGTAGGTGAGTGGCCCCCAGCAGTTTGCCTGTGATAGAATGCAGCCCTCTGCCTGAAGAAGGTTCCCCAATGCTGTATAGAAGCATAGGTACCCACAGGTTCCAGAGGTTCAACCTCTGGCATCTGCAGATAAGGCTGGGAGAGACTTCTGCTTGAAATCCCAGAGAGATGCTGCCACTCAGTGTAGACATTGCTGAGTTAGAAGGACCCAAGGATCTGGCTCAGTAGAAAGCAGCTGACAATGCTCTTAGTGTTCTTACCCTGAAGACTGTTCAGTGATGTGCGTTTGTGTGTGTGTGTGTGTGTGTGTGTGTGTGTGTGTGTGTGTGTGTGTGTGTGCAATATGGTAGGTGAGTGTTCCCGACCTCACTGGGGATTCCAAAAAGCCTCACATTTTGGCAGCTCTGCTTGAAGCGTTTGGGGCACACTCTTTGAAAATCTGTGGACCAGGGTGACCTGCTGGATCCATGGAAGCTTCCTTCAAGATGCTTTCCTGAGAAGTAGCATGCTTAATTTCAGTTGCCACAAATAATGTCCGGCAAATGCTGCCAGCTTCTTTTGGGGGGCGATAGGACCGACAGCAGCGCCGTGCTCTGAAAAGGCACCGCTTCTTCCTGAACTGGGGAAAAAAAACAACAGGAGTGATAACACTGGTGGCAACTTGTTGGAAGGTGGGTGGATGGGTGGGGGAATCTGTGTATTAATAGAGTGCTTTTATGTAAGAAGCGTCGTTTACAGGATTAGGAAAGAGCTTCTTTTGCCAATTTTTACAAAAAAATCTGATTAAAGATCACAGCTGTGTATGTAGCATATGCTGCACAGTGGAGAAGGGAAACCGAGTCGTGGTTCCCACTGAGGGGGTAAATCTGTGTCTGGGCTGGACCACTTAAGAGTGTTGGCTGGAGCTCAGACAACTGAATGCTGCGTATGAAAAAAGCAACAACGTTAAATGTCTCATGTGTACAAATGTCAGGGAGGAGTGCTGCAGATTAGTTTGGCACAGCCACAAGGAAACTGTTTGTGCATTCACGGGTGCATTCTCAGTGTGCACGTGGAATTGGCAAGGCCTTGGCCAGAGGTGGCCAGCGTGGTGCTCTTCAGATGTTGCTGGGCGATAACTTCCATCATCTCTGACATTGGTTGTGCTGGCTGGGGCTGATGGGAGTCCGACAACATCTGGAAGGTGCCAAACTGGCTGCCTCTGCATTGGATGACCTGGACCATAGAGTTGGGGTGGGGGCTCGTGTGGAATTGTGGAGGATATGGCTATCGGTGGCTGCTCGCCATGATGGCTATGTTTAGCCTCCACTGTCAGAGGCAGTCCAAATCAGGTGCCATCAGTAGTAATGGCCAACAGCTTGGGTGGCTTTAAAAGAGAATTAGACAAATTCATTGAGGATTAGGCTACCAATGGCAACTAGCCATGATGGCTGTGTGACTTTGAATACAAGTTTCTGGAAATCAAGCGTGGGGAGAGTGCTGTTGCTCTTAGGTCCTGCTTGCGGGCTTCCCGTAGACATGTTGATGGCTCCTGTGAGAACAGGACAATGATACGACAATTGAACCTGTGACCTAGGGAGGTGGTGGGCTCTCCAACACTGAAGACCTTCAAGAGGCAGCTGGACAGACAACTGTTGGGGATGCTTTAAGTTGGATTCCTGCATTGAGCAGGGGGTTGGACTCGATGGCCTCACAGCCCCCTTCCAACTCTACGGTTCTGTGATTCTATGGTGGACGACATGGGCCACTGGCCTGCTCCAGCAGGTCTCTTCTTATGTTCTTAGTATTGCCACCAGTGGCAGTCCCATAAGTAATCACAGTGGTGGACACATCCCTGGGTGCAACAGAGAAGATACAAGGGCACTTAGCCCCGGAAGTGAGGGGCAGCATCTAACAACAATGCTGGTTGAGGCTGATTGAAGCTGGAGTCCACAACATCCAGAGCTCACCGTGTTTGCTTCACCTGCCCTAGGAAGTAGCTAATAACTTTGCATTCATTCTGGCTGCATCTCCTTCCTTGTGTTTCAAGGTGATCGATTTGTGAGATGGAGAAGAGTTGAGAAGGACCTCGCCTAAACACGGGCTCACCAACAGGAGACAGGTTGACTTAGGCAATTTCTAATCCACTTGTTATTATACAACAGACTTGCCATTTCCTGGGGCTCCGATGCGGTCTCCGTGCCTATACTGTGCAGAGTTAATTAGATGCTCTTCCAGTGTCTGAGTGGGCTTCTTCTCCCTCCTTTGTCTTGTATTGGGAAAGGAGGATTTTTCTGCCTACATTGCAGTGGTAGGCTGCTAGGGGAAGGGCTGGGAGGCACTCAAGGGAATGAAAGAGATCACCGTTTGCAAGCTCTGTGCACGTTATATGGTGGGAAGTGTTAAAAGTAAGTGGCATTGATGAACACCCTGAGGAATCAGCTGGAGTGGGAAAGGCTTCTTCCTGCACTATCCCTTCAGGCTTAGGCCTCATTCACACCATACATTTGAATGGAAATGGACTGCCTTCAAGTCGATTCTGACTTATGGCGACCCTATGAACAGGGTTTTCATGGTAAGGGGTATTCAGAGGAGGTTTACCATTGCCTTCCTCTGAGGCTGAGAGGCAGTGACTGGCCCAAGGTCACCCAGTGAGCTTCGTGGCTGTGTGGGGATTCGAACCCTGGTCTCCTAGGTCGTAGTCCAACACTCTAACCACTACACCACACTTTATTCCACTATTTATTTATTTATTGCATTTATATACCCAAAGAATCCTGGGAAGTGTAGTTTGTGAAGGGTGCTGAGAACTATTAGGAGACCAAAAGGCCTATCAACAGTAGTTTATCATCCTGTTTCCCAGAGTGGCCAACCAGATGCCTCTGGGATGCAAGCACAATAGGCCTCTCCCCCTTGTATTCTCCAGCAGCTAGTATCCAGAGGCATGCCACCTCGGATACTGGCAGTGATACACTGCCCCACATGTGCTGACATCCTGCTTGTGGGCTTCCCAGGGGTGTCCGGTGGCCCCTCTGGGAAACAGGACACTAGAGTAGATGGGCGCTGGTCTGACCAAGCGGGACCCCTCTAAGATAGGTAAGAAATGGAACAGAATACCTACCTACTCGCACACAAATGATCTCAGGGGGTCAGAATCACGCGTGAGCAATCGGCCCCTTAGCGTTTAACTGTCATTTAATACAGTTGCGGCCCATTTCCAGTCCAAAACTCCTGTCTCATCTCTACTTTCCTGAATTCATTCCCAATACATTTGTACCTGGGAATGCGCCTGACAGTCCTTTGCAATTGCCAACGTCTCCTCAGCAGAGAAACCCCAAGGAGCTGGGACTTTGAGAACCACTTGCTTGGTCCTTTTGAAGTGCAATTTCTCTGCGGTGGCTGATTGGATCGAGTGGATTCCACACTTTTTCATTTGGCACAGTGTGAGCATGGATTGAGTTTTCAAACAGCCATTCTGGAAGCCTTTAATAATTGCCGTTATTGGAGTGCATGATACGTACTGGCAAAATGCCTGCCAAATGGCGGTGGCACAGCCTAGCTTGCCATTTTTGTGCTTGGGTTTTTGAAAGATGAAGATGAAGGGAAGAGACATAGAGAGAGGATTGACCTACTTGCTGCTTCGGTCACACATGGCTTGCGATGGGATCCATTGTCTGGTGGTGGTTGTTATGTGCCTTCAAGTTGATTATGACTTATGGCGACCCTAGTGTCATGGCCCCGTCAGAGGACTGATCAGACGAGGATGACTTGGGAGTAACAGCAGCAGACCCAGAAGCAGCAGACCCAGAAGGAGAAATGGAGGAAACTCCTGAGAACCCAGCTCCTTCTCCCCCTCAGCTGCAGAGCACCCCAGACACAGCTGAAGCCCTTCAGCCAGACGCAGCCAGTGAACAGGATACTCCCCCCTCACCTGCAGAACGTAGACAGCAGAAGGTCAGGCAGAATAGGGGCAGGCCTGTCCACTTAAGGCCAAAACGCTGATGGCTCACACCTGCTGACAAACCTGCTCCTTAAAAGTCAAACCTTGGCTTCAGCTTGTTGCTGACTACAATGTCAGGCGTGACCGCTGGGTGTCTTCCTATCCCCTGAACCTTGACTTGGACTGATCTCTCGGCAAACTAGACCCGGACCTTCACTGACGTCTCTTCTGGATTTCTGGCTTGGCATGTAAGCTTTGAACGGCCTCTGCCCTTATCTTGCTTCCTCCTTGCTAGTCTGGCAGATTTATAGCCAAGCTGCCGGCTGAGGACTTACGGCCTGGCAATTACCAAGGAATCTCCAGCCCTGCCTGCACCCCCACCGACACTGCTGTCTCAGTGAAGAGCTGACACCTATGAATCAGCGACCTCTAATAGCATCTGTCATGGACCACCCTATTCAGATCTTGTAAGTTCAGGTCTGTGGCTTCCTTTATGGAATCAATCCATCTCTTGTTTGGCCTTCCTCTTTTTCTACTCCCTTCTGTTTTTCCCAGCATTATTGTCTTTTCTAGTGAATCAGGTCTTCTCATGATGTGCCCAAAGTACGATAGCCTCACTTTCATCATTTTAGCTTCTTGTGACAGTTCTGGTTTAATTTGTTCTAACACCCAATTATTTGTCTTTTTCACAGTCCATGATATGTGCAAAGCCAACCCAAATCATGGTTTGATAAAGAGTGCAGGATGTCTAAGAAACAGCTAATCGGACAAATTAAAATTTTTAGAGCCTCTAATCGAATTGATAACTTCCATCAGCTTATATTACAGAGGAGAGCTTATAAATCCCTTTTAAAAGCCAAAAGACTAGCCTTTTATCAAGCAAACTGGAGCGCTTTGGATAAAGCTGTGCGTTTGGGTCATGAGAAAGAATTTTGGAGTCTTTTACAAGGGAAGTTCAATCCAAAGAACAATACATCCTTGTCCCCCATTATGCAAGAGGAATGGATAGCACATTTTAGTTTAATCTTCGGCAGCTCCTTTTTCACTAAGACTGTGGACATATCGAAAGAGCTAGAAGACATCCCGCTATGGCCTATGATCACCACTGATGAGATTGAGAGGCTAGTGCAATCCCTGAAAGCTGGGAAAGCTCCTGGAGAGGATATGATACCTCCTGATTTCCTGCTCCAGGATCTATCCTGGTGGGCCCCACTACTTGCGGCCCTCTTTACTAATATAAATAATACAGGTTGTATCCCGAGGGGATGGCACACTAGCATAGTGGTTCCGATTTTTAAAAAAGGGGACCCCTCAAAGCCATCAAATTATCGCCCGATTAGTTTATTAGATGTAACAGCGAAGATTTATAGCCATTTTCTTCTAAACAAATTAAATGACTGGGAGCAAACTAACTCAATCATACACGAAGAACAAGCTGGCTTTAGAATAAAACGGAACACAATTGATCAGGCCTTTATTCTGCATCACTTGATAAGGAAAACAAGGAAAAAAATTTGGCCATCTTTATATATAGCATTTGTAGATTTCTCCGCGGCATTCGATACAGTGGACAGAGGACTTCTCTGGCAAAAACTCGCCCAATCGAATATTGATCGTAGACTGTTCTGGCTGATCAGGGCTTTATATCAATCAAACAACATTCAGGTGCGCCTAGGCGGCAATGGCGCCCTATCATCAAACATTCCAGTATCCAGGGGAGTGAAACAGGGATGCCTCTTGGCACCCTTTTTGTTTAACTTCTTTATAAATGACTTAGTTGAGGCAGTATCTTCGCCCTCCTTTTTCCCCCCCTCAGTAGGTAATAAAAAGGTTCCTATCCTTTTATATGCGGACAACGTGGCCATCTGTTCCTTGAATAAAATTGGGCTTAGACGTATGCTCCGCAAACTAGATGAATATTGCCGATTACATAAACTTAAGATCAACCATAATAAATCAAAAATTATGGTTTATGGCAAATTCTCCAAAGTCAAGAACTCCTGGATATTAAATGGGGCCCCTATTGATCAGGTTCCATCATTTAAATATCTCGGAATCCACCTGTCCAACAGACTTTCCTGGGCAACGCAAATAAAAGCCACGTCATTAGCCGGAACCCAAATCTTAGGCCTAGCCAGAAGGTTTTATTTTTCGCAAGGAGGCCAACTGGTACTACCCATGATTAAAATTCTTAAATCCAAAATAATTCCAAAAATCCTTTATGGCTCAGAATTGTGGGGCCTCTCTGCCGGTCACCAAATTGAGCCTACTCAAAACGCGTTTATGAGAATGGTTTTGGGTTTACCATCGGGGACACCAGCAGCACATCTTAGAGCCGAGCTGGGATTACCATCAATTGCAGCTCGCATCGATTTGGCCAATTTAAGACTCTGGCAGAGAATCCTTAAAATGGAGGATGCAGCTCTGGTTAAACAATGCTGGCTAGAACAAATGCAGTCTGAGGGCTGGGCCTCAGAATGTCTGAAGTTACTTACAAAATACGACCTTTCTCAATCCAAAGTGCTTGATCTTAACAGAATAGCCCTTCGTAACTTAATCTTTGAGAATGATGCAGGCCAAGATCGAGCCTATATTATGATGGCGCCTTTTTCACGTTGGTACCCATGTTTTAAATTAAACCACTACATGTCTAATTATCTTGACACTCTAGACATACCTAAAATCAGAAGAGCTTTTACGGCTCTTCGATTTCAAGTTATGCCCTCAGCTTTTCTCGATGGCAGGTACAAAGGCATCCCTCTGGCTCAACGCCAATGTTCTTACGGCTGTTCTGCCATTGATGAGATTGATCGCTATCTGGGCTGGACTAAAATCCACTCCTAGTAGCATGGCATTGCTAATCCATCGTCTCAGTTGTCATGGAGAAAGGATCTTTCCTCCAGGCCTTTCCCCCAAGATCCATTCCTTTGGAGTTCTCCTGTGCCCATCCTTCTTCTCACCCACATTTATTTATGTATTGCCTATTGTAAATTGTATTGCTTTTATTGATGTATTTTTATATTTGTGTTTTTTGTAAGCTGCCTTGAGGACCTTTTGGCCAAAAGGTGGGGTAGAAATAAACAACAACAACAACAACAACAACAACAACAACAACAACAACAACAACAACAACAACAACAACAACAACAACAACAACAACAACAACAACAACAACAACAACAACAACAACAACAACAACAACAACAACAACAACAACAACAACAACAACAACAACAACAACAACAACAACAACAACAACAACAACAACAACAACAACAACAACAACAACAACAACAACAACAACAACAACAACAACAACAACAACAACAACAACAACAGTCCCCTCTATGAACAACCTAGGCAAAAAATTTTAAAACCATTTTTAGAACCAATAGCACCTTACCCCGATGAGGTGAAGGTCAATATACTTTTATCGGACTACTCCAGGTCAGTTTCCCTTGCAGTTGCAATTTTGCGATAGCCGCACAAAAATTGAGAGAGTGTTTTATCCATAGGTTAACAGACCCATAGGAAACCTTTTTTAAACATATTTCTGTATATGTGTCCGTATTTGTTTATGTATATGTATTTGCAAAAGGCTCATGGCTAAGGATATACATCTCAAAAAGGATATTATAGAGTTGGAAAAGGTTCAGAGGAGGGCAACCAGAATGATCAAGGGGATGGAGCGACTCCCTTACGAGGAAAGGTTGCAGCATTTGGGGCTTTTTAGTTTAGAGAAAAGGCGGGTCAGAGGAGACATGATAGAAGTGTATAAAATTATGCATGGCATTGAGAAAGTGGATAGAGAAAAGTTCTTCTCCCTCTCTCATAATACTAGAACTCGTGGACATTCAAAGAAGCTGAATGTTGGAAGATTCAGGACAGACAAAAGGAAGTACTTCTTTACTCAGCGCATAGTTAAACTATGGAATTTGCTCCCACAAGATGCAGTAATGTCCACCAGCTTGGACGGCTTTAAAAGAAGATTAGACCAATTCATGGAGGACAGGGCTATCAATGGCTACTAGCCGTGATGGCTGTGCTCTGCCACCCTAGTCAGAGGCAGCATGCTTCTGAAAACCAGTTGCCGGAAGCCTCAGGAGGGGAGAGTGTTCTTGCACTCGGGTCCTGCTTGCGGGCTTCCCCCAGGCACCTGGTTGGCCACTGTGAGAACAGGATGCTGGACTAGATGGGCCACTGGCCTGATCCAGCAGGCTCTTCTTATGTTCTTATGTTCTTATGCTTTAGAAAATAGTCACATAAAATCGCTACTTGAAAATCTGATTTGCAATGAGAGAGAGATAAGCGGATTAATGGAAAATTCAGTACCAAATCAGAATTGGGTGAAATTCTAGCACAACCCTACACATGACATAAACTCCAGTGCTGAGGGACATTTCGTTCCTGAGAGGAAGGGTTGTATAGGTCAGTGGCCGAACATCTGCTTTGAATGCAAAAGGTCCCAGGTTCAGTCCCCGGCATCTCCAGGTAGGGCTGGGGTTCCCCATGTGAAACGCTGCCAGCCAGCGCACACAATACCGAGGTAGATGGACCAGTGGTCTGATTCGGTATAATGCATCTTCTTATGTCCTGTGCTACATTTCCTAAGGCCTGATTCACCCATGCAGGTTAATGTAGTGGTAGAGTCCTGTCCCTGGTAGAATGTGCCATATTGATGGTGTCGGTGGACTGTAGATGGGATGTGTGTGTGTGTGTCACATATTTAAAGGTTACTCTGTGCAGAAAACACCTGGAAGCTGGAAACAAAGAGATCAAGAAGTGGCCTGAGCCACAGTGTTTGTCCCCGATGTGCTAACTTCCTGTTTGCAAGGAGGGATGTAAAAGACACAACAACAGTGGGGTTCCATTCATATATAATATATTCCACTATGGTTGTGCAGAGTATTTTACCACTCTGGGATTCTGCTGAATGTGAAGCTTACAACAAGTTGGCATTTGGAGGAAGGGGGGAATCATTTCTCAAATGAAACACCACAGATTTCTAATGCTCTAGTGATCATGCTGTTTGCATTTTTGATTTCTGCTTCAGGCTCTCTTACCCAGTACCAGAGAAACAGTTCATGTGTTAAAAGTGGACAAGAATTCCTTACAGCAGGGGTCGCCAACCTCTTTGGAGTAAGGAGCACATTCAGAGCTTGGAAAAGTTACTTTTTCGAATTACAACTCCCATCAGCCCAATCCAGTGGCCGTGCTGGCTGGGGCTGATGGGAGTTGTAGTTCAAAAAGTAACTTTTCCAAGCTCTGGACACATTTTGAACTTTGAGAGAGTGCTGAGAGCACCAGTCATACAATGGCTGCCGTGGCATAACACAAAATTAGAGGGAGTCCAGTCATTGCTGCTTCTGCCTGTCTCTCTCTTCCCCCATGTTTATAATGGAAAGAGAGCTATGTGCTGCTGATCCTGATTGTGGAGATTCACCCGTAAAACAAAAACTCTGTTTTTCCCAGTGCTAAATCTAAACCAAAGCCTAGGCTGCCATCCTGTACCCACGTATGTGGGAGTAAGCCCCATTAAACACAGAGACATATGCCTGAAGTAGGCATGTGTACCATTGCACTTTTAAGTTAACTATACAGCAAATTCTTAATGAGTTCCCGAACATCAGCTTCTGCACAGTAGGAGACATGCCTAAGCCTTTCCCCAAAGTTTTCATATTTTGAATTTGCTGTTTGGGGAGGGGATTCTTTAACACCCACCCTTATTGTGTACTAGTAACTTCTAGGGAATGCCTGATGTCTGACGAACCCACTGCAGGAAAGATGCATTGTGGTTGCTAGGTAAAAAGGAAGGGCAAACTACAGTGATTCCTATTAGAAAATAAGACAGAAGCAGGAAAAGTGCACTAAAGGACAGGGGAAAAGGAGCTCTTTAGGATCCCAGAGATTCCTATTGCCCAGAGTCTAAACAACTCACTTTTCACTAACAGCTCTTACTTTACTTATTGGCTAAAAACATTTATAGACAGGAGTGGCCAGGCTGGCTCATTTCACACAAATCTCTTAGAATTGTACCTGCACATCTTGCTTAATAGCTTACTTTTTAGAAGAGCTACTAGAGACTTGCATTGTCTTTTCAATGAAAGCTCATTCTGGGTCTCTTCTTAGGTGAATGACTTTGCAGGCGCCATGGTGCTCATGGGCATCAGGTTGATGACCCCAATCTTACAGCATCTGAAGTATTATTAGTGTGTTCACTTACTTGTATTAGGAACTTGTTCTCCCAAATATAAAGTCTTACTGCAGTGTTTCACTTCCTGAACTGTTAATTAACTTACTAAGTTTTACTAAAAGTTTTCACTCCTACTGAATGACATTCTTCCGCATGACTTCTTTGGTGGATCTGGTTGTGATGCGTCCTTCCCTGGCTCTCCCTGTCAGGTTCCTACCTGCTCGTGGCTACTGCCTGTCACTAGGCATCACCAGGGACTCTACCAGTCCGGACCGCTCTCTCTTATGGTTTCTGTCCCCGCTCTAGCACAGATCTCAACAGATCCCCCTGCTAGGCAACCACCAGTAACGTCCCAATACTAGTATTCCCAGAGACTCTGAATACTGGTATTGTTATTCTCTTCACCGCTGCCACCATTTGTTACAGTTCCCCTTCAGCCTTGGTCATTACCTTACCCTCCCTTCTGGTCTGTGAAACCCCAGCCAAGGATCAGGCCTTTGGTAAACCAAATTAAGTATTTATTACAGATAACAAAGCTAACAAGATTAACAAGATTTCTTCTTAAGGCACATAAGCATATGGTTTTACTCAATACTAATCCGAACTCCACCTCCCTCCTGGCAAACAACTCTCTAAACCCCACCAACCAACCCACTCAGTTCTCTTCTCCCCCCCGATTCCACTCTCACTCTTCCTTTTATACATTCAGCCATTTTAAACACTCAGCCAATCATCTCGCATTCTACTGCCCATTCACTCCCCCTCTTTCACTCCACTTACCATGTATCTTCTAAACAACCAACACTTACCATATATACATTAATATAGGAACATCACACTGGTCCATGGCAACATTGATTTTATTTTTTTAAATAGACTGTTCCAAAAGTTATTATGTTGCCAATTTGCTTTTCATCTGTTGGTTATTATTAATTATTCCCCCTTCCTCCCCTCTCTCTTAGTGAAATAAAAATGTCAAGACTATATATAGGAAGGAGAACCTCAGTCTTTAATGTGGGCTCTTCCAGTGCCTGAAAACAGATTGAAATGAAGCAAACTCCTACGCAAGTCACAGGGTTGCCTGCCAACGAAATCAAAGCCCACAGTATCTTAAAAAAAAAAAAAAAAAAAGCTTTGCCATGTTACTTCATGAATTCAGATCTTCTCAATCATTAAAAATAAACCTTTGGGGGTTCATACGGTGCTTTTCGACCAGGGGTGGCCAACGGGGTACTCTCCAGATGCTGAGGACTGCGCCTCCCATTGTCCCTCATCACTGGCCATGCTGGCTGGGGTGGATGGGAATTCCGATCCAGATTAGGGAAGGCTTCTCTGGATTCTAGTTCTAGCTATATGGCTGGAGAGTTCCTCTGCTGCTATTATTATTGTTGTTGTTGTTGTTGTTATTATTATTATTAATTATATCCTGCCTTTCGGCCAAAGGCCCTCAAGGCGGCTTACAAAGAAAAATAAACACAAGTATAAAAATACAGCAATGAAAGCGATACAATTTACAAAAAGCAAACTAAATAACAAATAACATTATGAAGGAAAAAAATATCCTTTTTGTTCTATGCAAGCCTTACAAGGGTCTGTCCTATCCTTTTGACCCTCCAGCAAGAGTTTGGTGCCACTTTCCAAAGTGGGTGGAGTTGACTTGGCATTTGGACTTCTTCTGCTGTCTCTATAACCTTCCTTAGGTTGATAAGGCAGATCTGCACCTCGCACCTGAGCTCTGATGGGAACTGGATGCTGGCCAGAGACACATCTTTCCCTTTAGCACAGCAGCGGGGGACCTTTTTTTTCAATGCAAGCGCCAAATTCCCTTGTGGGCAGCCTCCTGAGGGCCGCGTGCCAGTGGTGGGCATTTCTAGGGCAAATGGGGGAGGATGGAGTCATGGATGTGACGCTTACCTTTGCACAGATGGCTGTATTCTAGCCTTGAAAGTGTCAGACGTTTCTCCCCAGTCCCACGTCTCTCTCTCTCTCTCTCGACGTGGGCAAGCAAGAGGCCTCATCACAATTCGAGGACTCATTCTGGCGGGGAAATGCACTCAAGGAGGCTGCAGAGTAGGGCTGCTGAGAAGTGGAGCCTGGGAAGGGGGGAGTGCGGCTTGGGGAGGAGCTTTAGAATGTGGCTTGGCTTGACGACTTGTCTGTAGCTACTTGTTCTCCAAGTGCCGTCTGGCAGAGACTCTGCTTTGCATGCAGAAGATCCCAGGTTCAGACCTGCATACAGGGCTGAGAAAGACTCCTGCCTGAAACCCTGAAGAGCTGCTGCCAGTCAGTGCAGGCAGTACTGAGCTAGATGGATCCATGGTCTGCCTCTACATAAGGCAGCCTTCTGTGTTCCTTTGCTTAACGAAAGGGTGGTCCTTTACTGAGTTGGCTTTACTCCACTCTTGCTGGCCACCATTCCCACGAATTGCCTTGTGTTTCGAGGCACCTCTTCCGGCTGCTGTCAGGCTTGGGGGTGCGTGCTGATGAGATTCCTTGCCCACATTTTCTTGCTCAGGCTGAACGACCTCCTGCTGGCCCATGAGTTGTGACGGGAATAAATGCACGGCTGGTATTTCTGGAACTGACAGGCAGGAACGGGTTTTCCAGTCGGTGGGACGAGCTGTACCGGCACAAGCAAATACCATGCGAGATACGCTTGTTAATCTTGCAGCCCCTTTGTCAGCCAGACAAATGACTACCCCCATCATACTATCGACTCCTTGTTACGCAAGACATATTTGAGCAAAGGTGTCTGATCTTTACAGTACTGGAGAACCCGCAGGCTGTTTACCAGTTGCCAGAAACCAGAAAATAATGTTCAGGGTCAATGAAATACCTAGATTTAAGTTACAGCAAGGCAGATTTAGCTAGAACATTAGGGTGGGTGTCCTAAGCCCAAGCAAGTGAGCAAGTGAGGTTTTCTTCTTTTTTAGTTTTGTTTCCAGAGGCCTTTATTTTCAGAAGAGTTTTGATTGCAGCAAAGTGGTAATCTCAGAGTTCGTCTCTTCCTGACCCAGTCGTCTGCCCGTCAACATTATTACCAAGCTCTGCAAGCAGTAATGTTACATGGATTAAAAAAAGGTCTGGGAAGCCTTTCTGGGAGATTAACCAGTTGAAGCACATTGTTGTCTAACAGACAACGACGCTGCCAACCTTTCATACCATTTCTACTGAGTCTTACCTTTTCCCTTTAGCAAACTCACATGTTGCTAGGCCAGGTCAGCGCTGAAAATGGTAGAAGATGGCAGTTTGGTTTATTTATTTATTTATTATACTTGTATACCGCCCCATAGCCAAAGCTCTCTGG
The DNA here is from genome assembly GCF_030035675.1 of Rhineura floridana. NCBI lineage: Eukaryota > Metazoa > Chordata > Lepidosauria > Squamata > Rhineuridae > Rhineura > Rhineura floridana. Next base: position 316,869,524 of record NC_084480.1, on the reverse strand, counting down.
ACGGTTTACAATAAGTAAAAACAAATACAATTTAAAATACATCTTTTTAAAAAACAATTTAAAACACAATTTAAAAAATTTAAAACAATATACGGTTGTCAGATCCGTAAACGCGCTAGGAGTATTAGTACGTTCAAGGAAGTCTCTTTAGCACCATGACAGCAAGAGAGTCTTGCAGTACGTGTGTTAATCATGGAATGACTCAGATAGGAAAACAGACTTCTCTGCTCAAGGTATCTGACAGATGGAAAGGAGGAAGGGGTTAAACAGCGTCTCAATTTTCTCCTCCACCTTTCTGGGTTCAGTTTGAAAACACCCAGCTGAGCTCCAGGGATGTTCTCCTATAGGCCTTTCACCAAAGGTGGGAAGCCTGAGAACTGAGAACGGCTCACCAGACCTCTTTATCTGCCCTTTCAGGCTCCTTCAAGACCACACCCATTCTCTGACCTTCCTCTTTGCCCTCCTACAGTGCTTTTGCTTGCCTGGGATGCGCTGTTGAACTATGAGGGTGCCTCTTCCTTGCCTAGATGGAGAGTTCTCTCCCTCTCCCCCTCTCCCTCCCTCCCTCTCCCTCCCTCCCTCCCTCCCTCTCCCTCTCCCTCTCCCTCTCCCTCTCCCTCTCCCTCTCCCTCCCTCTCTCTCTCCCTCCCTCTCTCCCTCCCTCTCTCTCTCTCTCCCTCCCTCTCTCCCTCCCTCCCTCTCCCTCCCTCCCTTTCTCTCCCTCTCTCCCTCCCTTTCTCTCCCTCTCTCCCTCCCTCCCTCTCCCTCCCTCTCTCCCTCTCCCTCCCTCTCTCCCTCTCCCTCTCCCTCCCTCTCCCTCCCTCTCCCCCTCTCTCTCTTTTCAAATTAGGGCTATGCAGAGACCCCTTGATCTGGGGATCCTGGATCAGGGGGCACCCACCCCACCTTGTATCAGGCCTCAGATCAATTCAGGGGTGGGGCTAATATTTAGTTAGGCTTTTAAAAACCCAAAATTAAACATACAGTCAGGAAGCGGGGGATGGATTAGAACATTTATTCATTTATTTATTCAATTTTATATCCTGCCCTTCCTCCCCTTAGGAATGCGTCCCTGTCCTTACGAAGAGCAGGTTTTTCAGGCCCGCAAGGTGCTGCTCATTCATGAACACCTTCCCTATAGGGGAGACCTTTGCAGAAACTAGCATCAACCTGCTCTGTGCAGGATCAAATCCTTTGCTCAGTCGCTGGTAAGTGGAATATGCTGTCCTACACAATGCTGCACTACACAGGATTCAGTCCTCTACCTACCCAACCCACACCAATCTGGGGCTGTGTCAACCTGACTCGAGCGATGCCCAGATCCCCCCAAATTGCCTCAATTTGGTTTAGGTCTCAGCTGAGTCTGGCGCACAGCCCTAGTAGCAAACCTCTGACTTTTGCATGGCTGAATGTACCCTCCTGTGCCAGGGTAAAAATTGCTTTCATTGCACCGCTCCCTTTTGCACCTGGCACTGCCCAAGCACTGTAATGTGGCCTCCAGACATTTGACCATGAAGGAACCTGGCCCCTGGGCTGAAAAAAAGAAGTTCTCATCCCCATCTTAAATGCTGCCTCTGCGCTGACACCCACTCTTTGCTTCCCACACAGATCTCTAGGGACTAAATATCATTCTGCAGAAGAAACTGACCATTTCATACCACCCTTGGGGAAGTACCAGGATTGTGCCTGGATTGTTGGCATAGCAAAGCAATTGACAGTTGCCATTTCACCTTTTATTTAATTCCTCCCCCCCCCGCCCCAAACAGCTTCCTAGTCTGTAAACTTAATGAATGGGTCTTGTTCTTCACTTGCTTTCAACCAACAGAGGAGTTGTGGGTCCATTTTGTTTTTTTGTGCTGTGCAAAGTTCAGCACAGACTAGGTAGCGAAAGGGGAATGCTTGAAGCCTTTCACATCACTTCCTAAATGGCAGCTGCAGTCAGCAGGGGGGACTCCTCCTTAATAACTGATCCAGTAGTGGGGCCTTCAAGTTATTTTTTTGAATCTTGGCATAACATAAATACACTTAGCCAGAGGCAAAGCAAATCTTCTGCCAGTTTAAAAATTCCTATCAAATGTTACATCTTCAGTGGGAAGCAATGGATGAGATTCTTTCCTGGTTCTTCCTAGAATTCCAATGAAAAAAACAAAACTCTTTTGAACCCCCTCCCCAAAAACATACCCCTCGTATATATTCACTGCAGAATAGCTTCCATCACGTTGCTCCGTATGTAAACCGACAAGGTGTTGCTGGGCTGTAGTGTTTGAATGTTCTTTGCCACACAAAACAGTCTGCCATGCGCACAGCATTAGCATGTTGGGGTGAAAGTAAGCTTTCGCCAACTTGGGGTCCTCCAGATGTTTTGGGCTACAATCCCACCATCCCCGGTCAGCGCAGCCTTAATTTGTTTTCGGCCAATAGAGCTATTGTGCATCTATTTGCATGCTGTGCAGAGTACACACAGCTTGTATCCACCAGGGGCAATGTGATCACTATTGTAGGTCCAATTGTGTGGAAGTCCATCCTGACGGAGATCAAAAAGACTCCCAGCGTGCTGAACTTTTGATGCTTGGTGAAGACTGGAATGTATCCAAAGTTAGTCCTACTCAGAGTGGAAAGATTAAAATCAATGGGCATGACTAATCTGGGTTTATTAATTTCAGTAGAACTACTCTGAGTAAGGCTTAGTTGGATACAACCTTTTTTTATTTCAGCAGGCATTTTAAGGACGTTTTCTGATTTTTATGGTTAATTTTAACTCATTTTTATCTCTATTGTAGCTTTTGCAATTTACTGTGCATCGCTTAGGGATTATGGCTTTAAGAGGTATATAAACATGAAATAAATGAAATTGATACATAAAACATAGGGAGAGCATCAGGATGGGGAAGGTTGTTCTAGAAGGAAAGTTGATCATTTCATAAGGGAAGGGACTGGCTCAGACTGAACAGGCAGATGTTCAGAAGACAAAATGTACAGGGAAAATGGTAAATCTTCAGATTAGACTCTCATAACATGTTCTGTGAATGAAAAATGGAAATGGACTGCCTTCAAGTCGATCCCGACTTATGGCTACCCTATGAATAGGGTTTTCATGGTAAACGGTATTCAGAAACGGTCCACAAACTGCAGCTAGTTCAGAATATTCCAACTCAATTGGTATTGGATGGATGTCGATATGACCACTTCACCCTAGTGTTGAAGTATCTGCATTTGATTACCAGTATGTGTTGGGACGAATTCAAGCTGGTGGATTGGCCTGTAAAGTAGGGATGTCCATTCTTTTCCTAACAAATGGCAACAACATTGCAACAGGGCACATTTGTTGCATTTGTCAGAAAGCAATGAGAGACTAATTCATTCATTTCATTTGCTTTTATTTGGAAATTGTTATCCTTTTTTTGTTTTAAAACTTCTTTAAACTTGGAACTCTCTTGAACATCCAGTATGTGGCAGTGTTGGGGAACCTGTGGCCCTCCAGATGTTTTTGGATGCCCATCAGCCCCAGGTACCATTTATTTATGTATGAAATCTCTTTCCTGCCTTTCCTCCAAAGGAGCCCAGGGCAGGAAACAAGAAGTAATAAAACTTCTTAAAAATAATTGGAATGTAGATGAAGACTGGGACAAAGGTCTCTACTTAAAAGGCTAGTTGGAAGAGGAAGGTCTTCAGCAGGCATCAAAAAGATAACAGAAACCGTGCCTGTCTAATTTCAAAGGGAAGGCACTGTCCAATACAGGTAGATGTTGGAAGTGTTACACCGAGAATGCCTCATTGAAGCATATAATGTAGGCTTGTCCAGTGATACCTTTTTTCTGGTCTGAAGTTATCTGCTTTAATTTTGTACTTGCAAAATTCTTGATATTTGCAGATGTTCATGTGCCTTTAAATTATATCCCTGTAGTATGGGGGTTAATGGCAGGACAACAAAAGTGGGTTTTGAAAGCCTTTATGGAGCCTGGAAGGATAAATACCTACCGTCTATTACGCAATGGTCTGAGGACCTCACTGCCCTGGCTACATTTGAACACATTTCATATAGGTGCCAGTCTCATGTGGATGCCTCTTTGGGCATTTAGAGGGCCTCTATGAACTTATATATGCCACTTAAGATGCATGTGCTGATGGTTATTGTATCTATAATGCAAACTGATGCTGGTTAATTGTTACTATTAGTATTATTCACATATGATTTTGTTTTTTATTTTTCTGTCTTTAGCATTTTTATTTATCTATTTTATTTATTAATCTTTCCCTTAGATGTTAAATTTGCAGAATTATTGTTATTGTTATTATTATTATTAAAGTAGGTGCCCACAGTAGTAAATGTTTACTTCCTATATTGTGTGGAATGGACCCCTAATGTGATGGTATCTGTGGGAGGCCCTCACCTGCAGAACACAGTGATCAACTAGGTATATAAGGGGTAAGCAATCTTTCAGGTATTCTGGTCCCAAGCTGGATAGGGCTTTATACACTAAAACCAAGATACTTAGGCTGGTGCAATTCTTTCAGCAATAGGGTAATATGTTGGTAATATTCTGCCCCAGTGAGAATGGCCGATGGTCAAAGATGATTGGAGTTGGACTTCAGCATCATCTGGAGGGTCATAGGTTTCCCATCCCTGCATTTTCCAGTCAGGTATTCAATGGGCCAATAAGACAGAATACAGCACATAAAATACAAAAGCACAACCTCAATGAAATCAGCTGACCATCTAATAAATAGCAATCATGGCAGTTTTAAAAGACATGACAACATTTAGATATTTTGCCACCTGATTGATTATAAATTTATTGGTCTCCTCAAAGAAGCCCAGAAAGGCTCTTTGAAGATCAACCAGGAAGCCGTATCTTGCGAGGAAGCATTATGCATTCTCTAAGTGCCTGATAAAAGCTACAGTAAAAGAACACAAGGGAGACTGTTTTGACCTCTGAGTGGTTACATGGACAGCATCAATCTTTAAAGGGAATTCAAGCAAGTCTGCCGTCTTTGAAAGTAAAATATCAAAACGGGCCAGTAAAATCGCTCTTCTGTACCTACTAAATCAAGTACTGAATCAAACCATGGACCACTGATTCCTCCTTCCCATTCTGCTGTGACTTTGCTCACACACACCGCAGACACTGGTGGACAGTATTGCTAGAGGACACTCAGAGGCACCAAGCGTCAAGGTGGGACACAACCCTGATACCGAAGAGTAAAGAGTAGAGTTGGTCAGACATCAGCTGCGCTCTGGTGCTTAAAGGCTCAGTTGAGTGCTGGCTGTCCCATTAATAGTAGTGCATTCTGGCATCTCCTCTAGGTCTTAAAGACCCTGCCTCTGTCTTCCTTTGAACTATTATCTGCTGCCTGTTTTCTGTCAACTGTTTTACATGCATCCTTCTGTTCCTAGTTCACTGATGGGGAAGCAGTGGCTGGTTTGTTGGATTTTTGTTGGACTACAGCTGCCATCATCCCTGGGCCTGACCATTGGCTCTGGTGGCTGGGGCTGATGGGAGCCCTAACATTGCACAACTCCAAACCATTGGTGGACTGGTATGGGGCCACTTCTTTATGAAAAAATAATGCTTCGTAGAAATGTTTAGAGGGCACCAGTTTGGGGAAGGCTAATTAGACCAGTTATCTCAGCCCCAACATGCTAATTGTGTGTGTATAGTGTAGGGATGGAATGATCTGTCACTTTCTGTACTCTCAGTTTATTTTTCTCTGATCCTAAATTTGGTCCACATTTCTGCACAATTTGCAGGTTTTTTTTAAATCCTCATAAAAATTATTGAGTGTGAATTTGTACTAACAAATGCATTTTTGAATACAGTTTTGATTAATGTACACATTTTTTGCAAGCAATCGTTTCCTAATATAATGCATTTAGTATGTTATTTTCACCAGTATATTCATGTTGTTCACAATATTTGCATTTTTGTAAACATCACTTGGTTGGAGAACTGCATCACAAAATTTGGATGTGCAAATTTTGAAGGATGGCTGTGTTTCAGTTCTCATATTGTTTCAGAAGGTGCCAATTTTATAAATCCGGCTTAAAATACAAACTGAATCTAATTTCTTCCCTGTCCCTAGTATAGTACAGTGGATTGTTTTATGTGGTTGGGCACTGAAAAACTACAGCCTAGCAGCAGATCGGATAGGTGCTCTTATGCTTGTCCATTTTAGCGTTTAGTGACAAAGGACAGGTTATCAGCAGCAGAGGCTCAGTATGTCATCAGCAGAGGCTATTTGGTCAGCTTTCTTGGGCCCTGAAATCAAGAAATTAGGACCTGGCACCAATGACAATTATGACATTCTCCGCCCCCCAGGAATATCAAGGGCATAATTGACATCCCAGGAGGGAAAGTTGGAGGACATGGAAATGAGAAGTTGTTGCAGCCCAGGGCTCTGCGGGAGGCCCGTCTGCTGCATAAACAGGATTATTTTTCTCTCTCTTAGTTTTCAGTGCAGTTTCCAGTTTCCCTCCTGCGTCAAAATTGCTATATTAAATAAACACAGAGGAGGGGTGCAGTAACCCTTCCTGACCTCTCAGCTTTTCTCGTGAGTCAGAACTGAGCTGCTGCTGACACCCCCCCCCAAAATGCATTCCCCTAACTGCTTAGCTGCTGCCAGGGCGCTTTCTTCTAGAACTAAGGGGAAGATGGTAATAGTCTGATCTGGCATGAGGTTGACTTTGGACCCAAGATGATCAGATCCCACCCCGCAATTTCATTTGAGTAGTTTTTGCTTTAAAATAGTTTCAAAAGCATTTAATTTGAGGATGGGAAAGTTCCAAAAGGTTCTCTCCAAACTGGGTGAATAGGCATCAGAATGGATCATGCAGTGCAAGGTAAGCAAATGTAAAGTGATACACACTGTGGGGGGGGGATAGGCTAATGTCACATCTGCGCTCAGGGGATCGGACCTGGGAGTGTTGTAAGCATTTCAGCAAAATGATGTGTGTAAGATGCTTCGAATGCTCTAAAGCAGCCTCCCCCAAGCTGGTGCGTCCAGATGTTGCTAGGCTACAAATTCCATCAGCCCCATTCAGCATGGCCAGTGCTCAGGGATAATGGTAGTCCAGGATCATCAGGAGGGTACTAGCTTGGGGGAGGCTGTGCAGTCTAGGGTGATATCAATGCTGCTGCGGTCATGCCTGCTATTTGCAAAAGGGGAAAAAACACACCTCCTACTGGAGTGGATGGGATTTCTCCCCCGATGTGAATTGTTCTCTCTCTCTCTCTCTCTCTCTCTGTGTGTGTGTGTGTGTGTGTGTGTGTGTGAGAGAGAGAGAGAGAGAGAGAGAGAGAGAGAGAGAGAGAGAGAGCACATGGGTGATTGATGAATTGAAGTGTACTTGTGTGTGAATTCATGGATGGAAGGTGGTGGTGGGGTTCCTGCTTACTACTGGAATGTGACCCCCCCAAAAAATTTTTTTGGAGGAGGGAAGGATTTCCACTCATATTCTAAGTTAATGATTTCATCATGTTTTTTCAAAGTTTCTAGTCCCCATGGAGAGAGCACAGATCTGTAACTTAAAACTAAAACATTTCAAGACAGAAATCTAGGCTCCTTCAATGCTCAAAGGAAACTCAGATTCTGTAACTTTTATGTAGGCAGGTTTATATACATTGCATCAGGAGCATGATAGGACTTCCAGAGTTTGATAATGGGCTGGGCAAAGGCCATTTTCCATTTTTTGAGGGTGGGTGTGTTTCAGGAATAGTTCATTTTAACTGAGCCCAATTTCAAATCGAGCTGATTCCTGCCACCAGGTTTCAGGAAGGCTGCCCGTTCTTGGCTGCTTGGTTGTGCATGGGTCACAAGACCTCAATATATCAGAGATCTCTTACATAGCTTGCAGACTCACTTTTTTCTTTTTAGAATTGCCATGTTATCTGTCTGCTTCCTAGCTGTTATGCAGAGTTTTGTTTATTCTTTTTTCACTCTTTTATTTATTACATTGAAATGCCACCTTTCCTCCAAGGAGCTCAGAGTGGTGTACTCCTGTCTCCATTTTATCTGCACAACTCTGTGAAGTAGGCTAGTCTGAGAGACAATGACTGGAGTAAGGTCACCCAGTGAGCTTCAAGGCTAAGTGGGGGATTTAAACTCTAGTCTCCCGGGTTGTAGTCTGACACTCTAACCACTACACCACACTGGTTTTCCATTTATTTAAGCAGGGACATCAGATGGAACCTGCTACATTTTGATTAATCCCCTTGGATGGCTGCTTTTTAGAATTGCCATCCTTCTGGGGTAAGGATAAGAGTGGGGGCAGGGGGAGGGAAGACTACCCAATGGAGCCTGTCCTGGAGAAGCCAAGCAATGGGTTTACTTTCGGATACAAGCACTTGCGTGTGGATAGATTCTTGGAGCCAGAATCTAAGGAGTAGAAGGCTGCCAGTCTCCTCCTCCTGAAATGTCTCGCAATAGAGATCCATAGGCAATTAAAGTCGCAATCCTAGCCACAGCTGGGGAGGGACATGGCTCAAGAGAGCATCTAATCTGCCGCCAGGTCTACAGCCTGGCTGCTCATGGAGGCTGGAGACAGGGAGACAAGGAAATCACTGAGCCAGCCTTATTGAGACCGATGCCGTCACTTGATGGCAGCTGGGGTCCTGCCTCAGTCAGAGGATTCCTCATCATTTGATGATCCCTACTTAGTGAAGCCCAGGACCAGACTAGAAGACGAGGGAAAGGCTGGACTCTTGGACCAGGCGACTGGGGTGGAGGTGTCCCTGCAGTGCGAGAGTTCAGCTTCAGAAGTGTAGCATAAGAAGAAGTGCTGGACTTCAGGGAAAGACTCTTCCAGAGTTGAGGTTTCCTCCTGAGTTAAGTCCTCCTCGGGAGACCTCTCTTTGATCCCAGCTGATGGAATTCGTTTGGACCCTGGCTGTGGTGTCAGCAGCCACTGCCCAAAGGCCTCAGTGCCAGGCTGGAAGAGCTGTTGAGGCATCTTTCCCCCAGCCCCACATCTTGCCGGAAATGCTGCCTGTGTCTGACTAGACTGTTGGGCTGCCTTTTGTCTGTGCCCTGACCTGGACTGCTTAGCGGTGTGCCCAACCCCTGGACTGCTTGTGGGCCTTACTGTGGGCCGTCTCCAGCTTGGAACTGGCCCAGAAAGGATCCAGTGGATCCTGGGCTGGCTCAGCCCCCCAACCCAACCCCTAGTTTTGTTTTCTTCAGGCTGCCAGAAAGGAGAGCTGTATGTCAGCAAAGTGACCGTTGGATTTGAGCCTAACACAATATTCTGCTTGAGAAATACAGAACCATTAGTGGTTGGTTGAGAGCCAGTTTGGTGTAGTGGTTAAGGTGTTGGACTACGACTGGGAGACCAGGGTTTGAATCCCCACATAGCCATGAAGCTCACTGAGTGACCTTGGGCCAGTCGCTGCCTCTCAGCCTCATGAAAACCCTGTTCATAGGGCTGCCATAAGTCGGAATCGACTTGAAGGCAGTAGATTTACCTTTAGTGGTTAGTAGCTGCACCCTGAAGCATGTAGGGTTAGACAAATTCATGGAGGGTAAGGCTATCAGTGCCTACTAGCAGACGTATGTAGAGTTAGGATTTTTCACCCAGTTATGTGCATCACTTTATACTTGCTTATATTGAATCACATCTGTCTGTTTAAGGCAGGGAAAAGCAGAGCTCCAAAAATGTCTTTTCAAACTGGATAAAATGGGACGCATGCCCCCAATGCCACCCATTGACACCTGTCTGAGAGATAGGAACGGAGCCACTGTAAAACAGTGCCCCCTATTCCCAATCCCTCCAGGTGATCTAAAAGGATACCGTGGTCAACAGTATCAAAGGCCACTGAGAGATCCAGGAGGACAAGGAAGGTATATTCTCCCCTATCCAATGCCCTCCTCATATCATCTACCATAAGAACATAAGAACATAAGAAGAGCCTGCTGGATCAGGCCAGTGGCCCATCTAGTCCAGCATCCTGTTCTCACAGTGGCCTACCAGGTGGCCTACCAGAGCGACCAAGGCCGTTTCAGTTCCATGTCCTGTCCTGAAGCCCAATTGGAATGGATCTAAATAATCTGCTTCCTCCAAGTGTGTCTGTAACTGTTTGGCCACCACTCACTCAATCACCTTGCCCAAGAATGGTAGATTAGAGACTGGGCGGAAGTTATTCAACTCTTGAAGATCCAAGGAGGACTTTTTCAAGATGGGCTTTGTTATAGCCTCCTTGAGGGCTAATGGCATTGCACCCTCTTCCAAGGATGCATTTACCATTGCCCGGATCCATTCGCTCAGCCTCTCTTTGCAGCTCATAATGAGCCACGAAGGGCAAGACAGCAGACAGGTGGTTGGCTTCACAGTAGAGAGCACCTTGTCCATGTCCTCAGAAGGAAGAGGCTGAAATCGGACCGGAGTGCCATTGACCGCCTCTGGCTCGCTTCCTGTGTCCACGGCGTACGGGATCGTACTCTTCAGGCGCTCGATTTTATCAGCAAAGTGTTTAGCAAATATGTCACACGAGGGTTTAGAGTGCTCCATGGGTTCCTTTTTTTTTTTTTTTTCAATAATTTTTATTCAGATTTTCATAAAACATACAAGACAAAATCATAAAACATTCAAAGACAAAAAACAAAATCAAAAATAGTTAAACAAAAAGAAAAAAAGAAAAAAAAAAACAAAAATAAAAAATAAAGAGTAAAATATTGACTTCCCATTTGTCAAAGATCAAATCAGTTATAAGTCTATAATATATAACAATCCTGTCTCTTAAGTCATATTATAAAATCACTTTCCTCCAGTAGTTATCTTACTTAATCATCAAATCTCATAAACATTACTTTATTCTTTCCACAAAAAGTCAAAGAGAGGTTTCAATTCTTTAAGAAATATATCTATCAATTTTTTTTTCCAGATAAGCATATCGATTAATCCATCTCATTACTAATTATGATAATCTTATTGTCATAACCATAGTCAAAATAAACATTTCAATTAATCCATCACATCAGAATCTGTTAGGTTCAATAATTTCAATAGCCATTGTTCTATTATCTCTATTAGTTCCATTTTCCATCTTCCATCTTCAGTAGTCTTGTTAAGTCCAGTAATTTCAATATCCAATCTTCCATTATCAGTATTCCATAATAATCTTGCTGTCAAAGCCATAGTCATATAGTAAGAGTCTGATAGGGATTACCTCTATCCCAAATATTTTCTTGCCATCCATTCTGAATAGGTTGCTGAAATACTGCTGTAAAATCATATCTCTGTTCTTTTTTTCAAAATACACTGGGTCATCTCTTAAAAGTTTTTCCATTGTCACATGGCTGCAGTTAATTCCATAGATTTTCTCTATATTGGGCTCCATCACATCATTCCAGTCCAGAAGATTATCCATGCCATTGATAACTTTATCTCTAGAATCTTCATTCATTTCTTCAGAGATAACATTGAGTTCCAAACAATAGATTTTATTTCTAAAGTCCATAGACTCCAAATCTTGTTCCTGTTCCACGTTGGTTCCAATCTCCGGGATCTCCTCTCTCACAGGGACCCCTATTCCAGTCTCCAGGGTCACCTCTCTCACAGGGACCCCTGTTCCAATCTCCGGGGTCTCCTCTCTCACAGGGACCCCTTCCAGGGTCACCTCTCTCACAGGGACCCTTATATCTTTAATCTCCTGCTTCATTTTACTCAATTCAATTTTCATTATCTCAATCTCATCCATTATTTTCTGAAACATAGTTATTTCCAGATTTTCAGCCACTTTCTTAATTGCCATTTTAAAAGAAAAATATAGGAAAACCACTTCTTATTTCAGCAACAATTGGGTTAATACTCCAAACTTGGTGACATCACAGTATAAACAGAGCAGACAGCCTTATCTCTCCAATAGTTAAGTAAACAAAATGCAGTTCCCAGGATCGAAACAATTAATGGCAATCGTCAAGAAACAGATTCGTCAAAATAAAATAGACCAAAAAGAGAGTAGTCTCAAAACAGTATAATATTTTTCAAAATAAAAATCTGGAATAGAAATCCCTCTTCTGTGTATATCTTTAGAATGCAAATCCAGGACAGCTTTTTGCAACAAAAACAGAGATAAGCTATTAATTAGTGCGTAGCAGAGAGAAGTTACGGCTCCCCAGTGAGATGTCAAAAACTGATCAATCTGGCAAATCTCTTTTAAACAGCAACAATTTAAGTCAAGTAAAAGAAAAATATAGAAAGAAGGGTGCTTGCCTGTTAGTGCGTTCTCTCTTAGAAGATAAGGTGAACGTTCGCTTTATCAGATAGAGCTTGCTGTTAAAAATCCGTCCCACCTTCGTCGGCTGGACCTCGTCCCATAAATTAATGAGATCTGTCCCATAAATTAATGAGATCTGGTCCCATAAATTAATGAGATCTCCATGGGTTCCTGAGCCACTGGACCGACCAGGCTTCGGACCACTTGGAACAACCTCCTGGGACAACACTCTGCCGATGCAATAGAGGCAGCAAAGAAGTCCCTCTTTGTTGCCTTTGTTGCCACCTGGTAGGCAGCTATTGCTGTTCTAACCAGTGTCCGATCGCCTTCAGAGCGAGATTTCCGCCACCGGCGCTCTAGTCGTCTCACCTCCTGTCTCAGACCCCTCAACCGTGGAGTGTACCAGGGTGCTATCTGAGCTCTATTCAGGGGGAGAGGACGTTTCAGAGCCACCCGGTCTGCCGCCCTAGTGATCTCCCTGTTCCACTCCATCACCAGGGTTTCGACCCGGTGTCCTTCAGCCAGCTCCAAATCTCCCAGCGCATTCAGGAATCCTTTAGGATCCATCAGGCGTCTGGGGCGGACCTTCCTAATCGGTCCTTGTCCCCTGCGGAGGGTGTGCAGCATTAAGAGGTCCATATTCACCAGATAGTGATCTGACCATGACACGGGGTGAGAAGAAACAGCCCCCATTTTCAGAGCACTTCCCTCCCCTCCTGAGACAAATACAAGCTCAAGAGCATGACCGGCTACATGGGTGGGCCCTATATTACTAAGGTGCAGTTCCCAGGAAGTCATGGTTTCCATGAAATCCCGAGGGGCTCCAGTGAGGGCGGTCTCAGCATGCACGTTGAAGTCCCCCAAAACCAATAGGTTGGGGGAGAGCACCCGTACATCCGAGATCACCTCGAGCACCTCGGTCAGGGAGTCTGCCGTGCAGCGGGGTGGGCGGTACACAAGTAGAATCCCTAAACTGCCCTTTGGGCCCAACCTCCAGTACATGCAGTCAACAAACTTGGTCTCACGGAAAGGGGGTCTGGCGAAAACCAAGGACCCCCGATAGATGACTGCCACTCCCCCTCCCCGCCTACCAACCCTTGGCTGTTGTGCGTATCGGAAACCGGCCGGACACATGGCTCTTAGAGGCAAAAAGTCTTCCTTCAAAAAATGGAAGTCTTGTCCAAATGAAGAAAATAAAAAAGAACACAAACTCTGGCAAAAGAAATGCAAGAAGACAATAAGGGATGCTAAAAAAGAATTTGAGGAGCACATTGCTAAGAACATAAAAACCAACAACAAAAAATTCTATAAATACATTCAAAGCAGGAGACCATCTAGGGAGACAATTGGACCCTTGGATGATAATGGAGTCAAAGGTGTACTAAAGAATGATAAGGAGATTGCAGAGAAGCTAAATGAATTCTTTGCATCTGTCTTCACAGTGGAAGATATAGGGCAGATCCCTGAACCTGAACTAACATTTGCAGGAAGGGATTCTGAGGAACTGAGACAAATAGTGGTAACGAGAGAGGAAGTTCTAAGCTTAATGGACAATATAAAAACTGACAAATCACCGGGCCCGGATGGCATCCACCCGAGAGTTCTCAAAGAACTCAAAGGTGAAATTGCTGATCTGCTAACTAAAATATGTAACTTGTCCCTCGGGTCCTCCTCCGTGCCTGAGGACTGGAAAGTGGCAAATGTAACGCCAATCTTCAAAAAGGGATCCAGAGGGGATCCCGGAAATTACAGGCCAGTTACCTTAACTTCTGTCCCTGGAAAACTGGTAGAAAGTATGATTAAAGCTAGATTAACTAAGCACATAGAAGAACAAGCCTTGCTGAAGCAGAGCCAGCATGGCTTCTGCAAGGGAAAGTCCTGTCTCAGTAACCTATTAGAATTCTTTGAGAGTGTCAACAAGCATATAGATAGAGGTGATCCAGTGGACATAGTGTACTTAGACTTTCAAAAAGCATTTGACAAGGTACCTCACCAAAGGCTTCTGAGGAAGCTTAGCAGTCATGGAATAAGAGGAGAGGTCCTCTTGTGGATAAGGAATTGGTTAAGAAGCAGAAAGCAGAGAGTAGGAATAAACGGACAGTTCTCCCAATGGAGGGCTGTAGAAAGTGGAGTCCCTCAAGGATCGGTATTGGGACCTGTACTTTTCAACTTGTTCATTAATGACCTAGAATTAGGAGTGAGCAGTGAAGTGGCCAAGTTTGCTGACGACACTAAATTGTTCAGGGTTGTTAAAACAAAAAGGGATTGCGAAGAGCTCCAAAAAGACCTCTCCAAACTGAGTGAATGGGCAGAAAAATGGCAAATGCAATTCAATATAAACAAGTGTAAAATTATGCATATTGGAGCCAAAAATCTGAATTTCACATATACGCTCATGGGGTCTGAACTGGCGGTGACCGACCAGGAGAGAGACCTCAGGGTTGTAGTGGACAGCACGATGAAAATGTCGACCCGGTGTGCGGCAGCTGTGGAAAAGGAAAATTCCATGCTAGCGATAATTAGGAAAGGTATTGAAAATAAAACAGCCGATATCATAATGCCATTGTATAAATCTATGGTGCGGCCGCATTTGGAATACTGTGTACAGTTCTGGTCGCCTCATCTCAAAAAGGATATTATAGAGTTGGAAAAGGTTCAGAAGAGGGCAACCAGAATGATCAAGGGGATGGAGCGACTCCCTTATGAGGAAAGGTTGCAGCATTTGGGGCTTTTTAGTTTAGAGAAAAGGCGGGTCAGAGGAGACATGATAGAAGTGTATAAAATTATGCATGGCATTGAGAAAGTGGATAGAGAAAAGTTCTTCTCCCTCTCTCATAATACTAGAACTCGTGGACATTCAAAGAAGCTGAATGTTGGAAGATTCAGGAGAGACAAAAGGAAGTACTTCTTTACTCAGCGCATAGTTAAACTATGGAATTTGCTCCCACAAGATGCAGTAATGGCCACCAGCTTGGATGGCTTTAAAAGAAGATTAGACAAATTAATGGAGGACAGGGCTATCAATGGCTACTAGCCATGATGGCTGTGCTCTGCCACCCTAGTCAGAGGCAGCATGCTTCTGAAAACCAGTTGCCGGAAGCCTCAGGAGGGGAGAGTGTTCTTGCACTTGGGTCCTGCTTGCGGGCTTCCCCCAGGCACCTGGTTGGCCACTGTGAGAACAGGATGCTGGACTAGATGGGCCACTGGCCTGATCCAGCAGGCTCTTCTTATGTTCTTATGTTCTTATGGCCTCAAGTGTAGGAGCTGAGGCCTCATCCAGCCAGGTCTCTGTAATACAAAGTCCTGAAACAGAAAACAAAATAAGGTTTGGTTGGGGCATGCGCAGACCTTGCCTGAATTGGAAATGTTTTGGTGAGACCCAGGAAGCAATTTGGATCTGTGTCCATCCACAAAACTGGCTCATGCCAAAACATGGAAATACTTAATTTTTGTTGCTTTAAAAGTACATCATACTCACCATTTATTTATTTATTTCACTTATTTGAAACATTTCTATTGGGTCTAAAAATTAAATGCTTTCAAGGCAGTTTGCCTCAGAAAAAATATTGAAATGCCAAATATGACAAATTGATCTGAAAATGTAGACCGCAGAACAGCGAGGTAGAGCAGCAAGGAAATGTCTCAGTTGCTATTCATAAGTAGCATGGGCAAATAAACATGTTTTCACCTGGAATTCATAAGAATGTCTGGCCTGCTTATGAGCTTCCTAGAAGCTGGCTATGACTGCAGAAAATATGCTGGTCTCATAAAACCCTCAGTATGATCCAGCAGGATTCTTCCTGTGTTCTTGCCATGAAAAAGAAAATGTGCAAATTCCATAGAGTACATCATGCACTGCATAGCCTTGGCCTTACTTACTTACTTCCATACTTACTTACTTACTTACTTATTGAATTTCTTAGTCACCCATCTGGCTTGCTATCCAGCCACTCTGGGCGATGTACAAAATAAACATACAGATATAATAAACATTAAAAATCTGGACCCAAGATAATAAAATCTAGCCCACCCCAAAAGCCTGCCTGAAGAGCCAGGTCTTCACAGCCTGGCAGAAGCTCATCATAGAAGGGGCATGGCGGAGATCATTTGGGAGGGAGTTCCACAGGGTGGGGCCACAATTGAAAAAGCCCTCTCGTCCTCACCAGTCTGGCTGTTTTGACTGATGGGATAGAGAGAAGGTCTTTTGAGGCTCATCTTGTTGGGCGGCATAGCTGATGATGCTGGAGGCGCTCCTTTAGATAGACTGGGCCGAAACTGCATAGGGATTTAAAGGTCAAAACCAACACCTTGAATTGGGCCCGGTAAGCAACTGGTAACCAGTGCAACTCTTTTAGCACTGGAGTGATAT
Organism: Rhineura floridana; assembly: GCF_030035675.1. Taxonomy (NCBI): domain Eukaryota; kingdom Metazoa; phylum Chordata; class Lepidosauria; order Squamata; family Rhineuridae; genus Rhineura; species Rhineura floridana. The sequence goes on along the minus strand of NC_084480.1, from coordinate 316,852,946 downwards.
GATCTCGCCGGCAGCTGCCTTTAATCAGGCGCGCCGCCGCGTTCTGTACCAGTTGCAACTTCCGGACTGTTTTCAAGGGTAGCCCCACGTAGAGTGCATTACAGTAGTCTAGGTGAGAGGAGACCAGGGCATGTACCACCAATGGCAGCAGATGATTGGGAAGGTAGGGGCGTAGCCTTCGTATCAGATGGAGTTGATACAGCACTGCCCGGCTCACAGCCGAAACCTGAGCTTCCATGGACAGTTGGGAGTCAAGAATGATCCCGAGGCTGCGGACCTGGTCTTTCAGGGGCAATTGTACCCCACTGAGCACCAGGTCCAAATCCCCTAACCTTCCCTTGTCTCCCACGAACAGTACCTTGGTTTTGTCAAGGTTCAGCTTCAGCTTGTTCCTTCTCATCCAGCCACTCACCGACTCCATGCACTTGGACAGGGTTTCTACAGCCAACCTCAGTGAAGATTTGAATGAGAGATAGAGCTGCGCGTCATCTGCATCAGGGCTGTGGAGTCGTTACGCCAAACCTTCGACTCCGACTCCTCTATTTTTCTACTGTCCAACTCCGACTCCACCCAAAATTGCTTCCAACTCCACAGCCCTGGAAAGGGCTGTAAATGTCTTTTTAAATTGGAAGCTCTCATAGGAGCATTCTTATCGCTGCCTGAATATGCGCTGATCTTGGCATCACAGCATTTGTCTTCATCTGGGTCCTGTGTCATACACTGACACACAAAATGTTTTCCATCTTGACTTGTGGTGAAATGCTCAACTATAGCTGACTTCATGGGAAGCTTCTTTGACATTTTGAATTTATATTTTAAAAAATTTGCCAATCAAAATTTATTTTGAAGCCGGAGTTGGAGTCGGTACATTTCTACTGACTCCGACTCCTACTCCACCCAAAATTGCTTCCGACTCCACGACTCCAACTTCGACCCCACAGCCCTGATCCGTGTATTGGTGACACTGCAGCCCAAATCTCCTAATGATAGCCCTCAGCGGCTTCATGTAGATGTTAAATAGCATCGGGGAGAGGATGGAGCCCTGCGGCACACCACAAGTGAGAGACCAAGAATCTGAAACCTCATCCCCCAGTGCTACTCTTTGGTGCCTATCAGAGAGGAAGGAACGGAACCACTGCAGTACAGTGCCCCCTATGCCTAATCCCTCCAGGCGGTCCAACAGGATACCATGGTCAGTGGTATCAAAAGCCGCTGAGAGGTCCAGGAGGACGAGGAAGGTGTATTCACCCCTATCCAACGCTCTTCTCATATCATCCACCAAGGCGACCAATGCTGTTTCAGTCCCATGTCCAGGCCTGAAGCCCGACTGAAATGGGTCCAGGCACCAAAGCACCTGGGTTAGAAGTAGCCCTTTCATTCTGGTGTAAATCCTCACCTGGTATGTACCAAACTGTGGAAAATCGTGTGTCAAAAAGGAACTAGACTTAAAGGTGAAGTAGAAATGCTGCTAACAGTTCTAACATTGATTGTCAATAAAATTGGCATATCTACAGCACACAACTTTATTGGAGTTATTTATTTATTAATTATTATTATTATTGTTGTTGTTGTTGTTATTTAATTTATATCCCACTCTTCCAATTTAACAAGAAAAGGAAGAGCATACTCAAAAGTTAAAGACATTCCAAAACACAATCACAATGAAAAGCATTCTACAGCACAATTGCAAATATTGTAAAACAGGGTTAAAATATTTTAAAGCACAACTTAAGAACGTTAAAACTTCCCTCTTCCCTCTCCTCAGGACAGGGCCAGCTCCAAACTTGAGGAGGACAGTATTCCTCTGGGGACACTATTCCCCTGTGGCCCCTTTCTTCTGTCACTGGCCCCTGGAGGTTTTACCTCGTGGACGTGAGCAACAGTGGTACCACCAGCCCTCCAAGCAGCACCAGGTCACTGGGCCTAGGGACCCTTTTAATTTTCCACAATGCCTCCAGTGTAGCATCACTCTGTGGCATTAAGGAGAATTTAAATAGCAATTAGGTCCAATTGTCAGGTGCTGTTGGGAGTATCTAGATGATTTTTGTTTTAGAAGGGAGAGGGCAGGACAGGTGTCATCTAGGAGGTGAGGGCCATCTTATCAGGAAGTCCGTTCTGCACAACATAGGAAACGGACCTTTAGTGTGGCGGCACCTACCCTGCGGAATTCCCTCCCCTTAAATATTAGGCAGGCACCATCTCTGCTATCTTTTCGGCGCCTTTTGTAGACTTTCCTCGTCCAACAAGCCTTTTAAGTTGAGACCTATCCCAGTCTGTGTCTGTGTTGGAATTGCTTTTTAATATATTTTTTAAACTTTTTTTTAACAATATGTTTTTTAAACTTTTTTAAAAGATGTCTTTACAGTGTTTTTTTAAAAACATGTTTTTAAAGTTTTGTTTTAATGTATTTTAAGTGTTTTTAGTGCTTTTGTTTGACGCCCTGGCCTCTTGCTGAGAGGAAGGGCAGGATATAAATCAAATAATAAATAAATAAAATAAAACGGGCCCTGCCAGGCTACTGAGAAGATGGCAACTACTCAGGGATGCCAGGTGCTGATGCTGGCTCTGCCTCAGGGAATCCTGGAAAGTTTTTTTTTTTAAAAAAGGCACCTCAGGATCTCTAAAATAGATCTTCAGTAATCTTGCCATACTATATTTCCCAGGGCTCAGGGTGCGGGGGGAGCCACGATAGTCAAATTGGAGTGTATGGTAGTGCCTGGGCAGAAAGTTAGGATCCAGTGGAAGATAATACTTCTCTCTCTTTCAAATTTTCTCCATTTTTTTCTCCATCAGCGAAAATGGTTCATTTACTATCAGGTGCTTAATTTAACCTTACAGAGCACAAAGATTTAAAAACAAATGGAAAAAGAAAGATTCCCAGGTAGTTAATGAACCACAAATCTCTGGTAATGAATGATAACTCAACAGAACATGTGGAAACCGAGCCAAGGGTCAGTCTACTGTAATGATATTAAACAAGATATTCATGTCTTTCCAATGCACAGGAACAATTCTGTCTTGCCACGGTTGAGGACTTAACAGTTCTCTGACTGATAAATCAACAAGACTGAATGAGTTCAACAGGCTATAGTGGAGTTGTGTGGCACCTTTATGTTGTGGAGGGGTTAGTTGAATAGCTAAGGTTAATATGTACCAGGAGAACATGCCATTAAATGTTGACAGCCACCATTGGCAGATAAAATGTGGCTTCTTGTTGATAGTCAACACTTGGAGGAAATGGAGATGGAGGCTGCTGATGGAGTGGTGATTATCAAATTATTTATTGCTGTGTGGTTAACCCAACTGTGCTGGAGATTTATGCAACAAGAAATATGATGACATGATGGTGTGATTGGCTCAGCTCCACATGGTGTTGGTCAAACGTTGAGCTGTAATGCACACTTCCATGATTGCTTAAGAGAGCAACATCTCTTTTGCTTAACAGACTGTGGAAGTTGACTAGGGTTGCTTATTTAATATAGCTGTGCACCCATCCTGTGGTGGGCATTTTCTTCTTTTATCCTGTTAAAACAGGTAAGCTATGGGAGGAGTTGGCCAAGGTCATCCGGGGAGTTTCTTGGCCAAGCAGAGATTTGAGCCTTGAGAAGGTGTGGTTATAACTTGTTTCCCAAATTAGCTGGGGCTGTGGAAAGAGGTCCTATCTGAAAGGTCATCATGTAACACACCTGTAATGCTCCAGAGGCTTTTGATACCGTCGACCACGGTATCTTGCTGGATCGTCTGGAGGGATTAGGAATAGGAGGCACAGTATTAAACTGGTTCCGTTCCTTTCTCTCCGATAGGCACCAGCAGGTGGCATTGGGAGATGAGGTTTCAGACCCTTGGCCCCTCAATTGCGGTGTGCCACAGGGCTCTATCCTTTCTCCCATGCTATTTAACATCTATGTAAAACCGCTGGGAGCTATCATCAGGAGGTTTGGGCTGCAGTGCCACCAATATGCGGATGACACTGAGCTCTACCTCTCATTTAAGTCCTCACCAGAGTCAGCTGTGGAGACCATGTCCAAGTGTCTGGAATCCGTGAGTGGATGGATGGGAAGAAACAGGCTAAAGCTGAATCCTGATAAAACTGAGGTACTGCTCGTGGGAGACAAGGGGGGGTTGGGAAACATCGACCTGGTATTTAATGGGGTAAAATTGCCCCTGAAGGACTAGGTCCGCAGCCTCGGGGTGATCCTTGATTCCAAGCTGTCCATGGAGGCTCAGGTTTCATCGGTGTGCCGGGCAGCTTGGGGTCAATTGCGTCTCATACGAAGACTGCAACCCTACCTTCCTGTCCACCAGCTCTCACTCGTAGTACACGCTCTGGTCACCTCTAGACTACTGCAATGCGCTCTACGTGGGGTTGCCCTTGAAAACAGTCCGGAAATTACAGCTGGTACAAAATATGGCTGCTCATCTACTTACGAACACCCGCTGTTATGATCATATTACCCCAGTGCTGTACAATCCAGACTGGCTTCCAGTTATTTTCCGGGCTCAATTCAAGGTGTTGGTATTAACCTATAAATCCCTGTATGGTTTCGGCCCAGTATACCTGATGGAGCGCCTCCAACGTCATAAATTGTGCCGCCCTACAAGATCTGCCACTCAGGGCCTCCTCTCAGTCCCGTCAACTAAAGTGATTGGGTTGGTGAGGACTCGGGAGAGGGCCTTCTCTGTGGCGGCCCCCACGATTTGGAACTCCCTCTCAATAGATCTTCGACATGCCCCTTCCTTATATATATTTCGCCGAGGCCTGAAGACTTGGCTTTTCCATCAGGCCTTTATGAACTTGAGACTTCTAAGGTGAACTAGCTTCAGAATTGTATTACTGACAACTCTACTAAATATTGTAATTTTGCATTGTGCTGTGCTGGTTATATTGTTTTTATTGTATCATATTTTACCATGTATTTTATCGTGCTTTATTGTACGCCGCCTAGAGTGGCCATTGGCCAGATAGGCGGCCTATAAATTAAAGTTTATTATTATTATTATTATTGCTGGTCTTGCTCGTTGGGGCTGATGAGAGTTATAGTCCAAAATATCTAGAGGGGATCACGTTGTCAAAGGCTGATCTAAAGTGAGACAGAAAAGCACAGGACGTTTCTGCAAGGGATGCTGGTCTGTGGTTTGCTGACAAATACTTGACTGTCTTTCTGTTTTGCTGGGGACCTACAACCTTATATATGTGTGTGTACAGTAGGGCCCCGCTTTGTGGTGTTCCGTTTTCCGGCGTTCTGCTGATGCGGCGGCTTTCAATTAGGGGAAATTCCCCGTTTTAAAGATGATTTTGCGCTTTTGCGGCATTTTCGTGTCATTTTTGCGCGGCGTGACCCATTATAGTCAATGGGTTCTGCTTTACGGCGATTTCCGTATAACCCGCCGTATAAGCGGGACCCTACCGTATGTCTTCTGAATAATGATTCAACTGGATGGGAGCTGGTCCAGTAGCAAAAAAAGAAAAAAACCCCTCAAATAAGCCAGTGGATGAAGCTTTGTTTGTCTAGCTTGTCAAAAAGAAACATAAGCTTCTCCAACAGCAGATCTCTAAATATTTCATAGAAATCGACAGGGAATCCATCTGGATCATGGTTCTTTATAAAGCATTTGGCTGCCTTCCGAGTTTTTTTTTTTTAAAATGCATTAGAGGCCTGACAATCCTCAAACTTGTGATTGACTTTTCTGAAGCGGGTAGACATGCCGTGTCTGATTTCCTATCATACTCTCTGGGGACAGGCCCACCATCCAAGGAGATGTGAATTGGTACCATTGTAGTTTAGAGAAAAGTGCCTGGGCTGCGTCTGACACACAGGACTTCTTTCAAAGAACATTTTGTCTCCTTGGAGCACCTTAGTTCCTCGACAGTGATGGTATCACTTGCCAGAACGGGGTGAAGGAAATTCCTGATGTGGGTAGGATAAAGTGTGGTAGGACTCTGACCTGGTGAGTCTTGTCACAGTCCAATGATTATTGGTTAGTGATGATACAGAGGTGGGCTTTTTTGCTGGTGGCACCAGAGTAATAGAATGCACTGTTGAAATACGAGAGGCCCCAGCTGTATTGAACTATTGAAGACACACCTGTTTACACTGGCATTCCCTTGACCTCTCTACCTGTTTTAATTGCTGAGCTGTTTTATTGGGTTTGTTTTATGGCATATTTTAATTATGGGTGTTTAGATTTTAATATTTTAATAGGGTTTCTTTTAATTATGGAGGTTATATTTTAATGTGTGCAGAGCTTGGAAAAGTTACTTTTTTGAACTACAACTCCCATCAGCCCCAGCCAGCATGGCCACTGGATTGGGCTGATGGGAGTTATAGTTACATAAGAACATAAGAACATAAGAAGAGCCTGCTGGATCAGGCCAGTGGCCCATCTAGTTCAGCATCCTGTTCTCACAGTGGCCAACCAAGTGCCTGGGGGAAGCCCGCAAGCAGGACCCGAGTGCAAGAACACTCTCCCCTCCTGAGGCTTCCGGCAACTGGTTTTCAGAAGCATGCTGCCTCTGACTAGGGTGGCAGAGCACAGCCATCATGGCTAGTAGCCATTGATAGCCCTGTCCTCCATGAATTTGTCTAATCTTCTTTTAAAGCCATCCAAGCTGGTGGCCATTACTGCATCTTGTGGGAGCAAATTCCATAGTTTAACTATGCGCTGAGTAAAGAAGTACATCCTTTTGTCTGTCCTGAATCTTCCAACATTCAGCTTCTTTGAATGTCCACGAGTTCTAGTATTATGAGAGAGGGAGAAGAACTTTTCTCTATCCACTTTCTCAATGCCATGCATAATTTTATACACTTCTATCATGTCTCCTCTGACCCGCCTTTTCTCTAAACTAAAAAGCCCCAAATGCTGCAACCTTTCCTCGTAAGGGAGTCGCTCCATCCCCTTGATCATTCTGGTTGCCCTCTTCTGAACCTTTTCCAACTCTATCATATCCTTTTTGAGATGAGGCGACCAGAACTGTACACAGTATTCCAAATGCGGCCGCACCATAGATTTATACAACGGCATTATGATATCAGCTGTTTTATTTTCAATACCTTTCCTAATTATCGCTAGCATGGAATTTGCCTTTTTCACAGCTGCCGCACACTGGGTTGACACTTTCATCGTGCTGTCCACTACAACCCCGAGGTCTCTCTCCTGGTCGGTCACCGCCAGTTCATACCCCATGAGCGTATATGTGAAATTCAGATTTTTTGCTCCAATATGAATAATTTTACACTTGTTTATATTGAATTGCATTTGCCATTTTTCCGCCCATTCACTCAGTTTGGAGAGGTCTTTTTGGAGCTCTTCGCAATCCCTTTTTGTTTTAACAACCCTGAACAATTTAGTATCCTCAGCAAACTTGGCCACTTCACTGCTCACTCCTAATTCTAGGTCATTAATGAACAAGTTGAAAAGTACAGGTCCCAATACTGATCCTTGAGGGACTCCACTTTCTACAGCCCTCCATTGAGAGAACTGTTCGTTTATTCCTACTCTCTGCTTTCTGCTTCTCAACCAGTTCCTTATCCACAAGAGGACCTCTCCTCTTATTCCATGACTGCTAAGCTTCCTCAGAAGCCTTTGGTGAGGTACCTTGTCAAAAGCTTTTTGAAAATCTAAGTACACTATGTCCACTGGATCACCTCTATCTATATGCTTGTTGACACTCTCAAAGAATTCTAATAGGTTACTGAGACAGGACTTTCCCTTGCAGAAGCCATGCTGGCTCTGCTTCAGCAAGGCTTGTTCTTCTATGTGCTTAGTTAATCTAGCTTTAATCATACTTTCTACCAGTTTCCCAGGGACAGAAGTTAAGCTAACTGGCCTGTAATTTCCGGGATCCCCTCTGGATCCCTTTTTGAATATTGGCGTTACATTTGCCACTTTCCAGTCCTCAGGCACGGAGGAGGACCAGAGGAACAAGTTACATATTTTAGTTAGCAGATCAGCAATTTCACATCTGAGTTTTTTGAGAACTCTCGGGTGGATGCCATCCGGGCCCGGTGATTTGTCAGTTTTTATATTGTCCATTAAGCCTAGAACTTCCTCTCTCGTTACCACTATTTGTCTCAGTTCCTCAGAATCCCTTCCTGCAAATGTTAGTTCAGGTTCAGGGATCTGCCCTATATCTTCCACTGTGAAGATAGATGCAAAGAATTCATTTAGCTTCTCTGCAATCTCCTTATCGTTCTTTAGTACACCTTTGACTCCCTTATCATCCAAGGGTCCAATCGCCTCCCTAGATGGTCTCCTGCTTTGAATGTATTTATAGAATTTTTTGTTGTTGGTTTTGATGTTCTTAGCAATGTGCTCCTCAAATTCTTTTTTAGCATCCCTTTTGTCTTCTTGCATTTCTTTTGCCAGAGTTTGTGTTCCTTTTTATTTTCTTCATTCGGACAAGACTTCCATTTTCTGAAGGAAGACTTTTTGCCTCCTTGACTTTGCTCGTTAACCATGCTGGCATCTTCTTGGCCCTGGTGGTACCTTTTCTGATCTGTGGTATGCACTCCAGTTGAGCTTCTAATATAGTGTTTTTAAACAACTTCCAAGCATTTTGGAGTGATGTGACCCTCTGGACTTTTTCAGTTTTCTTTTTACCAATCCCCTCATTTTTGTGAAGTTTCCTCTTTTGAAGTCATATGTGACCGTGTTGGATTTTCTTGGCAATTGGTCAGTTACATGTATGTTTAATTTAATAGCACTGTGGTCACTGCTCCCAATCAGTTCAACAACACTTACATCTCGCACCAGGTCCCGGTCCCCACTGAGGATTAAGTCCAGGGTTGCTATCCCTGTGGTCGGTTCCATGACCAACTGGTCTAGGGAATAGTCATTTAGAATATCTAGAAACTTTGCTTCTTTGTCATGACTGGAACACATATGCGGCCAGTCTATGTCCGGGTAGTTGAAGTCACCCATTACTGCCACGTTTCCTAGTTTGGATGCTTCCTCAATTTCATATCTCATCTCCAGGTCTCCCTGAGCATTTTGATCAGGGGGACGATAGATCATTCCCAGTATTAAGTCCCTCCTGGGGCATGGTATCACCACCCACAACGATTCTGTGGAGGAGTCCGCCTCTTTTGTGGTTTCGAGCTTGCTGGATTCAATGCCTTCTTTCACGTATAGAGCGACTCTGCCACCAATACGTCCTGCCCTGTCCTTCCGATATAGTTTATATCCAGGGATAACCATATCCCACTGGTTTTCTCCATTCCACCAGGTCTCGGTTATGCTCACTATATCAATGCTCTCCTCTAAGACCAAGCACTCCAGTTCTCCCATCTTGGTTCGGAGGCTCCTAGCATTAGCGTACAGGCACTTGTAAGCAGTGTCTCTCTTCAAGTGTCTTTGGCACTTGTGGTTTGGCCTGTGGTAATTTTGCTCTTCTGAATTTATATCCTGTGCCCCTGCTCTCACAATGCCTACTTCTAGGCCTACCCCTTTTAAAATTTCATCATTTCTTTGGTTTTTTCCCGGGGGGGGGAGATTTATTCCGAACCGGACCTTCCTCAGCTTCTGTCGGGTTTCCCCCCTCAGTCAGTTTAAAAGCTGCTCTGCTACCTTTTTAATTTTAAGTGCCAGCAGTCTGGTTCCATTCTGGTTCAAGTGGAGCCCGTCCCTTTTGTACAGGCCCGGCTTGTCCCAAAATGTTCCCCAGTGCCTAACAAATCTAAACCCTTCCACCCGACACCATCGTCTCATCCACGCATTGAGACTGCAAAGCTGGGCCTGTCTGGCTGGTCCTGCGTGTGGAACCGGTAGCATTTCAGAGAAAGCCACCTTGGAGGTCCTGGCTTTCAGCATTCTACCTAGCAACCTAAATTTTGCTTCCAGGACCTCATGGCTGCATTTCCACATGTCGTTGGTGCCAACGTGCACCACGACCACTGACTCCTGCCCAGCACTGTCTACCAAACTAAACGACGGGCGATATCTGCATCCTTCGCACCAGGCAGGCAAAACACCTTGCGGTCTACATGCCCATCACACACCCCACTGTCTATGTTCCTAATGATCAAATCACCCACTACAAGGATCCCTCCACCCCCTGGAGATATATCCTCGGCACAAGAGGATAGCTGCTCATCCCCCAAGGAATGGGTCCCTTCTAAGGGATCGTTTCCCTCTTCCTCAGCTGGATGCTCTCCTTCCCCGAGACCATCGTTCTCCATGATAGCAGGAGAGCTATCATCGTTGGAGTGGGACACAGCTATAACGTCCCTGAAGGCCTCCTCCACACACCTCTCTGCCTCTCTCAGCTTTTCCAGGTCCGCCACCTTGGCCTCAAGGAAATGAAGTCGTTCCCGGAGAGCCAGGAGCTCATTGCACCGAGAGCACACCCACGACTTCTGTCCAACAGGCAGATAGTCGTACATGCTGCAGGCAGTGCAAAACACTGGAAAGCCCCCACACGCCTGCTGGCTTCTTACCTGCAAAGTTTTGTTTAAGGTTTATTACGTCAGTGGGTTGGAGACTGCGGTTTAGTTGAGGTTAGGGAACAGACGGGCAGAGTGGGGGGCCCTGGCCTCCTCACTCTGCTGCTCAACTCGCCTTGATGCTCTGCTGCTTAACTCGCCTTGACGCTCCGTCAGCTGGGGCCTTGACGCTCCATCAGCTGGGGCCTTGACGCTCCGTCAGCTGGGGCTCCCTCTAGCTCGTGGAGCAGGCTCCCTCGCTAGGGTGCTCTGACTTTATATGTGTGGCTGGTTCCTCCCAGCTACTGCTGCCAGCCAGTAATGTGTTACTTGAGGCTGATGGGTCAACTATCAGCTGGGGCTTAACTCTTTAGGATTATCTCAGGCTTCCTTCCTTTGAAGGGAGGAAGGCAGGCTTCCTTCTTGAGAGAGGGGCGGGGCTGTTTAAGCTTTTGGGTGCTTTTAATCTAAGCAAGGGGCTGCGACTTCCAGGGAAGTCTTTTTTGTTTGTTGTTTTCCCACCTAGAACTGTTGGCCACTCAGGAGAATTGTATGTATGTTTCCATTAAGACTGAGGAGAACCAGCTACTATTGGGTTAATCCAGCAGAAGAGATGTGCCAAGGCCAAGGTAGCAGATGTTTCTGGCGAGGCCTTGGTTTGTGTATATAATGCTGGGGGAAACTGAAAGCAAACTGTGGGGGTGCAGTAGGACTGTGTGGTGGTGCAGTAGAACTCAGTGAGGAGTGAGAGAGAGCTGGAATTCGTGTACTGAACAGGCTAGTGGAAATAAAGCCTCTTAAACCTTTAACTGTCTTGGGTTCTCTGATCTCTGGCTACCGGCGCCTGGGCTTTCCTGGGCTACTGGGCAATGCTACTTTCGCACAGAACAACAGGGGTTATGGGCCCAGCCTGCCCAGCCTGCCCAGCCTAAAGCCCAGACTAAGGAGTGTTTCTAGCCAGAGACAAGCAAGACAGAAGCTTGGAGACGTGGCCATGTGTTGGAGAGGTGAGCAGAAGTGTGCTGCTGAAGAATGGCTGTCGCGTTATCAGCCGGGGTGCCTCTGGAACGGCTCATAGAAAAGAATTACGCCAGCTGAAGACTTCGTATGCAAGCGTTCCTGACAAAAGAGGACCTCTGGGGGGTGATTGATGCAGCCCCACCGGCAGCTCCTCAACTTGTGTGGACAAGAAAAGACGACAAGGCAAGAGCATGTATTATTCTGGCGTTATCAGACTCTCAGTTGTTGTATGTACAGAATGAAAATATAGCAAGACGCATGTGGACAGTGTTGAATGGGATTCATGTGCGCCAAACAGCGGGAAGCAAAATATATTTAGCGAGAAAGCTTTATCAGATGAGACTGGCTAAGGGAAGCTCGATGTCTGAGCATCTGATGGAATTTAGAAAGCTGTTTGCTGAATTGTGGGAGAGACAAGTAGAATACACATAAATCCAAAGAGTGTATATCATTCTGTCTTCCCTGGATGAAACGTGGGACTCTCTTGTAACGTCAATGGAAGCCATGCGTGACGCGGATTTAACGGAACAGTATGTGACAGGCAAATTGATTGAGGAGTGGGGATGCAGAAAAGAGGCCAAAAAGGTGGAGCCAAAGGAGTCAAAAGGACAGAAACAGACGTGCTTCAAAGACACAGGGAATGGACTGAAAGCATGTTATTCCTGTGGTGCAAGAAGTCATCTTCAGCGAGACTGTGCAGCCAAGCGGAGAGGCCGAGGCTGGCAGCAATCAAGTGTGCGATTAGTGAGTGTGGAGACTCATAAATCTGAAAGCACGGCATGGGTGCTGGATAGTGGAGCGACCCATTGTTTAATCAAAGACCGGAACTTGTTTCACACTTTGAAATCTGTGACAGAGACTGTTATTTTGGCGGATGGATCATCACGGGACGTTTTGGGACGTGGAACATTGAAGTTATGTAAGCTGAAAACAATAATTACAGATGTTTTGTATGTGCCACAGTTAGAGAGCAATATATTGTCAGTTAAGAAGTTGAATGACATGGGTTACATTGTAACATTTGCTAATGGGAAATGTACTGTGCAAAAAGGGAATGAGGTCTGTATGCAGGGGAGCTTGAGAGACGCTCTATTTGTCATTCAAAGCAAACAGGCAGGGTGTGCTACACTGAGTGCAAACAGACAAACACATGAAAGCTGTGTGCATAAATGGCACAGGAGTCTTGGACATGCTAACTATGAAACTATTATGAAAACACCAAAACACAGTGAGGATGTGGAGCTCAAGGAGTGTGGGCCGATTGTTGATTGTGATGCATGCAACATAGCAAAAGCCACAGTAGCTCCAATAAACAAAGAAGCAAAATGCACTACAGACGCACCATATCAATTAATTCACATTGACTTGGCAGGTCCATTGCAGAGTTCAAAGGGAGGTGCGAAGTATTTTATGGTTGTGGTGTTTGACTTCACACGGTTTTGCAATGTTTATTTGCTTAAGAGCAAAGACGAGGCAGAGAAGAAACTGCATTTGTTTATTGAGAAAGTGAAAGTGCAACATGGAGTTACAGTACAGCGAATACGTTCAGATCAGGGGGGTGAATTCACAGGCAAGGTGTTGCGTGAATACCTGGAGAGTAAAGGCATTGAGCAAAACTTTACTGCCCCATTTTCTCCGTATCAGAACGGGACCGCGGAGAGAAAAAATAGGATCTTGCAAGAGGCTACGAGAGCCATGCTGAATGATTCAGAACTGACAAACGCGTTTTGGGGAAAATGCATCCTGTATGCAGCATATATACAAAACAGGTTGTTACGTAGAGCCCTCGGGATGTCACCTTATGAGAAGCTGACAGGAAAGAAGCCTAGGTTGGCTCACATTGAGAGGTTTGGGGCAAAGTGCTGGGTGCACGTTCCTAAAGGTAAAAGGCAAGGGAAGCTAGCCCCAAGAGCACACAAGGGAAATGTGCTGGGATATCAAAACACTTTTTACAGAGTGTGGGTGCCTGAGCAAAGGTAGGTTGTGCTTAGTAGAAGCATAGAGGTTCCAGGTCAGGAATGGGAACAAAATAAAAGTGTTGAATTGAGTGGTTCACAAAACACACACACAACATAGGAGGTGAAAACAGAAAACGATATGCCTGGTACTAGCAGAGACACAGGGGAAGCTGAGCCCCAAGTACCTTTGAGACGCTCTGAGAGAGCGAACCTGGGGAAACCTCCAGATAGTTCACATAGGCATAGTGAACAGCCATGAGACAAATGTGATGAAATTTGATGAAGACACTCTGTACCTGGACTGTATTAAACCGTGTGAAAATAAGCTGAAAATGTAAATGAAGCTGAAAGTGAAAAAATTAAAAATGCTTTGTAATGAACTGTAATGAAATGTAATGTGTAACAGTTATGGAAAAATGAAATGTCTTTATGGAGGTGGGGACTGTTGGCCACTCAGGAGAATTGTATGTATGTTTCCATAAAGACTGAGGAGAACCAGCTACTATTGGGTTAATCCAGCAGAAGAGATGTGCCAAGGCCAAGGTAGCAGATGTTTCTGGCGAGGCCTTGGTTTGTGTATATAATGCTGGGGGAAACCGAAAGCAAACTGTGGGGGTGCAGTAGGACTGTGTGACGGTGCAGTAGAACTCAGTGAGGAGTGAGAGCTGGAATTCGTGTACTGAACAGGCTAGTGGAAATAAAGCCTCTTAAACCTTTAACTGTCTTGGGTTCTCTGATCTCTGGCTACCGGCGCCTGGGCTTTCCTGGGCTACTGGGCAATGCTACTTTCGCACAGGACAACAAGAACAGCCTGACCTTTCTTTAACCTAGGGAAACAGAGCTTGTGGTTGTGTTTCAGGAAGGCTAAAGCTGCCCTTTTTAGCAAGGATTGAGCTGACTCTCTCCCTGTATGTATTGGTGGAGTTTCCTTTTTCCCCTTCTCTCCAACGGGAATTTAGCCTTGTTTACAGTGTCCCCTGAAGCTTTCCTGCTAGGGTGGTGTTGAACACTAGCTTTCTATAGGCTTCCTACCCCTAGGACCTGTCTCCTAAGATATAGGTTCTTTCAGGATCTGGCTCCTAGCTCAGGGTGACCTTGGGCTGCCCTTGTTGCTTATTGCTCTGAGCTGTTTTAATTCAATTAAATAATGGAATAAATGGGAGCTACTTACCCTCTTTTCGCTCTGCTGCTTAACTCGCCTTGACGCTTCGTCAGCTGGGGCTCCCTCTAGCTCGTGGAGATAGTTCAAAAAAGTAACTTTTCCAAGCTCTGAATGTGTGTGCAACTTGTTTGCATACTTGTAAGCTCTTTAGAAACCTGTCTTGGCATTAAGAGGTGTGTAAATGAAACAACAACAACTTAATTAATTTGCTAGTCACCTCATACCCAGTGGTCTCTAGGCAACTTAAAACACATTTTAAAAACATGCAATATAAAATAAATTTAAAAACATACAATATGCAAATGATGATAAATGATGTAAGGAGACTTATTCCTGATTCTTCTTGTTCTGTAACATTTGGAAGAAACATTTTAGTTATTTAATTATCAAATTTTAACCCTTTAACCCCCCCTTTTTTAAAAAACAGATGTTTTTAAAGTTTTTTTTAAAAAATGTTTTTAACGTTGTTTTGTTTTAATGTATTTTAAGGTCTTTTATTTTGTTTTAAAGTGTTTTTAGTGTTTCTGTTTGCTGCCCTGGGCTCCTGCTGGAAGGAAGGGTGGGGTATAAATAAAATAATAAATAAATAATAAATAAGATTTATATATCACTTGAATGTAGGCTTCTAAGTGGTTTACAGGGGAAAAACCCCATCAAGAATAATCTGATTAATTTACTGTCTAAAACAGAGCTGGGAAACCTGTGGCTCTCCAGAAGTTGTTGGCCTTCAACATCCATCAGCTCCAGCCAATGTGGCCAATGGACAGGGATTAGGAGACCTGTAGTCGAGCAACATCTGGAGGACTGCAGGTTCCATAGCCCTGCTGTAAAGGAACAGAGTTGGGCCTCTGCCCTTCTCTTTTTTCCTGCCTGCCTATCAGAAGACCTCTTTAGCAGCTATGGACGTTCCGAAGGTCTGTAGCCGAGAACCACAGAGCCTCCTTTTTGTTGCTCAGAATACAGAAAATAAAAGAGGAAGAATGACCAGGGAGAGTTTATAGTATATCGACCGGATACCCTCCAGATGTTGTCAGACTACAACTTCCATCAGCCTCAGCCAGCGTGTCCAATGGTCAGGGATGGTGGGAGTTGCGTTCCATCAACCTCTGGAGGGCACTTGGTTGGGGAAAGCTTATATAGAAAGCTTATATAGTATCAAGCAACAGCACTGGCCTCCTGGGTCTTCAGAAGCTTCTTTGATGTTTTGGCTTTTAACATCAAGGGTTCTCTGCTTCGACTGGGGCTGACATTTGCTGGGGTTCTAGCGCAAGGCCTGTTGTGGCCTCCAAGCCCTGATGCTCCTGCTGTAGTCCTGAAGACAGTCGGACTTCCCCAGATGCTTAAAGGTCCCTTGATGGAGTCTGTGGGTTCTTTGGAAATAAATGCAACAAATAAACACAAAACTATTCACAGCATGATTTATATTTGTGGATCTGTTCTTTGCCTCCTTCCAGATGCTTATTTATTTTCATCTGTCAGTTTTTTTTATTCTCCATTTCTTCCTGATGTTTCACTTGTGGGACATACTTTTTCACGGTTTTCATTTTATCCTTGAGGTGTTTTCCTCTCCTTGCTTTCCAGTCAAAACACATTCTCCCCCCCACCCCCTTTATTTCTGGGGATGACAGCTTGTAGCTGTCCATTTATCTTCCCTGCCCGATATTTTTTTTCCTGAGTTGGATTTCAGTATCTTCTGTTAATTTCTTTTCTTTTCAGTAAGATGGACAATAATTACAATAAAATATTTTACACTATATGCGATAGTCTATTTTCCCCCTTCTAGAATTTATTCCACTTGTAGACTTTCCTTTTCTTTCCCACCTACTGTTATTCTTTTATTTTGTGGTGGGGTGAGTAAAATGATGCAGTTTTTCTTTTAAAGCTTTCAGAAATGTAAGGGAATATTTAGGAGAAAAGGAATACAGGCCCATCTGCACTATCCATTTAAAGCACAATTATATCGCTTTAACCGGTCATGACTTCCTCCAAAGAATCCTGGGCACTGTAGTTTGTTAAGGATGCTGAGACTTTAGGAGATTCCTCTCAGCAGCCTCAACAAACTACAGTTCCAAGTGGTATAATAGTCCTTTAAATGTGTAGTGCAGATGTAGCCACAGAGGAAATAATCCGCCAATTGCAAAAATAGGCGTATAAGAAAAACTAGTCATACCAGGGCAATTCCTATCTCTCCCCCTATTTGAGGTTATCTTTGCCAATGAGGTTTTAGTTCCACCTCCCTTTTGTGTATGCTTTAAGTTGGATTCCTGCACTAAGCAGGGGGTTGGAGTCAATGGCCTTATAGGCCCCTTCCAACTCTGCTATTCTGTGATTCTTTGAGTACAGGAAAACCAGTTCTTGGATCCCAGCCAGTATATTTTAATAGTGTCATCATTCCTGACCCAAAGTCATTCCTCATTGTCGAAAATGTTTTTCTTCCTTCTTCTGATCCAGGTAGAAAGTTATTCTGTTCAAACCTTTCCCTCATTTTATCCTCACAACAACCTTGTAAGCTAGGTTAGTCTGAGAGTGAGTGATTGGTCCGAGGTCACCCATTGGCCTTCATGGCTGAGTGGGGTTTTGAACATGGATCTCCACATTCCAAGTCCAGTACCATAACCTCTTTTTCACCTTGGCTCTCAAATGACAGTTTCAGGTATTTCTGTATTTCACAGCAAGCAGCTATCTGTATTCATAATTTGCCAGCAGCGAGGAGGCGGGTTATACCAGAATTCTTGAAATGACTAGGATTTTAATTTTGCTGCTCACTGAAATATGCAATAATTCTGTGTTTGCTTAGTCTGCTGATAGATTAAGACTGTTCTACATGCAGGGATCGGAAAGGAAAATGAAAGAAAGGAGCAAGATGGCACAACAGTAAATAGATATCAATAAACAACAGACTGCAATTTTTTTAAAAAGTGAATGGGAAACACACACAGAGAGAAATTCAATAGATTAAGCCAAGCATTGGTTTAGTAATTATTAAGATATTTTCAAAGCAAATTGCTTTCCTTCTTTTTCAAGTGAGGATATTGAAAGCAGATTTTTTTTTCGTTGCCAAGATGCAGCTGATGTCAGTTGCAATGAGGAAAGGTTAATGACAATTTATATCACCCACAAAATCACATGGTAAAAGGTGTACTTGAACTGTACCACTTCAGGCAGCAACTAGTGGTGGGGGAGATTGTGTGTGAACATTCCCCCATTAAAAATCCTCCCTGCCTGTAATGAGAAGACATGATTCACTAGAAAAGAGAATAATGCTGGGAAAAACAGAAGGAAGTAGAAAAAGAGGAAGGCCAAACAAGAGATGGATTGATTCCATAAAGGAAGCCACAGAACTTACAAGATCCGAACAAGGTGTTTCCTGACAGGTTGCTGATTCATAGGGTCTTCATAAGTCGAAATCAACTTGAAGGCATATAACAACAAACCCTGTAAAATAACAACATTTTAGGGAGCATAAGAACATAAGAAGAGCCTGCTGGATCAGGCCAGTGGCCCATCTAGTCCAGCATCCTGTTCTCCCAGTGGCCAACCAGGTGCCTGGGGGAAGCCCGCAAGCAGGACCCGAGTGCAAGAACACTCTCCCCTCCTCAGGCTTCCGGCAACTGGTTTTCAGAAGCATGCTGCCTCTGACTAGGGTGGCACAGCACAGCCATCACGGCTAGTAGCCATTGATAGTCCTGTCCTCCATGAATTTGTCTAATCTTCTTTTAAAGCCATCCAAGCTGGTGGCCATTACTGCATCTTGTGGGAGCAAATTCCATAGTTTAACTATGCGCTGAGTAAAGAAGTACTTCCTTTTGTCTGTCCAGAATCTTCCAACATTCAGCTTCTTTGAATGTCCACGAGTTCTCGTATTATGAGGGAGGGAGAAGAACTTTTCTCTATCCACTTTCTCAACGCCATGCATAATTTTATATACTTCTATCATGTCTCCTCTGACCCGCCTTTTCTCTAAACTAAAAAGCCCCAAATGCTGCAACCTTTCCTCGTAAGGGAGTCGCTCCATCTCCTTGATCATTCTGGTTGCCCTCTTCTGAACCTTTTCCAACTCTACAATATCCTTTTTGAGATGAGGCGACCAGAACTGTACACAGTATTCCAAATGCGGCCGCACCATAGATTTATACAACGGCATTATGATATCGGCTGTTTTATTTTCAATACCTTTCCTAATTATCGCTAGCATGGAATTTTCCTTTTTCACAGCTGCCACACACTGGGTCGACATTTTCATCGTGCTGTCCACTACAACCCCGACGTCTCTCTCCTGGTCAGTCACGGCCAGTTCAGACCCCATGAGCATATATGTGAAATTAAGATTTTTTGCTCCAATATGCATAATTTTACACTTGTTTATATTGAATTGCATTTGCCATTTTTCTGCCCATTCACTCAGTTTGGAAAGGTCTTTTTGGAGCTCTTCGCAATCCCTTTTTGTTTTAACAACCCTGAACAATTTAGTGTCGTCAGCAAACTTTGCCACTTCACTGCTCACTCCTAATTCTAGGTCATTAATGAACAAGTTGAAAAGTACAGGTCCCAATACCGATCCTTGAGGGACTCCACTTTCTACAGCCCTCCATTGGGAGAACTGTCCGTTTATTCCTACTCTTTGCTTTCTGCTTCTTAACCAATTCCTTATCCACAAGAGGACCTCTCCTCTTATTCCATGACTGCTAAGCTTCCTCAGAAGTCTTTGGTGAGGTACCTTGTCAAAAGCTTTTTGAAAGTCTAAGTACACTAGAACTCTTCTTCCTGACTTGCTAGTTTTCAGTGTGCAAGGAATTGTTTTTTGGGAGAGCACTCAAGATGTGTAATCATCCTACTTGCAGCCTTTAGTGGTACATTCCAAGGAATGTTATGCTGAATATGTGAAAGAAAACTAATCTTCTCCCTGTACGTAGAATACTAGCGTGTCAGGAGAATGGGTCCTCCTAGCTTTTCTCCTGCCATGCCATATTTCTGTAGCCATCCCACAGGGGGGCACACAACATACCTTTGTCATCTACCAGCTGCATCCGTTCCTGGAAGCAGTTGACTTGGCCTTAGTGACACATGCATTGGCGACATCGAGGCTTGAACACTGTAACACACTTTATGCGGGGCTGCCTTTGAAAACGGTTTGGAAATTGCTGTTGGTTCAAAATGCAGCAGCCAGAATGTTAACTGGAGCACGGTGCAGGAAGCATATCACCCCTGTGCTTTATCAACTCCACTGGCTGCCAATTTGTTTCTGGACCCAATTCAAAGTGCTGGTTCTGACCTTTAAAGCCCTAAACGGCTTTGGACCAATGTACCTGAGGGACCACTTATGCCCCCATGTACTTGCCCGGGATTTAAGATCATCTGCCTCTAGTCTCCTCCGTGTGCCTGGAATGAAAGATGTTAGACTGGCAGGCATGCCGGATAGAGCCTTTTCGGCTGTGGCTCCCCAAGCTTCAGAATACCCTACCCCAAGAAGCCCACTCTGCTCCCTCCCTGATGGTTTTCCAGAGACTTCTGAAAACGATCTTTTTCCGGAGAGCCTTTGGGAGGGACTGAAGGTAGAGCCTGACACTGATTTTATGCCTTCTACATTAAATTTTACCTTTGTAGTCCCTTTAGTACCACCCCGTATATGTATATATATATATGTGTGTGTGTGTTGTATTTATGTATTTTAATTGTATTTTATGTATTTTAATTTATGTTAATGTTTTTGTGATTTTACTGTTTACAATTTTATTATGTACGCGTTTGATTTTATTTTTGTAAGCCGCCCTGAGTGCCCTATTATAGGGTAGAAGGGCGGGATAGAAATATTTTAAATAAATAAATAAATGAAGTCCATGCAAACATCTGCCAACGAACTCTACGGGTTGTATAAAATACAAAATAGTCATGTGTGTCTTTTTCTGAAATTTATTGACTTCACAAAAAGCCCTCCCCCCAAAAAATTGCATCATCTTTCAAGGGACACATAAAGAGCATCAATATTGTTTGCATCTTTTTAAGATGGCATCTCTTGGCAACTGCTTTACCAAGAGATGAGGGAAGCCTGATGAGTTTACAGTGAAAGGTAATACTTTTCCCTAGGGGAGCACTGCTCTTTCAGAGAGAGCGAGAGACAGCGAGAGAGAGAGAGCAGCTACATGATGCCTAAAATGGCACATTTCACTATAAAAACAGACCTCACAAACATCAGAACAGCCTTAAGGAAATGTGGGCCACTATGACATTCTCTCTCAGTGGACCTTTCTCCTCTCTTCTGCTTCCCCTTAAAATTGAAAATAGAGCTGGATGTTTTGCCAGCCACAGTTTGGCTCTTAGACCGCCATTTTGATGGTTCAAGGAAAATAGATTGGAAGAAGCAGTTTGTAGTCAACTCTGTAGGTAAACATCAAGTGCACCCCATAACAGGTCCTCTCAGGGCTGGCTCCAGACATGCTGGGGCCCTTGGGCACCAGTTTGCTCTGGGCTTTGGCGCACATGTCTGCGCGCCCACACATGCACCTACCTGTCTCTCGCAGGGAGGGAGCTTCTTCCGCCCGCCCGTTTGCTGGCTCTGTCTCTTTGTCTTTTGTGGCTGTGCGGGCTGCTATGCGTGCACATCGCTGCCATCAATTAAGATGGCGCCGGAGGCTTCAGCTCCTTAGGGAAACCTTGGCCACCATCTTGGTTAATGGCAGTCCTGCGCACGTAGCCCGCGCAGCCTCAAAAGATAGGAGAGACAGGCAGGCAGAAGGAGCTCCCTCGCTGTGATCTGCGGCAGCTACTATCTGCTGCAGATCGTGGAAAAGGAGCGCTACTCCTTCCCTATCTTATTGAGAGGCCCCTCAGGGGCTTTTGTGGCTCCAGGGGCCTTCGGCCAGAGCCTGACCTGGCCGCCCTTTGGGACCGGCCCTGGGTCCTCTCCAGACTTTTGAGTTTTGTCCTGAATCCTATTCTTTTCTTGCTCAGTTTTAGACCAGGTTGGTTTGTGATCCCTCTGTAAAGGTGTTTTTTTTTTTTAACTTGTTCCAGTTAGAGTTTGGGCAGAGCTATGGGCAACTGTGTCATGTGAAAACAGGAATAAACATTGATTGCTGCAAGTCTTGGAGTGGAAAGGACCCAGAGGTATCTTGTGTGCCTGAGGGCATGTCCTTAAAATCTGCAGTGACCTTGAGGCATTGACAAGGATACAGTGAGGATCCCCCCCCCCCCCGGAAGATGTGGCCTGGTTTGGCAGTGCAGAGAAGCTTCCCTCTCCCAGTGGCAAAATGCATTGGGGGCATGTAGTCAATCTAAGACTTAATTTTATTTACACCCTTTAAAGTGCAATTCTGCTACTGCTATGCTATTACAGGAATCTGTGCAGAATTCTTTTTCTCCCTGTACGTGTTGGGAGGTCCTGAAGAGAGTTACTCTGCATATTAACCCCTGTGTATGAATTGGTATTCACTTGAGAGACACCGTGTCTCAGTGACAGAGCACATGGTTTGCATGCTGGCAGTCTCATTCAGTTCCTGGTGTGTGTGTGTGTTTGTGTCAATATAAGTTGACTGCTTATTTTGTGGTCAAGATATGCACATCCCCCTACGCCAGTTTGAGATTCTGTATATTGACCAGAAATGCACACAATTCCCTCTTAATGGGTGGATTATGTGAACATTTTCTATGAAGCCTGGTGAATGTGCACAGTGGCCAGTTGTTTATTATTTATTTATTTATTTATTAGATTTATATGCCACCATTCTTCCCAGTAGGAGGATGTTATGCACATTAACCACTCAGCTTACATTATACCTAACATATATTCACTAATAGGCAAAAAAACCCCCACCCTTGCGGTTTAAGAACAACATATATTTCTATCAAACAGATAGAAACAGATAGAATATCAAACAGATATTTCTATCAAACTTTAAATGCAAGGAAATTGGCAGCGTGAATGCACCAGGGGAGCAGGAGACCTGACCTCCTATCTGAGATATTGTACTGCCCTACAATTTTGTCAAAATGGAAACACCATTTGGGTTGGTCTTTCACAGTCCAATCCACTTCCTGTGTAGCTTGGAAGAGTTTGGCAACCTGTGCCTCTGAGCATATGGTGAGTGGTGGCAACACCTGCCATCGCCAGAGATGGAAAATTACATTTTTGTAGTTTGTTGGTGTTCTTCTCACTTGGCTCCTGTGTTACTACTGTTTCTACAGAGAATCTAACCTAGAAAATTGTGTCTTAATATTGTTGCTTCCTCCCTGCCAAAACAAGATCAGCAGAGCACATGTCTTGTTTCTGTTATTTTGACTGATTGCAGGTGTGGGGGTTCAGCCTCACAGCACGTCTTTTGCCACTTGTGCTCTAGCCGTCATCCAGCCTATTTCATTGCCCTTAATTCACTGGTGTATCAAGGCGCAAACCACAATGCCAGAGAGGGTGATCAGGGGCAACCGTGTGAAGAGCCCGATGTATCTCGTTGTTGCACAGCATGACAAGGTCTTCAACAGGGCCACCTGCTCTATCTCCTAGAAACTCCCTCGTGACATTTAGGAATCAAATGGATTCTGTTAGCCTCTGTGGGTGGACCATCTTAATCTGTCCACTCCCCTGCAAGGGAGGATGGAAGTCATTAAGTCTGACCATGACAATGGGGTGACATCCACCCACCCCCATCTCCGGACCACCCCTTCCTCCATCTGCAGCAGACACCAGGGACAAATTGCATATTATTTATTTTATTTATATTTGTTTTCGTACATTCTTCTATGTAAGTTATTTGTCTGAGCCATTATTAGCTATGTGCCAGTTTCCTTGGCACGGTTTCCCTGCCAGCTGACTCACCCTCACCCCACTGGCTCTTTTTTGCCATACAGGGGTAGTTTGGGAGCTCCCTTTGGGCCACCTCCGTCTATGATAACATTGAGACAGGGCCTTTGCAAAGCAGTTTAGGAACTTTGTTTTGTATGCAGAAGGTCCTTGCTTCAATCTATATCACTTCCAGTTAGGGCTGGAAATGTCCCCTGGAACCCTGGAAAGCTGCTGCTGGTCAGTGTGGAGAATCTTGAGCTGGATGAACTCAATATAAGGCAGGTTCCTAACTCATGCAACCATCAGCCTAACCTCATGGTGTTACTGGAATTTTTCATGGGAATGGGATGCCCTCCTGTATGGGACTGTCCAGTTAGGTCAGGTTTCATTGACGAGAGTGCTTGCATCTTGAATAGTCTTGGTTGTCAGCATGCTGCTGGATCTTAGTGTGGTTCCCACTTGTGCTAATGCAGAAGCCACAACTCAGTGGGTTTAGATGTGCCACTGGCTTAATTCAGACATGATTGATATTGATATTTATATCGATCTATCGATCTATCGATCTATCTATCGAACTCTCTCTCTCTCTCTCTCTCTCTCTCTAAACATAATTGTGATTAACAAAACAGAGGTTTTTATTGTAATACCAAAACGTTTCAGCTTCCGCCTTCATCAGCTGCTAACATACAAATGCTGTTCCCAAGGTGGCAGTTATAGAGTTTTGAGGATGGAGTACTCAGAGGGGCTTCATTTGCTAAGTGTTGCTGGTACTGTCCTCCAGGTTCAGGCCATGTGGTGCCAATGTGTCCAGAGAGTAAATCCAAAAGTTCTCCCTTTTGGTCAATGCTGCTGGATCTGCTGGCATCTCTATCGCTGTTATGGAAAAGTCCAACAGGCTGTGACCCTCAATGTTAAAATGCTTTGCAACTGGTTGCTCTACTTTTTTTTGTCAAGATTGCCGAGTTGTGGTTCCTGAAGCGCGTGCGTAGATCAGTTGTGGTTTTTCCTACGTATTGGATACTGGTGTTTTGCATTCGGTGATGTAAATTATATTGCAGGACCTGTAGGTGATGTTCTGTTAGTCTCAAGCCCCACTCATATGGCGCTTGTTCCGCTTTTACAGCGGTATTTGGGCATCGCGCGCCATTCTATTCAATGGGTTCCGCTTTACAGTGGTTTTCGCTTTACAGCAGGGGTCCGGAACGTAACCCGTCATATGAATGGGGCCCTACTGTGTGTGTGTGTGTGTGTATGTGGATATTGGACTGCCCCCACACAATTGCCTTCTAACACTCTGGTTCCCTCTACATCCTAGTTTTGCGAGCTACGTTGCTGTGAAATGGTAAACTGTGGTTAGCGCTTTGCCTCCACACCATGGCTTAAGCACGCAAACAGTGATTTGAAGGGTAACGCTGCTCAAAATTTGCCAATGTGGCTCTCACAGTAAAATGTAGTTAGTGACAAGCAGGAGGTAGAGAAGAGAGCCCACACAGGGCAGGGCAGGATGAAGCAGAAGAGTTCACCGTGGGGGTCCTGGCCACCAAACCATGCTTTGGGATGATGTCTCAATTATGCTCCTGCCTGTCAAGTCTGACATTGGCTGAGACACCATTTTTGGCAACTGCACTTCAGCAGTCATTCACATTGAGTAATTAAAACACCTCCTGGCCCTCTTCTTGAAGGACTCTGAGAATGTGGCATCCTTCACAGAAAATCAGAGAGAAAGAGCATAAATTAGTTTAAAGGCAGAGTCCTTTTAAGAAGAAGAAGGGGGGGTAATATTTCCTTTCAGATCTTCTGATTGACCTCTGACATGCACAGTGTGAAGCTCAATGAGAGTTCAGGGATTTAACACAATGATTCCAGCACTGCGTTCGAGCCATTTATATATTTTCTTTTCAAAGGGAGCTCTAACAATAGCAGTTGCTCATAAATTTGGAATTTGCGGTGAGGGAAGGAAGCTTCTTTCCAAGTGATTTGCCCTGGATGATGGAGATATACATACAGAGAGAGTTTATAACTGAATTAAATTGCTAGGAATGGATATGGCAAGACAATGCAGTGACATGTTTGAATTTTGGGCAATAAATGATTGACAGGCAATTGCAAGAGATGGAGTACAGTGGTCAAAGTTTGACAAGAGTGGGAGAATATCCGTTCCTGTGGAAATGACTATTTTATATTCAAAATGGATAATCAAAATATTCATGGTCAAAACCCATGTTTATTACTAGGAGTTTCTTTTATTCATATGAGCCTTCCCAGCTGCTACGCCATCAGCACAAGAATACAATCATAGAGTAGTAGAGTTGGAAGGGTCCTAAAAGGCCATCAAGTCCAACCTCCTGCTAAATGCAGGAACCCAACTTCAAGCATACCTGACAGGTGGCTCTCCAGCTGCCTCTTGAATGCCTCCAGTGTTGGAGAGCACACCACCTCCCTAGGGAATGAGAGGACAACAGATTCGGCAGCGGCACTGGTGATGAGGTTGGGAGGGAAGCACTAAAGAAGCATTCCTTGGGGGCTTCTTTGAAACCTGGGAGCCAGAACTGCTTGCTCTTTTCTAATGTTAATGTCTTTGGCATGAGAGACGGGGCCTTTTCAGCCATGGCCCCTTGCTGTGGACGTTCCTCCACAGGGAGTTTTGTCAGATTTGCTCTGGGTTGATTAAAAAATCTTTCAATGCTGGCAAGTATTTGAAGAGGATATTTAACGTTTGCTAGGCTTTGTTGTGGATCTTTTAGGGAATGGTCTGCTGCTGTGGACTCTTGCTGTTAATAGATGTTTATTGCTTTCTGTTGTTTGGGGTTTTAATTAATGGTTAGTGATTTGGATTGCTTTTCTTGAGTTTTTTACATGTTGTAAACTACCCTGATGGCATTTTAAGCCATGTGGCAAGAAAAGAAGATCTGAAAAAAACAAACACAAATGTTTCTCTTCATTTCCTAGGGATCTACAGCTTCCCTCGTGCTGCACATCTAGGATGCTTATCTATAAGATCAGTTTTTGCAATGCCCATCCAAATCTTTACTACACAATATGTGTCTGAATGCTCAATCACCCTGTGTCCTCTGTTTCTTTTTGGAAATTGCCCTGGGAATATGATTGAAGTATGGCATTTTTAAAAATCTTATCATAAACAAATATAAATATATTTGCTGTTCATTTTTCCTGCACATCTGATGGAACTATTCTCAAAAGTGCAATTTATGTAATTCAGTCCACATTTACTTGACTGTGAGCCCAGTTTAAATCCCTGGAGACACGTCTGTCTAAGCATTTGTAAGAATCTGCTATCCCCCCCCTCTTGTTTAATGAAGGGATCAGTTTCTTTATGTCTCCCTCCCCAGTTGGAAAAAGCAGTGAGTGAGTTTGCTCCTAGGTTAAGGATTGTCTCCCTTGCTAACTGCAGTGGTAATTTTCACTTGAGTCTGAAGCTTTCGCATGCAGTTATATATCTGCCTGAAGCGATTGTCCCAGAGGAGGTTTGGGTCTTTATGCATTATTTCTACAGAGACAGAGAAAGTTTAAGTGAAGATTGGCAACTCCTGTTTAAAACGAACTGTCTTGGAAAAACTTCCCTTGGAGGATGCTGTAACTTTTCAACTGCCATCCACATTTTATTTATAGCATAGTGATTGTGGGGGGGGGATAATATGCACAAGGTTCTAGATTTAATGAAAAGAGGGACTAAAAAATTGAGCTTTGTCTTGGGCTGCTGCAAGCCTGCCTCTTGAATCACAATAACAGCATAAGAACCCTGCAGCTGGGTCAGGTCAATCTAGTCCAGCATCCAGTTCTCACAGTGGCCAACCAGATGTCTGTGGGAAGCCCACAAGCAGGACCTGAGCACAAGAGCACTCTCCCCACTTGTGATCCCCAGCAACTGGTATTCAGAGGCACGCTGCCTTCGCCAGTAGAGGTGGAACATAGTCACCATGGCCAGTTCCCATTTATAGATATGTCCGCCATGAATTTGTCTATCCATCCAAGTTGGTGGCCATCACTGCCTCTTGAGAGAGTCCTTTCCTTTGTCTGTCCTGAATCGTCCAACTTTCAGATCCCTCGGATGCTCCTGAGTTCAGGGCGGCAATTTTCCCTCATCCCTTGCTATAAACAGCCAGGTTTACAAGCAGGCCTCACCGCTCTGTGTGTCTTTGTACCTTTTTAAACGATCACAGCTATGGACTACTCCCTTAACCTGCTACTGTTTCTCTGAGATAAACTCCAGGGCCACCGTTGGTACTGTATTGAAATCTTTGTTTATGTTTAGCCAACGCTTAACTAGACGTCCTTGAAAACTAAACAAGTTTTATTGAACAGAAAAACAAAATAAAATCACTTTAACTTAAGAAAATAAGAAGAGCCTGCTGGATTATGCCAGTGGCCCATCTAGTCCAGCATCTTGTTCTCACAGTGGCCAGACAGATGCCCCAATGGGTAGCCCACAAGCAGGACCTGACTGCAAGAACTTAGTTCGTAAGCGTGTGGTTACAGTTAGTTGTTCTTTGTTGTTGTTATATGCCTTCAAGTCAATTATGACTTATGGCGACCCTATGGATCTTTTTAAAATATACATATATTCATAGAGTTTTCCTGGTAAGAGGCATTCAGAGGTGGTTTACCATTGCCTTCCTCTAAGCCTACAGCACCCGGTATTCCGGTCTCCCATCCAAGTACTAACCAGGCCTGACCCTGCTTAGCTTCCGAGATCAGACGAGATCGGCCATGCTCAGAGTAGTATGTTCTTTAGTTGAAATATAATAGGGTGCAATCTACTTGTATGTATGCTAGGCTCAGGGAGTTGGATACGAACCGACATAGTCCTGGCTCCGCCAGCAGAAGCCTCTTGCCATGGCGGAGCTGGAAGCCTACCAGGAAACCACAGCCCAGTGAAAGGGGTGCTGGCGAAAGCTGGCGGAAGAGCTGGAAAAGGGGTGTTCTGGGGGCGTGTCAGAGAAGGGGGCGAGGGGGGAACTTAGGCAATGTCCGCCTCATGTTTGGAGCGCTGCTGCAGGTCCCAATCTGCGTCAAAGTTACTCTGGGAAAAAGGTCAGTCTAAGAAAATAATTACAATGGGAGTCTATGGAGAGTGCTTCCTCCTCGGTAGGGGTATTTGTGAGAGCTGGCTTTTACTTGCCAGTCCCTGCGTGCAGCGCCTGGCTGAGCCTGGGTTCAGCCGGTCCATGACTCCCAGATGCAAAATGGATGCTGTGGACCTTCCCGCAGGCTGCTGCTCCGCCAGGCCCCCTTCCGATGGCTTCCCTTGAGTTGGATTGCTCTGTTAATGATTACTGGACCAGTAACCTCTTCCACTACCCCAAGATAAACTACTCAAATCCTGCCTCATAAACCTTGTCCTGTCTAACTCACAAACTTTTCCCTATTGTGTCAACGGTCAAAGGTTCAAAATATAAGCATTCAGCTCTTGGACGCACAGCCAATCACCATACAGCACACACCAACATTCTGCTCACTCATTCCCCCCCCCAAAAAAACAACAACCTCACCACTTACTTTATATTATATAATATAACCACATACCATAAGTATTATAAAACAACATCAAACATTAACACAAAAAGCATGGAACATTACAGTGCTGCACATAGTTCTCCCCCTGCACATTTTATCTTCACAACAGCTCTGTGAGGTAGGTTAGGCTAAGAGACGGCGACTAGCCTGAGGTCTTGTTTGCCTGGATGGAGGATAGAGGGGTCTGTGCGTGAGTGTATAAACAAGCTTACTGTGTAAAAGTACAATTAATATTACTTGCTTTGATCACTTTTGCCTGTGGTCCTGCCAGTCACGGGCTTGTGGCCCCTAGGAGATTGCCTAGAAGGAAATCTGGCCCTTGGCCTGAAAGGTTTCTCCACCCCTGCACTGAGGGATCTGAGTTTAAGAGAGCTGAAAGAGATCTGGGATGGCTGTTGACAGATGGAGCAGGCCATAGGAGCACTCTGGGCCAGGTGGGCCGGTGGTCTGCCCTGGTCTGAGATAGCCTTTTACATTTTTTAACAGCTCATCAGAATGCGGTCCCACTCACAAGGATGTTAGGATACAGGTCAGCTGATGACTTCATGTTAACTGCAAGAGTGCTGTTGTATGCCCGATTATTCTGGTTATCCATACTCTTTTTCCAACTTGGAAGAGTTCAGCCTGACCCCCACCCCAGTGGTTGGCCTGAGAGCCAACAGCAACAGATTATCTTCAGACCTTCCTCTTTCAACAAGCCTTTTAAGTAGAGACTTTATTGCAATCTGTGTCTCTGTTGGAATTACTTTTTAAGATGTTTTTAAAGCTCTTTTTTAAAAAATATGTTTTTAAAGATGTTTTGTGTTAAAATCTTTGGTTTTTAAGATGTTTTAGCACAGTGGGGAGGAGAGCCTTGCTGGGAGTCCAGAGCAGAGCTTGGAAAAGTTACTTTTTTGAACTACAACTCCCATCAGCCCAATCCAGTGGCCATGCTGGCTGGGGCTGATGGGAGTTGTAGTTCAAAAAAGTAACTTTTCCAAGCTCTCCAGAGTCTGTGAGTTCAAATCCCTGCTTGTGTCTCCTGGGTGTCAAGGGCCAGTTAAATATCACCCCACAGTGAGTGGCTCAGGGGTTATGTGCCCTGCCACCTGTGCAGCCGTGGGCAAGCTGCATAGTTCCAAAGAGCCCAGTTGCCCCCCAGCTGGCAGTTGCGGACAAGGAAGGGACTGGCTTGTGCAGCTGTGGCAAGCTGAGCAGGCCCTAGCCAGCTGGGGAGGACTAGCCTCAGAGGGAGGCAATGTAAACCCCCTTTGAATACCGCTTACCATGAAAACCCTATTCATAGGGTAGCCATAAGTCGGGATCGGCTTGAAGGCAGTCCATTTCCATTTCAGAACAGAGAGAGAGTCTCTGTGTTGTTATGTATAGTGCACAGTTGCTCCAATACTTTATTACTGTAGTAGTAGTAGTAGTAGTAGTAGTAGTAGTAGTAACTTTGTTATTTAATTATTGGAACAAACTGATCTTCAATCTTTTATGCTTTTACACATTCTGGACTTTTATAAGATAAGTTGCTGATAAAGAGTGCAATGTTGTTGTTGTATGCAGTGTTAGATCTACTCAGAGGAGGCCCATCTAAACTAATGGGCATGATTATCTTGGGGCTGTTCATATCAGTGGGTGGTGTTCAGTATTGGCCCTACTCAGAGTAGACCCATTGAAGTTAATAAACATGACTCACTTAGGTTCAGTAATTTCAAGGGGTCTGCTCTGAGTAGGACTTAGTTGAATACAAACCAGAGGGTCTACTCTGAATAAAATGTAGACATTATTATTATTATTATTATTATTATTATTATTATTATTATTATTATTATTATTATTGTTATTAAGGATTGTCTGGTAGCCCCCCCCCATCCACATGGCTCTTTCACTCTGCTTGCATTTAAGAGGACACTTAATCCCCCCCCCCCAATTTTGAAACTCCTAGATATTTTTAGCTGCTGTTTCGTTGACTTGCTGTTGCTGTTTGTTGTGCATATTGTTCTGATTCCCTTAGGAAAGAAGAACAGGATAGAAATTATTTTAAATAAAGAAATAAAGAAATGCTTGATTGATTTCAAGACACCGGTTTCCTTTTTCACACACACGCACGCACACACACGTGTTGCTCTTCTCATCTCTTGGTCCATTGTTGACACAACCCTGCATATCTTTTTACAAACGAAGATTAAAATAATGGGCACAATCCAGCTCTGGATTTCAGTGGGGGAGAGTTAAGCACATGCTTCCTACTTGAAAACGCTTCCTCCAAAATCCTTTCTCTGGTAAATGCCGCCACTTGCTTTTTTTAAGCTCCCACCCTAGTCAGTAATGTAGCTCAGTAGTAGAGTGCTGCCCATCAGAGTGGACCGTCCTCCCCCAACCTGGCACCCCAAATATACTTTGACTACATCAGACCCCACCAGCATAGAAACAAAAGGCTGGGTTCAGCATAGTGCAAAGCAGATAATTCTGACAGTGCAAGGGTTTCTCCTTGCGCAATGGAACGATCTCTCCCTCTCCTCCTGCTGTGCCCTCCCTAAATCTGTTCTGCAGGTTCCCCCAACTCCCCAGAACAGATTTGGGGACTGTGCAGCGTGTGTGTGATCCCATCGTGCTAACCCATGCACCAGCACGACTTTTTAGATGAATACCCCCCATAGGAGGCTGTCTCCTGAATTTACAACTATTTCAAGCTGGTATCTGAAATGTAACAGGGAACACAGGAATCTGCCTTATACTGAATCAGACCATTGATCCATCTAGCTCAGTATTGCCTACACTGACTGGCAGTGGCTTTCCAGGTTTCAGGCAGAGTCATTATTATTATTATTATTATTATTATTATTAATTATTACAACATTTATTTATACCCTGCCTTTTGGCCAAAGGTCTTCAAGTTGGCTTACAAAGAAAAATAAAGACAAGTATAAAAATACATCAATAAAAGCAATACAATTTACGAAATTTAAACCAAATAACAGATAACATTATTAGGAAAAACAAATGTCCAAGAAAATTTTTGAACAAGTGAATTTAAAATGGATCACTCTCTGTCTTTGCCAGCACACAATATCCCATGCTTAGAGTCTCTCTCAGACACAGTTTGCTCTGTTCCAGTCCGAGCAGACTGTTGGGATTGGACCCCATTTTTGAGACTTCCGTTTCTAAGCCAGACTCGGTCATCGGATGCAAGCCAAAAGGAGGCAGATACCTGGGGATGGTGATGCACTTGGTGTTGACGCTCTGGGTTCTCTCCTAACCCTACCTGAAGATGTCAGGTATTGTGCCTGGGACCTTCTGCATGCAAGGCAGAGTCTCTACTAGTGAGCTATGGTCCTTCTTCACAGCAAGGCCAATGGTAAGGAATGATGAAGTTTGTCGCCCAGCAACATCTGAATGGACCAACAAGGCACTTCCACAAAGAGAACCATAGCTCAGTGGCAGACCATATTCTTTGCCTGCAGAAGCTCCTAGGGTGAACCCCAAATGTTTTTAGAGTCTAAAGCAATTGGTGGGGAACCATTGGTCTTCCAGATGTCCCTGAACTACAACTCCCATCACCCCTGGCCATTAGTTATGCTTGCTGGGGCTGATGGGAATTGTTCAGCAGTAACTTGAGGGCGGAAAGGTTCCCGGCACCTGAGTTAAAGGGATCGGATATCAGGTGATGTGAGAGATTTTGGTTGTGTGACTCTTGAGAGATGTCACCCTCACGTCCTTGCCTGTGAGCTTCATAGATACTTCTGGTTGGCCTCTGTGGGAAACAGGATGCTGAACTGGGTAAACCTTTGGCCTGCTCAAGCTGGATGGTCTTATAAGAACAAAAGAAGAGCCCGCTGGATGAGGCGTAATGATCCGTCTAGTCCAGCATCCTGTTCTCACAGTGGCCAACCAGGTGCCTATAGAAAGCCCACAAGAAGGACCTGAGCACAACAGCACTCTCCCCTTCTGTGGCTCCCAGCAACTGGTATTCAGAAGCATCCTGCCTCTGACAGTGGAGGTAGGATGTAGCCATCAGGGCCAGTAGGAATGTATAGCCTCATCCTCCATAAACCTACTGCCCATCAAATCTTCATGTCAACAACTCTGGGTAATACTTTGTTTCCCCTGATGCAATGACCAAAACATGTGGGCTCATACCATGATGATGCTACTCTTGTAAGTTCTATGATTTTTGTTTTTGCAAAAAAATAAAAATTCTGTGTACTTTCTCTTCCTTGTAGCTTTTCAAGAAAGCCTGACTCCCGAGTCATCTGATAGAAAATGTCTTATGGTTCCATTGATGGGAGTGGTTTTGGAAGTGGGAATGTCTTCGGAGGGCCTTCAAGAGAAGGATACCAACCTTTAGGTATTGTTACTGTTATTGTTATTATGCAAAATCCATAAAATACAATAAGGTTATTAAATAAAATAATATCTATATACAACATTATAACCAAAAATCCAAAGAAGTACATCAGTTAAAAGGCAATCAATAAAACATTCAGTAAAATATAAGTACATAATAAAACACTGCAGTGTGATGAATCTTAGGATCTAGGGAAAGCCTGCTTAAATAGATGAGGTCTTCAGGAGGCGCTGTTTCCGCCACATGAACAGCACATGAGAGGGTGCTCCAGGGAATAGATGGAGCCTTGACCATTAGCCATGCTGGCTGGCGCTGATGGGAGTTGAGTCCAATGTTATGTGGAGTGTCACAGTCTACCTATCCATGTGCAATCATTATTTTTAATCTTATTTATTTATTACACTTATGCCCTGCCTTTCTTTCCATGATAGAAACCCAAGGCAGCTTACAGATGGTTCCCAGGTGGTCTCCCATCCAGGCACTGATCACACCTGACCCTGCTTAGTTTCAGCAGGGAGCTGGCCTTAGGTGCCTTCAGACCATAGCCTGGGATCTTCATTGCAATGATCCCTCTCTTAATAGCTAAGAAACCCCCCCAAATATTCAAGCTAACATACCAAGATCCAGAAGTCTTTTGTAGGTTACAGGCAGGTTACACTCGCCAAGTCGAATTTTATACATTGTCCCCTAATTTAAACAAATAGACTCTGATGCCATACTGTTAACTGTGTTCAATAGGATTTCTCCTCCTCTGCCACTTTCTGAAGCTCTTTGCCTTTTGGCAGTCTTCTCCCATTGGGTGCTTTAGACTACAACTCCCATGATCCTTGACCTTACTTGTAAGCTGTCCCAGTGGCACAGAGTAAGATATCTGAGCCCTGCTTCCATATTCCTCTGCTCACACGTATCTAGGGGCCAGATTTTGCCTAATGCGAATCTTGGAAGTTTCTGCTCAGGCCAGATGTGTAAGGGATTTCACGGGAAATTCAAAAAAGCGTTGATAACACCAGCACACCATATCTCCCGAGGGTTTCATACAAGTATTCTTAAGCAGCGTTCATCAACTTTTGCTCCCCAAACATTGCTGGATTGCAACTCACATCATCTCCAGCCAGCATAGCCAGTGGTCACAGGCGATGGGAGATGTAGTCCAGCAACATCTGGGGACTGAAGGCTAAAGTTCTGAAGTTTAGAGGGCTAGGAAGACGTCTGAGGGCTTTGCAGCTTCCTTAATATGTGAATAGAGGGGAAAGGAGTGAGTAAAAAGCAGCTTCCAGGTTGTGAGCATGAGAGATTGGGTGGAGAATGTGGAGATAAACAATATCTCAGCGACTGGCAAGAAGTGTCCTTGTGGGGGAGAACTTCAATTCAGGACTCACTCCACAGTCATTCCAGGAGTCATTGCACAGCAGCAAAACATGAGCTGTTGGAAGCTGTGGGTGACAATACGCTCTGTCACCTGAACTTGCCGTCATTCCCTTTGGTGTTCATTTCCGGTCCCATCGCTGAGCCGTCTGCGTCTCTCCCTGTTTCCAGGCGCGTCAGATTGAAGTGGCTTATGCCCACACTGGGAAGCTTCCCAAGTCGTCATTGCTAGTGATGGAAAATGTCAGTCAGTTAAGTAACGGGAGCTAATTTGGAAAACAGTCTTCTGCCTTTTAAAGCCGTCTTCGTAGACGAGATGACAAATGGTGCAAACAGAATTAGTACGCACAGAAATCCCACACGTCTTTCCTGTTTGGCAGTTGGCTGGAGTGATCAAATATGTACCCAATGAATTGTGCCTCTTATGAAGGACATATGTATGTTTCAGATGCGGCTTTGCCTACAAAATACTTGCAATCTGGGCAAGGGTTGAGTGGGATACCTCTTTTAAATATAGCTTGTATTTGCTAAGTGAAAGCCATCTTTGAAACATGCGTGCCCCCTCCCTCCCTTACAGTTAGAGCCTGACACTGATTTTATGCCTTCTGTGTTAATTTTTACCTCAGTAGTCCCTTCTGTACCACTCCCTATATATGCATATATGTGTGTATATGTATATATATTATTTTATGTATTTTAATAGCATTTTATGTACTTTAACTTATTTAAATGTTTTTGTCATTTTCATTGTGTACAATTTTATTATGTACGTGTTTGGTTTTATTGTAAGCTGCCCTGAGTGCCCTATTATAGGGTAGAAGGGCGGGATAGAAATATTTCAAATAAAATAAATAAATAATAAATACAGCAGCCTTCCCCAATCTGGTGCCCTCTAGATGTTTTTGAGGACTACAGCTCCCATTATCTGTGACCATTGGCCATGCTGGCAGGGACTGATGGGAGCTGTATGTAGTCCAAAATGTCTGGAAAGCACCAGGCTGTGGAAGGCTGACATACACAATGTGTATAAAGCGTGTCTTCTGGAATCTGTACTCTGATCCCAAATAATCCTGTTAGACAGGGCCAGAGAGCCATTCAAGCTGATGGCTGGATCCAGAACTAGCCCACCCTCCATGGGTCATTATTGACAAGTGGGCATCAGGTGATACAAATTGCAAGTGGTGAGGAAGCACAGGCTTATCTGGTAGGATCTTTGCAATGTGGGATCAGAAACAAGCCTCTGCCTCCCGCTAGCAGCACAGTGCTAAGATCTGAGATGAGCCTCTGCTTGGGGATAAGCCTCTGCCTGCTGCCTTTTAAAGATCAAGGAGAGGCTCGCCTTGGATCTTAGTATTGTGGTACCTAGTGCTTAGATCTAACGTAGCAGATCTCTGTGCCTGAAGTGACTGACAGGTGGGTGTGGTTTCTCATCCCTGCTATAAGAAATGGTCCATTTTCAGGCAAGATTTAATACATGCCTGTGCTCACACCTTAATTCAGCCTTCCAACAACCCTGTGAAGATGTGCCTTTTCACACATTATATAACGAAAAGACCAGGTTGACAACAGTTTGCACTGAACAGGGAGCTGCAACCAACCCAAGTTGCCGGATGAACGTACCTGTTAAGTGCATGCTTGCAAACAGACTTTTTGTCTCATTCACATATTCCATTTGTAGGTGTACATTTATAGATAGGTTTAATGTGTGCATTGTCGCTATTAGACCCACTTTTTTCAGGTGGGGGCAATAAGAGTGGGACATGGTATACCTGAGGTTTTACAATAAGCCCGAGTCTCAGGAATTTGAACCCAGAACAAAACCCATCAGTGTCAACACAGGATGCTGCTTCATGCTGAGTCGGACACTTGGTCCATCTAGATCCAGGGTTTCAGGGAGGGAATTTTTCCCAGCCCTACTTGGTAATGCCAGGGACTGTTCCTGGTGACCACAAGGGTTTTGTTGTTGTTGTTAAAGATTGGAGTGACCCAAACAAAGCACTGAAGGGATATATATCCTAGATTTGTATGGAAGGCATGTCAGACAGCAGTTTTTGCAGCTCTACCTGGAGACTTTGGGGACTGAAAGTGGCAGGTTGTTGTTGTTGTTGTTGTTATTATTATTATTATTATTATTATTATTATTTTGGCATAGAAGACATTTCCTCTACCTTTGAGCTATGGCCCTTCCTTTGATGGACTTCCATTGTTGCCGTTTCCCTCAATCAGTAGTCATGATCCTAATTATAAGAAGGTATATTTGCGGTTCATCAGAGATGCAAAAATAGCTGACATGAATGTAAGAAAAAAAATCCCAATTCACTCTCACAAGTATGAGTGACACTGAATGAAAAGCTCTTGCACAGATGTAAAGAAAAAATAATACTGAATTTCTTGTTTCATGAATTTTGCACTCCAGATGCTGGAGGATAAAAGAAGGTTGTGATGCATGTGTGTGTGTGTGTTTAAAAAAACCTTCATCTGTTTTTCATTCACAAAATCAACTTTGTTTTGCAACTTTAAAAACATCATTTTTTCCCTTTGACCCATTGGCTGCATTTCCTGGGGCTGCTGGGAGTTGTAGTTCAGCAATTTCTGGAAGGCCAAATGTTTCCTGCACTTGCTATAGGGGATACCTTGCTGATATAAAGCTTGTTGAAGTGTCACAACACCATCTTATTCTGCCTTTCCTTGCCCCCTTGAGTGCCACCCAGGAAAAATGCAGAATGGCTGAGAAACTCAGAGCACATCATATTCCAATAGACATTAACAGAAGGGAAGGTCGAGGAGAGCTAGGGGCACTGGCTTTGAGGTGTTTCCATCTCTTACATCAGGATGGGAATGTTTTTTTCAGGCTGAGAGTCACATTGCCTAATGGACAGCCTTGTGGGGACCGCATTCCCAGGGCGGGTGGGACCAGCAGTAAAAATTGGAGGAGGGGACACACAGGTTCTTCCTTTTGTACAGTAGGTGACATTCCAATCACACCAAAAAAGAGAGAGAAAACCCAGAGACTTCTACGCACACCTCTCCCCACCCAAGCAAGCAAGAGGTAAAATCACAGTTCAAAGCCACATTCCAGCCAGGCAAAAGCACTCTAGCACACAACCAACTCGTACACACAACCAAGCACACATTGACTGCAGTAGAATGAGTCTTCCAAGCCTAATATTGGCCATGGGGAGAGCAGGGGACCTGGGGGTGCTGGGGGAAGCCTCTGTGAGCTCATGTGCACCTGTAAGCACCATGCCAGCAGCCCATACCCTATGCCAGTGGTTCCCAACCTTTATGATTACAGGACCCCCTTTTGTAAGCTCCCCCCAAAATTGTGACCCCTCCTGCACGCTAATTGTAATTTTAGTCTCTGTTAATTGAAAAAAAATGGTGCATGGCAAAATTATATCTCCAAATATCCCTTTCCATTAAAAGGTCGTGCAGACAGGGAGGTATTGCCTTCTTTTCTTAATGCAAAGGTCCAGTGAAATTGGTATCCTCCTCCCCTCCCCCCCGTCTGAAGATATATAGTCCTGTCTCCCAACACCAGTGGGTGACAGTGTTGGAATAAGATCCAGGTTCAATTCCCCACCCAGCCATGAAGCCGACTGGGTGATCTTGGGCCAGACATGGTCTCTCAGCCTATTCTATCTCATAGGGTTGGTGTAAGGATAAAATGGAAAGGGGGGGGAAACCATGTGACCACCTTGAGCAACTTGGAGGAAAGGTGGGATATAAATGCAATAATAATTAATGAATTAAATACATTTCATCTGCATATGTGGACCCCAGCCTCAGCCAACCTGCTGAGCTTTTTAGAAATTAATAATAATAATAATAATAATAATAATAATAATAATAATAATAATAAAGAAGCAGCAGCAGTCATGGGGATGCTAGATTGTGAAGACAAAAGGGTGGATAGATTGAGGGAGGGGGTCAGTGCTTTCACCTCTGTACCTGACTATCTTCACTCTTTATGACTTCCTAACACTTTTGATTTTCAGTCTTGCCTTTTCCTGAGTCATCTTACATTCGCTGATCATTTTTCTTTAGTTTTTTAAATATTTTCTACTGTGATTTTGTTCTTATGTTCTGTTCTGAAGTGGTAGCGATGGAGTGAACTGATTCAGATGGTGTGTGACAAAATCACATCTCCAAATGTCCCTTTAAAATGGACCGCCTTCAAGTCGATTCCGACTTATGGCGACCCTGTGAATAGGGTTTTCAGGGTAAGCGGTGTTCAGAGGGGGTTTACCATTGCCTTCCTCTGAGGCTGAGAGGCAGTGACTGGCCCAAGGTCACCCAGGGAGCTTCATGGCTGTGTGGGGATTCGAACCCTGGTCTCCCAGGTCGTAGTCCAACACCTTAACCACTACACCACATTGGCTCTTTAAAAGGTCCCTGCAAATAGAAACCCAGAATTGTGAATTGTATTAGAAACTCCCTGATGTGCTAATCTTCTATCTGCAGGGAAGTGTTGCTTTCTTTTTTTAATGAAAGGGTCCAAACAAACTGGTATCCCCCTTTCCACCCACACACACAGTTTGAAGATGTACAGTCCTGTCTCCCAACACCAGTGGGTGACAGTGTTGAGCTGCTGAGCTTTTTTAAAATAAAAACAAATCAAGAAGCATCAATGTGGTGGTGATGGGGATGCTAGATTGTTCACCGCAGACAACAGGGCGGATGAATTAAGTTGGGTGGTTAGTGCCTTGGACTGATCATCAGAGCTGATGACTTGGTTAGCATGCATTTGGGGAATGAAAGTGGAGCAGAAGACAGATCAGTGCGCGCACGCAAGCACAACTGCCCCTCCTGCAAGCGTCTGCAGGCATGGAAGCATTCAGGCATGTGGGAGGGTGAAAGCCCTCAATTGACACAGCATCTTGGAGAGAGAGATGGGGGGTAGAGTGTAGGTGGAAGAAAGAGGGGACGCTGGGACACAGCCTCAGAGATGGGGGGCGAGCAAGTCCTGGGTTTTCTCACTGCTTCTTGGCTCAATCTGGGCCGAAGGCAAGATCTGGGTGGCCTTGCAAATAAGAATAATTTTTAAAGGAGGTGGCAGCTAAGCAGGAGCCAAGAAAGGCAGGCAGGTATGCTTGCTGCCAGGAAGGTTGGGGAAAAGCAGCTTTTCTTTGTAGCCTTGCTTCTTTTTGCTTCACAAAAAGCCCTCCCCTCTTGTCCTGAGCAAGGGCGTCGTCAGCAGCGGTAGTGCAAGGAGAGGGCAATAGTAATCCACTCTTCTTCCTGGTAGTTCTATCCTACTTCGGCATCTGCCACATGTTTTATAGGCAGACCGCTGCCTGCAGCATGCCTGAAAGATGGTCTGCCGCTTCAGCAAAAGTTCTCCCTCTTGTCTGGAGCAAGGGGAAGGTGTTGTCTGCAGCGGCAGTGGGGAGCAGATAGCGTTCAGGGAGGGAAGACTTTTAAAAACAAATTAATAAATAATCCACTTTTTTACTGTTCGCAGTCCCCCCGGATTACTTTGCCGCCCCCTTGGGGGTCACGGCCCCCAGGTTGCGAACCACTGCCCTATGCCATTGCATGTTTGCTACGCCTCTTGTCTTCATTTGAACAGAGTCCAGCAAACCTGCCCCGAAATCCATATGTTGCATCCGGACTCTGATGGGTCTTTTCCGCTATGCAATGCTACACTGGGGACCTTGTGAGAAATATAAAATAACAGCTTGCAGTCACTCGATGCTGCTGTCAACTAAGGTCTACCAGCCAAGAGCCCCCTGACATAAGAAGGGACCTACCAGAGGCCACTTTGCCTAGGGCTCCCTCAAACCTGGAACTGGCCTTGGCATAATGTTTTTTTCCCCTCTTGTCCCTGATGTAGTGACTCACGCTTCCTTAATGCTACAGCGTCTTTTGCCTGTGACTCACAATCTGTTCCCATCATTATGATTGCTTTTTCTACCTGTTTATTATACAGCCACAACTGTATACTATAGCCAGAATGGATTTTTCACCTTCCACCATATTAAATTGAAAATAACTCCCACACCATTCTGCTGCTTCTCATAAGCTCATTTCAAACCAAAATCTTACAAAACGTATAGTCCTGAACTCAGAAACGCTTGCTTCACAGCCCTCTTAAGTTTTCATGGTGATACACAAAGCACAGAGAGAGAATCTAGAGTTCAAAGTGTAAAACAAGAGGGGGGAAAATCCAGACCCCTGCTGGACATTTTTCTGTCAGTGGTCCCATAATTTGTTGAAATTAATTAAAAATCAGCCATGTTCACAGAGTACCTGTAATCCTATTACTGACCTTGCCCCATACTCTGACCTTCATCTTCTGCAGTTTAATTTTTAAAAAAAGAAAAAGATCATGGCTGATTTTTAGGTAATTTAAGAAATTTAACATTGGAGTCTATGATAGTGCAGTCATGCTCAGTAAGAACCAAGTGTGAGTGCTCTAAAAGCCAGACTAACAGCTATTTGGCTTGGCTAACCAGGGGGGCATACCCACCACAGACCTTTATTCCATTTTACACAGTCATGGCTTACTCCAAAGAATTTCAGGAAGTGTAGTTTGTGAGGGATGCTGAGTGTTGTTAGGAGATTCCTATTCCCCTGACAGACCTCCAGTGGCCAGAGTGGTTTAACAGGCAGCCTCTCTTCTGGGGACTGTATCTCTGTGAGGTGAATAGAGCATCTCCTAGCAACTCACAGCACCCTTCATGAACTACACTTCCCAAGATTCGTTGGGGAAGCCATGACTGTCTAAACTGAAATAAAGGTCTGGTGTGGATGTGGCCAGGGACAGCTTTGGTTTAAATTTGGCTGGGAGACTACACGTGCCTGCTGTAAAATAAAAAGTTGGGGGCAACCCTAAAAAACAATGATACTGTTCACAGTGTTTTCCTTTTGGAAAGGAAGGGGGCTTTCCCTCTGCCCAGTGCCCACCCAATCTCCTCCCCCCTCCCCTCCTCCCCCTTCCCTCCCCCTCCTCTTCCCTCTCCCTCTCCCCCAGGTCAGTGTCACCTATCCTAAGCATGATTGCACAGGAGTAAATTCCATTAAACTCAATAAGTATGCAAATAATCCAAACTACCTTCCCCTCCCGTACCCTCCCTCCTGTACCCTCCCTCCTGTACCCTCCCTCCTGTCCCTCCCCTCCTGTCTCTCCCCTTCCAATCTGCTCTCCCTACTTCCCTCCCTCCCCCTTCTCCTCTTTCTCCATGGTCAGTTTAACCTATCCTAAGCTTGATTGCACGGGAGTAAATCTCATTGAATTCATTCAGCATACAAATGATCAGACCTGCCTTTTCCTTCCCTCTCCCCTCCCCTCTCCTCTTCCTCTCCCTCACATGCTCCCCTCTCCCTCCTCTCCCCCCACATGCTCCCCTCCCCATTCCCTTTGCCCTCCCTCCTCCCCTCCCTTTCCCTTCTTCTCATCCATGGTCAGTTTCACCTATCCTAAGCATGATTGCACAGGAGTGAATCCCACTGAACTCAATAAACATGCAAATGATCAAACCTGTCCTTCCCTGCTTCTCCTTTATGCTCCCATCCTCTTCTTCCCCTCCTCACTCGCCATCCCCTGTGGTCAGGTTCACCTATCCTAAGCATGATTGCAAGGGAGTAAATCCCATTGAACTCAATAAGAATACAAATGATCAATCCATTCTCAGCAAACTTGCACAGAATCCAATTTCTTACCTTATAGATTAAAAAGGAGAGAAATTCATTAATAGGGGGAAAAAACCTTGTGGTTTAACAATGTACCTATAGCCAACATATATTTCTATCAAACTTTAAAAAGTAGGGAAATTGGGCAGCTATAGTGAATACACCAGGGGAGCAGGAAACCTGACCTCACTGGGATATTGTACTGCCCTGCAAATATGTAAACCTGCAAACACAATTTGGGTTGATCTTTCACAGTCCAATCCACTTCCTCTGTAGCTTGGAAGAATTTGGTAACATGTCTCAGTGCCTATGGTGAGTGGTGGCAACACCTGCAATCAGGGCTGCATCTCCAAAGATGGAGAATTGCATTTTTTGCATGTTGGTGTTCTTCTTACTTTGCTTCTTTCCTCTGTTACTACTGTTTCTACAGATAATCTAACCTAGAAAATTATATTTCTCTCATTATTTATCCTAGAAATCTCTGTCAGATTTAATTTTTATTAATTCCAAAGCCTTTTTATTGGTCAGTTTCATATGATGGTGAAGACAGCCTTTCGTGTTTCAGACTGGAGGTTATGTTCTCTTTCTATTTTGGGTCCATAAAAGTTGAATCTGAAACTGCAGTTTGATGTAAAATTAGGCTGATTATAATATGTTGCTGCTTTAGCGATGAATCTGGCTGATGGGAAAACCAAACTTGGCCTGCCCAAGATGCATTTGTTGAGCGTGCTATGCTTAAACCACCCCACTTAAGGAAGAGTGGACATTGTCAATTAAAAACATAGAACATTCTTAGAATTTTGCTAGAATATATTTCACCTCCCACTGTTTTATCTTGTGCAAACTGAGGCACTCCTCATGCCCACTGGAGACTATTCTGCAGAACAGTTAGTACCATTATTCCACAATTTATTTTTGGAGAGGGTTTTTTTTGCTGTAAATTGTGCAAAGTGTTGCTGTACTTCACATATTCACCAAACCAGAAGCAAAATAAAATAATTTACTATAGGAAATTACACTAAAATTGCAAAGTAAACATATTTAAAGTGACTATCAGCTGTCTTGATATTGTTGCTTCCTCCCTGCTAAAACAAGATCAACACAGCACGTCTTGTTTTCTGTTATTTGGGCTGATTGCAGGTGTTGCCACCACTCACTATATGCTCAAAGGCACATGTTAACCACATTCTTCCAAACTACACAGAAAGAGGATTGGACTGTAAAAGACCAACTCAGATTGTGTTTTCATTTTCACAAATGTGTAGGGCAGTACACTATCTCAGAGAGGTGGGGTCTCCTGCTCCCCTGGTGCATTCACTATAGCTGCCCAATTTCTCTGCTTTTTAAAGTTTAATAGAAATATCTGTGGGCTATAGGTACATTCTGAAATTGCAATGTATTTTTTTTGCCTATTAGTGAATGTGCTCTTTTTGTCTAATGTTGTTTGGTGTTACTGTAGAGCAAAGGATGACAAAGAGGTGAGGAGGAAACTTTGGGAAGTTTGACAGCCACAGGCTTCAGAGCAGCTGCCTTGCCCCCACCATTTCTTGCCACCACTCTGGCTTTGACTGACAGATGTTAATTATGGGAATAGAAAGACTGTAAGTGTGTTCCTCTTACCGCTTTACCCAAATGTGCTTCTGGGCCCAAAAAGATTGGTTCCCCCTAACTAGATGTCACATAGGCAGAAGTGAGGAACAATGTATGTATTTTCTGTTTTTGATGGTAGTCAGCATTTTGATGTGTTTAGCATCATGGCTAGGCCTGACTCTTTTTGATGACAGAAATAGCTATCTCATGGATTTCTTGACATTTGACAAGCTGAAGACAAACCAGAGAGAGAGAGAGAGAGAGAGAGAGAGAGAGAACACAAAAAACAGAAGAAAATTAGGAAAGTTGTGGGAAATATTGG
This sequence comes from Rhineura floridana, assembly GCF_030035675.1. Lineage (NCBI taxonomy): Eukaryota > Metazoa > Chordata > Lepidosauria > Squamata > Rhineuridae > Rhineura > Rhineura floridana. Next base: position 316,808,829 of record NC_084480.1, on the reverse strand, counting down.
TTTCTTTTGCACCCCAGAAAGCCTTGATGCTGAAATGCATGTTTTGACTTGGCAGCTTTCACATACAAATTGGGTTAAAAAAATCATCTTAATACACTCTGATCTTCCTTTTATGAGAACAGTATGATAATGACACTCTGGTCCGCTGTGGCTCGAAATTTGCCAATTTTTTAGGGTTTTGAGCAAGAACACACCATTTCTGTGAAGAATGCAATAAAGCCACAGGATTCACGCTCACATTTGACTGCATCTGAGCAAGAATCCTTCTACTAAGCTCTTACACTCATTATAGCCTTCCGTTGACAGTACAGTGATTATCTTTTCTCTTACAATTTTGTCTGGCATCTTGATCCTCAATGTTTGTACAAGCAAAACCATCTCTGAAGCTGTTGCTTTCTCTCTCTGTTTCTAGACGAACAGCGTTATCTGCTGTGACTGCGAGTTGGGGATGGGGTAGCCCAGGCATGGTGAACCTTTTCCAGCCTGAAGGCCACATGGGGAACAGGCCCGCCCATCTGTCAGACACCTGATGTCATCATGATGCCAGGTGAAGACTTCAAAGGGAACAATGAGGCATTGGGTGCACACTTCCAAGCTTTTAACTTATCCCTTGCAGCCATGAGTTTCCCTGCCCCACACCTCATGTATGTGGTGTGGATTTGGGAAAATGGCCCCGTGGGCCAAATTAGGACCCTGGATGGGCCTAAAGTGGTCCATGGGTGAGAGATTGCCCACTTTTTGTCTACGCCACAGAGCATAGAGGGAGTACAACCCCATCCAAAGCAGGAAATTGACCAATTATCCGGACTTGAGAACCACCAACCTACAGCACCTCCATCTTACTAGGATTCAGAGTCAGTTTATTGGCCTTCATCCAGCCCACCACCAAGGCCAGGCACTGGTCCAGGGCTTGCATGTTATTGAAAATAGAGCTGGGTATCATCAGCATACTGCTGACACCTTGCCCCAAATCTCCTAATGACCACTCCTAATGGCTTAATATAAAGAGTAAATAACATTGGGGAAAAGATGCTATCCTACGGCACCCCTGGCACTGCTGCCATCGGGTTGAAAGACAATCAGCCAATGCTCTGAAACTGACCCCGGAGATAGGAATGGGACCACTGTAAAACAATGTCTTCACCAAGTTGGCTCTGAAGAATACTATGGTTAATGGTATCAAAAGCCGCCAAGAGATCAAGTAAGAGTAACAGGGTCACACTCCTCCTGTCCTTCTCCCAATAAAGGTAATCGATCAGGGAGACCAGGCCTGAACCCAGACTGGAATGGGTCAAGATAATCTGTTTCAGCCAAGAGTACTTGCAATTGCTGCGCCACAACCCTCTCAATCACCTTCCCTACAAGGGAGTATTTGCGACCTGTTGGTAATTGTAGCAGACCAATGGGTCCATGGTGGACTTTTTCAGGAGTGGTTGAATTCCCGCCTCTTTCAAGGTGGCTGGAACCACTCCCTCCTGCAATAATGCTTTGACCACAACCTGGATCCACTCGGTCTGTTTGAGTGAGTGTGTGTAGAAGGAAAATTGATTGGTTTCAATTTAATGTGCCTTGATGTTCTTCCGCTGCTTTGCCTAAGGGAACACTTCGTTCATCTGAAATGTAACTTTAGCCTTAACCTCACAGAGCTAAATCCTCCACAAGAGATCTGGATACTCCATGTTGTGACGCAGTGTGCCTTTGAATGCCAGGGGCTGTAGACCAGTGGCAATGGAGGACTTGTTGCCTACATGCTCAGCTTGTGGGCTTTCCAAAGGCACCTGGGGAATAGAATTTTGGGTGAGATGGGTCTGATCTATTAGGGCTCTTCTTATAATGTTCCTCTCACTTTACGAATGCTTTAGGGCTATTCAGGTGTCAGTGAAGGCGCATGAGATGGGAGGGATGGGTCCTAGCAGGCTAGGCCCACCACAAGATTCTTGCATGAGCTGGCCCAATTGACTATACTCCCGACAAAGAGGGAAAGTTTGAGTGGGGCTTAGTGTGTCCAGTTGCATACACTTCAAAGCTTTCTCCGGACCATCTCGCTTGATGTAGGAAGTTTAGGGTGCAATGGGCAGGGACTGGGAAGTTGGGGTGGGGCTGGTAGATGTTTTCCCCCTACACGTGTTGACATTCCATGTCCATGCATCATGCCTGAAGGGAGTATCTGTGCTGTGGTACTCAAAAAGCCTGGGTCAGGGCAACTTTCAGAATTTTGACAAATGAAAGAAATTCATCACATGCATCTGCTTTGCAGATTCCTCATTTGTGCTGTGTGTTTATCTATGTGCAGGGCCGGATTAAGCTGAGGAGGGCCCCTGGGCTGATTGGTGTTTGGGGCCCCCTTCTCCTCTTAGGCAATTTTTTTTGCAGCTGTGCACACTGCGCGCACAGGTTTGCCATCAATCAAGATGGCGGCCGAGATTTCCCTAAGGGGCTGAAGCCTCTGCCACCATCTTGGTTGATGGCAGCAATGTGTGCGTGTAGCACGCATTTGTGTCATCAACCAAGATGGCGGCAGAGGCTTCAGCCCCTTAGGGAAACCTCAGCCGCCATCTTGATTGATGGCAAACCGCAAAAAACAGCGGAGAAAAAGGTAAGTGAAGCAGGGGGATGGCGGGCGGTTCGGAAGCTCGTATCCCGCAATCCGTGGCTCCTGTCCTGCTTTTGCGGATCACACGGGCCCCCAGGAGCTCCAGGCCCCTAGGCTTCAGCCTACTAAGCCTAATGGATAATCCGGCCCTGTCTATGTGGCAGTGAGGGGATGGCTTCTTGATTACTGTGTTCCACATAAATGACACACTTTAGCAGTTCTATTTGCAGTGGGGTGGCTGAATCACCAGCATTTATTGGTCTCAGTCTCTCTTCCTACCCCCCCTCTCCAAACTGGATTGCTCAGAGACAGGGATGGCTGGCCTCTTTCAGCATTTCATCAGACCATGTGTGGGTTGGAGGAGATTCTGTTGTAGTAGCTGACAGAGGAGAGCATTTTTGCTTCGAATAAAAGAAAAAAACTAAACTCTTTTTTTTTGACAATGTGAGAAACTGTATGCAATTCATCCTTAAAATCACATGCTGAATCTCCTGGCAAAATGATCCCCTCCCTCAGGGGTCTCTTCTCTTGTTAAATGCCTCCTTGCATTCACATCCCACTCCCCCTGCCTCCTGTGTCACTCCTTCTTGAATACATAGGAGAGGAGGCATTAGCCAAAGTAGGGTCAATCTAGGCACACCTATAACAAGCTTGAGAATTGTGCCAATTCATCTGCATAAGCTGTGGAGGTCTTCAGACTCAGACTATGGTCTGAAGGCACATGAGGCCACCACCTTGCTGAAGCTAAGCAGGCCCGAGTCTGGTCAGTGCCTGGATGGGAGACCGCCTGGGAACCACATGCATGGCGCCTTGGGTTCCAGTGTGAAAGAAAGGTGGGTATAAACCGTGCGGTCTGCTCATTTGAACTTCTCGCTCGCCTGCATTCCCCTGATGAAGGCCTGAAAATCAACAGGCTGAAATGCGTTGGGTTTAAACATACAATAAATTCCTACTTTTAAGAACATAAGAACATAAGAAGAGCTCAGATGGTGGATGTTCACCCTGTTCTGGATGGGGTTACACTCCCCCTGAAAGAACAGGTACGTAGTTTGGGGGTTCTTTTCGATTCTTCCTTGTCTCTCGAGGCCCAAGTGGCCTTGGTGGCACGGAATGCGTTTTACCATCTTCGTCTGGTAGCCCAACTACGCCCCTATCTGGACAGGGACGACCTCGCCTCCGTTGTTCATGCTCTGGTAACTTCAAGATTGGATTACTGTAATGCGCTCTACGTAGGGCTGCCCTTGAAGACAGTTTGGAAGCTTCAGCTGGTGCAGAATGCAGCTGCCAGATTATTGACGAGGACCAGTCGGTCTTCGCATATAACACCTGTCCTGGCGCGTCTGCACTGGCTCCCTATTTGCTTCCGGGCGAGATTCAAGGTGCTGGTTTTGACCTATAAAGCCTTACACGGCGTGGGACCTCAATACCTTGTGGAACGCCTCTCTCGCTATGAACCTACCCGTTCACTTCGTTCAGAATCTAAGGCCCTCCTCCGGGTACCAGCTCATCGGGAAGCCCGGAGGGTGGTTACTAGATCTAGGGCCTTTTCTGTGGTGGCCCCTGAGTTGTGGAACAACCTCCCCAAAGAGGTACGCCTGGCACCTACACTTCCATCTTTCCGGCGCCAGGTAAAGACCTTTTTATGCTCCCAGGCATTTTAATCTTTTAATTTTCTTAATCTTTCTACTTTTAACATGTATCCTTCTTAATTTGTGTTGTATTTCGTTTTTGTTGTGCTTTCTGTTGTTTGTACATTTTTTTTTTTTTTTACTATGATATATTGTATTTTATTTTGTTTGTTCACCGCCCTGAGAGCTATTCTGCTAAGGGCGGTATATAAATTGAAATAATAAATAAATAAATAAATAAATAAAGAGCCTGCTGGATCAGGCCAGAGGCCCATCTAGTCCAGCATCCTGTTCTCACAGTGGCCAACCAGGTGCCTGGGGGAAGCCCGCAAGCAGGACCCGAGTGCAAGAACACTCTCCCCTCCTGAGGCTTCCGGCAACTGGTTTTCAGAAGCATGCTGCCTCTGACTAGGGTGGCAGAGCACAGCCATCATGGCTAGTAGCCATTGATAGCCCTGTCCTCCATGAATTTGTCTAATCTTCTTTTAAAGCCGTGCAAGCTGGTGGCCATTACTGCATCTTGTGGGAGCAAATTCCATAGTTTAACTATGCGCTGAGTAAAGAAGTACTTCCTTTTGTCTGTCCTGAATCTTCCAACATTCAGCTTCTTTGAATGTCCACGAGTTCTAGTATTATGAGAGAGGGAGAAGAACTTTTCTCTATCCACTTTCTCAATGCCATGCATAATTTTATACACTTCTATCATGTCTCCTCTGACCCGCCTTTTCTCTAAACTAAAAAGCCCCAAATGCTGCAACCTTTCCTCATAAGGGAGTCGCTCCATCCCCTTGATCATTCTGGTTGCCCTCTTCTGAACCTTTTCCAACTCTAGCAACTTGGTTTTCGCCCCTCTCTTTTTTTCTTGGTTTGGATGCTATTCACTTCCTGTTGCTGTTTCCAGAAAAGTGTGACCAGCGGACAATCCCACCACATATGAGTAAGGTTTGTGTTTACCATTTGACACTTCCTGCACTTAAAAACAATTAACAGAATGCATTTTATTCAACATCTCTGTGGTTAAATACCATTTCAATACAAGCTTATACTGAATTACCCAGATTGATAAACATAAAGAACTCTTGTCTGTCAACTGCCAGTTTGTTATCCATAGTCTCTGCAATAATAATACACCCCGACATCTCTTTCCCGCCTCTTCCTGGAGGCAGTTTCTGTTGTTCTTATATCTGTTAGTAATTTGTAATTTCCAGATAATAATCAAACTCCTTTAACCCTTAATTTTCTCCCCCATTGTGTGTTGTCTTAAGAGTATAGTGGGGCCCAAAATATTCAAAACAAAATTCTGAATTTGGAAGTATTGCAGCTAAGGGAATGACCATCCTGCTGTTTCCAAGCAATCTCCTGCCTTGCGCATACCCAAGGTATCCACATACCTTGATACTCCTTTTTCTTCGCAGCCATGACATTCAATAGTATTATCTGTTTGCAAAAAGTTTTCATGTTTTATTACTAAAGTCCAATGTAATATACCCAGGACAATATATCAATCCTATGCTCCGTAATTGCTGTAATAATAAAGACTGAATAGACAGGGAAGCCATCAGTCTGTCAGTACACTGTAGCATGGAATTGAGAGGTGTAGCCACACATTGCTGTTCAAGGTCGAATAACGCTTTGCTGTCCCCTCTTAGCTGACCATAGAAGAAAACCTAAGCCAGGGGCGCTGAATGGCTCATCCACAACCCTAATTAAGCCCCCCAGGCCTCCCCATTTGGCCTGCAAGAGTGTTCTGGCCCAGCAACACCCATCCCCTCTACACCTGATACCACATACGGCTTCAGGTGTGGGACAGCTAAAGACATGGCTCAGCCAAAGGGGTTTGCTGGGAACTACCAATCCGCTGATCAGCAGCACTTGCCAAGCCCTGTGCAGCTGATGGTCAGGACTTGCAAAGTGGTCATGCCTGGGTCATCAGTGCAGGCAAAAATAAGGGTACCTGATGTCATTGAGATGTCAGGTGATGGACTTCCCAGAGGATCCCTCCGCCTGTGCTGCCTCTGAGACGGGCTCCCGTCTTGGATGAAACTTATCCAGTTTTAAATTCAGTCAGAAGGGTTTTTTCTGACTGGGGATGATTTCTTCCGGATAAGGAAGAAGCGTGAGATCTGCCACATAGTTTTGTTTTGATTGTTGGAGCCTGGAATTCGTCAGAATTGTCTGTCTTCCAGCAGTTCAGACAGAGCGAGGATTTTATGCTAGCTCAGCTGGATAAGTGACCCGTTTTTTTTAACGGACTAGCAGGCAAGCCTCCTGTCTACATTTATCATTTTCTTATCTATATAGCTAAAGAGATTTGTCAAAGTAACAGCAATTAAGATAACCTAGATGAGGTAAGACTTTCCTTCTTTATTTACGGAACTAAGGGGGAAGAAAATATAAATAGCTTATCTTTTTTTTTTTTATTGCAAAAAGCTGACATGGAAAATTGCGTTTTAAAGATTACAACGGATGAGAGCTTTCTGATTGGGAGAGATAAGAAATCTTTTTGATTTACAAGACTTTTGTGTAATATATATAAGGGACTATTTTTTCTGATCTACTTTTTTTTTGTTGTTGTTGACGAATCTGCTCATTCTCTCTGCTACTAGTTATTTGAACGCTGTGAACTAAAAGCTGTTTTTGCACTTCTGGACATTTAAGAGATAAGGACTGTTTAGCGTGTGACGTTAGTTGGTTGGAAAGATTAACTCCTTTGTAACTGGATAAAGAAATAAACTGCTCTTTGCTTGGGACATTGAAAATTGAAGGAGTTTTGTTCTTTTGGTTTTAAGAATGGCAATTAAGAAGATCATGGATGTACAAGAAGGGACTTTATTTCTAGACATGCTTCAGAAAATAATGGATGGGATTAACTCAATAAAACAAGAACTGAGAAATAATAGACAAGCGTGGAGAACTGAATTTCATGAAATGAGACAGGAGCTGAAAGAAACTCAGGATTCTATGAGAAAGGAGAATAAAGATAGATCTGGAAAACAAAAAAAGGATGAAAGAGAAATTAAAGGCAAAGTTCAATCTATGGAGATTGGCTTAAATATGGACATGAAAAAAGATTTGGATTTCCTGGTTGTGACGGATCCTGGAGATAAATATTACAGTTTGGAATACAGGAATTGAAGAGATTGGAGATAAAGATATTATCGGTTCAAAAAAATTCCTGGACTGGAAGGATTTGATGGAACTTGAAATGGAGAAAGTTAATAGAATTAATCCCTGTTTTGTGTCAATGGAAAAACCTTCAAGAAATGTACTAGTGTATCATGTGGAAAAGAGGAGCAGAGATGAGGCTTTGCAACAATACTTCAGTGTTACGTTTGGATTTGATGGTAAGAAAATATCTGTGATGGAGGAAATTCCTATCAGACTTTTATTATATGACTATGACAGCAAGATTTTTGGGTGCGTAAAGATGGAAGATGGACCCAATATGGATAATGACAGAAGAGCGATTTGAAACTACTGGACTCAGTAGATTTGATGAGTTGGATTAATTGACATGTTTATTTAGAAAAAAAAATTGATTGACATATATCTCAAGGATTGGAAACTTCTCTTTGACTTTTTGTGGAAGATTAAAATGATAGGATGTTAATGAGATTTGAAACCAACTAAGATAACTGCTGGAGGAAGGTGATTTTATAATCTATTAAGAGATAGGTCTGTTATATATTATAGATTTATAGTTGAATTATAGTGTTTTGAAATTACTGGATTTAGTAGATTTGATGAGCTGGATTAATTGGCATGTTTATTTAGAAAAAAAATTGATTGATATATATCTCAAGGATTGGAAACTTCTCTTTGACTTTTTGTGGAAGATTAAAATGATATGATGTTAATGAGATTTGAAACCAACTAAGATAACCGCTGGAGGAAGGTGATTTTATAATCTATTAAGAGATAGGTTTGTTATATATTATAGATTTATAGCTGAACTATGACAAATCGGAAGTCAATATTTTTATATATATGTATTTTTTTTGTATTGTATTAGTTATTGATTTGTGTTGTTTTCTTTTTGTATTATTTTGGTTTTGAAAATTAGAATAAAAATTAATTGAAAAAAAAAAGAGATGTCAGGTGATCAATAGTTGGGCAGCCCCTATCAAACATGGACCACAGGGGGTGGAGGATAGAAGGTTCCCCACCCTTGACCGAAGCCCTCTGTCTCTGTCCTGGCTCCTCTCAGGTAACAACAGGCTGGATAGCTTTAGCAGTGAATACATATGGCTGTCAACACCAAGAAAAGTGTGTCACCAGTTGAGTTGCAAGGCTCTTAGCAACCAACTCCCTGGTGATCTTCTTTCTTTCACCGGGGACCTTCCCTGACTGTTCATCACCATCCCATGGACCGGAATTTATGATGAGGGCACAGCTGGTGCTCGGTGTCCCTGTTTTGTGCACAAAAGGGAACAAAGGAGAAGAAGCCATCCTTACAGCAAAGAAGCTACTTTTAGATGCAGCCAGGTTCGGCCCATCAAATATTTGGCACCATTGCACCTGGAGAGGAGCCGTGGTGACTGGTGGATGGGCTCCAAGCCATCCTGACAGATGGGCTCAAGAAAAGGCAGCCAGTGTTCTACAGAGCATCTTGTTTGCTTGGCAGCAGCATAGATGAGTCCCTGTTGTTGAAACTGAAGTCGATAGACCACCTGGGAACTTGTACCTGCATCCTGGGTGCGGCTGAGTGAATGGGCCTTTGTGAACCCAGCCCCTAATTGATAAATCCATCTGCACCTTTGTTAGCAGGATCTTGTACTGGAATAAAGGTTTTAGTTAATGTCATTGCTCTTAAGCAATATTTTTTTTCTGTGTGCCCTGATACCCCCTCTGTTTTCTGGCCACCTTCTGCAGAAATGCAGGGAGGGTCTGCCAAGTTTTTCATGTAGTCTGGTTTTTTCTTTGGGCTGATTCAGACCTTTGTCTCCTAAATTTAGTGGCCAATTCTTCCTTGTGCCTTGCTGGATTCTCTGGAGAGGTGTCGTGGGGACTTATTATTATTATTTATTATTATTTATTAGACTTTTATACCGCCCGACTAGCAATAGCTCTCTGGGTGGTGAACACAAGAAATACAATAAAATACACAGTAATACAACAAAGACATATAAAAATAAATCTAAAATCAATTACAACAGATTTAAAATTAAGTTAGCTTAAATGAAAATGAAAATGCCTCGGAAAAGAGGAAGGTTTTAACTTGGCGCCGAAAGGATAACAATGTCGGCGCCAAGCACACCTCCTCGGGGAGACTGTTCCAGAGTTCGGGGGCCACCACTGAGAAGGCCCTGGATCTTGTCATCACCCTCCGGGCATCTCTGTGAGTCGGGACCCGGAGGAGGGCCTTCGTAGTAGAACGTAGTGTACGGGCCGGATCGTATCGGGAGAGGCGTTCTGACAGGTATCGTGGTCCTGCGTCGTATAAGGCTTTATAGGTTAATACCAACACTTTGAATCTGGCCCGGAAGCATATTGGTAGCCAGTGCAGGCAATTGGAATCTGGCAATGCTTTTCTTGGGTTTGAGAGAATCTTGTGCTGTTGCTGGCCCATGCCATGTATCTGTGGAGCTTCCTGCACTTGGATCAAGATGCCTTTGCACATTCACATACAGTATGCATAAATGTTGGCCAGTCATTTAAAAAAACACAAATATGTCAGGTGCATATGTATGAGAGGGAATGTGTGCCATAAGGAACACATGAAGAGGGTAGTGGGACCATTTGTATGAATCCTGTGTCATGGAATTTGCAACTGGATTCTTTTTGTAGGAGACTCAAAAATGAAACCAAAGTCTGTTTTAAGGTTGTTTATTCAGCAAAGCGCTTTGCTGGAGTAAAGTTCAAAACCCAACTGAGAAAATGGTGGTCGGGTTCAGAAATATATACCTCTACATACATCATACCATAGCAACAGTCTTACCCAATCAAGTTCTGCCACCACCATCCTTTGTCTCAATACTAACTACACCCCTCTTATTCTTGCAAGGCTTGTGTTTCCATACATGCTAAGTCTGCTCAAGCAGCTCTAATTACTACTGCTTATGTGTTTCCCCTGCCTAGAAGAAATGGCAGCCAGAATCCGCATCACCTGCTTCCCCCCAACATCTCTGCCCCCATAGGAGACCTTGTCACATTTAGGAGAAAGGTAATGAAGGGATCTTCTAACAATGTTTAGCTCAACACAGTGAGAAGACTCAACAATCAGGGACCTTGTGTAGCCAGGACACCCCCCCACACACACACACTGTCTGCACCCTCCCCATGTGTTGACTGAATGCCTGATGGGACCCTGACTGGCTTAGAATTGGTCTAGAGCCAGTGTGGTGTAGTGGTTAAGAAGGTGTTGGACTGTGACCTGGGAGACCAGGGTTTGAATCCCCACACAGCCATGAAGCTCACTGGGTGACCTTGGGCCAGTCACTGCCTCTCAGCCTCAGAGGAAGGCAATGGTAAACCCCCTCTGAATACTGCTTACCATGAAAACCCTATTCAAAAGGTCACCATAGGTGGGGATCGACTTGAAGGCAGTCCATTTCCATTTCAAATTGCACAACTGACCCTTTTCACAAGCACTTACTCACATTGATAGATATCCATTTCATTGGTGTCCTGGTGGCATCCAGACCACCTCGTGTCCCCTAAATTGGGCTTTACGAGTCATCAAGACAACCCAGAAATAGAAGCCCCCACCTGCCTATAGAAGCGTCCAACTCAGGTGGCATGTGTTCATGGAGTGACTCCTTCAAACCCTCCTTTCCCCCCATAAGGGGAACATAGGAAGCAGCCCTACACTGAGTCAGACTGTCAGTCCATTTAACTCATGACCGTGCACACTGACTGGCAGCAATAGCTCTCCAGGGTTTTAGGCAGGAGTCCCTCTCAACCCTACACCTTCAATAGCTGTTTTGTGTTACTAGAAGGAAGGGGGAGGATAGAGATGGTGGCTGAGCCCAGGACCTTGTGCAAGTAAAACATATGCTCTACCACTGACCTACAGTAGATGGAGGGCCACTTATTTTTATTTTCAGAATTTCTATCCTGCACCTTCAACAGCCATTTTGTGGTACTGGAACATTTGCTAACAAATTCAGCTAAAACAGTTTAAATAAATAAATGTTTAACAGTCCAAGAAATACCCTATAAATCTGGTTGAAAAACTTAAATGTTTTTGCTCAGCACTTAAAATGAGTGTGCTGTTTTTTAAAAAAGAAGTAATTTTAGGACACCCATTGTATTTATTCCATGGTATTTTACAACACAACTTAAGAAAAAAAGAGATAGATAATAAAATTCACTAATAGGCAAAAAACCTTGAGGTTTAAGGATGTACCTATAGCCCACAGATATTTCTATCACACTTTAAAAAGCAGGGAAATTGGGCAGCTATGGTGAATGCACCAGGGGAGCCGGAGACCTGACCTCCTCTCTGAGATACTTGTGTTTATATTTTGACAAATTTGTAGGACGGTACAATATCTCAGAGAGGAGGTCAGGTCTCCGGTTCCCCTGGTGCATTCACTATAGCTGCCCAATTTCACTGCTTTTTAAAGTTTGATAGAAATATCTGTGGGCCATAGGTACATTCTTAAACCGCAAGGTTTTTTGCCTATTAGTGAATTTCTCTGGTTTTTAATCCAGGAGGTAAGAAATGGGATCCTGTGCAAGCTTGCTGAGAATGGATTGATCGTTTGCATGCTTATTGAGTATAGTAGGATTTACTCCCCTGCAATCATGCTTAGGATAGGTAAAACTGGTCACAGGGGATGGGGAGGAGAGGAGGAGGAGGGAGGGGAGGGAGGGCAGAGGGGAGGTGGGGGATGGGAGCAGGCAGGAGGGAGAGGGGAGAAGGACAGGTTTGATCATTTGCATGTTTATTAAGTTCAGTGGGATTTACTCCCATGCAATCATACTTAGGATAGGTAAAACTGATTGGGGGTGAAGGGACGGAGGGTTGGAGTGGGCAGTGGAGGAGGAAGGAAGAGGGGAGGGGAGGAAGAAGGGAGAGGAGAGGGTGAGGAGGAGAAAGCCAGGTCTGATCATTTGCATGCTTATTGAGCTCAATGGGATTTACTCCTATGTAATCATGGTTAGGATAGGTAAAACTGACCATGGGGAGGAGCAGGAGGAGGGGAGAGGAGAGGGAAGGAGAAAGGGAGGGGAGAGAGGAGCGGAAGGGGAGGGGAAGGAGGGTTTTGGAGGGGAGGGGCAAAGGAAAGGGCAGGGGAGGGCAGGTTTGATCATTTGCATGCTTATTGAGTTCAATGGTATTTACTCCTGTGTAATCCTGCTTAAGATAGGTAAAACTGACCATGGGGAGGGGGAGGGGGGAAGGGGAAGGAAGGAGGGGATTGGAGGGGGAGGGGGATGGAAGGGGCAAGAGGGAGGGGATAGGAGGGAGGAGAAGGGAGGGTGGGTTTGATCAGTTACATACTTTTTGAGTGCAGTGGGATTTATTTCTGTGCAATAATGTTTGAAAATGGAAATGAACTGCCTTCAAGTCGATCCCAACTTATGGCGACCCTGTGAATAGTGTTTTAATGGTAAGCGGTATTCAGAGGTGGTTTGCCTTCCTCTGAGGCTGAGAGGCAGTGACTGGCCCAAGGTCACCCAGTGAGCTTCATGGCTGTGTGAGGATTCGAACCCTGGTCTCCCAGGTCGTAGTCCAACACTGACCTGGGGGAGGGGCAGGGAGGGTAGGAGTAGGGGGAGGGGAGAATATTGGGTGGGTGGGCACTGGGCAGAGGGGAAGCCCCTTTCCTTTCCAAAAGGAAAACATTGTGAACAGTATAATTGCTTTACAGCATTTCCCCCACTTTTTTATTCTACAGCATGCACATGTAGCCTTCCACCCAAATTTAAATAAAAGCTGTTCCTGGCCACATCCACACCAGATGTTTAATTTCACTTTAGACAGTTATGGTTTCTCCCAAAGAATCCTGGGAAGTGTACTTAGTGAAGGGTGGTGAGAGTTGCTAGGAGATGCCCTGTTCCACTCACATAGCTTCAATCATAGCAGCTAACTGTTAGACCAGTCTGGCCACTGGATCTCTCTCAGGGGAATAGGAGTCTCCTCTCAGGACCCTTCACAAATTACACTTCCCAGGATTTTCTGAGGGAAGCCATGACTGTCTCAAGTGAAATTAAAGTCTGGTGTGGGTGTGGCCCCCTGATTAGCCAAGCAAAGCAGTTGTGAGTCTGGTTTTTAGAACACTGACAGTTGGTTCTTACTGAGCATGCCTGACATAATCATTCAGTTCAATGCATTTTTTAAAAAATTAATGAAAAATCAGCCAGGCATTTTTTTTAACTTTTAAATTGCAGAAGATGAAGGTCAGAGTATGGGGCAAGGTCAGTAACAGGATTACAGGTCCTTTGTGAACATGGGTGATTTTTAATTAATTTCCACAGATTATGAGATCTCTGAGAGAAAGAAGTCAAAAAGGGGTCTGGGTTTTTTTCCCCTCTCTCTCTTTAGACTTCGAACTCTCGATTCTTTCTGACTGTTTTGTTTATCGTCATGAAAATTGAGAGGGTTGTTAAGCAAGCGTTTCTGAGTCCAGGACTATAAGTTTTGTAAGATTTTGCTCTGAAATGAGCTTATGGGAAGCATCAGAATAGCATGGGGGTATTTTCAATTTAACATTACAGAATGTGAAAAATCCACGCTTGCTATAGTATATAGTCACTCTCGTGGCTGCATAATAAATGAAATCAATATGTAGTTCACACAACCCTGATGCTTCCCACAGGTATCTAATTGGCCACTGTGAGAACAGGATGCTTGACTGTGCCTTACAGTAGGTTCTTATGCTCTGATCAATTAAAAGAGAGTGAAAACGTGTTTTCCAGAGTCCCAATACTTAATATATTTCCATCCTGTTGCAAGCCATTTGGTCCTGTAATGTACATTTTGTCTGCAAATGTGCATACTTTTTATATACAATACATGCTATTTTATGTTCACCGCCCAGAGAGCTATTGCTAGTCGGGCGGTATATAAATTTAATAAATAAATAAATAAATAAATAAAAATATTTATCAGGGCTTTTAAATGCATTCACCAGTGAGATATGCATATTGTATGCATCTCTTATCTAAAAATATGTATTTTTGTGTGCATTTTGCTTGCATCTTGCACCCAAAATGCATTGCCAAATCTGAAGTGCACAGTATCACTGGGAGTTTCATTCCAATCTGTAAGCAAGATTAAACCATCAGTTTGGGTCAGTGTCTGCTGTGAAAAGTGGATCAATGTATTCAACTAACTAACTAAACAACTAAACTAACTAACTAACTAAAACTAACTAAAACTGTCTATCTAATGTAACCTAATCACCCATCTGTCTTTTCACCCTTGTATTAATTTTTTAGCCTGGTAGCCATCAGTGACAACATATGTGATTCCAAGCAGCCAAATTAGTGGACTAGCAGAGGATGGACAAGGCATTCTGTCCATCCTCCATGCCTGGCACAGAAAACAAACAGGGTACCAGAGGATTGAAGCCCCTCCTCCATGCCCCACAAAGAAATTGCCTAGAGCTCTGGAGAGCCGCTGCCAAACAGTGTTGGGAATACTGAACTAGAAGGTTCTGACTTGCTATAAGGCAACCTCCTGTATTCCTCTGTGCAACAGAGCCCTGCAGGAGCCCTTTGCTCTCCTTCTCAAGTCCCCAGCTATCTAGGTTTTCTTTTCTTAACTAAGACTAATAACTTTGGTGGAATTGTTTATGAGACTCCAACATGCACTAAAACACATTCAACAAGGAGCTGCAGATTTGATCAGAGCAGCACCCACAATGTATGTGTTTAACCCCTTTTTTTCCCTGCCAGCCATTTCCCCGCTACAAATAATTCCCAAGTGCTTTTCTTCCTGCAAGGGAAAATATGCTGTATTTCCATAGCTTTTCTCCCAACTTTTTTTTTTTTTTAATCATCAGCTTAGCTATGATACAGAAAGCGGGCTCTGCTTGGCCAGAAGAGTTTAGGTCCACAGAGAAGGAAGTGGTGGGGAAAAAGAGGATTCAGTGCCCCTCACTCACATATCCCATTTGCTGTTAAAATTTATCCCTCCCTTTCAGTGCATTATTGTGACTCATCCAGGTTTAGGCACGCAGAACTGCCAGTGTTATGTCTAGTTTGACCTTGAGTACTCTGTTTATTGTATGATTCATGGGCTACACTTGTTATAATTGTTTTTTTAATTATTTTAGCTTTCTGTTTTAGTCCTTTTTTTTAGTATTAAAGTCCATATTTACTCTCTTTTATATGGCTTTATGAATCACTGTGAGAGGATGTGGTTAGCTAGGAGGCGGGATAGAAATTTACAAAATAAATAAAAGTAAATAAACAAATAGTTATAACCTGATCTTCTAATCTTCACCAAGTTACTGTGTTGCACTGGTCAGTTGCTTGAAATCCAGGGTATCCTTTCGGTCATCTGGATGGCAGTGCTTCTTGATAGTGCCAAATAACAGAACATGGGAACGTTCTGAGAGTTTTCGTTTTACGACACCCCATAAATTCAGTTAAATTTTTTTACTGATCAGCAGGCTGGAAACAAGGAATAGCTACACATTTCATGCCTCTTTTTTATTGTTTGTAAAAACAAAGCAACAGCTACCAAAGGGGCACTATCTCTATATTGTACAAGAATGCAGCACAAAAGAATTGGCTGGTGATGGATGGGCTTATTTGCCATTCTCTAAAGAAGAGGTGGAAACCTCAGGCCCGGGTGCCAAATGCGGCCCTCCAGGCTTCTCTGTGTGGCCCTCAGAACACTCCTTAGGCTATGTCATAAGAAGAACATAAGAACATAAGAAGAGCCTGCTGGATCAGGCCAGTGGCCCATCTAGTCCAGCATCCTGTTCTCACAGTGGCCAACCAGGTGCCTGGGGGAAGCCCGCAAGCAGGACCCGAGTGCAAGAACACTCTCCCCTCCTGAGGCTTCCGGCAACTGGTTTTCAGAAGCATGCTGCCTCTGACTAGGGTGGCACAGCACAGCCATCACGGCTAGTAGCCATTGATAGCCCTGTCCTCCATGAATTTGTCTAATCTTCTTTTAAAGCCATCCAAGCTGGTGGCCATTACTGCATCTTGTGGGAGCAAATTCCATAGTTTAACTATGCGCTGAGTAAAGAAGTACTTCCTTTTGTCTGTCCTGAATCTTCCAACATTCAGCTTCTTTGAATGTCCACGAGTTCTAGTATTATGAGAGAGGGAGAAGAACTTTTCTCTATCTACTTTCTCAATGCCATGCATAATTTTATACACTTCTATCATGTCTCCTCTGACCCGCCTTTTCTCTAAACTAAAAAGCCACAAATGCTGCAACCTTTCCTTGTAAGGGAGTTGCTCCATCCCCTTGATCATTCTGGTTGCCCTCTTCTGAACCTTTTCCAACTCTATAATATCCTTTTTGAGATGAGGCGACCAGAACTGTACACAGTATTCCAAATGCGGCCGCACCATAGATTTATACAACAGCATTATGATATCGGCTGTTTTATTTTCAATACCTTTCCTAATTATCGCTAACATGGAATTTGCCTTTTTCACAGCTGCCGCACACTGGGTCGACATTTTCATCGTGCTGTCCACTACAACCCGAGGTCTCTCTCCTGGTCGGTCACCGCCAGTTCAGACCCCATGAGCGTGTATGTGAAATTAAGATTTTTTGCTCCAATATGCATAATTTTACACTTGTTTATATTGAATTGCATTTGCCATTTTTCCGCCCATTCACTCAGTTTGGAGAGGTCTTTTTGGAGCTCTTCGCAATCCCTTTTTGTTTTAACAACCCTGAACAATTTAGTGTCGTCAGCAAACTTGGCCACTTCACTGCTCACTCCTAATTCTAGGTCATTAATAAACAAGTTGAAAAGTACAGGTCCCAATACCGATCCTTGAGGGACTCCACTTTCTACAGCCCTCCATTGGGAGAACTGTCCGTTTATTCCTACTCTCTGCTTTCTGCTTCTTAACCAATTCCTTATCCACAAGAAGACCTCTCCTCTTATTCCATGACTGCTAATCTTCCTCAGAAGCCTTTGGTGAGGTACCTTGTCAAATGCTTTTTGAAAGTCTAAGTACACTATGTCCACTGGATCACCTCTACCTATATGCTTGTTGACACTCTCAAAGAATTCTAATAGGTTACTGAGACAGGACTTTCCCTTGCAGAAGCCATGCTGGCTCTGCTTCAGCAAGGCTTGTTCTTCTATGTGCTTGGTTAATCTAGCTTTAATCATACTTTCTACCAGTTTCCCAGGGACAGAAGTTAAGCTAACTGGCCTGTAATTTCCGGGATCCCCTCTGGATCCCTTTTTGAAGATTGGTGTTACATTTGCCACTTTCCAGTCCTCAGGCACGGAGGAGGACCCGAGGGACAAGTTACATATTTTAGTTAGCAGATCAGCAATTTCACCTTTGAGTTCTTTGAGAACTCTTGGGTGGATGCCATCCAGGCCCGGTGATTTTTCTATTTTTATATTGTCCATTAAGGAGTCCCTCCCTAGGGATGTCCCTCCCTAGACCATGCCCCCATATCCTCATGGATTGCTTTAGCTGGCTGGACTGTGCCCTTGAACTGTAATGATGGATGGAGGTGTGTGTGTCTGTGGCCATCCAGCCTTTGCTTAAAACTTCATCCCTTTTCTCGTAATTTTAACCCGTCAGTTCAGGTCCTGCCCTCTGAAGCAACAGAAAACAAATTTGGTCCATCATCTCGGTGAGAGCACTTCAGATATTTGAAGATGGCTATCACATCGCCTCTTACTCATTTCTTCTCTGGGCTAATCACACCCAACTCCTTCAGGCTGGTTTGTGTTGGATGGGGGTCAGGTTTTTCTCCTTTGGTCTGGTGGATTTGCCTTGCCCTTGTGTACAAAAAAGGGAGAAGATGTGCTGTTTTTTTTCCTGCAAACTTTCTATTAGTCAAAACCATGGGGTGTTACTGGTCCTGGTATTCGTTTGCATATCTTTCCCCCCCTGGCCCTTGGCCAGTTGGGGGAACCTGTAATAATCTGAGATGGGGGTGGTTCCCCATATTTTACACACTAATGCTGACAGAGCAATTACATTTTCCTTGAGACCCCACTAGGGATGGACAGGTCAGCCTATTGCCTTTTTCTGTCAGTTTCACGAGTTCAATCAAATATCTGTTCTATATTTCTGTATTTTTTTCCCAATCCACGTGGGGAAAAACACACATTTAAATGTTACACATTTTTGTACACACTTTAACCTAAAATATACATTTTCTGTGCACTTTTATAAGAATAGTGTGTCTACCTTCCCCTAAAATGCACACTTTAGTATGCATTTTTGAACTAAAGCTACATGACAAAATTTGGAGTTTTGTGCAGCCCAATAGTTAATTTTGTTCTGATCTGCACATAAGTCTGGAACCTGCAAATGAGCTAAATTTGCTTTAAACCGTGGACCGAACAAATTATCCTCCATCCCAATACTTGAGAGATTTCAGTGCCTTTTTTGATTCACAAAGTGTATCTTACATCAGCTCAAGCACAATGCTTTTCTGTGCAGCAATCAAGTGCGAATTACCTCCGAGACAGAAGTTAAAGCGAGGAAAGTACAGAATTACACACTGGTAAAAAGAAGACTGATTCATGTCTTTTTTTAAAAATCTCCCCTTCTCATGGGACCTCTGGCTATTACAGAGAGATGCGGCTACTTTTCCTGCATGAAGCGGAGCCAAGAATTCTGGGTCACCCAGTGAATGTGGTCCTCTTAGGGGGGTAAACAGGTTTATTCCTCTTCTTTTATTGACTTACTTGGTTTCAGTAAGAAAAAAAATGCACCCAGAATGTACTAGAACACAATTCAGTTTGCAGAATTATGTATGCTATAGCCTATGCTGGCTTAAGAAAAAGTCTTTGTGCACCACTTCCAGTCTTTCTTGGTTCCCTCCCCCAATACTCTACACTCTCTTGCTTTCCTCAGCCTAGGTTTCCTTGTGATATTGGTTTATGACACTATAAAAATGCTTTTATGGTTTGGCACCAGCAAATTTACGTTCCCTTTTTTCCCCCTGGTGAGAACTGTAACTATGCCCTATGCTCAAACAAGTCCATTAATCTCAACATGCCTGGAGAGCATAAAAAAAAAAAAAAAAAGAGGTGGCTTTCTCCAAACGAGGTGCAGGGAGGGCTTTGCTACACCTGACTCAGGCTTGGAATGTGCAGGTGAACCAGGTTACCCTGGGCCCTGTTAAAAGCCCCACAGCTTTCCCCATGCCTTTCAGTGGCATTCAGGAAGTCCTGTACTGCTACCTGGCTGCTACCTATGATTCAGGAAAAGAAGAGGACCTGTAGGGTAGAGAAAATAATCCCACCCTGAATGGTCTCCAGCAGAATTGGAGCTTAACCCCTGAGATGCCAGTTGGAGTTTCAGCTGACCCTGTGTATCCCCTCCCCCCACAAGAGGGTGGTAGCTGTTCTGAGGACTATTGGCATGTCCCTTGGCTGACTCCAGAAGCCTATCAAAGACCGTTGCAAGGTTTAAATATGATGGGTGCTATCCAGCATGAGTCACATACAAACTAAATCTATTAGAATAAATGGATGCAAGTCCATTAATTTCAACAGAAGTTATATTCATGGTAGACCCCTTGAATAGAATGGACCTAAGTTACCTGTTTCCATTAATTTCAGTGGGTCCACTCTAACATTGGATACAACCCCATGTGTGTAGTTTGAGTATAACTAATATTGGAGAGCACTCTGTTATAATTTCCAGTGGTTGGTTGGGTGTTTTTGTGTGTGTGTGTGCTGGTACTCACCAAAATTGAGTACCGGCACCTCTTTTTTTGTTCCACATGTAGCTATTTTATCAAGAAATGAGTACTGGCACCTGATTTTTAACTAAAGAACACCCAAAACAAAACACCCTCCCCTAATTATTATATAAGAGTAAGGCTCAACGTGGTAAACAGCATGCTGATTATTTGTAAAATAATTGTGTTGGAAGTATAATTTGGGGAGCTTTATTCAAAAGATTTCCCAAACAATTTTTTAAAATATCAGCAGTGGCGGTAGTGGTGGTGGTGGTGGTGGTAGTAGTAGTAGTAATATTAATAGAAACTTTTGTGAACTCTTGGGGAAGGACAACATTTGATTTAAAACAATATACACCCCCTGGAATTAGAAATTGAAGCATACACAAAGTGTCAAGTCAAACAAAATGGTGGAAGATGAAGGTATAAGACCGCGGGGGAGGTGAAAGAGCCACAGGGAGACAGAAGAGTTAGTGGGATCAAGGTGTCAGATTAGAAGACAGAACTAGGGATAGTGGGTGGAGAATTGGGAAGAAAACTGAACCTCAGGGCTTTTCTCTACTCCTAGTTTATGCTGTCCTCCATTGCTAGAGCCGCCTTTGAGGAACGAAATTGGGGACAGGCTGCTTCTTCCACTCTCACCCTGAGTGGACATACAGAGAGGACAGTTAAACTATGGATTCATTCTCACAGGAGGCAGTGATAGCCACCAACTGGATGGCTTTAAAAGAGGATTAGACAAATTCACGGAGGAGGTAAAGGCCATCAAAGATTACTAGGCACCAGGACTCTGCTCTCCCTCCACTGTCGGAGTCGGTGTACTTCTGAATACCAGTTGAGCAAATCACAGGAGGGGAGAGTGCTGTTGCTCTCAGGACCTGCTCGTGGGCTTCCCATGGGGGCCTGTGGCTGGCCACAGTGAGAACAGGATGCTGGACTAGATGGGGCATTGGCCTGATCCAGCAGAGCTCTTCTCATGTTGTTATGACATATCCCACAGCATCGTCCTCAAAGCTTAATAAAATGTCTGCACAATAGAACATTGCTGGGCCAGTGGGCACATTGGGAATGTTGAGAACGCCCTGCGGCTCCGGTCACAAAATGGTGTGTGTGTATGAGTGGCACAACACAAAATAGCTGAGAGATCAAAAAGAGGAAAAAAGAGAGAAAGGAGGAGGAAAAAGACACCTCCAGCAACCACCGCTGCATTTGCTCACTTTCTTTCTTATGCATTGTGAGTCTTTGAGGGACTATCTACTGAGACCTTTTGAGGGTGCTGTGGGAAGTACTGGGGGGAGGCACTGCCCCCCCTTCACCACAGTAGTGATCCATGGGATAGAAGTCAGAATGATTTGGGGACAAGGTTGATAGCCGCGTCCCTAGATCCTGATTAACCCCCTACTCCTGTGGGGTGGGCACATTGTGGAGGCAGCCCCACAGTTGAGAAGGTCATCTGTGTAAGCTGGAGGAGCAAAGTGCTCACCAACAAAAACCTGAGGAACTTTCTCAGTGTGTTCCATATTTCAGTCATCACATGGTAGGAAACCTACCAGCAAGGTAAGGGCTCAGAGGGCAGAAGTAGTGGGGTGATCTACACTTTCCTTGGCTTTCAGGGCCATAGAGATGCCTACTTACCTCTTACTTACTCTTAGATCATCATGAGGTCCACACTGGGGGTGAGACACTCTTAATATGGGGAGAAGATTCACCACTGCCTAAAGCGTGCATCAGCTTCACCTTGAGGGCTTGCATTGTGGCTCGGTAACTCCCCGAGGAGCGATTGCAGGTGCTTTTGCAAAAGGCAGAGGTGCTGCCAAGGCAATGAGAAGCTAGTAAAATGCCCGCAAAGAAGCATTTGTATGGATGCGGGCAGGTTAAGAGGAGGCAGGCCAGCAAAGCCAAAGCTGACAGTTGTGTTGATGGAAGTTGTTGCAACCTCTTTGCAGACCTCATCAATGGATAACGAAGCAGGCCGCGGTTTTCGCGCCTTTGTCTCAGATTCATCAGGAGGCAGTTTACGAGGCCCACTGGGGCAGTGGAGGTTTATAGTGGGTTCGGTGTTATAGCTCTGCGTGAATCTACAACATGAAGGAAAGGAGAGGCGGAAGAAGAGCATGGCACACTGCTGCCAACAACTTTCCGTGTAAAGCTAAGGAAATAAGTGTGCCTTGCAGACAAGCTGGCTTGGAACACTATGCACCCACGTCTAGCTACTGAAGAGCTTAAGGAGACATCTGGTGGATCATAGCAGAGGTTCATCTAATGAAGTGTCCTTGATCCTCCAAGAAGGCAAGACTCACCCACGCCCTACACGCACACACACGACTTCGGTCCCAAATAACTGAAAGACTGGCCCCTATAGACTCTCTTGGGTGTGGAGATCAGCAGAGGCGGCCCTGTTGGCAGTTCTGCCACCCTTGGAAGTTCAGGGGGGCAGGAGAGGGCCTTCTCTGTGGCAGCCCCTAAGCTGTAGAACTTCCTCCCCACCGAGGTGCTTCTGGCAACTTCATTGCACAGATTTAGGTGAATGCTGAAGACGCACCTCTTTATCCTGACCTTCGACACCCGAGATGCATATTTTTAGGACCCACCCTTTTGTCTGTGATGTTGTTTGGGTTGTTTTTAATTTTATGTTTTTAAATTTTTATTGTCCCAGAAGCTTTGGGTGAAGGGCGGGTAATAAATTCTGATAATAATTCTGATTCTGATAATATTGTCCTCCCAGCAGCAGCTAATAAAAGGTATGCTGGCTCTGCACTTTTTTTTGTGGTGACCTCCATATTTTCCCAGGACACCTGTCATTTGGGTGAAATGTGGCAGCTGCCAACTTACCAGAGCAAAGGAGCTCCAGTAGGTTCCTCTCCCACCCCACTCCCCCCAGATAGCCAAAATATCCCCCAGTGTCATGCCCTGTGAATGTGTAGAATTAAGTGGGGGTTTTTTTGAGGGGGGAGGTTCAGCTCACCTGTACTAATAGCCTAATCCCAAATAGCTATTTTAAGCAAATGAAGCAGTTTGCGCACCTATGGTGGGATTTTTGACTTCTAGCACGAGGGACGGGGGTTGGTTCTGATGTAAAGGGGGGCACAGTAACCGAGCTAGCTGTGCAGATTTTGGCATTAGAGAGATTCTATCCTTTTCCATTTCCAGCATCTGAACAATTTTGAGGGAAGCCGTAGGAACATAGAAGGCTACCACATATTAGAATCATAGAATAGTAGAGCTGGAAGGGGCCTTGAAGGCCATCAAGTCCAGCCCCCTGCTCTCTGCAGGACTCCAAATTCAAGCATCCAAAAGGTGGCTGTCCAGTTGCCTCTTGAATGCCTCCAGCAGTGGAGAGCCCACCATCGCTCTAGATAGAATCATAGCATCGTAGTGTTAGAAGGGGACTATAAGGCCATCAAGTCCAAAGGAGGGTTTGAAGGAGTCACTCCATGAACACATGCCACCTGAGTTGGACGCTTCTATAGGCAGGTGGGGGCTTCTATTTCTGGGTTGTCTTGATGACTCGTAAAGCCCAATTTAGGGGACACGAGGTGGTCTGGATGCCACCAGGACACCAATGAAATGGATATCTATCAATGTGAGTAAGTGCTTGTGAAAAGGGTCAGTTGTGCAATTTGAAATGGAAATGGACTGCCTTCAAGTCGATCCCCACCTATGGTGACCTTTTGAATAGGGTTTTCATGGTAAGCAGTATTCAGAGGGGGTTTACCATTGCCTTCCTCTGAGGCTGAGAGGCAGTGACTGGCCCAAGGTCACCCAGTGAGCTTCATGGCTGTGTGGGGATTCAAACCCTGGTCTCCCAGGTCACAGTCCAACACCTTCTTAACCACTACACCACACTGGCTCTAGACCAATTCTAAGCCAGTCAGGGTCCCATCAGGCATTCAGTCAACACATGGGGAGGGTGCAGACAGTGTGTGTGTGGGGGGGGGTGTCCTGGCTACACAAGGTCCCTGATTGTTGAGTCTTCTCACTGTGTTGAGCTAAACATTGTTAGAAGATCCCTTCATTACCTTTCTCCTAAATGTGACAAGGTCTCCTATGGGGGCAGAGATGTTGGGGGGAAGCAGGTGATGCGGATTCTGGCTGCCATTTCTTCTAGGCAGGGGAAACACATAAGCAGTAGTAATTAGAGCTGCTTGAGCAGACTTAGCATGTATGGAAACACAAGCCTTGCAAGAATAAGAGGGGTGTAGTTAGTATTGAGACAAAGGATGGTGGTGGCAGAACTTGATTGGGTAAGACTGTTGCTATGGTATGATGTATGTAGAGGTATATATTTCTGAACCCGACCACCATTTTCTCAGTTGGGTTTTGAACTTTACTCCAGCAAAGCGTTTTGCTGAATAAACAACCTTAAAACAGACTTTGGTTTCATTTTTGAGTCTCCTACAAAAAGAATCCAGTTGCAAATTCCATGACACAGGATTCATACAAATGGTCCCACTACCCTCTTCATGTGTTCCTTATGGCACACATTCCCTCTCATACATATGCACCTGACATATTTGTGTTTTTTTAAATGACTGGCCAACATTTATGCATACTGTATGTGAATGTGCAAAGGCTCAATGCAGGGATCCAAATCAAAGCATTCCCGGCAGATGGCTGAGTTAGACCATTAGCCCATCCAGCTCATTTTTGTCTTCACTGACTGGCAGACCCTACCTGGAGATGCTGCTGGGGATTGAACCCGGGCCCTTGGACATGGGCACTTCTGCATGTAAAAAGCAAAAGCTGTATCATTGAGGTGTGCCCCTTCTTCCAAAGAGTTTTTGATGATGCTAGGGAAATTTCTCCGGGGGTGGTGGTGGTGGTGTGTGTGTGTGTGTGTGTGTGTGTGAGAGAGAGAGAGAGAGAGAGAGATTGGGGAGGGGTCACTCCAAGCATACTAATTAGGGATAGGGTGCCAATTAGCTTTCACTAGTGCAATTCTATGGTGGGTGGTAGCAGCCCCTCGCAAGCATCCATAGATGTGGGCTGCTGGATTGCAGTTTCTGAGAGTCAGGAGCATGCCTAGTGTGATGTCTGTAGACGGTCTGATGCACTTCAGGCCCTAAACAAATTCAAAATAATAGTTGGTGTTTGCTCCCTTCTGCTGCGATCTGAGAGCATCAACTGCAGATCCATCTCTGCAGACAGAATCTATTATGTCTTCCTGCCAAGCAGAACAATGTTGCCTTCTTTATTTTCCTCTTCCGCAAACACTCAATTTGTCTTTGGACTAAGCTCAGCTAGCCACTGTGTCACTGAGCCCTTCTGGGACTCCCTAGGCAAAAAGTGGCTCCTGTTAGGAGATGATCCTCTTAATTTCATTATCTATTTCTAATGGCTTTTTAATGGCTTCACCACATTTGCAAAACGGGGGACTCTATGCATTTTGAGTTTCTCTGGCAGATTTGCAGGTGAAGCATGGGTTGGCGGCGTGCCCCGCTCCTAAGGAAGATCGATGGGGCACTACTGGAAATGACAAGGATTTGCATTTGTGGATGAAAGAGTCTTTGGTAGGAGCGGTCTCTGCAGTGGTATTCCTGTATCCACCACTGTTCTCCCTGCACATCAACAAGGGCCAGTCATGATAGTAGGCTTGTTCACATGTTATGCTGTCTCTGCAAATGTACACATTTTTGCCCGAAGTACTATATGCTTGTTAATTTGTATGGCTCAATGGTTGTGCACACTGACTAAACTCATAGTATGTTACATGTGAATAACTTGTGGGTGTAGTGCTCAACTCTTTGTGTACACAGAGTCACATTGGGAAGTCACTGAATGTAATGTCTGGACACCATTTAGTGAGTCTCCATTCCCTTTAGGGGTATGAACAAATGCTGTGTGTGCTTTCTGTAGCCACTGTCATTGCATACCCACAGTTAATGGAGCCCTCTTCACCACCTCTCCTGGGCTGAATAAAAAGGTAAAGATGTCCCCGCACTTATAGTGCGAGTCGTTTCCGACTCTTAGGGTGACGTCTTGCGACCTTTACTAGGCAGACCGTATATATGGGGTGGGATTGCCAGTTCCTTTCCCGGCCTTTCTTTACCCCCCAGCGTATGCCGGGTACTCATTTTACTGACCACGGATGGATGGAAGGCTGAGTGGACCTCGACCCCTTTTACTGGAGAGTCGACTTCCTCCTTCCGTTGGAATCGAACTCCAGCTGTGAGCAGAGCTTCGGCTGCGTTACCGCCGCTTACCACTCTGCGCCACGGAGGGTCTTAATAGGGAGCAAGAAATAGGGTGGTGGAAGGGACCCCCATTTGTTCTGGAAGCAGTGCTACAGGAACTGATGCTCTGGCCTCTGGCTCAGAACCACACTGTTATTACAACCAACATGCTGGACTCTCTCGCTGTCGCTGGACCCCAGCTCCTTCTCATTCTTAGCCAGCAAAGTAAATAACCAAGAAAGATGGGAGTTAAGAACATAAGAAGAGCCTGCTGGATCAGGCCATAGAGGGCCCATCTAGTCCAGCATCCTGTTCTCACAGTGGCCAACCCAATGCCCATGGGAAACCCACAGGCAGGACCTGAGCACAAGAGCACTCTCCCCTCTTGCGGTTTCCAGCAACGGGTATTCAGAAGCATAATGCCCCTGACTGTGGAGACAGAGCATGGCCATCATGGCTAGTAGCCGTTGATAGCCTTCTGGAGCTATCATCATCTGGAGGTAACCACAATGGCTACCCCTGTGGTTTTCTGTTCCGGGTGCAATCTAGATTCCACAGGAATTGATATTGGCAAAGTTCTCTTGAGCCAGGATTGGAAAACGCCAACCTCAATGGGAAAGGGAGGCTTACAAGTGGTGGGTGTAGTGGTTAGAGTGTTGAACCTAGGAGGTCAGGTTTCAAATCCTCACCCAGCCATGACGCTGACAGGGTGACCTTGGGCTGGTCATGACTTCTCACCCTAAGCTACCCCACAGGGTTGTTGTGAGGATGAAACAGGGCAGGAAGCATTCAAGCCACGCTGCCTTGAGCTCCTTGGAAGAAAGGTGGGGATATAGAAATACGGGTCTACGAATCCTTCTCTAGCTTGTGTTAAAAAGGATATCCACTCCTCTGCCCCTCTCCCTATGTGCCATCTCTATTCTTGGCATGAGCACCAAAAGGAGCAGAGAGGAGGGTGTCTGGAGGTTTGGGGCTTGGCAAGGAGGGTGTTTTGAGACAGGGGCACTTTCCAAATCTCATATGGGCTCAGAAAATGGCCAGAGTTCTGTTCTGAGAAAAAGCTTGGATCATTTCTGAATCTAAGCAGGGTGAGTCTCTGAATCCAGAGGACACCTGTGAAATGAACTATATTTGGGCAGCTCTGCTGATTGCTAAGGAAGAAAAAAAATATGTGGATGAAGAATGCTTTGCTGGATTGTGTGGATAATAAGCCCTTTGTGAAGCTAGGCTGCTTCTCGCAGCAAAGCCCCTGCAGCGGCAAGATCTGTTTGAGGAGAGGACTGTGTATTGAGACAGCACACAAGTCTCAGTGCTTGAATACATTACAGTCGGAGTGGGCCAGACCTTGGAGTTCTTTCTGGGGGGAGATGAAGCCCCACAATGGCGGTCCTTTCCCAGAGGGGATGGTTTGGCGGGCTAGCTGGCTGAACAAGTCTTTTCTGCCTCTCTTCTTGTTTATGATTCAGTGAATGTATAGATCCATGGAGAGTGGAACCACTGACCTTCCGTCTCAGAAAGAAGATTATCATCCACCAAACCCCAAGGTCCCTTTAGGTACCAGCCTACCTTTTTCATTTGCAATAGAGCTGCAGCTCCTTAGGGCTGTGCAACTATCCAAAGCCTTTCAACAGCCAGCTGAAAAACTCCCCAATAAGGAATTGTATCCAGTCAAAGGAGGGATGAGGAGAGGGTATAATAAATAGGTACCCTACCACTCACAATTTTACAGCCAGAAAGAGAGAAGAGAGATACAGCATTTGCATCTGCAATGGAAAGGATTAGGGATGGGATCCCTTAGCTGGTGCTGCTTCGAAAGCATTCCATCAGCCAGGCAATATTGATTTGAGTTCATTCTTTGTCCTCTATCAGCTGCTTTTACCAGTCTAATTTTTCCACTCTCCAAAAATATTGATATATTTATATTTTGAAAGGAAATGTTGATAAATGAAAGGTAATATCACTGTTTTGAAAGAAAATATCAATAATTTATAAGAAAATATTGATAAAGGAAAGGAAAGCAGTTTTGCCGCCGCTGCCTCCTCAACCTCCTCTTCTGTGACTGAAGCTGGTCAGTTTTCACGTTAGCAAGCAATCAGAGACCGGCTGTTTTTCTTTTGGAAAGGAAAATAGGAAAGCAGCAGTGCCCCCCACTTCCTCCTAGAGTTCATGTAGCTGAGACTTGGTTTTTTTCCTCCTGCTTGGAGTTTGGGTTATGTGAGTAGTGAATGGGGGGTGGCAGAGAGCGAGAGTGCTGTACTGCTGTGCTGTGAGTAAAAACAAGAAAAGAACAATATATGCAAGGGAATATTCGAAGGGGAAAAAACTGGTATTGAGGGAAAGCCACTGAAGTTTGGAGCAAATAGGATCACTCCACAAAGATGAAGAATATGTGGACCATTGAAAAATTGGGTGCTAATTTCAAATTCAGCGGAATTCTCAACCATCCCTAGAAAGGATGCATTTAGTTAACATGCAGAAGATGAGTTGACAGTTTCTAAAAAGTTAAAAGAAATTGATATGTTGCTTGCATGCATATGTGTGTGTGCGTGCGTGTGCGCACATGCTGTCTCCCTGTGAAGCATGAAACTATTCAGCCCAAATGTTAAGCCTTATTCCTAATTATAAAACGTTTGCTTTCTGTTCAAAGGACATTCTTGCTGGGAAGTTCAGAAAGGTCAAAAGGTGGTGGTGGAGATGAAACCTCTTGTTGGCAAACAAGAATTTAGCAAAACATGACTGCCTTTCTGATTTTCCAAAAGTGTATAAGATGGTGTATAGAAGTGAAGCTGACAAGCAGAGAAGAGGATTATTGGGGAATTCAAGAAAGGGGAAAAAAAACCCATGCAGAAACAGTAAGAAGCCAGGATGGAAAGTGTTGTAGCCGATCCAGATCCGGGGGGTGGGAGAAAAAGCGAGAGTGAGAGCGAGGCTGCATGGGTGAATGGACTATTAGGAACTGAGAAATGCTTCATTGCTATGTCTTGGCTTAAGAATGCCCCACACTGCATGTTCTTTCAAAATTACTGGACTTGAGATAATTATGGGACATCTCTCATGGGATGCTAAGTCTGTGCCAAATCACATAGGAATATAGGAAACTGCCTTAACCTCAGTTGGACCGCTGGTGCATCTAGCTCAGTATTGTCTACACTGACTGGCAGTGGCTTTCCAGGATTTCAGGCAACACTTTCTCCCAGTCCTACCTGGAGATGCCATTGGGGACTGAAGCTTGGGTGTTCACCATGAAAAGCAGATGCTCTGTCACGGAGCTACATTCCTTCCCCAAAGGTATATCCACATGTTTTTTGCACCAGTGTTTTCATGAAACAGGCTGATTACATTCTGGTAAAACTCTGCAGATCAGAACTGGGCAGTTCTAACCATCCTTATTTACCTAGTTTGGATCCATAACGTTTTAGCAGGGTGGAATTATTGTGCTTTGCCCAAACTCTGGAGTGGATCATCACACCCAGAGGGAGCTCTGCATCACATGGTCATCTGCACTGACTGCTTGAAGGGCAAGAACTCTTCTTTGAATGAACATGTTGGCTTTTGATGCTTTGGAAAAAATAATATCCTGACCATAGACAAGCCCTAAGACAACAGTGTGGGAAATCAACACTACTAGAGAGATGTTTTAATGAGTCCCTTTCAGCTAAAGAAAGAGACCACTTTTTTAAAAAGAGTTGATTTTGGCATCAGTCGCTGAAATGCTAAAGACTTGTTGGGCAATTTAAAACACTTTTGTCAATTCCCTTGATTCCTCTGTGCTCACACTTTCTTGTTTTGCAAGTGGTGAACAAGTGCATGTGAGGAGAATCACAGGCCTTCCTGTGCTCTCATAAAAGATTCAGCTTTTCTGTCGTTTCTGTCATTCTGTCAACTCCACAGTCACTTTCCTCACAGTCCAATGGTTATTTCCAAACTCTGGCACCTTTCAATGAAAGTAGGGTGGTTGTTCCCCCCCCCCACCCGAACTATGGAAATGTGTTCATGTTAGCTGTTGTCATGACCCAGGGCTCTAATCCATCCTATTCATAGCATTACTATCCTTGAAGCCACCCTTGTCTTACAACTGCCTTGGTGTTGCCATGTTGCTCTTAAAGCAAGCAGGGCCCCTCTAAGAGTAGAAGAGACATTTATTATGCTCTTGGAGCCTTAAGGAATCCAAATCCTACCTAAGGCTCAGTCAAGAGTTTTCTTGTTGGAACAACATTCCAATTAAGCTTGTCTTTGTGTCCAGTTGCATTTAGAGCTGTCCATGGTGCTAACCTCTGTTGTGCTCCTTCTTATATGAGACCTGGCCTCCCCTTAGTCTAACCGCAGAGCACATTTCTGGAAACTGCCTGTTGCCATCCATCCTGGAATCCAACTTTTTCTGCATCTGATTATAGATATCAGAACCCAACTCTTGTTCACTCACCTGCTTTTCTAGAATTCAGTCTCAGCTTGAGCTGACTTATTCACCAGACCCTGGACTGGGGCTTGATTGGCATCTTGCTTCCTTGGAGCCATGTCTGTTTTATTTGGGCTAGGCCATTCTGCTGAGCAGAGACTGCTTCCTGAAACAGCTTTACTTTTACCTTGGGTTTAACAAAAATGATAGGACAGGACTGGCATGAACCAGAGGACAATATCTTCCCATTAATTTCTATATGATTTTTCATTTTAAAACTAAAACCTAATGCAATTTTAGTGGACATTTCTTCTAATAGACCCTTTTTTGCAAGCAATTTATTATGTAAGAGGAAATTACATATCATTAGTACTTTATTTTCATTAATTTGTGCATTTTCATGCACACTTTCCCAAATATACACATTTTGCACTTGGTTTTAGAAATGCACCACAAAATCCAGAGAAATGCAAATTTTGAAGAATAGAGTGTTTTGATTCACACGTTTTGGGGAGTGCAAATTAGGCAGTCTCATGTCCAAATGCAGTTTGCTATTGAACCAAAATTCAAGAGCCAAGGTTGGATTCTGTTCAACAAGAAAACTAGGATAATCGTAGCTGCATATAGATCAGGGATGGGTTGCCTGTGGCACCCCCATATGTTGTTGGACTACAACAACCATCAAAACTACCCAGCAGGATGAGTGGTCAGGGATGGTAAGAACTGTAGTCTAACAACACCTGTAGAGCCACTAGTTCTCTATTCTTGATGTGATCCTCTCCCACTTAATGTATTTGAACCACATCCTATTGACAGAGCAGGGTTTTCTTCGTGTGTGGCCTTCCTTTCTCCCAGCGGGGAGTGCAATATCTCCTGTGATGCTAGCTTAATGCAAACAACTCAAAGCTGGGAACAGCAGTTTTTGTTCCGATGGGAACTGTATCTTAACACATGGATATTTAATAGAATCATAGAGTTGGGAGGGGCCTATAAGGCCATCGAGTCCAACCCCCTGCTCAATGCAGGAATCCAAATCAAAGCGTTATTGGAAGGCATTCCCCTTTGTATGCATGTGGGAGCTCTCTGTTTCTGCTTCAACATTTTTTTTAATCAACCAACAAAATGTGAGATTCCGCATCTATAACTGAGATCCCAGAACCGTGTGTCTCCTTTCACTGCACTCCTTTTTGCTTCCTACGCTTGACAGCTTATTTGCTGACACTTTGTCTTTGGTATACTCTGCTTGCCGAAAGATGCCTCTTCATCTCTCAAGTGCTTATGTTCTCTCCACCTCCCATGAAGTATTTTTAGATAGCTTGATAGATAAAACATAGAAGCACCCCCATTAAAACTACTAACTGTTCCTACGCTAGCCCTGGTGCAATTACAATACCTTTGTTAGAATGTGATCCTAGGCATGTCTAATCCTCTTGTGTACAATGGGGCTTACTCCCAGGTAGCCATGCATTGGATTGCAGCCTTAAATGGTACTTGCAAGCTCAGTTTATGTAAAAAATGTGTAGAAGGTGAAATAAGGGTCAGTATTCTCCCCCCTCCCCTCAAAAAAAAAAAGATAGAATGAAAGAAGATTAGTTGCAAGGTGGTATATTTTGTTAGCACCACCATCCAGGTTCCAAATAACACATTTAGGTGCATTCTTTCCTGGGAAAATCCTCAGCCAGTTCATGAGCACGTTAGCCAGTCCATCCAGGGATGGAAAAATCTTGTCAGTTTTGGTTTCTCTCGCTTCCTCAATTTTTCAGTTTTTAAGTTGTTTGCAATTAAAGAACAAAACCTTTTGAAAACCCATCTGCACTTTAGCACACTTCCCCCCCCAATATACACCTATTTTTAATACAGTGTGGCCTAGCGCACACATTGTTGCATGCAATTTCCCCAAATAGAGTGCATTTTTGTAGCTTATTTTCACTAGCATACACATTTTTGTGTACACTTTCCCCTAATGTACACATTTTTGTACCCATTTTCTTCTTGGAAAAGTGCATCGCAAAATTCAGTGCAAAATTTGAAGGTCAGTTGCGTTTTGATTTGTGTATTGTTTCAGGACATACAAATTAGACAAGTTCACATTAATCTGAAATAGATTTCTCCTATGTCCCTAAACCTATCAGGTCCCTCAGGTTAACATGTGTGGAGCTCTAAGTATCTGATCAAGCCCACAGTGTTGGCCCTGTTGCAACTTTGGGCCATAGGAAGCAGCTCTGGACCAAGCTAGAACATTGTGCACCTAGCTCAGTATTCTTGGCACTGCCTGGCAATAGCTGTTGTCCCGTTCAGAGTGGGATCCACGAGGCTGAGACGCAGGTGTAATGAATTCTTGTTTTATTAGAGTAATGGATACATCAAAAGCAGTACGTTTCATAGAGAACACTAAACTAACTCACTAGAATTCCCTAGCTGCACTCTAGACATGCTCTGCAACGTATAAAGAAAGTTGACTCAGCAGCTCCTCCCCTGGAGCCGCAGGTTAAGTAAGGAAAGTCCTTGATCTTAATCTCTGACTCCTTCTCAAGTCCTTCCTCTGACCGGTCTGTTTCTCGTGACACCGAGCGTGGGGTGACAGGGGTCGGGCGTCCAATGGCTCACCTGAAAGGGCCTCGGCAACAGGCTCGATGTCAGAGGGTGGTTGCTCTCCTGGCGCCTCCTGAGAACCGCTAGGCAGAGGGGGAGGGAGTGCGCCCTCGGGAGCAACTTCCAATGGCTCCTCGTCTTGGTCTGGGGGTGGGGCATGCCCTTCTTCAGAGAGTGCGCTGTGATGTTCCTAAATGTATATATGGTAAGTGTTGTTGTTTTAGAAGATACATGGTAAGTGGAGTGAAAGAGGGGGAGTGAATGGGCAGTAGAATGCGAGATGATTGGCTGAGTGTTTAAAATGGCTGAATGTATAAAAGGAAGAGTGAGAGTGGAATCTGGGGGGGAGAAGAGAACTGAGTGGGTTGCTTGGTGGGGTTTGAGAGAGTTGTTTGCCAGGAGAGAGTGAAGAAGGAGGGAGGTGGAGTTCGGATTAGTATTGAGTAAAACCATATGCTTATGTGCCTTAAGAAGAAATCTTGTTAATCTTGTTAGCTTTGTTATCTGTAATAAATACTTAATTTGGTTTACCAAAGGCCTGATCCTTGGCTGGAGTTTCACAGACCAGAAGGGAGGGTAAGGTAATGACCAAGGCTGAAGGGGAACTGTAACAAATGGTGGCAGCGGTGAAGAGAATAACAATACCAGTATTCAGAGTCTCTGGGAATACTAGTATTGGGACGTTACTGGTGGTTGCCTAGCAGGGGGATCTGTTGAGATCTGTGCTAGAGCGGATAGGTAAACCATAAGAGAGTGCGGTCCGGACTGGTGGAGTCCCTGGTGGTGCCTAGAGACAGGCAGTAACCACGAGCAGGTAGGAACCTGACAGGGAGAGCCAGGGAAGGACGCATCACAAGCGCCATCCGTGGGAACTGACCCTGGCTCCAACTCACTCCCACATCCCCTATCCTGCGGAGACTCAACAACTCCTGGATCTACTGCTCCTTCTGACAGCTGGGGACCCTGAAACTCATGCCTCCCCCCTTCCTGGCCCCTGCGGAGGAGCTGAGGCCCAACATCATCCCCCCCCATGCATTAACCCTTCCCATCCCCGAGGTCGGGGCTTCTCTGGATACGCTTCATGGAAATCTCTCACCAAATCCGGGGCGTGCACGTTTTCTGCTGTTTCCCACGAACGTTCTGATGGATCATAGCCCTTCCAATGGATCAGATACATGGCGCTTTCTGGAATCCAAAACCTGTTCTGCTTCGTATTCCTCCTCTCTGTCCACTAGCAGCGGAGGTGCGGGCTCGACCTGTGGCCGATGTGGGTCGGGAGGAGAGTCCTTCGTCAGCAGCGACTGGTGGAACACTGGGTGCATCTTGAAAGTGGGGGGCAGAGAGAGTCTGTACACCACTGGGTTAATCTGCACTTCCACCACAAAAGGCCCTACGCGACGGTCCTGTAGCTTGCGACACCGGCCCAGCATGGGTAAGTAGCGCGTGGACACCCACACCTTGTCTCCCACTTGTATGGGGGGCCCCTCTTGTCTATGCTGATCTGCCTCTCGCTTGTAATCCGTCTGAGCTCGTTCAAGCTGTTCCTGGAGCAGCTGTTGCATAGCGTGAAGTTCTTGCATGAAGTCGTCAGCCGCTGGGACGGAGAGGTTGTTCTGAGGAGCAGGGAAAGCACGGGGATGGTAGCCGAAGTTAGTGAAGAAAGGGGTCTGTTGCGTGTGTGAGTGCACAGCATTGTTGTAAGCAAATTCCGCCAAGGGCAGGTAGGACACCGAATTGTCTTGCTGGTACCCAATGTAACACCGTTACATTGGCTGGTACCCAATGTAACAACAAAACAGCATTCACCCTCTCAGTTTGCCCATCCGTCTGAGGATGGTGTGCAGAGGACAGTGTTAATTCGCTGTGCAATAATCTCCACAGGGCTTGCCAAAAACGTGCAGTGAATTGGGTTCCTCTGTCCGAAACCAAGCTGTCCGGCAGTCCGTGCAGCCGATACACATGTTGCACATATAAATGGGCAATGTCTAGCATGTTCGGTAGCCCAGCGCAGGGAATGAAGTGAGCCATCTTAGAGAAGGCATCCACCACCACCAAGACTGTGGTTTTCCCCTTAGAAGAAGGAAGATCTGTAATAAAGTCCATGGTGACCATCTGCCAGGGGCCCGATGGTGTGGGGAGGGGCTCCAACAGCCCCGCTGGTTTCCCCATGGCGTGTTTGGCTCTCGGACAAGTGGAACAAGATCGAACATAGTGTTCCACATCCTTCCTCACCTTGGGCCACCAGAATTCCCAGGTGACGGTTTGTATCGTCTTAAAGACCCCAAAGTGGCCTGCCGTGGGAGAGTCATGGCATTGACGTAGCACTCTGGCCCTCAATTCCCCGGGGGGTATGTAAATGGCACAGTATTTCTCCTTTCAACATTATAATAATAATAATAATTATTATTATTATTATTAATACCCTGCCTTTTGGCCAAAGGCCCTCAAGGCGGCTTACAAAGAAAAATAAACATAGGTAAAAAAATACATCAATAAAAGCGATACAATTTACAAAAATTAAACTAAATAACAAATAACATTATTAAGGAAAAAATGTCCTTTTTGTTCTATGCAAGCCTCACATGAAGTCTGTCTGCTCCCCTTCGGGCTGCTCGGCCAGGTCAGCCCGCCGCGCCTGGACGAACAGATCCTGTTTCTGCACCTCGCACAATTCGGCCTCCCAGGAGTCTTGACAGGCCCCAACTACTCCCTTCTCAGGAGGAATAACGAACTGTAGTGGCCTCGTGGCAGGGTTCCCCAAATATTCCGGTTTGCGGGAGACTCAATAACTCCTGGATCTACCGCTCCTTCTGACAGCTGGGGACCCTGAAACTCATGCCTTCCCCCTTCCTGGCCCCCGCGGAGGAGCTGAGGCCCAACAGCTGTCCAGGATCTGAAGCAAGGATTGAACTGAAATCCCACGCTCTACCAATGGGCTACATCCTCTCTCCTGATTGAGACCTGAGTTCAAATCACCAGGTGTCCTCGAGCACATCACTCTGTTTCTCTCTGGAAATCTGAGTGAATCTGTTGTCCATGGTACATACATCTTTATATTTCTCTTTTTCTTTGCAAAAAATAATGGCAATGGGGAAATAGTTGGGCTATTGTTGTCCTGCATTTTGCCAACAACATCAAAGTCATTTCAGGGTGTGTGTGCTTGTAATAAGAGAGACACACTCCCACCAGGCTCTTGTAAGCTAGTTGCCAACAATTCACACACTAGTGGACAGTTGCAGATCCTTCTGCGAAAGAGTAGGGGGGTCATTTATAAGGCATGTATATTCCCGTGTTTGTGGGTGTATGTGTTCATGAAATATGTATCCTGTTTCTCCTTAGCAATTTGAACACAGAACGCAAACTGGGATAAGGTCTCTACTTAAAAGGGCTTAATGTCAAACATGGCAAGCAGAAGAAATTGGCAGATGCCAGACGGATCTGCACCAAGGCAGACCGGGTTAAAAGTGGGAAACTGCACGTTTACATTGCTGCAGTACAGTGCAGACGCCTGTGTGAACGCTGAAAGGAGGAAGGGAGAGGAAACGGGAAAATGAATTGAAGCTATTGCCTATTCTGAGATGGGAGGAACAGGGAGAAAAACTTCAGAGGGTTGCAGTGGATCAAGAGGCTGTCTTTCAAACATGGAAGTCAGGGAATCCTGGGTCTGTTCCTTGTGAATTTTTAGTGTGTGTCTGTGTGTGGAGTGTGTGTGTGTAGTCAAACACCCTGACTCTTTGATAAGGCATCTCTTACAGGAAGGGTGAAGATGGAAGGGGGTAGACAGGGGACAGCGGAAGGCAGCAGAAGGCAAGGAAATCTACCCTTCAGGTCTTTCCTGGTGTTATCTGGTAAGATCAATGAAAGGAGGACTGGGTAGGTGAGGCTTGCCCTCCTCCTTTGCTTGGAGCGGTATTAGGAAGGGGGAAAAAAAGAATTTAACTTGAAAGTCCTCTCCACAAATTCATTGGACATGGACCTTTGGCGTGGAGAAGGGGATCAGGGCTATTCTACTGTCCCTCCACCCCCTCGGCATGTGGGCTTCCACTCTCATTGGACACGTGTCAGCCCTGAAGTCTCCAAGGGGTGCCGAAACGCAAGCTTGCGCTCACACACATTTTTCACGCGACTGGGGGCTCTGCGTGATCGGCAGTCCTCACAGTGTGGAGCGTTTGGGTGTGAGCTGTTGCACAAGCCCCTTTTGCAGATCGGTGGGAGCCGTGCGTGGGGAATCAGAGGAACGGCTGAGCCTGTTCTGCTCATTAAGCAAGAGACCTGGGGGGGGAAAGGGGACAGAGGTCCAGTGCCTGACTTGAAGGCTGCCCTTGGTAAGCCCTTCCCTTAAATGGTAGATGTTTTTTAGATGTATTTAATTGTACTTAAATATGTTGCTGTTTCATTTTTCATTGAGTTGCTTTACCACTGGTGCGTTTGCCACCTTGGGCTTCTATGGGAGGAAGGGCAAGATATACATTTAATCAGTCGGTCTGGAATGGGGGGGCTCAGGTCTGGGACCTGACCGTGGTATTGGTAGAGCACCTGCCTTGCATGCAAGGGGGGGCAGGTTCAACCCCCTATGGCGTCCCCAGATAGGGTTGGGAGAGACTCCGGCTTGAAACCCTGGAGAGCCCCTGCCAGTCAGTGTAGCCAGTACTGAGCTGGATAGATGAAGGGTCTGACTCAGTCTAAGGCAGCTTCCTGTGATCCATTTTATAGAGGAAAGGGCTGTAGCCCAGTGGCAGAGTATCTGCCTTGAATGCAGAAGGTCCTAGGTTCAACCCTAAGCATCTCCAGATAGGTTTGGGAGAGACTCCGGCTTGAAACCTTGGAGTGCCACTGCCAATCAGTGTAGACAATGCTGAGGTAGATGGGCTAAGGTCTGACAGTATATGGATGCTTCCTGTGTGGCCAGCCCTATGTAGCATCCCCCCCCCCCAGCCTCTCTTTCTGGTCTTGGGGAACTGAGGGATTAGACTGTCTTGAGAGTGTGCATTGTTCTTTTGCAAAGTCCTCACAATAGGGCTCCCTCATGAAGTTGGCACGTTCGGATACATAAGATAGTAAGAAATTGTGTTTGTTATGTAAGCTTTCCATCTCTATATTTCTATTGATGATATCTTTATGGCATATTCTGGTTGTTTAAAATTATGTTCAATGTTGTTATTTATTAAATTTACGTTAAAGATATATTAATCATTCCAATCACTCAAGCTACCACTTAGCCCAATTTTGTAATTCAGCCCTTGGAACTTGCCCCATACCATACCCCTCATCCATCCTGCTTCACACCCTGAGTGTTTGTGCCTGGCCAGAATGTGTCCTTCAACTCTGATCATGACTCTCACTTGTCTGGATAGAGGATACAGATATTTGTACATGGCCACTAGGTTACTGTACAAAAGTAAAATTTACATCTGTTGCCCCAACCACTTTTGCCCCTGGCCGTACGCATAACAGGCACGTTCAACAAAATGCCTTAAGAACATAAGAACACTGAGGCAGGTTTGCTCTTCCTTCCTTCCTTCCTTCCTTCCTTCCTTCCTTCCTTCCTTCCTTCCTTCCTTCCTTCCTTCCTATTTTAAGGATATGTATACCCAGTACTTTTTTGGGTAAAAAGTGAGGTGCCGGTATTCACATCTTGATGAAAGTGCCACGGGTGCCAGTACAAAATAGCTGCCGTGGGGAGTAAATAAAAAATAGCTGCAGCTGCTCCGTACCAATAACTGCAATCACAAAAAAAGCACTGTGTATACCTTTGTTCCTTTGCAATTTCAGTGATGGTTTCTTGAACATTTGGTAAAATCAATACAAATTAATTTGAATCTGAATCAGGCCAAAACTTCATCTAGTCCAGCATCCCGTTCTTACAGTGACCAACTGGATGCCCTCATGGGAAACCTGAAAGCAGGACCTAAGGACAAGAACATGCCCCCTCCTGCGGTTTCCAGCAACTGATATTCAGAGACATACTGCCTCTGACAGTGGAAGTAGGGTTAGTAGCCACTGATAGCTTAATCTGCCATAAATCTGTATTATTATCCCAAAGAAAGCCCAGGGCAGCAAACAAATGACAAAGCACTAAAAACATCTTGAAAACAAAATATCTTGGGGGGGGATATTTTTTCTAAAAAATCTTAAAAAGAATTCCCATGTGGATGCAGTGTGGAATAAGGTCTCTACTCAAAAGGCTTGTTGAAAGAAGAAGGTCTTCAGTAGGCACCAAAAAGACAACAGAGTCAGCAGCTGTCTAACATTTAAGGGGAGGGAATCCCAAAGGGTCGGTACCACAACACTAAAGGTCCACTTCCTATGTTGTGCGGAACAGACTTCCTGATGAGATGATATTGCAGGAGGCTCTCACCTGCAGAACTCAGTGATCCATGTATAGCCATACAAATTGGTGGCTGTCACTGACACCAATTGAACTTCCTTGAACTGTGAGTTTTCTTTGGGCTTCTGTGCTACGCAGCTGGTCCTAGCTCAATAAGAACATAAGAACATAAGAAGAGCCTGCTGGATCAGGCCAGTGGCCCATCTAGTCCAGCATCCTGTTCTCACAGTGGCCAACCAGGTGCCTGGGGGAAGCCCGCAAGCAGGACCCGAGTGCAAGAACACTCTCCCCTCCTGAGGCTTCCGGCAACTGGTTTTCAGAAGCATGCTGCCTCTGACTAGGGTGGCAGAGCACAGCCATCACGGCTAGTAGCCATTGATAGCCCTGTCCTCCATGAATTTGTCTAATCTTCTTTTAAAGCCGTCCAAGCTGGTGGCCATTACTGCATCTTGTGGGAGCAAATTCCATAGTTTAACTATGCGCTGAGTAAAGAAGTACTTCCTTTTGTCTGTCCTGAATCTTCCAACATTCAGCTTCTTTGAATGTCCACGAGTTCTAGTATTATGAGAGAGGGAGAAGAACTTTTCTGTATCCACTTTCTCAATGCCATGCATAATTTTATACACTTCTATCATGTCTCCTCTGACCTGCCTTTTCTCTAAACTAAAAAGCCCCAAATGCTGCAACCTTTCCTCATAAGGGAGTCGCTCCATCCCCTTGATCATTCTGGTTGCCCTCTTCTGAACCTTTTCCAACTCTATAATATCCTTTTTGAGATGAGGCGACCGGATGAGGTGATGACACATGGAAGACCCCCAAGATAGCATCCTCAGTGTCTTCACTGCTTAAGTAAGGCTATAACTACTCACTGTTCTTATCCTCCCTGGTGATCCAGATTGGTGACTCAGTCTGGTTCTGGAGTTCCTCCAACTTCACGTCAGTGAGGATAATCCCCTGAACGATACATATATATATATATATATATATATATATACATACATATATATATATATATATATATACATACATATATATATATACATATATATACATATATATATATATATACATATATATACATATATACATATATATATATATATACATATATATACATATATACATATATATATATATATATACATATACATATATATATATACATATATATATATATATATATATATACATATATATATATATATATATATATACATATATATATATATATATATATATATACATATATATATATATATATATATATATACATATATATATATATATATAATCACCTCCTGAGATTGTACACATTGGCTCAATTTTATTACCAGCCATTCTATCCAGTATGTTAGACCCTGTAGATGGAGCTGTCAAGATTACACTTCCTGATACTGTTGTGCTTTTAAAAAAGCATTTATATTTCAAAAGCTGGAAAGTAATACCCAACTGCATGGGTGATTTGCTTTGGAATCCATCTTCCACTGGAATGTCTAAAAACGTATCTTTCTTAAGTCGACGGAGATGATTTCTTTGCCCTTATCAGCCCTGTTCATCGCGAGCACATTGTCAGGATAAGGAATGCATGCCCGTTCTGTTGTTGCTAATAATGGTGATTATTAAGGACAATGATAAATATGGTTAAATGCAACTGCAATTCATGTGCCCCCGGAGGGGGGGAACCTTGGCAGACAAATGAATTCATCAGGACTTATCTATATGAGAAGTGAGGCTATTTCTTCAGTTCTGTTTCCATCAAGAAAGGTGCACTAGCTAGTTCCATGAATGATTTGTTTTGAGACCTTTATTGCACCAATTTTTCAAGTACAGTTTTTTTTTTAAAAAAAAGTCATATGGAATGTCAACAGTATTCTTATGGGTCAGTCAGGGCTGGATGATCTTGGCCCTTCAACCCAAGCCATTATCGGCAGTGTTTAGGGATGATGGGATTTTGAGTCCACCACCCTGGGCTACAGGTTCCCCCAGCCTTGCCAGAAACTGTCTACATCGGATTCAAGACAAATTAAGTAAAATGACCATAAAACTGTATGAATCATCTGAGATATCTCAAAAATATTACCAGCATTCTTTCAACTTGCTTTGAAATTCTCAAGAGATGCATTGCCTAACTACAGTTTTCCAAATCCATCAGGTGTATCACAACTTTTAGGCCAGGGGTAGAGAACTTGTGGCCTCCCTAATGTTGCTTGTCTACAACTCATCCCCCACCAGGGTTGGTCAGGGTTGATGGGGGGGGGAGTGTTCCACATTTTTGTCACAGGTGCAGTTTCGTTAAGTTACCTATCCAACCGATCTTGCATCTGCCAGAGCTACACCTCATACTAGGATAAGAAATGCATGTCTGTTCTGTTGCTGCTAATACTGGTGATATTAAGGACAGTGATCAAGATGGTTAAATGCAACTTCAATGTGTCCCCTTTGAAGGAAAAAAAAGTCTTGGCAGATATGAATTCCCCCTGATAAATGTTGGTAGACTATCAATTATCTATACATCCACTTGAAATTCCTCAGACATTTTAGCATGTGTTTTTAAATTGCTTTTTAAAAATGTGTTTTTAAATTTGTATATTTGTTTATGGTGTTTTTGATTGTTGTGAACCGCCCAGAGAGCTTCAGCTAAGGGGCGGTATACAAATGCAATCAATCAATCAATCAAAAACATCCATATTTACCTTGAAGCTTTTCATTAAACACAATTTGATGGCACTTCCAATCTAAGGTCTCCACAGCTTTGCTTCATTCATTGATAATTTATTCACCACCCGTGGACTTTTATTGGAACATCAAATGCTGATGAGTGGTAGATGATGACTTCACATTATAGCTTGACCTACAACTGCTGCTTAGGTTGTCTATGGT
This sequence comes from Rhineura floridana, assembly GCF_030035675.1. Taxonomy (NCBI): domain Eukaryota; kingdom Metazoa; phylum Chordata; class Lepidosauria; order Squamata; family Rhineuridae; genus Rhineura; species Rhineura floridana. The sequence continues at coordinate 316,766,428 of NC_084480.1, read as the reverse complement.
CCTAAATACGTCTATAGCTGTGTGCGCTCACTAGTCTCCTACAATAAAGTGTTTCCATTGGCTATACCTGGAGGGGCAGTGGGCTTGCCAATCAGTTGCAAAATGTGTGAAGCTGATTTTTTTTAAAACAAATGCACTCAGGTTGATCCCATCAGGTTTTACAGTAAAAAGGGGAGGGTTTGACTAGCATCGTGTGCCCCCGTTGTCAGAAAAGAGATGTGGACGCACTGGAACTGACAGAACAGTATGCATTTCTCTACCCTCCATCTGAGAAATTCTGTTCATCTGAATGAACAATGGTAAATCCCTTGAAATCCCATGGAACTTCCACATTATTCTTTATGCATGTCTTATCTTGCTTTAGGTGAAATAATATGGCAAATATGTAACGTCCATCTGTCTCTCATTCTGTTCACACAAAATTATGGGCAGGGCTAGCGCCAGGCATGACTGGATCCTTGGGCACCAGCCTGCCCCAGGCCTGCAGTGACGTAGCCCAACACACACACACCATACAGATGTTACGGGGCGGATAAGCCCACTCACACGCCACACCTACCTGTGGTGTCATGTGAATGACATGTGCATGACATGTGCACGTAGTGTGCATGACATTCACACTGACAAGAGAGGTAGGAGGGGCATGCGGGTGGGCTTCCTGGAGCCCACACTGTCTGTATTGGGGGGTGCCTGGGAACTCCCTTTCCGTGATCCACAGCAGGGTTGGTTTTGCAGGACCCATTGCTGCCATGGATCAGAGAATAGGAGCACCACCCTCCCACTCTAAGGAGGGTCCCTTCAGGGGCCCCTTTTGGCTGCATGGGCCCCTCGGCCAGGGCCTAGCCTGGCTACTCTCTGGCACTGACCCTGATTATGGGCTTCCCACAGGCATCTGGTTAGTTACTGAGAACAGGATGCTGGACTAGATGGGTCTTTCGTCTGATCCAGCAGGGCTCTTCTTATGATTTTGTGTTCACATTATCCTGTTCTGGAGAGGTTGAGAAGTTCCTACCAGATGATGGGAGCCCACCTCTGTTTTGAGAGGGCCCAGGGTTTCTTGCTCTGAATCAAGGCAATTGTGGAGTCAGGTACAAGAGGGTGGTTCAGACGTTCAAACAACAATATCACCCACTGGGATGGACATAGGGTCTTATGAAAAAAAAATTGTGGTGTGGCTTGAGGCGTATGTGGCTGTTCCCCATGGTGGCTGGCAGCCTTTTCTGTGGTCATGATCTGCCACAGTTCAGTGTGTTGTGATGGTCATCATATGATCACAGGTCCTAGCATTATGAAAGAGGGGGGAAAACGTATCTCTGTCCACTTTCTCTACACCATGCACCATTTTATATTCTCTATCATGTCCCCCTCTCCTTTTTTCTAAACTAAAAATCTCAAAATGTTATCATGTAACCTTTTTTCCTTATGGGGGAGTTACCTCTTCGTCATTGTGGTTGCCCCTATTCTCTGTTCTCCAAGTGTGGTCCTTGTGTACAGCATAAATAATACCACTCTTGCCTGTGAGGGACCCTGCCTACCTTTGGATATTCTGATCTGCACATGCACGCACCAGTATACCCCCACCCAGAGGAACTATTTAAATACAGAGCAGATATTATCCTGGAGGTTTTGCAAGCAAATGGGGATTTTCCACGAGGCTGATTTTATTCCGTTGAATAACGAATTGTCTTTAAACTCTCTCTTAATCCTCTCCTGGTCTAAATGACTTAAATCACTTTGTCATTTTAAACCCCTGCTAACGGAGATTTTGGTAATAAGGCACACTTTCCTGCAAAAGCCTTTACATTTAATATTTTTTCTCTTCATTGATTAAAAAGCAGGCAAATTCTTAATTTATAAAACCAGCCATCTGAAGCCAAATGCCTTGCTTTTACCAAAATTAGAAACCACTTACAGCGCACAGCATGATGATGGACAAGGGTTGCTCAATGTATTTCCTCATAAAATATCCGATGAAAATAAATACAGTTGTGTTTTTTTAAAAAAAAATGTTATTCCCAGGGTGTGTAGGTAATATTTCTCCATCGCTTTACCCTGTTAACACTGGAAATATACATTTGTTAGGATCTACCCTATTCTTCTGATTGTAAATTATTTTAACTGACTTTAATATCATTTTTACATTGTTGTAACCTACCCTAGGGATTTATTTATTTTTATTTATTAAATTTGTATCCTGCCTTCCTTCTAAAAGAGTCCAAGGAGGCATACACACCCGTCCGTCCATCTGTCTGTCTGTCTATCTATCTAATCCAAAATTAAAACTCAAAACATTTAAAAACTGTTAAAATATCTAAAAACAAGCAACCATAAAACATCCAAAACAAACTTAAGAACAGATATAACCAAATCATGCAGCTACATAGGTCTGCCAAAACATAACACTTTTCAGCATGTTAAACAATACAATAGTGGCACCTGCCTAATGTCAATAGGCAGGGAGTTCCAAAGTACAGGTGCTGCTACACTAAAGGTATAACTCTTTACAAACACAGAATGGAGAGATCGAAGTGACTGAGTCAGCACATATGTGATAAGGCAATCCCTTATGGTGAAGGGTAGGTTATTATTTAATAATTATGATGATTAATTATTCACCCTCATCACTGCCTGTCTAACACCTGCACAGCCTCTTCTGATACAGGTACAGTGAATAAATGGGGCTGGATGTCATCAAGCAATATATAATGGTAGGTAAGCATAGCTTGGCTCAAACGACCTTGCAAACCAAATGGAGATGCCTGTCAGGCTTAATGAGATGTGCCAGAGGTTCCCCGCTGTAGTCCCAGTGGGAGAGTTCATGCGCTCATAAAGATTCAGGAGCCCCATCCTCCTTTGCACCAGTCACTCTTAACTCCTAATCTTTGCATACTGTTGCAATGATACACACTATAACTTTGTACATCAGTGTCCTTCTAAAATCTGAAACACAAGCAGAATAAAATGGAATAGTGAGCCTGGGTGATGGTTGCTTTGCTCTTACTGTACAACCCCTTATTAATGAGAGTGCTAAATAAAGAAACAAAAGAGAATGAAAACATGTTAATTAAAAAAAAATGCAGGCAAGGTCTGATTAAACCTTGATTACAAGGTGGAAAAAAAGTATTTATATTTCCGCTGCTTTTGCAATCATAAATCATTGGTGCCAAGAGTTGAGATCTGAAAGGTGAGGCTAATTCTTGCAGTTCCTCCTTCAGGTCAAAATGTTGTTCTCAAGGGTGATAGGAAAGTTTGATCACTGGGTAGTGTTAGGAAAGAGAAAAGTTTTCCAACTTTAAAAAAAGGTGTACCCATGTAATAGCAATAAGCATTTCCACAATGTTTTTGAGTGTTCACATCACTTCCTGTTCACTATTTCAGCCATGAAGCTCACTGGGTGACTTTGGGCCAGTCACTGCCTCTGAACCTAAACTACCTGACAGGGTCGTTGTGAGAATAAAAAGGGAGAGGGAGAGAAACATGTATGCTACTTAGAGCTCTGTGGAGGCAAGGTGGGTTATAAATGTAAAAATAACTAACAACCCTACTGAGGTAGACCCATCTGCATATTAGATGGGGAGGGAGACAGAGAGATGAAAACTTAACTTGAATGTTGTTAGGGTTGCCAGGTTCATGGCCTGAGACCGATCCTGTATCTTTAGGAGAAGAGAAAGTCAGCCAAGCGCAGGTGTTCTTGCAACCCTGTAATGGGAAAACCCACAAGGTCGAATTCTCCTTTCCACCTGCACAACTTTTAAAGATACAGAAGGGCTCGGTTGCCAGGCCTGGCCTCCAAGAGGTCTTCTGTATCTTTACAACTTGTGCAGGGGGAAGGGAGAATTCCACCTTGTGGTTTTTCCCATTACAAAGTTGCAAGAACACCTGCACTTGGCTGACTTTCTCTTCCCCTAAAGATACAGGATCAGTCTCAGGCCATGAACCTGGCAACCCTAAATGTTGTGATTTTGTGTTCCTTTCACTTAAATTGCCCCTTAGCTTTTGTGTAACATAAAATGAAGGAATAATATATTTTGATGTGAAAAAGATTGGTAGAAAAATAGGGGGAATGAAGGAGGGAGCCTGTCTTGTTGCCAAGTAAGAACATAAGAAGAGCCTGCTGACCCATCTAGTCCAACATCCTGTTCTCACAATGACCAACCAGATGCCCACAGGAAGCCTGCAAGAAGGACCTGAGCGCATGTTGTGGAGAAAGTAGATTGTGCAAGTTGTGGAGAAAGTAGATACAGGGAAAAAGTTTTTATCCCTCTCTCACAATTCTAGAACTTGGGGACATCCAGTGAAGCTCAATGTTCAAGATAGGCAAGAGGCAGCGACAGCCACCAACTTGGATGGCTTTAAAAGAGTATTAAACAAACTGGAGGACAATGGCTGCTTGCCACAATGACTATGTTCTGCCTCCACTGTTGGAGGCAGAATACCAGTTGCTGAGAGGAATCCCTTGGGGGAGAGTGCTGTTGCACTCAGGTCCTGTTTGCAGGTTGCCCATTTGGGCTTCTGGTCGGGCACTGTGAGAACAGGATGCTGGACTAGATGGGCCACTGGCCTGATCCAGCAGCAAGACTCTCCTGAAGTGGGTGCCCTAGAGCACTGTTCTTCAACTTTAGGTCCCCAGATATTGTTGGACTGCAACTCCCATCAACTCCAGCCTGCTTAGCCAATGGCCAAGGATGATGAGAGCTATAGTCCAACAAGATCTGGGGACCCAAGGTTGAAGGACAGTGCCTTAGAACATGTCCCAGAATGCCCTGCAAAGTGCAGGTGAGGGCTCTCACTCCTTAGCTGGTGTGGGGAAAAACATCCCTGATGGTGGAAAGTTTGGGACTTCAGAATTTTCTGAAGCTGGTCTAGGAGCAAGGTTGGGAAGAATAACATTTGCCCAAACTGAAAGAGAATACAAACAGTGTTGACATCTGACAAGGCATTCAGGTGTCTATTCCTCCTTGGCAACAGCTCACATTAATGACTGCTTTATCCAGTACTTGTCATTATGAAAGATTTTGTAGTTGCTTCACGGGCTCTGTTTATGCCGAAATAATTTCCCTCTCTGTCAGATGGTTCCTTTAGGGACTGAAGTTGCCACTTATCCCTCCCCTCCCTTTTCCTTGGCAAATCTCCTGCGCCTTTCACAAGAGGCATGACGGGGCCAAAATTCAACAGCCGGTTTTCCTTGTTCCTTCATCTCCGCACTAGGAACAGCGGCCCTCCCTTCCCATTTTCTGCCACTCACGCAGGGATGACAGGCGAGTGGGTGGCCATTGTGGCTGAGGGGAAGGGGGGGCATAGATGAAGCAGCGCTGGGGGAAACGTTGAAATGTTCTGGCAGACCCGCTCTCTGGCTCTTGTTGACAGTTTCAAACTGGGCTTTTGGGGTGTCACCCGGTACCCCTCTTTAAGCAGTAAGAAAATAAGAATGTAGCAATAGTGGCTTGTGAAATGCCCACAAGCAGAGCAGGAAGGCAACAGCCCTTCCTCACCCTTGCTCCTACCCCATCCTGTGTGCGGTGGGATACTGGGAAGGGCCATATATCTCAGTGGCAGAACATCTTCCTTGCATGCAGAAGGTCCCAGGGTTAATCCCTGGCAACCAGATAGGGCTGGGAGATAGCTCTGCCTGAAATCCTGGAGAGCTGCTGCCAACCAGTGTGAACAGTACTGAGCTAGGTGGGCCAATAGTCTGACCCGGTTTAAGGCAGCGTCCAAGAGTCCTGTGAAATCTGAAGTTTTCACATCAGGTTCTGTAGTCTCTGCCAGACTGAGCCTTTACAGCAGGTGTGGGTAACCTGTGGTTTAGGGGTACATCAGCTCCCCCCCAGCCCATATTTATTTATTTAGCACTAAGTTATACCCCACCTTTCCCCCAAGGAGCTCGAGGTGACATTTATGGCTCTCTCCTTCTCTGTATTAGCCTCACAACAACCCTGCGAGATAGGTTAGGCTGAGAGTTGGTGACTGGACCAAGGTCACCCGGCTAGCCACCACGCTAAGATCAGACCCAGACCCAGAAGCGTTTACAAGCCATAGTACATTGCATAAAAGGGCTGCCACAAGAGCCACTGGCAGAAGAAACCTAGGAGACTCCTGGCGCAAGCAGTTGATCAAAACAGCTACCAACTGGCCACTGCAGGTGGTGGTTAAAACAAACAAATAAATAATTGACCAGTATTTGATGGTAGCCTTTCTCAGAGTAGACCAATTGGAGTTCATAGACATGAGTAACTTAGGCTCATTAATTTCAATCGGTCTGAGTAGGACTTAGTTGCATACAACCCAATGTCTTTCTAGCCCTTTCTCCAAAGCATTGTGGGAATATCTTTTGAACAAAGGGCAAAGTCATATTTCTACCAAAGAAATGAAAGGGAGGGGAAATATAATCCTTTAGCACCGCATTTTATGAAGTCTAACTTGTTTAATTTTTATTAGACACCATGTTTTTGCGTTAGCCCCCCCTCCCCTTTCCATTTACAATCTTGGCGTGCATCTGTGCCGCCGGATCGTTGCTGCACTTGGCAATGAGGACGTGTTCTCTGTAAATTGCTTCTTTTCAGTCCAAAGCCTGGATGTTTGCTCTTGACTGCTTCAATCCCCTGAAAGAAGTGTGTGTGTGTGTGTGTGTGTGTGAGAGAGAGAGAGTGTGTGTGTGTGAGTGTGTGTGTGTGTGTGTGTGTGTGTGTGTAGACTTCATGGCATCCATTCTAAAGTATATGACATTTCACAGCTCAGATAACAGACTTCTTTTACCTCCTCACCCCTTTTTCTCTCCTAGAATAATTAAGTTGTTATTGAACGGCAGGGCAGGATGAGCGAGAGGTCGTTGAGTGCCAGAGATTGTAAACCTGATTTCATTCTGTTTTAACAGATCAGTTTATTCACCTAAATAACTCAGGATGAACTTTCAAGCTAAGATTCCCCCCCTCCGTTTCGTGATATGCCTGAAAAGCATCCAGAGCCACCTGGATTCAGATGGCACAGATTTTAACTTTACAGGGAGGGTAGGGCTGTTTAAACACAAAGCCTGAAAGGAGAATCTGTTGGCCACTGAGAAGAGTTTTCTAACATGTTTCCTTGTCTTTTCCTGCTGATTAGAGCTGATCAGAGTGAAAGGAGGTGAGGCAGCTATTGAGAAGACTCTTCTCAGCAGCTAACACACTCCCCTTTCTTGCTGATTGGCTCCTAGGGATGTCTGTTGTTGTGAGAGGAGACATTAGCAAAGATCTTTCTCAGCTTAGCCATAAAAAAGGAGGAGGGGGTGTGGTTGTGACTATCAGGAAGGGAACCTGCATTTCTAAATTTGCCACTGCACTATTGGCTAAGGGCCACCCCATTACGATAAAAAAATAATATGAATGAGGGGGCACGAGTTTGTAGGGGTGCTTAACCCTTCCTGTGACAATTCTTCCATGGTCTTTCCCTCCATAGATATTTTTTCCCCTTTCCTTCAGCCGTTGTAGTTTTGGAATCTGGCTTGGGATAAAATGGTTACAAGTGGCCTAAGGGAATGCAAAGCTATGAGGATCACCAATCCTTGCCCGAACCTGCTATAGTGCCCATGAAAGTTCTCAATCAATATCCCCTCAAAAAACCACAGTGCACAAGAGTCTGTTTGCTCTTCCTCCTCAGGTCCTGTTTACACTGGCACAGCCTCTTCGGCATGGAGCCTGCCCCCTTAAACTTGTCCACATTTCATTGGATGGCAGGATTGGACAACCACCTTCCCTTCAATTCTGAATGGAAGACAGGTGCAAATAAATCCCGTCTCTGTGAGTGTGTGGCTGATGTTGGAGACATATTTTTTTCACTGCTAGGGAAGGACATGTCCATACTCTTTTGTGCTCCTTTCCTTTTTTTGTTATTTTAGATGTGGCCACCATTTTGTGTTATACAACATCCCCATAGCAGCCATTTTGTGGCTGGCACCCACTGGATTTTTTAAAATTTCAATTGTGCTCCAAAGGTTAGTGTTTGGAAGTGGTTTTAGTTATTTTATTTATTTAACAAAATGTATATACTGCTTAAATGTAAAGACCTCTAAGCTGTTTACAAAAGACTTTAAAATCATCAATAAAACAGTTAAAAAAAAAACAACTAAAACATATTTAAAACAATTAAAACAGCTACTAACTAAAAAAAGATTAAAACAGATCAACATCTATGTGTCTGGAAAGGCTTGCCTACACAGAAAAGTTTTAAGTAGGTGCCGAAAGGAATACAGCAAAGGTGCCTGCCTGATTTCACTAGGCGGGGAGTTCCAAAGAGTAAGTGCTGCCACACTAAAAGAATAATTTCCTACAAATGTGGAATGAGTATTATGTGGCACCTGTGATAGTGCCTGCTCCATAGAGCAAAGTGCTTGAGTGGGCACATATGGGGTAGGACGGTTTTGGAAGTAAACTGGTCCCAAGCTGTTAAGGGCTTTATATACGAATAAGTGCATATGCTTGAACTTGGCTCAGCAAAATATTGGCAACCAGTGCAGATCTCTGAGCAGAGGTATTGCATGCTGACATGGCCTCACTCCTGTTCGTAATCTAGCTGCAGCATTCTGCACTAATTGCTGTTTCCGGGTCAAGTGCAAGGGAAGGCCCACATACAGTGCATTGCAGTAATCCAGGCTTGGAGCCACTAGTGCCTGAACTACTGTGGCCAAGCTGTTCCAGCTGCAGAACAAATAACTGGTTTGGGGGGGAGGCATTCTTGCAGGAGAGGGTTGAGCTACCCCTGCTGTCTGGTAATTCTCACCTCCACGTGCTTCTCCACCCTCGGTATTCCCATCATGAGGAAATGAGGAAGTGGGTGGAAATGTTTTGTTGAACCTCTACAAATATTGTGGCTGGCACAATTGGAACGGGCCTATGTGCCTGTTCTTTCTCTCCTATTCTGTCATTATCTTAGTCCCATATGAGGAACGTTTGCAGCATTTGAGGCCAGTGTGGCATAGTGGTTAAGGTGTTGAACTATGACCTGGGAGACCAGGGTTCGAATCCCCACACAGCCATGAAGCTCACTGGGTGACCTTGGGCCAGTCACTGCCTCTCAGAGGAAGGCAATGGGGAACCCCCTCTGAATACCGCTTACCATGAAAACCCTATTCATAGGGTCGCCCATATGTTGGATCGACAGTACAACCAACAACCAAAGTTTAGAGAAAAGGCGAATAAGAGGTGACATAATAGAAGTTTTATAAAACTGTGCATGGCATGGAGAAAGAAAGTTCTTCTTCACACAGTGCATAGTTAAGCTATGGATGTGGCTCTCACAAGAGGCAGTGATGGCCACCAGCTTGGATGGCTTTAAAAGAGGACTAGACAAATACATGGAGGCAACTTGCCATAATGGCTATACATGGCCTCCATGATCAGTGGCACTATGCCTATGAATACCAGTTGGTGGGAATTACAGGCTGGGAGAGGGCTATTACATTCAGGTTCGGCTTGTGGGCTTCCCACTGGAGCATTTGGTTGGCCACTGTGAGAACAGGATGCTGGACTAGATGGGCCATTGGCCTGATCCAGCAGGCTCTTCTTATGTTCTTGTCAATTGCTACACCATTTGCATCCTTATGGTGACATACACATATGCTAGCTTCACATTACGTTTCAAGACTACAAAGCACGATTGCAGTGGTAATGTGAGCAAATTTAAATAAGCATGTGCAAGAACTGCACTGTTCATGCAACAACTGTAGACTTGAAAACCCATGATGCAGTATCAGGAGGAAAACAGAACACTGATGACATAACTCTATGGTGTGTAAGCATCCATTATCGGTAACTGAAGCTCGATATAACACATCTCCATGTACCACAGAATCAGATATACTGTAGCATATACATGACTCCCGAGTAAAATGCTATATACCCTGTTTTTCTGTTTGCTATGCCTCATTTTTCATCCTCTGTGCCCTTGTCCCTGGTCATTCCTCCGTTTTTCCCTGAGGTCTTTTTTCCCTTATCAGTGGTTGTTTTTTTTTTAAAAAAAAATGTTTCCAAACACCCCCTCCTTCCTGCTCTTTTTTTCATGCCCCCCCCCCGGAACATTTATCTCAGAAGCCTTCTTAAGTTCTTACATTATTTTCTGTGGAGCTTTATTATTACAGTAACTTGGTTTTTCCCTCTGTTACCCTTCCTGCTCTGTTCCACAGTGGTGGGTTGTGTACGTCTCTAGGAATGTCTCTACTGTACTCTCTGGCTTAAATCCTTACTGTGCAGGTTTCATTATAATGTGGAAGTCCTATAACACTGGTGAAACCTTTGTCTGCAGGCCCCCGCGCTATATCAAGCTTTCACTGTATAAGGAATGTAGCAGCTGTAAAGGATCTAGCTGAAATGTAGTGACAAGTAGATTTTCTGAGAAAGATTAGAGCCCTTGACTTGCAGGGAGGGAGGAGGAAAATAACCCTACTAAATTTCTTCTCCTGAGGCTGCAGAGAAAAAGTTTACTGGGGTTCTAGTATCCATAGCAGCTCACTCAGGTCTTCAGTGGAGGTTCTGCTTTGTGCCCCATCTGAGGTTGTGAGTAACAAAAACTGGAGGGGGAGAGAGAGAGAGAGAGAGAGAGAGAGAGTTGACCTCTCTCTCTCTCTCTCTGTCTCTGTCTCTGTCTCTCTCTGTCTCTCTCTCTCTCTCTGTCTCTCTGCCCCCCCAAAGGTAAATTGGAATATCATTGTTCTCACCTGAAATCCGAATGGCCAAGATGGAAGGCACCACATGACCCTCCTGGGGCACAGAGTTCTGTAGTCCAAGCACCACAACTAAGGTGTCTTTATCTCATATATCCACATCCCACACCTCTAAAGATGGATTATCGCCAGGAAGCGGTCCTATTATGTTTTGGGCTGGTTGCTTCGAGGTTGTTTTATCCCTGTACTGCATGTTTGCTTTGTCTTATCCTTTGTTATATTTTACGGTTTGAGATTTTATTGTTTAACTTCTGATAGTTAGTGCTCCTTGGTGGGCCTGTATTAGGACAGAGAAAAACATCACAATTTTTAAATATGAGAACAATAAATAAGTACATATATATTCCTAATTGAATTGGCACAAGGGAAATATTGGATCCATATATGAAACATATGTGAGCATTATAAGTTGAGGCTATCTGATGCAGCTTGATGTATTAACAGCCCCCTCTCCTTCTTTCCAGCTACGCAGATTGATCCCAATGAACTACAGGATCTTTTCCAGGATACATCTGCCAGCATCTTCCGAATTAATGCCAATGGTGCGTATGTCAAACATGTTGGGTATCAATGTGTTGAGTAAATTGTATATAAAATGTTCAGAAACAGCTTTTTGGACAACAGAATACCATATTTTCCTAGAATGGTACATGTGTAGCATCTTATTTTTCGATAAGATGTAAAAATAGTCCTCCATATGCTGCATTAAAGAGGTGCAGCTATGTTGCACTCTTTGATGAACTTTCTTGTCTTTTTATTTTTAAGGGTTTGTGTATGGGGGGGGGCGGGGGAGATAGGAACATCCAGATTTCTTCTCCAAGGTGCTCCATAGTTCAGAGTAGAGTTGTGTGCCAAATCCAGCTGGATCCTGGATCCTGAAATGAATTGGGCTGATTTGGATTGACACGGGATTCAGTCGGACCAGGTTAAGACATTCCTGAATCTCCCTCGGTAAGATCTGGTGCAACCAGAGCAATCCAGGGGTGTCAAAAGGGAGGCAGTCTGATGACAAAAAGGCAAAGGGGATGCACACGTAGCCTGTGTGTGTGTGTGTGTCATTTGCTCTCCCTGCATGTTGACTCAGGGTTCAAAACCCTGCTAAAGCTTCAGACAGGCATGTGTGTGTGTGTGGGGGGGAGGAGAGATGCTTCTCTTCCTTGCCCCTTCCAGACCACATGACTGTGCAAGCCCCTCCCCCATTGGTTTGGCCCTTGGGTGAGACTGGGGCTGCTCCAAAGTGCCAACGTAGGCCCTGAATTAAATCGGAGGTCCTGCGCACATCCCTAGTTAATAGCTTACCACATTAACTTTAAAAACAGCCTTAACTGCCTTGGTCTCTTTGAGAGGTTGGGGAGAAATATGAAATATTGTCCATATATTTATTTGTTACGTTAGGCCCAGTTTGCACGCAATGCTAAGCCAAACCATGCCTGAGCCCCTGCCTGACACAGCAGCCGGCAGGACCCTGGGAGGAGTGCATCCGATTTATGAATGACATAGGTGGACTGGAAACCTTGTGGAAGATTTGATGGCCTTTTACTGCAGTGACTGGTATTCAGAAACGTGCTGCCTCTGATCCTGGAACTAATATGCAGCCGTCATGACTAGTAGCTGCTGATAAACTTGTCCTCCATGACCACTGCATCCAGAGAGGCCACCCCCCCAAAATGCACTTACATTCCTTTTGAGTCATAGTTGTTTGACAAGTTTCTGTTTTGTCTGTTTGGCTTCTCATTCTTAACAGAGTTCTCTGCTATACAGGTCAGTTGAATGGGGAAAAATATTATTGTTACAATTTTTCTTTGTTGCAGTCCAGTTCAATATTCTTATTAATATCTTTGATAAAAGAATGACGAGTTCACTCGTGGTATTTAGAGACGGAGGAGAATTGTCTTCAGTCAACACTTGGAAGCGAGCCAACCAAATTTGTTCCTCCCAAACCCATCTGCAGATTGGATTGTAATTATCCCTTGAAGTTTTGCACCTTTCTGAATTTTTCAGTACAGTCCTTGGCTCAAATAATTTATAACAGTGTGCATTTTTAGGACATAATATGTTTAGAAATGTGAATACTTAGATAAAATACATATCGAAAGATGTATTCTGTGATAAAATATGTATTTAAATAAATAAATTTCATATGGAAATCTCAGGTTAATGCAAGAAAACAGGACGGAGCTGGCTTATGAATGAACACATGTGAAACTGATACGTACTGGGAATTGACTCATCCATCCATCCATCCCTAACAGTGGGTGAATTCCCGTAGCATGTGGGAAAAGAAGACACAGCTTTCAGTTTTCATTTATCTGTTATCAAGCATTTATATGCCAAACCACTATAAGCAGTAGTGTAGCTCCTTATGAGCATTCATCTGGAAAGATTTGAAACCAAACCAGCAGGCAGTCCCAAGTAAATTATAATGTAGTGAACATAATTTCCACATTATTCTAGAGCTAATAGTCCCAAAGACTAGATCACTGTGCCAACAATGCTTGTTCATATTTAATTTTACCCTGATTACCTCATTTAGTGGCACTGATTCAGATTGCTTTGGAAGACCCAATACAGTTGCTCCTAAACTCTTACTTTAAAGTGACTATATACTTATGAGTAAGATAAAATAGAGCTTTTCAGTTCACTCTCACTATACTCATGCATGAGAGTAGACAAACACATGCACATGGATTTGGAAACAGCTCGTCTGTTAAAAGTGAGGGGCCAGCAAATGGTGAAGCATCCACAGCAGGATTTAGAAGAACATCTAGGAAAGGCCATAGCTCGGTAGCAGAGTGCGTGCTTTGCATGCAAAAGATCCAGGTTCAACCTCCAGCATCTCCAGGTAGAATTGGGGGAAAGCCATAGTGCTTCTGTTTGTACTTCTGAATAGCCGATAGAGATAATACTGAGCTAGACTGAAAACTGTTCTGACTTGGCAGCATAACACAACTCCCTGTGGTCCGACCCTCTCTCCTGACTCACATTACAATGCCCCCACACTCCAGTATGCTATCCGATTTTTCTGGTTGTGTTCTCAGCAGTTGAAAAAATGTCCATACAGAGGCAGTGTGCCAGCATCCCTCAACTTATTTATGTATTTATTTTTAAAAAAGTATATACTGCTGTTTTGTTAAAAACATCCAGTTTACAACACGTTAACCCCCCCCCCACACAGACACACACTAAAAATATAATAAAAACAAAGGCCCACTGTTGCAAAAAAAAAAAGCTTCCTCTTAATTGCTTGCATAAGTCTGGCAGAACAGAAATGTTTTTTCACCAGGAATTTAAAAGTTAAAACAGAAGGTGCCTGCTGAATCTCTGTTGGAAGGACATTCCAGAGAACTGGGCCGATGACACTGAAGGCTTGATTCCGTGTTGCTGTTAAATGAGCCTCACCAGCTCAAGGGATGACCAAAGGGATATAAGGGTTCAGGCGGTCCCTAAGATACACTGGACCTAAGTTGTTCAGGGTTTTGAAAATTAATACAAGGACCTTGAACCTGGCTCAGTAGCAGATGGGCAGCCTGTGCAGATGTTTTAAAACTGGTGTCACATGTTATTGGCTATGGGCCCCCATCAGCAATCTGGCCACCACATTTTGCACCAGTTGGAGCTTCTGAACCAGGGCCAAGGACACCCCCACATAGAGTGCATTGCAGTAATCCAGCCTTGAGGTTACCAATGCATGGACTACAGAGATGAGGCTATCCCTGTCCAGGAATGGTCATAGCTGACAAAGCTGGTAAAAGGCACTCCTAGCCACAGAGGATGCTTGGGCCTCTAGTGACAAAGGTGAATTCAGGAGTACCCCTAGGCTACGGACCTGGTCCTTCAGAGGAAGCACGACCCCATTGAGAACAGGTAACATGCCTATCTCCTGGCCATGAGAACCACCTACCCAAAGAGCCTCCATCTTCCCAGGATTCAAGCACAGTTTATTGGCCCTCATCCAGTCCACTACAGCATTCAGACACTGACCCAGAGCGTTCACAGCCTCTCCTGATTGAGATGTTATGAAGAAATAGAACTGCGTGTCATCAGCATATTGCTGACACCTTGCTCCAAAACTCCTAATGTCTGGATGCAACCCTGAACCACCGTAGTTGAACCACCGTAGTTGAACCACCGCAATGCAGTGCCACTGAATTGTTCCAGGAGGATACCATGGTCAATGGTATCATATGTCACTGAGAGATCGAGCAGAAGTAACAGAGTCGCACTTCCCCTAGTGTCTCTCATGATAAAGGTCATCCATCAGGGCGACCAAGGCTGATTCTGTTCCAAAGCCAGGCCTGAATCCATGATGTATCTAGATAATCAGTCTCATCCAGGAATACCTGCAATTGCTCTACAACCACCTTCTCCACCAACTTTGCCAAGAAAGAGGTGTTGGCAATTGGTCTATAGTTGTTACACTCCGTTGGGTCCAGTGTGGGCTTTTTAAGAAGTGGAAGCAGCACTTCCTGTACGAGGACTGTGAGCATCACACCATCACACAAAGATGTGTTTACTACAGCTGTGATCCATTCAGTCACCCCATTCTGGGTAGCTTGAACAAGCCAGGATGGACAAGGACCTCATGAGCAGGAGGTTGGGCACATCACTGGAAGCATCTTGTCCCCATCATCACACCACATTAACTAGAATTGATCCCACTGGGTTCGATGTTGTATTGGACACCTCGGCTGGAACTGCCACAATAGTAGCATCCAAATCACTGTGGAGCTGAGCAACTTTATCCTCAAAATATTTAGCCATCCACTTAAAGCTAGACAATGTGTGCTCCAGAGATCTGCCCCTCTGGTTAGGAGTGACCAGCTTCCAGACCAGATGGAATAACTCCTTGAAGACATAATGGAGGCAGCAAAGTAGGATCTCTTTTCTGCCCCCCCCCCAAACTATGTGGTAGGCCCGGTTGTAAGCTTGAATGTGTGCTTGGTCAGCTCCAGAGTGAGATGTAAGCTACTCACATTCTAGCCCTCACCTGGTCCATTTCATCAACCACAGCTCCTCAATATACCAAGGAGCAAAGGTGGCTCCACAGCACTGGAGAGGGCCCTCAGGAGCAATTGTGCCGATGGCTCTACTAGTCTCACCATTCCCTAGTGAGACTAGGGCTTCCACAGGATCACCTGCTCTATTCACTGGAAAATCCCCCAGAGTGATCTGGAATTTATCAAATTTCATCAGTCTCTGGGGGTGGACCATCCTAACTAGTCCCTCACCCCTACAGTGGAGAATTGTTGCTCCAAGTAGTTTGACCATGACAATGGGGTGATATGCATCCCACCAATTTCCAGACCATCACCCTCCCCACATGGAGCAAAGACTAGATCGAGGGTAAGCTCTGCTCTGCATGTTGGACCAATGACCATAGTTGCCATGCAGGCCATGAACTCTCAAGCCAGACCTGAGGCGGCCTCGGCATGCATGTTGGAGTCACCCCAAACCACCGTTCTGGGTTCCTCCAACACCGTACCTGAGACAACCTCTGTCAGCTGGGTCAGGGAGGCTGTGGAGCAGCAGGGTGGGCAGCATACCAACAGCATCCCTTATTTGTGTCTTTGGCCCAGCACCAAATGCAGGCCCTCCAGTAATGCTCCAAGAGAGAGGGGTTTCCTGGTGATGTTGTACCAAGTACCCAGCTGGGCAGATCTGGGCTGCCCAGCTCTCCCCCTCCCCAGGTCTCAGCAATACATGCCAGGTTGGCCCGTTCATCCATGATCAAATATGGATCAGCATGGTTTTATTACGGATCAACTGGTGTTCAGCAGTAGAACCACCAGACAGTTTTGGACAGTGGTAGAGTATCCATTAGTATCAAGGGTGTGGGAGATCTCAGAGAGGTGCAAGAACCTATAATCACCCCTCCGATGTTGCCTTCTACCATGCCTCCCTCCCTTGATCACTAATATTGATTGATCAACAACCCCCCTCCTCCAGTATTCTTCCTCCAATACACATAGTATATATAGAAACACTCAATATGCCAGGCTATGCAGACATCAACACACAACAGTTAGACCACAATACAGTCCACCCTGGATATACCAACCCTCCAGCAAAGGGAACAAAACAAATGAGTAGGCATCCCATCCCATTTCTCCACCTGGGGCATAGACAGACTTGGTGCTCTTCAGATGCTAATGGACTACAACTCCCATTAGTCTAAGCCAGCATGGTCAATAGTCAGGGACAATGGGAGTTGTAGTCCAAAACATCTGGAGGCCTTCGGGGAAGGCAATAGTATACTGAAAGACTGGCCTTATAGGCTCCTTCCAACTCTATGATTCTACCGATGGCTGGGGAACAGGATTGGGAGAGTGCCGTTGCACTAATGTCCTGCTTGTGGGCTCCTCAGTAGGCATGTGTTTGGCCACAGTGAGAAGCAGGGTGCTGGACGAGGTTCTTTGTTATGTAACAGTTTCTTCTCTTAGAGTTTCTATACACTGCCAGAGATGGAGTCTCATAATTTGAGTGTCACTATGCATCGTGCTCTTTTCTGCAAATCTTATTGTGGCAGCTACTGAGCTGTGGCATAACATTCCTTTCTGAAGGTCTAATTGGCCCTGACACATTTTTAGAAGCTGTCACATTTCATCTTGGAAATGGACAACATATAGGGACTCAACTTCTGATTGATTTGTGAAGGCCATGTACATAGACTTGGACAAAAAAGAGGGAATTATGATAGGACAGACAAAAGGAAGTACTTCTTTACTCAGCGCATAGTTAAACTATGGAATTTGCTCCCACAAGACGCAGTAATGGCCACCAGCTTGGATGGCTTTAAAAGGAGATTAGACAAATTCATGGAGGACAGGGCTATCAATGGCTACTAGCCATGATGGCTGTGCTCTGCCACCCTAGTCAGAGGCAGCATGCTTCTGAAAACCAGTTGCCGGAAGCCTCAGGAGGGGAGAGTGTTCTTGCACTCGGGTCCTGCTTGCGGGCTTCCCCCAGGCACCTGGTTGGCCACTGTGAGAACAGGATGCTGGACTAGATGGGCCACTGGCCTGATCCAGCAGGCTCTTCTTACGTTCTTATGATACACAGAACACCTCCTGGAAAGGTCACCATCACTGATGATTCATGTTTTCCCCCCTGTATATTTCACGGGGGTGGAGTGAGAAATAACAATAAGAAGACCACAGTTTTAACTGTCCTGTAGCAGTTTGTAAAGCATATGGTGAGTTCTATAGATTGGAAGTTGTGATACCACTTGCGATACCACTTGCCGTCCTGGGCTCCTGCCGGGAGGAAGAGTGGGATATAAATCAAATAATAAATAATTAGTGCTGGTGGCAACCAGTAAATACACTCGCTGGATACAGAAGGTCAGCACCGAGCTAATGCTTGGACAAGACAACAGCAATTCCTGCCAATGGTGGTTCAGGCATTGTAACAGTAAAACTAAGCATTCAGTCATTCATATCCCACCTTTTGAGTTAAAATGCCCTGAAGGCACCTTACGGACGGATTGATTTAAAACACAATAAAAAAAATCAATAACATCCCCCTTTAAATAATGCAGCAGGAAACAGCACAGTGAGAAGAGCAAAACAGTCAAAACAGGAGCTAAAGAACCGAATAAAGGGAACTGCAAATGCCTCTCAAGGCATGAAGAGGACTTCTCCTAGTGCCTACAAATAAGACTGAAGCTGTCAGGTTGTGCAAATAAGGGGAAGAGTTCCACAGCGTGGTACCTCTATACAAAAGACTAATTCTCTGGTGGCTTTGATGTTTAAACTCAGAAAGCACTGCCACAGACTCACAGAGAAGGGCTTCTGACAGTGATCTTAGTTGATGGGCAGATCATACAGAAGAAGGTGGATGTTTGGATACCCTGAGCCCTTACACCAAGAATATTTAATTCAGTATTCTTCAGTGTTAACCATAGTTGTAAACCAGAGTCGGTGAGATCCTAGATCTTGTCTTCACTCTGTTAAGTTGCACTTTCTTTTCTGATGATGCAGGCAATGCATTATAATGAAGTGTGTTGATTAAAGAACACTATTAATAGGCCTCCATTTTTCCCCTCTTGGTGATAGCGTTTTTACCCTTATTATAAACACACCTGAGGCTGAAATGAATGGCTGGCTGCTTACCTTAAATAAGAAGTTTTTCTTGTTCTTTGTGCTATGTTTTAGTTGAAGATATATAATAGAGCAGAAACCAACCACATTATTTTATTTATTATTTATTTTTAAAACTTATATACCGCCCGACTAGCAATAGCTCTCTGGGCGGTGAACATAAATACAATAAAATACAGGAAAATACAAAAGCATCACAATCTAAAATCAAATTTCACAATCTAAAAATTGCATAACTAAGATCAAATTACAAACATTGTTAAGTACCAGTGATTTCCGTTGGAGAGTTAAGCTGATCCTTTTAATATTTGAAAATGAATGAGACTTAAAGTGTTTAATTTTCACTAGATTGTACCCCATGGGATTATTAACATTTATAAAATAGATTACAATTAAAAGTAACAAAACAAACCAACAGAAAAAATGAGTTAGTCACTGTGGTGTTTTAAATTAATCTGAAATATGATTAATCTTAATTCTTCCAGCATCATATCTCTATGCTACCAATTTACGATCAACCTTAATGTGAAGTTATTACATGTGTGTGAGCCAAAATGTGAGTGTTTACTGGAAAGTGCCTTATTAACATTTGTGAAAGCTACAAAAGGATTCTGTGATAGAAGGAATCTTCAGGAATTAGCAGGACTTGTTGATTCTTTAACCTGATGCGAGAGCTTCTCCAAGGCGATGTGCAACCATTGATTAAGAGATGGAATTTCAGCGGACTGCCTCGTTTTCACAATCTCTATTTGCTTGCATAGAGAATCATTCCAAGGCCTAGAGCAGGAATGGGGAACTCATTTTAGGCCACAGCCCACATTCACTTGTGGCCACAGTTCTAGGGGCCACATGGCCAATAGCGGAAAGGCCAGAGGCTAAGATGGATGTGGCCAGAGGCAAAACGTAGATGAAACAGTGGTTGTGTCTCTTACCTTTGTACAGCACAGAACATTCTAGTTACACAAACGTCAGAAGCTTCTGCATCCCCACTGTACATACCTCTTGATACAGGCATGTTGTGAGCACTGTCACAGTTCAAGCACACATTCCAGCCAGGCAGAAGCATTTGCAAAGGGTGCAGTGCAAGGTGGGTGAGGTTGTGTGACCTGGGGGGGGTCCTCGGGGGCCAACAGAGAGTTCTGGAAGGCCGGTCACATTTGGTGCCTGGGGCTGACTGTGAGGAAAGACTGCTGTTCCCCCTTGCCTTCTCTGCAGCCAAATAGCTAGACACAAGGTGGTCCTAACTGAGGTTTGGAACTCATGTCCTTGTCAAACTCTAGGAAAGTGAAGAGTTAAGTCCTGCAGTCCAATGCATACTTTCTTTTTTTAAGTTGTTATTCAACAACATTAAAACAGCCCAGAATATGCTCAGAACAAATTTTGGTTTGTACCTGAATGTTATTTGTGCAGGGCTACTGAGCTGTCCTTGGAACTTCACGATGTCTTGAGTTCACACATGACTGCAAGACCTTCCTGCTTGCCGACCCCTTTCCACTTGGCCTGGGAGGGTGGTTGCTCTGACCGACTGCAAGAGCTATTAAAGCTGCTATTAAACCTGAAGCTGCCAGAGACCATCTTGACTGTGGAGTGTTATTTAGGGGTTTTTGTTGGGGCTAAAATTTAGTTCTGCTGATCAGTTATTTTTTGCTGTTATTGGGATTATGTTTTTGCATTTTATTGTTGCACCTTATTATGAATTATAATTGCATTGATTCAATTTATTGTATATTTCTTTTTTTTCAATTAATTTTTATTCAAATTTTCAAAATCAAGACAATACAAAAAGAAAAACACAAATTAAAACTAATACAACAAAAAGAAAAAAAAAGAAAAAAACTATTGACTTCCGATTTGTCGTAGTTCAGCTATAGGTCTATAATATATAACAAACCTGTCTCTTGATAAATTATAAAATCACCTTCCTCCAGCAGGTGGTTGAGATCATGGATGTACAAGAAGGGACTTTCTCTTTAGATATGTTTCAGAAAATAATGAATGAGATCAAGCTAACAAAACAAGAACTCAGAGATAACAGACAAGTGATGATAAGTGGATTTGGCGAAATGAGACAGGAGCTGAAAGAAATTCAGGATTCTATGAGAAAGGAGAACAAAGATAAATTTGGAAAATTAAAAAAGGATGAAAGAAAAATTAAAGGGAAGGTTCAAGCCCTGGAGATTGGATTAAATATGGTCTTGGAAAAAGATTTGGATTTCCTGGCTGTGATGGATCCTGGAGACAAATATTACTGTTTGGAATTCAGCGCTGTCCCTGAAGGAATTGGTGAAGAGATTGGAGATAAAGATATCATCGGTTCGAAAAAATTCATGGACTGGAAGGATTTGATGGAACTTGAAATGGAGAAAGTTTACAGAATTAATTCCTGTTTTGTGACAATGAAAAACCCTTCAAGAGATGTGCTAGTGCATTCTGTAAAAAAGAGGAACAGAGATGCGGTTCTGCAACAATACTTCAGTGATACGTTCGGAAATGATGGCAAGAAAATATTTGTGATGAAGGAAATCCCTATCAGACTCTTATTATATGACTATGACAGCAAGATTATTGGGTGCGTAAAGATGGAAGATGGAAGATGGAATCAACACAGATAAAGGAAGAAGAGCGATTTGAAATTACTGGATTTAATAGACTTGAAGAGTTGGATTAATTGACATGTCTATCTAGAAAAAAATTGATGGACATATATCTCAAGGATTGGAAACTTCTCTTTGACTTTTTGTAGAAGAATAAAATGATATGATGTTAATGAGATTTGATACCAACTAAGATTCAATTTATTGTATATTTCTTAAGATGTTTTCTTTAACTTATTTTTGACTATGTGAATTTTGTTTTGTAACAGTGAATTACGCAACTTTTTAAAAATTTTGTGAGCTGCCTTGAGCATAGATTACTACGGAAAGGCAGCATACAAATAAACAATGATGATGATAACTTCATAATATTATTTATTTCTGGCATGTCTACCCTCTGCCTTCCACAATAAAATGTATAATCAGGGTAGAACAGAACAATGAAAAAAAAAAGGTTGCTTCGGAAGAGGTACTCTATGATGATATTATGTGTAACCCGTCCAAATTTTGCTGGCATCTCTACTCTAGATTTATTGAAGATATTTTTTCATCTCTCTTTCTCAGTCTGAGTGGCCTCACCTGTCAAAAGGGAATACTTTTATATTCTTCACATTGCTGTTTCACCTCTGTGAAAATTCAAAGCAAGTTTTGATAAGGGGAGAAAAATCATGCTCAGGAGAAGCATCTGGTGAATGTCTAAGAAAGAGATGGGCATCCAGATGACGGTGGTACGTGTGACGCCCTTCCCTGGCTCTCCCTGTCAGGTTCCTACCTGCTCGTGGCTACTGCCTTTCACTAGGCACCACCAGGGACTCCACCAGTCCGGACTGTCCTTTTTTATGGTTTCTCTCTCCGCTCTAGCACAGATCTCAATAGATAAATATAGATATTTTTATAAAATAGTAGTTCCCAAACTGTGGCCCATGGACCACCAGTGGTCCATAAGCTTCATTCTGGTGGCCACCTGCTGCAAGTCTGTGAAGAACAAGTGCACTTTGAATTCTATCAAATTCATATTGATAGAATGGGGGGTAGCAGAAAATCTATATTTGAGTTGTATTGTGTGTTGCGATTTTTATCGTATCCTATTTATTGTATTGAGTTTTCCTTGGTATGCTTTTGTACTGTTATCTTTATTCTGTATATGTTTTTGAGATATTTCTTTTCTTTTTTGTAAGTCACTTTGAGTTTCATTTTGGAAAAAAGCGACTAATAAATGTAATAAATAAATAAATAAATATTGTAATACAGTAAAAGGCAATATAAGAAATGAAAGAAGCAACAAAAATGCAATTAAAAATCACACAACACATTATAATTGCTACAACTGGCAGAAAAATAACAAAGTGGTCTGCCAAGACCTTCAACAATGTTCAAGTGGTCCATGGGGAAGAAGGTTTGGGATCCACTGCTGTAAGATGATGATGATGATGATGATGATATGATGATGATGATGATGATTGTCTTCTCTTCACAGTGACTTCTTTGGAAAGGAGCCTTAAGTCCCTGGGTTCACCAAATGACACACCGGAACTGCGTGATGGGCTGTGAGTCTCTTTTAATGTGACTTGTGCCTTTCCGTTGTCCTCTTTTCTTGCCTTTTCTCTTCTTTTCTCCCTCCTTTTTTCAGTTCCTCTTATTGCTTATGTTTGTTTCTTGCAACATTAAACTCTATTATTTTATTTAATGATGTGGTACTCCTTGGTGCTGCTGTGGAAAGTATACACTGGACTTTCTGATACATCATTTGTAGTTTGGGCTGTGGGAAAATGGTTAATACATAAATGTCTAAGGGATGAGCATTTGCAGGATTTTCTTTGGGGGGGCAGCAAAGTAAAGCATTGAAGGGCAGGTTAGAGGCAGGGGTGTAATTATCTGGGGTCTCGGAGAGTCTTAGGTCCTTTATTTCTTTGGGAGCAGAGTCCCTATGTCTCTAGCATCCTATGAGCCAATTAGCACGCAAGGGGAATGTGTTAGCCACTGAGAAGTCATCCAGGATCTTGGGGTTTCTTACACCTCTTACTTTTTTGGGAGCAGGGTCCCTATATCTCCAGCATCCTACAAGCCAATCAGTCTGAAAGGGGAGACTGTTAGCCACTGAGAAGAGTCTTCTAACATGCTTCCTTGTCCTTTTCTGCTGATTGGTGAAAGGAATGAAAGGAGATGAGTCAGCCACAGAGAAGACTCTGTTCAGTACCTAACACTCTTCCCTTTCATGCTTATTGGCTACTAGGGACATCTGTTGTTGTGGGAGAAGGCATTAACAAGGTTCTTATTCTCAACTCAAAAAAGAATGGGAGGGGAAGAAGCAATAAGCAAAAAAGGGGGGAAAGAAGGGGACACGGCTATAACTAACGTGGACCCTGTACTTCTGAACTGGCCACTACACTACTGGTTAGAGGAGGTGGAGGAGGGGGTGCCTTTACATTTTGCCTCATATCTCAGGCTCTACAACTGTTTCCCCCCCCATTGCCTCCCCTTGAGGACATCCACAATCTAAGGCATCCATATTCCTCAGAAAGACATTAGAAAAAGGGTTCAATATGATAATGTCTTTATACAAATCTGTGGTGTAGCTACACTTGGAATACATATATATATATATATGTCAGAAGCAACTGCCCTATTAGGAAAGCTTACTGCATCTAGGCTATTTACTGCATCTAGGCTATTTATTTTTATGTATTCATTAAATTTATATCTACAACATCTAGGTTATTTATTTTATTTATTTATTAAATTTACATCTCACCCTTCTTCCCAGAGGTGTCCAGGGCAGCAAACATACAAAGAATAAAACAATTAAAACATCTGAAAAACAATTCCAGTACAGATGCAGACTGGGGAAGGACTCTACTTAGAAAGCTTGTCGGAAGAGGAAGTTCTTCAATAGGGATTGAAGAGACACCAGAGACAGTGCCTGCTTGGTATTTGTTGTTGTTATATTCCTGCAAGTTCATTACGACTTATGGCGACCCTATGAATCTGTTTTGGATGTATTCATGTGGTTTTCATGGTAAGAGGTATCAGAGGTGGTTTACCATTGCCTTCCTCTAAGCCTATGGTGCCCGGCGTTCCCAGGCAGTCTCCCATCCAAGGACTAACCAGGCCTGACCCTGCTTAGCTTCTGAGATCAGACAAGATTGGGCGTGTTTAGGGTAGTATGGCCGTAGGCGACCACCAACTTAGATGACTTTAAACAAGAAATAGATGAATTGATGAAGGACAAGGCTATCAGTGGCTACTTGTCATGATTGGTGTATTGCCTCCAGGTTCAGAGGTACAATGTCTCTGAATACCTGTCACTGGGGAACACATCAGCCTCACAACCTGCTTGTAGGCTGCTTGGCCATTGTGGGAAACTGGACGCTGGACTAGATAGACTTTTAGTCTGATTCGCCAGGTTTCTTATGTACCAGGTGTGATTAAGAGCATAATAAGGTCCATCTAGGCCTCAGATTGGCCAGACAGATGCCTATGGGATTCCCACAAGCAGACCCTGAGCCCAACAACACTTTCCCCACGTTTGATTCCTGTCAACAGGTATTCAGAAGCATACAGCCTCCAACACTGGCGGTAGAACATAGTCATCATGGCTAGTAGCCATTTTTAGCCTTATCCTCCATTAATTTGTCTACTGCTGGGAAATCACAACTTGAGCTGCCCTATTTAAGTTTGCCAGTCAAGAGGATGTCGAAGCTGGAGGCTGCCCCAGCTCTGCCTTTGGGACGCTGGGGGAGGACACCACATCCATCTTGCCCACCCACCGACCCCCAATCTGGGAGCCAGGTGTTGTGTTACATACAAGTTCAGAGATGGTGAACCTGTGGCTAAGCAGATATTGTTGGACTCCACTCCCATCACACCTCACCATTGGCCATGTATTGGCCAGGCAGACGTTATTGCCCATAACAACTAGGGAGCCACATGTTTCCCATCCCTGTGCTAAAAGGACTGGGTCCTTGTGAAACTCATAGGATGGGAAAAACTTTTTTTTCCCTATTCCTTAAAAAAACAAATCAAAAATCTTGTACACGACTCACTCCACCCAAACTGTTTGCCTGTTTCTCCTTGAACATCCCCTGATTTAGAAGGTATTTAGGGAATAATGGGGAAACATTTGGTAGCTTGATGGCTTTTATTGTTCACGTATTTAAATAGGGTTTAAATTACATAGTAAAACCAGCATGTGTTTTAAGTCTGTACACATTTCTCCTTCAAAGGACACACTGATGGCGGGGTCAAGACAAGAATAAAGACAAGAAAAACTTTACAAGAACATTGTTTAGTGGGTTTGTCTGTAATTTTTGTTTTGAAAATACCCTGAAATTTAATTTTGTATACCATATACACATGTTGGCTTGTGTCTAACCACGTCCTACTCAAAGTAGAGCCATTGAAATTAATGGAAGTAAGTGAGTCATGTCTATTAAATTCAATGGGTCTGCTACTCTGAGTAGGACTAACATTGGATAAAATTCATTGTCCGGTGTCGTGGTTGTGTTCCCAAATCAAAATAAACAACGTGAAAGTGTGATACATTATTTCTGAACCCATTTTAACCACACATTTCACTCCTAATCAAGATGAAGAGATTGTGCAGAAATCTAGGGCACCTCCAGATTGTCAGTAGTTGTGGAAAGGATTCAAACACATTCTGGGAAATTTAGGTGTGCTTAATTAAAGCAGATTAAAGCACAACATATCTACTTTTTAAAAAGAAAGTGGGTTTCTGTAGTTAGCAAGGTGACGGGGAAATGCATTGAAAAATATGTAATGAACAGATGATTAATGGGAAGATGCACACCCTGAAAGCAAAACAGGATGTATGCAGGATGAATGCTCTTTGTTGTGTAACCTCCCTGGAAACAAATCAGATCAAAGGCACAATAAATACCAGATATAATCACAACATCCACATCAGTTTTGTTAGGTGCCCTGCCACCTGTGCAGGCGTGGGCAAGCGGCATAGTCCCAAGGAGCCCAGTTGCCCCCCAGCTGGCAGTTGCGGACAAGGAAGGGGCTGTCTTGTGCAGCTGTGGCACACTGAGCAGGCCCTAGCCAGCTGGGGAGGACTAGCCTCAGAGGGAGGCAATGGTAAACCCCCTCTGAATACCGCTTACCATGAAATCCCTATTCGTAGGGTCGCCATAAGTCGGGATCGACTTGAAGGCAGTCCATTTCCATTTCAGAGTGTTTTTAGTGTTTTTGTTTGCTGCCCTGGACTCCTACGGGGAAGGATGGGATATAAAATTAATAAAGAAATAAAGAAATAAATTATCTATCTGTCTGTCTGTCTATCTATCTAGCTGGGCTTCCTTCTCTTACAGAGAACTCTGCTGTGTGTTTAGACACCTGCCAAATCTCATCCTTTCACTCTGATATTCTCAGAACTCTTTCCTTGCCCTGTGCTTCCCTTCTTTTGTATGTGTAATGGTGCAGTGGTTAAGGTGCTGGACTACTACCTGGGAGACCAGGGTTCGAATCCCCACACAGCCATGAAGCTCACTGGGTGACCTTGGGCCAGTCACTGCCTCTCATCCTTGGAGGGAGGCAATGGTAAACCCCCTCTGAATACCGCTTACTATGAAAACCCTATTCATAGGGTCGCCATAAGTCGGGATCGAATTGAAGGCAGCCATGTGCAACCAAAACAGGATGAATGCTGAATAAACAAGCTGAATGGGGGAGCCCTTAGGGTGGTTTCATATAGCTCATTTTTACCTGTATGTACCTGAGTACAAAGCAGAACTCTGTTCAAATCTCACCTCACCAAACTGGTAGGTTACATCAGTTTGAAATACATCATTAGAAACAACTTAAAATCACAATATCTCAAAAAATAGTGTGGGTCCTAAAGATACACATCTCAAGTGTTAGTGTCCCAATGGCACTGACAATGGGAGGGACCCAAATCATGCCTCTATTGATCTTTGTTCCAATCCTCCTCTGTGTGGGTGACTGTGTTGATATGGAGATGACTGTACCATAACAGTTGTTCTTTGTAAGCCATATCTAGCTTCTAGACTACAAAGCCAATGTTACCTGTCACAGAGAGCCCACATGCTCTGTAAAAATGTAATGGCTAATTGCCCATGTAATTTAAATATATTTTGAGTCCAGACCGCTGCAATCAATATGGATATAGGTGGTTTCTCTTCAGAATTTGGAAGGTTTAGGACAAATTACCATCAACTCTTCGCCCTCCCCCACCTCCCTTTTAATCCTTGTAGTGCCCAAGAGTTAAAACCGTCAAGGGGTGGTTAGTGTTTCATCATCAGTGGCTAAAATATATATGTCACACAGAAGCTTTTAAGCGTCGACATCCTTAATGGAGGGTTGGATTTTAATCATATGTCTTAGGCTTTTGTTATTCTGCTTGTATAAGCTTTATGAAAGTTATTTCCATAAATATTTTTGAAATGGTGTTTCGGGTTTGCTAATATGTTAAACCCTTCAAAGTAATATCTTCCCGGTTTAATGTCAAAGCTGTTTGGATTAAGTTTATCTAGTCACAGGATGTTTATCATGGCTGGTATCAGCTTCTGGCTTGGAGGGCCTCGTTGATTTGGCAGGGAAGGGAAGAAATGACTGTAAATGCAACATTTAACACTTCTAATCTGGTCTATAAATTGTGCAAAGCCGAACGCTTGGGGTGAGGCAGGGCAATGCCAATATTGCATGTATAACTCACCGGTGCCAAGATTGGGCTGTTTTGCAAAAGTATACCACTTGGAACAGTGGAACACAGGATTCTACAATGAGGTACCTGCGTCTAGGCTTTTAGGCAAATTCTCACCAGCCATCCCTTGAATCTCAACAGGCCAAAGCTCATCATCTTGAGACATGCTTGACGTGCATTTGAACATGCCATTTCCAGCCATTTCATTTTGAATGGAGAAGCTTGTTGATTGAAAGGAACATGCCCATGGGGAGAAAGTTGTCAGCATCTCATGTCTGCAGCAGTCTCTGTGTCTATTGCTGTCAGGGGCAGGCATTCAGTGTACAGCTCGGGGCTGATGTGTTAATCCAAACAAACTGATATTTTAGTGAAATCAGTGCATTGGCGTGATGTGAAGATTGGCTTATTCCTTGAGATTTATGTCAGGACAGAAGCTGGACTTTGTTTCAGCTCATGTCACATCTCTGAACATTCAACTTTGATTGTTTTTTCTTGTCTACCAAAGCCATTAGCTATTTGTTTCCTATATGTTTCTGCTTATCTACCCACAAGGGAACTGCCATGTTGTTTCTTTGGGTAGCAGAAGGTCTAGAATGATGTTGGAATGACATTTTGAGGAAGGAAACGCAACTGATTTGTGAAATTTCCCTATGCAGAAAATATATGCAGATGAT
This sequence comes from Rhineura floridana, assembly GCF_030035675.1. Lineage (NCBI taxonomy): Eukaryota > Metazoa > Chordata > Lepidosauria > Squamata > Rhineuridae > Rhineura > Rhineura floridana. Next base: position 316,737,686 of record NC_084480.1, on the reverse strand, counting down.
ACCATAGTATTAGGAGAAACTAGTAATAATTTGAAATGAATGCTGTTGAAAGTTAAAGAGGAAAGCACTACAGCTGAAAGTCAAGAAGACTAAAGTCATGACAACAGAAGATTTATGTAGCTTTAAAGTTGGCAACGAGGACATTGAACTTGTCAACGATTAATACCTCGGCACAGTCATTAACCAAAATGGAGACAATAGTCAAGCAATCAGGCTAGGACTGGGGAGGGCAGCTGTGAGAGAACTAGAAAAGGTCCTCAAATGCAAAGATGTATCACTGAACACTAATGTCAGGATCATTCAGACCATGATATTCCTGATCTCTATGTATGGATGTGAAAGTTGGACAGTGAAAAAAGTGGATAAGAGAAAGATCAACTCATTTGAAATGTGGTGTTGGAGGAGAGCTTTGCAGATACGATGGACCATGAAAAAGACAAATATTAGGATGCTAGAACAAATTAAACCAGAACTATCACTAGAAGCTAAAATGATGAAACTGAGGTTATCATACTTTGGACACATCATGAGGAGACATGATTCCCTAGAAAAGACAATAATGCTGTGAAAAACAGAAGGAAGTAGAAAAAGAGGAAGACCAAACAAGAGATGAATTGATTCTATAAAGGAAGCCACAGACCTGAACTTATAAGATCTGAACAGGGTGGTTCATGACAGATGCTCTTGGAGGTCGCTGATTCATAGGGTCGCCATAAGTTGTAATCGACATGAAGGCACATAACAACAACAACAAAGTCAATAGGATTTGGCAACATCAAAGTCAGGAACTCTGAAAAACTTCAGCAGTTACCATACCCCAGTGGTAGCCATCATGGCACCCTCCAGATGTTGCTGGATTCCAACTCCCATGAGCCCTAGTCAGAACGGTTGGTGATCAGAAATGGTGGGGGTTGTTGTCTGAGAACATCTGAAGGGCACCATGTTGGCTACCCTTGGTTCACCCAAACACCTTGCCCACTAGAGAAGACAGGAAAGCAGGAAAACAAGAAACAAGCAATGAAGGAAAAACACACAAAAACAGCATTGATGTGATTTCCAGTATTGTGACAGCAGGTGTCCTTTGCATGTTGCCATTTTGACTCTCTCTCCTTATAATGGGAATATATCCCACCTTTGGCCATTGTTTTCCTCAAGTGGCACCTCAGTGGCTTCAGCAGGCCTCTGACACTTAAGCTGCATAGTTAAGACAGTGGAAGTTCAAGCTTGTGAATGAGAAGGTTGAGGTTGATCGGGCTAGAGAAGAGGGTGCCGTAAGCCGGGACATATCTCAATATCAGGGCAGAGAAGTTGGAGAAGGCTATGGAAGATTTCAAAGGCGAGGACAAGGAGTTTGTTCCAGAAGTGGAAGGGGATGGAAAACCTGTGCAGAGGTTTGAGGAAAGGTGTCGTGTGGCTCAGATTAGGAGAGGGGTGAATGATCTTGCCAGCCAAGGGTTGTATTCAACAAAGTCTTATTTGGAGCAGGCCCAGTGAAAATAATGAACCTGTGAGTCATGCTTATTAACTTCAGTGAGTCCTCTCTGAATAGGGCTGTCACTGAATACCACCATGAGTTCTGAAGAGAGGTAGCAGGCTGTACCTGCACAAGATGAGGAAAGAGAAGAGGCACGGTTACAGTAGTCACTGTGGGATAGGAGTGGGGCACCTTTTAGCCCTCCCGGTGCTGCTGAACTGCAACTCCCATCAGCCCTTGCAAGTATGGCCAAGACCCAGGTATGATGATGGGAGTTGTAGTTCAGAAAAAAAGGTTCCCCCTATTGGTTATATTTATTTATTTATTACATTTATACCCTGCCTTTCTTTTCATGATAGAAACCGAAGGCGGCTTACATACGGTTCCCATGCAGTCTCCCAACAAGGCACTGACCAGACCTGACCCTTCTTAGCATCAGCAGGGAGCTGGCCTCATGTGCCTTCAGACCAGAGCCTGGTTGTAGGAGAGAAATATGCATAGGAGTACTGGGCTATGATAACTCGTGCACCCTGGTGGTGCATTGATTATGGGGAGCAAAGGAAAAGAAGATAAAGCCAAGGTTTCGTTCTTAGTGTATATCGTTCTGGATCAAGCTTTTAGTGTTCTTTTTTTATTTTTGATCGTTCTGCCCTAATATTGACATTCACTTTGAAAGCAACACATCAAAAGCAGATGAACAAATTAGTGTGTGTGTGTGAGACACTAAACCTGCCAAATATTCATCTTAGTTTGATACTGTTTGTTCCCTTTTATTTGCTGCTGCTTCTCAGCCTTATGTTTCTCCTTGTTTGCCTTCACTAGACTTGTATTCATTTGCCATCACTGCCATTTAATCTAGTAGCTGTGCCACCCTGTATTTGGAGCATTATGATGCCATCAATGCTGTCACATGAGTCACATCAGATTAAAGGGTGGTGAGGACAAATGAAGCAGAGTACCATGAAGGCAGGGAAGAATGACAACAAATGGAATTGAGGATAAGCAGCCATCCAGGGGGCAGGAGGGATGACAAGAGGGACCACATAGAAACAGGGATCACCAAAAACTAAACAGAGAGCTTGGCATGTAAGATTTGACACAGCCTTGCTCTGCTTCAACTGGTTTGGAGACTAGGCTGGCTCAGAGCATTCATAGTATTACCCTTATTTTTGAACTGACCGAGGTCTAACAATATAACCTGCTGCCTGGCTGCCTGATTGGGGTTGACCCCCTGACAGGGCCTTTTCACTGGTGGCTCCCCATTTGTGAAATGCCCTCCCCAGTGAGGTGCATCTGTCTCTGTTATTATTGACTTTCAGGAGGAATTTGAAAACATTGCTATTTACCCAGGCATTTGATGGCTGAAGGGTTTTGTTCCTGGCAACCCAGAGATCATTGGACAGAAGAACGTTTTCATCTTATAATGGTTTAGATTGTTTTTGGAATGCTTTTTGTTGATGTTAAAATGTTTTGTTGTAAATATGTTTGCCGCCCAGGATTCTTTTGAGAGGAAGGGCAGGATATGCGTTTAACAAATACATAAATAAATAATCTGACTACTCATTTGACATAAAGCAGAAATATGTCTGGTAAAGAATGGCTTATAAGTTTCTAATTTCAGCAGCAACTGTAATTTCTGATGTTCCTGTGAATTCCCTCAGCATCCCAGCCCTTGATGCCTTCTGGGCCCAAGCCGAAACACCGGAGCAAGCTGCAGCTGTATGAATCCCAGTTTCCTAAGTCAAGCTATCTCAGGAAGCAGTCACAGTGGCAAAAGAGCGTTAATGCAGCTGAGAGTGCTCCCTGTTTATCAGGTAGTAACGGTCTCCCAGCTGCATTCAGAACATGATCTCTCCATCAGGTTGTCCAGTTGCTAAATAATGCAGGTGCCAAGTGCCTGACACTCAGCATAGCTCATTGCCTTATCATGCTGAAGTGTCGCTATGTCAGTGCCAAGTTTGTCCAGGGCTAGGCAGAACTGGCGTAGTGCAGTTGCTCGGTGAATGAGTTTTAAGGGAGGTGTCTCACAGCACATTACTGAGCGGCAAGGCAGAGGTGGTGCAGTGCAGCTGATAAGACAAGGGTTGGCCACACAGTGCCCACATGTGCTTCAGGAAATGTCATCTCAAAAATCCGCAGTGCACAAGAGTCTGTTTCTTTTTCCTGCCCACATTTCACTGGATGCCAGGACTGGATACCCACCTTCCCTTCCATTCTGAGCAGAGGAGAGGTTCAAAGAGCTTGTCTCCATGATTGGGAGCAGTGGTGGCTAGTGGAGGTGGTTTTTTTTGGGGGGGGGAGGTTGCCTCCATTGCTGCAGTGGCTGATGAGCAGGCATGGCTGTGTCATTTTATATTCCTGTGTCTTTTGGTGTTCTTTGGAGATGGCTGTCATATGTTATGGCACACCCCCACAACAAAAATAAAGACTGAGCTGTAGATTACATCATGGGGGAAAACGGCTGAATATAATGGTTATATGAGCACATGCATACCCCAAATACTGCTCACATTCACCGGTACCATGGGCCACACATTATTATTGTTCTTCACATCCTTAGCTGAGAATCGTAACAAAAAAACAGAAAACAATGCAAGAAGGCCAAAGATTACCATTTTGGAAGGTTTTGTATGGAACTAGAACAGCTAATTGCATCAGTAATGGGGCAATTTCACAGTATTGCGGACCAGACAGAGAGAGATTGTCAAAGCTGGTGGTGTTTATATTTTAGTAATGTTTTCTAATAGGAGCCAAAGCAGGGACTCCCTCTTTCCCCACTGGCCTCTTTGGTCTGTGGATATTTACACTTGTCCACATTTCACATGGGAGACCGGCAGTTAAACAATCAAAGCAATCAGTTCCCTCCACTCTGCCCCCAAGGCAGGGAAATGCCTTAAGCTGTTCATGTTGTCTACTTAGAGATACATGAGAAGGAAGAATGGTGGCATAAAAAGGGAGCAAGAGGGCACCGAAGGAGCTGAATTAAAGAACTTGCAGGCTGGTGCTGTGATGGCTTTTGCAATACATTTACCCACTGGAAACTAGGGAAGTTTTCAAAATTTTCCTCCTTCAAATCTGTTCCTGCATTTTGGAATGTTAAATTGCCTATGTTTTTCCCCCCTACTCAGAGTAGATACATTAAGAATTCTCTGCTGCTTCTTTCTCTTTTTTCTTTCCTTCCCCCCACCAAAAAAAATATGGACAAACCACCCTGCATGTACAGTTTATTGCTGCTTTCACATCCTTCCAGTAATTTACATATTTTGCACATGCCCGTTGATAAAAACACTGCAAAAGTAGAAGCAAGCTTGTTGAGAGTGCATGCATGATACTTTTCATGCAGTGTTTTACCAAAGCCCGTGAACACTTTCATCCACTGATGAAACACTAAACAAACTTGCCATGGTTGCATGTACATTTGTATGAAGATTTAAGGTGTCAGTTTTGGTCTGTAAGGTCCTTTGTGGCCTGTACATTTTAAGGAATGTGTCTCACATTTCCTGCCAGCCCGTGCTTTGAGATTTGCTGGAGAGCCCGTGATGGCAATTCCAAAGAGATCTGTGCCCATTGAATGATGATGCAAAGTGGGGTGCACCCCAGATGTTGGAACTCCTTCCCATTGGATATATGGCTGTCCTCATATTGTGTATATTCGGCTGTGAAGTTAAGACATAACAGTAAGGAAATGGCTGATTAAAAAATGGCTTGAGTTGCTGCTGCTCTCGTCATTGTATGTTTGCAAGTTTTATTGCTTTTATGGCTATAGGTGATACTGTGCATATTTTATTGACTTGTTTGTATACTGCCCTGGGAATCTGGGGGTTGAAAGGTGGGTTATTACTATTAGATTCTTTTGTTCCTTCTCTTTATTTTTTAAAGGAACTGCTTAGTAGAGATGGGGGAAATATCAATTTGGTTTGCATTTTGATGTAAATTTACTTAACTTGCACTCCCCCCTCCAGACAAAGTGAAGCAAAAACATAGCTATCCTTCAAAATTCATATATCTTTGAATTTTCCACAGTAGTTTTCCAACCAAAAATGTGTACAAAAATTCATATATTGGTGAAAATAACAGAGCTTGGAAAAGTTCCTTTTTTTGAACTACAACTCCCATCAGCCCAATCCAGTGGCCATGTTGGCTGGGGATGATGGGAGTTGTAGTTCAAAAGAGTAACTTTTCCAAGCTCTGGAAAACAACATACAAAAATGCATTACATCAGGGAAAATTGCTTGCAAAAAATGTGTATTAGGTAGAGTTGCATACAAAAACGCATGCAATGGAAGAAAGGTGCCCTAAAATGTTGACATAATTGTTGACTAATGTGGACCTTTTTTAAAGAAATGTTGACTAATGTGGACCGTTTTTAAATAAATAAATAAAACTAAAACACAAACAGATGTGGAAATGTAGCAAATTGAACTTTATGATTGGGAAAAAGTGAGAAACTGAAAGGTCTGGGCAGAGGAAGACATCCAGACCTTAGCATGTATGTGAAATCTAAGAAGGAGAGAGGGGGAATCCTCCCTAGCAAATGTTTGTCTGTTTATAGGCAGCCAGAGCTCCAGCCGTGAGTTCCTCAGAACCTCTCTTTACAAGTTTATTCATTTATTATTTGGTTTATTTCCCACCCTTCCTCCCAGTAGGAGCCCAGGACGGCACAAGTTCTAAAGTATGGATGAAGTGGTTAGGCAAGGGAGCAGGATGGTGTCTGATGCACCAGCCACTCCCAACACCTCCAATTTAATAAAGTATATTTATTTAAGTATATTAATAAAGAATATTTATTAAAGAGCTAAGACACAGAGAGGTAAATAAATGAGGCGTTGTTTTTAAAAGGAAAAGCACAAGGGTCACCAAGTAGCACTTACTTGTCTGAAATCCTAACCTAGCTGCATTAAGTCATGTAGCAAATCATCCTTTACAACAATGTTCTTCAATCTTGGGTCCCCATATGTTGTTGGACTACAACTCCCATCATCCTTGGCCATTGGCTAAGCTGAACACTAACTCCTTTCCTCCTTCCCCCTTTTTGCAGAGGGAAGCAGTTGTATGTCATCGCCAAGTCACCCTTCACTTGAGTGATGCTGGTCCTAGCAGCTACCAGTACTGGGGAGAGTGCGGCCAATCAAGTGGCAGCCAGGCACTATGATCACCCCTGGCCGTGGCTGAGCGAGCCATCAGGGAGGGCTCAGGGCAGACAAATGAGAGGCAGCTACTTCTATCTATCGAAGTTGTTTCCCCTCCTAGGCAAATGGCCATGTGAGCAGCAATGGGGACTTGAACAAGACTCACCCATCTTCTGTCTGTTGTTGGTTTCCCTTTATTTCACTGTCAACGGAGAAGAGCAGTGGAGCTACTACTACTGGTATGCAGTGCATGCCTGCCAGTGGTACGTAGATTATGCCTTCTTCCAGAGCTTGGAAAAGTTACTTTTTCGAACTACAGCTCCCATCAGCCCCAGCCAGCATGGCCACTGGATTGGGCTGATGGGAGTTGTAGTTCAAAAAAGTAACTTTTCCAAGCTCTGCCTTCTTCCATTCATCGCCCTGTGTGTTTGGCATGAAACTTGCCCTGTTCCTCCACCACCTTTTCCTCCAGACTCACCACCTGCCTGTTGTTGGGTCACTGCTTGCTGGCAGATTGTGGAGGACAATTGATAGATGATGGCTTTCTTCTGGTTCCCTGGAGAGGGGGAGACACCACCATTGGCAATGGTGACATACATGCACTAGTTGATGGGCTGGGGAGACACATCTCAGGAGGGGGCTCATTTTTCTGCTGCTACAACCATCTGGAGTATCAGGCTCTCCTTATGTCTTGAAGCCTTGGCAGCAGGTGCCAGGTACTGATGTGATTGTGTTATTTATGGCGATTAGCTTTTGTCTTCTCTGACTGGTGTAGGAGAAACAGCAGTAAACCATGCTGCTATGAATCCAGGTAGTGGTGGCCACAGGCCCAATTGTAGCAGTGAACAGATAATCCACAGATATAACCAGAAAAGATTTATGTGCACATGTGCAGTGTTGCAAGCAGCTCCTACTTGCAGGGAGATCTCCCAAACCAAAGGAGCTCTTAACTTGCCTTTATGTGTTGAAAAGTCGTGCACTAGGGTTGCCAGGTTCCTGGCCTGAGACTGATCCTGTATCTTTAGGAGAAGAGAAAGTCAGCCAAGTGCAGGTGTTCTTGCAACACTATAATAAAAAACGAGGTGGAATTCTCCCCCCCCCCTGCACAACTTTGAAAGATACAGAAGACCTCTTCATTGCCAGACCCGGCCTCCAAGAAGTCTTCTGTATCTTTAAAAGTTGTGCAGGGGGGGAGGGAGAATTCCACCTTGTGGTTTTTCTCATCACAGGGTTGCCAGAACACCTGCACTTGGCTGACTTTCTCTTCTCCTAAAGATACAGGATCAGTCTCAGGCCAGGAACCTGGCAACTCTATTTTGCACCCATCTGTGTGTGAACTAGTCCTTACTTCCAAATAAATGCCTTTTGGCTTCAAGGGGTTGGATAAATGACCTATAAACACCACTCCAATTCTGTGATCCTGCAGTAGTGCTCCCCGATGTGATGCCCTCCAGATGCTTTGGTCTAAAGCTCCCATCATCCCAGGCTAGCATGGCCAGTGGTCATGGGTGTTGGGTTGCAGCCCCAAACATCTAGAGCAGCCTTTCCCAACCAGTGTGCCTCCAGATGTTGTTGGACCACAACTCCCATCAGCCTCAGCCAGCATTGCCAATGGTCAGGAAAGATGGGAATTGTGGTCCAACAAAATCTGGAGGCACACTGGTTGGGAAAGGCTGATCTAGAGGGTAACAAGATGGGAGAAAGTGGGATGTAAAAAGTACTTCCTCCAAGTAAATATTCCATCACCAGCCTTTCAACCAATAAATCTATTGTGCATTTTTAGACACTGCTAATGGAATAAAGACAGAAAAAGAAAGGAAGAATATAAATAAGAACATTTATATGAAATAAAATTTATTTAAGGTGTAGTATAAAGCTGACTAGTTTTTTATTTTTATTAAAACATTTTGAGCAGAAGGTCAAATGCTAGTTTCATAAAATACCACTTTCTCTGAAAGTAACGATTCCCTCACATTACAGGATCATCACAAATGAGCCATTTCTTGTTCCTCAATTATTGATGTATGGAGTAACCTGTGTCCTGTAGAATCCCTATAAAACCCCACTTTCCCTTGAGAACATAATATAGATGAGAAACCGTTCAATGACAATTTATCAAGAAGTTCACTTCCATCTCTCTCAGGTTTGAAATGAGATTATGGATTTTTGTCACACTACATGTATTAATTAGCTTTCTAGTGCCAGGATGCCTGTGTTACCTTCAACAGTATTTTGTGATTGGTCACCATTAAGTTGCAATACAATTGTCACACTCTGGATTTTCTGCATTTCATTGCCCTCTGACCTTACTCTTTACAACATCCCTTCCCAACCCTTTGTATATGCCTGAGGAATTTAAGAGGATGCTTCATGTGAACCTTAGCCTATGAAAGCTGATGTCAAAATAAACACATGCTGATTTTTAAGATGCCACAAGACTCTTTCTGTCGTTTCTTCACTTCCACACTGGTCAGGCAGATGCCTGTGGGAAGCCCAGAGCAAGGCAGGAAGACAACAGCCACCTCCCCATTGTCCTGTTCCCCTGGGCTGATCTGATATTCAAAGATATAATGCACCTGACTGTGGAGGTTCCATTTAGATTTCATTGCTTGTACTCTGTACATTTTTTTCTGATTTGTTCCACCAACAGATCTTGACCTCCATACTAAGGATGGACAAATTTGTCAATTGGGGCTTCCCTCCATTTCTCATTCCCCCCCCCAGTCTTAAATTCAGTCCTCATGACAATTCAGCATTTTAGTATAATTTCTTTTCTAATACATTTGTGTATGATCCTTCTTGCCACCCTGGGCTCCTTCTGGGTCGAAGGACGGGGTATAATTTAATAAATAAATAAATATGCCATTTTAATTAATATTCATATTTCTGCAAGCAATTTCCCCCCAATAAAATCCATTTTTCTATGTTGTTTTCACTAATATATGCACTTTTATGCACACTTTCCCCTAACATAAGCATTTTTGTACATGTTGTTTGATTGAAGAACTGAATCATTAAATTCAGAAAAGTGGGTTTTGAATAAGACGTTTGTTTTGGTTTTCGTATTGGGTTGAGAAATGCAAATTAGGTAGTTTAACATTAAAATGTGAAGAAAATCGAACTCCTCCATCCCTATAATCCACACCCATTTTTAAGAGGGGCATGGAAGAAAAGACAGAAATTATTGTTGTTTGATGTATAAAGGGAGCACACTCAAAAATTGAAATTTTGCAATGTGTATTAGATAGATAGATAGATATACACACATTCTCTAAGAAAGACCTTTCAAATTCTTCCTGAGTTTCACGTCTGAAACTGTCTCTGAGTTGTCTCCGGACCCTTTTAAGATGCATCTGCTCATCCTATTGAGCCTCCCAGCAAAAGTCCCCATCACAGAATCTCTGAGTACAAATACAAATATCTAAGGGAACCTCCTCCTCTGTTTTTATGCTACACATGCATAACAAAAGAATAGCAAACACCTTTTCTTCAAAAGAGAAACAAGAAAGACATGTTTGTCCTGTGATGCTAACACTGATAGAGATTCCAGCAGTGCTGGCCCAAGATATTTTGCTGCCTGAGGCAAAAAACAAGATGGCGCACCCCTGACTTCCACATTCCACCTATAGAGGATGACTGGACTGAGAACTGAATTTGCTTCCAACAGAGGTGATGGGATAGTGGCCTCTATCACACCTGAGGGCTTTAGTACAGTTTAGGAGCCCAAGACATTTTGCTATCTGGGGTGAAGGACACAAGATAGCACCAACCCATGCAGAGAAACTGGCCAGACTGATCAGGTGGCTGGAGCAACTCCCTCGTGAGGGAAGGTTACAACATGGCGAGCTCTTCAGTTTAGAGAAAAGGCAAGTAAGAGGTGACATGACACAAGTGTATAAAATTATGCATGGCACAGAGAATGTGGATACAGAAGAGGGTTTATCCCTCTCTCATAATTCTAGAACTCAAGAACATCCAGTGATGCTGAATGTTGGAAGATTCAGGACAGACAAAAGGAAGTATTTCTACACAGTTTTTTTTTACTGCCTTCAGGTCTATTGGGAGACCAGGGTTCGAATCCCCAGACAGCCATGAAGCTCACTGGGTGACCTTGGGCCAGTCACTGCCTCTCAGCCTCAGAGGGAGGCAATGGGAAACCCCCTCTGAATACTGCTTACCGTGAAATTCCTATTCATAGGGTCGCCATAAGTTGGGATTAACTTGAAGGCAGTACATTTCCATCTTCATGCAAGACAAGCTTTTCTTGCATGAATAGGGTTTTCATGAGGCGGAGAGGCAGTGACTGGCCCAAGGTCACCCAGTGAGCTTCATGGCTATGTGGGGATTCAAACCCTGGTCTCCTGGGTCGTAGACCAACACCTTAACCGCTGCACCACACTGTGGAATTCACTCCCACAGAAGGCAGTGATGGCCACTAACTTGGATGGCTGTAAAAGAGGATTAGACAAATACATGGAAAATGTTTAGGGGGGAAAAGGTTTGTATCACCTTAAAGACTTTTGGCCATTATCACATGAAAAGGAACCTGCTTCTACTCCCATTGCCTTCCCCTTCCTTTATACAGATGGACTAAGGACCCATCTGCAGTGTACACATAATGCAGTATCCTACCACTCTAAACACTCATGGCTTCCCTCAGTGAATCCTGGGAACTGTGGTTTGTTAAGGGTGCTGGGAGTTGTTAGGAGACCCCTCTTCCCCTCATAGAGGTACAATTCCCAGAGTTCCCTAGAAAGGGGGATTGACTGTTAAACCACTCTGGGGATTGTATCTCTGGTACTTCTACAGGCAGGAAGTGTCATCCTTACTTTACTTGTTGACACAAAGCAGTTCCTTTCCCGGCAGTTCTGGCTCAGCCTCTTGGTGTGACAGAAATGAAGAAGGTCTTCCAGGACCTTCACATGTTTCCGAGTAAGGATGTCTTGAGGTAAAGACATCCACCCAATGAGGTCTGTTTCCCTGGCTGCTCTTGCCCCCTTCGGGGAATTGGCATGGTACCTTTCTCACACAAGAGAGTTGTCTCTCTGGCACCATAGGGGACCAGCGGTGGCAAGCACCTTGGACAGCTCCTTGAAAGTTCACACTGAAACCCAGAGCAGATTTCACACACACATAAGACATGGAGCAACCAGCCGCCACTGATAGTGACCCCCAGCTGGTGCTTCCTGTGACGCCCTTCCCTGGCTCTCCCTGTCAGGTTCCTACCTGCTCGTGGTTACTGCCTGTCTCTAGGAACCACCAGGGACTCCACCAGTCCGGATTGTCCTTTTTTATGGTTTCTCTCCCCGCTCTAGCACAGATCTCAACAGATCCCCCTGCTAGGCAGTACCACCAGTCACGTCCTATAACCAGTAGTCCCAGAGACTCTGCCTGAGTCTCTCTATCTGGTTACCTCTGTGACTGAGTGCTAAAGCTGTCCCCAATCCCTTTGTATCAATGCAGATAATCCTGGTTTGCTCTGAATACTTGTGGTGTTATTCTTCCCTTCCCCGCTGCCACCATTTGTCACTCTTCAGCCTTGGCATTTACCTTACCCTCCCTTCTGGTCTGTGGAACCCCAGCCAAGGATCAGGCCTTTGGTAAACCAAATATATTTATTTAATAACAGAGATAACAAGATTTCTTTATAAAGGCACTTAAGCATATGGTTTCATCTATTCCTGAGGTACTGGTCTTAGTATTAATCCGAACTCCACACTCTCCTCACATCCACCAACTCTCCACACAATCTCCTCTCACAAACCCACCAAAACAACCCACTAACTTCCACCATCCACACAGATTTAACTGTCATCCTTCCATTTATACTCTCCTCCCTTCTCCACCCTCAGCCAATCATCCAGCATTCTACTGACCATTTACTCTCCCCTCCTCTTTCGCTCCACTTACCATGTATCTTCTATTCAAACAGCACTTACCATATATACACTAATACAGGAACATCACATTTCCCCCCCCCCCTTAAAATAACGGCAAAGTATTATTCCTGTTCCAGGATTTATACGTCGCGTTAATAAGTAAAACAAGTCTCTCTGGGGAAAATGTCTTTCTTTGTTCCTCCGTCTGGTCACGTCACTGCAGTCCCAGCCACCTGCCTTGACAGTCCATCGGCCAATACATTGTCCTTGCCTTTGATGAACTGGAAGTCCACTTGATAGTCTTGTAGGGCCCAGGACCACCTCTGCAGCATAGTATTATGGTTTTTCATAGTCTGTAACCATAACAAGGCCCGATGATCCATTGTTACCGTGAATCTTCGTCCCCACACGTATGGGCACAACTTATTCAGTCCCCACACGACCGCTAGGCACTCCTTTTGGACCGACAAATAGTTTTTCTCCCTCGGCGTCAGCTTGCGACTCAGATATGCCACTGGATGTCTGGTGCCTTCTCTCTCCTGCAGCAAGACGACTCCCAGCGCGAGGTCTGACACATCTGTAGCCACGATGAATGGTTGCTCATAGTCTGGTGCTATTAATATAGGTCCTTGGCACAAGGCTTGCTTCAGCAGATCAAAAGCCTTCTGACATTCATCCGTCCATACCACACGCTCAGAACACTTTTTCTTTGTCAATTCATGCAAGGGGGTTGCTATTTCCCCAAAATTTTTCACAAACTTCCTATAAAAACCAGCCACACCTAGAAATGCCCTAACTTGCTTTTTGGTTAAGGGGATTGGCCACGCTTGTATTGCCTCCACCTTGCTCCATAAGGGGGTGATTTTCCCACTCCCCACCTTATGTCCTAAATAGACCACCTCCTTCAACCCAAACTGGCATTTCTTCGCTTTTATTGTGAGGCCTGCCTTTCTTAATGCCTCTAATACTGTTGTCAGGTGTTGGACATGCTCAGGCACCGATTTGCTAAAAATGGCCACGTCATCGATATAGGCCACTGCAAAATCTGACATGCCTCGCAACACAGTATTGATTAGCCTGTGAAATGAACTTGGTGAGTTCCTTAGTCCCATGGGTAAGGTCACAAACTCATATAACCCATCTGGTGTACTGAAGGCAGTTTTGGCTCTGGATTGCTCGTCTAGTTCCATTTGCCAAAATCCTTTACAGAGGTCTAACGTAGAGATAATGGTTGCTGCCCCCAACAACTCTAACATTGCGTCCACCCTAGTCATAGGATACGCATCTGGGACAGTAATTTTATTGATTAGCCGATAATCAATGCAAAATCTTGTCGTTCCATCTTTTTTCGGAACCAGGACAATACTTGAGGCCCAGGGACTGATAGATTCCCTGATCACTCCTAGTTCCAGCATATCTTCGACCTCCTTTTTGATCTCACTCAAAACTTTCCCATTCACACGGTACGGCATAGATCTGATTGGGGCATGATCTCCAGTATCAATGGAATGTTTGGCTATACTGGTTCGGCCAGGTCTATTGCTGAAGAGATTCCCACAGTTTTTCAAAACTCTCAGAATCTCTTCCTTTACTTCCTCCTTCACCTCCTCTGACCATTCCACTTGATCTACCCCTCCTTTGTCTTTGCTTTCCTGTACCAAATCCGGAAGTTCAGGCCCACTTCCCTCAGGGAATAAGGTAACTTGCAACACCTTTGCATCCCTGGTATGGTAAGGCTTTAACATATTTACATGAACCACTTTGTTTTTGTTTAATTGGTCTGTGGTAATTACATACATCACTGTGTCAAGCTTATCTCTTATGGTATATGGTCCCACCCAGTTAGCCTGTAATTTGTCATGTTTCCTGGGTATGAACGCCATAACCATATCTCCCACATCATACACACGTTCTCTGGCTGTTCTGTCACACCAGTAACTTTGCTTCTGCTGAGCTTGACTCAAATTCTCTTTCACCACTTCCATCATTTGTTTCACTGGTTCACATTCATCCTTTCTCTCACCAGGCATCCACAGTCTATATAAAATCCCATTCTCACACACAATTTGATTCCTCAGCTTGTCAGTAAAGGGAATCTTTTGTGTCAGGGCTTGTTCCTTTATTTGGTTCAAACTTATATCTTTATGCAGCTCTTCCCTGAACTGCTCTGTCTCTTTATTATCAGAGACCACTTGATACAGTTTGTCTCCTTCAGCAGGCCTGCTAGTGGTTGCTATGGTGACCTGAGGCTCAAAAACAGGCTCCACCCTGTTTTTTTCAGCCTGTGTTAACATGGCTTCTGTTTCTTTGCCAAGTTGCTGTCTGGTCACCACATATATTTCCCCCTGTGCCCCCATAACATCTCTTCCCAGTATCACTGGTTCTTGTTGGTGGGCATTAATACCGACTTTATATTTTCCCTCTTTATTTCTCCATTTCATTTTCACTAGGGCTATGGGTAAGCTTTCTGGATCTCCCCATACTCCTTGGATAGTCACTGTTTCCTGAGGTAATATTTCCTCAGATTTTATTAAATCTGGCCTCAGTAATGTCTGAGCGGCACCAGTATCAAGCAATGCCCAACAATTTGCCCCTTGAACACACACTTCCTCTCTTAGGCTCGAATCCAAGTCTTTTACTTCTGTCCAGTTTATCTGGCAGAACTGAACCTTTTTTGTTGTTAGATCTTTTGGTTCTGTTTTTACTGCCCTTGTCTGAGCAGGATTACTAATGGGGTTGGCAACCTCACATTGAAAACGTAGGTGCCCCGGTCTACCACATTTGTAGCATAATTTCTCCTCACTTTTAGGGTACACAGATCCACTCTGGGGTGTCCTGTGCCCTTCAGATTTTACTGGAGGACTCACTCGCTGTGGCACCACATCCTTTCTGCCGCCACTATATGGTCTGGGTTTAAAATCTCTTGATGTTTTCCCCACCCAGCCAGTTCTATTGGAGGCAAAGTAATCCGCCATCTCTGCGGCCTCCTGCACCGATGTAGGGGAACGGTCTTTGACCAGGAGCCTTATTTCTGGTGGTAACTGATGGAATAATTGATCCAGTATCATGAGGCTTTTCACCTCTTCCACTGACTGAGCTTTTGCACTACTCATCCACTTTCCAAATATATCCATCAACTTCGCTCCCAGTTCAACAAAAGACCTCCCTGCTTGGATCTGACAGTTTCGGAATAATTTTCTAAAGTAGTCAGGTCCCAGTCTGAATCTTTTGTAGACTGCCTCTTTAAACTCAGCATAGGTGACGGGCCTGTCTGAGGGGAAATATTGGTATACCTCAGCCAATTCCCCTTTGATCAGGTTTGATAAATACTGCATGTATTTATCTTCAGGTAGCCCCCACAATTGAACTGCCTTTTCAAAGGTTGTGAGATAAATTTGAGGATCTTGACCAGGCTCATAGGCAGCAAAGTCCTTTGGAGTAATTTTTATTTTTGCTCCATCTCTGTCTTTCCTTGTCTCCTCAGAGTGAAATTTCTCTCTATCCAATTTTAATCTTTCCCCTTGTATCTCAGCATCCACTCTCATTCTCTCGGTTTCCATCCTCAATCTCTCAGTTTCTAACTCTCGCTGTTTATCTTTCCCATCAGCTTCTATCCTCAATCTCTCAGTTTCCAACTCCCTCTGCTTGTCTTTTTCCTCAGCCTTAAAGACCTGCTGCTTTTCTTTCTCATCAGCCTCCCTCCTCAATCTCTCAGTTTCCAACTCATGCTCCCATCTTAACTTCTCTCTCAAGTACTCTATATAAGCGGAATTGCTTGAGTATCCTTCTGGGGTCTCTTCCCTGACAGGTTGTTTTTGCTGGGCAGTTGCAAATCCTATAAGTGCTACCTTCAATTCATCTACCCCTTTACCCTCGTGAGGTAAATTGAATGTTATGCACTTCTCCACCAGCTCCTCTCTTTTCATTTTTATATATTCAGCCATGGTGTTTGAGTTCACTCACTCTTTGCCACACACTCTTTGTCAGTCACTCTCACAAGTAATCTTGTTTTGTTATTTCTGTTTGCCACACCACTGTTAGGGATTCTCTAGTATTTGTACCACCGCTACAGCCAACACCTGTGACGTATTCTCCTTTGTCACCACGTGTCTTTGGGACTCTCTTTGGTTCGTATCCCACCGCTACTGCCACCACATGTGACGTATTCTCCTTTGTCACCACGTATCTTTGGGACTCTCTTTGGTTCGTATCCCACCGCTACTGCCACCACATGTGACGCCCTTCCCTGGCTCTCCCTGTCAGGTTCCTACCTGCTCATGGTTACTGCCTGTCTCTAGGCACCACCAGGGACTCCACCAGTCCGGACTGTCCTTTTTTATGGTTTCTCTCCCCGCTCTAGCACAGATCTCAACAGATCCCCCTGCTAGGCAGCACCACCAGTCACGTCCTATAACCAGTAGTCCCAGAGACTCTGCCTGAGTCTCTCTATCTGGTTACCTCTGTGACTGAGTGCTAAAGCTGTCCCCAATCCCTTTGTATCAATGCAGATAATCCTGGTTTGCTCTGAATACTTGTGGTGTTATTCTTCCCTTCCCCGCTGCCACCATTTGTCACTCTTCAGCCTTGGTATTTACCTTACCCTCCCTTCTGGTCTGTGGAACCCCAGCCAAGGATCAGGCCTTTGGTAAACCAAATATATTTATTTAATAACAGAGATAACAAGATTTCTTTATAAAGGCACTTAAGCATATGGTTTCATCTATTCCTGAGGTACTGGTCTTAGTATTAATCCGAACTCCACACTCTCCTCACATCCACCAACTCTCCACACAATCTCCTCTCACAAACCCACCAAAACAACCCACTAACTTCCACCATCCACACAGATTTAACTGTCATCCTTCCATTTATACTCTCCTCCCTTCTCCACCCTCAGCCAATCATGCAGCATTCTACTGACCATTCACTCCCCCCTCCTCTTTCACTCCACTTACCATGTATCTTCTATTCAAACAGCACTTACCATATATACACTAATACAGAACATAAGAACATAAGAAGAGCCTGCTGGATCAGGCCAGTGGGCCATCTAGTCCAGCATCCTGTTCTCACAGTGGCCAACCAGGTGCCTGGGGGAAGCCCGCAAGCAGGACCCGAGTGCAAGAACACTCTCCCCTCTTGAGGCTTCTGGCAACTGGCTTTCAGAAGCATGCTGCCTCTGACTAGGGTGGCAGAGCACAGCCATCATGACTAGTAGCCATTGATAGCCCTGTCCTCCATGAATTTGTCTAATCTTCTTTTAAAGCCATCCAAGCTGGTGGCCATTACTGCATCTTGTGGGAGCAAATTCCATAGTTTAACTATGCGCTGAGTAAAGAAGTACTTCCTTTTGTCTGTCCTTAATCTTCCAACATTCAGCTTCTTTGAATGTCCACGAGTTCTAGTATTATGATAGAGGGAGAAGAACTTTTCTCTATCCACTTTCTCAATGCCATGCATAATTTTATACACTTCTATCATGTCTCCTCTGACCCGCCTTTTCTCTAAACTAAAAAGCCCCAAATGCTGCAACCTTTCCTCGTAAGGGAGTCGCTCCATCCCCTTGATCATTCTGGTTGCCCTCTTCTGAACCTTTTCCAACTCTAGAATATCCTTTTTGAGATGAGGCGACCAGAACTGTACACAGTATTCCAAATGCGGCCGCACCAGAGATTTATACAACGGCATTATGATATCGGCTGTTTTATTTTCAATACCTTTCCTAATTATTGCTAGCATGGAATTTGCCTTTTTCACAGCTGCCGCACACTGGGTCGACATTTTCATCGTGCTGTCCACTACAACCCCGAGGTCTCTCTCCTGGTCGGTCACCGCCAGTTCAGACCCCATGAGCGTATATGTGAAATTCAGATTTTTTGCTCCAATATGCATAATTTTACACTTGTTTATATTGAATTGCATTTGCCATTTTCCCGCCCATTCACTCAGTTTGGAGAGGTCTTTTTGGAGCTCTTCGCAATCCCTTTTTGTTTTAACAACCCTGAACAATTTAGTGTCGTCAGCAAACTTGGCCACCTCACTGCTCACTCCTAATTCTAGGTCATTAATGAACAAGTTGAAAAGTACAGGTCCCAATACCGATCCTTGAGGGACTCCACTTTCTACAGCCCTCCATTGGGAGAACTGTCCGTTTATTCCTACTCTTTGCTTTCTGCTTCTTAACCAATTCCTTATCCACAAGAGGACCTCTCCTCTTATTCCATGACTGCTAAGCTTCCTCAGAAGCCTTTGGTGAGGTACCTTGTCAAATGCTTTTTGAAAGTCTAAGTACACTATGTCCACTGGATCACCTCTATCTGTATGCTTGTTGACACTCTCAAAGAATTCTAATAGGTTACTGAGACAGGACTTTCCCTTGCAGAAGCCATGCTGGCTCTGCTTCAGCAAGGCTTGTTCTTGGAACATCACACTTCCCCTCTCCCTTCCTCCCAGGTCCATATCATAGAAGGATCTGGGGCCTTTTCAAGGTTGTTCCCAGCTGATGCATCTAACATCAGCTGTTTTCTATCTGAGTCCCTTCCATCAATCCCTGTGCAATGGGACCCCAATTCTGCGTTGATGGAAGTAGGAGTGTGTAGGGTGTAGCAGGGCAGTCCTGGGCAGTCCTTCACAAGGACCAACAAACTTATTATAACATAAGCTTCCATGGGGCATCATCTTTAAGTTGCCACACAGCTCTTTATTTATTCATTATTAATTGATTGATTGATTGATTAAATTTATATCCCACCCCTCCTCCTAGAAGGAGCTCTTTGTTGTCATTGATATTGTTGGTGTTCCTAAAACATGCCTGCCTACCTACTAGACTATCCGTCTAGAATTCCTCCTGTATTCAAAGCACTTTGGTTGCTCTGAGGGGTGTGAGGAGTTGGATTTAGGTCTTCTGTTCAACATGCCAGATATTTAACCTGGCACCACTTGCTGTTAATCCATAGGAATTCCTTAGAACCACCAATGTCAGATAAGAATTTAACTTGACCTTGCATTTTCTATCTCTTTGTTCTCACCACCACACATGCACACACACTTTTCTTGCTTCCAGGCTTCAAAGTCAACATTTGGCAGCTTGCAGGCCCCTTTAGTATCCAAAGAAGAGGTGTTTGGGACATAGTGATCTCTCTTTCCTCCTTATCTTTATCCATGTCACAAGAATGACTCTCCCTAAGAAATTACTGTCTTTTTGCTTCATTCCCCCACCTCCCTGCATTCTGTTCTGACTTTTGCCTTGCAATACACAAGATACATCAATTTCAATATAGATATTATATATATGATTTCCCAGGGATGTGCTGGATTGCAATAGTCACATCCTAAATCTGAGGAGCAAACAGAGCTTGAAATTCAGCAGGGTCCAAATCCTACCCTTGGATATAAGTTTTCATTATTTTTATGAACATGTAATTTAGGAGCAAAAATTGTGGCAATGCTGTCCCCAAAGATTAATGACTATTCCCCCCCCCCAGTTTTTCTCCTTTTTTGTTCTGTGTCAGGAATGGGGAACCTGTTGCCCTCCAGATGTTGGTGCACTCCCAACTGACATCAGCCCAGGCCAGCACTGGGAGTGGTAGGGGGTGATGTGACCTGTCTTTCAGCAACATATGGAGGGCCAGAGGTTCCCCATACCTGATGTAGATGGACCGGGGGGGCTATTGGGTTTAAGGCAGTGTCCTTCATTCCATAAATCGAATTAAATAAATAAATAAATGAAGACCACAGGCTTAGTATTCAATGTTGCCACTTGAAAGGATCTCAGATAGAAGGGATAGGGAAGACGCTGTGGTAAACGTGTGGGGCACGGAGGGGAGCTGAGGGCAGAACATCCCCCCTCCCTGTGACCTTCTCTTCAATTTGGGAGCAGAGGTGAGAGTCAAAACCAGGCCTTCATGCAGGGCCAGTGTGCAACACCTGCCTGTTCCACCTACCTCTTTCCTGTATTTCCTACTGTGTGTGCTGTGTGCACAGGGCTGCCATCAACCAAAATGGTGGTGGAGGCTTCTCTAAGGGGCTGATGCCCCTGCTGCCATCTTGGTTGATGGCAGGCATGCATAGTATGCTAGTGCGTGCACATGCCTGCCATCAATCAAGATGGTGGTAGGGGCATCAGCCCCTTAAAGAAGCCTCCGCTGCTGTTGGAGAATTTTGTATTTTTCCTGTGGGTTCTTTTGCTGGAGCAAAAAGGTAGGCCTTTATTGGATGACAAGTGTATACTTGGTCAGTCTCCCTCCTAGTGAGTGGAGAACTACAACTTGGCACTGGTTGCCTGGGTTTTTTATACATTTCAGGACAAAGACTTTAGCATCTACCAATCAGGATTTAACATATCAGAATGACATAGACACAACAGTATTACACAGGCATTTGCACAGGTATTGCTGCATAGGTACTGTACTTCTCTGCATCGTGTTATAGTGAATTTGGTGTTCTAATGAATTTGGCAATGTTCATTACTTCACATGAAAGTACATTTTCACAGTGAGCTAAGCACTCCAGCTAGTGAGCTAAGCATTTTAGCTATTCTACAATTCTTTCCACGTCTTAGAGGCACTGAGATATTAAGCACAGTATTATCAATTGTTCTGAGTACAAGTAGTTCCAAACGACCAGCATAGTCAGGGAGACAGCTGCAAGAAGAAAAAGATCTGGCTTCTTACTAAACTATTAAAATGTTATGAACCTTTATAGCTTTATAAAAGAACATATTTTGCTCATTGTTTATGTATATTGAATTCCCCATTAGCTATACATGTATGTATATATAAAATTCCCCATCACTGCCATCTTGGTTGATGGCAGCCCTCCGCACGCAGTGAACACAGGAGAGAGGTAGGTGGAGCGAGAGAACGGGTGGGCGGCCTGGAAGCTCCCTTCCTGCGATCTATGGCAGGGACCCTGGCATGGATTGCAGAAGGGGAGCGCTACTCTCCCACCCTAATGAGGGGCCCTTCAGGGGCCCCTCTGGGCCACAGGGGCGCTCAGCCAGGACCTCACCTGACTGCCCCTTGGTGTCAGCCCTGCCTTCATGGCTTATCACAGCATGCTCACAGAGCCACTACATTGCATCAGGGGCTCTTTCTTCTAAAGGTTCACAGCGATTAATCCTGAAGCAAACACCATACCAGACAAAGTAAGGATATTTCATCTAAAAGAGCTTTTCAAACCCAGGGAATCCCTTACAAGTTTACTGGTAGTGGAGGATTCGCAAGACAAAATTGTGTTGTTTTGACAGGCACAGAAGCTCTGAGAGCGCAAAATGTTGGCAACCCAAGTAGAAAAGAAGGAGTCAACGCTGAGTTCCCTGCTATGTCTCCAGGTGGCCCTTCCCCAACCTCCCACTGATAACTGCCACTTTCCCCTCGGCCACCATGTCCTTTTGTGACATCACAGGCAGCCCGTATCCAAGGGAAACACCCAGGGAGGCATCTGCATGAGCCTCCCTAGGCCTCACAGTTGCAGGGGAAGGCGCCTCAACTGGTGGTTTTTATTATTGATAATATCTATAGTTCACCCGTCATCTGTTCTGATGCCAGAGATGGGCGCAGTTTAAAACTGGGCTGTTTGATCTCCCATTATCCATCTTGGGAGAAAGAAGGTGTAACTGACACAACCTGAAATGTAGATGGATTCAACTGACATTTATTAAGAAATAGAAGCTGGCTTGCTTAAGCCCTGTGGTTCTCTTCATTACTTTCATGGGTGCCTTCAGAAAAACCTCACTAAGTGCAGACATCCCTAAAGGTAATCACAGGAGTGGTGAGGGGGATGGCAACCATCTGACAGCATCACCTTGGTACCTCCACTGGCTTCTGCCTGCCAACTTCATCCCTAACTTCAACCTTCCAACTTCCACTGGCCTCCATCCATAAATATCTACAGGTTCATGCATTCACAATGAGCCTGGAGTGTGATTTCTGCCCACCCCCTGAATACACCGAGACACACATGAATCGCCACATTTGAAACCTCCTATTCACGCATACAAATGCCAGCTGACATCCATGAAGAATGCCAACAGACACATTCACTCACCAGCCGTTCACTCTCATTCAATCTCCATTCTCATACATGCCCTCCCAGCTTCAATCCACAAATCACCACACAGCTTCTGTTGACTTGCTTCCAAAGGTGGATGAACTTCAACCAGCTTGCATGCACAAACATCAGCCTACTTCAGCCTTGCGGCATCCACTGGCTTCCAAAAGCAAACTTCACTGGCTTCCACCCACTAACATCTTCCAGCTTCCACCAGGTCCATCACCAGACATCAGCCAGCTTGTGACCATGGATATCAACTACCTTCAAGCCACAATCCCACTCAGCATGCAAACTTGCCTTCTTCACTGCTCCACAGCATCCCACTGCCAGATGATTGCCTCTGTCCATGTGCCAAATCACCTCCATGTGGAAGGAGACCGCCCGATGCTGAATGTCATGGCTGTTGACTGCTAGGAAAGAGACAAAGGCTTTTCTGTTGGCCCACTTTTATATCCACTCAGCTGCCATTTGCTTTTGTGACATCACAAGCAGTCTGCAGCCGATGGCAACAGCTGTTGAAGCAGCATCCTGACCCTCCTCAGACCTCATAATGGTGGGTGCAGCTCAGCAGTGATTTGCTTGCTTTACTTGTTTATTAAATGCTGTTTTGTCTTAATGTATTTTACAATTTGTTTTTATAATGTTTTAAAGTGTTTTTAGTGCCTTGTTTGCTGCCCTGGGCTCCTGCTGGGAGGAAGGGTGGGATACAAATTAAATAAATAAATAAATAAATTTAAAAGTTTTATAGCCCACCCCTTATCTGTACCAAGGAAAAGCATGCCATAAATCCAGGGTGGAGCACATGTTTCAGCCCAATGGCTGCTGTCCTGCCTCTCTCGTAGGACTCAACAGAGGATGAAGAGGAATGGGAGATCTCAGACCCAGGAAAAGGGATGAGCAGAGAGGCAGCTCAAGACCTTTCACAATCCAACAAGGAGCAGGACCCTGCTGGAGCCCTCCTGTCAGATTCAGGGGTGACCAGGAAGCTACCCTGACCCCAGCAGACAGGAGATGCCAACGAGTGTTGGAACAACAGAGGCAGTCAGCCCATTTAAGAACAACATGCTCTCAGAAGAGGGAAGGTTGATTGCAAACACCTGCCCTTAGATGCTGAGCTTAAAAGGCCGGGAGTGGTTTGGGATCTTGTTGGAAACAACGTTGGACCTCCATGGCAAATCATCACCAGCCCTGCTTGTGATCCTGTGCCTTCAACCATGCCCTTCTTTTTTTTTTTTTTTCAATAATTTTTATTCAGATTTTCATAAAACATACAAGACAAAATCATAAAACATTCAAAGACAAAAAACAAAATCAAAAATAGTTAAACAAAAAAAAAAAAAAGAAAAGAAGAAAAAAAAAAAAAACAAAAATAAAAAATAAAGAATAAAATATTGACTTCCCATTTGTCAAAGATCAAATCAGTTATAAGTCTATAATATATAGCAATCCTGTCTCTTAAGTCATATTATAAAATCACTTTCCTCCAGTAGTTATCTTACTTAATCATCAAATCTCATAAACATTACTTTATTCTTTCCACAAAAAGTCAAAGAGAGGTTTCAATTCTTTAAGAAATATATCTATCAATTTTTTTTTCCAGATAAGCATATCGATTAATCCATCTCATTACTAATTATGATAATCTTATTGTCATAACCATAGTCAAAATAAACATTTCAATTAATCCATCACATCAGAATCTGTTAGGTTCAGTAATTTCAGTAGCCATTGTTCTATTATCTCTATTAGTTCCATTTTCCATCTTCCATCTTCAGTAGTCTTGTTAAGTCCAGTAATTTCAATATCCAATCTTCCATTATCAGTATTCCATAATAATCTTGCTGTCAAAGCCATAGTCATATAATAAGAGTCTGATGGGAATTACCTCTATCCCAAATATTTTCTTGCCATCCATTCTGAATAAGTTGCTGAAATACTGCTGTAAAATCATATCTCTGTTCTTTTTTTCAAAATACACTGGGTCATCTCTTAAAAGTTTTTCCATTGTCACATGGCTGCAGTTAATTCCATAGATTTTCTCTATATTGGGCTCCATCACATCATTCCAGTCCAGAAGATAATCCATGCCATTGATAACTTTATCTCTAGAATCTTCATTAATTTCTTCAGAGATAACATTGAGTTCCAAACAATAGATTTTATTTCTAAAGTCCATAGACTCCAAATCTTGTTCCTGTTCCACGTTTGTTCCAATCTCCGGGATCTCCTCTCTCACAGGGACCCCTATTCCAGTCTCCAGGGTCTCCTCTCTCACAGGGACCCCTATTCCAATCTCCGGGGTCTCCTCTCTCACAGGGACCCCTTCCAGGGTCACCTCTCTCACAGGGACCCTTATATCTTTAATCTCCTGCTTCATTTTACTCAATTCAATTTTCGTTATCTCAATCTCATTCATTATTCTCTGAAACATAGTTATTTCCAGCTTCTCAGCCACTTTCTTAATTGCCATTTTAAAAGAAAAATATAGGAAAACCACTTCTTATTTCAGCAACAATTGGGTTAATACTCCAAACTTGGTGACATCACAGTATAAACAGAGCAGACAGCCTTATCTCTCCAATAGTTAAGTAAACAAAATGCAGTTCCCAGGATCGAAGCAATTAATGGCAATCGTCAAGAAACAGATTCGTCAAAATAAAATAGACCAAAAAGAGAGTAGTCTCAAAACAGTATAATATTTTTCAAAATAAAAATCTGGAATAGAAATCCCTCTTCTGTGTGTATCTTTAGAATGCAAATCCAGGACAGCTTTTTGCAACAAAAACAGAGATAAGCTATTAATTAGTGCGTAGCAGAGAGAAGTTACGGCTCCCCAGTGAGATGTCAAAAACCGATCAATCTGGCAAATCTCTTTTAAACAGCAACAATTTAAGTCAAGTAAAAGAAAAATATAGAAAGAAGGGTGCTTGCCTGTTAGTGCGTTCTCTCTTAGAAGATAAGATGAACGTTCGCTTTAACAGATAGAGCTTGCTGTTGAAAATCCGTCCCACCTTCGTCGGCTGGACCTCGTCCCATAAATTAATGAGATCTGGTCGTCCCAACAAAAATAGGCTTTGAGGTTAATCTCTTCGTTTCTCCCTACCCGGGAGAAGTTTAATCAGTCAAAAAAAAAAGAAAAAACTGACTGATATATCTGAATAAGCTTCTTTTGAGGCAGGAGCCCGTCTCAAAAGCAGGCACAGGCTAAGTCACCCTTCCCGGAAGTCCAACCATGCCCTTCTTGATTGGATCATCGGCTCCTGAAATTATGGACATCCCCAAGGACTCGGCTGTTCTGCATTTTTCGGCTCTTTCAACCCGGTATTCTGGCTGTTTTGCTGGCCTCCCCTCCACTCAAGCCTGACAGATTTATGGCTCGGTCACTGACAGTTATCTGCTAATTAGTTTACTGCAGCTATACACGTGGCTGACAAGTGCATTCTCTTGTGAACAGTGCTCCAGGGGGTGCAGGCCAGTGGTGGGTGGTGCCAGAGGCAAAAAGGAATGGAACAATGAATATGACTCTTAACTGCCTGTGTGGTAAAGTGGTTAGAGCAGCACTCTAGAACCTGGGAGACTAGGGTTCAAATCCTGCTCACTGGGTGACCTTGGGCCAGTCACTGTCTCAGCCTAACCTGCCTCACAGGATTGTTGTGAGGATGGAATTGGGGGAGGGGAGGAGAACCATGTTTGTATGCCACTTTGAGTTCTGTGGAGGAAAGGTCGAATATAAATGTAATAATAAATAATATAAATAAATACACTGTGTACAGTATTCTCCATTCCGGAGGCTTCGAGACCACTACCACCCTCCATCCATTAAGAGCATAAGAACATAAGAAGAGCCTGCTTGATCAGGCCAGTGGCCCATCTAGTCCAGCATCCTATTCTCACAGTGGCCAATCAGATGCCCCAAATGAGAAGCCCACAAGCAGGACCTGAGTGTAGGAGCACTCTCACCTCCTGCCATTTCCAGCAACTGGTATTCAGAAGCATCCTGCCTCCGACCATGGAAGTACAGCATAGCCATCATGGCTAGTAGCCATTGATGATCGCATCCTCAATGAATTGCAGTAATCTTGTAAAACTCTCCATGTGGTGGCCATCACTGCCTCTTCTGGGAGCGAGTTCCACAGCTTAACTATGCCCTGAGTGAAGTATTTTCTTTTATCTGTCCTGAACCTTCCAGCATATAAACATAATCACAGTGGAAGAAGACATTCCAACCAAGCAAAAGACACTTGAGGAGGGTGCAGAGCATGGGTGGTATGGAAGGAAAAACTCTAAAACTCAATTTGTTTTAAAACCAAGCTGCCAGAAGAAAACATAAACTGATGTGCATCAGGAGAGAGAGAGTCAAAGAGTCTCCCTCCCGAACCATGAACCCACAGGCTTAAATAGTTTTACATACATCACATAGAACCTGCTACATTTATCCCACACATGGTAAGCTGGCCATTTCATGAGGAGTGGTTACTAATACATGTCATATATCTCCTCCTTAGAGTAGCGAGGAGAGGTTTGCAGATCATGTGTCAAGTGCATGTACACGTGTCAGGTGTTGCATACTCCTAACCACTGTTTTAGCTAGAAGCAGACACAAACCTTTAACATATCTCTGTTGCCCACAACTTCCCTGTTAGCTGGCATCACACGGCTTACTCATTTCCCTTTGCAAAGATGTACCTTAAGATGTGATAGAAAGCCTCCCAGCTCTTGTAAGCAAATATAAGCATACTGATGATAGAATCCTACTTATCAGAAAGGTCAAAGTCATTATTCTTTCACAGTGGTGAGGGGCTTAGCCTGGGGAGAGGTCCCAAGGGCCACATGAGAGTGGGCTGGAGAGCTACATTTATCTCACAGGCTAGAGGTCCCCTACCCACCATAAAATTAACAATTAGAAAAACAAAGGTGTTTTCAACAGTTGCACTCAGAGTAGACCCATGGAATCAATAGACTGAGACTGTGGAGGAGGGAGTTGGCAGGTAGTACCACCTCTGGGACTAGATGTAAGAAGACAGACAGGTGAGGTCTAGCTAGGATAGACAGATCAGTCACTTTTGATTCTCTCAGTTTCTCATCTTTCCAGTCTTAAATTCAGTTCTCCGCATTTTCCTGCAGCAAATTGCATTTTTTTTAAAAAAAAAAATCCTAATGAAAATTATTCAGCTTTTTAGTGTGAATTTATCCTACTAAATACATTTCGTGGGCAATTTTAACTGAAGTACAAATTTTTGCAAGCAATTTCTCCTGAAAGAATGCCTTTTGTATGTTATCTTCACTTATTTATTCATTTTTATGCACATTTCCTCTTAATACATGCATTTTGTACTCTTTGTTTGGAGAACCACATTGCAAAATTTGGATCTGTGCAAATTTCAGACAGTGGCTGTGTTTTGGTTCTCATATTGTTTTGGAAAATGTGAATTTGATAGTTTCAGCTTTAAATGTGAACAGAATCGAAATTCTCTCCCATCCCTAGGGCTGGCTGAGGGGTGACTGAGGCTGGTGGGGCGGTGCCCCCATTTGCCCTAATGGATCAATCTCCACTGCATGGTGCCCTCTGGATGTGCTTGGACTGCAACACCCCTCAGCCCCAACCAGCATGGGCACGGATAACAGGAGTTGTAGTCTGACACTATTGGGGGGAGGATCCGTGTCAACTATCCCTACAGTCTGTTGACGTGTGTGCGTTGTTGCAGGAAACAGCATACATTACGTTGGAGTTAAGTTGAGCAAGAAACTTCTTCAGAGCATTAGAGCATGTTAAGAGTCTTTATTAAGACATTATGGCCAAAGGCTTAAGAGTAAATACATGTAGAGTTTCTTCAGTCACCCTCCTTCTGGTACATCTCTCTTCAAAGGTAAACACAAAAGAGAACCTCTCAGTTCAGAGGCAATACACAGAAGACCCAGCTTAACACAGATAGCTGCTAGAACTTTTCCCAGTTATCGCGATGGCTACCATAGCAATGGCCTTGGCAGTCCGTTCCCAGACTGGGCAAAGACATAACTCCCCCTAGTTACACTTTTTCAGACTTGATGGAAAACAGACTCAGTGACAGTGCGGTTCAATGGTCAACAATTCCCCCTTTTTCCCATCATGTCTGTAACTCATTACAACAATAACAACAATACATTTCTCCAATATATCTTGCAGTACAGCTCACATTTCAGTACAGTTCAAAACATCTCTGTACATTTAGATAGAACTTTATTCAATCAAACTTTGGCTCATTCCAAGCCTTGTCACCAGTTTGCCAAATTTCTCCTCACACAACGGCTTGGTCATTATGTCAGCCACCATGTTGTTAGTGTCACAAAATGTCAGGTTAACGAACCCCTGCTGCACACAATCCCTTACGTGAAAGTATCTGACACTAATATGTTTTGTTCTTTTGGTATGAGCTTCTGATGTGGCTATCTTGATGCAGATCTGATTGTCTTCATATACAGTAATCGGAAATTGCATATCAATGCCTATCTCCTGCATGAGCATTGCGAACCACTGTAGCTCATTACAGGCCTGTGGTAGAGCCACATACTCTGCTTCTGCACTTGAGGTTGCCACCACATTTTGTTTCTTGCTGCTCCAGTCAATGCATGACTGGTGCCACATCACAACTATGCCAGAGGTTGACTTACGACTGCTCAGTTCCCCTGCATGATCTGCATCCACAAAACATTCAAGACCTCCTGTCTTTGCTCCTGACAAAACCAGACTCTTTGTCTCCGTGCCTGTCAGATTTATGTCAAGATCTGGTTTAAATGTTTGCGCTTGTGTTTCTGGACACCAAACTCTGAAATATGCATTCTCTTGTGCTCTAGGTGCACGTTTGCCACGTCTCTTACCCTGTGGCTTGTAAACTCGGCTGCGATGCACTCTTTCAGGCATCAGCCTGACTGCATTACATGAATACTGTGGCTGTGTGCTTTTAACAGCTGTCTTCTTACAGCTCTGACCGTCATTCTCTTTCCGCCCCATTAAACTCAAGGCATCAGCACACTTCACACCCATGGTCATTCTAAACTGCCCCTGTGTCATGAATCCCTGACAGACAACTTTGCCTCTTCTCTGCACAAAACATTTACCTCTATCAAATGTTACACAATACCCAGAAGTCACCACTTTTTGAACTGATAAAATATTATGAGCCAATTCCGGAACAAACAAACATTCTGACATTATCCCAAGTTTATTAAATCTCACCAGTCCTCGGGCTTCCACCCGTTTCTGTGATCAATCCGCAAGTTGCACAAAATCCTGCACTTCTTCTGAAGCATAAAACAAACTTCTGTCTTTGATTAATATATGGCTTGCCCCGCTGTCAACAAGCCAGTCAATGGGTGCTAAAGTTTGTGGCTTCTGTTTACAAACAAAGTTCACACTTCCCTGCTTCAAGCCTCCGTCCCTGGAGTTTCGCTTGACTGCACAGTCTCTTTGGAGATGCCCACGAGCCCCACAGGCATAACAAGCCTTTAACAGCTGCTGCTTGTAATCCTGTTTGCTTTCGGCTGCCTCCTCCGGTTCGGCACTTTTCTCCTCCTTGCTTCTGACAGCTTCCATCAGCTCGGCTCTCTGCGCCTCCTGCCTCCGCTGCCATTCCTGGGACAAATCCTGCAACGCGTCCCACATCTGTTTGGCCGACGGCTCATCTCTCACACACATCAGTTGAGAATCCGATAGAGCCAAGATTATAAATGCCTGCGCCCTCTGATCTTTGCGCTTCCAGGCCACGGTCAATACCGCTGGGGGTGGTCCATCTATAATGTCCCATAAATCCTCTGTTATCAGCAAAGCCCGCATCCTCAGCTTCCAGCTGCCATAATTCTTTTCCGTCAATCTTTCCATTGGCAAGCCTCCCCCAGACAGGTTTACAGCCATGTTGCTCACCTCTGTCTGGTACAATCAATCAAGCTGCCCTCTGGAACTCCGTCTGCCGTTCAGACCAGCAACTTACTCCCGTGTAATGCGCTGTGGGTCTGGGCCCATAACCCTTGTTGACGTGTGTGCGTTGTTGCGTGAAACAGCATACATTACATAAGAACAGAAGAACATAAGAAGAGCCTGCTGGATCAGGCCAGTGGCCCATCTAGTCCAGCATCCTGTTCTCACAGTGGCCAACCAGGTGCCTGGGGGAAGCCCGAAGGAGGACCCGAGTGCAAGAACACTCTCCCCTCCTGAGGCTTCCGGCAACTGGTTTTCAGAAGCATGCTGCCTCTGACTAGGGTGGCAGAGCACAGCCATCATGGCTAGTAGCCATTGATAGCCCTGTCCTCCATGAATTTGTCTAATCTTCTTTTAAAGCCATCCAAGCTGGTGGCCATTACTGCATCTTGTGGGAGCAAATTCCATAGTTTAACTATGCACTGAGTAAAGAAGTACTTCCTTTTGTCTGTCCTGAATCTTCCAACATTCAGCTTCTTTGAATGTCCACGAGTTCTAGTATTATGAGAGAGGGAGAAGAACTTTTCTCTATCCACTTTCTCAATGCCATGCATAATTTTATACACTTCTATCATGTCTCCTCTGACCCGCCTTTTCTCTAAACTAAAAAGCCCCAAATGCTGCAACCTTTCCTCGTAAGGGAGTCGCTCCATCCCCTTGATCATTCTGGTTGCCCTCTTCTGAACCTTTTCCAACTCTATAATATCCTTTTTGAGATGAGGCGACCAGAACTGTACACAGTATTCCAAATGCGGCTGCACCATAGATTTATACAACGGCATTATGATATCGGCTGTTTTATTTTCAATACCTTTCCTAATTATTGCTAGCATGGAATTTGCCTTTTTCACAGCTGCCGCACACTGGGTCGACGTTTTCATCGTGCTGTCCACTACAACCCCGTTACGTTGGAGTTAAGTTGAGCAAGAAACTTCTTCAGAGCATTAGAGCATGTTAAGAGTCTTTATTAAGACATTATGGCCAAAGGCTTAAGAGTAAATACATTTAGAGTTTCTTCAGTCACCCTCCTTCTGGTACATCTCTCTTCAAAGGTAAACACAAAAGAGAACCTCTCAGTTCAGAGGCAATACACAGAAGACCCAGCTTAACACAGATAGCTGCTAGAACTTTTCCCAGTTATCGCGATGGCTACCATAGCAACGGCCTTGGCAGTCCGTTCCCAGACTGGGCAAAGACATAACTCCCCCTAGTTACACTTTTTCAGACTTGATGGAAAAACAGACTCAGTGACAGTGCGGTTCAATGGTCAACACAGTCAAGGGCGAAGCTGAGTGGTCTCTGAGAAGCCAAAGTACCACTTCCCACCCCCACCCCCCATGTGCATTGCTTCCTTGCCAATGATAAATCACTCTTAACTGAGCTGTTTGATTCTTGCTTGTAAATGAATAAAGTGTTCTTCAGAGCTGGATCTGGGAAACCAGTACCAAATCACAATTCGTTGGGATTTTTCCTGTGAAAAAATAATAGAGCACAAACTTATTTCCCAAAATGGGAAATGTAATTATTCTTCCACATGGAAAAAATATTAATATGGACTGAATGTGTAGATTCTGTTCTTATTTATGGAAGGTTTTGTGTCTATGGCTCAAGGGTCAAGTAGATGCTGTGGTAATAAGTCTATGGAAAAGCAGCTACAAGCCTCTGTGTCGTCCTGAACCAAAGTCTATATTTATGTGATTTAGCAGGTACAAGTGATCTGCATTTTAAAAAGATGAAGAGAGGTTTAATTCAAATGAGGTATGGGTGGCAGTTTTACAGCACTAACAGGTGTCCAAGAGAAGAGAGAGTGGGTTTTATGCATGAGAAAATCCCTGTTGTGGAATCAGAGGATGTGCACAAACTCCCTTTTGTTTCTTTTGAAATTCCTTATATCATCTTTGCTTTGTGTATGTATGTGTGTTGCATATAATGCTGGTTTTGTTATGAGTTGTGTTAGGGGCTTTAGCTGAGATTGGGGGACCTTAGGGCAAAATCTAATTTCATATATACACTGACTGGGTGGGGGAGGGTACTGACCTTTGACAAGAAAGGGATCTTAATGGTGGAAATGCTGAATTTCATGTTGTGAGATCATTTGGAAAGGGATGCTGTAGACCTGGAAAAAGGCCTGGCACTAGCTGAGGGCCCCTGACACTAGCTGAGGGCCCCTGTGGCTGGGAGGGTAGATCCCTACCTGCATTGGGTCACGAGCCATGACTGGACAGCAGCACCGGTTGTGGAGCAACAGTTCCACTCTACCAGCCGACTTCATCCCTGCATGAACATGAAGCCAGTAGGTGCTTAAAAATGCCCCGGTGCTTCACCTCATGCATCAGCGTGCATGCCTGCCATCCCCCAAGATGGTGGTGGGGCCATTTTTCAGTGTGTGGGCCACACGCACACACAAGGGGCGGCAGGGGGTGTGATGGGCTGGTGCCCAAGGCCTGTAGCTGCCTGGTGCTGGCCCTGCTTATGAAAGGTACAGATAAGAGCAGCAAAAATTATCAGGGGGCTGGAACAATTCCCTTAAGAGGAAAGCATACATTTTGAGCGTTTTCTTATTTCTAGAGGGAGGGAGAGTAAGTAAGGGTGGACATGATTGAGGTGCAAAAAAACATGCATGCTGTGGAGACAGTGAACTTGGAGACATTTATCTCCCCCTCTTGTGATACTAGAACCAGGAGTCATCCAATAAAGCTAAATGTTTGAAGATTCAGAACAGACAAGAACAAGCACTTCTTCACAAACCAAAGAGTTACGGAATTGGCTTTCACAAGAAATGATGGCCTCCTACTTGAGGAACTTTAAAAGGGGATTAGGCAAATTACAGCTCAGTCATAACCATGTCTAGACATTGAACTCAATGTTGCTTACTTGTAGGTAACTGGAGTTAGGTTTGCAGCCTTAGGTAGCAATTCATATTAGTCATGAAGACTATATATTACCTTCACTATCAGAGGCCTCATGCTTCCGAATGCCAGTTGCTGGAGATCACAAGTGGGGAGCGCGTTGTGCTTATGTCCTGTTTACAGGCTTCTCATAGGCATCTGGTTGGCCACTGTGAAAACAGAACACTGGGCAATTATGGCCCTTTAGTCTGATCCAGTTTTTTTTAATGAGATGCAGTATTCCAACAGAATAAATAAGTAAACAGAAAATTTATGCCTAAAAAGAAATCTTAAATTAATTGTCTTTGAATTTTGCTTTAGGCAAATTCTGGACAAAAACATGGCACTAAGCAGATCATTTCATCAATGCAATGATTTCTCCTTGCAAAATGGAACAATCTCCCTTTTCTCTCTCCCTGTGCACCCTCTAAACCAGTTCTGGGTTTTCCCACAACCCTGCAGAGCAGATTTGGAGACAACAGAAGGTGTGCACTCGGCATAGGGCGTGCACTTCTAGAGAGGCAGTTTTAGCTTCTCATTTCATTTTAGGTAAAATTTCAGTGAAATAAATTTCTCCCTCCACTGTTGGAGGCAGTATGCTTCTGAATACCAGTCACTGAGAATTGCAGGTGGGGAGAGTGCTGTTGCACTCAAGTCCTGCTTGTGGGTTTCCATGGGCATCAGGTTGGCCGCTGTGAAAACGGGATGCTGGATGGGCCACTGGCCTGATCCAGCAAGCTGCTTCTTGCATTTTTATCGGCTTATGACAGATGGAATTTGAAATTATTATTATTATTATTAGTTTATTTATACCCCGCCTTTTGGCCAAAGGCCCTCAAGGCAGCTTACAAAAAACACAAATATAAAATACAATATAAAAATGCATCAATAAAACAATACAAAATACAATCTGCAAAAATCAAATAACAACAATGAGAACATTAATATAAACACAGATACAGAGATCCCATGAATGGGCACCAGTAGATGATGATAATTTGCTTTTATTAGTAACTTTTTAAACAAAAAGTAATGCAAAGCAACTTACAAATTAGGAAATCCCTTCCTAATTATACCAAAGGTGGAAAGACCTACCAACAGATTTTGGTTTAAACGAAAGCAGTGGGAGTTAACTTAACCTGGAGTAAAACTTGTTTCTTTCTTTTTAATTGGGCTTTATCATGTCTAACCTGAACTGGATTGGATTGTGAGCTCCCCTACATTCGAACAAAGAAACATCTTCCTGCACCAAAAAAGCAAAACGCAAAAACCAAACACAAGCGAAACCTAGCTAACATATTTGTTTTTAGTTACTGTAAACCGCCCAGAGAGCGTCGGCTATGGGGCGGTATACAAGTGTAATAAATAAACAAACAAACAAACATATCAGGAATCAGACTGGGCTAAACTTTTTGTTGTGTTATCTTTGTTTGCAGTGACAGTTTTCATGAATGAATATGAACAATGTGATCTCCATTTGTATCTCGAAGTACTACTGTCCCAGAAAGCTATACCCCATAACATAAATGTGTGGCTTGTCTTATTTTGGAGGTATTTTGCTTAGTGAAGAAGCCCTGCAGGGCTTGGCTTGGCATGAGACTCCTTTTCATCAGAACACCCTAAGATAAAAAGAGGCACCTGGACAGCCGCCTGTCGGGTATGCTTTAATTTGGATTCCTGCCTTGAACAGGGGGTTGGACTCAATGGCCTTATAGGCCCCTTCCAACTCTATGATTCTGTGCTCACAAATATGCCTTTTTTAGGCATCTTGTGCACGTCGAGTCCCTCCTTTAGATATGTCCAGGGACTTGTGACTGACATCCTGAAATAAAACCTCAATCACTGAATACACTCAAAGAGGTTACAGGAGAAACTGTGGGCAGCAGCTGCCTATAGAGAATATGGGGACGGGGTTGTTTTTTTGGAGGGGCAGAGAAACATATGCGCAAAAGGTCTCCTGCACATTCACTGGGCTTTGTTCTCCGACAATGAGGATTATAAATAGAATATAATAGTAGTGGTGTCCTGCAGGAAGTATTAATAATTAGACAGCTGATGCACAAGAGCGGGTAGAGGTCAGGTAGATAATGTGAAGTCACATATGAATTTGTGTGGAAGATGGGGAACTTCTCTTAATAAAAAATAGGGAGAAAATAGAAGTGCCTAATAATGCTGTCTTTATATATGTATACTCCAGTGGCTGCTAGTGCCAATTGGGCTGGTAGGGCAGAAGGCAGGGAGACCCACAGTAGGTGGAGCCAGACCCAATGACAGGAAGAGTGACCCTCTGGTTGGCTGTAAGTAAGAAGGCAGGCAGGTGGGAGTTTGTGAGGGCAGACTGAGGTTGGTAGGGCAATGCTCCATTTGCCCTAATGGACCAGCCTCCATGTCTACTCAAAGGTAAGCCCTACTGAGCTCGGTGGTACTTATTTCCAGGCTAGGGTATACAGAATTGCAAATTATCAAATTCAGTGGCTCTGTTTATTTATTTATTTTTTAGAATTGCAGCCAATGCAAACGTTTTAGGCACAGACGAGACTTAGGAAAGAAAACAGCAGCTCAGACAGGGAGGAGGTACATGAGAAGTAGAGGTAGTTGTCGTTGGTATTGTTGAGTTTTAACTTACATGTCTTGTTTCCATGTTCGACTCACTCCTAAAGTGGTTCACCATAAATATCAAGATAAAGCACAATAAACAATTGCCCTTTTTACCCTGGCCTTCGACACCTGAGATGTATATCAAATATGAAAGTGAGACTAAAATTAACAGTAAAAATAAATGAATAGATAGCTCAACCCCCAGGGCTGGCACCAGGCATTACTGGGCCCTTGGGCACCAGCTTGCCCGGGTGTGTGGCTCCTGCCTATTCCACCTACGTCTCTCCTGTCTCCTACTGCTGTGCGCACTGCACGCACAGGGTTGCCATCAACCAAGATGGCGGCGGAGGCTTCTCTGATGCCCCCCCACCATCTTGGCTGATGGCATGCATGCTTGGTATGCTATGTACGCACACATGCCTGCCATGAACCAAGATGAAGGTAGGCGCATCAGCTCCTTAAAGAAGCCTTCACTGCCATCTTTGTTGATGGAAGCTCTGCATGCATAGCACGCACAGTTGTAGAAGACAGGAAAGAGAGGTAGGTGGAGTGAGCCAACTGGCAGATGGCCTGGAAGCTCCCTCCCTGTGATCCATGGCAGGGACTCTGCTGCGGATTGCAGCAGGGGAGTGCTACTCCCCCACCCATACAAGCGGCTCCCTTTAGGGGGTCCTCTGGGTCTCACCGGCCCTCGGCCAGGGCCTGACCTGGCTGCCCTTTGGTGCCTGCCCTGCCAACCCCCCCCATGGCTAGTGCTTATCATCTTACACTCCAGTGGACTCCAGAAAAGCCTAGCTTAAAGTGAGTTTTAAGAGATCCTGGGGACAAGGTCTTCTCCCCAAGTGTGATGATTTGCAGCCGGCTCCCTCATCTCTCCTCCAAGGAGGTGCTGGCAACAGCAGCAGAGGGAAGATGGAGCGGCCATGATAGTCATCCCTCCTCCTCAGCCTTCCATCAGAAGGCACGTTGCGTGTCTGGCTGGATGTCAGGGCTTACCAGGATATGAAGAATCGGGACCAAGAGGATAAGGTCTTGCATCACGTTGGATTGCCAAGTTGAGTATCTCATCTATCAGTGAATGAAATTCATCATCAACATCAGTTTTTGTATAGCACTTTTAATTGTACAAACTGCTTCACTTGCATTATCTAGTTGTAATCCTTAAAACAGTCGGATCCCTTTATATCCCTGCCCAGTCACTGAGATCGCTAGTCACATCCACATCATACATTTAAAGCACATTTAACATACACTTAATGCATATAGCTTCCCCCAAAGAATCCTGGGAACTGTAATTTGTTATGGATGCTGGGAAATGTAGTGCTGTGAGGGATAAACTACCATTCCCAGGATTCTTTGGAGGAAGTGTTATGCTTAAACATGCTTTAAATGTGTGGCCTCTGTTGGCAGTTGGCTCAGACACACAGCTCATATCTACCAGGAGCCACGGATTCAATATGGTGGGCCAAAACCTGAAGAACACCCTCCTGACTGAGATTAGGCAGGCTCCCTCCTTGCAGAAGTTCCGGCATATGGCAAAGACTTTCTTATTCCAGCAGGCATTTTAAGGCAGTGTTCTATATTATGGTGACTGGTTTTATTCTCTGTATGATTTTTTTTTTAGTACACCACTTAGAAATGCTAATCATTAAGTGGTATATAAATGCAATAAATAAATAACCCTAGTGTAGTGGAACTCTCTTATACAGAGATATCCTAACTAGGGATGCTGGGAGGCAACGTTTAGCCCTCTTATACATGAAGCATATCAAAGGTCCACATCTGATCTAGAACCCCTTAAACTTTGTGATTCAGGATGTAAACTTAAACCCCTGATTTTAGTACTCCTGTTTTCCTTGCTGGATTTTGCCCTTTTTTGTCCACAGTTGCATGGAAATCCATTTGCATTCTCCAGATTCTTGATGGCAAAATCCGGTGTGAGATGGAATATCCATTAGCACCGATGATAAGATTTCATCAAGCAATTGCCCGTTGCTGAGGAAATAGC
This sequence comes from Rhineura floridana, assembly GCF_030035675.1. Lineage (NCBI taxonomy): Eukaryota > Metazoa > Chordata > Lepidosauria > Squamata > Rhineuridae > Rhineura > Rhineura floridana. The sequence continues at coordinate 316,699,706 of NC_084480.1, read as the reverse complement.
GGTGTAATTCTTTAATAGAATTGGATTCCCCGTCGACTTACTGCAAATCACATTATTTCCCCCCAGTCATGTGCCCTTACATAGCCTGTTCTGGAGGGAGCATAGCCGATTTTAATCAATTTTCAGACTATGAAAAGCCTCCCTCCTGAGGATGGTTTCAATAATTTACCATGTACTCTTTAATCGCTTTCTCAGGTCAACAAGGGGTTTTGTTTTGTTTTCATCAGAGATCAGAATATTCCTGCCTCCTTGATTCCCAACTGTGGATTTCTTGACGTTAGTGGGAAATTCTCACACACCTGTCTGTATCCTATAAACTTATTAATTTAATTGATTTAGGTTTAGGTGGAACCCAGGAAGCTCCTTACTCTGAATGAGACCAGGTCAGCCTATCCCAGTGCTGTTTATCCTCACTGGCAGGAGTCTCCAAGGTTTCAAGCTGGAGCGGTTTCTTCCCAACCTTCCTTACCTGGAGATGTCATTGGGGATTGAACCTGGGAACTTCTGCATTCAGAGCAGATGCTGTACCCCTGAGCTGTGGCTCTTCCCCAAAGTGGAAGTGTGGCATGGTCAGGAGGGCATGACTCTTAGTCTTGATATGAGCATCAGAACATGGGCTGGTAGTTCAGTGGGTGGCACTCAGAGTGTTGGGTTTACGTAGGTGCATTCTCTTTGGATTCTTGTGGAGGTTCTAGAAAGTGCTACGGCTGATCTGAAAGAAACCAAGAGTCACAATCATGCATAGGATGCGGTGTAACTGGGGAATCCATCCATCCTGGTTGATGCACTCATGATGGGATTAAATTAGAGATAATAAATAAATAAGGTAGCAGTAGTAGATAGGCCTTGTTGTCAGTAAAGTGGTAAGCTTATGTCTAGTCTGCACCCTTCACCCTGAAGATGGGGGTTCACATGATTTAATAGTCCTCCATTTGCAGATGGCAATGACAGGGCCATTTCGGGCAAGGAATCTTTCCCAGTCATCATCATCATCATCATCATCATCATTTATTTGTATGCCACCTTTCCACAGCTGAGCCATGCTCAAGGTGGCTTACAACGTAAAAAGATTACATGATTCATTCTAACAGTTGCAAAAATAAAACAAAATATAGTCAAACCACAGTCATAAGCAATAAACTAATGAAAACATCTCTATAAATATACAATAAAATTAAGCAATCTCCACATACTTCATAATAATGACTAACAATAAAAATACAAAGCTATACTCCCTAAAACAGCAAAAGTGCACCTCTAAAATTAAATCTTGACCCTTCCTATCTGGAGGCAACGGGGATTGACCATGAGACCTTCTGCACGCAAAGCAGGGATTCTGTCATTGAGTCCTGGTCCTTAGCCCTTCCCCTTCTCATACATATAGCATGGTTTACTTCTTTCAGTGCAATCCTATGCATGTCTACACAGATGTTAGCCACACTGAGTTCAATGAGGCATACTCTCAGGTGTAGGATTACAGTCTTCCCTGTGGGATTTTGGGTAGGGATGGAGATCTGTCTGTTTCTGATGTGAGTCACATGTTCATGTTTTCCCACATTAATCTGCAATGTTTATAATAATCTCAAAAATTATATTCAGATGCATATTTTCTCTGAAAATAACTATTTAACTGTGTGCTTTGACACGTTGAAATGGCGTCACAACATTTGGAGGTGCAAAATGCAGTGGATAGCTAATTTCTGAGCAGCACGTTAGCTTGTCTGTCGGTCAGGACATTTCGTATTGGAATTAGCAAAGATCTGATTCCTCAAGCATCCTCATTCATGAGGCTGTCATATTCATCATCCAGCTTCTCCAAAGGCTGTTCCTCACATCCAGGGATCAGCCAGGCACTCTGAGGCGTAGGAGAGGTGCCTAGGATTTTTTTGTAATAAGTCAAGGGACAACATGGCTTAATGGATGGGAAGTTGGAGAGAGCCATTTAGGTGGAGACAGGAAGTGGGTTGTAACCATATCCCTTCAAGCTGTGTTTCTGTATTGCTTTGTATTTCACTGCATCATTCATGCAAGGTGGCTTTGACGTCTGGTTCTCCAGCCCTCATACAAATCTGTGCCTGAGATCAGCAGGATCTACAGATGGAATGGAGTCCATCCTAAACTCTGTCTGCCACCTGCTTACTGCCAGCCATTATAGCTGGTTAATGGGGGAACAGCAAGAGGTTACAAAATCTGAATTAGGAAAGAACAGCCTGAGGAATCCAAATCCTCCAGGCCTGATGAAATGCACCTCCACATCCCTAAGCACTAAAAGGATTAGCAGAAAGAGAGAGAGAAAGAGTCCTGAAATCGCTCACAATTATTTTTAAGAGCACACAGAGGGCAGGAGAGGTCTCAGCAGCTTGGAAAGGGGCAAATTCAAACTCATTCCATTTCAAAAGAAGGGTGAAAAAGCCACCATCTCTGGGAAACCGATCACCTCAGTACAAAGTTTTGTTGCACATTCAGCTCCATGAAAGCTGCATCTCTAATGATCATTTTGGGGAGCATGAGGTGGAAACTGAGAGAAAACAGGTGAGAGGAACAGCAAGTGCTTCGGGTTTATCAAAGCTATATGATGATTTTTATTAAAAATCAATGAAAGGAAACAATTGGTTGTGTGTGGGGGGGAGAAAACCAGAAGGAAAAAAGGGGGTAACCCATTGGCTCACATTAACATTAAAATAACCATCAATACATCCATCTTAGTTTGCACATCTGGAATTATAGAATCGTAGAGTTGGGAGGGGCCTATAAGGCCATCGAGTCCAACCCTCTGCTCAAGGCAGGAATCCAACTTAAAGCATACCCAGCAGGTGGCTGTCCTGCTCAATACATGTCATCCAAATGTCCAAATAGGTATCCAAATAAGTTGACATATATATGTAGCAAAGATGTTAAGGTCTTTAAGCCATTGCATAATAGATGGTGGATGTTTATCCTTCCAGGCTCAAAGTATTAGTCTTTTGGCGACCGTAAATGCTTGCCATATCCATTTGTGTTATCCTGCCATTAATCCCCATGCTACAGGAATATAATATACATGAACATCTGGAAATATCAAGGATTTTGCCAATACAAAACTGATGTGGGCAACAACCTCAAATCAGAAAGAAAATATAACTTGGGTATTATTTATTTATTGAAATAAGGTTTGTTTTTCGCTGTTGGAGTTATTTTGGAAGCACAGGTCCAAGACAATACCAGACAATATGGACACTTTTCCTTCATTTTGATGGTACATCTCCTGCTTCTCATTGTAAATTCTTCCATTTGTTGACCTAGACCCTAATTATGGCACCCTCCAGATGCTTTTAGACTCCCAACTTCCAGCAGCTCCAGCCAGGATGGCCAGTGATCAGGGATGATGGGTCCAACAAATTCTGGAGGGTGCCAGGTTCGATGAGGTTGTTCTACATGGAGGATCTTATACTGAGTCAGAGTATTTGTTCATCCATCTCAGAATTGTCTCATCTGATTGGCAGCAGCTTTCCAGGGTTTCAGGCAGGAGTCTCTCCTAGCCCTACTTGGGACGTTCTGCATCCAAGTCATGTGCTGTTGCACTGAGTTAGAGATGGGGCAACTGTGACTGTCCAGATGTTGCTGGACTACAACTCTTCCACAACCATCAACCATGCTAGCTAGGTATGATGAGAGTTGTTGTCCAACATCATCTGCAGGGCCACAGGGGCCCTTTCCTGCTTTACTCCATCCAACGACGATTCTCAACCAAATCTTGAAGCTCAGTTCCTTTTGCCGTTGCTACACTGTCAGCATAATGAACTTGCGGGGTTTCACTCTTGGAGATCCATTCATAAATCAGGTGGTAATTAGATTTAATTTACATGTAGTGCTTATTAAAAAAATAAAAGCTTTGGAATTTCACCTCCCACAGCATTTTATTTTATTTTAATATGGAAGAGCAATAAGAGATATCAGTATTATTTTTATTATTAGCTTTCTGTTATCCTTCTCCCCATGGGACAGTGAGAAGTTAATTAAAGGGATGTCTCAGGCGGAAAGAATTGGATTCCGAGCAATGTCACCCTACGGTACAGCAAGGGAGATTCCTAATCTATATATCTGTACAGACATACTGTGCCAGAAAAGCATTCACAGGAGAAGGAGCTACATTTGTAACCACATTCCATTGCCAGCAGGAAAACCAGGCAAGCAGAGAAATGGTTGAGGGCGATTCCTTTGCAACTAATTTAAAAGACACGCACGCCTGTAATAAAAGGCAATTTACCAAAAGCAAACTTGAAAAAAATGGAAATGGACTGCCTTCAAGTCTATTCTGACTTATGGCGACCCTACGGAGAGGGTTTTCATGGTAAGCGGCATTCAGAGGGGGGTTACCATTGCCTTCCTCTGAGCCTGAGAGGCAGTGACTGGCCCAAGGTCACCCAGTGAGCTTCATGGCTGTGTGGGGATTCGAACCCCGGTCTCCCAGGTCATAGTCCAACACGTTAACCACTACACCACACAATAAATGCATATAGAAGCAAGAAGTTAAAGGAGCCATTAGAAGTTGGCAACTTAAAAAATAAACATAAAATACTTGGGTGAAACCACACACCTCTGGTACCTAAAAGACAGGAGAGTCCATGCCAGCTATGCCTCCCTGGAGAGGGTACTACTCCCCTCCCTTGGTGAAATCCTTTGCTCTGATGGAGGTGGCATTTGGAGATGAGCTTCAGACCATGACCTTAGTGCACAGGCAGTTTGGTACAGGAGGAGGCACTCCTGCAAGTGCTTGAGTTTCAGACTGTTTGGGGTTTAGACTTAAGCACCAGCCCTTTGAATTGGGTCCAGAAGTTAATAGGCACCCAATGAAGTTCTTCAGAAACTGGCAAGATACAATCTTACTGAGCAGTGCAAGTCAAATCTCTGCCCATTGCATTCTGCATAGACTGAACCTCAGAAGAGTCCTTCTCGTTCAGATCAAAGGTCCATCTAGTCCAGCATCCTGTTTGACAAAGGAGCCAGTCAGATGGCTATGGGAAGCCTGAAGGCAAGTGCAATAGCCCGCTGCTGTTGTTGGTCCTCGGTGATGTTCCTCTGGTATTCAGAGGTACACTGTCTCTGATCCTGGCAGCGTCTGAAGCTTCTGAGCTGGCTCCAAAGGCAGCTCTGCACATAATTGACTGCAGTAATCAGTTTGGGATATTAGCAGAGTTTGGATAACAGTGGCCAATCTATCTCTGTTCAAGTGAGACCATAGCTGGTGCACCAGCCAAAGCTCATGACAAGCATACCATGATCCAAAATCACCTGGACCTCTCTAAAGTCAAACTGAATCAAGGAGCACACCCAAGCTATGAACCTGTTCTTTTGGGGGAGTGCAATTCAATCCAGAAGTGGTTGCATATCATCTCCGTGTCCTAGAGATCCATCTACCTATAGGGATTCCATTTTGTTAGGAGCAAGCTTCAACTTATTGGACTTCATCCAGCCTATTACTGAATCCAAGCACTGTTTCAGCTCTTCCACATCCTCACTCCACGTACATGACAAAGAGAGAAGGGGTTAGTGTAGTCAATATCATACTATGGATACTTCATTGCAAGTCCCTGGATGACCTCTCGCATCAGCTCCATATAGTTGTTAAAGAGGATGGTGAACAAGAAGGAATGGACCGCGTAGCACAAGTGCCATCAAAAATATGTCTCCACAGAGCAGGTCCAGAAGTACACCATCGTCAATGGCATCAAAAACTACTGAGAGATTAAAGAGATTCAATAAGCTCATATTATCCCTGTCTCTCACATAAGAAAAACCTGCTAGATCAGGCCAATGGCCCACCTAGTCCAGCATCCTGTTCTCACAGTGGCCAACCAGCTGCCCAAATGTAACACCTGATGCAGGACCTAACGGCACCTGCGTTCTCCCCACTTGGGATTCTCAGCAATTTGTATTCAGACGCATACTGCCTCTAACAGTGGAACCTCCAACATTCAGATGCATACTGCCTCATACAGTAGACCTCTCCAAGCAGAGGTCATGCATCAGAGCCCAAAACAGGCCTGAAGCCAGTTTGAAATGGGTTTAGATAAGCCATCTCCTCCAAGACAGCCTGGAGTTAGGCTGTCGCCATCCACTCAACTATCTTTGATTTGGATTCCTGCATTGAGCAGGGGGTTGGACTCAATGGCCTTATAGGCCCCTTCCAACTCTACTTGTCTATGATTCTATGATCTTTCCTAAGGCAGGGATATATATCCCCTAACAATGCAGCTCCCATTTGGGAGAGTTATACATCTGGCATTACAAAATATTTTGTAAACTTAGGCAAAAATGAGAGTGTCATGCTAATTTGCAAATTTGTTTCCGTACAATTGACCAAATCTGTACGCAATTCTTATGTACAGGAAAAAAAGACTATGGTATGCCTGTCTGTCTCTTTGGAACATAAAAAGTTGCCTTATAATGAGTCAGATCATTGGTCCATCGAGCCCAATATTGTCTACAGTGACTGGCAGAGGCTTTCTGGGGGTTCAGAAAGGGAATGTTCCCCAGACCTTCCTGGAGTTGCCAGGGATTGAACCTGGAACATCCATTCATCAGAGCATTCCCACATTTCATTGGAGAACTAGTTCCATGGAGTCTTCTATGCTAGTTACCTAAAGTTAGAGTTGAGTGGATCCAAACCTGAATGGATCCACAGCTCCCATTCCCAAGAAACCATCTTGGCTGTGGAACCCTCTCCCTGCTTGCTGACCTCTTTCCACCTGGCCTGGAAGGGTGGAGCCCTGACTGACTGCAGCTGTAAAAGGTATCATTACCTGAGGATGCCAGAGACCACCTTGACTGTGGGGTGTTGTTTAGGGGCTTCTGTTCGGGTAAAAGTTTAATTTCTGATGGTCGGTTTTTTGTTTTGCTGTTACTGGGATTATGCTTCTGTATTTTATTGTTGGGTTTTATTAGGAATTATAAGAATGCATGTTTTTTATGATGTTTTTGTTAACTTATTGACTATTTGAATTTATTTCTTACAGTGAGTTGTGTAACTTTTTTTCTGTTCATGTTGTGAGCTGCCTTGTGCATACATTGTTATGGAAAGGCGACATACAAATAAACAGTGATGATGATGATGATGATGATGATGATGATTCTGAGCATCACTGCTTAGGAAAACCCTTGCCAACCTGGCACTCATCAGCTGCTGCTGTTCTGAGCTGTAGTCTAAAACATCTGAAGGATGCAGGCTAGCAAATGCTGGGTCAAGTATCACTTCACACTGCAAGAAAGGGTCCTGAAACTATTTACATAGGAACATAGGAAGCTGCCTTATACCGAATCAGACCCACTGGTTCATCCAGCCCAGTATTGGCTACACTGACTGGCAGCAGCTCTCTAGGTCTTCAGACAGGGGGTTTCTCCCTCCCCTACTTGGAGATGCCGAGGACTGAACTTGGGACCTTTGGCGTGCAAGGCAGATGGTCTGCCACTGAGCTACAGCCTCAATAACAAGACAAAATATACAATAAAAATAAATTAAAATGAAACAATACAAAAAGTGTCCACTGTTACACACTTGTCTGTTGGGAACCGTCGTGTGCGAATCTGCCACCCGCATATCTCTTTAAACTCGCCTCCTAGAGAGGAGGGGAATCTTTTGCTGGAGAGAAACTAGTGGCTTGTCCTGAAATGTGCCTAAATAGGATGTGTATAACCCGAGAACGTAGATCTGATCCAGGCTGAAGCAAATCTTAATTTTATTCTAGGAAAAAGAGAAGAATAGTGATATAGAAGTTACTGGGTGTGTGGTAGCGTTAATTATTAATATCCTAGCCCATTCATAACTCTAAACTAAAGAGATAATTGGTCCCTACTGCTATAAGAAATAGCAGCAGAAATTAGCTTTCCTAGGCCCAAGGGTGTGGGTAGCGGAGTACAGCTGCAGTGAGGTGGAAGAGCTAAAGCAGGAAGGAATCTGTTTGCCGCAAGGGTTGCACCAAGGCAGAAACTCCCTTCCAGACTTGTGGCCTGAAATCCTGTGCTGTGTTCCTTGAGGGCAGAGGGAGCAGCACAAGAGCACAAGAAGAACCCTCTGGATCAGGCCAGTGGTCCCTCTCGTGCAACATCCTGTTTTCACAGTGGCCTGGACCTGAGTACAAAGAGCACGCTCCTCCTGCAGTTTCCAGCAATTGATATTTGGAAGCATACCCTCTCTGCCTGTGGAGCTCAAATCGCCACCTTACGTCTCAAACCCTGCTCTTAAATACACGTTCTCCTCCCAAAAATCACGTGGAAAGGTGGGTTTTGGGGAATGAGGTGATTCTGTGCAGGGAGAATACATTTGCTGACACTTTGTGTGTGTGTGTGTGTGTGGTGGGGTACTAGTTCTGCTGTTCTGACATGATGGGCTTTTCCTGCTAGGTGTGAGGGTCTTCGGCTGGGAAAGCAAGATATAGTTCCTGTCTTGTTCTGGATGTGCCTTGGGGGAGCTGCCAAATTTATTATTTTGAGGATTGTTGCAATAGATGCCCGTGTACCTGTCTTTTTAATAATTACTGAGGCTTAATAGGTCAGGAAAACTAGGAGGCAATGAGGAAGAGTAGTCCAAGGTAAGGATGGAAAGATCTGTCAATTTTCGTTCTCTCAGTTTCTCATTTTTTCCCCCAGTCTTAAATTCAGTTCACATTTCTGCAGCAATTTGTAATATTTATTTTTAAATCCTCATGGAAATTCTTCAGGATTTTAGTGTGGATTACTCCTAATAGCACATTTCTGTAGGCAGTTTTGACTAATGTACATATTTTTTGCAAACTCTGCCTGATCACACAATGCATGTTTGTTATGTTATTTTCGCTCATATATTGGTTTCCATGCACACTTTCCCCTAACATGCATTTTCGTAAGCGTTGTTTGGTTGGTAAACTGCATTGCAAAATTTGAATAAGTGCAAATTCCAAAGGATGGCTGAGTTTCAGTTCTCATATTGCTTAAGGAAGTGTGAATTTGATTTGTCTTGAAATACGAACTGAAACTGATTTATTGGCTATCCCTAATCCAGGGTTCCTTTATGATTGCCAAATCTCCAGCTACAGTAAACCAGATGCTTGTCTGCCATGGGCACATGAGCTTTCAAAAATCCCCCAACAATGTGAAATAGCCACCCCACCCACATAATAATGAACACCCAAAGAAAATGACCAAAAACTACCATTAGCACTGAAATGTGGTGCTGGAGGAGAGCTTTGCACATACCATGGACTGCAAAAAAGACAAATAATTGGGTGTTAGAACAAATTAAACCAGGACTATCACTAGAAGCTAAAATGATGAAACTGAGGTTATCATACTTTGGACACATTATGAGAAGACATGATTCACTAGAAAAGACAATAATGCTGGGAAAAACAGTGGAAAAGGAGGAAGGCCAAACAAGAGATGGATTGATTCCATTAAAGAAGCCACAGACCTGAACGTACAAGATCTGAACAGGGCGGTTCATGACAGATGCTCTTGGAGGTCACTGAGTCATAGGGTCACCATAAGTCGTAATCGACTTGAAGGCATATCAAAACAAAACAGAACGAAACAAAAGCTCCTGGAAGAATAAAAATGGCTTTGCCTGGCACCAGAAGAATGCCAAGCTTCCCTGGGGAATATCATTATGTTTGTATCAGGTGACCAGTAGGGCTGGGAAGATTGTAGTCTTCAATCTAGAATGTTTAAAAACAGTAACTAAATGGACTAGTGTTCAAACAGCAAGTGCTGTAAACACTGGAAATATCAATAAACAATGTATGGAGCCTCCTCAAGACTGTCCCATTGTCTATTTTCATCATTGATTCTTTGGCTGCCCAATGCAGTGATGGAAAAAATGGCCTCTTCTTCTCCTTGGGTTTTCTTCCTTTTCTTTTTTTTTAAAAAAAATCTGTAATATGTATCTGAAGCACTGCTCTGTGGCTGAAGAGATGTTATCTTCATGGTACACTAAGTTCTCATTTCTAGGATTGCTGGGTACTGTGCATAAAATTGTTGTGTGTTTCTTTTTAATCACAGGCAGCTGTTCCACCTGTGTTTGCTGTTTTGAAGTTCTGGGGAGTTCTTTGTTGTAAAGTGATGCACACGGCATAGATTTCCCATAGTGGTGACGCAGCCAGTCATGTATCCATAGAATGCACATTAGTTCAGGCTAAACTAGATCTCTCAAGGGATCTTTGTCTGCTTCTCTCCACAAGTGAAAAATTGGCTTCGGGAGGGTAATTTTTGATCTGGGGAAAAAAGTGGCCCTCATTCTCGTCAGACTTGCAGTCTTCCCTTTCATGTTTCTTTTTAATGGAATAAATAATAGAATTCTGTGTAATACCTACTTTTGCCCACAACTGTGATGGCGGTTATTATTATATACTTATAAGGAGACCTGTTGGGGAAATTGTCCTTTACTATAAAACATGGAGATTATTTCTTTGTGGCTTTAAAACAAACCATCTGCCATCTCCTGCCCTGGTTGTATATCTGTGCAGGAAATTAAAGGGTGGGATCAATATATAGGCCACTTGGGTTGGGTTCAGCTAACTTCTATTCAAAGTAGACCCATTAAAAGGGCAAGTTAGTCATGCCCATTAATCTCAATGGGTCTACTCTGAGTAATGACTCATGGATATTTTATTTATTTATATCCTGCCCTTCCTCCCAGAAGGAGCCTAGGGCAGCAAGCAAAAACACGAAAAGCACTCTAAAATGTCTTAAAAATAAAATAATTTAAAACATATGAAAACAAACCATCTTAGAAACCTTTCTTTTTAAAAAATAATAATAAAATCTTAAAAAGCAATTCCAGCAGAGACACAGACTGGGATAAAATCTCTACTTAAAAGGCTTGTTGAAGGAGGAAGGTCTTCACTAGGCACAGAAAAGAGAATAGAGATGGCACCTGTGTAATATTTAAGGGGAGGGGATTCCATAGGGTAGATGCCACTACACTAAAGGTTCACTTCCTGTGTTGTGCGGAATGGACTTTCTGGTAAGATGGTATCTGCAGGACACCCTCACCTGCAGAGCGGACTGTTTCACTGGATATATAAGGGGTAAGATATAATAATAAAATTTTATTTGTTAGTCGCCTATCTGTCCGACTTAACGGACACTCTAGGCGACTTACAGCAACATGATAAAATACAATAACAATCCACAACACAATTATCCATTAAAACTAACATCAGAACATCAAGTAGTACATCAAAAGCTATGCCACCCCAAAATTCCTATAGGCCTGCCTGAATAGCCAGGTCTTAAGAGCTCGGCGAAAACCCATCAGGGAGGAGGCATGTCGAAGATCATAAGGGAGAGAATTCCAGAGGGTGGGGGCCACAATCGAAAACGCCCTCTCCCTGGTCCGCACCAGCCTAGCTGTTTTGACCGGTGGGACCGAGAGGAGGTCCTGTGTGGCTGATCTTGTAAGGCGGCCTAATTGGTGATACTGGAGGTGGTCCTTCAGATAAACTGGGCCGAAACCATATAGGGTTTTAAAGGTCAATACCAACACCTTGAATTGGGCCCGGTAAACTACTGGAACCCAGTGTAGATCTACCAACACTGGGGTGATGTGATCTCGGCGACGGCTATGCTTAATCAAGCGTGCCGCCGCATTCTGTACCAGCTGCAATTTCCGGACCGTTTTCAAGGGTAACCCCATGTAGAGCGCATTGCAGTAGTCCAAGCGAGAGGAGACCAAGGCATGTATCACTCGTGGGAGCAGATGCAAAGGAAGGTAGGGTCGCAGCCTATGTATCAGATGTAATTGATACCAAGCTGCCCAGCTCACTGCTGAAACCTGAGCCTCCATGGACAGCTGGGAGTCAAGAATGACCCCTAGGCTGCGGACCTGGTCTTTGAGGGGTAATCTCACCCCATTAAGCACCAAGTCAATGTCTCCCAACCTTCTCCTGTCACCCACGAGCAACACCTCGGTCTTGTCGGGGTTTAGCTTCAGCCTGTTCTCACCCATCCATCCACTTACTGACTCCAGGCACTTGGACATGGTCTGCACAGCCAGCTCTGGTGAGGACTTAAACGAGAGATAGAGCTGAGTGTCATCCGCATATTGGTGACACTGCAACCCAAAACTCCTGATGATAGCTCCCAGCGGCTTCACATAAATATTAAATAGCATGGGGGAGAGGATAGAACCCTGTGGTACTCCACAGTTAAGAGGCCAAGGGTCTGAAACCTCATCCCCCAATGCCACCCGTTGGTACCTGCCTGAGAGATAGGAATGGAACCACCATAAAACCGTGCCCCCCATTCCCAATCCCTCTAGGCGATTTAACAGGATACCGTGGTCAACGGTATCAAAAGCCGCTGAGAGATCCAGGAGGACGAGGAAGGTATATTCTCCCCTATCCAACACCCTCCTCATATCATCCACCAGAGCGACCAAGGCTGTTTCAGTTCCATGTCCGGTCCTGAAGCCTGATTGGAAAGGATCTAAATAATCTGCTTCCTCCAAGTGCGTCTGTAGCTGTTTGGCCACCACTCGCTCTATCACCTTGCCCAAGAATGGTAAATTAGAGACTGGGCGAAAGTTGTCCAACTCTTGGGGATCCAAGGAGGACTTTTTAAAGATGGGCTTTATCTTAAAATGGGATATTTCAGCTATCCTGGTCCCAAGCTGTATAGGGCTTTGTACACCAAAACCAGCATCTTGAACTTAGCCTGGTAGCTAATGGGCAGTCGATGTAGTTAGTTCAGCAGTGGGGTAACATGTTGGTGATACGCTGACCCGGTGAGCAGTCACACTGCCACATTTTGCTCCAGCTGCAGCTTCTGGACCAACTTCAAGGGCAGCCCCACCAAGAACACCAGCCTGGAGGTTACCAGTGCATACAACCCTCTGTGTGGAATACTTGGATTTTTGTTAGTCACCTGATTTTGTTGGGCTGCAGTGGCTGCAGAGAGTACCTTGAACCAGTGAAAGTGGGCCAGGATAGTGTCTGGAGGCCAGGCAGAAGGCCACGTAAATGCCAGTGCCTGGGGTCAAACGACATGGAGTGGTGGGCCAAGGAACCAGCCAAGATGCTCATGCGGGAGGTAGCAGTCTGGAAGTGGAAAGGGTTTAGAAGTTGTCATCAGTGACCAATTGCCCAAACCATTGCAGACACTGAAGCTTTAATAGCCTTGAGTCAAAGTATATCTTGGCAGTACTTTAGAGTGAAATGGAGGAGAGGGAGATGTGAGGCACAATAAGTGCTGCCTGGATAAAGTTTGTATACACTTTTCTATAAATTTCTAAACACCCTCCAGATGTTGCTGGATTCATCAACCCACACCATTGGCCATGTTGGCTGGGGCTGGTGGGAGTGGAGTCCAATGTCATCTGGAGGGCCACAGGCTTCTCACCCCTGATTTAAATGACACCTTGTTTTATTTATTTATTTTATTAGATTTTTAAACCACCCTATAGCTTTCTAGCTCTCAGGGCGGTGTACAAAAAGGTAAAAACAGATTAAAATACAATAAACATGATAACAATACACTGTAAAATGTAGAAACAAAATCAAGACAAAGACAAATTAAAATTAAATTAAATTAAAATGCCTGGGCAAACTCTGTTTGTTTGATTTATATGCGGCCCTTCCTCCCAGCAGGAGCCCAGGGTGGCAAACAAAAGCACCAAACACACTTTAAAACATCATAAAAACAGACTTCAAAATACATTAAAAACAAAACATTTAAAAACATTTTTTTAAAAAAAAAAAGCTTTGAAGACATCTTTTTTTAAAAAGTTTAAAAACATATTAAAAAGCAATTCCAACACAGACTCTGTTAAGACTAAAGCTCTTTTCATGTGTCACTCACATGTTTGTGTGTGTATTGTGCTTTTAGCCCAGTTTTCAGTGTTGCAACTCCCTCCTCCAACTAACCACACATTGTGCATGACATTGGAGGCTGCCCCACCAATGTTGGCCTTCCCTCAGCAAGCCCCCATCCACCTGACCTCTTCCTTGCATCCAGGTCAGGGAGTGGCACTGCCTGCTTGCTTGCAGTGAGCCCAGGGGGTGAGCTTGACTGACAGCTTCCTCTTCCTTAACCCAAGGTGTTCTTTGTAGAACTCAGCAGGGATGAGGATGGGGACCGAACTAGAAGGAGTTGGTTCATTGGCTCTGATTCTGCCTATAGTTGGCCTCCCTGCCTTAGCTGTACCAATGGGTGCCAGCCGCCACTGATGCATGGTTGTGTGAAAAGAAAGCCCAGTGGATCAAGCTCTTACTCATGAGTAGTGGCTGTGCACAATTGGGACACCCACACAGTCAGCTGACATGATGTCAGGGTAGCCTTCACACATGCCCATACCGATGAGTAATGTGTGAATAAAGGTTAAGCTGAATCTATCCTGAGGTTAATTACGGCTTTTTTTGGTGCTGTGGCTCAATATAAGCAGATATAGGTCATATTTATTGGGCGTGCCCCTAAGCTAATGGAATTCTTGAAGTTAGCCTTTGATCTAATTGAGGAGATGACTTACTGTTGAGTCTCTTAGCTGTACTACTTTGTCATGTGAGATCATCATTGGTTCTGCCAGTAGGTATGGAGATGATTGATCATCTGCATACTGCTGCTAGGGTGGCTGTTAGTTATAACGGGGCAGCTGGGAGGGCAGAACGTGGAAAAGTTACTTTTTTAAACTACACCTCCCATCAGCCCCAGCCAGCGTGGCCACTGGATTGGGCTGATGGGAGTTGTAGTTCAAAAAAGTTACTTTTCCAAGCTCTGGGGGAGGGAGGACCTTTTGTTGATTGCTAAGAATTGGGATGAGGTCTGTGTTGAGTCCAGAGGCCTGGGATTCTTAGAAATAAGAACTTGGAGTAAGACTATGGTTGTGGAATGTAGAGGTTCATTTCAGAGTAACTTCCTTGCTCACAGAGTGCTGTTCTTCTTTTCAGAATTCAGTATAACTTCTGTGGTGAACCAGCCTATGCATGGAATCCAGGTCTGGATCAAGGAATGGCTTGGCCATAGATTTTACATCCCCCCTTTTTTGTTGTTGTTATGTGCCTTCAAGTCGATTACGACTTATGGCAACCCTATGGATCAGCAACCTCCAGTAGAATCTGTTGTGAACCACCCTGTTCAGATCTTGTAAGTTTAGGTCTGTGTCTTTCTTTATAGACTCAGTTCATCTCTGGTTTGGTCTTCCTCTTTTTCTACTCCCTTATGTTTTTCCCAGCATTATTGTCTTTTCTAGTGAATCCTGTCTTCTCATGATGTGTCCAAAGTATAACCTCAGTTTCATCACTTTAGCTTCCAGTGATAGTTCTGGTTAAATTTGTTCTAACACCCAATTATTTGTCTTTTTCGCAGTCCATGGTATGCACATAGCTCTCCTCCAACACCACATTTCAGATGAGTTTATTTTTCTCTTATCCACTTTTCTCACTGTCCAACTTTCACATCCACACATAGAGATCGGAAATACCCTCCTTTTACCCTACATGGAAATGGACTGCCTTCAGGTCGATCCCGACTTATGGCTACTCTAGGGATTTCATGGTAGGCGGTATTCAGAGGGGGTTTACCATTGCCTCCCTCTGCTTGCCACAGCTGCACAAGCCAGCCCCTTGTCCGCAACTGCCAGCTCGGGGGCAACTGGGCTCCTTGGGACTATGCAGCTTGCCCACAGCTGCACAGATGGGCACGTAACCCCTGAGCCGCTCACTGTGGGGGTTATCTTTAGCTGGCCCTTGACACCCAGGAGACACGAGCAGGGATTTCATAGAATCATAGAATAGTAGAGTTGGAAGGGGCCTATAAGGCCATCGAGTCCAACCCCCTGCTCAGTGCAGGAATCCAAATCAAAGCATTCCCAACAGATGGCTGTCCAGCTGCCTCTTGAAGGCCTCCAGTGTCAGAAAGCCCACTACCTCTCTAGGTAATTGGTTCCATTGTGATATGGCTCTAACAGTTAGGAAGTTTTTCCTGATGTCCAGTCGAAATCTGGCTTCCTGCAACTTGAGCCCATTATTCCGTGTCCTGCACTCTGAGACTACTGAGAAGAGATCCCGGCCCTCCTGTGTGTGACAACCTTTCATGTACTTGAGATAATCCCTGCATTGTTTTCAAGGTGCTTACAGATTGACTGCTTTATAATCTGCTCCAGAGTTTTTCCAGGGGTTGATGTTAGGTAACTGGTCTGTAGTTCCCTGGTTCCTCCTTTTTGCCCATTTTGAAGATAGGGACGGCATTAGCTCTCCTCCAGTCATCCGGCATTTGAACTCACAGACTCTGGACTCCCAGCCAGGCTCTCCTCTCCGCTGTGCTATACCAGCTGTTTACCCTTCATATATAACCACAAATATAACGGAAAACTCAGAACACTTAAAATAACTTCTACAACTATATAAGAAAACCTAAATTACTGTAACCAACTATGCGATAAAAGGAATAGAATAAAACTGGATAATTGGTATATGGCTCACAAGTATAGTTTTCTTTATTTAACATAGTCTTGCAAATAGCTTGGAGCATGACTGCTGGTCCTTGTTTGATAACATTGGTTATTTGTATCTGGAATGCATGTTGGATTCAGTACAGCAGGAGTAGTAGATTGGAAGTCGCTGTCACTTTGTACAAAGTCATCATCATCGCCTGGTCTTTGAAACGAAGAGATGCTGTGAAGTGGCTTAATGTGAGACACATTTCTTGTGACTTGGTGAACACCCCTCTGTGCTGTGACCGTTGTGCCATTTATCATTGTGATTTGATATGGCACAGGATAGAAGGGCACTGAGAGTCTGTTACGAGGCTGGAGGTCCTTAACAATGGCCACATCCCCCACTTTGAATGGCGCTACTATGGCTCGCCTGTGTTTGTACTTTTTCATTGTAAGCTTTGCCTTATCATCACCTTAGCGCAGGAGTGCTAGGGATGGGAGAGAATATCTGACAAAATCGAACCTGGTACCGGATCCCAACTGAATTCACTAGTTTGGTATCCCTTTGGAGCGGCATCGATCTCTTGTGGCAGGCCGTGGCTGTAATCTGCATGGATTTTGTGGGTGCAACTGCAATCGGCAATAATTTCCCCCCTGAAATCCTCCCCTGATTTTAATAATTTTTTGTAATTAAAATATTGTGTCAACCACAGGATTTCCATTTGTCCATTATATATTACAAAAAATCTTTATTATCGCAATATAATTCCCCCAAAAATAGCTATATATGTCTTCAATGTTAATTGTCAAAACATCCTGCAATGTCATGTTTTGCAAGCAAGATTTCTCATAGCATTCTGAATCTCTTGCGTGGGAAACGTTATGATGATAAGACTGACCCACGCTACCGGCCTCACCCCGCCCCACCCCTCTTTCATTGCTGCTGTCCTGAGCTAACCAAGGGCTCTCTCTCTCTCTCTCTCTCTCTCTCTCTGCTAAATAATAACAATTTAATTTTTAGGCCACCTATCTGGCCGAAGCCACTCTAGGCGGCGTACATATTAAATTCAATAAAATACAAAATACAGTAAATACAATAAATACAATAAAATACAAATAATCAACAGTGACAGAATAGCAGCAATTGTAATACATAGCAACGGGCATTGAGCATATAATTAGCCCATCCCGATAGTCCCAAAGGCCTGACCAAACAGCCAAGTTTTTAATGCTTGGCGGAAGGTATCCAGGGAAATGTGTGTAAGTGACCGGAGGCCATTGAGGTATATCTATACAAGGTTCTAACCGCCCGGGCGTAATTAGAGATGACGCTCCAAATATAAAGTTAAAATGGGCAACCCAGGTTTCTGGCAATATCGGGGGGATAGGTATTACTTTGTCCTGTGCAAAGCCTCTCTGTACCAGGTTCCAGAAATCTGTATCCTTTCGATGTACAATGGCCTGGTCAAGTTCTCTCCAATTGTCAGCGTAAAACTTTAATTTCTTTTCTTTTAGGAGGGTTTTATACGCCCTCTTTAGAACGAGTAAGTCCTGTACAACTACACTTGATGGAAATTTCTAATTCTAATTTGTGCCGACATTTCTTTCTTTTTAGCTCTGCACTCTCCATCGTACCATGATTTCGCCTCCCTGGTCTCTTTTTTGGGAATAGTCGATGACACATAGTTTTTGAGGGACATTACTACTTGATCGTATATGCTCAAGATATCTTTAGGGTTGGAAATCGCCCTAGAGTGGAGGGATGTTAAATGGCTCGATTCTAATGCATGCTTAATTGCCGAAATTGAAGACCTGATTATGACCCTCCAATCGAATAAAGCTCCAGGGGGAGATATGTTACCCCCTGAGCTTTTTATGATGGATAGGACATGGAGGAGCCCTATATTAGCTGCCCTTTTTACACATATTAATAATACGGGTGACTTCCCACAAGGGTGGCGCACCAGTATTATAGTTCCCGTGTTCAAGAAAGGAGACCCAGCTGATCCCAGTAATTACAGGCCTATCAGCCTAATTGACATTACCGCGAAATTATATGGGAGATTTTTGTTAAACAAACTGGTAGAATGGAAAATAAAACATTCAATTATATATCAAGAACAAGCGGGTTTTAGAAAAGGAAGAAGTACGATGGAACAAATATATATTCTACACCATCTTATAAATAATGCTGTAAAGAGAGTAATTCCATCGCTATATATAGCATTTATTGACTTTGCAGCAGCGTTTGATTTGGTAGACAGGGAGTTGCTATGGGACAAACTAGAAAAATCAAATATTGACAGGCGTTTGTTGTGGCTTATCAAATCATTATATCATGCTAACACGGTAAGGGTACGATTAGGGATAAATGGCGCCCTGTCATCAAATATTTTCACTGGGAAAGGAGTGAAACAAGGGTGCTTATTGGCCCCTTTTCTTTTTAATTATTTTATTAATGATATAGTTCCGGCCCTTTCCTCTTTAAATTTTTTCCCACCTTCTATAAAGGGGGAAAAAAAATCAGTTTTATTATATGCGGACGATTTAGTACTTTTTGCCCTAAATAAAATAGGACTAAAAAGAATGTTAACCAGGTTAGAAGATTTTTGTGGTAGTCAACATCTCCAGATAAACCATGCAAAGTCGAAAATCATGATTTGCGGAAAATACAGGAAAACCAAAAATGTCTGGACACTGGATGGAATCCGTTTGGAACAAGTCCAGTCCTTTAAATATCTTGGGATAACTTTTTCGTCAACGCTCACCTGGAAACCACAACTAGAAGAAATAAAATTAGCTAGTGTTAGAATATTAGGTCAACTAAAAAAATTCTTTTACACCAGAGGAGGACAGCAAATTGCGCCAATGATAAAAGTCTATATAGCTAAAGCATTGACGAAATTACTTTATGGAGCAGAAATATGGGGTCATTTGCTAAAGCCATCTATAGAATCCATTCAAAATGTATTCCAGTGTCATGGCCCCATCAGAGGACTCCTCAGATGAGGACGACTCGGGAGTAACAGCAGCAGACCCAGGAGCAGCAGGAGACACGGAGGAGCCTCCTGAGAATCCAGCTCCTTCTGCCCCTCAGCTGCAGAGCACCCCAGGGACAGCAGAGGCCTTGCAGCCAGACACAGACAGTGCACAGGATACTCCCCCCTCACCTGCAGAACGTAGACAGCAGAAGGTCAGGCAGAAGAGAGGCAGGCCTGTCTCCTTAAGGCCCAAACGCTGAGGACTCACACCTGCTGTCAACCTTGCTCTTTATAAGGCACACCTTGGCTGCAGCTTGTTGCTGACTGCAGCATCAGGCGTGGCTTGTGTGTTCCTAGTTTCCTGGCACCCTCTTTCAGACTGACCCCTTGGCACTTGATCCCGGACCTCTACTGACCTCACTTCTGGACTCCTGACTCGGCAAGTACGCTTCGGACAAGCCTGGCCCTTATCAGCTCCCCTCCTCCTAGACCTGGCAGATTTATGACCAGACTGCCGGCTAAGGACTTTGCTTCCCTGCCAACCACCCAGGAATTTCCAGCCCCCCACCGGCACTGCTGACGCAGTGTAGAGCTGACATCCTGAAACAAATTCTGGGTCTTCCGAAAGGTACGCCCTCAGCTCATGTAAGGATGGAAATGGGAATCCATTCCTTGAGGGCTAAAATCGACTTAGCAATATTGCGATTTTGGAGGAAAATATTACTTTTGGGGGACCACTCAATTGTCAAAGACTGTTGGCATGCACAATTACAAAAAGGGGGTTGGGCAAAAACAACAAAAACAATAATTGATTATTATAAGCTCTCCTCGTGTGATCTTAAAATTTTTACGCCGACGGAACTTCGCAATTGGGTTTTTAACTTTGATGAGACTCAAGACAGGTTATATATTGTGTCATCCCCGTATTCGAGATGGTTTCCCCTTTTTAAACCTAATTTTCGTACAGCTGCATATTTTACTACCTTACAAAACCCGTTGAAGCGTAAAGCCTTTACGGAAATTAGGTTTCAATCAATGCCTACATCTGTCCTAGAGGGCAGATATAAGGGGATCCCGAGGGGGCAACGTTTTTGTATATGTGGTTGTAAGGAGGTTGAAGATCTTGTTCATTATATATTAAATTGTCCATTTTATTTAAATCCGAGAAGGAAATTTTTAGAGATTTTTATAAAGCCTAGAGAGTGCCTTTTACCAGATATTTTAATCACAGATTTGCTGGTAGACAACCACAAAGAGATTACAATAGCGGTTACAAATTTTGCTCTTGCCGCAAAACATATTAGAGCTCAGTATGTTAAAACTACAAAACAAACACCGGATTCCTGAAATTAAATCCTTTGACACCTGATATGTTATTGTAATGGTTGTGATATTTTGTATGCTATGCAATGGCCTATGGCTACAGTGCAATAAACGTTTGTTTGTTTGTTTGTTTAAGTGTGTGTGTGCCACTGTGTGACTGACAGTGACAGACAGTGTCTGTGCGGGGGGGGGGTGCGCCGCCACCGTCTGCCTGTGCCTCTCCCACACTCTCTCAGACTGTGTTTTTTAACTTTCTGTTGCTTCCTCGCAAGACCCTTGTTGATGTTCAATCATTGGTGCAGCTCCTGCTGCCCTGTCTAAGTGTGAGAGTTTTTAAACGATTTTAATAAACCGGGAATTCATTGCTTAAACCAGATCATAAAGCAACCTAAAAATTAAGCAATGTTTTTCTCCGCCACTAAAAAACTACTTTGGATGCTGTCATTTACATAAGTAGCTATGAAAACAATTACATAATTTTTACACAGACACCAAAAAAACCCTGCAGATCAAATCACCCCAAAATGCATGCAACAAATTTGATCAGCAAGCACCAGACAAAATGGAAACAAAAAAAGGACCGTCCGGTAAAGAAACGACGGACTATCAAACTGCATGTGGATCGGCACCATGCAACAAACCCCATCCCTAAGGGGTATGTCCTTCAGTAGGACATCAATTTGAGGCAATTTGGTTCGTACCTCTGTGCCAAACATTATGGTAGCTGGTGCCATACCAGTGGAACAATGGGGAGTGGTTTGGCACCTGCAGAGAAATTGAAACAATTCCTGTTTTATATTTGCTCCCTCTGCTGTAGCAATCTGGATGTTGTACACTTCAACTCCAATCAGCCCCAACCAGCATGGATTAAGGGAGCTCGAGGGCATCATCCTGTCATCTTCCGGATAAATTGTGCCGAGTCGTGTTCTCTAAAGCACAGCCCTACCTTCTCTGCTTACATAAGTTGTGAACAGAACATCCCTTTTCACAACTTAAAGGATTACCTGGAGCCGGGTACTGGTTTCATGTTGTTGTTTTGGTTCAATGCCCCATCACGCTTCACCTTCCAGCTGTGAAATTTCACAGGTGCCAGTTGGTTATTGTTATGGTCAGATCTGCATTACAGACATCATGAATTCATCATTCAGGTCTAAGATATGAGGCTGCATTTTTTATTTTTGTGTGAATGTTTATTTTCAAACCATAGGTTATTCTTACAGTTTGTTAATTGCTGCAGTTTCACCAAGCTCAACAGCTTAAAATGTTCAGGGGGAGGGACCCTCCTTTTTAAATCATCATCATCAAACTCTATATCTCAGAAGTTGATCTAGGATGTATTGATCGGTGCACTGGGTATGGATCTGAGAGAAGAGTAGGCATAGAAGTTCATATGTTATATTGGCCTTGTTTGCACGTAACGCTATGCCACTGTTTATTGAGCCATGTTTTATTAAACCATGGCTTAGTATTATGTGCAGTCCTCTCTAGCAGCTTAACTATGGTTAGTTTACTGCCAACAAACCGTGATCTGAAGTCATGGTTTGTTGTTGAGTTACAAATCTTGGTTTGCCTTAACTATGGTTTGACATTACTTGCAAGACTAGCACCCTTCCTTTCTCATGGTTTGTTTGGCCACTTCACCCCAGGTGCTCACCAATCTATAGAGGTGTGAGGCAGGAGCTATTAGGGGAAAAAACAAAAGCAAGTTTTGGAGAAACGCTGCATGCTTTCTTTGATTGTGGGACAACACATGGTTACCTCATGGTTTGTAAACAAATCATGGCTTAGTGTTATGTGTGGAGGGGGCAATTATGAAATGGTTTCTCTTCACTACAGTATAGTTAGCCTTTTTTTTACCCTTCCCAAAATGGGCTCCTGCTGGGAGGAAGGGCGGGATATAAATCAAATAATAAATAAATAATAAATAAATATTTAAAACTCAATGTTGGCTTTCTCAGAGGCTTAATCACAACAGTAGGCCAATCAAAGGAGTCCCTTTGCAGGTGTTTATTGGCCCTTTCCTGGTAGCCTAACACAGCAAAGCATATTCAACCACAGAATACTTCTGGAATGGGAGGAAGCTATCATAAACATAAAAAAAATAGACATCAGCTTGCTCAGAAACTTAGTGAGGGCCGTAGATCTCGCAGCCTAAAACAGTGAAGTACGTTAAGCCACAGAATACTGTTGGTGGAGGAAGACATGCAACATTTTGTGGCAGGGCCAATAGGGTGTGTTGTTGTTGTTTTTACTGAGCAGGAGCAGTCTATCTGAATACTCTGAATTTCACAAAAAATAACGTTGAAGTTCCACAGCTAGTCTTACCTCTCCACATTCTTAACAGGGTATTGCCTGTGGTTATCTGGCCAACACGTTGACACAGGTTCTTAAGACACTCAACATTATCTCTGCTGCCATCCAAATCTGTGTGGAGTGTTTCTGTGATCCAGGCTTTGCCAACCTGATACACTTATATCATATATATGCCACCCTTTGCACAAGCCATAGGACAATTTACAAAAAGCAAATAGATTTAAAAAATACATGAAATAACACAGTCCTTAAAGACACATAACAAATCACGAATTAAAGCAGTTACGAATAGGAGCAACAGCAATCACGTCTCTCCTCTTCCAAACATCTGCTGAAAAAGATTCTTCTTGTGTTTCCATGTAAAGCAATACAAATATGATGTCAGACACACCTCAATAGGGAGGGAGTTCCATGGGCGAGAATCTACCACTAAGCAGGCCCTTTCCCTGGGGCCCACATTGCAGAGTCCCTTCAGCCTCATGTTGGCTGGGGCTAATGGGTGTTGTAGTCCAAAATATCATAAGGCCGTTGTATAAATCTATGGTGCGGCCGCATTTGGAATACTGTGTACAGTTCTGGTCATCTCATCTCAGAAAGGATATTATATTGTTGGAAAAGGTTCAGAAGAGGGCAACCAGAATGATGAAAGGGATGGAGTGACTCCCTTATGAGGAAAGGTTGCAGCATTTGGGGCTTTTTAGTTTAGAGAAAAGGCAGGTCAGAGGAGACATGATAGAAGTGTATAAAATTATGCATGGCATTGAGAAAGTGGATAGAGAAAAGTTCTTCTCCCTCTCTCATAATACTAGAACTCGTGGACATTCAAAGAAGCTGAATGTTGGAAGATTCAGGACAGACAAAAGGAAGTACTTCTTTACTCAGCGCATAGTTAAACTATGGAATTTGCTCCCACAAGATGCAGTAATGGCCACCAGCTTGGATGGCTTTAAAAGAAGATTAGACCAATTCATGGAGGACAGGGCTATCAATGGCTACTAGCCATGATGGCTGTGCTCTGCCACCCTAGTCAGAGGCAGCATGCTTCTGAAAACCAGTTGCCGGAAGCCTCAGGAGGGGAGAGTGTTCTTGCACTCGGGTCCTGCTTGCGGGCTTCCCCCAGGCACCTGGTTGGCCACTGTGAGAACAGGATGCTGGACTAGATGGGCCACTGGCTTGATCCAGCAGGCTCTTCTTATGTTCTTATGTTCTTAAAACCATTGGAAAACACCAGGTTGGCGAAGGTTGCCCTCTATGCTTTCATGAATGGCTCTTGAAAGAATGTTTGATCTTTTTGCTGCAAAGCTTTTAACCTCTTTTTTGTTATTTTTGGAAGGCACACAACTCAACAGGAGACCAACAAAACAATCACAACATGTACAAATGCTATCCGGCAGCTATCGGAGGTCATCAGAAGTTCTTCTAGGGTAAGTGGCCACTGGAATGTTTTTGGCTCAAGTTGTGCATGCTTTACAGCAGAATTCTAGATGCTGAAAATGAAATAAAAATGGGAACGTCGGAAAGGAAGTGGAAGTAGAAGCAAAAAGCCATGGGGCAGAGTCAAAACTAAGGACGAGGGAGACATTTGATTTAAATTGCACTTAAACACAAAACTACCTAATTCTCACTTTCGAAAACAATGTGCAAACTGACACACAGACTCCCTGTGAAATTTGCACTTCTCCAAATTTTGCAATATGGATCTGCAGCCAAGTAATGCATATACTAGGGGAAAGTGTGCGTATAAAGGCATACATTTGTGAAAATGACATGCAGAAATGTATTATATTAGGGAAAATTGCTTTGCAAAAATGTGTGTATGAGACACATTTATTTATTTAATTTATGTCCTTCCTTTCATCCCAGAAGGTGCCCAGGGCGGCAGACAAAAGCACTAAAAACATATTTAAAAATAAAACGTCTTTAAAAATAAATCATTAACACATTTTTTTAAAAAAAATCTAAAAACAATTCTAACACAAATGCTGACTGGGTCTCCACTTAAAAGGCTTGTTGAAAAAGGAAGGTCTTCAGTATATGCCAAAAAGAAAACAGAGATGATGGCTGTCTAATATTTAAGGGGAGGGAATTCCAAATTGTAGCTGCCACAACATTAAAGGTCCACTTCCTGTGTTGTGTGGAAGAGACCTCCTGATGAGATTGTATCTGCAGGAGGCACTCACCTCAGAGTGCAGTAATTGACTGGGTATATAAGGGGTAAGATGATCTGTCAGGTAAAATTGCATACAAATATTAGAAGAGATTTGCACTAATATTTGTGGATGTGGAAATTTGGAGAACTAAATTTAAGACTGGGAAAATGAGAAGCCAAGAGAAACCGAGATTAACAGATCTGACCATCCCTAGTCCAAAGAGATCTCTATTGATCCAATACATTTTGTCCCCTGTGAATTTCTTATGCATAATAAAAGAAGAGGCAGAACATCTAAATGCTGAACCTGTGGTTTTCTGGATTTTCTTAAAGATATTTAATTAGTTAGCTATTAAACAAATAAATATATCTTTCGACTATCCTATTGGCTGTTGTTCCCAATCCTATGCATGCCTACTCAGAAGTCATCAGAATTTTTGAACCTTAATATATATGGGAGAGGGGTTCTCAATGAAATTCTCCTGTCAAGTGTTCTTGTTTTGTTGTTGCTTAATTAAATCATAAATTTCTTAATGTGAAAAGTTTCCAAGTTTGCCAGTTTTATTTATGTATCTCTGTATGCTAATTTTATACCAGCTTTCAGGTAAAAAAGCATTTCCATTTCACCTCATTCTTGCTTAAGGCTTTTGTACTGCTGCTGCTCTCACTTATCTACACTCTTCTTATCATCAGAAGGGACCAAAATCCCAGCGGCAGCAACAGCAACAACAGCTTGGCCAGTCCTTTTGGTGTGTGTGAGAGAGATCCTTACTAGAAATAAGCGAATTTGTACCAAATATAAGATGGCAATTCAAGTGGACCGTAGCCCCTTTGGAAATGTGGCACCAGATATTATAGCTCCCCCCTCTCACCTGGAAGCAGTGAACTGTGGGGTTATTGAGTTACGAAACAAAAGCTCAGATGAGATCAAATGAAATATTTCTTCTTGACAGATGCAGGAAAATTGGCTGTTTCTCATATATCTTGAGACATTTTCCACGACACAAATTGGGTCCAATGGGAAGTCATATGAAGACGAGAGAGAGAGAGAGAGCAATTTGTGATACTTTAATGTCATTACTATCATCATTGGGAGCACAGCAAAACACAGTAACTGAAGCAAGTCCAGATAGGAGAGAATATCTTTCTTAAAAAAAAAAAAAACATTGGGCAAGTATTGTTTGTAAAAGAAGGAAATGTTAGTATTCCAACACGAGGAACAAGTACACTACTTCATCATGGCATCCCATAATAACTTCTGAAGCCTCCCACAAAATTAATATAAAAGATTTCTAATGTTCAACTCTCTCCCTTTCACCTGAATGGCCGTGTTGCTTAAATAATTAAAACCTGCAAATTTTGATATGAGACTTATGATCTTTCTCCCTTCCACAAAACAAATGGCTGTGGTGGGCATTGGTTGTTGAAGCTCCTTTTAGGCAATTTCTAAATAATGTTTCAAAAATTTGTTCACTTCTGGTAATAGGAGACACCGTACATTGATGTTAAAACTCTACAGCTGGTCCCTTCCAAATCCCATTACTCTGTGTACTGTTTATGTGCTTGGAGGGAGGGAGGGAGAGAGCGAGAGAGAGAGAGCACAATGCTTCTTGCCCAGAAAGATTTGGAAAGCCATCTGAGCAATATTATGAGAATTATCTCAATTGACATTGGTTAGATCAGAGGTGGGAATGTGTATCCCACCAGATATTGTTGGGCTATAACTCCCATAATCTCTGACCATTGGCCATGCTGGTTGAAGCTTATGAGAGTTGGAGTCCAGCAACATCTGGAGAGCACCATCTTGGCTACCCCTGCTCTAGACAGTTTGATATTTCCAGACTCAAAATATGACAATCAGATCCAGCAAAATGGGGACACAGGTAAAATCTGTGACACCAAATATATCATGCATATATCCCAGAAGGAGCCAGGGTGGCAAACAAAAACACTAAAAACACCCTAAAATGTCTTAACAAAAGACTTTAAAACATATTAAAACAAAGCATCTTTAAAAACTTATTAAAACAAGACTCTTTAAAAATATTTTAAAATAAATAAATAAAAGCTTTTTGTTGTTGTTATGTACCTTCAAGTCAATTATGACTTATGGCGGCGCTATGAATAAGCGGCCTCCAATAGCATCTGTTATAAACCACCCTGTTCAGATCTTGTAAGTTCAGGTCTGTGGCTTCCTTTATGGAGTCAATCCATCTCTTGTTTGGCCTTCCTCTTTTTCTACTCCCTTCTGTTTTTCCCATCATTATTGTCTTTTCTAGTGAATCATGTCTTCCCATAATGTGTTCAAAGTATGATAACCTCAGTTTCGTCATTTTAGCTTCTAGTGACAGTTCTGGTTTAATTTGTTCTAATACCCAATTATTTGTCTTTTTCACGGTCCATGGTATCCGCAAAGCTCTTCTCCAACACCACATTTCAAATGAGTTTATTTTTCTCTTATCTGCTTTTTCCCTGTCCAACTTTCACATCCATACACAGAGATCGGGAACACCATGGTCTGAATGATCCTGACTTTGGTGTTCAGTGATGCATCTTTGCATTTGAGGACCTTTTCTAGTTCTCTCATAGCTGCCCTCCCCAGTCCTAGCCTTCTTCTGATTTCTTGACTATTGTCTCCATTTTGGTTAATGATTGTGCCGAGGTATTGATAATCCTTGACAAATTCAATGTCCTCATTGTCAGCTTTAAAGTTACATAAATCTTCTGTTGTCATTACTTTAGTCTTCTTGATGTTCAGTTGTAGTCTTCCTTTCTGTAATTTCCTCTTTAACTTTCAACAGCATTCTTATCAAATCATTACTGGTTTCTGCTAGTATTTTATTTTATTTTTTATTTTTATTTATTTATTAAATTTATATCCCGCCTTATGACCAAAAGGCCCTCAAGGCGGCTTACAAAAACATGAATATAACACATCATAAAGCATAAATGCAATAATGCAATTCTCAAAATTAAATAACATTATTAAAAGAAAAGAAAAAACATTTAAATGTGTCACAATAAGAGAACCAAACACTTTATAAAAAGGCCTAGATAAAAATCTTCAATTTCCCAGCAAATAAGTAGCATTTTTATTTTTAACATATAAATATACACAGTATATAAGTAGCCAAACAATAATAAACAACAAACTAATGAGAACACCTCAATATACAATTAAACAATCCCCACACACTTCACAACAGTGTTTAACAAAAATATGCTATAGTCCAAATAACAGCAAAAATGAATCTCCAAAATTAAATCTTGACCCCCAAAACAACTAAAAAACAACTAACCCCAGTAGTCTATAGACATCCCGAGCAGCAGGTTCACGCACACATACACACATAGTAGTATGGTATCGTCTGCATATCTTAAATTATTGATATTTCTCCCTCCAATTTTCACACCTCCTTCATCTTGGTCCAATCCCACTTTCCGTATGATATATTCTGCATATGTTTGTTGTTCTGTGTGATGCAGCGAACCCAGTTGGCACAAGAGATTGCTGAGTGTATCCCGGTTAAAGGATTTCAGGTCCGGTAGAGATTCAGACGCGTTAAAAGGTTTAAGAGTCTTTATTCCAAAAGACATTCCGTTACAAGAATCACTAGCTCCACTACAACCCCCACACTTGCTTTCGGTTTGCCCAGCGCTTATATCTCATTCCGTGCCCTTGCTCATCAACATCTGCAGTTTGGCCTTGGCACGAACACATTGCTGGCTTAACCCCACAATTGCCTGTTTTACTGTCCTTGTGGAAATACATTGCTTCTGAGCACACAACAGCCCCCACCCCACAAGACAGTGGACAATTTACATCACATTGCATTTCATTTCATTACAGTACATTTCAATTTCATCAGTTTACACACACTCAGTTTCTTTATTCACATAAATTTAACACACCAATCGTTTTCACTAATTTGGTGAACTTGTCCTCACACAATGGCTTGGTCATTATGTCAGCCAACATGTTGTCAGTGCTGCAATATGTTATGTTGATAAACCCATTTTTTATGTTGTCTCTGACGTGATGATTCCTCACACTTATGTGCTTTGTCCATTTAGTGTGTGCCTCTGAGGTGGCCATTTTAATGCACGTTTGATTATCTTCATGGACTGTAATAGGCATCCTTATTTCCATGCCCACTTCCTGCATGAACATTTCGAACCATTGAAGTTCATTACAGGCATTGGACAAAGCAACATATTAAGCTTCCGAACTGGAAGTGGCAACTACAGCCTGCTTTCTACTGCTCCAGTCAACCACTGATCCATGTAGCATTACAATTATGCCTGTGGTTGACTTTCGGCTTTGCAGCTCACCCGCATGATCAGCGTCCACGTAACATTCTAAACCACCTTCGTGCACAACAGAGAGAACTAGACCCTTTGTCTTCGTACCTTGTAAATAGCGCAACACCCGCTTCACTCCTTGCCAATCAGCCTCAGACGCTTGCTCTACTTTCCTGCTCAATATGCTGACTGCATTGCAAATATCTGGTCTTGATATTTTAACTAGATATTGCAATTTACCCAGTATTCGTCTGTGCAGAGCTGGATCGGCGCAAGGAGTCTCTTTCGGGTCCTGTTGGAATGTCACTGTCATAGGTGTCTGGACTGCGTTACATTCCGACATTTTACAGTCCTCCAGCAGCTGTTTTATTTTCCCTTCCTGTCTCAGCATTATGGTGCCATCAAGTGCACACACAATGTCTGTGCCCAGGTAATGAGTTACTGGATCTAACCGCTTGGTATCCACCTGCCTGCGCAGGCTCTCATGGAAGTCCTGTTCCTCCTGATCATCATGATAAATATATAAAATATCATCAACGTACACAGCGCAATATGAGGAGGTTCTTGTCCCTTTCCCTTTCACATACACACACGTGTCTGACTTACAGCGTTCAAATCCCATGCCCTGCAACACTTGATCTAACTTCTCATTCCAACATCGGGCGCTTTGACGTAGCCCATATAGAGATTTATTTAGTTTGCAGACTAACCCTTTCTGCAATACAAAACCTGGAGGCTGTTCCATATCAATCTCTTCCTTTAACTTTCCATGTAAGAAAGCCGTGCCTATGTCATAGTGGTTTATTTTCATACCCTGCATCGCAGCCATCTTCAGTAAAATACGTATAGATTCGTGTTTCACCACTGGTGCAAACACTTCATTATAATCTGTGCCATATTGTTGGGTAAACCCCTTAGCCACCAATCTCGCCCGGTATCTTTGTACCTCCCCCAAACTGGTGCGTTTTCTTTTGAACACCCATTTGCATCCTATGGCCCTTTTTCCTGTGGGCAGGTTACATAGAGTCCATGTTCCATTGTTTGCCATGGCTTGCAACTCCTCCTGCATAGCCATGTGCCATTTGTCCTGTTCAGTCAAAGGCAATCGCCTGATTTCATCTATGGAGGATGGTTCCTCCTGTGTTATTTCATGGTTCATTAACTTTGCCATGAAGGCTGCATGCGGGCATGTTACATCTGCTTTCTCCGGAGCATTTCTGCTATTTCCCTCATGTGTTACAACCTGCTTGCTGTCAGCCTGTTTCCTTTTCATCACATGCATAGTCATATGAAATAATTCCCTGTCCAGAACCCCCTGTAAGCATACCACATTGTTCTTAATCACTTTACATTTCCCTTTGTCAAATAATACAGAATAACCCATTTCATTCAGTTTCTTGACAGATAATATATTACAATCCAATTGCGGAACAAACAATACATCTGTAATTATTGTTTTCAGCTTACTTAATTTCAATGTTCCTCTAGCAATAACCTCTCTTCTTGATCCATCCGCTAACACCACAGTCTCTGACACGGATCTTGATGTATGATACAGTTCTGGATCATTTATCAAACAGTGAGAAGCTCCCGAATCACAAATCCACTCACAAGGTTCTGATTTATGAGCTCTTTCACTCACCAGTTTGACGCTGGATTGCTGCCAGCCTTGTCTGCCACGCTTGGCTGCACAGTCTCGCTGTAAGTGCGTTGTAGCTCCACAGGAATAACATGCTTTCTGCCCATTCACTGTGTCTTTGAAGTTCTGCTTCTTGTTTCTTTCTTGCTCCGTCTTTGCTAATTCTTCTCTTCTCTGCCATTCCTGAAGAAGTTTAGACGTAATATATTCCTCATTAAGACCGGCTTCAGGCATTGCTTTGATCGACGTCACAAGGGAATCCCAGGATTTATCAAGAGACGACAAGATGATAAACACCCTTTGAAGCCTAGAATGTGCCACGTTTCTCTCCTCTAATTCCGCGAACAGCCGTCTGAATTCCATCAGATGCTCTGACATGGAACAGCCTTCTTCCAGTCTCATCTGATATAATTTCCGAGCCAGAAATATCTTAGATCCCGCTGTCTGTCTCACATGGATCCCATTTAACACTGTCCACATCCTTTTAGCAGTGGGCTCGTTCTGCACATATAGCAATTGAGAGTCTGATAATGACAGTATTATAAATGCTCTTGCCTTATCATCTTTGCGTAGCCATTCATTCTGCGGAGCCGCCGGTGGGGCTGCATCTATCACCTCCCAGAGGTCCTCTTTAGTCAAGAATGCTTTCATCCGTAGTTTCCAGCTACTGTAATTCTTCTCTGTAAGCCGCTCCAGAGGTAACCCTGCTGACATTGCCACAGCCATACTCATCAGCACGCTTCTGCTCACCTCTCCAACACTCGGCCACAGTCTTTACACGTCTTCTCGAACCTGCAACCTCTGCATTACGCTGGGTAGCCTGGGCCCATAACCCCTGTTGTTCTGTGTGATGCAAGCGAACCCAGTTGGCACAAGAGATTGCTGAGAGTATCCCGGTTAAAGGATTTCAGGTCCGGTAGAGATTCAGATGCGTTAAAAGGTTTAAGAGTCTTTATTCCAAAAGACATTCAGTTACAAGAATCACTAGCTCCACTACAACCCCCACACTTGCTTTCGGTTTGCCCAGCACTTATATCTCATTCCGTGCCCTTGCTCATCAACATTAGCAGTTTGGCCTTGGCACGAACACATTGCTGGCTTAACCCCACAATTGCCTGTTTTACTGTCCTTGTGGAAATACATTGCTTCTGAGCACACAACAATGTTGTTGTTATGTGCCTTCAAGTCGATTACGACTTATGGCGACTTTATGAATCAGTGACCTCCAAGAGCATCTGTCGTGAACCGCCCTGTTCAGATCTTGTACGTTCAGGTCTGTGGCTTCCTTTGTGGAATCAATCCATCTCTTGTTTGGCCTTCCTCTTGTTCTACTCCCTTCTGTTTTCCCCAGCATTATTGTCTTTTCTAGTGAATTCTGCATATAGATTAAACAAATAGGGTGATAAAATACACCCCTGTCTCACACCCTTTCCGACGGGGAACCAATCGGTTTCTCCATATTCTGTCCTTACAGTAGCCTCTTGTCCAGAGTGTAGGTTGCGCATCAGGACAATCAGATGCTGTGGCACCCCCATTTCGTTTAAAGCATTCTATACTTTTTCATGATCTACACAATGAAAGGCTTTTCTGTACGGGGTGATTTTCTTCTGAAATTCCTTGGTCCGTTCCATTATCCAACGTATGTTTGCAATATGATCTCTGGTATCTCTTAAAGTAACTCCAACAGAGACACAGACTGCAGTATACCTCAGTTCTCTGAGTGCAATACTTTCCAAGAGTGCAAGGCTTCCCCAGATTTGGTTTCCTTTGGAAGTCAACCATGGGAGGCTTATTGGTGTTTTGTAATGGTTCCCCAGCCCTGGGCTAGAGCTTCAGGTTACAGTGTATCCAGACCGGACAGGCTTGCATAACTCATGAGTCACCAAGTCACAGTTACCAGGCATTTTTGGTGACCCATCAGACTCAATAAATGTCATGTTTCCTGGGATGTCAGGAACAGAAGGACCTCGACGCTGTATTCTGATTTGTGTTTGTTATGTGAATTATGGGAGGATAGTTTAAGCTGTCACAAACTGTGGTGCAACATTCAAAGATGAAAATTAGCTCACCCAACACATTTCACACATCTCTGAAAGTTGCAACATAGCTCTCAACAGTTTAACTGTGGAAAAATGCATATTTAAACACAATTTTTGAGATAAAGTATGCGTTTGAGTGAATAGACATATTTTAACTAAAAAAAAAAATTGGCACATTAATGCAGAAACAGAAGGATATGTAGTTATACATCAAACATGTGAGACTAGAGCTGACCAGAAATAGACAGACTCACTCATCCTTAGGTTCAAGACCATTCTGGTTAGCCTTAAGTATAGTGGTGCTGATGCAAATATGAAATACATCAAAATAAACTGTGGTTTAATTGCGGCACAAGCAAAACGATGGAAGAGAAAGGACAATGGAAGGAGAGAATATGTAATAACCCATAGTTTGGTGATTGGGAGTGTTACGAATGCACCAGATCCATGTTGTTCTGGGAAATGTTTTGCAAATTAGATTAAATCCAGAGAATTAGAGCACGCAGACGAGCTCTGGCCCTATAGTTGACAAGTTTTTAACATGGCTCCTTGTGTTTGACAAGCCCTATGATGAGATTCCCTTGGTTCCTCTCCTAGACAGGATAATAGTTACAAATCATGGTAAGAAGTGCATCTCTAAATTACAGATAATAGAAACCACCATCAGTGTTGTCAGACTGCTGAATCAATAGATCACTTGCTTCTGTTTTGCTTCATTTCTTTTTTTGCACTGTCAGATATTGCTTTCCTGGTAGCAGCTGAATAAATAGCTATATCTTAAACTGTTAATGCTCTTATTACAATAAGTTCATCACCATACTTGGGATGGAAATTTACCTAAGCTCACTTTGCTGGGGCAAACGAGATGATAGACTGGAAATGAGCCGGTCGCTATATTTACAGAGCTTCCTTTTTTCATTGTCATAATGATAGACAAAGGACCTGTGCTTGCTCAACCCCTGGAGCAAAACAAAACAAGGGGGATAGAAGGTGAAGTTGAAAAAAAAATAGCGATTGAAATGGGATGTGGAGGTGAAACGGTGTTACTTAAGCAGCACCAAAAACGTGGAGTGAAAAAAGGTGTACTTTTGAGTGTCAGGATATGTTTGGTGGTGGTGGGGACCCTCTTAGCAACCATTGTTTCATTTCATTCCTAGTGCTTGTTGTTCTTATGTGCCTTCAAGTCGATTATGACTTACGGTGACCCTGTGAATGAGCGACCTCCAAGAGCATCTGTCATGAACCATCCTGTTCAGATCTTGTAAGTTCAGGTCTGTGGCTTCCTTTATGGAATCAATCCATCTCTTGTTTCGCCTTCCTCTTTTTCTACTCCCTTCTGTTTTTCCCAGCATTTTGGTCTTTTCTAGTGAATGATGTCTTCTCATTATGGGTCCAGAGTATGATAACCTCAGTTTCATCATTTTAGCTTCAAGTGATAGCTCTGGTTTAATTTGTTCTAACACCCTAAGCACTAAGCTAGTTCTTAGGTACACTTTTTTTAAAAAAAAGAAGTAAAGGGGAAGGGTCTTTCGAACAGTGTTTGCCAACCTGGTACCCTCTAAATATTTTGGACTCCCTGCCAGCCCAGCCAGCATGGCCAACAGACAGGAATGACAGAAGCTAGAGTCCAAAACATCTGCAGGGCCCCAGATTAATGAGAGTATCCCAGATGCAGTCCTCAGCACCTCCAGCTAAAAGGGGGAAATAGTTGGCGATACCTCTTCTTAAGGCCCCAGGCAGCTGCAGCCTGTCAACCTAGACAATGCCAGGCTAGTGTGTGAGAGGGTGGACAGAACTGCGTGTCTCCCCATGAATGCATATCAAATTCTAAGCCAGCCTTCCCAAACCTGGTGCCCTCCAGACTCTAACTCCCATCAGCACTTCCCAGCACGGCCAGTGGTGGGGGGATACTGGTAGTTGCCTTTCAAGCCATCTGGAGGGCTCTGGGCTGGGGAACACTAAGCAGTACACTGCTGATAGGATGTATCTTCACTTTGGATGGCCATTTAGATATCTAAATATCTGAAAATGCTTATTATTTGCACCTGCAGTTGTAGGTCTGGCTAGTGACACGTATTTGCAAGTCTCTGTACATGTGGTGATCTCCTTGGATGGAGCTGGGTTCCAGTGCCAGGCATTAATTGCAGCACTACTGCATGGGGTGTTCTCTGTAGAGCTCACAAATGCCCTCTCAAAATTCTCCACCCCATCTGTGAACTGAGAAATTGGGGGTGGGGGAACGGACCATTTCACTAAATTTCTCCAGTGGAAAGGCTTTGTTTGTTCTGCTGCCATTGCAAGCAGCAGAAGCAGCAACCATGGTGCCAGCCTGGTCACAATGCCTCATCCCCCACAATGCCCTGGACCTAATGTCACCCCAGGGCATTGTGGGAAATGGAGCCTATCACTCGCAGACACACACTCACAGAGAGAGAGAGAGAGAGAGAGAGAGAGAGAGAGAATTCTAGGAATATACTGCAAAGTTTTATTTGCTTTTTTTAGGAAAGAAAAATCTCAGATATTTTCACAGGGGAAAAAAATGAAGTACTCATACTGAACACTTAATTAACAAGTACCCAAAATCTATCCTTTTAGGGAAAAACGAAGACATTAAGACAATTATCAGAGCATAGGGCCTGCTCCTTGTTATTTGAGCACAACTGTTTCATTTATGTCTTTTAAAATGGTTGTAACCCGCCCTGGGACGTCTGAGTGAAGGGTGGGTAATAAATTCTAACAACAACAACAGGAACAATAATACATTAGAGAGATAACCTATCTCCTAACATGTCTTAATGCTACCCCCAGACTGTTTGAAATAAAGATTCCTTATTTGTCTTGCTTCCAACCATACCGTGAATGGATTGTTCACCTTGCACAGTTCAAATGTACCCATTTTCCTGTGCCTCATTCCATGGAGTATGTGTCTGATCGGCTTCTCCAAGGGCAGTCGTACGTTTGTTGTCACCTTCCCTATTCATCTTCCAAGTAATGTAAATGAAATCAGTGTTCTCCATCTGTCTTCAGGAGATGCATCCTCTTAATGCATTTGAATCGTTCAGAAACCGTTTGTACAACAATTTGACGGAAGCTGTCTGTGAGCACCATTCGGGTGATTGCATATTCAAGATGTACCATAGTAAAGTGTCTTCAGGCTGCAGACAATGGGATACTCGTGTGTGTTCGCTTAGCAGCTGGAATGGAACAGAACATTGTAATCCAGTTGCACAATAACAAACAGAGACAGAGTGAGAGTGAGTGAGAGAGAGCGAGGCCCAGACAGGCTCATGAGACGGCACACAATCATGTCTCCAATTCAAATCAGTTTAAAATACACTTGCCAATAAAAAAAAAGTAGATTAATTGAATTTATGAATCACTTCCTAAGAGGCATCACAAAGTGATTTTGCAATACGATAAAAGATACACAAAGCAACTGCATAT
The DNA here is from genome assembly GCF_030035675.1 of Rhineura floridana. Taxonomy (NCBI): domain Eukaryota; kingdom Metazoa; phylum Chordata; class Lepidosauria; order Squamata; family Rhineuridae; genus Rhineura; species Rhineura floridana. The sequence continues at coordinate 316,663,135 of NC_084480.1, read as the reverse complement.
AGAAAACCAATTAAAAGCCATTACCTATATAAAAACAGTTTAAACAATTACAGGTACAAAAGCAATTTTAAATCCAGTACAGATGTTGGCTGGGATTAAGATAAATGAAATGGGGCAAAAAAGAGGAGCACATTAATACAATCTGTCAACTCACTACCCCAAAGGTCATCTGAAATAAATAAATAAATAAAAACTCTCCATCATGATATTGTTAATTACATTTCTACCCTGCCCTTTCCATCTTATCCCCACAACAGCCCTGCAAAGTAGGTTAGGCTGAGACAGAGTGTGGCTGACCCTGTGAGAGCTTTATGGCTAAGTGGGAATTTCAACCGAGGTCTTTTGATTGCTAATCTTAACACTCTAACCATGACCCCACACTGGGCTCTCGTGAGCTTCCTGACAGCCAGCAGAAAGGGAGTCTGACAGATCTCCCTAGGGAGAGGGTTCCAAGAAGAGATTGCCAGCACAGGAAAATCCCTGTTGTTGATGTCCTCATGCCTAACTTCAGAAGGCCAAGGCACTTACGCAGGCTCTCACTAGATCAGGGGTACCCACTATGGTGCACTCCTAATGTTGCTGATTTGCAGTTCCCATCATCCCTGCCCAATTTCATGGCCATGCTGCCTGGGGCTGATGGAGCTGAACTTGTCAAGGATTATCAATACCTCGGCACAGTCATTAAGCAAAATGGAGACAATAGTCAAGAAATCAGAAGAAGGCTAGGGCTGGGTAGGGCAGCTGTGAGAGAACTAGAAAAGATCCTCAAATGCAAAGATGTATCACTGAACAGCAAAGTCAGGATCATTCAGACTATGGTATTCCCGATCTCTATGTATGGATGTGAAAGTTGGACAGTGAAAAAGGCAGATAAGAGAAAAATCAACTCATTTGAAATGTGGTGCTTGAGGAGAGCTTTGCGCATACCATGGACTGCGCAAAAGACAAATTGGGTGTTAGAACAAATTAAAGCAGAACTGTCACTAGAAGCTAAAATGATGAAACTGAGGTTATCATTCTTTGGACACATCACGAGAAGACATGATTCACTAGAAAAGACCATAATGCGGGGAAAAACAGAAGGGAGTAGAAAAAGAGGAAGGCCAAACAAGGGATGGATTGATTCTGTAAAGGAAGCCACAGAGCTGAACTTACAAGATCTGAACAGGCTGGTTCACGACAGATGCTCATAGGGTTGTCATAAGTTGTAACTGACTTGAAGGCACATAACAACAACAAAACACTAGATGACCTGACCACAGAGTTGGAAGGGCAGCTCATGTGGAATAAGCCAGTCCTTAAGAGTACTGTCATAGAGGATAAAGCTATCAAGGGCTTCTAACTGTTATGGTTATATAGTACCTCCAGTGTTGGAGAGAGTATACCTCTTAAAATCAGTTGCTCGGAATCAAAAGTAAGGAGAGTGCTATTGCACTCATGGCCTGCTTATGAGTTTCTCACAGGCATCTTCTTGGCTGTTGTGAGAATAGAATGCTGGAGTAGATGGGCCCTTTGTTTTATCTCACACGGCTCTTAGATTCTTTGTATGCAGAGCTTGGACAAGTTACTTTTTTGAACTACAACTCTCGTCAGCCCCAGCCAACATGGCCACTGGATTGGGCTGATGGGAGTTGTAGTTCATAAAAGTAACTTGTCCAAGCTCTGTTTGTATGTTCTTAATATCAGCACTATTGGCAGTCCTATAATCATTCATGCTGGTGGGCACATCCCTAGATACAGCAGAGGAGATACAAGAGCATTTAGCCCCAGAGGTGGGGAACATCCAGTAACAACTCTGTGCAATGGATTTAGTTCATGGTCTGCAATGTAGCGACGTCAGTCTCTGATTGGCCTCCTGGCCATAGAAGCAGTTCAGGGGTAAAAGGGTCTTAGAGATTTACTATCTTGGGATAAGTGGTGGCAAAAAAGTAACGCCATGTTACATGCTAATGGTATTTGATGCTCTTCTTTTTCTATCATACGTAGCAAGAACGACTTCAGTTGGACCGGCTGAAGAACCAGCTTTCTGATGCCATCCAGCGATATGGAACAGTACAAAAGGTAAAGAGAGATTATGAGGCTGCATCTTCAAAATAAGCTGTGCTGAGATTAGGAGGAGGTTTCCCCTCCCCCAAACGATAACAGGATGATGAGTGCACTCTGAGGGCTCGAAGGAGGAAATCTTCAGACAAGAAGGGACCAGATATTTTGAAAAAATGATCTGCCTTCAAGTCGATTCTGACTTATGTCTACCCTATGAATAGGGTTTTCATGGCAAGTGGTATTCAGAGGGGGTTGACCATTGCCTCCCTCTGAGGCTAGTTCTCCCCAGCTGGCTAGGGCCTGCTCAGCTTGCCGGAGCTGCACAAGCCAGCCCCTTCCTGTCTGCAACTGTCAGCTGGGGGGCACCTGGGCTCCTTGGGACTATGCAGCTTGCCCACGGCAGCACAGGTGGCAAGGCACGTAACCCTGAGCCACTCCCTGTGGGGTGATCTTTAGCTGACACTTTACCTTGACATTCAGGAGACAGGAGCGGGGATTTGAACTCACAGACTCTGGACTCCCAGCCAGGCTCTCCTCCCCACTGTGCTATACAAGCTTCCGACCAGATATTTATTTATTACTTATTTTATTATTTGATTTATATCCCACCCTTCCTCCCAACAGGAGCCCAGGGTGGTTAAAACATGATAAAAACAGACTTTAAAATACATCAAAACAACTTTAAAAACATTTTTTTTTAAAAAAATACACAAGTAGAGAGAGTCTCACACAAGCCAAGGGCAGGTCTCCAAAACAGCAGCGAGAAGGCAGATGGTTCAGAGGGAGGCAGTGCTGTGCAAACAAAGGGCCAGGGATTCCAAAATGACGCCTGTGGAAAGCCAGGGGTTTCGCCTAAAAGGGCCTCCCAACTTGGAAGCAAGTTGCACACACTGAAGAGCAAACTCCAAGGCTTTGTATAGCCAGGTAGAGCTGCATTGATTCTATATCTTGGGTCACATGTCACACTGAGCCATGGCTTAGAGTGAATGCACGGGCTGCTAGACCACAGCTGGATTGCAGCTCATGGTTAGTCTGGAGGCAGCTAAACCATGACCCTCGGTTTGGATGACTTCCTAAGCCAAGCCATAGCTTAGCTCAACACAGCACAGCGCAGAATGACTGAGGGTGTGGGGGAGCGTCACCTTGTAGTGGTGAGTGGGCTTGCGTGTTCCAAGGAACCCTGTGAGCGATGCCGTCGGGAGTCATGTACTCCCAGCAGGGTCACCCATGGCGGTAAGGTCAAGGGAGAGGAACCAGACAAAGAACGATCCAAGAAAGTCCTCAACCACAGAACAGGTGGAGGATAACAGTGTGTATGTTACAATGGCTGTGAAGGCGGATGAAGGCTGCAGCAGATAAAAGACTTCCAATTGTTGTAGTACCCATGCCATTGGATCCAAGCCTTTTTCTGTCAAGATTGTGTGTTGATCATTGTGTGCCGATCTCCCCACATAAAACAAATTCACGCACATAGCAAAAGTCCCATGGCGATTGGCAAATGGCGACGGGGGCAGGACTGTGAAATCTAGAAGCCCCTAGTCATGGACTGGTACATTGGCGGTGGATACAGATTCAGACAGATCCATTGTTAAAGACTATATTTTGGAAGACAATCTTACTCGGTCACGAGTGATCGCCAAGAAGAGAAGGGGGAGCAGAGCGGGTGCAATCTCCTCTCCCAGAGCCTGCATACTCACCTGTCCATGCCAAGCCCTAATGAGTAACAAGGACCATACTCACACCATGCATTTATTCCACAATGATTGCACTTGAAACAGTCATGGCTTCCCCCAGAGAATCCTGGGAAGTATCATTTGTGAAGGGTGCTGAGAGTTGTTGGGAAACCCCTATCCCTCCCGCAGAGCTACAATTCTCAGAGTTTTCTGGGTAGAGGGACTGACTGTTAAACCACTTGGGGAATTGCAGCTCTGTGAGGGGAATAAGGTGTCTCCTAACAGCTCTCAGCGTCCCTCACAAATTCCCCTTCCTGGGATCCTTTGGGGGTGGGACGCCATGAATGTCTGAAGTGGAAAAATAATGGTATAAACGTGTGAATGTAGCCAAAGTCATCCTGGCAAAGGTATGTTTCTGTGCGTTTCCTGGCTCTGACTCCCTTCCTTAGCTCCCCATTCTCACCTCTGACAGCTACCTACAGATCAGCCTTGACAACATATTGGTTGCTTTCCATTCTTTGTGAACCTGTATACTTAGTATGCGTGAACCTGTACATTCCCATTTCAGCCAGAATTATATTTATTCAGGATTCTGTCCAATGCCGCTCTTCCGCTCGTGCACCAGACTTCCACTTGTGCAATGGATCTTCCCCTTCCCTTCCTCTAAACCTGCAGCCCCTTGCTCACACTCAAAATTTGTTCCAGAGGGTTTGGGGAGACTCCGGATCAAATTTGGAGGCATGAGGAGAGGAAGGGGATGGTCCGTTATGTGAGTGGAATTCTGTTTGTGCAGTGTTGGATATATTATAATCATCATCATTGCACAGTTCTCTCTTTCCTTATTTTATCCTAACATCCAACCCTATGAGGTAGGCTAGGCTGAGAAACTGTGACTGTGCCCAGGTCACCTACTGAGCTTCATAGTTCAGTGAGAATTTGGACCAGGTCCAACACTTTAACTACTACTTTGCAATGACTTTGAGCTATTGAGGCACCAAGGCATTTTCCTTGCTTCATAATCATAATACTGACTTGATGTATCTGGAAAGAATGTGCTCAGCAACACCAGTGTCTCTCTGCAATGGGGGTCACTCTTGTTCAGTAATGCATGTTCCGGGAGAATCTGCCTATGCAGCTTTCTACCTATATATTTATTTTTAATAAATTGCAATGTAACAAGATTATCCATTGCATATTCCTCTTCCCTGAATGGCCTGGTTGCGTCAAGGAGCTGTTCTTGAGTGGCAAATTGCTGTTTCCCCACACTTGGGCCTGTCACTTTTTAAATGTGTGGTTTGCTCTTGATAACCCTGTCACCCTTGAAGTTAAAATTACTTCTGATTTCTCAAAGGCCTATCCTTTCAAAACAGGTTTCCCCTATTCTGCAATTATAGAGTTTGATCATTCCCCCTTATTCCTCCCTCTCTTGTTCTCTCCCTCCCTCTCTCTCTGTCTCTATGAATAAACAAGTGTATTATACGTTTCTATTCTGTTCCGACCACTAATTCTGCTGTTGTATTTCTGTTTGTAGAAAATCGCAGAGAAATCGAAAGCCCTTCTTCCCAAGGGACAGAACAGTAAGAAGCAGGTAAGTGCAGCATTTATTCAGCTTTAAGAGTACAATACATTTTGAGCACATACTCTGACCTCTAATTTTCTTCTTGACATTAGTCACCAATGGTTTGCATGGTGCAAAGCATCACTTTGCCATCTCTTCATTCCTGACACATGCAGATTTCCCCACCTCCCTGTAGCACTTTGGCCAAATAAGCTTGTTGCGGGTGAGGGTTATGTAAACCATAGGGCCAGCAACCTCTAGAGGAGACCAGGGTCCAGGACAGATCTCTCTGAGATGGTGGCCTCCAGAGGTTTTGGACTACAGCTCCTATCAGACTTAACCAGAACAGCTGGAGGCCACCAACTTGGGAAAGGCTGGCCTAGGCTCTTCCATGACATTTTCAGTAGTTCTGGGTAAGCGCTTGGTGGGTGCAACTGAGCCTGAAGGTCCCTATAATTATAGTTATGAGATTCTTATAATCTAGTTCTTCATGTGCCACATGGATAAGGTATAGAATTCACTACTACAGGATGTGGTGATGACCCCAACCTTAGGCAGCTTTAATTTGTGGAGCATAAGGCTATCAGTGGCAACTAGTCTTGTACATGAGTTCACTCACACATGCACGCAACCTGGTGAGCAACTGCAGAAGAGGCCTGTCCTCTTGGCTTCCCTGTGGGCCTCCCATAGACGTCTAGTTGGCCACTGTGAGAACAGGCTGCTGGACTAGATGCACCTTTAGGATGATCCAACAGGACTCATCCTGTATTCGTCTTCCAGTTGCTCCATCCTGTTGTGGGTGGTCTTTTGGAGTCACCATGGCTATACAGAATAAAACTCTGGTAATGAGTCTTGCTCATCTAGATAGAGGATAAGAACATAAGAAGAGCCTGCTGGATCAGGCCAGTGGCCCATCTAGTCCAGCATCGAGGTGTGCATGAGTGTGTGTTGATAGTAGCCTATTATGCAAAGGTAAACATTTACATGTATTGCTCTGCCCACTTTTGTCTCTGGCCCTGCCCACCTAATTTTCAGAAGGTTTCCTGGAAGGGAGTGTGGCCCCTGGGGTAGAAAAAGTTTCCTGGAAGAATTCGATTGGGCTAGATGATCTATTTATTCAAACATTGCATGCAATTTTATTTTGTTTGAAATGGCTATCGATCATAAAATATAAAAACTTCCGTATGTATCACTACAATACAATTCCTTGTGCTAGGTCTTTCTAATAAATATAAGTTTAATATGCATAAAACGGCTAGCATTCATAAAACCATGTATAAAACAATAATGTATAACAATAAAATGTCTTTGTGCTGAATATATCCTAAATGTGTTTCAACCTATATAGGTCTTCTTCAGGGGGAACTGTAAACTTTTATCAGCTAAATGCTGTTGTGCTCCTTTGGCATCCCTGGATCTTATAAACAATGAGTGTGACCTACAGACAAAGCAGAGAACAAATGTAGCCAACTATCACAGCTTGGAAAAGTTACTTTTTTGAACTACAACTCCCATCAGCCTCAGCCAGCATGGCCACTGGATTGGGCTGATGGGAGTTGTAGTTCAAAAAAGTAACTTTTCCAAGCTCTGCCAACTATAGCTCAACACTTTACATATGAAAAGTATAAAAGGAAAAAAGTTCCCACATCCCTGCTACAGGGTGAGACTGTTTGGGAAAGTCGTGATCAAAGGACATAATTTCATTCAACATGAAACCATGTTATATCTTTGGGGCCAGAGTGGGGTAAAGTTTATATCAGCACAATCTGGATATATGGTGGTACATTAGAGATCGAAAGATCTGTCTGTTTCGCTTTTCTCCGTCTCTCATTTTTCCAATTTTTCAGTTCTCTACATTTCTACAGTGATTTGCAATTTTTTTTAAAAAAAATTCTCATGAAAATTCTCCACCATATTAGTGTAAATTTCCCCAAATAAACACATTTTGCAGGCAGTTTTGACTTAAGTGCACATTTTTGCAAGCCATTTCTCATCACATAATGCCATTTTGTATGTTATTTTCACTCATGTATTCATCTTTATGCACACTTCCCCCTAATTATATCCATTTTTGTAAGTGTTGCTTGGTAGGTGAGATGCATCCCAAAATTCTAATAGATGCAAATTTCGAAGGATGGCTGAGTTTCGGTTCTCATATTGTTTCAGAAATTGTGAAATTGGTAAATTCTGCTTGAAATGCAAACTGAATCTAAATTTTCACCTATCCCTGCGGTACGTGGGATGCGGCTCAAAATGCATTAATGCTATTTGTGTGATAAGTATTTGTACCAAGGTAACCAAAGCAACTCAAGTCATGATAAAGCATTAATGAAGCGATGTCAAACATGCAAAGGGACTCAATCTCAGCAAACGTATGTTTGATCAGCCCTTAAAATGTTTTTGGTTGAGCATTGTGACCTTGAAGTAGGTAATGAAATCTTTTGGGTGACTGAGATATAAACTGGTGGTTTTTGTTGGTTTGTTTTTTAACTTCTTAAAGCCAAGCTTGAAAACTTGCACAAACAGTTCAGGACATTTAACTACTCCAAGCAAAATTCCAATGTAACTTGGGTCAGAGCTTGGAAAAGTTACTTTTTTGAACTACAACTCCCCATCAGCCCCAGCCAGCATGGCCACTGGATTGGGCTGATGGGAGTTGTAGTTCAAAAAAGTAACTTTTCCAAGCTCTGCTTGGGATAGTAAAATATCCCAAATGTCCCAAAACAAATCCTTCTGTTTGGTGTCAGAAAAATGGCACTTAGGTCTGCTTCCTGGATTCAGATCCATTTCCCATTCATAGGACTTTTTTTCTTTTAATCTGAATGTTTCCCATTGATTGGGACAAAAAAAATCATCCCACTGGCCCAAATTCCTAGACTTTCAGATATTTTTGTTCCAGACACTTTTTATTTTGTTTTTTTCCTTGAAGAAAATCCTGCATGGACACTTAACAATCTGTTTTCCTGGATCAGTTTTTGTTAGGAAAAAAAGTATCATAGCATGTTACACTGGGGCAGAAAAGTTTCCCAACAGCTATGTATATTGATACATTACTTGGGATATCATATGGCCTGGCACCTTTTTCTGGTTAGAAAAAGAAAACTCTAAATGGTAAGTAGCTGAAATTTGGAGACATCGTTTCTTCCTGTGCAGGTGACAATGTCATAGAAGGGCAACAACACTGTAGGTCTACTTCTGTGTTAGTTCTGAAATGAAGAGTACACCTGGGATAGGATTTTGTTGCAGGATGGTTTAAGAAATAAAAGTGATCCTTGTCAGGAGCCTTTCTGATTGAGGGGGTTACAAATATCTTAGAAACATCATATTATGTTATTAATATTATTAAAAGAAACTTGATTCATATGCCATCAAGCTAACTCAAGACAAAAACCCTTTAATCTTACCGTAGCATTTCCTTATAAATACCTACCTCCACCCCATGTTGAAGACTACAGTCATATAGACTACAGTCATATGCGTATAGGAATACAAGGCAAATGTCCTTGGCAAATGTCCATTGTTTTCAATACACTGCTTTGGTGATCCCTAACTCTCCGCAAGTGATCAGTTCAGCCCATTGCAGATATCGTGCATTTTTTACAGGGAGATTGCTTACCTGTGATTCTTGAAGTGTGTATGTGTTGGACAGACCTAGCTGTTATTTACGCAACTGCATGTTTGCTGAAAAAATGTGGGATGTGGGCTCAAAGAGCACACAGGTGAGAACTGCAGGGATAATTTTTGGCTCCCCTTACTTAATGCCCACTGATCCTCCCTGCTAAACTGTCCCGTGGGAGAATCCCCTCTCCCCACCCATTGACCCTCCCCTAACCTCTCCCTTTATTACTGGGCATAGTCCATTTTTCCTAGGTAACATCTAGTGCTGCCTGTAGGACTGATGACACAGCCCAACAAAAAAATTTTTTTTAGTTGCCAAGGATGTTTGAATGACTTTAGGGTATTTTGGGGGTGCTAAATCCAAAAATGACATTAGTTTTGCCGAATTGGCTCTAGTTTTTGAGATAATGGATACCCCGCAAATGACGATTGTAGCCCAATACGACCTGTAGCTGCTGACATATGCAGCAGGGTTTTGTCTGTCTTTTTACTCTAGAACATTGTTTTGCAAGTTTATCCATTGCATATAATATCATATTGATACTTTTTTTTTTTTTGAAGAGGAATATGAGTTCGTCACAAAGAGGCTGCTTAAACAATCCTAATGCATTCTGCTACATTTGTGGCGAACAGGGCCAGTTCCAAAGGGCGGCCAGATTGGGCACTGGCCCGAGGGCCGTGCAGCTCTAGGAGCCCCTGGGGGGCCCTACACTCCCCTTCCGCGATCCCACGGATTGCAAGACGAGCTTCCGAACCGCCCGCCATTCCCCGCCATCCCCAGCGCTTCACCTACCTTTCTCTGCTGTTCACACAGGGTTGCCATCAATAAAGATGGCGGCCGAGGTTTCCGTAAGGGACTGAAGCCTCTGCCGCCATCTTGGTTGATGGCAGCAATGCGCGTGCTGCATGCCATCAACCAAGATGGTGGCAAAGGCTTCAGTCCCTTATGGAAACCTCGGCCGCCATCTTTATTGATGGCAACCCTGCGTGAACAGCAGAGAAAGGTAGGTGAAGCGCTGGGGATGGCGGGGGATGGCGGGCGGTTCGGAAGCTCATCTTGCGATCCACGGGATCACAGAAGGGAAGCAGAGGGGCCCAGGGCAGGCTAATGCCCAAGGGGCCCTGCATTCCTGGAGCCGGCCCTGGTGGCGAATACACTCTGCAAAAACAAAGAAAAAACATCACTGACTTTGTAAAACAAGCATATCTTGCTTATTTTGGAGTGAAGCTTGGAGATCAAGATAAGTCTTGGGCTCCCCATAAGGTTTGCAAAACCTGTGTAGAGTGCCTACGACAGTGGAAAAATGGAGAAAGGAAATGTTTAAACTTTGGTGTGCCTATGGTGTGGAGAGAGCCGCAAAACCATCACGATGATTGTTATTTTTGTGTTGTGAATGTGAAAGGCTTCAATCGCTACATGAAACATAAGTGGGAGTATCCTGATTTGTACTCAGCAAGGCAACCTGTGCCACACAGCGAAGACGTTCCCATACCAGTGTTTACCTCACTGCCTGACCTTCCATTGTCAGATGTTGAAGAAATGCTGGACGTGGAGTGTAGCACAGGTGGTAGCCCTGGAAGTGGATATGAAGAAAGCTTTTCAACACCTGAGCAGTTCTCCCAAAAGGAACTCAATGATCTGATACGAGACTTCAGTCTGTCAAAGCAAGCATCTGAACTTTTAGCATCCAGGCTAATGGAAAAGAACTGTCTACAGCCGGAAGCTAACATAACAGCTTATCGGACAAGAGAGGAGGGACTTCTTCCATACTTCAGCCAAGATGAAGAACTTGTATACTGCAATAACATTCCTGGACTTCTTCTTCAAATGGGACTACCAGAATATCGACCAGAAGATTGGCGGCTTTTTATAGACAGCTCCACCAGAAGCTTGAAATGTGTTTTATTGCACAATGGTAACTGCTATGCATCTCTTCCAATTGCTCACTCAACAAAACTTAAAGAAGAATATGAAAATATCAAAATGGTCTTGCAGAAGCTCTGCTATCATGAGCACCAGTGGTCTATTTGTGTTGAACTAAAGATGGTGAACTTCTTGCTTGGGCAGCAAAGTGGATACACGAAGTACCCTTGTTTCATCTGCTTGTGGGATAGTAGGGCAAAGCGAGATCATTGGAAAAAAGTGACATGGCCTTCAAGGGAACTCATGACTGTAGGTGGAGTGAACATCATTAACAAGCCATTGGTTGACAAGAGAAAAACTCATTCTCCCACCACTCCATATCAAGCTTGGACTGATGAAGCAATTTGTTAAGGCCTTGGGCAAAGATGGTGATTGCTTCAAATACATTTGTAGATCGTTCCTTGGACTGACTATGGAAAAACTAAAAGCAGGAATCTTTGATGGTCCTAAAATTCGTAAACTCATCAATGATTTGAATTTCACTAAATTTATGAATGATGTTGAAGCTTCTGCCTGGTGCAGTTATGTCTCAGTTGTCAAGAACTTCTTGGGTAACCACAAAGCAGACAATTATGAAGAATTGGTGCAAAACATGCTCACTAACTTTAAACATTTGGGTACTAATATGAGCATAAAGGTACACTATCTCCATAGCCACTTAGACAGATTTCCGGATAATCTTGGTGATTTTAGTGAGGAACAAGGGGAGAGGTTCTATCAGGATATAAAGGTGATGGAGGAAAGGTATCAAGGCAGATGGGACAGACACATGAAGGCAGACTACTGCTGGAGCCTCCAACGTGATTGTCCTGATGCCCCACATAAAAGAAAGGCGTACACACAGCGTTTTTCTATGCATTAATTGTGATTATCTGAATCAGCTTACTTTGTTTTAATGTTATTGTACTGAATACAATGCCATTAGGTATTTCATGTGTTTACTTTTGTATGATTTGAGACAGTTTCCATGTCATTTGTGGGTAGGCTATGCCTGACCATTAAATTTTTTGAATTTGTTATGTTTTTCAATGGGGGCATCCATTATCTCAAAAATTAGAGCCAATCTAGCAAAACCAATGCCATATTCGGAATCAGCGACACAAAGTTACCCTAAAATCGATCAAACATCATTGGCAATAAAATTAGTGTTGACCAGTGTGATCCTTATAGATGGCAATCCAGTTCAAAAGCCCTTTTTTGTATTCATTTTTAAAGGGATTTTAGCTTTGTGCATTTGTAGCCTTCCACACATGCTGATTTGCATCCATCATTCCTCCTTGATCTCCCATTATTATTTTCACCACTCGTTCCTCTGTAAAGCAAAATAAAACAAGGAAATTGAAGGTGCGAAAGCTTTGCTGCTGTTAATGCAGCATTACTGTTGATTTTATTTTCTCTCATGTACAAAGGCCAGGGAATTCACAAAGCACAGCTGCCTCAGCACCAGTAATTTCAGTGCATTGTGCATCTATTGAAGCAGTAAAGTTAACATCCGATATAATAATACAAGAATCCACATATATTCAGAGGTGGGGAACGGCTTGCCATTCCTTGGAGACTGTGAGCCTGAATGTCTTGCTGTTGGGGTTGATAAAATATATTACTTTTATACACAGCAGGAAAAGTTTTGTCCATTTGTGCCATAATGGGTCCCAGCTGGTCCTGAAAGACATTCCTGGTCTGAAAAGGGCCGACCGACATCACTCAAAAGGTGTGTTGAAGGTGTATGTGGAGCCGACCACAGTGTGTGGCGCAGCCAAGAGGAGCCTTGAAGTGTGAATTGGCGCAGTGGCTAAGAGTGTGGTTATTCACATCCCAAGTCTTGAATCTTCCTGGAAGGCTTTAGGCAAGTCTGCCATCTCTCTGCCTCCTCACCCCAGCAGTGTAAAATTAGGGTAATAATACTTGCTTTCTAGGGTTACTCGGACAGCATATGTGAACTAAGACCAAGCAGGAAGTTTTAAACCTGGAACTTTCAGCAGAGTTGGGGAACTGGGGATGAAAAAAAGGGGGTGATTTCAGGGGAACAGCAGTAAAACTGGCTAAATTTCTGTCAGTGGTAGTGAGAACAGGGGTTGAAGGTAGACCTGACACTGAGTTTATGTCTTCTGCATTAAATTTTACCTTTGTAGTCCCAGAGGAGGGCAACAAGGATGATCAGGGGACTGGAAACAAAGCCCTATGAGGAGAGACTGAAAGAACTGGGCATGTTTAACCTGGAGAAGAGAAGACTGAGGGGAGATATGATAGCACTGTTCAAGTACATGAAAGGTTGTCACATAGAGGAGGGCCGGGATCTCTTCTCCATCATTCCAGAATACAGGACACGGAATAATGGGCTCAAGTTGCAGGAAGCCAGATTTCGACTAGACATCAGGAAAAACCTCCTAACTGTTAGAGGGGTACGACAATGGAATCAATTACCTAGAGAGGTAGTGGGCTCTCTGACACTGGAGGCATTCAAGAGGCAGCTGGACAGCCATCTGTCAGGATTGCTTTGATTTGGATTCCTGCATTGAGCAGGGGGTTGGATTTGATGGCCTTATAGGCCCCTTCTGTTCTATGAAATTCAAAGTTCCACACCTGGAAATAAGAAACAAAATGCATAGTTATAAGATGGGGAATATGTGGCTCAGCAATACTACATGTGAGAAGGATCTTGGAATTGTTGTTGATCACAAACTGAATATGAGCCAACAGTGTGATGTGGCTGTAAAAATGGCAGATGCTATTTTAGGCTGCATTAACAGAAACATACTTTCCAAATTGTATTTGGCACTGGTGAGGCCTCATCTTGAGTAGTGTGTCCAGTTCTGGACACCACACTTTAAGAAGGATGCAGACAAACTGGAATGAGTTCAGAGGAGGGCAATGAGGATAATCAGGGGATTTGAAACAAGGCCATATGAGGAAAGACTGAAAGGACTGAAAAACTGAAAGAACTGGCCATGTTTAGCCTTGGGAAGAGAAGACTGAGGTGAGATACGATAGCACTCTTCATGTACTTGAAAGGTTGCCACACAGAGGAGGATCTCTTCTCAGAATAATGGGCTCAAGTTACAGGAAGCCAGATTTCAACTGAACATCAGGAAAAACTTCCTGTTAGAGTGGTACGACAATGGAGCCAATGACCTACGGAGCTGGTGGGCTCTCCAACACTGGAGGCCTTCAAGAGGCAGCCAGACAGGTTAGATTCAAGTTGTCTTCAAGTTAGATTCCTGCATTGGGGTTGGACTTGATTGCCTTATAGGCCCCTTCCGACTCTACTCTTCACACAGTGCACAGTTAAACTATGGAATTCGCTCCCACGAGAGGCAATGATGGCCACCAACTTGGATGGTTTTAAAAGAGGATTAGACAAATTCATGATGACGATGTTCTCTCTCCACTGTCGGAGACAGTATGCCTCTGCATGCCCATCACTGGGAATCCCAAGAGGGGAGAGTGCTCTCCCTTGAGTCCTGCTTCTGGGTTTCCCATTGGGGCATCTGGTTGGCCTCTGGGAGAGCAGAGTGCTGGATTAGATGGGCCTGATTTTCCATTCTCCCTTTCCTACAGCTCAGAATGGCATCGTTCTGGAAACTCTTTTGCTGTGCCAGCAGTCGGTCGCCCCAGGAATTTGTGCTTTATTGGTGAAAACTTGAGTGACTCCCAGCACGTGCAGAGGCGACCTTTCTGCCACTGTCAAAAATGACTGAATAGCAAAACTGCCCAAGCAGTTTTGTTTAGGGGCTTCTGTTTGGGTAAAAGTTTAATTTCTGATGGTTGGTTTTTTGTTTTGCTGTTATTGGGATTATGCTTCTGCATTTTATTGTTGGGTTTTATTAGGAATTATAAGGATGCATGTTTTTTATGATGTTTTTGTTAATTTATTGACCATTCAAATTTATTTCTTACAGTGAGTTGTGTAACTTTTTTTCTGTTCATGCTGTGAGCCTCCTTGTGCATAAATTGTTATGGAAAGGGGGCATACAAATAAACAGTGGTGATGATGATGATTCAGTCCCCCATGGCATCTCCAGGGAGGACTGTGAGGGATTCCCTTCCTGAAACCTTGGAGAGCCACTCCTGGTCAGTGTACACAATAGTAAAGTAGATGGGCCAAGGGTCTGATTGAGTAGAAAGCACCTTGCTATGTTCCACATGTCTGGGAGAAGTGGGACGGGCTGCATCCTTGGCAAAGGTTGTGACTGCAAGAGAGGCTTAAAAGCCCCAGCACCTTCCGGTTTATTTATTTGTTTGTCCATTTTATTTAAAAGCATTTATTAGCCACTGAACATATATATACATTTTAAAATGTTAATATACAAACAATATATTTAAAACAAAAATGCAACCCAAAGCCAAATAAAAGGGCAGCATAAAAGCAAATGAAAACATATGAAACAGGAATTCAGGAGATTCAGACACATAAAGCAGGACCTGATCTTATGGGCCTGGGAAAGCCCGGGCAAAAAGAGAAGCCTTTGCATGTTTGCATGACATCTGAAGCAATGGCTGGTTGCTGCTTCATGTACTGCCATGGGAAGGGCATTAATGCTGGCTGGTGGCTCCATGTCAGTGGAATCCGTTCTGGGCTTTACCCTGACCTTTCAAGGAGCTGTCCCAGACTAAGTTCAGACCAGAGCTTGGAAGATTACTTTTAAAAAGTAATAAATTACAGTTACAATTACTTGGCCCAAAAAAGTAGTAATTACCGTTACAATCACAGTTGCTCTGAAAGTAACTGATTACTTTACTTTTTCTCAAAAGTAATCACTACAATTACATTTCAGTTACTTTTAAAAAAAAACTCCTACAAGGTGCTGGCCTTGGCTGCTGCACATCTAAGAAGCCTAAAACAATATTAAAAATAAACACACACACACAGGGGGTAGTAGAATCAAAAAAATTATCCATAAGATTAACATAGTGGCATAACAGAATCTCACATCCCCCCAAGCAATGAAGATACCCCAACTCTTGAAATCAAATTTTACACTTGAAATGCTTTTATAATATGTTTCTGTTATGTCTCAAAAGAACAAGATGCTCAAAGAGCATGTCAGACAAGGAATGTCTTTTTACAGTCATTACGTTGCCACCAGTACTGAACAGGCGTTCTACTGCGGCGCTTGAAGGCATGCCTGTGTTGTGCTGCAAAAAACACCGCAGCACACGTGGAAAGCCATGGAGTGCTGACACTTCCCTGCTGGGAGACCTCAGGTACCTCACCAGTTCCTCCTCAGCAGTGTCCACTGCTGACTTCTTGCCCTGGGGCAGAAAGTTAAAGAAGTCATCTTCTAAGTCATCTCCTTCCTGGTCTTTATCTGAAGACTGATCACTGTCCTCATTAAGTACACCCATCTTTATTTCAGCTTTCAGCAAGGCTTCCATTGTGTATCTAAGAAAGAGAGAGGATATGTTAACACATATATGTTAGGAAACCATCATCGGCTCTTCACTTCCTGATGCTTGTCATGTCCCCTGGTTCAGGGTCCAGCCTGAGCCTGTGGATGATGACATGGAAGGTAGGAAGGTGACCAAGTCACCCCACTCATGGGGCAGCACAGCAGACCCTTAAGGATTACCTGCAGCAACCCAAGGTTGTGATGAGGAGCCCCAGGAAGAAAAGGCCCAGCCCCTGCCTACCACCTTAAGCCCTCTGATGCCTCCCTTGAGACAACATTTCCCTTGGAGTAATCCACCCAAAGGGCTTCCCTAACGTTCTTACTTGTTGGTATGGGTGGTGGCCTGAAACGATTCCAGCCAATCTAGTTTGAAGCGAGGGTGTAGGCAGGCTGCCAGAAGAAGCCTCTTGTCCTCCCAGATAGCTGCAAACCGCTTTCTTAGGGCTTCGCGCACACCTCTCAGCAGCTGAAAACAGTATGTGTACCTCTCAGGTTTGTTTTCCAGTCCTTCTAACTTGCGGTCCAGATTGCAGAGCGTTGGTAGCAAATACCCCATGAACATGCCGTTCTCCCGTTGCAGGATATCTAGGGACTGGGCTAGTGGCTCCATAATCTCTGTGTATTCCTGTACCACTTCAATCTCGGCAGCTGTGATCCTGGACAAGGAGCAGTGGTCCATTATGGCATGCATTTTTAGTGGCACAGTTGACAGGAGCTCATGTAGTTGCTTCAACGCATCAAAGGTGGAATTCCACCTGGTCTTATTCGGTACCTTCAGATACACACCATATTGCGCATGGATATACTCAGCAATCTGTGCTGACTGGTTCTGCTTGGACCACAACTTGGTGCACTTTCCCATCAAGGAACGAAACTGTTTCTTGAAATGACCAAGAAGACTACTTTTGGAGGAGTCAGAAAGCATGGCCTCTATGTCTTGTGTTGCCACAAGGTTGAGGGTGTGGCTAGCACATCTCTGGTGTGGTGGTAAAACAAAATCCTCTCCTGAGTCTGCAGCTTCTTCCTCTGCCTCAGGTCCTGTGTCCAGGATCTCACAGATAGGCACAAACTCCACCTCAGCCTCCTCCTCCTGCTGGTTATCACCATCATCGTCACTGGTGCCTGCAGCTTCCACTGGTTCTTTGGCCATGAAAACTCTGAACGCTTTCACAAAGTTGGAGCCATTGTCTGTAGTAGTGCACATAACTTTGTTGTGGATCCTGTACTGCACATGTACATCATGCAGTGCTTTTGAAAGGACATCGTATGTATGGCGCCCCTTCAGACGCTTACAAGCCAAGGCCCCGACCTCACTTTTCAGGGCAGTTGGGTTGATCCAGTGGGCTGTTACCCCAAAGTAACTCTTCTTGCCATTGGTCCAACAATCTGCAGTGGTTGCTATATATGCCACAGCACCCATTTGGTTTGCAAGAGTTTCTCTCATGTGGCATACTCTCTTCTCAATTCTGTCTCTCAGAGTCTTGGCACATATGATGGTGAGATCTTTGGGGAGTCCAATGCAAACCAGATTAATGAATGATGGTTTGTCACAGTCTGAAGTGGTAATGTCTCCTCTACAATGAAATCAATGATTCTCCTGTCGAGATTGCTCTGGGTGACAGGCTCCCTGCCAGATCCCCACCTCTCAAGGGTTGTCTGCTGCTGCTTCAGCATTTTGGGAGGAGGGGTGTCATGCATTGGTTCAGGAAGGCCACGTCTCCTTGCCTTTATTGCTTCTTCAATTGCTCTCAGCTTCTCAGGGTGTGCCCTCTGAGGAAGAACAAAGCATGAATCCAAGAAAAAATGGAAGAGGAACTTCACAATTTAAACATAAATAGACAATGGACACTCTTTGAGGACCAGCATGACAAAGGCTTACCTCAAAATGTTTCTTCACATTGGATGAGGAGGAAACAGCTGATCTCAGATTTTTGATCCTTGGAAGGCAGTAATTGCATCGTACAGCAACTTTTTTCCCACTCTGGCTCACAAATGTACAAGCTTTCTCAAAGCCAAACCATGGTACTTGCTGTTCTGCAGATGTGGCTGTGGGCAACTGGCACTGTTTCATGCCCTCCTCCTCCTCATGCACAGGGCCTCCTTTCTGAACCTCACTTTCTAGTTTTGCCTCCTCAGGATCAACAAGCTGTGACTCAAGTGGCCGCACTAACTGACTGCTGCTCTCAGCAGCAAAACCTGCAACAGGCGTCTCTGTAATAAACAAGAGATAATGCTCCTATATGGGTGAACTTCAGCTGTGATGTGCCCCCATCTCTTCCCCATGCTGCAAGATCCCCCAGTCAGAGTGGAAGTAAGCAGGTCGATAGCACAATTAAAAGAGATCCTATTTGCATCATTTTTGCTCACTGAATAACCCTGCCTGGGCCAGTCTAACCTACTATCTCACAGGGTTGTTGTGAGAACAAAATGAGACTAGGGTTCAAATCCCCACATAGCCATGAAGCTCACTGGGTGACCTTGGGCCAGTCACTGCCTCTCAGCCTCATGAAAACCCTATTCATAGGGTCACCATAAGTTGGAATCAACTTGAAGGTGGTACATATATTTTTTATTTTGAATATGATGATTATGATAATAAATATGCAGCATTTCAAATTAATTCTGTATGAGAAGCATTCCATGCCAAGCTTGGAAAACCAAGGATGAGGTATAAAATGTAGACAAAAATACTTTTGACAAAATGGCGTTTATCTTTTATATCTGTATCTATAATTAGCAATACAGCTGAATGATGTATGTAAAGTATTTTTTCTTTCCCTTTTCTTTTTTATTAATATTTTAGTACTACTGCTAAAGTTCTGATGAAAGAATAAAGCATTCATTAGCCAAATTCAAATGATTAGAACACATCACATAAATTCCACTGAAGTTGGAGTTTTTGCCATAGAAAATGAAAAAAACATATAACCTATGATAGCCCAATAGACAATCAGAACTAATATAAAACCCTATTGCTTCTCATTTGCAAATCTTGCAAGATCTAAGGTAACTCTAGATCATGTGAGTTCAGGTGATGCATGTTATGTACATTTGTATAGATATTAGCAGAGATTGTCAACAGTCTATCTCTCTCTGGGACTGGGAATCTCTCTCTTTCTCACAGAACATGAGTTTGAGAGCTGGGGGACTGAGAGGAGGAGCTGCAAGGACCCTACTTCTCACCTCATCTCTGCCAAGAACAAAAAAATCAACCTTAAGCCATTTATTATACGCCTAATGATTTTTTATTTTTATTATTATTATTATTATTACTGAGACAGTTTTTGTCCCACATACAATTCAGTCTTGTGATTAAACAGGACAAAAATACAAATAAAAAGAAAGATGGAGTTCAAATAAATATACAATAAAAAGCTAGCCAGCATTTTAAAAGGCAGGAGTGCTCTGTCTGGATAAATACAGCACACAGGTATACATGGGAACAAGGGGGAGAGTTCAAAAAGGGGGGGAAGGAAGAGAAGTAGGCCAGAGCTTGGAAAAGTTACTTTTTTGAACTACAGCTCCCATCAGCCTAATCCAGTGGCCATGTTGCCTAGGGCTGATGGGAGTTGTAGTTCAAAAAAGTAACTTTTCCAAGCTCTGAGTAGGCCGAAGTTTTGGAAGTGCCTTGTGATTGATGGAGGGGGCGGCAGAGGCAAGGAGAGGCAGTGGAGGGGCAGAACGGTGCCACGGGGGGCACACACACACACACACACACACAAATCATCATCACTCACCTCCACAGCTCTTCGCCATTCTGCTGCTGCCTTCTCCTCTGTTGTCCTTGCCCTGGCTTTTTCCTCCGGCGTCCATTTTTTCCTCTCAGACGCTAGCAGGCCCTGCCTATTCACCTCTTCCCTCGTGCATCCTAACACAGATCACGAGGGAAGAGAGAGTCTGTGCAGAGGTCCAATCAGTGTGAGGCACATGTCTTGTGTTAACCAATCACAGCCAGGAGCTGTCTTCCCCTTGTTCCCGCCCCCAAGTAACGTGCAACCTAACGTGGAAACGTTAAAGTTGCAGCTGAAAAGTAGGGAAATTACTAGTCGTTCCGTTACTTGCCAAATGTAATGGAATTACCCACTCATTATTTAAAATTGTAACGAATTACAAGTAACTCATTAAAAATAACGAGTTACTTCCAAGCTCTGGTTCAGACTAAAACCCGAAGCGGATTCCACTGCCCTGCCGACATGGGGCCACCAGCCCTACAGCCCAGGACAGAAATAAATAGGGGCTGAGAATCCCCGGGGGGAATCAGGTGCCATCTGTTAGGACTGGGCTGACGCCACTCAGTGTGGCATGCAGGGATGTGATGTTTCAAAAAGCATGCCTGCGTGTCTTCACACAGCCAAATTGAGGATCTCATGGAAGGGGGGAGGAGGGAAGGGAAGGCTGGTGTCTGAATGATGATGATTATTCTCATTCCCATGGTCTCTTGCATTCCCTGGGTCTCACCAAGCTTCCTTTGCAATGGCTTTTAATCAAGTCTCATCCCCTGCCAAAAGGTCGCATGGTTACCGGAGAAATAAATGGGAACCCTCATCCAGTTTGTCATCTCATTTAGATGTGGAATGCAGCATTATTTTAATACCCACAGAGATGGATTATGGAAAGGGAGGGAAATTATATGCTCCTAAACCCTGGCGGCAGCATTTATAACGTAATTAAACGTGAATGCTGCCAGGGCCTCTTCCCCCCTCTCTCTTACTCCCCCCGAGAATAATGTTTCTGAAAGTAGGTAACCCCTGATGCTACTGGAAGGGATATATCAGCCTTCAGGAAAGAGCACAAATGCAGCGAGGTAGCAGTCTTGGATTCCTCTGGTTCATTGGAACACAGGATGCTGTCTTGGCTTGAGTCAGACCATTGCTCCAGCTAGCTTACTATTGCCTGCACTGACTTACAGCGACTCTCCAAGGTGTCAGACATGGAACATTCCCAGCCCAACCTGGAGATGCCAGGGATCGAAACTGGGACCTTCTGTATGTAAAGGGGGTTGGACTTGATGGCCTTATAGACCCCTTCCAACTCTACTTATCTATGATTCTATGATTCCACTGAGTTATGATCCTTGCTCAGTCCTCTGATGTCTGCTACCATCTTATGTGGGGTTGGTGGCACCTGGATAGCACACACACCCTGGCCAGGCCACAGATCCATCCCATAACTGTCCTCATTCTTCCTTCCGACATTCTCACAACATACCCTGGCAGAGCTATGAGAGAATTCTCCTTGGCCTCAGACTACCTGGCTTTACAGACCCAACTTTCGATACCATCGACCATGGTAGCCTTCTGGAGCAACTGTCCCAGTTGGGTATTGGGGGCACTGCATTGTGGTCGTTCTGTTCTTATTTGGATGGCCAATTCCAGAAGGGGGTTCTTGGGGAGCATCGCTCGGCTCAGTGGGCTCTCCAGTATGGGGTCCCGCAGGGGTTGGTTCTGTCCCCTGCATTGTTTAACATTTACATGAATGGGGTCATACGGAGTTTTGGACTGTGTTGTCATGATGACATGCAGCTTGGTTGCAATAATGGTCTGGATGATGGCCAATAAACCAGGGCTGTGGAGTTGGTATGCCAGACCTTCGACTCCAACTTCTCTATTTTTCTACTGTCCGACTCCAACTCCAACTCCGACTCTGACTCCTTCGTAAATGGCTAATGTATATTAACTTGTAATAACAAATTTACTGTAGTAAAATGGTAGTACAAGGCATTTCATCACCACCACGTGAATCCAGAGCTTGGAAAAGTTACTTTTTTGAACTACAACTCCCATCAGCCCCAGGGATTGGGCTCGTGGGAGTTGTAGCTCAAAAAAGTAACTTTTCCAAGCTCTGGATTCACATGGTGGTGATGAAATGCCTTGTGCTACACATTTCTGGCTCCCGGCACCATTGTCAAATTCCAGGCCACTGCCTAGCACCATGCCTCTCTCACTCCTGGTACCATGACCTGGTGTGCTGTCCTCTCCTATTGCCATCACCGCTGCCAAGTGCTAGGTCTTGCACTGCCAACACCTCCCCATCTCCATCTCTTTTTTTGTTAGACAATATGCTGCTGTACCCACATGTCTGTTTGGTATTTTAAAAATATAAAATGAAATAGGAACTAAGGTTTGTGGTTCTATTTCTTAGCAGAGATATAAATGCAAGCAGCAGAGTGAGAATATAACCAAGTCCGCACCTTTCCCTAGGCACAAATAAAAGCAGACACAACCTTCTTAGGTAAAAAGATAAAGAATATTTACTCACAACCTTTCATATGTCCAGGAAACATAGGTTCTGGCTTAGATGAAAGAAAAATAGAAGTCTTAGTCCATTTTTTGTCTTTGGTAGTGATGCTGTCAAGAGAGCATCTGCCATGCGGCCTCTCCCAGAGGTAAAGAAATCAGCATTATTCAAGAATCCCCAGGACAAAGGAGGAGGAAGCCAGGTAACAAGCCCCACCCATTAGGAAATTACATCATGGTAAACAGGTGAACAGGAACATCTCCCTTTTTACAAGGGAACAGGCAAGTTTGCCTATTCCAATAATGTCAAAGTGCATGGTCATGACAGTGTGATGACTTGTCTTTCGAAAATATAATATAGAGAGAGTTGTCAATTCATAGAATCATCAGAGCTTGGAAAAGTTACTTTTTTGAACTACAATTCCCATCAGCGACAGCCAGCATGGCCACTGGATTGGGCTGATGGGAGTTGTAGTTCAAAAAAGTAACTTTTCCAAGCTCTGAGAATCATAGAATTGGAAGGGGCCTATAAAGCCATTGAGTCCAATCCCCTGCTCAATGCAGGAATCCCACCTCAAGGTGGTGTCCATGATTCTTCTCCCCCTCATTTAATCCCCACAATAACCCTGTGAGGTAGGTTAGGGTGAGAGGCAGTGACTGGCCCAAGGTCACCCAGTGAGCTTCATAGCTGAGTGAGGATTCAAACCCTGGTCCCCTAGGTCCTAGTCCAACACTCTGATCACTACACCACAGATGGGTACCTCCCACTAGAGAACTGTACGTGATCCCACATGTTTAAATGCCTAGAGGTTTTTGTGGATTTTCCTTTCTAGTTTCTTTCTGTTCCTCTCCCTTCTTTCATTTCCACCTCCCCAACTCCCAAAGCGTCTTGACCCCGGCATAGATTCATGGGAAAGAACTAAGTTTGCATGGTTTCCTTTTTAATCACAGTTTAACTTGTTATGATAAAATCTCACCAGAGCTAAAGTTGTCCAACCTCCTGAGAGCTCCCTGGACATCATTTGAATTTCAATTAGCTGTAGCCAAGAGAAATGTACAGCAGGAAAAATATCTGCTTCAAACAGAAATGATATTCTTGTCTGTATGTGTGTGTTTTTCCCCTCAAAGGGCTTTCTCTGCAAGCAAGGGAATGGTTCAGTAGTTTGGAGGGAATCCCCATTCATAAGTGCGCATAATAGAACTATGAGACTATGACACAAGTGTGGCACGGAAAACAGATTGCTCCTTTATTTCTCTGGAGAGAGTGACACAGCTCATCCTTCATTTTGGGAAGGGCTACCCCACAGCAGAGTGTATGTTTTGCATGCAGAAGATCCTGGGTTCAGAGCCTGACAGCTGAGATCAGATTGTTGTTGTTGGTGGTGTCCTGAGACACTGGAAGAGCACATGCCAGTCAGAGTAGATCAGGGACGGGCAAACTTTTGCAACCAAAGGGCTGCATTAGCTTCTGTGCAACCTTCCAGGGGAACCAGAGGCAAGAGGGAGTGGAGCAATTAATATGATTGTTACCATTATATATATATATTATATAGTTTCTATGCACATCTCTCACAACCCTTTCTCTCCTCTGTCCAGGAAAGCAAGAGGCATTATTGGATCATGGTTGCCCATTGTAACTCTCCAGGCCTCTCCGTCTAGCCCTCACAACTCTCCCCAGACCACCCCCCTCTCTTCAAGCCACAACCCTCCCTGCCCCTGATCTGCAACTTCTTTGTGCGTTTTTGCCTGGTTCTGACGTGTCCTTGAACTCTCATGATGTTTGCCTGGATGGAGGATAAAGAGGTGTTTCTTATGTGTAGAAACTAGCCTACTATACAAAATGTGATATAAAATTTACATTAGTTGCTCCACCCACTTTTGCCCCGCCCACCACTGGCCCATGGCCCTCAGAAGGTGTCCCAGAAGGGAAGGTGTCCCTTGGATTGAAAGGGGTCCCTCATTCCTGTGTCAGAAGGTTGTCAGGGCAGTGTTTGAATTTGGGGAACATAGCAGTGGACTGTCAAGCCAAGTGGACACAGAGTCCAAAGTGGGGTGAGAAGTGGATGTCATCTATGGACTTAAGAATAAGTAGACCAGGGGTAGCCAACTTGGTGCCCTCCAATTGTTGCTGGACTCCAAGTCTCATCAGTCCCAGCCAACATGGCCAATGGCCACGGATGAGAGTTGCCATTCAGCAATATCTGAAGGGTACCACATTGGCTAACCTTCAACTAGACAAATAGTTGTCCACCGGTAATGCCAGGGGGAGGATTTGCACTTCTTAAACCAATATGGGAACCAAAACACAGCTACTCTTCGAAATTCTCACTTCTCGTGATGCAGTTCTGCAACTTGTCCCACTCAGCAGTTCCAGCCACATGATGGTCTAGCAAATTACTGGATACATGACATTTGACAGCTTTAAAACCTCTTTAAATACTTACCTGTGTGGCTTCTTTTGCAGGGTTCAGTTAGCCAGTTAATTAGTTTAGTTGTTTAATTTCTAGTTAATATATGGGAGGAATAGAGAGGGACTCCCATTTATCGACAGCAGTAAGTGTAAAAAGATTTAGTGTACTCCATTACCCATAAGCAGTGTATCCTGTGAATTCTTTTTTCTTTTGCTCTTGTGATTGCTGTATATTTTTCTGGAGTCAATGTAGATTTTTTTTTTCTGTAACAAATAAAAAGTTAAAAAGAACTTAGCAAAAATGTGCATATTAGGGGAAATGTGCACAAAAATAAGTGTATTAATGAAAATAACATACAAAATGCATTATGTTGGGGAAAAACTGCATGCAGAAAAGTGTATATTAGGAGAGGTGTGCATGCTTTTTTGCATAGACTTTTCTTTTTTTAAAAAAATGCAAACTGACGTGGCAATTTGGAGAACCAAACTTAAGACTGGAGAAAATGAGAAAGGGATAGAAACCAAAATGGGCAGATTTGTCCAACCTTAGTCTACAATTAACATTAACAATAATAATAATAATAAACTTTATTTCTACCCCGCCCTTTTTCCAATAGGACTCAGAGCGGCTTACAACTAAAAACAACACCATTAAAACATACAGAGTATATTATTAAAAAAGAATTAAACTATGAGAAAAATTAAAACCATAAAATATAGGTTAAAAACAGCAGACAATTTAAAATAATAAAATCATATAATGTAATCACCAAACCTATGGCACTTAATCCTGGTCGTTCTCAATCCCAAATGCCCGTTGAAATAAAACAGTCTTTACTTGTCGCCGGAAAGACGGCAAGGAGGGAGCTAATCGCACCTCACTCGGAAGGGAGTTCCACAGCCTAGGGGCAGCCACCGAAAAGGCCCTATCTCGTGTCTGCGTCATATGTGCTTGCGAAGGTGAGGGGAACACAAGAAGGGCCTCACCTGAAGATCTCAAATCCCGGACAGGTTCATGTAGGGAGATACGATATGTCAAATAGTCTGGACCTGAGCCGTATAGGGCTTTGTAGGTCAAAACCAGCACTTTGAATTGTGACCAGAAACAAATTGGCAGCCAGTGGAGCTGTTGTAACAGGGGAGTTGTATGGTCCCTGTAACCAGCCCCGGTTAGCACTCTGGCTGCAGCTCTTTGTACCAATTTAAGTTTCCAAACAGTCTTCAAAGGCAGCCCCACGTAGAGCGCGTTACAGTAGTCTAAGAGGGATGTAACCAAGGCATGCATCACCCTAGTCAGATCAGGTAGCTCCAGGAACGGGCGCAGCTGGCGCACCAGTTTTAATTGGACAAATGCGCTCCTGGATACAGCAGCAATCTGGGCCTCCAAATTCAAAGCTGAGTCCAGGAGTACACCCAAACTGCGAACCTGAGACTTCAGGGGGAGTGTGACCTCATCCAGCACTGGTTGAATCCCTATTCCCTGATCTGCCCTCCAGCTGACCAGGAGTACCTCTGTTTTGTCAGGATTTAATCTCAATTTGTTTGCGCCCATCCAGTCCATCACTGATGCCAGACACTGGTTTAGGACCTGTATGGCTTCCTTGGCTTCAGGTGGAAAAGAGAAACAGAGTTGAGTGTCATCAGCATACTGATGGCACCAAACCCCAAAACCCTGGACAACCTCTCCCAGCGGTTTCATGTAGATGTTGAATGACATGGGGGACAAAACGAAACCCTGAGGGACCCCATAGGACAATGGCCAAGGGGTCGAGCAGGAGTCCCCCAGTACCACCTTCTGGGTTCGGTCCTCCAGGAAGGTCTGGAGCCACTGTAACACAGTGCCCCCAAGTCCCATCTCAGCAAGGCGGCCCAGAAGGATACCATGATCGATGGTATCGAAAGCCGCTGAGAGGTCCAGTAGAACCAGCAGAGACACACTCCCCCTGTCCAGTTCTCTGCATAGGTCATCCACCAAGGCGACCAAAGCCATATCTGTCCCATAGCCAGGCCTGAAACCAGATTGAAATGGATCCAGATAATCCGTATCATCCAGGAATCTCTGGAGTTGGGCGACCACCACACGCTCTATTATCTTGCTTAAAAATGGAATATTGGAGACTGGCTGGTAGTTACCTAGTAAAGAGGGATCCAGGGAGGGCTTTTTCAGCAGTGGTCTTATAACTGCCTCCTTTAAGCATGATGGAATTCTGCCTTGTTCTAGATAGGCATTAACTACTCCCCTGACCCAATCGACCAGTCCCCCTCTGGTACTTCTAATGAGCCAGGAAGGGCAAGGGTCCATTAACAATTAACTTTCCCTAGCAATGTTTATTTCCCTTCTTGGATTAAGAATAAGTACACCAGGGGTAGCCAACATGGTGCTCTCCAGTTGTTGCAGGACCTCCACTTGTTCCTGGATTCTGTTTTCAGTTTTGTCTCCATTCTTATTTCTTTTTCCTACAACTCTCTTCTTCTGTGTTGGGGCTCTTCCAAAGATAAGATTCTGTAACAAAGAACAATTAAAAATGCCCTTGTGACATATTTTTTTTTCCTTTTCGTATATAGCAAACAAAGTAATCTCTTGCATTTCTGCCCGTAACCATCCTATTAATGCTTAAATTGCTCTTATTGACATAATGATACCTTTTTTGTGCAGCTAACAATGTAAATATGCTTGAGGAACAGCCAGGGAGCAAAGATAAGACTGTTCAAATGCCTAGGGGATGCGCACAAGACGGGGAGTAATATGACAGCATTATGCGTTTTGCTCATCAACAATTTTTCAATAAAAGAAGATTTCCAAATTGAAGCAGCTTTCAGCATATTAAACCTGGAGCTGGGAAACAAATTGAAAATAGCAGGCAGACTACCCTTGGTGGTTTCTTATTAGGGATGTTTTCTGTAGCAATCAACTGTATGAAACTTGTGTTTGATTGGAGAGGAGGGAAATAGGAAGAGGGGGAACTGTTGTTGTTGTTATGTGCCTCCAAGTCGACTACGACTTATGGCGACCCTATGAATCAGTGACCTCCTATAGCATCTGTCATGAACCACCCTGTTCAGATCTTGTAAGTTCAGGTCTGTGGCTTCCTTTATGGAATCAATCCATCTCTTGTTTGGCCTTCCTCTTTTTCTACTCCCTTCTGTTTTTCCCAGCATCATTGTCTTTTCTAGTGAATCGTGTCTTCTCATGATGTGTCCAAAGTATGATAACCTCAGTTTCATCATTTTAGCTTCTAGTGATAGTTCTGGTTTAATTTGTTCTAACACCCAATTATTTGTCTTTTTTGCAGTCCATGGTATCTGCAAAGCTCTTCTCCAACACCACATAAATGTTTGTTTTCCCTAAGAAAGATTCAGGAGCACATTATTTTAGAAGGGAGACGGGCCATAACTCAATGGTAGACCACTTGCTTTGCATGCAGAAGGTCCCAGTTCAATCCTTGGCATGCAAGGGTTTTGGTTTTTAGGGACACAGAATGTAGAGTTAGGGGGAAATGTGCAGTTGGAAAAGTGACAATGTGCAGTTTGAAAAATGGGGGAGGGATTGGACACTTGAGGTGTATGTGTTTATTAAGCACTTAAACCACAGGGAATATCAGAGACAGTGTGTACACAAGTTATATAAAGGTAGAATGCGCTTAGTTTCCATACTTAAAAACAAACTGCCAAGACCGTATTAAACCATCTTCATCTTTTTGGCCAGAACCTCTTGTTCTATATCTTCAAGTTTGGGCAGGCAACACTTTGTTGCATCCTTATAAATGCCATTGAAGCACTCCTAGTTTTGCACCTCTTAGGTACTGAACTAAGACAGATTCTTAAATGAATTGTCACTGTATTTAGATAAATATGAACTACTGACTCCTGTGGAGAAACTGCTGCTGATACAAGGTGTAAACAAGGAGGAAAGCATCCTTAGTGTTCATTTGGCTTTTCTTTTTCTTTCTTTTTTTTTAGTGTGGGGTATCTGATGAGGATTTTTTGCAGTTAGAAGATCTGATTAAAAAACAAAATGAAACACCTGCTGGCATCTGCAGGTAGGGCTGGGAGAGACTCCTGCCTGAAACCCTGGAAAGATGCCACAAGTCAGTGTAGACAATCCTGAGCTAGAGGAATGGTGTATCTACATGGTGGCTTACTGTGTGTTTGTTGCTATTTACATCTCCTCTTAATTCACATTGTTCACATGACATTACTGGCAAACAGGTCTCATACAGTTTTCCCCTTGTAAATTTGGGTCTGTGAGGGGAATAAGGGGTCTCCTCTCAGTATTATTATTATTATTATTATTATTATTATTATTATTATTATTATTATTATCGTCTTTATTTATCCCCCGCCATTTTTCCAAAACTGGAACTCATGGCGGCTTCCAGATAAAAAATACATATAATTAAAAACATACAAAGTCTACATTAAAATAAGATTAAACTATTTCCAATATTAAAACCATACACACATATAGCTAAAAAAGTTCAAACTAGTTTAAAAATGATATAATAGACATTAGCAATGCAGCACCCTCCACGCCCTATCCTTAGCCTTCAATTCCAAAGGCTTGTTGGAATAGGAAGTATCCTAAACAAGCTATAGTTCCCAGGATTCTTTGGGGGAAGACATGACTGTTTATAGTGGTATGATAGTGCTTGAAATGTATTGTGCAAATGGGGCCTTATTTAGAAATTTATTTAACTTGACGGACCTTCTATCTAAGCATGTGCAGGATTGTACTCAATGTATTCATTTTTCTGGTACTTTAAAGTAGGGAAGTGATCTAATTTTGCCCAGCTGCTTAAATGGATTCCACAACAATGAATGCCAAGTATCAATTTGGAAACGCCTACCGTTTGAAATCACATTCACATTATTTGTGTCTCAAGCATGCATGACTATCTTTGGCAAAGTCTATATATGGTTGCCGCTAAATGGGAAGCTTTAGCACAGGAGTGGGTAACCTGTGGCCTTCCAGATATTGCTAGACTAAAGCTCACATCATCCCTGACCATTGGCCATGCTGGCTGGGGCTGATGGGAGTTAGAGTGCTGCAACATCTGAGAACCACAGATATTCTCCATCCCTGCTTTCGTGCATCTCAAACAAGTTTCCCCTTCTTGACCTGTCAACATCATTCAGTTGAAAATGCCTAGGTCTATTTCTTCAACTAATGCAACAGTAAGGACACCTGTCCTTTTCCCTCTTTCAACAAGTTTTGTTTCAAATGAAATATTTATCAGGAGGATGTTATCTCTATCTGGGGATGAAGACAACTCCTGCAAACAATCAGCCCTGGGTTAACTGGAGAATGAAAGAGTCATCGTCTCAGATATAGCTCTCAACCATCCATCACACAATCAATTACTGTGTCCATTAGTACCCTTTAACCACACATTAGAAAAATTCACCAGGCACTCTTATGTCCAGGTCATCACCCTAACTTTGAGCAGAGATGGGAGGAATCTATCAAAGTATGTGACGTCCTGTGATTTTAAAGTCCACAAATGGACATTGCCAGTTGGCTCCTTTGTTTTCTTTTTAAGCAACTGTCTTTGATGTAGTGACACCCGGTGAATGCTTTCCATTGAGGCTGACCCCCCTGTCTTATTTGAGGAAGTTGTGCACATATATCGAATAAACCCAAATTTCAAATAGAAACGAAAGTTCAGCCCATTTTTGTTTTATTTTATTTGTAAGAATAAAATGGCCATTAGAAGGGTGAGGAAAGTATAACCAGTTATAGCACAATTTTATTATCAATGTAATAGTGTTGTGATCCACTAGCTTAGCCTTTCCCAACCAGTGGGCCTCCAGATGTTGTTGGACCACAACTCCCATCAGCCTCAGCTAGCATTGCCAATGGTCAGTAAAATGGGAGTTGTAGTCCAACAACATCTGGAGGCACACTGCTTGGGAAAGGCTGCACTAGCTACCAACTTAAACATTTCCTTCCAACGGGTGAAATATTTTTTTATATATCTACTGCATTGACATCCCATCTTTCACCCAAGGAGCACAAAGCATCATGCATGAATCTCCCCCTGCCACCACCCCCCACAGTTTGTCCTTGCAACAACTCTGTGATTTAGGCTATGCTGAGAGATATGCACTATATGTTTAATGCAGTATTGTACCACTTAAAACAGCCATGGCTTCCTCAAAGAATCCTTGGAAGTGTAGTTTGTTTAGGATACTGAGTTGTTAGGTGACCTCTTATTTCCCTCATAGACAAACATTTCCTGAGTTCCCTGGGAAGAGGGATTGACTGTTAAACCACTCTAATTGGTTATCAGTTCATTCCTGGGCCCAACTGAAGTTGCTCATGCTAGCGTGTTAAGCCCTAAATGACTTTGGTCCTAAATATCTGAAAGACCGCCTCCTTCCCTACAGACCCTCTCAGGGGTTGAGCGCAGCAGGGAGGGGTGGTGGTGGCCCAGCAGAGGGCATTCTCTGTGGCAGCTGCTAAGTTGTGGAACTCCCCACTGAGGTGCGACTGGCAATCTCACTGTACAGCTTTAGGCAAATACTGAAGATTCACCTCTTTACCCTGACCTTCCACACCTGAGATGTGTATTTTTAGGACCTACCTTATTTTGGTTGTTTTTAAATTGGTTTTAATGTTGTATTTTAACATTGTTGTAACCTGCCCTGGGACCTTTGAGTAAAGGGCAGGCAATCAGCTGTAGCACAGGGAGCTCCAGGTGCAGCTCACTAGCTGACAGTGATCAGCTGTAGCACGAGAGCTCCCCGTGCTGCAGCTGATTGCTGTCAGCTGGAGCTCGGTGGTTGGAGCTCCCCGTGCTACAGCTGATCACCCTGCTGGTGCCACTGTATTAACGGAATGCCAAAAAGTGGGGCACCGAAAAGCAGGGCCCTACTGTATTATATTTTATTGTGTTCTGATCTGGAAGCTGCCTAGGGCACCAGTGCTCAATGTGGGGTGGGATGTTTTTGGAGAGGCCTATAACCATCCCACTTAATTTTCAGGCAAACCCACCCACAACTGGGTATAGCCAAACTGTCCCATTTTCCCCCTCCCACTTGTGGGGGATCCTTTGGGGGATAAATCATAGAATCATAGAGTTGGGAGGGGCCTATAAGCCCATCGAGTCCAACCACCTGCTCAGTGCAGGAATCCAACATGTGGTTGAAATTTCCCATGACAAATTATACATTTCCAAAGTGAATAAAGATTTACAAGATAATGCAGGGATCCTATAGGGTTGAGAGGGAAGATCACTGCCATCATCTGAGGTAAGACACAGTCAAACTGACACTGCTATGGAGCAATGTGCCTCTTGGATGTTGTTTTGCTAGTTCAGGAAGACTGTAGAAAGGAGAGAGCAAACAAAATGGGCAAGTAAAAATAACATTGGAGCCAGGGCTAGGAGACAGAAGCTACAATGAAGGTGCTAAATTTATGTAGCCTTGGGAGAAGGGTTTGGAAGAGAAGTGATTGCACTCTATAAATACCTTCAAGGTGACAATAGATATGAAGAATGGGTAATTTATTTACAGTACTAGGTGAGATGATATCAGTCAGTGTGGCCGAAAGCAGAGGATGGAAACATTTAGAGTTGATAGCAGGCCAACATTTAGTGTTAGGAGAGGCTGGGCAGCAGGGTAGATCTCCCATGGGGCATGATCAAAGAACGCAATCTCTCCCAAAGCTCCACAGCGGAGACCCATCAGTAGAAATAAGGTCAGTTTAATAACCCTGTGTCTATGGAATATAAGTCAATTGTGATTTCAAATTATCTTTTGAGCCCCTGGTGCCAACAAATAAGCCCTTATTTCAATGTTTCCCAAGAGAGCATTTAGATTATAGACAACTATACTGCAGTACACAACTTCCAGGCAGAATAATCAATATGAATTAAAGGCCGGACACATTTTTCAAAGTCAGAAAGTGAATCTCAACGTTACTCTGTAGCTCCTGCCAGCCTAAACAAATTGGGCTGAGAAGGTGAAAATGATGACAAAGTCATTAACTTCTTTTCTGGTAGGTTAGCTCCCTCCTTCAGAAAGGTTGGTTTGCCCAAACATTTTTATTTATTTGTAATAAAAAAACAAATTACAAATTTACAAAGCTGCCCACTCATATAAAGTATCAAGGTGGTGTACAGCAATGTACACATAAAATATCACAGAAAACAATACAAAAGAATGCTAAAAATGTATCCTGATATGGATGCTGATGATGGAGCTGAATCTTAGATTTCTTTTGGGGGGGGGATGAGATGGAGAGAAGTTTGTTTTGGATTTGAGTCCATAAAAAAATGGGCCCAGACCCATTTCAGTCACAGACACAATTCATAATGGGTGCACAACACTGGGCATCCTCAACAATAAACTTTCCCCAGCAGGGAGGGTTCCCATAGAGGCCCATATTATTTTGCATGGTGCCAGGCCACCTGGAGCCTTAGCAACTACATTTCCAATGGCTCTTGGAAGATCCAGCTACTGCTAACCACAGCAGTGCCCTGATTATCTGGGAACCATGGGGATTAACAGAGGGTCTAAAGGAGGTCTTACCAATAGTGATGAGATTCAGTTCACATTTAAAGGCAAATCTACCTAATTCGTTTGGTGGCCCAACTACGTTCCTATCTGGACAGGGAAAACCTTGCTTCGGTTGTCCATGCACTGGTAACCTCTAAATTGGACTACTGCAATGCACTCTACGTGGGGCTGCCTTTGAAGACGGTTCGGAAGCTGCAGCTCGTGCAAAATGCAGCGGCCAGACTGTTAACAGGGACTCGGAGGTCCGAACATATAACACTGATTCTGGCCCGCTTGCACTGGCTGCCTATATGCTTCCGGGCTCGATTCAAGGTGCTGGTTTTAACTTATAAAGCCTTACACGGCCTGGGACCACAATACCTGATGGAACGCCTCTCCCGATATGAACCTACCCATACGCTGCGATCAACATCAAAGGGCCTCCTTCGGGGGCCTACTCAGAGAGAAGTCCGGAAGGTGACAACGAGAAAACGGGCTTTCTCTGTGGTGGCCCCCGAATTATGGAATTCTCTCCCTGATGAGGTACGCCTGGCGCCAACATTGTTATCTTTTCGGCGCCAGGTAAAAACCTTCCTGTTCTCCCAGGCATTTTAACACCTATAATTTTAAATATTTTAGCAATTTAATATTTACATCTCAACATCTTAATATTCAATCGATTTAATGCATTTTACATTTAATATTTTAGTACTGAGTTTTGTAGTTGTTGATATGTTTAATTATGTTTAGGTATTTTTGGTATAATTATTTTAAGTTTAATATATGTTTTTAAATTGTATGTTGGATGTTATATGTTGTGAACCGCCCAGAGAGCTTCGGCTATGGGGCGGTATAGAAATATAATTAATAAATAAATAATTCACATTTTCCAAAACAATATGTGAACTGAAACACAACCATGTTTTGAAACAGCACTTCTCTGAATTTTGCAGTGCAGTTCTCTGGCTAAGTAATGTGTACAAGAATGAATACTCTTCAAGGAAGTGTGCATAAAAATGCATGAAATGTGTTATTTTCATGAAAATAATATGCAAAATGCATTATATTGAGGAAAACAAATATTTGGGACAATATGATTTGCAAAAATGTGCATGTCGTGAGAAATTCACACCAAAATGCTGATGAATTTTCAGAAGGAACTTTAGGGAAAACATTGCAAACTAATGTGCAGAACTGAATTAGAGACTGAGAAGATGAATTTGACAGATTTGTCCTTCCCTCGCTACCAGTAGCCGTTCCCACTGCCATAATCACTACTGTAGCTTCAGTTTTGGAAAAATAAAGGAGGCCTCTATGCCCTATCACATTTGGAGTGACATAATCTGCAGTGATAAAATCAGAATAGGCTTGAGGGATGGGGTAGAATATTTCTTTTTAAACATTTATTTGGAAAAAAAAATCATCTCGCCTGACCCTGGATAAGTTTTGTCATTTGCCCCAAAGGCTGGTTTCTGTGCAGAGGTTAGGTCATTTTTTCTACCAAAAAAAAAAAGTTAATTGTCGGAGGCTTTTTAGCAAAGGAGGAAGAATGATAAAAGTTTCATGGGCAAACTATATATATATATATATAACTCCTGTCCAGACAAGGAACTTCCACTTGAAAGTGATTAGCACCAGATTCAAGACAGATGGAATTCATTGGACCAGTCTCAGCATTAATGACAAAGAGGAAGGAACCAGGTGATTGGGGTAATACAGGTACTCTTCTCATCAAAATGAGTCAGTGTGGTGTAGGGGTTTAGACTTGGACCTAGAAGATCAGGGTTCAAATCCCCACTCAGCCACGAAGCTCACTGGGTGAGCCTCTCAGCTTGACCTACCTCACAGGGTTGTAGTGAAGATAAAATGGAGAAGGGGAGAAGTGTTTATGCCACTTTGAGCTCCTTGGAAGAAAGGTGAGATATAAATGTAATATATCTTCCTGTCTCGGGGCACATGCTCAGAATTACTTAAAATGTTGATAGTTCCTTCTGTACATTTGATCACACGATCATACTTTGAAAGTGTTTCATGAGAGCGCATGACTAAAACAAGGATTGGGTCATGTTCCGAGTGATGTTTCTGAGCTGTACCACTTCAGAGGGAGCTCAGACACTGCTCTTCAATGGGTGGGACAGCACATCTCTCCAAATAGAAAACTAGAGTGTGAGAGAGGCCGCTAGGTCAGAATGCTTCCAGGGATGGGCAAATCTCTTCATTTAGATGTCTCCCAGTTTCTCATTATTATGCACTTAACTTCAGCCCACATTTCCACATCAGTTTGCGAGGAGAAAAAAAAAGGCTTCGTGAAAATTTATCAGCAGTTAGTGCAAATTTCTCCTAATATACATATTTTTGTATGCACTTTCCTTAATATAATGCATTTTGTTAGTTTATTTTCACTGATTTAAGCATTTGTATGAATACTTTATTGTAGTATATGCATTTCTGTACATATTACTTAGCTGGAGAACTGCACAGCAAAATCTAACCAATTTTGAAATATGCTTGTGTTTCGCTTATTGTTTCAGAAAGTGCAAATTTGGCAAGTCCACCTCTAAATGTGAACTGGATCAAATTTATCTCCCATCCACAGCCGTAGAGCACCTGCTTTTCATGCAAGAGATCTCAAGGTCAATCTCTGGCATCTTCAGGTAGGGCTGGGAAAGACTCCTGCCTAAAAGCCTGGTGAGCCATTGGTATCAAAAATGTCATGCTAGATGGACCAACAGTCTAACCTGGTATGAGGCAGCTTCCTGTGTCCCTGATCTTGAACCAGTTAGTCAGTCATACTATGACAGTTTAATGAATTTATCCTGTTCTAGAGATAACAAACACAACTTTGCAGGTAGGTTAGAAGCATATAGTGATGGTCAAAAAGGGTTGTTGTCCACTCTGAATTGGCAGCTTTTGCTATGTGGCAGCCAAAATCCAGTTATATAACTTTTCCAGCAATATGGAAGGAGAGCAGGTGTGGTTCTCATAGCTTTGTAAATAATGACAGGGGTTCCCATTTTGGATTATGGAAGCAACCTTAGATGATGTGGGAGTTATGGAGAGCTTAAAATTTAAATTGCCCATCCAACAAAGCCTTTACAAAGACACCAAGCACACTTTCCTAGACTTTAGAACATTGCTGAATTCACCTCCATCAAGAGCCACTGGCTGCAAAGGAAGACTCCACACCCCAGAAGAAGGAAGCTGATGCAACCACCGCTCGCGGCAAAAAGAGGAGGGTGCTGGTGGTTGGAGACTCATTGCTCAGGGGGGTAGAGGCACCGGTATGCCAGCCGGACAAAATGAATCGGGAAGTCTGTTGTCTCCCTGGGGCACGCATCCGGGACGTCGCTGACAACCTGCCGAGGCTCATTGGGAACCAAGATAGGTACCCCTTTCTCCTCATCCATGTGGGCACAAACGACACGGACAGAAACACCTTGGAACAGATTGCCTCAGACTATGAGGCTCTGGGTACGAAGGTCAAGGATTTTGGGGCGCAGGTGGTCTTCTCGTCAATTCTTCCCATGAAGGATAGAGGACTACAAAGGGAAAGGATACTGCAGGTCAACGACTGGTTACGCAGATGGTGTCGACGGGAGAGGTTTGGATTCTGGGACCATGGTCTAAGCTTCTTGGAGGAGGGACTGTTGGCAAAAGATGGGCTGCACCTCATGAGGACTGGCAAGAATCTCTTGGGCAGAAATATGGCAAAACTCATCAAGAGGGCTTTAAACTAAAGCCTCTGGGGGATGGAGATGATAGCTTAAATACTGATCCAAAGACAGCGGGTTGTAAACGCAAGGATTTGAAGGGTACAGCAGACACTGGTAGAGAGAAAGGGATGCACGGCAAAGCTCACGATATATTAACAGAGGAATCCAATCGGGACAAAAGAGACTTCTGGTGTCTATATACCAACGCGCGGAGCTTGGGAAACAAGCAAGAGGAGCTTGAAGTCTTAGTGCATCAAGGCAAATATGACTTCATAGGGATAACAGAGACATGGTGGGATGACTCCCATGATTGGAATATAGCCATTCAAGGATATAAACTCTACAGAAAGAATAGAAGCAACAGAAAAGGAGGGGGAGTAGCGTTATACGTCAAAGACAAATACACCTCTATGGAAATCCAAGAGAGCGAACAAAGTGGTCCGGTAGAGACCATTTGGGTAAAAATAAATGGAGAAACAAATAAAACCGACATGGTAGTAGGTGTCTACTACAGACCCCCTGGCCAAGAAGACGTGGTAGACGAGGCCTTTCTCAAACAAATCTCTGAAATCTCAAGAAGGCAAGAAGTAGTAGTGATGGGGGACTTCAACTACCCGGATATCTGCTGGGAGACAAACTCTGCGAAGCACAAAGCCTCCAACAAATTCCTGATGGGCCTTGCTGATAATTTCCTCTTTCAAAAAGTAGAAGAAGGAACAAGGGGATCGGCAATCCTGGACCTGATCTTAACTAACAGGTCACGGGAATTAAAGCGGTCGGTACCTTGGGGGAAAGTGACCACGTAATGCTGGAATTCGGGATTCTGGGGAAAGCCAAAGAAGAATATAGTCAAACATGGACCTTGGATTTCAGGAAAGCCGATTTTAGCAAGCTCAGGGAAATGATGGGTAGGATCCCGTGGCTAGATAGACTAAAGAAAAAAGGAGCCCAAGAAGCGTGGGAGTTCATGAAGAACGTATTACAAAAAGCACAATCGCGAACAATTCCAAAGAGGAAGAAAAATGGAAGACATCGGAAAAAGCCAATGTGGCTACATGGAAGACTGGTGGAGGAGGTAAAAGTAAAAAAGAGCATGTATAAAGAATGGAAGGAAGGACGCGTCACCAAGGAAGAGTACTGACGAGTGGCTCGGGCTTGCAGGAATAGCGTAAGGAAAGCTAAAACCCAGAATGAGCTGAGGCTGGCGAGGGAAGCGAGGAACAACAAAAAGGGGTTTTTCAGATATGTTCGAAGCAAGAGAAAGACCAAGGAAATGGTGGGACTGCTGCTCAATGAGGATGGCAAAATGTTGACAGATAACGAGGAAAAAGCAGAACTGCTCAATGCCTATTTTGCCTCCGTTTTCTCCCAAAAAGGGAACAGTGTGCAACTTTGCATCGGTAGCAATCTCAGTAAGGGGTCGGGACTGCAGTTCAAGATTGATAAGGAGATAGTCAGGAAATACCTAGTTAACCTAAATGAGTTCAAATCTCCAGGGCCTGATGAACTGCATCCCTGAGTATTGAAGGAACTTGCGGATGTACTCTCGGAACCTCTTGCCATCATCTTTGAGAAATCCTGGAGAACGGGAGAGGTGCCGGAGGATTGGAGACGGGCAAATGTCGTCCCGCTCTTTAAAAAGGGTAAAAAAGAAGATCTGGGGAATTACAGGCCGGTCAGTCTGACTTCAATACCGGGAAAGATATTAGAACGGATAATAAAAGAGTCCATTGGCAACTACCTAGGTGACAATGCTGTGATTAGTAGGAGCCAGCATGCGTTTGTCAAGAAAAAATCCTGTCAAACTAATATCTCTTTTTTTGATCGGGTCACTAGCTTAGTAGATGGTGGAAATGCTGTAGATGTCATCTATCTAGATTTCAGCAAGGCGTATGACAAAGTCCCCCACGACCTTTTGATTAGCAAACTGGTCAAATGCGGACTAGATGGAAATACTGTCAGGTGGATTCACAACTGGTTGGAAAACCGTACTCAAAGAGTGGTCGTCGGTGGCTCTGCTTCGGACTGGAAGGAGGTTTTGAGTGGAGTGCCACAGGGTTCTGTCCTGGGGCCGATACTCTTCAACATTTTTATCAATGACTT
The DNA here is from genome assembly GCF_030035675.1 of Rhineura floridana. NCBI lineage: Eukaryota > Metazoa > Chordata > Lepidosauria > Squamata > Rhineuridae > Rhineura > Rhineura floridana. The sequence continues at coordinate 316,623,968 of NC_084480.1, read as the reverse complement.
AGATGATGGGGTGGAGGGAAGCCTTACGAAGTTTGCGGATGATACGAAACTGGGAGGGATAGCTAGCACAACGGAAGACTGGAATAAAATCCAAAGGGACCTGGATAGACTAGAAAATTGGGCTGAAATTAATAAAATGAAATTCAATAAAGACAAATGCAAGATTCTGCATTTAGGCCACAAAAACAAAATGCATGGGTACAGGATGGGAAACACCCGGCTTAGCAGTAGTGCGTGTGAGAAGGACCTTGGAATTGTAGTTGATCGCAAGTTGAACATGACCCAGCAGTGTGATGCTGTGGCAAAAAAGGCAAACGCGGTTTTGGGCTGCATAAACAGAGCTATAGTTTCCAGGTCGAGGGAAGTAATAGTCCCACTATATTCTGCATTAGTCAGGCCTCATCTGGAATCCTGCGTTCAGTTCTGGGCGCCTCATTTTAAGAAAGATATAGACAAGTTAGAGCGGGTCCAGAAGAGGGCGACAAGGATGATAGCCGGTATGGAGAACAAGTCTTATGAGGAAAGGTTGAAGGAACTTGGCATGTTCAGTCTGGTGAAGAGAAGGCTGAGGGGTGACATGATTGCACTCTTTAAGTACCTGAAGGGCTGTCACATAGAGGAGGGTACAGATTTGTTCTCTGCTGCCCCAGAGGGTAGGACTAGGTCTAATGGTTTTAAGTTGCAGGAGCGTAGATTCAGATTGGACGTTAGAAGGAACTTCTTGACAGTAAGGGCGGTTCGGCAATGGAACCGACTGCCTAGGGAGGTGGTGGGATCCCCTTCACTGGATGTCTTCAAGCAGAGGCTGGACAGCTATCTGCGGGAGATGCTCTAGCTGTGGATTTCCTGCTGTGAGCAGGGGGTTGGACTCGATGGCCTACAAGGCCCCTTCCAACTCTATGATTCCATGATTCTACATTTGGAGGACTCAGTCTTGGATTTTGGGTGCCATGTAGAAAAAGCTACTCATTCAGAATGGGCAACAACTATTTTTGACCATTACTATGTCCTCTAAACTACCTGCAAAGTTGTGTCTGTCTCCAAAAGAGGATAAACGTAGCTGACTAAGTGAGAAATGGTGGCATTGTGACAGTGTTGTTCCCAGAAATGAGAACCACAGGATTTTTCTCTTAGCCTGATGGAAGTGCTTGTGGGGATGCCCTAGATAATCTCCAAGGCATCCTCTAAATACCATGTCTATGAAACAGATATTGGTGTGCTGGCTTTCAAAGAAGGAGCCATAAAGTTCCAAGTGCAGTCACTTTGCAGGCACAGGAGTGACACTCTGTCATTTTTAGCCAAAATGACAGCCAGAACAGTTTGCTAGTGCAGAGAACACGGCAGAACCTTACAAATTATTAGGATATAATTCAGGTAGCTAGGGAAGGACAGGAATAGCTTTTAAAATTGGCTGCTCTGCAATAAATAAATAGAAAATCCCAGCCAAGGCTCACATTTACCAAAGATCTACGGAAATATTCATCTGGGTGATTCTGTGTGTGCTGAAGCTCTCTGCTTCCGTAGGCATCTGTAAATTGCCCACTGTCTCTCGATCCTGACATGTATTCATATTGTATCAAAATTTCTGCTCGTTAAATAAAATGGACTCCTTTTTTTTAAAAAAAATGGCAGGTTGCAGGGAAGGGGGGAGGGAAGAGTGTTTATGCTTCCGCTCAGCTTTATGATTATTCCACTTCACTCATGTTGCTGTAAGACCATCTGCTGGCATTGTAGATAAAACCATTAAATGAAAGGGAAATGGAAAGGGGTGGGGGGAGAGGCAGGACTCTAAATAGAAGCTGCCAAGTATCTCTTTTAAGGAATATGCTGAAGAATTTGCCAAAGCGTGAGCACAGTCATCGCTGCATAAAAACAGCCTTGATCAGAGAAGTGGTCCCGTCTAACCTGCATTCCATGTTCAACAGTGGCAAGCCATTTGCCTCTGGGAAGCAAAACAGAAAGGCAACTGCCTCCCACCTGTCCCATAAAAATGTAAGAAGACCCCTGTTGGATCAAGTCAATGGCCCATCCAGTCTATCACTCTGATTTCACAGTGACCAACCAAATGCTTGTGGGAAGCCCGCAAGCAGGACTTGAGCGCCACAGTGCTCTCCTCACTTGGGATTTCCAGGAGCTGATATTTTGAGGTATACTGCCTCCAACAGTGGAGGCAGAACATAGCCATCATGGCTAGTAGCCATTGATAGCCTTACCATCCATGAATTTGTCTAATCCTCTTTTAAAACCATCTGAGCTGGTGACCATCGCTGCTCTTGTGGGAACAAATTCTATAGTTTAACTATGTGCTATGTGAATAAATATTTTGTTTTGTCTGTCCTGAATCTTCCAACATTCAGCTTCATTGGATGTCCACAAGTTCTAGTCTTATGAGAGAAGAAAAAACTTTTCTCTGTCCATTTTCTCCATGCTATGCGTAATTGTATACACCTCTATCATGTTTCCTCCTACTCTCCTTTTCTAAAGAGCCCCAAATGCTGCAGCCTTTCCTCATAGGGGAGTCGCTCAGTCCCATTGATCATTTTTGGTTGCCCTTTTCTGAACCTTTTCCAACTCTACCATATCCTTTTTGAAGGGAAGGATGTATAATGTTAAACATCCCTATCATGCTTCTTCTTTACTCGTCATATATCCTCTGACATTCAGGGTTTGGCTACTTCTAAATGTGGACACTCCATTTGTCTAATTACCTTTTAAATCCACATGAGACTGCACTCCTAACCCCACTTACCTGGGAGTAAGTCCCACTGAATTCATTTGGACTTGTTTCTGAATGATTAGGATTGTAGCCTAAATTGGTAGCCACCAGCATATTTTATCTGACTTGAAAAGAGAATTAGACCAAAAAAGTTCAAACTATCTCCCTCTTTCTAGCTGGTTGGCAAACCCATTTCTTCTTGTTCATTTTATTAAAACTGCAAAATCCACCCATAAGAGACCCTGATGGTGTTTGAAAATCACTTCCCGTGGGATGAAATAGAGGTAAATCACAAACCTTCTCTTCACCCTAAGACTGTCTTTTAATATACTTTAGCCTCTGATTCACCTCTTGGATGTGTATTTAAAAATGCATGCCAATTCTTAATTTAAGTTAACAACTCCAGTGAACTTGACTGAAGTGCTAGTCAAGATTAGTCCAAAGTACAGTGGCAGAAATTGCCCATGAGTGCCAATTCTTCGCCTTCCAGTAGGGCCTTTTGTTTTCATAAATTCCTCAAAGCATCATGCGAAGCAAAAACAAAAAAACCCCAAAGCAAATTATGCACAAAGACAAGCCCATCTGCACCCAGAATTGTGAATATACATAAAGAGAATGCATTTATCCACACTTATTTCATCGCACACTTTCTGAGTTTTCACACTTTAACATGAATCTTATTTGAGTATTTTCTGTTCTTTTAGAAGACAGATTATTTTGGGAAGTTGCAAAGACAAGAGGAGAGGTATGGATGACAAGAAGGAACAGAGGTAGGAAAGCATTCATAAGGGAATTTAACTAAAAGCCAGGAAAGCACAGGATAACTCCTGGCCATTTAGTTACTTTAAGATTTATATACAGCCTCTCCAAATGTTTGACACTAACAAACATTGAAAGCAATCAATGAATAGTTAGATCAATGTATGCATCCCTTTTGCCTGTTTTTTAAAATTTTTATTTTACTATAGTAAACTGCTATAAATCTCTAAAAATGGTAAAACTCACCAATGAATTTTGCCTTGAACAGAATGATAATGCAAATTTAGAGGTTAGAGTTGGCTATTTGGAATGTTGAAAGCTCTCTGAAGAAAGGTGGCAACATTTGGGGCTTTTTGGTTTAAAGAAAAAGGCAAGTGAGAGGTGACATGATAGAAGTGTATAAAACTATGCATAGTATGGAGAAAGTGAATTGAAAAAAGTGTTTCTCCCTCTCTCATAACGCAAGCACCCATTGACATCCAATGAAGCTGAATGTTGGGAGATTCAGAACAGAGAAAAGAAAGTACATCTTTGCACAACACATAGTTAAACTACAGAATTTGCTCCCACAAGAGGCAGTGATTGCTACCAGCTTGGATGGATTTAAAAGAGGATTTGATAAATTCATGGAGGAAAAGGCTATCAGTGGCTACTAGCCATGATGCCTATGCTTTGCCTCCAGAGGCGAAGGCAGCATGCTCCCAAATGCCAGTTGCTGGAGACTACAGGAGGGGAGGGGGCCCTTTGCACTCAGTCATGTCTGCGGGTTTCCCATGGGTATCTGGTTGGCCACTATGAGAACATTATGTTGGACTAGATGGGCCACTGGCCTGATCCAGCAGGCTATTCAAAACAGGCTTATTTAAAAACAATACAAAATGAACATCTACGGCAGAAACACTTTTATCCAGCTGGAAGAAACTGGTCGAAACAAAAATGTCTTCAATTGTTCCTGGAAAGTACAGCAGGTGGGAATCTTTTAATACGTGTTTGTAGGGGGGCTATATATTCTGGGAAGAAGGGTATAATAATAATAATAATAATAATAATAATAATAATAATAATAATAAAAGATTCTCTCCAAGCAACTTACAACATATTTAAGAGCATAAGCGTAACTAAAAATACCCTACAACAAAAACACATCTACACAAAACCCATTAAAAATGCATGCAATTCATACAAGTTGCACAAAACAACCCACAACAACAGCATCAGAAAGCTTCAGCAGCACAGCGAGTCGCTAAAAACCTCATCATAGTCCATCAAAAGCCTGGGGGGGGAGTTTTTACCTGGTGCCAAAAAGAAGTCAGCAACAACTCCAGGTGGACCTCACTGGGGATGGTATTCCACAAATGGGGAGCCACAACTGAAAAGGCTCTCTTCCCCTTCTGGGCTGGACAACAGACACCCACACACTTTCAAGTAAGGCAGGGCTGAGGCACTGCCCAGTTTTAGCCAACTGTCTGCTGTGTCTGACTGAGATGCCTGCTCAACAGGCTTATCCCATTTCCAAGGGCCCTGAGCATCCATCCATGGCTGTGCTAGTCTAATAAAAGTGTGTGTGTGTGTGTGTGTGTGTGTGTGTGTGTGTGTGTGTGTGTGAGAGAGAGAGAGAGAGAGAGAGAGAGAAATCTAATACGGGCAGGCCTGCATTGTTCTCAGATTTTTTCTGGGATGTCATCCATGCTGTTGAGGCTTATGTACATCGGAATGTACAGTCATGCACTTTTCTCAAATGTTACACCTGCACACCTTTGTCCAGCAGCATAGGTGCGCTCAGTGGCTGAGGTGGGAAGGTATAGTTTGGCTCCCCCGCCCCACCCCATGAAAGAAAACATTTCTTAGTATTAGTTTCCCACATACAGAAGTGTGTGTGTGTTTCGCCCTAGTCAGGTGTTCTAAATCCCTCACAGGATGGGGAAGAGTGGGGATAAATGTGCTAGTTCTGTTGCCCCCCCCCAGCCTCCCTTGCCCCCTCCATGAGTTCGAGGAGTAGCTTCTGCAGCAGGGAGTCTTTTTATGGTCACGCAAGCTGCCTGTCATGGCTTATGTCATGAGCCCCTCAGGTCCATCAGGCTCCGGAGTGGAGTGGCAGTGTTTGACAGATGAGGAGGCCGAGGCGAGAAGCCAGCCAGGTGGGAGGATGAGGACCCAGACCTTTGCCTCAGGTTGTTAGGGAAGGGGCGACTGAGGTTCTGGCTTTTGTCCCCCCCCCCGAGCAGGAAGCATCACTATGTGCTGAAGGAGCCAGTGATTCAATGGGAGCGGCAGCAGAGCAGGAGGAGGAGCGAGGGACTGCCCTGTCACCAGGGCCTCAGCACCGCATCCAGCAGTACAAACAGTTATGCCAGCTTCATAGAAGCGCCCACCTGCGAGCACGGTCTTCCCGTGCGGGGTGAGAGTCCTGCAAGTGGGCCCGCCATGTCTTGCTCTTTTAAAGCTAGGCGGGAAGGGTGTGGGGACTTGTGGGGACATCTTTGCAGCTACCATCCAGCCTTGCACTCCAGACCCTGCTCTGAGACTCTTGATTTCTGAACCTGTACCAAGCTGTCCCAAATAAATCTCTCTCTCTGTTACTTTTGGGACAGTGGTGTTTTGGGACAGGAGCCAGGACAGTTTAGAACCCTGGTTTTCCAGGGCCGTGCGGAGCTCACACCATTTTGCGAAGAGCTCCAAAAGGATCTCTCCAAACTGAGTGAAGGGGCAGTAAAATGGCAATTCAATGTAAACAAGTGCAAAGTTATGCATATTGGAGCAAAACAATCTTAATTTCACATATATGGTCATGGGGTCTAAACTGGTAGTGACTGACCAGGAACGAGATGTCGGGTCGTAGCGGATCGCTCGATGAAGATGTCAGCCAAGTGTGTGGCAGCTGTGAAAAAAAGGCAAATTCCATGCTAGGGATCATTAGGAAAGATACTGAAAATAAAACTGGCAGTATTATAATGCCATTGTATAAATCTATGGTGCATCCACACTTGGAATACTGTGTTCAGTTGTAGTTGCTTTACCTCAAAAAGGATGTTGTAGAGTTAGAAAAGGGCAACCAGAATGATCCTCTGTGAGGAAAGGTTGCAGCATTTGGGGCTTTTTTACCTTAAAGGAAAGGAGAGTCAGAGACAACATGATAGAAGTGTATAAAGTTATGCATGGCAGGTAGAAAGTAGATAGAGACAAGGTTTTCTCCCTTTTTCATAACACTAGAACTGCCACTAGAGTGGCAGCTATTTTTTTAAAAAAACTTCTGATCTCAGAACCTCAGTCTTCCCACCCCAACCCACTCCAAATGGCTTGCTCCCCTTCCACCTGTCTTCTGTTGAGTACTTAATGAATTTGTGCTAGCTGGAAGCACAGACAGGTCAGCGGCAGGGACTAGAGACATGGTGGAGGTCAACATCTCCTCTGTGGATTTAAGAAGCCAGGGTGGCAGGCACTCACAAAGTCTTGATTGAGAAAACAAAGAAGAAGAAGAATCTGTTCAGGGATAAACCAGCTGCCATTCTGCATTTAGTTTATTTTTGTTTTCTCCCTGTGCCTTCCAATTCTAAGATTTTTTTTTAAGCCATAGACACTGGATGCTTAATGTACGGGATAAACTGGAGGTGTTCACTATGGCTGTTAACAAGGCACACCGATGCAGTCGGCTGCCTGCTGTTTTCTCAGGTGTAACTGTAGGGCTTTTAAAAAAAAATCCTATGCTTGCAAAAAGAGCTCTGCTGTTCCATCCATGCGCAGTGAGGGAACAATTATCTTAGAGCTGGAAAACCTTTTCAGCTGTCAAGGGCTGTATTCAGAGAGAGAGAGACAGAGGTGGTGTAGTGATGTGGTTGAAGTGTCAGACTGAAACCTAGGAGACCAGGTTTCAAATCCCTGCTTGGCCATGAAACTTTCTGGGTGATCTTGGGCCAGTATCTGTCCCTCATCCTAACCTACCTCACAGGGTAGTTGTGAGAATAAAATGGAGAGCGGGGAACCATGTATGACACCTTGAGCTTCTTGGAGGAAAGGTGGGATATAAATGTAATAATAAATAAAATATTCACTCAGGGTTAATTGTAAGGGGTCTATATATTGGCAGTAGGTGGTATCCCAGCCGAAGATAAGCACCCCCCCTTTTCTCTCTTTCTGCTACTCTCATCTCTCTCCTTCCCTCCAGTCCTTCTTCACATAGAAAGTCCTTCTTCATGCAGTGCATAGTTAAACTCCAGAATTCACTCCCACAAGAAGCAGCGATGGCCACCAACTTGGATGGCTTTAAAAGACGATTAGATAGATTCATGGAAAAGTGATCAGTGGCTACTAGCCAGGATGACTTTGCTCTGCCTTCACTGTCAGAGGCAGTATGCAGCTGGGTGCAAGTTGTTGGAAACCGCAGGAAGTGAGAGTGTTGTTGCACTCAGGTCCTGCTTGCAGGCTTTCCAGAAGAGGCATCTGGTTGGCCACTATGAGAACAGGTTGCTGGACTAGATGGGCCACTGGCCTGATCCAGCAGGCTCTTCTTACGTTCTTATGTTCATTTTTCTTTCTGCCATTCCTTTCTCCCTTTCTTTACCACCTCTTTCTCTTCTCTTCTTTTCTCTTTCTCTTCTTCCCCCATTTTTCCTTCTTGTCGTTCACATGAAATGTGGCCAAGGACCATGGGTTGTCCACCTGTGAATTATCTGGATGTAACTCCATGAGCACAATACACTCACCAGCTTGGTTCCATAACTTTGTAGCAGAGCTTGGAAAAGTTACTTTCTTGAACTACAACTCCCATCAGCCCAATCCAGTGGCCATGCTAGCTGGGGCTGATGGGAGTTGTAGTTTTAAAAAAGTAACTTTTCCAAGAACTGCTTTGTAGTCATTCTCTCTGCTTCTGGGGATATTGGTGGGGGAGCTAAAGTGTTTTGGGAGTTGCATCACCCTGGTTAGAAAAGTGGAAATGGGTGGGGGAGGTCCACCCTCTTGGTGCTCTGCCATCTACCAAGGTAGCCATCTACTGCTGCTGCAGTGGTGCCCATTATAAACCTGTAATACTGAACAAACCATTACAAGAGGCAGGGGTGCTGTGAAAAAGGATTATTATCAAGAAGTGAGCTCAAGACTGTGTTAGTCACAGTGGCATAGAACCTTCCGGTTCAGAGGCCAGTTGCTTGGGATTTGAGAGCAAAAGCAGCATAGGACTGTGCTGCCAATGGGGCTGTCAGTGGGTAGACTACTGGGCTCCTCCCCAGCAACCTCATCCACAGTGCCCAGACCACTGGGGTTGGACTTGATGGCCCTATAGGCCCCTTCCAACTATAAGATTATATGTTATATATTTATTAAATTATTTATCTATTTAATAAATAAATGCATTTGTTTTTTTTTACAATAATTTTTATTCAAATTTTCATAAAACATAGAAAAACAAAATCATAAAACATTCAAAGACAAAAAACAAAACAAAACAAAAATGATTAAACAAAAAAAATAAAATGTTGACTTCCCATTTGTCACATATCAAATCAGTTATAGGTCTACAATATATAACAATCCTGTCTCTTAAATCATATTATAAAATCACTTTCCTCCAGTAGTTATCTTAATTAATCATCAAATCTCATAAACATTACTTTATTCTTTCCACAAAAAGTCAAAGAGAGGTTTCAATTCTTTAAGAAATATATCTATCAATTTTTCTCCAAATAAACATGTCAATTAATCCATCTCATTAATAATTATAATAATCTTATTGTCATAACCATAGTCCAAATAAACATTTCGATTAAGCCATCTCATCAGAATCTGTTAGGTCCAATAATTTCAATAGCCATTATTCCATTATCCCTATTAGTTCCATCTTCCATCTTCAATAGTCCTGTTAAGTCCAGTAATTTCAGTGTCCAATCTTCCATTATCAGTATTCCATAATAATCTTGCTGTTGTAGCCATAGTCATATAATAAGAGTCTGATGGGAATTTCCTCTATCCCAAATATTTTCTTGCCATCCATTCTGAATAAGTTGCTGAAATACTGTTGTAAAGTCATATCTGTGTTCTTCTTTTTTACAAAATGCACTGGCTCATCTCTTAAGAGTTTTTCCATTGTCACATGGCTGCAGTTAATTCCATAGATTTTCTCTATATCAAGCTCCATCACATCATTCCAGTCCAGAAGATTATCCAAGCCATTGATAACTTTATCTCTAATATCTTCATTAATTTCTTCAGAGATAACGTTAAATTCCAAACAGTAGATTTTATTTCTAAAATCCATAAACTCCAGATCTTTTTCCAATTCCACATTTGTTCCAATCTCCAGGGCTTGTATCTTCCCTTTATTTTTTCTTTTCTCATCTCTGATCTCATTCTCCTCTCTCACAGGATCCCCTATTTCTTTAAGCTCCTGCGTCATTTTGCTCAGTTCAATGTTCAACTGCTTACTACCCTGTCGCAGGGTTTGTTTCGTTATCTCAATCTCATCCATTATTTTCTGAAACATAGTTACTTCCAGATTCTCAGCCACTTTCTTGATTGCCATTTTTAAAACCACGAAAACAAAGCAAAACAAAAATAAAGAAGAACCACTTCTTATTTCAGCAACAATTGGGTTAATATTCCAGGCTTGATGACATCACAGTATAAACAGAGCAACCTGCCTTATCTCTCTATGTTCAAGAATGCAAAACAAATTTAGTTCCCAGCATCAAAACAGTTAGTGGCGTCGTGAAGAAGCAGATTCGTCAAAATAAAATAGACCAAAAAGAGAATAGTCCCAGACAATATAATATTCCTCGGAATAGAAATCAGGAATAGAAATCCCTCTTCTGTTTATATCTTTAGCATGCACTTCCAGGACAGCTTTTTGCGACAGAAACAGAGATAAGCTGTTAATTTCGTGAATAACAGAGAAGAGTTATAGCTCACCCAGAAGTTGTCCAAAGCCGATCAATCTGACAAATCTCCTTTTACTGCAACAATTTAAACCAAGTAAAAAAAATAATAGAAAGAAGGGTGCTTGCCTGTTAGTCCGTTCTCTCTTTAAAGAAAAGATAAACGTATCGCTTAAACAGATAGAGCTTGTTCGGAAGTCCGTCCGGCATTGTTGGCTGGACCTTATCTCATAAATTAATGAAATCCAGTCCTCCCAACAAAAACAGGCTTTTGAGGTTGATCTCTACGTTTCTCCCTGCCTGGGAGAAATTTCATCAGTCAAAAAAAAAAATGTTCTGACTGATTTATATCTGAATAAGCTTCTTTTGAGGCGGGAGCCCGTCCCAAAAGCAGGCACAAGCGAAGTCACCCTTCCCGGAAGTCTCCAATAAATGCATTTATTTATATACTCCCAAAGGAGCGCAGGGCAGCAAACACACAAGCGCTAAATGATGAATACGACATCTAAGGTAAAGGTAAATGTGTCCCTGCACTTGTAGTGCGAGTTGTTTCCGACTCTTAGGGTGACGTCTTACTAGGCAGACCGTATATATGTGGTGGGATTGCCAGTTCCTTCCCCGGCCATTCTTTACCCTCCAGCATATGCCGGGGACTCATTTTACTGACCACGGATGGATGGAAGGCTGAGTGGACCTAGACCCCTTTTACCAGAGATTTGACTTCCTCCTTCCGTTGGAATCGAACTCCGGCCGTGAGCAGAGGTTCGGCTGCGTTACCGCCGCTTACCACTCTGCGCCACGGAGGGTCTCTATGACATCTAAACAACTAAAATTGCATACAAAAAATTGTACATTGTGTTCTGCCTCCCACCAGCAGGATGGGGCTCTCGGGCTGATTATCACCAGTAGGTCCCAGGTCAAGTCCCAACAACATAAAATGCATCATTAAGAACAGTTGGAAACAAACCACATCTACATCCACAGAGGGTCCTCAAATTTCTATCTCCTGTGTCAAAGGCCAAGGTGAAGAGATGTGTCTTCAGCATACAGTGAAAGCTGTACAGTGAAGACACCAGGTCTTCCTTCCTCCTCTGTGAGGAGGGAATGCCACAATTTAGGGGCTACCACAGAGAATGCCCTCTGCTGGGCCACCCCTCCCCAGACATCTGGGGGCAATGGAACTACCAAGAAGGCCCCCTCTGCTGATCTTATTACTTGAGAAAGTCTGTAGGGAAAGAGGCAGTCATTCAGATATTTGGGATCTAAGTTGTTTAAGGCTTTAAACACAAACATGAACACCTTAAATTGGGCCCAGAAATGAACTGGCAACCAAGGCAACTGTTTTAGAACAGGGGTTATATGAGATCTGAAGACAACTCCACCCAGTAATCTGGCTGCTGCATTTGGGACCAGTTGAAGTTTCTGTCTCGTCTTCAAGGGCAGCCCCACAAAGAGCACATCACAATCACCCAGTCTGGAATTTAACCAGAGCACGAAGGACTGTGGCCAAGTCATCTCTGTCCAAAAGGGGCTGAAGTTGTCAAACCGGCCAGAGCCAGAGAACGGCTCCTAGCTCACGAGCCCACCTCTCACTCTTTTTGCCATAATTTTCTTTTTACTAATTGCAACATTTCTGTTGGGCTTTTCTATTAAAAAAAAAATCAATGTAGCAAAAAGCATACAAAATGTAAAACAATGGATCCAGAATTAACAAATGAATCTAAGTTGTGTTGACGGTGGTTACTGGATGATGTAAAAGGAGATTCGACAAATTTGTGGAGGATAAGGCTATCAGGATGCTGGATTAGAAAGGCCTTTCTCTCGCTGGGGGTGGGTGACTGGGAAGGCACCCAACAGGTGGATTGCTGTTGCTTACTGGTGGGGGGGGGGTAAGGCAGAAGGAGGTTGCAACTTTACAGCATTGCTAAAACACACACACACACAATCATACTATAAAAACAACACAATTAAACAACAACAACCCACCTACATGTATAATATTGGTTCAGAATAGCAACTGAATTCCATTTTAAAAGCCATTTAATTTATTTTCCCTTTATTTGTTCAGTCTTCCACTCTCTCCTCCCTCTCTCTTTATCTCCCATACACATACACAATCTTTGTTTCTGTATTCAAGCTTGTGGGTGTGCATTTGTTAATTTAAATTGCATATTGAGTAGAGCTGCAATACCCCGTTAAAGTAATAACCAATTTTGAATATAAATTTACTCCATGAATGGATAATCCTATCCTAACTGGCACCCAGATCACTACAAAGATGGAGGAAATATCACCATTGAAATATACATAATGATTATACATATATAATTAATGCTTACATTATCAGCAAAATAGACATTTTTAAAATGCATAATTACACATACATATCTCAGTGCTTTAAGCTATGTTTGAGGGCAAAAAACCCCACACCCTTCAAATTGATGGAACTGCATTAACATGTAAGTTTTAATTTCACAGTATGCCCCTTTAAGGAGTCATTCCATTTTCCAGCATTTGAATTTATAAACCCTGTTAAATTATTGGTTATCTTTCAAATTACTAGTGAGGCTTATTTTCTATTAACATGTTTATATATTTTTCAAAATATATGGATCATCATACATGGCATGTTCAGTAACCTAATGGACTCAGTAGTTACTGATGCAGTCACATGGACTGTTATGAAATCCCTAGTTCAAATCTTGCCTAAGCATGGAGTTCCTAAATTGTTTTAGGCAAATCATTGTTTTCACACTCTGCAATATCCCAGAGGCCCTCTTTCCTTGATCTGTGTGTCTGTGTGAGAGAGATCACTGTGGGAGGCAGTATGCTTCATTAACAGTTGCTGGAATCCGCAGGAGGGGAGAGGTCTCTTGTGCTCAAGTCCTGCTTGCGGGCTTCCCACAGGCATATGGTTAGACACTGTGAGAACAGGATGTTGGACTAGAGGGGCCACTGGCCTGATCCAGCAGGACTCTTCTTGTGTTCTTAACAAACATCTGCCTCCACACAAACACCTCCAAAATGGATGAGGACTGAGGGTTGTGCATTTGCTGGCATTTTATTTCAAGACAGAGAAGAACTTTGGGACTCTTAAAGCTTGCCCCTCTTTTGAGAGGCTGCCTTTTGCAAGCCCCCTAAAGCTCACAACAAAGTCCAAAGTTGTAGAACTTAATTGACATCTCTAGTAAGGATAGGTGAGATGGTGTCTATGAATGGCTTTGGACACTCTAGAAAATCTGGTGGTCTTCCCCCCAAATATCTTTTTTAAAAAAATGATTTTATAGGATTTGAGTGGATATGCCAAGATGGTGGGTGCTCTCTTTCCTCTCCAGCTCCTCCTACAATCTGGTTTAGGGCCACTTTCTGCCATATTGTGTGGCCAAGATCAGGTGAGCTGTGACAATGCAGTTGGATGTGTGCAAAGAGGGACTGATCCTTGCTGAGCTCTGGAACTGCTTTAACAAGATAACCTGGCCCTTCTTTTTGTGCCATAAATGTTATCCCTGGATGCTGTACCAATATTACAGGTACTAAGGGCCATGGTATGTATGGATGTGAAAGCTGGACAGTGAAAAATGCAGATAAGAGAAAAATCATTTGAAATGTGGTGCTGGAGGAGAGCTTTGCGCATACCATGGACCGCAAAAAAGACAAATAATTGGGTGTTAGAACAAATTAAACCAGAACTGTCATTAGAAGCTAAAATGATGAAACTGAGGTTATCATACTTTGGACACATCATGAGAAGACATGATTCGCTAGAGAAGACAATAATGCTGGGAAAAACAGAAGGGAGTAGAAAAAGAGGAAGGCCAAACAAGAGATGGGTTGATTCCATAAAGGAAGCCACAGACCTGAACTTACAAGATCTGAACAGGGTGGTTCATGACAGATGCTCTTGGAGGTTGCTGATTCATAGGGTTGCCGTAAGTTGTAATCGACTTGGAGGCACATAACAACAACGAGGGCCATGGGATATGCTACAGTATTCCTTATATCTGGGGGACGGGGGAGCAACTTGATGCTAGGAGAAAGTCTGTGGCTCAACGGTAGAGCATCGGCTTTGCATGCAAAAAGGCGCCAGTTTCAATCCCCAACATCTTTAGGTAGGGCTGGGAGAGACTCACACTGAAACCCCTGGAAAGCCGCTAGACAATACTGAGCTAAATTGATCAAGGGTCTGTCTCATTATAAGGCAACTTTCTCCGTTGAACAGTTTTTTGTTGGTTTATTTATTTGTTTCGCTACAGCACTGTCGGCCCTCTTATTGTGGCGTAATGTTTTCTTTCTGACCTGTTCCTCCTTTGGGAAGTGTGCCTCCGGATTTGGAAGTCCAGCTGTTCTAAAACCTGCTATATTTTCTCCACCTCAGCAAAGTCCCAGGACTCCTTTCTCCGACCTGGCTGACGATGAAAAGATCTTCAATGGTGGAGATAGTGCATGGCTGGAACAGAACCAAGAGCATGCGCTGCTCTCCGAAATCACAGAGGAGGACCTGGAGGTCATCCGCCAGCGAGAAGAAGCCATCCAGCAGATTGAGGTCAGTAACCATCATTGCAGGAAAGCTGGAAGCCCCTTGGCACTTCATTGGTTCGGCCGTGAGGGGATGTTTGGAAAACACAGAGAAATATTCAGAGCTTGGAAAAGTTGCTTTTTTGCACTATAACTCCCATCAGCCCAATCCAGTGGCCATGATGGCTGGGATGATGGGAGTTGTAGTTCAAAAAAAGTAACTTTTCCAAGCTCTGGAAATATCAAATGTGTGCAGTCCTTTGTGGGAGTTCTACTATACTAAAAAAATCCCCACCACAATTTAGCATGGGTTTGGGAAATATACTTGGCTTGAAAAATGTTCCAGTGTAGTTCTTCTTGGAAGCTAATTTGGGCTAGTGTGAAAGTGCCTTTTAGTTTTGGTGGAAATGCAGTGATGTGATCTTGCCAATAGTAAAGTGATGTCATTTTTTAAAATTTTATTTTAGAACCTAATCAGCAGCCATTAGAGTTTAGCAGACAAAGAGTTTATATTCTTGGGCTGTACAATGATTTTAGTTTAAACAGAGACCTGTACCACACCGGGCTTGGTTTCATTGGTGTAGTTGCTTTAGAAATTTCCCTTACTTGGGGCCCTGATCCAAACTGGTGCTATGACATGGGGAAAAGTGGGTCTGATCTTTCCTTACCATGCCGCTTTCCCACCAAAGATCAACACACAACCTGTTATTTGCCATTAGGGACTTTTAAGGCATAACTACATTAGCTTTTTTTTTAATGACTTGTTTTCAACGTTCTGGAAGCCATCTTAATGAAATTAGTTTTAATAGCTCATTTTACACTCCAATTTTATATTTGCTGTTTAGTTGTCATTATACTGTTATCTTTCATGGACTCTGCTCAGGAAAGGCATGCTATGTAGACTTGTACATAAATAAATCTATATATAAAACACTATAATCTTCTCAACATTTTTATTGTCCGTGAAATTCTCCCCCACACACCCCAATTATACCCACTCATCAAATTTGAGGGCAACTCTTAATTTCAAACTGAAATAATTAGGAGCTTCCTTATATTTTCAGACCATTTATCCATCTTTGTCACTGTTGCCTGTTTTGACAGTAGTTATTCAAGAAAGTGAAGTTTCAGAAAAGGATGCCTACAGTTCTGTGGTAGATCATGTGGTCTTTGTTTCCTTACATAAGAACATAAGAAGAGCCTGCTGGATCAGGCCAGTGGCCCATCTAGTCCAGCATCCTGTTCTCACCGTGGCCAACCAGGTGCCTGGGGGAAGCCCGCAAGCAGGACCCGAGTGCAAGAACACTCTCCCCTCCTGAGGCTTCCGGCAACTGGTTTTCAGAAGCATGCTGCCTCTGACTAGGGTGGCAGAGCACAGCCATCATGGCTAGTAGCCATTGATAGCCCTGTCCTCCATGAATTTGTCTAATCTTCTTTTAAAGCCATCCAAGCTGGTGGCCATTACTGCATCTTGTGGGAGCAAATTCCATAGTTTAACTATGTGCTGAGTAAAGAAGTACTTCCTTTTGTCTG
Source organism: Rhineura floridana (assembly GCF_030035675.1). Taxonomy (NCBI): domain Eukaryota; kingdom Metazoa; phylum Chordata; class Lepidosauria; order Squamata; family Rhineuridae; genus Rhineura; species Rhineura floridana. The sequence goes on along the minus strand of NC_084480.1, from coordinate 316,607,582 downwards.
TCCTGAATCTTCCAACATTCAGCTTCTTTGAATGTCCACGAGTTCTAGTATATTTTGCTGCTACTATCAAGTCATCTCTCTGCCGCCCAGCAGAGCTCTTTAAGGTTGTCCGAGGGCTATTACATTCTGGTCCTCGGGACACTATAGAGTCATTGGAAGCTCGTTGCAATGAGTTCGCTAGGCACTTCCAGGACAAGATTTTATGCATCCGCCAGGACTTAGACTCCAATATTACAGCAGTTGAACCTAATGAGGCATCCAGAACACAGTCTTGTCCTCATTTATTGGATGAGTTTCAATTGGTGCAGCTTGAGGAAGTTGACAAAGTGCTTGGACTGGTGCGTGCGACCACTTCTGCTCTGGATCCTTGCCCCTCTTGGCTGGTAAAAGCTAGCAGGGATGGTACTGCCGGCTGGGCCAGGGAAGTGATAAATGCCTCCTTGTGAGAGGGAGTGGTCCCCAGCTGCCTGAAAGAGGCGGCTGTTAGACCACTTCTAAAGAAGTCTTCCTTGGATCCAGAAAACCTAAATAACTATAGGCCGGTAGCGAATGTTCCATTCCTGGGCAAGGTCTTGGAGCGGGTGGCTGCTAACCAGCTCCAGACACTTTTGGATGAAACCGATTATCTAGATCCATTTCAATCCGGTTTCAGGCCCGGTTTTGGTACTGAGACAGCCTTGGTCGCCCTGTACGATGACCTATGTCGGGAGAGGGACGGGGGGAGTGTAACCCTGTTGATTCTCCTTGATCTCTCAGCTGCTTTTGATACCATCGACCATGGTATCCTTCTGGAGCGACTTATGGAGTTGGGAGTTGGAGGTACTGCCTGGCAGTGGCTCCGCTGCTACTTGGTAGGTCGGCTCCAGAAGGTAGTGCTTGGGGAGCATTGCTTGACACCCTGGGTTCTCCAGTATGGGGTCTCGCAGGGGTCAGTTCTGTCCCCCATGCTCTTTAACATCTACATGAAGCCACTGGGGGCGGTCATCAGGAGTTTTGGAGTGCGTAGCCATCAATATGCTGATGACACGCAGCTCTACTTCTCCTTTTCATCTTCTTCAGGTGAGGCTGTCAATGTACTGAATCGTTGCCTGGCCGCAATAATGGACTGGATGAGAGCTAATAAATTGAAACTCAATCCAGACAAGACTGAGATGCTGTTAGTGAGCGATTTCTCTGATCAGATGGTGGATACTCAACCTGTCCTGGACGTGGTTACACTCCCCCTGAAGGAGCAGGTTCGTAGTCTGGGAGTTCTTTTAGATCCTTCATTGTCACTTGAGGCCCAGGTAGCCTCGGTGGCATGAAGTGCGTTCTACCAACTTCGGTTGGTAGCTCAGCTACGTCCCTATCTGAGCAGCGACGACCTCGCCTCAGTTATCCATGCTCTGGTAACCTCAAGACTGGACTACTGCAATGCGCTTTACGTGGGGCTACCTCTGAAGATGGTTCGGAAACTGCAGCTCGTGCAAAACGCTGCGGCCCGATTGTTGACTAGGACTAAATGATCTGAACATATAACACCTGTTCTGGCCCGTTTGCACTGGCTGCCTATATGTTTCCGGGCCAGATTCAAAGTGTTGGTTTTGACCTATAAAGCCTTACACGGCGCGGGTCCGCAATACCTGATGGAACGCCTCTCCCGATATGAATCTACCCGTACACTGCGTGCAACATCGAAGGCCCTCCTCCGGGTTCCGACTCATAGAGAGGCTCGGAGGATGATGACAAGATCTAGGGCCTTCTCAGTGGTGGCCCCCAAACTATGGAATAGTCTCTCTGATGAGGTGCACCTGGCGCCAACATTGCTTTCTTTTCGGCGCCAGGTTAAAACTTACCTCTTTTCACAGGCATTTTAATACATTTTAATATATTTTAGTATATTTATAACACTCTGGTATACTAAATTAATTGTGTAATATGTTTTAGCTTTTGGGTATTTCTGTTATGTGTGCGGTAGTTATTATGTGGTTTTATCATATTGTATTTTATATTCATGCTGTTCACTGCCCAGAGAGCCGTTGGCTGTGGGTGGTATAGAAACTGAATAAAATAATAATAATAATAGTATTCTGAGAGAGGGAGAAGAACTTTTCTCTATCCACTTTCTCAATGCCATGCATAATTTTATACACTTCTATCATGTCTCCTCTGACCCGCCTTTTCTCTAAACTAAAAAGCCCCAAATGCTGCAACCTTTCCTCGTAAGGGAGTCGCTCCATCCCCTTGATCATTCTGGTTGCCCTCTTCTGAACCTTTTCCAACTCTATCATATCCTTTTTGAGATGAGGCGACCAGAACTGTACACAGTATTCCAAATGCGGCCGCACCATAGATTTATACAACGGCATTATGATATCGGCTGTTTTATTTTCAATACCTTTCCTAATTATCGCTAGCATGGAATTTGCCTTTTTCACAGCTGCCGCACACTGGGTCGACATTTTCATCGTGCTGTCCACTACAACCCCGAGGTCTCTCTCCTGGTCGGTCACCGCCAGTTCAGACCCCATGAGCGTATATGTGAAATTAAGATTTTTTGCTCCAATATGCATAATTTTACACTTGTTTATATTGAATTGCATTTGCCATTTTCCCGCCCATTCACTCAGTTTGGAGAGATCTTTTTGGAGCTCTTCGCAATCTCTTTTTGTTTTAACAACCCTGAACAATTTAGTGTCGTCAGCAAACTTGGCCACTTCACTGCTCACTCCTAATTCTAGGTCATTAATGAACAAGTTGAAGAGTACAGGTCCCAATACCGATCCTTGAGGGACTCCACTTTCTACAGCCCTCCATTGGGAGAACTGTCCGTTTATTCCTACTCTCTGCTTTCTGCTTCTTAACCAATTCCTTATCCACAAGAGGACCTCTCCTCTTATTCCATGACTGCTAAGCTTCCTCAGAAGCCTTTGGTGAGGTACCTTGTCAAACGCTTTTTGAAAGTCTAAGTACACTATGTCCACTGGATCACCTCTATCTGTATGCTTGTTGACACTCTCAAAGAATTCTAATAGGTTACTGAGACAGGACTTTCCCTTGCAGAAGCCATGCTGGCTCTGCTTCAGCAAGGCTTGTTCTTCTATGTGCTTAGTTAATCTAGCTTTAATCATACTTTCTACCAGTTTTCCAGGGACAGAAGTTAAGCTAACTGGCCTGTAATTTCTGGGATCCCCCCTGGATCCCTTTTTGAAGATTGTTCAGTCCTTGGCATCTTTAGCTAAATTATTTGAAAGGAAATGCTATTTTTTCAAGTAATTTAAAAAACTGCATGTACACTTTTATTATAATAATAACTGAAATTGTTTACTGAAAGCTAAGAGTCTCGGGATTGGGTGGCTCACCCGGAGACCCAGAGAGAACACTCCCAAACCTGGCAACCCTCATGGTGACACCTGTTTTTTTTTCCAGTGTTCTAAAATGTGCAGAGAGCCTCCACTAGTACAGGAGGCTCAGGCAGTCACCCTCCATGAACTGGAGGGCAACAGAAATGACAGTGAGGACGTGGAACCAGCACTCTCATCCATGCTGGCTTCCGTCACATGTTTTCTTAACAGTTGTCGGCTCCCACCAGCTGTGCAATGCAGCATCTGGGAGTGTTGTTATGGCCATCTTGGGAGGGGGCAAGATGAGGCTGCTTGTGTGTTTGGAGCATGGGCATGCCTCTGAGGGCCTCTGGCCACGTCTCATGGGGAATGTTAGATAAGGAAACAGGTGAGCACCCTTAGACACCTTTGAAGGTGAAGGTCATTTCTGGGCATCAGCTGCTCTGGGTTGTGCAGACTTTAGCCTGCATATGGAATGTTATTGAGGCTTGTTTGCCACACCTGAGTTGTGGGGCCCAGGAGAAGGTGGGTTAGGAAGGCCTTCCTATTCACCATAAGGTGAGGCCCAGGTTTTGGGAATATGAATCATCATGCCCTTAGAATTAGTTTCTCATGGTCCTCTTTTTATTTATTTATTTATTATTTCAATTTATATACCTTAGCAAAATAGCTCTCAGGGTGGTGAACAAACAAGATAAAATACAATATATCATAATAAAAATACAAAAACATATACAAACAAACAACAAAAAACACAGCAAAAACAAAATAAATACTACAAAAATTAAAAATACAGATTAAAAGATTAAAAAAGATTAAGATTAAAATGCCTGGGAGCATAAAAAGGTCTTTACCTGGCGCCGAAAAGATGGAAGTGTAGGCGCCAGGTGTACCTCTTCGGGGAGGCTGTTCCACAACTCAGGGGCCACCACAGAAAAGGCCCTAGATCTCGTAACCACCCTCCGGGCTTCCCGATGAGCTGGTACCCGGAGGAGGGCCTTAGATTCTGAACGAAGTGAACGGGTAGGTTCATAGCGAGAGAGGCGTTCCACAAGGTATTGAGGTCCCACGCCGTGTAAGGTTTTATAGGTCAAAACCAGCACCTTGAATCTTGCCCAGAAGCAAATAGGAAGCCAGTGCAGACGCGCCAGGACAGGTGTTATATGCGAAGACCGACTGGTCCTCGTCAATAATTTGGCAGCTGCATTCTGCACCAGCTGAAGCTTCCGAACTGTCTTCAAGGGCAGCCCTACGTAGAGCGCATTACAGTAATCCAATCTTGAAGTTACCAGAGCGTGGACAACGGAGGCGAGGTCGTCCCTGTCCAGATAGGGGCGTAGTTGGGCTACCAGACGAAGATGGTAAAATGCATTCCGTGCCACCGAGGCCACTTGGGCCTCAAGAGACAAGGAAGAGTCGAGAAGGACCCCCAAACTACGTACCTGTTCTTTCAGGGGGAGTGTAACCCCATCCAGAACAGGGTAAGCATCCACCATCTGAACAGGGAAGGCGTTCACCAACAATGTCTCGGTCTTGTCTGGATTGAGTCTCAGTTTATTAGCTCTCATCCAGTCCATTATCGCGGTCAGGCAACGACTCACCTGAGGAAGATGAAAAGGAGAAATAGAGCTGCGTGTCATCAGCGTACTGATGGCAACGCACTCCAAAACTCCTGATGACTGCACCCAGCGGCTGCATGTAGATGTTGAAAAGCATGGGGGACAAGACCGATCCCTGGGGGACTCCACAATGGAGAGTCCATGGTGTCGAGTGATGTTCCCCAAGCACTACCTTCTGGTGACGATCCGCGAAGTAGGAGCGGAACCACTGCCAAGCAGTGCCCCCGACACCCAACTCCGCGAGTCTCCCTAGGAGGATACCATGGTCGATGGTATCAAACGCTGCTGAGAGATCAAGGAGAATCAACAGAGTCACACTCCCCCTGTCCCTCTCCCGACAAAGGTCATCATACAGGGCGACCAAGGCTGTTTCGGTGCCAAAACCAGGCCTGAAACCGGATTGAAACGGATCTAGATAATCGGTTTCATCCAAGAGCGCCTGGAGTTGGCTGGCAACCACCCGCTCCAAAACCTTGCCCAAAAAAGGGACATTCGTCACCGGTCTATAGTTATTCAAATTATCTGGGTCCAAGGAGGGTTTCTTTAAAAGAGGTCTCACTACTGCCTCCTTGAGGCTACCAGGGACTACTCCCTCCCTCAAGGAGGCGTTAACCACTTCCTTGGCCCAACCGGTGGTCCCAGCCCTGCTAGCTTTCACTAGCCAAGATGGGCAAGGATCCAGAACAGACGTGGTTGCCCGAACCATTCCAAGCACCTTGTCCACTTCCTCGAGCTGCACCAACTGAAACTCATCCAATAAAGAAAGACAAGGCCGTGCTCCGGACACTTCAATGGATTCATCTGTCACAACATCAGAGTCAAGGTCCCTGCGGATACATGCGATCTTATCTTGAAAGTGTCCAGCAATTTCGTTGCAGCGGGCTTCCGATGTTTCCGTAGTATCGTGGGGGCCAGAGTGTAAGAGCCCTCGCACGACTTTAAAAAGCTCCGCTGGGCGGCATAAAGATGATCTAATAGAGACAGCAAAATAGAGCTTCTTTGCTGTCCTTACCGCTTTTGTATACAACTTATTGGTGGCACTTACCAAGGCATGATTGTATCCACTGGGAGTTTTCCTCCATCTGCACTCCAGCCTCCTCCTCTCATGTTTCATCGCTCTCAGCTCCGGAGTATACCACGGAGCTGTATGAGCTCTACACCGGAGGGGGCGCGCGGGAGCGATCGTGTCAATAGCCCGGGTCAGTTCCGTATTCCACAGTGCGACCAAGGCCTCAACAGGAGCACCAGTCCTATCAGCCGGAAAATCTCCCGGAGCCCTCTGAAAACCTACGGGATCCATCCGGCTCCGGGAGCGGATCAACTTAATAGATCCTCCACCTTTGCAGAGGGAAAGAGCCGCTGTGAGTCTAAATCTCAACAAGCGGTGATCTGTCCATGACAATGGGGTAGATGAAAAACACCCCACCACCAGATCACCATCTCCATGTCCAGTGGCGAAGATTAGATCAAGAGTATGTCCCGACACATGCGTTGGGCCAGTAGAAAATTGAGACAGCCCCATTGTTGTCATGGAGGCAATGAAGTCCTGAGCTGCGCCAGATAAGACAGCCCCGGCATGGACGTTGAAATCCCCCAGTACCAAAAGTCTAGGGGATCTCAACAGCACCTCTGAGACTACCTCTGTCAGCTCAGCTAAGGAAGCTGTTGGGCAGCAAGGTGGACGGTACACCAACAGTATTCCTAGTCTGTCTCCCTGGCCCAATACAAGGTGGAGACATTCCAGACCAGTTGCCGTCTGGACAGGGTGCTTGGTGAGAGGAAAAGAACTCCTATAGACCATGGCGACCCCCCCTCCCCGGCCCTCAGATCTACCACAGTGCTGAACCAAATTCCCGGGTGGACAAAGCTGGGAAAGAGCAACTCCTCCCTGATCAGCCACCCAGGTCTCGGTTATACATGCCAGGTCGGCACCCTCCTCCAGGATTAAATCATGGACAAGTGAGGATTTATTATGTACCGACCTGGCATTCAAAAGCAGCACTTGAAGATCCGAGAGCTGGCTGATAGGACAACCAGCAATCCTGTGGGTATGAGGAGAACCGGAACAAGGCACAGACACAATTTGTCTGGGACGAGTTCCCCTTACCTGGCCTGTTCTCCTCCTAACACCATACCTCCCATTACCCGTCACTACGTTAATTGGGGCCCCCGAAAGCCCCCCCACGAAGGATGGAATCTTTTCTCCCAGGCACATGTTAAAAATACACAAATCTACACAGACAAACAAACATACAAAACATTCACCCCACATTTAACCCACACACACACCCCAACAAACAACATTAAAATTAGTTAATCCTCTTCAAGCAGCGATGGCAGTCTCGAGCTCCCCATCCAAAAGCAAGCCGCAGTAACGGCACCAGGACAGCAGCACAGCACCAAGCAGTAACAGCAGCACCCACACGCGAACAAAAAGCGGCGAAGGTAGCGAAGATGTAAGCCGCAGTGGTAGTGTCCTGGGCAGCGGCACGGCCCTCAGCGATAATAAAATGCCTGCAACCCGCGGCGACGATGATGGCGACAACAGGCTGCAGCGACGAAGTCCACCGGCAGCAGCATGGCCCCGCCGGCGATGACAACGCCCCGCGCGCAAGCGGGCGGCGGCAGCAATGGCAGCAGGACGGGTCACAGCGGAGTCCCCAGCAGCGACACGCCCCTCAGTGACAGCGACAACATCCGCATGCAAGCCGGCCGACAGCGGCGGCTTAGGCCGCGGCAACAAAGTCCCCAGCAGCGACACGCCCCCTAGCAGCAGCGACAGCGTACAAGCGGGCGGACGACGGCAATGACGGCGTGGCAACGGAGTCCTCAGCGGCGACGCGCCCCCCGGCAGCGTCGACAACGCCCGCACGCACGCAAGCGTCATCCTACACAATCCTAATTGTATCTGACATTTTACTCAAAGCTCCTCCATGCCAACGTCAGCTGACTTTCAGAACAGTGCTGTTTAGTTCTGCTAGTGATAAAAAACTGAACAAACATGCATAGGGTTGCTCTGTAAATGATGTTTTAATATAGACGTTCTGGGGCTGTCCAGTAAAAAAGGGGATGGGAACCATCTCCAACAGCCATTTTTCCTTGCAGATATTATTAATAAAGTGTGACCCTGGTTCAACCCATCACTTGTTCCTTGCCTCTTTATTAGGAGGAAGCTCTCTTCTACCAAGTCAGATAATTAGTCCATCTAGCTCAATATTGTCTACACTGACTGGCAGCAGCTCTCCAGCATTTCAGGCAAGAGTCTCACCCAGCCCTACCTGGAGATGCTGGGGATTGAACCTGGGACCTTCTGCATGCAAATCAGATGCTCCACCACTGACCTACAGCCCTTTACCCCGGATCCGATAGCAATATGGTAATGCCTAGAGAGGGTTTCAACCTCTTGTTCTCCTGAAGTATGTCCCATGCCTGCAACATTATGGGACCATTTCTTCCTCCTTTCTCTTCCCCCATCATTGAAGGCAGCCAGTAGATCCACAGGAAAATAAGATGCTTGCATATATCTTCCTTCTCGTGCAGAGTGTAAACTGCAAGTGAACTCCGTGATAGGGCTGCACAATCAATCACAAGATTGGATTAAGAAGCACAGTTTTGGGTCTCTTTAATTGGATTAAGCTAATAGTTTCAGGGTGGATTTGGGAGTATTATTAGTACAGCAGGAAATGTGATGTTATCAACATGGCAAAAAGACCATAAACATTCAAGCAGCCGCCCGTTGCCAGCCAGTTTTCAGCAGGGAAGAGACAAAGGGTGGAAGAGGAGATAAGAACTAGGCATGATTTAATGCTGTAAACAGCCGTAATTCAGCTGATGGGAATTATATGGGGCAATGGATCTCTAATGAAGCTAATTTTATGGTGGTGCTTATCTGCAATACTTGGAACGGCATAGAGCATGAAGGAATATACCTGAAGGTAGCCATTGATCCCTTGCCCTAGGCATCCTAGGCAGGTTCACATGGACACCCCACTGAATTCAATAGGATTTGGCCCTGAATTGTACATAAATTGTTCTAAGCTGATTTAGAGTAGTGAGCTATAGAGTTGGAGTGGGGAGCATAGCTCAGTGACAGAGCACATGTAGAAGGTTCCAGATTCAGTCCCTGGCATCTGTGGTTTGCAGAGCTTGGATATACATTGAAGGGATGTTACCATTCAAAGCAGACGGTGTTGGATGAGATGGGATGCCAGGGGATGTGTTCAATGCAGCACTAAGGCAATTGTTCATAGAATCATAGAAAAGTATCATTGGAAGGGTCTTATAACGCCGTCAACTCCAACCCCCTGGTCAATGCAGGAATCCAAATTAAAGCATACCTGACAGGTGACTGTCCAGCTGCCTCTTGAAGGCCTTCAGTGTTTCTCCTTGCACGATAGAATGATGCCCCCCTGCATGCTCCATAAATCGGTTCTGGGCTTCTCACCCTCCATAGTTAATTTGGGAATGGGATGGGGCACACATGGGGGGAGAGGGGACCCCACTGTGCTAGCACTAACGCTAGCATTCTACCAAAATATTAGTTGAATACCACCTGTGATTCCCATATTCATATGATCTGCTGGCCCTGAGCATCAGGCTGCACAAACTGCAAGAAAATGTGCAAGTTGCTGCTCTGGACTGCTGCTCCTAATTTTGCTTTGGGCGTGATCAGTCTGAAATAGCCCATTGATTTCAGTGGGAAAGGTATTCACCAAGTAATTTAGCCGGGCAATGGAAATCAAAGGGATGTTAAAGGCTTAACTTTGAGTGGCTTGTGGCCATTTTTAAAGAGATGTTTCAAAAATGGGCTCTGTATTTATTTTTATTATTTTATTTAGCAGGATTTGTTGGACTACGACCTGGGAGACCAGGGTTCGAATCCCCACACAGCCATGAAGCTCCCTGGGTGACCTTGGGCCAGTCACTGCCTCTCAGCCTCAGAGGAAGGCAATAGTAAACCCCCTCTGAACACCGCTTACCATGAAAACCCTCTTCGTAGGGTCACCATAAGTCAGGATCGACTTGGAGGCAGTCCATTTCCATTTTTCATATCCTGCTAAATAAAAAGCATCAAAATCTCCAAACAATTTACCTGAAGTAAAACGAGTTTACCTAAACACAGTGTTCATTAAAATTACTGATAAAATCAGATGTTAAAAACAAATTAGCCTGCTTGTTTTTTTCAAAATAAAATCAGGAGTTTTAAAAATATACATGATAAAATAAAATTACTTTTTAAAATGTCAAATTTACATTCCTGGGTAGGCGTGCTTCAACGAAAACATTTTTAGCAGACTCTGGAAAACACTACAATGAAGGTGCCTCCCTAAAATCAGTGTTCCAAAGTGTAGGTGCTGCCATACTGAAGGATCAATTCTTTGCAAGTACAGAATGAACGTTGTGTCTATTTTGGTCAGATTTCTGCATTAGATACTGGACTTTGTTAGTCTCTGGGAAAGTTAAACCTCTTCATTTCCACAAGCTGGCCATTATTATTGGTCAGTAGGTGATATTGACATGTCTGTGTTGATGTGTTTAAATCTTCTTTCTCTACCCCGATGCCCTCCAGATGTTTTGGACTACAGCTCCCATCATGCCCAGCTAGTGCAGTCTGGGATGACAGGTGTCATAGTCCCAAACATCTGGAGGGCACCAAGTTGAGGGAGGCTGTTGTAAATTATATTAGGGGTCTCTGTTGTAAATGTTACTGTTGGCATGATGCTGTTAGCATTGACAGAGATCTGTTGGTTATCTTTTTAGTAGTAACTTCTAAGTACCATTCAATCCATGGAATTACATTTATTAGTTACATTAATACCCTCCTTCAAGGAGCTCAAGGTGGTATCTTCGTTTGGTTAAATGGTTTTATTTTATGTTTGCTGGCCTGGGTTCCTTTGGGAGGAAGGGTTGATTATTGTTGTTGTTGTTGTTGTTGTTATTCATCACAGACCTGAACTTACCAGATCTGAACAGGGCGGTTCATGCCAGATGCTCTTGGAGGTCACTGATTCGTAGGGTCCCCATAAGTTGTGATTGACTTGAAGGCACATAACAACTGTTATTATTATTCTCTCCCCCATTTTATCCTCACAACAACCCTGTGAAGTAGGTTAGGCTGAGAGGCAGTGACTGGCCCAGAGTCACCCAGTGAGTTCCATGGCTGAGTGGGGCATTTGAACCCTTTTCATCCAGATGCTGGTCCAGTACTTTCACCAGACATTAGGTGTTGGCTTGCACTCTTGATGGAAAAAACTAGTATCATAAATTTATCAATTTATGTTTATTTAAGACATTTATATACCATTTACTCATTTGCATTTCTAAATATATCAGTCAATATTAAGTGTGCCTCATACTAGTGGGGGCCTGAACTCTGGTGTCCCTGTTTAAACTGTAATTGTCCCTATGTCGTTTTAAACTTTGCCAAATTTTTAATCGTTGTTGACACCAAGGCTAAAATGTTTGCAGATTAGTAGGTTATAGAGCAACTGGTTTTAAATGTATGTTCAGTTGTTTGCAATTGTTGCTGGATCAACAGACATATTCATCAACTTTCACTACACCACACTGGCTCAAATGTAACATTGCATCCTCCCCGACCTAATATTCCTCCCTCTTCTGGCCACTAAATAACGGCCGGGGCAACTCATTAAATTGCATGACATCTCATCAAGCTTTTTTCAATATCTAAAAAACACACACCCCACAACTATTTAGAGGTTTTGGTGATTTGGGAGGTGGGGGTAGGGGGCAACCTATGCCACATTCACACCAGGCATTTATTCCACAATTATTCCACTTTAAACAGCCATAGCTTCCTCCAAAGAATCTTGGGAAGGGTAGTTTGTGAAGAGTGCTGAGTGCTGTTAGGACCCCTTTTCCATAGTAGTTTAACAGTCAGTCCCTCTTCCCAGAGAACTCTGACAATGGTAGTTCTGTGCAGAAAATAGGGGTCTCCTAATGACTCTCTGCACCCTTCCCAAACTACGCTTCCCAGGATTCTTTTGGGGAAGCCATGACTGTGTAAAATGGAATAAAGGTCTGGTGTGGATGTGGCCCTAAATTGAATTGATTATTTGGTGAAGGGAAAAATAATTAGGGTACTGAAAAAAAGAACTTCAGGTGACCGATAGCCCTGGTGAGGATGCTTCCGCCTTGCTGCAGATATGCGGATGTGCATCGAGACAACTGTAATTATGAGCAGAGGGGTGGGAAAATAATATCAACACATGGATAATGTTATGTCACTCACAACTGGCTGAGAGGCAATCAGAGCCGACAGCACTGTGCTATTGAAAAAACCAGCCACATTGAGTATGTGTCATCTCATTGTTTTATGTCTCCAAATCCAGTTACTGTAAAATGTTGGCGCTCATCCTAAAATTTATTCATTTAGTGTCTTGTGGAAGAAGAAGAAAAAAGACAACAGAGAGGAGGGAGAGGGAGGGAGGGAGGGAGGGAACCTAGAAAATTCACAGAGGAGAGGATATGCCAGAAGGAGGACAGCAGGAGATGGGGGATTATATAAAGAGATGATAGAATTATACTAGAAAAGCAGGAAAGGCTGGTGATGTGGAGGTAGATCTGCAGCCGGGGTAGCCAACATGGTGGCCTCCAGATGTTCTTGGGACTACAGCTCCCATCATACCTGACCTTTGGCAATGCTAGCTGGGGCTGATGGGAGGTGGAGTCCAATGACATTTGTAGGACGCCACATTGAAAAAAATGGGTGTCTGTGGGGTGGTGTAGAAATCTTGGATTTTAGGGTGCAGGTAGGATATACCCTACTGTACAAAGGTGAGAGTCACAGGCTTGGCTCACTTTTGCCTCTGGCCCCACCTACCACTGGCATGTGGCCCCCTAAAGGTTGCCTACAGGGAGATGCGTCCCTCAATCTGAAAATGGCTCTATATCCTTGGTATGTGCGATGCCCTCCTTTTATTTCCTCAATGTGCATATGTGTTTTTTTAACATATGTTTTGTATAACTCCCAAAGGATGCGGTTGATTGGTAGTATCTAAATGTCATAAATAAACACTTGCATTCATAGGAACACAAGAAGCGAACGAGTCAAGACTACTGAGCCATTTAGCTCAGTAGTGTCTACACTAACTTGCAGAGATTCTCCAAGGTTTCAGGCAGGAGTCTCTTCCAGCCCTATCTGGATATGTCGGGGATTGAACCTGCCACCGTCTGCATGCAAAGCAGATGCTCATCCACTGAGCTACAGCCCTTCCCCATTCAGTCTTATTAACCATAAACACAGAGGAAACAGATTCTGGACTACAGGAATACTTGGTCCGAAAGAACAAGTACCTTATATTATACTCTTAAAAGTGGGCCTTGGAACAGATTGTTGCAGTACACTCGTCCGTGTTCACTGTTCCAGTGAGCTAGCCATGCCCTCTTTACTATGCTCCATTCCGTTCTCCCTCCCACCCACCATTTCATTTTCGGTTAGGATTCCATGACTCGTGAGCGTGATCAGTCTTCATAGAGCTGGTTTTGGAGCCACCTCCCAACTCTGCCGTTGATATTTATTTTTGCACTTTAGCAAACGGTGGGTTTTCTCCAAGACCGTGGATACCTCTCTCTTGTGCATGGGTGGTGCTATTTTAAGAACATAAGACCACAAGAAGAGCCAGCTAGGAAAGGCCAATGGCCCATCTAGTCCAGCATCCTGTTCTCACAGCGGCCAACAAGATGCCCATGGCAAGCCCTCAAGTGGGACCTAAGCACAAGAGCACTCCTGGTGTTCAGAAGCATACTGCCTCCAACTATGGAGGCAGAGCTTAGCCATCAGGGCTAGTAGCCATTTATATCCTCCGTATTTTTGTCTACTCCTCTGTTAAAACCATTCAACCATGGAAGACAGAAACAAAATTCAAAGGGACCTTGATAGGCTGGAGCATTGGGCTGAAAACAGCAGAATGAAATTCAACAGGGATAAATGCAAAGTTCTACACTTAGGAAAAAGAAACCAATTGCACAGTTATAAGATGGGAGATATTTGGCTCAGCAATACGACATGTGAGAAGGATCTTGGAATTGTCGTTGATCACAAGCTGAACATGAGTCAACAGTGTGATGTGGCTGCAAAAAAGGCAAATGCTATATTAGGCTGTATTAACAGAAGTATAGTTTCCAGATCGCTTGAAATATTAGTTCCCCTCTATTTCAGCACTGGTTGGGCCTCATCTGCATCCAGTTCTGGTCTCCGCACTTCAAGAAGGATGCAGACAAACTGGAACAGGTTGAGAGGAGGCCAACAAGCAGGGCCGGTTCTAAAGGGCGGCCAGGTTGGGCACTGGCCCGAGGGCCCCAGAGCTACAGGAGCCCCTGAGGGGCCCCTGAGGGGCCCTCCACTCCCCTTCTGTGATCCTCACCCCCCATGCCCCCCACTTACCTGTCAGCCGGCTTTTTAGCATTGCCCTTAATGAAGAAGGTGGCTGCAGCTTCCCTAAGGTACTGAAGCCACTGCCGCCATCTTAGTTGATGGCAGAGATGTGCGCGTGTAGCACGCATGTGTGCCATCAGCAAAGATGGCGGCGGAGGCTTCATTCCCCTTAGGGAAACCGCGGCCACCATCTTCATTAAGGGCAATGGTAAAGACTAGACAGGTAGGGGGGCCATGGGGGGTGCATGGAGGGCACACACACACACACCAACCAGGGGGCCAGGGCAAGCTGATGCCCAAGGGCCCCCGCATGCCTGGAGCCGGCCCTGCGAACAATGATGATCAGGGGACTGGAAACAAAGCCCTATGGGGAGAGACTGAAAGAACTGGGCATGTTTAGCCTTGAGAAGAGAAGACTGAGGGGAGATATGATAGCACTCTTCAAGAACATGAAAGGTTGTCACACAGAGGAGGGCCAGGATCTCTTCTCGATCATCCCAGAGTGCAGGACATGGAATAATGGGCTCAAGTTGCAGGAAGCCAGATTTTGACTGAACATCAGGAAAACTTCCTAACTGTTAGAGCCATATGACAATGGAACCAATGACCTAGAGAGATAGTGAGCTCTCCGACAGTGGAGGCATTCAAGGGGCAGTTGGACAGCCACCTGTCAGGAATGCTTTGATTTGGATTCCTGCATTGAGCAGGGGGTTGGACTTGATGGCCTTATAAGCCCCTTCAAACTCTACTATTCTATGATTCTAAGTTGGTGGCCACTGCTGCCTCTTGTGGGAGTAAATTCCACACTTTAACTATGCACTGTGTGAAAAAGTACTTTCTTTTGTCTGCCCTGAATCTTCCAACATTCATTAGATGTCCATGAGTTCTAGCATTATGTGAGAGGGAGAAAAACTTTTCTCTGTCCATTTTCTCCACTGCATGCATAGTTTTATACATTTCTATCATGTCACCTCTTATTTGCCTTTTCTCTAAACTAAAGAACCCACAATGCTGCAGCTTTTCCTCATAGGGGAGTTGCCAAAATAAGCAACAACGCTCACACCTGAACAGAAATAGAAAGAATGATGAATGATTATCTTTATACATTCTCTACTAAAAAAAAGCTGCGGATCATCTATTACGTACCTGTAGTTCAGCATAGTTGTGGAGCATCCCAGCATACCATTAATTTATTCTTTCCTACAAGTACATAGTTTTAGCTGCTGGTCCAGCAGTTTTCACATCTTTCCTGGTCAGTAGGTAGTTTAGCCCCAGCGCTTCTGATCTGTGAAATGGAATATGCCTGAACAGAATGTGGGTTTCTCATCTCTTCCTGGCCTGTGGTGCAGGGTGAGTGGTCCAGTTAAAGTGCTACAGAAAAAGAAACTCTGAAAAAAAATGTCCATAATTTTTTTTTTTTAACGTAGCACAACAAAGAATTGTGCCGTTTCTTCAGTCAATTTGAAACTTTGAAGTGGAACAATGGAACTTTGCACATAGAGAAATCCTGTAAGGGAAAGGAAATGATTCTCTGTGCTTCTTACACACAGAATTTCTCTCAGAATAATAAATGGTGTGGCTGGAGTTTCTGTGTGAGCAATATTTGGCACGGAGCCAGCGAAAAGTTTAAGACCAAACTGTGACATGATTGTGTAGGGAAATCTATTTGAGGTCGTTTTGACTGGTTTCTAATCAGCACCAGATAGAATAGTCCCCCCTTGAGATCTGTAAAATTGGATTCGTATGGTCTAATCTAAACCCTATTTGAAGTCAAGGACCCATTGATTTGGGCTGTGCATCTGAGTTTACAACCCTTGTTCTGGTTCAGCAAAGCTCTTGAATCCTTGGTGAAATGTTTTTATAAGTAAGGATTGGCTTAAGCAGATGCTTGAATTTAGCATGCTTTTGCAAGGTTCAGCGGAGTCAGGGTTATTGTCAAGTCAAGTCAAGATTTATTGCCAGGCCATAAGCCAACGCAAAATTAAAACATGCATTTTACATATAAAACATTAGTTATTTAAAACCATATTAAAATTCTCAGAGTAATAACATATGTAACCAGAAACCTAGACAAAGTCTCTAAAATTCAGAAACGTTCAGGAATTTAGCCCTCAATTTTTGCGCAACAAAACCAAAATGGGCCACCATGTTAGTAGTTTGAGGATCTTTATCTGAAAGGAGAACAATAATTTGAGAGACATCCGTAGTGCCCAAATTATTAATCACCGGGTCCAGATAAATAGCTCTTGGTTGTTTATATAAGGGGCAGTCAAGTAAGTAATGTGACAAATCTTCTACCTGCCCAGAGAGACAGATACACAAACGCTGTTCCCATGGAGTTTGTAAGTAGCGACCTGATGTTATAGCAGAGGGCATGGTTTGGAATCTGAGGGCTGTAAATGCATGTCTTAGATGTACTGATTGAAGATTTAGCAAATAATCAGCCCTTGTGTGTTCACATTTATATGTACCAAACCACTTTGAGAACTTAGAGTTAAGAATTGTTATTTTATCTATCCAGTTGGAATGCTGTGTTATCTGGGCACAAATTTTGGATTTATCAAGTAAAAGGGGAGATTGTACCGTAAAATGGTAATGCTTATAAATGCTAAGGGATCTCTGTTTCCAAAATCTGGACCCCATGGACTGATCAAAACAGGCCTTCGCTAGAGTCTTAGTAGCTGAGTTGCTTAAATTAGACCAGTATGTTAATAAGTTCTTATGAATATGGGCGCTAATTGGTAAAAGTCCACATTCAGAGCGTAAGAAGGCTGAAGGGGAGCCAGGTGGTAAACGTAGTAATTGTTTTAGAAAGTTGTTTTGGACTGTTTCAAGAGACGGGAATGCAGTAGCATCCCATCCCCAAACTGCCGCTCCATATAAAATCTGGGATAGTACTTTGTACTGGTAAATTTTCCGTGCAGTGGCCGCTTGGAAGCCCCCCACCGTCCTGTAAAATCTAAGTAATGCTCCCACCGCCCGATTTGCTGATTGTTTAATAGTATTAAGATGTCTTTTCCAGGAGAGGTTGTCTTGGAACCATATCCCCAGATAATTAAAATAGCGACATTGTTCTATAGGGAGATTTCCCATAGACCATTTGTGCTGTCTATATCTGTTTCCAAAAACCATGATTTTGGTTTTCTGACAGTTAACTTGCAAATATTCCTTTTTACAATACTGGTCCAGATTTGTCAATAATCTCCTTAGTCCAACTGGAGTAAGAGATAATAAAATCATATCATCTGCATATAAAAGGATTGTAACTTTTTTGTTTCCTATTGAAGGGGCAAAGAAGGATGAATCTTGAAGCTCTGTTACAATATCATTTAAATAAAAATTAAACAAAAAAGGAGCTAGTAGGCAGCCCTGTTTAACATCTTTATTCACCTTTATAGGATCAGTGATGGTATTCCCTGATCTTATTCTTATAGTATTATTCGAGTATAAAACCCTAATTAAATGTAAAAGGCGTTTGTCGATGTTAGTACTCGCCAGTTTGGACCATAAACGCTCTCTATCAATCGAATCAAAGGCTGCCGCCAAGTCGATAAAGGCGGCATAAAGATGTTTTGTAGGTCCATTTATTGATTGTCTAGCTAGAAAATATAAGGTAAAGCAATGGTCTATTGTGCTTTGTCCTTTTCTAAACCCCGCATGTTCCGGATGGATAATCATGTTCTCAGTTTCCCAATCCTGTAATTTAAGTAAAAGATGTTTAGTATAAAGCTTCGCTCCTACATCTATAAGACTAATTGGGCGGTAATTCGCAGGATCTTGTCTCCGTCCCTTTTTAAAAATAGGAATAACTATGTTCTGCCTCCAGCCCTCAGGTATTATACCTGTATTATTTATCCGGGTAAAGAGTCTAGCTAAAATCGGAGCCCACCAGTCCAGAAAATCAATAAACAGTTCAGGCGGGCTCATATCTTCCCCGGGGGCAGGGTTATTGTGAAGAGGAGACTCACTTTCCCTTTCAAAACCGGGGTAAGGGCTTTGCTCCTTCCTGACTTCTCAGGATGAAGATCGGGATGCTGTCAAGATAGGAAGAGCAGCAGGGGCCACCTCTGCCCACCCAGAGCTCCACCAACCTCGCCTCAGCCACTTTGCTGTCCCCTACTCTCGTCCTGGCAAGTGCAGCACCACCCTTGCAAGGAGGATGCCACCATCTGTATCCCCACCTCCAAGCCACCGCTGCTAGAATTTATCCACTCTCATCACCAGGGAGTATTTGGGAAGGGCTAAGTGGGGATGGGGAGCTTTGTGCCTCTCTTGTTCACATGAAGTCTGCTGCTCTGGTCAGTACTATACAGTTCTCAAGACCTGCTGCCACTTCTCCCTGCATTGACAGATAGTCTCTTGTACCTTTTAATCATAGAATCATAGAATAGTAGAGTTGGAAGGGGCCTATAAGGCCATCAAGTCTAACCTCCTGCACAATGCAGGAATCCAAATCAAAGCATTCCTGACAGATGGCTGTCCAGCTGCCTTTTGAATGCCTCTTGAATGCACAAGCCAATCTCCCATCAGAAAGGGACCTTCAGTGACAGAGAATTCCTGATAATACTGCAACAGCTAGATGCAGGGAAGGCCTTTGGTCTGCATAATTCAGTGGTCCTTTTACTTAATTTCCCAGGTGGTCAGTCTGTCTCACAAGTGAATACTGGCATCACTCTTCCTGCAAGCAGAATGCCCATTATGCATCTTGCTTACAATCTTGATTCGTGTTGTCATTTGTTGGTGATGATGATGATTAAAAAGCTTGCTAATTTTGTTGTTGTTCTTATTGAAAATGTGACCATGCATATCTTGCAGAAAACACATTCATAAATAAATGAACCCATCCAAGGCCCTTCTCCGGATGCCTACTCCTAGGAAAGCTGGGAGTCTGGCAACAAGGGAGAGGGCCTTCTCAGTGGTGGCCCCCAAATTATGGAATGATCTTTCTGACGAGGTGCGCCTGGCACCAACATTGTTATCTTTTCGGCGCCAGATCAAGACTTTCCTCTTCTCCCAGGCATTTTAGCATGTGTTTTAAATTGTTTTAAATGGTGTTTTAAATTGTTTTTAAAAGATGTGTTTTTAAATTTGTATATTTGTTTTTAATGTTTTTAGTTATTGTAAACTGCCCAGAGAGCTTTGGCTATGGGGCGGTAAATAAATAAATAAATAATCCATACTCTCTATTATGAAAGATACGGCTTTTCTGGCTCCATACTTGCCTAACTTGAAGGGGGTATGGAGCTGCAAATTTCCCTTTTCTACTTGTGCTAATAAAGAGGGCATTTGGCAAGTGCATTGCTTTGCTTTCCGTCACTAATTAAGAATGAGATGCTAATGAGGGTCTTATACGCCTAGGATGATATGTTTCTTCTGGAAGCCATAGAACTCACATATATTTGAAATAGTTTGATCTTGGAGTTTCTCTAGGAACTTAAGTAAACAGTGGAGCAATCCAGACCCCTGATCCACCGTGCTGGAGGGGGGTTGGATGTGGCAGAGGTATCCTTCCGCTTACCTCTGCCCAGCTCCTCCAGCAGGGGGAGTCTTCACTGCCATAGGACTCCTTAATGCCTGTGACCAAACTGTAGGCGATCAGAAGCGACTGCTGGTAGCTGTAGCCAGCACAAACCCCTGGGACAGAGTGTTCTGAGGGCAAGGGTTGGAAGTGGGCCAGCAAAGGATCTGCTGGATCCTAAGTCAGCCCTCCTGCCAGCAAGTTGTGGTGGGGGCCCTCATCTGGGCCTGTTTGGTGCTCCTGGAACCGAGCTGCCTTAGCGAAATGCAATGTTTTCCTGCCCTTTCTCCCTTTTGCCGCAAACGGCGGATAAGGTGGTGGCTCTGCCACTCTCCTAAGCTCCGCTGCTGCCCTGGCAGGGATAGTCTTGCAGCCTTCATTGTTTCCTTGGGCTTGACTAGTTGCAGAGGCGGTGAAGTTGGCATGAGATGAATTCCCACCCATCACCCACCACCCACTCCTGCACGGTTTCCTTGTGGGCACGCCTCTGTCCCCTACTCTCATCCTTTTAATTTTCTCTACATGCTCAGATAATGTGGTTTATTACATTTATTTATTTATTATTTATACTTATTATTATATTGTAGCTTTGTTGTACATATGGCTTTGTTTAATTTATGATTTGCATCCTATCCTGGCATCTGAATGGATGAAAGGACACACACGCATGGACGTGTGCACGTACACAGACACATACACACCGCACAATGGATTAGGCTTTTACTGAATATTTGCCAGTGTCAATTTTGCTCAGATGGAGCATTCCAGGTTGATTCTACATGAGTACACAATCCAGTTCTCAAGGATCCTAAAAATCTTTTAAATCCTCCAGACTCTAGCAGAGCCCTCCTCTTCAATACCTTCTTTTTCAATAGCTTTTTCTTGACAGTGAAGGTTGCCCTGTCTAGCAGATGGAGATGCATTCCCCAGTTCTCCATAACTTTGCAGCTGCAGATGGGTGATGTGACATCTAGTGGATCAGGCTAGATTGCCACAGCCTTGCCTGCTGCCACCAACTTGCTTTTCTGTTTTCTTCCCATCAGCTTAGTCACCACCATGGCCAACCCACCTGTGCCGTGGACTTCACAATGGATGGAGCTGGCTGTGGAGATCGGAGGGATACAAAGGGGTGAAGCCACTAACACACTGGGGCAAAGTTTCACTGCATGCATGCTAGCGCCATCAGTCTCTTGGCAGGCAGGGAGGCTGCAGCAGCAACAGCTGTAGCAGAGGAATCCCTAATTCCATTGTTAATTAATGAATTATCTATCCCGCCCTTCCTCCTAAAAGGAGCTCAGGGTGGCAAACAAAGGGCAAAACACCAAAACATCTTAAAATATCTAAAGGGGAAAAAAATCCTTAAAAGACATCTTAAAAACTTCACAAAAATGAGGGGATTGGTAAAAAGGAAGCTGAAAAACAAAGTCCAGAGGGTCACATCACTCGAAAATGCTTGGAAGTTGTTTAAAAACACTATATTAGAAGCTCAACTGGAGTGCATACCGCAGATCAGAAAAGGTACCGCCAGGGCCAAGAAGATGCCAGCATGGTTAACGAGCAAAGTCAAGGAAGCTCTTAGAGGCAAAAAGTCTTCCTTCAGAAAATGGAAGTCTTGTCCGAATGAAGAAAATAAAAAAGAACACAAACTCTGGCAAAAGAAATGCAAGAAGACAATAAGGGATGCTAAAAAAGAATTTGAGGAGCACATTGCTAAGAACATAAAAACCAACAACAAAAAATTCTATAAATACATTCAAAGCAGGAGACCATCTAGGGAGACAATTGGACCCTTGGATGATAAGGGAGTCAGAGGTGTACTAAAGAACGATAAGGAGATTGCAGAGAAGCTAAATGAATTCTTTGCATCTGTCTTCACAGTGGAAGATATAGGGCGGATCCCTGAACCTGAACTAACATTTGCAGGAAGGGATTCTGAGGAACTGAGACAAATAGTGGTAACGAGAGAGGAAGTTCTAAGCTTAATGGACAATATAAAAACTGACAAATCACCGGGCCCGGATGGCATCCACCCGAGAGTTCTCAAAGAACTCAAAGGTGAAATTGCTGATCTGCTAACTAAAATATGTAACTTGTCCCTTGGGTCCTCCTCCGTGCCTGAGGACTGGAAAGTGGCAAATGTAACGCCAATCTTCAAAAAGGGATCCAGAGGGGATCCCGGAAATTACAGGCCAGTTAGCTTAACTTCTGTCCCTGGAAAACTGGTAGAAAGTATGATTAAAGCTAGATTAACTAAGCACATAGAAGAACAAGCCTTGCTGAAGCAGAGCCAGCATGGCTTCTGCAAGGGAAAGTCCTGTCTCAGTGACCTACTAGAATTCTTTGAGAGTGTCAACAAGCATATAGATAGAGGTGATCCAGTGGACATAGTGTACTTAGACTTTCAAAAAGCGTTTAACAAGGTACCTCACCAAAGGCTTCTGAGGAAGCTTAGCAGTCATGGAATAAGAGGAGAGGTCCTCTTGTGGATAAGGAATTGGTTAAGAAGCAGAAAACAGAGAGTAGGAATAAACGGACAGTTCTCCCAATGGAGGGCTGTAGAAAGTGGAGTCCCTCAAGGATCGGTATTGGGACCTGTACTTTTCAACTTGTTCATTAATGACCTAGAATTAGGAGTGAGCAGTGAAGTGGCCAAGTTTGCTGACGACACTAAATTGTTCAGGGTTGTTAGAACAAAAAGGGATTGCGAAGAGCTCCAAAAAGACCTCTCCAAACTGAGTGAATGGGCAGAAAAATGGCAAATGCAATTCAATATAAACAAGCGTAAAATTATGCATATTGGAGCAAAAAATCTGAATTTCACATATACGCTCATGGGGTCTGAACTGGCGGTGACCGACCAGGAGAGAGACCTCGGGGTTGTAGTGGACAGCACGATGAAAATGTTGACCCAGTGTGCAGCAGCTGTGAAAAAGGCAAATTCCATGCTAGCGATAATTAGGAAAGGTATTGAAAATAAAACAGCCGATATCATAATGCCGTTGTATAAATCTATGGTGCGGCCGCATTTGGAATACTGTGTACAGTTCTGGTCACCTCATCTCAAAAAGGATATTATAGAGTTGGAAAAGGTTCAGAAGAGGGCAACCAGAATGATCAAGGGGATGGAGCGACTCCCTTACGAGGAAAGGTTGCAGCATTTGGGGGTTTTTAGTTTAGAGAAAAGGCGGGTCAGAGGAGACATGATAGAAATGTATAAAATTATGCATGGCATTGAGAAAGTGGATACAGAAAAGTTCTTCTCCCTCTCTCATAATACTAGAACTCGTGGACATTCAAAGAAGCTGAATGTTGGAAGATTCAGGAGAGACAAAAGGAAGTACTTCTTTACTCAGCGCATAGTTAAACTATGGAATTTGCTCCCACAAGATGCAGTAATGGCCACCAGCTTGGATGGCTTTAAAAGAAGATTAGACAAATTCATGGAGGACAGGGCTATCAATGGCTACTAGCCATGATGGCTGTGCTCTGCCAGCCTAGTCAGAGGCAGCATGCTTCTGAAAACCAGTTGCCGGAAGCCTCAGGAGGGGAGAGTGTTCTTGCACTCGGGTCCTGCTTGCGGGCTTCCCCCAGGCACCTGGTTGGCCACTGTGAGAACAGGATGCTGGACTAGATGGGCCACTGGCCTGATCCAGCAGGCTCTTCTTATGTTCTTATGTTCTTAAAGAAAGCATCTTAAAAACATCTTTAAAAAAAGGTTTAAAGCATCTTTAAAAGCAATTCCAAAACAGACGCAGACAGTGTTCCTTATGATCCCAAACCCCAAGCCTGAAGGACAGCAGTGGAGATCCAGCAGCCCAGCCTCATCCAAGCCAAGCCAGCCAGTGGCGTAGCTGCGCAGCCAGGTGTCTTCCTTATTTAGTTCTCCTTTGCGTAAGACTATCTTCTGTAAATCTTTTCTGTTCCCATCCCTTCCTGATCAGAGCAGCAGAGGTGGTATTCTGCTAGAAAGCGAGTGAAGGTCTGGATCCCTGGACTTATTTTTCAGAGGGGTGTATGTGAAATTTTCATAAAGTTCAGGGGGATATTATTTATGGCTTTTATACCCCACTCTTAAATAAGTCTCAGAATGGCTTACCAAAAAAAAAATATAGTACAAAGGTAGTCCCTGCCCTCAGATTCACAATCTATAAAAAGCCATGACCCATGAGGAAAGAGGAATGGGGAGGGAGGAGAGGAAAGCAAATTCAGGCACAGCTTCTTCAAGTTACAGTTCTTATATTGTAGTCATATCTCTCTCTATGCAGATTCTGGCTGTCTAGAATGTCAGTGGCAGTTTTGACTATTTGGGATAAAAAGCAGTCCCTCTCCAGAACCCCCCCCCCCAAAAAAATCAGGTTCATCCTGCAAAATTTGCACTTCTCCTAATTTTGCAGTGCAGCTTGCCAGTGAAGTAACATACAAAAATGCATATACCAAAGTGTGCCTAAAAATGCATATATTGGTGAAAATAGTATGCAGCAGGGAGATACTTTGCTGATAAAAACCCAGATCAGCAATCTTCCCTGAGCTCCTTCTGAACTTTTTTTTAAAAGTGCTTAATATTCATTTCTGACCCAATGCAGATCTTTCCTGCAGGGGTAACTCCTTGCTTTCTGAAGATCAAACTCTGATGTCATGACTTTATCAAGGGAGACTAAATTGCCAGCTGACTCGCTGCAGGCACATGGCAGATTGCTGCATCAAGGCGAAAGACTTCTCACCCTTGGAAGAATCTTGGGATAATGGGCAGAAGAAGAAATAGCATCAGAGCGGGGACTCAAGCTGTAGGAAGTGGGTGACCATGCTATGAGCGTATCATGGGAAAACACCAAAGTCAGGCTCCAACACTTAAGTCAGTCCCATTGAACGTAGTGAGGATTTGTTCTGAAAAGGCATGCATGGGGTGATGATATTAGTGTCTATGTATATGTGGAATGCAAACACTGTCAGTTTAATCTAGCTGAATTTCATAATGCAGGGATAGATGGTTGTCCTTTGAAGTAGAAAATATGATCTATTTCCCCGGGGATGAAGATGGAAATGTTGTGCTGAAGTCTCACTGCAATTTCAAGTCATGCGCAGCTGTTGGCTGAGAAGTTAAGAACTGCTTTGCTGCATCAGACCAAGAAACTCTTTTCTAACTGAGCATTCAGTCTCTGGCTTTGCCAGAAATTCATCCTCTTTGTACCATTTGTTCGGTGGATGTGGGCAAAACAAAACCCTCCAAAAAGACCACGGGGGAAAGAGATTCCTCTGAAATTTTCAGGAGGGGGTTGTCGATCACCTTACTTGACCTTACAAGGTGACCAAGGGCATTCCATTTTTTTGCTTTTTAATTTTTTTTTTAAATGTCCACTTCACTCACAGGCTCCTGCCAGCCATATTTCCTTGACCTCCTTGGGAGCAATATCATGCCATATTGCACCATGTCACTCCCGAGGCATTCCAGGACATGCAGTTGATGTGAGGTGGCATTAAGCTCTCTTCACAGCTTCCCACTTACCACAGTTCCTAGAAAGACCCAGTAAGATGTGTGGCAGCCCCTTCCTGAGAATTTCAGAGAAATTTGTCCCACCTCCAAGAAATCAGCAGAAAATTGGTCCCAGTTTTTGTGGGGGGACGGAAGTATTTTCAGCCAACTGGTGGGGAGACATTTTGGCCTAGCCTTAAACTCAATAGTGCAGGAGTTCTATTTCATTGACAGCTACTCCTTAGGCAAAGGCAGCATGTGATGCAGCCTTCCCCAGCCTTGGAGCTCGAGATGCTCCTGGATTACAACTCTACATTGTCTCTAGCCAGCTTGGCTGATGGCCAAGAACATTTGGAGATCCAAGGTTAGAGAAGGCTGATGTAATGGAAGTTTCCAGAGGGAGAAACGGTTCCATTCGGGCATTCAATTGCTGCATGTAGGTCAGAGGTGAAATCTGTCATCACAATGCTTTCTCTTTCCTCCGTGGTGTGTTCACTGAAGGTTCTGTGAATCACTAAATGATGACACCCATTATAACAGGTGTGAGGAATCTTTGGCTGTCCAGAGGTTGCTGAACTACAACTCCCATCAGCCTCAGCAAGCATCACCAACAGCCGGTGATGATGGTAGGCCAGCAACATCCAGAGGGCCGGAGATTCGCCACAGCTGCATTATGTGCTATTGATTTATACCAGGTGGGCTTAAATCCTTTGTCACCCAAGGGATATTTAATGAAAGAGGGCCCACGGTAGTTGGATGTTGCTAAGATAGCCAGATGCAGAAGAGGACAGTAACCACTGTACCTTGAATAGTTGTGTAGAAGAGGACATTTCAGCAGGTATGTAGTCATGCAAGCTACCTGGTTGGCCACTGTGAGAATATGATGGTGGACTAGCCTGGCCTAATGCATCAGGCTCTTCTTCTGCTCTTACCTCTTCTGCACCATTTTTCAAGATGCAGGAGCCCCTGTCCCCTTTTCCAACTGCTGGCCCAATCTGCTAGTGCCCCTCACATACCTGCCCTGCTGTCCACTTCCCTGGACAACATCTTCCTTGGGTAGGGGCCATAGCTCAGAAATAGAACATCTGTTTTGCATGCAGAAGGTCCCTGGTACCGTCCCCAAAATCTCCAGGCCAGACTGGGGAAGACCGCACCCTGAAGCCCTATCTGAAACTCTGAGGAACTGCTGCCCGTCAGTGCAGACAATACTGAGCTAGATAGACCAGTGATCTGATTCAATATAATGCCACCTGTTCCCAAGGAGCTGAAATACATTGCTACCACATCACATCTGTAGGGAGTCCAATCTCAACATAAAATAAATGGGAAGGACTGTAACTCAGAAGCAGGACATATGCAGAAGGTCCTTGGCTCAATCCCCAGCATCTCCAGGTAGGGCTAGGAAAGATTGCCTGTCTGAAACTCTTGAGGAGCTGCTGCCAGTCAGTGCAGACAATACTGAGCTAGATGGACCAATGCGCTCTGCGTTTCTTGCACTGCTTCCGTTCTCTATTAATAAAGCTGTAGCCATTTTAAACCCCAAATCTCTCTCTGCCTTATCTTTCATTTGGCTCCTGCATCAGACATTCTTGTTTACACCAGAGAGAAGCAGCCTGGGGGTTTGCCAATGGCAATAATCACAACAAGACCCCAGAGCCTTTCTCATCCTTTGCCCCCTTCCCCCTCCTAACTATTTTAAGAATAGTTGGGCAAAGGGAGACTTCAGCAATCAGTGCCTGGTGTTGAATCATGTTTGCTGGAATGCTTTATCTATATATTTGTGAAGTCAAAGCCAGCTTTGAGTAACCTTAAGGGCGCTACGGTGGCGGAGAGACAAATTAAATCTCAGGATTCTGAGATTTGCAGGGAAATGGTGTTTTTGCCAATTAACCCCTCAAAATCAGATAAACTTGACAAAATGAGAAGAGGAAAGCACACGGCAGCCTTTGAAATCTCTGTAGTTATTTGCAACAGAAGCCCTGGCTTCACGTGATTGAAATTAGCTCTCTTAGTCATTGGCTCAACTGCTGAGGTGTAATGGAGTGTTCATGAACTGGGATAAAAGCTCACAGGGTGAATTTTATTTTCAGCGGGGATAAATGCAAAGTTCTGCTCTCAGGTTAGAAATATCAGCTACAAAAACACAGGGTGGGTGACACCTGGCTTGACAGCAGTAGATCTGAACGGGATCAAACCACAAGCTAAACATGAGTCAGCAGTGGGCTCCCAAGAAAGGAGGTTCTGACTAAGGGTAGAGACACACTCACTGTTCTGCTGGTTCCAGCCCATCTACACCTCTCTTTTATGAAAATGGGGGCACACGATGCTAGTCAAACCTCTCCACTTTTGACTGTAAAACCTGGTGGGAGCAGCTGGAGTGTTGTTGCTTTTTAATTCAGCTTCAAAGAGATTTTGCAACTGATCGGCAGATCAACCTGTTCCCCCTTCAGGTGTGGCAAATGAAAATGCTTTGCTCTGGTGACAAGTGTGTTCACAGTCTAAATGTTAGAAAGAACTTTTTTATTAGTATTATTTTAGATCACTTTGAGATGTTTCATAGGACGCAGTTCATAAATGGAAATAAATAATGCATGGCATGTCTAAATTGTGTACACGTGCATATGTGTGAGTAAAGGGGGAGCGGAAAGACAGCATTACACCTGGGTGCACATCAGGGATGGGATTCGCTGCCCAGTTCCGGTCCGCTTGCATTCTGATAGTCTGTCGTTTGATCCTGATCCACCCTCTTTCTGTTCTCACGGTCACAGTTGCTGATTTGATCCGCTGTGCGTATTTTTGGGTGATTCAATCTGCGGTTTATTTTTATTTTTTCTGGTGGCCAAAATTTTGTAGCTATCAACGTAGATACTTATGTAAATGATGACAATATTTGACATGGTTTTTTGGTGGCGGGGAAAACATTGGATAATTTTTAGGTAGATTACATGAATGATCACAGTGTTCCATGTGGTTTAACTCAACATAACTCAACATAAAATAGGGGGGAAAGTTCAAAAGAATAAATTCTTGCTGATTTAATCCGTGCCAGTTGCAGAAAGAAATAGGTGCCGGTCCGAAAGGACAGCGAACTGTCAAATTCAGCTGGAATCTGGTGCCAGGTCCGATTTAGCGGATATTCTCCCCCATCGGTAGTGCACATATAGAGAGATATTTAAATGGGTCTTCCCTTCTTAGCTCTGTTCTAGACCACTTGAAAGAGTGGCATTTTGTATGGGCCATTGTAAATCACAATACAGATGACAGAGGTGAGGTGACCATGAAATTGCTGAGCCAGGAATACAGCACTTTTAAATCCCAACTGCAGGGGTGGGGAGTCCTGCTTGTCTCAGTTGATCATCTTTCATCCCCCATTGAGGTTGAAGAGGTCTCTGTCTTTTAAGCACATACATAGCCTTTGATATTAAATTCATGTGCTTCTCAAATGGCACTTGGGTTTACAACCTGCCTATAAAGGTTTTAAAGGATGACTCCTCTCTTAGACTCCCCCCTCCTTTTACCTTTCAACAATATTTGGCTCACAGAGGAATCTCATAACTTCCTCGAAATGTGATCCATTGCCATGTTGGTGTAAACTGGATCTTCACAGATGCCAGGAATCACATTCTCTCCCCCGACATTTGCATTATTGCAGGGATTTTGTTTGCTGATTTCAGATTTTTATTATGGCCGGATCCTACATTGTGAGAAGGTTGTTTCCACAGGGGATAAGAGCTAAAAGAAATATGAAACAGAGAGGTTTCATCCCCTTCACCTGTAATTTCTACCAATGTTTTGAGTGAGCTGAATTATTTATGTACTGACAGTATTTTTTTACATATTGTCCAGGCATGAAGACAATCTGGGCGTCTTTCAATAAAAGTTCAGAAATATCAGACACAAAAGTAAAAGCAAATATGAAATCTAAAACAGAATAAAACCAGCAACAAAGGATAACATCAATATAGCAAGATTCCCAGCAGCAGCAAAAAATAAGAAAAACCCAGGCTGATCTTAAACCCCCAAATCCAAAGGATTTCAAAAAGAGTTTAAAAAATTACAATTGAAAGGCCTAGAAGTCTTCAAGGCTTTGACATCTTTCTTTCTATTTGCTGAGATTGGGGTAGGTGGGTGAAGGAGCATGAGAGATTTTATGGTTATCAAATGTTACTTGGTTTCTCTTGAAATACCTCAGGTGTTACCCCTTGGTTGGAAGCTCCAAAATTTGCCTTGAATTTTTGCTGTAGGCAAAATCCTGATCCCTTTGTAGCTATCTGTAGTGGCATAGGCCAGACAAGTGTATCACTTCAGTGAGAACTTAAATTTCAGGTTTTTAACTGCACAAATTCCCATCAGACACCCCACACTAAAAAAAAATAAAAATAAAGGAAAGCTACATGAACACAAAGCACACTTCCCTCTTTGTTTACACTCTGTATCACTGGCAGATTTTCCATAGTAGTTCTTATCTACTTTACAGTGACAATTCATTGATGTTCAGATTTTGTAAGTTTAGATCTTTGGCTTCCTTTGTGGAATCAATCCATCTCTTGTTTGGTCTTCCTCTTTTTCTACTCCCTTCTGTTTTCCCCAGCATTATTGTCTTTTCTAGTGAATCATGTTTTCTCATTATGTGTCCAAAGTATGACAACCAGAGTTCCATCATTTACACTTCTAGTGATAGATCCGGTTTAATCTGTTCTAATTATCCTGACTTTAGTGTTCAATGATACATCTTTGCATTTGAGAACCTTTTCTAGTTCTCTCACAGCTGCCCTCCCCAGTCCTAGCCTTCTTCTGATTGCTTGACTATTGTCTCCACTTTGGTTAATGACTGTGCCAATGTATTGATAATCCTTGACAAGTTCCATGTCCTCATTGTCAACTTTAAAGTTACATAAATCTTCTTGATGTTCAACTGTATTCCTGTTCACTGAATTTTTGTCACCCCTTTGATAATACTTTTTTTCTTAATGCATTTCTTTTCTCTTGAATTGATGGCAAGTGACTGAGAGGAGGAAAAATGTGGGAGAATATTTCAGCACACCACGTGTGCTGAATTAACATTGTCTTGTGACAATTTGCTCCCAATGTGGGCATTCAAACAAGCAATTGGAACAACTAAGGATGTCTTTTGAGAAGTGAGATCTTGGCTTTGCAGGTGAATTATCTCAGTAGGATGCTAGAACTGTTATCAGTAAAAGGTCAGGCTGGTGGTTCATTTGAGCAGATGGCTGTCATCTCTTTTGTGTTCCTGCAACCTATCAGGCAAGAACTGGATAGGACAGGAATCAATGCTATCTCTTTCAGAACATCTCTATTTTAAATCTGACAGTTGTGCCCTTAAATGCGAAGCTGACAAGAGGTTCCTGAATTGCCTACTTACATTTCTTTCCATAAGAATCTTCATGCCCAATGTGGAGCTCGCCACATACTTCTCCCATGGGAAGTGGCCAAAGTGAAGCACTGAAGAACATAACTGTTCTGTTGACAACCTCAAGCACGACTTCTTGACTTTCCATTTACAGAGTTCAGTTTTTTAAAGGAATCCTTGAAATTCTGAGACTATGTCCCAAGACAGGTTGCCAGCTAAATGTGTTAATCATTCAAGAGAAGTGATCTTGGTTCATGCAACCCTTTTTGAACATTAGGTTCATATTAGTGCTTTACCGTGAGCTGATTCTGTGGGTCAGTACACCACCGCTCACCCAACATTCAGAGATTTATAAGAACATAAGAACATAAGAAGAGCCTGCTGGATCAGGCCAGTGGCCCATCTAGTCCAGCATCCTGTTCTCACAGTGGCCAACCAGGTGCCTGGGGGAAGCCCGCAAGCAGGACCCGAGTGCAAGAACACTCTCCCCTCCTGAGGCTTCCGGCAACTGGTTTTCAGAAGCATGCTGCCTCTGACTAGGGTGGCACAGCACAGCCATCACGGCTAGTAGCCATTGATAGCCCTGTCCTCCATGAATTTGTCTAATCTTCTTTTAAAGCCATCCAAGCTGGTGGCCATTACTGCA
The DNA here is from genome assembly GCF_030035675.1 of Rhineura floridana. Lineage (NCBI taxonomy): Eukaryota > Metazoa > Chordata > Lepidosauria > Squamata > Rhineuridae > Rhineura > Rhineura floridana. Next base: position 316,576,238 of record NC_084480.1, on the reverse strand, counting down.
TCTTGTGGGAGCAAATTCCATAGTTTAACTATGCGCTGAGTAAAGAAGTACTTCCTTTTGTCTGTCCTGAATCTTCCAACATTCAGCTTCTTTGAATGTCCATGAGTTCTAGTATTATGAGAGAGGGAGAAGAACTTTTCTCTATCCACTTTCTCAATGCCATGCATAATTTTATACACTTCTATCATGTCTCCTCTGACCCGCCTTTTCTCCAAACTAAAAAGCCCCAAATGCTGCAACCTTTCCTCGTAAGGGAGTTGCTCCATCCCCTTGATCATTCTGGTTGCCCTCTTCTGAACCTTTTCCAACTCTAGAATATCCTTTTTGAGATGAGGCGACCAGAACTGTACACAGTATTCCAAATGCGGCCGCACCATAGATTTATACAACGGCATTATGATATCAGCTGTTGTATTTTCAATACCTTTCCTAATTATCGCTAGCATGGAATTTGCCTTTTTCACAGCTGCCGCACACTGGGTCGACATTTTCATCATGCTGTCCACTACAACCCCGAGGTCTCTCTCCTGGTCGGTCACCGCCAGTTCAGACCCCATGAGCGTATATGTGAAATTCAGATTTTTTGCTCCAATATGCATAATTTTACACTTGTTTATATTGAATTGCATTTGCCATTTTTCCGCCCATTCACTCAGTTTGGAGAGATCTTTTTGGAGCTCTTCACAATCCCTTTTTGTTTTAACAACCCTGAACAATTTAGTGTCGTCAGCAAACTTGGCCACTTCACTGCTCATATACAGGTCATATACAGTGCTAGACCTACTCAGAGTTTACACATTGAAATTAATGAACATGGCTAATTTAGGTCCATTAATTTCAGTAGGTCTACTCTAAGAATAGGGAAGAAATTTGATTCAGTTTGCATTTCAAGCTGTATTTGTCAAATTTACACTTTCCAAAGCAACCATTCTTTGAAATTCACATTTATCCAAATTTTGTGATGCAGTTCTCCTACTAAGCAACATTTGCAAAAAGCACATATGAGGGGAAAGGGTGCATGAAAATGAATATATTAGTGAAAACAACATACAAGAATGCATTATATTAGGAGAAATTGCTTGTCAAAATGTGTACATTAGTCAAAACAGCATACAAAAATCTTTAGTAGGATAAATTCTCACTAAAATGCTGGAGAATTTTCATGAAGGTTTTTTAAAAAAATTGCAAATTGCTGTTGATATGTGGAGAACCAAATTTAAGATTGGAAAAATGAGAAACTGAGAGACCCAAAATGGACAGATCCTTCCATCCCTCGTCTACTCCAAGTAAAACTTGGTTGGACACGACCCAGAATGGTTGGTGTGCTGGCCCTCAGAGTCAAGTAGAAATGGGTGAACAACCATTGGCTCATATTAGATTGGGAAGTTGCTCGTCTCACTTCAGAGCTAATCCAGATCTGACCCCCTACCCCTCACCCATTTTGATAATCAAGGATTGTTCAAGAACATTTGTCCTTTGTCTTATATGGAGCTGAGAAAACCACTGGAGGGAATCAAATGTTTAGCCCTTGCAGGGGACCACTGGGAGACCACCAGTAACTTATACATTTGCAGGCAGGCAGGGATTGTGATTTGCAGCCTTAGTGCTCGCTGGTGCCTGCAAATATTTAATGCCCTCTTGGCACCCTGGCTTGGCTTTTGCTGTCTCTACTAAGCTGTTAAAGGCAACCACGATCATAAGAGCTGCCAAGGCTCCACATTCCCAGCTTACTTTTGATAACTTCCTGGATACTAGAGAGGTCCCAGTGGCTCTGTGGAGGCTGTCATTTGGGAGCTGGGTGGGTTGGAAGGGGTTGAGCTGAGAATTCATCTGCAGCTCATATTCTAATGAGCACTACAAGGCCCCTAAATTCTCCTCTGGTTTGGAGAATTTATTTATTTATGTATTTAAAATATTTCTATTCCGTCCTTCTACCCTACAGTAGAGCACTCAGGGTGGCTCACAATGACATCATACACAGAAAATAACACACACAAAAACATTAGAATAGATAAAAATACATACAATACGGTTAACACTTCAAAGGGAGTCATATTAAATGGGGCTAAAGAGGTAAAACTAAAAAAGGGAGAATAAATAAAATCAGATTCAGGCTAATTTAGGGGCCTTGTATTGCTCATATCAAGCCTCAATCCAGAAAGTGTCACAACCTTCCCTAGAGCCAAATGTATGGTGTGAACATGGCCTAAGACTAAGGAGAAGCTGGCAAACAGGACCACCGGCTGGACTGGTTGTGAGTAAGAAGGCAAGCAGATGGGGACAGGTTGAGGTCATACTGAGGTTGGCAGAGCAATGCCCCATTTGCCCTAATGGCCCAGCTTCTACTGACAGTGTAGATGCAGTCTGAAGTGCTTGGTGTGACATCATAGAATCATAGAATAGTAGAGTTGGAAGGCCATCAAGTCTCACCCCCTGCGCAATGCAGGAATCCAAATCAAAGCATTCTTCAGACTTTTCCCCAGCACATGGACAGCATCAGGGAAAGGGCAGCATGGGGACTGACAAGGGTTGGCACACTAAGCATGCCTGGTCTCACTGTCTCTCTTCATGTGACCTCAGTTGAATGGAAAGGAACACCTGAAAAGGGCTCGAGTGCCTCTTATGAAATGGGGCAAAGAGATCCCAGACAGTTTCTCTGCATTTCCTTTTTTTTTTTTTACAATAATTTTTATTCAAATTTTCATAAAACATACAAAACAAAATCATAAAACATTCAAAGACAAAAAACAAAACAAAACAAAAATGATTAAACAAAAAAATAAAATGTTGACTTCCCATTTGTCGCAGATCAAATCAGTTATAGGTCTACAATATATAACAATCCTGTCTCTTAAATTATATTATAAAATCACTTTCCTCCAGTAGTTATCTTAATTAATCATCAAATCTCATAAACATTACTTTATTCTTTCCACAAAAAGTCAAAGAGAGGTTTCAATTCTTTAAGAAATATATCTATCAATTTTTCTCCTAATAAACATGTCGATTAATCCATCTCGTTAATAATAATAATAATCTTATTGTCATAACCATAGTCCAAATAAACATATCGATTAATCCATCTCATCAAAATCTGTTAGGTCCAATAATTTCAATAGCCATTATTCCATTATCCATATTAATTCCATCTTCCATCTTCAATAGTCCTGTTAAGTCCAGTAATTTCAGTGTCCAATCTTCCATTATCAGTATTCCATAATAATCTTGCTGTCATAACCATAGTCATATAATAAGAGTCTGATGGAAATTTCCTCTATCCCAAATATTTTCTTCCCATCAATTCTGAATAAGTTGCTGAAATATTGTTGTAAAGTCATATCTCTGTTCTTCTTTTTTACAAAATGCACTGGCTCATCTCTTGAGAGTTTTTCCATTGTCACATGGCTGCAGTTAATTCCATAGATTTTCTCTATATCAAGCTCCATCACGTCATTCCAGTCCAGAAGATTATCCAAGCCATTGATAACTTTATCTCTAATATCTTCATTAATTTCTTCAGAGATAACGTTAAATTCCAAACAGTAGATTTTATTTCTAATATCCATAAACTCCAGATCTTTTTCCAATTCCACATTTGTTCCAATCTCCAGGGCTTGTATCTTCCCTTTATTTTTTCTTTTCTCATCTCTGATCTCATTCTCCTCTCTCACAGGATCCCCTATTTCTTTAAGCTCCTGCGTCATTTTGCTCAGTTCAATTTTCAGCTCCTTACTGCCCTGTCGCAGGGTTTGTTTCGTTATCTCAATCTCATCCATTATTTTCTGAAACATAATTACTTCCAGATTCTCAGCCACTTTCTTGATTGCCATTTTTAAAACCACCAAAACAAAACAAAACAAAAATAAAGAAGAACCACTTCTTATTTCAGCAACAATTGGGTTAATATTCCAGGCTTGATGACATCACAGTATAAACAGAGCAGCCTGCCTTATCTCTCTATGTTCAAGAATGCAAAACAAATTTAGTTCCCAGCATCAAAACAGTTAGTGTCGTCGTGAAGAAGCAGATTCATCAAAATAAAATAGACCAAAAAGAGAATAGTCCCAGACAATATAATGTTCCTCGGAATAGAAATCCCTCTTCTGTTTATATCTTTAGCATGCACTTCCAGGACAGCTTTTTGCAATAGAAACAGAGATAAGCTGTTAATTTCGTGAATAACAGAGAAGAGTTATAGCTCACCCAGAAGTTCTTTAAAGCTGATTAAATTGACAAATCTCTTTTTGCTGCAACAATTTAAACCAAGTAAAAAAAATAATAGAAAGAAGGGTGCTTGCCTGTTAGTCCGTTTTCTCTTTGAAGAAAAGATAAACGTATCGCATTAATCAGATAGAGCTTGTTCGGAAGTCCGTCCGGCATTGCTGGCTGGACCTTTTCTCATAAATTAATGAAATCCAGTCCTCCCAACAAAAACAGGCTTTTGAGGTTGATCTCTACGTTTCTCCCTGCCCGGGAGAAATTTCATCAGTCAAAAAAAAAATGTTCTGACTGATTTATATCTGAATAAGCTTCTTTTGAGGCGGGAGCCCGTCTCAAAAGCAGGCACAAGCGAAGTCACCCTTCCCGGAAGTCAGTTTCTCTGCATTTCCAATTATCAGAGTGGTAATCTGGAGAAGGGGATTAGGGATTGGGGGAAATGGTTTTGTTCACATTTTAATGCAAGACCACCTACAGTACAGCATTCCTTGAAATTCACTCTTCTCTGAATTTTGTGATGCAGTTCTGCAACGAAAGAATGTGTAAAAACACGAGGCTATTAGGGGAAATATATGCTTTAAATGAATATATGGATGCAGATTGCAAACAAACATGCATTATATTAGGTGGAATTTCTTGCAAAGATGTGTACATTCTACAAAATTACATACAAAGATGTGTACACTAGAAGAAATGTGGACTAAAATGCTGATGAATTCTCATGAGAGTTTTTTTATTTTTAAAAAATGCAATTTGATGCAGAATCGTAGAAAACTGGACTTAAAATGAAAAAAAATCAGAAGCTGAGAGAAACGGACAGATTCATCTGTCCTCAGAGGGGGTATATGGCAACAGGTTGTGTTAGAACTATGTACGTCATTACATGAGGAGAAGCAACCTACTTCATCTAGGCACTTGTTTATTTGTTAATTTTTGGACTGTGACCATGCTCGTACTTGGCAAATTTCCTCAAGGTTATCGTGAAGCAAGGGCTGGTGTCTCATTCTTCTATGAATATCCTCTTTCTTGTAAGGAACGAGGCTAGAGAGAGTGCCAGGTCAATTAATGAACAATGGAGATGCTTGATGAAAAGTGCCTTCATTGCTAACTTGAAAGTGAGATATCTGACTGTATTGCTCCAGTCTGACAGTTGAAGATTTAAAGTGGTCTGAAGGTCGCTTCTGCAAGAGTGTTGGAGGAGAGGGTGGAACTATGTAAGGGGGAAGGATGGTTCTCAGTCATTCTTCCCCAACCTGGCACCTTCCAGGTGCTTTGGACTACAACGCCCATCAACCCCAACCAGTATGGCTATTTTCTGGTACGGAAGCCCTCCCAGGCTGGGACAATTGTACAGATGCCAGAAAGGTAGGAACATAATTCACTACTTAAGCAAGGGATGCAAAGGTTTCTAGAAGGGATGAGATATATATCTTCCTGTAAGCCCTTAAAGGTGTGTCAGTGCCCCTGCATGTAACCTTCAAGAGCAGAGTGCCGCCCATCTTGTGGGATGGTGGGACTCCACTTCCTCACTGGGAGTGTGTGGATGGAAGGCTTGGCCAAGATATTTTCCTGTCTGAGGCAAAGGACAAGACAGTGACCTCTCCCACTCCATGCACAGAAGCTGACTGGATTTGCAGTTGAATCTTACATCAACACTGGTGATGGGGAAGCATGCTCCACCATGCTTGAAGGTAGCAATTTAGCACAGGGGGTGCAAGCCAGGCCACATTGCACACCCGGTTCTGTCCTAATGCTAGGGCTGGCCCTGTGTGGATGCTGAGTTTGGTGGGGTTTTATTCCTCATGTATTAGAGAGGATGAGGGTTCAAAAGGAAACCCTACAAATACTACTCTCTGGCAGTAAAAAATACATGAAGGAGGAGGTGGTTATGATGATGATGATTTTTAAAACTAAAAATCTGTTGACCTTTCCTGACACCCAAGGCCGCCTGAGTCAGCTGCTTCACTCTGCTTAATGGCAGAGCCAGCCCTGCTTCTGATGGGGAAAAATGTCTGCTTTCCACATGGGTTGCTGATGAAGTTGAGGACCTCATTTGTCTTCTTTTAGTCACTGCTGACAATAAAAAAACAGCTCTCTCCTTTTCTTTTTTGGGGGCATGGACCCCCCCCCAGCAGCCATTTTTGTCCATGACAGTAATACCTGGGAGATTTACCACCTTACACGGTGATATTGAATTTGCTTCAGTGGATAGAAATTTACTGTCCACCCTCGCACCCTATGTGTGCTAAAGAGCTTGAAGAAATATGTGTGGGGGAGAGAGAGAGAGAATGGTGGCTTTTCTTTTTTTATATAATCTGAACATCTCCTTTTGTTCACATCACACTGGCTTTTCCTTGTGGAAACCTACTGCTCTCCAGTGGCCTCAGCTCACAGAGGAAGGCTTTGTCTACCAGCCTAGGCCTGTCCTGTGCCTTCTTCAGCTCTGCCCCCTCAGAGTTGTGAGAGCTGAGCATTCTGTGTCTTTCTCTTCCTTTCTCAACTTCCTTCTTTCAGTGTCTGAACCCCAGCTTCATCAACCTGCTCCCAGAGGCCCGATGCCAATGTCTATTCTCAGTAGGATTATATATATATTTATCCTAAGTCCAATGGGCTCGGGGTGGCTTATATAGTTCTTCTCCTGCATGCACACACACCTTTTTAACCTCTCAACAACCATGTGAGGTAGGTTAGGCAGACCAGCCCAAGATTGTCCATGGCTGAGAGGGCATTAGAATCTGGAACTTGCGTGTCTTATTTTGGTGATGGGGAACCAGTAGCCCTCGAGTTGTTGTTGGACTTCCATCTCCCATTACCCCCAGCCAACATGGTCAATGTTCAAAGATCATGGTTGTTGTAGCCCAAAGACATCTGGAGAGCATCCCTAAAGTAAGACAAGCAAGACCCAGATTTAACTCTTGAGTGTACAGTCTTGCCCAGCACACACCCATTTCCTTAGAACATATAAACATCACACGGGTACCTTGTAAGTAGATTTTTTTACTTCCCCTGTCTGGCAGGAAAGACTGGGAGTTTTTCCTCCATTTTTCACTTTTTGAACCTCAGGGATCTGTCAAGTGCTTGTTTCCAAGGTGTATGAAGCCTGTTTGATGTACTTGGATGACCCTATATACTGGAAACTTCACCCTAAAGGGTGTGGCACAGCCCATGCATCCATGGAATGCAACTAAGTCCTAGTTAGAGTAGACCCATTGAAATTAATGAAACAAAGTTAGTCATGTCTATTAACCTCAGTGGGTCTATTCTGAGTAGGATTAGCCTTGAATAGCAGTCATCTTTCACCAGTTAGATGCAATTTGTTGTTGTTGTTACCCCAATCCCTCAATATTGTTTGGTTGACCCCATCCCCCTTCCCAATACCCCTATGGGCCTATAATAAACATCAGACTCATGTTCTCCACCCTCCCCTCTCCTACTCCAGTGCTGCCATGAGGAGATCAGAAGCTTCTGCTTCTGTTTTTAGACTAACCACAGTTTACTGAGCCTGAGTCTTGCTTAGGCTTGTTCTTTTATCACTAAACTATGATTTGGTTTCATGTCCGGAGCAGCCCAATGTTCACATTCAGATTAATTTCCCATGCACAATGTCAGCTTTTGGGGTTTCAGTGAGTTTTTTCCTCACATCTGATATTGCAGGACCCACCTCAGCTGTTGAAACCTACAGGTGAACCAGATTTTTTTTAAAGTATCATTATCTTGTCATGCTCTACATTGATTCCTGCTCACCCTGTATATCTTGATCCTAATAAACTTTAAAACTGGAGATTGGGTTTTGACTGCTCAGGAACCCGTCTAGATAGACCAGGCAGCTCTCTGGCACAAAGAGATCAGGGGAGGAAGGAGGTGGTTCGCACAGCATAAACTGAGGAGCACAGAAAACTGTTTTATGCAAGTTAGACCACTGGTTCATTTAGTACAGTATTCTCTACACTCACTGGTTGTAGCAATCAGACCAAACTCTTTCCAGGCACCTGGAGCTGCCAGGCATTGCATTGGAGAACTCTACCACTGAGCTACAGCCTTACCTATAGGATTGAGGTTTTCTGACTAGACACCCCACCCAGAGCTGTCATGTGGCTTCATATTTAAAACAATGATGCTTTTTTTTCTCCATGGAGTTGGTGGCAGCTTTACCCCTTAACCCTTACTGCAGGGGTGGGGAACCTCAGGCCCACGTGTCCAAATGTGCCCCCATCCCTCCCTGTCTGGCCCTCAGGACTTTCACCAGACCACACGCCCTTCACTGGCCCTACTCTGCACCTTCCTCAAGTGCTTTTGCCTGGCTGGGATGAGTCCTTGCACTGTGATCATACTCCCTGCCTGCCTGGATGAAAAATAGAGGTGTGTGTATGTTGGTGTGCATGTAGAAGCCTTTTACTTTTGTATGGCTGGTGTGCAGTCTCGTGTATAAAGGTTACAGCCATAGCCATTATTCTGCCTGTTTTTGCTTCTCTCCCTACTCACTGTTCCCTTCTGGCTTCGCCCACCACGGATATATCCTGCCCAGAAGATTGTCCATGGAACAATGTGGTCCTCAGTCTGAGAAAGGTTCCCCACCCCTGCCTTATGCCAATCAGTGCTGGAAACATGACTGGTCCTTGGATCAAAGACAGTCTTAGTTCGACACATGGGATTTCCCCTCCCATACGAGATCCATGTCACCATACCACCCCATGGAGCCATGCGTACTTTGGCCTTGTGATGGAATGGCTTGCCTTTATTGATTGTTGCTTCAGCACCTTGGATAGTGCCTTGAAAGTTGGGGCTAAAACCCAGAGTGGATCCCACTGTCACAGAGCCACCAGCAGCTTGAGGTAGTCAGTGTCATGTTGTGGATCAAGATTAGTATTTCAGGAGACAAAGTTGTGCAGTCTAGTCCCAACACGGTTTATCTGGCACCTGCCCCATTTTCTCTAACAGCCCGGCAACACAACTGCCCCATGCCTATAGGCAACAGAGCAGGCACAATTACTGTGCAGCATATGTAGCTTGGCCCTAAATGTGCTGTCTGTCCCTTTCCAAATAGGATAACTTGTTAAACACTTTAGGTTCTGGAGAGAAAAAATCACAGTGCCGATGGTTGCATAGTTTCTTGCAAGTGCCTTCGCTGGGCCATTGAACGTTCACCATTAAAGTCTCAAGCTGTGCTTATTTATAAATAAATAAATAAATAAAAGGGGGGGGGAGAGAATGCAGATCTTTAACTCCTTGCATGAAATAAATGACTCTTTAGAAATCTGCTGTCAGTTGCAAATGGTAGTAATCCTTTCTTCCTGATGAGGAGGATCACCACTGTTATGACTGGTAGAGCAAGCACAGAAAATTTGTAGGCATGTTTTGGTGAACTAAGTAAGTTTTTTTTTTCTCAAAGGGAGAGAAAGGGCAAGAGATCTGTCGCTCAGGCCCCCTGGAACACCCCATAACAATGACCCTGATTTGAAATTATGGGAGGTATAAAGGCAACAAAAAACAATCAGGAGCTAAGAAAGGCACAAGATCTTGCCATTTCCTTCCCATGGAGGGCCCCAACCAGCCCACACATATCTGAGGTTGGAAGCAAAGGCTCCCTGGTCAGAAAATAAATGACTTCTACAGAGGAATGGGGGAAGAAATTTAACTCAGTTTGAATTTCAAGGTGATTCTACGTAAGGTGCACTTTCTGAGACAATTCAAAATTCACACTTCCCTGAACGTTGCAATATAGCTCTCCAGCCAAGTTATGTGTACAAAACATGCATATACTAGAATGTGGATAAAAATGCACATATTGGAGAAAAATAGCATACAAAAATGCATGAAGCCCATCTCTTATTTTTGTTTTTGTAGAAGGTTATTATTATTATTATTATTATTATTATTATTATTATGGGGGAATTTGGTACTAAAATTCTGATCAGTTTTCATTAGGATATTTTTTAATAAAATAAAATAGAACTGCAAGTTGATATGGCAATGTGGAGAAATGAATTTAAGACTGGGGGGGAAAGAAAACAAAATGACAGAGACTGAAAGAGAGAGGCCATCCCTGCTTCCAAGCAGGCCTGAGTGCAGAGCCCTCTCATTTCAGAAGCTAAACACCAAAGAAAAGGTATAACTGGGAGAGGGGGGCTGCGGTCATCGGTGGGAGACTGTCTTGAGGAGGAAGCAGAAGAAGGTGATGTTTCAGGAAGGAATTAAAGGGAGAAGAAGATTGCTTTTGCAGACAGAGCGGATGGAGCATTCCTGGCATAGCGGGAGCATAATGTTCCAGGCATAATCTTTCAACTGAACCATAGTTAGTTAAATGGAGCAGAGGATGCTTCAAGCAACCTCCTTTCACGCTGTTGCTTTCTGGTTTCACAATCAAGCCTCGTGGCAAAGAAGTGAAACGGTATCACTTCCTTATCTCTCTGCTGAGTAATCCCCATTCTTTCCCCAGCCCACCCCCTTCTCTAGGCATCTCGCTCTGCTTGCATCCCTTATGTGGATTTGCAGACATTTTTGAAACACAAAGAAAATTCAACACACACTTGGTCCGACCACCTCAACACTGGCTACATACCCTGCCTGGCAACAGCCTGCCAAGATTTTAGGTAGGGGGTTCTCCCGTCCCTACCCAGAGACGCCGGAGATTAAATCTGAGACCTCTTGCATGCAAGGCAGATGCTGTGCTACTGAGCCATGGACATTTCCCCCACAGTAGTCCCTTGGGACCAGCCTTCCCTAACCACTCATCATGCTGGCCGGGGCTGATGAGAGTTGCAGTCCAGACCATCCAGAGGGACACCTGGTTTGGAAAGCAGGATCTAGACCAGTATTTGATTTGCAATTTGTTTTCCAGGATCTCAAGCAGGTGTCTTTCTCAGCCCTGTAAACTAAGCTCCTCTCAACTGGAGCCTTTCAACAGGAGGCTGAAGCTGCATGGAGACAATGGGCTTTGTGCCTCAGCTGTAGAACCTTCCTGTAAAGTGAATAGCCACAAAACACAACTCATTACTGGAGTAAAAAGGTGGCTTTTGTTTGTCCGCAGAATTTGGGAGATGATTTCTAGGGCAAATAGGGTCAGACCTTGGAGACCCACAGGTGTGTCAAAGCAGGTACGTTGGGGGCGGGGGAAGATCGAGGCTATGGCCCTAAATGAGATGGGTTAACCCTTTTCTCCTAATTCATTTCATCTAATTTGCCCCATCAAACTGTTACAGCCTCTCTTGGGGAAAAATAGTATGTTTTCCCTAATGAGGAAAACAGCAGTGGCAGGAGACTGGTGTTTCCCCCCTGATATGTTCATTGACCCCCATCCCTTGCCTTCTGCAGTGAGTAAGTATCCAGGGAGGGTTGCAGAGATGGATGGATCTGCCAGTTTTGGTTTAGTTTTTCAGTTTTTCCCCCAATCTTAAATTCAGTTCTCCACATTTTTGCAGCATTTTTTTAAAAAATCCTCATGAAAATTCATCAGCATTTTAGTGCAATTTTGTAGGCAGATTTGACTAATGCACACATTTTTGCAAGTAATTTTCCCTAATGTAATACATTTTTGTAGGTTATTTTCATTGGTGATTCATTTGTATGTACACTTTCCCCTAATATATGCATTATTGTGAAAAGTGCATTGCAAATTCTTTTAGAAGTGCACATTTCGAAGGATGATGGTGTTTCACTTTTCCTGTTATTTTAGAGTTAGGTAGGTTTGCCTTTAAACATGAACTGAGTCAAAGCCCTCCTCCATCTCTATAGGGTTGCCACATTGCAACTCCAGAAGCTGGACACATTCCTTTTAAGTCTCATGGAGCTGGAATGGGGGCAGACTTTTTCCCCTTCCTATTATCTCTCTCCTCTTCCGAGGGCAGGCCACAAGGTCAGGGGAGAAACAGGCTGGAGAACCGTTGGCCTCTACTTCTCCTGCGAGAGAAGGATTCAAGGAACAAGTGGGATCTGCAAAGGCAGAGTTTTCCTGAGCATGCTGACACCACCCCTGGGATCTGCTCTTGGTTCCATTTCTGTTGTCACTCACCACTTAAGGTCACTATTAGAGGGAGTGCTGAACGATGCAGTCATCACTGAGCGATGCAGTCATTGTTGGGCATTGAGGAAACAACTCCAGTTCCAGATGTGTGTGACACTGCAGGCAGGCAAAGAAAAGTGGGTGAGAGGACCAGAAGGGGTGGGGGAAGCAAGAGAAATTGTGGGTGTGTCATGTCCCAGTTCAGTGATCAATTTAAAAACACAGGGGCAATCTCTGGATTGCAGCCTGGTAACCCTTAATCTCAGTCTTACTGACATTTGCTTTTCTGGTATCAACTGCCTGTAAGTGACAGGAAATCTCAGCAGCCTCATTGCAAACCCCTCCCTCTCCCAAGCATAAGAACTGGAATGTTGAGAGAAGGAGAAGAGGGCTGGATGGGGATGGAGATGTGCTTGGACTCAAAGATTGGAACTCCTAGCTCTCCATGGCCCTAAGGCCCAGCTGTAAAGATGCTCTGTTAAAGAAGGCCTGGTGTGAAATGTCATTGATGGAGCAAGCAGGACAGGAGATTGCTTTATGCACAGAGCTTGGAAAAGTTACTTTTTTGAACTACAACTCCCATCAGCCCAATCCAGTGGCCATGCTGGCAAGATAAACGGATGCAGTTGAGGGTACCTTCATTCACCAGGTGCAATGAACAGGGGGCATGAAAGATACAGGTGTCTGTCTATTCCTGAAATGATGAGCGTGGGCACCTTTTTCAGTCTGAGGGCCACATTCCCTTCTTGGGAGCCTTCTGGGGGCCAATAGAATAATAGAACTGTAGAGTTGGAAGGGGGCTATAAGGCCATCAAGTCCAACCCCCTGCTCAGTGCAGGAATCTATCACATGCCAGCAATGGGTGGGGAGAGAGGCAAAAATGGACAGACCAAGGACTGTGAAAGTTATCTTTATCAGTAAGCTAGTTTTTTTAGTTGCACTCCCACACCCCTCTTAGCCCTGCATCCAGGCAAGCAATTAGCATCATCAGGGTTCAGGAACTTATTCCACTAGAGAGGGGGTGTGTGGCCTGGGGGGAGTTTCAAGGGTCACATGGAGAGGCAGAGGGCTGCATTTGCCCCCCTGGCCTGAGGTTCCCCTTCCCTGTTATATATTAAGGGCATGTGATTGGGAGCTGATGCAACGTACTGGCTAAGAATATCATGGAGAGGTGAGATAGCAAACATCTCTCTCCAGAGGACCATCTGCCATCGACTGCCCTGTGGAGATGTTTCCAGGAGAGAGAGGGATGCAAATGAGGGCCTCCATGGATCCTCCTCCACCTGTACTTTTCCTCTCCTCCTCCAGGGTCTTTCTGCCACCAAGTGCCCTGCTGGAAGGATCCCAATGACTTCTTATTGGTGACCCTAAACATGGATATAAGTAGACGAGACACAGGAGGAGTGGACTGGACATGGGCCACGTTTAGTTGTTGTGGAGTAAAGCCAAATAAAGGGCAAAGGGAGTCATGGCAAAGGTTTGATGGCTCAAAGAAAGTGGATAGAGATCATTTTCCCCCTCCCTTTCTCACGGTGTTAGAACTCAGGGCCATGCCATGAAACTGAACGATGGGAGAGTCAAGGCAGACCGACAAATAATAACTAATAAACATGTGGAATTCATGGCTACAAGATATAATGGTCATCACTAGCTGAGTTGGCTTTAAAGGGGAGTAAGACCACTTTTTGGAAGAACGGCAACTGTGGCCACACGGAGCTTTCACGCTCAGTGACACTGTGCCTCTGAATATCAGTTGCTGAGACTCTGCCTAATACTGAGTTAGGCCTTTGGCTTATCTAGCTCAGCATTTGCCTACACTTTTGCTGCCAGCAGCCCTCCAGAGGTTCAAACAGGGGACTTTCCCAGCCTTGTCTGAAGATGACAGGGACTGAACCTGGGATCAGTGGAGGCTTGTTTGTTAGGGCTACTGGGACACTGCCCTGCCAAACTCAGTAGCTTCATGCCCTGACATGGGCTTCTCAGAAGCATCTGGTTGGCTACTGTGGCTATACTAGATACTTTGCACTTATCGTATCCATACTTTGTTCTTATATTCTCACATTCCCATGGAATCCTTATGCTGGGACCATCGCCACCCAGCAACGGATGCGGAGTTGCACTGATGTGCTAGTTATCTCCCCTTTTTTCTAGGATAGTTATCCGCTATGTGAACTTAAGAAAGAGGGCTTCGTAGTGATCCTCTATCCATGGGGCTGATCAGAGACGGTTCTACCACAGCAGTGAGGCATTTCACGAAGGGTGTTATTTTTGTGGAGCCTGTTTTGACAGTGAAACGTGTCATCTCAGGGATCATGGAACTGATCTCTCTCTCTCTCTCTCTCCCTCCCTCCCTCTCTCCCTCTCTCCCTCTCTCCCTCTCTCCCTCTCTCTCTCTCTCTCTCATTTTTTTTCATCCATGGTTTGCTGCAGATTTCAGTTTCTTTTATTTGCGTCTTTCCCTCACCTCACTCCACTTTATCAAAATTTGTGAGTGATGACTGGTGTGCACTGATAATACTGTGGAAACAATAACCTTGCTATGATGCTCCACACTCTTGCATCAAGGTTACTTTTTTTGGGGGGGGCAGTATTTTATCAGTGCACAATCCTTAGTCATTCCATTCTCTGATGTTTCTTTTGCAGCTGCGTGCACCCCCAATGAGGCAAGCTCATCTGAAATTGGCTTGCCTCCTCAGTGAGTAGTGGAGACTTATAAGACCAATCTGACTCTTCAGAACTTGATTTTGTTGTTGCTTTTATCTGCCCTGTGCAGCTCCACAGTTCCTGACATTTCACAACCTCCAGCTGCCCTCCACTTTATCCTAAACACTTTTGGTTTTGCCTCCTATAGCAAAGTGCAGATACAGAACCATGCTTGTTCCTAAAATATATATCTCCACAAACACACACACAACTTCTACCCTGTCTAAGTACTTGGAAAATGATCACAAGGATTCTTGTTCCATCTCTTCAGCATCTAAAAACAGATTGTTGTCCTTGAATGGCAACTCGAGTTGATGACATGCAAATCTTGCAGATGTTATTGTTCCTGGCTAACAAGGTGAGCTGGGGCTGTCTGATTAGCTTGTGATGTTAGTTAAGGGCCTAAAATATCTTCATCGGTTGCTGATAACTCGTGAAAGTTTCGGAGGGGTAGCTATGTCGGTCTGTTGGAGTAAAAGCAGCAAATAAGAACATAAGAACATAAGAAGAGCCTGCTGGATCAGGCCAGTGGCCCATCTAGTCCAGCATCCTGTTCTCACAGTGGCCAACCAGGTGCCTGGGGGAAGCCCGCAAGCAGGACCCGAGTGCAAGAACACTCTCCCCTCCTGAGGCTTCTGGCAACTGGTTTTCAGAAGCATGCTGCCTCTGACTAGGGTGGCAGAGCACAGCCATCACGGCTAGTAGCTATTGATAGCCCTGTCCTCCATGAATTTGTCTAATCTTCTTTTAAAGCCATCCAAGCTGGTGGCCATTACTGCATCTTGTGGGAGCAAATTCCATAGTTTAACTATGCGCTGAGTAAAGAAGTACTTCCTTTTGTCTGTCCTGAATCTTCCAACATTCAGCTTCTTTGAATGTCCACGAGTTCTAGTATTATGAGAGAGGGAGAAAAACTTTTCTCTATGCACTTTCTCAATGCCATGCATAATTTTATACACTTCTATCATGTCTCCTCTGACCCGCCTTTATTCCAAACTAAAAAGCCCAAATGCTGCAACCTTTCCTCGTAAGGGAGTTGCTCCATCCCCTTGATCATTCTGGTTGCCCTCTTCTGAACCTTTTCCAACTCTAGAATATCCTTTTTGAGATGAGGCGACCAGAACTGTACACAGTATTCCAAATGCGGCCGCACCATAGATTTATACAACGGCATTATGATATCGACTGTTTTATTTTCAATACCTTTCCTAATTATCGCTAGCATGGAATTTGCCTTTTTCACAGCTGCCGCACACTGGGTCGACATTTTCATCGTGCTGTCCACTACAACCCCGACGTCTCTCTCTTGGTCGGTCACTGCCAGTTCAGACCCCATGAGCGTATATGTGAAATTCAGATTTTTTGCTCCAATATGCATAATTTTACACTTGTTTATATTGATTTGCATTTGCCATTTTTCTGCCCATTCACTCAGTTTGGAGAGGTCTTTTTGGAGCTCTTCGCAATCCCTTTTTGTTTTAACAACCCTGAACAATTTAGTGTCGTCAGCAAACTTGGCCACTTCACTGCTCACTCCTAATTCTAGGTCATTAATGAACAAGTTGAAAAGTACAGGTCCCAATACCGATCCTTGAGGGACTCCACTTTCTACAGCCCTCCATTGGGAGAACTGTCCGTTTATTCCTACTCTCTGCTTTCTGCTTCTTAACCAATTCCTTATCCACAAGAGGACCTCTCCTCTTATTCCATGACTGCTAATCTTCCTCAGAAGCCTTTGGTGAGGTACCTTGTCAAACGCTTTTTGAAAGTCTAAGTACACTATGTCCACTGGATCACCTGTATCTATATGCTTGTTGACACTCTCAAAGAATTCTAATAGGTTACTGAGACAGGACTTTCCCTTGCAGAAGCCATGCTGGCTCTGCTTCAGCAAGGCTTGTTCTTCTATGTGCTTAGTTAATCTAGCTTTAATAATACTTTCTACCAGTTTTCCAGGGACAGAAATTAAGCTAACTGGCCTGTAATTTCCGAGATCCCCTCTGGATCCCTTTTTGAAGATTGGCGTTACATTTGCCACTTTCCAGTCCTCAGGCACGGAGGAGGACCCGAAGGACAAGTTACATATTTTAGTTAGCAGATCAGCAATTTCACCTTTGAGTTCTTTGAGAACTCTCGGGTGGATGCCATCCGGGCCCGGTGATTTGTCAGTTTTTATATTGTCCATTAAGCTTAGAACTTCCTCTCTCGTTACCACTATTTGTCTCAGTTCCTCAGAATCCCTTCCTGCAAATGTTAGTTCAGGTTCAGGGATCTGCCCTATATCTTCCGCTGTGAAGACAGATGCAAAGAATTCATTTAGCTTCTCTGCAATCTCCTTATCGTTCTTTAGTACACCTTTGACTCCCTTATCATCCAAGGGTCCAATTGTCTCCCTAGATGGTCTCCTGCTTTGAATGTATTTATAGAATTTTTTGTTGTTGGTTTTTATGTTCTTAGCAATGTGCTCCTCAAATTCTTTTTTAGCATCCCTTATTGTCTTCTTGCATTTCTTTTGCCAGAGTTTGTGTTCTTTTTTATTTTCTTCATTCGGACAAGACTTCCATTTTCTGAAGGAAGACTTTTTGCCTCTAAGAGCTTCCTTGACTTTGCTCGTTAACCATGCTGGCATCTTCTTGGCCCTGGCAGTACCTTTTCTGAACTGCGGTATGCACTCCAGTTGAGCTTCTAATATAGTGTTTTTAAACAACTTCCAAGCATTTTCGAGTGATGTGACCCTCTGGACTTTGTTTTTCAGCTTTCTTTTTACCAATCCCCTCATTTTTGTGAAGTTTCCTCTTTTGAAGTCAAATGTGACCGTGTTGGATTTTCTTGGCAATTGGCCATTTACATGTATGTTTAATTTAATAGCACTGTGGTCACTGCTCCCAATCGGTTCAACAACACTTACATCTCGCACCAGGTCCCGGTCCCCACTGAGGATTAAGTCCAGGGTTGCCGTCCCTCTGGTCGGTTCCATGACCAACTGGTCTAGGGAATAGTCATTTAGAATATCTAGAAACTTTGCTTCTTTGTCATGACTGGAACACATATGCGGCCAGTCTATGTCCAGGTAGTTGAAGTCACCCATTACTACCACATTTCCTAGTTTGGATGCTTCCTCAATTTCATATCTCATCTCAAGGTCTCCCTGAGCATTTTGATCAGGGGGACGATAGATCATTCCCAGTATTAAGTCCCTCCTGGGGCATGGTATCACCACCCACAACGATTCTGTGGAGGAGTCCGCCTCTTTTGGGGTTTCAAGCTTGCTGGATTCAATGCCTTCTTTCACGTATAGAGCGACTCCGCCACCAATACGTCCTTCCCTGTCCTTCCGATATAGTTTATATCCAGGGATAACCGTATCCCACTGGTTTTCTCTATTCCACCAGGTCTCCGTTATGCTCACTATATCAATGCTCTCCTCTAAGACCGAGCACTCCAGTTCTCCCATCTTGGTTCGGAGGCTCCTAGCATTAGCGTACAGCCACTTGTAAGCAGTGTCTCTCTTCAAGTGTCTTTGGCACTTGTGGTTTGGCCTGTGGTAATTTTGCTCTTCTGAATTTATATCCTGTGCCCCTGCTCTCACAATGCCTACTTCTAGGCCTACCCCTTTTAACATTTCATCATTTCTTTGGTTTTTATCCCAGGGGGGAGGTTTATTCCAAACCGGACCTTTCTCAGCTCCTGTCGGGTTTCCCCCCTCAGTCAGTTTAAAAGCTGCTCTGCTACCTTTTTAATTTTAAGTGCCAGCAGTCTGGTTCCATTCTGGTTCAAGTGGAGCCCGTCCCTTTTGTACAGGCCCGGCTTGTCCCAAAATGTTCCCCAGTGCCTAACAAATCCAAACCCTTCCACCCGACACCATCGTCTCATCCACGCATTGAGACTGCGAAGCTGGGCCTGTCTGGCTGGTCCTGCGTGTGGAACCGGTAGCATTTCAGAGAAAGCCACCTTGGAGGTCCTGGCTTTCAGCATCCTACCTAGCAACCTAAATTTTGCTTCCAGGACCTCACGTCTGCATTTCCCCATGTCGTTGGTGCCAACGTGCACCACGACCACTGACTCCTCCCCAGCACTGTCTACCAAACTATCTAAACGACGGGCGATATCCGCAACCTTCGCACCAGGCAGGCAAAACACCTTGCGGTCTACACGCCCATCACACACCCCACTGTCTATGTTCCTAATGATCGAATCACCCACTACAAGGATCCCTCCACCCCCTGGAGATATATCCTCGGCACGAGAGGATAGCTGCTCATCCCCCAAGGAATGGGTCCCTTCTAAGGGATCGTTTCCCTCTTCCTCAGCTGGATGCTCTCCTTCCCCGAGACCATCGTTCTCCATGATAGCAAGAGAGCTATCATCGTTGGAGTGGGACACAGCTATAACGTCCCTGAAGGCCTCCTCCACACACCTCTCTGCCTCTCTCAGCTTTTCCAGGTCCACCACCTTGGCCTCAAGGAAATGAAGTTGTTCCCGGAGAGCCAGGAGCTCATTGCACCGAGAGCACGCCCACGACTTCTGTCCAACAGGCAGATAGTCGTACATGCTGCAGGCGGTGCAAAACACTGGAAAGCCCCCACACCCCTGCTGGCTTCTTACCTGCATAGTTTTGTTTAAGGTTTATTACGTCAATGGGTTGGAGACTGCGGTTTAGTTGAGGTCAGGGAACAGACGGGCAGAGTGGGGGGCCCTGGCCTCCTCGCCCTGCTGCCGAACTCGCTCTGCTGCTTAACTCGCCTTGACGCTTCGTCAGCTGGGGCTCCCTCTAGCTGGTGGAGCAGGCTCCCTCGCTAGGTGCTCTGACTTTATATGTGTGGCTGGTTCCTCCCAGCTACTGCTGCCAGCCAATGATGTGTTCCTTGAGGCTGATGGCTCAACTATCAGCTGGGGCTTAACTCTTTAGGATTATCTCAGGCTTCCTTCCTTTGAAGGCAGGAAGGCAGGCTTCCTTCCTGAGCGAGGGGCGGGGCTGTTTAAGCTTTTGGCTGCTTTTAATCTCAGCAAGGGGCTGCGACTTCCAGGCAAGTCTTTTGTGTTTGTTGTTTTCCCACCTAGAACAGCCTGACCTTTCTTTAACCTAGGGAAACAGAGCTTGTGGTTGTGTTTCAGGAAGGCTGAAGCTGCCCTTTTTAGCAAGGACTGAGCTGACTCTCTCCCTGTATGTATCGGTGGAGTTTCCTTTTCCCCCTTCTATATTCAATAATCTTGAATCGCCATGGATTTGTTATGGCATAATCTTTCTAAGGGTCAGTTGCATAAAGTGACAGGCAATTAGCATAGAGAGAAAGAAAATATATCCAGAAGGGGCCATAGGTCATTGGCAGAGCACATGTTTTGCATTCAAAGGGTCCTGGGTTCAGTCCCTACCATCTCCATTTGAAAAGATCTCATCTAGAAAGTATGGGGAACATTCTGGAGAGACACTGATGCTTCCAGACGAGATGAATCAGTGATCTGAGGATCCAACTGGACAACATTTGGCCTCTTAGTGGTTGGTTTTTCCTCCTTCCTGACTAATAGCAGCTCTGGAGGGTGGCACTTTGGATTGGGGCTATGGGATAAGTGGGAGGGACTAGATTCATCTCCAAAACTGGGGCCCCATTAGTAAAAAATTGAAGATGCTGGCAGGCCAGTCACAGATTTCCCAGGTACAATGAAAATTAAGGCTGTCAAGGACTACTTGTGAGTAGGATAAGGCTGTTGGTGACTACTGTTCATGATGGTTTCATATTTTTTTCAAAAACAATAAATCTAACCAAACAGATGGCCGTGGAAGAGGAGGAGGCTGGAATGGGTGGCCTATGTTCTATCTCCACTGTTGAAAGCAATATGCCTTTGAATAATTTCCTTTGCATTGGATTCCTGCATTGAGCAGGGGGTTGGACTTGATGGCCTCATAGGCCCCTTCCAACTCAACCATTCTATGATTCTACCAGTTGTTGGGAATCACAGGTGGGGGAGTGCTGTTCCTCTCAGGTTCTCCTTCCGGGCTTCCCATGGGCATCTGTTTGGCCACTCTGAGAACAGGATTCTTGACTAGATGGTCCTTGGGCCTGATCCAGCAGGCTCTTATTTTTTTCTTATGAGAGCAGTAGTCACAGGCAGAGGCAGTAGTGGAAGACTCAAGCCAAGCGCCCAGCCACCAAACTGTAGTCTCCGCTCCCAAAGCGGGGATCACTTCCACTTGCCCTGAGCATCAGAGCTCAGCAGTGTAAACTGATTGCAGCTCCTACAAGGGTTTGCTGCTGCTGCAGATCCTCCTCCTGTAGGCATCAAGTGGCTACAGGGAGAGATGGCTCAAGTTGTGAGTATTTTGAGTGCTGGTCAGCCATGTGGTCCATAGAAGAGAATATTAGAGAACTGAGCATGAACCTCCAAACTGGCCTTCCTGCAGGAATACAGGAACTGCCTTGTGACCTTTGTCCACTTCAGCTGGACTACCCATCTCAATGCTTTTGGCCTTTCTAAGCATCTGGGCCTGGATGGTGCATGCCATTCGGCAGGGGGACATTTGTGTATTTATTTTTGCAGAATGATCTGTTGCTGTAGTTTATTGTTACATCACAGAACTATTAAATACAACCTAACACCATAAAACATAAATAAAAGGCAGCAATGAGAAAGTGGGACAAACTGACCAAATTAAAGTGTCAGGGTGACGCTACCTCTAATATCAGAGAGAGTATGCCTCTGAGTTCCAGTTGCATCAGAGAACCACAGCAAAAGAGGGCTGTGGTTCTCACACCCTGCTTGTAGGCTTCCCTGAAGCTTCTGTTTGGCCACTGCAGAAAACAGAATGGTGGTCCAGATAGCTTTTGGTCTGGTCCAGCAGGGTTTTTCTTAAGTTTGCTTGGCTATGTCCAGAGCTTGGAAAAGTTACTTTTTTGAACTACAGCTCCCATCAGCCCAATCCAGTGGCCATGCTGGCTGGGGCTGATGGGAGTTGTAGTTCAAAAAAGTAACTTTTCCAAGCTCTGCCTATGGCAATATATGAACTAGATGGAGAGCTGGTGTGCTGTAGTGACCAAGAACTTGAAATATGAATCATCCAGTCCCCAGTTTAACTCTCGTCTCTGCCATGAACTTCCTAGAGAGTCTTAAATGAACTTCCTAGAGAGTCTTAAATGAGCCACCCTGCCTTGTTCCCATCTGTAATATGGGAGATTGTGGTAAGCGGCGGTAACACAGCCGAAAGCTCTGCTCACGGCCGGAGTTCAATTCCAATGGAAGGTGGAAGTCGAATCTCCGGTAAAAGGGGTCGAGGTCCACTCAGCCTTCCATCCATCCGTGGTCGGTAAAATGAGTGCCCGGCATACACTGGGGGGTAAAGAAAGGCCGGGGAAGGAACTGGCAATCCCACCTCATATATATGGTCTGCCTAGTAAACGTCGCAAGACGTCATCCCCAGAGTTGGAAACGACTCGCACTACAAGTGCAGAAACACCTTTACCTTTAATATTGATGTATCTTACAGAGCTGCTATGTTTCCACTAGATAAAAGCTATGAAGCACTTTGGACCCTACATAGTGCTATACAGATGTTGCATTATTAGTCATATATTCTGAGGAAAAATCCAGGATCTTCTTTTGTGCCCCTTTCAACATTAGGAAAACTCTGGCACAATCCTGATTTAAGGCATCCCTGTGTGGGATAGTGGGAGTCATCAGATTTAAACGCAAATATTGCATCATTTCTTTTCCCCCCCTTTTTTTTAAAGAGCAACTGATTGTAGGCACTTTTGGAGAAGCATGTCAAGGACAACTGCCAACCGTTTAGTGATCTTCAAAAACAATATCTGAAGTTTTGAAAATAGGGTCTACTTTGCAAGTGAGGTTTATCAGTACTTGGGGATGACAGAGTGTTGAGATCATATGTAATCATTTCCAGGAATCAGGACTCAAGGGAGCTTTATGTGTAGAGAATCTGCGTATCGGATTTTGCTGCAACCTATTTCCATTTTCATCTATCTCAGTAGTTCCTTAATGAGGAATGTGAGGCAAGAATGCAGAAGTAGTGACAAACTGGTGTGGTATTGCAGTCAACAAAAAGCAAGGTTGCAGCCCAGATTGGAAGCACACGGCACACTAATAATAGCTCCTTGGAGTAATTTTATCAGCAAGTGTATTTAATTTGCCCTGAATTATTTCAGACCCGACCCTAACCCATGTGTTAATAACAATGACAATGGCATTCTTTATTTAAACCACTCAGAGATTGGTGCGTGCATTCCTTCATTTCCATTATACGATTGATTAGTTATTGCAAGAAGCGTGTCGACAAAGTCATTTCGAAAGAGAAAGAACTGTTCTAAAACAAACCCTACTTTGAAGAATGATTATTAACAATTCAAGAGTTGTATTTTTCAGTGTCATTTTAAGGAGTGTATTTAATGGCGTCAAGCTCAAGAGGCAATAAAAAAAAATCTAAAAATAACCAAGTAACATCTCATTTTTACCACGTTGCCGCAAGCTTGTTACTATTTTGGCTGGAAGAATATTAATTATGCATCCCTCTGTTTATCAGGCAGTTGTTCCTGATGTGCCCACGCAGAGTGCATCACCCAGAGAAAGTTGAGTGCTTACACAGGAAGCTGCTGTATACAGCATCAGACAATTGCTCCATGTAGTTCAGTATTGTCTACACTGCCTGGCAGCAGCTGTCCAGGATTCCAGATGGGGTCACTCTCAGCCCTTCCTGGAGATGCCATTGGGGATTGAACCTTCACCACTGAGCTACAGTTCTTTCCTAAATGGCGAATAGAAACATAGGAAGCTGCCTTTTACTGAGTCATGCCATTCATTCATCTAGCTCAGTATTGTCTACACTGACTGGCAGTGGCTCTTCAGGATTTCAGGCAGAAGTCTCTCCCAGACCTACCTGGAGATGCCATCAGGGATTGAACCAGGGACCTTTTATTTGCAAAGCAGGTACTCTACCACTAAGTCATGGCTCTTCCCCAACTATTCAAGTTGGGTCCAAGTTCAAGGTTCTAGTTTTGGTGTTCAAAGCCCTGTACAGCTTGGGACCAGGATCCCTGAAAGACCGTCTTACCCCTTATATGCCCAGTCGATCATTGCGCTCTTTAGTGTGGTGGCACCTACCCTGTGGAACTCCCTCCCCTTAAATATTAGACAGGCTCTATCTCTAGTATCTTTTTGGCACTTATTGAAGACTGCCCTCTTTCAACAAGCCTTTGAAGTTGAGACCTTATCCCAGTCTGCATCTGTGTTGGAATTGCTTTTAATATATATATGTGTATATATATAGTGGTAACGAGAGAGGAAGTTCTAAGCTTAATGGACAATATAAAAACTGACAAATCACCGGGCCCGGATGGCATCCACCCGAGAGTTCTCAAAGAACTCAAAGGTGAAATTGCTGATCTGCTAACTAAAATATGTAACTTGTCCCTCAGGTCCTCCTCCGTGCCTGAGGACTGGAAAGTGGCAAATGTAACGCCAATCTTCAAAAAGGGATCCAGGGGGGATCCCGGAAATTACAGGCCAGTTACCTTAACTTCTGTCCCTGGAAAACTGGTAGAAAGTATTATTAAAGCTAGATTAACTAAGCACATAGAAGAACAAGCCTTGCTGAAGCAGAGCCAGCATGGCTTCTGCAAGGGAAAGTCCTGTCTCAGTAACCTATTAGAATTCTTTGAGAGTGTCAACAAGCATATAGATAGAGGTGATCCAGTGGACATAGTGTACTTAGACTTTCAAAAAGCGTTTGACAAGGTACCTCACCAAAGGCTTCTGAGGAAGCTTAGCAGTCATGGAATAAGAGGAGAGGTCCTCTTGTGGATAAGAAATTGGTTAAGAAGCAGAAAGCAGAGAGTAGGAATAAACGGACAGTTCTCCCAATGGAGGGCTGTAGAAAGCGGAGTCCCTCAAGGATCGGTATTGGGACCTGTACTTTTCAACTTGTTCATTAATGACCTAGAATTAGGAGTGAGCAGTGAAGTGGCCAAGTTTGCTGATGACACTAAATTGTTCAGGGTTGTTAAAAGAAAAAGGGATTGCGAAGAGCTCCAAAAAGACCTCTCCAAACTGAGTGAATGGGCAGAAAAATGGCAAATGCAATTCAATATAAACAAGTGTAAAATTATGCATATCGGAGCAAAAAAATCTGAATTTCACATATACGCTCATGGGGTCTGAACTGGCGGTGACCGACCAGGAGAGAGACCTCGGGGTTGTAGTGGACAGCACAATGAAAATGTCGACCCAGTGTGCGGCAGCTGTGAAAAAGGCAAATTCCATGCTAGCAATAATTAGGAAAGGTATTGAAAATAAAACAGCCGATATCATAATGCCATTGTATAAATCTATGGTGCGGCTGCATTTGGAATACTGTGTACAGTTCTGGTCGCCTCATCTCAAAAAGGATATTATAGAGTTGGAAAAGGTTCAGAAGAGGGCAACCAGAATGATCAAGGGGATGGAGCGACTCCCTTAGGAGGAAAGGTTGCAGCATTTGTGGCTTTTTAGTTTAGAGAAAAGGCGGGTCAGAGGAGACATGATAGAAGTGTATAAAATTATGCATGGCATTGAGAAAGTGGATAGAGAAAAGTTCTTCTCCCTCTCTCATAATACTAGAACTCGTGGACATTCAAAGAAGCTGAATGTTTTTAGCATTTTTGTTTGCCCCCCTGGGCTCCTGCTGGGAGGAAGGGTGGGATATAAATCAAATAATAAATAAATAACATATTCAATGTCATGGATTTAAGTACACTCACCCTGATCTAGTTAGGGGTTATATTGACACTGAAGCAGTTTGTCACATGCACATCCCTGAGCTGAATGGGGATCTTCATTCACAAGCAAACCTCATGGGGTGACCTTAAGCCAGTCACTACATCTCAGCCTAACCTACCTCACAAGTGAGGCATCTACCCAGCATTGAGTTCATTGGAGCAAGGGCAGGATAGGAATGCAATTAATATAATAGCACTTATGATTCCATGTGCATTGTCCTTGCTACTCTGTGTATGATCTGTTGGATCAAGTCCAGCAGTGCCAATCCAGTTGGTAGTGCCTATGTGCCACGGTAAGCAATAAATGTGGATTAGTCACAATGAACTTGTCCACTGGTTTCAAAAGGATCTGTGGGGCAAATATATGCATGTTTATGCAGAAGTAAGTCCTGCTAATTTCAGTGGGATTTACTCCCTGGTAGTTATGCCTAGGATTTCAGCCTTGGTCACAGATGGCTTTAATTAGATCAGAGTTTCTTACTAAGCAGTAAATCCTCTTGATTCCTATGGGATTTCCCTACCTCTGTGCCAACATGCTTAGGATCATGTTGCTTCACTCCAGTCTATAAAATACTAACCTGGAAGAAATAATGGATATGAGACCATAAAGTAACATATCCAGTTCAGTGTCCTGTAGGAATTGTCCCACTCCTGCTTAATCAAAGCTAGTAAAAACTATCTTGTACAAGAAAGCATTTTGTGATGCAGTTTTAAAAACAATGAGTGCATAAATGTATATATTAGGATAAAGTGTGTGTAAAATGCATATATTAATGAAAACAACATTCAAAATGCATTATATTAGGGGAAATTGCTTGCAAAACTGCACTACAATGCTGATGAATTTTCATAAGGACATTTCTGATAATGCAAACTGATGTGGGAATGTGGAGATTTAAGGCTGCAAAAATGAGAATTGGGGAGATGCCTAAATTGATGGATTTCCCCCCATCACTAGGTATAACAGGCACACCTCAGAGCAGTTAAGAGCCTCCCTCTCCTCCTTAGAATACATGGTAACACTGTGGGATAAAGATATAGGTAAACCTGGAGATGAAAATCTGCGGTATGGACACTCCTGCAATTGTGTGCATTCAAACCATGAAAAATAACCAAAACTCAAGGAGCTTCTCTCTTTGTGAGAATGTGTGATTCTCAGACATTTCTGCCCACTCCCAGTGTTTTACAATCCACCCTTCCATTGTCAGTGTTTATTTTTCTTTTCCAGAAAAAAGGCTATATTAAGCTGTACCCATTACCCAGCAGGTGTCCCAAGAACTGCTGTTTGCTCACACTGTGCAGTTTGAACCATCATGCCCAGTTAAAATGGTCTAAGGAGATTTGGATCTTTGTGATCTTCAGAATTCAATAAGTCCCTTTTCACCCTAATGACGCTGATAGCTGAACTGGAGGATTTGTGATTAATTAACCTATGAGGGTAGGTAAAGGTGGTGGCGAGATAGTGATCTTTAGAAGGCTCCCTCTATTGTCAGCAACATCATATTTATTTTGTTTGTTTGTTTTTCTTCCCTGCTTTCAAATATGAGTTACAAAGTCCCAGAGGCTTCAGCCATCTGGACTAATGAAGTGGGAAGCTTCTGACACTCAGCAAAAGTAAAGCAGGGAAGTGGTCCAATTGCTCTTTGAGAGCCAAGCTGATGCTTTTGCCTGTTCTCAGGAGAAACACCTTCCTCTGCTGTTTGCTTTAACCGCAGATCATTTTCCTCTCCTGGAGTTTATTATCCATTCTGTTGGCATCTTCTCCTCCCTTAAGTATGTGTGTTTGTTTGGTGTGTATCTGTTGTGTGAGTGGAGGAGACAAAGAATTAGGTGTGTTAGTGTACTTCTGAAGAACGATCAAGGGGATGGAGCGACTCCCCTATGAGGAAAGGTTGCAGCACTTGGGGCTTTCTACTTTAGAGAAAAGGCGAATCAGAGGCAACATGATGGAAATCTAAAAAATTATGCATGGCATGGAGAAAGTGGATAGAAAAAAGTTTTTTCTTCCTCTCTCACACCACTAGAACTCGTGGACATCCAGTGAAGCTGAATGTTGGAAGATTCAGGACAGACAAAATAAAATACTTCTTCACATGACGCATAGTTAAGCTATAAAATTTGCTTCCACAAGAGACAGCGATGGTCACCAACTTGAAAGGTTTCAAAAGAGTATTAGACAGATTCATGGAGGATAAGGCTATCAAGTGGCTACTAGCCATGATGGCTATGCTCTGTCTCCGTAGTTGGAGGTGATATGCTTCTGAATACCAGTGGCTAGAAATGGTAGGAGGGAAGAGTGCTCTTTCACTCAGGTCCTGCTTGCAGGCTTCCCTTAATGGGCATCTGGTTGGCCATTGTGAGTACAGATTGCCTCACTGGATGGGCCTCCTTTGCCCTGAGTCAGCTGACTCTTCTTGTTTTCTTAGGTTCTTAATAGATGAAAGTATAAAATGCAGCTTGCCCTCTCCCTTCCATCCAGGCTGAGTTTAGCCCGAGGTTTATCATGCTCATTGAAACATCATTCAGCCACTTGGCATCATGTGGTGATAAAATTCTGGGCAGTGCCACTTCTGGACTGCATCATTTCAGACTTCAGGTGGAGATGTGAGGGGTCACACTTCTAAATGCTTTATATGTGTGGCTAACTATTACAAAAGCCTAGGAAGCTGCCTTATATCATGCCAGATCAGTGGTCCATCTAGCTAATGTTGTCTACACGAACTGGCAGCAGCTGTCCAGAGTTTTTGGGTGGGGACATTCCCAGTCCTACCTGGAGATACCAAGGATCGATACATTTGTTAACCCTTTCCCCTGATTTGATAGGGTTTTTTGGGGGGGGTTAATATGGAGGAGAGAGCCGGTGTGGTGTAGTGGTTAGAGTGCTGGACTTCAACCTGAGAGACCAGGGTTCGAATCCCCACACAGCCATGAAGCACACCGGGTGACCTTGGGCCAGTCACTGCCTCTCAGCCTCAGAGGAAGGCAATGGTAAAACCCCCTCTGAATACCTCTTACCATGAAAACCCTATTCATAGGGTCGCCATGAGTCAGAATCGACTTGGAGGCAGTTCATTTCATTTTCAAGCACAATTGCACAGGAGTAAAACTCATTGGACTCAATAAGCATGCAAATGATCAAACCTGCCCTCCCCTCCTCTTCCCTCCCATCACCTCCCTTTTGCCACTTCCCTCCCCATTCCTTCACGCCTCCCCTTCCAATCCCCTCCTTCCCCCTCCCACTCCTTCTGTTCCCCTCTCCCCTTTCTTCCTTCCCCTCCCCTCCTCCCTCCCCCTCCTCCTGTCCCATGGTCAATTTTACCTATCCTAGGACTATAACTTGAGGGACCAGGGTTCGAATCCCCACACAGCCATGAAGCTCACTGGGTGACCTTGGGCCAGTCACTGCCTCTCAGAGGGAGGCAATGGTAAACCCCCTCTGAATACCGCTTACCATGAAAACCCTATTCATAAGGTCACCATAAGTCAGAATCGACTTGAAGGCAGTCCATTTCATTTTCAATATGGAGGAAGTTTTGTTTTGTTTTGTCTTTAGTGTAGGAGAGTCTTCAAAACTGTGACCCTTCATCTGCAGTCTCATGCAAGAAAGCCCATTCCCATCTAACACCTCATTCTGCACAACATGATTATTGACAAGCCAAGATAACAGGAGAAAACCTTGGAAAGATGTTGCTAATCGGTGCTTGCCGGTGCTAGGCTAGTTATGGTCTGCCTCGATTTAAGGCAGCTGTGTAAGGATGATAAATGGGGCTTGGTAGTGCTCAGCGTAAGATGGAGCATGCCCTGTAATGTGCCACCTCCTTGCTTACATAAGCAGAGCTGGTCCTCATTCATTTTTTCATTGGCGATCACTCATGGCCGAGTAATATTGTCTTCCAAGATAAGGTCTTTAACGGTGGGTCCATAAGTGACTGTGGAGGCCAATTCTAGATCCATGCAACCTCCCACAGTGAAGACATAGGTTTCCAGATGGAAGATGGCCACAATGAAGATTTGTTTGACGTGCCTTCCGCTTAGCTCGTTCGTCCCGTTTGCCCTGTATTAGTGCTTCTTTGAAGTCTACAGCACCTTTGATAATAGCGGACCTCCATTTGGGACATTCATGGGCCAAGTGAGGCAGTTGCCTTAAGTGGCAGATGCTAGGGATGGTGCAGGAACAGTGATTATGATCACCATTCCTCCTGAGCTCCTGGCCATTCTTCTCTGGTGGAAAGCAGAGCTGTGCATGCCACACAGGTACAACAGAGGATGTTGTCCTGTTGGCAGTGTTGAAATGATCCAGTTAGCTACTGTTCATGGAATGGGAAGGGGGGCATCTTCACCTTGGGCTGGCACTGATCAGCCCTGTAACCAGCCTTCCTTATTAGGTGGGGCAGCCACATTTGTAGATGGGGCATTTTTTGGGGGGAAACCAAGCCGGTCCCCCCCTCACTGGTGGAGAGGATATGAGAGTTCAGCTGGGAGAAGGGGAAGGCAGTGACCTTCCCCCTCACTCCTCCTTCATCCAGATAGTGTGTTAGGTTACATGAATGAAGTTTAATCTATTGAATTGTCTCACCCTTTTTTGAGAGATCCCCAGGAATACCAGTCTCGAAAGCTTGACCTTGTCTGTAGCTATAGTCCCCTTTCACCTGTGGCCTGTCCCTGTGTTCTCATTCATCAAGAACTGAACTACTTTGATAAAGACAGTGAGCTCCTGAGCTTGGCTTTAATGCTCCACTAGGTATCTCACTTTTACATTCCACCTGAAAAACAAACTTATCCATGCTATAAGTTTAGGGAAGGGCAGAGAGAAAATAAATACTATGGGGTGTGTTAATTAACTCCTCCCTGAGAGTCCCTCCTTCTAGTCTTGTTCCTGTCCTTTAGATTTTCCTTCCTGTTAGACAATCAAGGGGAAACATTTTAACTGGCTGATATATAAAGGACTAACTAAGCAATTGGAAACTGTTGTAAACCATCTAGAGAGCTTCAGCTATGGGGCGGTATACAAATGTAATAAATAAATAAATAAATAATTGTGAAAGCAAATGTTTTGTTTTTACTGGCTGCTGGGTTGATTTTTCTGTCCAGAAACCCTGAAAAGGCCTCATGCTGAACTGCACTCATTGGGAAAATCAGAAATTAATCCTGAGTTACAGCCAAGTGGCCAGCCAGCCAGCCAGCCAGCTAACTGTGGTGTACACAGCAATATTTCTATTCTTCCAGAGTTGTATTCATCCCTTGCCATCAAGTATTCAAGAAAAAGAAGACAAAATAGTCACTTGAAAACTTAGGGTAGATATTTTTGAGATCTTTATTTCATGCTTTAGCAATAAGCACCCAGTCATGTTCTAGTCATTATAGTAACTGCAGAATAAACGAACTCTTTCTTTTTTCCGGCAGGCAAACAAACATGCTTGTTTATTGCTGCCTGGGTAAAGAACACAACTGAAAGTGAAAAGCAAAGCAAAGGAAAGTGCAAGGGGGTGGAGTCTAACTCTAGTCTATAATACAAAATTCTAATATTAAAGTCTCCAACTGTCATACTACTATGTAGATTGTTTTTTTTCTTTTTCTTTTTCAGAATCACTAAAGTAATTACAGGGTGATAGTGATCATGAAAAATCTACCCTCAGTCAGGGAAAGTCTTGAGTGAGCAGACTTTTGGGGTCTTTTCCAGATCAGGCTTTTGTTGTGCACTCGCCCTGCCTTATTCACTGAATTTTTCAGAGGGTCCTATTCGTAAATTCCTTCTGTTCTTAAAATAAGCTATCACTATTTAAATGGAGATTGTCATTGTCTATTATGCCACAAATGAAAAAGACAACAATTTCTCAAAAAACCATGTGTTGGGGAAGCCCCCATTCCCCTCCCCCAGCTACCGGCCTGCCCAGGGTGCAAGTCCTTGTGCCATTTAAGACAGGGTGGGGGACCCTCAGGCCCAGGGCCAAATGAAGCCCTCTGGACCTCTCTGTCAGGCTCTTGGGACTCTTCCCCAAACCACGCCCCTGACCAGACCTGCTTTACATCTTCCTTGAGTGTTTTTGCCCGCCTGGGATGCGCCTTTGAACTCTGATCATGCCTCGTGCTCAACTGGATGGAGGACAGAGAGGGGGTGTGAACTGTGTGTAGAAACGTGCCCACTGTACAAAGGTAAAATTTACAATTGTTGCACTGTCCACTTTTGCCTCTGGCCCCTGTGCACTACCGGCATGTGGCCCCCAAAAGATTGCCCTGACGGGGATGTGGCCCTCGGGTTGAAAATGGCTCCCTGTCTCCCCCAGTATTATTCTGCAGGATGTTTTGCAACTGTGAATATTAGCTTTAAGTAATTGCATGTAGATTCTGTTTGATGACAAAGAGAGCTGAGGCTCTTTGTGAGGCATTATCCATTGTCTTTGTTTGGTTTTCCTCCTCTTCTCTTCCTCTTGCTTTATGTTTCTTGGATTTGTTTTACTGGCTCAGTCTCTCTCCCTCTCTGTGCATATTCAGTAATTCACAATGGCTCTCTCTGGCTTTATTACAAATTAATGAGATTCTTACTGCATTACATAATTAAGTACTGTGGTATTCACAGTCGCATAATGAACTCTCTCCCCAAAGAACATAGATCCACTTGGCATCTCTGATGAATTCATCACGGGAGGCAGCTTAGCTGTCCAAGCAGCAGGCAGAAGATGCTCAGACACCACAGGTTCTAATCCCAGAAGGCCCGAAGTTACAAATGAATTGGGCGCCATGCAGTTTAATATGCAAGGGAAACGTCCGCAAGGGAGCTTTGATAATTGAGCTGAGAAGGCAGTGGTAGTGGGGAGGGACCACACACAAGAATCACATCTGGGAACATATAGCTGTGTTTGTAAAGCCAGTTCAGCAGGATCTAGAGTGGTCTAGTGAATCCCACATTGAATCCTGACCCAAGGACAGTCTGGGCATGATTCTGAATGCATGTAGAGTAACATGCAGGACTGTGCCTATTCATGTCCATGGGTCTTGCCCCCTAAATCAGGGGAGGAAGATATGTGGCCCTCCAGAGGTTGCTGAATTACAGCTCTCTGCTTCCAACTCTCATTAGATCAATGGGGCTGGTGCCCATTGGGTGGGAGGGCAGAAGCCAGCAAGGCTAACAGTAGGTGGAGCCAGAGTCAATGACAGGCAGAGTCAAATGATGTTTCGGTGTGTGTTTTTTCCTCCCCATCCTCCTCCTCGCTGAGTTCTACAAGGGCAAAATTGAGACGAAGGAGGTGGAAGCTGTGATCCTGGGTCAACCCTTAGGCTGGCTGTAAGAAGGCAAGTGGGGATTGGTTGGCTACAGACTGGGATTGGTGGGGCAGTGTCCATTTCAGCCAAATGGAACAGCCTCCACTGCATTATGTCTAGGTAGCATGGTCAAAGACGATAGGAGATACAGTCCAGCAGGGTTTGGGGGGCCACAGGTGCCTCATCCCTGCCCTAAACACATGATGCTTGTGCATGTTTTTTAAAAAATGTGCACAGACAAGCCCTGTTTGCAGATCAAGGATGCTTGGATAGGCAGAGCTCCCAATCAAGCTTGCTGAGTCTTCATATGGTGTTTGTCATAGGCACGTTCAGAATGTACTCTGAATGCATGCAAAGGGCAAAGATGGAGCCCGCAGTCATAATCCCACTCCCCCTCTCTCACACAAACACACACTCTCAAAGCAACAGCTAAACAGACTATTGCAATGAATGCTTAATTTCTAAAATTAAAGCGCTCATGCTCATACTACCTTGAAAACCCAAAGTGCTCAAAATAGCAAACCTCCCCCCAAAAAAGAAACCCCATAAGAACATAGGAGGATGGCTTCTACTGAGTCAGACCATTGGACCATCTAGCTCAGTACTGTCTGCACTGACTGGCAGCAGGATTTCAGGCTGGGTTCTCTCCCAGCTCTGCCTAGAGGTGCTGGAGATTGAACCTGGCAAAGGAGATGCTCTGTGCAGCCACCCCCCCACACACAAACACATCATATCAATGTTGCATATCAAAACTACTTTTGAATCTATAGCGGGTTTCAAAAGTCAGGGGAAATCTGTTGAGAGAAAACAGTTGGAAATCGCACTGGGCTGGTGCAAGCATATTTAAGCCACTCTTTGGAGCCCGGTGAATGGTTCCTTTGCTCAGAGTGGCGGGTTGCCAGGCCTTGCTCCTGCAAAGTTGAGAGCTTGGGTGGGCAAAAGTGCCTGTAGCTAACAAGGCTGTCAATTCAGGCCTCATCCGCACTGTACATTTCAAGCAGTGTCACACCCCTTTAAGCAGTCATAGCTTCCCCCAAAGAATCCTGGGAGCTGTGGTCTGTTTATGGTGCTGAGAGTCATTAGGAGACCCCCTATTCCTCTCACAGAACTACAGTTCCCAGAGTTCCCTAGGACGATGGACTGATTTTTAAACCACTCTAGGAATTTGTCCTGTTCTCCTCCTGAAAGAGGCGAGAGAGTCCCCAGCAGAAACACAAGTGAGGGCAGCACAAGGATCCAGAGTCAGTCCAGAGTCTACCTCAAAACCAAGGAGGTCAGGCGAGCATCAGGGTTGGAGCAACCCAGGGTCAGAAGCCAATCCGTCTGTAAGCAACCCAGGTGAGGAGTGAAGCAAGAGATAGATCTGGGGGTCCACAGGCACCCTTTAGACAGGTCAGGTGCAAAGCCGGTGTGCAGACATTATTCTAGCAGCCCTTCCAGGCTAGCACACCCCAAACCTCAGCTGACTCTTATCAACCACCTGCAGCCAGTCCTCTGCTGCCAAGGAATCCAGGCCTGTAGTCGGGCACTCCTCTGGATGGGCTGGGTCTCCATCCATCATCGGAGGTGATGCCTCTCCCTCGCGCTCAGGGGTGTTCAGCCTTGATGTCAGAGGCTGAACTTGTCTGGGTGCAGACGGCCCATCCTGGACCTCATCACAGGACCCTGCCCCTCAGATGCCCTTAGGCAGATGAAGCCTAAGCCAGGACTGGGCCCAAGCCTCCTGGTCTTCCTCCAAAGAGGACTCCTCAATGAGGACTCCCCTGGCTGGGACCTGACACAACTGTGAGGAGAATAGGGGATCTCCTAATGACTCTCAGCACTGCTAACAAACTACAGCTCCCAGGATTCTTTGGGGGAAGCCATGGCTGTTTAAAGAGGTATGATACTGCTTGCAATGTATACTGCACATGAGGCCTCAGATTACGGTGAGCAGAAATTGCTCTTTTACACCCCCTTCTTTCTGATACTGAAAAATTATGCCATCCAATTCAATTCTTCATGTTGTTGTTGTTTTCCACTATGCACTGAATATGTCATATCACAGTGGTCACTGAATGTCACTTAAAATGATGGGCTTTGAGGTTGGATGTGGCAACACCTGTTAGGTCAAAACATCTGAAAAAAATCAGGAAAGAAGATAAGTGACATTCTTAGAACAAAAAAACCAAAAAGAGAGGTTCCACTTCAGACAAAACTTCTGAGAAAGTGTAAGGGAAATAAAATGCTTTTTTTTGGATAAGTGACATTCTTAACAGGGAGGGAGAGGGAAGACCTCTGCATTTGAAGGAGGTTGAGAATTTCAAGAAGAGCCTCAAACAGTCTCACGGAGGTCTTGGTGAACTCTTGGCTGCTGACAAGTTCCACCTAATAGATGATGTTTCAGTTCTGTTTGATAGTTCCTGCCAGAGCCACCATCAAGGATCAACGTGGCCGGGCATCTGCTAAGCCCCCAAATCCCAGTGGGCAGAGGGGCACTGACAAGGGCCATCTGAAGGTGCTCCTCTTCTTCAGCTTCTTCACCCCTTCTTGCTCTGGCCCACGCAGTAGTGGTGGTAGTGGTGGTGCTGGGAAGGAGGAACAACGGATGCCACTGTTTGCTTGCTCATTGGCTCTTCACAAGCAAACACGTGGAAGCAATGATGAGGAAGATGGAACAGCAGCAGCTATGGAGTCATTCATGGAGGTGGGGCATGGAAGGTGTCTGGTCCAAGGGCCCTCCAAAACCCGGAGAACACTGTATCCTGCTCACGTGGATATTCTGAGATATTTAAATGGAAATGGTTTTCACCTGAGACATAGAAATTTTACTAGTCTTATTGGAGCTAGTTTGTGGGCCTTAAGCATGTCTGTTTTGCAGTAAATATCCATGTTATTCATCCTTTAAAATACTACTACTAATAATAATCTGAGATGTATATTTTTAGCACCCACACTGGTTTTGTGATTGCAAGTGGTTTTAAAGATGCATTTTGCATTGTTGTAACCTGCTCTGACCTCAGGGTGAAGGATGAGTAATAATAATAATGATTTCACTTTTTCAGAGCGATATGTTGGATGTTAACCAGATTGTTAAGGACCTGGCCTCTATGGTATATGAGCAGGGAGACACGATAGGTAGGTATCATTATTGGTATATTGCTCTTTGTTGGTTGTTTTGTGATGCCCTTTAAATCCAGGATGGCCCATGCTAAGAGCCCTGCCAACAAGATGCTTATGGGAAGCCCACAGGAAGGACACGAGCGCATTAGCACTCTCCTGCTTATGTCCCCCAGCAACTGGCATTCAAAGGTGTACTGTCTCTGATACTGGAGGTAATATACAGACATAATGCCTTGTAGCCATTGATAGCCTTGTCCTTCATGAATTTGTGTAATCCCCTTCTAAAGTTGTCCAAGTGGGTGTCCATCACCTCATCCTGTGGGAACCAGTTCCATAGTTTAACTGCATGAAAATGCATGCATGAATATGCTTCCTTACATGGAAAACTACTACACAGCCTTCATGGCTGGTAAGCTTTGATAGCCTTGTTCTCCAAGAATTTGTCTAATCCCCTCTTAAAGCCATCCAAGCTGGTGGCCATCGATACATCTTGTGGGTGTGAATTACGTACCTTGACTACATAGGTAGGAAACCTGGTTTCGTGTGTCAGCTGATGCCCATCTACAGGTTGGATTTGGCCCATAAGCAATACTGCTTTGACCACTGTGGTTCACGTTCTCCTTAAAGTAACACAGTCTGTGCCGTCTCCTAGGACTTGTACTTTCAATATCCTTCCCTGCCAGGCGTTTCTTTCTTCCAGTTTTGAAGTGCAGCCTCCATGGATTTCTCATGCAAATTCAAAGGGAAGCTAATGTGAAATGACAGCTAAGAGGAAGAAGTCCCACATCTCTCCATGTGCACGAGAGGAAAACATACCAATGAGTGTCTCCATATTAACTGAGAAAATTTTGCCAACTCAACTGAGGCATTTAGACAAATGTTTATCTTCAAATAATGAAATGTGCTTCAGGATGTAAAATGTACGTCGAGTGAGGGATTTGGAGATCCTCAGAAGCTCTCAAGTACAGAGGCGGTTCCTGATGCTCAGATGTGAGAGGCTGATATGTTCCAGGATCAGAGAGGCAGAAATAAGTACATAAGAAGAGCCAAGTTGGATCAGGAAAAAGGTCCATCTACTCTGGGGTTGTTCACCTTTTTAGGTCCCGTGTGTGGGGGGATACCAGAGGGAGACTTGAGGTGGGCACCAGACAGGGGAGACTGGTGGCTTTAATGTCAGTGGGGCAGTGAATCCTCTTTAGGTTTTAGTCTGAACTTTCAAGGAGCCATGACCACCTTGGACAGTTCCTTGAAAGTTCAGAGCAGACTCACTTCCCCACTGACATCGGAGCCATCAGTCTCCAATGGCACCAGAAGGAGACCCATGGGTGCCACGTTGGAAACCCTTCACATACTCCTTTTCTACAATTGTCAGCAGGATGTTTTTCTCCAGGATAGAAGCCTGGATATGAAGGCAACAGCCCTTCCTCGCTGCTTGCTCCCAAGGAATTGTTCTGCAGAGACGTAACTGCCCTTCCAGTGACAGCCGTACAAAGGGATAGCTTAGTTGCTTTACTCAGCAACCAGCAGCTCAAACAGAGGTTGTGTAAAAGATCTGGAAGTTTTATATTAGATAGTGGCCCTGGGACGGACTCTTTTTTTTCATGCCCCCTGACCACTTCAGCCAACACCAAGGGCAGTTGCATCATGGCAAGGTTGAAACTATCAATGGTTACTAACCATGATGGCTAAGTTCTGCCTCTACTGTTGAAGGTAGTGTTCCTCTGAATGCCAGTTGTTGGAAACCTCAGGAGGAGAGATCGCTCTTGCACTCGAGTCCTCCTTGTGGACTTCCCACTGGCATCTGGTTGGCCACTGTGAGAACAGGAAGCTGGACTAGATTGGTCTTTGGCCTGCTCTAGTAGAGATCTTCTTATGTTCTTATGTTTTTAACTGCCTGTAGTTCCTTGCTCCAACCCAGCCACAATGGGAGCAAGGAACCAGTGTCTGGCCCTCTGGGTTCAAGCCTCTCGACATCGGACATCAAGTTGTTAGGAGATGGCACCACATGGAACAAGAGAGTCTTGGGCCAAGGGAGTTCCTCCTGAGACCAGCTACAGATGTGGTGCTGGAACCAGGAATTTGCAGAGAAGGCTAGAAAGAGCCTCTGAGCATTTGCCAAGTGCATATCAAAGTAGGTAAGAAGAGACTGGTTGCTGGATCAGACCAAAGGCCCATCTGGTCCTGCATCCTGTTCTCACATTGGCCAACCAGATGCATAAGGGAAGCCTGCAAGTTGGACCAGACCGCAACAAGAAAGACTGACAATAAAGCCTGCCTGGATGTTTTGTCTGAATAGGGAACAGCTACATGACTAGTGAGTACACAAAGTGCATTGAGTAGGAAGATCTGAAGAGGTCTTATGTGTAAATTCAACTGAACACAGTTAGAAGGCTCTCCATGAGCAGGAACCCTGCATTTTCAGGAGTGTGCAAGGACATTGGGGGTAGGGGTGGAAGGTCCCCCCGACTCGCATCACAATTCCCTCTTCAGGCATAAGTAGGACTGGAATAGGGGGATGCAAATTTCTCTAGAACAAGAATATCCCATGTGGTGCCCTCAAGAGGTTGTTGGACTCCAAGTCCCTTCAGCCCCGGCCAGCAGAGCCAATGGTTACACATGGTCAAAGTTGCTTTATACCAAGTCAGACCGTTGCTCCATCTAGCCAGATCCAACACTGCAGCTCTGGTGGTGCAAGGGACTTCTGTGTGTAAATATTTTATTGATTTTCTTAGTAACAAGAGTAATAATAAAGAAATTGTCATTCATTTTGTTGTTCATGTGCATTTTCAGTTCCAAAAAAACAAGTGAGTCGTCTATCTTGTTTAAAAATTTAATAACACCATCATCAATACCCCTCCCCCTTACCAGATGGTCCCTGGGCAAAAAAAAAAAAAGAACGGAAAAAAGAAAGGAAAAAAATCAGTGCAAAATTTGCAACACTGAGGTCAGTTGTGAGTATCATTAATCATTCCAAATGCTTGCATAGTGCGGTGGTGGGTTTTGTTCGTGCTCTTTTTGATTGTCATATTGAATGAATGAAAATCAGGTAGTAATAAACAGAACAGTTTTAAGAGCACCGCGTGCTGCTCTGAAGCAAGGGACTTCTGCACATGCAACGGAATTTCTCTCCCCCTCTTTGTCCCCTCCAGGACCTCATGCACTGGGGTAGCTAACGTGTGACCCTCCAGATGTTGTTTAACTACAACTCACATCAGCCCCAACCAGCATAGCCAACGGTCGGGGATGATGGAAATTATAGTCCAGCAACATTTGGAGGGCACCACCTAGCCGTCCCCCCGGTCTGGAAAATATTAATGATATTGCTGCCTTGGCATTCAGGAACTGTCTCTGCTATTTCACTGTGTATCATTCCTTTCATTTGTTCTCATTAGTCCTCCCAATTCACCTCAATCTCTGGGCCCCAAGAAGGACCAATCCACCCTGTCCGAAAGATGCGACCACCCACCCCACCCTGGTTCCGTCCCCAAAGTTACTTGGAGGGCAGGGGCAAGGGATTTTTAAAATTAAAAATATGTGCAGGAAGGGGGGAAAGAGACTACATCTCCTTCTCCCCCACCCCACCCCCACAAGCAGGCGGGTGCAACCAGCACCACACAAGAACCGCTTTGCGCCTGGCATGGGGCGCATTTGTGGGGCAGCGTGCGACCCCTGGAGCAAAGGGAGGGCGATTCCTCCTCCTGTTTGTGCTTGCTCTTGTGGGATGGCTCGGCGATCTCAGGCAATCCTGCGAGAGCCTGAGCATGGTGGAGTGAAGGCCAGGCCTCAGACCTAGGCCTGCCTAACAGCAGACTCTTCCTTCACCCGCCAGCTTTGAAGGGAGGACATGGTGCGGGCTGTTGAAG
The DNA here is from genome assembly GCF_030035675.1 of Rhineura floridana. NCBI lineage: Eukaryota > Metazoa > Chordata > Lepidosauria > Squamata > Rhineuridae > Rhineura > Rhineura floridana. The sequence continues at coordinate 316,536,333 of NC_084480.1, read as the reverse complement.
AGCCATATAAGAGGTTGGTATTGGTTATGGGGCTCTCCAGCAGCTGCTTCATGGCTACCTCCCTCCAGAGGCCAGTGCTGGCATTGGATGTTGCCCCTCACCCACCCACATCCCCACACCCCCTAATCCCCCAGGATCACTCTGGCCTGCTGTACCCAACCCATAGCAATCCAACTTGGCTGAAGCCCAAAAGCCTCCAAAGAGGCCCAATTTGGCTCAGGGTTTAGGCTTCAGCCAAATACGGATCACAGCCGTAGTTCTCATACAGCTGGTCCCTATATGTACCGTGCTGTTGACAGTGTCATTTAAAGCTGGAAACAGCGTCCAGGGATAGAAACTCCATAAACTGCTTTTCCTCTGTGTCAACAGTCCCTGTCACGGGCCCGTCCTGAAGATACGCAGCCCTGGGCCACCATTCTTGTTCATGGCTGTTGGGTGTGCGCCTTGATGGACGCGGAGCAAGAGAAAGACGACATAAGAAGCCAACATGATTGTCTTCTTGCTAGGCACACCTCTCTATTTTGCCTGGAATTAAGCTTCTCAAATTTGTTCAGGCTTCGGGAGACATATCAGATGTGAAAGCCTCAAGCTACATGACAACGTACATCTGTTATTTCTGTGACCTTTGGCACTGTGTCCCTTATGGGTAGATTTACTTTCTGAGGAATTGTCCATGCAGTGAAAGTGGCCCCAATATTGAGTTGTTGGGTGGTGGTGATGGAGAACTCTGCTAAACAGAAATGGTTAAAACAGCAACATTCTCCATTGGATGCCCCCCAACTAGGGATGGAAAGATCTGCCTGTTTCGGTTCTCTCAGTTTCTCATTTTTTCCAGTGTTAAATTCAGCTCTCTATATTTCTACAGCGATCTGCATTTTTTTTTAGAAAAAAAAATCCTCATGAAAATTCTCCACCATTTTAGTGCCAATTTCTCCAAATAAGCACATTTTTATAGTGCCATTTTTAGTGTCAATTTCTCCAAACTTATTTTTGACTTAAGTGCACATTTTTGCAAGCCATTTCCCATCATTTCATGCCTTTTTCCATGTTATTTTCACTCATGTATTCATTTTTATGCACACTTTCCCCTAATATATGCATTTTTGTAAGTGTTGCTTGGTTGGCGAATTGCAACCCAAAATTCTCATAAATGCGAATTATGTAGGATGGTTGTGTTTCAGTTCTCATGTTGTTTCCGAAATTGTGAATTTGATAAATTCTGCTTGAAATGCAAACTGAATCTAAATTCTCACCCGTCTCTACCCCCAACCCCCCCTTTTACTCACAGCACAACATTTGGTATTAAGTTTCCTCCTAGTGAGCCCCTCTTTGATCCAAATAATCACTGAAGCAACTTATCTCTTCGGTAAACGTCTGAAATAAACAGACTGTTGCTTCATTTGATAACTTCAGCTCGGTGGAAGCTGGTCCATTAAGGTGCATCGGACATTGCAAAAAAGGGGAAAGAAGGGGAACCCCCAAATGCTAGAAAAATATGTATTTTATTTGTAATCCAAGCCCAACGAGTTTCAGCCTGTGTGTATTTAGGCCTTTATCAGGGGAACAACAGCTGGTGTGAAGTGTCTTTCCATGAGCAAAGCTGCTTTCATTAGTACAACCACCACACACTGCCCCTGCATCCTTTGTCTTCCCTCAGCCAGCCTCCACCTGCCTGTCCTCTTACTTACAGCCAACCCAAGGGGTAGCACTTGCCTTTCAGATCCCTCTCTTTAGTCTCAGAGCTGTCCCTTATCAAATTCTGCAGGGAGGAGGGGAGGGACATCAGAATGACTTGGCTCTGCCTGTCGTCAGCTCTGACTCCACCTTTTGTTGGTCTGCCTGCATTCTGCCCCACCGGTTCTGATAGGCACCAGCCACCACTGCTTTAGCTACAAATGAGAGAGAGAAAAGAAGAAAGAGAATAGGAAACGAAGGAGGGATCAGTGTGACATGGTTCAGTTCACAACTGGCAGGACTGTGCTAATCCCAGCAACATTCCTCCAACAATGCCTTCATTATCAAGTGGTTGGTGTTTCGCAAAAGATGATTGTGTGCATTGTGTGCTGAAAGGGGGCAGAGAGAGTGATCTGTATACTCCAGGAATTTAGGAAACCAGGAACCTGCCTTATAGCAAGTCAGAGCTTTGGTCCATATAGCTCAGTATTGTCCACACTGACTGGCAGCAGCTCTCCATTGTTTTAGACAAGGGACATCCCGTGCCCTACCTGGAGATGCCTTCAAGGGTTGAACCTGGGACCTTCTGTGTGCAAGGTAGATGCTCTACTGCTGAGCTACTTAATGTGTGTTGGTCATCGGTGGAATGAAAATATTGGGATAGTCGACAAACTGGGAGCCAAAAGCAAAGAGGAACCCTCATCTGCTTAGTGGATACTGTGAACTCCTGTTTCCTGATGGCAGGGGGAGTTTCAAATAGTCTAGTTCTCAAATGCATCACTTTCAGGTCTGCTCCCTTCACCCCTGGCTCAGTTCAATCTCAGCCTCTACTACTTGCCTTTGTGAAAGTTTTTCAGCTGCTGGCTATGGTGCATTTGAGACATTCCTCAAAAGCCGTAGAATTCTTTGTAAGAAACCTTGCCTAGGAGAGAAGACAGAGGGAAAGTGGGGATGCCTCATGTCAGCAGCAAGCAGGCTGAGTTAAAGTTCCCTCCCCCACAGCCATGCCAACAAAAATCCACCCACCTCTATAGTTTACCTGGCAGGAGGTACGCTGGGGCTGTGGAGGACCGTTTTATTGGGACTTCCTGTATTTATTTGACAAGATTGATTAACGAGAATTATTCCTTCATTGACAACATTAATGCAACTTAATTGACAAAAAAACTCCAAGCGTTTTTACAAAACCAAGACTCTGTGCCACAGTCCTGATGAAAATCATCCCACCCTGGGCTATTAATTATGCATATAAAAAAGATCTAACCTCAAATGACACATTCAGTGTCACAACTACAGTGGCCCTGAGCTGAGCTCCAGCAGCTATTTTAGGTGGCTTCCAAAGGCAACATTTATTTAAGAGGCTCTTGGAGGGAGCCACAAAGATGCGAGACACAGAAACAGCAGCAGAGAGAAAATTAGGTGGCCTGGCGGAGAGATTTTAACAGCTATACAACCGCAGGACATCCCTGTGCTATGACCACAGAGGAAGAACAAGGAAGGTTAACATTTGCTTTCAAAGGACATGCAGGAGTGGATGGCAGGGAGGGACATCGCTCCATACCTGACCTTTTGGCAGTTGCATCAGTGCTGCTTTCTGAGAGGGAGTGGAGCAGGGTAGCAGGAAGGTTGGTGCTGCATGGGTGCACTGGTACTCCTCTGCCAGTGTGGCTGCACTGAACTGACCACCCTGCTGCCTCACCCCTCCCCTTTCCGGTAAGTGGCAGTGACGCTATTGCCAGGAGGTCAAGATGCATGGTGGCATCCTTGCCCACAGGCCTGTCCTGTGGCTGCTTATTTCCAAATTAATGTTGGCTTGGAGCAAAGACCTAGCTGGTTTTCTGCAGAGTAGGGGAGAAGGGACCAATCTGAAGATTCTTTTGGTTTGAAGAGAGGATAAAAGAAAAGAAAAAGAAACCGACTGGGTAAGAAGTGGAGGAGGTGGTATGTTGCTTTGAGGGAGAGGCGTACTTCCTATCTATGTCTGACTTGTAATTAACTCTTCAGGTTTGTAAAAAATGTTTTATGATTCATTTCTCTACTGATTAATGGGTACACATTATGTGGCTGGTAACTCTGTTTTGCATTATTTATCTGTGAGTTGTAATTTGGAAATTTTTAAAGCACCATTTCTGTTCTACTACAACGTTGCTCTTTCATAGGTTTTGTTGTAGTTTGCATTCATAATTGCTTGTTGGTCCTCTAGTTTGGAAGCCACTTTCAGAGTAACTTAGGTTATGTATGAATTGATTTGAATTAAATTAAATTAAATTGCAGGATTGCTCTTCGCTCTGTACCATGCAATTACCTTCTATTACCTTCATTTACAGATAGCATTGAAGCCAACATTGAGACTGCATCTTCTAACGTGGAATCTGCCAATGAACAGTTGGCCAAGGCCAGCCAGCACCAAGTAAGTTGATCTTAAAAAGAAGGGGGGGGGATCCTGTATAGATCCATGGTATTTAAAATAATGTAGACAACTTGAACCTGGCTTGGTACCAGTAATTCTCTTGCCACATTTGGAAGCAACACAGGTCCCATCCATGCTATTTATTTAAAGCAGTACCATACCACTTTAAACAGTCATGGCTTCACCCCCAAAGAATCCTGGGAACTATAGGTTGTTAAGGGTGCTGAGAGTTGTTCTCACAGAGCTGCAGTTCCCAGACTTCCCTGGGAAGAATGATTGATTGTTAAAGCACTCTGGGAAGTGTAGCTTGGTGAGAGGCAGAAGGGTCTCCTAACAACTCTCAGCACCCTTAACAATTGCAGTTCCCAGGATTCTGTGGGGGAAGCCATGACTGCTTAAAGTGGTGTGACGCTGCTTTGAAAAGATACTGCAAATGGGACCCTAGAGAGCATTCCTAAAATGAGAGCTTAACCTCTTTTATCTCCCGACTGAGATTACTTTTCTGCTGGCAAGCTGCATTAAAATCACCATTTTGAGATCTGCATATTAAACAGACTTTTCCCACCAGAAAATGAAGCAATTAGCTGTTGTTGTTTGTGAGATGGCATTAAAGCACATCCTTTACGCCTGTGCATTCTTGCTTCTTGGTGCATCCTAACTAGACAACTGATTGAAAAGATTATGTCACCAGCAGATGTTATTCCATTGGGAAACAGGATTAAGCAGCACTTAAAAAAAAAAAAAGCCTATATCAGAGGTCCATTTGCACTGCAGCAAGAATGAAATGGGCACATGCAAGCCCCTAGACATGTTTGAAAACGGCTGAGTCACAAAATGGGCATTGCTATTAAAGTAGTTGACAAACTCTGGGAAATGTGAGCGGAAACCCCTGTATTAAAAATGGAACTGAGAACATCTGGGAGATCCCAGGTTGTGCTTGAGACTTGATAGATCACAAGTTCTTCATGGCCTGGGGGCCCTCATGACCATCTTGTCACTCTGCAGCAGGAAAATTGTACTGTGATGGTCACTGAGAGGTCACTACTTGTCATTTATCATTGAATGTCCCTTCCATATAGCCCTATGTGTAATGAGATCGCCCTTTTTGTTAAACCGAATGCATGTCAGAAAGTATTTTTCCTATAATTGTCCTGGCTAGGGATGGAATCCACAGCTGCTGTCAATCTGCCGCTGATCTGTTCCATGCCTGCCCACCTCTGCCACTATGGAGGAGGAGGCAGGAGAGGAGACCCCCCCCAAGCCGAACAATACAGCAAAGGCCACGACAACAGCCTCTCCAGTAGGGCCAGACCACGCAGGAGAAAGAGGAGGCACCATACTGTGATGCAAGCAACAGGATGCAGGCTGGGATAGGCAAAAAAACTGCTTAATGCTAACCCCCTGTGCAGCATGTACTTGCCCAGTGGTGTGGTGCATCCTGTTCCTCCTCCATGGGGAGGCTGTTGCCAGGTCCTCCACCCTATCATTCCTGCTTCCTCCTTTTCTGTGGTACAGGGGTGGGCGGGAATGGAGCAGATTGGCGGTGAATCGGCTGCAGGCAGATTCCATCCTTAGTTCTGGCTCCCATCAAAAGGTTCAGACTTGGGTTTCTTGGCTCGGTTATTGCCAATGGATTTAATCCACAGGTTAGCACATGATTGGAATTTAGATCAGATTACAGATCATACTGGGTTAAAAACACCGCAAGACACTCTCCATATAGCTACACAAGTGAAGATATTGTTAAAACACATGACACACCTCCTGAGTCCACCTTGTGAAAGTCTGGGCAGGCATGACTACTTATGTGGGACTTGTCTCTCGGCTCGGGACTGGGCAAGCAAATGGGCACTCCTACAAGTAGGCTGGTTAACAAGCTCAGCCTGCATCCATGCAGTCTCCAGCATGCCTATGATGACAACTTGGCCAGATAATCCCCTGACTCGACCTCTGGCATCCTCTCCTGCGCTGGAGGCGGATCAACAACAGGAGGCTGACCCAGAGGCGGAACCACCTCTGGAGGCAGGGTAAAAGGATGGTGTGACAACTCAACCCCTTCATCCACATTGTCTGGCATCTCGAGAGAGGGGCTGTTGACAGACAGCCCACTTGGCCTTTCCCAGCATGCTCGCCCGTCACTCCCAGACCACTGGGCTCCTCACTTGGATGTCACACTTCTCCTCCTCCTCCTTGGGCCAGTCCTGCCAAGGGCTCATAACAGACACCTCTCTGTGTCCAGACCTGTGGATATTGTGCTCATTGGGTTGCTTCATGCTGCTCAAGCATGGTCCGACTCTTTGGGTGCTGCAGGAGTCAGATTATTTTTTTCTCTGACTTGCTAGATCCTTCACCCTTGCCTCGCCTTCCTGCTTTCCAGCTATGTTTATTGCTTTCTCTCAGGATTAGTCAGGTCCCTTGCAGGAAACATTATTCCAAAAGGAAAATTATATATATGAAGCCCCTCTGAGCATTCCATCCTCAAAGCTCTATAACTGCCACTTTGGTAACAGCATTTGTATGTTAGCAACTGATGAAGGTGGAAGCTGAAATGTTTTGGTATCACAATAAAAACCTCTGTTTGGTTAATCACAATTATGTTGATATATTTTGAGGTGATTAACGGAATCCTTATAGGGATCCAGAGCAAGCTTGGGTGAAGTTCTGTTTGTTGCTTTCAGAACTGTCTATATATGAACCTGCTAGAGGCCCTAAGCCTCTATCAGTCTCAGTCTCCCACTTGAAATATGGGGATAATCATTTTGTCCTGCATCACAGGTTTGTTTTGTAAGGGTTGCAACAAGTTAGAGGTTTGTTTGGGGGTTTTTTTTGCAGCCCTTTGAGCATTTGAAATACTAGGCATGTAATGATGATTCGTAACACCACATATTTGGCAGCCAGGAATAGTCCTGATTATGGAAGACATCGAGATTCTAATCCACGTTAATGAAGTGCAAGCCACTTAGGGCTTCCCTTGCATTATTAACAACAAGAAAGGCAAACCGCGACATTGTTTGTGCGAGTGGCGTGAGATGCAATTAAGCCGTATTGTTTTAATTTTCATTTAGGAATGGATAGGAGCAGGTGGCCCCAATAAAACCTGCACTTTCGTTTTTTTCGGCCCACTGCACTGGCTGAGTACTAATGTTTTCTTGTGATTACAGGTATGAGAGTGCTGTCGGTTTGCAAGGCAGCGTTTGTGCACCTGTGGTTTTTATGCTTACTGTAATGCAGGCTGTTTTGGAAGCAGCTGCTTCCCCTGGAATGGGAGGCAGCCAACTCAGCAATGGCCCAATTGATAAATGAAGCAAATGAACGTGGCAACTTCACCTTTGCAAGGGCTGAGCTGTCATGTTTATTCAACCCCCCGTAGTTTTCATTTCATTTCCTTTTTTGCTTTAAATCTCTCCTACCCTCTCTAAATTAGGAATCTGCAATGAAACATTTATGGAGTCAGAGTCACTTGGGGCTTTCGGATGTCAGATGCTTCTAAGCATGAAGGTGTAATCTTGCAGGGACACACCAAGCACATCTGGGCAGATGTGCCTTCTCTTCCAATATTACAAAGGGCAGGTGTTTCTCCTGAGTTTTGCCTGTAATAGTTTTCTGTTTGTGGTAGCAAGTATTGAGGAAACAAAAAGTGTGCTTTCATGACCCCATCACCACCATATGTTGACCTTCTAAGCCAGCCTTTCCCAACCAGTGTGCCTCCAGATGTTGTTGGACCACAACTCCCATCAGCCTCAGCCAGCATTGCCAATGGTCAGGAAAGATTGTGGTCCAACAACATCTGGAGGCACACTGGTTGGGAAAGGCTGTTCTAAGCAGTGGAGACTGGTCTGTGATGATGGGGCACTGCAGAGAGAGGCATTCTTCCCTTCAAGGCTAACACTGAGGCCTGCTTCAACCATGAGCTACAGTTCCCTGACCAAATGTTGCTTCCATTCCACTATATAGCTCTTTCCCTTCCCCAAAAATGACTTGAGGGGTTGTAGGTTTAATCGGGGTGGGAGAGGGAAAGGACGCTAGCTGTAAATGTATGCGAAGGAGTCTCCGTGTGGTTTCTTGGCCAGCCCAACAAAATGTGGAGGCATTAGGACCAGAAATGAGGATGTGCAGGGACAATGCATGTTGGGAGGAGGCAGAGAGGAAGAGGGGGAGGAGGACAGGAGTGACACGGGGGGAGTTCACAGCTGACATGGAAGCCAGGAAGGTGTTGAGGACAGGGAGGAGAGAGAGTCAAAGGGAGGAGGTATAGGAAAAACAGGGGAGACACACAGAGAAATTGGGCTGCCACAGGGGAGGACAGAAGGAAGAGGAAGGTGGTGGAAGGGTATGGGGTTGTTAAACCCAGTGGCAAGCCTGGAAGAGGAGAAGGGGTGGAAAGACCGACCAGGGCTTAGCATGATGGAAAAATAGTCCTCTGCCTTGAAGCAGTTTGGATCCTTTCATACACACCCCATCCATATATAAGCAGAATGATTCTTGCCCATTGGCTATCCATGAGTTTGTTGTTATATGCCTTCAAGTCTATTACGACTCATGGTGACCCTGTGAATCAGCGACCTCCAGTAGCATCTGTCATGACTCATGAACCACCCTGTTCAGATCTTGTAAGTTCAGGTCTGTGGCTTCCTTTATGGAATCAATCCATCTCTTGTTTGGCCTTCCTCTTTTTCTACTCCCTTCTGTTTTTCCCCAGCATACTATCCATGAATATGGGTGGCTGTCAGGCCCCCACCTGTCAGGATCCCTCCTCAGGCGCCACCTGCTAAGATCCCGCCTGTGGTCACAGCCTTGTCACGGTCCCACCTCAGGGTCCTGCTCTCAAAACAGTTCTCTCACCGGCTCTAGCAATGATCTCTCAATATCCCACTGCTAGGCAGCACCACCAGTCACTTCCTGTAAACAATAGTGCCTTGAGACTGTGCCTTAGTCTCCTCCTGGCTTATTGCTACTTTGTGTCTGGGTGCACTTACAGGCCTCAACCCCCTGTATCTTTGTGCCTCTAAAGATTACAGCCCTGGGCTGCTCTGGATACCTGATGATGTTACACTATCTCTTCACCGCAGCCACCATTGATACTGTTTCCCAACCTTGGTATATGCCCTGCCCACCCTTCTGGTCTGTGTACCCAGCCAAGGATCAGGCATTAGGTAAACCAAGAAATATTTATTTATATACACAGGGAATAACAAGATTACTTAAAGGTTTAGTCAACAAGCGTGTGTTTCAATAGATGAATTACTCTTTGTTTCTTAGTCATCAGTAACCTGCCTCACTACCAGCCTAATCCAATCCACCCTCCAACCCTCAGAACCAACAGAACCTCTCCACTGTCATCCTCTCATTTATACCTTCAGGCACTCAAGTGCTCAGCCAATCATAATACAACACTCATCAACATACCAACCCATGTACTCCCCCCTCTCACTTAGTCTACTTACCACATATACTCTAATAAACCCGCACTTACCATATTTACAGTATTATATATATATACAGGGACATCACAGTGACAAATTGAGATGGGGGTGTCTTTCAGCTTGAACCACTGGGATCTCAGAGCAAGTAGTTTGCAAAGCAATCCTTGCAAAGCCCAGAAAATCTCTCCTAGTCTCCTCCCCAGTGCAGAGAACGTAGTTTCTTAAAGGTCCAAACCTCTGTCCTCAAGGTGGTCAACCCTATGTTCCATGGCCTCTCACCTGGTGCACTCCCTGCACTACTGGACTGGTGATGTACTGTGGGAGGGAGACACTTGGCTTCTCAGGGGAAGACACCTGTAAGGCTCCTGGCTCTGGCTCTGCAAGTCCTGGCGCTAAAGGAGGTTGTTCTGTGGGCCCATCTGCCAGCCTCAGGTTCAAGGTTCTCCCAATCTCCAGTAGCAGGTTCAGAGCCCTGAAGCTGATATGGCTCCTTAGCTCATGACTCTGCAGTCTCTGACTCTGTGGTCTTCATGGATGCTGGACTCTGGTGTTGCGACATGAGGCGCCAAAATGGGTCGCGTGTTTCATAAAGGACAGTGAAGCCGGAGAAAGTAAAAATCATCAGGAGCAGAACTAAAGACAGAAGTGCCCAAAGATTCCACATACCAAACATCACAGCTGTGGAGCCCAGAGCTGTACAATTTTGGACTGTCAGCTTGTCAGATCTTACCAACTAAAACTCCATCGGCCTCAGCTGACTTCCAGCTTAGGGGAAATCCAAGGGGTCTCTGAGGCTAAATGCTTTGTAAAGTAGGGTGTCCCCCCTACCCTCCGGTTGGGAATCTAAAATTTCACATAGATTCTTTTTTCACAAGTTTCATTGGCCAATTTGATACAGTTTCTTTTGACTTCAACTGACAGCTGGATTGGCCAACCCACTGCAAAGACCAATCACTCATATGGTGTTATGCAAACCGAGCACATGTTTTTTGAACGGACTTGGCTCTACCCACATCTTGTCGACCCCATGGTGACAGAACCTTGTCCACTTCTCTTGATTTGTTCTAGAGATGTTGCCTAAACATGTGGAATTACATGGTTTGGAACAGAACTTTTGCATATATTGCAAATGGCAGCATTTACAGTGAACACCCAGGCATTTGGGAGGAATCGTTGGGATGGAAAACAATGGGAAGTTAGTCCATATTTATTTCAATGGGACCTAATTGTAACTAGCTTAGTCTGGATGCAACCCATGGAATCATGGGATAGTGTTTTAGAATTGGAATTGACCAGTTGGAGACCGTCCGTCCGTCTGTCTGTCCGTCTGTCTGTCTGTCTATCATTTGAATTATATCTCGCCCTTTCTCCCAGCAGGAGCCCAGGGCAGCAAACAAAAGCACTAAAAACACTTTAAAACATCATAAAAGCAGCCATTAAAATACATTAAAACAAAGCAACTTTAAAAACATTGTTTTAAAAATCTTTGAAGATTTTTTTTAAAAAGGGTTAAAAACATATTGGGGTTTTTTTAAGTGTTTAAAAACATCTTAAAAAACAATTCCAACACAGACACAGACTGGGATAAGGTCTCAACTTAAAAGGCTTGTTGAAAGAGGAAAGTCTTCAGTAGGTGCCGAAAAGATAACAGAGATGGCGCCTGTCTAATATTTAAGGGGAGGGATATCCTCAGGGTAGGTGCCGCCACACTATCTAGACTAACACATGAACATACTCATTGCAGGAATCTTGCAACTGCAACTTCCCTGACAGAAGGCTATCCAGCTTCTGCTTAAATCCACCACAGAAGAGATGTTACAGCACCTTCCTATGTATACCTACTTGGAAGAAAGGCCTGCTGAGTTCAGTGAGTCTTATTCTCAGCTACCTTGCAGCAGGGATGCACAAATCTATTTTGGCTTCTCTCATTTTGACAGCTTGCAAACTTTTTGTAAAAAAAAAACCAAAACCTCAGCCTGAACATTGATATGTATTTTTTGTACATTTTGCCTAATATGGGTATGTTATTTTCACAAATATATGCATTATATGCATCATTGCACACACTATCCACTAACAAATGCTTTTTTAAACACATGTTTTGGTTCGAATTCTGCATTATAGAATTTGGAAAAATGCAAATGTCAAAGGATAGCTATATTTCGTTTTGCATATTTCCCTGGGAAGTGCAGATTAAGTAGGTTCACATTGGAATGCAAACTGAATGAATTTCTCCCTCATTCTTAATTGGGAGTAAGTCTAATTGAACTCACTGGGACTTAATTCTGAGTAAGCCTGTCTAGGATTGTGCTGTTGATTTTAATATGCCGCAAGATTTTTTGCAGTTTGCCTAAGAAAGACTAAGAAAGGCTACCATTATCAAATGCATTTCATTTTGACTTCATCTGGATTTTAACAGGCATCTTAAATTTCTGTCAACCAAACAGACATCCTTTCACCAGGAAATTCAAATACATTAGTTGTTGGGAGCAAGAGACCTTGATGGAATTAATGGTGGCGATGGATACATTTATATAGGATGCCATGAACTATGTTTCCCATTCTGGTGCATCATATGTGGAAAATTACATCATAAAGAGCCCCCCCCCCAATTATTCTGCCTTCTCTTGGAGTATTTATGTAAGAGAGATTTATATAGCCCATACACCCAGTTTTGTTTTGCCTTTTCAAAAAGTGCTGTTCTGTACTGTCCCTCAAAAAGGATCTGGAAAAGGTGTTATAAAGGGCTGGAACAATTCCCCACAAGGGAAGGTAACAACTCTCTCTCTCTCTCTCTCTCTCTCTCTCTCTCTCTCTCTGTGTGTGTGTGTGTGTGTGTGTGTGTGTGAGAGAGAGAGAGAGAGAGAGAGAGTATGCAATTACGCATGATTTGGAGAAAATGGATGCGGTGAGGTTCTCTTTTAATACTAGAAAGTAGGGTCATCTAATGTAGCTGAATGTTGGAAGAAGATTCAGGATGGACAAAATGAAGGACTTCTTCACGACAGTGGCATTTTTCACTATGGCATTTGATCCCACATGAAGTGCTGATGGCCACCAACTTGGATAGCTGTAAAAAAGGGATTAGACAAATTCATGGTGGATAAAGCTATCAGTGGCTACAGGTCACAACCGCTACAGTATACTGCCTCCAGGATTAGAGGGAGTCTGCCTCTGAAGACCAGTGGCTGGGGACCATGAACAGGAGAGGACTGAGGTGCTCATGTCCCGCTGGGGAGCTTCTCAGAGGCTTCTGATGGTTGGCCATTGTAGATAGGCTGATTCAGAAGAGCTCTCACCTGTTCTGTCTTTCTTTTCCTTTAAAAAAAATCCCAGTTATAAACAAGAACAGACCCAACTTACAAAGTCACTTTGAGACACTTTTTTTTTATCAAGTGACAAATAAACATAATCCACAGCTGTCCTTATGGGTGAAACAATAAAAGTTTCCATGCAATCCTATGCATGTCTACTCAGAAGTAAGGCCAACTGTGTTCAGTGGGGCTTACTCCCTAAGTAAAGTCACATCCATACCATATATTTGAAGCATACCGCTTCCTCCAAAGAATCCTGGGAACTGTAGTTAATCCCGTAGAAATTCTCAGCACCTTTCACAAACTACAGTTCCCATGATTCCTTCAGGGGAAGCCATGTGTTTTAAATGTATGGTGTGGGTATGACCTAAATGTTTCAGACTGCAGCTTTAACACATTAAAACAAACAAAAAATGTTACAGCTTCCTTGTATAGCCGTCCACTTACCACCCACCTATAATTCATAAGTAAATGATATTCCAGTGTGGCCAGTAGGAGAGAGGTGATAATTAGTCAAGCTGGGCTGAGAGTTCTCCAGTAGGAGTGTTTCACTCAGACCCATCCAAGGGCTCAGGATTGCCACTATAACTGAAGACGCCTAGACTTGAACTGAGAGGCATTGTGCTTTGGTGCCTTTGCAACATACTCTCTTCCTACCCCTCCCTTGCTCCTAGCCAACTGGGCTCTTATATCATTGCCTTTGTGATGGGCACAATAGATGCTTTGGCAGCCAGACAGCAGTCAAGGTTCAGACGACGCCAAGCAATTTGTAAATGAAACGGGGTGTGTAATTAATTCATAATCCTCCAGCCCTGAAGCCATCAAGCGCATGTTCCCCTATGCTTTCTGTCAGGAGAACCTTGCTTCTGGGAGATGTGAGAAGTCCTTCTAGGTTGCCTTTTCATGTTTTTTTGGATTGAAAAAGTTGAAAAATGCATGGCTTATTCGAATCCAATTTAATTCTGGATTGGTTTGGGTTTCTCGCCCCCTCCCCCCGGGTGGGGGTGAAAGTGCATGGTGAAGCAAAGGTGAATAAGACAAGCACGCATGGGTAAAAATGAAATCACAGGAGTTGGAGGGGGGAGGTCTCCATTGTCCTGCTCAGTACATGAAATCCAGACCTCGAGCATCCCCAGCAAATGGCTCTCCAGCCTCCGTTTGGAAACCGCCAACCACAGGCAGGCCACCCCACAGTAGGGGTTGTATCCAGCTAAATTCTACTCAGAGTAGGTCCACTGAAATTAAAGGACCTGAGTAAGTCACCTCCGTTAATTTTAATGGTTCTCCTTAAGTTTCATTGCCAAATGGCTAATTATTCAGGTAAGGGCCATAACTCATTGCCAGAGCATCTGCAAGTAGCAGCCAGTGACATGGGCTAGATGTTCCCTCCTCTGGCAGAGGCCTCATGAGTTCCACTGGATGGACCTTGGGCAGGGCAGGCACGACGGCGGCGAGTTTGGGGCTGTGCAGATACAACAGCAGGAATCCTGAATTGGCTCTGTTGCTGCCCCAACCTTGTCACCACCCTGCCCCACCCCATCCCTGTTCAGGTAAACTGGCTGCTGCTGGCATCTGCTTTGTGCAGAAGGTTCCCAGTTCAGGCCCTGTCATCTCCAGGCAGGGCTAGGAAAGACCCCTTTTGAAACCCTGGAGAGCCACTGCCATTCTGTGTTGGCAATACTGAACTAGGTGGAGCAATGGTCTGGCTTGGTACTGTATAAGGTAGTGTCCTATATTCCTATTGTTGCAGCCCTGACCATCATCCCTTAAAGAGGAGTGGGATAATGCATGCATGAGAAGAAGAGCTTTTGGGTTTTGTTCATTCATTGGAGAGCCTTGACCTGATTGTTTTAAATCAAAGTTTGCTTCTCCAGAGAGAGAAAGAGATCTGAATAAAGCCCAGCATCCCTTGCTAGTTGGTAAGAGAAGGAACTAATGCCAGCGAGAGCTATCGGACCCGACAGGGGGGGGGGGAGAGAAATTAAAATGTTTAAATGACTGTAGAAATATGTAGAAAGACATGATTCAGTAGGAAAGACAATAATGCTGGGAAAAACAGAAGGGAGTAGAAAAAGAGGAAGGCCAAACAAGAGATGGATTCCATAAAGGAAGCCACAGACCTGAACTTCCAAGATCTGAACAGGGTGGTTCATGACAGGTGCTCTTGGAGGTCGCTGATTCATAGGGTCACCGTAAGTCATAATCGACTTGAAGGGACATAACAACAACAACAGAAATACATTAATTAAAATTTAGTATCCCCCCCACAAGTATGAATCACCCCCTAAATAGGATCAATGTAACAGATCCTTAGTTTATCGATGATTTCTCTGTTTCTCCTTTCAGCCAATAGAGCAATCCTCATAAATACTTTTTACTTTCCCTTCCTGATTTGCTTTTCTCCTTCCTGCTATCCATCCCCTAAGCACGAATACTGATGAGATATGTGAAAGGTTTAGGAATTCTGCTGCTCTCTTTTAATACATGGACAATTATTTCAATAATATCAAAGCTGATCCTGCGTTTGGTTTGGGAGAGGGCTCATTTTGTGGTTTCTTTTGACAACAGACATTAACCTCCCTTGAACCAAATTTCAGAAAACATCTACTTCAGTGTCAACATGGAGAAAACTCTGCTGGCTTTCAGCATAGCTGCATTTAATTATTGCTCAGAGAAATATAATTTATTACATAATCCTTCTGCCTGCGGAGGAAGATGGGGATTTGTTCTTTTCATCTCTGCGTAGGGTCTTATATTGATGTCAGAAGCCTCTCACCACCAGGTTTTCACCCAGCCAGACAGGAGTGACCCAACAGCCTCTGCAAAATTGTGCTATTTTAGCAATTATGGATCTATCTGGCACAGCAAGTTAGTACTGCATTAAACAGATCAGTACTACTGAAGGACATTTCTTGTAAGCAGTTTCTTGGATCGTCCTGATTTGCCCTCAGTTGCCTCCTAGTTCAATTTGAAGGAGAAATTCATTCAGTCCATGAATGAAGCACCTAGTTTGCCACTCCTGGACTTAGTTGAGGATTGGAATGAAGCTATAAATTCTCAGGTAGATTAAATTATCAGAAGCTGGGACTGATGGGAGCTGTAGTCCAACAACACCTGTAGGGCACCAGGTTGGCTCTCTGTAGTATAGAAATTACTGAGCTAGATGCTTGAATTGTTTAGAATCATAGAATAATAAGAGTTGGAAGGGGCCTATAAGGCAATTGAGTCTAACCTCCTGCTCATTGCAGGAATCTAAGTTAAAGTGTACCTGACAGGTGGCTGTCCAGCTGCCTCTTGAATGTCTCCAGTGTCAGAGAGCCCACAATCTCTCTAGGTCATTGGTTCCATTGTCATACTGCTCTAACAGTTAGGATGTTTTTCCTGATGTACAGCCAAAATCTGGCTTCCTGCAGCTTGAGCCCATTATTTTGTGTCCTACACTCTGGGATGATTGAGAAGAAATCCTAGCCCACCTCTGTGTGGCAACCTTTCAAGGCCTTGAAGAGTGCTATCATATCTCCCCTCAGTCGTCTCTTAGAATTATGGAAATATTAAGAACATAAGAACATAAGAAGAGCCTCCTGGATCAGACCAGTGGCCCATCTAGTCCAGCATCCTGTTCTCACAGTGGCCAACCAGGTGCCTGGGGGAAGCCCGCAAGCAGGACCCGAGTGCAAGAACACTCTCCCCTCCTGAGGCTTCCGGCAACTGGTTTTCAGAAGCATGCTGCCTCTGACTAGGGCGGCAGAGCACAGCCATCATGGCTAGTAGCCATTGATAGCCCTGTCCTCCATGAATTTGTCTAATCTTCTTTTAAAGCCATCCAAGCTGGTGGCCATTACTGCATCTTGTGGGAGCAAATTCCATAGTTTAACTATGCGCTGAGTAAAGAAGTACTTCCTTTTGTCTGTCCTGAATCTTCCAACATTCAGCTTCTTTGAATGTCCACGAGTTCTAGTATTATGAGAGAGGGAGAAGAACTTTTCTCTATCCACTTTCTCAATGCCATGCATAATTTTATACATTTCTATCATGTCTCCTCTGACCCGCCTTTTCTCTAAACTAAAAAGCCCCAAATGCTGCAACCTTTCCTCGCAAGGGAGTCGCTCCATCCCCTTGATCATTCTGGTTGCCCTCTTCTGAACCTTTTCCAACTCTATCATATCCTTTTTGAGATGAGACGACCAGAACTATACACAGTATTCCAAATGCGGCCGCACCAGAGATTTATACAACGGCATTATGATATCGGCTTTTATTTTCAATACCTTTCCTAATTATCCCTAGCATGGAATTTGCCTTTTTCACAGCTGCTGCACACTGGGTTGACATTTTCATCGTGCTGTCCACTACAACCCCAAGGTCTCTCTCCTGGTCGGTCGCCGCCAGTTCAGACCCCATGAGCGTATATGTGAAATTCAGATTTTTTGCTCCAATATGCATAATTTTACACTTGTTTATATTGAATTTATATTATCTTTATTCCACTTTCCACCAGACACCCTGCATTTTAATCTCAGAACTATTCTGTGAGGTTGATAGGACTGAATGAATCTCATTTTCAGCTTCTCCCATTGTCTCATTTTTCCACTTACAAGTTCGGTTCTCCACATTTTCAAATCAGTTTGCATTTTTTAAAAAGTCCTCATGAAAATTTATTGATGTTATGTGCCTTCAAGTTGATTACAACTTATGGTGACTCTATAAATGACCAACTTCCAATAGCATCAGTCATGAACCACCCTGTTCAGATCTTGTAAGTTCAGGTCTGTGGCTTCCTTTATGGAGTCAATCCATCTCTTGTTTGGCCTTCCTCTACTTCCTTCTGTTTTTCTCAGCATTATGATCTTTTCTAGTGAATCATGTCGTCTCATTATGTGTCCAAAGCATGATAACCTCAGTTTCATCATTTTGGCTTGTAGTGACAGTTCTGGTTTAATTTCTTTTAACATCCAATTATTTGTCTTTTTTGCAGTCCATGGTATCCGCAAAGCCCTCCTCCAACACCACATTTCAAAGGAGTTGATTTTTCTCTTATCAGCTTTTTTCACTGTCCAACTTTCACATCCATACAAAGAGATCGGAAATACCATGGTCTGAATGATCCTGACTTTAGTGTTCAGTGATACATCTTTGCATTTGAGGACCTTTTCTAGTTCTTTCACAGCTGCCCTCCCCAGTCCTAGCCTCCTTCTGATTTCTTGACTGTTGTCTCCATTTTGGTTAATGACTATGCCAAGTTATTGATAATCTTTGACAAGTTCAATGTCCTCATTGTCAACTTTAAAGTTACATAAACCTTCTGTTGTCATTACTTTAGTCTTTTTGATGTTCAGCTGTAGTCCTTCCTTTGTGCTTTCCTCTTTAACTTTCAACAGCATTTGTTTCAAATCATTACTGGTTTCTGCTGGTAGTATGGTATCATCTGCATATCTTAAATTATTGATATTTCTCCCTTCAAATTTAACACCTCCTTTATCTTGGTCCAATCCCGCTTTCTGTATGATACGTTCTGCATACAGATTAAACAAATAGGGTGATAAAATACACCCCTGTCTCACACCCTTTCCAATGGGGAACCAATTGGCTTCTCCATATTCTGTCCTTACAGTAGCCTCTTGTGCAGAGTATAGGTTGCGCATCAGCACAATCAGATGCTGTAGCACCCCCATTTCTTTTAAAGCATTCCATAGTTTTTCATGACCTACACAATCAAGGGCTTTGCTCTAATCTATAAAGCACAGGGTGATTTCCTTCTGAAATTCCTTGGTCCATTCCATTATCCAACGTATGTTTGTGATATTCATCTCTGATGCCTCTTTCTTTTCTAAATCCAGCTTGGACATATGGCATTTCTAGCTCCATATATGGTAAGCGCCTTTGTTGTAGAATCTTGAGCATTACTTGCATGGAATATTAAGGCAATGGTTAGATAATTACTGCATTCCCTGGGATCCCCTTTCTTTGGAATTGGGATGTGTATGGAACGCTTCCAGTCTGTGGGCCATTGTTTTCTTTTCCATATTTGTTGATAATTTTTTGTCAAAATTTGGACAGTAGCTTGTAGCAACTCTATCGGTATGCCATCTGTTCCTGATGATTTGTTTCTTCCAAGTATTTTAAGAGTAGCTTTCAACTCACATTCTAAAATTTCTGGTTCTTCTTCATACGGTTCCTCCATGAATGAATCTGTCATCCTTATATCTCTTTTATAGAGTTCTTCAGTGTATTGCTTCCATCTTCCTTTTATTTTATCTTGGTCATTTGTGTGTCCCCCTGTTGATTACTCAACATCCCTACTCTTGGTTTAATTTTTTTTAATGAAAATTTACCTCCATTTTAGAGGTAATTTCTGTCAGTTTCTCCTAGTACACACAACTTTGAAAAACAATAATTATTGCCTAATAAAATGCATTTTTGTATGCTATTTACATGAATATATGTATTTTTATCCACACTTTAGTATATACATTTTTGTACATATTGCTTGGCTGGAGAACTGCACTGCGAAATTCAGAGAAGTGCAAATTTCAACGGATAGCTGTGTTTTCGTTCACGTGTTGTTTTGGAATGTGCAAATTAGGCAGATTTGCCTTTAAATATGAACTGAATAGAATTTCTTCTGTATCATAACTGTGAGGTAATGATTACCCATAGCCACCTAGCAAGGTTCATGGATGAGTCTAGATTTGAACTCAGATATCTGTAGTCCTGACACTTCAACCACTTTCTATGTACAGAGTATAGGTAAACACTATCAACCCAACAAGGATACAGCCCAACCCCTTGAGACATTTCTGGATATACTCCTGCCTGCTCACTTTCTGATAAACGTGGGGCATGGAATTTGGCCCCACACAAATGATATAGGCAGCATCAGCAGAAAGCAAAAAGTGCTTATTCTTTTAATTCTTGAGCACATCAGATTAAATTATCAGAAACTGGATTTCATTAGAAAGTCTGCAAAGGCTCTTAACAAGTCAGAACTCCCTGGAAGGCAAGGTTTTGGTTTTTTGGGGTTTTTTTTGCAAATGTCATTTTGTTAATCGGATTTGTATGGATTCTCTTTCCTATGACATTATGTAGCTTTCCCTGCAGTGGTTGAGAGAAATGCAACTTTTAATTTATATATATATAAATGAATATATATATATTCATGCTCAGTAAAGAAAATGCATTTGTATATTTAAAAATTAAAAGTGCTTCTCAGTCTTTGTATATCTCTCCCCTGCAAAACCCAGCAAACTTCCTCTAGCTAAAGCTAATTCGTATACATGTATATTTTCCCTCCGTCTCCAAAATGGAACATTCTGGCCCCATATAACCTCTTATTATGTGTTTAAAATTAATGCTAAGTAGAAAAAATAACCTTGGGCAAAGATTTAAATCAATCTGCTCTATGCTGAATAAATGCAAGAGAGATAAGTATCTTAGAGGCATTGTGGGTAGGAAGTAACACACATAAAAATATTTAGTATTTCTATAGAACGCAGAATGGGGAAAGGAAAGGCAATTTGGAAATTGAGGCTCCATTTTGGACTCCATTTTGGACATATTCATGCTTCAACCTCCTGATTTAATGGTCCTGAACAAGCATCCAAGATGGTTGTTGAGAAAGCCAGCTCCTGCCCTGTGCCTAGGGGTGGAGTAGAATTTTGATTCAGTTTGCATTAAAAGCTGAATCTCATGTCAACTTTACACTCAGCAATATGAAAACCAAAACACAGTCATACTTTGAAAATCACGCTTATGTGACTTTTGCAGTGCAATTCTCCAATTTTTTTTTTTAAAATAGGGATATATTTGTGAAAATAATGTGTGAACTGTGTTTATTAGGATACATTTGCACTAAAACGCTGAAGGATTTTCATGAGGATCCCTCCCCCCCAAAAATCAAATTATTGCAGAAATGTGGACAACTGAATTTCAGATCGGAAAAATGAGAATCTCAGGGAAGTGAAATGGACAGATCCTCACATCCTCACCGGTCCCTCAACAAGATCTTTGCTATCAGTCTAGGAAAGAAGTTGGGGCCCTTTGACCTGGGGGCCAAATGCTGCCCTCCATGCTTGTATCTGTCTATCCCTTGGAAATCTCCCTGGGCAATGTCCTTTCCCATGGCACACCCCTCTCATCCTCCTTGATTGCTTTCCCTGGCCAGAATGTGTCTTTGAACTGTGATGATGCCTTGTTGGAGAGCTGCATGTGTGTGTGTGTAAGCCTTTGATGTATACTGTACAAAGACAAGAGTCACATCCATTGCTCCATCCTCTCAGGTATGTGAATCCTGGAAGGTTCTCCACAAGGGGATGTGCCCCATGGGCTGAAACAGGTTCCCCATCCCTTGTTTGGAGCATCTAGGGGCAGACTGTATCATGCTCTGCAGATGTTGTTGGACTACATCTCCTGTCCAATGGTCAGGGATGATGAGAATTTATTTATTTATTTATTACATTTACACCCCACCTTTCTTTTCATGATAGAAACCCAAGGCGGCTTACATACAGTTCCCAGGTGGTCTCCCATCCAGGTACTGACCAGACCTGACCCTGCTTAGCTTCAGCAGGGAGCTGGCCCTATGTGCCTTCAGACCATAGCCTGGGAGTTGAAGCCCAACAACTTCTGGAGGGCACCACATTGGCTGCTCCTGGTCTAGAGCAGCCTCAGATGAACTGTTTCTCTTACAGTGATATAAGAGTCACTCTGGCACTTCTCCTATGTTGCTTTGGCAATACCTTGGTCCCAGGCTATGCGGAAACAACAGACAACATCAAAGGACCTTTGACCTTGTCTGCTATAACAGAGCGGCATAACACAAAATGGCTGTCATGGGGGCTTGGTGTAACAGGAGGGCCTGGCATAATGGCTGTCACAAGAGCAGGAAAAGAGACAAATCACAAGATGGTGCAGGCACCAGCCTCTCCATCAGTGGGAGAAAAGGCATGTATATCAGCTACCACCAAGTTCATTCACGGGGAGAAATTATTTGCATGTCTCCTCTGGTCATAATGGAAGAGAGGGTGTGTGTATGCAGTCCTGGTATCCAGTGAAATGTGGGCATCTATAAGAAGGTCTGTTTAATGTAGAAGATGCAGAGGCAGTGCAGACAGGAATTGATTGAGAAAAACAAGCCATCTCTCGTGTATTGTGGATTTTTCAGGAGACGTTTTCTGAGACCCTTTGCAG
Source organism: Rhineura floridana (assembly GCF_030035675.1). Taxonomy (NCBI): domain Eukaryota; kingdom Metazoa; phylum Chordata; class Lepidosauria; order Squamata; family Rhineuridae; genus Rhineura; species Rhineura floridana. The sequence goes on along the minus strand of NC_084480.1, from coordinate 316,514,326 downwards.
GCACCATAGGAAGTGCTGGAAAGCACACTGGTGATTCCCAGGCTAGAATGACACATACCCTGACCTGGTATATATCAGAGCTTGGAAAAATTACTTTTTTGAACTATAACTCCCATCAGCCCAATCCAGTGGCCGTGCTGGCTGGGGCTGATGGGAGTTGTAGTTCAAAAAAAGTAACTTTTCCAAGCTCTGCAGCTACCTGTGTTGTGCTTAATGGGGTGCGGGGGGTGAGGAACTCCAGATATTTGAAAAAAAGTTATCCAGGCCTGGAACACTTTAAATGAACGAATAGCATGCAAGAGAAATGGGATGGTAAGCATGAATTGTAATGCATTCCCATAGCCTCATACTAAATGAATATGAAACAAAATTATCAAGTTACTTTTGGAAGAAAAAAAAAACCTACAAGAATTTAAAATGTATAAATCAAGAAAAAATGTATCTAAAAAAACCCCATTAAAAACAGAAAATCTAAAAAGGAAGCAACCTGTGAAAATTGAGAACTAGCCAAAAACCTGATTAATAAGGCTTTAAAATATAACTTTAAAAGGTGTTCACTTAAACAGGTGTTCTGTTTTTAATGTATTTGCCCTAAATAGCTGTAGTTAGCCTTTTTAGAAAAAGTAGCTTGATGCTTTATTCATTTGATGTGAGACAATGTGTTCACCATCCCATTTCCTGTGTATGCTTTTCATATATTTATAATGACTCCAAAGAATTGTTTGTTTAGAAGTGTGTTGCATCTGGAATAACATCTGGTTATAGATTATAGGCTGATGGTTTGAGGGAAGGGTCTCCAGGTGCCCCTCCCTGAAAACCAAATCTCAGTGTGGTATACTAGGAAAAAGACTGCTGTACTAGCTACTAAACTATACTGTAAACCTAGCGAAGAGTCCTCTTGCAACTTAGAGCCTGGCAATTTTAGCTTGACTCAAGGTTTTCCAAACTAGATCCCATATAACATGAAAAGTGGTATTTTACACCAGTTTTCATACCTTTTTGTCTCTGTTAGGGATAGATTCACTGCCTAGTTCCGATCTGCCCTTTTTTTTGTTCCTGTTTGCTCTGGCACTTGCCAATACGATCTGCTGTCTGTTTTTTTGTTTTCTTTGTTGGTGATTCCATCCCATGGTTTTTTTTTCCCCAGTGGCAGGAAAAAAATGTGTAATTGTTAACAAAAAAACTTATGTAAACGATCACATTGTTCCATGTGGTTTTTTTCAGTGGTGGAAAAAATGCGTAATTTTTAGCGTAAATGCTTATGTTAATGATCACAGTGTTCCACGTGGCTTGTTTTTTCCTATTTACATATCAGTGAGGCAGATAATTGCCTTCAAATCTGTCTCTTGCCTTGGGCTAACTGATGTGCTGCTTAATGATTGCCTATTCTCTATTCGCTATTCTCGAATTAGTTTGTCAGCACTGCAGCAGCATCACCACCACCGGTAGTACCACCTTGCATTTTTGTTCACACACACACACATCGGCAGTATAGATTCAAAAGCGGGGGAGGGGGAGGTGATCCTGTCCAAGTGTGCCTGGTGTACTGTCAACAGTCACAGTGTAATGGCAAGAGAATGAGAAAAAGTGGTGCGGGTAGCATGGGTCAGTCTCTTCATCATAATATTTCCCGTGCAAGAGGATGGAGATTCAGAATGTTCTGAGATATCTTGTTTTAGAAACACAAAATTACAGGATGGTTTGACAGTTAACAGTAATAACATGTATAGCCTAGAGCAGGCCAGACAGCCAATATGTTTTGCATTATATGGCAATAATGACACATTGTTTTCGTAATATGTCATGGATAAATGGCGATTGTTATCACACCTACAGTTACAAATGCAGCAATTGTGATTACGAAGATAATTGCGTAAAATGGGGGGGGGGTTGAAAAAAAATTATTGCAGATTGCAGCTGCAGCTGCAAAATCCATGCTGATTACAGCTGCGGCCCCCCACAAGAAATTGGTGCCGGTCAGAAAAGATAGCGGACTGTGGAATTCAGTTGGAATCTGGTACTAAGTCCGATTTAGTGTATATTCTCCCCTTTCCCTAGTATATATGGATCCAAGAATATTCCATGTGTTCAGCAGTGGGATTGAAAACAAATGCAGTTTAATAATATGCTCAAAATTCACTGGAACCTGTTAAGATTGAGAGCGGAGGGAGAGGGAAGACTTGAGATTATTCTAGTAGCTATCACAGCCCAGCCCTATGCAGTGGGGATAACTGTGTTTTTGATTGCGCTCCTAATTTTTTCATGACCGTGCTTATAGACTCCAGAAGATTGCAATGAGGCCTTGTTTGCATCTGATAAAACCCTGGAAGTCGTGCTTGTGTGGGAGTCGTACAAAATGTCAGACAGAAAGTCAGCTTGTGTTGCTTCTTGGAAGCTATGCAGATAATCCCTGTGGTCCACGGCACTGGGTAGTGCTCTATTGATTAGATGCCATGTTGCGTTATGGGAGTACCCACATATGTACTCTTTGAAAAGCAAAGGATGTTTAATCAATAGATCTTCACTTTAGTCACTGTTCCTGTCAGGCTGGGGATGAAAGAGCATAAGGACAGGATGCCTGCACAGAAGTAAATCTCCCAGCCGCACGATCGAGTGTGGTGCATTCAAAACCAAAAGGGAGGTAATGGACTCAGCCATCTCCACTGCAGTGCCACTGGAGATACCCAATCGATAGCGGTCAGAAGAGATTATCAAGAAGCAGAGCCTAAGAGAGAGCTAATAAAGACGTGGGCAGCAGTTTTCTTGGCAGTGGTACAGCGGACAAAGGGACTTCTCTATAGTATGCACAACTAGGTTATGGGGAAGGTACGTAGCTCAGTGGCAGAGCACCTGTTTTGCGTGCAGACAGTCCCAGGTCCAATCATCGGCAACTCTGGGTAGGACCAGAAATGTCCCCTGACTGAAACCTTGGAGAGCCACTGCCAGGCAGTGTAGGCAATACCAAGCTACTGTAGGTGGACCAGTGGTCTGACTCGGTCTAAAGCAGCTTCCTATGATCCTATGGGTGTTAGGCGATCATTAAGTAGCGGAGCAGTTAATGTTATCTCCCCTCCCCTGGTTCCAATGCATATTGCTTCATTTATTTCAAAATGTGAGAAACTAGTCTTCTTGCATTTAGGGGCATTCCTACCCATTAAGGGCCCTGGACATCTTCCCCAAAGTTCTGACCTGGCTGTCTTTAAGGCACCTGGGTCCTAATCTACAAAGGGGTTTAAAGGTCAAAACCAGCACCTTGAATTGTAATCCAACTGCCAGCAGAGCTTGGAAAAGTTACTTTTTTGAACTGCAACTCCCATCAGCCCAATCCAGTGACCATGCTGGCTGGGGCTGATGGGAGTTGTAGTTCAAAAAAGTAACTTTTCCAAGCTCTGACTGCCAGTCATTGTGGTTCTCCAAACCGGCATAATATTTCCCCAGTGAGTTGTCCCAGTTAAAATACTGGCTGCTTCCTTTTGAACTAGTTGCAGCTTCTGAATCATTTTCAAGGGCAGCCCCACAAACAGAGTCTAGCAGAGTTAGCAGAGTCTAAATTACTGAGGCTAAATTATTGTGGTGGTCAGGCTATCCCTGACCAGCAGTGGTCACAACTGGTGCATCAGCATAAGCTGGTAGGAAATGCTCTCTTCAACTAAGGACACCTGAGCCTCAACTTACTGGGTCAAGGAGTATTTCCACGCTGAAACCTGATCTGTCTGAGGGAGGGCAAGCTCCATCCATAGCAGATGGAAGCCCTTCTTTCTGAACTACAGAACAGACATTCACCCACAGTGCCTCTAACTTTAACATCGGACTCTTTCCCTTACCAGAGAGAGCCACAAAGCATCTTCCTCCTCAACTAATGACACATTAATGTGGAGGCTTCCAGAGATACATCTGCAGAATCATGAATGAAAACATCATTTTGATAAGACTGGGCAGCGGCGACTGTTTGGCTCCATGTCAGTGGGGCTGTGGAATCCGCTCTGGGTTTTAGTCCAAACTTTCAAGGAGTTGTCTAAGGTGTTGAACCCAGCTGTCACTGAGACTGGGCACATTTGCACAGGGGGAGCGGAGGTCTGGACTAGGAAAGACTGAGATCCAAGACAGCAACTGCCTGCCAAGGTTAGCAATGTAGCATAGATAGTCAACTAGGCAAGCCAAGTAAAGGACATGAATTCAAACCCAGTAATCTCACATTCCCTTTGCATGCATGCCCTATTTTCTCTTGCATTTATGTATTTAACATCTCAGAGTTCCAGACTGCTCCAGCTGGGATTGAAAAGTACTCTGAAGAGTCAATCCTGATGTCTTTCCTAAATGTGCAAAAATGGTGATAATTAATTCCATCTGTCCATCTTTATATTATTATTTTTAAAAGAACCCTCTTGCAGCTTGAAGAGCTGTTGAGATATGAATATTCCAAAATGTGTAGATGTCTGTCAGTTCTCAAGGCCTCTCCACAAATGCAGAAGATGCTTTTCTTCCCCTTTTGACATGTCACTCTTTACTCCATATGCGTATGCCAAAAATGAGGGCAGAATATTTTTTTTAATTCTGCTACAGTGATCATCCTGGTCAATTGGTGCTTTCATTGAGCTATCTTGCATGCTGATCGACTTCTCCTTGCAATAATATTAGCTGCAGGAAGAGAGGCCATAGCGTGCCTTGGGACACTGAAAGAACATCTGTTAATGATACTGGTTGTACGGATTTCCTTTAAATGACCGCTGCAGAGTTTCAAACCGAGTAAGTTGATATGTCTTGTTAAATCAAATGATGATCATACAATTTTCTATGGTAATTAGACAGCAAGTATTCAATGAATATTTATTTGTTTGAATATTTTTGCCCACATCTTTCAATCAAATCATTCTCAAAGCAGATTGAAAGCAACTGGTATTAACTCAACAGAAAAAGCATTATACCGAGTCAGACCAGTGACCTATCTACAGTAGCTCTCTGTTGTCTGCACTGACTGGCAGCAGCTCTGCTACCTGCAGATGCTGGGGGTTGGACCTGGGACTGTCTGTGTGCAAAGCAGAGTCTGCCACTGAGCCATAGTTCTTCCCAGAAGAATGGTGTGGTGTGGGGACCCACCTTTGAACGAAATGATTCTCAAAGGAGATTAAAAGCAACAGGTACTAATACAGAACATAGAAGCTACCTTATACCAAGTCAGATCAGTGGTTCATTCTAGCTCAGTATTGCCTACACTGACTGGCAGCAACTCTCTAGCTTTTGAAACAGGCACCTCTCCTAACCCTACCTGGAGATGCCAGGGATTGAACATGCAAAACAGACACTCTACCACAGAGCTTGGTGGCAGCTCACAGATACACACAAAAACCAGTAGCCTTGAGTTCTCTGGCTGATGGATGAACCAGAAGAAGCTTCCCCTGGTTCTGAAGTGCCAGGGTAACTGAACAATTGGTTTGGTGGGGTTTCCCCCCCCCAAGGCTAATTGTCACAGTGTGTGTATGTGTGGAGATTTTCTTGGGGTTATGATTGGGGAGTAAAGAGTTAAATCTCCTCTCTACATATGTTGTGGTCCCAATAAAAATCACCTCCATGCTTTAAGCGCTTGAGTCCCAACTCCTATACAACTTAGCCCAAAAAGTACGTAAAGGGGCACCTTGCATATATGCCAACCTGTGCTCTAAAATGGAGGCCTTCAAGAGGCAGCTGGACAGCCATCTGTCGGGAATGCTTTGATTTGGATTCCTGCATTGAGCAGGGGGTTGGACTTGGTGGCTTTATGGGCCCCTTCCAACTCTACTATTCTATGATTCTAAGATCACTGAGGCAGGCCTCCACCCAGGAGGGTGCTCAGATAAGACAGGGACTTCTTAGTGATGCCCCCCTTAGAACTCCCTCCCAAGTGAAATCCAGTAGTCCTCCACAATGACACCATTCAGGCATTCATTAAAACATTACATATGTTTTAATGAATGCCTGAATGGTGTCATTGTGGAGGACTACTGGATTTCACATATATATATGTCTTTGGAACATAGCTGGGCTGTGGCCTGGTAGTTAAACTTGTATTGCTTGCTGTTTTGATTGCACAGATTTTTTAATATAATTTTTCTTTATTAATTTGAAGGGGAAAATTATTGCACTGACATTTTCATCACTGCTTATGCTTTGCATTTTACTAGGTCAGCCAAACTGGGCTCTTGCGGGAGGAAGGGCAGGATATACATTTGAATAACAAATACATTGAAATTAAATAGTTAAAAGGAGATGCTGTTACTAAACGTTTAAGGTAATATGTACCTGCACCCTCAATTTATCAGTGTAAGGATCTATATGGCAACAGGACAATAAGGATTTGTTTCCTTTTTGCCTTGCTAAGGGCTTCCCAGAAAGTTTCAGGTGGAAGCCAAATGTGGAACTTGATGGGCCCTCATTCCAGCAAGGCTCTTGTGTTCTTTCATTCTCACTTTGACTGCCATGGTTTGGCCCACAAAAGTTGCAGCACCCAAATCGAACCTACTCTCACAAAGGAAACCCCTCCAGCAACTTCACTGATTTCTCCCCATCCTGGGCTTCGAAGAACTCGGAACTAAACAGAGCATAAATTCAGAGAGGCAAATTGGAATGAATAACTCCATTTGTTACTGGTGACACAAAGGTTCTGCATTCCAAAATGTATTTGTATAGCTGGGATGAGAGTGTCACTTTTATTAATTGCACCTCGTTAATTAGCATGAGCTGTGGCTTTGGAAAGTAGTTAACAATGGTCTAACTATGTGGCGTGCAAACAGGCACCAATGAAAAAGTGTAGAGATCTGCTGATCTAATCTCCTTGGATTTTTCTATACTTCCTCTTGTGTGGGATCTGAACATTATGAGGTCTCTGTTCTCAGTGGGCAAAACTAGGGATGGTTCTTCCACTTAACCAATTCGGGGTGGGGTGGGGTGATGGAACATGGAATGGATTGCACCAGCTGTAGAGTTGATGGTCAAATCTAGAATGTATGCCACAGTACACTCTGGGCACAGCAATATTTACACAAAATTAGATGGAGATTGCACCTCATTATGTCATAAAGGACAATATCCTTCTAATGACGGGGTGGGGGAGAGAGTGCAGTTGCTGAAAAAGTACACTGGTAAAAATAAAAAATTAAGGTGAATGTAGCAGTATAAATCCTGAAAATATTTATTATAATAAGGTAAAATAAACCAAAAATGCATCAACATAACAGAATATATCTAAATTCAAACATAAAGAATTTTTTACAAAAATATATGTCAAGAACAATATATAAATATGAATATTGTTTCTGATATGGAACAAGATTGATAGGAGAAATCAAATTCTAATGTGGTGAGGATGTTTTCAAGATGGTCCAGCCAGACGCGTTTCGACACAAAATGTCTTTTTCAATGACTATAAAACTGGCTCACAACATAAAAAAATTGTGGACAAGGACAATGTGTTAAAAGCGTTAATTGCAATAATTCATTGGATACTGAATTATATTTGATTCTTGTTGTGAGCCAGTTTTATAGCCATTGAAAAAGACATTTTGTGTCGAAACGCGTCTGGCTGGACCATCTTGAAAACATCCTCACCACATTAGAATTTGATTTCTCCTATCAATCTTGCTCACATGCTATCATGGTTTTGAAACCAGGCCTCAGAGAGAACAGTTATAAACACTTTAGCCATATGGCAAAGATGTGCAGAGAATCAAAAGGTCATTGCCAAAGTTATTTATTTATTTATTTATTTTATTTATTTTATTAAGCTTATATACCGCCCGACTAGCAACAGCTCTCTGGGCGGTGAACATTAAAAATACAATAAAAATAACACAAAACTGTACACAAAACTGTACAGTCTAAAATCAAAATATAATAATTTAGAATTAACAGGAATTAAAATGCCTCAGAGAAGAGAAAGGTTTTAACCTGGCGCCGAAAAGATGATAGTGTCGGCGCCAGGCGCACCTCCTCAGGGGGACCATTCCATAGTTCGGGGGCCACCACTGAGAAGGCCCTAGATCTTGTCACCACTCTCCGGGCTTCCCTATGGGTCGGAACCCGGAGGAGAGCCTTCGTAGTAGACCGTAGTGTACGGGCCGGTTCATATCGGGAGAGGCGTTCCGACAGATATCGTGGTCCCGCGCCGTATAAGGCTTTATAGGTAAGTACCAACACTTTGAATCTGGCCCGGAAGCATATTGGAAGCCAGTGCAAACGGGCTAGCACAGGTGTTATATGCTCAGACCGCTTAGTTCTTGTTAGCAGTCTGGCTGCCGCATTTTGCACTAGCTGTAGCTTCCGAATCGTCTTCAAAGGTAGCCCTACGTAAAGCACATTGCAGTAGTCCAGACGCAAGGTTACCATAGCATGTACCACTGATGAGAGGTCCTCCTTACTCAGATAGGGACGTAGCTGGGCTACCAACCGAAGTTGGTAGAACACATTCCGGGCCACCGAGGCTACATGAGCCTCAAGTGTGAGGGAAGAGTCTAAGATGACTCCCAGACTACGCACCTGTTCCTTTAGGGGGAGTGTAACCCCATCCAGGACAGGGTATATATCCACCATCCGATCAGAGAAACCATCCACCAACAGCATCTCAGTCTTGTCAGGATTGAGTCTCAGTTTGTTAGTTCTCATCCAGTCCATTGTCTCAGCCAGGCAACGGTTCAGCATGTCGACTGCCTCGCCTGAAGAAGATGTAAAGGAGAAGTAGAGCTGCGTGTCATCAGCATACTGATGACAACGCACTCCAAAACTCCTGATGACCGCCCCCAGCGGCTTCATATAAATGTTAAAAAGCATGGGAGACAGAACCGAACCCTGCGGGACCCCACATTGGAGAACCCACGGTGTCGAGCAATGTTCCCAAACACTTTCTTCTGGAGACGACCCGCTAAGTAGAAGCGGAACCACTGCCAAGCAGTGCCTCCAACTCCCAATTCCTCAAGCCTCTCCAGAAGGATACCATGGTCAATGGTATCAAAAGCCGCTGAGAGGTCAAGGAGAATCAACAGAGTTACACTCCCTCTGTCTCTCTCCCGACATAGGTCATCAAACAGGGCGACCAAGGCAGTCTCAGTGCCAAAACCAGGCCTGAACCCCGATTGAAATGGATCTAGATAATCGGTTTCATCCAATAGCGCCTGGAGCTGGTCAGCAACCACACGTTCCAGGATCTTGCCCAGGAACGGAACATTGGCTACTGGTCTGTAGCTGCTGACATCCTCTGGGTCCAAGGAAGGTTTTTTCAGGAGTGGTCTCACTGCCGCCTCTTTCAGACAGCCAGGGACCACTCCCTCTCGTAAAGAGGCATTAATCACTTCCTTGGCCCAGCCAACTGTTCCTTCCTTGCTAGTTTTAATTAGCCAAGAGGGGCAAGGATCCAGTACCGAAGTGGTCGCACGAACCTGTCCAAGCACCTTGTCCACGTCCTCGAGCTGAACCAACTGAAACTCATCCAACAAAACATGACAAGACTGTGCTCTGGACACCTCAGTAGGATTAACTGCTATTAAATAGGAGTCTAAGTCCCGGCGAATGCATGAGATCTTATGCTGGAAGTGTTCAGCAAATTTATTACATCGAGCTACCGATGTATCTGCCGTATCTTGTAGGCCTGGATGAAGTAGGCCACGAACCACTTTAAAAAGCTCCCGTGGGCGTGAGAGAGATGACTGAATAGTGGCGGCGAAATGTTGTTTTTTTGCCGCCCTCACCGCTCCTACATAGAGCTTAGTAGAAGCACGAACCAGCTCATAATTGCATTCATCGGGAGTTCGTCTCCATCTCCGCTCAAGCCGCCTCCTGTCTTGTTTCATCGCTCTCAGCTCCGGAGTATACCAAGGAGCTGTATGAGCTCTACATAGGAGAGGGTGTGCAGGAGCGATCGTGTCAACAGCCCGGGTCATCTCTGTATTCCACAGATCGACCAGGGCTTCGACAGGAGCGCCAGTCTTATCAGCTGGAAAAACCCCCAGAGCCTTTTGAAAACCTTCAGAATTCATTAGTCTCCGGGGGCGGACCAATTTAATAGGTCCCCCACCCTTGCAGAGGGAAAAGGCTACTGAAAGTCTAAACTTCAGCAAGCAATGATCTGCCCATGACAACGGGAGAGATGTAAAACTCCCCCCATCCAGATCACTATCCCCATGTCCAGTAGCAAAGACCAGGTCAAGAGTATGCCCCGATGTGTGTGTTGGGCCACTAACATATTGAGACAGCCCCATGGTTGTCATGGTGGCCATGAAGTCCTGAGCTGCCCCAGACAAAGTAGCCTCAGCATGAATGTTGAGATCTCCCAGTACTAATAGTCTGGGGGATCTCAACAGTATCTCCGAGACCACTTCCGTCAGCTCAGTTAGGGAAGCCATTGGGCAGCAAGGTGGGCGGTACACCAAAAGGATTCCCAGTCTGTCCCTCTGGCCCAGCACAAGGTGCAAACACTCCACACCAGTGATTGCATGGACATGGTGCTTGGTGAGTGAGATGGAACTCTTATAGACCACAGCGACCCCCCCTCCCCGACCCTCAGATCTACCATGATGCTGAACCAGATACCCCGGTGGGCAGAGCTGGGACAGACTAACTCCTCCCTGTTCGCCCACCCAGGTCTCGGTTATACATGCCAGATCGGCCACCTCGTCCACAATCAAATCATGGACGAGGGAGGTTTTATTATGTACCGATCTGGCATTAAAAAGCAGCAACTGGAGATCTGAGAGTTGGCTGATAGGACAACCAACAACCCTGCGGGTATGAGAAGGACCAGAACGCGGCACAGCCACTACATGTCTGGGCCGCGTTCTCCTTACCTGGCACGTCCCTCTCATATCACCATACCTCCCTCTACCCGTCACTACGGCAATTGGGGCCCAATCAGGTCTCCCCTCTTGATGATAAAATCTCTTCCCAAGGCACATGATAAACTATAAATACAAAAAACTCATATACATAAAAATACACATTCACTCACAACATACACTCATATAACACCCATTCATCCACTTCAAACCCACACAGAAGACACAGTCCCGTATTCTGTGCGCCCAAACGCCAGCTCTAAGACCGTTCTTCCCACATAAAACGCCACCTGGGGCCTGGTCCTGCAAGGTGCCCAAGTGCAGAGCAGGAGCCCAAGAAGGAGAGAGCAGAGATGTTGGCCAAGCAGCAGCAGCAAAGCAGGCAGATGGCTCTCCCTCCCTGGGCGGTGATGGTCCTCTTCCCTTGCAGGCACTGGATCTCCCAAGCCCCCTCAGCCAGCCGGCTTATATATCCCCTCCAGAGAAGGGACAGGTGGAACAGTATCAGGCACAGCTGGCTGAGTACCTGGGGCCTGGTCCTGCAAGGTGCCCACGTGCAGAGCAGGAGCCCAAGAAGGAGAGAGCAGAGATGTTGGCCAAGCAGCAGCAGCAGCAAAGCAGGCAGATGGCTCTCCCTCCCTGGGCGGTGATGGTCCTCTTCCCTTGCAGGCACTGGATCTCCTATGAGTTAAACTCATAGGAGACCTGCAAACTCCTGTTTTCTTCTCTTTTTCAATGAGTTTCCACTTGTGGTGTTTAAAAAAAGAAAAGAAACTCCAACCTAGGTTTGTTTGTTTTTTTAAAAAAAGAACATATTTTACAGCAGTCCCGTAGTTAGGCATCAAGAGATTATCTGTTTAACAGAGCCAAACACCTGGCTATTTAATAGAGGTCACCAGCCAAATCAGGTGGAAACAGCTTAGGCTGCCATATGGAGGTGCAGCCGAATTAGAACAAAGTGAATCCTTGTTTTGGCTGCAAATGTGTGGAAAATGGAACTAAATGAAGTTGCCTCAGCCCTTTCACCACCACAAACTGATATAAATTGGCTTCATTAAAAACCCCTAACATATTTTAAAGCGGCAGTCCTAACCTATTACGTCTTGTGCCATTGCCGAAAGCTACCAGCTTGGTGGCATTTTGTGTAGAAAACGAACAAGGGACAAATAGAATTTTATTGCTTTCTAAATGAAAAGCCAGGGAGTCTGAGGATAAAATTGATTTTTCACATCCGAGAAAGAACTTTCTCCCCTCCCCCCTTCACCCCTACTCTTTATCACTTGTTCTCTCTATATATATTGGCCCTGTCAGGGGGGAACATACTACTAAATGCCCCAAATCACAATGCCTTTGAGCATGTGCTGTTTATTTATTTAGGGAGGTATTCAATGCTAGTCCTATTCACAGTAGACCCATTGAAGTGAATAGACATGACTAACATAGATTCATTAATTTCAGTGGGCCTTCTCTCAGTAGGACTTAGTTGAATACTTTCAATTTATTTGGGTCATACCCCATACTAATCCTATCTACAGTTGACCCATTGAAATTAATGGGCAGGACTAAATTAGGTTCATGAATTTCAATGGGTCTAACGTAAGAGTAAAACTAGTTCTGAGAAAAACTTAGTTTGAATTAGGGATGGGTGAGAAATTCAATTCAGTTTGCATTTAAAGCCAAATTTATCAAATTCACACTGTTTGAAATAACATGAGAACTGAAACACAGCAGCCATCCTTTGAAATTCACACTTATCCAAATTTTGCAATGCAGTTCTCCAACTAAACAATGTTTGCAAAAATGCATACATTAGGGGAAAGGGTGCATAAAAATGAATATATTAGTGAAAATGATCTGCAAAAATGCAGTACATTAAGATAAATTGCTTGCAAAAATGTGTTCATTAGTCAAAACTGCCTGCAAGAATGTGCTTAGTAGGAGAAATCCTCACTAATATGTTGGAGAATTTTCATGAGGATGTTCATGAGGAAATTGCTGCAGAAATGTGGAGAACTGAAAACTGGAAAAAATGAAAAAGCGAGAGAACTGAAATGGACAGATCCTTCCATCCCTGGTTTGGATGCAACCCAATGATTCCATTTATGAATCACTTCCCATGAATTATCTCGAAGCAGTATCAAAGTGAAAACATCATCAATAAAAATGTCATAGGTAAAACCAATTAAAACACTTCCAGATATTAACAAAAATATTCACATAAAAAAACATTTCAAATCCAGTTCAGATATAGACTGGGATAAAGATCTCCTCTTAAAAGGCTTGTTGAAAAAGGAAGGTCATCAATAGGTGCTAAAAAGACAATAAGTGCCTGTCTGACATGTAATGGGAGGGAGTTTCATTGTTTAAAAATCTTTCCCATCTTTTATCATTATTGTTTTACTTAATTTGTTCCCTATCTGGGAACACACCTAGGTTGTGAGACACACAAGGCAATGTACCATAAAAATATCATAACCAACACGCTCCCATTTCCCTGCCATTCATCACTAAGGCAGAATGAGGTGCAGTTTCCGCTCATCTTTTAGATTTTTGACTGTGTTGACAAGGAAGTTTATTCTGCATGAGTGCCTATCCATTGAATTCACAGGCTGTATAATTACCCTCCAAAAATCTATTCAACCCAAATACAAGACAGAAAGGATACTTGCTGTTCCTTTCCACACATCTCTCCCCCCTCTTTTATAATGACTGATGCAATTTGAGATCATTTGAATCAGCATGAAACCAGTTCATACAAGAGAAAGAGCTTAAAGAGCAATTTTTAAGAGAGACTACAGTGGATTAAATATTAAATAGCTACCCTTATTATCCAAATGCTGTTGATTGCAGTGATTATAGAAGTAGGTTTATTGATCTGAAACATTTATATTCCTTCTCAATGTAGTTTACAATATGGGTGTGAACTAAATATATGTTTGTTTGAACTTTAATTTGGCAATTTGGAAAGTGGTCCAGTTCAGGCTGGACTGCTTCAGACAACACCCACTTTGGCTGGAGTCTGAATCAGAACCTCATCTGGGAAAATCAAGGCATTTTGTCTGTTCGCTATTGTTGATAACTCTTGTATCTTTTGATATATTTGGAAATGTGCAGGGATAGTAGCCCTTACTGAGTGGTCAAATTTCAAATAGGTGCATGGGGTTTTGCACAGTGTGCCTTTAGTTGTTGTTGTTTTTAAGGGAAATTACTATAACTTTTTTGTTTTGGCAGAAATTGATGGAATTTGCAGGCATGGTATCCCCTTCAGAGGGGATGAATACCACTAAATTTCAGAAAAATAGGCACAGTGGTTTTTTTTTTCCTGCAACAACAACCCCTACAGTTTTAGGTGATTAACATAAGAGCCCTGCTGGGTCAGTGCAAAGGCCTATATAATTGAGCATTCTGTTCTCACAGAGGCCACCCAGATGCTTAAAGGAAGCCCATGAGCAGAGTAGCCCGAAAAGGAAGCCCTGTCTACTGTTTTGTGGGTAATTTATATGAAAATATCATACATCATAATTTGTTCCTAGGTAAAAAAAACTTGCCATATTTTAGAAGGCTAGGTGCAGGGATGTGGTTTTTGTGTGTGTGCTAAGCACCTTTAAAGTTGATTTGGGGAGAGAGCTGAAAAAGGATTTGCTTATTTTCCCAGGTGATGTTTGGTGTTTGTGTTGTTTCCGGGAGGGAGGTGTTGGTATGAAATTTGTATGAAAATAACATACATCAGGGATTGCCAACATGGTACGTTCCAGATGTTATTGGACTACAACTCCTCTTATCCCTGACCATTGGACATGTTGTCTGGGGCTGATGGAAGTTGTGGTCCAACAGTGTCTGGAGGGTACCACATTGGCTACTGTTGGCATACATTATAGAGATGCCCCTAGATAAATAATGTTGACATTTTCAGAAGGATTTGGTGCTGGGGTAAGGTGTTATCATGAATAAAAACAGAAGGGTGCAGGGGTTGTCTTCTGCTCAATTGATAATGGACACATTCCTTCCATCTACAGTACATCTCTACAAAAAGTACCGTGGTTAGAAGTAAAAAGGAGAACCCTGGAAAGTAATTCCTTGATTGGAAGCTAGAGCTGTCAGTCAGAAAATGCACCCCTCCTCTTCCTCCTTCCTTACTGTCCTTATATGGAGAGCTTGAGGAAATTGAATGAATTCAAAGAGACAGATAGCATTCTCTGGGATCTCCAAATCTCTGAGGTGACCCCAAGGCTTGGGGAGCAGTCCTGTTTGATTTGGGACACTTTGAAAGATACCAATTTCACCTAGGAATCTTTTTGATTCAGCTTATTTTATCTCAGGATTTGGGATTTGTCTGAACCAAACGCACACCCCTAGTTTACAATCCTAATTAAAATCATAATCTGTTTTAATAAAAACAACATTATAGTATTACAGGTATAAATGCGTCAAAGTAGCAGGCACTTGAAAAAGCTTGTTCTGAAAACCATCAGGGATGTGGTTTAACCTCACAGGAAGCTGCCTTATACCAAGTCAGATCCAGGGGTGTAGTTGTCTGTGGGTTTTTTTGGGGGGGTTAGAGAGCAGGGTCACAGCAGGGTCCCTGTGTCTCCAGCATCCCACAAGGCAATCAGCATGAAAGGGGAGTGTGTTGTTACTAAGTTGCTTCCTTGTCCTTTAAGAGTGAAAGGAGGTGAGTCAGCCACTGAGAAGACCCGTTTCAGTAGCTAACACCCCCATGTTCATTGGCTGCTAGGGATGTCTGTTTTTGTGGGAGAAGGCATTAACAAGGATCTCATTCTTAGCACAGCAGCAAATAAAAGGGTGGAAGGGAGCATGGCTGGGACTAACATGAAGGGATCCTGCACTTCCGAATTCGCCACTACACTACTAGTCAGAGCATTAGTCCATCTAGCATCTTGTCTACTTTGACTGGTAATGACTCTGCAGGATTTCACATACGGTTCTCTCCCAGCCCTACCTGGAGATGCCAGGGATTGAACGTGGGAGCTTCTGCATGCAAAGCAGAAGCTCTGTCACTGAGCTGCGGCCTTACCCTTTCGGAGGCCGCTCTACAACCCATGCCAGGTTGTCCACCTATGCTCTAGAGCAGTGGTTCCCAACCTTTATGAGCACGGGACCCCCTTTATAAGCTGAAACTTTTTTGTGACCCCCTCCCCCCAGGGAGGCAGGCTGGCTGCCAGGAAGGAAGGGGGAAAGCAGCCTTTCTTTGCAGGCTTGCTTCCTTTTGCTTCACAAAAAGCCCTCTCCTCTCATTCTAAGTAAGGGCGTCGCCAGTAGCGGCAGTGCAAGGAGACGGGAATCAGTGATAGTAATCCCCTCTTCTTCCTGGTAGCTCCACCCTCAGCCTCCTTTGGCATCTGCCATGTATTTTATAGGCAGATGCCTGCCCTTGGTGCACCTGAAAGACGCTCTGGCGCTTCAGCAAAAGGCCTCCCCTCTCATTTGGAGCAAGGGGGAGGTGTCATCTGCAGCGGCAGTGGAAAGCAGACAATGTAGAAGGAGTGAAGACTTTTTTAAAAAATTATTAAAGAATTCATTTCTTTACTGTTCACGGCCCCCTCTGGATTACTCCACGCCCCCTCTGGGGGTCCCGGCCGCCAGATTGGGAACCACTGCTCTAGAGCATATTGTACTTAGAGGAAAGGGCCAATAAGTCAGTGCAGGAGTCCTTCCTTCATCTTTAACTTCCTCTGCTCCTAATCACCTCCCCCACTCTCCAAGTGGAGTAAGGACTCCTTTCCTCACACCCAACCTTCCATCTTGACTCCCAGCTGCATCCTTTTGGCAGTCTTCAAGGGCCAAACTTCATTCATTTCTTCATTCAGTCCAAAGGTTCTTAAATTACATTCTGAAAAGTGGCTAAAGAAAATGGCTCACATAGCAACAAAAAGAGGAGACAGTGAGGAAATGGGTGAATTGTGAGAGCCTCTGAACGGTTGTTTAATTGAGCTGCAGCTGGAGGTGATTGTGTTCATTTTTCC
The DNA here is from genome assembly GCF_030035675.1 of Rhineura floridana. Classification (NCBI taxonomy): domain Eukaryota; kingdom Metazoa; phylum Chordata; class Lepidosauria; order Squamata; family Rhineuridae; genus Rhineura; species Rhineura floridana. The sequence continues at coordinate 316,497,546 of NC_084480.1, read as the reverse complement.
TTCAGCGCCACTCATTTCCTTGCATTTTTGCTATTTCCCACTTTTGACGGGTAAGTGTTGCCGTACGCATTTTTTAAGGAACTGAGCAGAGAAGATTCCAGGGACCTTTTATACTGCTCACTCCTTGTTGAGCCTCAGCTGTCCCAGAAGGGACAGGAAGGGGGGAGGCATGAGTTTCAGGCGCCTCCGCTGCCAGAAGTCACAGAACACTTGGGGGTTGTTGAGTCTGAGCGGGACCTTGGGGGGGAAGCGAGCCTGAATTCCAGCCAGTTCCCACGGATGGCGCGTTCTCCAAGGAGGAGAGCGCGCCGCCCACAGTTGCTGCTGAGGACCTGTTGGGGGAAGCTCCAGCGAAAGTGCCAACTCCTCCCTTACCAAGCAGTTCCCAGGATGCCACCAGCGTGACACAGCCCCCTGACCTCAAGCCCGTTACTCAGGAGCAGGTGTCTTCCGATGAGCCATTGGAGACACGCCCCCCATCACCTCACTCCCGCCGCCGCGAGAAATGGACAGGGCAGAGACAGGACTTGCGAAGGAGTCAGAGATTACGATTGAAAACGTTCCCTACTTAAGCTTGCTGCTCACAGTGGGGAGCTGCTGAGTCAACTTCCTTGATACGCCGCAGAGCATGTCTAGAGTGTAGTTAGAGATTTTAGTGAGTTAGTGCAGGTTTATCTATGAAGCGCAATGCCTTTGATGTATCCATTACTTTCATAAAATGAGATTTAATTGCACCCGCGTCTCAGCCTCGTAGTTCTGGCTCTGGACAGGACACTCCTAGAGACACCTGTTGTCCTTTGAGAGGAACTGAGTTGAAGCTGCTCCAGTCAATAGCGTTGTTACATCTCTTGATTTGATTGGACATTTCAGGGCTTTATCCATCTCCTCAGGAGTTGGAGAGGAAAGATCTCAGGATGAGAGGCCAGAATCAAGGGGGCAAGTTGCTGTCTGCTTGTGTCATGAGCCCCGAGGAAAATTCTTGGGAGGACTGGTCTGAGGAGGAAGAGATCTGGGATCTAGGGGAGGGGCCCAGTGGTCTGGAATCGATGGGTGAACATAAGAACATAAGAAGAGCCTGCTGGATCAGGCCAGTGGCCCATCTAGTCCAGCATCCTGTTCTCACAGTGGCCAACCAGGTGCCTGGGGGAAGCCCGCAAGCAGGACCCGGGTGCAAGAACACTCTCCCCTCCTGAGGCTGAGGGTGAAGATGCTGGGGAGGGGCTAAGTGATCTGCTGTTTGACAGCCTTTCTCCCAAGGTGTTGGCCAACACAGATGGAGGTGAGTTGTCAGTCTCTCCCATTATCCCACCCCCAGCAATTGTTCCACCTCTGGGCCAGCCTCCTGTTGCTGATCCACCTCCAACACAGGAGAGAAGGCCAGAGATGTTCTGGCTGAGTCATCCTTGCTCCCATCACCATGGACATGCAGACAGCTATGCAGGCACAAGCAGACTGAGCCCTGTTTCCCAATCTCAAGCTGAAAGGCAAGTCCTGTCCAAATAGTTGAGTCCACCCCATCCTTCAGAAGGAGGGTGTGCCAAGGGTTTAAATTATTTATTTTATTTAATTTATATCCCACCCTTCCTCCCAGAAGGAGCCCAGGGCAGCAAACAAAACTCTAAAAACTCTCTTAAACATCGTAAAAACAGACTTTAAAATATTATTTATTTATTTATTGCATTTATATACCGCCTCATAGCCGAAGCTCTCTGGGCGGTGGTTACAGCAATTAAAAAGATATCAAAACAAAACACCTTTAAAAACATATTAAAACAAAACATCTTTTTTTAAAAAGAAAAAGCTTTAAAAACATCTTAAAAAGCAATTCCAACACAGACTCAGACTGGGTAAGGTCTCTACTTAAAAGGCTTGTTGAAAGAGGAAGTTCTTCTGTAGGCACCAAAAAGATAACAGGGATGGTGCCTGTCTAATATTGAAGGAGAGGGATTTCCTAAGGGTGGGTGCCAGTACACTAGAGGTCCGTTTCCTATGTTGGATGGAACAGATAAGATGGTATCTGCAGGAGGCCCTCACCTGCACAGCTCAGTGACTGAATGGGTATATAAGGGGTAAGGCGATCTTTCAGGTATCAAACTGTATAGAGCTTTGTACACCAAAACTTGAACCTTGGCCTGGTAGCTAAGGTGCAGCCAGTGCAATTCTTGCTTTGTGTAGCTATGCTGAGTAGTGCCTTGCTATGATCTTAACTCTGTGTGATCTGTAATCTGATCTCTGTTCCAATCGTGTTGTGACCTGTGGATTAAAGCCACGGGCAGCAGCTGAGCCGAGGTCTGAATCTGTTGGTGGGAGTCAGGACAGTTTGGCTTTAGAGGTTTCCTCACTCCCTTTGCCCCCTGCTTCCCAGATATCCACCCTGAGACACTAGGCACAATCAGACTCTTTCCATGACCCAATGGTCGCCATCCTCTACCAACCCAGGATACCAATTGACTCTGCCTAACCCACCAGTCTCCACTTCCTGATTGGGCTGGCACCATTCCATACCTGGCTTCTCAGGGTCAGTGCATGCAGAAGGTCTCAGGTTCAATCCCCAACATTTCCACATAGGAAAAGTTGCTGCCAGTCAGTGTAGACATACTGAGCTAGACAGATCAATGGTCTGATTCCATACATAAGGCAGCTCCTGTGTTCCTTTGTCATTGTCTTGGGTATATATATATATTTTTTAAAAAGCCCATGCACAAAACAATTGCATGTATAAAAACAATTAAAACAAATTCATATATTAAAAATTTAAAACAATTACACACACGAGTTGCCCTTCTGGCTGCTTGTGTTTCTGAAGTTATCTGTTTAAGCTGTTGTTATTTATTGATGTTAATGGTTTTATATATATTGTGAACCGCATAAGACGTATCAATTCATAGAATCATAGAATAGTAGAGTTGGAAGGGGCCTACAAGGCCATCAAGTCCAACCCCCTGCTCAAGGCAGGAATCCAAATCAAAGCATTCCTGACAGATGGCTGTCCAGCCGCCTCTTGAATGCCTCCAGTGTCGGAGAGCCCACTACCTCGCTAGGTCATTGCTTCTATTGTCGTATGGCTCTAACAGTTAGGAAGCGTTTCCTGATGTCCAGTCGAAATCTGGCTTCCTGCAACTTGAGCCCATTATTCCATGTCCTGCACTCTGGGACGATCGAGAAGAGATCCCGGCCCTCCTCTATGTGACAACCTTTCATGTCCTTGAAGAGTGCTATCATATCTCCCCTCAGTCTTCTCTTCTCCAGGCTAAACATGCCCAGTTCTTTCAGTCTCTCCTCATAGGGCTTTGTTTCCAGTCCCCTGATCATCTTTGTTGCCCTTCTCTGAACCCGTTCCAGTTTGTCTGCATCCTTCTTGAAGTGCGGAGACCAGAACTGGATGCAGTACTCAAGATGAGGCCTAACCAATTTATAAATGGAATGCAGTAAATAAGTTTTATTTTTAAAACAAACAAAGGTCTAATGTAGCTCTGAATCCTGAGGGGGGAGAGAGAGAGAGAGATTGTCAAGCTGAACTTTCTTTACAGGAAGATCGAAAGCACAGGAGCTGGCTGGCAGTGCATCAATCCAGCCCTCCACCTAGTCAGCTTGACACCCAGCTTTCTGTAATGAATACATTTCTTGCATTGCTGCCCGCTTCTGCTGGCGTCGACATCTCATGATTAATATGCCTTGTCTTTTGTTAACAAACCTAATGCAAAGCCAATAATGCAAGTCCTATCCCGTTATTGCAAAGTCTTGATGCTTGGCATTCTTTTGGATACACATATATATATGTATGGGAAGAGAGATGAATGCTTACTCAAACTCAGGAGATAGAGCCCAGAATGAATTTACGAGATGAAAAATGTACAGTGGTGCAAAGTGAATGAGACTTGAGGAGGCCTCTGCCCCAGGTCTGCCTCCACTGTATGTGTAGTATATGTCTTGGAGGGAGTATATGTTGTTAGGGCTGGGGAGGAAATTCAATCTTGTTTGCAGAAAAGACTGAATTTGCACTTTTCAATCCAACATGCACACCAAAACACATCCTTTGAGATTTGTATTTTTTTCAAATTTTGTGATACAGTTCTCCAAACAAAGAAATGAATATATTAGGGGGAAGGGTGCATAAACGCACGTACATTTGTGAAAATAGCAAACAAAGATGCATTATATTAGGGGAAATAGTTTGCAAATACTACATACAAAAACAATGTGTATATTAAGAAAAATATGGAAATGTGGAGAATTTAACTTAAGATTGGGAAAAATGAGAGAAAAACGGACAAATCTGTCCATTCTTAGTGTGTGTGTGCTGTTATAATGAGGATTTGGTTCCATTATTCTTTTTCATATACAGTTGAGATACTACTTGCTCTTTCTCTTGGGTAGAGTTGCCACTGAATTTTAGCTACAGCAAAATCCAAGGCAAATTTGGAGGGTCTTACACTGTCAATTGCATATTTTAATTCTCTCTTTCTCTCCCTCCACCCACATACACACATACACCAGCATTGTCCATAACAAAGGAACATGCATCTTGGACATGTTGTTCGACTGCAGCTCCCCTCATCCCTGATGCTGACTGCAGCTGTAGTTTAATCATACCTGGAGGGTCATAGGTTCTTCTTCCCTGCCATAATTGATGGCTGGTGGTCTGTCACAGCTAGTGGGTGGGCCATAATAGGTGGGATTGTGCATCACATGTCCTGAATGACTTTGAGTTACAGTCTGCCAGCATAGAAAAATTGGTTTGTTGCTCAAGCTACTCCACTTCTAGAAGCCCAAAAAAGCATGTAAGAAAAGTCATAAGAACATAAGAAGAGCCTGCTGGATCAGGCCAGTGGCCCATCTAGTCCAGCATCCTGTTCTCACAGTGGCCAACCAGGTGCCTGGGGGAACCCCCCAAGCAGGACCCGAGTGCAAGAACACTCTCCCCTCCTGAGGCTTCCGGCAACTGGTTTTCAGAAGCATGCTGCCTCTGACTAGGGTGGCAGAGCACAGCCATCACGGCTAGTAGCCATTGATAGCCCTGTCCTCCATGAACTTGTCTAATCTTCTTTTAAAGCCATCCAAGCTGGTGGCCATTACTGCATCTTGTGGGAGCAAATTCCATAGTTTAACTATGTGCTGAGTAAAGAAGTACTTCCTTTTGTCTGTCCTGAATCTTCCAACATTCAGCTTCTTTGAATGTCCACGAGTTCTAGTATTATGAGAGAGGGAGAAGAACTTTTCTCTATCCACTTTCTCAATGCCATGCATAATTTTATACACTTCTATCATGTCTCCTCTGACCCGCCTTTTCTCTAAACTAAAAAGCCCCAAATGCTGCAACCTTTCCTCGTAAGGGAGTCGCTCCATCCCCTTGATCATTCTGGTTGCCCTCTTCTGAACCTTTTCCAACTCTAGCATATCCTTTTTGAGATGAGGCGACCAGAACTGTACACAGTATTCCAAATGCGGCCGCACCATAGATTTATACAACGGCATTATGATATTGGCTGTTTTATTTTCAATACCTTTCCTAATTATCGCTAGCATGGAATTTGCCTTTTTCACAGCTGCCGCACACTGGGTCGACATTTTCATCGTGCTGTCCACTACAACCCCTCACCGCCAGTTCAGACCCCATGAGCGTATATGTGAAATTCAGATTTTTTGCTCCAATATGCATAATTTTACACTTGTTTATATTGAATTGCATTTGCCATTTTTCCGCCCATTCACTCAGTTTGGAGACATCTTTTTGGAGCTCTTCACAATCCCTTTTTCTTTTAACAACCCTGAACAATTTAGTGTCGTCAGCAAACTTGGCCACTTCACTGCTCACTCCTAATTCTAGGTCATTAATGAACAAGTTGAAAAGTACAGGTCCCAATACCGATCCTTGAGGGACTCCACTTTCTACAGCCCTCCATTGGGAGAACTGTCCGTTTATTCCTACTCTCTGCTTTCTGCTTCTTAACCAATTCCTTATCCACAAGAGGACCTCTCCTCTTATTCCATGACTGCTAAGCTTCCTCAGAAGTCTTTGGTGAGGTACCTTGTCAAACGCTTTTTGAAAGTCTAAGTACACTACGTCCACTGGATCACCTCTATCTATATGCTTGTTGACACTCTCAAAGAATTCTAATAGGTTACTGAGACAGGACTTTCCCTTGCAGAAGCCATGCTGGCTCTGCTTCAGCAAGGCTTGTTCTTCTATGTGCTTAGTTAATCTAGCTTTAATCATACTTTCTACCAGTTTTCCAGGGACAGAAGTTAAGCTAACTGGCCTGTAATTTCCGGGATCCCCTCTGGATCCCTTTTTGAAGATTGGCGTTACATTTGCCACTTTCCAGTCCTCAGGCACGGAGGAGGACCCAAGGGACAAGTTACATATTTTAGTTAGCAGATCAGCAATTTCACCTTTGAGTTCTTTGAGAACTCTTGGGTGGATGCCATCCGGGCCCGGTGATTTGTCAGTTTTATATTGTCCATTAAGCCTAGAACTTTCTCTCTCGTTACCACTATTTGTCTCAGTTCCTCAGAATCCCTTCCTGCAAATGTTAGTTCAGGTTCAGGGATCTGCCCTATATCTTCCACTGTGAAGACAGATGCAAAGAATCCATTTAGCTTCTCTGCAATCTCCTTATCGTTCTTTAGTACACCTTTGACTCCCTTATCATCCAAGGGTCCAATCGCCTCCCTAGATGGTCTCCTGCTTTGAATGTATTTATAGAATTTTTTGTTGTTGGTTTTTATGTTCTTAGCAATGTGCTCCTCAAATTCTTTTTTTAGCATCCCTTATTGTCTTCTTGCATTTCTTTTGCCAGAGTTTGTGTTCTTTTTTATTTTCTTCATTCGGACAAGACTTCCATTTTCTGAAGGAAGACTTTTTGCCTCTAAGAGCTTCCTTGACTTTGCTCGTTAACCATGCTGGCATCTTCTTGGCCCTGGCGGTACCTTTTCTGATCTGCGGTATGCACTCCAGTTGAGCTTCTAATATAGTGTTTTTAAACAACTTCCAAGCATTTTCGAGTGATGTGACCCTCTGGACTTTGTTTTTCAGCTTTCTTTTTACCAATCCCCTCATTTTTGTGAAGTTTCCTCTTTTGAAGTCATATGTGACCGTGTTGGATTTTCTTGGCAATTGGCCAGTTACATGTATGTTTAATTTAATAGCACTGTGGTCACTGCTCCCAATCGGTTCAACAACACTTACATCTCGCACCAGGTCCCGGTCCCCACTGAGGATTAAGTCCAGGGTTGCCGTCCCTCTGGTCGGTTCCATGACCAACTGATCTAGGGAATAGTCATTTAGAATATCTAGAAACTTTGCTTCTTTGTCATGACTGGAACACATATGCCGCCAGTCTATGTCTGGGTAGTTGAAGTCACCCATTACTACCACATTTCCTAGTTTGGATGCTTCCTCAATTTCGTATCTCATCTCAAGGTCTCCCTGAGCATTTTGATCAGGGGGACGATAGATCGTTCCCAGTATTAAGTCCCTCCTGGGGCATGGTATCACCACCCACAACGATTCTGTGGAGGAGTCTGCCTCTTTTGGGGTTTCGAGCTTGCTGGATTCAATGCCTTCTTTCACGTATAGAGCGACTCCGCCACCAATACGTCCTTCCCTGTCCTTCCGATATAGTTTATATCCAGGGATAACCGTATCCCATTGGTTTTCTCCATTCCACCAGGTCTCCGTTATGCTCACTATATCAATGCTCTCCTCTAAGACCAAGCACTCCAGTTCTCCCATCTTGGTTCGGAGGCTCCTAGCATTAGCGTACAGGCACTTGTAAGCAGTGTCTCTCTTCAAGTGTCTTTGGCACTTGTGGTTTGGCCTGTGGTAATTTTGCTCTTCTGAATTTATATTCTGTGCCCCTGCTCTCACAATGCCTACTTCTAGGCCTACCCCTTTTAACATTTCATCATTTCTTTGGTTTTTATCCCGGGGGGAGGTTTATTCCGAACCGGACCTTTCTCAGCTCCTGTCGGGTTTCCCCCCTCAGTCAGTTTAAAAGCTGCTCTGCTACCTTTTAAATTTTAAGTGCCAGCAGTCTGGTTCCATTCTAGTTCAAGTGGAGCCCGTCCCTTTTGTACAGGCCCGGCTTGTCCCAAAATGTTCCCCAGTGCCTAACAAATCTAAACCCTAGTAGCCATTGATAGCCCTGTCCTCCATGAATTTGTCTAATCTTCTTTTAAAGCCATCCAAGCTGGTGGCCACTTAGAGATTTTTGAAATATTAAGCTATGTATGAATGCTTATAAATAAATAAAACCATCCAAATTAGTGGCCACGAGTACATCTTTTGCTGATGAACTGCATAATTGAACTCTGCACTGTGTGGAGAAACAATTCCTTTTGTCTGTCCTGAATTAACATTCCCATTATTTGATGGCCCTTCTGTCTGTCCACTGTCTCCACATCATAGATAGCTTATATTTATTTATTTATTGCATTTGTATACCGCCCTATAGCCGAAGCTCTTTGGGAGGTTTACAACAATTAATCTGCATTGCTTTATAGTTTTACGTTCAGCATGTGCAGGAACTGATTGAAAGGGGCAATATACTTAACGGGCACTGTGGTAGAACCCTTGGAGTAAGCTGAATACTCCTACAGTCAGGAACCTGGGAATTTTAAAATGGATTGTCATAGTCTGGTAAGGCATATTTCAGTGCATCCTTTGCATTTCTGCAGTCTAAACCATAAAGTACTCTGGAGTTAGAGGGAGTTGCCTCTACAAGATATTTCCTTATGGTCCTTCCCTTGTATAAGAAAATGCATGCAATACGCTATGCATGCAGAATGGGAGCCAAGAGGATCAGCAAGTGGTGATGTTGTTTCATGTGCTGGAAGGGAAGAAAGTGCCAAGTAACTGGATTATCCTCCTCTGTTGTTGATTAAATGTTACACACTGCTTAGTTTCCATCTGCTAGAAACACCACCCTTCTTTCCCAAATTTGCCTTTTGCAAGAGTGGCCATGCTACACAGTCAAATTAACTTATTCTAATTTATATACATCTATCACGGCCCTTCCCCTTATTTACAAAGCAATCAAAATGACGGGGAGCTGGCGGAAGTGGGGCTGGTGAAGGAGGAGCCGGCAGAAAGCCCTGCAGGATCCTCTTCCCGCTCAGGAGCTTCTGGCCCAGCTTAATGCTGGCTCCATTGGGAGCCACGTGCAGGAGCCGGCTGGGAAGCTCCGACTCCGAAGAACAGTAAGCGCTCCTCGTAGGCCACCATGAAAATGTTTTTACTGCCCTGGCCTTTTCACTAGAGGAGATTCCGAGTGGTTCGGGACCTGGAGGAGGGCTCCAAATGCAAGGAGAGTCTCATGCAAGTCGTCCCATGACTCCACCCCCGCCACGCCCCCAGAACACCCCATTTGGGGGGCTTCTACTGACTCTCCCTCCACCAGGCTAGCTGTCCCCAGTGGACTCCTGGCAGCACCGTGGCTGCAGAGGGCTGCTGCCAACAGAGCGTGGTGGCCTGCAGGGTCCGCAGTATCCAACTCCTCCCAGCCCAAAATGTTGTAACCTTCCTTTGTTTCTAAACTAAAAGCCCAAAATATTGTAAATTTTTCTCATAACGGGAGTTGCTCCAAACGCTTGATGAGTGTGGTTGCCCTTTCTGCAAATTTTCTTCCTCTTTAGTGTCCTTTCCGAAGCCAAGACTGTACCTAGCATTCCAAGTGTGGTTGCACCATCGATTAAAATGGTGGCATTACGATACTGGCATTTTTATTTTCAATTAGCAGTTTTATTTTCAATGAATTGCCACCCCCTTCAGCTTTGAAATATATGTCTTCCTTTTTTTTTGCATCAGCTTCCCTAGATTGTTTTAGGACAGCCTTCCCCAACCTGATGCCCTTCAGACATTTTAGACTACAACACCCATTATTTCTGACCATTGGTCATGCTAGCTGGGGCTGATGGGAGGTGTAGTCCTGAAAAATCTGGACGGCACCACGTTGGATTAAGGCTGCTTTAGGAACTGACAAGAAATCTCCCTTGCCTGTCTCGGTGTTCCTCTGTCATTTCTCTCGAAGGCGTCTCCTTTTCTCTCCAGCTAATTCTGCGTTTATTTTGCGATTATTTAAATCCCTAAACCATATAATTTAATTCTCTGCCATTCCAGAGGCTCTGCCAGACCCAAAGGACTTGGTTTGCAATGAACTATTGTCACAGGTAGGCGGTTTGTCATGTAGAGCTAATGTTAATGGGCAGTTTACATCTGGCCTGTCTCAGCTGCTAAAAGTAGAGCGCATTATTAAACTTCTCATTTTATTAAGATTAAATGTTGTGTTTGTTTACCTCACTGGAGAAATGCTTGAAGATTACATTCTTGTTCTGCCCTGCTCTCTCTCGCTCTCTCACACACACGCACACACAGATATCTCCATATATGCTCTCTGAATATACGCAATGTACAGCAAAACACACATATTATTGAAGAGTGTAAAATATCAGTGCGATAAAATGTGTGAAATCTGTTGCATACGTGCTGTATTATCGTACAGGGACAAACTGACACTTTCTGAAGAGCAAGCTGAGCCTTCCACAGTGAAATGGCCAACATCTATCAGTCATAATTGAGCAAATTAATAGCTACTTGAAATCACATCTTTTGGTTAGTATCCCGTGAAACGACATGGAAAGTAGCAAATATGGGCTGAAGGCCTACTGCCTGCAAATCACTTGTCGCAGAGGCCTGAATCTCTCTCAGCCAGTAAGCCTGTGTCCTGGCTGTACTACTTTGCAGGGGAGTATGCAGGGGAGTATCCCCTTTACAGGGGAGGATGCGCTTGATCAGACCTGGCCAGCCTGGTGCCTCTCAGGGGGTTAGGAATGCAGCTCCCATTTGCCCCAGCATTATAAGGCTACTCTGCCTGGGCAGATAGGAATTGTAGTCCAAAACATATGGAGGGCACCAGAATGGCAAAAGTTGGGCTTGATTAATGTTTGTGTACTCTAGAGGTGGAAAGACCTGTCACCCCGCTGCTGAAAGAACTGCACTGGCTGCCCATTTGCTACCGGTCCAAGTTCAAGGTGCTGGTTGTGGTGTACAAAGCCCTGTGCAGCATGGAACCAGGATACCTGAAAGACCGTCTTATCCTTTATTTATTTATTTATTGCATTTGTATACACCAAAATACACATGACAATGTGGTGGTGGCGGAGGGGGAAAGCTCAGCCTACCCCCTCACCAATCTGGAATGCTTGATTTTCCTTGCAACCCCAGGGATGGTGTCCAGTCAGCTGAACTCATTTGCCATTTTTCCCTCTGGGGAAATGAATCAAATGAAGGTGGACCCTTGGCCATTGGTGCAGCACTTTGACTTGTCTGGCGTTGGACTCGCTTTATGGAGCAGCCCGGGCCCAGGTTAGGCTGAAGTGGAGGCAGAGGTGTCATTAATGCTCCTCTTCCTCACCTCCATCCCTGGGTGAGTCGCTGCCACAAAACTCCAGCGAAAAGCACTGATGGTGAGAGCTGGCTTCTTACCAGCACCTGCCCTGAACTAGCTTGAGATTATAGCCAGAGGCAGGGTCTTGAGGCTGTGGGATAGGGGTGGTACCTTGGAGTTATAGAGGAGGGCGATAGTTGATGCTGTCTTGCTTTGGAGTCTAAGGAAGCTGTGGGTTGGACACAGAACAGCCATGGCAGTATCAGAGGGGGGGAGCAGCCAGGGTGACATGGGGGAGGGCACCTTGCTCATCACCCCCTCAAACATGGCACACCTCCTGAGTATCTCCAAGTGCTACATTTCCCCCTTTTCCATAGGTATGAATGGAATCCATCCTTTTAAGAGGGATGGGAGGACTTGCCCTGAAGCAGATTTGGAAGTAAGGCACCACTCATTTTTTAGTGTCTTGGAAAAGATTATCCTGGCAGTTCCAAATTGACTTGTAATGTTGGTGACACTATATTAGATGGGATTAAAATGTCATCTTTTTTTCCCTTCCCAAGTCTTTGACACTAATCTCAGCTCAAACAGAGCTGAGCAAACACCCTCAAGGAGGTTTTTATGGCTCCAGAAAACCAGTAGGTCGGCCCAGAGATATTCACGTTTGCTTTGCTGTATCAGAGCACCAGTTGGTGCCCAAGACTTGAATATATTTAACTTTAAGGAAGCTCTCTTGACACAGGTACGGCAACTTGTTTTCCCTTAAGAACTGTTGAAGAACTTTCGAGGAAAAATTGACTGTTTTTCAACATTACGAGGCAGACAAATGTGTATTCCAGACTATACAAACTTTGGGACCAACAACAGAGAGACTTCTTGTTCTCTAGCCAATCAGCTCCCTGCACCAATCCTGATCCAAAAGTGTAGCTGTGGCAAAGTAAGAGGTACAAACATCACTTTGCTTCTGCAAATGAAGCCCCTCTGAGCATTCCATCCTCAAAGCTCTATCACTGCCACCTTAGGGGCAGCATTTGGATGTTAGCCCCCAAAATCTCAGCATAAGGTGGCATAATTTGGTGGTGTGAGGGGGAGAGTCTGGCTTCTTTATGGGTTGGGCTGGGCCTTTTTATTATCAGGGTGAGGGAAGTGGAGATTCTTGGTGCTAAACTGCCCCTCCCCAAATGCGTGGCCGGCATGATTAGCGTTTGTGTGTGGGGAGAGATTCTGTGTTTGCTTTTTCATGGCCTGGACCTGAACTGGACCTTTATTATTGTCAGGGTGGAAGGGAGAGGAGATTCCTGGTGGCAAATTGCCCCCAAAATGGGCCTGGGTGGACCTTTTTAATTTATTTTTTTATTTAAAGTATCTGAAAAATTGATACGGGCTTGTGCAAGATAATTAACCCCCATAGGGATAAGAGCAAGAACTTCTTATAGTTATTTTAATTAAAACAAAAAGCTTAGGAGTACTTGGAAGAAGACCAGGTGTTTAATCTCTTTCTGAACCCAGGACTGTGTATTTCATGATGGGGGCTGGGGAAGAAGAGAGCAGAAGAGTCGTTGGTAATCCAGTTAGCAGGGTATCCATGGGATTGTTGCACACATCCTGCTCCTGACAGGGAATTTTGTAGTTTGTTGGACTGGGGGTCCTTGAGGGAATTGAAGACACAGGTTTGCAGCAAAAAGGTAGGCCTTTATTGGATGACAAGCGTACACTTGGTCAGTCTCCCTCTGAGTGAGTGGAGAACTGTCCCATGGCGCTGGTTGCCTGGGGTTTTTATACATTTCAGGACAAAGACTTTAGCATCTACCAATCAGGAGGTTACACATCAGTATGACATAGGCATTACAGTATTGCATAGGCATTGCATAGTTATTGCATAAGCTACATGAAGTTCTAGTCCGTTTGGCAACGTTCAGAACTTGCCATCCCAGAACAATTTAGGTAAGCATTTTAGCTACTGCAATTTTTCCTATGTTTTGGAGAGTACAGAGTTGTTCAGAGATGCTCAGTGTCTGTTCAGTGTTATCTTAATTGTTTAGTTCTAGCTGTTCCATACAAACCAAAACAGTCAGGGAAGACAGATCCAAGAAGAAAAGGGTCCTGGCTGGCTACTAAACTTGTTAACTAAATGTTAAACTAAACTATTAAAATGTTATAAACCTTTATAGCTTTATAAAATAATATATTTTGTTCATTGTTTATATATAAAGAATTTCCCCAACACTCCAATTTTACTTTGAGTGGGAATGTGGAACATGTGTAAATGTGGTTGATCAAAAAGAGAAGAAATGTTTAGTTATGCAAACCCCTGGTTGTATAAAAACCAAGACATTTAAATATACTTCATGTGAATGCCTGAGTCCACGTACCCGTGGAATACTGAATAAACATGTGGAACATCCTGCTACAACGTTTAGAACTGATCATATGGTGTGAAAAACTCCTTTTTTCTAACCTTGTGGCTTCTTGTTTTTCCCCACCTGCCATATCTTTTCCTATGAGCGATAGGAGCTTACAGTTTATAGGATTGGTTTTCTTTTCTAAAAAAGAAACAATGGAGGTCTCTAGGCAATAACTGTGATCCATGATACTTAAATACACTGTCCCAGGTCAGGGAGGTTCTTTCTGCATACCAGGGAATAAGCCAGGCATAGCTTAAATAAAACACAATATTCCTGAACATAATATTTGCTGTTTTCTCCATAGAAGTGGCAGCACATAGTATCACATATGTAATGGTTCACTTTACCGAGGAGGAGGTGTGATTTAGCTGTAGTAACTAACATAATCCTATTAATTTTACTTAGAAGTAAGCCCCACTGTGTGTATTTAAGTGGGTGTAGAATTGAACCTTGGTCTTCCAGGTCCTAATACAATAATCTTACAATTACATTTATATAATTATAGGTGCTCATTTTAAATACGTTTTAATTTAAACATGTATTGTCAAGTTGCCCAAATGTGTGTGTTTTCTTTTCTTTCTACTCTTTACTTTGAGTTCTTTGTATGGTTTAGGGTTGGCATTGGAGGAGAGTGGCACTTTTGTGCCTTTAGCAGCTGTGTGGCAGGCAGAAATTATTGTGAACTAAAAGTAGGAACACAAGAAGTTGCTTTATATTGAGTCAGACCATTGGTCCATCTCGCTCAGCAACGTCTACACTGACTGGCAGCAGCTCTGTTTCAGGCAGGATTCTCCCCCGGCCTGATCTGAAGATGCCAGGGCTTGAACCTGGGACCTTCTGCATGCAAGACAGTTGCTCTCCCACTGAGCTACAGCACCTCCCTCTAGAGAAGTGCATTTGGATGAAATTGAACTATTTTGTTCCTTTTCAAAATGAACTTTCCAAGCACTGCTGGTTACTAACACAATCCTATTCATGTTCTTCAGAAGTAAGTAAACCCCGCTGTGTTCTGTGGGAGTTACTCATGAGAGCAAGCATAGGACTGAAGCCTTTTGTGGTGCCTGCTAAATGTGTGTTTCCAGCAACTCGCTCACGCTCTGTGTGTGTGCTTTAAACAAGATTGAGAGAAAATTACTGAATGAGCAGAGTTCTAGGTTTCTGTTCACTGCTGAGGTGGTATGACTTAACTCTGTGCACTGCGCATGCATGGGAGCCAGGACTAAAGCACTGTTAGGTGCTAACTGCAGTGTTTTAAAATAGTGTCCACGATTTATTGCAAAGAGGAGGACAGGGAAAGAGCCAGAACAGATAGAGGCCACACAGCTTTTCTTATATCAGAGAAGCAACTGTGACAGCAAGGACCCCTTCTAAACCAAAGTAAGGCACTTTACAGTTTGGCTAGGTGTTAAATGCAAAACTGGAATGCTTAAGCACCCACAGCATGTTTGCAAGGGAGGAGGACAGAGAGAAACCCAAAATTTGGGCACTCCCCCATGACCTCATTGGTCACACCCGCACAACAGCCCTACCAGGTCTGGTGGGCCCCAGCTGCCAAAGCTCCCAGCGAAAAATATTTGGTTCATCCAGGCTTTTGGGACATGATTTTTGTCCCTGGGTCTGTGTATCGCAAGGGTCTACAATGTGATTATATTAGCTGTGCAGTTTTTAAATGTTTTACGTATTGTGTGTAATTGCTGTACTTGTTATTGTTTGCTGCCTGAGGTCTGAGGGGATGGGAGGTAAATAAAAAAAATGTATAACAGGAACAGTAACATCAATAGTAATAATTCCCCACTCAGCCATGAAGCTCACTGGGTGACCTTGGACCAAACATTAACCTACCTCACAGTGTTCTTGTGAATATGGTTTCTATGTCTTTGGTTTTTGCCCGGAGGTCTCTGGGTGAGTCACTTTAATCTCCAAGCTCATAGCTTTCATTTTTTAAAAAATATTAAATTTCTAGGGGGTCTGGTTCAAGAGATATACACTAAAATGTGAACACACACATCTGCAACTTCTGAAGCAGAGCCAGCATGGCTTCTGCAAGGGAAAGTCCTGTCTCAGTAACCTATTAGAATTCTTTGAGAGTGTCAACAAGCATACAGATAGAGGTGATCCAGTGGACATAGTGTACTTAGACTTTCAAAAAGCGTTTGACAAGGTACCTCACCAAAGGCTTCTGAGGAAGCTTAGCAGTCATGGAATAAGAGGAGAGGTCCTCTTGTGGATAAGGAATTGATATGCTGCTTCCTCTCCCTTTCACTATTCACTATTCTTGAATTAGTTTGTCAGCAGTACTGCCGCATTACCACCACCACCACCACTACCACCTTGTATTTTTGTATACACACACACAGCACAAAGAGAGAGAGAGAGAGAGAGACCTTGGCTAGCTCAGAACAGCAGCAATGAAATCGGGGCAGGGCAGGTAGCGTGGATCAGTTTCATCATTGTGATGTTTCCTACGCAAGAGGATGGAGATTCAGAATGCTCTGAGATGTCTTATTTGAAAAACATGAAATTGCAGGATGATTTGACAATTAACACTGATGACATATATATCCTAGGGCAGGCCACACACCCAGTATTTTTTACATTATATTGCGATAATAGCAGAATTTTTTAGTAATATATAATGGGCAAATGGTGATTGTTACCTGCAGTTACGAAAGCAGCAGCTTTGATTACAAAGATAATTACGTAAAATGGGGGGGGGAGAAGTTCAGGGGGGGAATTCTTGTCAGTTGCAGCCACGGCCACAAAGTCCATGGCTTTCATTCATTCTATTACAGCCACGACTTGCCGCAAGAAATAGGTGCCAGTCCAAAAGGATAGCGAACTGTCGAATTCAGTTGGAATCCGGTGCCAAGTCCAATTTAGTTGATATTCTCCCGCATCCCTAATAGGCAAGGGATTCCAAAGCATAGGTGCTGCCACAGTAAAGGATCGATTTCTTATAAGAGCAGAGCAAGTACTGTGTGGCACCCGTAACATGGAAAGCACATCTTGAACGTGGCCTGGTAGCAAATCAGCAACCAGTGCAGGTTTCACAGCAAAGGTATTATGTGATGATAGGCGCATCATGTCACTCATGTCAGCAATCATGCCAGAGCATTCTGCACTAACTGCAGCCACCAAGTCAGGTTGTGCTGCATGGGAATTTCTGTGACCTTGGCTGACTGGCAGCCAGGTTTTTTTTTAGTTTTAGTTAGGAACCCTGACTGGCTGTGGGATGCTGAGTTTTCTGCCTTACTCATAGGAATCTTGTTGTGGTTGGTATGGTGTTGCATTTAGGGAATCATCACTGTCTTTTGTTTTTCTTTTTTCTATTTGCATTTCATTTACCTCTGACCTCACTCCCTTACATCCATAAAAACAATAACAGTGGTTCCATGTGCTCAGCTCCACCATCTTAAACCCACTGATGATGCACATTGCTGTTTGCATGATTGTTTGTTTCTTGCCCAAGCTACTGCCTGTGAAGGTAGACCAAACCATGTGTGTTTTCTCTCTGTCAATTATTACTCGCTGGAATTGGGTTGGCTGTCAAAGTGAGTTTATAGCAGCCCATAGGATAGGCAGGAAAGGGTAGAGAATCTTATTATTTCTTACTCATTTCCCAAACCTCTGTCTGCAGTGAAGGATCAAGTCTGTAAAGAGGTTTGGAGCAGCCATGATAAAAGGCAGGCAAAGCATTCCAGGCAACCCTGCTTTGATGTGGATATCGTTGCAGAGGATCCCTAGTCAAGCCTTACCAACAGCACAATCCTAACAATATCTACCTAGAAATAAGTCCTGTTGTGTTCTATGGGGCTTAGTCCCTTAGTAAGTATGTTTAGTATTTCAATCTTTAGGGGCATCCATTTTTACTCCTGAATGCTCCTATCTAATATCTCCACTACACTAGGCTCGCTTCTTCCTACAATGACTGTCTGGTGACTGGCCTAGGCTGAGGGCA
Source organism: Rhineura floridana (assembly GCF_030035675.1). Lineage (NCBI taxonomy): Eukaryota > Metazoa > Chordata > Lepidosauria > Squamata > Rhineuridae > Rhineura > Rhineura floridana. The sequence goes on along the minus strand of NC_084480.1, from coordinate 316,479,796 downwards.
CCTAAAACCTTCTTCCCATAAGCAAGTAGGCTAGATTAAATGTTCCCTATCCATGTTCCCTAAGCAAGTGAGAAGGAATGGTCCCATCACTTCAGCTGGACCTGGGAACACCCTCATTTGGCAAATATTTCTATCTTAATTTTTGAAGCATGACTGTGTCTCGGTTCTCATATTGTTTTGGAAAGCATGAATTTGATAGATTCAATTTTAAATGAGAACTAAATCCCTATCCTGGTCCCAAGCTGTACAGGGCTTTGTACACCAAAACCAGAACCTTTAATTTAGCCCAGTAGCTAATAGGTAGTCAGTGTAATTCTTTCAGCAGTGGGGTGACAGGTTGGCAATACCCTGCCCCAGGGAGCTGTTGAGGCACCACATTCTGCACTAGCTTCAGCTTCCAGACCAAGCTCAAGGACAGCCCCAGATAGAGCACATTTCAGAAATCCAGTCTGGAGGTTACCAGTGCATGGACAAGAACAGCATTGCTGGAGTCTAGCTCCCATCAGCCCCAGACAGCATGGGCAAAGGCCAGAGAACTACCAGAGCTACATCCCTACAACATCTGGAGTTGAGACCTTATCAGAGTCTGTGTCTGTGTTGGAATTGCTTTTTAATATGTTTTTTAAACCTTTTTTAAAAAAATAAATATGTTTTAACCTTTTTTTTAAAGATGTCTTTAAAGCTTTTTAAAAATGTTTTTAAATATGTTTTAATATATTTTAAAGTCTGTTTTTGTGATGTTTTGAAGTGCTTTAGTGCTTTTGTTTGCTGCCCTGGGCTCATGCTGGGAGGACAAATGAATGAATGAATGAATAAATAAATAAATAAATATTGAGGGCCACATTACTCCCTCCTGCTCTAAGTAGCACTACATAGATCTGAATCCTTGTTGTATATTATTTGCACTTTTTTTTTTTTAAAGGGAGGGTTCTTTTATACATATAGATGTCCTGCTTTCCCACCGAAAATTACTCAAGGTGAGTAACAAACAAGAGGGCAGGGCACAGTGGCTCTCTGCCTAGAGGACTGAAACCTGGTAACAAAGAAATGGAAGTGAGAACTTTGGAGGGGGAATGGCACGGAAGAAGGGAATAGGGTATCCTGGTCCATCCCTACCTGTTCCTCTCTGAATACATCTAGAGATCTAGGCTTCTGAGTGCAATTCCCACTTCTGCGGAAACAAACGGAGAGAAGCTGAATTTGACAGAGCCGCCATCCCTAGTGCTAGCTCCAAGTTTTGGGGGACTTTTGGGAAAGATGTGCTATTGCATTCAGTTCAGGCTTGTGGGCATCCCATCAGGATCTGTTGGGTCACTGTGAGAACAGGATTCTGGACTAGATTAACAAATATTTGCTGATATTATTAAGTCATCACTCTCCCGCCCAGCGGAGCTCTTTAAAATTGTACGAGGGCTTTTACATTCTGGCCCTCGGGATATTATAGATTCATCTGTAGCCCGCTGTGATGAGTTTGCTGGGCACTTCCAAGATAAGATCGCATGCATTCGCCGGGACTTAGACTCCAATATTATAGCAGTTGGACCTAATGAAGCATCCAGATCACGGTCTTGTCCTTATTTATTGGATGAGTTTCAGTTTGTGCAGCTCGAGGATGTTGACAAGATCCTTGGACTGGTGCGGGCGACCACATCTGTGCTGGACCCTTGTCCCTCTTGGCTGGTGAAAGCTAGCAGGATCGGAACCGCCGGCTGGGCCAAGGAGGTAATAAATGCCTCTTTAAGAGAGGGAGTGGTCCCTGACTGCCTAAAAGAGGCGGTAGTGAGACCACTCCTGAAGAAACCCTCCTTGGACCCAGATAATTTGAACAACTATAGACCTGTGGCGAATGTTCCGCTCCTGGGCAAGGTCCTGGAACGGGTGGTTGCCGGCCAGCTCCAGGGGCTCTTGGATGACACTGATTATCTTGATCCATTTCAATCTGGTTTTAGGCCCGGTTTTGGCACTGAAACAGCCTTGGTCGCCCTGTATGATGACCTTTGTCGGGAGAGGGACAGGGGGAGTGTGACTCTGTTGATTCTCCTTGATCTCTCAGCGGCTTTTGATACCATCGACCATGGTATCCTTCTGGGATGACTCACGGAGTTGGGAGTTGGGGGTACTGCTTGGCAGTGGCTTCGCTCCTACTTGGTGGGTCGTCGCCAGAAGGTAGTGCTTGGGGAACATTGCTCGACACCCTGGACTCTCCATTGTGGAGTCCCGCAGGGATCGGTACTGTCCCCCATGCTTTTTAACATCTACATGAAGCCGCTGGGTGCGGTCATCAGGAGTTTTGGGGTGCGTTGTCATCAGTATGCTGATGACACGCAACTCTACTTCTTTTCATCCTCTTCAGGTGAGGCTGTTAACGTGCTAAACCGTTGCCTGGCCACGATAATGGACTGGATGGGAGCGAACAAACTGAAGCTCAATCCAGACAAGACCGAGACACTGTTGGTGAGTGCCTTCACTGCCCAGATGGTGGATGTTCACCCTGTTCTTGATGGGGTTACACTCCCCTTGAAGGAACAGGTTCGTAGCTTGGGAGTTCTTTTCGATCCTTCCTTGTCTCTCGAGGCCCAGGTGGCCTCGGTGGCACGGAATGCTTTTTACCATCTTCGATTGGTAGCCCAGCTACGTCCCTATCTGGACAATGACGACCTTGCCTCAGTTGTTCATGCTCTGGTAACTTCTAGATTGGACTACTGCAATGCGCTCTACGTTGGGCTGCCCTTGAAGACAGTTCGGAAACTACAGCTAGTCCAGAATGCAGCGGCCAGATTATTGACGCGGACAAGAAGGTCCGCTCATATAACACCTGTTCTGGCCCGTCTACACTGGTTTCCTATTTGTTTCCGGGCTAAATTCAAAGTGCTGGTTTTGACCTAAAAAGCCCTACACGGCATGGGACCGCAATATCTGGTGGAACGCCTCTCCCAATACGAACCTACCCGTACACTGCGCTCAACATCTAAGGCCCTCCTCCGAGTACCATCCCATCGAGAAGCTTGGAGGGTGGTGACTAGAACTAGGGCCTTTTTGGTGGTGGCCCCTGAACTGTGGAATAGTCTCTCCGATGAGGTGCGCCTGGCGCCGACGCTGCTATCTTTTCGGTGCCAGGTGAAAACTTTCTTATACTCCCAGGCATTTTAAACTGTATCTTAAAGTGTATTTTATAGTGTATTTTAACAGTATTTCATTATTGTTGTATTTTGGTGCAGTTTGGTTCTTTTGTTGTTTGTTTGTTTTGTTTTGATTTCATTATATCTATTGTATTTATATATTGTGCTTGTTTTGCCTCTGATGTACACCGCCCAGAGAGCCTTTTGGCTTAGGGCGGTATATAAATTAAATTAAATAAATAAATAAATAAATAGATGGGCCTTCTAATAAATAGAAGGCCTCTACTTACATTATTATGTACTACTGTTGTTGTTGTTGTTGTTATGTGCCTCCAAGTCGACTACGACTTATGGCGACCCTGTGAATCAGCGACCTCCAAGAGCATCTGTCATGAACCACCCTGTTCAGATCTTGTAAGTTCAGGCCTGTGGCTTCCTTTATGGAATCAATCCATCTCTTGTTTGGCCTTCCTCTTTTTCTACTTCCTTCTGTTTCCCAGCATTATTGTCTTTTCTAATGAATCATGTCTTCTCATTAGGTGTCCAAAGTATGATAACCTCAGTTTCATCATTTTAGCTTCTAGTGACAGTTCTGGTTTAATTTGTTCTATGACCCAATTATTTGTCTTTTTCACAGTCCATGGTATGCACAAAGCTCTCCTCCAACACCTCATTTCAAATGAGTTGATTTTTCTCTTATCAGCTTTTTTCGCTGTCCAACTTTCACATCCATACATAGAGATCGGAAATACCATGGTCTGAATGATCCTGACTTTATTGTTCAGTGATACATCTTTACATTTTAGGACCTTTTCTAGTTCTCTCACAGCTGCCCTCCCCAGTCCTAGCCTTCTTCTGATTTCTTGACAATTGTCTCCATTTTGGTTAATGATTGTGCCGAGGTATTGATAATCCTTGACAAGTTCAATGTCCTCATTGTCAACTGTAAAGTTCCATAAATCTTCTGTTGTCATTACTTTAGTCTTTTTGACGCTCAGCTGTAGTCCTACTTTTGTGCTTTCCTCTTGAACTTTCATCAGCATTCGTTTCAAATCATTACTGGTTTCTGCTAGTAGTATGGTATCATCTGCATATCTTAAATTATTGATATTTCTCCCTCCAATTTTAACACCTCCTTCTTCTTGGTCCAATCCTGCTTTCCGTATGATATGTTCTGCGTATAGATTAAATAAATAGGGTGATAAAATACACCCCTGTCTCACACCCTTTCCGATGGGGAACCAATCAGTTTCTCCATATTCTGTCCTTACAGTAGCCTCTTGTCCAGAGTATAGGTTGCACATCAGCACAATCAGATGCTGTAGCACCCCCATTTCTTTTAAAGCATTCCATAGTTTTTCATGATCTACTCAGTCAAAGGCTTTGCTGTAATCTATAAAGCACAGGGTGGTTTCCTTCTGAAATTCCTTGGTCCATTCCATTATCCAATGTATGTTGGCAATACGATCTCTGGTACCTCTTCCCTTTCTAAATCCAGCTTGGATGACTGGCATTTCTCACTCCATATATGGCAAGAGCCTTTGTTGTAGAATCTTGAGCATTACTTTACTTGCATGGGATATTAAGACAATAGTTCGATAATTACTGCATTCCCTGGGATCCCCTTTCTTTGGAATTGGGATGTATATGGAACGCTTCCAGTCTGTGGGCCATTGTTTAGTTTTCCATATTTCTTGACAGATTTTAGTCAAATTTTGGACTGATTCAGTCTCAGTAGCTTGTAGCAACTCTATTGGTATGCCATCTATTCCTGGTAATTTGTTTCTTCCAAGTATTTTAAGAGCAGCTTCCACCTCGCATTCTAAAATTTCTGGTTCTTCATCATAAGGTTCCTCCGTGAATGAATCTGTCATCCTGGCATCTCTTTTATAGAATTCTTCAGTGTATTGTTTCCATCTTCCTTTTAATTCATCTTGGTCATTCAGTGTGTTCCCCTGTTGATTATTCAACATCCCTACTCATGGTTTAAATTTCCCTTTCATTTCTCTGATCTTTTGGAACAGGGCTCTTGTTCTACCCTATTTGTTGTCTTCTATTTCTATACAGTAACTATTGTAATAGTTCTCTTTGTCCCTACGTACAAGTCGCTGTATAGTTGCATTTAGGGTTCTGACCGTGTTTCTATCTCCTTTTGCTTTTGCTTTCCTTCTCTCTTTAACCATTTGAAGAGTTTCTTCAGTCATCCATTGAGGTCTTTCTCTCTTTTTAACAAGAGGTATTGTCTTTTTGCATTCTTCCCTGATAATTAATGTCTCTGACTTCACTCCATAGTTCTTCTGGTTCTCTGTCAACTAAGTTTAAAGCCTCAAACCTGTTCCTTATTTGATCTTTATATGCTTCTGGGATGTTATTTACATTGTATTTTGGCGTTATGATTGCTTTGTTGGTCTTCTTTAGGTTTACTCTGATTTTCGATACGACCAGTTCATGATCTGTACCGCAGTCTGCTCCTGGTCTTGTTTTTGCAGAAAGTATAGAACTTCTCCAGCTTCTGCTACCAATTATATAATCATTGTATTTTTATGCTGTTTTATGTTCACCGCCCAGAGAGCTATTGCTAGTCGGGCGGTATATAAATTTAATAAATAATAATAATAATAATAATAATAATAATAATAATCAATTTGATTCCTATATTGACCATTTGGTGATGTGCATGTGTATAGTCGTCTTTTCGGTTGTTCAAAAAATGTGCTCGCAAGAAACAAATTATTGGCTTCACAGAATTCAATAAGTCTTTCTCCTGCTTCGTTTCTGGCTCTTAGGCCCCATTTCCCCACGATTCCTAATTCTTCTGTTCCCTTCTTTTGCGTTCCAATCCCCCATGATTATCAGCACATCTTGTTTTGGTGTGTGATCAATTTCTTCCTGTAGTTCTGCATAAAATCTCTCCAATTCCTCTTCTTCTGCGTTTGCCGTCGCATAGACTTGGATGATGTTTATGTTGATAGGTTTCCCATTTAATCTCATTGATATCACTCACTCAGACCTTGCGTTGTAGCTCCTAATTGCTTTTGCTACATCACTTCTCACTATTAAAGCAACCTCATGTCTTCTTAATTTCTCATTTCCTGCATAAAATATTTTGTAGTTGCCTGATTGGAAATGTCCCATTCCCGTCCATTTTAGTTCGCTCACACCAAGTATTGTAATGTTGATGCGTTCCATTTCTTGCTTGACAATTTCTAACTTTCCCTGGTTCATGCTTCTCACATTCCATGTTCCTACTGTGTGCATTGTACAACGCCGGACTCTCCTTTCGCATCTGTGCACATCAGCCTCTGGGCTTCCTTTTGGCTTTGACCCAGCTGCGTCATTAGTCACAGCGCTACTCGTACTTGTCCTTTGTTCTTCCCCAGTAGCTTGGTGAGTGCCTTCCGACCTGGGGGGGTCTCATCTTCCAGCACTATCTCGTGTTGCATTTTGGATACTGTGTTCATAGGGTTTTCGTGGTAAGGGATATTCAGAGGTGGTTTACCATTGCCTTCCTCTGAGTTTGGATGCATCTTAGTCTGGTATTTCAGCTTTGACCATTCCACCTTGGGTGCCCCTGCTGGGAGTCTAGCCTCTTGGTCTAGACTCCTGATGGCATTGCTCTCAGCTTCTTCAACACATTCAAACCCCCTCACCACGTTAAGGTGTGCATCCGAAGAGGAGGTACTACTGTTAGAGTGGCTGATTTTATTTTCTCTGTCATTATTTCAATCCTTCTGCGCTAGCCACCAACTGGAGCACGATCAACGTGCAGAGCAGCCTAATTCAGTTTGCCTGTAGATGCCACATTTCACTTTGGAAAACAGTCTCACGTTGCGATTGTTCTCCTTTGCATGGAACATATGCTAGAACAGGCATTACAGCATCGTTTCCCAACCATACTCCCCCAAAATGGCACAAGTGATCAATCATTCTGTCATCACAAGAGCAAAACAGATATCTTGTGGAGAAAGGCACCCTCCCTTCCCCCTCCCCATTACATTAAAGTCTTCTTTTCCTAATTAGAGTGTTCCACTTGAAAAAAAATGCATAATAAGGTACAGGCAAGATAAGGAGATTGGTAATTTTCAGCACTATGGATGGGGGATTGACTTTGTTCAAAAGCTCTCTGCCCACTATCTCCATCCTCACAGTTTTCCGCTCTGCAATGAATGGCTTTTTTTGAAAGCCCTCTGCCTCTTTCCACTGTGTAATGAATTCTGTCACTCTCTACCAGGCTCTCAAGCGACAAGCGGTGGAAGGGAGTTTGCATGCCGATTACACAAAAGGCGCCGTCAGCTTCAATTACAATGGGAACCTCATTGGTGTGCAGAAATTCTAAGGCACTTACGAGCTCAGATGTGCTCGCGGAAGCTGGCAGTACATGATGCTGTCACTGTTTGACAGGGCTTAGAATGGGACCGGGATGGCTAGGGAGACAGTTTTGCTTGGAAGGCAGATGCAAAGATGACAGAAAACTGCTGCAAATCCCATTGCAGATGTGAAGAGCCCGTGAGATGATGGGCAAAAACCACAAGCGGGTTAGCCTCATAAACTCCTTCATGTATAAGGTACAATACGTTATTGCCATGCTGATTGGCATGCTGAATGGAAGGCAGGAGCGAGCGGTTGCCTTCAGCCTGCATGCCTTCAGTCCACCTTCTCAAGCTGCCTTATCTTCTCTCTAAGCCTTGTCAGCAATTTTATGCCTGGGGGTGTGGGAGGGCAGGAAAAAGACAACCACAGCTCTTTCAGATACTTGACGTGCTATTAGGGAATCTCAGAGATGCTGTCCCATCCAACATAACAAGAAGAACAACAACAAGAGAGCAGATGGACTCTTTCCCTATGTCCCCGTTGCTGCTTCTCGGAATCAGTTCAGCACAGCACTGCTCCGCAAGGAGAGACAGGCAAACTCCTGCTACAGAAACAGCCCGGGCACCACACTTCCCCAGGCTGACTGCAGATAGGGTAGGACTTTGGTTTCTTTCGGGAAGGTCTGTCGCTCAAGGGTTGGGCAGTTGCTTTGCATGAAGATCATCCCAGGTTCTCCGTCCCAGTGAAGCTGAATGTGGAAGGACTGAGGGCAGACAAAATAAAGCACTGCTTCACACAGGGCATCATTAAGGCATGGAATTTGCTCTCGCAAGAGGTAGTGATGCCCACTGACCTGGATGCCTTTAAAAGAGGAAGAGGAAAACAGTAGTGCCGTGGCAAATTCAGAACTGCAGGGTCCCTTCATGATAGCCATAGCCATAGCCACAGCCTCTTCCATTTCCGCCCCCTGAGAATGAGATCCTTGTTAATGCAGGGATCCCTAGGAGCCAAAAAGCGTGAAATAGGAGAGTGTTAGCCGCTGAGAAGAGTGTTCTCAGTGGCTGACTCACTTGCTTTCACTCTGACTGGCTCCAAATCAGCAGGAAAGGACAAGGTAGCATGTTAGAAGACTCTTCTCAGTGGCTAACTCACTCTCCTTTCTTGGTGATTGGCTCATAGGATGCTGAAGCCATAGGGATCTTGGTGGGACCCTGCTTCTAAACAAGTAAGGGGTCTAAGACCCCCTGGGTCCCTGAACAACTACACCACTGGATACAACTCCATGGAGGACAACACTTTCAATGGCTATGATCCACTATGGCTAGGTTCTGCTTTGTCAGAGGGCAGGGACCAAAGAATTAAAGCCTTGTATAACTCTTTTAAGATCACTGGAAAATCAACGCACCACTCTGGTCCCCATTTTTCCTAATGTTTGACATTCATAAAACACTGTGCATTCAGGGAAGGAAATAACTTGCTTTCAGTGCCTACTCTCTTTCTGCTAACATAGGGAAGAAAAGTTTTGATTAACGACATCAGTGAGGATTCTGTACTGGAGAAGGCCCAGAGATTAAATTGCCCAAACTCATCTGCCGCCCTCTATCGCAGGAGTTCCCATACTGTGGTCCATGGACTTCATTCAGATGCCATGTCCACTTTAAATATTCATCTTGATGTTTAACTGTATTTTTGTTGCTTCTTGCATTTCATATGTTGCGTTTCAGTTTTAGTTCATGGAATTAATTTATTTGCATTCATGGAATGCAAATTGTGATACAATAAAAACAATACAAGCTATAGAAGAAGCAATAAAAATGCAATTAAGGACCATACAGCATCTTGCATGGCATGTTACAATAGCTACACCAGGCAGAAAAATAAATAAGCGACACGTCAAGACCATCAGAAATTTTCATGTGGTCTGTGTGAGGGGAAAAAAAGCTTGGAAACCACTGCTCTATCGAATAGAGGTCTCAGGAAGTCTTGCTTATTTAAGAGAAAACAATAACTGAGGCTTATATTTATCAGGATCGAGTGTAACAAATTATACTAATTCATTCAAAGACAGGACTGATGTGGGTGGGCTGCTAATTTGGAAAACCAGACACCTTGGAAATGACATCATTGTAAGTGACCTCACTAATATGCAACCCAGCAGTGGAAGAACTAAGATGTATTTAAACCCCAGCAAATTACTTCTGCTCAGAAGAAGAGATGATCATTTTCAGCAAACATGCTTGCCATCCTATTATCTGACACATACTTTAAATAAGATATATGTAAATCCAGCAAAGTCAATTTCCAGCTTGGTTTCCCAAGCTATTCGTATTCCAGCGCAAACTCCTTGTCGAGTTAAAACGCTCTCCATGGCATTGCCTGTTTATTAAGGCATCCCTTTTGGTGACCTTCAGGCAGGACAAAGTTAAACTATGGAATTCATTCCCACAAGAGGCAGTGATGACAACTAACATGGATGACTTTAAATGAGGATTAGACAAATTCATGGAGGATAAGGCCATAGCAATGGCTACTAGCCATAATGGCTATGCTCTCCATCCACTGTCAAAGACGGTATGCCTCTGAATGCCATTTGTTGGGAATCACAAGGAGGTAAGAGAGCTGTTGCATTCAGATCCTTCTTGCAGGCTTCCTATATGCATCTGCTAGCCACTGTGAGAACAGTATATTGGACTAGATGGGGCTTGGCCTGATCTAGTAGAGTCTTCTTATGGTTTTCAGTTCACACACACACCCACGGAAATTGCCAGTATTGATAAACAGCTCGACTTGGTTATTTCTGCAGCCCCTTACATGCCTTCCACTTTTCAACTCCCTCCTAAAAAAGCCCCATCTTTTCATGAAGGGTTTGGCTTAAAACAACATTCCCCAACCTGGTGCCCTCCATATGTTTTGAACATCATCATGCCTGACCATTGGTTATGCTAGCTTGGGCCAGTGGGAGTTGGAGTCCAGAACATCAGGAGGGCACCTGGTTGGATAAGGCTGGCCTAATCAGTCATACTGAGAGTAGACCTACTGAAGTCAATGAACTTAAGCCCGTCATCACTCAGCATACTCCGGTATGACTTAGTTGCATACAACCTTTAGTCCTCAGTCCCAACAGAAACAAATGCCACATCTGCACTGTACATTTAAAACAACATCATACTCCTTTAAACTCCCAGAGTATCTTGGGAACTGTGGCTTGTTAAGGGCACTGAGCGTTGTTAGGAGTGATTTAACAGTCAGTCCCCTCTTCCCAGGAAACTCTCCCTTGGCACTCCCTTGGCCCCTGCTGCCAATGCTTCTATGCCTTCGTTTCCTCTTCATCACGGCAGCCAACCAGCAGCTAGCCTATCAGGACACATGATGATCAGGAACTTGATCTATGAGAACGTCAGTGGTCCAAACTCCATCGTGAACCAATTTAGAACTCTTGAGGAAAACACACCATTTGTTTAATGATTCACAGAGAAAGAACAGAATCAGTGGCTCAAATAAAGCTTTTGGGGGTGGGGATAGGGGCAGCCCACACATCACTAGTTAAACAGCTGCTTTATACAGAGTGAGACCCTTTCCCCATCTAGCTCAGTATTGTCAACACTAATTGGCCACAGTTATCCAGGGCTTGAGACAGGAGACATTCCCAGCTCTACTGGGAGATGCTGGGGTTTGAACCTGGGGCCTTCTGCATGCAAATTAGATGCTCTGCCACTAGGGCACAGATTTTATTTAGCTCACCTGTAAAGGTGAACCCTTCTAATTCAGACTTTCTGAAACAATACCTTATGGCCCTTCCTAGTTTGCTTCAACTGTTCTGAAACACATCATGTCCATTGATTGTGTTGTATACGTAATCTAGAACAAGTTGAGTCAGCCTTCTCAGAGTTGCCCACAGTGACTCCTTTCCCTTCTTCCTGTTCCACCTGTGTCAGTTTCAGTAGCAGAATCAGGGCAAATGTCCAACCTGTCCCATGTAGAGTCTGCCCCCACATCCCCTCCCCCAGAGAAAATCCTTAGTAGCATTCCTACCTTCTCTTCAAGAAAGCCAACTCAGATTTCAGCACTGGGCTCAATGCAAATTCCATTACTCCAATAGGAAAAGAACTTCATGAGTACAAAAACCCACTTTCCGATGATGATAACAATAATGATAAAAGAACAAAAGACTTAGATAATTTGCTATTGGATTTGCCTTATCCATTTTTATATATAGTGATAAAGCGAGTCCTTCACACGCAGATTCAGCTGCTGTTCTTCAGTTACATTTTCATCATGGCTTTTAAATTAGTTGTCAGATTACAGGCCGGAAATATTGTACTGAAAAGTTATTAGATTTTTTTCCCCTCCCCTGACATTCGCCTCCTCTCTTTTCATGCAAAAGGCACATCAGTGGGAAACCCAGCAGCACAATCTGGTTGTTTAAAATGAGGATGCTTCTACAAATGCAGTCACAGCAGCTGTCTCAAGCTGATCTGGACCAGCCTCAATTCAGTTTGGGATTCAGCTAGATTAGTTGCACGGCCCTCATTTTTACCTCCTCCTTCTAATCAAATGCTTCCCAAAGCAGATTACAAGCAGCAGGCACTAAAACAAAACATAGGGAGACAGGAAACTGCCTTACTCCAAATCAGACCAGTGGTCCATCCAGCTCAGTGTTGTCTACACTGACTGGCAGCAGCTCTCCAGGTTTCAGGCAGGCAGCATTCCCAGCCCTACCTGAAGATTCTGGGAGGTGAACCTGGGTCCTTCTGCATGCAAAGCAGATGTTCTGCCACGAGGGAGGGGTGGCAAATTTTATTCAGTCCACATTGAAGGGTGAACCTATCTAATTCAGACTTTCTGAAACAATATGCAAAGCAAAGCAGAGGTGTCCTCAGAAGTTCAGACTTCTCTGGATGTTGGGGTGCAGATCTCCAGCCAAATAATATGCACGAAGACTCATACACTGGAATAAAGCGTGCATAAAAACCCATGTGTCAGTGAAAACAGCATACAAAATGAATTATATTGGGGGAAACCACTTTGCAAAAATTGGGCAATGTTGCATACAATAATATGTAATCCACAGTAAAATGCTGATGAATTTTCAAGACAGCTTTTTTTCTTTCAATGAGAACAGACGTGCAGAATTAAACTTGAATGGACAAATGAGGAACTGAGAGAATCTGAACTTGACAGATTTGCCCCTCCCTATCTACTACTATCAACGGAGTCCTCTTGCACCTGTTACCCAGTCTCCCTTCTCCAAAGTAAGAGTCCTTTTCCTCCCTTGAGGAGGGAGAATGGGTAGCAGGTGGAGGCAGACTGCCTGGATGCAAGCTGGATTGTATTCATAGGGGGATGTGCCTCCCTTGATTAGCTCACTGTAACCCCTGCAGGGATACTTGCATAGTTGAGTGTCCCTGCTTCCAAGGGTCACCCCCTCCCTAGTGCAGCCCGGGAATCTACTTCAGCCTAGCATTTTATTCCACCAGGCACGTGTAGCATGGCCCAGACAGACTGTGTTGGATTTTTGCTCCCTCCCCTTTGAGCGCCAGCAGTGAGATTGGGATGACTTCTCCCAGGAGGAGCAAGCACGGACACAGAGCCAGGATTAAAATAATAACAATAATCAAATCAAAAGCAGTCTTTATGCAGCAGAGACAAGCTAACATGTGAGTTTATGGGTCGCGACAGATGCAGTACTGATAAAAAAGAGGCCTGGGAAAATGGAGCAGACTAATGACAGGGAAGCCAAGGTGTGATCCTGATCTGACCTGATGGCTTCTTTATGCTCCGTGCAGCAAGCAACAGAGACTCTGCTTTGGAGAGGTGGGTGCATGCGTATGTCTGTGGCAGCGGTGGGAATGAGGACCAGGGGAGACGGAAAGAATGGGACATAAGCAGTCCTGCTCTGGGTACTCTGAACAATTTTTATTTGTTGTTTTCCTTTTTTTAACTGGAGCAGTGAAGTAAGGAAGGGACACAATCAGGTCAACGAGAAAGTTAAGCACATCAACAAATACATCCAACTAGGGGTGGAAGGATCTGTTGATTTCATTTCCCTCCGTTTCTCTTTTTCCCAGTCTTAAATCCAGTTCTCCACGTTTCTGTAGCAATTTGCATTTGTTTTTCTTTTTTCTTTTTTTAAAAAAAAATCCTCCTGAAAATTCAACAGCATTTTAGTGAGAATTTCTCCCAATACACACATTGTGTATGCCATTGTGACTAATGGACACATTGTTGCAGCAATTTCCCCTGACACGATGCAGTTTTGTACATTATTTTCACATATATGGATTTTTATGCACAGGTTTCCCTAATATATACACTTTTGTAAACAATGTCTGGTTGGAGAACTGCATTGCAAAATTCAGACAAGTGCAAATTTCTTAAAATGGCTACGCTTTGGTTCTGATATTATTTTGGGCAGAGCCGCCCCTAGGCATCGGGAAGCGGGGCAGTTGCCCCAGGCTCCACGCTTTGGGGGGGGCGCACTCGGTGATCTGCTCACCAGCCAGCTCCTCCCTCCCTGCCTGCTCACCTTTGCCGGGCAGGGTGCAGCACTCGCTTGCTCTCTTTCTGCCCAGGATGGGGGCTTGCTTGCCTGCCCGCCCGCCCACCATGCCGAAGCCGCCTGCTGTGGTCAGCGAGCGGTAGCCACCCCAGGGTCAGCGAGCTGGGCCGGCAGTTCCGGGACTGGTGCCTGCGCACCTACGGTGGCGACTTGGCCAAGACCGTGACCTGGAGCAAATGTGGGGGGGGCAACTTTGCTTTTGCCCCGGGCCCCACACATGCTAAGGGAGGGCCTGATTTTGGGAAGTGCAAACACTTTGTTTTAAACATGAATTGAATTTCTCTGCATCTCAACATGCTACTCAACTGACGGTTCTCCATCAATTAATAAGAAAAGAAATGTTCAACAGGGGAGGGAATATTTTGGTGAAATTATCATGGGTGGAGTGCAGGGTTTGAGTTGTGCCTACCTTATCTTCATGGTGGATGGGGAGTGTTTGTGAGCATCCTTTATTTCATTCTACATAACATCTCACTAGTGGTCTCGACTCTTCGGCCTCCCCAGCTTCTCACAACAATTAAAGCCCAGGGAAAGACAGCAGGAGGTAACTCTTTCCATGCAGTCTTTTTTCAGATTAGGAAGTGCAGGCAGCCGGGGACTCTGCAGAGTTCGCATAAAGGTTTACTGGAAAAGCACAGACATGCAAACAGACACACCACCTACGGCCATTTTGCAATGGCAAGGTAAACTCAGAAGCCTGCACCCACCAAAATTCCAAAGGAATTTAAAATGTTCTAAGAATAAGGTGAGAGCCAGTGTGGTGCAGCGGTTAAGGTGTTGGACTAGGATCTGGGAGACCAGGGTTCGAATCCCCACGTAGCCATGAAGCTCACTGGGTGACCTTGGGCCAGTCACTGCCTCTCAGCCTCATGAAAGCCCTATTCGTAGGGCCACCATAAGTCAGAATCGACTTGAAGGCAGTACACAGTCAGATCCTATGAGTCTCTGTGTTGAAAAACACAAACAACTAGCCAGAGCTTGAAAAGGTTACTTTTTTAAACTACAACTCCCATCAGCCCCAGCCAGCATGGTCACTGGAGTGGGCTGATGGGAGTTGTAGTCCAAAAAATGAACTTTTCCAAGCTCTGCTACTAGCCGTGGTAGCTACTTTCCCCCTCCAGTCAGAGGCAGTGTGCTTCTGAATACCAGTTGCTGGAAATCACAGGTGGGGAGAGTTGACGTTACACTCAGGGCCTGCTGACAGGCTTCCCATAGGCATTTACATTTAAGAATAAGGCAACAAAACAGACATTTTTTATTTATTTATTACATTTATTACATTTATATCCCGCCCTTCCTCCCAGTGAGAGCCCAGGGCGGCAAACAGAAACACTAAAAACACTAAAACACCATAAAACAGACTATAAAATATATTAAAACAAAACATCTTGAAAAACATATTTTTTTAAAAAAAAAAAAGCTTTAAAAACATCTTAAAAAGCAATTCCAACCTGAGGGCAGTCCTAATACCAATTTTTGTAAGCTGCTCTGAGAGCCATTTTGGCTAAAGGGTGAGGCATAAATACCATGCATAAACAAATAATAACAATCCAATACCAGTCTTCCATTCAGCGAGTAGCCAGAGCCTCAGAGCAGCTTTTAAAAGGAAATAGCAGCAAATAACGCTGCACACTGTATGGAGTATCATATACACATACAAGAGCCCTGATGTGCTGCAACGTAGTGTATCTGAGTAGAGGCACTGGCATATGCTCCAACCTCTCCCACCCCCTCTCCCAAGCCCTCCATGCATTCAGGGAATTGCATAATGGAATTGCATGAAAAGGGCTGAAGTCTCATCTTAGCCATTTCTGTTTCTGGAGCTCAGCAGAACCCTTCTTTAATGTGGGCCAGGAAGCAAGTGGATCAGAGAATGCGATGTAATTACTCTTTTCACTCCCAGATCCAAAAGAATTGGCGCCTTGGCGTTCTGAAGGCCAGAACCAGGTAACAGCTCAAGAGTAGGGCATTCTTGAACTAGAGCACCTGCCATTCTGATAAAATATAAGGTAGCTTGATTGTAAGTAGGAATGACCCTAGCAGTCCATGAATTGGTAACCACAAAACTCCATGACTTTGTGTGGGGCTGTCCTTGTAACTGGTCTGGAAGTTGCAGCTAGTGCCGAATGCAACGGTCACTGATCATAGGAGCAGCCTACTGGTGATATGTTACTTTGCTGCTGAGAGAGCCTCACTGGTTACTGATTTGCTACCAGGCCAGGTTCAAGGTTCTTACATTAATTCACAAAGCCGTAAGCAACTTGGGCCCAAAACACCTTAAGGACCACCAGATTCCTTATGCTTAGTCTCAGTCCTTGAGGTCTTCTGATGAGGAACTGTTGGTGGTTCCACATGCCCCTGAAGTTCAGCCAGACCTTTAGTGTGGCTGGCCCTGCCCTGTGGAACTCCTTGCCAATAGAAGTCCAGCAGGAGTCACCCCTGCTTGTTTTCAGATGTCTTCTAAAAATTATGTTATTCAGATAGGCCTTTGGAATCTGAGATTCTTTGCTAACCAGCTCTCACTAATGCATTATTATTATTATTATTATTATTATTATTATTATTATTATTATACTGTGCTTTTAGTCTGTAGACCGCCTTGTGATGTCTTATATATGAAAGTGTTATATATTAAAAAGACTTCCTCCCCCCTCAATCCAGACTCATTTTTGCTTCCCTCAAAATTCCTCAGTTGCTTCCACATTAGCCTTGAAATCTTAAAGTTAGGCAAAACTCAGTGACAAATTTGGTCCATGTGGGGGTACCCTGAAAAATGTCTCTAGCCTTATTCAAACTGCCCCCCCTTCCTCAACATCCCGTCAGTGTTTTTGCCCAAGGAGGACTATCTAAACCCATCTCAGAATTTTGCTATTGGGCAAATTTGGTGGCAACTCTAATTGTACACCCCCTCTAGGATGCACACATTGTGAGGGCTGAAGAAACTAAGAGCAATGCCATCAGGAGTCTAGACCAAGAGGCTAGACTCCTAGCAGGGACAACCCAAGGCGGAATGGTCAAAGCTGAGACACCAGACTAAGATGCATACAAATTCAGAGGAAGGCAATGGTAAACCACCTCTGAATACCTCTTACCATGAAAACTCTATGAACAGAGTATCCAAAATGCAACACAACATAGTGCTGGAAGATGAGACCCTCGGGTCAGATGGCACTCATCGAGCTACTGGGAAGAACAGTGGACAAATATGAGTAGCGCTGTGACTAATGACACAACCGGGTCAAAGCCAAAAGAGGCTGATGTACACAGATGCGAAAGGATAGTCTGGAGTTGTACAACATACACAATAGGAACATGGAATTTGAGAAGCATGAACCAAGGAAAGTTAGAAATTGTCAAGCAAGAAATTGAATGCATCAACATTATAATACCTGGCGTGAGTGAATTAGAAGGGACGGGAATGGGACATTTCCAATCAGGCAACTACAAAATATTTTATGCAGGAAATGAGAAATGAAGAAGAAACGGGTTGCTTTAATAGTGAGAAGTGATATAGCAAAAGCAATGAAAAACTATAATGCAAGCTCTGAGCGAGTTATATCAATGAAACTTAATGGGAAACCTATCAACATAACCATCATCCAAGTCTATGCTTCAACATCAAACACAGAAGAAGAGGAAATGGAGAGATTTTATGCAGAAGTACAGGAATAAATTGATCACACACCAAAGCAAGATGTGCTGATAATCATGGAGGACTGGAATGCAAAAGTAGGAAACAGAGAAGAACTAAAAATTGTGGGAAAATGGTGCTAAGGAGATAGAAATGAAGCAGGAGACTTATTGAATTCTGTGAAGCCAATAATTTGTTTCTTGCAAACACATTTTTAAGCAACCGAAAAGATGACTGTACATGTGGACATCACCAAATGGTCAATATAGGAATCAAATCGATCATATAATTGGAAGCAGAAGATGAAGAAGCTCCATACTTTCTGTGAAATCAAGACCAGGAGCAGACTGTGGTACAGATCATGAACTGGTCGTATCGAAAATCAGAGTAAAGCTAAAGAAGAACAACAAAGCATCGTAATGCCAAAAAATACAATCTAAATAACATCCCAGAAGAAGTTAAAGTTCAAATAAGGAACAGATTTGAGGCTTTAAACCTAGCTGATCAAGAAACAGAAGTCAGAGACATTAACAGGGAAGAATGCAAAAAAACCCACACCTCTAATTAAAAAGAGAGAAAGACCTCAATGGATGACTAATGAAACTCTTCAAATGGTTAAAGAGAGAAGGAAAGCAAAAGCAAAAGGAGACAGAAACACAGTTAACTTCTTCAAAACCCACACTTCTTTCAATGTAGTTCTCCACCTAAAGGTGTACCAAAAATGCATATATTACGGGAAAGTATGCAGAAATTATACAGCCAGCATGGATTTTTTGCATTCCGCAATGTTAAATTGAAAAAAAAAACAACCATGCCATTCTGCTGCTTCCCATAATCTCATTTCAAAACAAAACCTTACAAATCTTATAGCCCTGAACACAGAAACACGTGTTTAACAACCCTCTAAATTTTCATGGTGATACACAAAATAGTGAGAGAGAGTCAAGATTTCAAAGTGTAAAAAGAGAGAAAAAACAGGCACCTTTTGGACTTTTCTCTGTCAGAGTTCTCACAATTTGTTGGAATTAATTAAAAAACATCCATATTCACAGTGTGCCTGTAAACCTATTACTGACCTTGCCCCATACTCTCGCCTTTATTTTCTGCAATTTAAAAGTGAGAAAAAAATGCCTGTCTGATTTTTAATTATTTGAGAAATTTAGCATTGGAGTCAATGAGCATGCCCAAAGAACCAACTGTCCATGTTCTAAAAGTCAGACTCACAGCTGTTTGGCTTGGCTAATCAGGTGGCCACACCCATGCCACACATTTATTCCACTTTAAACAGTCATGGTTTCCCCCAAAGAATCCTGGGAAATATAGTATGTGAAAGGAGTTGAGAGTTGTTAGGAGAGTCCTGAGCTTCAGTGGCCAGAGTGGTTTAACCATCAGCCCCTTTTCTGGATATTGTAGCTCTGTGAGGGGAACAGGACATCTCCTAGCAACTCTCAGCACCCTTCACAAACTATGTTTCCCAGGTTCCTTTGGGGAAAGCCATGACTGTCCAAAGTGAAATAAAGCCCTGGTGTAGATGTGGCCAGGGACAACTTTGGTTTAAATTTGGGTGGGAGGCTACATGTGCCTGCTTAGAATAAAAAGGTGGTGGAAACCCTGAAAAAGAATGATACTGTTGACAATATTTTCCTTTTGGAAAGGAAAGGGGCTTCCCCTCTGCCCAGTGCCCACCCATCCAGTCTCCTCCCCACCCCCTTCCTGCCCTCCTCCTCCCCATGTCAGTTTTACCTATCCTAAGCATGATTGCACAGGAGTAAATCCCACTGAACTCAAAAAGCATGTAAATGATCAAACTTGCCATCCCCTCCTCCTCCCTCCTATCCCCTCCCTCTTGCCCCTTCCCTCCCCATTCATTCACCCCTCCCTTCCCCTCCCCCATCTGCTTCCAATCCCCTCCTCCCTCCTCCTCCTCCTCCTCTGTCATGGTCAGTTTTACCTATCCTAAGACTATGACCTGGGAGACCAGGGTTCAAATCCCCACACAGCCATGAAGCTCACTGGGTGACCTTGGGCCAGTCACTGCCTCTCAACCTCAGAGGAAGACAATGGTAAAACCACCTCTGAATACCGCTTACCATGAATACCCTATTCATAGGGTTGCCATAAGTCAGAATCTACTTGAAGGCAGTTCATTTCATTTTCACGCACGATTGCACGGGAGTAAATCCCATTGAACTCAATATACATGCAAATGATCAAACCTGCCCTCTCCTCTTCCTCCCTCCCATCACCTCCCTTTTGCCTCTTCCCTCCTCCTTCCTTCACCCCTCCCCCTCCCCTTCCCTATGGTGAGTGGTGGCAACACCTGCAATCAGCCCAAATAACAAAAACAAGACATATGCTGTGCTGATCTTGTTTTGGCCAGGAGGAAGCAACAATATTGTTGATATAGTTCAGACACTCACTTTAAATATGTTTGATTTACTTTGCAATTTTAGTGAAGCTTCCTATACTAAATCATTTTGTTTTGCTTCTGTTTCTGTGAATATGTGAAGTCCAGCAACACCTTCCAAAACTAAAAAAAAACCTCCCCTAAACTGCAGAATAGTTTCCAATGGACATGAGGAGTGTCTCAGTTTGCACAGGATAAAACAGTGGGGCAAGGGGGGGCGAGTCTCAGATGACCCATCTGACAGTGAGGCTTCACTAGGTGACAGTGCAGTCTGTGGAAGTGGGATGCTAATTGGCTGGGAAGCATTTGATGTTCCTGGTGAGGATTCCTGCCCGGGAGTAGATCGTGCAGGTAGAGAGTTGCTTCCCATCTGCTTGGGCGTTGGACTCGCAGGCGGGGCATGAGCGTCCTTGGTGGAAGTGCCGGGCAGGGGAGTTTGGGGCTGCCAGAACCCTCCCTGCTCGTCTCCCTTCCTTCAGCTCCTGAAGGAGCCTCATCCTCATCTGACTCCCCCCGATCTAACTTTCCCTTCACCTGGAACACAACACTATGTTTTTAATTGACCATGTCCTCCTTTCCTTAAGTGGAGTAGTTTAAGCATAGTAGGCTGAAAACATGCATCTTGGGCATGCCGGGTTAGTTTTTTTGAACAGCTAGAATCATTGCTTAAGTAGCAAAATATTGTAATCCGTCTGATTTTACATCAAACTGCAGTTTCAGATCCAACTGGAAGGGTGGGATATAAATCAAATAATAAATAAATAAACTGTTAATGTGCCCCAAATAGAAACAGAGCATAACCTCCAATTTGAAACACAAAAGGGTGTCTTCACCTTCATATGACATTGACCAATAAAAAGGCTATGAAATTAATAAAAATAAATTTGACACAGATTTCTAGGATGAATAATGAGAGAAATATAATTTTTTAGGTTAGATCCTCTGTAGAAACAGTAGTAACACAAAAAAGAAGCAAAGTAAAAACACCAACAAACATACAAAAATGTAATTCTCCATCTTTGGAGATTGCAGGTGTAGCCACCACTCACCATATGCTCAGAGACACATGTTACCAAATTCTTCCGAGCTACACAGGAAGTGGATTGGACTGTGAAAGACCAACCCAAATGGTGTTTGCATTTTGACCAATTTGTAGGGCAGTACAATATCCCAGAGAGGAGGTCAGATCTCCTGCTCCCCTGGTGCATTCACTATAGCTCAGCCTTTCCCAACCAGTGTGCCTCCAGATGTTGTTGGACCACAATTCCCATCATTCCTGACCATTGGCAATGCTGGCTGAGGCTGATGGGAGTTGTGGTCCAACAACATCTGGAGGCACACTGGTTGGGAAAGGCTGCTATAGCTGCCCAGTTTCCCTGCTTTTAAAAGTTTGATAGAAATATCTGTTGGGTATAGGTATGTCCTTTGCCTATTAGTGAATCTTTTTGGCACCTACAACAAGCCAGTCTGCATCTGTATTGGAATTTTTTAAAAAAGATTTTTAAAGGTGTTTTTATTGTTTTGTTGTTGTTTTCCTCCCTGAGGTGGTTATTTTTGGTGGAGGGGTGGGACATAAATGCAATAAATAAAATAAATAATACAAATAAACATTTGGAGGACCATTGGTTCTCCCACCTTGGCTTAGAGAGATGTCTGTGATTTTGAATAGGGAGCACCCCATGGATGATTATAATGTACATGCAATTCAGTCCCTATTTGAACTGGAATTGTAAAATCAACTTGACTTGCATGGAACCCTACTCTACGGGAAGGCAAAGTATCCACAGAAATAGGGTGATATTGATCCCCCACACACACATCCCTAGATTTGTCCCAACATGGAATTTAATACAAGTGACATCTGCCAGGTGTCCTTGTGGCGTGTTGTTAAATAGCTCTTTGGCAGCAGAAATATCAATGAAACATGCTTTGCTTGCCGAAATCCACCTCATCTCCCCACCCACCTCTTGTTGTGCAAACAACAGTTCTCGCTTGTCAGAGAGATTCCCAATTCAGAGGTTATGGACATCTCGCTGCGGTCTAATTTTCACCCTGTCAGGTATGTCAGATACTTCCCCCATCTCTCCCTGCAGGTACTTTGCTCCCTAAAGGTTGGTTTTGATCATCATTTATTGTATTTAAGGATGCATCTCTGCAACTGCTCTGAACGACAGTCAGGGTTATAAATAATGCTTCAGAATGCCTACACTGTAATTTGCAGAGTGTGCGTGCAGGATTTGGGGATTTCTAGGGATGATTGTAGTATTTCGGGTAGGTGGGTGGGTGTGTGCGTGCGCGTGTGCTTGCATATGTAAATGAGTGCATTGGAACTTTGTTTGTTGGACAGATAAGGAGAGATTTGCCAGGTTCATTGTGTGAAAGGCCTCCCTTGCTTTTCATAGGTATGTAGAAGGAGACTTTTGTTGAACACTCAGCCTGTGAAGGTCCACAGAGCATTGCTTTAGGCCAAACAGCTCCTACCAGCATGGCCCCTTAAAGAAGGCCCCAGTCCACCTCTGTAGGGTCTAGGGCAGCATCTCAATCAGACAAGCCCAGAGATGGGTGAAGCCGGGAGCAGCTACTACTTCCTGGGACGATGGTCTCCTGCAGCTGCTGAGCATAAATAGCCCAGAGCTAGCAGTCAAGGGGAGGGGGGTTGCAGAGAAGGAGCAAAGGACCGAAGGTGCTGCTATCCTGGGATATCTCCTGTAGCGTCTTCCTCTGTTAACTGGGAGGTACAGGGGGCTTGGTTTCCCCAACCACCAAAACCAGCTGGGGTAAGGTTACTGTGGGTGATTCTACAGTGTCCTGCAAAGGGACCAGCAAATGATCCTCTGGAAAAGGGGCTACTGGGGCCACAGGGCTCAGAAGTGAATGACATCCTAGCCCCAGCCCAGCAAGGTCACCGGGAACGGATGGAACTGTGGGCTTCTACCACAGCGATCACAGGAGAGGATTCCAGTAAAGTGTAAGTATAGGCAGAAGGTCTGGAGAATGACTTGTGATGCCAGGGGTGTGTGTGTTTAAGCTTGTGTTGCCTGGGGAAGGGAGTGGGAGTCAGTCTGTAGCAAGGGCTAAAGCCTCAGTAAAGTCAAACTTTATTTATTTATTTATTTATTTATTTATTTGATTTATATCCCACCCTTCGTCCCAGCAGTTTATGCAATTATGTTGATTGTGGTGGGAAATGGGACTTTCATTTGGGACTATTCCCCATAGAACCTGTAGATCAAGGGCCCTTCAATGTTCCACTCTCCAGGGAAGGGCCCATACAGCCTCTCCCAGTCATCCAGCATCTTGACAGGGGGAGCTGAGCCTGTTGAAATTCTGCCTTCTCTAGAATGTAAGAATTTAAAAGGCCCTAATGCCTAGATCAGACAGCCAGTGTGGTGTAGTGGTTAAGGTGTTGGACTACGACCTGGGAGACCAGGGTTCGAATCCCCACACAGCCATGAAGCGCACTGGTTGACCTTGGGCCAGTCACTGCCTCTCAGCCTCATGAAAACCCTATTCATAGGGTTGCCATAAGTTGGAATCGACTTGAAGGCAGTACATATACATTTAAATGCCTAGATCAGAGGTGGCTAACCTTTGGCCTTCCAGATATTATTGCACTACATCTTCCATCATCCCTGACCATTGACCATGCTGGATAGGGTTGATGGGAATCAGAGTCCAGTAGAAACTCTGTGGGGCCACAGGTTAGCTACCCCTGGGCTAAATTGCTTATTTTTACTGGCTTCTTATCCTAAGATAGAACATTCCAGATCAGGTTGTAAATCATGTCAAACAGTGGTGTGTTCAATTATTAATTGAACTATGCAGTTATAAACTGGTCCAGCCAATGTTACAAGCATTTTGATGCCAAGTTGAAACTCATTTATTTCTCCAGGCATTTTAACATTTAAAGTTTTGGGTCTGTTTAGTCTGCTCTGTCTGTTTTTAAACTGCCTCTGGTGGCTTTATTTTAACGATGTTATTTTATCAATTGTATTGCATTAGATTTGCTTTATTTTTCTTTACCTTGGTATCGTTGTAGTTGGTATCTGTTTAGATGACACCTAAAAGCACCTAGTCCTATGTTTTGGAAAGTGGCCTGCCTCTCTGTCTATCTGTTCTCCATGCATTCAATCACCTTTTAAGATATTGCCACCAGATTTGGTGTAATGATTCCTGATGTCAAGAAGCTGGTTTTGGTCTGTGTTTGGACACCATTAGATGCCATTTTGAATCAAGAAGGCATACCAAACCTGTCAACGCTGCAGTGAACCAATGACCTAGGGAGGTGGTGGGCTCTCCAACACTGGAGGCCTTCAAGAGGCAGCTGGATGGCATTTACCAGAGATGCTTTAAGTTGGATTCCTGCATTGAACTGGGGGTTGGACTCGATGGCCTTGTAGGCCCCTTCCAACTCTACTATTCTATTGTAGGATATTGTAACTGTCATGCCCCCATGAGAGGAATCTTGGCACTCCCCCAAGCCAATGTTACAGAGGAGCAGGCTGTGCCAACAGACAACGAGAGAAGGCGGATCTGGAGCCTTCAGGGGTCATGGCACCTCAACTGTCTTCACAAGATACAGAGGGCCCCTACATAGAATTGGAGGTGGAGGCTGAGCTGTCTCTGAGTCTGGGAGAGTGTCAGAGCCAAAAGAAGCAGGCCCAGTCTGCTGCCAATGCCCACCTGAAGAACAAGGATTCTTTGAGTAAAAGGAGCTACTCTTCATGAGTAGACCAAACTCCTCAGGTGATTCAGATGGCAGGTGTGCTCCGGAAGGCTTCTGGCTAAAAAGTGTCCAGTTCCTGGCAGGTGTGCTGGGACAACTTATTTACACTAGTTTCATGACTTGTGTTGTGATCTACCTGGAGATGATTTCCCAGTGTACAATAAATAAATTTTGCATGATGGTTCCTGAGACAGAAGAGCAGGTTCTATTCCTGGGTATCATCGGATGCCATTTTGAATCAAGATGGTGGACTTTCCAAATTACACTCATCCTAACCACTGATTGCAAACCTGCCCTTTTTTGTTCATTAGGCTGCAATCCAGTACACACTGACCTGGGAGTAAGTCCCATTAAACCCAATGGAACTTACTTCTGAGTAGACATGTATTGGATTGCAGCCTTAGCGCCTGGTGTTGCAATTCTTTCTTTGAATTCTTTCTGCTCGTTATTACATAAAAGCTATAGGATCCCAATACTATACTAAATTTGGAACTGACCTCTGAAGACAAACACATGTGGACAAGTAGGCATTCATGTTTTCACACATGATGGTGTACATGGGTGTATATGTTTATTCTTACAGCCATGCAGGAAAAGTTTGTAGTGGCCTACAGCATGCTCTGTAAGCAGATGGTGTCACACCACCTCTGTGATCATCAGGACAGATTCTGCCAACATCACACAATGTCCATGAGGGGGGCAAAAGTAACTGTGGGCTTTGGCAGCCAAGCAGCAGAGATGACCACAGACTTCCACAATGGTTTCCCAATTGGAGGTTTCGCCTCTGTTGCTGACAGTCCCTTTTCAGGGAGGAGAACCATTTCCAACTGGTGATGTGTGGAAATTTCTCCTGGGTGTTTTTTTTTTTTTTAATCAATTCATGAAAAAATAAATTGCATTTGAAATGGGGAGAAAAATGGTGACATGATGGGTGGGGTGCAGGGGCTTTCTTGAACTTACCTTATTTTTGAGATGCCTGAGGAGTATTTATGAGTGTCTTCATTCTGCAAATTGTCTTACCAGTGACCTTCCTTCTGCTTCTTCGTTAATGATCTAGAGGCAGAGATGAGCTGTGAGATAGCCATGTTTGCTGATAATCACAAATGGATCAAGGTGATTAAAACAAACAAGGGGTTGTGAGGAGCTCCAAAAGGATATCTCCAAGTGATTGGGCAGTAAAGTAGCTGACGCAATTCAATGTAAGCAAGTGTAAAGTGATGCACATTGGAATTAAAAAATAAATCCAAATAGACTAATGGGGTCTGAACTGCTGATGACTGACCACAAATAAGACCTCGGAGTTGCAGTAAATAGTGGAGTTGCAGCTGCTGTGGAAATAAAAGGTGAATTCCACATTAGGGTGCTATTATACTCATGTCCTGCTTGCACACATCTGATAGGCATCTGGTTGGTGACTGTGAGAACGGGATGCTGGACGTGGAGGATAAGGCTGTCAATGGTTAGTAGCTATGATGGCTATATCTTAATGGCATTGCCAGAGGCAGCATGCAGGTGGGGAGACTGTTGTTGTTTGAGGGTTCTGCTTGAGGGCTTCTCATAGATATCTGGTTGGCCAATGTGAGAACGGGGTGCTGGATAAGATGTGTCTTTGGCCTGATCTAGCAGGACTCATCTCACATTGTTATGTGGCTCCATCATCTGCCACTTGATGACTTCATCTTGGACCACTGATTGGTGTCTCAGCCTGCCCATAAATCATTCACTTGAGTACATGGTCTCCCAGGTGATGTGAAAGACATTTGCTTCAGATCCTTGAACACCACCATCAGTCATAGTAGAAAATACTGGACTGGATGGCAAAATGACCTGGAATAAGTCAGTTTCTATGTCCCTGTGGAAGTTGTGCAAGCTGCTCCTACCTTAGGGATGTTTGTGGAATGTCAAAGGCAGAGCTTGGAAAAGTTGCTTTTTTTGAACTACAACTCCCATCAGCCCCAGCCAGCATGGCAACTGGATTGGGCTGATGGGAGTTGTAGTTCAAAAAAGGAACTTTGCCAAGCTCTGGTCAAAGGGCATGCTCTGTGTAAATACGGCAATCCTGGGATTGTATTAGTGTACAACATCTCCTGCATTACACTGATAATAGTCTCTTGGGTGAAGGGATTTAGCTAGAAGGGAAAACAGTAACAATTTCTTAATGTGCACTTATATAAAAAAGACACATGTTATAACAAAACAGTTCCGTCGATGTTAGAGCTAATATATTCCCCTTGAAGCGTCAATTCCTGGGTAAGTGTTTGTGAGTTTACACACAGAGCCATGATTTTGACATTCTCCTTTTTCCTTGGTGGAAAATACCCATTTCTAAAAATAAAAATATTATAACATTTTGTCAACAGCCTAAGAAAACAACCATAGTTGTGCCATGCCAGACAAGGGCACCACGGAATAAACACAATTCAAGCACAGCTTTCTAAATTGGCTATAGTTATGTTTGTTTGTTTTTCTGAATAATTGATCTGAAATTCAGTCTAAACATATACCAATAGATGTTTCTTAAGTGCCATAATTTTTTGAATATATTTACATAGAAAATGTTTTTGATAAATCCATTCAGAAATAATGAGGATTTTAACTAGGGAAAATACAACATCCCTGCGGTAGGGAAGTTTGTTTTGCCTGTTTCGTTTGCTGTTTCCTCCTCCCAAACATAGCCATTTCTCTTGGTGAGTAACAGTTCCCATTCCCTGCCTGCCATTTGGTACAGGTTTCGGAATGGGATTGAAAGGATGGCATGCTGCAACACTATGCTGCAACCTTTTGGCCTGTTGGTAGCTCCGTGGTAGAGCACCTGCTTTGCATGCAGAAGGTCCCAAGTTCAATCTCCAGGTAGGGCTGAGAAAGATTTACTGCTTGAAACCCTGGAGAGCTGCTGCCAGTCAGTGTTGACAATACTGAGCTTGATGGACCAATGATCTGACTGTATATAGGGGTATGTTCTTTGGGGGGATAGACAGAGATCAGTGACACAGGAGGCAGTGATGGCCACCAAGTTGGACGGCTTCAAAGAAGGATTAGACATTCATGGAGGGTAAGGCTATCAGTGGCTACTAGCCAGAATGGCTATACCCTGCCTCAACAGTTGGAGGCAGTATGCTTCCAAATGCCAGTTGCTGGAGCAGGAAGGGTTCCTGCTTTTGGGCTTCTCATACGCATCTGGTTGGCCACTGCGAAAACACAATGCTGGACTAGGAAGACCATTTGTCTGTTCCAGCAGGCTCTTCTCATTTCTTTCTTTAACTCATAAAGGCAATTCCTGCTTTCATTCATTCATTCATTCATTCATTCATTGGCGATCACTCGTGGCCGAGTAAGATTGTCTTCCAAGATAAGGTCTTTAGCGGTGGGTCCGTAAGCGACTGTGGAGGCCAATTCTGGATCCACACAGCCTCCCACAGTGAGGACATAGGTTTCCAGATGGAAGATGGTCGCGATGAGGATTTGTTTGATGTGCCTTCCACTTAGCTCGTTTGTCCCGTTCGTGCTAAGGCTGCTTATGAAGAGCTGGCGTTTGTGAGGCTAGTCAGCATCTCACTGCCACCTTTTCCAGGTTTCAAGTGACATCTTCTTCAATCTCTGGTAGGTATCTCATGAAAAGCATTCAGGAGAGATCCCCAGCTATCAAGATGCCATCTCTTATCGTCATGATGAAACATCAGCTAATCATCCTGGTCTGTCAGCCAGCCAGCAGCCTAATGAAAAAAATAGTTCAGCTAGCAGCTGCAGTGTGATGTACCTTGCTCTTGAATCCCAAACAGCCCAGAAGCATTGCATTTTCAAATGTGCCACAGGATTGCTGTTAATCAAATCATTGCAATATGCAACACCGGCAATTATATCATGTAGGATGGGAATGTATAAAAAACGACCAATTTATTAAAAAAAAAAAATAGAGCACAAGAGCCAGGAAATCTGAAACAGCTTCTGCATCAAAAGAATGCAAACTGGCAAGGCAAGAGGGGTATGATCTGTGGATCCCTGCCCAGACGCTTCACACTGACTGGATGCCCTGCAATGACAACAGCAGTAACAGACGTAGCAAAACTGTGAAAATGGCAGCCTTTTTATTCATGTTATTCATGTTATTCATGTAACCTCCAAATTGCTTGAAGCAGGAAAGGACAGATGCTGCAGTGTAGCGGGGATGGCAGACAGTAGTTGAGGGTTTGATCACCCAACATAGAATTATAGAATAGTAGAGTTGGAAGGGGCCTATAAGGCCATCAAGTCCAACCCCCTGCTCAATGCAGGAATCCAAATCAAAGCATTCCTCACAGATGGCTGTCTACCTGCCTCTTGAATGCCTCCAGTGTGGGAGAGGTGACTCTAGGTAATTGTTTCCATTGTTGTATGGCTCTAACAGTTAGGACGTTTTTCCTGTTATGGCAATTTCACATCTCCAAACCATTTCATCTTCAACAAATGTCGGCCTTTGTGATGGCAAAACACTCTTCCCTGGAATCCTAACTTTTATGGTTGGAAGAGTTGGAGTGTTGCACAGAAGCTGTTGCTTTCACCCCCCTTGTCAGAGATGGAACAACTTATAATTAATTGCCCTGACCATGAGTTCTTCAGAGCCTCCAAGAAAACAGATTTTTTTTTACTTAGGCAGAGATAAAAAAAAAAGTGTGTTTCAGATGTTGGCCTGAGACCACTGGGAATACTAGCTGTGGCACTGTCAGGGTAAAGATAGACGCTGGAAGGAAAGTCCTGTCGTACCACTCCACTGATAACAACAGAGACATCTGGGGTAGGGATCCCACAAGGTACCCTAGATCTAGACCAGGAAGCCAACAGGTGTTTGGGGAAGGGCCATAGCTCAGTAGCAGAACAACAGCTTCCCCTGCACAACTTTTACAGAAGACCTCTTGGTTGCCAGGCCTGGCCTCCAAGAGATCTTCTGTATCTTTAAAAGTTGTGCAGAAGGAAAGGAGAATTCCACCTTGTGTTTTTTCCCATTACAGTATTGCAAGAACACCTGCATTTGGCTGACTTTCTCTTCTCCTAAAGATACAGGACCACTCTCAGGCCCTGAACCTGGCAACCCTAGACAGGCCTGAATTGAGCTGGAGCTCTCAAAAGCCCCAGCTCTAACACATAAATGGGAGAGAAAGGGAAGCTCAAAAATTCACATCCTCACCTCCCTCTTGTAAGTGCTCCAGCCATAACAGAACTGGGGATGTGGGGAGGAGTCCAACACATCATCTCAGCACTCATGGCAAGTTGAGCAATCCTGCTGGGGCACCATGCAGGCATTGTGCTGACACTGGAGATGAGGAAACAGAACCCTGGGCTTGGAGTAACCAAAGTGGTCTGAGCCACATTCACACCATACATATATTCCACTTTTCACAGCCCTGGCCTTCCCCAAAAGATCCTGAGAAGTGTAGTTTGTGAAAGGCGCTGAGAGCTGTAAGGGATACCCCTATTCCCCTTACAGGGCTTCAGTTCCCAGAGTTCTCAGGAAAGAGGAATTGACTGTTAATCCATTCTAGAATCTGTAGCACCATGAGGAGAATAGGAGCCTGTAGCATCACTCCACTGATAGCAGATGAGACATCTGGGGTAGAGTTGTGTACAAATTTTAATTTAGTTATTTTAATTCCATTTCTGAACATCTCCCATAAATTATCTCAGAGTGATTTCGCAACACACATCAGCAATAAAAGCAATTGCACAGTTTTATATGTAAAACCAACTGGAACAATCAGAAAAATTAAAAACAAAGTTCTGTATGTAAAAAGAATGAAAAACAATTCAATATGTACAAAAACATTCAAATCCCTTGCAATATAGATCCAGATTGGGATAAAGGTCTCATTCAGAATAAAAACTGAATAGCCTTTTGAAATTCTCTACTCTATTTATGGACAAAGAAACTGGGGTATAGAGGGGAAGTCCATCAAATTTCTCTAAGTGAAGGAGAAATTCTCCAACAGTTTATCAGGGTTGGAGCTCCCCGTTAGCGTGGTAGGTTTATAGCCTCTTTCTCTTCCCTGCTACTGTAAGGAGCAACCATGTTGGCACTCTGGCTACCATTTTATATCCTCCATGCTGCCCTAGACCTAGCATCGTCCTGGGTCATTCTGGGAAGAAAATGCCAACTGCCACAAAACATAAACAAAAAACCATGGGGGAGAATATTTGACAGAAGACAATGGCTTTTTATGCTTAGCAGGTTGCGGGGAAGGGTCTCGGAAACCTCAGAAATTTCCTCAGGAAAAAATATGTCTTCAGGATGGCTCTGCCTCAAGCATTTACATCCTACCTTTCCACTAACACCAGTTCCCAAGGGAGTTTACAAAGAATGATGAAAAACACTGTTTGACCACATTCACTTTTATTTCACTTCAAACAGTCATGGCTTCCACCCAAAGAATCCTGGGAAGGATAGTTTGTTACAGGTGCTGAGAGTTGTTAGGAGACACCTATTTTCCTTACAAAGCTACCATTGCCGGAGTGGTTTTAACAGTCAGCTCCTCTTCCTAGGGAACTCTGAGAATTGTAGCTCTATGAGTGTTGCGCACCAGGCGCAACAGGAGCTGGCTCAGGGAGTCAGATGAGGATGAGGTCCCTGGGAGCATTGAAGGAAGGGGGAGCACTGTCAGCCCACAGACTTCCCTGGCCAGCCCCCTCATTGAGGCAGTTCCCGCACCTCCTGCGAGTTCCTCGCCTGAGCCGTTGGGAAGTGACCCCTCACGTGTGCCAACCCCACCCCCACAGGAATCGCCGCCTGGCACTTCAAACGCTTCCCTGCCAACCAGCTTCCCGCTCCCTGAAGCCGAGCTGTCACCTAGCGAAGCCCCACTGTCAGATGGGCTGCCGGAGGCTCTCTCCCCCCCCCCCGCGTTAGACGGCACGAGAAGAGGGACTTTCAGAGGGTGGAACTTCAGAGGAGCCGTCATTTATGAGCGAAGACCTTCCCTACTTAAGCAGGTGCCCATCCAGACTCTAGCGCTGAGTCGACTCTCCCCACATGCTGCAGAGACTGCTTAGGTAGCTTAGCTAGGGAAAGTAGTGAGCTAGAGTAGACAGGTTTATGAAGTGCACTGCTTTGGATGTAACCATCACACTAATAAAACAAGAACTGAACCAAGCCTCGCCTCCATCTCTTGCTTCTGGCTCTGGGCAGGACAATAAGGGGGCATAGGAGTCTCCTAACAACTCTCAGCACCCTTCACAAACTACCCTTCCCATAATTCTTTGGGGGATGCCATGACTGTTTAAAGTGGAATAATAGTGGAAGAAATATCTGGTGTGGATGTGGCCTTTGTTAAGAGCAAAACAACATACAGTGAAACACCAGATAAGTCATGGACAAAAACCATCAAAGAGAAGGTGCCATCAAGGAAACTTCTGCTCTAGTTGCTACCACGTTTCCCTTAAAGTAAATTTTGAGCTTTGTTTTGGGGGTCCTGTTGGTTTAAAATATATGTTGGGGGAAGTGAAAACATTTGCTTAACATCTTTTATCATGGGCTGATGGCTTGATGTGTCGCTAGAATCAACCTATTTTGGAGGTGGGGGTTCTTTTGAGTGTTTTCTTTTTTCCAGTGGTGATTTTGTTTCTCAGTTCCGCCATAGCCTGTCAGCGACCTTGATATAAGACCTTGTGTTCATGATGCTGAGATTTTTCTGGGTCTTTTGCTATTTTCAGCAAGTTATTCCTTTTGCCAAGAAAGGCTGTGTACCCAAATGCCATGAACTGCATTGTAGCCTCTCTCGATGTAATTGCTCAAAGAAATCTGGATTTGCTTTCTGTCTTTGCCTGAAGAGGATGGGAGACAGTCATCCCATTATATTGTTTCAACACACTTGGTGTAACATGCTTAGATCCCAAAGACTATAGGAAGGATTCCTCTCTCTCCACCTTTTTTAAAAACCAGGAATGGTGCCAACCCCCTTACTCAGAAGCCCTACAGCAATCCACCAGCCTTGCCACACCATCAGCTGTCAAATGGCACTATCCAATAAAGCCATCCATGATTCATTATTATGAAATGACAGTAGCACATTCAAGCAAGCTGATCGCGGCTGACAGTGGGAATCCAATTAACCTGAATTACTATCTTGATAGTAGCCCAATTAATGTCAGCTGCCAAGTGTCAGAAGTGAAAGCCCAGCTAATAGAATTAATTAATTCATAGGCAAGGGGAGCTGCACTGGGGATGGCCCATCGCCTCCACCTTTGCTGTGTTTATGAGTATTATTTCTGAACAAAAGCATAAACTTTCTATTGGTGCAGTTAATAAAATATGGAGTTTACACTTCTTTTTCTAAAGAGGTGGAATAGAATTTAAGGAGTGCTTTTTGAAGAGTCCGTAGGGAAAAGTTTGCCTTATGAGTCTACTACTTCCCAGATCTTTTGACATCTCTAGGATAAACAAAAGCCACAACTGGCTTCAGTCATTTGCCTGAACATGCAAAGGGTCAAACTGGGGGTGGGCCAAGCATGCACACCCCAAAACTGGGGAGAGGCATTTTCTGTAGTTTTTGGAGGGAGCAGGAAAACATTTGTTGTTGTTGATTTCTTGTTACCCGAAGGTTTCCAAGTAACTTACAACACTGCTGAAAACAAAAATAAATATTCCATACCATAAAAACAACACAATAAAATAGCAACTACTCCATATAGCCACAGAAAGCTTTGGCAGCAATACAAACAACATCATCTCAGTCTATCAAATGTCTTGGAACAAAGATAAGCCTTCATCTGGCACCAAAACAAAGTCAATGAAGGCACCAGGCAGAGCTTACTGGGGAGCGCATTCCATGGATGTGGATCCGCAACTGATAAGGTGACAAGTAAAATGTTCAGAGGGACAGAGAGCTTTACCAGAAAAGCAGTGAGGCATTTTCTTTCTCTGTTTTTATTTTTATTTTTAAATTAAACATTAAAGAAGGGAAATATCTGCTTCTTCTTTTTGAGTTAAGCTTTCTGAACATTTTGAAATTTTTCTTCTGCTCCCTCTGAAAATTTCAGGAAATGCCTCTCTGCAATTTTGTGGCCAGCGTTAAGCCCCATCTTGCAACTGCATCATCAATCCTTGATGGCTGTATGCCTCCATACCTTCCCTGAGCAGCTCTATGTCATGCCTTAGCATTGTTCTGGGCGCATAGTTGTGGCAATATTGCATCACAACACAACATCTTCCAGAAGATGTATTTTGAGGAAAGCATGGCACTAAGGCCACTGTTCTGGCAAAAAAAAGGGGGGGGAAGTGTTTGGGTGTTTATTTAGAGGAAGAAGACTGGTATTTATTTAATTTTCTTTAACAAAATTTATATACTGGTTGATTGTAGAAAACATCTGTTTACAAAACAAATGAAATTAACAATAAAAACAATTAAAAGCAAGTAATGAAAACATTTTAAAACATTTTTAACATTTTTAAAACAATTAAAACAACTATAGACTAAAAAGAGATTAAAACATATCAACATCCATATCTGGACAGGCTTAACTAAACAAAAATGTTTTAATCAGGCACCGAAAATAATATTTAGTTCAGAAGTTCAGTATATAAAACATACAAGGGATTTACTATGATTCATAGGGTCGCCATAAGTCATAATTGACTTGAAGGCATATAACAACAACAACAATGGGAAATTGTTGTGTTTTAATGTCTGATACACTCCTGAGATTCATTACTGTAAGGTATTGACAATGTGTTGATCATTGGAAAGTTTAATCATGGCCCCATCTGCACTATACAGTTAAACAGTGTCATGCCACTTTAAACAATCATGGCTTCCCCCAAAGAATCCTGGGAAGTGTAGTTCGTGAAGGGTGCTGAGAGTTGTTAGGAGACTCCCCTGTTCCCTTTACAGAGCTACAGTTCCTACAGTGGCTTGACAGTCAATTCCTTTTCCCAGGGAACTCTCGAAATTTCAGCTATGTGAGGGGAAATTAGGTCTCCTAACCAGAGCTTGGAAAAGTTACTTGTTTTAAACTACAACTCCCATCAGCCCAATCTAGTGGCCATGCTGGCTGGGGCTGATGGGAGCTGTAGTTCAAAAAAGTAAATTTTCCAAGCTCTGCTCCTAACAGCTGTCAGCACTCTTTAACAAGCTACACTTCCCAGGATTCTTTTGGGAAGCCATGATTGTTTAAAGTGGTATGATGGTGCTTTAAATGTATAGTGCAGATATGGCCAATATCACTTCAATAATTTAGTTCCGCCTTAGCTTGTATGCTGATTATATGTATTATTTTATCAAAAAAGAACAACTTCTATCACTGCTGCCACCTTTCAGCTAAAGCTCTTTGTTCCTCTGAAAATGTTGTATTATTTCTCCCCCCCAAAAAATGTGTCACCTTTTGCCCCCCTTTAATCTCCCACACACAAAACCCCTTAAAGTTCTGTGGGAAGATTCATAGTGAAGCCTTCAGCTCATCTCTGTTTCTGTTACTCTTCATTTTTCAGCTCATATATTAAAACTCTAGCTAGTATGTAAATACACTTAAAGACCTGTACAGATAAATAACACGGGGAGCACAATTACCAGTAAATAACAATAAATAACATTTTATTACAATGCATCTTTTAAAATGATTATTATTAAACTCGTTGAAAGCATTTCAGAATAACTGTGAACCATACACTGAAAAATGTTGTTTGTGCTATTCACATTACTCTCTCTAGAGTTTGTTCTTCTTCACATAAAGGCACTTTGATCTATATCTACAGGATTTAGCTATTAGTCATCATTTGCATAGTATATGAATGGTGTTGAAGTTGAGAAAAGAATCTGCAATATTTGCTACGCTATTTGAAACCTTAAGCCAATGAGCAGGTTGATGTTGATGATAATAATCGTAATAATAAATTTATGAATTGCTTCCTTTGAAGTATCTCAAACTGCTTACAATAAAAACATCAATAAAACAATTGCATATGCAACAACAAACATTTTAAATAGTTAAAAGAATCCCATGAATAAAAACAATTTCAAGTCCAATAAAGATGCCATCTGGGATAAAAATCTTTCAACAGGTGTCAAAGAGACAATAGAGACGTTACATCACCTGTCTCATTTGTAATGGGAGAGAAGCTGCAGCTTCTGGACCATCCTCAAGTATGATCTGAGTGCAACAGCACTCTCTCTCTACTTGTGTTCCTGTTCAAACTCATACCATCTCTAATCCTGGACATTACCCAGCCATCAAATCCTCTGTGAAGTTGCCTAAGCCCCTTTTAAAACCTTCCAGCTTGTTGGCCGTTACCACATGCTGTGATAGTGAATTCCAGAATTTAACGGTTCATAATGAGAAAAAGTGTTTCCTTTTGTCTGTCCAACATTGAGCTTCATTAGATGACCCTGGGTTCTAACATTATGAGAAAGGGAGAATAACTTATCTCTGTCCATTTTCTCCACACCATGCACAATCCTATACACCCCGATAATGCCCTCCTTATGCACCTTTCCCCCCAAATTAAAAAGCCCCAAATGTTGCAACCTTTCTTCACAGGGGAGTTGTCCTGTGATCCTTTTGATAGCCCTTGTCTGAACGAACCACTGGCTACATCCAGCCTGTAAAACAAAACCCCAAAGACTTAATCCCAGAAAACAACATGCATTGTTGACTTTGTTCCTACGAGTCTACTGTTTACTTAGCAAGAAAAAATAATCTTGTCTCAACCTGCAAGAAGATTGTGATTTAATGAGGAGATAAAGAATTTTTGTACTATAAGAATGTGTAGTAAAAATGGACGGAAGAGGACAATGTTTGGTCCCCAAGAAACAGAAGTGTGTTGGGGGGGGGGAAGCTTCGGAAAGAGAGAAAACACAAACACCAAGGACACCATCTCAAAGAAATGTCTATAATGGTAAACAGCTCAAGGTAAACTTACATTTCTTCCATGGGTGTTTTGAAAAGTCCTAAATCTACAGGACAAATTTGTTTAGCCTAATTTGACATGTGCCAGAGATGGCCATGGATAGTGAATATTTACCTGTATTAGGAGTCATTTAGCACTGCCCGTTTTCCTTTGCTTTGACTCCCCTGGGGAGTAGGACCCCTTTGCCTAACCAGAAAGGAACCCAGCTGGACTGGGCAGGGAGGCCAGCACTCAAAGAGGAGGAGGGATGGTGCTTAGGGTGTAAATTTGTTTCATCGTGAACGAAACATCCTCATGAATGGGGCCTATTCATTTCATTCATTATGAACTTAATTCCAGAGTTTTGAATGGCCAGCTTATTCATTTGTTCATTTGTCAAGCATTCATTTTCATCTCTTCCTATCAGCCTGAGTAAGTCAAATAGAGGTTGGTGCGGGGAGGAAGAAGAGTTGCTTTTAGTTAAGGCTGTTTTTAGAAGGCCTGGACACCAGCCACTGCTCACAAAACAACAAATAGGAAAAAGGGGTGTGTATGTGTGTGCCTGTATGCATGTGTTACAGCTCTACAGGGCATATCCAGTGATGCTCCCAAACCTTGGAGGGAAAAGTGCATACCCACAGTTTATCTAACCAAACGTTTAACCCTGCTGAACAGAGGCAAAGACTATTATAGATCCTGACATCAATGTACAAGTGAATTTCCCTGGCCTCTTTAAGCTTATGATGAAATTTTTGAGGCAAAAGAGACCTTCTCTCAGATGTTTTGGGTGTTGAATAAAATAATGCATGATAAAAGGAGGACATGGATATTATTTTAACAAGTGAATAATGAAACAAACAGGGATTTTCATAGTGAAAAGTTGTGGAATAACAAAACCTTTTTTAAAAAAATTGTTTGCACACACGTAGCAGTGTTGTGTAGTGATTAGAGTGTCGGGCAGGGACCTGGGAGACCAGGTTCAAATCCTTAGTCAGCCATGAAGCTCACTGGGTGACCTTGGGCCAGTCAGTCTCTCATCCTAACCTACCTCACAGGTTTGTTGTGAAGATAAAAGGGAGAGCGGGAGGAAAGCCATGTAGGCCACCTTGAGTTCCTTGGGGGAAAGGTGGGATATAAATGTAATAAATAAATAAATAATACCCATGCTCTGCTCCAAGCATAGAAAAGAGATTGGGGCCAAAGAGTGGATGAAATTGGCCACAGAGGAGAGAGAAGGAGCCATAGTAGATGAGTCCCACTCAACTCCAGCTTCACTCTCAGTTCTCTGTCCAGAGACCATTAACCATTAATTCTTTGCATCTGTCTTCACAGTGGAAGATATAGGGCAGATCCCTGAACCTGAACTAACATTTGCAGGAAGGGATTCTGAGGAACTGAGACAAATAGTGGTAACGAGAGAGGAAGTTCTAGGCTTAATGGACAATATAAAAACTGACAAATCACCGGGCCCGGATGGCATCCACCCGAGAGTTCTCAAAGAACTCAAAGGTGAAACTGCTGATCTGCTAACTAAAATATGTAACTTGTCCCTCGGGTCCTCCTCCGTGCCTGAGGACTGGAAAGTGGCAAATGTAACACCAATCTTCAAAAAGGGATCCAGAGGGGATCCCGGAAATTACAGGCCAGTTAGGTTAACTTCTGTCCCTGGAAAACTGGTAGAAAGTATGATTAAAGCTAGATTAACTAAGCACATAGAAGAACAAGCCTTGCTGAAGCAGAGCCAGCATGGCTTCTGCAAGGGAAAGTCCTGTCTCAGTAACCTATTAGAATTCTTTGAGAGTGTCAACAAGCATATAGATAGAGGTGATCCAGTGGATGTAGTGTACTTAGACTTTCAAAAAGCTTTTGACAAGGTACCTCACCAAAGACTTCTGAGGAAGCTTAGCAGTCATGGAATAAGAGGAGAGGTCCTCTTGTGGATAAGGAATTGGTTAAGAAGCAGAAAGCAGAGAGTAGGAATAAACGGACAGTTCTCCCAATGGAGGGCTGTAGAAAGTGGAGTCCTTCAAGGATCGGTATTGGGACCTGTACTTTTCAACTTGTTCATTAATGACCTAGAATTAGGAGTGAGCAGTGCAGTGGCCAAGTTTGCTGACGATACTAAATTGTTCAGGGTTGTTAAAACAAAAAGAGATTGCGAAGAGCTCCAAAAAGACCTCTCCAAACTGAGTGAATGGGCGGAAAAATGGCAAATGCAATTCAATATAAACAAGTGTAAAATTATGCATATTGGAGCAAAAAATCTGAATTTCACATATACGCTCATGGGGTCTGAACTGGCGGTGAGGGGTTGTAGTGGACAGCACGATGGAAATGTCGACCCAGTGTGCAGCAGCTGTGAAAAAGGCAAATTCCATGCTAATGATAATTAGGAAAGGTATTGAAAATAAAACAGCCGATATCATAATGCCGTTGTATAAATCTCTGGTGCGGCCGCATTTGGAATACTGTGTACAGTTCTGGTCGCCTCATCTCAAAAAGGATATTATAGAGTTGGAAAAGGTTCAGAAGAGGGCAACCAGAATGATCAAGGAAATGGAGCGACTCCCTTACGAGGAAAGGTTGCAGCATTTGGGGCTTTTTAGTTTAGAGAAAAGGCGGGTCAGAGGAGACATGATAGAAGTTTATAAAATTATGCATGGCATTGAGAAAGTGGATAGAGAAAAGTTCTTCTCCCTCTCATAATACTAGAACTCGTGGACATTCAAAGAAGCTGAATGTTGGAAGATTCAGGACAGACAAAAGGAAGTACTTCTTTCCTCAGCGCATAGTTAAACTATGGAATTTGCTCCCACAAGATGCAGTAATGGCCACCAGCTTGGATGGCTTTAAAAGAAGATTAGACAAATTCATGGAGGACAGGGCTATCAATGGCTACTAGCCATGATGGCTGTGCTCTGCCACCCTAGTCAGAGGCAGCATGCTTCTGAAAACCAGTTGCTGGAAGCCTCAGGAGGGGAGAGTGTTCTTGCACTCAGGTCCTGCTTGCGGGCTTCCCCCAGGCACCTGGTTGGCCACTGTGAGAACAGGATGCTGGACTAGATGGGCCACTGGCCTGATCCAGCAGGCTCTTCTTACGTTCTTATGTTCTAACCAGTGGCAACATCAGATGAGAGGAACAGCAGCCACAGAGAGCCACTGAGGCAGAGACTGCAGATAAGAGCTGCACACAAATGGTCTCT
The DNA here is from genome assembly GCF_030035675.1 of Rhineura floridana. Lineage (NCBI taxonomy): Eukaryota > Metazoa > Chordata > Lepidosauria > Squamata > Rhineuridae > Rhineura > Rhineura floridana. The sequence continues at coordinate 316,439,995 of NC_084480.1, read as the reverse complement.
GCAGATTCTGTGTTCAACTTGGGGACAGAGAGACACCCCTCTCCATGCTCCTCCATCTGCAAAAGATGGAGTTCTTATCAAAGTTCAAGGACACTTCCTAAGCGAGGTGAAAACACTCAAAGGAGTGTGGCCTGAGGAGAGGGGGTGTGGCCTGGGAAAAGTCCATAGGGACACAGAGAGATGCCTAGAGGGCCACATTTGGCCCCTAAAGCTGAAGTTCCCCACCCTCTGTCTGAAGGTTGTTGCTTTAAAAAAAAAACACATTAGCAACTGAGCTGGTAACCCAGACACTATTTTGCAGCATATTGTGTGTGTAGGAATGGCTACTGCCACAAGAAGGGAAGTGAAAAAAAGGAAACTCTCTGTCATTTGCTCTGGGAAAAAAAGTCTTTGGAGAAATTTCTGCTCAACTCGACTGCAAATGCAGCAATAACTAGGGGACCAGAGCAAATATTGGCTCAGGCAGCCTGGTTTTATTTTATTTTAGTTTTGCTCTGTGGCATGAAGACAGCCCTTTTAAAGAGGGAAACTTCTAAAAGATTTCTGTTGCATAGCTGAAATAGGAGTTAAAGAGCTGTGAAGAGTCACCAATGACCCAGAGCAACCAGGGATGTGTCTTCTAAGAGAAGAGACTGAAAGGAAAGGGCCAGCCTCTCTCTCTCTGCCCCTCTGTATTTCTGAGACTTCCCTCCCTAATTTATTGTAAAAAAAACATTGCAAGTACAGAGCAAAGTCAAAGAAAACAGATGGAGAGGATGAAAAGCAAAGTAGAAAAAAGCAACATATATTGTGGGCTTTGTATGTGCATGTTTTTGTTTTAAAAAAGTAGTGTATACTGGAAGGAAAGAGGACTTGCTAGTGAATTTATGACAGCCATAGTTGAACTGGCATATAAATGGAAAGCTAAGAACATAAGAAGAGCCTGGTTGATGGATCAGGCTAGTGGGCCATCTAGTCCAGCATCCTGTTCTCACCAGGGCCAACCAGATGTCCCAGTGGGAAGCCCACAAGAAGGGCCTGAGCGCAACAGCACTCTCTTCTCCTTGCACATCTGGCAACTGGTTTACAGAAGCATACACATCTGCCTATGGTGGCATAGCACAGACATTATGACTAGTAGCCACTGAGAGCCTTCTCCTCCATGAATTTGTCAAATCTTCTTTTAAAGCCATCCATGTTGGTGCCCATCACTGCCTCTTGTGGGAACAAATTCCATAGATGAACTATGTGCTGCATGAAAAAGTTCTTTTGACTGTCCTGAATTTTCCAACATTCAGCTTAATTGGATGTCCACAATTTCTAATGAGAGAGGGAGAAAAACTTTTCTGTATCCGCTTATTCCATGCAGTGCATAATTTTATACACTTCTATCATGTCACCTCTGACTTGCCTTTTCTCTAAACTAAAAAGCTTCAAATGCTGCAACCTTCCCTCGTAGGGGAGTTGCTTCATCCCCTTGATCATTCTAGTTGACCTGTTCTGAACCTTTTCCAGCTCTACTATATGCTTTTTGAGGTGAGGGGACCAGAACTGTACACAGTATTCCAAATGCGGCCACACCATAGATTTGTATAACAGCATACAATGATACTGGCAGTTTTATTTTCCATACCTCTCCTCCTAATCATCCCCAGTGTGGAATTTACCGTTTTTCACACCAGCCTCACCCTGGGTTGACATCTTCATCAAGCTATCCACTACAACCCCAAGGTCTTCTTCCTGGTCAGTCACTGCCTGTTCAGGCCCCATGGTTGCTTTAGAACATGCAATTCACACATTCATAATGACATTCTGAATTGTTGTTCAGGCAGCTTTAGTTGCACACCAACTTGCATAGTGAATTTCTACTTCCCACACCCCCTGGATCCAATATATATATATATTGCCTGGGGCACTTATCTACAACAGCAAAGGTGCAAACCACAAATCTTCTTGTCATTCCTAGCTGCAGCAAAGAGACTGGTTAGATCAATGGCTTGATTGTAAAGATTATAAGGCTGGCCACAGAGACAGGACTGGTGTCCTGCTCAGAGACTTAGTCGAGGTGATACCTTCCTATCTCTTTCTTCTAGCAGTAATGATAGCTACTTACATATAAATCTCGGTTCCACGTGAGAAATCTTAAGTATGTGTCACATGCATTCCGTTGGGTTGTCACATCCCTTGTGCTTAACTTTTTTTAAAAAAAAAATTGAGATCATCATTTAGTGCTGTCATTGGAACTTTTCTTTAACCATAATCCGCTTAGTTTTGGTAATCACTTTGGGTCAGTCTGTCCTCATTTTTTCCCCCTCCTTCAGGTAAGTGGATAACTGAAGTGTCTTGTTCAGATAAAGGAGGAAAAGTTTCCTCTTCAAATAATTTACAGGATCAAAACTTAATTGCCTGTATCCTGAGATTACCCTGAAGCTAGACAGTTAGATGATCTAACTAGGTGCTCACATGAATGATCAGATAATTCTTGTGTTTAACAAGCAAACACAAACCTTTGCCCTTTGGAGGCATTAATGATCCAATATTACTCAGCTTTGGAGTGGGGATGCACTGAGTTGTATCTTCACATTAGGGGAGTCTTTGCATGTACAGTTCTATACATGAAGGCTTACTTGTGGCCAGGAATCAGTGGAGAGCCAGTGTGGTGTAGTGGTTAGAGTGTTGGACTAGGACCTGGGAGACCAGGGTTCAAATTCCCATGCAGCTGTGAATCTCACTGGGTGACCATGGGCCAGTCACTGCCTCTCATCCTAACCTACCTCACAGGGTTGTGGTGGGATTAAATGAGGAGGGGGGTACCATGTATGCTACATGGAGCTCATTGGAGAAAAGGTGGGATGCAAATGCAATAAATAAACTCCAGTTGTGCAGGGTTCTAGGTTAAGTGTAAGTCTTTTCTTGGACAACTGTATTTCTGATGCTTCCCTCAATGCAGGGAATCAAACAGTTCACACAAAAGTTAGGAGGTGTGGCTAAGGAAGAGACATAACTATGTGGTTGAGCCTCTGTTTTGCATGCAAAAGGTCCCAAATTCAATCCTTCTCATCTCCAGGTAGGACTAGGAGAGACTCTGTCTGAAATCCTGGAGAATCCCTGCCTGTCAGTCATGACAATGCTGAGCTAGATGGACCTATGGTCTGACTCAGTAGGAAGCAGCTTCCTGTGTTCCTACATTCCCCGCTCCCTGCATGCATATGAATAATTCAGGACCATGAGCACCTGAAGAAGGCCATTATGTAGCTTCTATTGAAACACAGTTGCTGGATTAAATGGACCTTTGCTTTAGTAACTAGCACTCGTTGCATGTTTGCTCATATCTAGTTCCTCTCCCATAAGTATACTTCCAAGAGTTAATGAATGGTGTAAATTCTTAGCAGATTTGCCAGAGCTAATCTCGGCCGGGGTTTGGTACAGAAACAGCCTTGGTCGCCCTGTATGATGACCTGTGCCGGGAGAAAGACAGAGGGAGTGTAACTCTGTTGGTTCTCCTGGATCTCTCAGCGGCTTTTGATACCATCGACCATGGTATCCTTCTGGGGCGTCTTGAGGATTTGGGAGTTGGAGGCACTGCTTGGCAGTGGCTGTGCTCCTATCTTGAGAATCGTCTCCAGAAGGTGATGCTTGGGGAACATTACTCGAATCCCTGGGTACTCCAATATGGGGTCCCGCAGGGTTCAGTTCTGTCCCCCATGCTCTTTAATATCTATATGAAGCCGCTGGGTGAGGTCATAAGGAGATTTGGAGTGCGTCTCCAGCAATATGCTGATGATACGCAACTCTACTTCTCCTTTTCATCTTCTTCAGGTGAGGCTGTTGATGTACTACACCGCTGCCTGGCCGCGATAATGGACTGGATGACAGCTAACAAACTGAGACTCAATCCTGACAAGACTGAGATGCTGTTGGTGGAGGGGCTCTCTGCCCAGATGGTTGACGTCCGACCTGCCCTAGACAGGGTTACACTCCCCCTAAAGGAGCAGGTCTGTAGTTTGGGGGTCTTATTAGATCCGCTCCTGTCACTGGAGGCTCAGGTAGCCTCGGTGGCACGGAATGCGTTCTACCAGCTTTGGCTGGTAGCCCAACTACGACCCTACCTGGACAGGGAGAACTTCGCCACAGTTATCCATGCTCTGGTAACCTCTAGATTGGATTACTGTAATGCACTCTATGTAGGGCTACCTTTGAAGACGGTTCGGAAACTTCAGCTGGTGCAGAATGCTGCAGCCAGAGTTCTTACTGGGACAAAGAAATTTGACCATGTAACACCTATTCTGGCCCAACTGCACTGGCTACCAATATGTTTCCGGGCCAGATTCAAAGTGTTGGTTCTTACCTATAAAGCCCTTAACGGCATCGGACCGCAATACCTGGCGGAACGCCTCTCCCGCTATGTATCTACCCGCTCGCTGCGCTTGACGTCGAAGGCCCTTCTCCGGGTTCCAACACATAGCGAGGCCCGGAGAGCAATAACTAGAACTAGGGCCTTCTCAGTAGTGGCCCCCGAATTATGGAACGACCTCCCTGACGAGATACGCCTGGCGCCTTCTTTGTTATCTTTTCGGTGCCAGGTAAAGACCTACCTCTTTGCCCAGGCTTTTTAAATTTTTTATTTCAAATGTTAATTTTAATTTTTTTTGTTGCAATCTTGTTTTCACATATGTTTTATAGTGCATTTTATTTATACTCACTTGTATTTTAACCTGTTTTTATTGTTGTACACCGCCCTGAGAGCTTATTGCTAAAGGGCAGTATAAAAGCACAATAAATAAATAAATAAAAAAAATAAAAGTTACTTTTTTGAACTACAACTCCCATCAGCCCCAGCCAGCATGGCCACTAGATTGGGCTAATGGGAGTTGTAGTTCAAAAAAGTAAATTTTCCAAGCTCTGGCTAATCTTTTGCAAACAGCACTAGCTGCATATTACCTTCTGGGCCCAATCTGAAATCTTGGTGTTGACCTTTAAGGCCTTGAGCTGCTCAGCTTCAGACTATACACCCAACACTTGCCTTCAGAAATAAATAATGGAGACTCTGTGCCACATCCTAACAAACCACAGAGAGCACTGGCAAGGGATAGGGCCTTTTCTGCTTTGGCCCTGATTTTGTGATCTGCCCAAGAAAAGCCTGTGAATGCCTGAAATTGTTAACATTTCAAAGTTGTGTAAACACTGCATTGTTGAGATTTAAATATCCTGTATTTGAACCAAAAGTTTTCATTTTTTCTCTCTCTATTTTACTCTGAATGATGATGTTATGGTATTTATTCATTTGAGATGTTTTTTATTTGTAACAGAAATCACATTAATTTAATAGATTGTTAAGGCATTATCAACTATTTTAATAAATAAAATAACTATTGCTTCTTGTGTGCTGGAATAGCTTTGGGTGGGGTTTAGAAAGGGTAGGAAGGTGACTGTAGGACCATGATCTTGTGAAGGAATTGGACTTTACTGGCTTGGACTGTTTGTATGGACTCTGCTTTAATATGGACTGCTGTGTATTTTATGGGGATTTATATCTTTCTTGACTATTTAATATTTTTCTTGTCTCTTTGGTTGGGGTTTATAGGATTAACCTGCTCAAATAACCAGGTCTGTCTGCTCACATAACTTGTCCTGGGTACACAAATGAGAAGGCAGTCAAACTCCACTGTTTTACCTGAGGCAGAGCAAATCTCTCAGTTGAGGGTGGGAAAATTAAAAACTGTACTACTCCCTGTTTCCTTGCTACCAATATTTCCTGCTGGGTAGAGCCTGTGATTGACAAGGGAGGCAGGTAAAAAGAGGTGATATCTACAGGTGGACAGTCTGAAGGATTTTTAGGTCAAGGTGGATCTCAGTGTGGTTAGAAGCTTGTTGAGTGGGGCAAAAACAAAGAGGGAAAGGCTGCTACTGGAGAGTAAGAATCTCCTGAGAGCCTGTTGAGTTGAAGGGCTGTTTTAGTGCAGGGAAAGTGGATGGTGTTCTAATCTACTTAATTTTGTTATTTTGCTGCAAAGGGAATTTTTTAATGTGCCTTCAAGTCGATTACGACTTATGGCGACCCTATGAATAAGCGGCCTCCGATAGCATCTGTTATAAACCACCCTGTTCAGATCTTGTAAGTTCAGGTCTGTGGCTTCCTTTATGGAATCAATCCATCTCTTGTTTGGCCTTCCTCTTTTTCTACTCCCTTCTGTTTTTCCCAGCACTATGGTCTTTTCTAGTGAAAGGGAATATACTGGTCTTTTACTGGTTACTTTTACATTGCATATCTTTCTTTTAAATGTTCTAGTCCTAGTACACATTAGATCTTTTTTTCATAAACCTGGTGTGGTTTCTCTTTATTCTGAAACCCCCAGAAGCCACAAAATTGTGCTACCTTCCAAGGCTTCAGAGACACCCATGGAAGGTTTTATTATTGGGCTATCATGCTTCCACCTGCTATCATTCTGCCTGTAATGAAGGGAGGCACATTTTACCAGTCACATTTCTCTATAGCAATATTGCTCTTAGGGACTTTGCCTTATTCCTATAAGCCTTTGCTATAGGCGTTCACGTACGCAGGCAAGCCTCAATCCCCCTGTGTACCTCAATGGCTCTAAAAGATCACAGTCCTGGGTTGATCCCCTGTAACCTGTTATTCTCTAGGGTAAACTCTCCTTTCACCATTTAATACTGTTTCCATACTTTAAATACTTTGTTTATATTTTGCCAACACTTGCATTCTTAGTGTTAGCTGGCCAAGAACTGGCTGTGTCTTTTAAAACTAATATATCTATTTAACAGAATATATGAATAAAACAAGAACATTTTTAACTCTGTTTTTCAAGCATGTGGTTACATATTGTTGTTCTTTAGTTCACATAAAGTACACTCACTAAGTTCCTTAACTACTGTAAGTACAATCCTGCCTCACTGCCCGCTACTAACCACACTTCTAACCCACTCTCTCCCAGTTTCCAGCCCTATCCCTCTCAAGTCTGTGCCCCATCTCTCAGCTATCGTATATTCAGATATAAACCAAATATCCCCCATTCTCTTAGCCAATCACACATAGCATTCAGCAATATTCTGTCTCTCTCACTCCCCATCCCTTATTAGCACTTACCATATATAACCTAATATACACATGAAGGATCATATGGGAAGATTAATAAGGAGCAATCTTATGGTAAAACTACCCCCTTATTTGGTGGCATCAAACTCTTTAAGGGGGAAGGGTGAGCTGAACAGAGGGCGGCACTCTGTGTTAGGTGGGAATTCCCTTCTTTCAGATGGCTCAAGCCCAGGGTGGACTGGGTGTTAGCTGCTGCAGGTCCACAGAGGTTCATTCTTCTACATTTCATGATCCAGGTCCTATTTCTTGAATCCATTCTTTTTAGGCACCCTCACTTTAATAATGATCTCACAACCAAATGTTTTCTTGGGTTGTTGAGGATCAAATGATATAAGACCGTGTGGTAGATTTACCTGAGCCCTTGACATGGAATGGGCAGAAGGGGAGGATCTAACGTGACAAAATAAATGTCAGTGAAAATAACACCTAATTAATTGTATAATAGTGTGACAATTTTGTTCACTAAATGGTCCCTGATTGGCTGGGATTTGCCATTAAACTACTGCCAGGGAACATGCTCTCACTCTCAACTGGCTTTCTTTGTCCCTAATGATTTATTAACTTACTCAGATCAGATTGGCTACCTAGTGTCATTCGCTGCATGGTCCCTGATTGGCTGGCATTGGCCATTAACCTATTACCAGGGAACACTGCTCTTACTTTCTATTTATCTCTCATGATTTATTCACAAACCTAAATCAGAGTGGTGATCTAGTGTTCTGATGCCATCTCAGTTGCTACATGATATTCAAATAGCTTCATGTGACAAAACCCAGAAGAAGAAGATATCAAAAGGAAGAGGTGGTCCACACTAGTAGTAGAGAAGGAAACAAGTACAAAAACAGGAGAATAAAGCAAGTTGAACGTTTGCAGAAGTTAAGGCAGCTGGGGAATATATCCTCCCCCTGAAATTTCCTACTTTGGACCCCAAAATGGAAACAAGCAAACAATCAGGAAACAATGCAATTCAATATAAACAAGTGTAAAATTATGCATATTGGAGCAAAAAATCTTAATTTCACATATACGCTCATGGGGTCTGAACTGGCGGTGACCGACCAGGAGAGAGACCTCGGGGTTGTGGTGGACAGCACGATGAAAATGTCGACCCAGTGTGCGGCAGCTGTGAAAAAGGCAAATTCCATGCTAGCAATAATTAGGAAAGGTATTGAAAATAAAACAGCCGATATCATAATGCCGTTGTATAAATCTATGGTGCGGCCGCATTTGGAATACTGTGTACAGTTCTGGTCGCCTCATCTCAGAAAGGATATTATAGAGTTGGAAAAGGTTCAGAAGAGGGCAACCAGAATGATCAAGGAGATGGAGCGACTCCCTTACGAGGAAAGGTTGCAGCATTTGGGGCTTTTTAGTTTAGGCGGGTCAGAGGAGACATGATAGAAGTGTATAAAATTATGCATGGCACTGAGAAAGTGGATAGAGAAAAGTTCTTCTCCCTCTCTCATAATACTAGAACTCGTGGACATTCAAAGAAGCTGAATGTTGGAAGATTCAGGACAGACAAAAGGAAGTACTTCTTTCCTCAGCGCATAGTTAAACTATGGAATTTGCTCCCACAAGATGCAGTAATGGCCACCAGCTTGGATGGCTTTAAAAGAAGATTAGACAAATTCATGGAGGACAGGGCTATCAATGGCTACTAGCCATGATGGCTGTGCTCTGCCACCCTAGTCAGAGGCAGCATGCTTCTGAAAACCAGTTGCCGGAAGCCTCAGGAGGGGAGAGTGTTCTTGCACTCGGGTCCTGCTTGCGGGCTTCCTCCAGGCACCTGGTTGGCCACTGTGAGAACAGGATGCTGGACTAGATGGGCCACTGGCCTGATCCAGCAGGCTCTTCTTATGTTCTTATGTTCTTATGTTCTTATCAGTGCAGTGCTAATGACGTCTCAGGCTTTTTATATCAAATATGCTATGATTATAGCAAATTCTTGTTAATCTAGATTGAGGTGCCACAGTCTCTGCCCAGAACTCCATAGGACTCTAGTATTCACATGGAGACTCTGGATCTGTCTGAATGTCATGCTAAGGAACCTGACTACTCACTCACAATTTAAATAACTATTCTTTTTTTTTAAAAAAAGTAGTTAATGATATTATTGGCCTTTCCTAGCTGCACTGCCAAAGTTGTGATATTTCATAGCAAATTTGCTGTTACATTTTAAGGAAGCTTTACCTTAAAAGTCTCCAAGTTTGGCCAATGTATTATAATTTGAACATCTTTTAAAAGGTCACTTTGCCCAGTTCTCTCTCACTACTACTGAGGTTTGGTCTCCTCTCCTGTATCAGAAATGAGTGGGTTTATAAAAACAAACAAAAAACAAGTGGAATATTCAGTTCAGTTCAAAGAGAAGATCAGGAAACAATAAACAAAAGGAAATGGCTTGTTGTGAAGTCTTTCTTTTTCCACCTTTGCTAGTGAGCCAGCACCAACAGCAAGCAACGCAGGGCACCGCATTAGGTGCAAGCTGTTGAGGCTTTTAATAGCATTTATTAGAGCAAATCACATGGCCCTTAGCTTCTGTATACCACCGGGATTGTAGAAAAGGCAGTGGCAGTTCCTAGGGAGGGCTAAGGATGACTTCAGACATTCAAAGATGGAGAGAGAGAAAAACGGTTGCATGAGACATATGGGTTTCATTCCTTGTACTTCAGGCTAATGTTGTTGTTGCTGGGAGTTGCCCTTTGCTCCCAAATCAAGATGTATGCTTTCCAAATGGCTCACCTGTGGTGCATTTACTTTTCTTAATTTCTCTGAATGTGCAAAGCAGCCTCCAGTTTGTCCTAGATCTGGGGCATGACCCAGAATGCATTACTGTGCCCTATGGTGATCAGCCAGCCCTACCACCCAAGGACAATGTCTTAATCCTACTTCCTTTTTTTTATCTATTTCAGCGACGAGCCAGAAGGGTGAAGTGCTGTGTCATCTTCACAGGCCTGGCAGTTCTCCTGGCCATCATCATAATCATCACTGTTTTGGTCAAGAATTAAACCCACCAGGTTTTCACAGGTAGGCAGTTCTCATGGAATCTCATGGGATGGATGTAAAAGCTGGGAAAACTGGACAGCTCATGGGAGCTATTGTTGGCTAGAGCACCAAATCATTTGTTGGTTGATGTGGAAGCAACACTGGTAAGTCAAAAGCATTCTTAGAAGGTAAGATGAAATGTATTGCAATGGTACAGTTTGGCTTCTTTTACCAAAGTGGATGGAATATTCAGTAACAGCTGAGGTTTCTAGCCATTCTCCATGTGACAAAACCAGGAAGGAGTTTGAAAAGTTGGAGTGTAGGAGGAGGAAGAGTGAGGCCTGTAGATGTATGCAAGCCTTCAGCAACCTGATATCCTTCACATGTTTTAGTTCACAACTCCCATAATGCCCAGCCAGCTGACCAGAGCCAATGGGATGTGCAGTCCAAGGTTGGCAATGGCTGCCCCATACTACTTCCAACTCCCAGAATATATTGAATGAAACAAATTTTGGGTTGGAAGATCTTTCAGCACCTTCACTTTATCGCAATACCTCCCTAATCTCTTCTCTCCCGTTCACTATAGCAAGGGTGACTAACCTGTGGCCCTCCAAGTGTTCTGGGACTATACTTCCCATCATCCCTGCCCGTTAGCCTTCCCGACTGAGGATGATGAAAGCTGTAGTCCAACACTATGTGGAGAGCACCAGATTAATGTATTTTAAGATCCGTTTTTATGATTTTATTTATTTATTTTTATTTTTATTTATTTGTTTCATTTATAGACCGCCCATAGCGAGTGGCTCTCTGGGCGGTGTACAAAAAGGTTAAAACACAAAATTTCAACAATAAAATCAGACAACAAACAATAAACACAAGCAGCAACAAAAGAAAAAAGAAAAATATAAAATTATAACATAAATGCTTAAAATGCCTGGGAACATAGCCAGGTCTTAACCTGGCGCCGAAAAGATAGAAGTGTTTTAAAGTGTTTTAGTGCTTTGTTTGCCGCCCTGGGCTCCTGCTGGGAGGAAGGGTGGGATATTAATTAATTAATTAATTAATAATTAGCCACCCCTGCTGCAGAGGAAGAGACACAATGCCTGATCATCTGTTCAGTTTACTTTGTTGCAAGAGCATAGCTAGTAGGGAGTCAGAGACTTGGTATAGTAGAAAACGGTAGCAAATTACTCATTTCCATGGCCCTTTAACTACCCTTTAGAACAGGGGTGGAGGACCTTTTTTTCAGCCCAAGAGCTACATTGCCTTCTAGGCAACTTTTGACGGTCTACATGCCAGAGGTTGGTGGAACCAGAGGAAACAGTGGGCAAAGTAATGAATGGTGAATTTTACCTTTGTACAGCACAGTAGTTTCTACAGACGCTCACACAACCTCCATCTAGGTAAGCAAGACGTATCATCAGAGGACACAGATCAGCCAGGCAAAAATACTCAAGGAGTGTGCAAAACAGAGCCTGTAAGGGGCCTGGCTGGGAAAGGTGGTATAGGCTGGGCAGAGTCCCAAGGGCCAAATGGAGAGGCCTGAAGGGCCACATTTAGCCCCTGGCCCTGAGGTTCCCCATCCTTGCTTTAGAAACTGTCCTAGTCAGCCCAGAGACTTTGTCTGTTGACGTCAGTGGATTATAAATTTGTTTCATTCTGGCTTTGGTGTTAGCAGATCAAGGTGACTGACTTTTTGGGAAAGTCATACATCAATGGGAGATCACATGATTTGCTTGCAAAAGGCCCTAGGTTTAGTCCCTGGAATCTACAGGTAGGATTGAGAAAGACTCCTGTTCTACCTAGAGAGCTTCTCCCAATTAGTTTCAACAATGCTGGGCTAGACAGAGCAATGTTCTGACCTGGCATAAGGTAGCTTCTTACACGGCTATGTCTTGGACTGCTGTTGACTTCAAAGAGAAGCCACAGCCAACCTGAGGCAATATCAGAGGAAGAACAACCAGTGGGCTGTGCTGAGTAGAGGACTTCATGTGGACTGTGTTGTCTGTGGTCAGTGGCTCAGTTCTCAGAGGAGCCAAAACTCTTTTCTTTGCCAATATTCCCTTGTTGGTGCCCAACTAGAGATCACCCAATCACAAAGTGCCAGATCCTAAGACAAGGATTGCCAGTGTGGTGCCCACTAGTATCTCCTCTGGCATCTGCAAAAGGTCCCAGTAAATATTCCCTCAAAATATTCACAATGCATGAGGGTCTGTTTCCTCTTCTTGCTCAGTTCCTGTTAGCTATTTCTACATTAAACACCCTCTTAAGCATGCCTCCATTTCATTGGATGCTGAGATTAATCACCCACCCATCTGTTCTGAATAAAGGAAAGGTGCAAAGAGGTTCTGTCTCTGAACGACTGTAGCAAAGGTTGATATAGGTGTCATTTTCCCTGTGATGGGCAAGGCATGCTCCTACCATTTATGGCCCTGTCACTTTCTCAGCTCTTTTAGATTGTGGCAGCCATTATGCCACACCTCCATGACAGCCATTTTATGTTATGCCACATCTCCGTATGTTGTGAGCCATGCTAGCAGGGGGTGGACCAGCCAGCAGGAGGGGGGTGAGGAGGACTTGCTGGGGCGTTCCAATCGGGTAAGGACCCAGCAAGGGGACAAGGAAGTGGCCCCTGCTCCTGAAGTTGACAGGTCACCTCCAGCAGTCCCAGACACCCCCTGAAGAGACACCAGACCTGCCTGTCAATCCTCCTGCCTGTCAGTCTCCCAGCACCTATGCCACCACCAGACAGTTCTCCCCCCTCAGAGGGAGAGGATGGGACAGAGACCAAGGCCTCACTTTCACTCCGGTCCAGGAGGAGAATGTGGTGGGAGATTCAATAATCCCAGCTCAGGAGGAGTCTGCGCTTATGCACATCCACTCAACAGTGACTCAGGGTACATGCAAGCAGGGAGCCCACCCATCCCTGCTTAAGCTGGGTGAGGGAGAAGGGTTACTTGCTAAGTCAATGTCTTATTGCCGCCAAGTTGTGCCTAGTTAGCTAGACAGGGATGCTGAGTTCTGAGTAAGTTGTAGGTGGATTCATGAAGCACACTGAACTGAAACTTTCTCTTACTTCAATAAAAGACAAAACTACAGCTGTGTCTGAGTCTGAGTTCTTCGAGTCTGGACAGGACACCGTGGAACCCATTCTATGTCTGGTGCCCACTGTTTCAAAAAGATTGGTGACCCCTGTTCTAGTGTAAGGTTCTGCTCTTTCTTTGCAGCCTTTCTTGTTTAACTCTAAAGGGAAAGGCATGCAGTTTTCAGCCCTGCTTGTACTTAAGGCTTCAGCTAGCCTGTGGCTCTTTTTGGAGCAACAGCCATGGTTCTTGGGAGCTGTCCTGGGTCCTGAAGTCTCTGGAGCTGATGGCCTGATACTGCTATCTTTAAACTACTGTTACCTTCTAGTGTTTTCTTTTTGGTTCCTTTTTGCTATTGACTGTCTCCATATTGCTCCTAGTTCAGTGCCCTGGGACTTTGCCCAGCACTTCTGTGAGCCCTCACCCACTCTGGCATGGGTCTGGATTCCTCCATCCATACCAAGGAATACTAAATCAAGATGGAACTATCTACAAAGCCAAGCTGAAATATGTTCCTACAGAGTTGTCCTCTTCCTAGAGATAATGTGTCTGAAACACAGCTGTCATCCTCAAAGATTTCTAAAACAGAAAATGCACCACTGCTTCTTCAGTTCAGTGAACACAGTGGAGCCAGCTGTGTCTCATATTGAGAGACCCTTGCTGCTCCTTTGCAAAGCCCCTTCTGTAAGTATGCCATTTCCTTCCCTGGAGCAGCTTTGAAGAGCAAGAAGAGAGGTTTGGAGAAACTCCTGGAGATGTTTGATCCACCTCTATTATCCTCAGAGAAGAAAACAAGGCAAGGATTTGAGAACTGAATTGTCAATGCATACTGATGACTGTCATACTCATAGCTCAATCTGGATGGGCAGCCATGCTGATCTATTTGTCCCTTTAGGTTCACCTTGAATTCTCCTTTAGGCAGATTTCAGTAGCAATTAGAGCCTTCTTCAGACATTCACTTTAAACAAGTGTAGGGACAAGTTGGAACATGTGGGATGACCCTTGCCCCACTGGTGACATTGTGCATGCAGGGCACACTTACTGACCTGTGTGTGGTCAACGTTAGTCTGAAGGAGGCTTCCTTACTTACACACAGAGTTTCCAACCTTTTCAGACTGGCACCAATCTCACATTAGTCTGGGAGTGTGTCCAGTATTCAAATCAGTACCGAGGGAGTGGAGTTTGCTCTGCATATTCCCACTTGTACCGTCTAACTGAATGCCTGGAAAGGCCTCAGGGATGCTTGAGGGAGTTGATCTTTGTGACTTTCAATATCCACCAACCTCATTCACACCTGCCTGACTAACGTACAGAATGGAACTTACTTTTCCTCTGGCTTTTCTGCTTCCCAAATCTTCCAATACAGTTCTCAGCTCTGTCTCTGTCTGTCTGTCTGTCTGTCTGTGGACAGGAATGGGACATTTTCAATCAGGCAACTACAAAATATTTTATGCAGGAAATGAGAAATCAAGAAGAAATGGGGTTGCTTTAATAGTGAGAAGTGATGTAGCAAAAGCAATTAGGAGCTACAATGCAAGGTCTAAGCAAGTTATATCAATGAGATTAAACGGGAAACCTATCAATGTAACCATCATCCAACTCTATGCTCCAATGGCAAACAAAGAAGAGGAATTTGAGAGATTTTACGCAGAAGTACAGGAAAAAATTGATCACACACCAAAACAAGATGTGCTGATAATCATGGGGGATTCGGTTGGTAGCAGAAGATGAAGTTCCATACTTTCTGCAAAAACAAGACCAGGAGCAGACTGCGGTACAGATCATGAACTGGTCGTATCGAAAATAAAAGCTAAAGAAGACCAACAAAGAAATCATAATGCCAAAATACAATTTAAATAACATCCCAGAAGAATATAAAGATCAAATAAGGAACAGATTTGAGGCTTTAAACTTAGTTGACAGAGAACCAGAAGAACTATGGATTGAAGTCAGAGACGTTATCAGAGAAGAATGCAAAAAGACATTACCTCTTGTTAAAAAGAGAGAAAGACCTCAATGGATGACTGTAGAAACTCTTCAAATGGTTAAAGAGAGAAGGAAAGCAAAAGCAAAAGGAGATAGAAACACAGTCAGAACCCTAAGTGCAACAATACAGAGACTAGTACATAGGGACAAAGAGAACTATTACAATAGTTACTGTATAGAAATGGAAGAGGACAACAAAAAGGGTAGAACAAGAGCCCTGTTCCAAAAGATCAGAGAAATGAAAGGGAAATTTAAACCAAGAGTAGGGATGTTGAATAATTAACAGGGGAACACACTGACTGACTGAGATAAAATAAAAGGAAGATGGAAGCAATACACTGAAGAACTCTATAAAAGAGATAGAAGGATGACAGATTCATTCATGGAGGAACCGTGTGATGAAGAACCAGAAATTTTAGAATGCGAGGTGGAAGCTGCTCTTAAAATACTTGGAAGAAACAAATCATCAGGAATAGATGGCATACCAATAGAGTTGCTACATGCTACCGAGTCTGAATCAGTGCAAATTCTCACAAAAATCTGTCAAGAAATATGGAAAACTAAACAATGGCCCACAGACTGGAAGGGTTCCATATACATCCCAATTCCAAAGAAAGGGGATCCCAGGGAATGCAGTAATTATCGAACGATTGCCTTAACATCCCATGCAAGTAAAGTAATGCTCAAGATTCTACAACAAAGGCTCTTATCATATATGGAGCTAGAAATGCCAGACGTCCAAGCTGGATTTAGAAAGGGAAGAGGTACCAGAGATCATATTGCAAACATGCATTGGATAATGGAACGGAGCAAGGAATTTCAGAAGAAAATCACCCTGTGCTTTATAGACTACAGCAAAGTCTTTGACTGTGTAGATCATGAAAAACTATGGAATGATTTAAAAGAAATGGGGGTGCCAAAGCATCTGATTTTCCTGATGCGTAACCTATACTCTGGACAAGAGGCTACTGTAAGGACAGAATATGGAGAAACCGATTGGTTCCCAATCAGAAAGGGGTTGAGACAGGGGTGTATTTTATCATCCTATTTATTTAATCTGTACGCAGAACATATCATACGGAAAGCAGGATTGGACCAAGAGGAAGGAGGTGTGAAAACTGGAGGGAGAAATATCAATAATTTAAGATATGCAGACGACACCATACTGCTAGCAGAAACCAGTAATGATTTGAAACGAATGCTGATGAAAGTTCAAGAGGAAAGCACAAAAGCAGGACTGCAGCTGAACATCAGAAAGACTAAAGTAATGACAACAGAAGATTTATGGAACTTTAAAGTTGACAATGAGGACATTGAACTTGTCAAGGATTATCAATACCTTGGCACACTCATTAACCAAAATGGAGACAATAGTCAAGAAATCAGAAGAAGGCTAGGACTGGGGAGAGCAGCTGTGAAAGAACTAGAAAAGGTCCTCAAATGCAAAGATGTATCACTGAACACTAAAGTCAGGATCATTCAGACCATGGTATTCCCGATCTCTATGTATGGATGTGAAAGTTGGGCAGTGAAAAAAGCGGGTAAGAGAAAAATCAACTCATTTGAAATGTGTTGTTGGAGGAGAGCTTTGCGGATACCATGGTCTGCAAAAAAGACAAATAATTGGGTGTTAGAACAAATTAAACCAGAACTATCATTAGAAGCTAAAATGATGAAACTGAGGTTATCATACTTTGGACACATAGCGAGAAGACATGATTCACTAGAAAAGACCATAATGCTTGGAAAAACAGCAGGGAGTAGAAAAAGAGGAAGGCCAAACAAGAGATGGATTGATTCCATAAAGGAAGCCACAGACCTGAACTTACAAGTTCTGGACAGGGTGGTTCATGAGAGATGCTCTTGGAGGTCGCTGATTCATAGGGTCGCCATAAGTCATAATCGACTTGGAGCCACATAACAACAACAACCTATCTATCTATCATCTATCTATCTAATCTAATCTATCTATCTAATCTATCATACTGATTTTCTTAAATGGCAGATTAATGGGATGAATGGATCAATGCATGCAAAAGTAATACTAGCTTGAAATTGGTCTCCCCTCCTCCCCCGCAATTCCACCTCTGCTATTACAGCTAATACAGTCTAAGTCCATAAAGGATGAAATGATGTTGACATGTGGAAATCATGCCCAGTGATTAATATTTATACCCCTTGGAACCCCCAGGTATAGTCACCCAAATCCCATCAAACACTTTTGTGAGAATTTTATTCTGTTCCCAGTTCAGACCTTGGAGGTTTGCTGGCTAGAGTCAGCAGAAGAGAAGCTAGTTGCAAGGGTTTAGGACTGTGGTCAGCTCCCTTTGGAATAGATCTCAGAGGCTGAATGCAAGGCATTTAGAGCAGCAGCTAAGGATGCTACTCCAGAAATTATCTGGAGCTGACTGTGAGCTTTAATAGTTCAGCAGCCAAATGATTGCCTCTAGTTCCCTCTGCTCTGTAGCGATTAGAAAGGCTGTGCCCTAATTTTTAGGTATTGCTTCCAGTGGGGGTGGGGAGGATCCTTCTTCTTCTGGCCCTTGTGTGGTAGTGGTAGGGTTCCAAGAAGCACTTCTCTTCAGAGTCAGAGGAAACAGTTGTGGGTACTTCCTCAGGTAAAGAAGATCCTGGCAGTGCTGGCCCTGGGGTACTCATCCCCAATCTGGCATGGACAGCATTTCTGGGATTCACTCTGCACGTGCCCCCTACCCCAAGTCTTCTCTATTGTCTATATTGGGTGGGCAGCCATGATCCACATATGACCCATACCTGGATTTCATCCAGTGGTCTGGGTCCCCTCCCACCTATCAGCTATTCAGAAAGGAGCAGCTAAGAGGCAAAGGCGCTTTGTTGTTGTGCAAAGCATTGAGTTGCAGTTCTCTCCTCTAGCACGAAGATTTGCTGAAAGAAGACCAATACAGAGTGGGAAAATGTCTCAGAGGAAAAATAGACATGTGCCCTACAAATATATGTATAAAAAAAATCTGTGCACTTTGCAATTGCATGCATGCCATTTCTGGGATGCAATTACACTTTGAAGCTTGAGGCTTTGAATAGGTTGAAGTCAAGGCTTGAGGTTCAGTTGTGTGTTGATCTTTTGCTGCTTTTCTACTAGGATTGCTGAGTTCTTTTTGCCTTTTTCAAAGGCAGGACATATAAAGGGTGTTTGAGAAAAAAAAACCCATTATTATTTTTAAAGGCTATCAAGAAAATATAAGGCAAAACTTGAGTGACTAAGAATTAAATGCATGGCTTTGTGTGTGTGTGTGTGTGTGTGTGTGTGTGTGTGTGTGTTAAGGATGTGCAATTATGTGTAGGTCTGCGTCTGATTGCATTGAGGTTTGCCCCACTCTCACTAGTGGAATGCCACCAGGGGAACATGGCCAGGCTCCAAAAGGTTCCTTTCACCTGGTCTGTATCGTCAGGGACTGATAACTCTAGGGCCAAGAGGCAAGGACGTTCTAAAGATGGGGATGTCTCTACTGAGAAAGAAATCTCTAGTTGTCTTATGGCCAATGTTAATTGGTTATGAACAATCAAAAGGGCCTCCTCACTAAATCTTAACTCATGGGCAGGTTGACATGGGAGAAGGCACTCCTTTAAGTCTTTGAGTCCTAAGTTATTTAAAAGGGGTGAACATCAGCTCTGTGTCTGTCAAACAAGAGGATTAGATCAGGGCTGGGGAATCTTTTACAACCCAAGGGCCACATTCCCTTCTAAGCAATCTTCTGGGGGCCACATTAAAATGATGGGGAGGGCCAGAAGCAAAAGCAGGCAGAACAATAAATATGAAGTTTAGCTTTGTAAGTACGCTTATTTCTACACACGCTCACATATCACTCTCTGTCCTTCATCGAAGGAACCAAGAAGCTTTCTCAGAGTTCAAGGACAGATTCTAGCCAGGCAAAAACTCTGAAGAAGGCTGCAAAGCAGGTTTGGTGAGGGATCTGGCCTGGATGGAGCCCTGTGGGCCAGGTAGGCCTTGCACCTTCACTCTAAAGTTTAGATGGGCCAATCATTTGACTTGATAAGAGGCAGGTTTGTTCATTTAAAATAACGTGGTGACTCCTGTGCTTGAAAGGAATAGCCTCAAATAATCCACAAATAACATTTGCTGCCCTGGGGTCCTACTGGAAGGAAGGGTGAGGTATAAATCTCACCAATAAATAAATAAACATTTGACTGGGAAGATTTGTAATCCTTTCTACACGGAATGCCCTTTTTGATAATGTTAGGTCTCTTGGCCAAATTTCTGCTCTTCAGATCTGCTTTTAACACTCCTTTATGTCTCATGCTGAAAGACGCACTGTCCAGTTTCCAGCATCGTGGTGTGGGCTTGTGGCACCTCCCCCCTCCCCCGTCTTCCCAGAGAACTAATGGGAATATGCTGTTGCAGCCACAGCAATTCCATCTAGGAAGAAATGTTGAATGCAGCAATAACTCAGCCTAACGAATGCTGTAAATAAGGGCAAAACATGGCCAGCTCTGTTCTATGGAATTGCTCTTTTTCCCCAAATTGATGCCATGGGGCCAGTTTTGCTTATTGGCTCTCGGTTTTTACCAATGTGCCGTACGTCACTGAGTGGTTGAGAGAGCAGGCCAGATTGCAAGATTATTTCCCCCTCCAGAGCATCTGAGACCTCATCATATTTACCAGCTGCCAGTCACTGGACAAAAGCAGCCCGCTGACTTGGCCACAGTGCTCAGCCTATGGATTCTCATCCTCTCTAGGTCATTATGAACCCTCAATCCATCTTTCCCCAAATCTCATATCCTGCCCACTATTTTTTTAAAAAGTCTTTATATCCATTAGTCTCTTTGTAAATGATGCTCAGCCATTGCAAAAACTAGCCTCCAGGATACTCTTGAGTCCCCACGTTAAGTTTGAGGTCACTTTCATTGTGAGCATCTGTGAAATGCAAAATTTCCAATGAGATCCTGATTCAGGGTATGCATAATTGGTCTCCCTATGTATTAATGTATTTACAGACTTATTACACCACTACTTATGAGCTTGTAAGAATTTTCACTAAATGTAAGAAGAAAAAGGTTGGAGAAGTGGACATGGGACTGTCAGTTTCAGGCATAACCCAAACATCATTTAGGAGATGCTTCCTTCCTGTTCCTCATCTGAATTGCCATCTGGATTTTGGAGTTTCAAATTACTTCGTCTGGTTTTTGAAATGGAACCAATGCATTGGGAAATATCCATTGGTTCTTTTATACTAGGGGCTATGCCCCAGCTCACTTCACTCGCCAACCTCACCCCCTCCCTTTACCTATTGTCAAAGCCATCCACTCCTCCCTTTACGGGTTTCCAAAGCCAGCCACCCTTCCCTTTACCCCTCTGCAAAGCCACCCCCTCCCTGTACACCTGCCTGCCTCTATTTCTGTCTCTTTGCTTCACTAGCCCAGCAGAGGATAATGAAAATCACATTATAGTTTGCTGCACCACCTGTTGGCAGCCAAGCAAACTGCTCCATGACAACAATCTTAGGCAAACATAGGAGAAATTCATTTTATAAAGAGCATGGTGCATGCAGTTTTCTGAACCTTTCCATTTCTTCTAGATATTCATGTATCTTCCTCATCTCCATCCACCCCCCACATATCCGATGTGTACTTGTGTTACAACACTACACCAAGGCAATCTGATCATGATGTATTCATACATATGATAATAGCAATATATGAGCCAGAAAGGCAGCTAACAAATTTACTAAATGCAATTCATTATGTGTTTTATTAATGTGCCAGAGTGCATGTGCACAATCATCCATTGAACCTTGCAAGAAAATGGGATAGGAACGTAAGGCAGAGAGAACTAAAGGAACAGTAAAAGGAATGGGAAAGGGTAAATCACAGATTCTTCTGAAATGTAAAACCTGGCCATTTTCACATTCTCCTTACTTTAGAATTTAGTGGCAGGTAGGGATGGGAAAGGAATTGGATGCAGCCTGCATTTAAAAATGAATCTATCCAATTCACTTTCCAAAACAATATGAGAACCAAAACACAGCCACCCTTTGAAATTCACACTTATCTGAATTTTGTAATGAGAGCCTGCTGGATCAGGCCAAAGGCCCATCTAATCCAGCATCCTGTTCTTACAGTGGCCAACCGAATGCCTATGGGAAGCCTCCAACCAGGGCCTGAGTGCAAAGAGCACTCTCCCCTCCTGTGGTTGCCGGAAACTGCAACCAAACAATGTTTTAAAAATGCATATACTAGGACAAAGCCTTCATAAAAATGAATATGTTAGTGAAACTAACATACAAAATGCATTATATTAGGAGGAATTGCTTGCAAAAATGTGTACATTAGTCACAATTCCATAGAAAATGTGTTTATTAGGAGAAATTAACACTAAAATGCTAATGAATTATCACGAGGATTTTTTTTTTTTAAAAAGCCGCCAATAACTGCAGAAATGTGGAGAACTGAAACTGACAGATCCTTTTCGTCCCTAGTGACAGGCTACCCTGCTCCTGAGAAGCTGAGCTCACGTAATGACATGGTGATGGGTGCTGCAGCCAGGTTTTCTCCAAGAAGTCATTGCCGGATAGAGGCTTTGCATGTAGAACCAAGATGACCTCAGGGGGAAATAACAGCCAGAGTTCTGGGTTGTTCTTTTCTCTTTCAGCTTGTTACAATATTAAAGATATTTCTCCAAATAACAAATAAGTACAATATTCACAACATGCCCTTTGACTCCAGATGCATTTCTCTTTACAAGAGTGGAAGGCTCCGAGGGAATTGGTGTGCTAGTTTTACCACTCCATTCCTAATCATATTGGCTCTCGCACAGACACTTACTTTTTCCAATATATGCTCATATAATGGATAGCAAAAATGCCAGTTAGAGGTTAATTCCCCCCCCATATAGCTGCTGCACTTTTAGCGTTTTAATGGCATTTTGATGCATTTAAGTGGGCCTCTTTTAGAACTGTTTCATCTACACATCTCTAGTTTTCTGAATGACACAGGTAAGATGTGTTTTAAAAATTGGATTTATTTGTCAATTGTGGGAATGATTCCATTCCTCACTGTTTATTTCACACACACACACACGCACACACACACACACACATGATGTTCAACATCTGTGGCTCCTCTTTCATTGTCCCATTCTATACATGGATAGCTCTGAGTATGCAAGGACTGTGAGCACACACTGGTGCATGGATCATGCCCAGAATTTTAATTCTGCCTTTCAGCTTCAAAAGAACCCAACATACTAGGAAAAGAAGATAACATAATTCCCACTTTAATACTGGTGACCACTTGTATGGGAGCAGAACTTTGTTGTTTGTAGTCTTGTGTCATATATTTTGAAGCTATCTTTTTTTAAAAAAATCAGGACACTATTATATATTATCAACCACATGAAAATATTGAAAACATACAATTAAACCTATAACGTATAAACAAGCCAGAATCAATATGAAAAATGGCAGACTTAAGAAAAGGCTAATACAAAAACACGCTTAGGGTGTTTAGGTACTATCTGTTGGTCGTCTACAGCAGCTTAGAGCAGCTCAGAGCCGGGGTTGCTATTGAGAGCAACCGAAAACAACTCAGAAAGGAACATCATAGGAGTTAACCCACAGTATAACTAAATCACTGTGGAACTAAGAAGAAAAAGACAAAAATATATTTTAAGTTTATCATCTACTTTGACTGTTGAGCTGGTTCCACCCTGTTGGGTGAATACTGCTGATGAATGGTTGTGAGAGGCCTCTGTAGGCCATGCTTTGTTATCTATGATTCAGCAGTCTTGCGTGGAGGAGGACGCTGATTGAATATAGCCCAACAGGAGAGCTGATAGGCTGTTTAGGCTCTGGGCGCGGCTCGGGGCGGCTGGCGTGGAGTGGCGGCGGCGAGAGAGCACCATACGGAGCGGCTGAGTGTGGAGTCCTGCCGGAGACATCCTGGCCTGGCGGTGGTGAGAGCATCGCTGGAGGAGACTTCCTGGCCTGGCGGTGGTGAGAACACTGCTGGAGGAGGCATCCTGGCCTGGCGGTGGTGAGAGCACCGCTGGAGGAGGCATCCTGGCCTGGCGGTGGTGAGAGCATCACTGGAGGAGACCAGGCTGTCATTATGGCCCGGCTGGCGGTGACGGCAGCGGCAGGAGAACGCTGTGAAGGACAGCACCTCCTGCAGACGCTGTGGTTGTGCCATCACCTGTCGTTACCTGCTTGCATGCCGGTCCTGCCGCCAGTGGAGTACCCGGGCACGGTGCTGCTCGTATGGGCGTGGTGCCGTCTGCTGCTGCTACTGAAGTGTTGTTATGCTGTTGTATGTTGGAAGAGGACTAATTTTAACGTTGGTTGTGTTGTGTACATGTGTGCATGGATTAGTGTGCTGTGAATGTTGTATGATTGGTTGTTTTGTGGTATGAAGGTATTGAATGATTGTTTATGTATATGTAGTCGCATGATTGGAAGGACTGACTAACCCTACTGGACCTGATTACCCATCCCTTAATATTTTTTACAACATCTTTGACCTTTTCAACTGGGCTTGTTGATTGATTGCGGAGGAGATAGGGGCATGTGTAAACCAGGGAGGGAAGAGCAGGGAGGGGTTGGGGGCCAAAGTATAACAAGATTGGGTGGCAGGCGCTGGAATGGTGCTGGGGGCAGACCATGTCAACGGAGAGGAACAAGGGATAGATACATAATATCCATCCCTTGTTCCAGGTCTGTCCAGAACCAGAAGGAAGCTGGGGGACGCAGGATTCCTACTGACCTTCGACTGCTGATGTGTAATGCCAGGTCTGTAGCACAAAAAACATCTATCATTCATGACTTGATCTTGGATGAATGTGCAGACCTGGCATGTATTACGGAGACCTGGTTGGATGAAGCCTCAGCTTTTATTCTTGGGGCTGTGTACCCACCAGGCTTCCGTTACGCACAGCAGCCGAGGGTCGGAAGGCGGGGAGGGGGAGTGGCAGTTATTTATCGAGAGTCGTTGTTCTTTGCCAGACCTCCCCTTCGTGGGACTAGCTTTGTTAATTGTATGTACTGGAGGTTGGGCTCGAAGGGCAGTTTAGGGATCCTGCTCGTGTACCGCCCGCCCCGCTGCACGGCAGACTCCCTGGCCGAGGTGCTCGAGGTGATCTCAGACGTGCGAATGTTGTCCCCGGAGCTGTTAGTTCTGGGTGACTTTAACATACACGCTGAGACCACTCTCACTGGAGCTCCTCGGGATTTCCTGGAAACCATGGCTTCCTGGGAACTGCGCCTTAGTAATACTGAGCCCACCCATGTAGCCGGTCATACTCTTGACCTTGTATTTGTCCCGGGAGGGGAGGGTAGTGTGCTGAAGTTAGGGGCTAATTCTTTTACCCCTGTGTCATGGTCAGACCACTATCTGGTAAAGATGGATTTCTCGATGCCGCATGCCCTCCGCAGGGGTAAAGGTCCTATTAGAATGGTCCGCCCCAGGCGCCTGATGGATCCAGATGGTTTCCTGACAGCGCTTGGGGAATTGGAACCTGCTGAAGGTCGCCCGGTCGATGCCCTGGTGATGGAGTGGAATGAGAGGATCGCCGGGGCGTTAGACCGAGTGGCTCCAAAACGTCCTCTCCCCCTGAATAGAACTCAAGTAGCACCATGGTACACACCACGGTTGCGTACTTTGAGACAGGAGGTGAGACGACTAGAGCGCCGGTGGCGGAAGTCGCGCTCCGAAGATGCTCGGACACAGGTTAGAGCAGCAATAGCTGCCTACCAAGTGGCGGTAAGGGCAGCAAAGAGGGAATTCTTTGCCGCCTCCATTGCATCAGCTGAGTGCTGTCCCAGGAGGTTGTTCCAGGTGGTCCGAAGCCTGGTCGGTCCAGTTGCTCAGGAACCCTTGGAACAGTCTAAGGCCTCCTGTGACAAATTGGCAAAGCACTTTGCTGATAAAATCGAACACCCGAGGAGCTCGATTCCGTGCGCCGTGGATACAGTGAGTGAGCTAGAGTTAACCAGTTGCAAACCGGTCAAATGGGATCGATTCCGGCCTCTTCCTGCTGAGGATGTGGACAAGGTGCTCTCATCTGTAAAGCCTACCACTTGTCTAAATGACCCTTGCCCGTTGTGGCTCCTTATGAGCTGCAAAGAGAGATTGGGTGAGGGGATCAAGGCAATGGTTAATGCATCCTTGCAAGAGGGTGTTATGCCACTAGCCCTCAAGGAGGCTATTATTAAACCCATCTTAAAGAAGTCCTCCTTGGATCCCCAGATTTTAAACAACTTCCGCCCAATTTCAAACTTTCCATTCTTGGGCAAGCTCATTGAGAGAGTGGTGGCAAATCAGTTGCAGACACACTTGGATGAAACGGATTATCTAGATCCATACCAATCGGGTTTCAGGACTGGACATGGAACTGAAACAGCCTTGGTCGCTCTGGTAGATGATATGAGGAGGGCACTGGATAGGGGAGAATTCACCTTCCTTGTCCTCCTGGATCTCTCAGCGGCTTTTGATACCGTCGACCACGGTATCCTTTTAGATCGCCTGGAGAGTTTGGAATTGGGAGGCACGGTTTTACGGTGGTTCCAGTCCTTTCTCTCTGATAGGCGCCAACAGGTAGCATTGGGTGACGAGGTTTCAGACCCTTGGCCTCTCAATTGTGGTGTGCCACAGGGTTCTATCCTCTCTCCCATGCTATTTAACATCTATGTAAAGCCGCTGGGAGAGATCATCAGGAGATTTGGGCTGCAGTGTCACCAATATGCAGATGACACTCAGCTCTATCTCTCATTTAAATCTTCACCAGAGAGGGCTGTGGAGACCATGTCCAAGTGCCTGGAATCCGTGAGTGGATGGATGGGCAGGAACAGGTTGAAGTTGAACCCTGATAAGACCAAGGTACTACTTGTGGGAGACAAGGGAGGGTTAGGAGATGTTGACCTGGTGTTTGGTGGGGTGAAGTTGCCCCTCCAGGACCAGGTCCGCAGCCTCGGGGTTGTTCTTGATTCCAAGCTGTCCATGGAGGCTCAGATTTCGGCTGTGAGCCGGGCAGCTTGGTATCAATTACACCTTATACGTAGGCTGCAACCCCTCCCTGTTCAACAGCTCCGGCTCGTGGTGCATGCCCTCTCGATTGGACTACTGTAATGCGCTCTACGTGGGGTTACCCTTGAAAACGACCCAGAAATTGCAGCTTATACAGAATGCGGCGGCGCGCTTACTTACCAACAGCCGCCGACGGGATCACATCACGCCAGTGTTGTTTGACCTACACTGGGTGCCAGTTGTTTTCCGGGCCCGATTCAAGGTGTTGGTTTTAACCTTTAAAACCCTGTACGGTTTCGGCCCAGCTTACCTGAAAGAGCGCCTCCACCGCCACCAATTATGCCGCCCAACTAGATCAGCCACACAAGGCCTTCTCTCAATCCCGCCAACCAAAACAGCTAGGTTGGTGGGTACTAGGGAGAGAGCCTTTTCTGTGGTGGCCCCCACTCTCTGGAACTCCCTCCCATATGATCTTCGACATGCCCCTTCCCTAGAGGTATTCCACAAGGCCCTGAAGACGTGGCTATTCCAGCAAGCCTTTGAGGTCATTGGGTAAATCACCATGATTCTGTCATTTATCGTATGTTGTTATTATAATTGCTTTTATATGTATTGATGACTGTCCAGTATTTTGCCTATTGTTATTAATGTGATTACATCTGTTATTGTATTTGATCTCTTTTAATGTACGTCGCCTAGAGTGGCTAATTGCCAGATAGGCGACAAGCAAATTAAATATTATTATTATTATTATTATTAAGCGCCAATCCTGCTCCCAGTAGACCCATTGAAGTTCATAGACATGACTAGAGCCAGTGTGGGGAAGTGGAGACCAGGGTTCGAATCCCCACACAGCCATGAAGCTCACTGGGTGACCTTGGGCCAGTCACTGCCTCTCAGCCTCTGAGGAAGGCAATGATAAACCCCCTCTGAATACAGCTTACCATGAAAACCCTATTCATACAGTCCCCATAAGTCAGGATCGACTTAAAGGCAGTCAGTTCCAGTTCCAGCTTAGTTTCATAAATTTCAGTGGGTCTACTGAAGTAGGACTTAGTTGACTATAACCCAAAATCTCCAAGGGTCTGGCAGAATAAATAAGTGTTTTAAATTGCTGCTTAAAAACTTCCGGGAAAAATAGAGTTGTAGGCTTCCAGTGGGACTAAATTCCAGAGGGGGTGGGATGCCACGACAACAAAAATGGTTCTGCTGCTGTTACACACAAATCCATGAATGCTTCCAGGTAGGCCACAGTAAATCTCTTTCAAACACTAACTAGGCTAACCAACTGAGGAGGGTGATGACATGAGGGAGGGCCTTTTCAGTTGTGGCTCCCCATCTGTGGAACGCTCTCCTCAGCGAGGTCCACCTGGCACCTTCACTGACATCTTTTCAGTGCTAGTAAAGACTTACCTTTCCCCCCCAGGCTTTTGACGACTAAGATGTTTTGTTACTAGTGTGCTACCAGAGCTTTCTGCGGCTATTATGGGGCCTGTTTTGTTCTGTTTTTATGATATAATGTGTGTGTGTGTGTGTATATATATAAATTATAAATGTGTTGTATAAGTTGCTTGGAGATCTTCAGGTAACAAGTCTGATAAATATAATAACAATATAATAATAATAATAACAATAATTTTTGTTTCCCCTCTACCATGCATGCTATGTCATGTATGCAGCAGATACTTCGCACATAGGCCAATGCATGGAGACACCATTGTCTCTCGGGGGGGGTGCGAGATCGCATCAATTAGGCTTATGCTCATACATGGTATGCGCAGAGCTTGGAAAAGTTACTTTTTTGAACTACAACTCCCATCAGCCCAATCCAGTGGACATGCTGGCTGGGGATGATGGGAATTGTAGTTTAAAAAAGTAACTTTTCCAAGCTCTGGGTATGCGTGTGGTGTGCCTAAATCACATGTTAAATTAGGCTTGTGACAGATGTGACGGTGTGGATAGAATTGCTTCTCCAAACCCTCCAAGTATCTGTTCTGAGCACTGACCTCAGCAGAGACAAGTCAAGGCTACCCTGGACAGCTCCCTAAAGGGCTTTGGCTGAAGACTTCATGAGTGGATGTTCAGATGTTACTTCGGCAGAAGTAATCCATGAACTGAGCCTTAAATAGGAGCCCAGGCATTTAAAGGCACCTGTTCTGTTTTTGCAGTTGTTTATTCTGATGGAGCTGGGTAGACTCCAGCTTCTAAGCTGGAGTTCCCTGTGTCAGAGAAGGGAATGTATCATCCTTGGAGCAGAGGGGTACTGCTCTGCTGTTATGGTCTTTCATCAAATTATATGGGCTTGTATAGTCTGCTGTTTACTAGAGGAAGGAGAATGACTTAAAGATTATAAAGGACAAGCTCTTCCTTTTATCGCTGCTTTCATAAGGCTGAATGACTGATAACTGACAGCCAATACGCTCTCTGTGTATGCATGTGTTCATCGGACTTTCTTGGATGTATGTCAGCTGGTTTAACAAGAACCCTCCAAATAAGCAGTTTCATCACACTGTATAAAGTACACTGTTTCCAAACAGTTGTCACAGAGCAGTCTCTTTTGCAATAGTGTGCTAGTCTCATTGCTGAGCACTCTGCATGCACTGACTCCCTTGGCATGGTACATATGTATCATGCACTGGGGCTTTTCACAATCTTTAGCTCAGAGCTTGGAAAAGTTACTTTTTTGAACTACAACTCCCATCAGCCCCAGCCAGCATGGCCACTGGATTGGGCTGATGGGAGTTGTAGTTCAAAAAAGTAACTTTTCCAAGCTCTGCTTTAGCTGCATGAAATGAACAGCAGTTTGGCACAGGAGAGCCGTGATCAGTTTAGCAATGATGATGTGTGTTTGCATTGACTTTTTAAGAACCTGATGGCTCTCTTGTGCATGCTAAATTTATCGCAGTGACAACCTGGGAAGCCCTTTGTTTTACCCTTAGCTCTCATCTCCAATCCAAATGAAATCGCCATGTGAGTAGAGATACTGCAGCAATTTGGCAGGTTTGCTTTCAGTCAGAGATAATTGTATTTCCGCTGGTGCAGACAATGATCCTGTGTCTACTTTCTGTCCAGCTCTGTCCAATTTACTTGCTCTTGGGAAAGAGTTTATTGGCAGCTGGGAATGCACACTCTTGCTAAAATTAGCCAGGGGTTTAATGTATGCATGGTTTAATGTATGTGACGGAGGCCCATGCACTTGCAGTCCTAAGTGGCTGGATCAGGCTAGAGATCAATTTCTTGTCGGGAGGCAGTGTTTCTAGCGTCCATGTGCGATTTCTTTCCATAGCGTTGAGTTCTTCCTGCCTGGCTGCATGCCATTTGTCTATGTCCGCACTAGGAAGTCTTATTACCTCATCATAAGAGGTAGGCTCTATTATCTCACACCTTGCCTCTGCTACCTGCACTCGAAACCGCTCCGGTGCTTTACCTCGAGTAGCCCTCTGTGATCTGTGCGGCCCTTGTACTGGAGTAGCATTCCCCAGTATTTCTGCCTGCAATCCTGTTTCTTTTTGTTCTGAGCTGCTAGCAGCGTCTGCTTCCACAATTTCTTGCTTAACCGCTTCTATGCCATTGCTGCCAGCGTTTTTCCTGTCAGCCTCATCCTGCTTTACTTGTTCAGCAGGCTGGCTTTCACTTACAGCCTTTGGGGGTGTTTCGGTTTGGGTTGTATCACCATTTACAGTGAATCCCATATCAAACTGGTCATTTTGAGAGGTCCAATCCTGTTTACTTGTGTATACACTTCTGCAGTTTATTACACGTTGTTTATTTGGGTCCCACACTCTGTAAGCAGAATTCTCATATCCTAATATATTCCCTTTTATTGCTCTAGGAGCGAGTTTCCCCTTTCTTTGTGCTTTTGGCACGTATGCCCAACAATTTGCTCCAAAGGGTTGGATATGGCTTAGCTTGGGCTTACAGCCGTACATTTTCTCATAGGGAGTCGTTTATGGGACTGGAAAATAGTCTATTCTGTACATAGTTGGCATACATAAGACTTTCACCCCAAAACGCGGTGCTTAAGTCACAATAATAATAATAATAATAAAATTTTATTTCTAAGCCGCCTATCTGGCCGAATTAACGGCCACTCTAGGCGGCGTACATAATAGGATAGGATAAATACAATATAAAATACAACATATAAGCAAAAACATCAACTGTAATTAATCTAAAAACCACCCACAACTGCAACAAGATAAAAACTAGTCCACCCCAAGAATCTTGTAAGCCCGTCTGAATAACCAGGTTTTCAAGGCTTGGCAGAAACTTGGCAGGGAGGGGGCATGGCGGAGATCATAGGGCAGAGAGTTCTAGAGGGTGGGGGCCACAATCAAGAATGCCCTCTCTCTGGTCCGCACCAGCCTAGCTGTTTTAACTGGTGGGACCGAGAGAAGGTCTTGTGAGGCTGATCTCGTCGGGCAGCATGTTTGGTGATGCTGGAGGTGCTCCTTCAAATAAACTGGGCCGAAACCATAAAGGGCTTTAAAGGTTAATACCAACACCTTGAATTGGGCCCGGTAAACAACTGGTAACCAGTTTAGGTCTTCTAACACTGGAGTGATGTGATCACGGCGACCGCTGTTCTTAATCAAACGTGCCGCCATGTTCTGTACCAGCTGTAATTTCCGGACCGTTTTCAAGGGTAACCCAACGTAGAGCGCATTACAGTAGTCTAAGCGAGAGGAGACCAGGGCATGTACCACCCGTGGGAGCAGATGGACAGGAAGGTAGGGTCGCAGCCTCTGTATTAGATGTAATTGATACCAAGCTGCCCGGCTCACTGCCAAAATCTGAGCCTCCATGGACAGCTGGGAGTCAAGAATGACCCCGAGGCTGCGGACCTGGTCCTTCAGGGGCAATCTTACCCCATTAAACACCAGGTCTATATCTCCTAACCTTCTCTTGTCTCCCACGAGCAGCACCTCGGTCTTGTCGGGGTTTAGTTTCAGCCTATTACCTCCCATCCATTCACTTACGGACTCCAGGCACTTGGAAATGGTATCCACAGCCAACTCCGGTGAGGATTTAAACGAGAGATAGAGCTGAGTGTCATCCGCGTATTGGTGACACTGCAGCCCAAATCTCCTGATGATGGCCCCCAGCGGCTTTACATAGATGTTAAATAGCATGGGGGAGAGGATAGAACCCTGTGGCACACCACAATTGAGAGGCCAAGGGTCTGAAACCTCATCTCCCAATGCTACCCGTTGATGCCTGTCCGAGAGATAGGAACGGAACCACCGTAAAACAGTGCCCCCTATTCCCATTCCCTCTAGGCGATCTAACAAGATACCGTGGTCGACGGTATCGAAAGCCGCTGAGAGATCCAGGAGGACGAGGAATGCATGTTCTCCCCTATCAAACGCCCTCCTCAAATCATCCACCAGAGCGACCAAGGCTGTTTCAATCATTTATCATAGCACGTACCATTTCTTGCAAATATTTATTTCTCCTTTCAGCGGTTCCGTTCTGATGAGGAGAAAATGGGGCGGTGAGAGAGTGTTTAATACCTCTCTCATGAAGGAAATTCGTTAGAGAATCAGACAGGAATTCCCCACCTCTGTCTGAGTGTAACTCAGCTACTTTTACTCTGTGTTTGGCTTCTGCCCACTTAACAAACTGTTTGATATATTGTTCCACCTCACTCTTTGCCTTTAGCAGGTATACAAAACCATACCGAGTGAATTGGTCCACAAGCAACATATAATACCTGGCACCTCCTTTGGATTTGCGGAATGGCCCTGCCAAATCCATGTATATGAGTTCAAAGGCCCTGGAAGCTTTGCGGTCACTATTCTTGTTTACAGGTGCCGCTATTGCTTTATATTGCTTACATATTTCACATTCAACGTAATTATCACAATGCTTGAATTGAACGTCTGCGCTATGTCTAGGCGTTATGTCCAAAGTGGAGAAACTTATATGCCCAAACCTTTTGTGATATTCATGTATGCAACCATTATGGGGAGGTTTGTTTGCTATGAGTTTCGCTCTTGGTTCTTGTGTTTGCTCTATTACAAACAAGGAATTTACCATTTTACCTTTTACATACACCTTTCCCCTTTTTCTTATTTCACATACCCCTTTATAGAATACCACATTATATTGCATTTTGGTAAGTTTAGCCACTGACATGAAGTTGGTCTCTATCTGTGGCACGTACAGTACATCAGTAATCAGAGTATCTAAACATGCAAGATAAACAGTGCCCCTTCCCAGTACCTCCCTTTTTGTTCTGTCTGCCAAAAGGACATGCTCACGAACAGGAGAGAGCATCTGGAACTGCTGTTTATCATTCACTAGAAAATGAATGGATCCAGAATCCACCACCCATGTTTTCTGTCCTCCTTCGCTTTTTCCGGTTGTCACAACTCGCACCGAAAAAAGTTCTTTTTCGCGTCTTTCTTTGTTATGCCTTCTACAGTCTCTTTTTAGATGTTGGTCTGACCCGCATTTGAAGCATCTTCTTACTGCATACGCCCGTGTGCCGTCCTCCTTACGCGCTGGACCGGCTGCGTCTTGCTTCTTGCTTCTTTCCTGGCGGCGGTCCCATTCCTGTTGTAGTTTGCCTGATACATAGTCCATTGTTAACTCCTGATCTGACATTGCTTCTAATGCACATATCACAGCATCATAAGAAGCATCCAGAGTTGAAAGAGTTGTGTACACTTGTTGCTGAGGAGAGTACGTTATGTCTCTGTCCTGTAACTCAGCAAACAGGCTCCTTACTGTTAGTAGGTGGTCGTGCATACTCATGCCCTCTCGCAAACGCAATTGGAACAGCTTCCTCGCAAGTTGCACCTTGCTACCTGCCATTTGCCTCACATGCACATCACGCAAAGCCTGCCATACGTCTTTCGCTAATTGCTTTTCTCTTACGTATAGCAACGGTGAGTCCTGAATCCCCAAAATTACTGTGGCTTTAGCCTTTTCTTCCAGGCGTTGCCACTCCTCAGAAGGGGGGTCTGTGGGAGGCTCTTGGTTAACGACTTGCCAAAGACCTTCGCGTCGTAGAAGCATCTCCATCCGGACCTTCCAGCTTGTGTAATTCAACTCATTAAGGCGCTCTAGAGGCATTGCTGATGGATACGACATCGCCATCCTCGCTTCCTCTATTAGCGTGTGTCTTTAGGCCGGGCCTCTAGGCTGGGTCTCTAGGCTGGGTCTCTAGGCTGGGCCCATAACCCTTTGTTGGTTGTTTAGAGTGCTAGAGTTCCCAGGCGGTAGGTTTCCCATACAGAGTCCCAGTCTGGTCCAGCCCTCTTACGTCTCATTCCAGCAAGAATCCACAGATACACAGGAACAGGTATTTAGAAAGAGCTTTACTTCGTTGCATAAAGTTCTTGGTGACACATCAGTACACACATACGCCATACACTTACTCCGATTCCTAACTCCGTCTCTCACCCCCACACACGCTGTTCCCTGTTACCATGCTTTATTGCCCTTGGGCTCATTAGGGCTCATTATGTCCAGCTGTGTGACTGATGCAATCCTTCACTAATCTGTTACATAGTTAACCCTTTCATTCCCTGTTTAATTCTTTGGGAAGCAACATAGACCAACAGGAAGAACATCTAATTATGTGAGGGAGGCCCATGCACTTGCAGTCCTAAGTGGCTGGATCAGGCTAGAGGTCCATTGAGTCTAGCACCTTGTTCTCACAGTGGCCATTCTGATGCCTATGGGAGCCCAAAAGAAGCACCTCAGTGCAAGAGCACGCTCTCCACTTGTGATTCCCAGCAACAAGTATTCAGAGACATGATCTCTCTGATATTGGAGGTAATATATAGCCATCTTAAGTAGTGTCCTTAACTGGCCATGAATTTGTCTAGCTCTGAACCTAGCCGAGAGCCTTGTTTTATGTCCTGTTCCCATCATCTCCCAATTGACTTTCCACAAGCTTCTCTTCTTTTAGAAGTGAAACTTCATAATTGCATTTCCAAGGCCAGCTAAATAATCAAGTTGCCGGCTGCTTTTTCACTCACTTCTTGCTTTTCTCACGCCTTGACATCCAGCCAGCCCAGCAAGTGGATCCTGATCTGACACTGTGTAAAGCTTTTAGCCTGTCAAATAGTCCTGCTGGGAAGGCCACCAGCCACGTTAGGAGCTTTTAGCATATGCCCGTCAGCCACGTCTCTAAATCAGTGGGAGTTTCTTATCAGCAAATTGCCCTCCAGCTTTGGACACAAGGGAAGGGCATGAAGTTAATGAAGTCGGCTTTAAGACTGTATCAATATTTAGTTAGCTTACTGAGGGTGGTATTTGTACCAGCATTTTTTTTTTACATTTCACTCTCTAAGCCCACATAATTGGCAACTTGGAATGTACAAAATCTATTGCTGTATATCCACAAATATTTTCATTTTCCAACAGGATGCAATACATGCAGTTATTTAAGAAATGCTTCGCAGCTCCATGCAGCTCTAAATCAATGCAGTTTGTGCTTCAGAAGGGTCTGCAGTCTTGCAAACCATCGATGGGTAGAACACGTTTATTAGGGGTGTTAAAGGACCCTGCATTTCACCTTGTATGTGCATTTCAAAATCGTTCTTATCTGTTATCTGTGCTCTCTCTGATTTGAACTGTGCTTCACTTTCTAATCTTCTCTGTATAAAACAAAGCTCTGTATTTCCCACCCACTATAACGGGGGAACTAAAAACAGTTACAACTTTTCCCCTTTTGGCCAAAGTAGATGAATTTATAGTCATAGGAGTCCCTCTAGGGTGAACCTAGCCTGCCATATTGCAGACAAATAGGTCTAGGAGCTTTTTGTGGTGGAAATAAAATAATTAATTTTCCTCCATAATCCCTTAGGGAGGAGATACTGAGGATTTGCCTCTTGTTTTTTCCTACCTTAAAATAATGAAGAGGTCACTAAGTGTTGTATATTCCTGATTATACGTTTTTAGAAACTTTGCAGCTCTATACCAACCATTCCTTTCTGGTGCTTGTTTGTGTTCTCTGATAGGTCTTAAAACATGAGGCTGTCTAGAATGCTGCCTGCTGCATTCTGAAGAGCTCTGGGTTTGGGTTTGGGTTTGGGTTTGGATTTGGGTTTGTTAAAGCAGAGCAATGTAGGGTTTTTTTTAAAGAATAAAAACTTACATGGAGCTTATAGATTTTAAAAGAAATCCTCCACAGCTGTGGTTTAACAAAAAGAACAACAACAACAAAGCCAGAGTTCTTCAGTGCTCTGTGGGCAACATTTTGGACAGCCTCACTTTTCACAAAGCCCATGGACCTGGAGAAACTTACAGATATAGGAAAGCATAACTCTCTGTGTTATAGTAAAATACAGAAACAACATAACAACATTACACAAGGAGCAAACCAAACCCAAGATCTGCCAGGATGTTAGGTTTGGAATAAGCAGATCTCCAGCTGAGCTGGGGCCCAGCCTAGGCTCAGCTGGCTGAAGTCCTCCACTGCAGCTCAGCAAGAGATACACAGGCATAAGTCCTCTATCTGGACTCAGCTACAGCTCAGACAGCTCAGCCAAGAACATAAGAACATAAGAAGAGCCTGCTGGATCAGGCCAGTGGCCCATCTAGTCCAGCATCCTGTTCTCACAGTGGCCAACCAGGTGCCTGGGGGAAGCCCGCAAGCACGACCCGGGTGCAAGAACACTCTCCCCTCCTGAGGCTTCCGGCAACTGGTTTTCAGAAGCATGCTGCCTCTGACTAGGGTAGCAGAGCACAGCCATCACGGCTAGTAGCCATTGATAGCCCTGTGCTCCATGAATTTGTCTAATCTTCTTTTAAAGCCATCCAAGGCTGAGTAAGCCCCCAAAAGGGGCATTCAATGGGTGGGATGGAGCAGGGAGCAGCTTGGTCTCGTGACCTAGCAACCCAGAAGTATTTACAGTGGCAAAAAGGGTGGTGCAGTCAAACTCTCATTTGAAGGCTTATTTTCTCTCTGCCTGATTCGGGGGCCAGCTCATCCAACAATAGCTCTGCTTCTGAAAGGAGTTTGGAATAGGGGTAACTTACTGCTGGCTTAAGTTTGGCCAGTGTAAATTATAGTGGCTTCTTATAGTTGGGATTTCTTCCAATGAGGGCCTGGATCTGATTTGGGGTGGGTGGGTTATTGACTATACATTTAGAGAGGTGAAAGACCCCTGAATCATGCTAATCAGCCCATGCTGTTATACATGTACATTTGAATCTCCATGTGCATGTTTACTCACTACAAATTAAAACACCACTTCTGCAAGTGTAGTGGACACTTAAAAACCATAAGTCACTCTTAAGCAGGTGTAATTCCATCCTTAGCCCCGATAAAGCACAGAAAGAATAAAATAAAGTTTGGTTTATTAGAAGAAACAGGAAAAATATTGCCTTTTACAATTTACAATTAGGACAAGCAGCATTCTAACTCTTACCCAGTCATTCATACCCTGATGCTCTAGATAGAATACGACAAAGAACTTACATCTAAATATATTCAGAATTGTGTCAAATCATACAGAGCAAAAGGAAGTAAGCAGCCCAGAAGTTGGGGGTGAATATACCTTTCCTGAAGATTGAAGCAAGAGTCTAAGATCTGAATGGAACTTATGTCTAGCTGTGAGCCAAAGCTCCACCCCTACTGTAGCCTTCATTTGACCTGAAAGATTTCACCCTTCCTTCATGTTTGTGATTCCGTATAGCCTCGATGTTCCGAGGGTGTGTTGTGTAGAGTGAAGAAGCCATAGGAGCACCTAGAGGTCCTACCAACCTTTCAAAAACTGAGGTTTAAATATCTTTTGGACCTTCATTGGACTGAATGTAAATAGCTGTCCAGCCTCTGCTTGAAGACATCCAGTGAAGGGGATCCCACCACCTCCCTAGGCAGTCGGTTCCATTGCCGAACTGCCCTTACTGTCAAGAAGTTCCTTCTAATGTCCAATCTGAATCTACGCTCCTGCATCTTTGCGCATATATTAATCTCGCTGCAGTAATCATATATTGAATCAATCTTCCATGATTCCTTTCCATTTGTAAATGCATCAAGCCCAACAGAAACAATTCTGGTTTTAATTGGATATTAATCCTTAGAATTCTCTGCATTAGATTACATATTTGACTCCAGAATGTTTTTGCTTGTTTACATGTCCACCACATATGGTAAAAAGTCCCTTTCTGTTGTTTACATTTCCAACACTCATTATGAACAGTTTTGTACATTCTGGACAATTTCTCTGGGGTCATATACCAACAATACATCATCTTATAAAAATTCTCTTTACGATTATAACACAATGTAAATTTCAACCCTTTCGACCACATGTTTTCCCATTGATCGATTTGTATGTTATATCCAAAATTCTTAGCCCATTTCACCATACAATCTTTAACTTGTTCTTCCATTTCAATTTTTAGCAAAAGTTTATACATTTTAGCAATTACATGTTCATCATTTGTACACAAACACTTTTCAAATTCCGATTTATTTTGTTCGAAATCAAAAGTTATTTTGTCCATTTTAAATCTATCAACTGTAGGTAAGAGAACCAATAAAAACGATAACCCTCTACTGCCAGTTGTTCCCTCTATTTGACTTTATATTCTCCTTGTTCATTTTCCAAAAAATCTTGATAAGTTACCCATCTTTCTTCTCCTAAAGTTTCTCTTCTGTAGAAGGCTTCCTGTGCTGATATCCATAATGTAACTTTAGTACATAACCTTGGTTTGTATTTATACCATATTCTCAACAGATTATGAAATTATGAAATGATTTTTAAATTCTACATTAACTTTAACTTTATCGTACCACAAATAACCATGCCAGCCAAACCTCAAATCATGGCCTTCTAGATCTAATAATCTTTTATTTCTCAACAATATCAATTCCTTCACCCAAACTAAACAACAGCAAAATACAATTTTAGGTTCGGCAGTCCCAATCCCTAGTTAGGGGGATTACTCTTGAGCATACTTGGAGTTTAGACCTTTCCATATGACTAATTAATCCTGTTGGTACACATCTTCCTGGGATTAGTAAACCAGTTCTGACCATCTTGTGACTTTTGAGTCAACCACAGGGCCACTCGTATTATAGATTCTTATGCTCTGCTCCATTGAAATGAATCTGAGAATAAAAACCCCATTTTATACACCCTTCATTATAACACACAGAGCCAATGCACAGCTGTACCATTTATCCTCTGCTTTAGACCCTTGGGAAAAAGGACTGCCTGGGGGGTGGGAAATGTGTCCTCCTACTTGGTGAGTTTTCTGGAACTGCCACCTTTTTCATTCCTCATAAAAGTGAATGTGTCATTCCCATACAAGTGTCCTCCACTGCACCTGAAGACAGCAGGCTAGCCCAGGGGACATTGTGTGGCCTCCAATATCTCATTGCCCACCTCCTGACAATCTGCCTAATGATAGGGCCTAGTCAATGTAGCAGCTGCCCATGGGTGCCATGCATTGCTGCCTGGCCGGGGGGACCATTGCAGAAATAAGGTCACACCCTCCTGAAGGTCCCCTACAAGAATGCACAGAGCCCTAGTTTGAAAGGGGGCATTAAATGTATGCATGTGGACATTCCCCCTCCCTTATTGAATACAATGTAGTTATCTTAGACATTTTGTAGATGCATGCAGATGCATACAGTCAAAGTGGGAGTACACAATCATATTTTCTTTCTAAAGCCTTAACTGTCCAGCTTTCTCTCTCCCAAGCTGTAGTTTGCAGGAATGTGTACAGCCAGCTGTAGAGAGAGGAAAACTTTAAACATGGTATTAGAGAAGCCTATTATTGGAGAAGCATTAGACAAGTTCAGCTATATTCGTTCTCGTGTACCATATTTCCACGCCTGCCCTCCCTCCCTCTCTCCCTGTCTAATCAAATGTGATTTCAGTATTTGGTGCTAAATGTTGTTTTATGCCTCACGCTCATTTCATAAAAGAAGAAAACTTGGCCCTGCCCAATTGGGGCTGTGTTAATGCAGTTTTTAATAACAGAGTATATGTACATTTCTGCCTTTCAGCTTTTACAGCCGTGATTAACACTGGTAGAAGAACGCTTTGGTACCGAAGGGTTATGCCGTGTGCTGGGAAGCAGACGACAATGGGCATTTGTGTTCCCATTTCCTGCTGCTGAATATATGTATTCAGGAGACAACAAGTTAATAAGACAACACATAACATACCGTGAAAAATGAGATAATCCATTAAACAAAATCTACAATTCACCATTACTAGATTAAAACGTTTCAAAGGAATCCAGAAGCATCCAACAAAAATAATATTTCCCAACAGGTCACGAAATGCAAGTAATACAAAGTGCGGAAAAATCAGTTGTCATTAACAAGTCCATAAACCAAAAAGAGCTGCTTTGGCTATGGCTGATGGGAGTTGTAGTCCAAAACCTCTAGAGGGCACCAGAGGCTGGGGAAGACTGTGGTAGCCGACCTGGTGCCCTCCAGATGTTGCAGGACTACAAATCCCATCATCCTTGGTCATGGTGGCTGCTGGGTCTGATAGGAGTTGGAGTCCAACACCTGGAGACATTTTGGCTTGGAATATATATATATTCCGACAGGCTTTTGGGATAGAAGGTGTTTAGGATTGGGCTACAAGGCTTGTTTTATTGTTTTATTATTTGAAATTGTTTTTAGATTTTATATCCCAAACAAACATGCAGTGCCAGCTTGTAGGAAGGTAGAAGTAAAGGACCAGGTTTCAAACATGTGCAGATCTGTGAGCTTTTGCTTGGCAATCCACTGTATGGCATCCCTTTCTTTGAGGCGTATATTGCCATCTGTTGCGTAATCAGGCATCCATCCCACTGGAACCAATCCTTCCTTCTGCGGGGAGGAAAGCAAAGCAATTGACAGCACAAAGAGGATGGAAACTCTGCAGTGTCCCTCATTTAACTGTAGCCTGGAGATACATTTCTCAAAACACTTTCAATTGTACCAAATGAGACCCATTTTCCACTAATGGGAACTGAATATTGTATGTTTTTGACAATTTGTTTTTAAAAAATAATCGAAATCTCAGTTTTTCTTGCCATTACTGTATCATTTCCATTTTGGTTAGTGATGTCTTAGAATCATAGAAACATAGAGTAGTAGAGTTGGAAGGGGCCTATAAAGCCATCGAGTCCAACCCCCTGCTCAATGCAGGAATCCAAATCAAAGCATTCCCGACAGATGGGTGTCCAGCTGCCTCTTGAATGCCTCCAGTGTCGGAGAGCCCACTACCTCTCTAGGCCATTGGTTCCATTGTCGTATGGCTCTTAACAGTTAGGAAGTTTTTCCTGAAGTTCAGTCGAAATCTGGCTCCCTGCAACTTGAGCCCATTATTCCGTATCCTGAACTCTGGGACAATCGAGAAAAGATCCCGACTCTCCTCTATGTGACAACCTTTCATGTACTTGAAGAGTGCTATCATATCTCCCCTCAGTCTTCTCCAGGCTAAACATGCCCAGTTCTTTCCGTCTCTCCTCATAGGGCTTTGTTTCCAGTCCCCTGATCATCTTTGTTGCCCTCCTCTGAACCCATTCCAGTTTGTCTGCATCCTTCTCGAAGTGCGGAGAACAGAACTGGATGCAGTATTCAAGATGAGGCCTAACCAGTGCTGAATAGAGGGGAACTAGTACTTCACGCAATTTGGAAACTATACTTCTGTTAATGCAGCCTAATATAGCATTTGCCTTTTTTGCAGCCACAGCACACTGTTGGCTCATACTCAGCTTGTGATCAACGGCAATTCCAAGATCCTTCTCACATGTCATACTGCTGAGCCAAGTATCCCTCATCTTATAACTGTGCATTTGGTTTCTTTTTCCTAGGTGTAGAACTTTGCATTTACCCCTGTTGAATTTCATTCTGTTGTTTTCAGCCCAATGCTCCAACCTATCAAGGTCCCTTTGAATTTTGTTTCTGTCTTCCACAGTATTAGCTATGCCCCCCACTTTGTATCATCTGCAAATTTGATAAGCATGCTTTGTACCTCCTCATCCAAGTCGTTAATAAAAATGTTAAAGAGTACTGGGCCCAGGACCGAACCCTGTGCTACCCCACTCGTTACTTCTGCCCAGTTTGAGAAGAAACCATTGATAAGCACTCTTTGAGTACGATTCTGGAGCCAGCTGTGGATCCATCTGGTAGTTGTTTCATCCAGCCCACATTTAGCTAGCTTGCTAATCAGAACTTTGTCAAAAGCTTTGCTGAAGTTGAGATATATTATGTCCACAGCATTCCCACAGTCTACAAGGGAGGTTACCCGATCAAATGCAATCTCCAATGCAACGTCTGCCCCACGATTATGGGACCATTTTCAGTTGATGCGGTCTGATGATGCTTGCAACAATGTGTCTAACTACTTGCCGTCTGGACCCTCCAGCATTATTAGAGCTAGCCAGAGCAGGGAGGCTAGGTGGGTCCAGGGTGTTGTGAATGCATCATGGGAAGGTGTTGGCTGCCTTTAAAGAGGCAGTGCTGTGGCCATTCCTTAAAAAGCCCAGCATGGACCCAATGGCATGACATTACCGGCCAGTTACCAATGCCCTTTTTGGGGAAGGTAGTGCAGAGGATGGTGGTAGAGCAACTGTAAGTGTTCCTGGATGACACTGATTATCTGGCCCCTCTTCAGTCTGGATTTAGGGCTGGTTTCAGGACAGAGGGAGTGCGACTACTATTATTACTCTCAGCTGTCTTGGATTGACTGTGTGGGATGGGCAGCAGAGGCATCGTGCCCCAGTGGTTCCATTCTTACCTGCATGGTCGAGTCCAGAGATTAGCAGTGGGGGAGTGCTCTTCAACTTCTGGGATCTGTGCTCTGAGATTCCACAGGGCACAATTTTGTCTCCAATGCTATTTAACATCTATATGACGCCACTGGTAGTTGTCATTAGGGAGTGGAGCATGGTGCCATTAGTACACTGATGGCACAAAGTTCTACTACTCCATATTGCCTGAATCAGGAGAGGATGTGTAAGCTCTGAACCAGTGTCTTAATGTAGTGGTGGACTGGATGAGGGCCAATAAACGGAGTTTGAATCCTGGGAAGACATAAGCTCTGTGAGCATGTGGTTCCCATGTCCAGAAGATGGGCCAGTTGCCTCTTCTGTGTCAAGGAGCAGGTACATAGCTTGAGGGTAGTCCTGGATACATCTTTGATATTAGAATCCCATGTGGCCTTGATGGCTACGAGTGCCTTTCACCAGCTTCATCTGGTATGCCAGCTACAGTCATATCTGGATATGGATAACTTGGCCACTGTAGTCCATCCATTGGTAATCGCAGGACTGAATTATTGCAATGTGCTGTTTGTGGGACAGCCTCTGGTCCTCATCTGGAACCTCCAGCTGCTGCAAAATACAGTGGCTAGACAGCTATTGGGGGCAGAAGGCTGACAGTGTGTGACACTTCTGCTGAAATATCTGCACTGGCTGCCCATATCCTTCTGGGCCAGGTTCAAGGCTTTTGTGTTGATCTACAAAGTCCTGCACAACTTGGGTCCAGAATACCTTAGGAACTACCTGAACCCTTATATCCCAGTCTGATCACTGAAATCATCTGGAGGAGTGCTGTTAGTTGTCCCCTGTATGACAGAGCCCCAACTGGCCTCAGAAAGAAGTCAGGCAGTTAGTGTCACTGGCCCCACATTGTGGAACACTCTTCCAGCAGAGATTCGGGAGGCACTCTTGCTTTTGACTTTCAGGCATCTCTTGAAGATTTTTGTGTGCCGACAGACCTATGCAGCTCGTTCAAATGATTTTTTTTTAGTAGCTAGTCATTTGCATGATTGCTTTGTATTGCTTTTAAATGTCTTTATGTTGCTATGCACCATGCTGATGTTCAGAAAAGGGCAACCAAAATGAATAAGGAGATGAAGTCAGGCCAGATTCAATTTTTTTCCATCGCAATAGAGTTCCACGGTTCATACATGTCCGTCCTCCCTACCTTCCAATTTGCTGTTTTGCATTCACACACATTTGTGTTTATTACTATCGCTGTTTCCTTGTGGCCCCGCACCCAAATTTACATGTTAACTCCCTCCGGAACATCTCCATTACTTATCAAGAAGGGGAGGGGGTTTCTGTCAATTTCACACTAAGCCAGGAGACAGTGGAGGATGCAACTGATACCAAATTACTTTTTTTCTGTTGAACCTGGTCAAAGCCAACCTCTCGGACTGACAGCTGGCCCCAGAATGGAGAAGGAAGGAGGTTCCTGAGCACTTCTGGCCCGGCGGGCCCGCTGCCAAAGCTGGCATGCTCCAGCCGTGCCTGGCCAGCCCTTGCCCCCTGCTGTCACCGCCACCCCTGCCTAAAAGGGGAGGGGAGGAGGGGCTGTTCGCCCACCCACACCCCTAGCACCTGGCCGCGCCACCTCAATATAAACACCCACCTGGTCTCTTCCTCGCAAACTGGTGCAGAGCAAAGTGGCTCCTCCTCCTCCTCCCCCCGACAAAGAGAGGTGCAAGGGAGAGTGGCAGCGCAGCACCCCCTTCTCTACCCTCACTGGCCCTCGCTGCCCCCGCCTGGCTCATAAAGTAAAAATAGTGAGTAAATGGAGCACATGGCTGGTTTAAAGGACTGAGGGAGGGAACTAGCTAGTGGGGAAGTGGGGGAAAGGAAGGTTAGAGCAACCAGAAGTTTGTTTGTCAGTGGCAGGAAACAAAATGATATCCATAGACAGTGTAGGGGGCGGACAAAGGAGGATCTAAAATGGCAAACAAC
Organism: Rhineura floridana; assembly: GCF_030035675.1. Classification (NCBI taxonomy): domain Eukaryota; kingdom Metazoa; phylum Chordata; class Lepidosauria; order Squamata; family Rhineuridae; genus Rhineura; species Rhineura floridana. Next base: position 316,396,153 of record NC_084480.1, on the reverse strand, counting down.
CCGTGCAACCAAAAACAGTGGAGAAAAGTGAATACACGGCAGGTGGGCACCGAAGTGGGTGCGGATTTTCAAACAAATTTCGGATTTTTATCGCATTGATTTAATCCGGATTTAAAGGCAATAGCAGCTGAATGCACTCACGTTGGCAAAAACGTCATGTAAATGGTCCAAATTAAAAGGATCTGCAAAAAGCACCAGATCCACACTAAACCTCCCTGTGAACGGGGCCTCAGAGTGCACAGGAGAACCCAAAGGTTTGCAGAAGTGCCCCCCCCAAATGTAAAAAGTGGAGTGAGCATGCTCAGTAGCTATGGAATGCTGAGCATCTTTTCCAGGAGGCAAGGAGAGAGAAAAGAGGGGGAGTGAGGGTATAAGCTGGAAGGAACGAACGAACAAAAGAACCCTGGTCAGATTATGGCTTTTGCCCCAATAGTTGCAAGTTACTCTCTTTAGCTACTATAGCTGATAATGGACCTGCTCTCCCCAAATTTATCCTTTGAAACAAAACACAAAACTTTCCATCCTGCTTATTTTGAACTCTATGAAGATGACGGTCAGGAGCCCTGAAAACGTTCCCCACAGAATTCCCCAAGCGCTGCTCTGCTTCTGCAAAGTACCTCTGCTATCTGGGAAGCTTGCTGTTGCATGCTGAGAAGAGGATGCGGTGTTATTAAATGGATTTTGTTTTTAATTGTGTTTGGGGATTTTACTGTCTGGCAAGAAGAGGCCCAGGAAATGGGCTTTTCAGCCTGCCTAATTTAAATGCATTCATGAAAGCACAAAAACCCCAGCCAGGATCTCTTGCATTGCCCAGCAGCATGTGTTGGCTCAAATAGCTTGGATTTGCAGTAATCCCTTTTCTCCTCCAGTAACCACTGTAGCATCTCTGAGTCGCCTTCCCTCCTCCTGCTCCAACCTTTGCTTTGCTTCTAATTAGTTGGTTGTGCCTTGTGTCTTCTTCTAGGAACGTCTGTGTAATTTGGACAGGTCAGAGAAACTCCTACACTGAGGCACCTACCGTTGCATTTTAAATAGCAGCTTTCCAAACTAGCGTTCCCACCAATGGCAGCAAAGCATTGTGGGGCATTTTGAAGGCTGTGAGCTTGCAAGCAGTAGATTAATCAACCTCTAAATTTCAAAGCAGGTCAATCAACTATTTTTTTTTATTGGGCATTTTCTTTTTAATCAAAAAAGGCACAGGGATTTTTTTTTAATGCAGCAGGACTGCGTGTATGGTCACTGGATTGGCCATCACTGAACAGTGAGTAAAAGGGAGGGGGTTTCATGTCCTTACTGGTCAAGAACAGAGATCTTCCATGGTGGAGAGAGAATAGAAGATCTCATTTGGAAAAATTGCTCACCTGTCCCCAGTGCCTTGAACTGACTCCTAGTGTTACTCAGTTGCATCAAATAGAAGGAAAGTTAGAGGCAAAAAGAGAAAAATATTCAGGGCATGAACTTTCCTCCCATCCTCAGTATTTGCTCAGCTCTAGTTAAGAGGAGGGAGAGAGATGTTACCACTTCCATGTTCCAGAAAGGATGTCAGTACATGTGTGGGGGTGTATGCTTGGATGATGTGAAATGATCACAGAGGGAAGGCTGATGAATGAACAGTCGCCTCTAGGAGTGGGTAAGCAGCTAATTCTATCCTGTTTCAGTTTTGCTGGCAGTCCATCATAGGTGCTCCCCATCCTGTCCTGTCCTGTTGCATGACATTGTATGCGTTTTGCTCATCTTTGGCTTGTACTTTTGATGTAAAATATGCACTTTTCCAAAACATTTGGCAGTAGAATGTGCATCTGTTATGTACAAAATACATAGCTCTGTGAGCACTTCTTGTGCACCAGAACCCAGAGAAGTATGCCCAGTGGAGACTGGTGACTCTGACGTCAGTGGGTCAGTGAATCTGCTCCAGGTTTCAGATCAAACTTTCAAAGAGCTGTCCAAGGTGATTTCAAAGAGAATCCAAGGCGGGGATTCACTGCCCCACTGCTACCAGAACCACCAGCCTCCACTGAGAGTTCAGTCTTACTGGGAGCTGCATTCTTATCCACAAGCAAGCTTGGGGGCCTCTTATTGGGTGGGTCCACACTGTAAAAATGGGCCAAACCAATTCCTCCTCCTTGCCTAATCCACTTTATAGACTGATTGGCAGTGGCCTTTTGCCTTCCTGGAATGCTTCTGTGCAGTGTTCCTCTCCCTTGCATGTGAAATTGTGAGCAAAATAAATATACAGTATACATTGCTGCCTCTTATCTGGGAGAGCTGCTGGGTCCCTGATGGAACAGCTTTGCAGGCCACATGTGGCATGCTCACTGCCTGAAGGCCGCCTGCAGATCATGCCATCTCACCCTGGGCAATAAAACACATGCAAACTCTAAAGGATTAAATCTCAAAATTTGCAAAGTGAATCTCGCCTTGCCATCTTTCCCTCAGCCTCCTCGTCATACTGTGACACTAATGCCAGTGAAACAGAGATTAGAAAAGCTTCTATTGAGCTACGTGCAGACTGCAGCTGGGAGATAAGTGAAACAGCCTATGTCTTTGGAGCTCATTTGTTCAACTTTGCACACTCAGAACCATTCCGACTTGGAAATATTGGCCTGAATACAAAATCATTGGCTGGCATATATGTTTTGCCTGATCCTCACCTCCGCTAGTAAGATGTGCAGATCTTATTTATGGGCCTGGCAAAACTTTGCCAGTGGGTGGCACGATCTTCCAGAATGTCCGTGTTTATTGTTTGGAAAATTAACATCTTATTTCTGAATGCAAAGCTCCATTTGAGGGGTGGGTGGCTGTTAAAGTTCAGCCAGATGTGAGTTGGATGGTTGATGTTCATTTCCAATAGCATGCGTGGGCTTTCCTGGGGTTTGTCATTGCATTTTGCCGTTATCAAAATGCCTCTCATTTTAACAGGCATATTGCTGAGGGATGAAGGCCCTATTGACTGTAGGGACCCATGGAGAGTGGGCGTGGAAGCTGGAGTGGTCTAGCACATGTTTGCCATGCAAAAGGTACCAGGTTCACTTCCCTGGCTTCTCCAAGTAAGACTTGGAAAGATGCTCATCTAAAACCCTGGAGAGTTCCTGCTAGTCAGTGTTGAGCTAAATGGATCACTGGTCTAACTGGCTTTGCCTGTCATCGGCTCTTGCTCTGCCATGATTCCCTTGCTGCTGTCAGGCTTGCCCCCGGCTAGCAAACTCTGGAAGAAGATGAGGAGGGAGGAATGTGAGGGGGAGACTGGATCCCATCTGGCTCCTGTGTAGGAAAGAGCATTGTCAGAATATGGGGAGGGCTCTGAGCCGCAGCCTGGGGTGGCCGAGCAAGATGGGGGGGTGAGGTCTGGAACTCCTCCAGAGAAGGTAACAGACACACCCACCTAGATGCAGTGTCTGCTTGCATGCTAGCTGCTCACACAGAAATAGACACTCTCATGAGCAAGGGCTATGCCCGCCTCAGCTTTGAACCTTAATTTTGTGGGTGTGTAAAACTTGTTGGAACAACTTCACAGCCCTTCTGCAATCTTGAACGTCTTATAATTGACCCCGAACTCATGAACCTTGGCCCTTTCTCCTAGGCTGGACTCACCCCTGCCAACCCTTCGCCTTGTGAGAGCTCTGAGACTGGAATAGCGCTTTTCCTGCTGCTGAGTCTGTACTGTCACTCTGTCTTAATAAAGACCCTTGCCTTACTTACATGGCTACTGTCCATGATGGCTGTGCTCGACCACCATAGTCAGATAAAATATACTGCTGGAAAACAGTTGCCGGTAGTCGCAGGACGGGGAGTGCTCTTGCACTCAGGTCCTTCTTATGGGCTTCCCATGTGCATCTGGTTGGCCACTGTGAGAACAGGATGCTGGACTGGATGGGCCACTGACCTGATCCAGCAGGCTCTTCTTACGTTCTTACTTGCAAGTAAGAGAGTCCTGTTTTGGGGTGGAAGCCAAGACAGGTTCCTCCTACTGTTGATCTCCTTTCCCTCTGTCCCACCAGTCCCAATGGGCACCAGTCAGCCCTGCAGATATGCATGCAGTGATGGCTGGTGCCCATTAGGAATGGTGGGGCAAAAGGCAGGGAGCTCAACAGGAAGTGGTACCGGAGGAAATTAGTTCCAGTTTTGTCCCCAGCCTCTTCTCTGCTGAGTTCTACACGGGCAACATTGAAGAGGAAGATGACAGTCCAGGGCTACTTCTGGACTGGTTGCAAGTAGACGTGGCTTAGAGCAGAGTGAGGTTAGTGGGGCAGTGCCCCAATAGCCCTGGTAAACCAGCCTCCACTGTATGCATGTGTGTGTTAGCATTGGAGAAAGTGTTCCATCTGTGCACTGCGCATGGGAGCTAGATTATGGTAGACACATTTCTCAGCTCCTTTGAGCCAGTGTGGCAGGTATGGGGAATCTTTGGCCCAATCATGGCCCCCAGAGAGTCCAAATTGACATGTGAGGCAATTTTCCACAAACCATACCCACCTCTCTTAGTTGATGTCACTAATAATGTCTGATGATGGGCATTGTTCTGCATTCTGCATTGGCTGCATTGTTCCCAGAAGATAACAAGATTGTGCAGCCAGGGCAGTAGGAGCACCCTTTGAAGCAGCTAGCTGAAAGAGGCTTTTAGAAAAACTTTAAGACAGGTCTTGTGCTCCCGTTTGCCCAAATGGAAACACAAGGGCTCTCTTAAAGCATTTTTCAAGTCTCCCCATGCTTTCCTTTTAATTTTCTGAGATTGAAGACTTTACAGGTGGGTGTGGGGAGACTTGGAAAAGCCCTTTCCAAGTCTCTCCACCTCCCCCTAGAAATTTCTCATCTCAGATTAAAACTCTGTGCAAAATTGCCATTTGAAGCAGCTGTTGCATGTGAGCTACTTCAAAGAGACTTTTGCAAAGGCTTTAAGACAGCTCCTGCACTCCAGTTTGCTCACATGGAAGCATGGAGGTTGTCCTAAAATCCTTTTCAAGTCTCCCCATGCTTCCCTTTCAATTCTTCAAGCTCAGAGTCTTAATAGTAGCACAAGGGATTTTGACAGGATTTGGCCCGTGGAACCAAAAATGTTCCCCACCCCTGCAGGATGATTAGGTTTGCATGGAATATTTGCACTCTGGGGCAGATAATTCCCTTCAGTTCTTTCTTTTCTTTATTCCACTTCCCTTTTCCATCAAGGAACCTGACCTTAACTTTCTGACACAGTAGAAAAGTGTCTCTGCAGGGAATCATTTGCAGCAGAAATGATTTTTTTTTTTCATTTCTTACTCAGGTTTAATGACCTATGATTTAAAAAAAAATTTTTTTTTTTTTTTTAGGATTATGGATTTAAGGAGGTATGTCTTGAACAAGCGTTCTTCCCCTTCTAAAATGAACAATAATTTTCAGGTTTTTGCTTAGTTAGCACTGGTGGAGGAAGGCTGCTAGATGGGGAAAATCTATAATCCCGTTATGGCTCTAAAGCTACGATGGGCTGCAGAAGGGCAGCACAATTATAGAGATGAAAGAAGTGGTGCAGCAGGAGACTAGAGATAGCAGATGTTGAATACTTCTTACATAACTAAAACCCACTTCTGGACTAATTTAGGGACTAGCAAAATGGCTGTTGTGATGGTTGATGGGGGGTGGCATTACTAAGCAAGGCAACTTTGGATTTCTCGCTTCCTTGGGTCTCAGTTCAGATTGGGCTATTGAAGGTCAGGGGATAGATTTGACCAGTAGTGTAGTGGCAAATTCAGAAGTGCAGGGACCCTTCAGCTACTTCCCCTCCCTCCTTTTTGCTGCTGAATTAAGAATGAGAACCTTGTTAATTCCTTCTCCCACAACATCAGGCATCCCTAGGACCCAATAAGCATGAAAGTGGAGAGTGTTAGCTACTTGGAAGAGTCTTCTCAGTTGCTGACTCACCTCTTCTCACTCTCATTGGCTCCAATCAGCAGGGAAGGACAAGGAAGCATCTTAGAAGACTCTTCTCAGTGGTTAATACACTCCCCTCTCATGCTGATTGGCTTGTAGGTTGCTGGAGACATAGAGACCCTGATCTCAAAAAGGTAAGGGGTCTCAGCCCTCCCCCAAGACTCCTGGGTTGACTACATGACTACACCCCTGGGTTTGACTCTCAGTCGCTTTGTTGAGCTCCATCCATTTATTTTGTCCCATAGAACTTAGCAGTTGCATCCTGGGTTCTGTTTCCCAGCCTGGTGCTGTCCAGGTGGTTTGGACCACAAACAAGTTCTCCTAACAGGATGTGCATTTGTGTTATTTTCATTAATATCTGATTCCTCCCCCCCCGCACACTTTCCCTTAAAATAGGCATTTTGATCTGGATTTGTTTGATAGGACAGTACATTGCAAAAGTAACAGAAGTGCAAATTTCATAAGGACAGCTTTGTTTTGGTTTGCATAGTGCTCCAAAATAGGAAATAGACTGCCTTCAAGTCCATGGGTTTTCATGGTAAGCAGTATTCAGAGGGGGTTTACCATTGCCTCCCTCTGAGGCTAGTCCTCCCCAGCTGGCTAGGGCCTGCTCAGCTTGCCACAGCTGCACAAGCCAGGCCCTTCCTTGTCCGCAACTGCCAGCTGGGGGGCAGCTGGGCTCCTTGGGACTATTGAACATCCCCATGGCTGCACAGGTGGCAGGACACGTAATCCCTGAGCCACTCACTGTGGGGGTGATCTGCAAGACACTGCAAATTAGGTAAGTTCACATTAAAATGCAAAGTGAACCCCTTTCTCCCCCCACCCCTAACCTTAGTATCTGTTTCTTGGTCAGACTGGAATGTAGAATAATGTTGGGAAGTTGGGGGGGGGGAGGAGAGAGAGGGGGGGCAGACAGAAGGATGGTATTTATTTATTTATTTATTATTTAAATTTCTGCCCAGGCTTTCTGTACGAAGCACCTATGGTGGCTCACAACATCGCAACACAAAATTACAATATAATCAAACAGCAATTACAAAAAAAGTAAAAAGAGTAGATTTAAAATGGCAGCAAATGGAACTCAAATAGCCAAGCAGAGGCAGGGAAAAAAGTAATTAACCCAATGGGCCTGTCTGAAGATCAATGTCTTCATCTGCTGTCACATCATAGCCATAGGAAGCCTGGGTGCAGCCACTGAGAAAGCCCCATTTCACAGTTCCAGCAAATACACCTGTTGGCACCTGAGACTCACAAAGAACGCAGTATCGGGTCCCAGTCACACAGAGAGTATTCAGGACCTTGGACAGTTCCAACAGGCCTTGCTACAAGAGATGTTGTCTCTGCAGTGAGCTAGAGACACATGACTCCAGTCATAGGCTGACTGTGTTCTGCCTCTCTGTAGGGGCTGGCTGGTTAAAGCCCCCCCCTTATTTTGTGAGGCTGATGAGGCAGGAGACTCACCCTCAAGTCAAAAGATGGTGGCAGGGGTCTGTCCTCTGACCATGAGGGTCCTAGGTAATAATGTACTGATGCCTCTTCCCCTGAGGAAGAAGCCTAAAACTTGTCTTCATTTGACACACTGCAAGGTTCCTGGATTGCGGGTCATGATACCTGTAATAATTCTGGGATACAGAGGGGGCACTCTTCCAAATATCTTAGCACCCAGGTCTAGGGCGATTTCAGGGAGGCCTAATCCCTGAGTCTATTACACAGGAATTTCAATGACCTTCTCTTTTCCTCTCCCTTTTCCACACTTTTTAAATAAAATAAAAAGTCTTGCTTACCCCAAGAGCCTCACATGGTTGCTGGGCACACTGCAAAATCCAGTACCAGTGAGACTCCTGCCATGCACTGTCACAATTTGCACAGAGGCAAATTGGTCTCACTGGCCTGTGCCCTGAGGCTTTTAAGTATTTAAGCCAGCCTTTCCCAACCAGTATGCCTCCAGATGTTGTTGGACCACAACTCCCATCTTCCTGACCATTGGCAATGCTGGCTGAGGCTGATGGGAGTTGTGGTCCAACAACATCTGGAGGCACACTGGTTGGGAAAGGCTAATCTAAGCAATGACCTTGTCCAGTCAGGCTCATATTAGAGGCTGGCCCTACAAATAACCTGATCCATTCCCTAAGCCATTTGGGTATTTTAAAGGTCACAAGCATCACTTTGGATCCGGAAATAGACCAAAAAGCTAGTGAATTTGTTGTAAAAAGGGAGTTACATGTATGTTCCCAATAACTGTTACTCTGGTCATCAGTTTAGAGCAGGGGTGGGGAACCGTTTTCATCCCAAGGGCCACATTCCCTTCTGGACAATGTTCCAGGAGGCCACACATTATTGGCAAATGGGGCCAAAGACAGAAGTGGGTGGATCAATGAATGCAAATTTGACCTTTGTACTCCGGGCTTGTTTCTACACACATCTCTCTCTGTCCTTCATATACGGAAGCAGGAAGCATTATCAGAGTGCAAGGACATATTCCAGCCAAGCAAAATCCCTCAAGCAGGGTGCAAAGGAGGGCTAGTAGGAGATGTAGCTGGGGAGAAGGTGTGGCCTGTGATGACTTTGTTGTTATGTGCCTTCAAGTCGACTACGACTTGTGGCAACCCTATGAATCAGTGACCTCCAAGAGCATCTGTTGTGAACCACCCTGTTGAGATCTTATAAGTTCAGGTCTGTGGCTTCCTTTATGGAATCGATCCATCTCTTGTTCGGCCTTCCTCTTTTTCTACTCCCTTCTGTTTTCCCAGCATTATTGTCTTTTCTAGTGAATTGTGTCTTCTCATTATGTGTCCAAAGTAGGATAACCCCAGTTTCATCATTTTCGCTTCTAGTGACAGTTCTGGTTTAATTTGTTCTAACACCCAATTATTTGTCTTTTTCTCAGTCCATGGTATCCACAAAGCTCTCCTCCAACACCACATTTCAAATGAATTGATTTTTCTCTTACCTGCTTTTTTCACTGCCCAACTTTCACGTCCATACACAGAGATCGGGAACACCATGGTCTGAATGATCCTGACTTTAGTGTTCAGTGATACATCTTTGCATTTGAGGACCTTCTCTAGTTCTCTCACAGCTGCCCTCCCCAGTCCTAGCCTTCTTCTGATTTCTTGACTATTGTCTCCATTTTGGTTAATGATTGTGCCAAGGTATTGATAATCCTTGACAAGTTCAATGTCTTCATTGTCAACCGTAAAGTTCCATAAATCTTCTGTTGTCTTTACTTTAGTCTTTCTGACGTTTAGCTGTAGTCCTGCTTGTGTGCTTTCCTCTTGAACTTTCATCAGCATTCGTTTCAAATCATTACTGGTTTCTGCTAAGAGTATGGTATCGTCTGCATAGGACAAACTGAGAGGCTTGGAGGGCTACACTTGGCCCCAAGGCCTGGGATTCCCATAAAAACATAGGAAGAGCCTTTTGGATCAGACCAATGGCCCATCTAGTCCAGCATCCTGTTCTCACAGTGACCAACCAGATGCCTATGCAAAGCCCACATGCAGGACTTGAGCACAAGAGCCTGCTCTCCCCTCCTGTCATTTCCAGCAACTGGTATTCAGAAACATGCTGCCTCCAGCCATGGATGTTGAGTGTCACCCTCATGGTCTAGAATAATTGAGGAGACTGGTTGGGTCCATAAGGCAGAGCTTTGCCTAAACGTGTTGAACCGTTTCAACTTGCAACACCTTCTGGAGCCAATAAATGTAGTTGCATCAGTCCTTAAGCTTGTTAAAATGAAAAATGCCCCAGCCTTTTTCTATCCTTATGGCCTCGAAATGAACACACTACGGTGTAGGCTGAAATGCTGGGAGTTTAGGAAAATGTGCACTATCAGCAAAAGAAAGAGAAATTGGAGGGAGGATGGAAATGCCATTTGTGAAGGCTTAGCGCTTGACAAAGCCAATGCACTCCCCTGCTTTTTGAGATAACTGATGATCTGATGTCATAGCCTAGATGGGCGATAAACTGAATCACAATGGAACTAAATCCAGAGGGATTAGAAAAATGAAAGTCTGTGCAATTCCATTCCTAGCGCCCGTTAGAAAAATGCTGTTGGGTTACAGGGGCCAGAAGGGAGCATACGCAAGTAAACTCGGCCAAAGTAGCCATAGATCAACAGCAGCACTTAAGTGGCACGTGGCTGATTTCATAACTGACATTCTGTTCCCAGTTCTGCTATTTGCTTAGTGCACAGCTCCGGCCAAACTGTAGTGGATCCTCGTAGTGACAAGGATTAACTACGCAAATGAGGCCAATTTGAATAAATTGGCTTAATCGGAAATGTTTGCCTCCCTAAGAAGATGAAAGCTGAACTGTGACTTCCCTGCTGAGTAAGGCATTCTTCTATTCTAAGGAAACTGGAGTGAGTTAGTCTGATACATGTGCAATAAGAGCAGGAGTGGGTTAACCCTCTCGTTTCTAGAAAGAAACAAACTTGATGAATTAAACCAGGTGGTGAATTTGGGAGGGACATTTCATCGGCGTTTGACGAGGGAGATTCTGCCCGCCAAATGGTGTCAGGTGGTGCTTACCATGGGCAGAAAGCAAGATAGGAACACAGGGAGGGTCTTCATGCCCAGTCATACCATTGGTCCATCCATGCTCTGAGAGCATGCAGGGATTTAAAGGCAACGGCTCTGCACTCCTGGATCACCGGGTTGCCTCCATCTACTCCTTCTGTATCGGTCAGGAGCTTACAGGGAGTGGGGCTGCCTTAGGTGGCTGGTGCAGTGGCAGAGCTGTGTATTCTGCTTCCAGAGTGAGGCACCATCAGTATCTCTCAGTAACTCAATTATTCTCTACACCAGGGTTGCCAACGTGGTGCCCTCCAGATTTTGTTGGACTACCAAACATCAGCCAGCATGGCCAGGGATCAGAAATGATTTAAGTTGTAATAGTCCAACAACATCTGGGGGGGAGATCACATTGATTACCCCATACTGTGCACTGATTGGCAGCAGCTCCCTAGAGTTTCAGTGTGGAGTCTTACCTGGATACACCAGGGACTGAGCCATGGGCCATGTGCATGCAAAGCATGGGCTCCACCATTAAGCTATGGCTGTTCCTCTAAAAGTTGTGGGTTTTTTTCCCTAGAAGCCTCCTTGGAATAGGAGGAATGATGGTACAGCGCTGCAGCACAGTGGCGTGTTATTCCAAGGGGAATTCTAAGGGTCATCCTAAGAGGAATGGCAGCTGCAGCAACAAAGTTCATCACCACCAGAAATGGTGGTGGAAATTAATTTTAAGGTTTAAAAATCTTGTGGGGCCACTGCCAGAGAAAAGCATCCTGCCCCAAAAACCTTTCAGAAAATGTAACTTCCCCTGAATCCCCTCCCAACTGTGCCCAGTTTTAAATTCGAAGTGCCCCTTTAATTTATAGACTGGGGGTGGGAAACCTCAGGCTTTTGGGGAGAGGGAAAATGCAACCCTCCAGACCTCTCTAGCTGGCCCTTAGGACTCTTTCCAGTCACACCCTGTTCCTCTGGGCCACACCCTTCCCTTCCCTTGCTTCACATTCTCTCTGAATGTTTTTGCCTGCCTTGAATGCATTTGAAGACTTCAGCTCTACTTCTCCATAACATCTGAATCAGAAGAGGCTGTGAACACTCCAGATCGGTATCTGAATGCTGCAGTGGGACTGAATGGGGGCCAGGAAACTGCTTGAATCCTGGGAAGATGAAGGCTCTGTGGGTGGGTGGTTCCCATGTCCAGGAGGTAGGCAAGTTCCCTGTTCTGGATGGCATTGCACCGCCTCTGAAAGAGCAGGTTCGCTGCTTAGGAGTACTCCTGGTTTCATCATTGACACTAGAGACCCAAGTATCCTCTGTGGCTACGAGTGTCTTTTACCACCTTTGTCTGGTTTGTCACCTACAGCTATTCCTGGACAGCGATACCCTGACCACTGTAGTCCATGTCTTGGTAACCTCAAGGCTGGATTACTGCAATGCACTCTATGTGGGGCTGCCCTTGGCCCTGGCTTGGAAGCTGCAGCTGCTGGAAAATGCAGCAAACAGAGTGCTGATGGGGGCACATGGCCAGCAACATATGACATCACTCTTCAAACATCTGCACTGGCTGTCCATGCACTGCTGAGCTTGGTTCAAGGTCCTTGTATTAATATTGAAAGCCCTGAACAATTTAGGTCCAGGGTATCTTAGGGACCACCTGAACCCTAATATCCCAACTAGATCACTGAGATTATTTGCAGGAGTGGCTTTGATCATCCCCTGAGTTGGCAAGGCTCATTTGAAATTGAGCCTTCAGTGTTCTTGGCTTAGATCTCTGGAATGCTCCGCAAACAGATTCAGCAAGCGCCTTTCTTTTTTTAACCTTTAAACACCTGCTGAAAGCCTTTCTGTACTGCCAGGCTTATGCAGGCAATTAAGAAGTTGTCTTTTTGCAATAGTTGACCTTTGATTTTACTGTAATTTTAATGGTTTTTACTGTATGGTTTTTATTATTTGTTGTAAACCCCTTTGATGTTTTTTTAAAAAGGAAATGGTGGCATACAAATATATTTATAAACAAATTTAAAAATCCCCCCCAAGCCCTGTGATTGGAGAGTGTTAGATGAAATTCTAGCCCTGGAATGGAAACTAGAGCTCTCAGTGAGCAAAGTCCACTTCCCTTCCTCCCTCTCCCACACCTGGCATTCTCCTGATATGATGTTGTAATTAATAATTGCAACACTTCAGAAACAGAGTGTCTGGCTTTAGAGAGACTATTTTTTTAAAACAATCCATATCGGCACAAATTGATTTGGGTCCACCCAACCTGCTCTTGGAGGTCACTGATTCATAGGGTTGCCATAAGTCGTAATCGACGTGAAGGCACGTAACAACAGCAACCACCCAACCCATTCTGTAGCGGTTTGTAGCTGCTTTGACCTGAGCAAAATTTGGCACAAATTGTTACAAATCGGCCCAATTTGGTTCATGATTCAGATGAATTAGTTGTATTGCTCTGTTAATTAGAGCTGATGACAAATCTGCAAGAGGTTCAGACCTAGCCATAGTAGCACAGGCTTTAGTTATGTCTAGTTTGGATTAGGGGGGTTAGAATATTCTGCAACATTTTTTGTAGGTCCCACTTGTAGTTTATACATCCAATGTGTTTCTTCTAATAATCTGGATGATGTCTACAATTTGGCTGTCTGCATGCATCTCCTTTATCCTTCTTCCTGAAATCAATGGGCCCAATGCTTTCTTACTCATTCCAGTGAGTCATCTTCCTAGGTGATTTTGCCCATTGCTGTAAATGAGGCTGATTGCCCTGCATTTTGCTGTGGTAAAGTACAAGAAGTTCATGCAGACTTCCACTGCCTTGAGCCCAAGGGAAGATTGGATTGGCATCCCAGGTGGTTACACTAAGGCGGCCGCGGTGCCAGCAAGGGGAGGGAGTAATCAGTTTTTGAACGGTTAAGATGTGCATATATGCAATTTTCTTAGATCCATCCACTGTAGCTAAAGTCACAGGGGAGTAGGGATGGAGGAGAAAATTGATTCAGTTATCATTTAAAGGTGAACCTACATAATTCATACTTTCTGAAACAACACATGAACTGAGATGCAGCCATCGCTCAAAATTTGCACTTCTCTAAATTTTGAAATGCAGTTCTCCGGCCACATAATGCATATATTAGGATAAAGTGTGCATACAAAAACATATATTACTGAAAATGATATACAAAAAATGCATTATGTTAGAGAAAGTTGGTTTACAAAAATGTGTATATTAGGCAACATTATGTACAAAATGTGTATATTGGGATAAATTTGCATTCAAATACTGATTAATTTTCAGAAGAACTTATTTTTTATTCTTTGCAAACTGTTGTGGGAATGTAGCAAACTGAACTTAAGATTGGGAAAATGAGAAATAGGGAGAAGTGAAACTTGACAGATTCTCCCATCCCTACAAGAGTGATGAAAAAATAACTCTATGAGGTCATCTTCCTGCTGATGTACATTTTGCTGGTGGCAACTGTGAGGCGTCCTTCCCTGGCTCTCCCTGTCAGGTTCCTACCTGCTCGTGGTTACTGCCTGTCACTAGGCACCACCAGGGACTCCACCAGTCCGGACCGCTCTCTCTTATGGTTTCTCTCCCCGCTCTAGCACAGATCTCAACAGATCCCCCTGCTAGGCAACCACCAGTAACGTCCCAATGCTAGTATTCCCAGAGACTCTGAATACTGGTATTGTTATTCTCTTCACCGCTGCCACCATTTGTTACAGTTCCCCTTCAGCCTTGGTCATTACCTTACCCTCCCTTCTGGTCTGTGAAACCCCAGCCAAGGATCAGGCCTTTGGTAAACCAAATTAAGTATTTATTAAAGATAACAAAGCTAACAAGATTAACAAGATTTCTTCTTAAGGCACATAGGCATATGGTTTTACTCAATACTAATCCGAACTCCACCCCCCTCCTTCTCCACTCTCTCCTGGCAAACAACTCTCTAAACCCCACCAAGCAACCCACTCAGTTTCACCTCATCCACCCCCAGATTCCACTCTCACTCTTCCTTTTATACGTTCAGCCATTTTAAACACTCAGCCAATCATCTCGCATTCTACTGCCCATTCACTCCCCCTCCTCTTTCACTCCACTTACCATGTATCTTCTAAACAGCCAACACTTACCATATATACATTAATATAGGAACATCACAGCAACACTTGAAACAATCCTAGGAAGAAGTCCTCCATCACAGATCATTTGCACAAGATTGTCATCATATGTCTTCTGTAATAAATCTTAGCTACTTCTCGGTGCTATGGATTTCTTAAGAGTTGCAGTCAATAGTACAACAAAATCCCTCTTAGCTAAGAGGTTCTTTGAACACTAGCAACACAAATCTTTCTTTTGCCCAGACAGAAGTTGCATCTGGGAGCTGTTTCTTACTGGCTTGTGTCATAAGTCAAGAAGGATGCAGACATCTTGGTCAGGATTTTGCCTATGAAGACAGTAAAGGCTTTGTAAGATGAAAGCTCTATTGGGGTGTTCTTGATTTGTATCTGTGGGGAGAACACCCTCCACTACCTCATGCTCAGCAGGAACGTCTGAAGGGGGGCTGTAAAAACATTTGGCTGAATATGGTGATAATTCCCCCCCCCATGACTGTGGGGAAAACTGTAACCGCATTCCCAATTTTCAGCAACGATTGGCAGGAAGGTTGTGGGTAGAGTGATGGGGCCAAACTGTGCTGCCCCCACCCCTCCATGGATACAAATAAAGAATGCATGAAAAAGAATAAGATCAGTGAGAAAACACTGCATCTTGGTATGGTTTTTCCTGAAGAAAGAAAACTATGGGAAGACCCAATGTGGTTAGAAGGTCAGACCAGGACCTGGGAGGCCAGAATTCAAATCCTGAGTCAACTGGGTGATCTTGGGCAAGTCATTGTCTCTTGGCCTAACCTACCTCACTGGGTAGAGTATTCCACAAGTGTGTTGCAATTCAGGATGCTAGGTAGGATGCTGAAAGCCAGGACCTCCAAGGTGGCTTTCTCTGAAATGCTACCGGTTCCACGCGCAGGACCAGCCAGACAGGCCCAGCTTTGCAGTCTCAATGCGTGGATGAGACGATGGTGTCGGGTGGAAGGGTTTGGATTTGTTAGGCACTGGGGAACATTTTGGGACAAGCCAGGCCTGTACAAAAGGGACAGGCTCCACTTGAACCAGAATGGAACCAGACTACTGGCACCTAAAATTAAAAAGGTAGCAGAGCAGCTTTTAAACTGACTGAGGGGGGAAACCCAACAGGAGCTGAGGAAGGTCCGGTTCGGAATAAACCTGCCCCCTGGGATAAAAACCAAAGAAATGATGAAATGTTAAAAGGGGTAGGCCTAGAAGTAGGCATTGTGAGAGCAGGGGCACAGGATATAAATTCAGAAGAGCAAAATTACCACAGGCCAAACCACAAGTGCCAAAGACACTTGAAGAGAGACACTGCTTACAAGTGCCTGTACGCTAATGCTAGGAGCCTCCGAACCAAGATGGGAGAACTGGAGTGCTTGGTCTTAGAGGAGAGCATTGATATAATGAGCATAACGGAGACCTGGTGGAATGGAGAAAACCAGTGGGATACGGTTATCCCTGGATATAAACTATATCGGAAGGACAGGGAAGGACGTATTGGTGGCGGAGTCGCTCTATACGTGAAAGAAGGCATTGAATCCAGCAAGCTCGAAACCTCAAAAGAGGTGGACTCCTCCACAGAATCGTTGTGGGTGGTGATACCATGCCCCAGGAGGGACTTAATACTGGGAACGATCTATCGTCCCCCTGATCAAAATGCTCAGGGAGACCTTGAGATGATATATGAAATTGAGGAAGCATCCAAACTAGGAAATGTGGTAGTAATGGGTGACTTCAACTACCCGGACATAGACTGGCCACATATGTGTTCCAGTCATGACAAAGAAGCAAAGTTTCTAGATATTCTAAATGACTATTCCCTAGACCAGTTGGTCATGGAACTGACCAGAGGGATGGCAACCCTGGACTTAATCCTCAGTGGGGACCAGGACCTGGTGCGAGATGTAAGTGTTGTTGAACCGATTGGAAGCAGTGACCACAGTGCTATTAAATTAAACATACATGTAAATGGCCAATTGCCAAAAAAATCCAACACGGTCACATTTGACTTCAAAAGAGGAAACTTCACAAAAATGAGGGGATTGGTAAAAAGAAAGCTGAAAAACAAAGTCCAGAGGGTCACATCACTCGAAAATGCTTGGAAGTTGTTTAAAAACACTATATTAGAAGCTCAACTGGAGTGCATACCGCAGATCAGAAAAGATACCGCCAGGGCCAAGAAGATGCCAGCATGGTTAACGAGCAAAGTCAAGGAAGCTCTTAGAGGCAAAAAGTCTTCCTTCAGAAAATGGAAGTCTTGTCTGAATGAAGAAAATAAAAAGGAACACAAACTCTGGCAAAAGAAATGCAAGAAGACAATAAGGGATGCAAAAACGAATTTGAGGAGCACATTGCTAAGAACATAAAAACCAACAACAAAAAATTCTATAAATACATTCAAAGCAGGAGACCATCTAGGGAGGCGATTGGACCCTTGGATGATAAGGGAGTCAAAGGTGTACTAAAGAACGATAAGGAGATTGCAGAGAAGCTAAATGAATTCTTTGCATCTGTCTTCACAGTGGAAGATATAGGGCAGATCCCTGAACCTGAACTAACATTTGCAGGAAGGGATTCTGAGGAACTGAGACAAATAGTGGTAACGAGAGAGGAAGTTCTAGGCTTAATGGACAATATAAAAACTGACAAATCACCGGGCCCGGATGGCATCCACCCAAGAGTTCTCAAAGAACTGAAATGTGAAATTGCTGATCTGCTAACTAAAATATGTAACTTGTCCCTCGGGTCCTCCTCCGTGCCTGAGGACTGGAAAGTGGCAAATGTAACGCCAATATTCAAAATGGGATCCAGAGGTGATCCCAGAAATTACAGGCCAGTTAGCTTAACTTCTGTCCCTGGAAAACTGGTAGAAAATATTATTAAAGTTAGATGAACTAAGCACATAGAAGAACAAGCCTTGCTGAAGCAGAGCCAGCATGGCTTCTGCAAGGGAAAGTCCTGTCTCAGTAACCTATTAGAATTCTTTGAGAGTGTCAACAAGCATATAGATAGAGGTGATCCAGTGGACATAGTGTACTTAGACTTTCAAAAAGCGTTTGACAAGGTACCTCACCAAAGGCTTCTGAGGAAGCTTAGCAGTCATGGAATAAGAGGAGAGGTCCTCTTGTGGATAAGGAATTGGTTAAGAAGCAGAAAGCAGAGAGTAGGAATAATTTTAAAAATGTTTACTGTGTTGGATTGTTGCTTGTATTTTAGTATTGTTTTGTTATTTATTGTATTTTTATGCTGCTTTATGTTCACCGCCCAGAGAGCTATTGCTAGTCGGGCGGTATATAAATTTAATAAATAAAAAATAAAAATAAATAAATAAACGGACAGTTCTCCCAATGGAGGGCTGTAGAAAGTGGAGTCCCTCAAGGATCGGTATTGGGACCTGTACTTTTCAACTTGTTCATTAATGACCTAGAGTTAGGAGTGAGCAGTGAAGTGGCCAAGTTTGCTGATGACACTAAATTGTTCAGGGTTGTTAAAACAAAAAGGGATTGCGAAGAGCTCCAAAAAGACCTCTCCAAACTGAGTGAATGGGCGGAAAAATGGCAAATGCAATTCAATATAAACAAGTGTAAAATTATGCATATTGGAGCAAAAAATCTTAATTTCACATATACGCTCATGGGGTCTGAACTGGCGGTGACCGACCAGGAGAGAGACCTCGGGGTTGTAGTGGACAGCACAATGAAAATGTCGACCCAGTGTGCGGCAGCTGTGAAAAAGGCAAATTCCATGCTAACGATAATTAGGAAAGGTATTGAAAATAAAACAGCCGATATCATAATGCCGTTGTATAAATCTATGGTGCGGCTGCATTTGTAATACTGTGTACAGTTCTGGTCGCCTCATCTCAAAAAGGATATGATAGAGTTGGAAAAGGTTCAGAAGAGGGCAACCAGAATGATCAAGGAAATGGAGCGACTCCCTTATGAGGAAAGGTTGCAGCATTTGGGGCTTTTTAGTTTAGAGAAAAGGTGGGTCAGAGGAGACATGATAGAAGTGTATAAAATTATGCATGGCATTGAGAAAGTGGATAGAGAAAAGTTCTTCTCCCTCTCTCATAATACTAGAACTCGTGGACATTCAAAGAAGCTGAATGTTGGAAGATTCAGAAGAGACAAAAGGAAGTACTTCTTTACTCAGCGCATAGTAAACTATGGAATTTGCTCCCACAAGATGCAGTAATGGCCACCAGCTTGGATGGCTTTAAAAAAAGATTAGACAAATTCATGGAGGACAGGGCTATCAATGGCTACTAGCCATGATGGCTGTGCTCTGCCACCCTAGTCAGAGGCAGCATGCTTCTGAAAACCAGTTGCCGGAAGCCTCAGGAGGGGAGAGTGTTCTTGCACTCTGGTCCTGCTTGCGGGCTTCCCCCAGGCACCTGGTTGGCCACTGTGAGAACAGGATGCTGGACTAGATGGGCCACTGGCCTGATCCAGCAGGCTCTTCTTATGTTCTTATGTTGCCACAACTGAAAAGACCCACTCCATTGTCACCACCCTCCAAAATTCCCTCACGGGGGCACCTGAAGGAAGGCCTCTGTTGAAGACTGAAGGGCCTGGATACATTCCTGTTGGGAAAGGCATCTTGAAAGATGTTTGAATTCCTCTTGAGGGAGGTATGCCTGACACTGACACTGGATTCTTTACAGTGTCAGGTTAACATTTTTAGGTTAAGGTGTTTTTGGCAGCTTGAATGGTTCTATTCTCAATGCGTTGGTTTGTCTTATGTTTCTGTAATTTTCTTTGTAGGCCACCCTGGAAGAAAAAATTCAGTATCAAGTTCCTCTCTTTCAGGAAAAGCAGTTGGACTGAATGACCTACAAATGTTCTGTGTTTTCAAAACTGCCACCTAAGGGATATATTGATGTGTTTGTTATTTACAATGCAGATAACCATCATATATAAAACAATCAGCCACAAAATTAGTCGGGATGTCTTATATGGGATCATGGGCATCTACGAATTGTATTAATGGGACCATAGTGCCAGGAGTGGTGTTGAATCAGCAGCATTTTCCATGAAATGGTCCAATTCAATTTAATGTCTTACCTTTCTCAGGTTTGGGTGCAATCCTAACCATGTCAACTCCGAAATAACTCCTACTGAATTCAGTAAAGCTGACTCTCAAGTTTGTGGGGTTAGGATTGCAGCCTAAGTTTTTTAAACTCAAAATTGTCCACTACCATCCTCTGTCTTTGATCCATGTGGTTTATCAGGAAAGTTTAGGCCTGAACGCCCATCAGCTCCCAAAAAAGAGGCCTATAACAGTATGTACTGCCTTCAAGTCGATTCCGACTTATGGCGACCCTACGAAGAGGGTTTTCATGAGACTGAGTGACTGGCCCAAGGTCACCCAGTGAGCTTCATGGCTATGTGGGGATTTGAACCCTGGTCTCCCAGGTCGTAGTCCAACACCTTAACCACTGCACCACACTGGCTCTCATGAGGCCTATAACATGACTTGGTTATTTAAGAGCGGTGCAATCCTTCAGGAGGTGGCTATTTTTAGCCTGTTTTGTTTTTCATGTTGACTCATTCAAAAGGTGAGGAACAGCAAAGAGCCCGTCAGGTCCTATTACTATCGTTTTCACAAGTTAAGACAGCCCATGACAAGGGCATCTGGTCAAGAGAGCAGTACAGAAGATTACACTTTGTCTGCCAATTAAGGGGGCCAGAAGAAAGATGCCACTTTCCTCTTTCCATTTTACTTCCAAAAACAGAAGGTTCCATTAAGCTGAGTTGTGTGGGCAGCTCCTTGGCAACCAGTTCGGCACTCTCAGTCCCTTGCAAGGCAAGGGGAGCAGCGGGCGAGGGATAAACACATTTACGAAATTCACTTGCAAGCCTCTCTTGATGTTAAAATGTTTCATTTCAGAAAAGGCACAGAATGCCGCATTTAGGAAGGGTGTTTGCGGAGGGGGGGTGTTCCTCCTGTAATGGAATACTTCTTCATAAAACAAAAACAATCCCTGCACATAGAACAAGTAGCTGTCAGGGGGGACAACAAGGCTAAAAAAAACCCTTTTCATTAACAACTGGCTTTCTAAGTTCAGGGAATGTATTGCTTCTTAGTGATATTTGTTTGTTTTTGGAATAGGAAAACATTTTCAGGCATGTGCAGTCCTAAGTGCTACAGCCCAGACACAGGATCGGGCCTCACAAATAACCAGGCCATTCAGTGTCTTATGTTTAAAACTGGACTGGACTGGGCTGATTGGTCATCCTGTTTGAAGATTGTAAAGTTGGGTGTGGGGATCTTGATGATGGGAAAGGAGTGAATGGGAGGAAGGACTTTTCCCACTAACAGTGTGCGCATTCATCACTTCGCTGAGCAACATTCTCTTCAAGATGTTGGAGAGAGGGCAGGAAGAATTGCTTCATACTCCTGCCCTCACTCTGATATGGCCTTTTGATGACTCAGCTCATCTCTTCTCGATCGCCTCAGAGTGCAGGACACGGAATTAGGGGCTCAAGGTGCACAATGCCAGATTTCGGCTGAACATCAGGAAAAACTTCCGAATGTTAGAGTGGTACAACAATGGAACCAATCATCTAGGGAGGTGGTGGGCTCTCCAACAATGGAAGCATTCAAGAGGCAGCTGGACAGCCACCTGTCGGGAATGCTTTACTTTGGATTCCTGCGTTGAGCAAGGGGTTGGACTTGATGGCCATGTAGGCCCCTTTCAGTTCTATGATTCTATGATTCTATGACCTGTTTTTTGTGTAGCCCTGTGCATGGAAGCCCCAACAATCAGCTGATCATGGAGGCTTTGAAGGTGCCTTACTCTGCACTCTCCAAGTCCCAGTGATCAGCTCATCAGGATTGTTCTCAACCACTGCCCTTGATGATCTAAGTAATCTTATAGGCCTGTAAAGGGGCAGGTCCTTCAGGTAACCTGGCCCCTAGTTGCTCAGTGCATTGTTCCCATCTCTGCAATTTTCATTTCATGAACATTCTAAGGCAGGCTGAAATAAGAGGAGGCTTACCAACAACGTACCCCCATTGACCACCATAGGTGATTGGTGAGTAACATGTTGCACATTTAGATGCATCAGGTATACATTCCACTGAAAGTAAAGGAAAATATCTGTGTTTAACCGTGAATGCAGGTGTGCATTCCAGTGCACACATGACTTACACCCACAGATCCTAAAAGCAAGAATGATGTTGGGGAGACACTACTGAATTTAGGGATGGAATGACCTATCAACTTCAGTTCTCTCACTTTCTCGTTTTTCCAATCTTAAATTCAATTCTCCACTTTTCTGTAGCAATTTGTGTTTTTTTTAAAAAACCCTTCACGAAAATTCTTCGACACTTCTAATAAACACATTTTTGTCTGAAGTGACTAATATACACATTGTGCAAGCAATTTCTCCTAATGTAATGTATTTTTGTATGTAGTTTTTACCAATATATTCAGTTTTATACACATTTCCCCCTTATATATGCATTTTTGTAAACATTGTTTGATTGAAGAACTGCATTGCAAAATTCAGATGAGTGCAAATTTTGAAGCATGGCTGTGTTTCATTTCTGATATTGTTTCAGAAGGAGTGACTTTGATAAATTCGACTTTAAATGTGAACTGAATCAAATTTCTTCCCTATGTTTACTACTGATACATCTGAAAAGGGGAAGATTGAGTAAATAAAGAGATTTAGTACATGCATAAATTTGGGTTTCATGGTGCAGGCAAAATACTGAACCTTGTGGCTTCCATCAGGGATGTGCCTGAATTATGTTGGGCACCTATTTCCAAGCATGTATCCTTCATAGTTGGACATGTGAAGGAAGTGTGAGCCATCCAGCAAACCAAAGGTCACTGGGAAAATTTCACAGAGACCTTTTGCACATTTCACATCTTCTTTGTTGCAATTGTATATGGAAGTTAGGAAGTCAGACTATTGTTCCATCTGGCTCAGTATTGTCTACACTAACTGGCAGAGGCTCTCCAGGGTTTCAGACAAGAGTCTTTCTCCCATCCTACCTGGAGATGCCAGGGGCTGAGCCTAGGAAGTGTTGCATGCAAAGCCATGTGCATTGCCATTGAACTCTGGCTTGTCGCTGTCTTTCGCTTTGTTTACACAAGCTGATGTTTACACCAAGGTACCTTTGGAAGGGCGTGCTCCAGGGGTCCACTTCCAGCACGCTGTGACAGTGTCCCGGCAGATGTTCCTCTCTCAGTGCCATCTTCCTCAGAAGTCTCTTGATTGGATGTGATGGGTGCAGAGCACAACGAAAGGCTTTCAAATGCAAAACAGGCATAGAAGACTAACATATGGTTGGGTGGTTAGATGTGTCTGAAAAGGAAAATGTGGGGTTTTGTTTGTTCTGAGATTCAGCAAGCAGTCAAAACTGTGAGGCCGGAAAGTTGGAGATGAGGAGAAGGATTGGTTTTGTTGTTTTTGACAGGTTTCAAAAACATGCTCATTGTCATTTGAAATGGGGAAATTTGTACATTTTGTTGGAAAACAGAGGCAATCTGAGCCATTTGTGTGTGTGTGTATGTATTTCCATTTTTCATGTTGACATTTCCTTGTTTGACTGGGATTTTTTTTTTCCATTCAAGAGGAATGAAAATCATATGAGAATTTAAACTGTTTTATTATCCTTAACACCAAGCTACTTTCACAGGGAGCAAGAATCTTCCATGCCCACTTATCAACAGCAACAGCAATGGAACCCTAGCTATGGAATGTAGCTCAATATTGTCTACCCTGACTGGCAGTAGCTCTCTCCAGGCTTTCAGAGTGGGGTCTCTCCCAACCTTGCCTGGAGAACCTGGGATGTTCCACATGCAAAGCAGATGCTCCACCATTCAGCTTCTTCTTCCTGCCCAAAGGCCAGCTGGTGTCAGTTTAGCTTTCCATGTCCAAGGAGGTTATGAGGGGGAGGAGCATTCATGGTTTTGACAAGGCAAGCCAATGGTAGGGCTGAGTTTAAAGGAGGAAGACAAGTATTAATGGACATCTCAGACTCTCCCCTCTCCAGACACACACACACACACCACACACACACACCCCTCTCTCCAGGGATATTTCCTGAAGAAAAGCTACCAGTGTCTACTACCTATAATAATAGACCGAGGCAGTATGCTTCCAAATACTAGTTACTGGAAAATGCAGGAGGGGAGAGTGCCCTTTGCAGCACTCGGGTCCTGCATGCGGGTTTCCCACAGGCAACTGGTTGGCCACTGTGAGAACATGATGCTGGACTAGATGGGCCACTCACCTGATCCAGCAGTCAGGTTCTTCTTATGTTCAGGATCACTGCAAGAAAGCTGCAGAAGTGTTTAGTTTGTGATCCCTGATAACTCATTTCATTGATTTCTTAAAATATTTCTGCTCCGCCTTTGTGGTGCAAAACCACCCCCCAGGGTGGCTTACATTTAGCACGGCCATTTTGTAAAAGCAACAACAGTCCTATTCGGGTGTTCAGTCTCCTTGTGTGTAAAATGGGGGTGCACTGCCAAGCTCCACCCCTTCGGGCATCTATATGAAGCCACCGAGAGCTGTCTTCAGGAGATTTGGAATGAGGTGCCATCAATGTGCAAATGACACCCAGCTCTATCTCTCTCTTCCATCTGAATCGGTAGAGGCAGATGAGGTGCTGACCAGGTGCTTGGAGGCGGTGATGGACTAGATGTGGGCTAAAAAATTTAGGCTAAATCCTGAAAAGACAGAGGTGTTGTGTCCAGAGTTCTCATGTTCAGGAGTTAGGAAGATGGCCTGTTCTGGATGGGGTTGCTGTTTCTTTGAAGGAGCAGGTCCGCAGCCTGGGGGATACTCCTGGATCCAACATTGCCACTGGAAGTTCAGGTGGCCTCAATGGCTAGGAGTGCCTTTTTCCAGCTCCGGCTGGTTCACCAGCTTCAGCACCTTTTAGACAGAGAAGACTTGACCACAGTGCTCCACACTCTGGTAACTTCCAGACTGGATTATTGCAATGCACTCTACATGGGGCTGCCCTTGAAGACGACTCGGAAATTTCAACTGATCCAAAATGCAGCAGCTGGATTACTGGTGAGGGTTCCCTTTAGAACCCATATAACCAGAGCTTGGAAAAGTTACTTTTTTGAACTACAACTCCCATCAGCCCCAGCCAGCATGGCCACTGGATTGGGCTGATGGGAGTTGTAGTTCAAAAAAGTAACCTTTCCAGCCTCTGCATATAACCCGTTTTAAAACAGCTGCATTGGTTGCCAGTTTGTTTCTGGGCCCAGTTCGAGGTGCTCACATTAGTGCTTAAAGCCCTAAACAACTTAGGTCCCAAATCTCTGAAAGACCACCTTCTTCCCTACAGACCCTTTCAGGAGATCAGTAGAGGGGGCCCTTTTGGTAGGGTTACCATCATTTTGTCATTTCAGAAAGAGTACATTTGGCTCCGATAAGTGAAAAGTAAGAGTAAGCTGTTGCACCATCTCAAAAAGAGTACATGTGCTCTTAAAAGAGTACGGTTGGTAAACCTACCTTTTGGTAGTTCTACCACCTTCAGCAACTGGCAACTTCACTGTACAACTTCCAGCGAATGCTGAAGACATGCCTGTCTACTCTGGCCTTCAACACCTGAGATGTAGATTTTTAGACCCACCCTGTTTCTGTGATGTTGTTTAGGTTGTTTTTGTTTTAATTATGTGTTTTAAAATGGATGTAACCTGCCCTGGGATCTCTGGGTGAAGGGCAGGAAAATACTACTACTACTACTAGTACTACTACTACTACTACTACTAGATGGACCAATGATCTGACTAGGTATAAGGCTGCTTCCTAGGTTCCTATGAGAGTGAGGAAGGCAGGAGCAGGCAAAAAACAACAACATTAGGACCTGCACCACCTGGACTGTCCCTTCCAACCCAAAGGGGCAACTAACCCCAACTTCTCTGTAGGAAGGGACCTCAGGAGCCAGCTTCAGCTTCAGTGGGGACTAATTGTTCAGACTGCTTGTTTCAGCATATGGTTCTTGGTACATCTGTTGGATTTTTAAAATACATAAGCCACTTGTCAAAAAGTAGATAAATAATGAGTTCATAAATAAATTCACATGGGACACATAAATGTCATTCTGGAGGCATTCAAGAGGCAGCTGTCAAGAATGCTTTGATTTGGATTCCTGCATTGAGCAGGGGGTTGGACTTGATGGCCTTATAGGCCCCTTCCAACTCTACTATTCTATGTCATGCGTCCTGAGTTTTTATGTCCAGGAGTTAGGAGATGGCCTGTTCTGGATGGGTTTGCACTCTCCTGGAAGGAATAGGTCCACAGCATGGAGGTATTCCTGGATTCAACCCTGTCACTGGAGGCTCAGGTGGCCTTGGTGGCTTGGGGTGCCTTTTTCCAGCTGTGACTTTTGCCAGCTATGGGCCCTTTTGGTAAGATTTGTCTTGGCCACTGTACTGCATGGTCTGGTAACTTTGAGATTGGATTATTGCAGTGAGCTTTATGTGGGGCTGCCCTTGAAGATGACTCAGACATTTCAACTGGTCCACAATGCAGTGGCCAGATTACTGGCTGGGGTTCCATTTAGATCTCATATAACTCGTCTTTTAAAACAGCTGCATTAGTTGCCAGTTGATTACTGGGCCCAATTTAAGGTACTAATGCGACTCAGGGCCCAACTCTCTGAAAGACTACCTCCTTCCTACAGACCATCTCGGGGACTTTCTTGTTAGTTCCATCACCCTCAGAAGCTTGATGCACCTCTTTACCTGAGATGTATATTTTTAGGACCGATCCTATTCTTGGTGATGTTCGTGATTTTAAGTTTGTTTTTAATTATGTGTTTTAAATGGTTGTAACCTGCCTTGGGACCTCAGCATGAAAGAGAGGCAATTAATGATGTTGATGTTGTTGATGTTGATGTCAGGATAAAGTCTAGTGTAGATCCCTTCACCTTGAGATACTAACTTTCCACAAACATTTGATATGTGGGAGCATCAGCCATCTGCCTCTGGAAGTGATGCTGATCCAGGAAGGGGGGGGACTGCTGTGCTCATTTTGAGTGCTTGAAATTGTTCTCAAAGTGGTGTTGAGTGGCATCAATATCTCAGTGGCTTAGTAGGGAAATTTTGTCAGTAAGCCATACTTTAAAAAGCAAAAAATGAGCAATTATGAAGCCAAACTGTAATTTGCTCCCCAGGGAAATCCCTTAAGAGCCGTTAAAATAATAATAGCCCAAAGTTAATCGTGAATCAAATTGTTCTGGCAATTCTCTGTGTCTGACCTCTCATTCTGTAGTCAACCTTTTGAGCAACTGGGAAAAGCATTATCAGAAAATGCAATGGGGGAAAATTTGGTATGAAGAAAAAGTTGGCCGATTCAAGGTTCTATCACTATGGCTGTTAACAATACATAGTGATTATTACTCTCTGTTTAATCAATTTGCAGACTGTTTACTATAAAAAAACCTGAAGCGGTTTACAGTAATAAGAATCAAAACTCTAAATTACACATTAAAACACAATATATATCTACAAATGTCATCAGCTAAAAATGTCCAAAATATCAGATCACTGAGCAGTACGATCCAGTAATTTATAGTCAGGAAGTGCCCGGTCAAAACGAAAGGTTATTGTTTTTAACAAGCATCTAAAACATGCTGCAGTTAGTGCCTCCTAGATAAACTGGGAGGGGTGTTCCAGAGGATAGGCACCACCACCGAGAAGGCCCCTGCTAGATATCATTCTGCCATTCACGGCCACACATGGACAAGACCAACAGAAAGGAAGGGCCATAATTCAGTGATAGAACAACTGCTTTGTACTCAGAAGGTCCCAGGTTCAATCCCTCGCATCTCCAGGTCAGACTAGGAGAGACTCTTGTCTGAAATCCTGGAGAGCCACTGCCGGTCAGTGTAGACAATGCTGAGTTGGAGGACCTATGGTCTGACTCCATATGAGGCACCTTC
The DNA here is from genome assembly GCF_030035675.1 of Rhineura floridana. Taxonomy (NCBI): domain Eukaryota; kingdom Metazoa; phylum Chordata; class Lepidosauria; order Squamata; family Rhineuridae; genus Rhineura; species Rhineura floridana. The sequence goes on along the minus strand of NC_084480.1, from coordinate 316,368,689 downwards.
CAATGTTCCTATATTCCCACTCTCTGCATCCGTGTGAGCAATTTGGGAGAATGACCACCTAGAGGCCATAATGTAGCTTCGGTTGAAACACCGTTGCTGGATTAAATGGACCTTTGGTCCAATCAGTAGCAGTCTTCATATATTTGCAGATGTCTGGTTCCATGAGTGTCTGGGATGTGTTTGGAAGTGAGAAGTAACAACAGCAAATCTGTATGCACTGCAGAGAAATTACTTTAAATCTAAACTGCACAGTTAATGGTTTGGGGTGGGGGGTGGGGAGGAGCATAATGTCAGTTCAGCAACAGCAACCCTATGAATCAGCGACCTGCAAGAGCGTCTGTCATGAACCACCCTGTTCAGATCTTGTAAGTTCAGGTCTGTGGCTTCCTTTATGGAATCGATCCATCTCTTGTTTGGCCTTCCCCTTTTTCTACTCCCTTCTGTTTTTCCCAGCATTATTCTCTTTTCTAGTGAATCAGGTCTTCTCATGATGTGTCCAAAGTATGATAGCCTCAATTTCATCATTTTAGTTTCTAGTGACAGTTCTGGTTTAATTTGTTCTAACACCCGATTATTTTTCACAGTCCATGGTATGCGCAAAGCTCTTCTCCGACACCACATTTCAAATGAGTTGATTTTTCTCTTACCTGCTTTTCTCACTGTCCAACTTTCACATCCATCCATAGAGATCGGGAATACCATGATCTGAATGATCCTGACTTTAGTGTTCAGTGATACTTTGATGATACATCATTGCATTTGAAAATAGGGTTTAGAACCCTGATTAAACATACAGTCGGGGTGGGGGGAGAAAGAGAGGCACACCTCCCTCCCTCCCAACCGCATGATCGCTTTGGGCACCCCACAACCCTAATAGAAACGTTGGAAGCTGCTTTCTATTGAAGACACATTTACTGTTCTGCCAGTTCCAGTGCTTCTCCACTTGCCTGTTCTGAAAATGGGGGCACCCAACGCTAGTCAAACCCTGCCCCTTTTTACTGTAAAACCTGGTGGGATCTGCCTGAGTCCCTTCAAAGAGACAGATCTTTTGCAACAGATCGGCAGATCAACCCATTCCCTGTCCAGGTGTGGCCAATGGAAATGCTTTGCTGTAGGCGACTAGTGTGCTCACAGCCTGAGTCAGACCATTGCTCCAGCTAGCCCAGAAATGTCTACGCTGACAGGCCCCAGCTCTCCAGGATTTCAGACTGGGGTCCCTCTTCCAGTTGAACCTGGGACCTTCTGCATGCAGAACAGATGCTCTACCACTGGCTACCACCCTTCCCTTGAACAGAACAGAAGGTGCCATGGCCTGAATCTGCATCCTCATACATACAAAGCATGTGCACTGCTATAGAACAATGGATTCACCCCTTACATTTTAATATTAAGAAGCATTGTTGTGCTTTGCTGGAGTGTTGTGTTGTCGTTGTTACCTACTAAATCCAAAGGAACAAATGAATGAAATGCACCTTCCTCTCTCTTGCTCTGTGCTTATTCTTCAGTCCGTTTGCCAAATACCATTATTAATGGTGTTCTCTTTTTTCCCCTTGCACCATCTGTTCCAGAGCAAGTGGGAGGAGCTGCTTTGGGATGGAACAGATGGAGTATTTTCCCAAAAGCCTGAGGTGAGCTGGGCAGGAGAAAAGGTAGCAGAGAAGATAATGAACACAATTTTGATCTTCCAGGTGAAGGCTTGCATCTGGCTTCACCGGAAAGTTAAATATTGTCACAATAAATGATGCACTGGGAAGGAGACTTAGGGAGAATCGATCGATAGAACAACAACAACCTGCACAGAGTCAGATCTACACATTTAGTACAAAAGCATCCGTTATACAGGTGAGGAAAGTAAAGGTGAAATAAACAATCAGATGCCATGCTGGTTGGCATGTTTTCAAATAACAGCATAATTGAGAAGATTATTAGAGCAACCGTTTCAACTAAGAGAACTGACACATTTTGAGAAGCTAATAACCTGATGTTAGACATACATAAGGCAATTCTGGAAGGTGTCGGGGGTGGAGGCTGCAAAAAAAAAATCACAGAGAAAAGAGGATCAAAGCCAAGTAGACGATTGTTCCTCTTTTTACAGTCCTCTTCCATGCACTCCATACTTTTTTGCCTGATCCAAGCAAGGAAATATATTGGCAGAAAAAGCCCTTTATTATTATTATTATTATTATTATTATTATTATTATTTATTACACTTATATACCGCCTGACTAGCAAAAGCTCTCTGGGCGGTGAACAACAAAGGATATAATAAAATACACAATATAGTACAATAAAAACATATGACATAAAAACAATGAACGTTCGAAATCAATTACAACAAAAGAGATCAATAACTTAAGTTAAAAATGCAGTGGGAAAGAGGAAGGTTTTGACCTGGTGCCGAGAGGATGGCAATGTCAGCGCCAGGCGCACCTCCTCGGGCAGACTGTTCCACAGTTCAGGGGCCACCACTGAGAAGGCCCTAGATCTTGTCGTCACCCTCCGGGCCTCCCTATGTGTCGGAACCCGGAGGAGGGCCTTCGTAGCAGAGCGTAGTGAGTGGGCAGGTTCGTATCGGGAGAGACGTTCCGACAGATAGCGTGGTCCCGTACCGTGAAGGGCTTTGTAGGTTAATACCAGCACTTTGAATCTGGCCCGGACATATATCATTTATGAGTTGAGGAGTGGCAAGCATGTGCCTCTCAATGTGCATCCCAGCATGGATGCTTCACATCTGCCCTGCATCCCTTCAATAGAATGTGCATTTGGCCGCACATCCCAACACAATCAGTGCGCTGAGAGGGCTGTGGACACAGTGGCAGCCTGGGAAAAGTGCTACTGGGAATCGACCAGACCAGATGTTCTTTGGTGAGCTCTGCACTCCAGCACTCTGCAAGCCCTGGCTCATTGTTTCTGAACAATTTTTATTGCCTTTTTGAATTACAACGACTGGCTGCAATTTTTAGGACCTTTGCAAGCTCCTTTTCCAAGAATTTATATTCTCCACCCCCTGGAACACTCCTGTCTAGTAGTTGTTGACTCTGTTAATCTGTGGAGAAGTAAACAACTTGATTTCAAAGAACGATATTGGTGAGACCAGAGAGAGACCACCTTCTGCCCCGGGGGAGGATTTCCAGCACAGGCTGGGAATGAGAAAATAAAGAAATATATCTCTGCGAGTGTGAAGGAGGAAAGTCTCCTAAGACGCCGTGACTGGTAAGACGCCATGACTAAAGATAAGGTCTGATATGGAGAACTAAGGAATACTTTGAAGACCTCAGTCAGACTCTATAGTTGCCCCCCAAAAAATACATTTGTTGTTAACTGGATTTTAAAGGTAGATTCCAAAGGTGTTTTTTTTAAGTGGTTTTAAACTGTTCTCAACCGTTTGTTTTTTGCTCTCCTTCCTTTTTATCTTTTCATCTTTTTTTTTTGTTTCTTTTTTGCTGACTTGGATATTTTGCTTCGCTCATATTGTGTTTATATTTTATTTTATCTTTATGTTTTTATTCTTTTTATTTATTTTTTATTGGAGCCCCACTGTTTTATTATTTGTTATCTGTTAGGACCTGATCCCAGTGTTTGCCTCCTTTAAATCTTTTATGGTGCTCACCTGAAACCTGTTGATGAATGTGAAGAAGTGGGGCCTTTGACAGAGCTCTCAGATGCTTAGGCACCTTGGAAAAGTTATATGCCGATCAGCAAATAAAGAAACAGATTAAAAGGTGGAATAATGGTGCTTACAAAGAGGAACTATAAAGAGTTGGGCCTTTCCCCAAAATGCCTCCGTGACTCTGGCAAACTTCAAGCAACTGCGCAGGCTAAAATAAACTTTTTTTCCAGAGGATGGAAACCCCGATAGAGAATCTTTCACATCAGTTAAATAGCCCTGAAGTAGGTGAACGAACTTTGAATCATCTTCTGGACACTGTTCCTAGGTCTGCAGAACAGAAACAATCCCTGGATACTTCTGGCCATGGGGCAAATCTATCACAATGGGGTATCTCTCATGCTCTCCTTACCCCAGGAGAATGGAAAAAAGATGCAACCCCACCCCCCTTCTTTTGTGACGCAAAGGAACACCTTACATCACAGACTGTCCCAGAATCCGTACAGCACTCACAGCTGACTTCAAAGTGCTCTTCGGATTCACTATGGTTTGATATTATGGGAGCACAAAACATGCTTTTTGCAAACTCTCTCCAGATTATCCTGAGAAACATCACAGATATTAAGAATCAAATTGCAGAATTCAAACAATTTTATGGCCTTCATATGAGGACAGCCAATGAATCTTCTGTACATCTACAAGCTCCTCCTCCTGCTATTTCACTAAAAGACAATGATAAGAGAAGCTACAATCTATATCGATCTCTGGGAACCAGGAATGAGATCTGTATTAATGTTAGTACTCAAACTGAGCTCCCAGAGGTTCTGCCCAGAACCATTGACCAAAGGAATGAGAGATTCAAGGGATCTACTGGATTAAGACCAGAAAAGCCCACTGATGTAGACAGGTGCACTGAGGGGAAAGGGGGGAAACACAGGAGCGTCAGGGATGAAAACAAACCTCAAAATAGGCGGGGAGTGACCAAAAAATCAGCTAAGGGAAAAAGGGGAAGAAATTCCCATAGCACTAAGTTTAATTTTAAGAATTTGTTTAATTTACTTGAAAGACAAGAAAAAGGAAAAAAGGTGCAAACAAAAAAAGTTATTCAATCCCCAAATCTCCAAGGTAAGGGGTCCAGTTTTCGGCCCTTCCCTTCCCTACCCCCCATAGTGTTTTGCAACTTCCCTAGGCCCAGGGATAAGCCAACACAGATTGGAAAGAAACTTCACTTTATACAGATACTTCATGGCATTGGAGTCACTTATTTATCAGATCTAGATATAAAGGAAGTTGAGAACCTGTCTTTTGATTTTCCTAACTTTGGATTAAAAGTAATCTTTAATAGGACCTCCATTGTAGCTGATATCCTTAGATGTAGGAAAGTTTTTTTGCAAAATTTGGTATAGAGGTGAATAGACATTTTATAATACTTCAATCCAACCTCTGCTTAAAGATCCATGTGTCTCTCACCAGAACACAGTGTCTATTAAAAGAGACAAATTTTTGTCTTTAAATCTCCTACTGAGGAGCTGTTGGACTTGAAGGAGGCTGTATCAATGGGTGATAAGCCATCTTCACCCCTAAATTCAAATGAATTTATAGACTTGAGAAGCGGAGATGATGTAATAACTATGGGCCTGTTATCTACTAACCCTATGAAATCTGAAGCGGGTAAACCCCCCTGTAATGACCTCTTGACTGTGAATCCCTCCCAAGAAATCCACATCAGAGAGACTCATCCCCAGCGTGGAGTGGAAAACACCCCCCTCCGAATCAGCTCTGACCTCTGTAATATCGGAAGAAGAGGCACTAATTACCACATTTTATTCACTTCCAGCTGAGGAGCAACAGTTTATTATTGCCAGGTTACCAAAACTGCTAAATAGGTTAGTGGATAACGATATTTCCCTGAACCTGCCCCTACTACCTACCAAGGTTCAAACCCCAATTTTAAAAGACTATCAGAGACCTTTTACTTTTAATTCCTCCAAGGAAAATGTTGTTAATAATCACCCAATAATTATAGCATCCACTCAAGAGAAATTGCGTGCGTCAAATTCCACAATCCTTTGTTCTGTAAAAGAATTGGATTTAATCCACCTGGGCTTCTTTCAAAACAAAGCTCAAAACATTCCAGCAGAAATTAACTTATTACCCCAACCTTCTGCACCAGCCTTGAGGAATAAGATTACTCCCCAGTCAGGAGCGCAAACGGTACCCCATGCAGCCTCTAACTGTATAGCTGCGGAGGACCCTCCGATAGAATTAGACTCAACAGGTGAACATCTCCGGTTACCACATGCTCAGGGGCCCCCAAACTATGGAGATCACAGAAGCAAAGGAGGCCGTAATCAAGGAACGTCGGTTCCCAGGTCTTTTTGGAATCTGCTTAGAGAGGACGGCCAATCTTGACTGCCCTCTGTACCACACTCCAATGGCACCGTACCTATTCAGGTCCTGTCATGGAATGTGGCAGGATGGCTCTCCAAGCTAGCTGATGAAAACTTCAAAGACTTCTGTGCCCAATTTCAGATTCTTTTTGTCCAAGAAACCTGGGTGGCTTCAATGACCTTCCCCTCCCTCCCCGGGTATGCTGTTTATACCCTCCTAGCAATAAAATCAGATGGCAGAGGCCGACCACGAGGTGGTCTGGCAACTATAATCGTGGTTGATCATAATTCCAGTATCTCACGATTGAACTGGGCTCTAATAGTAATATCTTAATTCTTCAAATTATCTGGCCTTCAGGTCTAAAAATCTTCCTGATAAATGTGTATTGCCCCCCACAACCTTCCAAATGTGAGGGTATCTCAGTTTGGACTGAGCTAGATCCGGTTCTCTCCTCTTTATATGACTCAAACCACGAGCCTTTAATTTTAATGTCAGGTGACATAAATGCTAGGATAGGATTAAACAACCTTAAAATAGGGGAGAAACTTGGCCTGATACCGGAAGATTTGACTTTTTCCCCCACTAGGAACTCAAAAGACCCAGCTATTAACTTAGCCGGTCAATCTTTATTTGCCCTTGTCTTTAAGTTTCAGCTATATATAAGTAATGGGATAGGTAGAAGCCCTGTATCAGAGTTGTATACGTATATCGGACCAAGGGGAAAGAGTGTCATAGATTCTATGATCCTCTCTCGACCACTTCTTCCTGACTTTGAAACCTTCAAAGTCCTTGCAAGGCCTGAGAGTGATCACATGTCAATCCAATCACTTTTTTCCATGCCAGTCGGATTTATCCCTTCAGCGCCAGCTCCTCCCGAGAACCTGACTCTTCAAGGTGACAAAAGGGTCCGCTGGAATGGGAAGATCCAAGAAGGAATAAATCTACTTCTAATGTCCCCTAGGTTGATAACTTTAAGGGATCAACTTCTGTTCATTTTGGATCCCTTGGAAATTTTTAACAAAATAGTGAAAGAAATTAGGCCTTTTGTGGTTAGCTCCCACCCAGTTAGACAGCCAAATCAAGGCTGGTTTGATGCACAGTGCGCTGCCCACAAACTTATTCCATCGAGCCATAAGGAAACTAAGAAAAGTGGACTCTCTAGAAAATTTTAAATCTTATATTCATCTCCGTAGAGAGTACAAAAATTTGCTGCGCTCTAAAAAGGATAACCACATCCGCCAACTGTGGATGGAGTTAGGTCTGGCAACCTTGGAAAAGAACTCCACTAGGTTTTGGGCTCTGGTGACAAAAGGGATAAATGGGGGAACTGGTGTTTTGGACAATCAAATCACTTCAACACAATGGGACACACATTTTTCCTCCCTTTTCAGTCAGTCTATCACCAGCCCAACTCTAGGTAGTACCCTCAATTCAGACTTTTTTTTGCTCTCCTCCTGCCCTGAATGGGACCCTGTAACCTTTGATGAAATAAATACTTTGATTGATTCTTTGCCTGCAAAAAAGGCACCAGGGGAGGACATGCTCCCTGCAGAATTGTACAAATCAAATCTCGTCTGGTGGTGCCCAGTTTTTGCCAAAATGTTCACTTATATAAATCAACATGGGAAAATACCTCAGGGCTGGGGAGTATGCATAATTGTGCCTGTCCATAAAAGAGGCTCTAAGGCAAATCCAAAAAAATTCAGACCGATTAGCCTCCTCAATGTTGTAGCTAAATTGTACTCTAAATATTTACTATGCAAATTGGAAGCCTGGGCTATTGAGAACTCAATCATTGCCAAAGAGCAGGCAGGGTTCATAAAGGGAAAGTCTACAATAGATCAGTGTTTTATTCTTCATCACCTGATCCAGAAATATTCCCAAAGTGGCAGAAAAGAGCTTTTTGTTGCCTTCGTGGATTTTACTTCTGCCTTTGATCTTATTGACCAATGGCCACTGGATTAGGCTGATGGGAGTTGTAGTTCAAAAAAGTAACTTTTCCAAGCTCTGTCAATAATGTAGAGGCGGGGAAGCCTTTTCAGTCCAACGGATGCAATTCCCTTGGAGGCAGTCTCCTGGGGATGGAACGACGGATGTGTGACTCTTGCCTTTGTTCACTAAGCTGTATTCCAGCCACACAGACCCCGGAGGTTTCTGTGCGTTTATGCACATGCACACACCCACTCCTCCATCCTTCATCGAGGCAAGAAAGAGGCATTATCACAGTGCAAGTTCAACAGCCAGGCAAACACACTCCAGGAGGATGTAGACTAGTGGCTTGGGGAGGGGTAATGGTCTGGACAGAGTCCTGAGGGCCAGACAGAGAAGCCCATAGGGCCATATTCATCCCCCAGACCTGAGATTTCCCACCCCTGCAATAAAGTGGATTTCCCACCCCTGCAATAAAGTGGATTTCCCACCCCCGCAATAAAGTGGATTTCCCACCCCCGCAATAAAGTGGATTTCCCACCCCCGCAATAAAGTGGATTTCCCACCCCTGCAATAAAGTGGATTTCCCACCCCCGCAATAAAGTGGATTTCCCACCCCTGCAATAAAGTGGATTTCCCACCCCTGCAATAAAGTGGATTTCCCACCCCTGCAATAAAGGATTGCCCATTTCTGGCAAATCTGTTACATCTACTGTCTTAAACACAGTTTGCTAACTTTGCCCAAACTTCATGATTATGTATTTTGCTTTCCTACTCTGGTTGGTTCTTCGTGTAACCTTCAGCACGCAGCATGGAGTAAGCAAGCGGCAGTTGTAATATAGGTCTGTAATTCTCTAGAGCTCCTATTAACAGTTTTCACATGTCAATTTTTTAAAAAAAAACACACACATGAAGGCCTGTTATTGCAATAATTGCATTTTTGATATTGCGCCCATATTTTCTACCGGCTAGGGGAAGTCTAGCATGCATGATAGAAGCAGCCTATTTCTTTTTTTCCAAAAACAACTTTCAGTAAATAGTGCAATAAGTAACTGTTTTAATGAGGTTTTGGAGGGGCAATAATGTGCCATTTGGACCTTTCTTTATAACAGCTCTCTCACAAGCCTGCAAAGACTCACACATTTGTTATATATTTCAATATCTTCTACCAGTTTTCAAAGTGTATCAGTTCCCTGAGGTATTGAGCCAAACTTGTATAGATTTTAAATGCCTCAGTTTCACAGCAATATCCTAACAATATCATCACTCCCGTTTGTAAGGTGGTTATCTCGAATCCCAAGGCATGCCGAGAAATGCTGCTTTTTTTTAAAAAAAGAAAAAGAAAAAGCCTTGTCTTCCTCCAGCCCCCACCCTCTGATTAAAAAAAACCTGACAAACCCAAGGACTGCACCAGTCCGCTGTCTTCATGCAATGCAGGGTGCTTCAAACTCACAAGAAATCACCTACTGAAGTCCGTATCCAGTTAAGTTCTACTCAGAGTTAGGGGTGGAAGGATCTGTCAGTTCCGGTTCTCTCCGTTTCTCATTTTTCCAATCTAAAATTCACTTTTCCACATTTCTGCAGCAATTTGCTATTTTTTTAAAAAATCCTCATGGAAAATGGTCAGCATTTTGGTGCAATTTCTCCTAACAAAGACATTTTTGTATGAAGTTTGACTGATGGAACACATTTTTGCAAGCATCTTGCATTTGCACTTTGCATTTTCTCCTAACATAATGCATATGCTGTTCTCATAAATGCATACATTTCATGCACCCTTTCCCTTAATATATGCATTTTTGTAACCATTCTTTGGTTGGAGAACTGCATTGCAAAATTTGGTGTGAATTTTTAAGGACAGCTGTGTTTCAGTTCTTACATTATTTCAGAAAGTGTGAATTTGATAAATTCAACTTTAAATGTGAACTGAATCTAATTTCTCCCTCGTGCTTACTCAGAGTATACCCATAGAAATTAACAGGCATAAGTGAGTCATGTCCATTAAGTTCAATGGGTCTACTCTGCATAGAACTAACATTGGATATAACCTTGACAGTCTAAATCAAGGGTGGGGAACTTTGACCCTCCAGATGTTGCTGAACTGCAATTTCCATTGGAATTGGCTGCGACAATGGACTGGATGAGAACTAACAAACTGAGACTCAATCCTGACAAGACTGAGATGCTGTTGGTGGATGGTTTCTCTGATCGGATGGTGGATATATACCCTGTCCTGGATGGGGTTACACTCCCCCTAAAGGAACAGGTGCGTAGTCTGGGAGTCATCTTAGACTCTTCCCTCACACTTGAGGCTCATGTAGCCTCGGTGGTCCGGAATGCTTTCTACCAACTTTGGTTGGTAGCCCAGCTACGTCCCTATCTGAGTAAGGAGGACCTCACATCAGTGGTACATGCTATGGTAACCTCGCGTCTGGACTACTGCAATGCGCTTTACGTAGGGCTACCTTTGAAGACGATTCGGAAGCTACAGCTAGTGCAAAATGCAGCGGCCAGACTGCTAACAAGAACTAAGCGGTCTGAGCATATAACACCTGTGCTAGCCCGTTTGCACTGGCTTCCAATATGCTTCCGGGCCAGATTCAAAGTGTTGGTACTTACCTATAAAGCCTTATACGGCGCGGGACCACGATATCTGTCGGAACGCCTCTCCCGATATGAACCGGCCCGTACACTACGGTCTACTACGAAGGCCCTCCTCCGGGTTCCGACTCATAGGGAAGCCCGGAGAGTGGTGACAAGATCTAGGGCCTTCTCAGTGGTGGCCCCCGAACTATGGAATGGTCTCCCCGAGGAGGTGCGCCTGGCGCCGACACTATCATCTTTTCGGCGCCAGGTTAAAACCTTTCTCTTCTCTGAGGCATTTTAATTCCTGTTAATTCTAAATTATTATATTTTGATTTTAGACTGTACAGTTTTGTGTACAGTTTTGTGTTATTTTTATTGTATTTTTAATGTTCACCGCCCAGAGAGCTGTTGCTAGTCGGGCGGTATATAAGCTTAATAAAATAAATAAATAAATAAATAAATCAGCCCTAGCAAGCATGGCCAGTGGTCAGAGTTTATGGGAGCTGTAGTTCAGCAACCACTGGAGGGCAAAACGTAATAGAATGAAGGATGCCCCTGAGCCCAGTTTGTTCTCCCACCCTGGCAGGACTGCCTCTTCACAATGTAATGAGTGCCGCCTTTCAGCTGAGGATAGGGAAGGAATTCAATTCAGTTCACATTTAAAGGTGAGCGTACCTTATTCGCTCTTTCCAAAACAGTAAGAGAAGCAAAACGCAGCCATCCTTTGACATTCACACTCTTCTGAATGTTGTGGTGCAGTTCTCCAGCCGAGTAATGTGTACAGAAATACAAAGGTACAGGTGAAATGTGCATAAAAATGCAGCTATTGCTAAAAAAAAGAAATTCAAAAGTGCATTATAGTAATGGAAATTGCTGTGTGAAAATATAGACAAATTTGCATAAAAGATCTGTCTGTTAGGAGAAATCCCTAAAATTCTGATGAATAATCATTACAAACGTATTTGGAAGGGTGGAGAACTGAACTTAAAACCGGTAAAAATGAGAAGCCAAGAGAAACCAGAATTGACAACTCTGCCCATCCATGCCCTTAACCCAGTTTCTTTCCTGGCAGTTTTGGACTCCATCTCCCATCAGCTCCAGTCAGCATGGCTAATGGTCAAGGATGATGGGAACTGGAGTCCAACAACATCTGGAGGATGCCAGATTGGGAAAGGCTGTTCTACCTGGAGGAGAAACCCAAGAGAGGACTGGTCTCCACGAGGCAGCTGTAACTCCGCAGAGACCCCTAAGATACTCTCCTCTGGAAGCTTTTGCCAGATTCCACTTCTCCTGGGATGAAGGGGGACATCAAAGACCTTCTAGAGCTGGGTTGATTCCGGCAGGCAACAGGAGGAGGCCATGTGTCTCTTGCTATTTTATTTCTTATTTTGCTTGCAAAGATTACTCACCATTAAGATAACAACCCCTCAGGGCAGTGTAGCTCATCTGTTAAAAATAAATACAAGAATGAGGCTGTGTCTCACAGCAGTAGTAATGCAGCTTCAGCTGTGAAGGAAAGCCCTGTCAGAGTGAGCCAAGCAATGCCGTTGGCTCCCAATGCTGCCTGTTTCATGTCACTTAGGCCGTGCCTTGCTTACGCTTTTGACCTCTCTCTTTAGCCCCCAAGATGGAGTCAGCGAGCTATTGCCACTTGTAACTTTGACCTTTTTTGCTGGGCTGCCCATTCTGCAAGTCATCAGAGCTTTAGAAAAATGAAAACAGAAAGACTCAGTGAGATGTACTGGCTTCCAAGTAGGTCTACAAGTCAATGTTGGACTGTGGAGTGCCACTGTAAAGGGTTTTGGACAGAAAAAGAGAAAGCCGCAAAATGGTACTGGAAAATAGAGTTTTATGAAATGTGCTTACAACTTAGATACCAAACACATCTAATATTTTCCAGTACCATTTTGAAGATTTACGTCTCTCTGTCCCTCTATCTCTCTTCCTGTGTTTGGTTAGGATCATAGAATTGGAAGGGGCCTATAAGGCCATTGAGTCCAACCCCCTGCTCAATAATTGCTGCTCTCCCTTTTTACCTTCAGGATTCTTGTCAGCCAGCCATACCCTCTTCTGGGATATGCCATTCCATCTCCTCTCTCTCATAAAAACACAAGAAGGCCCTGATGGATGAGGCCAATTGCCCATCTCATCCAGCATCCTGTTCTCACAGTGGCTGACCAGATGCCTATGGGAAGCCCGCAAGCAGGGCCCAAGTGCAACAGCACTCTCCCCTCCTGCGGGCTCCAGCAACTGGTATTCCATTTCCTACCCCTGTCAGCCAGCATTTCTTGACCACTGAGCAAGCTCAGTCCTCAATGGGCTGTTTTAAAGCTCTTCCCCCGGGTATTATTCAGGTGTTTTAAGTACCTCTGCGAATCTTAAGATTCCTCCAAGCCTTCTGCTTGTGCATGGATGGCACCAGTTTGTCTCATAAGAATCAGTATTTGTGATCCAGTTGCCCTTTTTATTGTGTATACATGATGATTTGTGCAGATGATGGGATCAGGGCAGTTATACATGATCTAGTTTTGAATGCTGTTTGTGCCTGTCGGGGTTGACATACTAAATCTTTGTGCTAGCAGAACAACTTAAACTAGTGCAAGGGGATTTTCCCTTCCTTATATGCTCCCCAGGCTATCCCCAAATCTGCTCCAGAGGATTGGGGGAAACCTCAGAGGCAGATTTAGGGGGGGGGTGGAGAAGAGAGTGAGAACATTCCATTGTAGAAGGAAAAATCCTTGCTGTGATGAAATGTTCAACTTAGCGCTCTATTGACTACTACCCACTGCTGCTTTTTCATACTTGGTACATATCCCGTCATTTCCTGCTGAAATCTTGTAACGTTTAATACGACAAATCCTCCAGGTTTATTTTTTTGTCTCACCTTTGTTGTGCTATAGCACAAGGGAGCCCCCCTCCCCAAATGGCAATCATGCAATAACACTGCAGAAGCATCGTAGAACAACCAAGAAAGTGGGATGATGTGTGGATGGTCCAGCATAAATCCTCCGCTAATGCACTATTATTGCATCAGATATGTTGCAGAATACACATACACACACACAGCACCACCAGTCTGGTCCATAGTTTGCTGTTAGCACGTCGGATAGCATCCCCTGGGTTTAAAAAGGTTATGGCTGAGCCGCAGCTAGTTTCATGTTTGCTTTTACAAACACTGAAATAAAATACTCTGGGAACTGCAGCTTTATGTAATATGATGCATTTTTTAATATTTTCCCACACTAATACATGCCTTTCTATGCACACTTGACGCCTGTATACACATTTTTGTATGCATTACATGGCTGGAGAACTGTCTTGCAAAATATGGAGAAGGGTGAATTCCAAATTATGGCTGTGTTTCAGAATGTGCAAATTAAGTCAGTTCACCTTTGCATGTGAACTGAATTGAATTTCTCCCCCATTCCTATTCAAAGAGAAGGTGGGAACCAAACGTACCATTTACCTTGTGCAAAGTAACCCATTGTATCTCTCGTTACGTATGGAAAGCTGACCCATGGGCAAATCAGCCAAGAGCCAAAGCTTCTTCCAATATATTCATTGATGAGTTCCTCTAGGACTAGGAGGTGAGGGGTGGGTGGGAAGGCATGAGATGGAGTTGTCAAGGAGATAACGTTGTGGTTCATTATGAAGCCAGATTGCCTTTGGAGGAGCTAAATGGCCAAAAGAGAATTGTTATCACCCTCCAAAAACCACATCACTCTGCTTGGGAGGAGTATTTAAGGACAGGACCGGCTTGTCATAATGAGAAGATTATTTTGGCAATGAAAAGAAGTCCCTGGTTTCCAAAGTGTTGCTTGTCATTTAATCAGAAGAAAGTACAGAATGTATAATTATCAGAGATTGGCTACAGTTTTACAGTTTCATGCAAGATCCTGGGTAGTGAGAAATGGCAAGGGAAATGCTGAGATTGGTTGAGAAAGTTCTTTGCCATTCTCAACTCTATAAAGAGACAGAATCATACTTTTGGAGGGTAGAGTATGTGCATTGAATGCAGAAGTTCCCAGCCTCACTCCACGCCATCTCCAGAAAGACCTGGGGAAAAACTGATTTGTGATTAAAAATCAGGCAATGATAGTTATTCCAGATTCAAATTTGTTCTCTGCTGTAAACTCACCGCTTGGCTGTGGGTGACTCATTGCTTCTCAGTGTAACATACCTTAGAGGGGCTGTGAAAATAAAATGAGATCACCTTATCTATACCTCTCTGAGCAATTTGGACAAGTAGCAGGATCCCAATGCAACCAACCAATTCTAGCAATTGTCAAACTCTGTTGCAGGCAACAAGCATCAAAATGTCTTGGAAACTCATCAGGGCTGCCACAATGAGAAGTCCAGTAATGGCAGATGTCATGGAAGGCTGGAGGACATGCCAGGCAAGAAATCAGACAAGAACTTTAATGTCTCTGTCATACAAGGACAGAATAGCAGCTGGAAATTCTTGGCTCCTCCCAGATATAAGTCCAGTGCCACCTAGTGATTAACTATGCAATGACACTCTCCACACAGTGGACAAGCTTCCCTGAAAGGCAGACTGCCCACCCACTCCCAATCCTGCTTTGCAATGTGCTGATGCAGGACAGTGTGGGGTGTTTTGTTTCTACGATAGAAAAGTTCATGAGGGGCAGTGGTGAGACCCAGCAGGCCTGTGGATGCACCCTAGCACACTTCCCAGAATCCTCCGCAACACGTGAGTTTACTGCAGGGGGTGGGGAACCTCTGGCCTGTGAGGCCGTTTCCTCCAAACCATGGTCACCTGCCCCACATCTGATGCCATATATGATGCCAGGCGTAGGGTAGGTAAGGACATGGCTACAAAGGAACAATCAGGAACGTCAAGTGAACTTCCAATTGTCCCTTTGGAAATGGGGCCTGCTGATAGCACTGAGCGTGAACCCCACTAGGATCAGCTGCATTAGAGGATTTCCCAGCAAGAACTTCCTAGCGCAGCCTGAGGGAGAACAACAATTTGTAAATGCCAATGAGCAGCTGATCATCAGCACTTTCACCTAGGGTTGCCAGGTCAGAAGCATCCCAAAGCCTGAGATTTTAGGGGTGGGCCCTAGTGATGTCATGGGGTGGGCCCCAGTGATGTCATGGGGCAGGCCCCAGTGATGTCATTAAGCATCAACCACAGTTGCTTGGAGCATACCACTCAAACAAACAAAAAATTCTCTGATTGGAAATCCAGATAGAAATCTTAGCTAAATGAGGGTGGTCCCAGGTCCAGCTGAAGTGACGGGAGCATTCCTTCTCACCTGCTTAGGGAGCCTGGGCAGGGAACATTTAATCTAGCCTACTTGCTTCTGGCAAATAGGGTTTAAGTGCCCTCAGGCAAGTTACCAGAAGGCTATTGTAGAAAAAAAAGAGCTTAGTGTTGTGGAGATGTTAGATGGAAGCACTCAGGAGTAAAGACTCCTCATAATTAGAAAAGCACAACACATTGTAACCCTATTTAGATCTCCTATACACAAAGGGACTTTTGTTACTGCTGAATGTTATAAATTTACTCATGAGATTTTCAGACAAGCAGGGGAAAACAAGAGTGGGTTCTAGCTATTGCCTTGCACCTTGAATTGAGCTCAGAAACATACAGGCAGCCAATGCAAGCTGGCCAGAATCGGTTTTATATTGTCGGACTGTCTGGTCCCTGTTACCAATCTGGCCACTGCATTTTGCACAAGCTGCAATTTCCGAACCATCTTCAAAGGCAGCCCCACATAGAGTGCATTGCAGTAATGTAATTTGGAGGTTACCAGAGCGTGGACACTGAAGCCAGGTTATGCCTGTCCAAATAGGGATGTAGTTGGGCCACCAACCGGAGTTGGTAGAAGGCACTCCGTGCCACCAAGGCTACCTGAGCCTCAAGTGACAGAGATGGTTCTAGGAGAACCCCTAAGCTACAAACCTGCTCCTTCAGGGGGAGTGCAACCCCATCTGAATGACAGACTACAGGAATATAAGTGGATCAGAACTAGGCAGCAAATCCCATCCCTAGTTAACATCCCTTTTAAGGGAATGGGTTCCCATAAAACAATCTGATTGCCGTCTTCTGAAGAGGATGCTGTTCTCGGGATTCCATGAGTAGGAGAACTGCAGTTAGCAAATAAAGAGAATCATTTATTGAAAAATGCAGATGGAAGCGGTAAGTGGCCTATTGTTATCAGTGGGAACTTGAAGGCTAATCCTAAAAGAGCCCAAGAATCAGGCACATTGTAAAGTCTTAGTGGTGACTTGCAAGTGGCATAAACATTTTTGTGTATGAGTGTAACCCTGTTGATTTTGAGGAATGCTTGAAGGCTAAAGAATGACTGGCCCAAAGAGAAATAAAATGAGCATAGTTGCACAAAGCTGGAACTGGAAACCTTTGGCAGATGCCTGTCTCCCATTGATAACCAGAGCTCTGCATCTCCTCTCTCAGCACTATGGGTTTTCCTGTGCCATCTGCCTCCCCACGGAGAATTCCCCATTTCCCTGCAACATTATCCAATACAAGGGTGGGAAGCTCAGGATCAGGGACCAAATTTGCTTTTTGAACACTCCCTAGGTCAGCCTTCCCCAACTAGTGGGCCACCAGATGTTGTTGGACCACAATTCCCATCTTTCCTGACCATTGGCAATGCTGGCTGAGGCTGATGGGAGTTGTGGTCCAACAACACCTGGTGGCCCACTAGTTGGGAAAGGCTGCCCTAGGTCATGTCTCCTCCCAGGCCACACCCTCTCACCCCAACCACACCCCCTCACTGGCCTTGCTTTTCACCTTCTTTGAGTGTTTTTGCCTGACTAGAATGCATCCTTGAATGCTAATAATGCTTCTTGCTTTCCTAAATGGAAGACAGAGTGGGTGTGTGAGTGGGTGCAAAATCTAGCCTACTGTACAAAGGTAACACTTACATTGCTCCACTCACTTTTGCCTCTGGCCCTGCCCACCACTGGCATCTGTCCCCCAGAAGGTAGCCCACAAGGCAATGTAGCCCTCGGGCTAAAACAAGTTCCCCACTCCTGATCTAGTAGAACATTCTGTACATACTGTGTGAATGTGAATCCCAATTCATGTTGGCGGACTGAGCACTGGAGGTGGGAAAACTCCCTACAGAATGGCTCCAAGTCATGTATGGGTTTCTCTGGTATTGCTGTTGTTGCTTTCAAACAGAAGTCCAGGGTACCCTGGAGTTCTTTAGAAAGTTAACCGTTTGCTCACTGAGAAGATCAGTAATGATGGACAAAGTATCATGAAAATATTATGGTTTGCCCTGAACTATCCTACTCCCATTGCAATGTGTAACCACAGAGATGTGTTAAACTGCACAAGATGAGGCCCTATAGTCTGGTCATTGTGTTTCATGACTTGAGTTGGGTACCCTAAGAAATGCCCCCAAATCCCTGTGATGTGGATGTGAAAAGTGTTCCATTGCACCAGAAAGTCTGTGAACCACCATCGTTAATGATGCAGCCTGGGAGAGGACATTCATCAGGATGAGGTTGAACTGCATGTCAGATGCAACATCTAGATCATGTCTCAACCATCATCTTAATCACATCTCGACTGATTGTCCTTATTGTTCTTTCTAAGTGTGAAGGTAAATCAGGGAGCAATCCAAACCCAAGATCCACGGGATGAGCAGAGTTTGGAACAGGTGGATCTCCAGTTGAGCTGGCTGAGCCTGGGCTCAGCTGAGGCTATGACAGGTGAAGTCCCCCACCCCGGCTCAGCCAGAGATACACTAGCAGAAGTCCTACATCCCGGCTTAGCCGGGGCTGAGCTGAAGCCAATTGAACAGAGGTGGGGGAAGTTATGAAAAGGCAGGGGAGACTTACCCCTTTTCCAGACTCTATTCAGCTCAGCTGTATGGCCTAGCAACCCAGCAGAAGTTACACTGGCAAAATGGAACCACCTTCTTCCCGTGATTTTAATCTGTTTTATTTTTAACATTGAATATAAAATGTTGTAATCCACCCTTGTACCTGCTGGTGAAGGGCAGGTGATAACAGCAACAACAACAACAACAACTATTATTATTATTATTATTATTATTCAGGCTCAAACCATCTCAGCTGGCACTAGCCCCACTTCTGAACAGAGTTTGGAATGGGGTAAGTTACACCAGCATAATTTACCCTGGTGTAAATTATGCTGGCTTCCTATAGTTTGGATTGCCAGCACCCTGAGAATTTCCCAAGCATGGAATACATGGAAGACAGTTGAGCATTCAGCCTTTATACCTTTCAACCTTTAAAAGAGTATTAGACACATTCATGGAGGATAAGGCTGTCAGTGGTGATGAACCATGATGGCTAAGTCGGAGACAGTGTGCCTCTGAATGCCAGTGGCTGGGGATCCCAAGTGGTGCTGTTGCTTGCGGGTTTCCCATAGGCATCTGGTTGGCCACTGTGAGAACAAGATGCTGGACTAGATAGATCTTTGCCCTGATCCAGCAGAGCCTGCGTTATGTTCTTACCCAATAGGTGTGTACTGGATGAAGATACATTTACATTTCAAGAGGTTCCTTCCTTCCTTCCTTCCTTCCTTCCTTCCTTCCTTCCCTCCTTCCTTCCTTCCTTCCTTCCTTCCTTCCTTCCTTCCTTCCTTCCTTCCTTCCTTCCTTCCTTCCTCTCTGTCAAATGTGATGAATACTGATCAGCTTTTCTTCTCATTCACAGGGTACCTGATCACATCATCTAGTGGAAGCCAAAGATGTTCCACATACAGGTCATGCATCAATCTCAACTTTGCTGAATATGTTGCATTAAAAAGTGCTTTAGCCAATAAACACTGCAATTATATAAGAAGACAAAGAAGATCTAGTGTTCGCCTTTTCTTAATGGCTTTGAAAAATTCTATCATAAAGTCAGTTTTGCACAGAACTCTAGTGCCCTGATTCATTTGGGTGGGTGGGGGAGAGACATAATGTGCTGGCAGAAATGCAACAGCACAGATCCTGAATTCTGATCTGAAACAAGAGACCAATAGGATAATGCGCTCTCAAACCATCCTGTGTGGAGATGCTCAGGGTTACATTTTCATGCACTGATCTAATGCAGCCTTTCCCAACTGCACACTTTCTGGATGTTTTGAACTTCAGCTTCCATCATACCTGGCAATTGGCTATGGTGGCTGGGGCTCATGGGAGTTGTAGTCCAAAGCATCAGGAGAGTACCAGGTTGGAGAAGGCTGATCTATTAGTTCCACTTTCCCAGACAGTTTGCACTAGGGATGGGAGGGGGAATTCAATTCAGTTTGTATTTAAAGCTGAATCTATCAAAGTCGTGCTTTCCAAAACAATATAAGGACCAAAACAAAGTCATCCTTCGAAATCCACAAAAGGAAACTTTTTGCAATGCAGTTTTCCAACTAAATAAGGTTTACCCAAAATGCATATATTAGGGGAAAGTGTGCATAAAGATGAATATATTCTTGAAAATAACATACAAATGGCTGCCCATTTGCTACCGGGCCAAGTTCAAGGTTCTAGGTTTGGTGTACAAAGCCCTATATAGCTTGGGACCAGGATACCTGAAAAACCATCTCATCCCTTATATGCCCAGCCGATCACTGCGCTCTGCAGGTGAGGGCCTCCTGCAGATACCATCTTATCAAGAGGTCCGTTCTGCACAACATAGGAAACAGACCTTTAGTGTGGCAGCACCTACCTTGTGGAATTCCTTCCCCTTAAATATTAGACAGGTGCCATCTCTGTTATCTTTTAGTTGCCTTTTGAAGACTTTCCTCTTTCAACAAGCCTTTTAATTTGAGACCTATCCCAGTCTGCATCTGTGTTCGAATTGCTTTTTAATATGTTTTTTTTAAAAAAAAAACCATGTTTTTAACCCTTTTTAAAAGATGTTTTAAAAGCTTTTTAAAAAATGTTTTTAAAGTTGTTTTGTTTTGGTGTATTTTAAGGTCTGTTCTTACGAAGTTTTGATGTGTGTTTTTTAATAATATTTGTATACCGTTTAATATACAAAATCCCTAAGCGGTTTACATAAAATACCATAACGTCATAAAAAAGAATATACAGCGTTTCTGTTTGCCACCCTGGGCTCCTGCTGGGAGGAAGGGCAGGATATAAATCAAATAATAAATAAATAGATAAATACAAAATGCATTATATTAGGAGAAATTGCTTGCAAAAATTGTCTACGTTAGTCAAAACTGTATGCAAAAATATTTTTCTTAGAAGAAATTTGCACTACAATAATTTTTCATGAGGCTTTTTCAATTAAAAAAATTGCAAATTGCTGTAGAAATGTGTAGATTTTAATTTAAGACTGGAAAAATGAGAAAGTGAGAGAACCGAAATTGACAGATCTTTCTATCCTAGTTTGCACAGGTTATCACACGGGAGTACCAGGGAAAATTGTTCTTTAGTTTTATTTTTACATAACTGGATGCAGGTTGCTAACAGTCAAAATACATATGATGGGGAGGTCTATAATTCTTCCTACTTACTTTATTTTTTCTAAATGAAAACAGTAGAATACTGGAATTTATTTTATTTATTTATGTTTTATTTATTTGATTGATTGATTGATTGATTGCTTAATTTATATCCCACCCTTCCTCCCAGAAGGAGCCCAGGGCAGCAAAGAAAACACTAAAAGCACTAAAAACAGAAGACTAAAACATATTAAAACAAAACGTCTTTAAAACATCTTTAAAAAACAACTTTAAAAACATCTTAAAAAGCAGTTACAGCACAGACAGACTGGGATTATACTATAGCCAGCGTGGATTTTTCGCATTCCGCAGTGTTAAATTGAAAATACCCCCCAGTGCCATTCTGATGCTTCCCATAAGCTCATTTCAAAACAAAACCTTACAAAACTCATAGTCCTGGACTCAGAAATGCTTGCTTAACAACCCTCTCAATTTTCATGGGGATACACAAAACAGTCAGCGAGGATCAAGAGTTCAAATTGTATAGAGAGGAAAAATCCCAACCCCCTTTTGGACTTTTTTCTGTCAGTTCTCAGAATTTGTTAAAATTAATTAAAAATTGGCCATGTTCACTGAGTACCTGTAATCATATTACTGACCTTGCCCCATACCCTGACCTTCATCCTCTGCAGTTTAAAAGTTAAAAAAATGTCTTGCTGATTTTTAATTAATTTAAGAAATTGTACATTAAAGTCAATACTAATGATAACGCCCGGCAAGAACCAACTGCCACTGTTCTGAAAGCCAGACTGACAGCTGATTGGCTTGGCTAATTAGGGGGCCAGACCCACACCAGACCTTTATTTCGCTTTAGACAGTCCTGGCTTCCCCCAAAGAATCCTGGGAAGTGTAGTTTGTGAAGGGTGCTGAGAGGAGACTCGTATTCCCCTGACAGAGCGCCAGTGGCCAGAGTGGTTCAACAGTCAGCTGATCTCACTGTAGCTCTGTATGGGGAATAGAGTGTCTCCTAGTAACTCTCAGCACCCTTCACTAACTACACTTCCCAGTGGCTTTTTTCCCAGGAAAGAAGCAAACTGAAAAGAACACCAACAAATGTACAAAAATGTAATTCTCCATCTTTGGTGATGGCAGGTGCAGGGCCGGTGCAATCATAGGGCGGAGACCTCAGAGGGGTACAGTTTTATACAGATGAGTTTTTTTAACCCTTGGAAAAATGCAACTAAAATAAATTTAGCAGTTTCAAGTTTTGTGCTTTTCATTTTTTCTGCAAGACATCTGTTTTTGAAAATTGAAGTTAGCAATTTTTTGGGGGGGTGCAAGTAGTTAGCCTTGCCTAGGGCGCAAAATAGCCTGGCACCGGCACTGCAGGTGTTGTCAACATTCACCATATGTTCAGGGGCACATGTTACCAAATTCTTCCAAGGTACCCAAATTTGTAGGTGCCCAATTTACCTGTTTTTTAAAGTTTGATAGAAATATCTGTATGCTATAGGTACATTCTTAAAATGCAAGGGGTTTTTTGCCTATTAGTGAATAAAATATCAACTTAAAAGGTTTGTTGAAAGAGGAAGGACTTCAGGAGGTGCCGAAAAGATAACAGAGATGGTGCCTGTCTGATATTTCAGGGGAGGGAATGCCACAAGGTAGGTGCAACAATACTAAAGGTCCGCATCCTATGTTGTGCGGAACAGACCTCCTGATAAGATGGTATCTGCAGGAGGCCCTCACCTGAAGAGCGCAGTGATTGACTGGGTATATAAGGGGTAAGACAATCTTTTAGGTATCCTGATCCCGAGCTGTATAGGTTTTCATATACCAAAACTAGAACCTTGAGCTTTGCCCAGTAGCTAATGGGCAGCCAGTGCAATTCCTTCAGCAGCGAGATAACATGTTGACATTACCCTGCCCCAGTGAGCAGTCTTGCCATCACATTTCGCAACAGCTGCATCTTCTGGACCAACCTCAACAGCAGTCAACATAGAGTGCGTTACAGTAATCCACCCTGAAAGTTAACAGTGCATGGACAACAGTGGTCAGCCTATCCCAGTCCAGAAATGGATGCAGCTGTCTTAGCAGCTGAAGCTGATAAAAAGCACTCCTGGCCACCGAGGTCACCTGGGCCTCTAGCAACTAGGATGGATCCAGGAGCACCCACAGACTACGGACCTCCACTTTCAGAGAGAGTATGACCCCATCCAAAAGAGGCAATGACCAATTACCTGAACTTGGGAATCACCAACCCACAGCACCTCCTTGCTAGGATTCAGACTCAGTTTATTGGCCCTCATCCAGCCCACCACCGAGTCCAGGCAGTGGTCCAGGGCTTGCATGGTCTCTCCCGATTCAGATACTGAAGAGAAATACAGAGCTGGGTATCATCAGCGTACTGCTGAAACCTCACCCCAAATTTCCTGATGATTACTCCCAAGGGCTTCATATAGATATTAAAGATAGTACATTGTGGCACCTCACAGCACAACTGTCAGGGGGCCAAAAGTCAATCACCCAATGTTATTCTCTGAAAACGACCCTGGAGATAGGATCAGAACCACTATAAAACAGTGCCACTGATACCCATCTCACCAAGTAAGCCCAGAAGGATACCATGGTCAATGGCATCAAAACCTGCCGAGAGATCAAGTAAGAATAACAGGGTCACACTCCCCCTGTCCTCCCGATAAAGGTCATCCATCAGAGTGACCAAGACCAATTCAGTCCCATATTCAGGCATAAACCCAGGTTGCAATGGCTCAAGATAATCTGTTTCATCCAAGAGTATTTGCAATTGCTGCTCCCACAACCTTCTCAATCACATTCCTTTAAAAGGGGGTATTTGCTACTAGGCAGTAATCACAAGCCAATGGGTTCAGGGTGGGCTTTTTCAGGGGTGGTCGGATCACCGCCTCTTTCAGGGTGGAGGGACCACTCCTTCCTACAATGATGCACTGTCCACACCCTGGATCCACTTGGTCATATACAGGGCCGCATTATGACTTTCGTGGGCCCTAGGCACTTTTGCCTTTGTGGGCCCCTCCCACCATAATAATATCAATATTAAAAATTATTTTTGATATAATTTTAAATATTTCAACATTTTATTTTTTTCTGTTTTAGGCAAAATTTAATAAATTTTTGTGGACCCTAAAAAAATTCATTTTTTTCTGATGTGAGAAAAAAATTAAAAGATTTTCTTCGACCCTAAAAGTTCATTTTTTCTTCTGATTTTAAAAGAAATTGAAACATTTTTGTGGGCCCCTAAAAGTATTGTGGGCCCTAGGCACTGCGCCTACTGTGCCTAATGGATAAGTCGGCCCTGGTCATATACCCTCAGCAAGCTTTAATATGCCCAAAAGGGCAAGGATCAAGAGGACAGGTTGCTGGCCTTATTGTTGCAAGCACCTTTTGTACGTCATCAGGCTGCATCAACTGAAACCGATCAAAAGATTTGCAGCAGATGTTGCACTGGACACCTCATTAAGGACCACAGTAGATGCAGATGGAGCATCAAGATTGCTACGGAGGCGAGCAACTTTACCCTTGAAGTGCCTTGCAAACAATTCACAATCTAAAGTACAAGATGGGTGTTAAGGGATGGCTTAAACCTTTCTCCTCGGCTGTTTGATCAAAATTGCCCCACTTCAGTTACTTTTTTTCCCATGGGTATGATTCTTTTACCCATCACCACCACCCCAGAATTGGAAAAAATACTAAATGAGATGGTGAGTGTGAGGTAGAAAATGACTACGGGGAAAAGGGTTACACAACACTTCCGTGCTTGGCCATCCTCCACCAAAATCTCCATGTGGTTAAAAATTATGGATGAAAGAATTATGGACCTCCTTGTAATGAAAAGTAGCTGTTTACAGACATAAATTATGATAGATTGATTAACTGATTGATTGGGACTGGGAAATTCTGCATTCCCTTAGATTAAAACTAGGGGTGTGCAAATGCTTCATTTTATTTTTCTGTTCTCTCTGACAGGCATGCTTATTTAAGTCACTTTTTTAAAAAACAAAAGCAGATTAGAAGATTCCAAGGGCTGCAGTTGGGAATACTCAGCCTCACATCTGTTGTGCCAAATCAGCATGTATGCCCCCTGTGCTGCCTCTCCAAATGACACCTGTTTCTTCTCTCCCTGCAAACAAATACAATTGCTTTGTATGGAGCAGGCACGCAAAAAGGCTCCACTGCATAACAGCTTTCGTAATTAAACCTTGCATGGATAACTGAAAAATGTCTGCAAGTTAGCTGTCTGTTCGGGGCACATAACTGCTGCTGTGAATAGCTTTGCTGCAGGAATGGAACATGACTGATACTCTCTTTGTCCCTAATTAAAGATGGAGCGACTGCCTTACGAGGAAAGGTTGCAGCATTTGGGGCTTTTTAGTTTAGAGAAAAGGCGGGTCAGAGGAGACATGATAGAAGTGTATAAAATTATGCATGGCATTGAGAAAGTGGCTAGAGAAAAGTTTGTCTCCCTCTCATAATACTAGAACTCGTGGACATTCAAAGAAGCTGAATGTTGGAAGATTCAGGACAGACAAAAGGAAGTACTTATTTACTCAGCACATAATTAAACTATGGAATTTGCTCCCACAAGATGCAGTAATGGCCACCAGCTTGGATGGCTTTAAAAGAAGATTAGACAAATTCATGGAGGACAGGGCTATCAATGGCTACTAGCCATGATGGCTGTGCTCTGCCACCCTAGTCAGAGGCAGCATGCTTCTGAAAACCAGTTGCCGGAAGCCTCAGGAGGGGAGAGTGTTCTTGCACTCGGGTCCTGCTTGCGGGCTTCCCCCAGGCACCTGGTTGGCCACTGTGAGAACAGGATGCTGGACTAGATGGGCCACTGGCCTGATCCAGCAGGCTCTTCTTATGTTCTTAAGGGATTATAAAAACACATTCATGTCCATATCTATGGATAAGTTCCCCTGATGCTGCATGAGAGACCCAAATGCAGAACTCTTTAGATGTCCCTTTCCATCTGTAGCATGATGCTTCTTTAATCTTTTCAAGAATTGGCTTGAATCTTTTGGTCTGTGGGATTCCACATCTCCATCCAGGATCTCTAGTTTGTTGCATCTGACTAGAGTTGGATGGGGAAGCAGGAAAAAAAACCCAAAACTCTCTTCAGTCTGAACATCAGAAACTTCTTTATACTGAGATAGACCATTAATCTATCCAGCCTGGAATTGACTGCTCTTTTAAGGTGGAAAGCATGAGGTGTATGCAGCCTGGAGAGCTATATTCACTGGGGATGCCTAGGAGTAAACTGGAGACATTCTTCATGCAAAGCATGTGGTCTCCCATTGATCCTCCTTGTATTTACAAGTATAAAAACTATGAGTAATAATAACATAATAACAAAGGTTGTCTGGAAAGTGCCGTTGAAGTAAACTTATTTTGGCTTGCCTCTGGAAAGCTACAAAGCTGTCTTCTATTGAGTCAGACCTTTGGTCCACCTAGTTCAGTATTATGTATGCTGATTGGCAGCTAGGGATGGAAAGATCTGTCTCTTTCGGTTCTCTCAGTTTCTCATTTTTCCAATGTTAAATTCAGCTCTCTACATTTCTGCAGCAATCTGCTAATGTTTTTTAAATCCTCATGAAAATTCACCATTTTAGTGTGAATTTCTCCAAATAAACACATTTTTTGTAGGCAGTTTTGACAAAGGTGCACATTTTTGCAAGCCATTTCTCATCATTTCATGCCTTTTTGCATGCTATTTTCACTCATATATTCATTTTTATGCACACTTTCCCCTAATACATGCATTTTTGTAAACATTGTTTAGTTGGAGAACTGCATCCCAAAATTCTAACAAATGCACATTTCAAAGGATGCCTGTGTTTCAGTTCTCATATTGTTTTGGAAATTGCAAATTTGATAAATTCTGCTTGAAAAGCGAACAGAATTGAAATTCTCACCCGTCCCTACTGGCGGCCGCTCTGTAGGGTTTCAGACAGGAGGTTTTCCCAGCCCTACTGGGAGGTGCTGGGGACTGACTTTGGGACCTTCTTTTTTCATAGAAAGCTATGACCCTTCTCTTAAAAGCTAGGACTCTCCGACACAAATGAGTTCTCTTTGAGATGGAGTTCCACACGACATCAGCCCCTCCTGGAAATGCCTGTTCTAGTCCTCACATGCAATCATTTGGTGGTGAAGGGAGATTATCCCTTGAGGCCTGAAGAGTGCAGGCAGCTTGTTCCTCACAGGCAGAGCACAAAAATCATGGTCCCAGACCTTCTCCTGTTGGTTAGATTCAGCCTCTGCAATTCAAAGGGGTACTGCTCTTACACATGGTGTGTCTAGGATCACACTTTTACTGCTCACATGTGTCTGATGCAGATTGGGTAGGAAGAGAAACAAAACAGGAATACGTGCATGGACGCTTGTTGAAACACCAACAATCCGATTCAGTGGGGCAGGCATGCCCACATCTACCAATGACCAAATAAACCAAAGGTCTGGGCCAATAAATGTGTTTTTAACTGGTGCTGAAAACCATCCAGGATCAGAGCCAGTTGAACCTGATTCTATAATTCCACAATTGAGGCACCGGGACTAGGAATGCTCTCACAAATCTGCTTGGTGCCCTGTGTTCAAGTATTATGCAAGTGGGAGAAAATATGCCCTCTCTCCAGACTGGCTTGACTGAAGCCTGGTGCAGAGGTTTTTGGTAATCATCAGTTCACTTAAATGTAGTGATTCTGAGGTTTGGCATTTGCATACTGGGAGAAGGAACCCTCCATGACTAGCATCACTGGACAGTGGTAAACATGGCTGACAACACTTCCTGTTGGCACATTCAGAGGCAGATCTGGGTTTCCTGTCAGTGCACCTGGCCTTGGGCATTGACAACAGGGCATAGTATTAACTATTATTTAGTGAGCTTGTTCAACAGTACTTTATTAACTCTATTATTGCTTAAGTATTGATTTGCAGAGGACAAGGGTGCATTCATCTTCTAATTTGTCTGACAAATTAACTCAGTGAGCTGCTGTTTACCCTAATGATGCTCGAACTCATTTGTGGAAAATATGAGCTGGCACTGCCTTTCCTTGCTTAAAATACCTCTGTTCTGCAGTCTGTTGTGCCCAGTTTCCCCCATGAGTTGGCAAGGGAGGGCAGGCAGTTTGCCCAGCTCGGAGCTCTGTAGGGAGCTTCTGAATAATGCAAATAACAAGGAATACAGGAGAGCAGAGATCATTTTGAAATGCTCCCGTTTTTGGCATGTTATTAAGGAAGTTACCAAAGCTTGCAAAGATGGTGGGGGGGAGAATGAAATCTTGGCAAAATTGTGTAGAGACACCATCAGTGTGTAATAGTCAGAGGATCTTATCAATAACAGCTGTCTTCTCTAAAACCTTGCCTGAGGTTAGGGTCTAAACCAGTGAGAGGA
Organism: Rhineura floridana; assembly: GCF_030035675.1. Lineage (NCBI taxonomy): Eukaryota > Metazoa > Chordata > Lepidosauria > Squamata > Rhineuridae > Rhineura > Rhineura floridana. The sequence goes on along the minus strand of NC_084480.1, from coordinate 316,340,348 downwards.
GCCTCCTTAGGGTGCATGGTGCATTTTCATGGTGGCATGAAGTCAGAGAGAGAGAGAGAGAGAAGATTCTGATGAAGGTGGCTCCTTCTTTCTATATCAGACTAGATATGGATAGACTGAATGCCAACCTAGCAGGGGACTCTCACTGACATTTATTAGTTTACAGGCTTTCCATAGGCATCTGGTTGGCTCTGTGACAGCAGGATGCTGGACTAGATGGGTCATTGGCCTAATCCAGCAGGCTCTTCTTATGTTCTATGATTTGGAGCCCAGCATAACTTAGGTTCATAGAGAGCTGTCTTATGTTTCCTTGTGCATGGCTTGAGGAGAGGAGGAAAGAATTCTTCCTTTAGCACACGCATGCTGTTGCGCTCCTGTCCTGCTTGCAGGCTTCCTCTAGGCAGTTGGTTGGTCACTGTGCTAAACAGGCCTTTGGGTCTGATCCAGTAGGATTCTTTTTATGCTCTTATATTATCTAATGCCGGTGTGGGATTACTACCATCCTGTATAAATGCTTGCGCACAGCAGAAATCTGAATGCACATCACTGCATGGAAGGATCTCTGTGCCTTGAGCTGAGGAAGAGATGACTGGCACTGCGTTAGGGGAGGGAGGAGACAATGTTTCATTGAGTCTAGAAGAGGGCTTATCTCAAAATGTGTGAGAAACACAGGTGTAGATGAGCATTTCATTTGATATATGTAGGAATGAGACCGTGCATAAAAAAGTGGAATATTCCTGTTCAAAATTCAAGCCAGCTCACCAGGCTCTCTTCCAGGATATTCCATTCCTCCTGTCTACACTTTCCCTCTCTCTCTCTCTCTCTCTCTCTCTCTCTCTCTCTCTCTGTGTGTGTGTGTGTGTGTGTGTGTGTGTGTGTGAGAGAGAGAGAGAGAGAGAGAGAGAGAGAGAAGACTAAGGCTTTTTAAAAGAAAGGCTTGTTTTGTGTCCTCTGTTCTCATTCACTTCCCCCCCCCTTTCATATTTTACGCACTGTTGTCCCTTGGGGTGGAGGAGAAATTTTATTCAATTTGCACTTAAAGGGGAATCCACCTAATTTACACTTTCCGAAACAATACACTGAGCAAAACATGGACATCATTCGTGGAAATTGCTTTGCAAAAATGTGTACATTAGGCAAAAATGTGTACGGGAATGTGTAAACTAAGATAAATCTGCTGATAAATTTTCATGAGGATTTCCTTTTTTTAAAGGAAGGCCAGATGAGCTCAGTGGCTAGGGGTGCCTTTTACCAGCTTCAGCTGGTAAGACAGCAGTGGCCATTTCTGGACCGGGATAGCCCGACTGTTGTCCATGCACTGGCAACCTCCAGGCTGGATTACTGTAATGCACTCTATGTAGGGCTGCCCTTGAAGTTGGTCCAGAAGCTGCAGCTGGTGCAAAATGCGGCAGCGTGACTGCTCACTGGGGCAGGGTATCTCCAACATGTCACCCTGCTGCTGAAAGAATTGCACTGGCTGCACTGTTAGCTTCTGGGCCAAGTTCAAGGTTCTGGTTTTGGTGTACAAAGCCCTATATAGCTTGGGACCAGGATACATGAAAGACCATCTTATCCCTTGCATACCCGGTCGATCACTGCAGGGCCTCCTGCAGATACCATCTTATTAGGAGGTCCATCCCACACAACATAGGAAGCAGAACTTTAGTGTAGTGGAACCAATCCTTTGGAATTCTAGCCCCTTAAATATTGGACAGGGGCCATCTGTGTTATCTTTTCGGTGCCTACTGAAGCCTTCCTCTTTCAACAAGCCTTTTAAGTAGAGACCTTATCCCAGTCCGCATCTCTGCTGGAATTGCTTTTAAAGATGCTTTTAAAGCTTTTTTTTTTTTTTTTAAGATTTTTTTTAAGATGTTATATTTTTAAGTTGTTTTAGTGTTTTCTTCTTTATTTGCCACCCTGAGCTCCTTCTGGGTGGAAGGGTGAGACAGAAGTTTAATTAATTAATTATAAATAAATACATAAAAGCGCAAACTGATGTGGAAATGTGGAGAACTGAATTTAAGGTAGGAAAAATGAGAAACTGAGAGAAATTGAAATTGACAGATTTGCCAGTCCCTAGTTGGCTCATTGCGGTTTCTCCTCCCCTCCCGCCTCCCCATTTAATATTTGTGCAAAACTTACAGTTTATTCAAACACAGAGAGATGTGCCTTTTGTCTGGATGCTGCTGCTTTGGCTATATAACAATTGGCACACATCCCAAGTGTTGCTATTAACAGAATGCTGTTAATAGGAAGATTGTCTCCCTCTTTCATTATACGAAATCTGAGGATTGTCCATTGGCATCGCCTGGGAGTAGCTTGAAGGCAGACAAAAATAAAGTGATTTTTCACATAAATGTTATGCAAGACCCAGTTCATCAGACGGGGGGGGGGTGGCTCCTCCACTCCCCAAACTCTCTCTATAACGATGATTCTACCAGATCGTTGTAACAATTATGTAACATTATGGGAAAGGGCTGTAGCTCAGTGGTAGAGCACCTGCCTGGCATGCAGAAGGCCCCAGGTTTAATCCCTGGCATCTTCAGGTAAGGCTGGGAGAGACTCCTGCCTGAAAACCTGAAAAGCTGCTGCCAGTCACTGTAGACAATTCTGACGTGGATGGGCCAATGGTCTGACTTGGTAGCAGGGCAGCATCCTATGTACCAATCAGTACCAATCGATATTAGGCTTGATAGCCTCCATATTGAGAAACATTATGCCTCTGAATAACAGTTGCTGGAAACCTCAGAAGGGGGGAGTGCTCTTGCCCTCATTTGTGGGTCCCATTTGTGAGCTTCCCAGAGGCATTTGGTTGGGCACAGTGACAGAAGGATGTTGGGTTAGACATGGCCAGCTCCAGGAATGCCGGGGCCCTTGGGCATCAGCCTGCCCCGTGCCCCTCCGTTCCCCTTCCGCGATCCGTGGCATGAGCTGCGCCGCAGATCGCAAAGCAAGAGCTTCCGATCCACCCACCGCTGCCTCCGCCTGCCACCACTACCCCACCATCCCCCCGCTTCACCTACCTTTCTCTGCTGTTCTTTGTGGCTGCGCGCACTGCGCACGCATTGCTGCCATCAACCAAGATGGCAGCAGAGGCTTCAGTCCCTTACGGAAACCTCGGCTGCCATCTTAATGCATGGCAACCCTGTGCACGCAGTGTGCAAAGAACAGCAGAGAAAGGTAGGTGAAGCAGGGGAGATGGTGGCGGGCGGCGGCGGGTGGCTCGGAAGCTCTTGTCTTGCTATCCACAGCGCGGCTCATGCCACGGATCATGGAAGGGGAGCGGAGGGCCCCTCAGGGGCCCCCAGGGGCTCCTGTGGCTTCAGGGCCCTCTGGCCAGTGCCCAACCTGGCCGCCCTTTGGAACCGGCCCCCGGGTTAGATGGGCCTTTGGCCTGATCCACCAGGTTTCTCCTTATGACCTTGGACTCAACCATTGGGGCTTAGAGCAAGTAATCAGCACTATCCAAATATGTGCCTAGATATATAAAAGGTGCTTGCCAAATGTTCTACAGTATTAGCGTCACACTGAAATTCCAAAATCATCAGAGGACCAAACTTCAGAGTTCAGCCCTTTTCGATAGTTGATCGACTGACAATTTGACATAATGGGTTCCTGTTATTAGCTGCTCATATTCCCTAGCTGGATAATTGCATGTTTCACTGAGTCTGATATATAAAGGTTGTCTTCTTCCATGTTGCTTTGCTGACATGGCTGACGGTTCACAATGTGCACTGCAAATGCTGCCAATTTTTTTAAAAGAAGATGAACAGCCCCTCTCCAAGACACAAAAAACAAAGGAACTCGTTCGTCTTGGACTTATCTTTGGGTGAACTACAAATCTGTGTGAGAGTTTCCCCCCTAACTCCCCCCCCCCAATTCACAGAGTGGTTTAGCAAACAATCCCTCTTCCCAGGGAACTCTGGGAATTGTAGCTTTGTGAAGAGAAGAGGGATCTCCCTAACAGCTCTCAGAACCCTTAACAAACTACAGTTCCCAGGATTCTTTGGGGTAAGGCATGACTGTTTAAAGAGGTATAATAGTGCTTTAAATGTATAGTGCAGATGGGGCCAGAGCAGGATACCCCTAGGAGTAGCATTTTCTGAAATTATTGATGTCAAATTTATCCACAGGGATTTTTTACAATTCCTGTCTCACTCCTTAATCTCAATGAGAAGCAAGTTCCCCTCCCGTTCTACTCTAAATATGAACATTTCTCATATTATAAAATGCATTATTACAAGCATCATTATCTGTACAATATTAAATGCATATTATACCATGCATACTCCAGTTTTCCTAAAGTAATCAGCAGAAACTGGTCCATTCAAAATGCATATAACTGTATAAAATATGCATGTATTAATGTACTTTACACTGCAGAAATAGTCTTTTTTTAATAAAGACAAAAAAAACAATGCATGAGCAGTTCAGACATAAGTGTATGCTCAATGCAAGCAGCAGTCTGAATTAAACATAAAAAGTTGTATTTTGTGATAAAATGCATAGCAATTGCGTATTTTGGGGTCAAATGTGTACAAAAGTGTGTATTTCATGCAAAACCAATATGGATTTGCATGCATCTAATGCAAAAAACCTGAGATGTGGAAAAGGACAGAGCAGACTCCTGAATGAACACATGTGAAACCAACCCATGTTGGTCACCGACTGATATGTGTAGCCTTAGCAACCATGCAAGCAGAATCTGCCCTGTCCATCCCAACTGACTGAACAACTGGTGAGGGCAAATGCAGAAGCAGCTGTCACCACCGGACCTCTCCTTATGTGATGTTTATTTATTTATTATTACTAGTATTTATCAGTCGCTTTTTTTCAACAATAGAACTCAAAGCGACTTTCAAAAAGGAAGCAAAAACACTATAATTGGAGTAGCTTACTGGAGTAGCAAAAAATTACAAAACAATTTCAAGCAAAATAATACAACCATAATAGAAAAAATAACAAATAGCAAATATTACAACAACACAAAAACTAGTTCCACGCTATAAATATAACATAACATATTACAGGAGGCCGCATTACACAGTTAATCAATATTGCAAGAGTAGAAGAAATGAAAGCAATTTCAACTGGATGGAGAAGAGGTGAAGCTGCTCTCTCTCTCTCTGCCATGTCTCAAAGGGAGAGGGCAGGTGGCGTAGGCTTCTGTGCCTTCTCCTTTCTGCCACTGCCAATGGCTCACTGCCCACCTTGGTCAGGCAGTCACATTCGATACCGCCTGCCTTCTTTCTCTCTCTCTTTGGCAGATGGGAAGGCGGATGGAAAGCCACTGTCACGGGTGGTGGCACAGAATGAAAGGTGGGTATGTGGAATAGTGCTTAGTCCTCACAAAGCTCATTTACCTTCATCAATCTTGATGGAATAAGAGAAAGGTGTCATGGGGGATCCTATGTGCCCTTTCTGAATGGGTTAGGAACCACAGGTCCAGGGACCAAATATGGCCCTCCAGACATCTCTGTCTGGCCCACAGAACTCTCTCAGGCCACAATCCTTGCCCTAGGCCACATACTTCACCAACCCTGCTCTGCACCCTCCTCAAATGCTTTTGCCTGGCTAGAATGTTTGAATAGCCAGCCAACATTTTTTGAGGAGAACTGGGATCCTCCTGTTTGAGAAAAAAAACCAATGCGTGATTCAAAGGAAAGCATAAAGTGTTTTGAAGGGCTTAGCAAAAATCCTTAGAGATCCCCTGTCAGCGCCTGCACAAGTGATGCATGACACTTGGTGGAGCAATTCAGCCGCATTGGCTTCCATAGTATGAAAACTGGCTTGTACTGCCCGATATGTGCTGAGCAGACAACACTAAGGCCTGCAATCCTAACCCCACTTCTCTGGAAGTAAGCCCTGCTGAATTCAAGACCTGGGAATAATTCAGCAGGACTTCCTTCTGTGTAGACATGGTTTGGATGGTGCTACAAGAGTGATTGGCATTTGTGAGAACACCCTAAGTGAACTATCTGTTCATATCCCTCAGTTGGCCAAACCTGTTGGAATCAGACTGAGACCTGCTGGGGTATTTTTCTCCAGTATGTTTAACTATAACAATAAATTGAATTGGGGAAAAATATTATTTATTACATTTATATTCCACCTTTCCTCCAAAGAGCTCAAAGTAGTGTACATGGCCTTCCCCCTCTCCATTTCATCCTCACAACAGCCCTGTGAGGTAGGTTAGGCTGAGATACAGTGAATGGCCCAAAGTCACCCAGTGAGCTTCATTGCTGAGTGGGGATTCGAACCCTGGTCTCCCAGGCCAAAGTCCAACACTCTAACCATTACAACACAGTTTAGAGCACTTCGCGGTTCAGCTTACAGGTCATACAAGAGTCGGCATCTCTACACAGCATAACTAGGCAAGACTGCTTAAAACTAAGATGTTGTCATAACAATTAGACACACACCCTTACAACCCTTAAGTAGGCTCGGGCAGGCTCTTTCTAACTGGGTGAGGAAGGTGTCACAGAGCGGCAGTGGGTGCACACGTGAGCGCTCCTCCCAGTTGGAAAAGAGGGGGTAAGCTGAGCCTGCTGGCACACTTGTCTGTTATGTCTGGGGCGATGGCGGAAGTGGCACCTCATCGAGATCCTCCTCCTCTAGAGGAAGTGCATGTGGGGGCTGGGGCCAAGGGGGGAGGAGAAGGGGCTGGACCCTGATCAGCCAGCATTCCCTCTGTTGTAACTAGAGCTAAGGGGCAGGAGCTGTCATTGTCAGAAGTGCTGAAGCCTTCTGCTTCAATGCTTTCTTGTTGCAAGTTACTGGGTCCCTCCCCTGGGTCTTTTCCTCCTCCTCCTCTATCATCACCACCTGTCCCGCCCAAAGCCAAGAAATCCAGGCGTCCTCGGTTAGGTGAGTTTTTCTCTTTTTATTAAAGTTACAGCAACTTCAAAAGCCTTTCATTCATCTAACTATGCTTTCTAAGAACTATTTCCCTAACAGCCAGTGTGGTGTAGTGGTTAAGGTGTCCGACTATGACCTGGGAGACCAGGGTTTGAATCCCCACACAGCCATGAAGCTCACTGGGCGACCTTGGGCCAGTCACTGCCTCTCAGCCTCAGAGGAAGGCAATGGTAAACCCCCTCTGAAGACTGCTTACCATGAAAACCTTATTCATAGGGTCGCCATAAGTTGGGAATGACTTGGGAAGTCCATTTCGTTTCATTTTCAACTCTGACTAAGCATGTCTTCAGGACGCAGACAATGACGCAGCAAAGGAACTCCCCTTCACAACCCTCCTTAAGAGGGCTTGACTTTTGCACGAAGTCTCTGGCTCCTCCTTAACCCCGACCATTCCTCTTTGTGTAAAGAAGCCTTCTAGAGCAGGGGGAAGGGAGCGTGATCTCGGCTTCCCCCTCTGAATGGTGGAGGCTAGCAATCTGTTCAGGCATGGGAAACTGCTGGGCGCCCAGCTGGGGACCAGCAGATTGGCAAGGCAGCATCTCAGGCACAGGCAAAAGGGGTGTGTCCTTAACAGCAGTCTCTGCCAGCCCACACTTCGCTTCCACAATGGGGGTAGGAGCTGAGCTGTCCAAGTTGGGGACTGGGCCCTCTGTGAATCCATCCTGTTACCTACCCCCTCCAGGTTCCCAGTCAAGGTACTCATCCTCTGATTCACTCTCGACTATCTGCCTCCCCTCCACCTGGCTCATGACACCACCAACACCTCCTCCTCCTCCTCCTCCTCCTCCTCCATTAGAAATGTTCCATGGGGTTCATGACAGTACCATTCAGTTGACCAGGAAAAAAACCATGTCCATTAGGGATGGAAAGATCTGTCTGTTTTGATTCTCTCAGTTTCTCATTTTTCCAATGTTTTTTTAATTAATTAATTAATTGATTGATTGATTGATTGATTGATTGATTGATTTCTATCCCACCCTTCCTCCCAGAAGGAGCCCAGGGCAGCAAACAAAAGCACTAAAAACACTTTAAAACATCATAAAAACAGACTTTAAAATACATTAAAACAAAGCATCTTTAAAAACATTTTAAAAAAAAGCTTCCAAGAAGCTTTAAAAAAAGCTTCTTAAAAAAACTGTTAAAAACATATTGTTAAAAAAAAGGTTTAGAAACATATTAAAAAGCAATTCCAACACAGATGCAGATTGGGATAAGGTCTCAACTTAAAAGGCTTGTTGAAATAGGAAAGTCTTCAATAGGTGCCGAAACGATAACAGACATGGCACCTGTGTAATATTTAAGGGGAGGGAATTCCAAAGGGTAAGTGCCACTACACTAAAACTCCACTTTCTATGTTGTGTGGAACGGACCTCCTGATAAGATGGTATCTGCAGGAGGCCCTCACCTGCAGAGCGCAGTGATGGACTGGGTATATAAGGGGTAAGGCGGTCTTTCAGGTATCCTGGTCCCAAGCTATATAGGGCTTTGTACACCAAAACTAGAACCTTGAACTTGGCCCAGCAGCAAATGGGCAGCCAGTTCTCTACATTTCTACACCAATCTGCATTTTTTTAATAAAAAAGTCATGAAAATTCTCCACCATTTTAATGCAAATTTCCCCAAACACATTTTTGAAGGCAGTTTTGACAAAGGTACACATTTTTGCAAGCCATTTCTGATCACTTCATGCCCTTTTGCATGTTATTTTCACTCATGTATTCATTTTTATGCATGCTTTCCGCTAATATATACATTTTTGTAAATGTTGTTTAGTTGGCAAACTGCATCCCAAAATTCTAATAAATGTGAATTTCGAAGGATGACTGTGTTTCGGTTCTCATATTGCTTTGGAAAATGTGAATTTGATAAATTCTGCTTGAAATGTGAACTGAATTGAAATTCTCACCCATCCCCACTGCCCACTGGAACTGGCTGCAATTCATCCACAGCGTAGAAGTGCATTAACTTACAAAATTAGAACCTGCCTTTCTCTGAGTAGTGGCCACAAGCATATTAATGCCCTTCCTCTGTGCTGCAGAGACTGAACTGAGCTGTTCCTGTCCATTCATTACACCCTTCAGTACAGCAGACTTGACTTGAACCTAATTAGACCCCCACCAAAAAAAGAAAAATGGTTATAATTAGACTGGGCAGCATTGTAAAATGTAATGAGTGTGTTTAATTGGTGCTTCCCTCTCTTAACGATCCCAAAATTTATGAGATTTAATGTTCAGGGGATACAAACTGCCTCCCCCCCCAGTTCCCTACATAGCAATGAAAAGATGATGTTCAAGCAGTTGGTAATAGACTAGTCAATTGACACTTCTTTTAAATATCAGTCTCTCTCTCTGGTGCCTGTCTATGGACAGATTTACTCTCTGCCCATTACTGAGGAAGTCATAGCTTAATTTTGGAGCCCGTTTTTTCTGTGGTACGTAGCACGCTCCTGTCGATGCTTTCAAAGGAACTATTGCTGGTTTGTCATTTGTATTCCCTTCCTCTGAGGAATATAGGACAATGTACATGTATATAATTTTATTTATTAAATTTGCATCCCAGCCTTTCTCCCAAAGGAGCCCAGGGTGGCAAACATCAAAATGTTAAAACAGTACAAGTTAAAATTAATTAAAAGCATATTTAAAACATTTAAAACCATCTAAAGCTATTTAAAAATTTAGAACTCGCATTACCCTCATAGTTATTAATTTCAAGGTTGCCATGGCCAGCATCTATTAGTCATCGAATGCCCGGATAAATAGGAATTTTTTAAATTTCTCCTGAAAGTCAATAATGACAGAGACAGACACACCTCACCAGGGAGGGGATTCCACAAATGGGGGACCACCACAGAGAAGGCTCTGTTACACAGTGTCACATGATATTGGAACACAAATGCTAATTTATGCCTGGGGTGACCTGAGGGGGTGCTCTTGTGACCTGATTTGTGCATTTGGGTGAACGCCAGTATACCAGGGCCCTGGTGTGCAGGTTGGGTTCACACCCAAGCCTCATCTAGCAAGGAGGATTTGCTGCCCCATCCTTGGCCAGAGGCTGAATTACATGCCCAGGGGTCTGCAGGGATCTTTCCCTGCCAGAGGTAGTCAGATCCTCACCTGCTCACACAGTTTGAATTTGGTTAATTTTGTCTGCAGGTTCTCCAAAAGTTGTTATATTTTAATAAATATAGCATTATTCCAATCTTAGGTCTCTCATATCTTCTTCCCAAGTGTGGCAGCAAATATACAACGAACTGAAACAATACCCTTATAATTCATAATAAGGTTCCACAATAATACAACAACAATCCCAATAACAGCAAAAACAACTGGGCAGTAGAGTTAAATGTTGGCCCAACAAAAGCCCTAAACAAACCCCCCAGGGATGGGTGAGAATTTCGATTCAGTTCGCATTTCAAGCAGAATTTATCAAATTCGCATTTTCCAGAGCAATATGAGAACCGAAACACAGCCATCCTTCGAAATTTGCATTTATTAGAATTTTGGGATGCAGTTCGCCAACTAAATAACATTTACAAAAATGCATATATTAGGGGAAAGTGTGCATAAAAATGAATATATGAGTGAAAATAGCATGCAAAAAGGCATGAAATGATGAGAAATGGCTTGCAAAAATGTTTATCTTTGTCAAAACTGCCTATAAAAATGTGTTTATGTAGAAAATTCACACTAAAATGGTGGAGAATTTTCATGAGGATTTTTTTTAAAAAAAATTGCAGATCGCTTTAGAAATGTAGAGGTCTGAATTTAACTTTGGAAAAATGAGAAACTGAGAGAACCGAAACAGACAGATTTTTCCATCCCTAATACCCCCAGTCAATATGGTCTCTGGCATCACCAGGCAGTGGCAGCTTTTATAGCTACAGTCAGGGCTCCACCCTCCCAAGCCAGCAAGCCAGAGGCCAGCAAACAGGGAGATTGTCTTGCAGCACTTACAGCTGAAGTGGTCTCAGCACAAGTTAATGGCTGTCTCTATTAGAGTCTGCTGCTTTTTATGTTAAAGAATGCTATTTTAACACAAACCTACTTCGTAGGGTTGTTGCAATGATTTAGACCAGGATGGGTAGACCAGGTTTTTGGTACTGGTGTAGTGGTTAGAGCAGCCTTTCCTAACCAGTGTGCCTCCAGATGCTGCTGGACCACAACTCCCATCAGCCTCAGCCAGCATTGCCAATGGCCAGGAAAGATGGGAATTGTGGTCCAACAACATCTGGAGGCACACTGGTTGGGAAAGGCTGGGTTAGAGTGTTGGACTACGACCTGGGAGACCAGGGTTCGAATCCCCACACAGCCATGAAGCTCAGCTGGGTGACCTTGGGCCAGTCACTGCCTCTCAGCCTCAGAGGAAGGCAATGGTAAACCCCCTCTGAATACCACTTACCACGAAAACCCTAGGTTCGCCATAAGTTGGAATCGACTTGAAGGCAGTCCATTTTTTATTCTGTTTTTGTAGAAAACCCAAGATCCACCAACCAGTGCCAGCCACGAAATAAATACACTTAGAATTAAATAATTCTTAGCCCAGGAATTTTTGAGTGCAAGAATTGAGCTCATAGTCCTTCCACACAAAAATCCATTCATGATTATTAACCCCCAGCTTTCTTCTTTTCAGCAGTATAATAGGAGGGGGGGGGTCATTTTGTCATTGCTATTGTTAAATAGTTAAGAGTCTGAAATCTTTATTGATCTTCTGCAAGTCATCTTGAGATCTGCAAGTACATCTGCATCTAAAGTGCTATCCAAAAGCTAAACATTATGACATAGATGATAAAAAGACATGATACAGTTGATAACCTTTTGATACTGAGCTGCAAACATTTCCACTGAAAAACTATATAAACCATAGCCCAGGGCTTTCTTGACTTCCAAGTACCAGGAAATGCTTTCCAGGGACACAGAATGTTACAGTGGGAGAATCAGGCTGGAAATCCCAATCGAATATAGAACCTTCCCCACATGTGAGTGCATTTTTATATATTACATGATAACCTCAAGAAGGAATCAGGTGTACCATGCTGAAATAATTGTTTCATTTCAACTAGTTTTTTAAACAGCTTGGCTTTTGCTGCAGGCCCGTCCTCCTCAAAATATTTTCATATATATAAACACTCAATGTATGTAGGTCTGCACTTATATAGATTTATCTATGAATAAGTCCCATTGAACTCCATAGGACTTACATCTGAATAGACATGCATAGGATTGTGCCATGAATGCCTGTCATCAAAGAAAACCACAAATATTTCAGGAATAACAGACATGGGGAGAATTAAAATATTTCGATAGCTTTAATTATGACAGTTATAGAAGTCGGTGTTTTAGTTTTAAAAACTTCAAGACATTTCAGGAAAAAGACAGTCCACTTTTTGCCACAACTCTTTCTATTGAATGTAAGCCTCGATAGGGAACAGTTTCAGGAAGAATGGCAGACCCAGCATGCCTTGCCTTGTTGCCAGTAACAGGGAATCCCTTCAATGCCACATTAATAAGGGCCACTGAAGCCATTTTCCTTTCCTGTAAGCAAATATGAATATACTGTATTCTTGTGGAATGTTATATGTGAAACTGTACGAGTGTTTGGGATGGGCAAAAATTCAGCTTCCTTTGGAATCGCTACAAGATTTTTCAAAAGTTTGCATGCTCGCCCTTGTGCACGAAGCAAGCCTGCTTGCCTAGGGACCTCTGCGGATTTCCCTCGACACTGGATTTCCCCGATACTGGACTGCGTGGTGAGGAGGGCAGGAGTGCACAAATTGCAAAAATGGAAAAGCCTTGCACGGAGAGTGCAGGGAAGAGAGGAGAATGAGGAGGCCTGAGTTGGAGGGGCAAGCATAGGGACCCTCCCTTGGCCTGGGAGGCAGTGGAGCGAGAGAGCAATGGCTGCACAGGTGAAAGAGCAGGTGATTTCTTTTTCCTTTACTCAAGCTCTAAGACACAAGAAGGAACCAGCCCCCCTGTGGTTTTGTTTGCTAAGTTGAGATGCGTCATCCCTCTGTCGTCATGACCCGGAGGGAACCCAACGGCCAACTTAAAGTGCACCTCCAGTGAGTTGTCCTTGCTTCCCCTCAGAACTGTGGCAGGGCTGGTGGATTTGGGGCAGGAGAGCTGCTGTTCCCGTAGCATGGATTTGTTGTTTGCTTGCTGAATTAATTGCATTGTGGGCCAGGGCTCCTCCTCACCATTTCTCTTTTCCCCAACTTTATATCTGCTTCTGGCTGCTGACTGTCCTGGTGGAGGGCATTTTCATGGTTAATACTACAGAGATTAATTGGTAAGCCTAGAAAAGTCAACGAGTCCCTCTAGGCTTGGCTTTTGATCTCTGTAGTGTTAACCCTTAAAATGACCTTCCACCTTTGTGGGTGTGGGGGAATCAAATAGAATAAATAAAGAAGTCAGCAGAAATGAGCAGATATGGGATAAAACAGGCTGCTGGTAAGCCGGAACTGGCTCAGATAGGCAACCAGGAGCAGATCCCAACCCTAATGACTGTACAGCACAACTACTTGTGTACCCAGGCACACAGATTGTACACTGATTGAATGTAACTAGTGAACAGGGCTGTAGTGTCTTATTCTCACCTGTTGGTGAAAACAGCTGCTATTTTGCTGAACCATCATCCCTGAGACCGCATCCCAAATGTGCATTGATGTCCCCCACCCCATCTTAAAAGCAAGAGCCATACGTTTCGAAGCTGAGCATTGCCTTCTTTGCTACCACAAATTCAACTCTCACTCTGTGTCCCACTGCTCTTCTGTCCTGATTTCATGAAGTGTTAAATCCAATTTTCTTTCTGAACATCTTTGGCAATGCTGGCTCGACCACCTCCCCGAGGAAATTATTCCTTGGCCCCAGTGACCTTGCTGTTAGCTGTGCTTTACTGCCATCAAGGTGGAATTTTCTATTTTCTCTCCAGGCTGTGCATTCCTTCCTGCCTTTCCTCTCCACCCTCTGACCTCCCAGTTGAGGTTCCTTCCCCATGGGGAAAGCCAACAACATTGCAAGACACAAAAAAGACACGAGAAGGGGAAGCCATGCAGGTACCAGGCATCTTTCATCTATGCCCAACGCTTCTGGAGAGTAGGAGCTGGGCCTGGACGAGGAAGAGAGGGGAAGAACATACAAAGCTGCCATATACCTCCAGACCACTGGTTCTTCTAGCTCAGTATTGTCTGCACTGGTTGGCAGTGGCTGTCCTGGATCTCAGGCCCTGCGTGGATATGCCAGGGATTGAGCCTGGGACCTATTGCATGCAAAGCATGTGCTCTACCACTGAGCTGTGGCCATTTCCCATTATTTAATTGCTTGGGGAGCGGTCCCCCGATAATGCTGTCCTATTTCGTGGTAAAACTCTATGCACTGAGCTGCTAGAGAGACAAAGAGGTTGTTGAAGTATCGCTGGCTCCCACACAGCTGGGAGAACATCTAAACTTTAGATTGTAAAGAGATCCCAGGTGTGCAAGCAAGTGGGCAAATGTTCTCATTAGAGCAGCGTCAACCAAGCTGGCAACGTAGCAGGTGGCCTATTTGGGCTGTGAAATGAAACAACATCAGTGGGCTAAAGAGAATGGAGAGGAAGAAAACCTCTCTCCCTTCCCCTGTCACCTCTGGTGAAGGCTCTTTGTGGAATCAAAAACAATGGAACAGAGCAATGGCGGGCCCAGTATCTTCAGCAGCTACCTATTCAGATGGGTAAACCGAGGACTTTTCTTCTCGGGGTGGTCAAAACAGTGCCTTTATTTAGCACTGAAAACAATGGATGGAAACAGTGAGTCATGTGTAGCTGTACTTGACAGGTTTGTCACAGGTACCATTTCAATATTGTGGAGGGAAGGGGTATCCCATCATTCACCAAAGGTCACTTTTCCAAATACTGCGTATATTCCCAGGTGAAGTATTTCATTCCGAAGCAGATAAAAGCCCATCTGTCTCCAGCGGTTAGCGTGATCATGTTTTATTTATCATCCTTTGTTTATTCATGGCTAAGGACACCTTTCTGTCCTTCCACTCACCTCCAAGTGAATGCAGGTCAGGGCAGAAGGTTGACTTGGTGCAATAAATCAAGAATTAGCTGGGTGGAAATGGGGAATTGCATAGGACTTGATAAACCAACGCTTGGATTTAGGTAGGGATGGTCAAATTTGGTCATTTTCAGCTTCTCATTTTTTCCAATTAGTTTGTCAGATTTCCATATCAGTCTCTCCCAGTAAGCTGCAGCGTCACTGGTACCAGGAGGTCAGGCACATAATATTACCCCACCCTGCAGGCCACTCCTGCTTGCCACCCAGGAGTGGCTGGTGCCCATTGAGACTGGTGGGGCGGAAAGCAGGGAGGCCAACAGAAGGTGGAGCCAGAGCCAATGATAGGCAGAGCCAACTTACTCTAGTTTTGTCTTCCTTCTCCTCCTCCCTGCTGAATTCTACAAGGGGCAACACTGAAACTAAGGAAGAAGCAGCTGATAGCCAGTGCCACCCCTGCACTGATGGTAAGTAAGAAGACAGGCAGGTGGAGGCTAGCCAAGGTTGGTGGGGCAGTGCCCCATAAGCCCTAATGGACCAGCTTCCACTGTTGCCACCCACATGAAATTGGGCCAAGCGCTGCATGTAATCAGCCATGGGCTGCAGGTTGCCCATCTCTACATTACAATCCTGCCCTGGAAAAAAAAAGGCTCCTGAACATCACAGGACATAATTGAATGAAGTCATTGCCAATGACAGGACCTTGGAGGTACATATTCAGTGGTATGAAAAGTATACCCCTCACATTCACCCTTGGAATGGAGTGCATTCTTGGAGGACCCCCCCCCCTGCAAAAAATGCTGATGGAGAACTAGGCCACTATAGTGTCCCTTGGCCTGATGGCAAGCAGCAATGGCCAGTGGGGAGGAGCAGCACTTGACTTCTCAGCAGGTGACCCAAGGGGGAGGAGGAGTGCTGGTGACCCAGGGGGAGCACTGGCAGCCTCTGGGGGGGAGGGGGAGTGCTGGCAACCCTGTGTGCAGGGGGAGGAAGGGGGCACTGTTGACCCATGGGGGGAGGGAGGGGAGTGCTGGAGACCCATGGGAGGGAGTGCTGGTGACAGTAGGCAGGGTTGGTGAGCAAAGTGCAAAGGGGCAGACCCCTAGTTGGAAATATATCTTCTTTAGTCACCAGATGCATGAACACCAGTTAGCTGGAGGCCAGCCAGTAAATGTCTATGATGAAACACACACACACACACACACACACACACAAAAGACCATCCATTGAAATTGTTTAGAATGTGAATCAATTGAAAAACACACCTTTGCAATCAAACTAAATTTAGACAAAATTATGCATGCAAATTAGGTTGCTTTGTGAAATGCTGAACTAGACTTTTCTTTTTGCATAACCAGCACATATTCTCTCTCTCTCACTCACTCACTCACACACTCACACATTCAGTGATAAGGTCAGAAGTGGAAGTGTGTTATAAACAATGTTGTATCCAATGCTGTGTGAGAGGAAATACACTCATGCAACAGGACTTCTGCTTCTTCTCCCCTCAAAATCTGCTCTGGAGGACACCACAACTGCCCACACCTGGTTTTGAGGACACACAGATTGTTTGTTTATTTGTTTATTAAATTTATATCCCACTCTTCCTCCCAGGGTGGCAAACAAAAACACCAAAAGCACTTTAAAACATCCTAAAAACAAAATACTTTAAAACTTATTAAAACAAAGCATGCTTAAAAACATATTAAAACAAAACTGTCTGGTCAGAGAAACCACCCACAAGCAGCATCTCAGTCTTGTCTGGATTGAGCCTCAGTTTGTTAGCTCCCATCCAGTCCATTATCGCAGCCAGGCAACGGTTCAGCACATTGACACCCTCACCTGAAGAAGATGAAAAGGAGAAGTAGAGCTGTGTGTCATCAGCGTACTGATGACAACGCACTCCAAATCTCCTGATGACCGCACCCAACGGCTTCATATAGATGTTGAAAAGCATGGGGGACAGAACTGACCCCTGCAGGACTCCATATTGGAGAGCCCACGGTGTCGAGCAGTGTTCCCCAAGCACTACCTTCTGAAGACGACCCACCAAGTAGGAGCGGAACCACTGCCAAGCAGTACCTCCAACTCCCAACTCCGCGAGCCTCTCCAGAAGGATACCATGGTCGATGGTATCAAAAGCCACTGAGAGATCAAGGAGAATCAACAGAGTTACACTCCGTCCATCCCTCTCCTGACATAGGTCATCATACAGGGCAACCAAGGCTGTCTCGGTTCCAAAACCGGGCCTAAAATCCGATTGAAATGGATCTAGATAATCAGTTTCATCCAATAGCGCCTGGAGCTGGCCAGCAACCACTCGTTCCAAGATCTTGCCCAGGAATGGAACATTCGCCACTGGTCTATAGCTGTTAAAATTTTCTGGGTCCAAGGAAGGTTTTTTTCAGAAGCAGTCTCACTGACGCCTCTTTCAGGCGGCCAGGAACCACTCCCTCTCATAAAGAGGCATTTATCACTTTCCTGGCCCAGCTAGCTGTTCCATCCCTGCTAGATTTTATTAGCCAAGAGGGGCAAGGATCTAGTACCGAAGTGGTAGCACGCACCTGTCCCAGCACCTTGTCCACGTCCTCGAGCTGAACCAACTGAAACTCATCCAATAAAACATGACAAGACTGAGCTCTAGACACCTCATTAGGAGCAACTGCTATAAACTGAGAGTCTAGGTCCCGGCGGATGCATAAGATCTTATTCTGGAAGTGTCCAGCAAACTCATTACAATGGGCCACTGATGACCCTACCATGTCCTGAGGGCCAGAATGGAGCAACCTTCGGACAGTTCTGAAAAGCTCCATTGGGCGGCAGAGAGATGACTTAATGGTGGCAGCAAAATGTTGTTTCTTCACCACCCTCACTGCTCCTAAGTACAGCTTGGTAGAAGCACTTACCAGCGCATAATTGCATCCGTCGGGAGTTCGTCTCCACCTCCGCTCTAGCCGCCTCCTATCTTGTTTCATCGCTCTCAGCTCTGGGGTGTACCATGGAGCTGTATGAGCTCTACACAGGAGAGGGCGCGCAGGAGCGATCGTGTCAACAGCCCAGGTCATCTCCGCATTCCACAGTTCAACCAGGGCTTCGACAGGAGCGCCAGTCTTATCAGCCGGAAAATCCCTCAGAGCCCTCTGAAAGCCTTCAGGATTCATTAGTCTCCGGGGGCGGACCACTTTAATGGGTCCCCCACCCTTGCAGAGGGGAAAAGCCGCTGTGAGTCTAAACTTCAGCAAGTGGTGATCTGTCCATGACAACGGGAGAAATGTAAAACTTCCCACATCCAGATCACCATCCCCATGTCCAGTGGCAAAAACAAGGTCTAGAGTGTGCCCCGACACATGTGTTGGGCCAGTAACATATTGGGACAGCCCCATGGTTGTCATGGATGTCATGAAGTCCTGAGCCGCCCCGGACAAAGTGGCCTCAGCATGGATGTTGACATCTCCCAGTAGCAGTAGTCTGGGGGATCTCAGCAATACCTCAGAGACCACTTCCGTCAGCTCAGTTAGGGATGCCGTTGGGCAGCAAGGTGGGCGGTACACCAACAGGATTCCCAGTCTGTCCCTCTGACCCAACACGAGGTGCAAACACTCCAAGCCAGTAGCTACATGGACATGATGCTTGATGAGTGAGATGGAACTCTTATAGACCACAGCGACCCCACCTCCCCGACCCTCAGATCTACCATGATGCTGAACCAAGTACCCCGGTGGGCAGAGCTGGGAAAGACTGACTCCTCCCTGTTCACCCACCCAGGTCTCGGTTATGCATGCCAGATCGGCCGCCTCATCCACAATCAAATCATGGACGAGGGAGGTTTTATTGTGTACTGATCTGGCATTTAACAGCAGCAGCTGGAGATCCGAGAATGGGCTGACAGGACAACCAACAACCCTGCGGGTGTGCGAAGAACTGGAATGAGGGACAGCCACAACATGTCTGGTCCGCGTTCCCCTTACCTGGCACGTCCTTCGCCCAATGCCATACCTCCCTCTACCCGTCACTACACTAATTGGGGCCCCTTCAAGTCCCCCCGATGGATGGAAAAACCTCTTTCCCAGGCACATAATAAAATCTATATATTTATTTATTTATTTATTATTTCAATTTATATACCGCCCTTAGCAAAATAGCTCTCAGGGCGGTGAACAAACAAGATAAAATACAATATATCATAATAAAATACAAAAAATATATACAAACAAACAACAAAAAGCACAGCAAAAACAAAATAAATACTACAAAAATTAAAAATACAGATTAAAAGATTAAAAAAAGATTAAGAAGATTAAAATGCCTGGGAGCATAAAAAGGTCTTTACCTGGCGCCGAAAAGATGGAAGTGTAGGCGCCAGGCGTACCTCTTCAGGGAGGCTGTTCCACAACTCAGGGGCCACCACAGAAAAGGCCCTAGATCTCGTAACCACCCTCCGGGCTTCCCGATGGGTTGGTACCCGGAGGAGGGCCTTAGATTCTGAACGAAGTGAGCGGGTAGGTTCATAGCGAGAGAGGCGTTCCACAAGGTATTGAGGTCCCACGCCGTGTAAGGCTTTATAGGTCAAAACCAGCACCTTGAATCTCGCCTGGAATATACAACACACATGCACACTCACACCAAGCACAGTCACATATACACTCCAACCTTCATTCAGAACCCACCAACACAGTCCCACGCTTGATATCGCTGGCCGGAGAAAACGCATCGTGTCGTGTAGCCGATATCACTCACCAAAAAGGGCACGTCGTGCCACGCAACCAATGTCATAAGTCACAGAGAGACGTGTCATGTCAGGCTCACCGCGCCGTATCACGCCAAAGAGATATGTGCCTATTCTGTGCTCGCAGCCAAATTGCTGCAGACAGTTTCCGTTTGATAAGGTACTTCGGCAGAACCTTCAAAGCACCCAGTAGTCTATAGACATCCTGAGCAGCAGGTTCACACGCACATACACACACACGGTCTCTGGCCCCTTCAGCAGTTGCTGCTTTTGTAGCTGGAGAGAGACAGGGCCCCACCCTTCCAGGCCAGGTGGAAATTAGCCAGAAATGCAGGGAGCAGGTCTTGCAGAAACTCACACAGGTAGATGGTCTCTGGCCCCTTCAGCAGTTGCTGCTTTTGTAGCTGGAGAGAGACAGGGCCCCGCCCTTCCAGGCCAGGTGGAAATCAGCCAGAAATGCAGGGAGCAGGTCTTGCAGAAACTCACACAGGTAGATGGTCTCTGGCCCCTTCAGCAGTTGCTGCTTTTGTAGCTGGAGAGAGACAGGGCCCCACCCTTCCAGGCCAGGTGGAAATTAGCCAGAAATGCAGGGAGCAGGTCTTGCAGAAACTCACACAGGTAGATGGTCCTGGACGGGGTTACACTCCCCCTAAAGGAACAGGTTTGTAGTTTGGGAGTTGTTTTAGATCCTTCCTTGTCACTTGAGGCTCAAGTAGCCTCGGTGGCACGGAATGCGTTCTACCAACTTCGATTGGTAGCCCAGCTGCGTCCCTATCTGAGCAGGGAAGACCTAACATCAGTGGTACATGCTCTGGTAACCTCGCGATTGGATTACTGCAATGCGCTCTACGTAGGGCTACCTTTGAAGACAGTTCGGAAGCTGCAGCTCGTGCAAAACGCAGCGGCAAGACTGATAACGAAGACCAAGCGGTCCGAACACATAACACCTGTTCTGGCTCGCTTGCACTGGCTGCCAATATGCTTCCGGGCCAGATTCAAAGTGTTGGTTTTGACTTATAAAGCCTTACACGGTGCAGGACCACAATATTTGCTGGAACGCCTCTCCCGATATGAACCCGCTCATACACTACGCTCCACATCGAAGGCCCTCCTTCGAGTTGCGACTCAGAGAGAGGCTCGGAGGGTGGTAACAAGAACTAGGGCCTTCTCGGTGGTGGCCCCTGAACTGTGGAATAGTCTCCCTGATGAGGTGCGCTTGGCGCCGACTTTGCTATCTTTTCGGCGCCAAGTTAAAACCTTCCTCTTTTCCAAGGCATTTTAATCTAATTTTAATCTTATTTAGTTTTAAACTTGTTATAATTGATTGTAGATTTTAATTGTTTATATGTGTTCTTGTTTTATTATGATGGGTTATTGTATGTATTTGTATTTTTGCTGTACACCGCCCAGAGAGCTATGCTAGTCGAGCGGTATAAAAATCTAACAAATAAAATAAAATAAATAAATAAAACCTCTTAACATCTTTTTAAAATTATCTTTAAAAGCATTTGATGGCAAGGGTCACTTTTGTCCTTTGTGATGGGGAAAGATCCAGATCTGTTCACTGGACCTAGGTGGTGGCGGTGGCGGTGGCCGGGTGGGGAGTCCTGGAGGTTTTTTGGCCATGGATTCTGAACTGGATCTGAAAATGTTCAAAAAGATCTGGAGATGGCCCCAACTGTGCTCCTGGTCACACAGTTAGAAGCACATTGTGCGTCAAAGCCCTTGGCCCTTCTTACATCCCCTATCAATAGAGGTATTGATTGATTGATTGATTGATTTTCCAAGTTGGGTCCTGCCCACTGCCCCACACCAGCAAATGGCCATGTGGAGGTGGCAAGGGAATCTTGACGGGCTGCTCAGGTGCCTCTAAGCTCTGGCACATTCTCAGCACCATGTCACTCCCAACAATATATTTGGGAGTACCTTCCTTCTAGATGCCTACCTGTTATCTGCATACCACCTGATCTGGATGTAACCTTCCCCTGCCACCAGGGGGAGGAGGGAATCACCTCTCTCATGAAGCCTGGATGCCTCCACTTCACTGCAACTGTGATATTGTGGTGTAATGGTCAGGGTGTTGGACTAGGACCTGGGAGAGCAGGGTTCAAATCCCCATTCAGCCATGAGACTCACTGGGTGACCTTGGGCCAGTCACTGTTACTCAGCTCAACCTACCTCACCAGATTGTTGTGAGGATAAAATGGGGAGAGGGAGAACCATGTACACCACCTTGAGTTCCTTGGAGGGAGAGTGGGATATCAATGTAATAAATAATCAATTCATTTATTATGGTCACAGACCAGCAGAGTTAATATAAAGCATATAAAAGATAGTTAAAAGGTGACATGCAATACAGTTTTGTAGAAGAATGCTTTCTCTGGAGGATAGCAACATTTCCCCCTAATTTGCACTGAGGAATGTAATAAATAAATAGTGCATTGCAGGCATTTGTGTAATCCGTGCCTATCCTAGTCTGGATGGGATACTGTTTGTGACTGACCAGGAATGAGACCTAGTCAGAATTCTGCCTCTTTGAATAGCTCACTGGTGCCATCACTGCTGGAAACAATAACCATATGTAGGGCAGCTAGAATGAAGTGCTGGAGATGGGAATGGACCCCATAAGTGGCAATGAGACATTTTCATTTCTGCATCAGTGATAGCCATTTGCTGGAGGAGAGAGCTACAGGCTTGCAGTGCTGCAGTGCCACCACTGCTATGGATGGCCAGAGTGTGGTACTGCAGCCTTCAACTTAGCAGGGATCCAGAAAGATGGAAGCCTATGCAGTGATCCACCTGCTCCGGTCAAGCTGCTGATTCTGGCAACTTTCATTCTGAGCAACTCATTGCTCAGGCATAGATTGAGCTGCTTCCAGATTGCATAGTCCTTCTTGACCGCCTGCTTACATGCAGACCATCATCCTTGACAGGTAGGTGAACCCATTAGTGTCTTGGCAACCCATGGCTGTGCATGCTTATTCTTGGATTGAGGCTATATTCTCTCTGCTTTTTCTGTGAGTGAGTGGGTGACATACAGCTCACTCTCATATGGCAGAGCTACCACATTAAACTCTGTTCTAGGGACCATTAACCTAGTATCAATTTGACCTCAGTGGAAGAACCTGATGCTTTAATCAATAGTCATCCTGTTCAAATATTAATGCTTAGAAATGGCTTTTAGATGGCTCAGGAAGAGAGCCATGGATGTTCTGTTGGTAAAGTCAGCTAAGGCCAAGGACACTGCAAGATAATATTGCATGTGAATTGTAGCTTTGGCTGTGCCTCTATTCCTTCCTTGCTCAAGGAAGGAGGGGTGCACATTCAAACCCAAAACAAGATATCAGTGTTGGGTTTAAAAGAAATGAAGCCATAATCTTGTTAGACAGGATCAAATCAAACTAATTTTGTAAACAGACCTCCTTGCTTGCCCAGCAACACACCTGAGGAACATAGTATATAAGAAGGCCCCTCATATACAGAATTTTGATCAGGCTCACTCATACACCCAACATAGCGTAAGAACATAAGAAAAGATCAGCTGGATCAAGCCAGTGGCCCATCTGGTCTAGCATCCTCTTCTCATAGTGGGCAAACAGATGCCTCTGGGAAGCCTACAAGCAGGACCTGAGTGCAACAACAGCTCTCCCCACTTCTGATTCCCAACAATTGGTATTCTGAGGCATATTGCCTCTGACAGTGGAGGTAGAACATAGTCATTGTGGCTAGTAGCCATTGATAGCCTTTTCCTCCATGAATGTATCTAATCCTCTTTTAAAGGTGTCCAAGCTGATGGCCATCACTACCTCTTATGGGAGTGGAGGCCATAGTGCAGGAGCAGAGCAGCTGCTTTGCATGCAGAAGGCCCCAGGTTTGATCCCCAGCATCTCAGGTGGAGCCAGGAGAGACTGCCTGCCTGAAACCCTGAAGAGCCGCTGGCAGTCGTGCTGGGCTTGATGGACCATGGATCTGACTCTGTATAAGGCACACTCCTAGAGTTTTCCAGGCCAAATCAGTGGATGTTTCGTATGATGTTGGGAAACAGACTTTCCTCCCATTTAGCGAGAAGAATTAATTAATCATGTAGAACATATGGCTTCCCATATGACTTTGCAGCTGTGCCTCCAGAATGGAAAACACCACTGGAGCAAACACATGGGTTAGAGTGATGACTTACTTTGTTGTACCTTTACTCAGCTCAGTCTTCTTTTGAAAAACATCAGTTTTCTGTGCAGGAGGCTTAATTGGCATCATCATCATCAATCATCATCATTTTTACATGCCCTTCACCTAAAGGTCCCAGTACGACCATGGAGGAATAGATTAGGGAACAGCCACAATTCCTTTGGAATGAAGATCATTCCAAGGAAATTGTGGCTAGTCCCTAACCCATTCCTCCACAGTGATATTGCCATGTAGCTGGTGGCAAGGCTGGACCGGACACTGGAAAAAGGATTTGGGTGGGATGGTACCAGTTGTGTTTTAAAAAAGAAGCAGCATCTTTCAAACTTCCTGAATATTCTGAGTTAAAGCTGTTCCCCCCCAATCTCTGATATTGGTTACAGTTGTGTGGATAAACTCTAGCTCAGCCTTTCCCAATGTTTGGGTCCCCAGATGTTGCTGGACTACAGTTCCCATAATTCCTGACCATTGGCCATGCTGGCTGGGGCTGATGGGAGTTGCAGTCTAGCAACATCTGGAGACCCAAAGGTTGCTGTACATCAAAGATGGGGAGCCTGCCAGGAACAGCTGGGATCCAACTTCCACCAGCCCCAGCCCACAAAGCCAATGGTTTGTGTCAGGGATGGTCTGGGTCATGGAGATGCAGTCTAGCAATATCAGGAGGGCCACAGTTTCCCCATCTCAGCTCTGAAAAATGCTCTTCTGTATCCATATTCTGTTCTGGACATATGCGATGGGTTTCAAAACAGTGCTTCTGGACTTCATTTCAAAAATGATTTTCTCAGTCCCATGATAGTTAAGCGTTTATTTATTCTCTAAGCCATGATTATTCTCCCCCCTCCCCGAGTAAAACACAAAGAATCCTTTTAATGCTCTAAAAGAGTAAAGGCACAATCTATTAGGATTTCTCATTGGCATGAAAAGGAGATGCACTTCTACGTTCTTTCCTCAATGGGACTTGGGCAGAAGAAGGTCCTAGTGGGCCGTGCCCTTACATTGGTTGTGGCAGGTGTGGGCTGGAGCCCACTCCTGCAGATGTTCTGTGGTGCAGTGTTGCCCTTTGGGATGGATGCAGCAATTAATGCGGAAAGCCACGCTATGCTGCTATCTCAAACGGCAGGTTTTCTTTCAGAGAACTGACAGAACAGAGCACTATTCCACATGCTGGAGAAAACAGGAGCAGAATATGCTTGTGACAATTTATCGTGAGAGCTGCACCTATCAGGGTGATGGTGATGTACTAAGACTTCAGATTGTTGTCTTTCCAGGTTTTTCAGAACCCACTTAATGCACATTTATTTTCAATAAACCCCCACCATGCTTGGTGGTGGTGGTGGGGACCTGATTCTTTCCATTATCCTTCAACTCCTGTTATGAATTGCCGCTAAATTTTGCCTAAAGTGAAAGATAAGGCAAACTTGGACATTTCTTCGTCGGCAACTGGCAAATTCCATACCATTGCATGTAACTGGCACATCTTTTCACAGTCATTTCTGCTCAAATAAGTCTTGTGTGACTTGGAAGTCTTGCAAAATTAAAGCTTTGATTAATGTTCCCCTGTATTTGGGGGAAGGCATTGCCCAGTGAGACAGAGATGTCTCCCCAAAGGACTTGCAGTGTATGTATATTCAGCTTTTCAGGGTGATTCCAGATAGGGCCTTAAACAAGTCGTTCAAAATATTGCAGACATTTCATTGCCAGCTTTCTTACGCTTATTGGATTTCCCCTGGAGAAGGTAAATCTGGATTAATCTGCCCATCGAGTGCAACATCCTGTTCTCACAGTGGCCACACAGATGCTCCAGTGGAAGGCCTGTAAGCAGGACCTGAGCGCAAGAGCACTCTCCCCACTTGTGATTCCCAGCAACTGGTATTCAGGGGCACACTGCCTCCAACAGTGGAGGTGGAATCTTGGGGTGTTTATTTATGTGTTTGATTTTTAGCTCCTTGTTCTACCCTCCTAAAGGAGCCCAGAGCAGCAAACAACAAAACAGTAAAAATACATTTTTTAAAAAAAAAAACTGAAAAAAATATTCTCACTGCTGAATAATTTTAATGTAAGCAGGAACAATATATTTCCACTGTCAAATGCCTGGGTGAGTAGGAATGTTTTAAAATTCTACCTAAATATTAATCATGAAGGGAACAGACTAAATGGGGAGCCATTCCTGAAAAGGCCCTGTCTCTGGTAGGGGTAGGTGAATCCATCAGTTTTGGTTTCTCCCAGTTCCCCATTTTTTCCAGTCTTAAAGTCAGCCCACCCCCTTTTTCTCTCTCTTGGCTTGCTGGCACTTCCCCTCCCGCCCAATCTGTGCTGTGTCAGAATTGTCTGAAAATGTTATGGAAAAAGGTGAATGAATGATAAAATAAGGAGAAGCAAGTTTTAATAATAAAAAAGCTCATTTCTTCTCCTGTCATCTCCTTACAAACACTTTAAGAATTTCTGTTGCCAAAACTTTTTTCTTCTTCATAATAACATGCTACTATAAGTTTAGTACATTCTGCTTTTAAACTGCCAGTAAATCATATACAGTAATGATTCCTGAGAGGCATGAAAGAGCATATTTATCTCTCTAGGGGAGTTTGTGGGGATGACAGCTCAGTGCTGTAGTGGAGTCTGTCCTCCTGCATTCCTGTTCACAAGCTTTCCTCTTTTTTATTATGCTCTATACAAAAACACATAATTGAGACTTCCTTCAGCCGATTTTCTTTTTAAAAAATGAAATGAATCATTTGCAGAAATCATTAGAATAAAATTTCAAGGCAAATGTGGCATTTCCTGCTTGGGAGAAACAGCAGAGGGATTTCAATAGATTTCAAAGATGCGTTTTGATAAGAAATTAATAAAATGTCTCAGATGCACATCCCCACTTGAGATTAAAACCAACAGCCATTTTGGTTCCATTTTAGGAGCTTCAATTCACGAACAAAAGCAGTTTTTTTAAAAAAAGGAACCAGAAGGAGGAGACTCCCCACCCCCAAATGCCAGAATTGTAGTGCCCTTCCTCCAAAATAATGTTGGTCTACAGCCACATTTTTGCCTTCTCCTTCCCATTTTGCTTTCAGGTTTTGTCTAAAATGCCCCCAGAAATTTGACCCAAACTCCAGAGTGAAACAAAAGGAGACTGGCTCAAGTGTATGCTTTCCATTGAGTTAGAAATGTGCAGGATCCTCCTGAAAAAATGATGCTAGCCTTACTCAAGCTCTTGTTTGGCTTCCTTTCATTTTTTTTCTTTAGATTTCTCCCAAGCAGGGACCTTCAAATTCATATAGCCATTTCACTTTTAGTGAAATTTGCTGGCCTTTATTCCCAAATTCTATTACCACTTCTCATTGCGAATAGTCATGACCACCGACTTGGATGGCTTTAAATTGGGTTTATACAAATTCACAGGAGCCGGTGTGGTGTAGTGGTTAAGGTGTTGGACTACAACCTGGGAGACCAGGGTTCGAATCCCCACACAGCCATGAAGCTCCCTGGGTGACCTTGGGCCAGTCACTGCCTCTCAGCCTCAGAGGAGGGCAATGGTAAACCCCCTCTGAATACCACTTACCATGAAAACCCTATTCGTAGGGTCGCCATGAGTCAGAATCAACTTGAAGGCAGTCCATTATTTATTATTATACAAATTCACAGAGGATAGACCTATCAATAGCTACTAGGCTGTGTACTACATCTAGTATCAGAAGTGAAGGATATATCACAAGTAGAGAGAGTACTGTTATGCTCACGTCCTGCTTGTGGGTTTCCTATAAGCATCTGGTTGGCCACTGTAAGAACTGAATGCTGGACTAGATGGTCCAAGGGTCACCAGGAAAGTGCCTGCAGGTGCACATACATCCACAGAGGCCTTTACTGGCACCCATAGAGTCCACAGACACACACAAACATTAGGCTTGCAATAAGCATTCTATTGTAACCAACAGACTAGATTGTGGTGTGTATTTGTGGCGCCTACAACCATTTCTCCTGTTTGCAAATGAGCCCCAAATGGTTGGCGACCCCTGAGATAGGTCTTTGGTTTGATCCAGCAAGGTTCTTCTTAATGGTTGCCTCTAGTGTTGTTGGACTCCCATCAGCCCCAGTCATCATGGCCAATGGTCAGGAATGATGGGAGATGTAGTCCTGCAGGACCTGGAGGGCTCCTCTTGGCTTATGTTATATTCTTAGACCAGCCCCAGATTCTAACAGGAAATACAGTGCTGGTGAGAAACTGGAGTTAATGTTCCCAGCCCAGCTGAGTGCTTGCACGAGACTTTTCATTTTCAGCTTAGATTCAGACTTACACCAGGGTTGCCAGGTCCATGGCCTGAGACTGATCCTGTATCTTTAGGAGAAGAGAAAGTCAGCCAAGTGCAGGTGTTCCTGCAACACTGTAATGGGAAAAACCACAAGGTGGAATTCTCCCTTCCCGCTCCACAACTTTTAAAGATACAGAAGACCTCTTGGAGGTCGGGCCTGGCAACCAAGTCAAGTTCACCCACACAGAAAGAAAAGAAACCCGAAGTTATGTATACCATTCCTGGAGAGCTGCTGTGAGTCTAAAGACTAAGAGAGAGACTTCCATATCTAGCCCAATGAGCCAAGGCTCTGCCTTCTGTAACCAGCTCTAGATTTGAAAGATCTCACCCAAATCCTTAACTCTGAAGCTCCACATTTGTCCCAAAGATGCTGGAGAGCACTGATAAATAAGGCAGCCGTTGGAGCCCTCCAGAAGAGGAACTGCTGATCCCTTCAACCCCCTCATGTCTTATAGCTTTTCTAACTAAACTGGCCCCAATGTAAACCTGATGAGGAAGATATGGATGTGACAGATAAGAACAATGGAAGAGTTTAGGAGTACTGGTCAAGGGATCTGGTTGTTTCCAGAACCCATTCCCTAATCAGTTCCCAGATAATAGCTGTCTCAACTCCTGATGTTTCAGATAATCACTATCCTGTCTCCTCCTAAAGGTTAAGATTATCATAAACCTTATGCAAACTGTTTGTTTGTTTGAAAGAAGTGCATGATTCTTACTGGGCAACATGCCCCAAATTTTCATAGGAGTCAGGAAGTCTATACCGTCAGGCTTTCAAATACGTAGCTACTCAGAGGTCACAGAGAGGCTGTTTCCCAGGATTCTTTGCTGTTGCAGGTTTTTCCAAACTCTGGTTCACTGAGGTGAATCAAAGATTAAAGACCCCCAATATTTTATTCGTCATTACACTATTAGCTTCAACTAATTATTCCTGGTTCTCAGATCCTAACTCACAACAGATTTCTGCCCATAGCCTAGCAATGAGGGTGGCAGATTCAAAGTGGGCACACATTTAAGGAATGGTGGTGGTAGTGGTACTTTGAGCTTCCCCATTAAAACTTCATCAAAATCACATCTTTTGTGTCCTTTTCCTTTTCCTGACATGATTATTATTACGTCCTACATTCTTTTAGATTTCTTAGGGGAACAACTTTAAAAAAGAATCAAAGCAGCAAACCCTGTCGTTTTTCATAATCATGCATAGGCCCTGCACTGCACTGAGAATAGCCCATCTTCTTGACACCCACAGAGGGAGGTTAAGAAGCTAAATGAAAATGGATTTGGGTCTGTGAAGGAAACTTCAAAGTCATTTTATCAGATACTATATGTTCTAATAAACCTTAAATCCACCACAGAAAGTATGCCGATGGGAGAACATGCAGAAATTTTAAGCTAACTTCTGTGACTAATTCAGACTTTATTGAAATAAATGAGAGCAACTGATCCAGTTTCTTCATCAAAAGCAGTGCCATTTTTTATTTCCAGAAATTTCAGAGCTTGGAAAAGTTGGGGCTGATGGGAGTTGTAGTTCAAAAAAGGAACTTTTCCAAGCTCTAGAAGGAATGGATTGCTATCAGAGGCA
Source organism: Rhineura floridana (assembly GCF_030035675.1). Lineage (NCBI taxonomy): Eukaryota > Metazoa > Chordata > Lepidosauria > Squamata > Rhineuridae > Rhineura > Rhineura floridana. The sequence goes on along the minus strand of NC_084480.1, from coordinate 316,310,610 downwards.
AGTTTGAAAATGTAGGCAAGAGATGGTTAAACACACCTTGAAGAGAACCAACACCAATCAATATATTGTCCCTTTTAGTAAACTCAAAGCTTCTGAGGACTACAGGAGAAATGTCACCAAATGTCAGGATGGTCAAAGGGCATAGATTTTCACAGTAAAAACTCCAGATTTGTTATTTGGAATACAAAAATGTAGAATTCAGTCTGTTGAGGTGTTGTAGACGTCACTGAAATGAGCTTGTCCTAGCGTACAATTTTGTATAATCTTTGTTGGGAGTTCTTGTGGTTCAAAAGGTAGAATAGAAAATAACAATTATTTTCCCACATGAGTTCTCCAATGCACTTAATTCAGTTCATGAGACCCTATTTTGAGTAACCATAATTGTCTAAACCAGATGCTTGGCCCTCCATATACTGCTGAACTGCAATTCCCATCATCCCTGGTCATTGGCCATGCTTGCTGGGACTGATGGGAGTTGTAGTTTATCAATAACTAGAGGGCCAATGATTCCCCACACCTGGTGTAAAAACAAGATTAGCATCAAGGCTTAGTTCATGAGGGGGAACCTATGGCTCCAGAGTAGATACAATTGGGCTAGCTCAGCCTTCACCAAGATGGTGCCTTCCAGATGTTTTGGACTATAACTCCCATCAGCCCCAGCCCACAAAGGTGCACTGTCTTGGGCTCATGGGAGTTATAGTCCAAAACTGCTGGAGGTCACCAGGCTAGTAAAAGCTGGTCTAGATAGACAAGCAGTCTGACCTCCTGTAAGGTAGCTGTCAGCCCTGTTCACTCCTGGCCTCTCTAAAGGGTGACAAAGGCTTTTCCAAGATATACTTTAAAAGTCCTTTCGGTGAATTGGGTCTTAGGCTGCTTAATATCATGGCTGCTTTGCTGATGTTGTTGTTGCCATATTTTTGCTGTTTTAATGCACATTTTTCACCTTTTTGTTATTTTATTGTTTGAATGGTTGACATTCGTAAATTATGTTTTACATTTTTAGCATGTTTTTGCTATTGATCCTCCTACAGAGTCCTATAGAGAAAGGACTATGAGGGCTTCCAGTTAAGCACAATTTGGGGAGAACAGGATGCTGGACTAGATGGGCCACTGGCCCGATCCAGCAGGCTCTTCATATATTCTTATGTTCTTACAGGACTGCCTTTGGACTAGACTATCACTCTTTCCCAGCGGAAACTAATTTACAACCAAAGGCTTCACTGACGGGAGGACAGGATAAATAGATTAAGAAGTAAATGTTGTACACTGCCCTTTTGGTCTGTTGTAGTATGAAAGGTTAGGCATCAATAAAGTAAACAAATATATCCTTTTTTCTAACCCTTTGCTTAGCTGGTAGACTTGCAATCATGCCTAGATTTTTGTTGATGTTTGCTGTTTTCCTTCATTGGTATCCCACCTTTCCTCCAAGGCAGTCATGGTCCTCTGAGGTTTTCCCATTTCCCATTTTATTTTCACAGCAACCCTGTGATGCAGGTTCGGCTGAGAGAGTGAGTGATTGGTCCAAAGTCACCTGGAGACTTCTGTGGCCAAGTGAAGTTGAATGGCTTTTGACGTCAGATACCTGCAGTCTTTTACAACCTTCCCCAGATGTTTTGGACTACAATTCCCACCATCTCTATCCATTCGCCAAGCTGACTGGGGCTGACAGGAACTGAAGCCCAAACTGTCTAGAAGGCACCAGGTTGAGGGAGGCTGATCTACGCAATACCTAACAGCCAGAACACTATTTGAGAACTGTTCTGCAAGTGTATATGTGTACAGAAAAACAATGTGCTTTATTGACTCCACTGAATTTGTTTCGGGCCCAATTCAAAGTGCTGGTTTTGACCTTTAAAGCCGTAAACAGCCTTAGACTAATATACCTGAGGGACTGCTTACGCCCATATGCACCTGCCTGTGATTTAAGATCAGCTGCATCTAATCTCCTCTGCATGTCTGGAATGAAAGATGCTAGACTGGCAGGCATGCAGGAGATAGTCTTTTCAGCTGTGGCCCCAAAGCTCTGGAATACCCTACCCCAAGCCTGCTCTGCTCCCTCCCTGATGGTGTTCTAGAGACTTCTGAAAACCATCTTGTCTAGAGAGCCTTTGGAAGGGAGTGAAGGTATAGCCTGAAACTGATTTTATTTTCCTCCCCCCTTTTAGTTTTACCTCTTCAGTTTCCCTTTAATGTCACTCCACTAGAATTATTAACTGTACTTTATGTATTTGGTTGCAAATGCCCCCTTCTTAGGGAAGGTGATTGAGAGGGTTGTGGCACAGCAATTGCAAGTACTCTTGGATGAAAAAGATTGTCTTGACCCGTTCCAGTCTTGGTTCAGGCCTGGTTATGGGACTGAATCAGCCTTGGTCGCCCTGATGGATGACCTTTATCAGAAGAAGGACAGGGGGAGTGCGATGCTGTTACTCTTACTTGATCTCTCAGCTTTTAATACCATTGACCATGATATCCTTCTGGGCCGACTTGGTGAGATGGGTATCGAAGGCACTGTTTTACGGTGGTTCCGATCCTATCTCCAAGGTTATTTTCAGAGAACAGCATTGGGTGACTGTCTTTCGGCTCCTTGGCAGTTGTGCTGTGGGGTACCACAGGGTACCATCTTGTCCCCAGTGCTGTTTCATATCTATATCAAGCCATTGGGAGCAGTCATCAGGATATTTGGGGTGAGGTGTGAGCAGTACGCTGACGATACCCAGCTCTGTTTTTCTGTAACATCTGAATTGGGAGATGCCGTGCAAGTCCTAGACCGCTGCCTGGACTCAGTAGTGGGCTGGATGAGGGGCAGTAAATTGAGTCTGAATCCTAGCAAGATGGAGGCACTGTGGGTTGGCGGTTCCCAAATCTGGATAATTGGTCAGTTGCCTGCTTTGGATGGGGTTGTACATCTTCTGAAAGAGCAGGTTCTTAGTTCGGGGGGGTGTCTCCTAGATCCATCTTTGTCGCTGGAGACCCAGGTGACCTCTGTGGCAGGAGTGCCTCTTACCAGCTTCAGCTGATAAGATAGCGGTGGCCGTTTCTGGACCAGGATAGCCTGATCACTGTTGTCCATGCACTGGTAACTTTCAGGCTGGACTACTGTAATGCGCTGTATGTGGGGCTCCCCTGGAGGTTGATCCACAAGCTGCAGCTGGTGCATAATGTGATGGCATGACTCCTCACTGGGGCACTGTATCACCAACATGTCACCTCACTGCTAAAATATAGCAGTGGCTGCCCATTAGATAGTGGGCCAAGGTCAAGGTTCTGGTTTTTGTGTACAAAGCCCTATACAGCTTGGGGCCAGGATACCTGAAAGATCATCTTACCCCTTATATACCCAGTTGATCACTATGCTCTCCAGGTGAGGGCCTCCTGCAGACACCATCTTATCAGGAGGTCCCCTCTGCACAACATAGAAAGCGGATCTTTAGTGTGGCGGCACCTAAGCTGTGGAATTCCCTCCCCTTAAATATGAGACAGGCACCATCTCTATTCTCTTTTCTGTGTCTACTGAAGACCTTCCTCTTTCAACAAGCCGTTCAAGTAGAGATTGTATCCCAGTCTGCATCTGTGCTGGAATGACTTTGAAAGATGTTTTGCTTTAATATGTTTTAAAGTCTCTTTATAAGATGTTTCAGAGTGTTTTTATGTTGTTTGCCACCCTGAGCTCCTTCTGGGAGGAAGGGTGGGATAATCATAATAATGTTTTTTGTGTTTTCATTGTGTATGATTTCATTGGGAGCCACCCTGAGTGCCCTATTTTAGGGTAAAAGGGCAGGATAGAAATATTTTAAATAAATAAATATTTAACGAAGAAGTTCCAATGGGTGACCTTAAGCCAGTCACTAGGGATGGAAGGATCTGTCAAAGCCAGGTCTCTCAGTTGCTCCTTTATCCATTTGTTTAAATTCTATTCTCCACATTTCTGCTGCAATTTGTGGATTTTTTTTTTAAAAAAAATGAAAATTCGCCAGCATCTCAGTGGGAATTTCTCCTACTCAACATATTTTTGTCTGCACCTTTGACTAATGGACACATTTTGCGATGTTTTTTCTGTAATGCATTTTGGTATATGTTATTTTCACTCATATATGCATTTATTTGAACACTTTCCCCTTTCAAAACTCAGATGAGTACAAATTTCCAAGGATGGCTGTGTTTCAGTTCTCTTATTGTTTCGGAAAGTGGGAATTGGATAGATTTGTCTTTCAACTGGGATTGAATCAAAATTCTCTCCCATCCCTAATAGTCACTATCTCTTCCTCTAAAGTGCCTCAAAGGTTATTGTGGGGAGAAAACAGGGAATGGGAGAACCCTGTACGCCACCTTGAGCTCATTGGAGGGCAGCTGTGCTATAAATGTAATCATAAATAAGTACTTCATGTGCCAAATATTTTCCACACCAAAACTTGGGAAACTTTCTCAGTGATTATGTAACTTTGATAGCATCTCCGTTTTCAGCAGAGGTGCTAGGGAACTTCTTTTCCCCCTTTCCTCCCACAGGACCCAGGAGATGTTCACTGTGATGGAAAAGTTTTCCCGCAATTGCTGCCATTGAATGCATGGAATAGTGGACGTGGTGGGTGGGCTGGTTACTAGTAGTGATGGGGAGAGGAATCCAGTAATAACAACCTACTTTGACGGATAATGATAACGTTTGACTCCTTGCTGAATTTTGCAACCTGTCCATTTACTGGAGTGTTCATAAATATTGGTTTCTTTAGATAACACTTTTTGAGGAGCACACATTGCACCACTGGGTCTATGGCTACAGTATCATGACAACATTGCAATGCTTTATTTCTATTTCAGGCTTTGTATTTGGAGTATGGGGTGATGTCTGGGGTTCTCTGCATGCATGCGTGTATGCACACACAGACACAGAGCATATTTGACAGCGGGCCTGGAATAATGGGGTTGTAGTAAACAAAGTCCTACTCAAAGTAGACCCACTAAAATTAATGAACCTACGTTAGCCATGTTTATTAACTTCAGTGGGTCTCCCCTGAGTAGAACTAACACTGAATACCACTCAATCGGTCAGGTTTGGAGCCAAGGCCAAGATTTTGTTGTTGTTATGTGCCTTCAAGTCGATTTCGACTTATGGAGGCGCTATGAATCAGCGACCTCCAATAGCATCTGTTATAAACCACCCTGTTCAGATCTTGTAAGTTCAGGTCTGTGGCTTCCTTTATGGAATCAATCCATAAGAACATAAGAACATAAGAAGAGCCTGCTGGATCAGGCCAGTGGCCCGTCTAGTCCAGCATCCTGTTCTCACAGTGGCCAACCAGGTGCCTGGGGGAAGCCCGCAACAGGACCCGAGTGCAAAAACACTCTCCCCTCCGGAGGCTTCTGGCAACTGGTTTTCAGAAGCATGCTGCCTCTGACGAGGGTGGCAGAGCACAGCCATCATGGCTAGTAGCCATTGATAGCCCTGTCCATGAATTTGTCTAATCTTCTTTTAAAGCCATCCAAGCTGGTGGCCATTACTGCGTCTTGTGGGAGCAAATTCCATAGTTTAACTATGCGCTGAGGAAAGAAGTACTTTCTTTTGTCTGTCCTGAATCTTCCAACGTTCAGCTTCTTTGAATGTCCACGAGTTCTAGTATTATGAGAGAGGGAGAAGAACTTTCTCTATCCACTATCTCAATGCCATGCATAATTTTATACACTTCTATCATGTCTCCTCTGACCCACCTTTTCTCTAAATTAAAAAGCCCCAAATGCTGCAACCTTTCCTTGTAAGGGAGTCGCTCCATCCCCTTGATCATTCTGGTTGCCCTCTTCTGAACCTTTTCCAACTCCTTTTTGAGATGAAGCGACCAGAACTGTACACAGTATTCCAAATGCGGCCGCACCAGAGATTTATACAACGGCATTATGATATCGGCTGTTTTATTTTCAATACCTTTCCTAATTATTGCTAGCATGGAATTTGCCTTTTTCACAGCTGCCGCACACTGGGTCGACATTTTCATCGTGCTGTCCACTACAACCCCGAGGTCTCTCTCCTGGTCGGTCACCGCCAGTTCAGACCCCATGAGCGTATATGTGAAATTAAGATTTTTTGCTCCAATATGCATAATTTTACACTTGTTTATATTGAATTGCATTTGCCATTTTTCCGCCCATTCACTCAGTTTGGAGAGGTCTTTTTGGAGCTCTTCGCAATCCCTTTTTGTTTTAACAACCCTGAACAATTTAGTGTCATCAGCAAACTTGGCCACTTCACTGCTCACTCCTAACTCTAGGTCATTAATGAACAAGTTGAAAAGTACAAGTCCCAATACCGATCCTTGAGGGACTCCATCTCTTGTTTGGCCTTCCTCTTTTTCTACTCCCTTCTGTTTTTCCCAGAATTATGGTCTTTTCTAGCGAATCATGTCTTCTCATTATGTGTTCAAAGTATGATAACCCTAGTTTCATCATTTTAGCTTCTAGTGATAGTTCAGATTTAATTTGTTCTAACACCCAATTATTTGTCTTTTTTGCAGTCCATGGTATGCGCAAAGCTCTCCTCCAATACCACATTTCAAATCAGTTGATTTTTCTCTTATCCACTTTTTCACTGTCCAACTTTCACATCCATACATAGAGATCGAGAATACCATAGTCTGAATGATCCTGTCTTTAGTGCTCAGTGATATATCTTTGCATTTGAGGACATTTTCTAGTTCTGTCATAGCTGCCCTCCCCAGTCCTAGCCTTCTTCTGATTTCTTGACTATTGTCTCCATTTTGGTTAATGACTGTGCCAAGGTATTGATAATCCTTGACAAATTCAATGTCCTCATTGTAGTAGTAACAAGGATTTCAAGACTTCATGGGAGCTGTTCCCCCACCAAGACTTAAACAGGAGCAGAGAATGCCCAGTTACTCATGAAAATCCCTATCCCTAAGGGAATTCCTGGCCAGAAGGTGAGCACTCCTCTTAGGGAGATGACACTCCTTTTCTCTTGATGTTCACCTTTCCCTGGGAGATATTGCTGGACCCACCTCCTCTTCATCTGTCTCTAGTGGCCCCCTCTCCTCTGCGGGAAAGGGAAAGGCAACCTCTGGGATTCCTACATCATCCATAGATCTGGTACATCCAGAGGCAGAGGGGGAAGGGTCATCAAATGGCTCTGCTCTATTGTCTCATCCCCCCTTCCTCCCTTTCAGAGCCCTCAAGTGCCTCCCACTTCTGGTTGGAATCAGAGTACTTAGAGGGGACTTAGAGCCACATGTGCAGCTAGCCAAGCACTTTGGTGGTGTCCTTGAAAATCCTGCGTAGCTTGCTGTCTCCTCTTCTGCTTCAGTCATGCAGGAGATCAGAGGGTTTGAGAGCCAGGCAGGAACCCAGGTAGCTGGCAGTCCTCTGACTGGGATGCCCCTATGCAGCAGCTCTTCAGGGTCACTGGTGCTGTGGAGTTCAGCAGGTGGGTGTATTTCTCTCCTTCTCCTTTGAAGAGAGCTCAGATTCCAGGTCTGGGCAGGGGCAATAGTTGAAGCCTACCTCCAGAGAGAAGATATAGTGAGCCACAAGGTAGACCTGTTTTGCCACCTTGCAAGCAGAGGTCAGAAGCAGAGTCTCAACTTGCAGTGAAACTGCCCTAACCATGTCTTGCTCATTGCAGATACAGGTTAAGCATGGCTAAATCCACTTCAAACCATGGTTACCCATGCACTTTTGCAGCCAGTCATGGTTTAGGTGTTCTGATGTAATGATTAAATGTCAGTTGAGGAAAACAAATCTTAGTTAAATGTTTATGTCTGTAAACTGCTGATGCCATCTTACTGATGACTGATGATGTCTGCACATAGAATTTAAATTGCCAGGGACCTACAGCAGTTTAGAGTTGCTCCATCAGCTCTATTAGCCAATGGGAAGACAGCAGTATTCAGTGAAAGTTAATTTGCCTGAATGGCCACCTTTCCAGGAGGTGGGCCAAACATCCCTTTGTTCTTATTTTGACTTGAAAAATTGAAGCTTATCAAAACTTTGGCTTACCCCTTAACTTTCTACTCATCTCATGTTGTTATTATGTCTTCAATAATAATGTGGACTGAAATGACTGGCATGGTATTATCTCTATTAGCACTGAAAGGAAAATACGTGTCTTTCAAGCTGCCTCTGGTAAGGTAACGCAAGACTAGGGGGAATGCAAGATTCAATTATGCACGGTGTCTAACGTATATGTGTTTTCATGATTTGTATTGATTTACAGGCAAGACAGATTGGTTATAAATTGGCTGATATATTGGCTTGTAAATGAAATAGAGTGGATTGCTGAAGAGGATTAGCTGCAGTATTGAATTCTCTGGGCCTTTACGGCATGGCATTTGTGTACATAAAAATGGAAACCTCCGAGTGGCTTTGGACATCCCCTCACTTGTGGATTCGCAGGTAGTTTAAGCCACTATGCTTCATGGACAAAGAAGAATGTACACAATCAATGGTGACCACTATGATAGCTATGTTCTGCCTCCATGGTTGGAGGCAGTATACCTTTGAACAGCAGTTACTGGAAAATGTCGGAGTGGAGAGTGCTTTTGTGCTCAGGTCCTGCTTCGGAGCTTCCCATGGGCATCTGGTTGGACACAGTGAGAACACTGGGCTAGATGGACCCCCTGTTGCCTGATCCAGCAGACTTATATGTTCTTAATTTGATTCCTAGAAAGGCAGTTTCGAGACAGTTATGATGTAGAGTTGCTTGTGGATCTTATTTGAAGGGAAAATGGACATAGAATTGATGGGTCCTTCTCAGGTGCAACATCTGTAGGGACTTTTTGTTTCACATTCAATGAAATCTGTTTTGTCCATTGATTTTATTACATTTACAGTATATCCCACCTTTATTCCATCAGAGAACTCAAGATGTCGTATGTGTGGCTTGCAGGAGATCTCCCATTCAGGAATTGACCATACCTGGGTAATGGACTCAGTGGTGGGCTGGATGAGGGCCAATAAACTGAGTCTGAATCCTAGCAAGACAGAGGCACTGTGGATTGGTGGTTCCCAAGTTTGGATAATTGGTCAGTTGCCTGCTTTGGATGGGGTTGTACTCCCTCTAAAAGAGCAGGTCCGTAGTCCAGGGGTGCTCCTGGATCCATCTTTGTCACTAGAGGCCCAGGTGACCTCAGTGGCTAGGAGTGCCTTTTACCAGGTTTGGCTGGTAAGACAGCTGTGGCCGTTTCTGAACTGGGATAGCCTGACCACTGTTGTCCATACACTGGCAACCTCCAGGCTGGATTACTGTAATGCGCTCTATGTGGGGCTACACTTGAGGTGTGTCTGGGAGTTGCAGCTGGTGCAAAATGCAGCGGCAAGACTGCTCACTGGGGCAGAGTATCGCCAACATGTCACCCCTCTGCTGAAATAACTGCAGTGGCTGCCCATTTGCTACCGGACCATGTTCAAGGTCCTAGTTTTGGTGTACAAAGCCCTATACAGCTTGGGACCAGGATACCTGAAAGACCATCTTATACCTTATATACCCAGTCCATCACTGTGCTCTGCAGGTGAGGGCCTCCTGCAGATACCATCTTATCAGGAGGTCTGTTCTGCACAATATAGGAAAAGGACCTTTAGTGTGGCGGCACCTGCTCTGTGAAATTCTCTCTCCTTAAATATTAGACAGGCGCCATCTTTGTTATTTTTTCGGCGCCTGTCGAAGACCTTCCTCCTTCAACAAGCCTTTTAAGTTGAGACCTTATCCCACTCTACTTCTGTGTTGGAATTGCTTTTTAATATGTTTTTAAAACGTTTTATTTTTTAAAAAAAACCAGTGTTTTTAACTTTTTGAAAAAAACATCTTGAAAGGTTTAAAAAAATGTTTTTAAAGATGTTTTGTTTTAATGTATTTTAAAGTCTGTTTTTATGATGGTTAAAGTATTTTTAGTGCTTTTGTTTGCAGCCCTGGGCTTCTGCTGGGAGGAAGGGTGGGAAATAAATCAAATAATAAATAAATAAATAAATGTCTGTAGATATTTACAACCAAAAATAGTATAAATATCTATGGCATTAAAATGAGAGGTTTTGAAGTTCCCTAGACAACACCACTTTTGAGTTTTGAACTCCTTTTCTATTGGAAACAGCATGATTTCCATGACAATGGACATCCCAATATGCAAAAGCATGCATTTGCTACAAGCGTATTTTGCAATAACCAATCCAACAAATTCCCTTGCTGCGCTGAAAATTCTGGAGATAATCTAGCCTATGGCTCTGATTCAGTGGAACTCAGAAAGGAGTTATCTGGTGTGGTAGGAATAGGGAAGGGGATGACTTTGGACTGAATTTCTCCTCGGAATGAAAACAAACCTTCTGTTTCCAAGAGAGGGACAGTGAATGGCATCTTCTTTTGCTGTTACTATTTATTATAGGCACAACAGCATTTCAATAACCTTTACAGTGCTCAGTTATATGATTGTCAATGGATATGAGTGATTTTGATACTTTCTAATATGTTGTTGAAAATATCGGATGCAAAGTATTTGTAATGTGCAGGGTAAAATATTGAGCTATAAGCCTTTCCTGTGACTAAGTTCCAGTTTCATTTTTTCTCCTGTTGACTTAAGTGCAGAATATATTTGAAGCTGAGTTGTGCCATGGATGCTGGATGCCCATCCGTTCTTACTTTGATGCCTTGTTAATAATCTAGGGCAGAGAATGCAGAACCTCAGTTCCAGGGGGCAATGTACCCCTCAATGCCTCTCTGTCTAGCCCTTGGGATTCTCCCCAGGCCATGCCTCCTATCTAGGCCACACCCTCCCCTAGGCCACACCCCTCATCACCCTACGCTGTGCCTTCCTCAAATCCTTTTGCTAATCTGGAATGTCCTTGCTTGCCTGAAGGAAGGATGATGAAGAGATGTGTGAAACTGGGGTTGTGCACTGGATCTGGCTGAAGTCTGGATCCTAAACCAAATCAGCCAGATCAGCGCAAGTCAGCCCTTGATCACCCTGGGTCAGCCAGCCTGCAGCGATCTGGGGCTGTCAAACGGCATGGGGGTTGGGTGGCTGAAGGTGGTGGACAGAAGAAAAGGCAGACAGCCTCTGCAGGGCCTGCTTCACCACAGTGTTCCCTGCAGGGCACGCCCAGGCGAAGCAGTGCCTAGCATGACTGAATGTCCCACTTATCAGCTGGTGAGGGGAAGTGTTTAGCTCTGTTCTCTGCAGGGGTCTGCTTTGCCAACGTGTTCCCCACAAGATTGAATTCAGCGGGATTGAATGCTATGTCGTAAAACTGTGATTAAACATGCGTGTGTGAGGGGGAGTGGCTCATGTGGTGAGGCACAGTCATGGAGCCACCCCTTTCAATGTCTGCACTGCTGCAGCTTTTGCAGTTTACTGGGATGGGGCAGGGCAAGGCTGCAGGCCCAGTGCCAGAAGGTGGCCAGGTTGGGCACTGGCTGAGGGCCCCTGTGGCTGAGAGGGGCCCCTGCTGCTGGGGATGGGTAGATGTAGCTACTGCTCCACGATCCATGCTAGCAACACAAAGCTGGCATAGATTGTGGAGTGTGAGCCACCTCTCCCGCCTACAGCATGGGTTTAAAATAGGCCCGACCACCACTTCCCTTGTTGCCTCATTAGAGTCCCAGCGTGCTGTGCCACCACTGCCGATGACCCACTGCAGTCTGGTGCCCAAGGGCCTTCTACAGTCTGATGCCAACCCTGCAGGGCAGCAATGAGGTTGGAGTCCATGAGTGTGTGAGTGGTCAATATGGTGCTCTCACCAAAGCATCCATGCAGTTTTGACCTCACAACCCCCTTGGCCTGCTCCAGGCCCAACTTCATCTGGATAAGCTGCAGTGATGCTGGTATTGGGAATCTTTCTCCAGTGTATGCAATGAAGCCAGATTCTCCACCAGAGGCTGGAGAAGGTGACGGCCTTCCAGTTAAGGGGAGGGAAACAGTTTGCACTAAATGACTTCCCTGTGAGGAAAGGTTGCAACATTTGGGGCTTTTTAGTTTAGAGAAGAGGCGACTCAGAGGTGGCATCGAAAAAGCGGATAGAGAAAAGTTTTTCTTCCTCTCTCATAACATTAGAATTGATGGACATTCAAAGAAGTTGAATGTTGGAAGATTCAGGACAGACAAAAGAAACTGCTTCTTCACACAGCAGCCAGTAGTTAAACTGTGGAACTCACTCCCACAAGAGGCAGCGATGGCTGCCAACGTGGACGGCTTTAAAAGAGGATGAGACAGATTCGCGGAGGTAAGGCTACTGTGAAAGCAGCATGCTTCTGAAAACCAGTGGCTGGAAACCTCAGAAGGGGAGAGTGCTTTTGCACTCCGGTCCTGCTTGCGGACTTCCCATGGGCACCTGGTTGGCCACTGTGAGAACAGGATGCTGGACTAGATGGGCCACCGGCCTGATCCAGCAGGATTCTTCTTATGTCTTTAAGTTCGCGATTTGATTTGCAAGCAAGGAAGACAGAGCTTAGAGCTTTCTAAAGGAAATATCTAAAATATCGAGAGGAAATATATAAATTCCATAGTAAAGCAATAACTGAAAATGGGGATGCAGAGATTTCAGATCCGACCTGTATTTGCCGCAATCAGCCCTGTTTCAGTTCCGCCATAATAACATACCTATTTATGTAGCCTACATAACTTACATTAACTTTAATATAAAGGAAACATCAAAACAATGTAAAAAAAAGTCATTAATTAAGCATCGTCTGTGGACTTAAAAGCAACGATGACAACGTGAAGAAATACTGATCCTATTCGCTCCAACTATTTCTGTTCCTGACTACAGACCAACACGTAATCAGTCATCTGCAATACTGAATTTATTCTATGTTTACTAAACAGTTTTTTCCGTTTGAATTTATTGTTAAGTTTTGTAGACTGACCTCTCTCCCCTATCCCAATGCTTTGTGTTTTGATATTTGGAATGTCTGTTGTAAGTCGCTTTGGATGCAGCTCACTGTGGAAAGGTGGCATGTAAATAAACTTAACCAATCAATCAATCAACTTCAGCAATGTCCATTTCTTTTTTGCTGGATTCTCAGACATCCCTAACCAGTGGTGCAGTCATCCACGGTCTTAGACCCCTTACTTTTTTGGGAGCAAGGTCCCTATGTCTCTAGCTTCCTACGAGCCAATCAGCATGAAAGAGAAGTGAGCCACTGAGAAGAGTCTTCTAACATGCTTCCTGATTCTGTCATTTATCGTTTGTTGTTAATATAATTGCTTTTATATGTATTGATGACTGTCCAGTATTTTACCTATTGTTATTAATGTGATTACATCTGTTATTATTGTATTTTATCTCTTTTAATGTACGTCGCCTAGAGTGGCTAATTGCCAGATAGGCGACAAACAAATTAAATATTATTATTATTATTATTATTATTGTCATTTCCTGCTGATTGGAGCCAATCAGAGCGAAAGAAGGTGAGTCAGCCACTGAGAAGTCTCTTCTTGGTAGCTAACACTCTCCATTTTCATGCTTACTGACTCCTAGGGACGTCTTTTGTTGTGGAGAAGGCGTTAACAAGGATCTCATTCTCAACCCAGCAGCAAAAAAGGGGGGGAGGGGCATAGCTGTGACTATCATGAAGGGACCCTGAGCTTCTGAATTTTCCACTACACTACTGTCCCTAACTGAAAGCAAGGCCTTTCAAAAATGTGCTTGGCTTGTTTAGTCTACTTTCTGTCAGCGGCGTCACTAGCGGGAGTGTGGGGGGGAGTGCGGACCTCCGGCGCACGCCCTCCCAGGGGCATGGACAGGGGTGGCTGGTCTCTCTCACTGGCAATCTCTCCCAGTGATTAAATCCTGGAGTCTGGACCCTGAGGCCCCGCCCCATGGGAGATCATCCAGGCCGCTGGTGCCCTTCCCTCATGCGGCGTCTCCGATGACGACTAAGCACACGTGCCGTGCCGCACAGGCCGGGCAGGCAGCTCAGCTCTCTGCCGGCCCTCAGCGGCGTCTGTCTGTCCCGCTTCTTCCTGGACCTGGTGCCATCCACAGCCTAGGGACGGGGCCGGGCGGCTCTGGTGTCACCCCCTCCATGGTGTCACCCGGGTGCGGCCCACACCTGCCACACCCGGCTAGTGACGCCCCTGCTTTCTATCTTTCTTTCTCTTAATTAATAAATATCCCACTCTTCCTCCTAGAAGGAGCCCAAGGTGGCAAACAAGACAAAACAATAAAAACATCTTTAAACACCTTAAAAACAAAACATCTTTAAAACATCTCAAAATAAAACATGTTAAAAACATCTTTTTTTTTTTTAAAAAAAAGTCTTTCAAAACACCTTAACAAGCAATTCCAAAACAGACAGGCATTGAAATACCCAACCCAGTTCCCCTTGGCTATTGATCCCCTCCTCCCATTTCTGCAGGCAACTATCTTCCCCATCCTTCCAAGCTTACCTTTGCATACTTGGTGTCAGGACCTGCTAGCCACTCCTCCATGTGATGAACAGTATAACTGCAGCCTCTTGAGAAAGAACCTTCTGGATCTAGACTGGCTCCATGCACCAAGGCTGGCCATCAGTACTGTCAAAGGAGTGTAAGAGGATTTCCTGTCTCAGTGATGTTTTGCTTGAGCAAGAAGGTCTTCCTGGGTTCTGATGTCTCTGGCTCCCCCCCCCCGCAGCCTTGTCCTCTGTCTGATCCTGATTGCATTTCCTTTCTGACTCCCAGATCCTGACCTGCTCCATATTGCTTGCTATAGCCCAGCCTTGAGGGCTAGAAACATGGTTTTGAATTCAAAACATAGAAGTTGAGATTCTCAGAATGCAGAATTCTGGGTCAAAATCTACATTCCAAGCTTGGAAACAGAATATACCATCTGCCCAGTCCATTGGTGATGCTGAAACTTCTTTTATAATGCATGCACACAGGATGCATTATTCATCAGCTGCTAAAAGTCCCAGCGGGGAGAGCGCCGTCATCAGATCTTTAACGGATGTAATTCTGTTTGACAGCAGAACATGGAAGTGGGGGGAGAGAGAGGCCAAGGTTATTCTCCACCTGCTAAAACCCTACCCGGTGAACACTAATAGTTTAAAGAACATAATTGTGATTTAAAAAGACCTAGAGTGAGTGTGGCCTCAATGATAAAAGAAGTCAAAAGCTACCAAGACAAGTTGTCATGTTTGACTTAAATGTATATTATTCCCCTAAGAGGGAAACACTGAGGATCAAATTGGCAAATGAAGTCCCCAAAGTTTGACAGTGTGTGTGCAGGGGGGGGGGGCAGCGAGTAGGAATGGCAAAATCTGATATTACTGGAGTCGCTTTCTAGCTTCTTCTCCCCATGCTTTCTCTTTTTCACTCAGACAGATCTAAGTCTATCCTAGAAAGATAATGTGATAACGCTATCTCTTGCGGGCCTCTAAGCTGCTGTTGAAGGCACAACAGCAGAGGCTGGTAAAAAAGTTGGCAACCCAAGTCTGTATTACAAATTATACTGGTGTGTGGTGTCTCCCCAAGCAACTACAGAGACTGCAGAGACTTTTAAAAAGAATTATTATTATTATCTCAGGTTCAGTCGCTGAGAACTTAAGTTGGATGGATCTCAGCAAAAATTGGAAAAGACCTCAGAGCTACTGGGTCCCAGTTTAGCCTCTAAGATCTTCAGTTCAACAGGTAGCAAACACCGGGAAAGACTTGCTTTTGTTCGAAGCAGATAGTACCAGACTAGATGGGCTACTGTTTGGCCTCATTGTAAGGCACCTTCATAGATACGGGGGGGAGGGGGACAAGCATGTATGCTACATGTCAGCCTGTTCCTTCAAATTACTTTGGATGCGAATTGTCCGCAGCCTGAATCATGACATCTTGACACTGTTATTGTCAAAGAGCAAATGATTTGCAGATGAGGCTGTACCAAAAGGTTAAGACAACCGCACTAATTGTCCTGCTCCACAACATGTCATGGCACCTCTCCCTGTTTCTCCATGACAGATAAAAATATCCCATTGTGTTGGGAGATAACTGACAATCCCCATCACCCTTCCATCATCTCTTAATAACAGTGTCAGGGTAAATACAACGTAAGATAATTGAATCAGCAAACAATAAAAATTCGGGATGTCTCGCCAGCTAAAGATCCAGGAGTATTTTATCTATAACATGGCCTAATTATATCATAAAATATAATGATGGGAATATTATTTAGCACTCCCCCCAGTTTAATTTGTTTTCTCTTCTTTCATAATTCCCTGCAGTGTTTACCCATGGTGGTATCCAATACTCAATGACAATACCTTATTTTGAACTAGAGATGATTGAAAACTGCAGACAGAAATTCAGAATGGGCCTGGACACTATGAGGGATGTCAGAGGATTTACTGGAGGCTAAGAAAGACTGGGCCCTATTCTGCAGCTTCCCAGCAGCTCACCTCCATGCCTATGAATTTCCTTTCTCCCCCGTTTGACTGGAGGAAGAATAGAAAGTGGTGGAAAGGGAAGGCTATGTTCCCATAAATACATCTCTGAATACCAGTTGCTGGGAATCACAAGTGGGGAGAGCACTGTTGAGCTCAGGTCAGGTCCTGCTTGCAGGAGCACCTCCAGCATCATCAATGTTGCCACCCAACAAGATCAGCCTCAAAATACCTCCTCTCCGTCCCACCAGTTAAATCAGCTAGACTGGTGAGAACTAGGGAGAGGGCTTTTTCAATCATGGCACCCACTCTCTGGAATTCCCTCCCAAATGACATCCGCCATGCCCCCTCCATAATGAGTTTCCACCGGACCTTGAAAACCTGGCTCTTCAGGCAGGCCTTTGGGGCGGGTTAGGTTTTAGTGTTACTGTTGGAATTTTAAGGTTTTAATGTGAATTGTATGTCTTATGTTGTGCATCCCCCAGAGTGGCTGGAGAACCAGCCAGATGGGCGACTAATAAATTTAATAAATAAATTAATAAATAATTTGCATCTGGCTGCCTGCTGTAAGAAGAGGATGCTGACCTAGATGGTCCTTTGGCCTGATCTGGCAATGAGGTTCTTCTGATGTTCTTCATGGAGGCATTTGACCAAGCTCAGGAGCCCATCCTTGCCATTGGGAATGTTGGAGTCTGTCAGCAGAATCCCTCTTGACTGAACGGAATGAGCCAGGGTCTTAAATCACGTCCCGAAGGATCTTAAAGGATTTTAAATCACATCCCAAAGTCTCTGTTCATTACCTGGAAGACAGAAGGAACATAAAGCTATGCCCCCATAACTCGTCAGCCTTCCCTGCTGCAAGTTTTTGTGCTCCAGCCACCCACAGTAAGCTAGGGACAAAGTAGCGGCATGGGAGGTGGTCTCGTGCTTCTGGTGAAGGGGTGTGAAGTGGTGGGTGATGGGTTGGTCCCTGTCCAAACTGAATGGAATCCAGTCTTCAGGGGGGCTTGCCGTCACTGTCACAACATGCTCGCACACAGCTACTTGAAACCTGGGAGGAGCTTTTCAGATTTTTTTATGCCACTCTGAATACATTTTATGTAGAGAGGCAGACAGTAAATGAATATAAACAGAGGTAGGTTTTACATCCTCTCTAAAAAGCCATGTGATCAGAAGTGCTCCAGATGCCAATTACAGAGGTCATTCTACAGCAGGAGTGGCCAACCTTTTTAGGCCCATGGACACACTTGGAATTTTGAGCGAGTGTTGTGTGTGCCATCCCCTCTGGTCCCTTCTCTCCCCACGCTCCGCAGGATCAGACGCCTTTTCACAAAGAGTCAGAAAGAGAGAAAGGGTGCACACACGCACACTTTCTCAAGGGATTTGTGAAAGTCACATCCTGCAGAATTCATCTGAGCCCTGAAGAACACATACAGTTCAAAGAGGAAGTGAGAGAGAGTGCCATTCTTCCAGCTGCTTTTTCATCTTATTTCCCCCTCTCGGTTGGGATTCCACAGGGCTCAGTCCTGGGGCCCTTGTTGATTTCCCTCTATTCGCTACCCCTGGGTAATCTTATTCGATCTCATGGCCCTCACTACCATCTGTATGCCAATGGTACCCACAGTTATACCTTTCAACCCCAGAACTTTAAACTGATGTCCAGTATCTTATTGCGGCATGTCTCTTGGACATTTCTGTATGGATGATTCATCGTTGCCTGAATCTCAATATGGCGAGGACAGAACTGCTTATCTTTCCCCCAAGCCCTCTTCCCAATATACTTTTTTCTATTACTGTTAATAAAGACTCTCTCCATCCTGTGGAGGACACACACACTCTTGGTTTCATTTTTTTTTGTTCCTCATATTGAGTGTGTGGCAAAGTCATGCTGTTTTATTGCCAGATTCAGACCTTTCTTGTCCGTTTCTTCTGCAAAGACTCTAGTTCATGCTTTAGTCATTTCTTGCCTTGGCTACTGCAGTCTCCTTTTGACTGGCCCACCACTAACTCGTATCAGTCCGCTGGTTTCTAGTCAACATCCTGCTGCTGATGACTCAGAGCAAGCGTTTATGAGAAAAAACAAAAAAGAGGAACTGAATTTTACAAGGCCTAGGGAAGTCACATGCTTGCTGAAGCTTATCAGTAAAATACGTGCTTGTAAGCTGCTGCTGTAATGGCTAACTGGAATGCAGATATGGGTGGAGAAATTAATGTGCCATGTGCATAAGAAGTGGAGGGCATAGTTAGAAGATCAACCAATGGAAAGGTGACAGGTTGGCACTAAGGGGCCAATTAGAATGTGCCATGAATTTTTGCTTGCAGTGTATAAAAGTGTAGCACCCCCATAAGGGGTGTGCTTGTTTTGTGAATTATCGCCTTGCACCTCTTTCTGGCCAGAACGAAATAAAGTTATTGGACCCTTCAACCTGGGTGTGGTCATTTGGCTGTACTGCGCACCAAGCAACGAACCCATTTGAGAGACAACACTACTAAGAACATTTATTTGGCCTGCCGTTTCAATCATGTCACTCCACTATTGAAGTTCTTTCATTGGCTCCCTATTCATTTTAGGATTCAGTGTAGGCTTCTTGCAGAGCTTGGAAAAGTTACTTTTTAAAACTACAACTCTCATCAACCCCAGCCAGCATGGCCACTGGATTGGCCTGATGGGAGTTGTAGTTCAAAAAAAGTAACTTTTCCAAGCTCTGGCTTCTTGTTGTAACTTTGAAGGCCCTAAAAGATCTGGCTCCCCTTTATCTCTCAGCCCTTATTTCTTATTATAGCCTTGCTTGGGAGCTTCGTTCATCAAATTCGATGCTTCTTCCCCATCCCAGGGATTTTTATTCCCTAGCTCAGCTTCGTCCATTTTCCCTTGCTGCTCTGCACTCCTGAAACTGTCTCCCAGACAGAGCTTGGAAATGTTACTTTTTTTGAACTACAACTCCCATCAGCCCCAGCCAGCATGGCCACTGGATTGGGCTGATGGGAGTTGTACTTCAAAAAAGTAACTTTTCCAGGCTCTGCTCCCCAAGCACTTATGGACTGCTCCTGCAATTACTGTTTTAAATCTCAGCTGAAAGCCTTTCTTTTTTCCAAAGACTTTGGAATCTCAGTTTAGGTTTTACTTTTAATTCTGCATATCCAGAGTACGTGTGCCTAAACTGTTAGTCTTTTTCCTTACTTGTTTTAGTCCCTTTCTTTCCCTCTATGTTCCCCTGTTATTTTTAGTTAGATTGTACGTCTTTGCAGTAGGGACATGATTTTATTTGTTGTTATTCATTTATTTTTTCTGTACTTTGATGGTGCTATATAAACAAACAAACAAATAATAGCTTCCTCCCTCAGCTCTATGTCCTTCTCAAAGGAGACATAAGTAACTACCCTTGCGATCTCATGAGCAAGGGGGCACTGAGTTTGTATTTTCAGAGCTTCAAGGGAACCAGAAGAAGACCACAAGGGTACCACTGTGCCCGTGGACACCACACTGGTGACCCCCCTGTTCTATAGCCCTGAAGCTATAAAGACCTTGCTCCTTGCCACAGATATTTTTGCCCCCTGCAGCATAGGCACATGGAGTAGGGACTGCTCCCCGCAATGGGGGCAATATCTGGATTCATATAGCTGGAGAATGTATAATCTGAAGTAAACTCTCTTGCTAAGCGGAATCCTCTCTGGGACGGAAACTAATGCAGCTTCAGGCCAAGAAGGGATTCTTACCTCAATTTGGCTCTAGACAAATGGCTTGGGAAAAAAGTAATAGCTCCCAACTTGGGCGAAAAATAAACATTCAATATTCATTTGAAATACAGCCTCTCCTAACATTCCATGACAAATATCATCTTTTCTCCCCCGGTGTCCTGGGGTCACCTCTGCAAGTCTGATACGGCACGGGTGTAATGAAAACAGTATTTCACAGAAGAAGAAGAAGCACAGCCAGTTCTAGGTAATTACTGGCAATTCCAGCTAGAGACTAGAGAGAAATATGTTATCTGTTAAAATTCCATGCACTTCACCCAAAGAGCAGAGAAGATCTGCATAACGGTTGGAGTTTGTACGGTTTAGCTGTCCTTGGAATGGCAGAGCATAATCTGTGAGTTAGGATGAGGCAAATTCTAAATATGCCTATAAAAACTGGGACCCACCCAACTAAATGCAACCCCAAACCATCACAGGTGCTTGATAAGCCTTCCATTTAGGTTCCTTTTGGCAAGCAGCAAAAAGGTTTGTCAAGCCTGCCGTTGGCTGACAGAAAGGCTGGCCTGAGGGTTGTGGTTGTTGCTTTGCTGTGCTGAGCCAATTAAGATCTTGTATTCCCACCTTTGTGCAGTGATTGAATTCTGGAGGAAAAGAAAGGGGGCTCTTAATGAAATCCACAAGCCTCACCCCCTTAGCCTCGCTCAGGATGGAAGTTTCGGAAAATCTCAATGTTAAACTTACCCACACTGATTTTTTTTTCTAATTTCCTATCTGGCTCCTTAATCTCAATGATTCCCCTGCCTCCTCCTGGTTCTGCTGAAAAATATGAACAATTCTCACATATTATATGAACTATTAAACACATTATTATTCATATTACTGTATGTGTAATACCATAAGAACATAAGAACGTAAGAAGAGCCTGCTGGATCAGGCCAGTGGCCCATCTAGTCCAGCATCCTGTTCTCACAGTGGCCAACCAGGTGCCCGGGGGAAGCCCGCAAGCAGGACCCAAGTGCAAGAACACTCTCCCCTCCTGAGGCTTCCGGCAACTGGTTTTCAGAAGCGTGCTGCCTCTGACTAGGGTGGCAGACCACAGCCATCATGGCTAGTAGCCATTGATAGCCCTGTCCTCCATGAATTTGTCTAATCTTCTTTTAAAGCCATCCAAGCTGGTGGCCATTACTGCATCTTGTGGGAGCAAATTCCATATGCGTATTATACACATATATATTCCAGGTTACATAAAATAAGCAGTATATAAAGAGAGAGAGACAGGAATGCATACAACTGTATAAAATGTTATAGAAGAGCTCACCTCTTTTGAATGCATTATATGTATAATATTTGTTTTTGTTGTTTGCATAGAATTTTGCATCTTGGTAGTCGGGCTTTTAAAGCAATGCCTGAGTGGTTCAGCTATAAGTGAGCGCTCAGTGCAAGAGATGGCCTGATGCAAGCAAAGCTTTATCAACTTAGGATCTACAAAATCCACAAATAAATCCATTAATTGATTGATTGATTGATTGATTGATTGATATTATGCCCTTCCCCCCGGCAGGAGCCTAGGGTGGCAAACAAAGCACTAAAACCTTTAAAACATTATAAAAACAAACTTTAAAACACATTAAAACAAAACATCTTTACAAACGTTTCTTAAAAAAAGCTTTCAAAACATCTTCTAAGATTAAAAACATTTTAAGAAAGAAGGTTTAAGAACATATTAACAAGCAATTCCAACACAGACCAGACTGGGATAGGTCTCAACTTAAAAGGCTTGTTGAAAGAGGAAATGGATTCCTCCTCCATCCCTAATCCTCACCATTTTCAGCCAAATCATGCCTCCCCAGCCCACTGAAAACAATAGACAGCAATCATCATCAGAGAAATAACCAACTAAGCCTCCATCTGCCCTGTACATTTAAAGCGGTATCATGCCGCTTTACATAGCCATGGCTTCCCCCAAAGAATCCTGGGAGCTGTACCTTGTTAAGGGTGCTGAAAGTCATTAGGAGCAGAGCTTGGAAAAGTTACTTTTTTTGAACTACAACTCCCATCAGCCCAATTCAGTGGCCATGCTGGCTGGGGCTGATGGGAGTTGTAGTTTTAAAAAAGTAACTTTTCCAAGCTCTGTAAACTACTCTAGGAACTGCAGCTCTGTGAAATCCATTCTGATCCACCTGGACTTTAGAAGATATCACCCAGCCGTGAACTCCTAAAGTGCAACTGTACTTCTCCTCCAGAAAGGTAGGCAATCTCTCTGGCCTATGGAAAGTCCCCTGGAATTTTGGCACTCCAGTCCAGGCAATTGCCTAATTTCTCTTAAGACTGGGCCAACCCTGACTTTCCACCACACAGGTAAGATCCCTAGTTTGCATGCAGAAGGCCACATGCTCAGTCCCTGGCATCTCCAGGTAGGGCTGGGACAGACTGTCTGCTTGAAACCCACTATTCTGAGCTAGATGACCCAATGGTCTGATTTAGTGTACGCCAGCTATATGCATCGCTGCTTTGAAGGTCACAAGTTTTGTCAGCCTGCTTTAAAATCCATCACCCAAGATATATAACCTGTTCTTAAGAAACACGCACCTCTTCTGTGCTTCTTTTGATTAGGAACTCTGGGAAGGATCATTAGGGGGAAATTAGCAAGCAGAGTTGGCGGGGGGGGGGGGAGGGGGACCCAGCCTTTTTAAAATTCAAGAGCTTCATCTCTAATCAAGTGTTTTCACAGGCTTAGTCCTTATTAATCATTCTGAATTTCATTTCAAAAACAAAAAAAACCCCACATACCAACAAATCCTGTGCAAAATTCTTTTTTTCATTTATAACGAGATATCATAGGAAGAAAATGCATGCTATTTTTAGATGGACCTTGAAATGACAATATTGCCCATTTCTATTGCCTCTTGGAAGATTTTAATTACCTCAATTTATTATAGTCCTGTCCTGCAAGACATATACAGTGGAGCTTTTCAGGAGACGGCATTTGCATCCATCACAATAAGGGACACCTTGACATTGCACTTGCATTTTTCAAAGAATGGGATATGGATCATAAGGGGCACATGCAAATGAGTCAAAAGCGAGGTGATCTTGACGAGGTGCTCCTGGCGCCAACACTGTTATCTTTTCGGTGCCAGGTCAAGACTTTCCTCTTCTCCCAGGCATTTTAGCATGTGTTTTATACTGTTTAAATTTTTAAATTGTGTTTTATATTGTTTTTATAAGATCTGTTTTAAACTGTATTTGTTTTAATGTTTTTAGTTACTGTAAACTGCCCAGAGAGCTTCGGCTATGGGGCGGTATATAAATACAATAAATAAATAAATAAATAAATAAATAAGATAAAAAGTGGAGTGACCAAGAATCATTTGAAGTGTGCACGCACCTGTGGGGTTTCAGGGGTGGGGGACAGTTCACTAAGAAGGAACTGACCATCAATGATACACGTGGGATCTGCAACAAAATGTTGCAGTATCAAGTGCTCCTACTCATCGTTCCAGCCAGTCATGCATCAGGATACTCCATTCCGTACTTCAACAGTCAGTCAGTCAGCATTCTGTGACCACTGAGCATGCACATTCCTCATTGGGCTGTTTTGGGGGGTCTTCCCCTACTGAAGGGTTTATTTTCTGAAGTTTCTTTGTGCTTTTGTAGCCTGTTGGGGTCCCCTAAACCTGCTAATACCTTCAACCAAGAGTGGAGTGGCTGGTGCCCATTGGGGCTGGTGGGGTGGAAGTCGGGGAACCCACGAGTAGGTGGGTCCTGAGTCAACTAATTCTGGTTTTGCGCTCCCTATTGAGTTCTGCAAGGGACAACATTGAGACTACGGAGGAGGAAGGAGGAAGAGTGCCACTTCCTAGACAGTTTGTAAGGATGTGGGCAGGTGGGGGCTGGAGGGCAGGCTAACCTCTTGCCCTAATGGGCCAGCCTCCACTGTCTCCCACATGTGTGGGGGTGTTTGGCTACATGAACAGCAGCACTCACAGTCCGAACATCAGAAGTAGAGGGAATAATGTGGCAGCCCCTCTTAGAGCCCTGCCCTTGCCATTTCTTTGGTGGTGACAGAGACCTCCCATAGGAATTCTTAAATTTTACTGGCAAAAACAGGTGAATTTTTCGCGTGGGGAAAGGGTGTCGCTCCGTGATAGGACATCTGCCCACCAGTGGTGGATCTGGCATTTCAGCCTCAAATAATTTCTCCCGTGATTCTAGCTAGGAGCCGGCTTTAATGGCTTCACCGTTCTCTCTCCTGCTGACACGGCAACTGCCAACTTAGACACTGTGTCCGCAGAGGAAACTGGCTCATCAGGGCAAATAAAGCATTGCCTCAACGGCCTCAGCCAGCCAACCTGCCCCCTCCCCAATGCTTGCTTACAATCAGAAAAGGGGGTTAAGTTGCTTCTCAGTTTCCTCCTCCTTAGTCTGGATCAGGGAGGGGATATAAATTGTATGACAGGCAAAGCCAGCTAATTCTAGTTTCAGAATCACTTGGCTCCACCTGCCATTGGCTCTGACTCCGCCCATTGTTGGTCCCTTTGCCTTCCATCCTACCAACCACGAATGTGCACCAGTGTGTGTATTCCCCTCCCTCTCTCCCTGGTCCTCTCCAGGCTCATTTCAACTAGGCATGCTCAGAATTTGACCACGGCTGCATAGTCATTTTGTACCCTGACCACTGGCATTTTGAAGCGTGGCTCTCTTAAGGAGGAATCTATGACATTTTGTTTGGACTGTGATGGCATGGCTTGAACAATTCTTAGATGTCTGTTGTGTGTGCAATTTCATTTAAACCCTTTAGCAAATTTGTGCCAGCGCTATTGAATCCCTTAATGATGTACCAAAACACATCCATAAGTACATAAGAAGACCCTGCGGCATCAGATCAATGGCCCATCTAGTCCAGCCTCCTGTTTTCACAGTGGCCAACCAGATGCCTTATAGAAAGCTACAAGCAGGACCTGAGCACAAGAGTTCCTCCTCCTGCCGTTTCTGAGGTTTCCAGCAACCGGTATTCAGAAGGATGCTGCCTTCAGCCATGGAAGCAGACCATAGCCATCATGGCTAATAGCCACTGATAGCCTTATCCGCCATGAATCTGACCAGTCCTCTTTTACAGTCATCCAAATTGGTGGCCATCTAGGGTTGGCGGGTCCATGGCCTGAGACTGATCCTGTATCTTTAGGAGAAGAGAAAGTCATCCAAGTGCAGGTGCTCTTGCAACACGGTAATGGGAAAAACCACAAGGTGGAATTCTTCCTTCCCCCTGCACACCTTTTAAAGATACAGAAGACCTCTTTGTTGCCAGGCCCAGCCTCCAAGAGGTCTTCTGTATCTTTAAAAGTTGTGCAGGGGGAAGGAGAATTCCACCTTGTGGTTTTTCCCATTACAGTGTTGCAAGAACACCTGCACTTGGCTGACTTTCTCTCCTCCTAAAGATACAGGATCAGTCTCAGGCCATGGACCTACCAACCCTATGGCCATCACTGCATTCTGTGGGAGCGAATTCCATAGCTTAACTGTGTGCTGTGTAGGGATGGAAAGATCTGTCAATTTCGGTTCTCTCAGTTTCTCACTTTTCCAATCTTAAATTCAGTTCTCCCCATTTCAGCAGTGATTCACTTTTTTTAAAAAAAACCTCATGAAACTCCTCCAACATTTTAGCGCGAATGTCACCTAATAAACACATTTTTGTAAGTGGTTTTAACAAAGGTACACATTTTTGCAAGCCATTTCTCATTATTTAATGCGTTTTTGCATGTTATTTTCACTCATATATTCATGTTTATGCACACATGAACTCTAACAGGTAAGTGAGATAGGACTTACCCTTGAGGAAGTCATGCTTCAGCAAGGCTTGTTCTTCTATATATTCCTAGTTATTTTATCTTTAACTAGTGGAAAGAGCTTACCTCTAGATTTCCCCAAACAAAAATTAAGCTAACTGGCCTGTAATTTCCAGGATCCCTCCTGGATCCCTTTTATAAAAATTTGTCACTTTCTTTTTTTTTTGCAATTAATTTTTATTCCAATTTTCAAAACCAAAACAATACAAAAAGAAAACAACACAAATCAATAACTAGTACAATACAATATATATATATATAAAAGAAAGAATATTGACTTCCGATTTGTCATAGTTCAGCTATAAATCTATAATATATATCAAACCTATCTCTTAATAGATTATAAAATCACCTTCCTCCAGCGGTTATCTTAGTTGGTTTCAAATCTCATTAACATCATATCATTTTAATCTTCCACAAAAAGTTTTTTTTTTTTTGTGAAAAATTTGTCACTTTCCAGTCTCAGATATGGAAGCGGATCTAAGGGGCAAGTTACATATTTTCAGCAAATTCGCATTTGAGTTCTTTGAGAACACTCCGGTGGATGCCATCTGGACCCCAGCTATTTGTCAGTTTTTATTTGGTCTGTTAGGTCTTGAAATTTGTCTCTCAACACAGCTATCTGCCTCAGTTCCTCAGACTCCCTTCCTGCAAAAGTTAATTCAGGCACAGGGATCTCTGTGCCACTGTGAAGACAGATACAAATAATTCATTCAGCTTCTCTGCAATCTCCTTATCCTCTTTCAGCACACCTTTGACTCCCTTATCATCCAAGGTCCATCTGCCTCCCTAAGTATTCTCCTGCTACTAATGTATTCCAATAATTTGTTGTTGTTGGTCTTTGTGTGTTTAGCAATGTGTTCATCAAACCCTTTCTTCCTTATTATCTGCTTGCATTTCTTGTGCAAAAGTTTGTGTTCCTTTTCGTTCTACTCATCTGGACAAGTATTTCATTTTTTGAAGGAAGCTTTCTTGCTTGAATCTGCTTATTAGCCACTCTAACAAGTCCTTTTGCCACCACACCCAGAAAGAAGACACATGAGACAACACTGGAATAATGTTATATTTATTAAAATATATCAAATTTTTGGAGAACCTGCAGACCAAATTGGCCACATTAACCAAATTCAAAACATGCGGGCAGCTGTGGATTTAACTACCTCTGGTAGGGGAAGATTCCTCCAGTCCCCTGGGCATGTAACTGAGCCTCCAGCTGTGGCTCCCCAGCCAAGGATGGGGAATCAAATCCTTCCTCCTCACTAGGTGAGGCTTGGATGAGCATCCAACCTGTGCATCCAGGCCCCACTTCACTGGTGCTCACCCAAATGTACAAAAGCACCCCTCAGCTCACCCCAGGCATGAAGTACTGGCAGCTCCCCCAAATGGCAATGGACTGTCTTCAAGTCGATCCCAATTTATGGCGACCCTATGAATAGGGTTTTCATGGTAAGAGGTATTCAGAGGGGGTTTACCATTGCCTCCCTCTGAGGCTAGTCCTCCCCAGCTGGCTAGGGCCTGCTCAGCTTGCCACAGCTGCACAAGCCAGCCCCTTCCTTGTCCGCAACTGCCAGCTGGGGGGCAACTGGGCTCCATGGGACTATGCCGCTTGCCCACGGCTGCACAGGTGGCAGGGCGTGTCACCCCTGAGCCACTCCCTGTGGGGTGATCTTTAGCTGGCCCTTGACACCCAGGAGACACGAGCGGGGAGCTGAACTCACAGACTCTGGACTCGCAGCCAGGCTCTCCTCCCCACTGTGCTAGGTGCCCTTAATCCAAGAATGCCTCAATACACCTCTTGTTTACCCCCCCACCTTCCTCACTTGCCTAAGCTCCACACCATTCCAAAAGCCAATTGAGTCAGATCCCCAGCTGTGTGAAGTTGGCAAAACAGGATCTGAAAGAGAATCCAGTCAAAACGTTCCCACTCAGCCCCTAAGCGATGACTGGCAAAACCCCTACTACACAGGGAGGGAGAGTGGGCACAGAAAAAACAGTGAAGAGGAAGAGTTGTGGGTGGAGTTGGCTTATAAGTCATGCTTTCCCCCATCCTGATTGGGCCTCCAGCCCACATGGAAGCCCCTCACTCCCTCTCTTCAGGAGGCAAACCTTCCACACCCTCTTTCCAAAGGGGGAGAGGTAGAGCCAAACATGTCCCCACTGAAGGTGGGAACAATATTGTCCTGGGTGGCATTTTTCCTGATCTGATGCATAGTCTCCAGTTGAGCTTCTAGTATTGCATTTTTAAACAACTTCCAAGCATTCTGGAATAACTTGATCTTCTTGACTTTGCCTTTCAACTTCCTTTTTACCAATTCCTTCATTTTTGGGAAGTTCCCTTATTTATTATTTTATTTGTTTACATTTATATCCCACATTTCTTTCATCATAGAACCCAACCATACATGTATGTGGTTTCCAGGTGGTCTCCTATCCAAGCACTGGCCAGACCCAGACCTGCTTAATTCAGCAAGGTGGTGGCCTCATGTGCCTTCAGACCATAGCCTAGACCGCATTTGAAGTCAAATGTGACCATGCTGGATTTTCCCCATTTACATGTCATTTTAATTCAATAGCACTATGGCCACTGCTCCCAACTGGTTTAACAACACTTGCATGTTGCATCAGGTCCTGGGTGCCACTTAAGATTAAGTCCAGGATCACCACCCCTCTGGTCTATGACCAACTGCTCTAGGGCACAGTCATTTAGTGCATCTACAAATCTTACCTCTTTTTTCCCTCTGGAACACATACATAGCCAATAAGGGTAGTTGAAGTCACCGTTTACTACAACATTTCCTCTCTTGGATGATTCCTTGATATTATTCTTCAGCTCAAGAACTCCTTGAGCATTTTGATCAGGCGGTGATGGCAAATTCCTGGTGTTAAATTATGCATGGCGCCCTTTATCATCCTCCATAATGATTCTGTGGAGGAGTCTGCCCCTTTGGGAATGTCTAGCATGCTGGACTCAATGCTCTCTTTGATGTACAGAATGACATCACCTCCATCATGTCATTTCCTGTGCTTCCTATAGAGTTTATATCCTGAGTAAACTGTGTCTCACTGGTTCTCTCCATTCCACCAGGTAAGTTTCTCTCCATTTCATCCCTGTAAGATAGCTATTAAGGATATACTACTGATCAGCATCGTTGTTCTTATGTGCCTTCAAGTCGATTATGACTTATGGTGACCCTGTGAATGAGCGACCTCCAAGATCATCTGTCATGAACCATCCTGTTCAGATCTTGTAAGTTCAGGTCTGCGTCTTCCTTTATGGAATCAATCCATCTCTTGTTTGGTCTTCCTCTTTTTCTACTCCCTTTTGTTTTCCCCAGCATTATTGTCTTGATCAGCATGCAAGGTGTATTTTTCCAAAGCAAAATACACTCATTAATTATAAATCAAAGTTTCTATATGTTACAGTGAACCATGCAAAATGCTGGAAGCGAACTACATTGTTCAGAGAACGTTTTATGTAAATATTATCCAAGCCCCACTCGCTTGTATAGGGGTAGATGCATGTCCGTCGTTCCATTGGCAAGTTCCTCATTGATACTGGAGCTTCACAGAAATATCTCTGGAATAGAGATTGATTAGATGGTGTGTTTGGGCAAGCATGAACAGCCTCAACTATGGGCCTCATATATAGTTCTTCAGCTACTGTGAGCAGTAGGATATTGGCTTTCTTTGACGCACTCCCAAGAGTTATAAATCTAGAAAGTTCCTTCCAAGGCTTCCACAGAAAACATTCTGCATTTAAACAGGTATGACAGGTTAAATGTCACAAACTGAAGAGTCCTATCATCTCGCTAGATGGTAGGACTCCTCAGTTCGTGGCATTTAACCTGGTGTGCCTGTTTCATGCATGCAGGTCATCATCAAGGGATGAACAGGTAAGTGTGAAATCACCTGAACTTCCGATAGATCTTCTCTATACAGCCTGCTTTGATTTTCAAGATCTGATCCTCTCTTGTTCTTTGCAAACCAATCTCTCCCCCCGCCCCCAATTTCCTCGAGCGCTTCAGCCTTATTCCTCTCAGATAAATATTCATGACTTCTTTGGTCATTTTTGTTCTGGCCTCCTCTTTGTCTTAAACTCTTTATACATCTTTAAAAGCCTGCCTTTGTGATAGTGCAACAATAAAATGCTAACACGAACCCAGGGGGGAAAAATACATTCATCGGCATTTATGGAGCCAGGGATGAGAGCCAAAAGTTTTTAGCTTCGGTGTCAGTTGAACCTCCTTTCGTGTATTAGTCATACTTCAGAATTCCTTTCTCTCTTTCTCTCTGTCTCATAGGTAAAGTAACATCCTTTAACATAATGTTAGATCTATTCACTGTCTAGAATCATGAATTTATTATACACATTTATTAGGCCTAGTTCATGTGCTGAAACTCCAACAGATGACTTGCATGTGTGAATAAACAAACAGCTGAAAGACCAGAGAAGGAGCTTTGCTATTCCCTCAAACAAAATGGAGCCAGTTCTCAGAGCTGGCGCCAGGGGGCGGCCAGGTCGGGCCTTGGCTGAGGGTCCCTGCAGCCCAGAGGGGCCCCTGAGGGGCCCCTCCTTAGGGTGGGAGGATAGCACTCCCATTCTGCAATCCACAGGAGTGTTGTCTCCCAACCCTGCCATGGATCATGGAGGGAGCTCCCAGGCACCTCCCCCTCACAATACAGTTAGTGAGGGATATGCATGCCCCACCTACCTCTATCACTCCTGTAAATGATGTGCGCATTGTGCGTGCATGCCTGACATCAATTAAGATGGAGGCAGAGGGTTCCCTAAGGGGCTGACACCTCTACTGCCATCTTGGTTGATGGCAGGCATGCACACACAGCATTTATAGAAATGATAGAGGTAGGTGGGATACACAGGCGGGTTGTTTAGCCCCATGTGACCTGTTTGGAGGGGCTGTGCTCTGGCACTGTGGGCCTGGGGGAGGCTGGTGCCCAAGGGCCCAGGCACACCTGGAGCCAGCCTTGCCAGTTCCTACCATCAACCACCAGTGATCAAGTTCAGTATAGACAAGCATAGGTCTGAGCAAATCTATGAGTTTCAGTTTCTTTCAGCTTCTCATTTTCCCAATCTTAAATTCAGTTCTCTACAGTTCTGCAACAGTTTGCAGTATTTTTTTAAAAAAAAATCTCATGAACATTCATAAGCATTTTAATGTAAATCGCTCTCTCTTGATATAGATATAGATATGTAGATATGCAGTTTTGGCTAATGTAAATATTTTAGCAAGCAGTTTCCCTCGTATAATGCATTTTGTTTATTTTCACTAATATATGCATTTTATGCACACTTTCCCCTAGTATATGCATTTTTGAACACAGTACTTGCTTGCAGCCTCACAAAATTCAGAGACGTGTGAATGTCCAAGGATGGTCTTGTTGTAGCTTGCATATTGTTTTCAGAGGTGTGACTTTGATCGATTTGACTTTAAATGTGAACTGAACTGAGTTTCTCCCCCACTTTTAGTCAGGTGTAGAGAAGTCATGCAATGAACATGAATGTGTGAAGCAGTCCTAAGACTTAGCCAGGCCAAGCCTGTGTACAAGTCTTCTGCTGTAAGATATCTGCTTATACTTTATGAGAAGCATTGTAATATTCACTAATGGGCAAAAAAACCTTGCGGTTTAAGAGTGTATTTGCTCCCACAAGATGCAGTAATGGCCACCAGCTTGGATGGCTTTAAAAGAAGATTAGACAAATTCATAGAGGACTAGCCATGTTGGCTGTGCTGTGCCACCCTAGTCAGAGGCAGCATGGTTCTGAAAACCAGTTGCCGGAAGCCTCAGGAGGGGAGAGTGTTCTTGCACTCAGGTCCTGCTTGCGGGCTTCCCCCAGGCACCTGGTTGGCCACTGTGAGAACAGGATGCTGGACTAGATGGGCCACTGGCCTGATTCAGCAGGCTCTTCTTATGTTCTTATGTTCTAGTGTACCTATAGCCAAAAGATATCTCTATCAAAAGTTAAAAAGCAGGGAATGGGCAGCTATAGTGAATGCATCAGGGGAGCGGGAGACCTGATCCCTTCTCTGAGATATTGTAATTCCCCACAAAATTGTCAAAATGCAAACACAATTTGGGTTGGTCTTTCCCAGTCCAATCCACTTCCTGTGTAGCTTGCAAGAATTTGGTAACATCTGCCTGTGAGCAAATGGTGAGTGATGGCAACATCTCCCATCTCTAAAGATGGAGAATTACATTTTTGTATGTTTGTTGGTGTTCTTACTTTGCTTCTGTCCTGTGTTACGACTGTTTCTATAGAGAATCTAACATAGAAAATTATATTTCTCTCACTATTCATCCTAGAAATCTGTGTGAAATTTATTTTTTATTAATTTCAAAGCCTTTTTATTGGTCAATGTCATATGATAGTGAAGACAGCCTTTTGTGTTTCAAACTGGAGGTTATGTTCTATTTCTATTTGGGGTGCATTAACAGTTGAATCTGAAACTGCAGTTTGATGTAAAATCAGACTGATTACAATATGTTACTACTTAAGCAGTGACTCTAGCTGTTGGAAAAAACAAACTTGGCCTGCCCAAGATGCATGTTTTCAGCTTGCTATGCTTAAACCGCTCCACTTAAGGAAAGGTGGGCATAGTCAATTGAAAACATAGAGCACACCTAGAATTTTGCTATAATATATTTCATCTCCCACTGTTTGGTCTTGTGCAAACTGAGACACTCCTCATATCCATTGGAAACTATTGTGCAGAATAGTCAGTGCCATTATTCCACAATTGCTTTTGGAGTTTTTTTAGTGTTGCAAAGTGTTGCTGTAGTTCACATATTCACCAAATCAGAAGCAAAAGAAAATGATTTACTACAGGAAACTTCACTAGAATTGCAAAATAACTCAAACATGTTTAAAATGACTATCTGAACTATATCAAATATCTTAAAATTGTGGCTTCCTCCCTGCTAAAACAAGATCAGCACAGCACATATCTTGTTTCTGTTATTTGGGCTGATTGCAGGTGTTGCCACCACTCACCATATGCTCAGATGCACACGTTACCAAATTCTTCGAAGCTACAAAACTGCAAGGGTTTTTTTTGCCTATTAGTGAATTTCTCTGCTTTTTAATCCAAGAGGTAAGAAATGGTATCTTGTGCAAGTTTGCTTAGAATGGATTGATAATTTGCATGCTTATTGAGTTCAGTGGGACTTACTCCCCTACAATCATGCTTAGGATAGGTAAAACTAACCATGGGAAGGGAGGCCTTGAGTGGGCAAGGGAGGAGGAAAAAGGAAGAGGGGAGGGGAGGAAGAGAAAGTAGAGGAGAAGAAGGGAAAAGGCAGGTCTGATCATTTGCATGCATATTGATTTCAGTGGGATGTGTTGTTGTTATGTGCCTTCAAGTTGATTACAACTTATGGAGACCCTATGAATCGGTGACCTCCAAGAGCATGTGTCATGAACCACCCTGTTCAGATCTTGTAAGTTCAGGTCTGTGGCTTTCTTTATGGAATCAATCCATCTCTTGTTTGGCCTTCCTCTTTTTCTACCCACTTCTGTTTGTCCCAGCATTATAGTCTTTTCTAGTGAATCATGTCTTCTCATTATGGGTCCAAAGTAAGATAACCTCGGTTTCATCATTTTAGCTTCTAGTAACAGTTCTGGTTTAATTTTTTCTAACACCCAATTATTTGTCTTTTTTGCAGTTCATGGTATGCGCAAAGCACTCCTCCAACACCACATTTCAAATGAGTTGATTTTTCTCTTATCCACCTTTTTCACTGTCCAACTTTCACATCCATACATAGAGATCGGGAATACCATGCTCTGAATGATCCTGACTTTGCTGTTCAGTGATACATCTTTGCATTTGAGGACCTTTTCTAGTTCTTTCACAGCTGCCCTCCCCAGTTCTAGCCTTCTTCTGATTTCTTGACTATTGTCTCCATTTTGGTTAATGACTGTGCCAAGGAATTGATAATCTTTGACAAGTTCCATGTCCTCATTGTCAACTTTAAAGTTGCATAAATCTTCTGTTGTCATTACTGTAGTCTTTTTGACGTTCAGCTGTAGTCCTGCTTTTGTGCTTTCCTCTTTCACTTTCATCAGCATTGGTTTCAAATCATTACTGGTTTCTGCTAATAGTATGGTGTCGTCTGCATATCTTAAATTATTGATATTTCTCCCTCCAAATTTCACATCTCCTTCATCTTGGTCCAATCCTGCTTTCCGTATGATATGTTCTGCGTACAGATTAAACAAATAAGGTGATAAAATACACCCCTGTCTCACACCCTTTTCTATTGGGAACCAATCGGTTTCTCCATATTCTGTCCTTACAGTATCCTCTTGTACAAAGTATAGGCTGCGCATCAGGACAATCAGATGCTGTAGTACCATTTATTTTAAAGCATTCCATAGTTTTTCATGATCTATACAGTCAAAGGCTTTGCTGTAATCTATGAAGCACAGGATGATTTCCTTCTGAAATTCCTTGGTCCGTTCCATTATCCCACGTATGTTTGCGATATGATCTCTGGTACCGCTTCCCTTTCTAAATCCAGCTTGGACATCTGGCATTTCTTGTTCCATATATGGTAAGAGCCCTTGTTGTAGAATCTTGAGCATTACTTTACTTACATGGGATATTAAAGCAATAGTTCGACAATTACTGTGTTCCCTGGGACCCCCTTTTCTTTGGAATTGGGATGTATATTGAATGCTTCCAGTCTGTGGGCCATTGCTTTCTTTTCCATATTTGTTGACAAATTTTTGTTAAAATTTGGACAGATTCAGTCTCAGTAGCTTTTAACAAGTCTGTTGGCATGCCATCTGTTCTTGGTGATTTGTTTCTTCCAAGTATTTAAGAGCAGCTTTCACCTCACTCTCTAGAATTTCTGGTTCTTCATCTTACGGTTCCTCCGTGAATGAATCTGTCATCCTTGCATCTCTTTTATAGAGTTCTTCAGTGTATTGAAGTCATGGCTTCCCCCAAAGAATCATGGGAAGTGTAGTTAGTGTAGGGTGCTGAAAGTTGCTAGGCGACACCCTTTTCCCCTCCCAGAGCTGCAATCAGAGCAGCTGACTGTTAAACCCCTCTGGCTACTGAGCCTTCTCTTAGCACCCTTCACAAACTACACTTCTCAGGATTCTTTGGAGGAAGCCATGACTGTCTAAAGTGAAATCAAGGACAGGTGTAGGTGTGGCCCCCTGATTAGCCAAGCCAAACAGCTGTGAGTCTGGCTTTTAGAACACTGACAGTCTGTTCTTACTGAGCATGCCTGGGCTTATCATTGACTTCAATGCTTCAATGCTAAATTTCTTAAATTAATTAAAAATTGGCCAGGCATTTTTTAAAACTTTTAAACAGCAGAAGATGAAGGTCAGAGTATGAGGCAAGGACAGTAATAGGATTACAGGTATTCTGTGAACATGGCTAATTTTTAATTAATTTCAGCAGATTATGAGAATCCCCACAGGGGTCTGATTTTCTCTCTCTCTTTTTACACTTTGAACTCTTAATTCTTTCTGACTGTTTTGCCATGAAAACTTAGATGGTTGTTAAGCAAGCATTTCTGAATTCAGAACAATAAGGTTTTGTTTTGAAGTGAGCTTGTGGGAAGCATCAGAATGGCAGTGGAGGTGTATTTTCAATTTAACATTGCAGAATGCAAACAAATCCATGCTGGGTATAGTATACAGTCACTCCTGTGGCTGTATAATTTTCTGAAACAACTTTGGGTGTCTGTTCTGATTAGGGTTGCCAGGTCAGAAGCAATCCAAAACCTGAGATTTGAGGGGCGGGCCCTAGTGATGTCATGGGGCAGGCCCTAGTGATGTCATTAAGCATGATACATTAAGCATCAATCACAGTTGCTTGGAACAGACAATTAAAAAAATCTGATTGGAAATTAAGATAGAAATCTTAGCTAAAAGATGGAGCCTGGGTAGCAGACATTTAATCTAGCCTACTTGCTTTCAGCAAGAAGTGTTAAGTGCCTTCAGGCCAGGCCAGTCATCAGAAGGTCACTGTAGGGACAAAGGAGCCTAGTGTTGTGGAGATGTTAGATGGGAGCTTTGGGGAGTAAAGATGGATGCTCCTGAAGGCTGCAATTCTAAACACACTTACTAAGGGATTAAGCCCCATAGAACTCAACAAGACTGACTTCTAGTAGATATAGTTTGGATTGTGCTGTTGGTAAACCTTGACTAGGGTTCCTCTACAAAGACATCCATATCAAGCAGGGTTGGCAAACCCCTGCCTGGAATACCCTGCCCTTATCTTTTAACGTGGCTGCTCCAAACTTCTTTACAGATTTGACCCTTCACTTCAGAAAGAGGTCTGAGAAATGAGTAAGAGTAAGAAGTATCTTTTAAAATTGTTCTTTTCAATTTACTCTTGAATGCACATCATACCTCACCATTCATTTAAAGTACATTCAACACCCATTTGAAGCACATGAATCCCACCACAGAATCATGGGAACTACAGTTTGTTAAGAGTGGTGAGAACTATAACTGTGAGGGGGAAATGACACTTCCCAGAATTCTTTAGGGGAAGTTGTGCGCTTTAAATGCGAGCTGGATGTGCTTTAAACGTATTGTGTGAATCCACTTAATAAATTTTGCCTGCATGTAAATTGTTTAAATTAATTTTTCAAAATGGAAATGAGCTATAAACTGTAGTGGGTGACCATGGGCTACTCACCATCTCTCAGCCTATCTACCCCTCAGGATGAAAACAACAGAAAACCATGACCACCCAAAGGGATACTTAAAATGTAAAGGAAATATTATTGTACAACCATAGTGTGAAATCGGCAGAGCTTGGAAAAGTTACTTTTTTGAACTACAACTCCCATCAGCCCAATCCAGTGGCCATGCTGGCTGTGGCTGATGGAAGTAGTAGTTCAAAAAAGTAACTTTTCTAAGCTCTGGAAATCGGATACTTTTTGGGACACAGTATGACAAAATATTTATATAAGCATGACTATCAAATATGTTTATTATTTAGACAACGTGTAAAGATATTTATAATGCAATCCTATGTTTGCTTACTCAGAAGCAAGTCCCAATGTATTCAATGGGGCTTTCTTAACCAGGGAAAACTGTACCCTGAAGTGATAAGGAACTTGTTCTTTTAACAAGCCTTTTAAGTTGAGACCTTATCCCAGTCTGTGTCTGTGTTAGAATTGCTTTTTAATATGTTTTTAAACCTTTTCTTTAAAAAAAATGTTTTTGAACCTTTTAAAAATGTTTTTAAAGATGTTTTGTCTTAATATATTTTAAAGTCTGTTTTTATGATTTTAAAAGTGTTTTTAGTGCTTCTGTTTGCCGCCCTGAGCTCCTACTGGGAGGAAGGGCGGGATATAAATCAAATAATAAATAAAAATAAATAAATAAATAAACTTCATTCACTCAACCCAAAATTCAGAATCATGCCACTTTAAGCTGTTTTGCAACTGTTTATACTTGTTTTATGGTTATTGGTTTTTAAAGTGATTTATTTCTTATTGTGAACTGCCTTGGTTTCCAATCACCAACCCTACCTCACAGGGTTGTTGGAAAGGACACACACACACAGAGAGGTGTAAAAATACACTCCATATAATCCTAACCATGTCTACTCAAAAGTAAGTCCTAATGGAGTATTGGGTTAAATACTTTCATATTTCATAGCCCAGGGTCTGACTCTTGCACAGAAGAGGGGAAAAGAACTTTAAGCCATATTACTTACACAAACTGCAAAATCTGAAAGCCTCCATTTTCTGACGTTGAAATTAAGCTTAGGCATGCCTGGATCAAGAAGTCACAACCTGGCTTCATTTATTGGCTACAATCCTGAAAGGGTAGGGTTAGAGCCAGAGGTTGAACAAGTTACTTTTTAAAACTACAACTCCCATCAGCCCCAGCCAGCATGGCCACTGGATTGGGCTGATGGGAGTTGTAGTTAGAGCTAGGAGCTGTTCTAAACATCTGTAGAACAGATTTAACAGTTGCGCGCGGGGGGGCAGTTGACGTTTTGGTGTATATCTCGGGAACCAGACCACTTAGAAACTTTTTTTTAAAATTGAAGCTGAGAGTCCAGAGATTAAGAGGCGCTAGCCGGAGAGCCGGAGGGGCCCCCCCAAAACCGGAGACTCCAGCCGAAGCCCAGAGACCTGATAACCCTAGTTCTGATTTGTAGTTTGTTAAGGGTGTTGGGTATTGTAGCTCTATGAGAGGTAAACTACAATCCCCAGGATTCTTTTGGGAGGGGGAACCACATGGTTTCAATGTGCATTAAATGTATGGTGTGGATGTGACCTAAGGAGGCTTCATTCCACACTCATGAAAGTCTCACAGGAAGTGGGGCCTGTTAGTAAAGATAACTCTTTCTACCACTTTCTACTACAACTGTAAGAGCAAATGCCTGTAGGTTGGTGGAAGAGCATATAGTTTGCATGCAACAGGTCCTAGATTCAGTTCCTGGCATCCCCAAATAGGGCTGAGAAAGACTCCAGAGTGGTCTGAAACTATGGAGAGACTATGCTAGTCTGCATAAACAATGCCAGACTAAGTGGTATAACACACACCTAGTATTAGGCAGCTTTCTGGGTTCCAGATTTCCCTTTGTGCGCAACTCTTAAAGGTACAACAGCTTGACCTAGACCATACCGAACAACCCTGTGTTTTCTGGTTTACAACCCCAAGTCCTCCAAGCCCCTCTTGTATTTTCACTTGCTCGGTAGCCCTCCTTTCCTCTGTTCCCTGTCTTCTGGGCCTGTTTCCTCAATCTTCCTTCTTCTGTTTCATCTAAATCAGGTTCCTCCTTCTCTGTCCATTGCTTACTCTGTCCCTTTCCTTCAGTCACTTCGCCTTTGGGCTCCCTACCCTTTTGTTTCCTTAGCACTTGGCCTGCCCCACAAAACTGCTCCTTTCCCAAGGGCCACGTGAAGTTTTTAATACCAGTGAAACTGACCACTGACCCTTCCCTCCCAGAAACTGGACTGCTATCATTCCAGCAGTTTTGTCCCCTGGGCAATTAGAATGTTCATAAACTGGTGTCAGGGGCTTTCCTGCCACCAGCACAATGAGCAAAGATCAACAATTTCAAAAGCACAGCTAAGCACAGGTTATAATCTTTCCAGCCGAAATCATTGGGTCTTTAACGTGCTTAAATCTGATCGGATCATGCACTTTGCCTTTCTAAAAGCAGCCAATTGTGTACTACGGGTAAGCCAACCTTTCCCATTCTGTTTCTTTTTAGAAGCCCGCAATACAGGTGTCAGGGAGGAATGTAAATGAGGGGGAAACGGGTTATAAAAGGTCATATTCCAGGCATACTTTCAGAGCTTTTTTATAATTAGGGGTCAGGAGAGAATCTGGTTCAATGGTTCTCTTTAATGGATGTCTTCAGAACTCTTCAATCACTGCCATGTACAGCCTCATTAGACATTCACTGAGGATGCAGGGACCAAGAACTTGACTTGTTAATAAAAGAAATTGTCATGTCTCTGTGTAACCCAAGTCAGTTATCTCCCATGTCAGCCACTACAGAAGATGAGAATATTGTAAACACAGCAAAGGCTAGGAGATAATGGTCCTGACAGCGCTTTTTAATATTTGAATCATGTGAAAAAGTCATTTGCAAAGCAAGAGGAGGAGGGAGATCAACTAACCAACCAACGTGGCCCTTATTATAGGGCTCCTCTTGAAATATTCCCTTAAGCTTCTAATAGTATTTAAAAGTTACCAGCAGAGATGGATGCATCCGATCATTCCAGTTTCTCATTTTTCCAGTCTTAAGTTCAGTTTCCACATCGGTTTGCAATTTTTTAAAAAAGTTCTAACAAAAATTCATCAGGATTTTAGTGTGAATTTCTTCTAATATGCACATCTCTATTTGCAATTTTGCCTCATATACTGGGGATGGGGTTTGCTGCCTAGTTCTGATCTGCTTGTAGTCTGTTGTTCAATCCCGATCCACCTTTTTTTGGTTTCTGTTTGGTTTTCCACTTGCCAATTCGATCCACTTGTTTTCTTTTTTTTTGGTGGTGAAAAATTATGTAATTTTTAACAAATACTTATCTAAATCCATGTAAATTAATGGATAATAATTATTATAATTACAAAGATAATTATGTAAATTGGGGGGAAATCAGGGAAAAATAGCCATCTGATTACAGCAGCGGGTTGCTGCAAGAAATCAGTGCTGGTCCAAAAAGACAGTGGACTCTCAGATTCAGTGAAAATCTGGTACTAAGTCTGATTTTAGTGGACATTCTCCTCCATCCCTACAATATACACATTGGTTTGAAGTGTATTTTCCCTAATATTTATATTTTCTCTAATATAATGCATTTTCATTATACCCAATGAGTGCCTTCCCCAGTATCAATCATCTTGGACCCTACGACCGGCTGGCGAGGCTTTGGGGGAGCTGTCAGCGGAGGTTGCCCAGTTGGCATGGACCCATGGCAGGGCCTTTTCAGTGGTGACTTCCCATTTGTGGAATGCCCTCCCCAATGAGGTGCATGTGTTTTCATTGCTGTTGACTTTCAGGAGGAATTTCTGTTTCCTGTTTACCCAGGCATTTGATGGCTGAAGGGGACTATTCCTGGCAACCAGATAACTGCTGATGAAAAACTGTTTTTACCAGTACTTTATAATATTTTTATCTGTACTTTAGAATATTTTAATTGTAATTGTGTTTTACAATGTTTTTAACCGTTTTTAGTATGTTGTTCTTTTTCTTGTTACGTTGTTTTGTTTATTTTTGTGGCCCTGGGCACCTTCAGGAGGAAGGGTGGGGTATGAATACAAGAAATAAATACACTTCACAAAGATATGCAGTTTTTAATTCATACTTTACTCCAGAATATGCATTTTTATACACTATAGAACTGAACTGCAAAATTTGAAGAAGTGCACATTTCAAACAATGGCCGTGTTTCAGTTTACAAATTGTTTCAGAAAATACAAAGTAGGTAGATTAGCTTTTAAACACGAACATAATTGAATTTCTCTCTCTGATCCCTAAAGTACAGATAAAAATGGCAGGGCTGGCCCAAGACAGTTTGCTTGCTAAGGAGAAGCACAAGATGGTACTTCTTCCAATTCCATACCCAACAGCCAACCTGATGAGTAGTTGATCAACATTGACATTATGGCAGCATCCTCTGCTGTATCTGACAGCAGCAAGCTAGCTTTGTGATGGAAAGTGCAGGGAAGGCTGTGTGGTATACTTACAAATAGCTCTGTCCAATGCATGCCCCACAGCATTGGTCACCTGAGATGTCTGCCTCACTCTGCCTAATGGTAGGGCCAGCCTGAAAATGGGATCATATTCTAGCCCTGGTTGAACTTTTCATTGCAGAATTTACACAGAAGAAGACCTACAACATAGTCCTTCTCATGTATTGTCATCTGCACATTAGTAAACAATATCCCCAAAATTTATAAAAATAATTATATACTGCAATTTCATAAAAACATATCAAAGATGTTTATAATAATTGTAATGCAATAAAAGCACACAAAAACTAAAACAGATCACAGCTGGCTATTATGGAAAATGTTGTTCTTAATTGTCTGGAAAAGTCTGGAAGCAAAGAAAAGTTTTCAGCAAAAGTTGAAATGTGTCTGTTGAAATGCTTTTGGAAGAGCATTCCACAGGAGTGG
Organism: Rhineura floridana; assembly: GCF_030035675.1. Taxonomy (NCBI): domain Eukaryota; kingdom Metazoa; phylum Chordata; class Lepidosauria; order Squamata; family Rhineuridae; genus Rhineura; species Rhineura floridana. The sequence continues at coordinate 316,269,098 of NC_084480.1, read as the reverse complement.
GCCAATAACACTGAAGGCTTGATGTCAAAAGGGCCTCACCAACTTGGGGGAGAACCAGCAATGCTCCTACAGATGATCTCAGTGACTGAGCTAAGAAAATAAGAACAGCCTGATAGATCAGGCCAGTGGCCCATCTAGTCCAGCATCCTGTTCTCACAGTGGCCAACCATATGCCCATGGGAAGGAGATAAAAGAGTTCAGGCAGTTGTTAAGTAGTCCTAGACCTACACTGTTCAGGGTTTTGTAAATTAACACAAGGACCTTGAACCCGCCTCAGTAGTAGACAGGCAGCCATTGCAGATGTTTTAACAATGGTGTCACATGTTGGTGGCCATGTGCCCCCCATCAGCAATCTGGTGGCCTCATTCTGTACCAGCTGGAGCTTCTGAACCAGACCAAAGGGCAGCTGCATATAGCGTGCATTGCAGTAATCAAGCCTCAAGGTTCCCATCACATGAACTACCATGATCGGGCTATCCCTGTTCAGGAATGGCCATAGCTGGCAACAAGAAAAACAGGTAAAATGCACTCCTAGCCACAAAGGACATGTGGGCCACTAGTGACAAAGATGTATCCAGCTTGAAAAAACACATGGGACTTCTTTCGTTTAAATCCAATATGTTGTTATTGCTTGGAGTAAAAAACAAGAACCCTCGATTTGGAAGACATTTATTTACAGAAAGACGTGTAAATGGCAAGCTTACAAAAAGGACTGCAACGTTCAGAATGATGAATAATAACTCATCATCTGAATAATAATTTGTCAGCTCTGCCATTATCATCTTCACTTTATGTATGTATGTATGTATGTAAGTAAGTAATTTCTATACCGCTTTATATTATTTGGGAACAAATCTCAAAGCGGTTTACAGCCTAGATTAAAACATTGAACAAAACATCACAAAATATTAAAAGAAAACATTACAAATTCAAGCCAAATATAAAAAACCACATTCAAAACAGGATATTTATCAGAAAAATGAAAGTATTCTCTTAAACATAAACATTATGAGTTAAGAATCAAATACAAAATACAAACTCCCAAGACAGCATCATTAGTTAATTAATTAAAACAACTATACTAGGAGCTACACACACCCCAATAATCCCTCCCAAATATGTCCTTAACAGTCCTCCATGTCTAAATCCCACTGTGATTCATTCCCACAAACCATACAGATAACTTATCTCCAGCCAAACCATCATAAGGAACAAACACTTAGCCTACAAAAATACATAGCATCCAACGCAACCACTCCCTCCCTGTCTCTCACCCAGGTAGGGCCATACTCCATACCAGTTCAGTTTCACATACTGAGTGGTATTGGGCATCTTTGGAGCATACAAAAAAAATGACAACCCAGACTCTCTCTCTGGGCCGCACATGCACAATGCAACTATAAACCAATAATGCAACATCACTCTCTCTCTCTCTACTGGATAATACATTCACCGGTACAATATTAAAGAGGGTGATGCCCTCATGGAGACCCCAAAAGTTCTGCATTGCAGCAACCTTCATAGCTCATCTGTGGGCTGGGCGCAGTCAATTAGCTGCAAGTGCTTCCACTCTCCTCCTCTGGAATTAGCAATAGTGTCCTGACTCTACCTTTCCAGAGGTGAAAGAAATTCATGAGGCAACAAAAAAAACTGAACTCTTCAGTAAATCACATAAGCCAAGTGAAAGAATCTTAGAACTTCATTACTAATGAAGTGGGATGCTGAAGCTTAACCGTGGTGGCTGGCTAAAAGTTGAAGCACAGTGATGTGTCTCTGAGGCCACGTTGTCCATCCATGGCTGAGATTTTAGGATTTGAAAAAAGGACTTCCTTGTGTGTAGTGCAGCCTCTTAGCCAGGACGCTATGCTTGGTGTCAGGCTCTATGGCTTACTGGAAGCACCATCCATACCCAGCACGCAGCATCTTCTAAAGTATCGGTTACTCTCCTCAAGACTCAATTTTTCTCATCCCAGGCAACGATCTGCAACATCACCCACTTCAGTTGCTTTTCACATCCCTTGTATTTCCCTCTGCAAGACCTGAGATCACTCCTTTTTCCTCCAGACCTGAATCTTCCCTTTGCACAGGTGAGATAAAATATTTCTAGAGCATCTAGTGCACATTCAGTGCATTCCAGGCAGAGGGAGAAACTTCAACAACACCCTACTAAGAGGAAAAGGACTTGTGCTCTGTGGTGCAGCAAGGCAAGGCCCAGCCAGGGTGTAAGGCAAGCCTCTGGCTGTGATGCATTGTTCAGGCTATGGTCTGGGGAACACAGAGCTCTGAAGCTGCTCTAGCCAGGAACAAAATGAAGCCAAGCCTGCATATAGTAGTAGTAGTAGCAGCAGCCAGAGCTTGGAAGTAACTAGTTACAAGCAACGAATTACTTGTAATTCATTACTTTTTTGAGTAACGAGTGGGTAATTCCTTTACATTTTGATTGTAATAGAACTAGAGTAATTTTACTACTTTTGTGGAGTAATTGTAACGCTTCCAGCATTACTTGGGGGGGGGGAACAGGGGAAGTCTTCTGCTCCTCTGATTTGTGGATGAAAAACATGTGCCTCAAACTGGGCTTCTGTGCAGCATCGCTCTTTCCTCATGCTCTGTGGATGGGTAGGAGGCGACGAGGGAGGAGGCGGAGAGTGAGACAGGGTGGAGTGGAGAAAACAATTATTTGAAAAAACAGATTGTGGTAGTGAAGAATGGAGTGGAGGGAAAAAGGAGCCGGAGGTCAAGAACATGGATAAAGGAGGAGGAGGAGGCAGCAGCAGAATGGAGATAAAGAACTGTGGAAGTGAAAGATGACAGTGTGTGTGTGTGTGTGTGTGTGTGTGTGTGTGTGTGTGTGTGTGAATAATGTGTTTGCACTTGGCACACAAAGTGGCCTTCATCACCCTCTCTGGCTACTGGGCTGCATTTGCAGTATTTTAACTGTTTTGCATCTCGGGGGGAAATGTTTGCTTGAGTGAGTTTCTCTTACTTGGTGGCGGGTCAGGGTCTGGGAGGTGGTTAAGTGAGAGAGATTATGCTTGCTGGCTGAGTGGAGGGTGGGGTTGCACTTGGTTTGACGTGCAGAGATCTGAGTAGTGGCCTCAGCCTCCCTCCCCACCACCCTTACCAGCGGAGAGACCACCATTGCTATCCTATGAATAAAAATAATTATTCTACTACCTCTGTATGTGTGTGTTTATTTTTTAATGTTGTTTTAGGCTACCTAGATGTGCAGCAGCCAAGGCCAGCACCTTGTAGGCGTGTTTTTTTAAGTAACTGAAATGTAATTGTAGTGATTACTTTGGAAGAAAAGTAAAGTAATCAGTTACTTTCAGAGCAATTGTAATTGTAACGGTAATTACTACTTTTTTGACCATGTAACGGTAACTGTAATTTATTACTTTTTAAAAGTAATTTTCCAAGCTCTGGCAGCAGCACTGCAGCCCAACGGTTAGCACATCCTGTGCTGCAAGTTGCTGCTCTCCTTACAGGGCCCAGCCTTCTCCAATAGTCTCCTACCTCCTACTGCAATGGAGTGGGGGAGGCTGAGGTCTTCCTGCGGCTTCTGCAGTAGAGTCCTCCAAGCCACGGGTTGGCAGTGCCACATCCTCAGGCTGGTGGGGTGAGCACTGGCCTAGCGAGTACATCTGAGAGCTCTTCTGGGGCTGGCCTTGCACACTCTTTCCCTTCTGCTTCAGAGTCCTCATCTTCATGAGGAATCCAGCTCCAGGGTCATGACAGGCACTCAGCTTATGAGTCCTTCTGCTGACATGTTTCTGCACACACATGAGGGACCCATGACCCCAGGGACGGTGGCAGGCATGACTGGGCCCTTAGGCAGTAGCCTGCCCCAGGCCCGTGGCGCCCACCTAAATGTCCCACCTACCTCTCCCAACACTGTGAATGCCATGTGTGCTGTTTGTGCATGTCCACCATTAACCAAAATAGTGGCAGGGACATCAGCCCCTTAGGGAAGCCTCTGTCGCCATCTTAGTTGATGGCAGGAATGCATGTGCAGCACACACGACATTCACAGTGACGGAAGAGGTAGGTGGGGTGCATGTGCAGGCTTATTGAAGCCCACGCTATATGTACGGGGGGTGCTTGGGAGCTCCTCTCTTTGATCCGTGGCAGGGTCAGGAGGTGCCGCTGCTGCAGATAGCAGAATGGGAGTGCTACCCTCCCACCTTCCCACCTTAAGGAGGGGTCCTTTAGGGGCCCCTCTGGGCCACAGGGGCCGTCTGGCAGGGCCAGACCTGGCCACCCTCTGGCACCGGCTGACCCCAGCATTCCTTCTAGTAGAGAAGCCATCATCATAATCATCACTGCATACCTTCAGATGTTCATTTCTAAGACCCCATCAGCAACATCCTGTTTGAGAGTGGATGAAGACTCCAATTTACCAAGTAAGGCTGCAATGCTAACCCCACTCACCTGGGAATAAATCCCATTCAATTAAATAGGACTTACCTCTGATTAGACACAATTATTATTGTGCTGTAAGTTTAAATGTGTTGATTGCATAAATATGATTATCTATTTAACTGACATATAACCCACTTTTTAAGAGACGTTCTTCACGAAGTGGCTTACAAAATACACATCAAAACATAACCAATAAAGTGTATCTTAAAACAACTAAAAACATCTACGAGATAATACTACTATACACACAGCCCAGTCTAGGGATGTGCAAATCTGTCAATTTTGATTTCTCTCAGTTCCTCATTTTTCCAATCTTAAAATTCAGTTCTCTACATTTCCACATCAATCTGCATTTTTTAAAAAAAACATTCTCATGAAAATTTGTCAACATTTTAATGTGAATTTCTTCTAATATAACATTTGCGTATGCAATTTTGCCTAATATACACATTTTTTTGCAAAGCAAATATAACAAATGTTATTGTTGTTTTCACCAAGCTATGCATTTTAATGCATACTTGATATGTGCATGCTTTGTATATGCATTTCTGTACACATCACTTGGCTGGAGAACTGCACTGAAAAATGTAGAAAAGTGCTACTTGTAAAAGATGGTTGTATTTTGGTTTTCACATTTGGAAAATTTCATAAGTTTGCCTTTACAAGTGAACTGAATCAAATCTTCCCCAATCCCTAGCCCAGCCTAACTTTAGCATAACTCCATTTCTACAGTTCATTTTACAGTGAGCCATGAAAGCCCATGACAAAAAGATGGTTCTTCATGGCCTGTTTAAAAGCATCCAGGGATGGGTCTTGCCTCATCTTACATGGGATTGAAGCTGTAACCTCCTTGATGAGCATCTTAGTTCTGCTCTCCTTCCTTGAATTTCTGAATGGTAGGCCTGGAGTGGAGAATAGCCCATTTGCTACTGGGCCAAGTTCAAGGTTCTAGTTTTGCTATACAAAGCCCTATACAAAGGGCTACAAAGGACCAGGATACCTGAAAGACCATCTTACCCCTTATATACCCAGTCAATCACTACGCTCTGCAGGTGAGGGCCTCCTGCAGATACCATCTTATCAAGAGGTCCGTTCTGCACAATATAGGAAACGGACCTTTAGTGTGGCAACACCTACCCTGTGGAATTCCCTCCCCTTAAATATTAGGCAGGCGCCATCTCTGTTATCTTTTTGGCACCTTTTGAAGACTTTCCTCTTTCAACAAGCCTTTTAAGTTGAGACCTATCCCACTCTGCATCTGTGTTAGAACTGCTTTTAATATATATTTTTTAAAAAATATGTTTTTAACCCTTTTTTAAAAAAATGTTTTTAAAGTTGTTTTGTTTTAATGTATTTTAAGGTCTGTTTTTAAGATGTTTTGATGTGTTTTGGGCGCTTTTGTTTGCCGCCCTGGGCTCCTGCTGGGAGGAAGGGTGGGATATAAATCAATTAATAAAATCAATTAAATAAAGGTATGAATCATGATGGCTATATACTACCTCCAGGATCAGAGGTAACATGTTTCTGAATACCAGTTGCTGAGAAGCACAAGTCAAGAGCTCTACTTCAGGAAGTTCTGAAAAATTTCCAAAGAGGGAAACATTTTTCAATCCAGTCAAAAAGTGCCTGGAAACAATGTACACTTTCAGATGAGTCCCAGACTTGGCAGAGTCCTGCAATAACAACAAAACATATCCACAGGGCCCCATGAACCAACCAAACATTCATAGTTACTGCTTGCTGGACTGAAATCCAAGCAGACATCCCCCCTCCACATCAGCCCCAGCTGATATGGGAGAGTGATAACGCTACAGCTGGAATTTCCTTCCCAGCAATTCAGTGATGCTGTGGAAATTACATCTGTCAGTTTCCAATGGTATGGGCGTGCAGCATCTATAATTAGCAGCTAAAAATAATTATAGTCTCGCAGATGATAGGCAGCCGTGTAAAACACGCAAGCATTCAGCCTTGTCTGATGCAGCACCATTAATAAGATGTGTAATCTCCTTCCTGGGGAAGAAAGGTACAGAAGCACCTGACTCACCGTATGGATATTGGGTTTACTAAACTGAGACTCTTTGGTGGCAAATATGCATGGGAATATGGATTGAACTGAGCAGGGGACAGTGGCATGTTAATACAACTTTAAGTTTTAATTGGATTCTTTCTCTGCCAATTCAATTTCCTTCTTTTGCTTCCTCTCTGTGATTTCCTGTTTGTGTCGGTCCATCTTATTCATAGGCATAGGAATTAATAAAAGCAAGGGTTTTATTGCTGGACATGGAGATGGTGATCTGGTGGTGGGGTGTTTTTCATCTACCCCATTGTCATGGACAGATCACCGCTTGTTGAGATTTAGACTCACAGCGGCTCTTTCCCTCTGCAAAGGTGGAGGATCTATTAAGTTGATCCGCTCCCGGAGCCGGATGGATCCCGTAGGTTTTCAGAGGGCTCTGGGAGATTTTCCGGCTGATAGGACCAGTGCTCCTGTCGAGGCCCTGGTCGCACTGTGGAATACGGTAATGACCCGGGCTATTGACATGATCGCTCCCGCGCGCCCCCTCCGGTGTAGAGCTCATACCGCTCCATGGTATACTCCGGAGCTGAGAGCGATGAAACTAGAGAGGAGGAGGCTGGAGTGCAGATGGAGGAAAACTCCCAGTGGATACAACTATGCTTTGGTAAGTGCCACCAATAAGTTGTATACAAAAGCGGTAAGGACAGCAAAGAAGCTCTATTTTGCTGCCTCTATTAGATCATCTTTATGCCGCCCAGTGGAGCTTTTAAAAGTCGTGCAAGGGCTCTTACACTCTGGCCCCCACGATACTATGGAAAAATCTGAGACCCACTGCAACAAAATTGCTGGACACTTTCAAGATAAGATCGCATGTATCCGCAGGGACCTTGACTCTGATGTTGTGACAGATGAATCCATTGAAGTGTCCGGAGCACGGCCTTGTCCTTCTTTATTGGATGAGTTTCAGTTGGTGCAGCTCGAGGAAGTGGACAAGGTGCTTGGAATGGTTCGGGCAACCACGTCTGTTCTGGATCCTTGCCCATCTTGGCTAGTGAAAGCTAGCAGGGCTGGGACCACCGGTTGGGCCAAGGAAGTGGTTAACGCCTCCTTGAGGGAGGGAGTAGTCCCTGGTAGCCTCAAGGAGGCAGTAGTGAGACCTCTTTTAAAGAAACCCTCCTTGGACCCAGATAATCTGAATAACTATAGACCGGTGGCGAATGTCCCTTTTTTGGGCAAGGTTTTGGAGCGGGTGGTTGCCAGCCAACTCCAGGCGCTCTTGGATGAAACCGATTATCTAGATCCATTTCAATCCGGTTTCAGGCCCGGTTTTGGCACCGAAACAGCCTTGGTCGCCCTGTATGATGACCTTTGTCGGGAGAGGGACAGGGGGAGTGTGACTCTGTTGATTCTCCTTGATCTCTCAGCGGCGTTTGATACCATCGACCATGGTATACTTCTGGGGAGACTCGCGGAGTTGGGTGTCGGGGGCACTGCTTGGCAGTGGTTCCGCTCCTACTTCGCGGATCGTCACCAGAAGGTAGTGCTTGGGGAACATCACTCAACACTATGGACTCTCCATTGTGGAGTCCCCCAGGGATCGGTCTTGTCCCCCATGCTTTTCAACATCTACATGCAGCCGCTGGGTGCGGTCATCAGGAGTTTTGGAGTGCGTTGCCATCAGTACGCTGATGACACGCAGCTCTATTTCTCCTTTTCATCTTCCTCAGGTGAGTCTGTTGATGTGCTGAACCGTTGCCTGACCGCGATAATGGACTGGATGAGAGCTAATAAACTGAGACTCAATCCAGACAAGACCGAGACATTGTTGGTGAACGCCTTCCCTGCTCAGAAGGTGGATGCTTACCCTGTTCTGGATGGGGTTACACTCCCCCTGAAAGAACAGGTACGTAGTTTGGGGGTTCTTCTCGACTCTTCCTTGTCTCTCGAGGCCCAAGTGGCCTCGGTGGCACGGAATGCGTTTTACCATCTTCGTCTGGTAGCCCAACTATGCCCCTATCTGGACAGGGACGACCTCGCCTCCGTTGTCCATGCTCTGGTAACTTCAAGATTGGATTACTGTAATGCGCTCTACGTAGGGCTGCCCTTGAAGACAGTTCAGAAGCTTCAGCTGGTGCAGAACGCAGCTGCCAGATTATTGACGAGGACCAGTCGGTCTTCGCATATAACACCTGTCCTGGCGCGTCTGCACTGGCTTCCTATTTGCTTCCGGGCGAGATTCAAGGTGCTGGTTTTGACCTATAAAGCCTTACATGGCGTGGGACCTCAATACCTTGTGGAACGCCTCTCTCGCTATGAACCTACCCGTTCACTTCGTTCAGAATCTAAGGCCCTCCTCCGGGTACCAACCCATCGGGAAGCCCGGAGGGTGGTTACGAGATCTAGGGCCTTTTCTGTGGTGGCCCCTGAGTTGTGGAACAGCCTCCCCGAAGAGGTACGCCTGGCACCTACACTTCCATCTTTTCGGCGCCAGGTAAAGACCTTTTTATGCTCCCAGGCATTTTAATCTTCTTAACTTTTTTAGTCTTTTAATCTGTATTTTAATTTTTGTAGTATTTATTTTGTTTTTGCTGTGCTTTTCATTGTTTGTTTGTATATGTTTTTGTATTTTTATTATGATATATTGTATTTTATTTTGTTTGTTCACCGCCCTGAGAGCTATTTCGCTAAGGGCGGTATATAAATTGAAATAATAAATAAATTGAAATAATAAATAAATAAATAAATAAGGGTTGAGGGATGGCACAAATGGCTGAGGTTTCAGCTGCTTTAAAAAAAGGAGAACTATGGAGCAAGCAGAAAACAGATTGTTTTTCCCTTTCCCAGTGAAAGGTTCCCAAGAAGACTTGAGCGAAACCACAGTCTGGCAACAAAGCTAAACCTTGATTTCTGTATCCCATGATTAATGTTGCGGGAGAATGTCTCACTAAAATGCTGAAGAATTTTCATGAGTTCTTTTTAAAAACAACAACATGCAAACTGTTTCAGAAATGTGGATAAATGAATTTAAGATTGGAAGGAAAGAAATGAAATTGGCAGATTCTTCCATCCCTATAGACAGGATTGCCATGTGCTAACATTTCTATGGTTAGAGATACTACAGGAGACTAAGGATGGAAAGATCTGTCAGTTTCAGTTCTCTGTTTCTCATTTTTCTATTCTTAAATTCAGTGTTTCATATTCCTCCAGCAATTTGATTTTTTTTAAAAAAAAGATCATGAAAATTGTCCAGTATTTTAGTGCAAATTTCTGCTAATAAACACATTTTGTAGGCAGTTTTGACTGATGTACACATTTTTGCAAGTTTTTTTCATCATAGAATGCATTTCATATGTTATTTTCACTCATATATTCATTTTTATGCAAACTTTCCCCTAACATATGCATTTTTGTAAACACTGACTTATGGTGAACTGCATTGCAAAATTCAAATAAGTGAGAATTTCCAAGGATGGCTGTGCGTTGGATCTCACATTGTTTTGGAAACTGCAAATATGACAGATTTGGCTTGGAATGCTAATTGAATCAGATTTCTCACCCATCCCTACAGGAAACTCAAGGCTACAAATGAAATGGCAGCCCTGCATCACTTTTTTCACTGTCCCCCAGTTACATTTGATATTAGATTATATGTGATGTCAATCAGTGGGATGCTAAACTCTCACCCCTGCTCTACTTCACTGACTGATGCTTCTGGGCTAGGAAAACCAGAAGCTCTGTGACATCATTTCTTGATTATTTATTTATATGGGACCAACGCAGCTTACATGGACATGTTAAATGCAGAAACAGATATAGTTAATGTGGAACCCTCCAGAAGTGGTACAACTCCCATTAGAGCCAGCCAATATGGCAAATCATCAAGGATGGTGGGGGTTGTAGTCCAAAACATCTGGAGAGCCCTGTGTTGGCTTCTGCTGCATTAAAATATAAGAAAACCCTCATAAAAGGTGACATCCCAGCAACATGAGCAAGCAAAAAAAAAGGACAACACATCAAAAATATAACTAAACTTCATATCCAGCATCAGCCAAATATAAACTCATCTCAAAGTCTTCCTGAAAAATTTTTTTTCACTGCTCACTGGAAGGCAAGCCGTTGATTGGGTCAGAAGGGCCATCCTTAGAAGCATGTTCCACAGTCATGGTACCATCACTGAAAAGGCCCTGTCCCTTTTGTTCATCCATGTCAGTTCTGAAGGTGGGGGGATATGGAACAGGCCCTCAAATTGAATTGTTTCATTTAGTTAGAAACATTTCTACCCTACTTACCAGTTAAAAATCCTGGTTTACATTACAGAAAAATGCATTAGATAGGCAGACAGACAGACAGCAACACAAATGACATCATAAATATAGGATAGCTGGAGGTGGAACTAATGTTTGGGGAATGTCCAAGTAAAGAGGGGTGTTTTTAACAAATGTTGAAAGCACCCTACCATTGGTGCCTCCCAAAGAGCAGATGGAGACAATTCCAAAGAGTAAGCACCTCCAGAAAGAAGGCCCACTTCCGTATTGCCATCACACAACACTCCACAGTTGTCATGAAATCATCAGCAAGACCTTCTCTGAAGAGCTTAATTTTTAATGGACATATAAAGGGTAAGGTATCCCTTCAGGTAACCTGTTTCTGAGTTGTTATGGGCTTTATACATTAATAACAAAACTCTGAACATGGCATCCAGTACAGCTCTCTCAAAGTTGACATGAGGCACTCTTTCAGATATCCTTCCCACCCCTGCTTTCTAGTGCAGAGATAGGGAAGCTGTGGCTCTCCAGATGTTGTTGGACTACATCTCTCAATGTCCCTGGTTGGCCACTGTGAGAACAGGATGCTGGACTAGATGGGCCACTGGCCTGATCCAGCAGGCTCTTCTTATGTTCTTATGTTCCCAACCAGCATGGCCAACATCCCATGCTGCCAAGCTCCCGTCATCCTGACCATTCATAATGCTGGCTGGATCTGATGTGAGTTGGAGTCCAACAACATCTGGAAGGCCACAGATTATCCAACCCTGCCCTAGAAGACAAGCAATACAATTCCAAGCATCGATGAACCCTTTGCACCAATCATTCCCACGTGTGTGTACTCAAGAGAACCAACTCAGGCATGAACGTATCAAGAAACAAACTTTGGCTGAGCAACCACCAAGGGAGTATTTTCATCATGGGAGTACTAGCTGAGTCTCTTTTTTTTAACCCACACTTTTGTCCATTGCACAGTATACTTTATATATACCTATCAAGAATCATTATTGGTAGTTGTGGAACAAAAAGCTGACACTCCTCCCTAGGGTATATGATATTAAAAGAACAATTTTGCAATTACGCTCATTTAAAGTTTAAGCTGCCGGAAGCAGTTCAGACAAAGGAACAGAAGAGAGTTGGATGGGGTGGGGATTGTTCTTTCACATCTGAAAGAGAAGCTATTCATTTAAAGAATGCAGGCTGTTCCATTTTGGAGGGACTGGATGGGTGAAAAAATCAGGAAATTGAACCAGGAAAAAAGTCACTGAAAATATTTAAAAACCAAGCAATGGGTTTGCATAATGGTTTTACTGAATAGTACCCATCTGCACTATCCAAAGTGGTATCATCATACCACTTTAAACAGTCATGGCCACCCCAAAGAATCCTGGGAAGAGTAGTTTAGAAGAATAACAGGAAATACAAATGACTCTACTTCTTAAGAACTAAAGAATAGCCCTGCAGGATCAGACCAAAGACTATTTAGTTCAGCATCCTGATTCCCATAGGACACCCTGGATATCCTAGAATTCTGCCCAATTTGAATTTGGTACTGAATTTTCCATTAAGTTTCTGATTCTCTGTTGTTGCAGATCAGATCTGGGAAGAGCAGTCTGTTGTTAGGAGACCCCTGTTCCCCACATGGAGCTACAGCTCCCAGAGTTCCCTGGGAAGAGGGATCGGTTGTTAAACCACTTTGGAAAAGTAGCTCTGTGAGGGGAGTAGGGGTCTCCTAGCTCTCAGCGCAGTGCAGTATCTCCAGTTGTGGAGGTCATATGCCTCTTAATAGCAATCACTCAGGAGCTATTTTCAATAATGGATTTTTTTTAAAAAAAATCTGCCTCTAAAACATTGATTTTAAGAATGCTTTTATTGATATATCCTTTCATTTATCAATATTTCCTTTTAAATTATTGATTGGAATCCTTTATTTGCATTAGCTACAAGCCATTGCAATTAAAATGTATTCAGTAAAAACAATAGAGAGCAAATATACAACTTAATCTGATTTCCTGCTAAGATTCTAACATTTCTATAAGATACCAATCAACAGAATTAGTGTATCCACAGTCCCACATAAGAGAAATGGATAAGCTAGCAATAAAAAAGAATTATATCGGGATAAAACTTAAGGAACCATTGTAGACCTTATTCTGATAGCACCTGCTAAAAATTTTGCAGACATTTCTGTAACCCTCCGTTCTTGATCTGCAAGAAGAAAAACCACATAAAAGTTGGTTGGATGCCCTGGAAAAGATGACAACAGTGGGATAATTAGCTCATTCCTCAAATTATTGATATTTCCTTTAAAATTAGCAATATTAATATCAACATTTTTTGCAAGGAATAAAACATCCTGATCAGTTAAAGTAGAGGCCAGTGGACAAAGAACGAACTCAAATCAATACCAGCCTGTTAGGTCAATGGAATTCTTTGGAAGCAGCACCAGCCAACAGATCCCATCCTTCCAGGACACCAGCAGGACATGAGCACAATAGTCCTCTCTTGCTGTTGCTCCTGAGTAACTGCGATTAAGAGGCATATCACCTCCACAACTGGAGATACTGCACTGCGCTGAGAGCTGTTAGGAGATCCCTACTCCCCTCACAAAGCTACTTTTCCAAAGTGGTTTAACAACCGATCCCTCTTCCCAGGGAACTCTGGGAGCTGTAGCTCCATGTGGGGAACAGGGGTCTCCTAACAACAGACTGCTCTTCCCAGATCTGATCTGCAACAACAGAGAATCAGAAACTTAATGGAAAATTCAGTACCAAATTCAAATTGGGCAGAATTCTAGGATATCCAGGGTGTCCTATGGGAATCAGGATGCTGAACTAGATAGTCTTTGGTCTGATCCTGCAGGGCTATTCTTTAGTTCTTAAGAAGTAGAGTCATTTGTATTTCCTGTTATTCTTACATAAGCATAAGATCTGAACCCTTTCTCTCTCTTTGTTGTGATAAGTCTGAACATTGTTTTGGAATTCAATATTGGGACCTTTTGCCCAGTTCCCTATTTGTTCTGAATATCTGGTCTGGCTAGTACTGAAGCTTCCCCTTTCCCATCATCTAGTTAGCACTCCCAAAGCAGTATGCTAAGCTCAGGAGCATTCCGAAAACTAGAGTTCTCAATGAAGATTGACATTCAGAATGAATAGTCCAACCAGCTTGTGTGGTAACTCTTTCCTCTTAAGTGTCCCATTATTGCAGTTTCTCTTGCAATCCACTGTGAAAACATTAATCAGAAAGAGCACTTTTTTTTTGTCTTTAATTTAACGGAACATAGTGAGGTTGTGAAGCTGAAGACTAGAATTAGTGTTGTTGTTGGGATGAATGCACAGCTGATGTTTGCAATTGTAGTCCATGTTTATCTATTTATTTGTTTGAAATATCTTATACCACTTATCAGCTTTAAAAAAACCCACCCAGATTGCTTGAAGGTTTGAAAATGAAAATTGCAGTATAAGCATTCACACATCCAACCCAACATATCTGAGATAAACAAAAGGCCCTGCCAAAGAAACACTTCCCCATAGCCCCAGGCACTCCAAATCAGGCAGTCCTGCCCTGGACTGACCTGGGGACCACCTACTCTGGATCTAGTTCTGAATTAGTCCAAGGGTGGGGCTAATGTCTAATTAAGGTTTTTTTAAAGATTAAAACTCTAATTAAACATTTTGGCCAGAAGGAAGGCAAGGGAAGGAGACATTGCATCTTCCACACACACACTGAGAGCAGGGGGTTCAATATTGTAGGGTTCTGCTTTGCAAGCAGTTTCTCCGCAGAGCTGATGCGCTTGCAAAGGAGTAGCTTGCAGGGCTGATGTTTCCACTCCACAGCTGACAGCCCCGGATTGCTCTGAGCCCCCCACCCGGATCCCCCTGAATCGGCCAGAGTCTGTTTGGACCGTGGCCGAATCCGGTGCATGGTCCTGAAAAACAGCAGAGAATACTCTTAACAAATCAGTCACCAAAGGCAGAATGAAAATGTTTTGACTTGCAAGACAGTTTGGGAGTCCATTCAAGCCTGCCACAGTAGGACAAACCAGACACTTGGGAAAGACAAAAACGCCCAGATTCTCATGGAGGACAATCTAGCCTCCAGATGTGTCTGAATCACAGCTTGGAAGTAATTAGTTACAAAAAATGAATTACTTGTAATTCATTACTTCTTTGAGGAATGAGTAGGGAATTTCTTTACATTTTGATTGTAATAGGAGTAATTTTATTACTTTTGAGGAGTAATTGTAATGTTTCCAGCATTACTTTTGGGTGTTACTGGGGGGGGGAGCACAGGAAGTCTCCTGCTCCTCTGATTTGTGGATGAAAATTGTGTGCCTCAAACTGGGCTTCTGTGCAGTATCACTCTTCCTCGTACTTGGTGGGTTTTTAGGAGGTGACGAGGGAGAACATAAGAACATAAGAAGAGCCTGCTGGATCAGGCCAGTGGCCCATCTAGTCCAGCATCCTGTTCTCACAGTGGCCTACCAGGTGCCTGGGGGAAGCCTGCAAGCAGGACCAGAGTGCAAGAACACTCTCCCCTCCTGAGGCTTCTGGCAACTGGTTTTCAGAAGCATGCTGCCTCTGACTAGGGTGGCAGAGCACAGCCATCATGGCTGGTAGCCATTGATAGCCCTGTCCTCCATGAATTGGTCTAATCTTCTTTTAAAGCCATTCAAACTAGTGGCCATTACTGCATCTTGTGGGAGCAAATTCCATAGTTTAACTATGCGCTGAGTAAAGAAGTACTTCCTTTTGTCTGTCCTGAATCTTCCAACATTCAGCTTCTTTGAATGTCCACGAGTTCTAATATTATGAGAGAGGGAGAAAAACTTTTCTCTATCCACTTTCTCAATGCCATGCATAATTTTATACACTTCTATCATGTCTCCTCTGACCCGCCTTTTCTTTAACTAAACCCCCCCAAATGCTGCAACCTTTCCTCGTAAGGGAGTCCCTCCATCCCCTTGATCATTCTGGTTGCCCTCTTCTGAACCTTTTCCAACTCTAGAATATCCTTTTTGAGATGAGGCGACCAGAACTGTACACAGTATTCCAAATGCGGCCGCACCATAGATTTATACAACGGCATTATGATATCGGCTGTTTTATTTTCAATACCTTTCCTAATCATTGCTAGCATGGAATTTGCCTTTTTCACAGCTGCCGCACACTGGGTTGACATTTTCATCATGCTGTCCACTACAACCCCGAGGTCTCTCTCCTGGTCGGTCACCGCCAGTTCAGACCCCATGAGCGTATATGTGAAATTCAGATTTTTTTGCTCCAATATGCATAATTTTACACTTGTTTATGTTGAATTGCATTTGCCATTTTTCCGCCCATTCACTCAGTTTGGAGAGGTCTTTTTGGAGCTCTTCGCAATCCCTTTTTGTTTTAACAACCCTGAACAATTTAATGTCATCAGCAAACTTGGCCACTTCACTGCTCACTCCTAATTCTAGGTCATTAATGAACAAGTTGAAAAGTACAGGTCCCAATACCGATCCTTGAGGGACTCCGCTTTCTACAGCCCTCCATTGGGAGAACTGTCCATTTATTCCTACTCTCTGCTTTCTGCTTCTTAACCAATTCCTTATCCACAAGAGGACCTCTCCTCTTATTCCATGACTGCTAAGCTTCCTCAGAAGTCTTTGGTGAGGTACCTTGTCAAACGCTTTTTGAAAGTCTAAGTACACTATGTCCACTGGATCACCTCTATCTATATGCTTGTTGACACTCTCAAAGAATTCTAATAAGTTACTGAGGCAGGACTTTCCCTTGCAGAAGCCATACTGGCTCTGCTTCAGCAAGGCTTGTTCTTCTATGTGCTTAGTTAATCTAGCTTTAATAATATTTTCTACCAGTTTTTCAGGGACAGAAGTTAAGCTAACTGGCCTGTAATTTCCGGGATCCCCCCTGGATCCCTTTTTGAAGATTGGCGTTACATTTGCCACTTTCCAGTCCTCAGGCACGGAGGAGGACCCGAGGGACAAGTCACATATTTTAGTTAGCAGATCAGCAATTTCACATTTCAGTTCTTTGAGAACTCTCGGGTGGATGCCATCCGGGCCCGGTGATTTGTCAGTTTTTATATTGTCCATTAAGCCTAGAACTTCCTCTCTCATTACTACTATTTGTCTCAGTTCCTCAGAATCCCTTCCTGCAAATGTTAGTTCAGGTTCAGGGATCCGCCCTATATCTTCCACTGTGAAGACAGATGCAAAGAATTCATTTAGCTTCTCTGCAATCTCCTTATCGTTCTTTAGTACACCTTTGACTCCCTTATCATCCAAGGGTCCAATCGCCTCCCTAGATGGTCTCCTGCTTTGAATGCATTTATAGAATTTTATGTTGTTGGTTTTTATGTTCTTAGCAATGTGCTCCTCAAATTCTTTGTTAGCATCCCTTATTGTCTTCTTGCATTTCTTTTGCCAGAGTTTGTGTTCTTTTTTATTTTCTTCATTTGGACAAGACTTCCATTTTCTGAAGGAAGACTTTTTGCCTCTAAGAGCTTCCTTGACTTTGCTCATTAACCATGCTGGCATCTTCTTGGCCCTGGTGGTACCTTTTCTGGCAATTAGCCATTTACATGTATGTTTAATTTAATAGCACAATGGTCACTGCTCCCAATCGGTTCAACAACACTTACATCTCACACCAGGTCCCGGTCCCAACTGAGGATTAAGTCCAGGGTTGCCATCCCTCTGGTCCCTCTGGTCAGTTCCATGACCAACTGGTCTAGGGCATAGTCATTTAGAATATCTAGATATTTTGCTGCTTTGTCATGACTGGAACAAGAGCAAGACGGGGGTGGAGTGGAGAAAACAATTGTTTTTTTTAAAAATGGACTGGAGTGGAGGGAGAAAGGAGCCAGAGAGCAAGGACATGGATGGAGGACGAGAAGGAGGCAGCAGCAGAATGGAGATAAAGAACTGTAGAGGTGAGAGATGACAATGTATGTATGTGTGTATGTGTGTTAATACTTTTTTTGCACTTGGTGCGCAAAGTCGCCTCTGCTGCCCTCCCTGGTTACTTTTGCTGCATTTGCAGTGTTTAAACTTTTTTACACTCCAGGGGAAAATGTTTGCTTGGGTGGGTGTGCCTTAGTTGGTGGCAGGCCAGGGTCCGGGAGGTGGTTGAGTGAGAGAGATGATGCTTGCTGTCTGGGAGTGCGTGTGTGTGGGATTGCACTAGGTTTTGATGCGCAAGATCTGAGCAGTGGCCTCTGCCCCCCTCCCCACCTCCCTTACCAGTGGAGAGACCACCATTGCTATCTTATGGATAAAAAGAATTATTCTACTACCTCTGTGTGTGTGTGTTTATTTTTAATGTTGTTTTAGGCGACTTAGGTGTACAGTAGCCAAGGCCAGCACTTTGTAGGCCCTCTAGGTTTTCCCCAAAAAGTAACTTAAGTGTAATTGTAGTGATTACTTTTGAGTAATGGTAAAATAATGACTTCCTTTCAGAACAATTGTAATTATAATGGTAATTTTTCCTTTTTGGAACCATGTAACAGTAATTGTAATTTATTCCTTTTTAAAAGGAATCTTCCAAGCTCTGGTCTGAATCTTTAGCAGGATCTCAATGGTAGTCCTCATTTGTGTGTGAGTGTGTGTGTGTGTGGGGAGGGGCTGTATCAAAAGTAGGCATTCTCTAAGTTAATCCGTTTTTGAAAGATACACGTTGAAAACAACAGCATCTTGAATTTAAAAACAGCCAGGGCAGCTGTATTTAAATTGGTGTGAGAAATTTGGTTCGAACATGTCAATGTTCAAGCCACCATATTTTCAATCAGCTGAGATTTCTACACCATCTTCAAGGGCAGCCCCACATAAAATGCCTTTCAGTAGTCCAATCTGGAGATCTTTCTGCTTGAGGAGGAACTTCCACATTTTGGTTCTCATGAATTTGAGTGACAGTCTAGAGATGGGCTTAGGCCGAGATGATACTGTTGAATCATTTTCAGCTAAAAAATGGTACTGTTTTGGTCCTGGAAATGGCCTCTGAAATTGAGGACAGGTTTTGGGGAGAGGTTGAGTGACAAGACCTTGCTTGAACCACTTACCTACCCTTTGTTTTAAGAAATTTCCCACCAGACATCCATTCAATCTTTGGCTGCTATCCACAGTTTACAGTTCAGAAGATGGCAGCACCAGCAAGTGGTTGCAGAGACTCAAAAGGAAAGAGAAAAAGCTCATTTCTGGATTATTAAAAAAAGCATGATTTTTTTTTTGTAATTATGAGACCCCTCCAGACATCCTTGTCAATGTGAATGCCTAATTATTAATGTTCATGAGATTGGGGTGGTTCTATGCAGTCCCACTTTCAATACTGTTTATTCCTGCAAAGCTTTTTGGGGGCAGGCATTCAACTTTGTTTCCAAGAGGTGCATGCCCCATAGCTTCCTCCTGATATCTTGTAACTTTTCATACCACAAATATTTGTGTATCCTGCTTTTGTACTATAGTGCAAGAATGCCCCTCTGGACAGCAATAATGAAGCAATAACAGGCAATAATAGGACAACTAATAAAGCAGATTGATTTGTGAACAGTCCATTATAAATCCGCTGCTAATTCACTATTACTATGTTAATGTCATGTTGCAGAATACCCTCTCACCAACAAAACACACAAGTCTGGAGGAGCCTGTAATTTTTATTTATTTTGAAAATGAAATTAAAAAGAATATGAAATACAAAACAAAAGCACTAAAAACACTATAAAACATCATAAAAACAGATTTTAAAATATATTAAAACAAAACAGCCTGAAAACATTTTTAAAGCTTTAAAAACATCTTTTTTAAAAAAGGTTTAAAAACATATTAAAAATCAATTCCAACACAGACGCAGACTTGGATAAGGTCTCAAAAGGCTTGTTGAACGAAGAAGGTCTTCAATAGGCACTAGAAGAGATGGCACCAGTCTAATAATTAAGGGGAGGGAATTCCAAAGGGTAAGTGCCGCTACACTAAAACTCTACTTCCTATGCTGTGTGGAACAGACCTCCTGATAAGATGATGGCTGCAGGAGGCTCTCACCTGCAGAGTGCAGTGATTGACTGGGTATATAAGGGATAAGACAGTCTTTCAGGTATCCTGGTCCCGAGCTATATAGGGCTTTCTACACCAAAACTAGAACCTTACATTGCCCAGTAGCTAATAGGCAGCCAGTGCAATTCTTTCAGCAGCAGAGTGACATGTTGGTGATACTCTGCCCCAGTGAGCAGTCTCGCCGCCACATTTTGCTCTAGCTGCAGCTTCCGGACCAACCTCTCATATAGAGTGCATTTCAGTAATCCAGCCTGGAGATTACCAGTGCACGGACAACAGAGGTCAGGCTCTCTCAGTTACAGAGAAATAGTCCTGGGTATACCTCACCCCAAATCTCCTGATGACTACTCACAAGGGCTTCATAGAGATGTTAAACAGCATGGGGGACAAGATGCTACCCTGTGGCACCCCACAGCACAACTGCCAGGGGGCCGAAAGATAATCACCCAATGCTATTCTCTAAAAATGACCCTGGAGATAGGATCGGAACCATTGTAAAACAGTGCCTCCAATACCCATCTCACCAAGTTGGCCCAGAAGGATACCATGGTCAATGGTATTAAAAGCTGAGAGATCAAGTAAGAATAACAGGGTCACACTCCCCCTGTCCTTCTCCCGATAAGGGTCATCCATCAGGTCAACCAAGGCCAGTTCAGTCCCATAACTAGGCCTGAACCCAGACTGGGATGGGTCAAGATAATCTGTTTCATCCAAGCACCTTGTCCATGTCATCAGGCTGCATCAACTGAAATCATTCCCAAGAAGTTGCAGCAGACGTTGCACTGGACACCTCACTGGGGACCAGAGTAGTTGTGGATGGAACATCAAGATTGCTACGGTGGTGAGCAACTTCACCCTCAAGGTGCCTTGCAAACAATTCACAGTGGGCCTCCAAAGAATCTAAAACTCAATTTCCTGGTGCTGATATCAACAGACCCCTGAAAATATGAAAAAGCTCCACTGGATGGCTACTTGAAGATTTGATGGAGCCAGAGAAGTGGGCCTTCTTCCCCTCCCTCACCGCCACACAGTAGGCATGGTTATGATGTTTTACTCATGCCCGATCAGCCTCACAACACGTCTTTTGCCACTTGTGCTCTAGCTGTCGTCCAGCTTGTTTCATTGCCCATAGCTCACTGGTGTACCAAGGTGCAAACTGGGCTCCACAAAGCTGGAGAGGGCACTTGGAGGCAACAGTGTTAAGAGCCCGACGCGTCTCTCTGTTCCACAGCATGACAAGGGCTTCAACAGGGTCACCTGCTCTATCTACTGGGAACTCCCCCAGGGCATTCAGGAATCCTGTGGATTCCATTAGGCTCCGGGGGTGGACCATCTTAATCTGTCCACCACTCCTGCAGGGAAGAATCGGAGCCATAAGTCTAAACTTCACCAGGAAGTGGTCTGACCTTGACAATGGGGTGAAATCCATCCCCCCATCTCCAGACCACCCCTTCCTCCTAGAGAAAAACCCAAGTCAAGGGTGTGCCCTGACCTATGGATTGGGCCGGTGACAACTTGAGACAGCTCCATGGTCATCATGGAGGCCATGAAGTCCTAAACTGGAACACTAGAGGTAGCCTCAGCGTGGACATTGAAATCACTCAGCACTATCGTTCTGGTCTCCTCCAATACCACAGCCGAGATGGCCTCCACCAGCTCAGTCAGAGAAACTGCCGGGCAGCAGGGTGGATGGTACACCAGCAGCAACCCTAGTTTACTGTCTCCTTGGTCCAACATCAGGAGCAGGCCCTCACAGCCAGCTCCAAGTCAGAGTGGTTTCCTCGTGACAGAGATGGAAGTTCTGTAGACCACAGCAACTCTTCCCCCCCCCCATCCATGCAGCCTGTGCTGGTGTTGTAGTGAGTATCCAGGTGGGCAAACCTGGGTCAGATCTGCTTCTCCCAGCTCACCCAACCAGGTCTTGGCAATGCACACTAAACTGGTACCTTCATCCACAATCAAATCATGAGTGTGGTCTTATTGTGTCCTAATCTGGCATTAAGCAACAACACACACAGGAGTGGGACGGAAGAACAAGGCATAGATAATATAATCTGTGTATTCACTTATATATGCATTTTATACACACTTTTTATGCATTTTGTATATATTACATGGCTGGAAAACTGCATTGCAAAATTTGGACAAGTGCAAATTTTGAAGGATGGCTGTGTTTCATGGAATCATAGAATAGTAGAGTTGGAAGGGGCCTATATGGCCATCAATTCCAACCCCTGCTCAATGCAGGAATCCAACTTATATATCTGACAGGTGGCTGTCTAACTGCCTCTTAATCAATGTTCACACATTGTTTCCATTAGCACATTGTTTTGGAAAGTGTGAATTAGGTAGGTTCACCTTTAAATGTTGTAAACCGCCCAGAGAGCTTCAGCTATGGGGCGGTATACAAATTAGACAGACAGACAGACAGACAGACAGACAGACAGACAGACAGACAGACAGACAGACAGACAGATAGATAGATAGATAGATAGATAGATAGATAGATAGATAGATAGATAGATAGATAGATAGATAGATAGATAGATAGATAGATAGATAGATAGATAGATAGATAGATAGATAGATAGATAGATAGATGTGAAGTGAATTGAACCCCCCACCCCTCCATGGCTAGTTCCTTCTCAGGCAGAGTGGCTGCAGAATTGTGAATTTCAGCAAGACTGACAAAATTTCTCAGTGGGCTTTTGCAAATACCTAGTTCTACTAACCCACTTCCATGAAGAGTGAGCCACTGTGTTCATTATTCCCCATCTCTGGAGCTTCCAGACAGTCATCCCAAATCATCTGATGTAGAGTATATTTGGGGAATCAAGGACTCCTAATATCTGCGGTCATTTCTTTAGCCCTATATTAGATCATTTTCTCTCCAAGAGTGCCTCCCAAGTAGCTCATAAACTTCACCAGTGACAGCTCAATATATAATGCCGTTCCTACACTTGCCAAGGGTAATACTTTACAGCATATCTGTTACAAATCATGCCTTTTTAAAGCATTGGCTCTGTCGACAGTATGATGATTTATGCATCCTTTGTTGTTTCATCTGAATCGTTTCTTTAAAAAGAGGGCAATATGCAAATAAAGAAGAGTGGAGGGGGGGTTGCAAGCAAACTTCTGTTGTTGTTCCTGTTTTGAAACAATACATAAATCATGTTGGGAGGGATGCATGTTTATAGACTAAATGCTACAGTTTTCCCATCAATTTCCCCTTGTCTCTATGGCCAGCTCTGCCATATTTACATCTCCCAGTTCTTCCAGGGAATGAGAAATGATGGGAAAAGGCAGTGAAGAATGTGTTTTCCATATTGGAATAGGAAGCCAGTTGACTTTTTGTGTTCATGGTTACATAGTTTTATTTAATTTTTTTAAAGTACAATTTATGTTTCCTGCAATAAGCCTATTAAAAAGAAAGCCCTGTGGATGTCTGCCATGTTGCCGTTAATGACACAGATCATTTGTCTGGAGGAGGAGGGTATGACAAGGTCTCCTCAGCTCTTGAAGAAGGAATCTCAGCCAACCTGACCCTACTAAATGCCCAAGTGGATGTAGCTCCAGAATATTTCTTGGCTGTGTACACTTTTCCTTATTTTAAGACTGGGATGGGGAACTCTCCCCCGCCCCCCCCAAATATCAGCCCTAAATCCATCCCACTTTCCTGGGTGATGAATGCTCCTGCAAAAGTGGGGGAATTTTCAGTCCTACCCCCCAAGGATTTTAGGAACATGGAAAGCTACTTCACCCTGAGATTAGTGCAGCTCGGGGGGGGGACTTCAGGGAGGCAAGCTTCAGGTCACAGGAGGGCTTTGCACCACTTGCCAGGCACTTCCCACAAGAGTGCCTGTATACTATAGCCAGCATGGATTTTTTTGCATTCCACAATGTTAAATTGAAAATACCCCCATGCCATTCTACTGCTTCCCATAAGTTCATTTCGAAACAAAACCTTACAAAATGTATAGTCCTAAACTCAGAAACGCTTGCTTAACAACCCTCTAAATTTTCATGGTGATACACAAAACACTCAGAGAGAATTGAGAGTTCAAAGTCTAAAACAAGTGGAAAAAATCCAGACCTATCTTGGACTTTTTTCTGTCAGTGGTCTCATAATCTGTTGAAATACTCTGACCTTCATCTTCTGCAGTTTAAAAGTGAAAAGAAATGCCTGGCCAATTTTTAATAAATTTAAGAAATTTAACATTGGAGTCTATGATAAGTGCAGGCATGCTCAGTAAGAACCAACTGCCAGTGTTCTAAAAGTCTAACAGCTGTTTAGCTTAGCTAATCAGGGGGCTACACAGGAAGTGGATTGGACTGAGAAAGACCAACTCAAATTGTGTTTGCATTTTTACAAATTTGTAGGGCAGTACAATATCTCAGAGAGAAGGTCAGGTCTCCTGCTCCCTTGTTCCATTCACTATAGCTGCCCAATTTCCCTGCTTTTAAAAGTTTGATAGAAATATCTGTTGGCTAGAGGTACATTCTTAAACAACAAGGTGTTTTTTTTTGCCTATTAGTGAATTTCTCTGCTTTTTATTCCAGGAGGTAAGAAATGGGATCCTGTGCAAGTTTGCTGAGAATGGATTGATCATTTGTATCATTACTGAGTTTTATAGGATTTACTCCCCTGCAATCATACTTAGGGTAGATGAAACTGATAATGGAGGAGGGGGAGGGGGGGAGGAGGAAGGGCAGAGAGGAGGGGGAGGGGAGGAGGTGGGAGGAGGGGAGGAGGAGGAGGGGAGGTTTGATCTTTTGCATGCTTATTGAGTTCAGTGGGATTTACTCCTATGCAATCATGCTTAGGATAGGTGAAACTGACCACAGGGGAGGAGGAGAAGAGAGAGGGAGGGCTGGGCAGTGGAGGAACAAGGGGGGAGGGGAGAGGGGAAAGGAAGGAGAGAGGGAAAGGGGGAGGAGAGGGAAGGGGAAGGGAGGGAGAAGAGGGGAGAGGGAGAAGAGGGGAGGGGAAATGAAGTCATCATTTGCATGCTTATTGAGTTCAATGGGATTTACTCCCATGCAATCATGCTTAAGATAGGTAAAACTGATGCTTGGGGAGGAGGAGAGGGAAGGAGGGAGGAGAGGAGGAAGGGAATAGGAGGACGAGGAGGGGAGGGCAGTTTTGATCATTTGTTTGCTTTTTGAGTTCACTGGGTTTTACTCCTGTACAATCATGCTTAGGAAAGTCATAACAATTTGTAAAAATGCAAACACAATTTAAGAAACACGTTACCAAATTCTTGCAAGCTACACAGGAAGAGGATTGGACTGTGAAAGACCAACCCAAATTGTGGTTTCATTTTTACATATTTGTAGTGTAGTACAATATCTCAAGGAGGAGGTCTGGTCTCCTGCTCCCCTGGTGCATTCACTATAGCTGCCCAGTTTTCTTGCTTTGTAAAGTTTGATAGAAATATCTGTTGGCTATAGGTACATTCTTAAACCACAATGGTTTTTTGCCTATTAGTGAATACATGTGTGGGGCAGATGGAGTGTTAACTCTGAACAAAGTTTGCTAACACCCCTATCTCATTTGGCCCTTAGACTGGAGCCTTCTGTGTATACATGCTCTTCAAAACCACACTTCTTTGTCTTCATTTTAATATGTGTGTCTGTTTTCTTCAGTTGCTACAGCAAAATGCCAGATCTGAGATGTGCGAATTGAAGTCCCAGATCTGAGAACTAAGATGCAAATTTTCCACATGTTCTCTTCACACTTTGAACATTATGCCAGCAGAGTTTTCAGTCTGTCTTTTATGTTCAGATGGTCTGAAAATAATATATATATATTAAAAAAAACTTGTTTATGAGCACAAGATTCTTGTGCTTATTAACTAAAAGAGGTGGCTTGCAAAGGAAAGGAAGATGGCAATGAAAAATGCCTGAGCTGTGATAAATAAAGTCCATTTTGGTTTCGTGAACCTCCCATGTATATGGAAAAGGTTGACTGATGCTGTAAAACATAGTGGAAAGCTTGCAAATCAATACTGTGTTACTTTTCAAATGCAGCATTATTAATTGTTGCAGTGTTGTTGTTTTAAAAGAATGCGGATACAGAAGAAGAAAATTGGTGTGAACACCACACCAGTAGTAAGTGTCATGAAATAACATTAGTTCAAGGAAAATGAAAAACAGCCTTGATTGCTTTGGACACAATACACCAGGGCATTCTCCTTGGTGTCTTGTGAAATCCCCATATTTTCCAATGGAGCTTGAGCAGAACATCCTGGTGGATTGAGGAAACTGAAATAAGTGAACATGTCAAGCACAGTTCATTGGGCTGTGCTCTTACCCACCTTCCAGGCTTTCTAATGGGGTCTGTGCAAGGGATCTCCTGAGTGCTGATGGTGCCCTTATCTATGAAATTCTTCATTTGAAATATGTGCACAGTTTTGTCTGCATCTCTTGCAGAGGTGTGTGTGTGTGAAGGGTTGGAAGAGCCCTGCTGGATCAGGCCAAAATTGTGAATAAAATTGTGCATGGTGTGGAGAAAGTGGGTAAAAAATAGCTTTCACCCTCTCTCACAGTACTAGAACCTGGAATGATCCAAAGAAGGCGAACAGTGGGGAAAGGAAATACGTCTTCTCACAGTACACAGTTACACTTTGAAATTCACTACCACAAGATGTAGCCATCAGTTTGGGCTGCTTTAAATGTAATTGCATAACAGAACAAAGGGGATTAGACAAATGCATGGAGGATAACACTATCAATCGCTACTAGTCACAATGGCTGGGTATTACTTACAGAATCTGCCACTGAATATTAATTGCTGGGAATTGAAAGTGGAGAGAGTGCTGCTTTGCTCATGTCCTGCTCATAGGCTTCCCATAGGCACATGGTTGGGCAGATGTAGGCTTCCTGTAGGCACCTGTGGGAACAGGGCTCTTTATATTCTTAGATGAGATTTCCTGGTGCATAGTTCAGCCTTGGGCAGAGCAATCGAAGTCATGGGAAGCCAGCAGGCTGCAGTGGAGGAGCCGGGAGTAAGCTCCTCTGCATCCACTTGTCTTTGGGGAGCCACTGGGAGCTGTGCACAGAGACCAGGAGGTAAAAGCCAGCTCCAGTGAATACTCCTACCAGGGAGTGAGCGCTCCTCATTGACTGCCACTGTAATTCTTTACCTACACCAACCTTTTTGCTGGCGGAAATTTTGCTTGGACCAGGGCTCCAAAGGGGTGTTGGATATAGCAGAAGTCCGTTCCCCTCAGCTCCACCTCTGCCACACACACCAGAATGCCCCATTTTTGGTCTTCCGCCTGCTGGAATGGGATCCCTCAGCCTGGATAAGGGGCTTCTGCCAGCAGAGCCTGCCAGTGCCAAGAGGCTGCCAGTTTCACCAGGGGTCTGCCACATCCAACTCCCCGCAGCCCGGCACAAATCCAAGTTGGATTGCGCCCTTAGCTTCTATGGCTATATTCCTATACCCACTAGACCGCAGTGGGGCTTACTTCCGAGTAGACATCATGTCTGCATCAAATTAATCCTAAATTCATATATGGAAGGTTAACTGATGAAATTCTGATTTTCACTAAAATGAGTGGCACACTGAATTGGGGGCAAAGTATCCTCCTCTGAGTTCACTGACTGGACACAAGAGGCCTTCTTAGGCCTCCTTGATGGATTTATGAGACTTCACCAGTTTTCACATTTGTTTTCCCTTTTGTAGCACAAAAAAAAGGGAGTCAAAGGTATTTAACTCCTCTTTTAATGGGGAAAAATCTCAAGTGCAATAACTGGAAGAAATATGTGACCGAGGAAGGAGAAAGAGCTGAAATGCTTCTATACATCTTCTCCGACCTACTCTCAGACAAACACAAGTCTTCCTTTGCCACCAATAAAATGGGAGGATGCCATTATTTTTAATTATGGGGTGGGGGTTGGAACAAAATCTTTCCATTACTCCTAGGTGAAGGCCTTGTTTCCGGGTGCAGAACATTAATTTCCCTGTAAGTGAAGTTTGGGAAGACAGAAGATTGGTTCTGCTTGATTTACAGTGTCAGCATTTTTGTATCCCCTGCATTCTCTCTCTCCTCCCTTCTTCTCACATGTAATTTTGTGAACAACCACCATTTAATCACGAGGCATCCAGATGATGAATACAAAAGCAGTCCCTTTATTATTCATAGATAGCATGCTTCCCAGTAGCAAAGTTCTCCGGTTATGAATAATTCTGCTCAAAATCTTGGCTTCTGTTTAATCTCTCAGGGGCTCCTTGTTTGTATCTAATTTATTTTTAATACCTCAGCAGGTGCTTGGGGAAGATGAACCAAATTCCCCTCCCTTGCCATGAAGTAGTGATAGTGAGGAAGACTTACTTTCTTCTGATAGCAAAGCCTCTGGAAGAGAGAGCTGGTGGGGGTGGGTGGGCTGAGCTGAATCCTCTTGATTTGGTAGAAGCTGGGGGGCCTGAATTCTTCATTCTGGGGGGGAGGAGAAAGAAATATTTCTAGGACCCATGGGTAGAGATACAAGCTTGAAAACATCAACAAGCCTTTTAAGTCTCTTTCAACAAGCCTTTTAAGTAGAGACCTTATCCCAGTCTGTGTCTGTGTCGGAATTTCTTTTTAAGATGTTTTAACATCTTTTTTAAAAAAGATGTTTTTAAAGATGCTTTGTTTTAACCTGTTTTTAGATATGTTTTCTTTTAATATATTTGAAGTCTATTTTATGATGTTTTAGAGTGTTTTTAGTGGTTTCATTTGCTGCCCCGGGCTCCTAATGCAAGATAGGGCAGGATATAAAGAAACAAATATCATGTTGCATATGGAATATCTCTAGCAAGCTACTAACCATTCAGAAAAAAGATAGGGTTGTATCCAATGCTAGCTCTACTCAGAGCAAACCCACTGAAATTAATGAGCACAACCAACCTCAGGCCATTAACATCAATGGGTATACTCTGTGTAAAACTTAGTTGGCTGTAACCCATTAAAACGAAGGGAGGTATTTAACTATTTCAGTGCAAGGATTACCACTAGAGTAATAGGACTTTCGCATCCTCCCCCCTAACTACACCCCATGTCATCCCCAAATCTGCTTCAGAAGGTTGAGGGAACCCCTAGAACAGATTTAGGGGGTGCATATGAGAGCCAGTGTGGTGTAGTTAAGGTGTTGGACTACGACCTGGGAGACCAGGGTTCGAATCCCCACATAGCCATGAAGCTCACTGGGTGACCTTGGGCCAGTCACTGCCTCTCAGGCTCATGAAAACCCTATTCATAGGGTCGCCATAAGTCGGGATCGACTTGAAGGCAGTCCATTTCCATTTTGGAGGGAAAGAAAGAGGGGGTTATCCTTGTGCAGTGTTGACAGGACCCTGACTGAGCACTCTAAGAACATAAGAACATAAGAAGAGCCTGCTGGATCAGGCCAGTGGCCCATCTAGTCCAGCATCCTGTTCTCACAGTGGCCAACCAGGTGCCTGGGGGAAGCCCGCAAGCAGGACCCGAGTGCAAGAACACTCTCCCCTCCTAAGGCTTCCGGCAACTGGTTTTCAGAAGCATGCTGCCTCTGACTAGGGTGGCAGAGCACAGCCATCATGGCTAGTAGCCATTGATAGCCCTGTCCTCCATGAATTTGTCTAATCTTCTTTTAAAGCCATCCAAGCTAGTGGCCATTACTGCATCTTGTGGGAGCAAATTCCATAGTTTAACTATGCGCTGAGTAAAGAAGTACTTCCTTTTGTCTGTCCTGAATCTTCCAACATTCAGCTTCTTTGAATGTCCACGAGTTCTAGTATTATGAGAGAGGGAGAAGAACTTTTCTCTATCCACTTTCTCAATGCCATGCATAATTTTATACACTTCTATCATGTCTCCTCTGACCCACCTTTTCTCTAAACTAAAAAGCCCCAAATGCTGCAACCTTTCCTCGTAAGGGAGTCGCTCCATCCCCTTGATCATTCTGGTTGCCCTCTTCTGAACCTTTTCCAACTCTATAATATCCTTTTTGAGATGAGGTGACCAGAACTGTACACAGTATTCCAAATGCGGCCACACCATAGATTTATACAACGGCATTATGATATCGGCTGTTTTATTTTCAATACCTTTCCTAATTATTGCTAGCATGGAATTTGCCTTTTTCACAGCTGCTGCACACTGGGTCGACATTTTCATTGTGCTGTCCACTACAACCCCAAGGTCTCTCTCCTGGTCGGTCACCGCCAGATCAGACCCCATGAGCGTATATGTGAAATTAAGGTTTTTTGCTCCAATATGCATAATTTTACACTTGTTTATATTGAATTGCATTTGCCATTTTTCCGCCCATTCACTCAGTTTGGAGAGGTCTTTTTGGAGCTCTTCGCAATCCCTTTTTGTTTTAACAACCCTGAACAATTTAGTGTCGTCAGCAAACTTGGCCACTTCACTGCTCACTCCTAATTCTAGGTCATTAATGAACAAGTTGAAAAGTACAGGTCCCAATACCGATCCTTGAGGGACTCCACTTTCTACAGCCCTCCATTGGGAGAACTGTCCGTTTATTCCTACTCTCTGCTTTCTGCTTCTTAACCAATTCCTTATCCACAAGAGGACCTCTCCTCTTATTCCATGACTGCTAAGCTTCCTCAGAAGCCTTTGGTGAGGTACCTTGTCAAACGCTTTTTGAAAGTCTAAGTACACTATGTCCACTGGATCACCTCTATCTATATGCTTGTTGACACTCTCAAAGAATTCTAATAGGTTACTGAGACAGGACTTTCCCTTGCAGAAGCCATGCTGGCTCTGCTTCAGCAAGGCTTGTTCTTCTATGTGCTTAGTTAATCTAGCTTTAATCATACTTTCTACCAGTTTTCCAGGGACAGACGTTAAGCTAACTGGCCTGTAATTTCCAGGATCCCCTCTGGATCCCTTTTTGAAGATTGGCGTTACATTTGCCACTTTCCAGTCCTCAGGCACGGAGGAGGACCCGAGGGACTTAACACTCTGTTAGATACAACCCTAAAAAAGGGGAAGAGGGCTATTTTTTTAAATGTCCCAAAAGAAGTAAACACTAAGATATATGCAATAAAGTGGAAACAACAGTCCAATTCCAGCTTGTTAGATGAGACCAAATCTGACAGGGAAAAATGGGATGCAAAGTAGTGGCAGCTAAAGATGTAATGGTTAGAAGACTTAAAGTTCAATCCTAGGCATGATGTTTACTTGCTGATTTCAGTGGGACTTACATCATAGTAAGCATATTTAGGATTGTAGTCTT
This sequence comes from Rhineura floridana, assembly GCF_030035675.1. Classification (NCBI taxonomy): domain Eukaryota; kingdom Metazoa; phylum Chordata; class Lepidosauria; order Squamata; family Rhineuridae; genus Rhineura; species Rhineura floridana. The sequence continues at coordinate 316,238,119 of NC_084480.1, read as the reverse complement.
AGTCACAGCTAAGGATGTAAGAAAGCATCATGTTCCATTTCACAATATATTTCTCCCATGCAAGACCGTTTCCATTCTGCTGTGGTTTGGTCTTCCTCCAGAAACTGTGTTACTTGTCTTGCTGTCCACTGTGGCAAAATTATGTAACCTAGTCATTAATTATGTAAATGACATTGTTATTACATTATTCCACCCCATTCATTTCAATGCAAAGGAAACAATGCAAAGGGGGGTAATCAATTACATTTTTTTTACAGATTGAAGGCAACAATAACAATGAAAGAAAATGTCAATTGCATTTACTGGATTGATTTCTGTTCCAGACAGGGGACGAATAAGCAAACATCGGCAACTTCCACTCCCATTTCTGTCAAAATGCTCCAACACACCTAGTCACAACTTTATTTATTTATTCATTAAATTTATATCCCATCCTTCCTCCCAGAAGGAGCCCAGGGCGGCAAACAAAAACACTAAAAGTACTCTGAAATATCTGTAAAACAGAAGACTTTAAAACATATTAAAACAAAACATCTTAATAACATTTTTGAAAAAACAACTTAAAAAAATATCTTAAAAGGCAATTCCAGCACAGACTGCAGACTGGGATAGCGTCTCTACTTAAAAGGCTTATCAAAAGAGGAAGGTCTTCAGTAGGCACCAAAAAGATAACAGAGATGGTGCCTGACTAATATTTAAGGGGAGGGAATTTCAGAGTGTTGGTGCCACAGCACTAAAGGTCTGCTTCCTATGTTTTGCAAAACAGACCTCCTGATAAGATGGTGTCTACAGGAGGCCCTCACCTGCAGCGTGGTTGGCCACTGTGAGAACAGGATGCTGGACTAGATGGACCATTGGCGTGATCCAGCACAGCTCTTCTTAAGTTCTTAACATTACAAATATCCTTGGGGACAGAGTTAGGGGGTTGGCATGGCTGGACATTTGCCAAGGCCAACACCCCAGCAGTCGACTCTCCATCAAGAACTTCCAGGTCCTGCTGGTCCCATTTGGCAGCTGCATGCTCATGTGACCTTTCTCTCTTTCCCAGGTAATGGCAATGGATGTGAGGAAGACATTGTGGCTCATGGTTGCCTCTCATCACTTGCTCGGGGTACATTGTGCAAGTCCAATATGTTGTGTTAGTGGAGTGGTGGTGAAGAGGACTTGATAAAATAGTCAGAAGGGGAGGCTAGGTGTGGTCTGCAAGCTGCCAGGTAGGGCTCCTACCATTACCCTGGTTTGTTTAAAGCAGTTGAAAGATTCCCATTGGGATATATATGTTAAACAGCAGAAATAGTTTTTACTAGGGTTGTCGTATTCCAATTCCACAAATCCGGGCAGGCTGATTTGCATATCATGCAAATTATAAATTAGTTGCATAATTTGCATATTATGCAAATCATGTCCTAATTAGGCAAATTAATCATATTAAAGGTTGCATTGTCCAGTTGTTTTGTTTTTGTGCCTAGCCATTACCACCAAAAACTGGGGAAGGATGTGAAGATTTTTAAAAAAATCCTTCATTTTCAACATTAAATGCCTATTATGGAATATTTATTTATTAAGAGGATTTATATCCTGCATTTCCACTGTTAAAAACGGAGTTCAGGGCAGCTTACAAACATAGTAAAAACAATAAAAATGCACAATCAATGTAAAAACATAATAAAAACACAACAAACCTAAAACAAGTCAATGCAGCAGTATAAAAATCGTACAACTTTTAACGCAGATAGAAATCAATATTTCAATATTATCAGTTCTGTCAATCATCTTATCTAAAGGGAGCATGTCTGACCATGTAAGAAGTGTCTTTAGTACACCGATTCTCACATATCCGATCAGAGAGAGGGGGAATGCAGCCTTCTATGATAAAGGCTGGAACATGATGGAGACCTGGGTGCTGGCACCTCTTTTTAAAAAAATAAAATAAAAATGCAGTGAATTCTAGAGACCTGGCAAGCTGTGGTAGCATTAGACAGGGTAGCTGTTCCATTCCTATTAGTCTGAAGGGGGGGAAGGTTACACCCCCCACTGCATTGAATACATGCATAGAAAGAGAGAGGGAGCGCCTCTGTCTGTCTGTATATATATATACATGTGTGTATGTATACATGTACACACACACACACACACATATCCATCCCTGGGGAGATGGAAGTAGGGTGATCTTTGGTGGGGAGATGCCTGCCAGTCATTTTGAAGAAGGGTATGTATCAAAAAATACTTTTTAGCCTTTTCTGAATTGCTGAACAGAGGCTCTGTCGGGCAACAGGGTGAGTGAGGCTGCATTCCAATGCAACTTTACTTAGGAGTAAGCACCATTTAACAAGGTGGGTGCAGGGCTGAAAAATGCAAATGCTAGTATCACTGCTTTTCTACAGAGAGGTTTGCTTCTATATCTTGTATCTGTGCAGGGGAGGGAGTGTTTAGTGGAATCAAACCCTTTTATTCCATCGTCCATGATGACATGCAGATCCTCCCATTGCATTCACCACTTAAGACACATATCCTGAGAAACAGGCAACTGAGATGAAAGCTGCTTCTCCTTGCTGACGCAACCAGAAAGTGTATGGGTAAGGGGTGGAGCTGCATGTGTTGATCAAGTGGGCATGTGCAGTTTTCTAAACTGCTAGATTCTGCATATGCAGCAGGCAAGCAGACTAAAATTCTTCATTTTTCCAGGACAACTGTGGTGTCCCTCATTGGCTAAGAACAATGGAAGGCGGGAATTAGGGTTGCCAGGTCAGAAGCATCCCAAACCCTGAAATTTCAGGGGCGGGCCGGAGGGGGTACTCCTGAGTGATGTCAGAGGGATGGGCCCTAGTGCTGTCATTAAGCATGATACATTAAGCATCAATCACAGTTTAGAGCATACAAGGGGGAAAAACATTTATCTGATTGGAAATTAAGATAGAAATCTTAGCTAAAATATGGAGCCCGGGTAGGGAACATTTAATCTAGCCCATTTGCTTTCAGCAAGAAGGGTTTAAGTGCCCCAGGACAGGCCAGTCACCAGAAGGCCATTGTAGGAAGAAAGGAGTCTAGTGTTGTGGAGATGTTAGATGGAAACACTCAGGAGTAAAGATGGATGCCCCCGAAGGCTGCAATTCTAAACACACTTACTAAGGGACTAAGCACCATAGAAGTCAACAAGACTTACTTGTGAGTAAATATAGTATGGATTGTGCTGTTGGCAAACCTTGACTAGGGATCCTCTGCAAAGACATCCATATCCAAGCAGGATTGGCAACCCCCTGCCTGCAGTGCCCTGCCCCTATCTTTTAACATGGATGGTCCAAAATTCTTAACAGATTTGACCCTTCAGAAGAGGTCTGAGAAATGAGTAAGAGTAAGAAGATTCTCTACCCTTTCTGTCTAGCCTATGGGCTGCTATAAACTCACTTTGACAGCCAACCCAATTCCAGTGAGCAATAATGGACAGAGAGTAAACACACATGGTTTGGTCTACTTTTATAGGCAGCAGCTTGGGAACAACAATTGCAGCCACACTTCCAAATATGTGAATTCTCTTTTACCACTATTGGGCAAGAAACAAACCATTGTGCAACCAACAAGGTGCATCATCAATGGGTTTAAGGGGGTTGAGCTGAGCGCATGGAACCACTGTTGTTTCTTCTATGGGTGTAACAGAGTGAGGTTAAAGATAAGTGAAATGCAAACAGAAAAACAACAACAAAAGACAGGGATGCTTTCCTAAATGCAATACCATACCAATCACAACAAGATTCCCATGAGTAAGGCAGAAAACTCAGCATCCCGCAACCAGTCAGGATTCATAACCCAAAACAATAAAGCAGTATATAAATGTTGTCAATAAAAATACATAAATAAATTTTGGAGTAACTGTGGCTCTTCCCACTTTTAGAAACAAAGGAATCTGCCTTATACTGACAGACCATTTGGTACCATCTCGCTCAGTACTGGTGACATGGACTAGCACTGGCTGTCCAGGATTCCAGGCAATAGTCTTTTCCAGAAATTGTATTCTGGACGTTGCGTGCAAAGCATATGCCCTACCAATGAGCCACAATCCTCCCGCTGTTTAAAAAAGTATATTTTAAAATTGTTCTTTGCAATTCACTCTTGAATGCAGACCCCCACCATTCATTTATAGCACATTCTACACCCATTTGAAGCACATGAATCCCACCACAGAATCATGGGAATTGTAGTTTAAGGGTAGTGAGAACTATAACTGTGAGGGGGAAACTACACTTCCCAGGATTCTTTAGGGGAAGTTGTGACATCCTTCCCCAGCACCACCTGTGAAGCTCTCACTTGTGGCTACCAGCAGACAGGAACGTCAGGTTTTCTTCTTACCCTTTACAGCTCTAGCACAGATTTCAACAAATCCCCCTGCTAGGCCTCACTACCCCATACTCTGTATCTCTTATAACCTTTAGACCAGCCTTGTCCAACCTTTGGGTTCCCAGATGTTGCTAGACTGCAACTCCCATCAGCCCCAGCCAGCATGGCCAATGGTCAGGAATTATGGGAACTGTAGTCCAGCAACATCTGTGGCCCAAAGGTTGGACAAGGCTGCTTTAGACTGTGTCTTAGTCCCTGCCAGGCTATCTTGATATCTTGTGTCTATGGGTATAGGTAATTCACAACCCCCACCCCCCGCAGCCTCTTGTCTCTGAAGCATACAGCCCTGGGTTTCTCTGTGGGACTGGATACACTTTCCTCCGATCCACCGCTGCCACCATTCAATACAACTGTTCAGCCTTGGTTACTTTGCTATTTCCCCTGGTATGTGTTCCCAGCTGAAGGAATCAGGCTTATGTTTAACCAAGAAAGTATTTATTAAGAATTAGAAATAACAAGATTACTGAAGGAATGTTTCACAAGCGTATGGTTTCATCTATATTCTGTTAGGTACTTGACTTCTTACTAATTGCCTCAGAACTCCGACTCACTCTCAACAACACCGACCACCATCCACCTCCTCAATTCACCTCTTCCAAACACCTTCTAAAGACCACCTAAACACCACCACCTCAACATCAACCTCCCAGATTCAACTGTCATTCTTCCATTTATACTCCCAGCCATTCAAACGCTCAGCCAATCATCCAGCATTCTACTGCTCATGTACTCCCCCTCCTCTTTCACTCCACTTACCATATGTCTTCTATATAAACAGCACTTACCATATTTACAATATAAGCAGGTACATCACAGAAGTCATGTGCTTTAAATGCGAGTTGGATGTGCTTTAAATGTGTTGATCTACTTAATCAACTTTGCCTGCATGTAAATTGTTTTAATTAATTTTTCAAAATGGAAATGAGCTATAAAGTGTACTGGGTGACCATGGGCTACTCACCATATTTCAGCCTATCTGCCCCTCAGGATGAAAACAACAGAAAACCAAGGAAGAAGGGCACACTTAAAATGTAGAAGAAAAAATCATCTACAACCATAGTGTGAAATCAAATACTTATTGGGACACAGTATGAAGAAATATTTATATAAGCATGACTATCAAATATGTTTATTAATGACACAATCTGTAAAGATTTTTATAGTGCAATCCTATGTTTTTCTACTCAGAAGCAAGTCCCAGTGTATTCAGTGTGGCTTACTCAAACAGGGAAGTGTGCAGAGAACTGCGACCTCAAGTGATAAGGAACTTGTTCTTTCAACAAGCCATTTAAGTTGAGACCTTATCCCAGTCTGCGTCTGTGTTGGAATTGCTTTTTAATATGTTTTTAAACCTTTTCTTTTTGTAAAAAAGATGTTTTTAAAGCTTTTTAAAAATGTTTTTAAAGATGTTTTAATATATTTTAAAGTTTGTTTTCATGATGTTTGAAAGTGTTTCTAGTGCTTTTGTTTGCCGCCCTGGGCTCCTACTGGGAGGAAGGGCGGGATATAAATCAAATAATAAATAAATAATAAATAAATAAACTTCATTCCCCCAACCCAAAATTCAGAATCATGCCTCTTTAAGCTGTTTTGCAACTGTTTATTCTTGCTGTATGGTAATTGGCTTTTAAAGGGATTTATTTCTTATTGTGAGTTGCCTTGGTTTCCAGTCACCAACTCTATCTCACAGGGTTGTTGGAAAGACTCCATACACACATACACACTGCAGATGTAAAAATACATACAGCCCATATAACAGTTTATTGTCAAATCAGTTGGTCATTGCAGAACAGTTTTTTAAAAAATAGTATTCGTTTCCTCCATAATAAAAACTGTAATACCTAAGTAAGCCCTGCCTAATTGCTTTAAAAATAGGATTGGAGAAGAACAGAAAGATTTAGAACACAATTCACTAATAGGCAAAAAACCTTGCGGTTTAAGAACGTACCTATAGCCCACAGATATTTCTATCAAATTTTTAAAAGCAGGGAAATTGGGCAGTGTGACGCCCTTCCCTGGTTCTCCCTGTCAGGTTCCCACCTGCTTGTGGCTACTGCCTTTCACTAGGCACCACCAGGGACACCACCAGTCCGGACCGTCCTTTATATGGTTTCTCACTCCGCTCTAGCACAGATCTCACTAGATCCCACTGCTAGGCAACACCACCAGTCACGTCCTGTAACCAATACTCCCAGAGACCTCACATTCTGATTCGCTAGATGGATATACTTCAGGCTTGAATCTCAGCCTGCTTAATTGTATTTCCAGCAAGAAATCTGGGTTCCTTCCTCTTTCCCCACAGGATGTATTACACCCATGCCTCATGGATGTATGAGTAGGAAAACTCTGAAGACTAATGTAGTTTTTAACCAAAGATGTAGGTTGTGCACTTCCAAAGTCCTTCCCCCCATAAAAGTACCAAATGGATGAGGTTCCTTTCACAACATAGCACACCAATGGAATAGGAAATCTTAGTAGAGCTTTTGATTTCCCCCCACTTTCCCACACATTTTCACAGCGGTTCTCCCATTCATTAGGCAACCTCAGCCTGTACCATTCTCCCATACAGTTTGATCCCTCTGAGTTTCTGTAAAGGGAATTCTGTTTTGGAGGGCTTTTTCCTTCATTACATTCAAACTGCTATCATTTTTCAGCTCCTCTCTGAACTGCTGTGTCTCTGTGACATACCCCATTTGTAACAATGTTTCTTTTGCTCTAGGCATACTAGCAGTTGTTATGGCAACCTCAGGCCCAATCACAGGTTCCACCCTATTTTCTTTAGTCTCTGACAAAATGGCTTCTGCTGCTTTGCGAAGTTGTTGTCTAGTCACCACATAAATCTTTCCTCCTGCCCCCATAATATCTCTACCCAGAATCACAGGTTCTTCTTGCTGAGCATTGATATCCACTCTGTACGTCTCCTCCTTTCCCCTCCATTTTAGTTTTATTAGGGCCATGGGAATGCTTTCTGGTTTGCCTCTTACCCCTTGGATTACCAGCTTTTCCTGAGGTAAAATTTCTTCAGATTTTATTAAATCTGGCCTCAGTAAGGTCTGAGCAGCCCCAGTATCTAGCAAAGCCCAATATTTTGCCCCTTGCACACATACTTCTTCTCTCAAGCTTGAGTCCAAATCTTGGACCTTTGACCGGCTTATTTGACAAAACTGTATCTTTTTCGGTTCTCCCTCTCTCAGTTCACTCTTTACTGTCCTTCCTTGAACAGGATTACTGAGGGGGTTTACACTCTCACATTGAAAATGCAGATGGCCTGGCTTCCCACATTGGTAACAGATTTTCTCCTCTGTTTTAGGGAACACAGACCCAAACTGAGGTGTCTTGTGCCCTTCTGATTTTATTTGAGGGTTTACTCTCTGTGGTGCCACATCTTTTCTGCCATTGTTATTTGGTCTCAATTTAAAATCTCTTAGTGGTTTTGCCATCCACCCAGATCTGTTTGAGGCAAAATGATCTGCTAGCTCTGCTGCTTCTGTTACAGATTTAGGGGCACGATCTTTCACCAGCAACCTAATTTCGGGCAGCAATTGATGGTACAACTGATCCAATATCATGAGGTTTTTCACCTCTTCCACAGACTGAGCTTTTGCACTTGTCAGCCATTTCCCAAATATGTCCATCAGTTTTGCCCCCAGCTCCATGAAAGACCTCCCTGTCTGTATCTGGCAGTTTCTGAAAAGCTTTCTAAAATAATCAGGCCCCAGTCTGAATCTTTTAAACACTGCTTCTTTGAATTCAGCATATGTTACTGGCCTGTCTGAGGGGAAGTACTGATATACTTCAGCCAATTCCCCTTTAATTAGATTTGATAAATACTGCATGTATTTATTTTCAGGTAGCCCCCACATCTGAGCTGCCTTTTCAAACGTTGTGAGGTAAAGTTGAGGATCTTGACCAGGCTCATAGACAGCAAAGTCCTTTGGAGTAATTTTTATTTTTGCTCCATCTCTCTCTTTCCTTGTCTCCTCAGAGTGAAATTTCTCTCTATCCAATTTTAATCTTTCCACTTGTATCTCAGCATCCATTCTCACTCTTTCAGTATCTATTCTCATCCTTTCAGTCTCTAACATTCGCTGCTTTTCCTTCTCTGCAGCTTCAAAGACCCGCTGCTTGTCTTTTTCCTCAGCTTCCCATCTTAACTTCTCTCTTAAATACTCTATATAGGCAGGATTACTTGAGCACCCTTCTGGGGTCTCCTCTCTAGAAGGTTCTTTGGTTTGGATTGTCGTATATGTTATTAATGCCACTCTCAATTCATCCACCCCTTTACCCTCATGAGGTAACTGGAACATTATACATTTTTCCACCAGCCTCTCTCTTCATTTTCATGAATTCAGCCATGTTTCTCGGAACTCACTCACTCTTTGCCACTCACTCACAAGTAATCTTTATTTGTTATTCCTTTACAGTCACACCACTGTTTAGGGACTTTTGTTCGTACCCGGACTCTCCTTTTGTTCATATCCCACTGCTACAGCCACCACATGTGACGCCCTTCCCTGGCTCTCCCTGTCAGGTTCCCACCTGCTTGTGGCTACTGCCTTTCACTAGGCACCACCAGGGACACCACCAGTCCGGACCATCCTTTATATGGTTTCTCACTCTGCTCTAGCACAGATCTCACTAGATCCCACTGCTAGGCAGCACCACCAGTCACGTCCTGTAACCAATACTCCCAGAGACTTTGCCTGAGTCTCTCTCTAGCTGGGTACTTTTGTGACTGCGTGCTTATGCTGTTCCCAACCCCCTTGTATCTTTATATATAAAGCATACAACTCTGGGTTGCTCTGGATACTTGACTTGTTACTATTTCTCCCTTCACCGCTGCCACCATTAGATACTGCTTCTGTTCAGCCTTGGTAATTACCTTGCCCTCCCTTCTGGTCTGTATATTCCCCAGCCAAGGATCAGGCCTTTGGTAAACCAAAGAAGTATTTATTTACTAATAACAGGAAATAACAAGATTACTTTAGGAATGTTTCACAAGCGTATGGTTTCATATATGGTCACTCTTTATGTTTCTGTTCAATATATCCTCTTTAAATATCAGCCAAATCCAATCCAAACTTCCCTCAGAACTCTGCCAACCAACTCAACAACCTCTCTCTAACCGACTCTCTCTCCCACCTTCCAACCGACCCCCCTTCATCACTCACAAACCTCCATTTATACCTTCAGCCAGCCAGCCACTCAGCCAATCATCATCCAGCACACTTCAGCTTCTCACCCATGTACTCCCCCTTTCTCTCTCAGTCAATTACCATACATCACCCAATAGACCCGCACTTACCATATTTACAGATGCTAATTTACAGGAACATCACAGGCAGCTATAGCGAATGCGCTAGGGGAGCAGGAGACCTGAACTCCTCTCTGAGATATTGTACTGACCTACACATTTGTCAAAATGCAAACACAATTTGGGTTGGTCTTTCACAGTCCAACCCACTTGCTGTGTAGCTTTCAAGAATTTGGTAACATGTGCCTCTGAGCATAACAGCACATTCATAACCATGTCTACTCAAAAGTAAGTCCTATTGAATTCAGTGGGATTTGCTCTGGGTATATGGGATTAGCATTGCTTTTATTCCCACAAAAGCAAGTACTGGGAAGGTTGTCAAAACACTGCCCTCTTCAACAGCCCAGGATTTGACTCCTGCACGCAAGAGAAAAAAAACCTGAAGTGTATATACTTACCGAATTTATGAGATTTTCAGACGAACAGGGGAACCACAATTTTCTGACGTTGCAATGAGGTCTTCTAAGCACTGCCTGAAGGTCAACCAATCAACCTGGCTTCACTTATTGGCTGCAATCCTGAAAGGATGGGGTTAGAGCTACGAAGTGCTATAACAGATCTGTTTAAAATTTTTAACAGTCGCAGGGGGGCTGACGTTTTGATGTACATCTCGAGAACTGGACCATCAAGAAACTATTTTTTTTTTAAATTAAAGCTGAGAATCTGGGCCACCTAATGGGCTAAATGGGCAACGGGTGGCATTCATAGAATCCAGATAAAACCCGGCTAACCAGGAAATATGGCCATCATAGTTTTTACCAACTTGTAGAGGGGAAGGGAGAAACTAATCATGTTCCCAAAGTCCTTAAACACCTGCATGACTTCTTAAGCTCTTCAAGACTTCAGCAGTTCCGGGTGTTATTAATGCAAGCCTGTGGGAATTGGGGTCACCAAAAGGAGGCAGGTTTACTAATTGCCAAGGAAACCTTGCTATCTGTAGCTTGTCCCATAAATCCACCAGGGTATTGAGATATTGACATTGCCATCAGGAAATGAGGACCCCTGGAGATAAAAGCAAAAGTACCGTATCTCGGCTATAAAATCAGCAAGGCTGTATATTAAACTGCAGGGCAGCAAGCCGTGCAGACTGCAAAATGCAAAGCAGAGTTTCATTTATCTTCTTAAAGAGAGTGTGAGGATCAAATACTTGAGTATTCAAAGCCATTAATGAAGGAGATCGAGGAGAAACAAGACAATTTAAAGCCACATCTCCTAGGTTATGATATGTAATAATGTAATGGAAAAACCTTCCACTGTTTTTGCCTCTTCACAACATTTTTTTTCTGTTAATGTACATAAAAGCTGATGCTGACATGAGACCCGTCCCCCAGTTTCCCAGAGCTTCTCATTCCCCGCATAAGATGCTTCTATTTTCTGCCTCTTTCTCAGGACACTTGAAAACGACTTAAGAATGTCAATGGTTGATCTTACCTTACTGTTCTGAGATGGTGTGGACTTTTTTTCTTCCCATTCTTCAACATTCTGCAGCTTCCCTGGCTGCCTGTGCTTTCCAGATGTGAAAAAGCCCCATCAAGTTACCTCCTGATGTCTTCCCCTGGGCCTTAATTGAAGCATGGGAAAATGGGGAGGCTGTCAACTAAGTGCCTGCAATCCATTCAGTCACTGATTTTGTTTTTAAAATAAGTTATTCCTTTTACTTTTTTTAAAAAAAACCCACACCTTTTTGCACTGATTTCCTTTAAAAGTAAAATTATTCCACTTAAAAATAAGAACAAACAGTTGTCAAGCATGTGCGTTAGGCAGCCTTCCCATGCTTTCAGGAAAGCCCAGCTGGGGTTTTCAGGAAATGTGGGTGCCCAGGAAGGCTGCAAAGTGCAGACTGCCAGGGAGATACTGTAATGTGCAGAGTGAAAGGACACTTATAAACACTCCTGGCCCGCCATGAAAATAATATATGCACACGCCCAACCCTGCACCCCACCTAGGGATGGAAGGATCTGTCAGTTTCAGTTCTCTCAAGTTCTCATTTCCCCAATCTCTGTATTTTTACAGCAATTTGCAGGTGTGTGTTTTTTCCAAATCCTCCTGAAAATTCTTCAGCATTTTGGTGTGAATTTTTCTCAATAAAGAATTTTTGAATGCAGTTTTGATTAACATACAAATTTTTGCAAGCAATTTCTCCTTTTACAATGCACATTTGTTTCTTATTTTTAATATATTCATTTTTAAGCACATGTTCTAATATAAGCATTTTTGTAAACAGTGCTCCGCTGAAGAACTGCATTACATCAGGTAAATTTGAATTTCAAAGGATAGCTGTTTTCTGGGTGGGAAATGTGCCAATTTGACAAATTTGACTTTAAATGCAAACTGATCTAATTTCTCCTCCGTCCTTAATCCCACCCATGATAATTTCACGAACATTTTAACTCCTTCGTAACTGTTGAATGCAATTTCTTTTCTCGTGAACTGATGGAGAAAGGTTGGGGAGAAATGCAGGAGAAAGGTGTGGCACATCGCTAACAGAAACATCCTCCCAGAAATGGTATCCAGTCCTATTAGTGCTAGCATTTTTGGCTGTGCAATGGAGATTCTCCTCCCTCTTCTCTCTCTGAGCCACCCCTCATTTGCCCCTTAAATCTGTTCTGGAGGGTTGGGCAAAACCCAGAACTGATTTAAGGGTACCTAGAAGGCATCAGTGTGGTGTAGTGGTTAAGGTGTTGGATTACGACCTGGGAGACCAGGGATCGAATCCCCACACAGTCATGAAGCTCACTGGATGACATTGGGCCAGTCAGTGCCTCTCAGCCCCAGAGGAAGGCAATGGTAAACCACTTCTGAATACCGCTTACTATGAAAACCCTATCTATTGGGTCGCCATAAGTCGGGATCGACTTGAAGGCAGTCCATTTCATTTCCCCCCCAGAAGGCATCCAGGGAGACAAGAGGGAGGAGAAGTTCCCTTGTTCAGCCAAATTTGCTAGCAGAAATGTTCTGTTGGATACTACCCCAAGTCAGCAGCATTGACTGCATCAGAATGAGGCAACTACCATCAGATATTATTTAAACCTCGAACTGTTGGGGGAATTGAAGGGGGGAACTGTTGGCATGAGGCCTAGTAGTTTTCCATCAAGTCTGCAAAACTGTAACTAGGGGGGAGTTATGTCTTTGCCAGTCTGGGAACGGACAGTGAAGGCCATTGTTATGGTAACCATCAAGATATAGACTGGGAAAGTTCTAACAGAGTCTGTGAGTTGTGTCCTTCTGCATCATGCCTCTGACCTGAGAGGCTGTCTTATTTTTGCTTTTGGAGAGAGATGTGCTGTAGAGCTAGAGGGGGGGGGAAACTGCTGAAAAGCCTTAATGTCTTAATAAAGACTCTTAACATGCTCTAATGCTCTGAAGAAGTTTCTTGCTCAACTTAACTCCAACGTAATGTATGCTGTTTCACGCAACAACGCACACACGCCAACAGGGGTTATGGGCCCAGATCCACAGCGCATTACACGGGAGTAAGTTGCTGGTCTGAACGGCAGACGGAGTTCCAGAGAGGGCAGCTTGATTGATTGTACCAGATGGAGGTGAGCAACATGGCTGTAAACCTGTCTGGGGGAGGCTTGCCGATGGAACGACTTAATGAAAAGAATTATGGCAGCTGGAAGCCGAGGATGCGGGCTTTGCTGATAACAGAGGATTTATGGGACATTATAGATGAAAAAACCCCGGCGGTATTGACCGCGGCCTGGAAGCGCAGAGACCAGAGGGCGCAGGCGTTTATAATCTTGGCTCTATCGGATTCTCAACTGATGTGTGTGAGAGATGAGCCGTCGGCAAAACAGATGTGGGATGCGTTGCAGGATTTGTCCCAGGAATGGCAGTGGAGGCAGGAGGCGCAGAGAGCCAAGCTGATGGAAGCTGTCAGAAGCAAAGAGGCGAAAAGTGCTGAGGAAAAGCAAAAAGCCAAGCTGAAAGAAGAAAGCAGCAGCAGACAGGATTATAAACAGGAGCAGCAACAGAGGCTGAAGGCTTGTTTTGTTTGCGGAGATCGACGGCATCTACAGCGGGAATGTCCAGTCAAGCGCAACTCCAGGGACGGAGGCTTGAAGCAGGGCAGTGTGAACTTTGTTTGTAAACAGAAGTCTCAAGATTTACGACCTATTAACTGGCTGCTTGACAGCGGAGAGATCCGTATATTAATTAAAGACAGACATTTGTTTTACACTTCAGAAAATGTGCAAGATTTTGTGCACCTTGCTGATGGATCACGGAAATCTGTGGAAGCTAAAGGTCTGGTGAGATTTGACAAGCTTGGAATAATGTCAGATTGTTTGTTTGTTCCTGAATTGGCTCATAACATATTGTCAGTGAGCAAACTGGTGAGTTGTAATTATTCAATTTTGTTCCACAAAGACCAATGTTATATAATGAGGGGAGATCAAGTGTGTTTGCAGGGAAGCCTTAATGATTCACAGTATGTAATAAAGAGCAGTCAAGCAGGGTGTGCTGTGTTAAATGCTGAGGCACAGGTACATCAGGGCTGCGTCCATGAATGGCATCAAAGGCTGGGGCATGCAAACCTTGACATGATAAAGAAAATCCCTTTGCACAGTGAAAACATGCGTTTAAAAGATTGTGGACAGTTAATGGATTGTGATGCATGTAATAAAGCTAAAATGACTATTGCACCAATAAACCGGGAGGCTGAGAGAACCACAACAGCTCCCTACCAGCTAGTTCATGTTGATTTATCAGGGCCAATAAATGCTTCACGAGGAGGTGCGAAATTCTTCATGGTACTGGTAGATGATTTTTCAAGATTTTGTCATGTTTTTCTGTTAAAGCATAAAAGTGAAGCTGAGCAGAAGCTGAAACCGTTCATTAAGAGAATCGAAACTCAACATGGCACCACAGTGGGGGCTATACTCTCAGACCAGGGTGGGGAATTCACGAGCAAAGCGTTAAGTGACTTCCTTGAGAGTAAGGGAATAAACCAGAATTTCACTGCTCCATTTAGCCCGTTTTCCAATGGAACTGCTGAGAGAAAAAATAGGGTGCTTGGGGAAGCAATGAGAGCCATGCTGATGGATTGCAGTTTAGGGAATTCTTTCTGGGCAGAAGCAATTCTTCATGCGAATTATATTCACAACAGGGTGTTACACAGTGCACTTGGAATGTCTCCTTATGAGAAACTTACTGGCAGAAAGCCTAAAATAGAACACATTCAAAAATTCGGGGCAAGGTGCTGGATCCACATTCCACAGGGGAAAAGGAGGGGCAAGCTTGCGCCCAGAGCACAGCAAGGTTTTGTTTTGGGATTTCCGAATGCATATTTCAGAGTTTGGTGTCCAGAAACACAGCAGTTAATTCTGAGCAGAAGCATTAAAGTCTCAGAAAAGCCTTGGGATCAAAGGCAGACCGTTATTCTTACAGGGTCAAATGACACACAAACACGAACACAATCACAGACATTTAAGCCAGATCTTGACATTAAAGTGGAAGGTACACAAATTCCTCTCAGAGATGCTTTGAATGAGCTCATTTGTGGAAAACGCAGATCAAAGAAACGAAAAGCTGAAGAAATGGAAGATCCTGGGCACGCGGTGCCAAGCACAAGCACAAATGGGGGGGCAGAGAGAGCCGAAGCTCTGGTTCCTTTAAGACGCTCTACAAGAGCAAATTTAGGCAAACCGCCTGAAAGATTTACCGTGGGGTTAGTATCCAGTCCTGGAATGCATAAACTGGTGGAAATGGATGCTGACACTTTGTATTTGACATGTGTACAACCAAAGTTTGAGTGAATAAAGTTTTGAACTGTACTGAGATGTAATTTTGAACTATACTGAACTGAAAATGTATGATGCAATGTACTGAAATGTATTGCAAGAGGTATTGTAGAAATGTATTACTGTATGACTATGTATTGTGGAGATGTATTGTTGAGATTTTTTTGTAATTGACAGACATGATGAGAAAAAGGGGGGCTTGTTGGCATGAGGCCTAGTAGTTTTCCATCAAGTCTGCAAAACTGTAACTAGGGGGGAGTTATGTCTTTGCCAGTCTGGGAACGGACAGTGAAGGCCGTTGTTATGGTAACCATCAAGATATAGACTGGGAAAATTCTAACAGAGTCTGTGAGTTGTGTCCTTCTGCATCATGCCTCTGACCTGAGAGGCTGTCTTACTTTTGCTTTTGGAGAGAGATGTGCTGTAGAGCTAGAGGGGGGGAAACTGCTGAAAAGCCTTAATGTCTTAATAAAGACTCTTAACATGCTCTAATGTTCTGAAGAAGTTTCTTGCTCAACTTAACTCCAACGTAATGTATGCTGTTTCACGCAACAACGCACACACGCCAACAGGAACGGGACTAAAATGAGGCTTTTTGCATGCAGCCATGGGATCTACTACCAAGTACCGATCTGCAGAGGAGAATTCCAAGAATTTGCAAATGAAGCAAGAAGAATTTCAGTAAGACTCGTGAAATGCCTCCTCCCTCGGGAAAGAGGGGAGAAGGGGTGTTCTGTACTTTTCTACTGGCAATGAAACGTTATTAAAATATACTAGGGCTGTATCAAATCCCACTACTGCTACCCAGAAAGTCCCAGGTACAATCTCTTGTATCTCCAGTTAAAAGTTCAGGAAACAGGCAATGGAAAAGACCTCTACCTGAGACCCTGGAGAGTAGACAGGACTGGGCTAGATGGACAAATACAAGCATAATACAGCATTTATTCAGCACTGTTTCTTTGGATATTCTGTTCCTTATTGGAATGACTGCAGACAGTCAAGGATTGTAAAGAGGGAAAATGGTGTCACAATGCCACATAGTCCATTGATGTTGACTATGTGGCATCACTGAGCACAAACTAAATCCATTGAGAATGAGGCCAATGCTTCCTGCATAGCATTGCTCTCATTCTGAATGGGTGGTCTTTCTGTCCATGTCACCCTTCCCCCCCCAAAAATGCTAAAACAATGTGTGCTTTTCACTGCTGCTGAAAATGTTTCCCCTTTCAGTTCCACCCTAAAGTAGTCTCAAAATGAGGTCAGGTAATATCAGAGGGTTGCTACTTTGAGTCATACTTAATGGACAACCTGCCAGTTTATCTTGCCCCCTCCATGCACTCAGGGACCAGAAAACATTGCCTGCAATTTACAAAGTGCTTCATTTCCCAGTAAGATTTATTTGCAAGCAAAACATAGAATTATTGTGGCATGGTGCGAAATGAGCAACCACTGAGCTTTTCCCCGCATCAAATAGATGTCTCTCTCTATCTGGGAAGTCATTCAGAGCATCCATTTTGAAGCCACTTCATTAAATGGATTAGTATATAAACCACTTCTATTTCAATTAATTTTGTACACCACAAAACACTTCAAATCTAACCATTACCTGGATATTTTCTTTATTAATTGTTGTTTAATTTAGAGTACACCATTGTTGTTGAGATGGATGAGGAAAGGGGGATGAAACCTCAGATTGAAGCATGCTTTGTGGCTTCAGATCTCAGAGATTTATTATTGTTGTTGTTTATTTATTTATTTATTTTATTAAATTTCGATACCGCCCCATAGCCGAAGCTCTCTCGGTGTATTGTTGTTGTTAATAATAATAATAATAGCAATACAGTAGGGCCCGCTTTATGGCGCTTCACTTTATAGCAATTCGCTAATACAGAGCTCTCAATTAGACACAATTAGACTAAAGCCCCACTCATACGGCGCTAGTTCCGCTTTTACGGCAGTTTTCGGGCATCACACGCCATTCTATTCAGTGAGCTGCTTTACAGCGGTTTTCGCTTTACAGCGGGGGTCCAGAACGTAACCCGCCATATGAGTGGGGCCCTACTGTATGCTTGCTTGATTCATTGCTCCTGTTTCATTTTTTACTAATTTATTTAAAGGCATTTTTAACTGATCCTTATTAAAATATCTAAGTAGTGTACAACTTTACAATATTATTGGTTTTTAAATAATATTTTGAGTGTTTGAACTGCTCCATGTGTGTTATCTCAGTAATCCTTACAACAACCCCATTTTTTTTTAAAAAAAATCAGTTTTATTGATGAAGGAGCATGGTTGTGGCTGGGAGATTATGATGATGACTGATCATCGTCATCATTAAAAGTATTTACATCCTACAGTTCATTATTACAGATTCCAGGGCAGGAATACAGAACACTAAATAAAAGCAACCAACTAAATCATAAAATAAACAATACATACTAAAATATACCATAAGATAAAGCCACTAAAAACAACAACAATGCAGGTCAGGTAATAACTTAAAAGCTTAAAATGCCTGTGCAAATAAATGTCTTGGCACCAACCTGGCACCAAAATGAAAACAATGTGGGCTTTCCATCTGGTTGGCAACTGTGCGAACAGGGTGTTGGACTAGATGGGCCCCTTTTGACTTGATCCAACAGGTTCTTCTTCACTTCCTATGTTTTAATGTTTTCCTCCCTCTCTCATAACTCATGGACACAGCGGCGTCACTAGGGTTGGTGTCACCCGGTGCGGTAATTCATGGTGTCACCCCCATGGACCTCCTCCCGTATCAGACCATACAGAAGCCTTAGTAATGTTTTTTGTACTAATGTTACTCGTAAATCGTAATTCCCGTATATCTCTGAATGTAATGGCAATAGTAGTGACATCAACAACTAGCAAAATTAAAATTACACCTTTGAATTACAATATCATACGCACAGCCCAAATTCTTGCTCTTATCACTAATGGGAGTTAATTATCTTGCATATGCCCATAGTAAATTTTCAGATACTTTCAGACCCTCAGCAATTTTCAAGTGGTCTACGTAGAAGAAAGGTTTGGGAACCCCTGGAATAAGACACCTGCTTATGTCCCTATGCTGCTCTCTCCCCTCATTTAGGTGCCTGAGATGCATGCGTGTGGACACACCTCCTTACAATTATGGAAAGTGATTCTTAATAAGTCTCCACACACAAAGTTACATAGGTATTTATCAGTTGTTTAGTAGAAAATTCAGAGCTGCAGGGTCCCTTCATGATAGTTACAGCCACGTACACCCTTTTTTGCTCCTGGATTAAGAATGAGATCTTTGTGAATGCATTCTCTCACAACAACAAACATCTCTAGGAGCCAATCAGCATGAAAGTGGAGAGCGTTAGCAACTGAGAAGAATCTTCTCAGTGGCTGACTCACCTCCTTTCACTCTGATTGGCTCCAATCTGCAGAAAAGGCAAGGAAGCATACTAGAAGACTCTTCTCAGTGACTAACACACTCCCTTTTCATGCTGACTGTAGGATGCTTGGAGACATAGAGACCCTGCTCCCAAAAAAGCAGAGGGACTAAGATCCCCTGGGCGACCACCCTCCTGGTGCTTATGGACATGACCGTAATATATTTTGTGACGTGCAAGTTCGATATTTTATTTATTAAGTGTGTTTAGGATTACACTGATGGCATTCCCAAATATGTACTTTCACACAGACTTTGGTTTTCCATAACACAATGTTAATAAGCACATCAAAGTTGGATACACACCTGAACCAAGACCCAGACAAAAGGGCACTCAAAACAAAAAGGTAATTACAGTGGCTGAGTAGATCTTGTACAGTGGTTATACTGACTGGGCAGCCGCTGTCCTTCACATTTTACAAAATACTTTTTCCTATACAAAGATTAAATTTCTGTGTATGAAAAAGTAATATATGAAGTGGTCTCAATAGTGAGAAAAGTAAACAAGTGAATGGTGATCCAAATGTTTTTCATTCTCACGTTATGAAGCTAGCTGCCAGATGATGTATTACCTTCGCTACGCATGCAGTGTAGATTGAAAAAACAGCACCCAAGCCACCATTCAATACGTGCATGTGTTCTTTCCGACATGAATCTACAGGTCTCAAAAAGTAATGTGTGACAAAGTCCTCAAACACCTTATAACATGCCTCAAACATGGTCTCTTGTTCTACCAGCATGCCTTCACACCATCACTTTGCCAAAACATAAGGATAGGTAAATTGCTTTTAGGGAGGTTCACAATTATGATTTCCTATTTATTTAATCTAAAAATATTTAAAATACATAAAAACAGCCAGGGGAAGATATTGGAGAAATATAAAATAAATACAAATAAAAAAAGGGGGGGAGGTGAAGAGACCTTAAATGTGCTACTCACCATCTCTCAGCCTATCCTCCCCTCAGGATGAAAACAATGGAGAACCATGACCACCCCCAGGAAGAAGGACACACTTAAAATGTAGAGGAAAAAATCATCTACAACCATAGTGTGAAATCAAATACTTATTGGGACACAGTATGAAGAAATATTTATATAAACATGACTCTCAAATATGTTTATGAATTACACAATCTGTAAATATATTTATAGTGCAATCCAATGTTTGTTTACTCAGAAGCAAGTCCCAATGTATTCAATGGGGCTTACTCAAACTGGGAAGTGTGCAGAGAACTACAGCCTCAAGTGATAAGGAACTTGTTCTTTCAACTTGTTCTTTTAAGTTGAGACCTTATCCAAGTCTGAGTCTGTGTTGGAATTGCTTTTTAATATGTTTTTAAGCCTTTTCTTATTTTTTTTTAAAAATTTTTAAAGCTTTTAAAAAATATTTTCAAAGACGTTTTAATATATTTTAAAGTCTGTTTTTATGATGTTTTAAAGTGCTTTTAGTGCTTTTGTTTGCCGCCCTGGGCTCCTACTGGGAGGAAGGGCGGGATATAAATCAAATAATAAATAAATAAACTTCATTCACCCAACCCAAAATTCAGAATCATGCCTCTTTAGGCTGTTTTCCAACTGTTTATTCTTGCTTTATGGTTATTGGATTTTAAATGGCTTTATTTCTTGTTGTGAGGTGCCTTGGTTTCCAACCGTACCTCACAGGGTTGTTGGAAAGACTACACACACACACTGCAGATGTATAAATACATACAGCCCATATAATAGTTTATTGTCAAACCAGTTGGTCATTGCAGAAAAATCAGTATTAGTTTTTAAAAAATCAGTATTCATTTCCTACAGAATAAAAACTGTAATACCTAAGTAAGCCCTGCCTACTTGCTTTAAAATAGGACTGGAGGGGGGGGGAACAGAAAGAGAACACAAACACAATTCTTTTTTACATTCACTCCAAAGTCCCATTGATTTTCAGCACATTCATAACTATGTCTACTCAAAAGTAAATCCTATTGAATTCAATGGGATTTATTCTGGAGATATGGGATTAGCAATGCTTTTACCCCCACAAAAGCAAGTATTGGGAAGGTTTTGAAAACACTGCCCAGGATCTGATTCCTACACACAAGAGGGGAAAAAACTGAAATATATATACTTACCCAATTTATGAGATTTTCAGATAAACCGGGGGGCACCATTTTCTGGCCTTCCAATGAGGTTTACTAGACACTGCCACAGGTCAACCAAACACTTCACTGATTGGCTGCAATCCTGAATGGGCGGGGTTAAAGCTACGAAGTGCTATACAGTAGTTTAAAAAAAGATTTAACGGGGCGGCTGACGTTTTTATGTATATCTCAAGAACCGGACCACCTAGAAACTTAATTTTTTTTTAATTAAAGCTGAGAATCACCCCCCTCTGATGGTGTCACCTGGTGTGGTCTGCACCCCCCTAGTGACACCACTGGGGGGCAGCTGATGTTTTTATGTATAT
Organism: Rhineura floridana; assembly: GCF_030035675.1. NCBI lineage: Eukaryota > Metazoa > Chordata > Lepidosauria > Squamata > Rhineuridae > Rhineura > Rhineura floridana. The sequence continues at coordinate 316,216,783 of NC_084480.1, read as the reverse complement.
CTTGAGAACCGGACCACCTAGAAACTTAATTTTTTTTTAAATTAAAGCTGAGAGTCACCCCCCTCTGATGGTGTCACTTGGTGTGGTCTGCACCCCCCCCACACCCCTAGTAACGCCACTGCATGGACATCTAACAAAGCTAAAGTTTGGAAGAATCAGGATAGACAAAAGAAAGTACTTCTTCACACAGCACATAGTTAAACTATGGAACTTTCTCCCCAGTAATGGCCGCCAACTTGGAGGCCTTGAAAAAAGAATTAGACTAATTCACAGAGGATAAGGCTTCTACTCATGGTGGTGATGTTCTACTTCCACTGTCAGAGGCAATATGCTTCTGAATGCCAGTTGCTGTGAATCACAAGAGGGGTGAGTGCTGTTGCACTAGGATTGCCAGGTTCCTGGCCTGAGACTGATCCTGTATCTTTAGGAGAAGAGAAAGTCAGCCAAGTGCAGGTGTTCTTGCAACGCTGTAATGGGAAAAACCACAAGGTGGAATTCTCCCTTCCCCCTGCACAACTTTTAAAGATACAGAAGGCCTCTTGGTTGCCAGGCCCAGCCTCCAAGAGGTCTTCTGTATCTTTAAAAGTTGTGCGGGAAAAGGGAGAATTCCACCTTGTGGTTTTTCTCATTATAGAGTTGCAAGAACACCTGCACTTGGCTGACTTTCTCTTCTCCTAAAGATACAGGCTCAGGCTCAGGCCATGGACCTGACAACCCTATGTTGCACTCAGGTTCTGCTGGTGGGTTTCCCACAGGCAGACCCAGTGCCAGCGCATGGCCAGGTCTTGGGTGATGGCAGGCATGTGCGTGCCATGCATGGGGTATGCGTACTGATGCCAGAAGTGGGTGGGATGGGCGGGCCTATATAAGCCCCACGCCACCTGTATCGGGAGGGGGTTGCAATGATGTCATCCACAGTAGGAGTACACCACTAGTGAGAATGAAAACAAAGCAAATAAGACCACAGAAAATAACAGGAACTGTGAGATAATGTTTTTTTCAAGCACCAAGGTTTAGGGTGGGTTTTTTTTTTGCACCCTGTGAAGTTTATATAGGAGATAATTTAGCAGGCCTCTGGAAAGGGGGATCCACATTACTTAATCCTAGTAGATAACAAAATCACCTGAGAGCGGCTTAGAAAAGGAATTTGGAGCCTAGTCCTGCATGAAGAGTTGTGGCAGCAGCCATTTTCAGTAGGTTCCCTCCCCGCAAAAAAGACCTTCACTCAAAAGTGTAGAATATTATTCTAATTCTCCAGTATTCTGCCAGTTTGGATCCTGCCTTCAACATGTTCCCTGCTTTTCCCAAATTTCCTATGCATGAATGGGAACTGTGGCTTGAACGTTTGGAAAATTTATTTCTTCTGATGAAAGAAAATGATCCTACCATGAAAAGGGCAATGTTACTACATTTTGCTAGGATAGAAGTGCACCAAATTTTCAAAACATTACCTGACATAAGAGGTGACAATGATTATGAAAAAGCAAAGCCAGAGCTCACTAAGTGTTTTAAACCATACAAGAATATAGTCTTTGAGTGGTATCATTTTTGACAAGCCCACAAAAACAAAGGTGAAACTACTGATGAGTATCATACCCATTTGTGCCGCCTTGCATAGTCCTGTGAATTTGCAGACACAGAACTTGAAATAAGCACAAATAATACAAGGAGGCTGTTCAGCAAAACTCCGGAGGCAATTTTTTCATGAGCCCCAGATCACCCTTGCCAAATTGCTAGCCAATGCCTGAGCAAATGAAATGTCTGAAAGACATGCCATACAAATTGAGAAAGGGAGACTCTCTACAGAAACTGCACATGCACTCCAGAAGTGTTCCAACAGGAAGCAGATGACATATTCTCATAGTAGCAATCAATCTTCCAAAGCACAGTGAATGTCTTTGAAGTCAGCTCAGGCAACTTGTTACAACTGTGGAGGATCCTATCACTTGCAAGTGATGTAGTTATGTCATACTTTAATCCAGGCAAGGGGACTGAACTTTCGGTGGATGCCAGCCCTTGGAGCTGTAGTCACACAGGTTAATCAATATGGCTATGTTTCTACTACAGCTGGTATAGCACAGTGGGGAGGACAGCCTGGCTGAGAGTCCACAGTCTGTGAGTTCAAATCCCCGCTCATGTCTCCTGGGTGTCAAGGGCTAGCTAAAGATCACCCCCACAGTGAATGGCTCCGGGGTTACGTGCCCTGCCACCTGTGCAGCCGTGGCAAGCTGCATAGTCCCAAGGAGCCCAGTTGTCCCCCAGCTGGCAGTTGTGGACAAGGAAGGGGCTGGTTGGTGCAGCTGTGGCAAGCTGAGCAGGCCCTAGCCAGCTGGGGAGGACTAGCCTCAGAGGGAGGCAATGTAAACCCCCTCTGAATACCGCTTACCATGAAAACCCTATTCATAGGGTCGCCATAACTCAGGATCGACTTGAAGGCAGTCCATTTAACCAGTTCACATTGAGCGCTGGATGCTTAAATTACAGGGTTATGATTACAGAATCATCTGTTAACCAGGTAAAGACAATCCAACTGACTGTTTTTCCAGGCATCCCACACTCAATACAACTGCTGATCACACAGCTACAAATGAAACAGAGGCACATGTCAACTTCCTTGTCTCACCTGCAGTTCCTACAGCTCTTTCTCTACAGGAAATAAAGAATGCTACACAAGCTGATACATGTCTCCAGACAATAATCAAGACTGTCCACAGTGGTCGGTGGAAAGACCTTCTGAATAATCTGGCACATCTGACTTCAAAAGCAAAAGCAATAATCCAGTCCTTTGCTAACGTAAAGAGTGTAACAATTTACTGTTACAGAGAATGACCTTCTTCTTTGTAGCACTCGTTTGGTTATTCCACATTCTCTAGGGAACCATGCTATTGATTTGGCTCATGAAGGTCATCACTGAGTAGTTAAAACCAAAGCTCTGTTGAGGGAGAAAGTCTGGTTCCCTAGGATTGATAATCTTGCTGAACAACATGTAAAGTCTTGCACACTGTGCCAAGCAGCAGTTCCACTCTGCACCTCTGCATGTTTCCCCCCTTCTTCCATCAGCATGGGTGCAAGTAAGTATTGATTTCTCTGACCTCCCTAATGGAGGACATCCTTTGGTAGCTATTGATGACTATAGCCATTATCCAGAGGTAGAAATGCTCACCACTACTTCAGCAAATGCTGTCATTCCCGAGTTAGAATTTTTTTTTTTTATCTTGTGGCATACTTGCTATTGCAAAAAGTGACAATGGACCACCTTTTCAAGGTCTGCAGTTTGCTCAGTTTTCTGATTATCTTGGATTCAAACATCAAAAAATCATACCTCGTTGGTCACAAGCAAATGGGGAGGTTGAGAGATGTATGAGGATATTCAACGAAGTCTTAGATTGCTACAGCGGAGGGAGCCAATATGAAACAGGAATTGTTTCAGTTTCTCCGCAGGTACCAAACCACTCCCCATTGTTCTGCTGGAATGGCACCAGCTACCATAATGTTTGGCAAACAGGTATGAACAAAATTGCCTCAAACTGATTTCCCATTCAGGGATGTACCCCTGAGCCAAGGTGATTATAAGGCAAAACTTACAATGAAAAAGTATACCGACAAATGCAGGCGGGCCATAGTGGTGCCATTCAAAGTTGGGGATGTGGTCCTTGTTAAGAGCCTCGCAACAAACTCTCAATGCCTTTCTATCCTGTGCCATATCAAATCACAATGATAAATGGCACAATGGTCACGGCACAGAGGGGCGCTCACCAAGTCACAAGAAATGTGTCTCACATTAAACCACTTCACAGCACCACTTGGATTCAAAGACCAGATGATGATGACTTTATACAATCTACTACTCCTGCTATATTGAATCCAGCAACTCCATGCATCCCAGATACAAATGACCAATGTTAACTCACAAGCCACTGTGCTCTAAACTATTTGCAAGTTTATGTTACATGAAGAAAACTATACTTGTGACCCATATACCAATTATCCAGCTTTATTCTATTCCTTTAATTACATGGTTTTGTTACAGTGATTTAGTTTTTTCTTATATAATCGTGGAAGTGTTTTTAAGTGCTCTGAGTTTCCAGTTATATTTGTGGTTTCATATGCAGGGGAAAAGGAGGGATGTAAAATCTATGGCAGAGCCATTCCTTGATCCAGACCTGGATTCCAGAATGATCTGGACCAGGCATAGGCTGGTCCACCCCAGGACTTACAGAGAATCCTGGAAGAAGAGCACTCTGTATGTAACTGTGAGCAAGGAAGGTGTTCTGAAATGAACCTCTACATTCCACAACCATAGTCTTACTCCAAGTTTTTATTTCTAAGAGTCCCAGGCCTCTGGACTCAACTGGAATGTTGGGGTAAACAGCGCTGGAGGCCTAGGCAGGCTGGTGCCCATGGGCCCAGTCATGCCTGGCACCGGCCTTGCCCATTAGGGTTGCCAGGCTCAAGGCCTGAGAATGATTCTGTATCTTTAAGAGAAGAGAAAATTCAGCCAAGTGCAGGCTTTCTTGCAACACTGTAATGGGAAAAACCACAAGGTGAAATTCTCCCATCCCCCTGCACAACTTTTAAAGATACAGAAGACCTCTTGGTTTGATACAGAAGACCTCTTGGAGGCAACCAAGAGGTCTTCTGTATCTTTAAAAGTTGTGCAGGGGGATGGGAGAATTTCACCTTGTGGGTTTTCCCATTCCAATGTTGCAAGAAAACCTGCACTTGGCTGAATTTTCTCTTCTCTTAAAGATACAGAATCGTTCTCAGGCCCTGAGCCTGGCAACCCTACTGCCCATTGTGAGAACGGGATGCTGAACTATGAGCTATTCGCCGGATCCAGCAGGCTTCTTCTTACGGTCTTAGGCAGTGCAAAGAGGTGACAAAGCTGGGAGGGATTCATATATATTTTTCTGCAGATCTTTGTTTTTGTCCACTGCTTTCAGGGAACAGGGATCACAACAGTTCCTTGAAGCTGAAATGGATTGCTCTGAGCAAATCTTCAGAACTACAACAATTCCAACAATAACAATCTCGACGGGGAAGTGAAGCTGATCTTTGTTCAGCAAGTTCATTATCTTCTCTAAGGCCAAGTACCAAGAGAGGTTGAACTGGCAATGAAAGAATAATTGAAGGCAGTCCTCAGTTCTAGGAGTAGGAATTGTAATCTTTTGTTACTTGCATGTTACTTGCTTCGCTGACGTCACTCTGCCTTTCTCATGTGCTCTGACTTTTTGGTGTTTGATCTTTGGGATACTTTCATCTTTAATCAAAACTGTTTAGGCTGCAGAGAGTTCTCTTGTACTGAAGAGAGTTGAGTGTGTTTGAATCTCAAAGGCACCTCCAGTTGGGCTTTGAGAACAGAGTAGAAGAGATCAGAGACCAACATGTATCAGCTTTCCCCACAAAAAAGGCATATAGAAAGAAAACACTTGCAAAGTTCAATGCGCAGCCCTCAAGAGCAAGCTCTCAAGAATGCCACTGACGAAAACTGGCAAGAGCTCTGAATCTTACTCATGCAGTCAGCTTTCAGATAGCTCTCTTTGGGGCATGTCCAAATTGCATCTTTGGGGATTTTGATTTTTCTTTTTGATTCCTTCTGATGAATCCATGATCTGATTCTGCTTACTATAGGATGGCTGAGGCTGCATTCAGACGCGGGATTTATTTCATTAGTTTTACTTATTATGATGGTAGCACTTCTCTCCCAATTTCTAACAATCACACTGCAGTGCCTGTTGCATTATGGAACTGTGGCTTTTTGACCAATATACTGCCTTGTCATGCTAAATTTCTTGAGTCTTCTTCTGGAAGAAGGGATGAGGGCAAACCTGCCCTCGCTTGACTGTGGGAACGTTGTTATGTCATGTGAAAGACCACATGAAATGCAGAAATTATCAGGTAAGGAAACATCAGGAAAATGCAATAAACTGCCATCTGAATGCAGCCCTCTGCTCAAACACTTTCCTCAGCAATATTTCCTTGGAACAGCAGTTACCGGGGGGGGGGGGGATGGGAGGGAAAAAGTGTTTAGCAGGGTGTGCACCAGGGTTTGCTAGGGAAGCCAGTTATCAAAATCTGTCCTCCAATTTCATAAATGTTTTCTTCCTATGCTTCAGCTTTTCTGACTCATCCTCAGAGCATACGCACAAAAAATTCTTTGGAGTTACATAACGTGCAAGATTCTGTGCTTACCTTAACGTTGCAAGGTGACCATGGATTTCTTTCCAGTAATCATATCTCCAGCACTCTGCAGCCTCCCAGGCTGCTCCTGTTTCCTCATCTGAAAAAGACCCATGAGAGAATTCTTCCCTTCAGATATTTGAGCCCACCCTTAAAAAAAAGAAACTCTATCAATTAATGAGAAATCACTTTTGAAAATTATAAGGGAGAGACAACTCCAGTGAAATTCTCACGGGTGGTGTGCAGGGCATTGGCTGACGAGTTCTGTGAGTGTCCTTTCATTCACTCTGCCACTCATCTCACCTGTGGTCTACACAACGTAGCCTTCCTGGGTGTCCATGATTCAATGAAAAACATTACAGATTGACTCTTCCTATAGGACCTTTACAGATCAGGGAGCCCAGGAGAGAGCAGAGTGTTGGAGATGTTGGAAGTGGGGCAAGAGCAACATCTGTTTGGGTTCTTTTTGTATTCCAGAAGGACGATAGAGTTTGGGTCCTCCAGCTGGCTAGACTTGCCTACCTTTGCCTGTGCTCTTCTCTGCCTAACTTCCATTGTAAACTGATATGCTCAGGGAAGCTGACCTGCCCCTCCTTCCTTTGTCTTCTTCTTCGACTGTCCGAGGAGAGAGGAGACATCTTTGTCTTTGCTCTCTCTCCTGAGCTATGAGGGCAATACGCAAGTCTGGGCATTGCGCCTCCAACTTAGTTTATTAGAACTGGGTATGCTTTTCCTATCTACTATGTATTAATAAAGTAGCTTTTCTTATTTTACTAAGTCTTAAGTCTCAGTGATCTAAATGCAGGGTAAAAGCCTGCATCAAAGGTAAATACACACATTGGCACATGCAGCTCAGACCGCTGAGTATCTCTTCATATATATAAATATTTCCCAGAACTTGGAAAAGTTATTTTTGTGAACTACAACTCCCATCAGCCCACTCCAGTGGCCACGCTGGCTGGGGCTGATGGGAGTTGTAGTTTAAAAAAGCAACTTTTCCAAGCTCTGATATTTCCATAACAGGAGACATGTTTAAAGGAAAGAAACACACATCACCTATTGACATCTCACAATAAGGTAAGGTCAAAACCCACTGGATTAAAAAAAAATCTAAAGAAAAATTGTCCTGAGAATGAGGCAGACAAATGAAAGTCTCTTTTCATAGGGAAAGGAAAGTTGCAAAAAATTTGAGGACAGATTTCTTTATAGCACTACTATTAAGCACTACGTTTATATAAAGAGCTATAAACTGTGGCTATTTATGAGATCCCAGATGTGTGTGTGTAAGTGTAAATGTAAATGTAAGTGTAGGAAGAGGCAAACAAGATCCTATAGATGAACCAGAAGGCCCAGTCGCACAAGCAGGAAAGAAGGAAATCATGGATGTTCTCCAGACAAAGGTGGTTGACTTTCTGGGAAGGAGAGGTCTATTATGGGATTCCTGAGTTTGGTAAAGCCTTCCTTTACTCTGAAACCAATGTTCATGGTATAGATCACAGACGAGCAAAATTCATGCTTCAGGATCTGCTTCGCATTTAAATAGAACTCCAAGGTCCACCAACCAGAGTTGAATTCTAAAGTCCAGGAGTCTGAATACCAGAAATGAAGAGAGCTCACAGTCCTTCCACACAAACACCATTTCTTGTTACTCCAAGCTTTCTTCATTTCAGCAGTATAATCTAGGGGGTGGGAGATAGGAGACATTTTGTTGCTGGTATTAAACAACTGGGAGCCAGTAATCCTTGCTGATCTACCACAAGTCACCTAGGGATCTACCAGTAGATCCAGATCTACCTTCTGCCTTGGTTAGATAAGGAAGGGAGTCCATGCCTTCACACGTTCTTGTTCATGGTGAATTTTGTTATCCTTACAACCAAGTTCTCAGAAACAGCAGCTGAGGAGGTCAAGCAGTTTCTTGACTATGTCACTTCAGAGAGACTATAAGTGAGAGTTCACTGACAGAATGCTCCTCCATGAAAAAGACATTTCATGCATATAGAAAACTAGATGTTAAGGGTCAGGGTTCCAGCTGACATGCTCCTTTTCTAAGTGAAGGGATTTTTGTTTTTGTTTTTGGTAGGATCAATATTCACTCACATGAGCCTCAGCCTGCAGCCTGATGTGGTATAGTTCAAAAACACATGTGTTTTGGGGAGAAGTAAACCTCAGTCTCCTCTATAGGCATTTGATTGCCCCCAGTGAGAACAGGATGTTGGATTAGATAAGCCAATGGCCTGATCCAGCAGGACTTTTCTTATGTTCTTGTGTAATTATGGCTGACAAGAAAGACCAGCAACACCCTTCCCAAGAGCCATTTTTTTACATGTGGATCCCAACAATGAGTAACTGGGGGGAATACAGCCTTGCAATCTGCTGCACAGGCCCAGTCTCAGAACCTGGGATTTCAGAGTTATGAGAGAACCACTCACAGGCATTTTAATATCACCTTTTAAATTCAGATCAGCTTGAAGTTTTTAATGCATCTCAAAATCTGCTGTGGAAAACAAAGTCGCCTTTTGGTGTTGCATTTTTATTCCTATCACAAAGTCGTTTCCATTTTTTATATCCTTAAGGAATTGACTTGATAAGAAACTCGGCACGAGGGCTTTAATGGGGACTTCGCTCGCTTTATTCCAAATATCATCATGCATAAACATTTCAAAAGCTCCTACGCTATGCATGAGTGTGTCCTATGGAAGAGAAGAATCAACATAATCTGATGCTAAACGGCCAACTTAACATGGCACGAGAGGATTCCTAACTACTGCCTAGTCATTTGTATGCCTCTTACTGATATTTTTACACAGTTTTATGCAGAAAAAAGCCATTTGCCTGCTGCTATCCTGAATTTGTGCTCTCAAAATTTGCTCCACCAGGCCCATCCAAAACTGAGTGTCTCTTGATATGATGGATTAAGGTGGTTCTCCTAGTGGCCCCAGTTGCCACCTAAACGTTGCCTTAAGCAAAGCTGCCTGAGGCAAGACGCATGACAAAATGTGGTAGGCAAGCAAATGTTTTGATAAGTCTTGAGAAATTTCTCTGGATATTTCTGAGAGTCCACCCTCACACCCCCAAGTTTTCAGTAGATTTTGCCTACAGCAAAATTTGACGTGAATTTGGATGTTCTGCCTCAAGGAAAAAATCTAAGAATTTCCAAGGGAACCCAAAAGAACTTCAGTAAGAGGTGGGCCAAGAGACCTTTGGGATTTGGCCCCAGAAACAGTTCTGAATTTTGTGATGAGCTGAGAAAGTTTGCTTAAGAGGTTTTTACATACACATAAGAACATAAGAAGAGCCTGCTGGACAGGCCAGTGACCCATCTAGTCCAGCATCCTGTTCTCACAGTGGCCAACCAGGTGCCTGGGGGAAGCCCGCAAGCAGGACCCGAGTGCAAGAACACTCTCCCCTCCTGAGGCTTCTGGCAACTGGTTTTCAGAAGCATGCTGCCTCTGACTAGGGTGGCACAGCACAGCCATCACGGCTAGTAGCCATTGATAGCCCTGTCCTCCATGAATTTGTCTAATCTTCTTTTAAAGCCGTCCAAGCTGGTGGCCATTACTGCATCTTGTGGGAGCAAATTCCATAGTTTAACTATGCGCTGAGTAAAGAAGTACTTCCTTTTGTCTGTCCTGAATCTTCCAACATTCAGCTTCTTTGAATGTCCACGAGTTCTAGTATTATGAGAGTGGGAGAAGAACTTTTCTCTATCCACTTTCTCAATGCCATGCATAATTTTATACACTTCTATCATGTCTCCTCTGACACGCCTTTTCTCTAAACTAAAAAGCCCCAAATGCTGCAACCTTTCCTCCTAAGGGAGTCGCTCCATCCACTTGATCATTCTGGTTGCCCTCTTCTGAACCTTTTCCAACTCTATAATATCCTTTCTGAGATGAGGCGACCAGAACTGTACACAGTATTCCAAATGCGGCCGCACCATAGATTTATACAACGGCATTATGATATCGGCTGTTTTATTTTCAATACCTTTCCTAATTATCGCTAGCATGGAATTTGCCTTTTTCACAGCTGCCGCACACTGGGTCGACATTTTCATCGTGCTGTCCACTACAACCCCGAGGTCTCTCTCCTGGTCGGTCACCGCCAGTTCAGACCCCATGAGCGTATATGTGAAATTAAGATTTTTTGCTCCAATATGCTTAATTTTACACTTGTTTATACTGAATTGCATTTGCCATTTTTCCGCCCATTCACTCAGTTTGGAGAGGTCTTTTTGGAGCTCTTCACAATCCCTTTTTGTTTTAACAACCCTGAACAATTTAGTGTCGTCAGCAAACTTGGCCACTTCACTGCTCACTCCTAATTCTAGATCATTAATGAACAAGTTGAAAAGTACAGGTCCCAATACCGATCCTTGAGGGACTCCACTTTCTACAGCCCTCCATTGGGAGAAGTGTCCGTTTATTCCTACTCTCTGCTTTCTGCTTCTTAACCAATTCCTTATCCACAAGAGGACCTCTCCTCTTATTCCATGACTGCTAAGCTTCCTCAGAAGTCTTTGGTGAGGTACCTTGTCAAACACTTTTTGAAAGTCTAAGTACACTATGTCCGCTGGATCACCTCTATCTATATGCTTGTTGACACTCTCAAAGAATTCTAATAGGTTACTGAGACAGGACTTTCCCTTGCAGAAGCCATGCTGGCTCTGCTTCAGCAAGGCTTGTTCTTCTATGTGCTTAGTTAATGTAGCTTTAATAATACTTTCTACCAGTTTTCCAGGGACAGAAGTTAAGCTAACTGGCCTGTAATTTCCAGGATCCCCTCTGGATCCCTTTTTGAAGATTGGCGTTACATTTGCCACTTTCCAGTCCTCAGGCACGGAGGAGGACCCAAGGGACAAGTTACATATTTTAGTTAGCAGATCAGCAATTTCACATTTGAGTTCTTTGAGAACTCTCGGGTGGATGCCATCCGGGCCCGGTGATTTGTCAGTTTTTATATTGTCCATTAAGCCTAGAACTTCCTCTCTCGTTACCACTATTTGTCTCAGTTCCTCAGAATCCCTTCTTGCAAATGTTAGTTCAGGTTCAGGGATCTGCCCTATATCTTCCACTGTGAAGACGGATGCAAAGAATTCATTTAGCTTCTCTGCAATCTCCTTATCGTTCTTTAGTACACCTTTGACTCCCTTATCATCCAAGGGTCCAATCGCCTCCCTAGATGGTCTCCTGCTTTGAATGTATTTATAGAATTTTTTGTTGTTGGTTTTTATGTTCTTAGCAATGTGCTCCTCAAATTCTTTTTTAGCATCCCTTATTGTCTTCTTGCATTTCTTTTGCCAACAACCTTTTCCATCTTCAGGTGCTAGATTGTGCTGTAGGCCCCTTCTTGCTTCCTGCTATATCAGGGGTGGGACATCTTTTTCAGCCTAAGGGCCACATTCCCTTCCGGGCAACCTTCTGGGGGCCACATGCCCATGGCTGTTGGGGCCAGAGGCAAACGTGGACAGCAACAAATGTGAATTTTGCCTTTGTACACTAGGCTAGTTTCTGAACACATTCACATGACCCTCTCCGTTTTCCAGCCAGGCAAGCCAGAGGCATTAAAAGTGTTTAAGGACATATTCCAGCCAGGGAAAACACTTGGGAGTGTCAAATAGGAGGGGGTGTGGCCTGTGGAGAGAGGGCATAGATTAAGGAGAGTCCTGAGGGCCATATAGAGAGTCCTGGAGTTCCTGCCATGCTAAAAGAATGATTTCTTACAAGTGCAGAATGAGTACCTTGTGGCACTTGCAACACTCCCTGTTCAGCACAGCATGAGTGGCCATCTACTAGTGCAGCATTTCCCAACTAGTGGGCCACCAGATGTTGTTGGACCACAATTCCCATCTTTCCTGACCATTGGCAATGCTGGCTGAGGCTGATGGGAGTTGTGGTCCAACAACATCTGGTGGCCCACTAGTTGGGAAATGCTGCACTAGTGTAATGGGGCTTTTCTAATCTCCCCTTGGCCTCCCGTGCATCCCCAAATCCCTCCAGGGTGTATGGAGGGGCCTGGAGGGGGAAGGGAGGAACTGGAAATCCTGCTGTGCCACCAGGGTTCCTATTGTGAAAGTGGGCAGACATAAATGGATCTCATCCATGATTGGTTGGTTGATTATTTAAGGAATTCATCACCCACTTTTTTGAACATATTGATGGTGCAGCTTGCGAGCATACAGAAACACATTCCACAAAATGCTATAAATGGACTGCCTTCAAGTCGATCCTGACTTATGGCTGACCCTACGAATAGGGTTTTCATGGTAAGCGGCATTCAAAGGGGGGTTACCATTGCCTTCCTCTGAGGCTGAGAGGCAGTGACTGGCCCAAGGTCACCCAGGGAGCTTCATTGCTGTGTGGGGATTCGAACCCTGGTCTCCCAGGTCGTATTCCAACACCTTAGCCACTATACCACACTGACTCTCTAAAATGCTATAAAATCAATTTAAAATCCACTTCACAATAATACAAGATCCAAAAGCCAGCACACACTCACAAAAACACATAGACCCAGCCAGAGCTTGGAAAAGTTACTTTTTTGAACTACAACTCCCATCAGCCCAATCCAGTGGCCATGCTGGCTGGGGCTGATGGGAGTTGTGGTTCAAAAAAGTAACTTTTCCAAGCTCTGGACCCAGCACATCCCCAACACAAAACCCACAACCGTAATGCTGATGGTGCTGCTGAATGCCACAGAGAAGAAGTGGGCCTTAAAGGCTCATTTGAAACTTCACTGAAAGCATAAGTCATGCGCGGACAGGCCTGCTTCATCAGGTATTGGGGTTCACCATGCAAAGAGCTTCCTCATGCCCACCACATGTCCAGATAGTCATGCAAGTAGGCAATGAAAATATTTAGCCTAGAGTACAGAGGAGGTAGAATACCCACTAAATTAGACTCAGTACCAGATTCCGACTAAATTCGACAGTCTGCTATGTTTTTGAACTGGCACTGATTTCTTTGAGTTGGCTGCAGCTTTAATTGGCATGGATTTTTTTGCAACGGGCTGCAACTGTAAGCAGCACAATTTTTAAAAAAAAACAAATCCCCAATTTTATTTAATTACCTTCATAATTTCCTCTAAGTTGATGCATTCACAACAGTGTGTAGGTGTGATGAATAGGAAAAAAATAAACCAGATGGAATACTGTGATCATTTCCATAGGCATTGATGATAAAAAAGACACATTTTTTTTCACAATAAAAAAAACACATGAACAGCGAATTGAATCGGCAAGCACCAATGCAAGGGGGAACAAAATAAGGGCAGATCAAGATTGAATGACAGACTATCAGGATACAAGTGGATTGGAACTAGGCAGCAAACCCCATCCCTAGCCTAGAGATATTTTGAATCTTCAAGGGAAAAGAACTCCATAAATGTCAGGCAGGAGCAAGAATATATCATTTGGTGATATATCTGGGAAAATCTGCAATTTTCTGTTTTAAAGCAAAAATATATATTGTTGCACGACTCCCCCAATCTCCGAGTGGTGAGATTTCGGGGGTCACTGCACTCATCCAGGGTTTGGTTTCCTTTGGGAAGAAGGTCAGTGGAGACTGCGGTATCTTTATGAAATATGGTTTGTTTATTTACACGCATTCCAATCTGAGCTCAAGAATGGAGGGGTTCAATACATCAGCAGTCTAATAACCAGCTTTTCCATCTGGGTGCAGGGGCATCCCATAGCCATGATGCAGCGAGCCAACCTCTCTCCCTGCCTTCAGCCACAGCAAAATCTCTAGACACACTGAAACTACAAGCACACACCTTCTGCTAGCTGCCAGGAGTCTGGGGAAGGCTCTCCTATTTATTTATTTATTTATTTATGTCATTTCTATACCGCTTTATATTATTTGGAAAACAAATCTCAAAGCGGTTTACAACCTAGATTAAAACACTGAACAAAACATCACAAAATATTAAAAGAAAACATTACAAATTCAAGCCAAATATAAAAAACACATTCAAAACAGCATAATTATCAGAAAAATAAAAGTATTCTCTTAAACATAAACATTATGAGTTAAGAATCAAATACAAAATACAAACTCCCAAAACAGCATCATTAACAGCATCAACTCCTACAGAGTTTTAAATGACAAAAGGGGTCTTCCTAGCCCATTCTCCATTGCTAGGCAACTGATCGGCCCATTATCTTACCTGGCCAATCTATTTGGTTAACAAAAGACTAATTTGACCAGCAGAGAGTTCCTCATTCCAAGGCACAGGATTCCAGATCAGAGGCTGGGAAGGGGACCCACAGGAATCACCCATCCCAACCACCCATGCTCATAACAATATATTTGATTCTGGGGACAAGGATCCCAAACAGGCTTGAAGATTCCTGAAAAGAAAAAAATGGTGATTTCATATAACATTTCAATTCTATTTCATTTTTTACAATTTGTCCAGGAAGTTATCTAATGCCGGGATGCCTTCCTTCAGCCCTTTGCGCTTGCGTGTCTCAGCGACGACCTGATGGGGCGGCTGGTGTTGTCAAAGGAGTCCCCAGGAAGGATCTGCCAGTGGTCAAACATGCACTGGGGGAAGGCTTGTCCACCCGTGTTGGATCTCAAGTCAGCCATGAAGCCAAAAGACTCGTTGACAGGGAGATAGGCCTTGACCACAAACATGGGGGTGCCAGCCACCTGGGACTCCTCAAAGACATGACCTCGCTTCCTGTTCAGCACACCATAAATGCCACCCACAACTTGCTCTGGACACTGGATCTCCACAAGGTAGATGGGCTCCATGAGGCGGGGCTGGGCCGTCAGCATGCAGGCATAGAGACACCTCCTGGCCGTGGGGATGATAACATAAGAACATAAGAAGATACAGCTGGATCAGGCCAAAGGAAGCCCATCAAGTCTAGCATCCTGTTCCTGCAGTGGCCCACCAGATGCCCCAATGGGAAACCCACAAGCAAGACCTGAACGCAACAACGCCCTTGCCTCTTGCCATTTACAGCAACTGGTACTCAGAAGTATATTGCCTCCAACTATGGAGGAAGACCATAGCCACATAGCCTTGTTAGAATGGAAAATTTTGATTGATTTGTTCCATGTGAAATAGATCTTTAGTAAAAGCCAATGTTAAGTTGTCTGACATGCAAGGGTTAAGGGATGAAGGCCGACACTGGAACAACAAGTGAGATTCACTATTTTGTATCCAGAGCTTAGAAAAGTTACTTTTTTGAACTACAACTCCCATCAGCCCAATCCAGTGGCCATGCTGGCTGGGGGTGATGGGAGTTGTAGTTCAAAAAAGTAACTTTCCCAAGCTCTGTTTGTATCATCTTGTGGTACTGTGCGTAGCTATGCCAGGCCAAGACTCCCAAGACTCCCACCTATATGCTTTGTGCAATCTGCCTAGTGATAGAAGAATATATCTATGCTTGTGAGAACTGTAACTTTAGACCTCACTGGACTGGCAAGAGCTGCCTGTGAGTCTCCGTTTGCAAACGTAATAAAGCTTTGGTTTGGAACCTTGAGTCTCACGTTGTTTGAGTATTGGGATCTCATCCAGCGGTACGAACCTCGAAATTGAGTGTAACAACTTGGCAAAGCCAGCCAGGAGTTTCCTCTGGTGACCCGTCGGCTCCTTGGGCCGCGCTGGAGAGTTTGAGGTAGAGCGCTCCAGGTCGTTTTGGCCTGCCCTGGGGCCGGGCAGTCGGAGAGCAAGTAGCACGACGGTATCAATTGAGGACTCCTTTTTAGAGACTCGAGCAAACCAACGCCCATCCGAACGCAGATTCCCCTTCCTGACGAAACCCGGTAAGCATTGCGGGAATCTAAGGAAAGGTGGGAGTATAAGAGCCTACTGAAAAGCCCAGGGATCCTGTGGGAGGTGGAATCCCCATCTGACCCAGTGCGTGAGTGTGACTGAGACACAAAAGTGCTTGTGAAGTGAGTGTGGAGTCTGGATTCACGGTTCCGTCTATCCCGTGAGGGAAGCGGCTGGAGAAGGACGAAGCCAGAGAAGAGGTGTGTGCCAGCTGGGTCAGGGTTGTAAGCAACCAGGTGAAAACCCCAAGAATGGGAGTAGGGGCATCCAAACGAAAAGGAGGGACACCCCTTAGTTTAGTGTCTAAGAAGGAAATGAAAATGTGTTGCCAGAAGGTGTGGCCAAGCTGGGGAGTAGGCTGGCCAGAGGGAGGAACATTTGATTTAAATGTTATTCAAGCTGTTTGTAAACAAACCAAGACGTCCCGGTATACCTTCACCCCCGCAGACGATGCGGCAGACTAGTGAGGAAATAATGAAGGACCTTTGTAAACAGAGCGAGAGAAGGCTACGGAATATACAAAGGGAAATTGATATTATGCAGCACCAGTTTGAGCAAGATATGAAGCTCTTGTGGATACAGGAGCTACATTTTCTGTTTTACCGGGGGCAAAGCCTGACATAATAAGCCCCCATAAGACGCAGAAATGGAAGGGATTTACTGTAATGGCAGTAAGATCTTTGACCAGTGAGGACCCTCCTCCCAGTTATTTTGCTGATGAAGAATCAGAGAGGGGAACAATTTTGAGTCGTTCCATAATACCCTCTGCCCCGCCTCCACCTCCCAAACCCGGAGATGGAACTCCTCAGGCGAGGCAGGAGGATACCTTTCCAGATTCAGATGATGAAAAGGGGAAAGGAGAAAGGGCCTCAGGGGAAATGGTCACGCGCTTGCGAGAAAAGGAGAAAATTAGAAAGAGGATGGTGGTTGAGCACAAGATGTGGTTGGAATGGAATTTTAAGGAATGGAGTCAGTTGTCAGGCTCCCATGTGTGTAAGGTTTGTAGTATTTTCCCGGGAAATAAGAGTGGTATTAGGAATGATTTTGTCTAAATAGACGTGTATGAATTCAGTACTCAAATGTGAAGTGGTTATATGTGAGAAGGTGTGAAGGTTTCTTTGAGTGTCTCTGTGAAGGTTTTCTGTGGGAATAAGGGTTTTCTTTATGCATTTGTATATGATGAAAAGTCTAATCTTTTTATCCCATTTGCCTTTCCGATTATAGGATGAAGCAGAAGCCAGGCGTTAACAATGTTTATTTTGTTTTTATATGGGTATAGAGGAGAACCTTCAGAATCTCCCTTTTGTTACTCTGGTATAGTGTTAAGAAATTAAGAAGTTTTCTACTGTCTGATTTAAAGCATAAGTATATTTTGGTAATTTAAGAATGCAGCTGCAAATTGTTTTTCTTTCTCTCTCCTTGTATTCCTCTGTGCAAGATTTTATTTCCTCCGGAGCTCCCTTCTCTTATTAAGTTTCTTAAAGTTGTTTTCTCCAGTCTGTGTAGAAGCTGCAAAGTAACCCCCTTTTTTCCTAAAGGCTGCTTTTCATGGCTACTTTCTTGGGAAACATCTGTACATAACCAGAGGCTAGGGAAACTCGAAGGTTTTTACAATGTGTAGTCCTGTTGTGTGTTTGTCTGTCTGAAACTTTTTAAAATTACATCTTTTTTTCACTACTAGTGGGAATATTTAGTGCAAGATACAAAGCTGTTAAATTGTTGGTTGCAACACAATATTTTCGTTTTTGTTCACTTTTGTTCAGAAGTCTCATCTGTGGCCATGGATGTGTTTTATTTTTATATTTTCTTTCCTGCGCTGAAGCATTTTCCCCCAAAGGAACGTTTCCTTTTGTGTGTGTGTGTCACAGGAGATTTTATTGCAGGCATTTTTGACTGGAGCCTCACAGATCACTGATGTGAAGCCGGTACCAATGCCCTGGACCAGGACATAGCTATGCAACTGGCGTGCCATTCTTCAGCATGTGCTACAATAACAGCATAGGGGCCTGCTTCATTCTTCCCCAACTATAGAAACTGGCAAGTCTACTTTGGCCATCAACCTGAAATGGACACCACTATTTCTTCTGGCGAGATGTCCTATGTTGTGCAAGCTTGCAATCTTTATCATAGTCACTCGGGGGGAGGAGGAATGATTATTCTTTTCATTATTCCAGTTTTTCTGCCTAGCATCGGCAAACCATACACCATTCAGTTACAGCTTCCACTGAACATGACCAGCTGGTTTCCAGAGGATGAACTCTGTACAAGCCACCCTGTAGTATGATTCAAGACCCTGACACTTGTTTTATTTCCATTGTAATATTGAATGTAATTATTTATGCATTGTCCTATAAGGATGTGTTGACCATTGTTGTTGTTTTTTCCTTTCATGATTTATATGTTATGGCTGTTTTGCTCCTAGGATGTTTTGCTTTTTAAATCCCTCTGAGTGATTTTGTAACAGGGGTTTTTACAGAATTTGGCTATTTCAGATGTGGGGTTCATCAGTGTAGAGTTTTGGCCCATTTGTTTACTTTCCCATTCTGGCATAACAATGGTTAGGAATAGTGCAATGTTCAGGAGTGCACCATAACACTTCAGATAACACATGATCGTCATGCAATCACACATATCATAGATAAGCTCTCACAGATAGAGGCACATGGATGGTGGAATTCCCTGTTTGGCTGGGGTGAGGACGCCAAAGGAGGTTTCAACCTTATACTGCACCTCGTTGTGGTGGTTTTGGTTTTACAGAAAGTTTTGATCTTTGTCTAAATGGCCCTTGTAATGTGTATCCATCTCATATAGCACAATTACACCAATTGGAAGTCAGCATTGGAGCCCGGGGGTAGAACTGTGAAAGGATGTATACGTCTACATTTCAAAGAGAGGGGGGAGTGGTACGGCTTGGCTAACCCCATGTTAGTTCAAGTGGACTCTAGGAGGTGTAAGGCCAAGAGCTATAACTCCCACCCCAACTCTCTCACACACACACCTGATGGTATGGCTGGAGATGCGTTCCAGAGGTTTTGTGCAAAGGAAAACAAGGGCAGAGTTAAACGCTGTTGCATAAATGTTATCTTATTCTTTGGCGTATATACCCCCACCCACAGTGAATCCCATTGTTCGTTAGAAAGAGCTTTAGTTTTTTTTAGTGTCAATTAGAAGCACACATGCAGATATATACACACATGTATCATAAGCTTATTTATTTTTATTTAATTAAGCTTATATACCGCCCGACTAGCAACAGCTCTCTGGGCGGTGAACATTAAAAATACAATAAAAATAACACAATATAATATAACACAATGCAAAACTGTACAAAAAACTGTACAGTCTAAAATCAGATTATAATAGTTTAAAATTAACATGAATTAAAATGCCTCAGAGAAGAGAAAGGTTTTAACTTGGCACTGAAAAGATGATAGTGTCGGCGCCAAGCGCACCTGCTCGGGGAGACTATTCCATAGTTCGGGGGCCACCACTGAGAAGGCCCTAGATCTTGTCACCACTCTCCGGGCTTCCCTATGGGTCGGAACCCGGAGGAGGGCCTTCGTAGTAGACCGTAGTGTACGGGCCAGTTCATATCGGGAGAGGCGTTCCGACAGATATCGTGGTCCCGCGCCATATAAGGCTTTATAGGTAAGTACCAACACTTTGAATCTGGCCCGGAAGCATATTGGAAGCCAGTGCAGGCAAGCTAGCACAGGTGTTATATGCTCAGACCGCTTAGTTCTTGTTAGCAGTCTGACCGCCGCATTTTGCACTAGCTGTAGCTTCCGAACCGTCTTCAAAGGTAGCCCTACGTAAAGCGCATTGCAGTAGTCCAGACGCGAGGTTACCATAGCATGTACCACTGATGTGAGGTCCTCCTTACTCAGATAGGGACGTAGCTGGGCTACCAACCGAAGTTGGTAGAACGCATTCCGGGCCACCGAGGCTACATGAGCCTCAAGTGTGAGGGAAGAGTCTAAGATGACTCCCAGAGTACGAACCTGTTCCTTTAGGGGGAGTGTAACCCCATCCAGGACAGGGTATATATCCACCATCCAATCAGAGAAACCATCCACCAACAGCATCTCAGTCTTGTCAGGATTGAGTCTCAGTTTGTTAGTTCTCATCCAGTCCATTGTCAGGGCCAGGCAACGGTTCAGCACGTCGACTGCCTCACCTGAAGAAGATGTAAAGGAGAAGTAGAGCTGCGTGTCATCAGCGTACTGATGACAACGCACTCCAAAACTTGTGGATTGGGGACGTAAAATTCCAAAGACATTGGACTGCCCAGATCCTTTTTGGTATGATGTAACTCAAATACCAGAAGGACTGGTAAAGGTAGAAATTGCAGGCCATCTATGTCAAAAAGCAGCAGTGGTATTGCAGCATAATCATACAGGGAAATTCGCCAGCTTGAAAGGGAAAAGCAAAATCTTCACTTCACATGGCCTCAGCTGGTCAAAATTGGAGATGGACATATACAGCATGAATTTTTGGTATCCCCAAATTGCCCTGTTGCCTTACTGGGCGGGGACATTTTAACAAAACTGCAAGCTTCCATTTCCTTTGAAGGGAACTTGATGAGAGTCACCATTCCTAAATGCTGTAGCTCTTCATATCAAATGGCCCTGAGGGGGGTGATGCAACATAAACCTGCCTCAGTCTTGGAATGGGAGGAAGAGGCAGAGGGCATTCCAGATATAGTATGGGCACACAAGAATAACCCAGCCAGGGCTTTAGAAGCAGAACCTGTGAAAGTCACCTTAAAACCTGGAGCAAAGCCCCAAGCAGTGAAACAATACCCCCTCAGGCGCGAGGTTTGAGAAGGCCTCCAACCCCTTATTCAATAGTTCCTAAAGGATTGGAAATGGACTAAATTAATGAGGGGGGGGGAAGCATTTAGGCAGTTGAAACAAGCCCTAAGCAAAATGATTAAGTTTCAACCCCCTAATGCTTTTGAGGGAGGATTGTTAGAATGGAAAATTTTGATTGATTTGTTCCATGTGAAATAGATCTTTAGTAAAAGCCAATGTTAAGTTGTCTGACATGCAAGGGTTAAGGGATGAAGGCCGACACTGGAACAACAAGTGAGATTCTCATATTTTGTATCAACTTGTGGTACTGTGCGTAGCTATGCCAGGCCAAGACTCCCAAGACTCCCACCTATATGCTTTGTGCAATCTGCCTAGTGATAGAAGAATATATCTATGCTTGTGAGAACTGTAACTTTAGACCTCACTGGACTGGCAAGAGCTGCCCGTAAGTCTCCGTTTGCAAACGTAATAAAGCTTTGGTTTGGAACCTTGAGTCTCACGTTGTTTGAGTATTGGGATCTCATCCAGCGGTACGAACCTCGAAATTGAGTGTAACAGCCTTATTATGAATTTAATAAACAGTAGGTTCTACAATCGCATGAAATGAGCAACAATGATTCAGACTGGCATTAGGCCTTTCATTAGCACTATAATAATTCACATCAGCTGTAGGTCTGTGCTTTTGTATGGGAAAGAATGAACAATTAGATCAGTAGCAATTCTGATAACCTGATATTGATATCAGCCTGAAAATGGAACCTCTGCTTTTGCAGATAAGTGACCCAGACATGCAGTGGTAACGGTGGGAAAAAAATCTGTAGACGCGTCATACATCCACAACTTTACTGGGTGTTGCACAGGTGTCATTGTATACAGATGCTATTAGTATTTACTAATACTTGTTTATTTTATTTAAAAGATTTCTATCCCGCCCTTCTACCCTATAATAGGGCACTCAGGGCGGCTGTTGTGTAACCTCCTTACGGTGAGAGGCTTCAGGTTATCCCCAAAGCATCTTTTTTTTTTTAAAAAAAAGTTATATTACACCAGTGCTTTGTCAGCTGCAATGATTGGCTGCCAGTCCATTGCTGGGCCAATTTAAAAGTGATGGTTTTAACCTTTAATGTCCTAAATGGCTTGGGATTGGGTTATTTGAAAGAGCTCCTCCTCCCATATGTTCCCATCTAAATCTGGAACTGGAAATCTTTTTCAGCCAGAGACCCACATGCCCTTGGAGGGCCTTCTGGCAATCTTCCAAGGGCCACATGCTGTATTGCCAATCACTGCAAGCATCTTGATGTAACGAGGAGGTGTAGAAATGGCATGTGAATGACCTCTGTCCCCCTAAGTTCATGCCCCAAACCCCTGATTTATGGGGGTGCTGACTGCTTCTGCACACTGTTACTGCTTAGAATTAGAGTCTGGAAAGTTCAAAATGCAGGCTCCCTGACACAGTTACAGCATTTGGGAAGTTTCCCTATGCCTCTGTGTTCAAAACAACACAGAATCTGGGGAGTTTTGTTCAAGTAACCAAAACAATGTAGCTTGTCCCACTCTTCTGCTCTGTTAGGTGGAATTGTTTATGGCTTTCTTAGACTTTGAAGGGATGATGAGCTAATTGGCTTACAAATGTTCTCACTTCACTAATGTAAACAAGTAGCCTGATAATCAAAACAAGCCGTCAACCTTGAGAATGCAGCGGCATTCTCAAGCTGAAGTTGTCACGAGGACAGGATCAGGAGACATCACCTGAGGGGGAACCAGCTACCTGGATGAAGCCAAGATCATGATCTAATAGGTGTAAGGTGTAAGAGAGGCCTGGAGGGCCACAGTCAGCCACTGCCCCTGAGGTTCCCCACTCCTGATGTAAACCTTACAGTTGTCTTTGGAAACCCTGATCTGGGTGCCTCCACTGAATGAAGTGAGGCAAGTCACTACCAGGGAGAGAGCATTTGTAAAGTGGCACTCCTTTTATGGAACAGCTTTCCCAGGGAAACTCGCCTGGTGCATCTTTGTGGTCTTTTCAGCACCAGCTGAAGATGCTTCTGTTAACCATAACTTATCTAGTCCAGGCCAATCAGTTAAAAAAAATCCACCAGTTTTTTAATCGGGGGTGTGTGTTGCATTTTGATTTTGTTGTATTGATGCAGCTTTTGACTCTATGGTTTTATGTCTTCATATTTATATGTCTTTTTTGATATTTATGGTAAGCTGCCTAGAGGGGCTTTATGTTATGGGTCAGCACACAAATACTTTAAATAAATAACAAATAACCTACAAGAAATCAGTCTTTTGACACATGAGGAGTTTTCTGCAATTGGTTTCACATCTCTCTCCTTGCTGGCTTTCTTTGGCTTCATTGATGTCCTGGCAGGAGTCCTTTCGAAGCCTCACTCCCGGTGTGCAACATGGGCCCTTCCCTTTTCTCTCCCCAAGTTTTGCAGGGGGGTAGGTGGGAAGAGCTCATAGTTGCTATTGCTCACAAACAGTTCCCCTTAGGAAGAGAGAGTGGCAGTGCTGGTTAAGCTAAGATGTGAAAGCTGCAAAAATAATGATGTATTTGTGCCAGGGGGCCTTCAGTGATGCCTTTCTCAAAAACAAGTTATGTGTGTGTGAGAGAGAGATCGTGTGATCCCAGGTTTACTGACAGCATTCATCAATTCCACTTGGAATCAAATAGGGGAATTATGGTAAGCTACTGCAGTGACTAGCTAACAATTTAAAAGCTTCTTCCTATCAATCAAAATGTAGTGAGCAAAGGGGGCAGCAAAGGTGAATGCTCAATGTTGCATGGCACTCAGGCTGCATCTATAAGTCTTGATTATTGCCAAAATCAGACCCGAGTCAGGGTAAGGTCCCCAATCAATTCTGAGCCTGCTTTATTTATTTACTTGATTATTATTATTTAGCTAGGCTGATTCCTCCTGCTAAACAGTTGGGGCGGGTGCCCCCATGATTAGAGAATTAAAGTTTACCTATTGTCAAGTTCCCCTTTGGTTCACTATTATTATTATTATTATTATTATTATTATTATTATTATTATTATTATTATTATTATTAAACATTCATATCCCACCCTTCCTCCCAGAAGGAGCCTATTTTGCCTTTTAGGGTGTGGTCTAAGACATTCATACTAAGAACATAAGAAGAGTCCTGCTGGATCAGGCCAGTGGCCTATCTAGTCCAGCATCCTGTTCTCACAGTGGCCAACCAGATGCCCATTAAGAGAAGCCCACAAGCAGGACCTGAGTGCAAGAGCACTCTCCCCTCCTGTGGCTTCTGGCAACTGGTTTTCAGGAGGTTAGGAATGGAAAGAACTATCGCTTTCAGTTCCCCCAGTTTCTCTCTTTTTTAAAATCTTGAATTCAGTTCTCCACAATTTGCAATTTGCATTTTTTTAAACAAAATTCTCAAGAAAATTATCCAGCATTTTAGTGCATATTTCTCCTAATAAACTCATTTTATATGCAGTTATGACTAGTGTACAAATTTTTGCAACAATCTTTTCCTAATATAATGGGTTTCTGTATGTTATTTTCATTAATATATTCATTTTATGCACACTTTCCCCTAATATATGTATTTTTGTAAACATTATTTTGCAAAATTCAGAATATGAATTTTGAAGGATTAAGAACAGCAGCAGATGAAAAAGAAGTTAAAAGACAGCATCTATGTATCTGGGTAGGTGTGCCTAACCAAAAACATTTTATGCAGGTACAAAAAAGAGTACAGCAAAGGTGTCTGCCTGATGTCAATAGGCAGGGAGTTTGCAGGTTCTGCAACACAAAAAAGATCAGTTTTTTACACATGCTGAACAAGTATTCACTAATAGGCAAAAAACCCCTTGTAGTTTAAGAATGTACTTATAGCCCACAGATATTTCTATCAAACTTTAAAAAGCAGGGAAATTGAGCAGCTACAGTGAATGCACCAGGGGAGCAGGAGACCTGACCTCTCTGAGATATTGTACTGCCCTACAAATTTGTAGAAATGCAAACACAATTTGGGTTGGTTTTTCATAGTCCAATCCACCTCCTGTGTGGCTTGGAAGAATTCAGTAACATACAGATTTGTAGGGCAGTACAATATCTTTTTTTTTTTTTGTCTATTAGTGAATTTCTGTGCTTTATAATCCGGGAGGTAAGAAATGGGATTCTGTCCAAGTTTGCTGAAGATGGATCAGTCATTTGCATGCTTATTTACTCCCCTGCAATCATGCTTAGGATAAGTGAAACTGACCATGGAGGAGGGGAGGATAATGATTTTTAATTAATTTCAACAAATTATGAGACCATACTGACAGAAAAAAGTAACAGGGGTCTGCATTTTTTTCTTTTGTGTTACACTTTGAACTCTAGATTATCTCTGAGTGTTTTGTGTATTGCCATGAAAACTTAGAGGGTTTCTGAGTTGAGGGCTAAGATTCTGTAAGATTCTGTTTTGAAATGAGCTTATTGGAAGCATCAGAGTGGCATGGGGGGTATTTTCAATTTAACATCGCGGAATGCGAAAAATCCATGCTGACTATAGTATACAGCCACTGTCGTGGCTTTATAATTATGTAGCATCTCTAACAGTACCTGTTCCACAGATCGAAGTGCTCAAGTGGGCATATATGGGGTAAGGCAGTCCCACAGGTAAACTCATCCCAAGCTGTTAAGGGCTTTATATACCAATAGTAACACCTTGAACTTGGCCCGGTAACAAATTCGCAATCAGTACAGATAGCTGAGCAGAGGTGTTGTATACTGACAGGGTCTCACCCCGTCAGAAGTCTGCACTATGTGCAGTTTCCATGTCAAGCACAAAGGAAACCCTGTGCCGTAATCCAGTCTTGAGGTCACCAATGCCTGAACTACCTTGTTTCCACTTTTCCTTTCCATTATCAGAATCCTTGCTTACTTTATCATAGCCTTTCCGCCAGCCCCACAAAAAGGAGTAAGTATTTCATCCATTCAGGACAGATTGCAGCCAATGGAATGAAATGAATGAAGTCTGGCCTGACTTTTAATGGAAGGGGGGGGGACTCTTTTCAATAGTGTACTTATCCTAGGATTTAATCCAGCTCTCAGAGAGGGAAGAACTCTTTGATGCAAAAACTTTCCCATGCAACTTAACCTGTTATACTTCTGTAACAGTCAGAATCAACAGTAGGACCAGTAGTTTATTTGCCTAACATTGAATGACTTATGTGGTGTGTTAATGTTTAACACCCAAGAGAATAAAAGTGCACTAGAAACGACTCTCTAATTACTCTTTTCAGATGAAGTAATGATCTTTAATGTGCAATGGATCTCATTAATTAACTCTCAGACTTTAATTAACTCCTTGCCTAATTCACCTGCCATCATGCATTACCACAAACGTCAGCTTAACTAAGTTTTTGTCTCTGCAGTAGTGGAGGGTGTGTTGACTTTTTTTTTTTTAAAGAAAACTTACTTTCTGGAAAGGAGTTTTTAATCTAGGACTAGTCACAAACAGGAAAGATTAGAAGTATGCAAACCCCCTTGAAGTTTCCTTTGTCTAATAATTTCCTCTATAGCTACTCACACAGGAACATGGGAAGTTAGTCCATCTAGCTCATTGTTGTCCACAGTGACTTGCA
The DNA here is from genome assembly GCF_030035675.1 of Rhineura floridana. Taxonomy (NCBI): domain Eukaryota; kingdom Metazoa; phylum Chordata; class Lepidosauria; order Squamata; family Rhineuridae; genus Rhineura; species Rhineura floridana. The sequence goes on along the minus strand of NC_084480.1, from coordinate 316,190,391 downwards.
GCATCTCTCCAAGATTTCAGGCAGGAAACATTCCCAGCCCTAACTGGAGATTGAACCTTAGACCTTTGATTGCAAAACAGATGTTCTACCACTGAGCTATGGCCCTTCTCCTGTAGCTGAGATGTTTTACTCGGGCAGAAACCTTCACATTTCCTTTGAAATTCCTCAGATGATTTCTGAAAACGCTTTGTTGAATTTCCTTTTAGGTGAAATGATACTGAAAAAAAGAAGAGCACATTATAGCTAAATGTATGCATTGCAAACCTTAAACTCATAAAGTTGTTTCTATGATTAAATGCATGTGCTGTGAGACACGTGTCAGCATTTATCTTAGCTGCTGACAAAACATGATTCATTTGCCACCACTCCTCAGAAGTAGACTTGTGAGAAAGAATAATGGTGGGATGGTCATATTTATCCAAATATAGAAGATCTGCCAATCAATAACCAAATTATGTACATAAGAACATAAGGGGAGCCTGCTGGATCAGGCCAATGGTCCATCTAGTTCAGCATCCTGTTCTCACAGTGGTCAACCGGTTGCTCACGAGAAGCTTGCAAACAGGACTTGAGTGCACGAGCACTCACCCTCCTGCAGTTTCCAGCAACTGGTATTTGGAAGCATAACATTAAAATGGAATTAAATTAGAGATTTCCTAAAATTCCACTGCAAAATGAACTTAATTCATGCCCCATCTATATAAGCTAACCAGACTGGCAGATAAATCTTGCTTCAACACATCGGCAATGCAGTGTCCTCCACTAGCTTAGGGGTACTGGGCAGGTTGACATACTACACAGATGCCCTTCAGCACTTTCCACGCGAGGCAGTCTCCTCTGCCCAATGGTTGGGCTAGCCCCGCAGGTTTTAGGCTATGATACAGTTGAAATATTGATTGATTTTTTTATTTATGGTCATAGACCAAACTGAGTTGAAATAAAGGTTGCTGTTCTGTTTATACTTTCTTGCATGTGCCTGATTCATGACTGTCTGGGAGATGACCTACATATGTATGCCCCCCTGAGACCACATATAAAACAAGAGTAATATTGATCAATCAAAGGCAGAAGGTAAGGCTCCTAGTATTTATACCATGCCTGGTAAATCCAGAAGCTACATCCTGCTTGCCAGTCACATGGACTGCTACTGCACACAGCCCGGGGCTCCTTTGGGAGGAAGGCCAGGATAAGAATGTAAAAAGAGCCTGATGGATCAGGCTAGTGGCCCATCTAGTTAAGCATCCAGTTCCCGCAGTGGCCAACCAGATGCCTATGGGAAGCCTGCAACCGGGACTTGACCACAAGAGCACTCACCTCCTGAAGTTTCCACTAGCTGGCATTCAGTAGCATACTGCCTCTGACTATGGAGGCAGCATAGCCATCATGGCTAGTAGCCACTGATAACCTTATCCTCCATAAAAGTTAAAGCCATTCAAGTTGGTGGCCATCACTGCCTCTTGTGGGAATGAATTCCATAGTTTAACCATGCATGGTGTGAAAAAGTACCTTCTTTTGTCTGTCCAGAATCTTCTGACATTCAGCTTCATTGGATGTCCACGAGTTCTAGTGTTGTGAGAGAGGGAGAACACTTTTCTGTCTGCACTTTCTCCACACCGTGCATAATTTTATACACTTCTGTCATGTCACCTCTTACTTGCCTTTTCTTTAAACTAAAAAGCCCCAAATGCAGCAACCTTTTCTTCATAGGGGAGTCACTCCAATGTAAGCATGGGCAAATGGTTTTGGATCAGCATACATGAGGGAAGAAACCCTCCACACTGTTGGGCATGTAAACAGCCTCATTCCATTGCTTCCCAGCCAAGGATTGGGAGAAAATTTTCCCTTCCTTCTAAGTGAGCCATAGGTAAGTGAACCTGTTACAAGAGGTCCTCCTGTTGGAAGGAAGGGTGGGGTATAAATCAAATAATAAAATATAAATACATAAAGAGTACCTATATTTTTGGGGTTCTCATAGCTTGATTCATGGCAGTAGATCTTGACATGAGTGCCTGAATCGAGATGGACCCTGGGAAAAACAGCTGTTTCTGTGAACCCTGAAGTATTGTAAGTTGCAAGAGTCAGAAAAGGCATCCTGACCCATGAGGTAACAAACCATATTCCTAAGTCTAACAGTGATAAGAGGAAAGAGCTCCCGGCAAACAGTGGTGTCATCTGGATAAAGGTTGTGAGATCATTTGACCTCAAAAGGAATAAGGAACCATTACCCTCAAACCCCAAATATTTCACAGGAGACAAGAGTCTTACTGGGAAAGCACATCTGGCAGAGCCAGACTCTCACCCAAAACTTCAAATCTTCCATGGTTCTTCACTTGTCACATCAGCACTCCCCCTTCCAGTTTACCTGTTACTCAATGTAATTCAGAAATACATTTAAGGTCAGGGTTTTTCGGGGTTAGATGATGCTGGGGCTCCCACGATGCCTGATACTTCACATCACTCTCTAGGAAACATCACACCGGACATGGGACAGTCAGCCCAAAGAAAGGGTGAAGCTCTTGCTATTTCCCTTTACACTAGAGGAGGAGCTTGGCTTACAGGCTAGATGCAGAGGTCTTCTTCCTGACTTTGAGTCCTGATTTCTCCAGGAAAAGTATCAATCTATATTTTTCTCTCTTTTTCTTGAATGCAAGCTTATGTGTTTTTAAGCCTGGAAGTGTTCAGCCTAGGATTCTCTTTTTTTCTTTCTTAGCTCTAGGAACGATATGCTTGGTGTTACGTAAAACGCTATCTGTGATTTCAATTGCAGTTGCTGTTTACATTTTTCCTGTTTCCTCTTCTAATCAACCAAGCTTAACTTTACATTCTGAAAATTGTAGTTGCTGTATACATTTTTCATGTTTCGTCTTCTAATAAACCAAGATTTATTTTACATTTTCTGTGTTTTATTTGGGTGTTTGGAAAGTGGGGGAATACACACAAAAAAGAGCAAAGTGTGGCTTTAATTCCAGGTCCCACTGCACTCTTCAGGTGTGTTTGAGTTTCTAGTGGGCATACATGCATTTTGGGATTCAGCTGTACACATGTAACCAACCCAATATGTGCACCTGGGTCCCAAGAACCCCCAAGCTGTCGGCTGTAGAAGGTGATTCAAGGGTGTCCTTAACCCAATAATGCCTCAGGGAGTCAATCAATTCTTAAATTCCCTCATCTGCCTGCACTGAATACCAAACAGACAAGTACGTACATCAAAGGCAAATAAAAGAACCCTGTGGTATGGGGTAGGCAAAAAAGAGGAGTCCCAAGGGCTACACAGGTGAGGGCTGAGGGCATTCATTAAAGCTCCCCTCCCCCCAAAACCCTCATTAGCCCATTGAATCTGCTCGGGTGCCGTGTTCCCACATGCTTCTCATCCGAGGAGACCGCAGGACCCAGGGCTGGGCACAGATGAAAAATGACAATGACCCATGATTGTGGTCCTGGGACCTTAGTACCTAGCATCCTTATCATAAGTGGGGGGACCTTAGGCCACAGCCTTGGGGAGGAACCACAACCCAGTGCTTCAACACATCTTTGCGTGTAGAAAGCCCCAAAGTCAATTGCTACAACCTCCAGGTAAAAGGACCAGGTATCAGGTGAAGGGAAAGACCTCTGCCTGAGCTGCTGAAGAGCTGCTACCTAGGGACGTTAGGAAGGTGTCGTTTCCCATTCCACCCTGCATTCATCGCATGCAGCACTGTTTGCGTTCCACTGCAGTTCGTTTCCCACCCAAAATGATGTTATTTGCCTTGCTGTCTGCTGTGGTAAAAATATGTGATTCACGTCATTATTTACGTAAATTATGTTGTCATTATGTTATTCCACCCCATTCATATTAATGTAAAGTAAAATGTCGGGGGGATGTAATAATTTGCATATTGTTTGTGGATGGAAAGCAACAACAGCAGTGAATTCTGATCATGTTCACCAGATTGATTTCCACTCCAGATTTTATTTATTTATTAAATTTAAATCCTGCCCTCCCTCCTAGAAGCAGCCCAGGGCGGCACACATGGGATGAATAAACAAACATTGTCAATTTCCACTCCCTGTCCTGAGCCCAGTAGAAGGGGGTGGAAAGGTGAGACTGCAGAGGAGGAGGAGGACTTTGAATGGGATGATGGTTCCAATGTTGGGCTGCACAGGACTCTGCAAGCTCTCTTGCCATGGACAGTGACATCTCCACCCCTGTGTTATCCATGAGGAAGTTGAACCCAGTCAGGCAGTTGCCACTCTGCCTGATGATCATCCTCTTCCCACGCCTGCTTCACCACTGCCTCAGTGCAGCCGCCATCCCTCTGATGGGGAGGGTCCTGCGTAGGCAGAGCAACCACTTTCGCCTTGTACACAGAGGCAGTTGTGCCGGCAAGTTCAACGCAACCCCATGGCCCCTCTGAGGAAGAGTGTTTGTGTGCGCATGCATTCTCAATGGTGTCACTCAGTTCACGCATGTAGGGTGCCCGCCCATCCTTACTTAAATCAGGTGAGGGGGCGTGTCTAGTTGCTGCAACGACTTAGTGCAGTATAGCTGTGTCTAGTTACTCCTAGTAAAGATGCTGAATTCTGTGTAACCTGTAAGCTGATTCATGAAGCGCTCTGAAATGAAACTTTCGATTAAACCTGCTAATGAAAAGCTCATTTGTGTCTGTCTTCCATGGGTTCAGGGAGGACACTCCCATTTCCGTTTCAGTTGGGAGTCTCAGACATCCCTGCAACTACCACTGCAAAATAGGCTGGGCTGGGCCATATGGACCGTTAGCCTGACACAGGCACCATCCTGTATTCCTAAGTCTATGCATACTCTTCTCTCCCATTCGAGATTCCCACTACAGAGGGTGAAAGCAATTCCTGTAGAGAAATACCAAGCACATCCCCCTCAATTTTAAATCATATTGATGGGTATTTTCAAAAAACTTCAATAAAAAGATATTCTGTTTGTACCCAAGCGCTTATGAAGACGAAGAGGCTGTAAACAACAGCGGCGCTTGATAGCTCTCCCATTCCGACATGACATTTATTGATATATAAAATTAGATACTTCCGCTAAGTTGAGCTGATTGCCATAACCACTGCTGCAGACATCTGAAAAGTATTAATTATCCAAAGATAAAAACAGAGCCCTTCACCCCAGACCCTTTGCCATCAGGTACGTGTCTTCTCAACATTACCTGGATCTTTTCGAATATACGTGATTCACATTGATGAGAGAATATAAATAACATGAAGGGAAATAAAGAATAATTCAGAATGCAGTCAACCGTCTGCACATTCATTACACAGGTTGTGGTGCCCCCAGATGTAGGCAATCCTTCCTGGATGGAAGGCAAATGAGCAGAATCTTAGAAGGAATGAGTGAGACTTTCGAGAAACAGTCAAATTCAGCTGCTTAATAAGGCAGATTCGTGGATGAGGATGCATCAGGTTGCTGACACCTTGGTAGTGGGGGAGATTTACACATTCAGTAGAATTGCAGGGTAGGATGGGTTCAAGTTCATACATAAGGCAAAACCATGGTTTGAGTTTTCTTGTGTACAATAGGCAAACCTTGGTTTAGTATTACCTACATCTGGAGGCTTGCTCATTGCTCCTGATTTAGTTTCAGAAGTTCTCTCTTGCCTCCATGGTACAGCAGTCTCTTGTGATAGAGAAATGGCCCTGACTGAGGTTTGTCAATGGTCTGTGAATTCTGACAAAATGGGAAACCATAGCTGGCACAAACAGTGGTTTGAAATAGCAGCTTCAAACCATGGTTGCAGAGCCTGGTTTGTTGGTTCCAAACAAGCCATGGTTCACGTTCAGACACTAGAACAAACCAGAAGCAGCACAGCCTATACTCAACCTCACTACTACTCTGTTCAGCCCAGACCCCATCCAAGTAAATGGCAAAGATGGTGGTGTCAGGAGGGTAGTTCTGCCACTGTGCCCCATCATACATTCAGCTTCCAAAACAAACTATGGTTTACATAGGAACATAGGAAGCCACCTTATACCAAGTGAGACCACTGGTCCATCTAGCTCAGTATTGTCCACACTGACTGGCAGCAGCTCTCCAGGGCTTTGGGCAGGAGTCTCTCCCAGCCCTACCTGGAGATGCCAGGGGTGAACTTGGGATCTTCTGCATGCAAGGCAGATGCTCTACCACTGAGCTGCGGCCCTTTCCCCACAGTTGGGCAATCCTTTTTCTTTGGGGGGCTGCATTCCTTCAAGAGTAATCTGTTGAGGATGCATGCCAGCTGTGGGTGAGGCCAAAGCCTGCAATGGGCAGGAACACAGCCAAAAGTGGGTGGAGTCCTCTCTCTCTCATATATATATATATATTCCTTCCTGCCCAATGGGCTGACAGGCAGTGGAGGCTGATCTGTTAGAGCTACTGGGGCACTGCCCCACCAACCTCAGTCTGCTCTAAGTCAGTCTCCACCTGTCTATCTGTCTACTTATAACCAATCCAGTGGTGGCCCTGGACCGTCAGCTCCCTCCTCTGTTGTCTCAATGTTGCCCTTGTAGAAGTCAGCAGGGAAGAGGATGGGGAGAAAACTAGCAACTTGGCTCTCCTGCCATTGGCTCTGGCTCCACCACCTGCTGGGCTCCCTGCCTTCTGCCCCACCAGTCCCAATGGGCACCAGCCATCACTGCTGACAGGGAATGGACAAGTTACCCTTGCCAGAGACTTGAGCTGATCATTCAAGGTTCTAGTTTTGGTGTACAAAGCCCTATACAGCTTGGGACCAGGATACCTGATAGACTGTCTTGCCCCTTATATACCCAGTCGATCACTGTGCTCTGCAGGTGAGGGCCTCCTGCAGATACCATCTCATCAGGAGGTCCGTTCTGCACAACATGGGAAACGGACCTTTAGTGTGGCGGCACCTACCCTGCGGAATTCCCTCCCCTTGAATATTAGGCAGGCGCCATCTCTGCTATCTTTTCGGCGCCTTTTGAAGACCTTCCTCTTTCAACAAGCCTTTTAAGTTGACCTATCCCAGCCTACGTCTGTGTTAGAATTGCTTGTTAATATGTTTTTTAATGTTTTAACCCTTTTAAAAAGATTTTTATGTTTTTAACATTGATTTGTTTTAATGTATTTTAAGATCTGTTTTTATGATGTTTTAAAGTGTTTTTAGCGCTTCTGCTTGCCGCCCTGGGCTCCTGCTGGGAGGAAGGGTGGGATATAAATTAAAGAATAAATAAAGAATTTGCGGAAGGCTTTCAGGATGATCTCACATACAGTTACAGCTCCAGGTCTGTAGACTGCCCACCCATGAGCTAAGCAAACCATGGTTTTAGATTATGTCTGAATTAAGACCTGAAGCCTTGGTGGGTCACAAACAAGGGACTGCATCTTTGAACAGCTCCCTTTTGCAAAAACAAAAAACAAAAAAAAGGGAAGGAATAACCTTCTCCCCCTTACTGTGTGTAGAAAGCTAATTCATCAGGAACAGGGCAGACTAGAGACTTTCCCCATGACAAATTAGTTTTCTGCATGAAGGAGGAAGAGATCCTAGAGCAGCCTTTCCCAACCAGTGTGCCTCCAGATGTTGTTGGACCACAACCCCCATCTTTCCTGACCATTGGCAATGCTGGCTGAGGCTGCGGGGAGTTGTGGTCCAACAACATCTGGAGGCACACTGGTTGGGAAAGGCTGTACTAGAGACTGTGGGGGGGGGAATTCAGTGCTCTCTGCATTTTAATGTGAAACTATCTGATCTTCACTTCTTGAACCAATATGCAAACTGAACCACATCTATCTTTGAAGACTTGCACTCCTCTGAATTTTCCAGTGCAGTTCTCCAACCAAACCATGTGTACAAAAATGCACACATTCAGGGAAAACGTGTATTGAAATGCAAATATTTCTGAAAATAACATGCAAAAATGTGTTCTGCTGCAGAAATTTGCTTGCAAAAATGTGTACATTAGGTAAAAGTGCATAAAATTGTGTATTTGTAATTTGTTCTGTTTTAATACTGAATTTTAAACTGCAGCAACCTGCCCTGGGACCTGCTGGTGAAACATGGGTAATAAATGTAATGATAACAATAACGACGGGAGAAATTTGCACTAAAATGCTGGCAAATTTTCATTTTTTAAAAAAAATTGTAAAGTGCTGTAGAAATGCGGAGAACTGAATTTAAGATTAGAAAAATGGATTAAACCGAGATTGACAACTTTGCTCATCTTAAGAGATGCATAAGGAAACTTTCAAAAAAATTCTGTACTGTGTGGCTGAACATATCTCTGGGTTCTTGCTCTAACTGATTCAGCAGCAATACGAGGAACAAATATATTTAATCAGGAATGATTGCTGGGGACTGTGGAGATTCAGCCTTCACTAGCTTCCATTGCCAACTGAATGCAGTGCTATTGGCAAGAGGCCAAGCCACCTGCATAAGTAGCCATTAGGTAATGATGGAAGCATACTGGGTTTGAAAAGCCTGGGTCAGAATCTATGCTTTATAACAGCTCCCAGAGTGTAAAATTATCTTGGCATTTCTATCCCAAGCCCTTTGCAAGTCGTCACTGAACCAAGTGCCCAAACTGAAGCATTTCCAGCAAATTGCTACATTTGCTCAAATGTCAGATTCGAAGTTGGATGTCCAACTCAAAACTATGCAAAATCTCTATGCAAAATCTCCAGAACAGCCATTGGAGATGCTGTAAATCTATGTGGCAAAAAAGAATTCCTAGTCACTGGGGGAACACAGTGCATCCTGTTGCCAGATAAGATGATGTTTGTGGAAGACAGGGACAGTAATCTGTAATTAACAATCGCCCACTTGTGTGAGGGTATTCACTCTAGCTACCCCCTTGTTATTCATTGATTTAAATCCATTTCTACATGCCCCCACCCACATACACCTGGATGTGTATGTATGTGCATTATATATATTCTAACTTTTGTAAAACAGTTGTTGTTGTTGTTATGTGGCTTCTAGTCAACTATGACTTATGGCAACCCTATGAATCAGTGACTTCCAAGAGCATCTGTCGTGAACCACCCTGTTCAGATCTTGTAAGTTCAGGTCTGTGGCTTCCTTTATGGAATCAATCCAACTCTTGTTTGGTCTTCCTCTTTCTCTACTCCCTTCTAACCCCCTCTAGGATGCACATCTTAACATGGTGAGGGGGTTTGAGAGTGTTGAAGAAGCTGGGAGCAATGCCGTCATGAGTCTAGACCAAGAGGCTAGACTCCTAGCAGGGGCACCCAAGGTGGAATGGTCAAAGCTGAAACACCAGACTAAGATGCATCCAAACTCAGAGGAAGGCAATGGTAAACCACCTCTGAATACCTCTTACCATGAAAACCCTATGAACACAGTATCCAAAATGCAACATGAGATAATGCTGGAAGATGAGTCAGAAGGCACTCACCGAGCTACTGGGGAAGAACAAAGGACAAGTACGAGTAGCACTGTGACTAATGACACAGCTGGGTCAAAGCCGAAAGGAAGCCCAGAGGCTGATACGAAAGGAGAATTTGGAGCTGTATGATGCACACAATAGGAACATGGAATGTAAAACAATTAGAGTATATATATTAGGAGTGTATTTTATCTGCTTGGTCTGGTATGCCTACTGAGGCCTTTTCTGGTGAGGGCAGCCTTAGCCACAGTGATCCAGGTTCTGGTTACATCCAGATTAGAATACTGCAAAGGGTTCTACATGTGCTTAAATTAAAGATGGTTTGGAAACTTCAGCTCATCAAAATATGGTTGCCATAATTGTTATGGATGTATGGCATTGAGCATCAATAATACCTGTATTATACCAGTTAAACTGACTTCTAGTGTGCTTCTAAGCCCAATTTAAGGTGCTGGTTTTAACCTTTAAAGTCCTAAATGGATTCGGCCTGAGCTATCTGATGGACTACCAGCATTCATGTCATCCTAGATCTGTGAGGTGGGCAATCATGAAAGCAGTGGCCTTTTCTGTGGTGGCTCTGCATCTCTGGAACTCTCTCCCAATGGAGCTGTATTGGCCAGCTGCACTTCAGGCTTTTCAGAAGGCTTTGAAGACCAGACATGGAAAGATCTGTCGATTTCAGTTCTCTCAGTTTTCCATTTTTCCAGGGTTAAATTCAGTTCTCTACATTTCTGCACCAATCTGCATTTTTTCTAAAAAAAAAATCCTCATGAAAATTCTCCACCATTTTGGTGTGAATTTCTCCAAATAAACACATTTTTTGTAGGCAATTTTGACAAAGGTGCACATTTTTGCAAGCCATTTCTCATCATCTCATGCCTTTTTGCATGTTATTTTCACTCATGTATTCATTTTATGCACACTTTCCCCTAATAGATGCATTTTTATAAATGTTGTTTAGTTGGCAAACTGCATCCCAAAACTCTAATAAATGCAAATTTCGAAGGATGCCTGTGTTTCGGTTCTTATATTGTTTCGGAAAGTGTGAATTTGATCAATTCTGCTTGAAATGCGAACTGAATTGAAATTCTCACCCATCCCTATTGAAGACTCACTTGTTTCGATTAGCCTTCCCTGTGTAATTTTTTGTTCCACTTGCTGGATGGAGGCGAGGATATTATGATGGTGGAGTTCTGAATCTGTTACATATCTTTGTGAATCTGTTTTCTTTTCTCCTCTAAAAAGTTCTACAAGTATAAAAAACTTTTCTGGACAAAGCCCATCCATAGTGGCTTACAACATTAAAAACTACAAGTATTTTTTAATGTTGTAAGCCACTATGGATGGGCTTTGTCCAGAAAAGCAGCATATAAATAAATGTTTCAAAATAAAAATAAATAAAAACACAACATTACAAATATACAACAGAACCATTAAAGCATTTGTAATATACAAAGATATCAGGCCCCAGCTTAATGAGCAGGGGAAGCTTGAGAAAAGAGATGTGTTTTCAAAAGACATCTGAAGCAGGCAACTGATGCGGCTTCCCATATGGCAGGTGGAAGAGCATTCTAAAGAAAAGGCAACAGCAGAAATGGTCACTGACACATGATGATCTATACAGTGGAGGCTTGTGGGTCCACTGCCAGTGAGGCAGAGAATCCACTTTGGGTTTATCCCTCCCTCACTGATATGAGAGCCACCAGCCTCCATGGCATCTATAACAAAGGTTTCTAAACTGTGGTCCATGGACCACCAGAACTTCATTCAGATGGTCCATGGCATGTCCACATTAAACATTTGTCTTGATTTTTAATTGAATTTGTATTGCTTCTTTTATTTCTGATATCGTATTTTACTGTGTTACAGTTCGAATTCTATGGAATGCAAATTGTAATGCTATAAAATGCGATATGAGAAATAAAATAAGTATAAATGCAATTAAAAGCCGTACAGAACCTAGTGTAGCACATTACAATTCCTACAACAGACAGAAAAGACATTAATTGAGCTGTCAAGACAATCAGCACAATTTTCAAGTAGTCTTTGGGGACAAACGTTTGGGAACAACTGGTCTATAACGTATTATGTCACTAATAATGGCCCAGTCTATCTGAAGAAGCGCCTCAAGCAGCAGTAGCAGCAATGCCGCCCAACAAGATCAGCCTCAAAAGACCTTCTCTCCATCCCACCAGTTAAAACAGCCGAACTGGTGACGACTAGGCTTTTTCAATTGTGGCCCCCACCCTGTGGAACTCCCTACCAAATGATCTCCGTCATGCCCCTCTATGATGGGCTTCCGCCGGGCCTTAAAAACCTGGCTCTTCAGGCAGGCTTTTGTGGTGGGTTAGGTTTTATTATTCTGGTTTGAGATTTTAAATATTTTAATGTATTTGGATATTTTATTTTGTACGTTGCCCAGAGTGGCTGGATAACCAGCCAGATGGGCGACTAATAAATTCAATAAATAAATTCAATAAATAAATAAATAATAAGAGCTCCCCAGATGATCCCAGTGATCTACCAGGACTATATAGGGGAAGGCTGTCTGTCATGTAACTATGTCCCAGAGATGTATGTGTTAATAATAAGACCTTAAAAATTACTTGAGAGCTAATTGGCAGCCAGTACAGTTGTCTCAGCTTAGGTGTAATACAAACACATATCTCAGTGTCCCACCAGCTACAGCTTTCAGGCCTGTCTCAAGCGAAGTCCCACACAGACTATGTTACAGTAGTCCAGTTGGGAGGTCACCAAGGCATGACCCACATTGTTACAACTGAAATAATGTATCAGAGCTAGGCACCAGCAAATCTGTCAGTTTCAGTTTTTCTCTTTTTTTCCAACTCTTATGTCCAGCTTTTCACATTTCCATATCAGTTAGGGATTTTCCTCTTCTCCCAGGCATTTTAGCATGTGTTTCTAAATTGCTTTTTAAAAAAATGAGTTTTTAAATCTGTATATTTGCTTTTAATGTTTTTAATTGTTGTAAACCACCCAGAGAGCTTCGGCTATGGGGCGGTATACAAATGCAATAAATAAATAAATAAATTTTACATAAGGCATTCTGTATGTTATTTTCACTGATACATACATTTTTATGCACGGTTTACCCAAGCATATGCATTTTGTTTTTTGCACATTAGTTGGTTGCAAAATGGCATTGCAACATTCACAGAAGTATGATTTTAGAAGGATGGCCATGTTTCAGTTCATGTATTGTTTTGTAAAGCGTGAATTAGGTAGATTTGTAATCAGAGACAAGCAACATGTTATGCAAAACTATACATATGTCTCTTCCTACAATTTCTCCTTCCTGTAATTGAAAAATGAAAGCAGACTCTGGGCGTGTGGGTTTCCATGGAGAGATGGCAGGAAAGGGTGGCTGCTTCATCTGTTTATGTCCAGCATTTTCATACTCGAAATCACCTCCCCAATGCTGTTTTTCATCCTACAGGGAACAAGGTACTGATATTTTCCCCTACAGGTAAAAAGCGATGTTGAGTTGGGGAAAGATCCCATTCCAAATATGTGTGGGACCAAAATAATGGGTTGTATTCAATTAAATCCTACTCAGAATAAACTCATTCAAATTAGTGAATCCAAGTTAGTCATGTCTATTAACTTCAATGGGCCTACTTCGAGTAGCACTAGCACCCAAGCTGGGTTCAGGCCTGGTTATGGGACTAAATCGGCCTTGGTTGCCCTGATGGATGACCTGTTGGTTATGACTTGCAGTTTGTTTTTTCAATCCCCGAGGAAAACAGGGGATTAAATGGTTAAATGAGCAGAGCCTGCAGTAATGGCTCAGCTGCAAGGTATCACACGGCTGCAGGAGTTTTGTCTGTAATTGTTTTAGGGCCTATAAATGTGGGTGACAGGCAGCAGTCTGTGTGGGGGTGAAGGAGTCTATGTTGTTTGGTATTGCAACGTATGTATGTTTGATCAGTCTATGCCTAGAACGTTATTTGTGTGCAGCAAATAAATGTTCTTCTTCTACAAAGTTCCTGGATGGTGTCTATTCCTTATCTATGCGATTCTACACGCTTCTTTTTACACCAACATGACGTTTATCGGGAGAAGGACAGGGGCAGTGCGACCCTGTTACTCTTACTTGATCTCTCAGTGGCTTTTGATACCATTGACCATGGTATCCTTCTGGGCCGACTTGGTGAGCTGGGTATCGGAGGAACTGTTTTACAGTGGTTGCAATACTATCTCCAAGGTCCTTCTCAGAGAATAGCATTGTGGCCCCCTGGCAGTTGTGCTGTGGGGTGCTGCAGGGTACCATCTTGTCCCCCATGCTGTTTAACATCTCTATGAAGCCCTTGGGAGCAGTCATCAGGAGATTTGGGGCAAGGTGTCAGCAGTACAATGACAATGCCCAGCTCTATTTCTCTGTAACATCTGAATCGGGAGAGGCCATGCGATCCCTGGACCGGGGCCTGGACTCGGTGGTGGGCTGGATGAAGGCCAATAAACTAAGTGTGAATCCTAGCAAGTTGGAGGCACTGTGGGTTGATGGTTCCCTAGTTCACATAATTGGTCAGTTGCCTGCTTTGGATGGGGTCATACTCCTTTTGAAAGACCTGATCCATAGTATGGGGTTGCTCCTAGATCCATCTTTGTCACTAGAGGCCCAGGTGACCTCAGTAGCTAGGAGTGCCTTTTACCAGCTTCAGCTGGTAAGACAGCTCTGGCTGTTTCTGGACCGGTTTAGCCTGACCACTGTTGTCCACGCACTGGTAACCTCCAGGCTGGATTACTGTAATGCACTCTATGTGGGGTTGTCCTTGAGGTTGGTCCAGAAGCTGCAGCTGGTGCAAAATGCAGTGGCATGACTGCTCACTGGGGCAGGGTATCACCAACATGTCACCTCGCTGCTGAAAGAACAGCACTGGCTGCATCTTAGCTACTGGGCCCAGTTCAAGGTTCTAGTTTTGGTGTACAAAGCTCCATACAGCTTGATACCTCAAAGATTGCCTTACCCCTTATATACCCAGTCAATCATTGCACTCTGCAAGTGAGGGCCTCCTGCAGATACCATCTTATCAGGAGGTCCATTCTGCACAACATAGGAAGCTGACCTTTAGTATTATGGCACTACTCTTTGGAATTCTCTCCCCTTAAATATTAGACAGTTACCATCTCTGTTATCTTTTTGGTGCCTATTGAAGACCGTCCTCTTTCAGCAAGCCTTTTAAATAGAGACCTTATCCTAGTCTGCATCTGTCGGAATTGCTTTTTAAGAGGTTTTTAAAGCTGCTTTGTTTCAATATGTTTTTAAAGATGTTTTGTTTTAATATATTTTAAAGTCTGTTTTTAAGATGTTTTAGAGTGTTTTTAGTGCTTTTGTTTGCCGGCCTGGGTTCCTACTGGGAAGGGCGGAATATAAATTTAATAAATAAGAAATAGATAAGAAATAAATTGAATACCACCCTCTGTATTGGATTTCTTCTTCCCCAAACAGCCACTTTTGCTACACAGCTTGCTGGATCTTTTTGCTTGTTTCTTTCTCTACCAATGGAGGGATTTGTGTTTGGTCCATGTCCATGTAAAATATTTATCCAGCTATGAATTATTTAATATTTGGGGGGGGAACTTTCACTGTTTTTATGCATGTGGCCAGCTGTGCCTGGGACACATAAACAGTTTTATATTCCAGATCAGTTTAGCAGACAGGCTTGGAGCAATCCATTGCTTCTGCTAGGCCAAGAGCTGATGCTCTTTGCTGTGTTCATGATTTATTTGTTTTTTTAACAGACAATTGGCCACACGAGGTATTAGTGAGTGAGGCCAGCTAATCCAGAATGCTAGTCACAAAGATATGCAGGGTGGCAACTTCTGATATGCTACAGAACTGAATATTCTAATGCATTTATACCTGCTTACAGGACCAAAACTTAACCACCTCTGTCCTGTTGTATGTAACAGCTGTGTCCACCTGGAGAATCCTCAGACAGGGGAATGAACTCCTGTAAACCAGAGGTGAAGAACCTGTGGCCTTCCTGTTGCTGGACTCCCATCAGCCCTGGCCAACATGGTCACTAGACAGGGACAATGGAAGTTCTAGTTCAACAATAGCTGGAGGACCACAGGTTCTCCATCCCTGTTCTGCACATTTTGGGGAAGGGGGCATAACGCAGGGGCAGAGCATCTGCCTTGCATACAGCAGGTCCCAGGTTCAACTCCCCACATCTCCAGCTACTGCTGCCAAAGACTTCCTGCCTGAAATCTTGAAGGGCCACTGCCAGTCAGTGTAGACAGTACTGAACTAGATGAACCCAAGGGTCTGGCTTAGTAAAAGGCAGCTCTTGAAACAATGATGAATACGCCTTTCTTTGCATATGGCCACCCCACATGAAAAGACCTCAGAGAAGGCTGCTCCCCTACATAAAGATTTCAGCCCCAGAATCTGGGACCTGAAAAGGCTAAATGGAGCTCTGCTCCAGTGAACAGACGATTACCAAGCATTTCATTAAATATAAATTATAGAATGCAGGAGCTCAGCTAGAACAATGGAATGACAAGTGCACAGTCAGAAGCTGCTGGTGGCAAACTTAACTCTCCCTTAAGGTGCTGCCAGCAGCCCCAGAACAGAAGGTGACCTTATGGAACGAGGGCACCACAAAGACTCCGGCACCACAGAGGAAACACAAACATCTCCTCTTCTGAGCACACAGCTGCTGTTATTGATTCAATTTCAAGAGGCATGCTCAAGTTTCTTATATTTTCCACTCAAAGCAAGAAGGATTTTCCCCCCTAGCCCCAAGATTCTTGTTTCTTCTCTCTCCCTCTTTCTTATCCTATGGCACAAAGGTTCCCAGACTGCTCTTAGCAAAAATCCATTTAGAAGCCTCACGAAACCTCCACTTTCAGGTTTGCCAAACAATTTTGCTTCCTGAGCCAGGATTTTATCATCCTGGCCACATACCAGAATGGAAAGAATGTAACAGCCTGGCCCTGGCTGCCTGTGCTTTAGTTAACAACCAGGCTTGATTACTGTAATGTGTTACATATGAGGCTACCCTTGAAAAGCCTTTGGGGACTTCAGCTGGTTGAAAATATGGCAGCTAGGCTGTTTGCTGGGGCTAGCCATTGTGAAAGCATTACACTAGCTTCTAAATAAATTAATCAACTCCCGGTCTGTTCCCAGACACAATTCAAGGTGTTTGTTTTAACTAGGGTTGTCAGGTCAGAAGCATCCCAAACCCTGAGGTTTCAGAGGTGGGCCTTAGTGATGTCATGGAGATGGGCCCTAATGATGTCATAGGGCCCTAATGATGTCATGGGGTGGGCCCTAGTGATGTCATGATGGCATAGAGGCCTAGTGATGTCATTAAGCATCAACTACAGTTGCTTGGAGCATACCACTCAAACAAAAACAAATCTCTGATTGAAAATTAAGATAGAAATTTTAGCTAAATGAGAGTGTTTCCAGGTCCAGCTGAAGTGATGGGATCATTCCTTCTCATATGCTTACAGAGCCTGGGTAAGGAACATTTAATCTAACATACTTGCTTTGGGCAAGAAGGGTTTAAGTGCTCTCAGACCAGTCAAGTCAGCAGAAGGCCACTATAGGAAGAAAGGAGCCAAGTGTTGTGGAGATGTTAGATGGTGTAGTGCAGCCTTTCCCAACTAGTGGGCCACCAGATGTTGTTGGACTACAATTCCCATCTTTCCTGACCATTGGCAATGCTGGCTGAGGCTGATGGGAGTTGTGGTCCAACAACATGTGGTGGCCCACTAGTTGGGAAAGTCTGGTGTAGTGAAATGTGCCTTTAGGTTGGACGCACAGCAAAGCAAGAGTTAACCTTCTCTAGAGGGTATTACACACCTAGGGGGAGCTAGACTGCGGTAAAATTAGAGGGTTGTAAAGCAAGCATTTCTGAGTCCAGGACTATAAGTTTTGTAAGGTTTTGTTTTGAAATGAGCTTATGGGATGCATCAGAATGGCATGGGGGGTATTTTCAATTTAACATCGTGGAATGAGAAAAATCCATGCTGGCCATAGTATACAGCCACTCTTGTGGCTAATACTAATACTAAAAACTACTACTACTACTAATACTAAAAATAAATAAATACATTCCCGGCACACACAAACACTCATGCAAACCCCTTTCCCAGGGGGTAGCTGTGTTAGTCTATTGCAGCAAAGTCAACAAGGAGGCCCATCACAGATTGGAAGTAATTGGGGAAGGCTGTAGCTCAGTGGGTAGAGCATCTCCCAGGTTCAATCCTTGGCATCTCCAGGTAGGGCTGGGAGAGACTCCTGCTTGACATCTTGGAGAGCTGCTGCCAGTCAGTGGAGGCAACATTGAGCAAGATGGAGCAGTGGCCTGATGCGGTATAAGTCAGCTTCCTATATTCTTAAGGTGTTCCTATATTGGAGCTAATGCAAACTACAAACAAAATAGTGATTGTTTAAAGTTAAACTTCACTCTGCCTCTTCAGGCCTCCTTCAAACAGCTGCATGTCTTTTTCATGTGATCTAGAGACTTGTTTTTCCCCTCTCTAAATCCCCCTCTTGCTGCACTTGCAGAGGATTATAACATAATGCTCTTAACACACTCATCTTATGATTTGAGGCTTTTGCTCTGCACAAGAAGCCCATCACTCATTCCATACCCAAATTAAAAAAGCTTGACATTATTAGAAATTAGAAATGCTTGATGAAGCTTCTGTTAGTGGCTCAGTGGAACAATTTGGGTTAGAAAAGACCTCAGCTGGCTTGCAAAATCCATCCCTCTTGTGTTGTAAAAGCAACCATTCGGCAGAAAGGAGGAGAACATCATTTGGAATGACTCCACTGGTGGTAATTCCAACCACCTCTCAAACTACTGACTAACCTGCTTAACAGCAACACTCCCTCTCTCCCCGGTGTACCTATATCTGATTGTTCCTGTATCACCGCTTGTTAGATTTGGCAAGCAAGCTGAACCCCAAAATCCTACACCTGGAGATCGTCAGAGTCCCAGGGTGCTCTTGCTTCAGAGAGCACTTGGTGGCTGCATTGCTCTCGGATCCTGGGAGCCATTTTCATCGTTGGGACTCCTTCTGTGGACTTCACTCTAGCACAGCTCCCTTCATTTGATTCTACCAGTCTTCATTCCTGTGTACCATTGCTACTTAATACTAGCTCTTGACAGGCTAAGCTTCCCTCAAGCCTAACCCTTGATGGGATGCCAAGGGCACCCCCCTCCCATTTTCCCTGCCACCTTTCTGCTGTCTGTGGTAAATTGGGAAGGTGCTCCCCTACTTATCTTGTCCCCGGGTTGGCCCCTTTCATGTTGGGGCAAAGGGAGCCACTCCCTCGGATGCCTTGATTGGGGCAGCCATTTTGTTGTACATACAATGACCCTGTTTGCATCGAATGACATATGAAGTGATGTGCAGTCATTCCTTCCACCTTTTTAAATAGCATTTTTTACCCAGCGCAGCAGAGGAGCTATGCTTTGAAGTTGCTCTGAGCTTTTTTACACTGTTAGAAGCAAGGGAGACCTGCTGCAGATATGGCTATGGCCTGGCCCGAGATTTAACGATTAAGCAATGTTTAACTGTTTTACAAGTAAAGCTCTGTTTATTTTAAGACTAGCTATATATTTTATTTATTAATCTTATTAATTTTAATTGTGATTATTGACACTGTATGAAAGTCATTTAATGTCTTAATGTTTTGTATTTAGTTCTGTTCTGCAATGGTCTTTGGACTAAGCAATAAGCATATTAAACCTGTTAAAAGCAAGAGGGAAAATGACAGATGCGCCCTCAGTTCATCCCTTAAATACAACGGTTGAGCCAGCCCACAGAAACGTTCCATAGATCTATGGAGTAACCTGCAGATCTACATTCCATCTGAGGTCTGATTCCACGGGACGAATGAGGAGGGTTTGCTCTATAATCTGGCCCAGATCAAAGTTCTCTGCCTCCCCTAATTATGAACCAAGTAAACGGTGCGGACTAAAACAGAATGTTACTGGAGGAGCCTGAGTAGCCGTGGCCAGAGCGTTCTCTCAACTGTTACACCACCTTTTGCAACTTCTGCTGAGCAATTCACAGGAATATAACCTACATTTAAACTTAAATTTAAGACTGAGGAGAAAGGAATGCTATATTAGTTGAATCACATCTGGAAGCACAATCTAGATACAGAAGACTAGAACGAGTACAGATTACTCAGCCCAAAATGGGATAATATTTTCAGGAGCCTAACTGAAGCATGATTTGTAACTGGGATATTTCTGGATTAGTTATACACTGTAACAATAAAGATGGGTACTCGCTGCAATTTCATTAATTATGAGGGAGAGCCACTTTTTGACATACAAGGAGATGTAATAGGCAGTTCCAAAGGAACCACAATGTCAGTTAGCATTAATTAATATCTCATTATTGTAAAAGCATTGCTATCATTCATTCTTATGTCATTTATCATGATGAACACATGTTTGTGATTCATAGGGACTAAAACAGAGAATTGCTTAGTAATTAGTTAACAGGACATGGAAATTTCATTTCTAGGCAGGCAAGAGAGGAAAGTTCAGGAAACCATGCAAATCTGATTTGTTCTCTACAGCAGAGTTGGACTTTTTCTGGCCATCAGATCATTATCTCCCACCCCCAGAGGGCCAAATCTGACATGTGTGTGGGGCTACCAACAGGTCAGTCACCTGATATCAATGTGGTATCCAGTGATGCTGCACTCTGAAGTCACCTCCCATGTTTTTTTAACATCTACATGAAGCCACTTGGAGAAGTCATCCAGGAATTTGGAGTTTGCTGTCATCAGTATGTGGATGATGCCCATCTCTCTCTCTCCATTCCATCAGAATCAGGAGAGGCCATTTAGTTGCTGGACCAGTGTCTGGAGAAAGTAATGGGTTGGATAAGTGGTAATAAACTCTGGTTGACTTCTGAAAAGATGGAGGCACTGATGGTAGGCAGTTCCCTTGTCCAGAGTTGAGTAAATTACCTGTTTCAGATGGGGTTGCACTCCCTTTAAAGATATAGGTTTGTAGCTTGGGGGTGCTCCTAGAACCCTCATTGCCTTTTGAGGCCCAGATGACCACAGTGCAAGAAGAACCCATTTCCAGTTCTAATTGGTTCACAAAGTATTGCCCTTCCTCAACTGAGATTGCCTAGCCTAGTACATACTCTGGTAACCTCACAGTTAGACTACTGCAATGTGCTCTAGGTGGGTCACCCTTGAAGATGATTTGGAGTCTGTGGCTGTAGGGATGGGTGTGAAATTCAATTTAATTCGCATTTCAAGCTGAATCTATCAAATTCACATTTTCCAAATCAATGAGAGAACCGAAACACAGTCATCCTTCAAATTTCCACTTATTTGAATTTTGTGGTGCAGTTTGCCAACCAAACAATGTTTACAAAAATGCATATATTAGGAGAAAGTGTGCATGAAAAAAGAATATAGGATGGAAAATTAAATACAAAAATGCATTATATGACAAGAAATGGCTTGCAAAAATGTGTACATTAATCAAAACTCCCTATAAAATATGTTTATTAGGAGAAATTTGCACTAAAGTGCTGGAGAAATTCTTGTGGTTTTTTTAAAAAAATTACAGATTGTTGCAGAAATATGGAGAACTGAATTTAAGAGTGGAAAAACGAGAAACTGAGGGAACCAAAATTGATGGATATTCCCAACCCTAATCCGGAGGGGTTCAGGTTCTGATCTAGAATAGGGTCCCCATCTGTACTGTAAATTTAAAGCAGTATCATGCCACTTGAAGCAGTCATGGCTATCCCTAAAGGTGCTGAGAATTGTAAGGAGACTCCCCTATTCCCCTCACAGAGCTCAGCACCCTTAACAAACTACATTTCCCAGGATTCTTTGGGGGAAGCCATGACTATTTAAAGTGGTATCATACTGCTTTAAATGTATCGTGCAGATGGGGCCTAAGTATGCTTTAGGCTAAAGCAGCATGCTTTTGAGTTGTACTGAACTAAAAAGCGTTTCAGAGATGAAAGGAACTATTTTTAAGTAGGGTGGGTTTTTTTGTTCTTGTTGTTTTGGTAAACACAATATTTTAATCTACAAAGTGGAGTAAAAGATGAACCAATGAAAAATTGTGCATTAATGAAAGCTCCATGGTCTCAGATTTGTATCATGCCTTTATGAAGCCTCTTCTCCCAGGTCATCAAAAACAGAGCTTGGAAAAGTTACTTTTTTGAACTACAACTCCCATCAGCCCAATCCAGTGGCCATGCTGGCTGGGGCTGATGGGAGTTGTAGTTCAAAAAAGTAACTTTTCCAAGCTCTGATCAAAAACAACAAAAAGAAAAAATGACGGCTTAGGTGGAGGAGCTTGTTTGGAGCTCCTGCTGCCTAATTTATTTTAACATCTTTTTTAATATCTGTTTACATCTTTTAAACTTTTCTAATCTCTTTTTACCATCATGCCGCTTTCTGGGGAGTGTGTGGGTGAGTGAATTTTGTTTTTGGTGCTACCCACTTCCCCTTGTTTGTCGACGGACCGACGGAGACGGACGGAGACGGCTGGAACCGGGAGGCGTGGAAATTGAGGCCGAGGATACAGCGAGGCCTCTTACCTTTCTCTGCCGGGGATACAGCGAGGCCTCTTGCCTCTTCTGCGGGTTCGTTGCTGGGTTCCGCAGGGTGGCCTCGCCCCTGCTTCGGCTTGTGCCTTCTTGCTGCTGCTGCGACGCGTGTGGGTCCTGCCTGTTTGCTGTCGCCGGTGGGCGTCATCTGCGCTGCTGCCGTCACTGTCGCCGTTGTGCCTGCCTTGCCTGATGTGTGGGTCCTGCCGCTTGCTGTCGCTTGCTGTTGTCGCCGTCGTCTTCTGCTGTTGCTGTGTCCCCGTGTTGCTGCTGCTGCTGGCTTCTCGGTTTTCTTTCTGCTGCGGCTGAGTGGCGTCTGCTGCCTACCAGAACTGGCTGACCGCTGCTGGGTGGACTTGCTGCTGCTCTGCGCTTCGCCCCGTATTGCAGTTTGTGCCCCGTGGCAGCTACGGCTCTGTCTCTCAGCTGCTGTTGTCGTTTCTGTGGCTGTGTTTGTATTCTTCCATCGCTGCTGCTGCGGTTGCGGCTCATTATTGGTGGCCTATGCTTTTTGCAACCATTGTCATCTGGCCGTCTCAGGGTGGTACCCCTGTGAAGAAGAGAGATCTTCGAGCTGGCTTATATGCACACAGAGTGCGAGACTATGCTGGTGTGTCGATGTGATTTGAGATGAATGGGTGGTTGGCTATATGAATGTATGTGTGAGTGAGTGCGTATGTTTATATGTTGTATGTATGGTTGTTTTTATATGTATAATTGTTGTATATTTTAGTTTTATTATGTGCTTCAGAGAGAGTTTCATCTATCAGGCGGGGAGACTTGAGGGGGCCCCAATTACCGTAGTGACGGGCAAAGGAAGGTTTGGCGCTGTGAGAAGGACGTGCCAGGTAAGGGGAACACAGCCCAGACATGTTGTGGCTGTGCCTTGTTCCGGCCCTTCCCACACCCGCAAGGTCATTGGTAGTCCTCTCAGCCAACTCTCAGATCTCCAGTTGCTGTTATTAAATGCCAGATCGGTACATAATAAAACCTCCCTCGTCCACGATTTGATTGTGGATGAGGCAGCCGATCTGGCATGTATAACCGAGACCTGGGTGGGTGAGCAGGGAGGAGTTGGTCTCTCTCAGCTCTGCCCACCGGGGTACTTGGTTCAGCATCATGGCAGATCTGAGGGTCGGGGAGGTGGGGTTGCTGTCGTCTATAAGAGTTCCATCTCACTCACCAAGCACCATGTTCATGCAGTTACTGGCCTGGAGTGTTTGCACCTTGTGTTGGGCCAGAGGGACAGACTGGGAATCCTTTTGGTGTACCGCCCACCTTGCTGCCCAATGGCTTCCCTAACTGAGTGGGCGGAAGTGGTCTCGGATATATTGTTGAAATCCCCCAGACTATTAGTACTGGGGGATTTCAACATTCATGCCGAGACTACTTTGTCTGGCGCGGCTCAGGACTTCATGGATTCCATGACAGCCATGGGGCTGTCTCAATATGTTAGTGGTCCAACGCATGTATCGGGGCACACTCTAGACCTTGTTTTTGCTACTGAGCATGGGGAAAGTGATCTGGATGTGGGGAGTTTCACAACACTCCCTTTGTCATGGACAGACCACTGCTTGCTGAGGTTTAGACTTTCAGTAACCTCTTCCCTCTGCAAGGGTGGGGGACCTATTAAACTGGTCCACCCCCGGAGACTAATGGATCCTGAAGGTTTTCAAAGGGCTCTGGGGGATTTTCCGGCTGATAGGACTGGCGCTTCTGCTGAAGCCCTGGTCGCTCTGTGGAATACGGAGATGACCCGGGCTGTAAACACGATCGCTCCTGCACGCCCTCTCCTATGTAGAGCTCATACAGCTCCATGGTATACTCCGGAGCTGAGAGCGATGAAGCAAGATAGGAGGCGGCTTGAGCGGAAATGGAGGCGAACTCCCGACGGATACAATTATGCGCTGGTTAGTGCTTCGACTAAGCTCTATGTAGGAGCGGTGAAGGCAGCTAAAAAACACCATTTTGCTGCCACTATTAAATCATCTCTCTGCCGCCCAGCGGAGCTCTTTCGAGTTGTCCAGGGGCTTCTTCATTCAAACCCTCCGGCCACGGTGGAATCATCGGAGGCCCGCTGCAATCAGTTCGCCAATCACTTCCAGAATAAGATCTCATGCATCCGCCGGGACCTAGACTCTCAAGTTATAGCAGTTGATCCTAGTGAGATGTCCGGAGCACAGTCTTGTCATGTTTTGTTGGATGAGCTCCAGTTGGTTCAGCTCGAGAACGTGGACAAGGTGCTTGGACAGGTACTTGCAACCACTTCGGTACTTGATCCTTTCCCCTCCTGGCTGATAAAAACTAGCAGGAATGAAACAGGTAGCTGGGCCAAGGAAGTGATAAATGCCTCTTTACAAGAGGGAGTGGTCCCTGGCTGTCTGAAAGAGGCAGTGGTGAGACCACTCCTGAAAAAGCCTTCCTTGGACCCAGACAATTTTAACAGCTACAGGCCAGTGGTGAATGTTCCATTCCTGGGCAAGGTCTTGGAACAAATGGTTGCTGGCCAGCTCCAGACGCTATTGGATGAAACTGATTATCTAGATCCATTTCAATCAGGTTTTAGGCCCGGTTTTGGAACCGAGACAGCCTTGGTCGCCCTGTACGATGACCTATGTCGGGAGAGAGACAGAGGGAGTGTAACTCTGTTGATTCTCCTTGATCTCTCAGCGGCTTTTGATACCATTGACCATGGTATCCTTCTGGAGAGGCTTGCGGAGTTGGGAGTTGGAGGTACTGCTTGGGAGTGGTTCTGCTCCTACTTGGCGGGTCGTCTCCAGAAGGTAGTGCTTGGGGAACATTGCTCGACACCGTGGGTTCTCCAATATGGGGTCCCGCAGGGGTCAGTTTTGTCCCCCCTGCTTTTTAATATCTATATGAAGCCGTTGGGAGAGGTCATCAGGAGTTTTGGAGTGCGTTGTCATCAGTATGCTGATGACACGCAGCTCTACTTCTCCTTTTCATCTTCTTCAGGTGAGGCTGTCGATGTGGTGAACCGTTGCCTGGCCGCGACAATGGACTGGATGAGAGTTAACAAACTGAAGCTCAATCCAGACAAGACTGAGATGCTGTTGGTGGATGGGTTCTCTGATCGGATGGTGGATATATACCCTGTCCTGGACGGGGTTACACTGTTGGCCTATTGTGCTATCTGTGTGTCTCACAGAAAGAGGTTCTTGTGAGGAAAAGGAAACCTGAAGAAAAAGGGTTAACCAGAGCAAGAGGGGATGCCAGATCTGTCAAGGCCGGCAGCTGGTTGGCAAGGGCAACAGCTCAGATAAGAGCAGAACTCACGGCAGCTCTGGTGTGGGGGAATGTTGTATGGAACTGTGTTTGAGAAGCTTAATGTCAGTAAAAGACTCTTACAAAGTACTTTGCCTGGCCTGGATTATTTCTGATCGAACCTGCTTCGGTACCGGCTTTCTGGACCGTACCAACACGTGCTGCAACACGGGTTATGGGCCCAGCATACGGTCCAAAGAAGGAGGTTCTGGAGCTGTTCTGATCCGTTGCTGAAGAGAAAGGAAGCAGCAAAAGAGAGGCAAGTAAAAGAGTGAGCAACATGGCGATAAACCTGTCAACCGGGATGCCGATGGAAAGATTGAGTGCCGTTAATTATGCCAGTTGGAAGTGGAGAATGAAAGCAGTTCTGGTCAAAGAAGATTTATATGACGTGGTGGAAAATCCCCCTCCAGCCGCTCCATCAGCAGCGTGGATGAAGAGAGATGAGAAAGCGAAAGCATTTATTACTTTAGGGCTGTCTGATTCTCAACTGCTACACGTAAGGAATGAGCCGACAGCACATCAAATGTGGGAAACATTGAGGGCTGTTCATGTGCAGCAAACAGCAGGGAGCCGGCTTTGTTTAGCGAGGAAACTTTATCAGATGCGTTTTACAGATGAAGTGACTATGAGTGAGCATCTTGCTGAATTTTGTCGTTTGTTTGCAGATCTCCAGGATCGAGGAGTGAATCACAGCGACATTCAAATGGTTTATATCATTTTATCATCATTTGATCAAAAATGGGACAATTTGGTGACTAGTATGGAAACTTTACCTGATGGGACTTTAAATTTGGACTTTGTAGAGCAAAAACTGCAACAGGAATGGAACAGAAGACAGGAGAGTAAAAGGACTGAGTCTAAAGAGGCTGAAACAGCACAACAGAATTATTCAAGAAACAGGCAAGAAAACAAAACATGTTATTTTTGTGGGTCTCGTGGGCATATTCAAAGAAATTGTTTGAGCAAGAAAAGAAGAAACAGGGACTATGGATGGCAGAAACCAAGTGTAAACTTTATTACTGAGGAGGACACTAAAACACTTAGCTCTAAATGGCTACTGGACAGCGGAGCGTCAAATTGCCTAATTACTGAAGCAAGTCTGTTTCACACTTCAAAGCCTGTTCAGGAGAAGATTTATCTAGCCGACGGATCGGCACGGGACACGATTGCCAGAGGCACTATCAGGTTGAGTAATCTTAGAACAATAGTAATGGATGTACTTTTAGTTCCTAATTTAAAATGTAATATTCTTTCGGTGAGAAAATTAACTGAACTTGGTTGTAAAGTGTCTTTTGAAAGAAATAGATGCATTGTGCAGAAAGGCAATGAAATATGTATGCAGGGGAAGTTGCAGGACTCAATGTTTATAGTACAGAGTGAGCACGCTGAACCGACATGTGCCTGGTTAAGAGTAAATAAACACGTACACGAAAATTGCATCCATGAGTGGCACAGAAAATTAGGGCACGCCAACTTTGAAAGGATTAAAAACACTCCAAAGTATAGTAAAGACTTAAAGCTAACAAGTTGTGAGCATGTAGATGAGTGCGATGCTTGCTATAAAGCAAAAATGATAGTGGCACCCATAAATAAGAGCGTTGAAAGCACTACCACGGAACCATATCAGCTTATTCATGTTGATTTAGCAGGACCTCTGCAGTGTTCAAAAGGGTTAGGGTTATTCTACCTGGTGATAGTTGATGATTTTTCTAGATTTACGCACGTGTATTTATTGAAAAAGAAAAGTGAAGCGGAGGATAAATTACATACATTCATACAGAGAACAGAGACACAACATGGGGCTGTTATTAAAAATATTAAATCAGACCAGGGAGGAGAATTCACGAGTAATGCATTGAAAACATATCTGGAAAAGAAGGGAATAGCCCAAAGTCTCACTGCTCCCTTCTCCGCATTTTCTAATGGAACAGCAGAGAGAAAAAACAGGTCTCTGCAAGATTCCATGAGAGCCATGCTAGCAGATGCAGAATTGAACAACACATATTGGGGTGAATGTATACTTTATGCTGTTGTGCATAGAATGATAGGAATGTCTCCCTACGAAAAGCTGACAGGGAGAAAGCCCAGGCTAACACATATTGAGCGTTTTGGAGCAAAATGTTGGGTTCATGTCCCTAAACAGAAAAGATGTGGGAAAATAGCTCCGAGGGCTCAGGAAGGCCGTGTTTTTGGGGTTTCAGAATGCATTCTATAGAATCTGGGTTCCTGAAACGCAACAAGTAGTGCTTAGCAGAAGCATACAAGTGGTAGATCAGCCATGGAAAAATAGTCAAACAATTGTGCTTGACGATGCAAGCAAACAGGGTGCAGCAGATATTCCTTTTGTACCTCAGATACCCTTAAGAGATGCGTTAACTGATTTAATTAAGGGTGGCAAGCGTAACATTAAAAGACTTAGAAGTGAGGACAAAATAATGCAGGACACAGAAGTGCCAGGAACAAGTGCAGGCTCAGGCGCAGGAACAATAAAAGATGAGAGTGAAGAAGCAATGGAAATTGACAGTGTCAGACGTTCTGAGAGAACAACAAAAGGAAAACCGCCACATAGATTCACATTTAATGTAACACAACACAAGGTAGATGAGACAGATGAATATCCTACAGAATGGGTAAAAGAAAGGGCAATAGACACTGAAACAATGGATTTAATGTGGAAATACTGTGTTGAAGAATGAAATGTAAATGACTCTGAGAAAAATGTTGTCGAATAAAATCAACAGACATGTATATTGTATGAATAAAAAAAAAAGCAAGAAATGGAAATAGAGACTGTATCAAAGTAATGAAAAACAAAATGATATGTACATATGTTTATTGAAATTGAAATTGTCTTGTAAAAATGAAATAAATGTATTTTGATTTCTGTGAGTCACAGGCGGGGGCTGTTGGCCTATTGTGCTATCTGTGTGTCTCACAGAAAGAGGTTCTTGTGAGGAAAAGGAAACCTGAAGAAAAAGGGTTAACCAGAGCAAGAGGGGATGCCAGGTCTGTCAAGGCCGGCAGCTGGTTGGCAAGGGCAACAGCTCAGATAAGAGCAGAACTCACGGCAGCTCTGGTGTGGGGGAATGTTGTATGGAACTGTGTTTGAGAAGCTTAATGTCAGTAAAAGACTCTTACAAAGTACTTTGCCTGGCCTGGATTATTTCTGATCGAACCTGCTTCGGTACCGGCTTTCTGGACCGTACCAACACGCGCTGCAACATACACTCCCCCTAAAGGACCGGGTTCGTAGTCTGGGAGTCTTTTTAGACTCTTCCCTTTCACTTGAGGCTCAAGTAGCCTCGGTGGCTAGGAATGCGTTTTACCAACTTCGGTTGGTAGCCCAGCTACGTCCCTATTTGAGTAAAGAGGACCTTACATCAGTGGTACATGCTCTGGGAACCTCACGTTTGGATTACTGTAATGCGCTTTACGTAGGGCTACCTTTGAAGACAGTTCGGAAGCTACAGCTAGTGCAAAATGCGGCGGCCAGATTGCTGACAAGGACCAAGCGGTCCGAGCATATAACACCTGTTCTGGCCCGCTTGCACTGGTTGCCAATATTTATTTATTTAATTTAATATGTTTCCGGGCCAGATTCAAAGTGTTGGTATTGACCTATAAAGCCTTATACGGTGCAGGACCACGATACCTTGCGGATCGCCTCTTCTGATATGAACCGGTCCGTACACTATGTTCTGCTACAAAGGCCCTCCTCCGGGTTCCAACTCATAGGAAGGCCCGGAGGGTGGTGACAAGATCTAGGGCCTTCTCAGTGGTGGCCCCCGAACTATGGAACAGTCTCCCCGAGGAAGTACGCATGGCGCCAACTTTGCTCTCTTTTCGGCGCCAGGTCAAAACCTTCCTATTCTCTGAAGCATTTTAAGCTAAATTGATTTACTTTAAAATTTTTATTGTATTTGATTTTTGACTGTATTACTAGTATTATTCTGTTTATTTATTGTATTTTTATGCTATTTTATGTTCACCGCCGAGAGAGCTATCGCTAGTTGGGCGGTATATAAATCTAATAAATAATAATAATAATAATAATAATAATAATAATAATAACAACAACAACAACAACAACAACAACAACATCGCTGGTTTCATTGCAATAAAATCTTTCCCAAGATAAGATTAGGCTGAAGAGGTTTGATTGCATTCTATAGGTGCGTTCTCACAACAAGTGTGCTTTCTGCCTGCTGTGGGAAAGAGTGGTTTTTTGCCTCTCTGAAACATGAGTCTTTTTCTGCTTAGTTCCTTTACTCCTGATATCCCCAACCCTGTGGTCAAAGCCAAGCCTTCAGGCAAAGCTTAGTTGAGATGAAAGGATTTCTGTCTCAGATATCTTCTGCACAATATCAGTTCCTCCTGCAAGTGTCTTGCATGGTAATCCTATAGGATCTCTGGGGTGTCTTTCATTCCCATTGTGAGTTCTATGAACACTTTTAAGAACATAAGAACATAAGAACATAAGAAGAGCCTGCTGGATCAGGCCAGTGGCCCATCTAGTCCAGCATCCTGTTCTCACAGTGGCCAACCAGGTGCAAGTCAAAGACCCCCCAGATTCATCATGCCAGACAAAAGTGCACACTGCTTTCCATGGAGCCGATCCAGATGCACCACTGAAGGGAAGGAGGCCCCATGCAGGCCTGCAGCTGCCTCCCATTCCCTCCCGCCGTCACATGGGTGGCTTGAAATCCCCCCTTGTGTGCCAAAGGGTAGGGGAAAGTCCCCACCTTCTTGTGAATCAACCAGGGCAGCCCCTGCTGCTGTGTGCAGAGACAAGCCCCTGACCCCAAATGATGCCAGGATGACCCAGGCCCAAATGATGCAGCATGCCAGAGAGTCACGCCTGCCTCCCTGAAGGGACCTGGAGCTGGGGAAAGGGCTGAACCCCAGCAAATGACCCCCCCAGCTGCCCTGGACTGAGAGGGAAACTGCTAGGAGGCTGATCCGCCAGGGCCCTCCGTCCCATGTGCAGCTTGGCTCTTGAGAATACCAAAAAGGTGTGCAGGGGGGTGTCAAAGTGGGACTTAGGGGCATAAGTCCAACCCCCCATCTGAATGAATGAGCAGAAGGTGACACCCCCCCAGCAGAAACTCTGGCTTCACACATTTGAAACAGCATTAATTCATTTAACAAAATTTATGTACAGCTTGATTATAAAAAAAACTCTAAAAAGTTTACAGAAAAAAATTAAATTATCAATAAAAGCTTTGTTGTTGTTATATGCCTTCAAGTCAATTGCGACTGATGGTGACCTTTGAATCAGCGGCCTCCAAGAGCATCTAAAAACAAGTAATTAAAAACATCTTAAACAATTAAAACAGCAGCAGACTGGAAAGATTGCCTAAATGGACATCTGTGTGTCAGGATAGGCTTGCCTAAACAAAAAAGTTTTAGGCAGACACCAAAAGGAATACAGCCAAGGCGCCTGTCTCCGTAGTGAGTCATAAGGACATAAGAAGAGCCTGCTGGATCAGGCCAGTGGCCCATCTAGTCCAGCATCCTGTTCTCACAGTGGCCAACCAGGTGCCTGGGGGAAACCCGCAACCAGGACCCGAGTGCAAGAACACTCTCCCCTCCTGAGGCTTCCGGCAACTGGTTTTCAGAAGCATGCTGCCTCTGACTAGGGTGGCAGAGCACAGCCATCATGGCTAGTAGCCATTGATAGCCCTGTCCTCCATGAATTTGTCCCCACGCAGGGAGTTCCAAAGGGTACCTACTGAAAGATTTCTAACAAGCGCGGAAGGAATGTTATGCACCACAATACACATTACCATGCACGGGGGGAGAGGGGGGCTTAAGGCACCTGAGTCAATCTGAAACTGCTCCGCTGCCAAAAGAAGCGCCCCCCCCGCGGGGGCCCGGGGAGCGGTTGGGGTCTAGCCCGCCCTTCACTAGCCCACGACCCCCGCCCCAAGGCGGCTAAACGAGGGCAGAAGGGCGAAGCACCCCCGCCTGCCATCTACGGGGGTTCGCCAGCAGTTCAAGCGGCACCCACAACGGCCCCGACAGGAGAGCTCGCCTTCCCCGGGCCCCTGGCAGGAGGAGGAGGGCACCGCGGGTGAGGCACTCGCGAGCGAGGGGGATTCCCAGGCGCCAAAAGAGGAAGCCGTGAGAGAGAGAAGGGGCGGCCGGGCTGTCCAGATCCTCCGCCTGGGGCACAGAGCGCGCGCCAGACCCCACCGGCGCGGCTTTCCCGGAAGGGTGTGCCAGTCTCGCCTGCCCGGAAAGTGGAGCTGCGGACGGGTCGCGCCAGCCGAGACGCCCTCCAGGCCGAAGGGAAAGCGAAACTCACTTGTTGTTGTTGTTGGGAGAAATGGCTTTTCAAATCGAGAAGGACTTTTTAAAAATAAACAATCGATTTCTTTCCGCATGACCCTTGATACCTCTTCGCATCTTCTGCTCTGTTTTGGGAAACTCAGTGGGTTTAATGTGCCACCCTTGTGCTAGGGTGACAATTCATTTGTTCGAGGCAGTTAGTTCATGAATCCCAATTAGGCCATTAAGAACACCAAGAGGTAAGCAGTCTAGTAGTGTTTATTGCTGAGCATACACACAGAAGTAAAGATAAAATATCTTACATTCCTTAACAGCAGTGTTTGCAGATACCCTGGGGGCAGCTGGTTGCCACTCTGTCATTCACAGCCTGGGTAGAGCTGTGGCCGTGCAGGGTGATGTCTCTCCCTCTCTCTGGTCACTCCTGTGCGCAGCTGCCAGTCTGCTTCTCAGCTGTTTTGATCCTTGCTGTCTCTCTATCTGTGTCTCTGCTGCTAGGGATGGAATCCTCTCATTTTTTACATTTGGTTTTTATGTGTGGTCCCCTGGTGATTGTTAATGATTCAATTCCTTTTTTCTCCAATATATTTTCATTTTTACAATATCCTCCAACCTATATATATGCTTTGCAGAGAATTAGCAATATTATAACTGCTGTTTATTCACAAATCTCCCCTAATATAGATCTTTATCCTGAACTCTGTAATGATTGCCTGTTTACATTCCTTTTCAAGTGCACTGCAGAGCAGACAGATTAAGGCATAATCAAGTCAGTGTCTTCCCCCCCAATGCTTATAATCAGCACCTCATTCCCCCCGCTGCAGTTACAATCAACATTTCATTGACATCAGTGAAAGGGAATACACATTTGAAGAGGTCATGTAGAAAGGAGATCGATAAAAGTATCACTCACACTATTGATGATTTCAAAGGGAATTTTTAAAAAATGAAGCTGAAAAAAGAAGAATGAATTGGAAACCAGGTGTGGAGAGTTGCTACTTCAAAATTCTCTCTGCAAAGATAGAGAATTTCAGAAATAATAATTAATCCTATGGCAAATCTGATTACTGCAGAAATGGAACCCATCACTAGTCTTTGTCCAGCTGTTTTTCCCCTCCATGTGTGTAACAGGCTCTAGGTATAGTTTGCCTTACCCCTCTCTTAGAGGATTCAGCAGACGTGTGCCTGCTACTCTTCTGCTAGGCTCATGCAGAACAAACATGCCCAGGCTTGTCCTCCCTAAAAACAATGTTCTAATGTAGAAAGAATGTGACTTCTTGTTATTTATTTATTTATTTATTTATATACCGCCCCATAGCCGAAGCTCTCTGGGTGGTTTACAGTACCTCACAACCTCGGCATTAGAGAGTTCACAACCTTCTGCTGCAGGTACACCTTTCCTTCACTTAAGTAAGTCCATTCCCTTTATGCAGTGTGGATGGACTTCAATATTACAAGATCCCCCATAGGCCCTAAAGACAGCATTTGAGAGATGAATGTCCTTGTCTGTTCAACACTTTTTGGCAATACAGTGGGCTACCAAATGTATTCATCACTGTGGTAAGTATGTTACAGCTTCCCACGGGTGTCTGGTTGGCCACTGTGAGAACAGCATGTTGAACTAGATGGACCATTAGCCTGATCCAGCAAGCTCTTCTTATGTTCTTATCCTGGCCTTCCTTCCAAAGGGACCCAGGGCTGTGTGCAACAGCAGCCCTTGCGACTGGCAAGCAGGATGTAGCCTCTGGATTTACTAGGCATGGTATAAATACTAGGAATCTTACTTGCTTGATCAATATTACTCTTGTTTTATATGTGGCCTAAGGGGGGGCATACATATATAGGTCATCTCCCACACAGTCATGAATCAGGCACATGCAAGAAAGTATTAACAGAACAGCAACCTTTATTTCATCGGTATCATAGCCTAAAACCTGTGGGGCTAGCCCAAACATTGGGCAGAGGAGACTGCCTCACATGGAAAGTGCTGAAGGGCATGTGTGTAGTATGCCAACCTGCCCAGTACCCCTAAGCTAGCTAACTGTCCTCAAATACAATATAGGATACTGCATTGCTGGTGTGTTGAAGCAAGATATATCTGCCAGTCTGGTTAGCTTATATAAATGGGACATGAATTAAGTTCATTTTGCAGTGGAAGTTTAGGGAATCTTTAATTTCATTCCATTTTAATTTTAATTCAATAATGTATGTACATTTTCAAAGACAACTAAAGGATGAAATGACATATAGACTTCTTGACAAAGACATCACCTTAGATCTCAATAGTCATATCAGAGAAAGGATTTCTCTGTACGTTGACTTAAATTTACAAAACATGGTGCAAAACCTCCCATCATATATCAAAGACACCAGTGACGTCTTATTTAAAATTGAGTCTCTAATCATGCAGTATCAGTTCCACAAGAATACTATACTAGCCACTTTAGATGTCACATACACCAATGTTTACACCAATATACTACATAATGATGGGATTCAGGCTTTAAATGAGTTTCTCAACACCAAAAATTTTAACAATCCTCCAACAGAGGTTACCACAACTTTAGCTATACTAGTCCTGATTGCAAGAACTGTACATTCAATAGAGAATACTACCTGCAACTAGGCACAGCTATGGTAACCCGCATGGCTCCATCACAAGACAAAGAAAGCTTAGAACAATTTAAAAATTACATCAACTGTATTCATCCATCTATTAAGTTTACATTCAATAATACAAATGATAATCCAAACATCCCTTTTCTTGATGTCCTTCGCACCACTGAAAACAACAAAATAGCCACTGATCTCTACAGCAAACCCTCTGATGCCCACACCTATCTAAACTGGAAATCCTGCCATCCTAAGCATATAAAGGAAAACATTGACTATAGCTTAGCTCTCAGAATCAAATGTATTTGCAACAACAAAGAGAAATACCAAAGAAGGATCAGTGAACTGAAAGAACGCCTTCTTCTGAGAGGATATCCTTCATGTGTAATCGATTGCAACATCCACTGAGCCTTCATCCTGTCCAGAGAAAACCTCCTTCATCATAATGAGGTTTTAAAAAACAAAGAATATATTCCATTTGTGGTAGATTTCCATCCAGCATCTCCTATCACCAAGCAATCAGGGAGAGCTACTCATTGCTAGCAAACTCTGAACATCTTGCTGGAGCTGTCAACAAGCCGCCTGTTATAGCATTTTGCCAAACTTCTAATTTATGTAAACTGTTGGTGAGAGCTGTGCTTAAGCCATCTATCAGTAATCCTGGTTTTCATCCTTGTCACTGCAAACACGGTATCACCTGTGTGTGCCTCATGGAGACAGCTACTTTCAAAAGCACTAGGACAGGCAGGACCTGTTACATCAAACAGAACATCACCTGCAGGTCCTGCAATATAATTTATGTCATCGAATGCAAAAAAACAGGATGTCATATCCAATACGCAGGAAAAACTACAGATGTCCTACACACACACGTCAGAAACCACAAATTGGCAATCTTGACTAAAAAAGTGGAGCAACCAGTTGCAAAACATTTCAAAATTGAGGGCCACAGCCTGTTGGGATTATCTATAACAGCTATAGAGATGCCAACAGATCCAACAGCATTGACTAAGAGGGAGAACGTCTGGATATACTCTCTGGACATTGGCACCACATGGCCTGAACCTATTCAGCTTTTGCAAATGAAGCCCCTCTGAGCATACCACCCTCAAAACTCTATAAGTGCCACCTTGGTAGCAGCATTTGTATGTTAGCAGCTGATGAAGGTGGAACCCGAAAAGTTTTGCTAGCAAAATAAAAACCTCTGCTTTGTTAATCACAGTTACGTGCATATATTTTTAGGTGATTAATGGGATCCTTATAGGGATCCAGAGCAAACTTGGGTGAAGTTAGGCTGCGACCCTACCTTCCTATTCATCTGCTCCCACGGGTGATACATGCCCTGGTCTTCTCTCGACTAGACTACTGTAATGCGCTCTACGTGGGGTTACCCTTGAAGACGGTCCGGAAACTGCAGCTGGTACAGAATGTGGCGGCACGCTTGATAAAGCAGAGCTGTCGCCGGGATCATGTCACCCCAGTGTTGATAGAGCTACACTGGTTGCCAGTTGTATACCGGGCCCAATTCAAGGTGTTGGTACTAACCTTTAAAACCCTATATGGTTTCGGCCCAGTTTATCTGAAGGAACGCCTCCAGCATCACCAAATATGCCGCCAAACAAGATCAGCCTCACAAGACCTTCTCTCAGTCCCACCGGTGAAAACAGCTAGGCTGGTGCAGACCAGAGAGAGGGCGTTTTCGATCATGGCCCCCACCCTCTGGAACTTGCTTCTGTTTGACCTCCGACATGCCTCCTCCCTGATGGCTTTTTGCCGAGCCTTAAAGACCTGGTTATTCAGGCAGGCCTATGGGATTTCTGGGGCAGGTTAGGTTTTTATACTGTATTAACTGAAGGATGGTTTTAGATGAATTGATGTTAATATTATGATTGGTGATTGTATATGTTTTATATTGTATTTTATATTGTTGTACGTCGCCCAGAGTGTCTGTTAATTCAGACAGATGGGCGACTAACAAATAAAATTTTATTTTATTTTTTTATTTTTATAAGTTCTGGTTGTGGCTTTCAAACCTCTCTCTCTCTCTCTCTCTCTCTCTCTCTCTCTCTCTCTCTCTGTCTCTGTCTCTGTATGTAGGTATGCATGTATGTATGTTTCATTGCACTTAACTTTGCATTTACCATTTTTACCTATTTGAAAAGTGATGCTGCTGTTTAAGCTTGAAAATGGAAATGGAAATGGACTGCCTTCAAGTCAATCCTGACTTATGGTGACCCCACATAAGAACATAAGAACATACAAAGAGCCTGCTGGATCAGGCCAGTGGCCCATCTAGCCCAGCATCCTGTTCTCACAGTGGCCAACCAGGTGAAAACAAATAGGGTTTTCATGGTAAGCGGCATTCAAAGGGGGTTTACCATTGCCTCCCTCTGAGGCTGAGAAGCAGTGACTGGCCCAAGGTCACCGAGTGACCTTCATGGCTGTGTGGGGATTCGAACCCTGGTCTCCCAGGTCATAGTCCAGCACCTTAACCACTACGCCACACTGGCTCTCATTATTTAAGCTTAAATATCATAATTATTGGGGGGAAATAAATAATACAATTGTTCTGATGTTTTCTTGGTCGTCTTAAATATATTTTATACTTCAGCTGAGCACTTGTAAAATTCTAAAAAAAATACTGAGGACCACATCAATTAATTATTAATTGAACCATGAATTGAATTGGAACAGAATTAGTTCCTTTCTGCAGGGAGAAACTGGAACTGGAATAAATTCATGTTTTGAAGGGGTGAAGTGGAACCAGAACAATTAATAGAATCATAGAAGAGTGGAGTTGGAAGGGGCCGATAAGGCCCCCGAGTCCAACCCCCTGCACAACGCAGGGATCCAATTTAAAGGATGGTGGCTGTCTAGCTGCCTCTTGAATGCCTCTGGTGCTGGAATGCTCACCACATCCTTAGGTAATTGGTTCCATTGTTAGGAAGTTTTTCCTGATGTTCAGATGAAATCTGGCTTTCTGTAACTTGAGCCCATTTTTTGTGTGTCCTGCACTCTGAGATGATTGACAAGAGATCTTGGCCCTCCTCTGTGTGACAACTTCTCAAGTACTTGAAGAGTACTGTCATATCTCCCCTCAGTCTTCTGTCCTCAGGGCTAAACATGCCCAGTTCTTTCAGTCTCTCTTCATAGGGCTTGGTTTCCTTTTTAAAATGAACTTTGCAGACACTGCTACAGCTATATTGACTTCAGGGACCCTAAACACACAATTCAGGCCTAAATTCTGGTGCAGCAGACAACAGTCCTGGTCCACTTGGCCTTGACAAAAATATTATGCAGCAAAAGGGAGGGAATTGCCTTGAAACTTTAAATAAATGTGGCGACTTCTGCTGAGGCAAACACTCTTGAGAAATTCAGAGGGAAATGAAGACAATTCCCAGGAAGGGCTGTGTATTCTACTGTAAAACATTGACTTCATGTATGACCTCAAATTCCAAGGCTTTCATATTGAACCATACACATTCTTTGAAAATACTTAAGTCATCCTTTCAGATGGAAAAGGTCAGTAGCCTTTTGTGAAGGAATCAGGGCCATCAGTAGACCTAAGTGAGTCCCCCCGCCCATGTAGGGATGGAAAGATCTGTCAGTTTCAGTTCTCTCAATTTCCCATTTTTCCAATGTTAAATTCAGTTCTCTACATTTCTGCAGCAATTTGCAAATTGTTTTTTAAAAAAATCCTCATGAAAATTTTCCACCATGTTAATGTGAATTTCTCCAAATAAACACATTTTTTGTAGGCGGTGTTGACAAACATTTGTGCAAGCCATTTCTCACCACACCATGCCTTTTACCCTGCTATTTTCACTCATATATTCATTTTTATGCACACTTTCCCCTAATACATGAATTTTTGAAAATATTGTTTAGCTGGTAAACTGCGTCCCAAAATTCTAACAAATGCGAATTTCGAAGGATGGCATTGTTTCGGTTCTCATATTGTTTCAGAAAGTGCGGATTTGACAAATTCTGCTTGAAATGAAAACCCATCCCTACCCATGTGTGCACTTAAATACACTAAGTTGTGCCACCTCTTGTGTCGCTGCATCAGCATGCTGCACATGCCTGCCTGCCATCACCCAAGATGGCTGTGAGGGCATGTTGACACTAGTATCACCAACTTGGATAATGGCAGACATGTGCATGCAGTGCACTGATGAGGAAATGCAAGAGGTGGCATGACCAGGCATATTTAAACATGTGCATGTGTAGGTGGTGTCACCTTGGAGAGTGGAACTCCCACTCCGTGACCCGCACCACTGTCCTATCACAATTTGTTATCATGGCCCATAACCCAATGCTGGTTGAGATCTTGGAGTAAGAGCCCCATACTCTCAACCCCAGCTGTGGGGGCCCTCAGCCAGCTGCAGGGGCCCTCAGCCAGTGCCTGACCTGGCCACCTACTGGCACCGGGCCTGGAAGGGATGAAACATGCCAGCCATATTGGGTTTGGGTTTGGCTATACAATGATTGCTTTCTGTTTAGAAGTAGGTCTAGCCAGGAGGTTCAAAAACATAAGGGGAGGAGCCAAGTCACCATGGGAACCAGAAATATAACAAAATTTGACTTCCCTTCTGAGAAACTAAGTGGCTGAGTGGGGGAATTGGAGTAATGTATTAGTGAGGCTTTGAGAGGATAGTGAAATATTAGAAAAGGCTTGGATGGAGAGTGTTGCAGAGGACCCAGACTTAAGCTGAACTGAAAGCAAGAAGGCTGCAGGCTGAATTGCTAATGGCCTTGGATGAGTTGAAAGGGGTTCCTTTATGGTTCCTAAATTATGGTTCCTAAAATAGGAAAATAGATTAGATAAAGTCTTAGACAACATGTTTCCATGTTGTTTTGCATTCTAATTGCTTTTATACTTAATTGATAAAGCTGTTCTAAAATTTATCCCCCCAAAACAGTAGTTGTATTCATTACAATAACTTTTACAGTTTTTCAAAACCTGTAGTTAAAACTAAATTTCTCATTGTTTTAACCTTAATCTGGTGCCAAGATTATGCTAATTTGTTTTAATCATATTTTGGTTATGGTGCTGGACTACGACCTGGGAGACCAGGGTTCGAATCCCCACACAGCCATGAAGCTCACTGGGTGATCTTGGGCCAGTCACTGCCTCTCAGCCTCAGAGGGAGGCAATGGTAAACCCCCTCTGAATACCGCTTACCATGAAAACCCTATTTGTAGGGTTGCCATAAGTCAGGATCAACTTGAAGGCAGTCCATTTCCATTTTCATTTTTGAGTGATGCTCCATTTTTATTGTATTGCGCAACTGATGCAGTATGGCTAAACAATAAAGATTTGGATTTGGTCTGATGACTTGATTGGCACCTTGCACCTAATTGCCTCTTCACCCTATTCAATAGAGTAAGTTGGCTAGGAGAGTAACAAAATCACAGAGGATAAGGCACTGTTTTAGTGAAAACAGCCAGGAAAATTTAAGACTGTTCACTTAGCTGCAACAGTGAAGATTGTGGGAGGGGCTAAGTTAGGTGAGATTCTCTACTCCCTCTCAGGGTTAGGAATGGAGTAATTGATCTATTTTGGTTCCTCTCAGTTTCTCATTTTTCCAGTCTTAAATTCAGTTTTCCACCTTTCTAGATTTTTTAAGGCCTCATGAAAATTCATCAGCTTTTTAGTACGAATTTATGCCAATACACATTTTTGTATGCAGTTTTGCCTGGTACACACATTTTTGCAAGCAATTCCCCATAATATAATGCATTTTTGTATGTTATTTTCACTAATATATGCATTTGTACATACACTTCCCCATAGTATAATGTGCATTTGTATGTACATTATCTGGCTGATGAACTATATTGCCAAATTTCAAAGTGCAAATTTCAAAGGATAGTTGCTTTTAAATGGGAACTGAACTGAATTCCCTCCCCATCTCTGCTCACAGTGCAGGCTTCATTTGTGCTGTCACACCTTCAGTCTCAAGAAGAGTCACAAATTCTCAGCATGGGCAAATCTATAACCTATAATTGCCTAGCAAGAATATTTCCACATGAATAATATCCTGCACTAAAAATTATGTCATGGACTGCAAAACCTCAAATAACAAAATACTTGTTCCAGGTTTCCAAACTGTTGCACATAATCAAGAAATTTATAAGCTTATCATAACATGTATAAGCTTCTATATTCTACTAACTGATTAAAGTAAGATTGGAATGAGTTGCCAGTAGCGCACTTTTTGATTTGTGAAGCACAACTTTCTCACACCTAAGAATTCCATCTGCTGTGCTGATGCATCAAGTTCTAATTTGCTACTAATAAATATATTGCTTCAATTTACGTTTGCCAGATGAGATTTAGGCCACTGGTTCTTTCAACCCAGAGACAGGGAACTCTAGATGCTAGATCAGAGGTGATTAACCTGTGGCCCTCCACCTGTTTTTGGACTACAGTTCCCATGATCCCTGACCATTGGTCATGCTCATGCTTGCTTGGGCTGATGGGAGTTGGAGTCCAACAACATATGGAGGGTCAAATGCTCCTAGACTTACAAATCACAAATCAGAATTAGAATGAACACACATTTTAGGTATGTTGGTCATATTTTTCCATCCATCTCTTCCTTTGTTGAAGTTTTGATTTTGCAAGTTCCTAGTGGCAAGAAGCCTTGGTGGGCTTTTTGTTATTTATTTATTTATTTAGGATTCATACTACCAAGTAGTCTCTAAAATGTTTGTTGTTGTTTTCGTTGTTATGTGCCTTCAGGTCAATTATGACTTATGGCAACCCTATGAATCAGAGACCCCCAATAGCACCAGTTCTAAACCACCCTGTTCAGATCTTGTAGGTTCAGGTCTGTGGCTTCCTTTATGGAATCAATCCGTCTCTTGTTTGGCCTTCCTCTTTTTCTGCTCCCTTCTGTTTTTCCCAGCATTATTGTCTTTTCTAGTGAATTGTGTTTTCTCATTATGTGTCCAAAGTATGATAACCTCAGTTTCATCACTTTAGCTTCCAGTGATAGTTAATTTATTCTAACACCCAATTATTTATCTTTTTTGCAGTCCATGGTATCTGCAAAGCTCTCCTCCAAC
Source organism: Rhineura floridana (assembly GCF_030035675.1). Lineage (NCBI taxonomy): Eukaryota > Metazoa > Chordata > Lepidosauria > Squamata > Rhineuridae > Rhineura > Rhineura floridana. The sequence goes on along the minus strand of NC_084480.1, from coordinate 316,149,186 downwards.
ACCACATTTCAAATGAGTTGATTTTTATCTGCTTTTTTCACTATCCAACTTTCACATCCACACACAGAGATAGGGAATAACATGGTCTGAATGATCCTGACTTTAGTGTTCAGTGATACATCTTTGCATTTGAGGATCTTTTCTAGTTCTCTCACAGCTGCCCTTCCAAGTCCTAGCATTCTTCTGATTTCTTGATTATCCTCTCCATTTTGGTTAATGACTGTGCCAAGTTATTGATAATCCTTGACAAGTTCCATGTCCTCATTGTCAACTTTAAAGTTACATAAATCTTCTGTTGTCATTACTTTAGTCTTCTTGATGTTCAGATGTACTCCTGCTTTTCTGCTTTTCTCTTTAACTTTCAACAGCATTTGTTTCAAATCATTACTGGTTTCTGATATTATTATTATTATTATTAATTACACTTATATACCGCCCGACTAGCAAAAGCTCTCTGGGCGGTGAACAACAAGGAATATAATAAAATACACAATATAATACAATAAAAACATATAACATATAACAATAAACGATCAAAAGTCAGTTACAACAAAAAGAAATCAATAACTTAAGTTAAAAATGCATTGGGAAAGAGGAAGGTTTTAACCTGGCACCAAAAGGATAGTAGTGTCGGCGCCAGGCGCACCTCCTCGGAGAGACTGTTCCACAGTTCGGGGGCCACCACTGAGAAGGCCCTAGATCTAGTCATCACCCTCCAGGCCTCCCTATGAGTCGGAACCCAGAGGAGGGCCTTCGTAGCAGAACGTAATGAACGGGCGGGTTCGTATCGGGAGAGGCGGTCCAGTGCCGTATAAGGCTTTATAGGTCAATACCAACACTTTGAATCTGGCCCGGAAGCATATTGGTAGCCAGTGCAAGCGTGCCAGAACAGGTGTTATGTGCTCGGACCGCTTGGTCCTTGTCAGCAATCTGGCGGCCGCATTTTGCACTAGCTGCAGCTTCCAAACTGTCTTCAAAGGCAGCCCAACGTAGAGCGCATTGCAGCAATCCAAATGCAAGGTTACCAGAGCATGTACCACCGATGTAAGGTGTGGTCTGCATATCTTAAATTATTGATATTTCTTCCTCTAATTTTCACACCTCTTTCATCTTGGTCCAAAACCACTTTCCATATGATATGTTCTGAATATAGATTCTGTTTCCTGACTCCTAAGTGAGCAGAGCAGAGGGAGCTGTCTCAGCTGGTCCACAGGAGAGGAGATACGAGCAAGCCAGCTTTCAGAGAGAGAACAGAGCGAGCAAACAGGGAGAGCAAACAGGAGTTACAAAGGAGCTGTAGCAAGGAAAAGAAAAAGACCAAGAGGGCTGTGAAGCCGTGTGCTCTGAAGAGCTCCATAGCAGCTTGATTGGAAGGGGTGTGGCCTGATAGCTATTGGCTTAAGGGCATGGCCTGAGAACTGCTGAGGGCAACAAGCAGCTGCTGTGTGTGCTGGGACTTTCATTCTGTTTTCTGACTCCTAAGTGAGCAGAGCAGAGGGAGCTGTCTCAGCTGGTCCACAGGAAAGGAGATACGAGCAAGCCAGCTTTCAGACAGCGAGCGAACAGGGAGAGCAAATGAGTTTGACAAAGGAGTTCCACAGGGGAGGTAAAGTGGAAGGTCCCTAAAAAAGTATTTTAAAAATTACTAATTCTTCTTGTACAGTGCACTGCATACCAGTGGGACTCTCAGGTTTACCCTGAAGTAGGAAAGATAAAGCACAGGCCACTCCAAAACAAGTAGTCAGAAACAAAAGGTAGAAGAGTTGGAAAAGGTTCAGAAGAGGGCAACCAGAATGATCAAGGGGATGGAGCGACTCCCTTACGAGGAAAGGTTGCAGCATTTGGGGCTTTTTAGTTTAGAGAAAAGGCGGGTCAGAGGAGACATGATAGAAGTGTATAAAATTATGCATGGCATTGAGAAAGTGGATAGAGAAAAGTTCTTCTCCCTCTCTCATAATACTAGAACTCGTGAACATTCAAAGAAGCTGAATGTTGGAAGATTCAGGACAGACAAAAGGAAGTACTTCTTTCCTCAGCGCATAGTTAAACTATGGAATTTGCTCCCACAAGATGCAGTAATGGCCACCAGCTTGGATGGCTTTAAAAGAAGATTAGACCAATTCATGGAGGACAGGGCTATCAATGGCTGCTAGCCATGATGGCTGTGCTCTGCCACCCTAGTCAGAGGCAGCATGCTTCTGAAAACCAGTTGCCGGAAGCCTCAGGAGGGGAGAGTGTTCTTGCACTCGGGTCCTGCTTGCGGGCTTCCCCCAGGCACCTGGTTGGCCACTGTGAGAACAGGATGCTGGACTAGATGGGCCACTGGCCTGATCCAGCAGGCTCTTCTTATGTTCTTAAGAGAGTATGAACGGGAAGGATACTCCAGGGGTTGTGACTCGCAAGGTGTGTGCCATGTTTGTTTTCTTGCCTGAGAACAACATGGCATACACGTGCAACAAGTGCAAGCTCTTGGCACTGTTGGAGGCCTGTGAGAGGCCTGGAATGGCGGGTGGCCACACTGAGGACTATAAGAGAAGATGAAGAGTTCTTAGACAGAACGCTGGAACAACAGCAGCAAAGAGAAGTGAAGGTGGAAGAACAACAGCATGTGGTAGCAGAAGAGGAGAATGCTTTGGAGAGGAGCAACAAAATGGAGTAAACTCTGTGGGAAAGAGCTAGAAGACACCCTCACCAGTGGAACTATGGAACTGCTTTCAACCACTCGAAGATGAGATGGGAGGACAGCCTGTGGTGGAAGAATTATAGGAGAGTGCGTGTGACAATGACCAAGAGGCTGAAGCTCAATCAAGCAGAGGCAATGAAACCACACCCCACAACAAGAAGAGAAGAGTACTAGTAGTGGGAGACTCCCTACTTCATGGGATCGAAACCCAAGTATGCCGAGAAGATCCGTGGACTCGCCAGGTATGCTGTCTACCAGGAGGACGGATTAGAGATGTGACCAAAGGGTTGCCATCACTCATCAAGCCCACCAACAGGTATCCGTTTCTCCTCATCCATGTGGGAACAAATGATACTGCCAAACGGAGCTATGCAGAAATCACATCAGACTTTGAAGCTCTGAGAAGGAAACTCAAGGACTTTGGGGCCCAGATAGTTTTTTCATTCATCCTTCCAGTACTTAGAAGAGGAGTAGAAAGGGAAAGAAAAATACTCCATGTGAATTAATGGCTATGAAGGTGGTGCCGACGTGAGAGATTTGGATTAGGGGACCACGGACTATGGTTCCTGGAAGATGGACTGCTGGCAAGTGATGGGTTGCATCTCACAAGGACTGGTAAGAATGTGTTTGGCCACAGCATGGAAAAGTTCATCAGGAGGGCTTTAAACTGAATCCTAAGGGGGGAGAGATGTAAACATGGTGGTAACGACTGATGAAGACTTGTGCACAGTAATGGGAACAGAGAGATTGGCTCTAATAGGGCCCAGGAACAGTCCTCACAAAAATGCAGTAAGGAAGCCAAGCCATAAATCACATGGTCTTCGATGCCTGTATACTTATGCGCAGAGCATGGGAAACAAGCAGGACGAACTTGAACTCTTAATACAGGAGAATAATTACGACTTGATCAGTATAACGGAAACTTGGTGGGATGACTCCCATGACTGGAATACAACAATGGAAGGATATAACTTGTTCAAAAATAACAGAAGGAATAAAAAGGGAGCGGAGTCGCGTTATATGCTAAAAATATATATCCCTGCACAGAAATACAGGAAAAAGAGCTTGGTAGCTCCACCAAGAATATCTGGATTAAAATTAATGGGGCCAGTAATAAAAGGAATGTGGTGCTTGGAGTGTACTACTGACCAACCAATCAAAGAGAAAATGAGAATGTAACTTTTGCCAATGTTTCGAGGAGGCATAATGTTGTAGTAATGGGAGATTTCAATTATCCCACTATCTATTGGGAGACAAATTCTCCCAAACACGGGCCCCTCCAAGAAATATAAATTGTATAGGAATAGACTTGTGTTGGAGATAACTTTCTCCTACAAAAAGTGAAAGAAGCAACCAGAGGATCAGCTGTCCTGGACTTGATTCTAACCAACAGAGATGATTTGGTGGATGAAGTGGCAGTTACAGGAACTCTGAGGGAAAGTGACCACATCATACTTGAATTCTTGATTTTAACAGAAGCAAAAGCTGAGAGGAGCCATACGCGCACCCTGGACTTCAGGAAAGCTGATTTTAATAAATTTGGAACAATTGTAAGTACAGTTCCATGGCAAGCGACCCTAATGAGAAAAAGGAGTCCAAGATGGGTGGGAGTTTCTAAAAAAGGAAATTCTAAAAGCACAATGGCAAGCAATTCCAACAAGTAAAAAAGGGGGGAAACAGCAGAAGAAGCCAATGTGGCTTCACAAAAAGCTTAGAGATGACCTGAAAACAAAAAAGGACATACAGGAAGTGGAAAGATGGCCAGACCACAAAGGAAGAGTACAGGTGGGTATCATGGAATTGCAGGGATGGTGTGAGGAAGGCTAAAGCTGAGAATGAGCTGAGGTTAGCGAGACATGATAAAAGCAACAAAAAAGCTTTCTTCAAGTATGTCCATAGTAAAAGACAGAGAAAAGAAAGGGTGGCACAGCTACTCAATGAGGATGGCAAAATGATAACAGATGACAAAGAAAAGGCAGAAGTGCTCAATTCCTACTTTGGCTCAGTCTTCTCCCAAAAAAGGTCTATGACCCTACTGGGAAACATGAAGTAGAAGGGTCAGGATTGGACCTTGGGATTGATAGATAAATGGTCAAGGAATACCTAATCACTTTGAACGAGTTCAAATTGGCAGGGCCCGATAAACTGCATCCTAGAGTATTGAAGGAAGTAGCTGAAGAACTCTCAGAACCGCTGTCTATTATCTTTGCGAAATCATTGCGGACTGGTGAAGTGCCAGATGACTGGAGGAGAGCCAATGCTGTCCCTATCATCAAAAAGGGCAAAATGGAGGAACCAGGGAACTACAGACCAGTCAGCCTAAGATGAATCCCTGGAAAACCTCTGGAGCAGATTATAAAGCAGTCAATCTGTAAGCACCTTGAAAACAATGCAGTGATTACTAGGAGCCAACATGGATTTATCAAGAAGAAATCCTGCCAAACTAATCTTATCTCATTTTTTGATTGGGTAACCTCCCTTGTAGACTGTGGGAATGCTGTGGACATAATATATCTTGACTTCAGCAAAGCTTTTGACAAAGTGCTCCATGATATTCTGATTAGCAAGGTAGCTAAATGTGGGCTGGATGGAACAACTATCAGGTGGATCCACAGTTGGCTCCAGAATAGTACTCAAAGAGTGTTTATCAATGGTTCCTTCTCAAACTGGGTAGAAGTAACAAGCGGGGTAGCACAATGGTCCTGGGCCCAGTACTGTTCAACATTTTTATTAACGACTTGGATGAGGAGGTACAGAGCATTCTTATCAAATTTGCAGAAGATACAAAATTGAATACACGTCAACAGTGCAATGTGGCTGCAAAAAAGGCAAATGCTATGTTAAACTGCATTAACAGAAGTATAGTTTCCAAATCGCATGAAGTATTAGTTCCCCTCTATTCAGTACTGGTTAGGCCTCATCTTGAGTACTGCGTCCAGTTCTGGTCTCCGCACTTCAAAAAGGATGCAGACAAACTGGAACAGGTTCAGAGGAGGGCAACAAGGATGATCAGGGGACTAGAAACCAAGCCCTATGAGGAGAGACTGAAAAAACTAGGCATGTTGAGCCTGGAAAAGAGAAGACTGAGGAGAGATAGGATAGCACTCTTCAAGTACATGAAAGGTTGTCACATAGAGGAGGGCTGGGATCTCTTCTCGATCGTCCCAGAGTGCAGGACACGGAATAATGGGCTCAAATTGCAGGAAGCCAGATATCAACGGAACATCAGGAAAAACTTCCTAACTGTTAGAGCAGTGTTTCTCAACCTTTTTTATTTTTTTTGTTGCTGGACTACAACTCCCATCAGCCCCAGTCAGCATGGCCAATGGTCAGGAATTATGGGAACTGTAGTCCAGCAACAAAAAAACAAATAAAGGTTGAGAAACACTGTGTTAGAGCCATACAACAATGGAACCAATGACCTAGAAAGGTAGTGGGCTCTCCGACACTGGAGGCATTCAAGAGGCAGCTGGACACCCATCTGTCGGGAATGCTTTGATTTGGATTCCTGCATTGAGCAGGGGGTTGGACTCGATGGCTTTATACGCCCCTTCCAACTCTACTACTCTATGTTTCTATGATTCTATGATTCTATGATTAAACAAGTAGGGTGATAATATAAACCCCTGTCTCACACCCTTTCCGACTGGGAACCAGTCAGTTTCTCCATATTCTGTCCTTACAGTAGCCTCTTGCCCAGAGTATAGGTTGCACATCAGAACAATCAGATGCTGTGGCACCCCCATTTCTTTTAAACCATTTCATAGTTTTTCATGATCTACATAGTCAGAGGCTTTGCTGTAATCTATAAAGCACAGGGTGATTTCCTTCTGTAATTCCTTGGTCCGTTCCATTATCCAACATAAGTTTGCAATATGATCTCTGGTGCCTCTTCACTTTCTAAATCCAGCTTGGACATCTGGCATTTCTTGCTACATATATGGTAAGAGCCTTTGTTGTAGAATCTTGAGCATTACTTTACTTGCATGGGATATTAAGGCAATAGTTCGATAATTACTGCATTCCCTGGGATCCCTTTCTTTGGAGTTGGAATATATATTGAACGCTTCCAGTCTGTGGGCCATTGTTTAGTTTTCCATATTTGTTGACAATTTTTTTTGTTAAAATTTGGATAGATTCAGTCTCAGTAATGGTTGAAAAAATTTCACAGATACAAATATATCTGTCCTGAATCTTCCAACGGTCAGCTTCATTGAATGTCCACGAGTTCTAGTGTTGTGTGTGTGAGAAAAAAAACTTTTCCATGCCATGCATAATTTTATTCACTTGTATCATGTCACCTCTGATTCATCTTATCTCTAAACAAGCCCCAAATGCTGCAACCTTTCCTCATAGGGGAGTCACTCCATCCCCTTGGTAATCCTGGTTGCCCTTTTCTGAACCTTTTCCAACTCTTCAATATCCTCACCTTGAGGTGAGACAACCAGCACATTAGACAGTATTCCAAATGCGGCCGCACCATAGATTTACACAATGGCATTATGATATCAGCAGTTTTAATTTCAATACCTTTCCTAATAATCCCTAGCATGAAATTTGACTTTTTCACAGATGCTGCACACTAGGTCAACATCTTCATTGAGTTATTCACTACGACCCTGAGATCTGGTTCCTGGTCAGTCACTGCCAGCTCAGACTCCATGAGCATATATGTCAAATTAAGGTTTTTTGCTCCAATATGCATAACTTTACACTTGTTTACATTGAATTTCATTTGCAATTTTACTGCCCATTCACTCAATTTTGAGAGATCCTTTTGGAGCTCTTCACAATCATTCTTTGTTTTAAAAATCCTCAACAATTTAGTATCATCAACCAGCTTGGCCACCTTACTGCTCACCTCTTACTGTAGATCATTTATGAACAACTTAAAAAGCATAGGTCCCAATACTGATTAACACAGCCTTTCCCAACTAGTGGGCCACCAGATGTTGTCGGACCACAACTCCCATCAGCCTCAGCCAGCATTGCCAATAGTCAGGAAAGATGGGAATTGTGGTCCGACAACATCTGGTGGCCCACTAGTTGGGAAAGGCTGGATTAACATATACTTATGCCATTTTATGATTAATTGAAACATGCATATTTATAAAACTTGATACTATAGGTCCTATCTCTAGAAAAGCCCTATATTCAATATATTTTACTTTTAAGCTTTTCTCCTTCTATGCATGCATCTCAGCTTCAAAACTCAACCCTTCTCTTTTATCTTGCCGCTCCAAAACCAGGAAACCAGGAAATAGATAGATAAGGGATCAGTTTGTCTGTCTGTCAGTCTGGCTAGGGATGATGAGGACAGCAAAGTGTCCTCTCGACCCTTGCCCTTCTTATTAAAGCTTGCCGATGGGGTATGGCCGAGTGGATCTAGGGTGTCATCAATGCATCTTTGTAGGAGGCATTGATCCTACTGCTCCTGAAAAGCCCACCCTGGTCCTACTGGTGTGTGACAACTATGGCCCACTAGCAAATACCTCCTTTTTAGGGATGCAAGTACTCTTGGATGAAACATTATTTTGACCCATTCCAGTCTGGGTTCAGGCCTGGTTATGGGACTGCCTTGGCCTTAATCACCCTGATGGATTACTTTTTTGGGGAGAAGAACAGGAAGATCATGACCTATTATTCTTACTTGATCTCTCAGCAGCTTTTGATGCTATTGACCATGGTATCTTTTTGAGGTGACTTGGTGAGATGGATATTGGCCGCACTGTTTTACAGTGGTTCCAATCCTATCTCCTGCCCTTCCTCCCAGAAGGAGCCCAGGGTGGAAAACAAAAATACTAAAAACACAGTGTGGTGACGAAGTGTTACCTACCTGAACTGCCTCCAGATGAGTTGCAGCTGCATACCAGGATGGAGAAGGGGCAGGAGGAGGTGGTGGTGAGGTTGGAATGATCCAGAGCTTGGAAAAGTTACTTTTTTGAACTACAACTCCCATCAGCCCCAGCCAGCATGGCCACTGGATTGGCTGATGGGAGCTGTAGTTCAAAAAAGTAACTTTTCCAAGCTCTGGAATGATCCAACCATGCTGTCAGGAGCACCAGCAGCAACCATGCTGGCAGCAGCAACTCAGCCAGAAGGAGGTCAGATAAGTGGCACAGCCCCCTCCTTACCCTCTCCTACTGTCATCAGTCCATGCTCCAATTGATAGCAGATCAGATTGATTCCCGTGCTCAGCCCCAACACATACATGTGGTCCTGTGAACTGGTTCTCATCATGTGATCGCCTCATCTATTCAGCTGCAGTATGTTGATTTATGCCACCGTCCCCTTATTTACACCAGTGTGACTTCTCTGGATCCCAACCATGAACTCCCAGTTTGATAAATGAGTGCTTTGGATGGTTATTCTTTTTGCCAAGCTTGATCGCTACCAGATGGAAACCAAGTTGGGGGGGGTTTAAAAATTAAACAGATGCTAAGCCCCTTAAATTATCTCCTTTTCAACACATTAAATAAATTAGCCATGTATTAGTTTCGGCCTCTGAGTATGATCAATCAGGACTTAATGTTTAGGCAAGGGGTGCTGGTGGTTCCCCCCCCCATTCTTTGTTTTTTTAATCACCAAAAGCACAGTAAGAGGCTGCAATCAATATTGTAATTGTTTCTTCCCTTCTTTTCTCTTCTTTGCCTGAGGCAATGAGAAACTAGCAATTGGAGAGCAGGAGAGGACTTTTTCTGCTTTGGTCTTCTTTTTAATTTTTATTCCCATGCACATATTTCTGCACCCATAAATTTGTTTTGAGCACCAGAGCTCGCATCTTTCACTCCTTTGCTTTCTTCATTTAAGCTGTATAATGTCAGGCAGGGGTGAGGAGTCTTTTTGGTGCGTACTATTGTTAAACCAATGAGAGTCAGAAAATCCTTGCTAATCTACTGCAAATCACCCAGAGATCTATCAGGACAGCCTGTTCTACCTTCTGGCTAGCAGATGGTCACCCAGCCTCTGCTTAAACACTTTCAATAAAGGCGAGCCCAACGTCTCCTAAAGCAGTCTGTTCTATTCGTGAACAGCTCTTGCTTTGTCAAACATCTCTTACTCATAGTATGGTTCTCCCACTGTTTAGCTAAAATCAAATATTTAAAGACTACTATCATGTCTCTTCTCCAGGCTAACCATAACCAGCTCTTTCAATTGTTCTTCAGAGAACTTGGTCTCCAGACCCTACACAATCCTGGCTGCCCTCCTCTGGAGACATTTTAGGGAGATACCATAGCTCAGTAGAACATAAGCTTTGTATGCTGGTTATATGCCAGGTTCAGTTTATTTATTTATTTATTTAATTAATTAATTTCTTAGTCGCCCATCTGGCTGGCTATCCAGCCACTCTGGGCGACGTACAAAATAAGCATACAGATACAATAAACATTAAAAGTTCCTAGCATCTTCAGTTAAGTGATATCAGCAGGGCTTGGAAACATCTCTGCTTGAGATCTTAGAGAGCTGGTTTATCTCAAGAGTAAACAGCACTGTGGAATGGATTGACTGATTTCAGATTTTCCCAAGACCTTCCATATTCCTTCAGCCTTCATCCAGATGGCCAGTATTTCATTTTTTTTCCCCTTTAAGACGATCAAAGCTTGGAAAATCTAAGGTAAACAGGACTTTATTTTTAATTGAAATTTTATAGTGTACAACTCTCCCAGTATGAGTTTCAATTTACAGTAATCAGTAAGTAATCAATACATTTACACTTGAAAATCTGTAAAAGAAAACAACCACAAAAATCACAAACCAAAATTGATGTAAATTAAGCAAAATAAAGAAAATAATTGTTGAAAAAAAAACTAAAAAAAGAAAACTCAGTTACCATATGAAATCCGACAAACATGAATAGTTATCCAAATTCTGCACCCACTAATTTCATATCATCACCAATATAATATCATATTCGAGACCACAAAAAACAATACAAATAACATTTTAAGGGACTGTTAAGTATTAGTTTCAACAATATCAGTTACTACGAATTGTCAAATAAATCCAAATATTGCAATAATCTTAAAGCACCCCATAGGCAACCTGCCGTAAACTCTCCAAACACATCCTTCCATAAAGAATTGTGGTTTAAGATTGTGACCAATCATTTTCTTTCACAGGCACATGACTTATAAACAACAACAAAAAACATTTAATGTGGAATGTGTCCTGCCTACTAGGATCCCGTCGTTGTCTTCTCTGCTGAGTGAGCAGGACTTTCTTTCTGACAACAATCCATAAGGATATATTCTTGATCCTAGATAGGGCTGGAAAGATATGTCTCTTTCAGTTCCCTCAGTTTCTCATTTTTCCAATGTTAAATTCAGTTCTCTACATTTATACAGCAATCTGCCATTTTTTTAAAAAAAATCCTCATGAAAATTCTCCACCATTTTAGTGTGAATTTCTCCAATAAAAACATATTTGTAAGTAGTTTTGACAAAGGTACACATTTTCGCAAGCCATTTTTCATTATTTCATGCCTTTTTGCATATTATTTTCACTCATGTAGTCATTTTTATGCACACTTTCCCCTAATATACGCATTTTTGTAAATGTTGTTTAGTTGGCGAACTGCATCCCAAAATTCTAATAAATCTGAATTTTGAAGGATGGCTGTGTTTCTATCCTCATATTCATAGAATAGTAGAGTTGGAAGGGGCCTATCAGGCCATCGAGTCCAACCCTCTGCTCAATGCAGGAATCCAAATCAAAGCATTCCCAACAGATGGCTGTCCAGCTGCCTCTTGAATGCCTCTAGTGTCGAAGAGCCCACTACCTCTCTAGATCTTTGGTTCCATTGTCGTATGGCTCTAACAGTTAGGAAGTTCTTCCTGATGTCCAGTCGAAATCTGGCTTCCTGCAACTTGAGCCCATTATTCCGGGTCCTGCACTCTGGGATGATCGAGAAGAGATCCCGGCCCTCCTCTGTGTGGCAACCTTTCATGTACTTGAAGAGTGCTATCATATCTCCTCTCAGTCTTCTCTTCTCCAGGCTAAACATGCCCAGTTCTTTCAGTCTCTCCTCATAGGGCTTGGTTTCTAGTCCCCTGATCATCCTTGTTGCCCTCCTCTGAACCTGTTCCAGTTTGTCTGCATCCTTCTTGAAGTGCGGAGACAATATTGTTTCAGAAATTGCAAATTTGATAAATTCTGTTTGAAATGCGAACTGAATTGAAATTCTCTCTCATCCCTAATCCCAGAAGGGATGACCAAGAAAACAACATGCTCCATCTCTGTTCTATCTGTTAGAACAGTTGCTTTTGACAGTTATGGTTGGAAAACTAAGTGTTAAAACATGCACAAAAAAATCCAGATGCTTGTCAATCGGCACCTGTTGCTAGGGAGAAAAAAATAAATGAGAAAGTTGTTTTTTGGCGCACATACACAATCATGTCACAACTTCAGTTTGTTCAATAATAAGAGAGTCAGCCCCAAAATATAGATGAAGAGGTGTTGAAGAATCGATTGCTTTCTTCAGACCACTGTGTCCCTCTGAAATATTCTGCCACTGTTGATGTGTGCTGATCAAAGGAAACATGCCCAGACAACACTTAATGGAGTCTGAGAAGCTTTTTCCATTTCATAAAGCTACTTTTGAAAAAGTGCAGCCAGGACAGGAAATAACAAAGTACAGATCTGCCATTTTGAATATCTTTTGAGGGACATAGCTACATCTCTGGGCTTTTTCTTTCTTTGTTTTAAATGGGAAGCAATATGTAAATATTGTCTACACTCATCTGAACTCTGCAGTAAAACTGAAGGCAGATGTGGATCAGAACAATGACTATGGAAGTGCGCATTTGCTGTGGATGGACAAATCAGTCTATTCTTCTTTTTATTTTTCCAATCTTAAGTAAAGCTCTCCACATTTCCAAATCCATTTTAAAAAACAGCCTTCATGAAAATCCATCAGTATTTGAGTGTGAATTTCTCCTAATATACACATTTTATATGCAATTTCCCCTAATACAATGCATCTATGTGTATTATTTTCACTAGCATATGCATTGTTTTGACTGTTTCCCCCTAGTACATACATTTCTCTACTTGGATGGAGAAGTCCACATTTTGCAAGATGGCTCTGTTTCTGTTCTTCTTTGTTTTGGGAAGTAAAAATGAGGTAGGTTCACCTCTAAATGTAAACTGAATTGAATGTCTCCTCCAGCCCCAGCCTGGGCAAAGGAGGAATGAGCTTCTGCTTTGAAAATTCTTTGATGGATCCTGATCCTGTCCCTGCCCCCTCAACTCTGTAAAAAAAACCATTAATAATATATTCTGGAATCAAAGCAACCCTGCCTCACTGCACATATGTTGAGGGATCCAGAGCATTTCAGGGATAGGATAGCAACTCAGCAATGTGTTGGAAGCCCAGCTCTCTCTGCCACAGCAGCAGCATGGTACATAAGAACATAAGGAGAGCCTGCTGGATCAGGCCAGTGGCCCATCTAGTCCAGCATCCTGTTCTCACAGTGGCCAACCAGGTGCCTGGGGGAAGCCCGCAAGCAGGACCCGAGTGCAAGAACACTCTCCCCTCCTGAGGCTTCCGGCAACTGGTTTTCAGAAGCATGCTGCCTCTGGCTAGGCTGGCAGAGCACAGCCAGCATGGCTAGTCCTCCATGAATTTGTCTAATCTTCTTTTAAAGCCGTCCAAGCTGGTGGCCATTACTGCGTCTTGTGGGAGCAAATTCCATAGTTTTACTATGCGTTGAGGAGAGAGGTACTTCCTTTGTCCTGAATCTTCCAACATTCAGCTTCTTTGAATGTCCATGAGTTCTAGTATTATGAGAGAGGGAGAAAAATGTTTCTCTATCCACTTTCACAATACCATGCATAATTTTATACACTTCTATCATGTCTCCTCTGACCCGCCTTTTCTCTAAACTAAAAAGCCCCAAATGCTGCAACCTTTCCTCGTAAGGGAGTCGCTCCATCCCCTTGATCATTCTGGTTGCCCTCTTCTGAACCTTTTCCAACTCTAGAATATCCTTTTTGAGATGAGGCAACCAAAACTGTACACAGTATTCCAAATGCAGCCGCACCATAGATTTATACAACGGCATTATGATATTGGCTGTTTTATTTTCAATACCTTTCCTATTTATCCCTAGCATGGAATTTGCCTTTTTCACAGCTGCCGCACACTGGGTTGACATTTTCATCATGCTGTCCACTACAACCCCGAAGTCTCTCTCCTGGTCGGTCACTGCCAGTTCAGACCCCATGAGCGTATATGTGAAATTCAGATTTTTTTTGCTCCAATATGCATAATTTTACACTTGTTTATATTGAATTGCATTTGCCATTTTTCCGCCCATTCATTCAGTTTGGAGAGGTCTTTTTGGAGCTCTTCGCAATCCCTTTTTATTTTAACAACTCTGAACAATTTAGTATCGTCAGCAAACTTGGCCACTTCACTGCTCACTCCTAATTCTAGGTCATTAATGAACAAGTTGAAAAGTACAGGTCCCAATACCGATCTTTGAGGGACTCCACTTTCTACAGCCCTCCATTGGGAGAACTGTCCACTTATTCCTACACTCTGCTTTCTGCTTCTTAACCAATTCCTTATCCACAAGAGGACCTCTCCTCTTATTCCATGACTGCTAAGCTTCCTCAGAAGTCTTTGGTGAGGTACCTTGTCAAAAGTCTAAGTAGGCGCTGATAGTTCTGGGAGGAGCCTTATGTAGACACAATTTCCTGGGAAGTTGGCTCCTGGAACAGTCTTGGTTAGAACCAGAACTGGCTTGCACTTTTTGCCAATCAAGGAAGATAGAAGCCAAGAGTGAGAATTGGGAGCTGTTTCCCCTCTTCTCCTGGCAAAGAGATTACAGGAGACTGAGGGAGCACATGGTATGTTATATCCAGGAGAGGAAGGCAAGTGTGAAATGGTGTGGCCTAACCATTCTGACATGTATAATTGGAGTCTTAAAGGGATAGGCTCTTTGAACAAGGCATTCTTCTGCAGGGGCCAACCCTAGGATTCCCAAGTAAACATGTATACATATGATTTTTTTGGTCATTTAACTATAACCTTATATTCCAGTGAAATCTGGGTTTACCTAAATGGATTATGCTTCATAGCTGTATGGTGCATGGCTGCTTCCTTACTTCTGGAAACAAGGAAGGAAAAAAACAGGACAAGGGAAAGGGCCATAGCTCAGAGATGGAACATCTGCTGGCATGTAGAAGGTCCCAGGTTCAATCTCTGACATCTCCAGGTACAGCTGGGAAAGACCCCCTGTCGGAAACCCTGGAGATTTGCTGATGGTCACAGCAGGCAATAGATAGATCAATAGTCTGACTCAGTACAAGGCAGCTTCCTGTGTTCCTAAATTAGAAAAGGAAAGGCCAAGCAGGATATAGGGCTGGAAGAGAATGCTATGCATGGCATTGGACAGGAAGGGAAACTCTGGTCTATTGGCAGTAAGGAGATGGTCAAGGAAGCTCTGGAGGATGAGGGCTGTAGACCAATAAATCTAACGTACTGGTCTTAAGCAACCAATGTTTGGCTTGGGTTTCTGGTGTGTGTGAGTCATGTGCCTTCAAGTCGATTTCAACTTATGGCGACCCTATGAATCAGCAACCTCCAGTAGCATCTGTCATGAACCACACTGTTCAGATCTTGTAAGTTCAGGTCTGTGGCTTCCTTTATGGAATCAATCCATCTCTTGTTTGGCCTTCCTCTTTTTCTACTCCCTGCTGTTTTTCCCAGCATTATTGTCTTTTCTAGTGAATTGTGTTTTCTTGTTATGTGTCCGAAGTATGATAACCTCAGTTTCATCATTTTACCTTCTAGTGATAGTTTCAGTTGAATTTGTTCCAACACCCAATTATTTGTCTTTTTGCGGTCTATGGTATCCACAAACACTTTGATGATGTCATATACAGTCATGTTTTTGGTCGCTCAAAACATGTTTGCAAGAAACAAATTATTGGCTTCACAGAATTCAATAAGTCTCCTCCTTCATTTCTATCCCCTAAGCCCCATTTCCCCACAATTTCTAGCATTCTTTGTTCCCAGTCCCATTTTGCATTCCAGTCCCCCATGATTATCAGCACATCTTGTTTTGGTGTGTGATCAATTCCTGTACTTCTGAGTAAAATCTCTCCAATTCTTCTGTGTTTGCCGTTGGAGCATAGACTTGTATAATGGTTATGTTAATAGGTTTCCTGTTAACTCTCATTGATACCACTCGCTCAGACCTTGAATTATAGCTCCTAATTGGTCTTGCTACATCACTTCTCACAAGTGACCCTGTTTTTTTCTTAATTTCTCATTTCCTGCATAAAATATTTTGTAGTTGCCTGATTGAAAATGTCCCATTCCCGTCCATTTTAATTCACTCACGCCAAGTATTGTAATGTTGATGCGTTCCATTTCTTGCCTGACAATTTCTAACTTTCCCTGGTTCACACTTCTCACATTCCATGTTCCTATTGTATACATCGTACAACTCCGGACTCTCCTTTCGCATCTGTGCGCATCAGCCTCTGGGCTTCCTTTCGGCTTTAACCCAGCTGCGTCATTAGTCACAGCGCTACTCATCCTTTGTTCTTCCCAGTAGCTCGATGAGTGCCATCTGACCCGAGGGTCTCATCTTCCAGCACTATCTTGTGTTGCATTTTGGATACTCTGTTCATAGGGTTTTCGTGGTAAGAGATATTCAGAGGTTGTTTACCATTGCCTTCCTCTGAGTTTGGATGCATCTTAGTCTGGTGTCTCAGGTTTGACCATTCAGCATTGGGTGCCCCTGGCTAGAGGTTTAGCATCTTGGTCTAGACTCCTGACGGCATTGCTCCCACCTTCCTCTACACTCTCAAACCCCCTCACCACGTTAAGGTGTGCATCTTAGAGGGGGTTGTTTCTGGTACTAGCTTCCATGCAGAACTCACGGTTCCTGTGTTTACTCTGATGGCATGATTTGGTTTTTTAGATGATGATGATGGTTTCTGGTACATAATAATAGTAATAATAATAATAATAAACCCAAATCATGCCATCAGAGTAAACACAGAAACAGTGAGTTCTTCGTGGAAGATAGCTATGGGAGAAACACCTTATGCAACCCTCAATCCTGGCTGTTGCTTGGGCGAGGGAGGCAAAAGCCTTCTCTGTGGCTGGAAAGAAAATCAGCGTTAGCAATGCAGAAACTCCTCTGGATCAATATCAGCAGAGAGAATTGTTGCTGCTGCAGTGCCATTTATTTATCCCTGCTCAGTGGAGTCCCACTTTAAAACATCAGGAGACAAAACACTAACAAGGCTCAAATAAACAGCACTGAGCCCAGCGAGAGGATGTCAGGGAGCAAATGACAAAAATTGCTGGCAATGGAATATTTTCACATGTAAAGCAAACTCTTCCCTAAACAACTGGGATTCTGTTGTTGCTGCATATAATCTGCAACAGCTGGAGAGAATATAAAATAAAATGTCATTCGAGAAGTACCTAAGTTGGTTCATTAATCCTCTTCTTGCTGAGCGGTGCAGAGGAGATCAAGCTAGATTCCATCTTGCATGGGTGTCTTGGACTTGCTTATTGACTAGCTCCAGGCCAGTTCCAGCTGCTTTAGCTCACTGTAAAAGCATGACAAGGATAGGTATTGGCCAAATTTCCAAGGGTTCATTGAAGAAGTTCAATATCTAAGACCTGCTGAAGAATCTAGAATACTGATAACTTCTGATTTCATTGCTCATGGGCCACATGTAAAATTGATGTCACTGCTTAGTGGCAGACCTTATGCTTTCCATGCACAAGGTCTCAGGTCCTATCCCTGGCATCTCCAGCTTAAAAGACTTCTGGTAGCAACAGGGCCGGGGACCCTTTGAGAGTCAAAATAGACAATATCAGACTAGATGTCCCATTCTAGTCCAGCAGAGGAACTCTAGGGGAAAAGAAGGTCAATTGGTACAGCACCAATGAGAGCTCCTAGCAAGCATCTTGGTCCCACAAACACTGAAAATGAGATGAGGCCTTTTGAGCCTTTGCATCCAATCCACCTCTCCTATGCACCACCGCCTTTTGGAGAACTAAAGTTTCTTAAAAGGTCAGCTCTTTGGCTTGAAGACAGGTTCCTTTCCTCTGTTTTATGGCCTCTTACCTGGTGTGCTCCCTGTACCATTGGACTGGTGAGGTAGAGTGGGAGGTCCTTGGTTGCTCATGCCCAGGAGTCTGTGAAGATCCTGACTCCAGCTCTTTGGGACTTGGTGGTGCAGGATCTGGTTCCATGAGCTCCACTCGGGTTCAGTGGTGTCAGGTCTCAGCCAGGGTAGTCCTTATCAGAGAATGACCAGATGGCTCCAGCCTTACACCCAGCCCTGGGTCCATCTCCATCTGGGGATGAACAGCCAGGATCCTGCAATGAGATTGAGGAAGGGATTCTGTGCCCAGGGTGAGTTTGGGCTCTGACTTTGAGGGCAAATGGGTCCCAAGCCCAAGGAAGAGGCATCGACTGAAATAC